>NC_134355.1:401068206-403628206 GCF_048569485.1 Anomaloglossus baeobatrachus
TCAATTATGGCTGTGTTCCCATGCTGGTCTTCCCTCCCCTTTTTTTGGGTCAGTTAGTCTTGGTGTAGCAACTCATTTTCAAATTATGGATGCATCCACACACCACTTTATATACCATGTCTGCTTCACCCTTTTTGAGTAATCCTGTATTATACATATTGAGCAAAGGGATTAATATACATTTCCTCGCGTAGAGTTGTGGATAAGGACATGTATTGATTTTTGGTGCAGTTATGCATCCATTTTTTGTCATTTTGTAGCTTTTACATGATTACATCTTTGACCCTTTATAAATTATGGAACATATCCTTTATGGTCCTCTATATGGTTAATATCTACTTTATGTACAAATTTGATACGCTTTTTTTGCCCTGCTGAGTATGAGATCCTTATTCGCCATCCACCGTTTCTCCCTTTTCTCCTCCTTTGTTGTTGGTGACCATTGAAACGGGCTTTACGTAATGCGCATGCGCTAGCCTGTTTTCATTTGTAACCTGTAGTATGCGGGATTGCCCTGTGCATGCGCTCCCATTTACATCTCCCTGCGCTCGTCTCCGATGGCCTCCTTGGCGCTGACGCCTTTTGCGTCACCGCTGTAGAGCCGGAAGTGACGTGGGCGGGGGTGGTGACATGGACGCGTGCGCCGTGATCCAGACAATGTACACATTATGACTCACCTATCAACACTGGCGGTATGGTTTAAAAACCTCACCCGGCGATTTGTCCACTATCTGCACTTTTTTTTTCTTACCTTCCCCGTTATGAAGCTTTGAGCGAGACGCGTAGGGGCACACGATCTCTGACTATATTGGCGTGACTTTGCATATGGGTGAGTCTGATCTAGCTTGAACTATGATCTCCTAACATGCCATTTGATTTTCTAAAGCCTGGATGAGCTATTAATACATTATACGGCACACGGAGACTGTAGGTATATGGGTCTTGATTGTTACTGTATTTAAAACCCCCCCTTTTTTTGCTTGATCTAACTCACCCTATTTCCCTATGGAACATTGTTTTTATCATCATTCGATTTAACTATACCTTCCATGGATTATTTATTAGTCAGCCCTTTACACCTCTCATGTTTGGGTTAATGTGCTGCTTCTCTTTGTCCTTGTTTACCCTGAAATACTATTTTTTGTACTATTTTTAAACTTAGATGACAATCCAACCTTTTTTTATATTTGTTATAATAAAAATGATTTTATATGCAATATAATTGGTTGTGATTTTGATCCATTATGGTGGCATTTAATCGTTGCACTTTAAGTCCTTTTTTCTTTCATCCACTCTCCCCTATTTTGAGGACGTGCTATAGCGGTCATGAGATAGCCGCTCCTGTCAGCTCCACGCAGCTAATGAAGGGAATAGCGCGATCAGCTGAGCTGTCACTGATGTTACCTGCTGTCACTGGATACAGTGGTGGCCGCGGGTAACCTCAGTGACAGCTCAGCTGATCGCGCGGCTGTCTTCAGTTGCTGCGTGGAGGTGACAGGAGCGGCTGTGTCTTCTGCAGCTCCTGTCACCTTCATGCAGCAGAGCTGGAAGCGACGCTGGACCATCCTGGATTACGCCGGACATGGAGGGCTTTTTCGAGCTTATTAAAGTGGTGAACGAGGGTATATGTTTGTGTTTTTTATTTCTAATAAAGGATTTTTTCGGGTGTGTGTATTTATTTACTGTCACTTACAGATTAATCATGGAAGGTATCTCGGGGAGACGCCTGACATGATTAATCTAGGACTTAGTGGCAGCTATGGGCTGCCAATAACTCCTTATTACCCCGATTGCCAACGCAGCAGGGCAAATCGGGAAGAGCCGGGTACAGTCCCAGAACTGTCGCATCTAATGTATGCGGCAATTCTGGGTAACTGCTGGCTGATATTGTTAGGCTGGGGGACTCCCCATAACGTGGAGCTCCCCATCCTGAGAATACCAGCCTTCAGCCGTATGGCTTTATCTGGCTCGTTTTAAAATTGGGGGGGACCGCACGCCGTTTTTTTTAATTATTTAATTATTTATTTCACTGCACAGTATAGACACGCCCACCGGCTGCTGTGATTGGGTGCAGTGAGACACCTGTCACTCAGCGTGGGGGCGTGTCTCACTGTAACCAATCATAGGCGCCGGTGGGCGGGGAAAGCAGGGAATACGAGATTGTTTAATGAGCGGCCGGCTTTTTCAAAATAGTAAAAGCCGCCGAAGCAGTGTGAATGCCGTGCAGCGCCGCGCCAGTGATCGGGGATCGGTGAGTATGAGAGAGGGCTGCTCAATTCAGTTACTCAAATAAATAGAGCTGTGGAAATAAAAGCGCAGATAGGGTATTACCCCAATAACATGGGGTGAGGGGGGGGGAGTAAAAACTCACCAGATGTGGTTGCTAGTGATCTTTTGGCGCGGCATTATCACCCCTCTCCATTATTCTCTGTTATCAATTCAGTTACTCAGGAGTTTAGCGGTCACCGGTGAGTCCTTCACTGGTGACCGCTAATTAGGACGCGACACAGACAGAGCCGTAGCACGACAATGAAGTCGGGTTAAGTTAACCCGAGTTCATTCTGATCGTGCGGCTCTTTCTGTGTCTGCTGTCATCTGCCATTCAGCTCTGCTACATGGCTGTCTGTGTCTGCTGTTAGCGGCCATGTAGCAGAGCTGAATGGCAGATGATATAGTAAAAACGCATCCCTACACATTACACATGCTTCGCAAGTCAATAAATAAAAAAAAAAAAAGAGTGCCCAATGCATACGTCACAGAACACATGATCTAAAGGATCGCACACAAAATTGATCAATTTAACATAGACTACTAACGCACGTGTGACAGCAAATGAACGACCTACGTGTGATCTCATTAGATCACATATGCGATCTGGGTGTGTCACATCGCAAACGTGATTGCACAACAAATTGCAACGTGTAAAGCAGGCTTAAGCCATCTACATGGGCATGCAGATCGTAGAATGTTGAATAAAATGATACCTTGATATATGTGATCTGATTTCTTATTCCAGAGAAGTCCAAAATTTTCTTAATATGTAAATCAACTTTTAAGATCTATGAGCCGCACACAGATTTCTCTGAGGCCTGAAACACACATCCATTAAACACGTGCGTGTTTGTCCCGTTTCCGTATGTACCGGAGACACGGACAAACATGCACCAAATGTTAATCTATCATTGAGGTCACACGTGCGTGATTCCATAAGGTCCGTGTGTCCGTGCTCCGTATGTGTTTCCGTTTTGCACGGAAGCATGTCTGTTTTCAGCACGGAACACGCACACACGGCCCCCATGAAAGTCAATGGGTATGTGCGCACAATAACGTGACACGGATGCATCTCTGTATGCTCCGTGTACGTTTTGTGCTTTTTTGTAGCAATGTCGGTCATTCTTTCTTTTTCTGTCTATGTCGGTCAATCTCCCTCAGTCCGTCGGTCTCTCTGTCTTTCTGTCCCTCTCTCACAGTCTGTCAGTCAGTCTCCCCCCTCTCTCATACTCACCATTCCCCGATCACCGGCACGGCGCTGCACGGCTGTTCAATAAACTCCGGCGACTTTTACTATTTTGAAAAAGCCGGCCGCTCATTATTTAATCTCGTATTCCCTGCTTTCCCCGCCCACCGGCACCTATGATTGGTTGCAGTGAGACACGCCCTTACGCTGAGTGACAGCTGTCTCACTGCAACCAATCACAGCCGCCGGTGGGCGGGTCTATACTGTGCAGTAAAAAAAAAAATAATTAAAAAAAAAACGACGTGCTGTCCCCCCCATTTTGATACCAGCCAGGGTAAAGTCACACGGCTGAAGGCTAGTATTCTCAGGATGGGGAGCTCCACGTTATGGGGAGCCCCCCAGCCTAACAATATCAGCCAGCAGCCGCCTGGAATTGCCGCATACAATAGATGCGACAGTTCTGGGACTCTACCCGGCTCTTCCCGATTTGCCCTGGTGCATTGGCAATCGGGGTAATAAGGAGTTATTGGCAGCCCACAGCTGCCAATAAGTCCTAGATCAATCATTGCAGGCATCTATGAGACACCCCCAATGATTAATCTGTAAGTTACAGTAAATAAACACACACAGTGAAAAAATCCTTTATTTGAAATAATAAACACTACAAAAAAACTGCGTTCACCAATTTATTATGCCCCAAATACCCATCCATGTCCGGCGTAATCCACGGAGGTCCCGTGTCGCTTCCAGCTCTGCTACATGAAGGTGACAGGAGCGGCAGAAGAACACCGCCGCTACTGCCAGCTCCACGCAGCAACTGAGGTGAGCCGCGCGATCAGCTGAGCTGCACTCAGGTAACTCGCGGCCACCGCTGGATCCTCCACCTGTGACAGCAAGTCGCCCGAGTGACAGCGATGAAGTCACAGGTGAGTTGTCACTGGTGGAGGATCCAGCTGGCCGCGGGTAACCTGAGTGACGGCAGCGCTAATCGCGCTGCTCACTTCAGTCACTCAGGGGATTGGCGGTCACCGGTGAGTCCTTCACGGGTGACCGCTAATCAGGACCCGACACAGACAGAGCCGCAGTATGACAATGAAGTCGGGTGAAGTTCACCCGAGTTCATTCTCAGCGCGCGTCGCTGTCTGCTGTCAGCCGACATGTAGCAACTACATTTTACATCACACATGGACATTTCACACGGACAACACACACACATGTCAGTTAAGTTTCACACTCACACTCGGACATTCCACACGCACACACAGCTTGTATACGCAGTTCACACAGATGCCACACGGACCATAAAAACGGACACAAAAACGGGATACAGACCCGAAAAACGGACGTAACGGGCGTGTTTTTTCACGGATGTGTGTTTCAGGCCTGAGAATGAGTCCCATGAGTTTGTTTTACATGAAAGGGGGTGTTACCACTGTGATACATGTATATCAGGAGAGCAAGCTATCAGTCATTACATGTCACATACTGATAACACCCACTATCACCCCTTTTACTCATTAAAGAGTTGCCATAGTTACTCTTTAATGATTTAAAAATTTAAGTAGAAATGTTATGTAGAAACACTTGCATTACTGTGTCATGTTATTTGTACAGCATTTGGGTAATTTTACTGTGTAATTAGATAAAAGTGGATAGAAAACCCTGAACTACTTTCGATTAAGCAATTACTGTTTTGAAGATGCAATATAAAATTGTATCATTTGTCATTACCCATAATAGTTCTACTTTATGTGGCACTAAAATCAATGTTAATTTTGAATATCTAAATAAACAGAATTTCATTCTCATTATGGTAACAAACTGCAAAAGTTTTAATTCAAGATATTGTAAAAAAAATGAAATTGCTTATAGAATGTAATATATAGATTGTAATTTGAAATAGCGTCTTGTCACCCTAGTCATATAAATTGAAGAAAACTAAGTAAAAAAAGAAGTTCTATGCTTTGATATTAGGAAATTTCATACACAGTAATTCTCTGTAATTGGACTCATTTCCTTTCTAATTACGTTTTCACATTGCTGTATTGCAGTCATGGGAAAATTGTTTAACCCATTGCTTCTGCAGACAAATTTTCTTTTTTTACGCTTACATTTTTCCTTCCCAACTTCCAAGAGCTTTTTCTATCAACATATAGTCTTGGGTCCATCAGTGTTAGCGCAAACTATCTATCCACGTTTGAATAAAATGAAATGCCATGGCAGGAGACCCAGGAGTACCCCACTATTGACACAGAGACATAAGAAAGCTAGACTTGAGTGTGCCAAAATATACATGTGTAAACCAAAATCCTTCTGGACCAAGATAGAGATTTTTGGTATAGCACATTATTTTACTGTTTACCTAAAACTGAATGATGCCTACAAAGAAAAGAACACAGTACCTATAGTCACATATGACGGAGGTTCAGAGATGTTTTTTGGTTGCTTTGCTGTCACTGGGTACCTTGACTGTGTGCAACGCATCATGAATTCTGAAGATTAACAAAGGATTTTGGGTCTAATGTAGTGCCCAGCGTCAGAAAGCTGGGTTTGTGTCCTAGGTCATGGGTCTTCCACCGGGACAATGGCCCCAAACATACTTCAAGAAGCACCCAGAAATGGGTGGAAACAAAGCATTCGAGAAGTCTGAAGTGGCAGCAATGACTCTGGATCTAAATCTTTTTGAACACCTGTGGAAAGATCTTTAAATTGCTGCTAGGAGAAGGCATCCTTCAAATATGAGAGACCTGGAGCAGTTTGCCAAAGAAGAGGGGTTCAAAATTTCAGTTGAGAGGTGTAAGAGCTTGATGTTAGTTACAGGAAGCGATTGATTGTAGTTATTTATTCCAATAGGTGTGCAACCAAATATTAAGTTAAGGATGCCAACAATTTTGTCCAGCCCATTTTTGGAGTGAAATTATGTCTAGAAGAAATACTTCATTTTTTGGAACAATTTCAAGGGTGCATCACTGTTGGTCATGAGTCTAGCTGTCTGAGGGCTTGTTTTTTGTGAGACAAATCGCACTTTTGATTGACACCATTTATTTTACCATACAATGTACTGAAAGACAGGTAAAAAAAACAGTGGGATGAAATGGTGAAATGAAAATACAATTACATCATTATGTCTGTGTTTTGCCTTTTCAGTGCTCATTGTAAGGTAAAAATAACCTGACAGCATGATTTTCAAGGTTAGTACAATTACGGAAATTCAAAACTTGTATATATGTATACTTTTTTAAGTGGGGAAAAAAAATCAGAAGTTTGTAAATAAAACCCCAAGAATGCATTGTTTTCCCATTGATTGAGCTATGGGAGGGCTTGTTTTTTGTGTAGTGATGTGATAGATTTGTTGATCTGAGCAGCATGCAACATTTTGTTTGATTTTTATGTTTTTAGGGAGTTCTGATGTCTCTAAAGCCCATAATCCTGCCATTTTTATTTGTCTTTATAGCATCTACCAAATGGGTTAACTAATTTTATATTTTGAAAGGCTGGACTAATACAAAATATTATTATTATTTTATTATTATTATTATTATTTAATCAGGGGAAGGCAGGTAATCCAACTTTTTTTTTTTAACCTTTTTTCATATATAAGTTGCAACTAGTGACTAGTGATGGGCGGACCCAGACTGTAGAAGTAGAGATCTATGAGGGTTAAAAAAACGAAAAATAAAAAAAAACAAAAAAAACAAACAAGGAAAATAAGAATAAAGCAAGTGCTTTATACTTACCGGTCCTCGTACGGCTGTAACTCTGCTTCCGCTCACGCTACTTCCAGGGCCGCTCATTAGCTTCATGGATATGCACTACTTTCCCCGCCCACCAACAGTCCCAGCATCTCTTATTGGTTGGAGTCAGACGGTGCCCCCAGCCTGTGTGACAGCGCGTCTGACTGCAACCAATCACAGGCGCTGTCTGCATGTAAATTGGTGTAAAAATAAATAAATTAAAAAAAGGGCATAAGGTCCCCCATATTATGATACCCAGCACAGATAAAGCATACAGCTACAGGCTGCAGCCGCCAGCCATGTGACTATCTTGGCTGTGTATCAAAATAAAAGAAACTGCATGTGACTTTTTTTAAAATTTTTAAATAAGTAATTTTAAAATACGGGTTGCGGTCCCCCACCAACTTTGATATCCAGCCATTATAAAGCCAACAGCTGAGAGCTGTTATTCTTAGGCTGGGGAGACCCATGCTTACTGGGCCCCCCTAACCTAAAAATAGCAGCCTGAAACCTCACAATCCCGGAACTTTACCCTGCTCATCCTGATTGCCTTGGTGTGGTGGCAATTGGGAGTAGTAAGGGGTTAATGGCAGCTCACAGCTGCCACTAAACCCTTGAATAGTAATTGGTAGGGTCTATGAGGCCTCCACCTTACTAATTTGTAAGTGAAAAGAAATAAACACAAACACCAATAAACTCCTTAATTTGAAATAAAATACCAAAAATCACCCTCTTTCACCAATTTAGTAACTCCCAAAACACCCAGGTCCGATGTAATCCACACGAGGTCCCATGACAATTCCAGCTTTGCTACATCTGAAGTGACAGCACGTGAGCAAAGAACGTGACCACTCGCTGTGAGCTTCAGTCAGAGAATGACTGAGCCGCGTGATGACGTCACTCAGTTTATTTGAGGTCACAGCTGGAGGTTCCCACAGTCCTCCACCTGTGACCCCAAGTAACCTGGCCTCAGTTGACCCTATTAAACTCAATGCCATCGCCTCAGGTGAGGTCACTGAGTTCCCATGCCTGCATTTCCTGGCAGAAAACCTTGGTTTTTTTGGTCAAGAGATGCAGATTTGGTGCTGAAATTTCTACACCATATTCCTGCACCCAACCTACACCTCCTTGCAAAAAACCGCATCAAAACACCATGCGATTTTTCTTTGAAAATGATGTGGTTTTTTGCCATGGGTGTAGATTTGGTGCAGGAATATGGTGTAAAAACTTCACCACCAAATTTGCATCTCTTGGCCAAAAAAGCACAAAAACGGTTTTGACGCCGTTTTGGTGCAGTTTTCTGCAAGGAAGTGCAAATTTGGTGCTCAAATGTCTGCATCACATTTCAGCACCAAATTTGCACATCCTGGCAGAAAACCACACGAAAGCAGTGTGAAAACAATTTTTCTGAACTTTTGTGCCAAGAGATACAGATTTGATGCTGAAATTTTTACACTATATTCTTGCACCCAATCGTCCAGGAGGTGCAAATTTGGTGCTGAAATATCCGCACCACATTTCAGCAGGAAATTTGCATCTCCTGGCAAAACAAAACTGCATGAAAACCGCATGCATTATGATGTGGTAGTGATAATATTTTTTTTGCTAGGAGGTGTAGATTGGGTGCAGCAATATGGTGTAAAAATTTCATCACCAAATCTGCATATTTTGGCAAAAAAAATGTGGTTTTCTGCTAGGAGTTCTGCCTGAGCTCACCTGGGGTCAGGTTACTTGCAATCACAGATGGAGGCCATGGGAACCTCCAGCTGTCACCATAAATAAACTGAGCTCATCAGCTGACAGCGTGGGGTCATGTTCTATGCCCGCATGCTGTCACTTCAGATGTAGCAGAGCTGAGATCGTTGTGGGAGCTTGTGTGGATTACATCGGACCTGTTTTTTTGGGGGGTTAATAAAGTGGTGAAAGAGGGTGGGTTTTTTGTATTCTAAAGTATAATAGAAACATGTGCACCATATCTGTATTTATCACTCCTGGTTTTGGCTTACAAATACTAAGGTAAAAAAATCACATAACATTCCCTGTGTGCAGGTGGCCTTATACTTTTCCTCTGATTGTTTCATTACTGTTTTTTGTTTACAAATCCTTAGTTAAAAACCTGACTTAATACTAAACATGTGCACGTGGCCTAACATGAAGCATGAAAGGACCATATCACTGTTGCAAATGGATGAAGACAGCAATAGATAAATATTTTAATGAACACACAAAAGGCTAATAGAGGAGACCATAATAAAACCCTTGAATGGTCTAGACTGGTTTTGTAGCAAGTACATATTTAATTTCTCTGTTATGTCATGTAGTACATACTACATTTTCAACTGGATTTGTTTTATTCCCCTATATCTTGTTATGGCGCTCCCTGCTGTTGTTTTATATGTATCCAAAACACTCACACAGTGTGTCCAGTGGTCACACATCCCCTGTAGCTCAGTCCCACCACCCCATTCCTATTTACTCAAAGGCAGAATGATTTATGTTTTGTTCAGAGCAACCAACAGGAATCAATGTGGAATCAGAAGCAGATTCTTCCAGCTCTAGACACAATAGGTCTACATACTGAGAATGGAATAAAAAAACAGCAAGGGTCATTATATAAAGTATTTAACAGTAATATTCAAACCCAGAAATATTTTTTAAGTTATTTTAGTTGGAAAATTATACTTTGTGTTACCTAATAGAGAAATGTAATCTTGCAACAGCCTGTTTTTATTTATACACTTTTTTAGTTTTTAGTCAGTGTAACCGTATGAAGGCTTTTTATTGCAGGAGGAGTTGTACTTTTGAAAGACACCAGCCATTTTCCAAAGTAATGCACTGAAAGATGGAAAAAAAACTACTTTGAATGAAACTGTGACCCCCCCCCCACAACTCCTCCATTATATTTGTGTATTCTGTATATATAAAGTTAAAGGGAACCTATCACCTTAAAAAATACTATTTATCTGCAGATGTATGGTTAACCTGCAGGTAAATAGTTTTACAATACTTCCCGATCGCCTTACTGAAAGTGCAGCTACTGAGGAAAAATTAACTTATTTCCTTCCTGGAGCTGCCAGCTTTCAGTCATGGAGTTGTGAAGAGTCTACAGTTAGCAGCTATAGTCACTGTAAGCACTCCCTGGCATTCTAATTGATGAATCAAAATGTTATCTTTTATTTTTAAATGTTTACATTTTTTTATAAACTACTACTAACTTTCTTTTTTAGTCCTCCTTGAATGTATGATTGGTTGATTGCTTGTACTATATACTGCAATACAGGGTGTCTTTTTACTCCTAAGTACAAAGAATGTTAACCCCCAGCTACTGGTGCAATCCTTCGATACAACACAATCACATCACAGAATGCTAATGGGTTCCGAAAATCAATGCTTGACCAGGAGTGCACCACTTAAAGAGATTATCCACTTGGACAATCCTTTCTCAATCAGCATATTTAATAAAATAAAAGAAACTATACTCGCCTCCAGTGTGGGTGCTGTTTCAGTGTTGTCAGTGCCAGCTCTCCTGGTGCTTATGTGACATTATGTTACGTGATCCCTACAGAAAATCAGATTCCACTTCACTTTTCCATTCTTCAGAGAAATCAGAGATCCCGAAGAAGTCAGAGCTGTGGCTGCTCTCTCATTTTCTCAGGATGTCTAATTTGTCCAAAGAATGGGAGAGCAGAGTGGTCACTGATTGGCTGCAGGGAGCAACTGACATAGCAGTGTCACAAGGACCCTGGGAGAGCAGTAGCTGACACAACTAGAAGAGCGACAGAGGTGGGCTGGGCTTTGGGGCAGAGGGCGCATGCTCGCGGGCCAGTAGGGTATACCATAGGGGGTCAACCATTAGACTGCAGTGGGGAGTGACAGTGAGTTGCTCATTTCTGTGCACTAATATGCTGCCTCCTACTGCTGTAATCAACATCTCTGTAGCGCAGAGTTTGTGGTCACCTGTACTGTGGGGAGATAGAGCAGCCCTGCACCCCCTCACAGAACTAAAAAAGGAGAAAAAAAGAGGATTCATTACTTACATATCAATCAGCCTTCTTTCAGGTGGGGGAGGGGGAAGTCACAAGATGTTAGAGAGCTGAGCTCACACAGCAGGGCAAGTAGAGAGCTATGATAACTGCCATGTGGGGCCCATCATGCACAAGGTAACCTCTGAGTTGCTTATCAGTGTGACGCCCCTGCGGTAAACAGGTGTCACAAAAATAAGGTAAAAACAAGGTAACAGCTCGGGTCCTACATAACTGTGCCAGTCACTACACACACTAGCACACCAGGATATTTACACTCGCTGTACCCGGTTGGGAGACTCACCTAGCCAGATGACAGGGCTGGGCACTGTTAGATAACAGGCAGTCAACTGGGGAGCAAGAGACCAGACCTGGGGGAGGAGAAAGTGACCTGGGGAGTGTGGCTAGTTAGTCGGAGAAAGAAAGTGAAGGAGGAAGGAGTTGTTAGTTGAGGAGAGGAGTAAAAAGGAAAGGTGTCAAGACAGACCACAGACTCTTCAGACATATTAAAAGTAGCAAAGAATCCGAAAAGACCTGAGTAGAAAGATCAGCCAGGGAGAGAAGAAAAGTAGCTGGAGAGCGAGAGAGCAAGCTCCAAGGACAGAGGGATCCTGTGGGGTGAACATCCAGGGCTCACAGTACTTTGCACGCACGGGATGCAGATCCCAGAACAGACCAGGACTTCAAGCCATCTGTTAACTCTGCCAGGCGGGTGGGTTTCAAGGACTCATCTGCCACCACTAACTTCTGAGGCATCAGCAGCAAAGAGGGGACCGGGACATATTCCCTTAAATAGTCCAAGCTTTCTGCGGCAGGACCCAGACGCCAGGAGGACCTCCAAGTGCTCCACACCAGGGAGGACCCACATACACCAGAGTGCAAAGGTGGAGAGTGGCATCTGGTTGGCTGACACAGCCTTCAGTGACACAGGTGCACCTGGGACCCAGTACGTCCCCAGGGCATGAAGCCAGTAAGTAAAGACAATCAAACTGCACTCTCTATCTGGACTGCTTCATTGCGCTGCGCCTCCACGTTAACCTTTCACCTACCCCTGGGGAAAAGCCCTGCTCGTGGAGGGCTCCATCATCCACGCTTCCCCCATCCATCATCCCCAGTGGGAACCCGCAGCGGCGGCCCTACTATTCCTGGCCGCAAAGCGCGAGTGGCGTAGTCAGACTTTTTATTATTTTATTTTTCTTTTCATTTAAGACTGGTCGACGGTTCTCCTGGATCTGGAACCCCTCGAGCTACGGACCGTCCGGATCCGAGCAGCCCAGCTGCCCCCATCAGCTGCACTGTCCATCTAAGATTATTGCTATGCTAGAATAAGAAGGAGGGGGAATTTGACAAATAGTAGGTTAACTTTAGCAGGTTAGAGTGTGTGTGTCTGTGTATTCCTATGTGTGTGTTTTCATGTGTATAATATATGTTGTATGCGTGAGTGTATTTTCCTGTGTGTATGGGTATGTATTTTTCTATGTATTTTCCTGTGTATGAGTGTGTATGTATTTTCCTATGTGTGTATTATTCTGTGTATCTTATGTATTTTCCTGTGTATTTTGTTATGTTTGAGCATGTATTTTCTTGTGTGTATGTATTTTTCTGTGTGCATGGACATGTCTGTGTGTATTTCCCTTTGTGTGTTTATTTTCCTGTGTCAGATTAAACGTTTACTATAGTGTCATTTTATTATATCCTGTCATAATGGTCTGCTCTGCAGCTCACATTCTCTTATGGTGGAGGGATTACTTTGATACTAAAGGCTCCATACATATTACAGTAAAACTCGCCAATATTGGTGAGAGTAACGAATAGTCGGTGTGGGGACCTATCCATTCATTATGTTGTGAAAATGACCCAGCAACATGAGTCTTCCTGTCAGTATGGTTTTGATCAGGGGCGTAACCTTCAGACTTGCAGAGAATGCAACTGGGTCCATGCAGGAGGGGGCCCTTTCTGAGGCAGCTGAGGGCTGGTATTTTTAGACTGGGAAGGGCTCAATAACTTTGGACCTTCCCAGCGTGATAATATTAGCTCACCACTGTCTGCTATGTTTTTGCTGGTTATTAAAAATAGGGAAAACCCCACCTCATTTTTTTCTTTCTTTATTTATTTGATTATTAACTGTAAAATCTATCATCTCTCTGTATCTATCTTTGCACATCTTTAACACATAAAAATCATTCATTTCAATGTAATTTGTTTTTTTCTGGTACATGTCGCATGGTTGCTGCACGTATGACTCAAATGTACATTGACAAAGACAAACTTGTGTCGAAACGTTGCATGTTTCCTGCACTTTGATGGAATAAAGGAGAAAAAAAATTCACTCAGGAGGACGCTGTCATCTGTTTATTACATGGTATGTGGAATCAAGTGATCCCTTGATATTGGACGGGCGTCCCAACACCGCCAGTTTGTGTACTAGACAGGCGGCCATTGACCGCAGGTGCGGCAGTTTGCTGTGTTCTATCACATGTACATGCCACATGTCTGCCACATGGAGAAACAATAACGGAAAGCAGTAGAGAGGGGTTTCACACCGCGCCAATGACCGACAACTCCTGAAATTTCAGATCAATGCTTCTTTATTTCACGCACAGGTCAAGTCAACGCGTTTCAAGAGTCTTAGCTCTCTTCATCAGGACAAGCTGGCAAAGAACATCAAATCTGCTGTAAGGCAGCCTATACAGCAATATATACCTTAGAGGTGGAGTCCTGATCCACCCCTTTTGAAAAAAATCGGCGGGAATCCATACATTTAAAAAACAACAAGACAATGTAAATCATAAATTTGTCAAAAATATTCCTTTGTGAGCATATATTCATAGTTTCAAGATAATTGGTAAATCTGAATAAAAATAATATTAAACGAAAAAATAAATAAAGGATGTATATAACATGTGCACAGGTGTAGTTCTTGTTTCCAAAAACATTGCAAAGACACATATGTTCCCAGATATGTCATTATTCCATAACCTGCCTAGAACCATATTACAAATGGTCTGCAGCCTACGATCCAAGTATCAGGAACATAGCACCAGAAGCATTTAGCCGTCTGTGCCACAGATGAATACGAAAAACCTGCCCAGAATCAGCTTATCAAAAATATATATATTCTCCTTAGTCAGGCACAGAAAAAAGGAGAGGTAGGGAAGGAATGGGGAACTCAAAAATTGGATAAATATCCCTTTCATTGCCCAAAGGAAAATTTTGGAATAATAGTTAAATATACTACCATGTGCGAATTAAACCAAAAAAATATATACCGTGAAACCAGTAACCGATCTAGTGATCAAACGCCCGACTTGCGGTTCCACACCAGGGACACGTAGGAGAGCAAGTGAAAAACTTATATATACATTATTAACCTTTACTGGGGCTTAAAGAAAAAATCCCCGAGTATCAAATTAATGCAACACAATCCTCTATGTAAAACAGAGACTATAGCGTTAATTCAAACCCGCCATAATCTTATCGAAAGGAAAAAGAAATTATCGCCACAGGCGTGAAGAGTAATTCAGTGTAGTGTGCTGTTAATCTGGGCTAACCAACCCCCGAAAAAAGTAAAAGGAGGAGAGAACTATCCCTAAATTCATGACGGAGGACAAATCGGGTCAAATTTATTGGACCACTCATTAGTAGTAGAGACCGGACCTATATCTATTCCGTAGCGGCTTAGTACCGCATTCATGATGGCTTTAATGGGAGAAAAAAGTGTAACTCTGTGACAAGGTGAATTAAGTTGAGGAGCGTGAAGGAAAGTGCAGTACGCATGCTCCCAGAAAGGTGCATAGCTAGTGTTCCTAGAAAGTTAATCAGGGGAAGCCGGGGTGAAAGAAGTTCAAGGCGTGGGAAAATTTACTAGTGCGCATGTCACATTCTATTCATGCAAGTCAGTCCTCCTACCATTTGGATCTTAGGAGAAAGAACCATAAACCTGAAGGGAAAAAACCCTCCCAATAGCAGGGGACCAGCTCCATCTCGACCCCAAACAGAATTAGGGACAAAAGCTGGTCGGGTCCATCCCTGCAAATTCCCTATGACATTTACGGGCAATTATGTGATGGGAAAAAACGGTGTCCAAGTATTACACCAGCGCAAAAATGCCCTGGCATATATAGAACAATCTTAGTAAATGTGTGTATAAATGATTAAATAAATAAATAATTAAATAAGAGGGGGGTTAAAATGACCGTAATGGATTATGAATATATGCCGATGCCCATATGTAATGAATATAATAATGGTATTAATATAAAAAGCCAAGAAGGATTTCAATCCTACGGACGCACAAGATCATAAAACATGAAACATATACACAATATATAAAAAATATAAAAATATATACAAATATAAATATATATAAAACCAAGAAAATTCATGATCAGGAGAAGTCCTAAACAAAAAACCCCATTTATGTGTATATGTTTCATGTTTTATGATCTTGTGCGTCCGTAGGATTGAAATCCTTCTTGGCTTTTTTTAGAATTTAGGGATAGTTCTCTCCTCCTTTTACTTTTTTCGGGGGTTGGTTAGCCCAGATTAACAGCACACTACACTGAATTACTCTTCACGCCTGTGGCGATAATTTCTTTTTCCTTTCGATAAGATTATGGCGGGTTTGAATTAACGCTATAGTCTCTGTTTTACATAGAGGATTGTGTTGCATTAATTTGATACTCGGGGATTTTTTCTTTAAGCCCCAGTAAAGGTTAATAATGTATATATAAGTTTTTCACTTGCTCTCCTACGTGTCCCTGGTGTGGAACCGCAAGTCGGGCGTTTGATCACTAGATCGGTTACTGGTTTCACGGTATATATTTTTTTGGTTTAATTCGCACATGGTAGTATATTTAACTATTATTCCAAAATTTTCCTTTGGGCAATGAAAGGGATATTTATCCAATTTTTGAGTTCCCCATTCCTTCCCTACCTCTCCTTTTTTCTGTGCCTGACTAAGGAGAATATATATATTTTTGATAAGCTGATTCTGGGCAGGTTTTTCGTATTCATCTGTGGCACAGACGGCTAAATGCTTCTGGTGCTATGTTCCTGATACTTGGATCGTAGGCTGCAGACCATTTGTAATATGGTTCTAGGCAGGTTATGGAATAATGACATATCTGGGAACATATGTGTCTTTGCAATGTTTTTGGAAACAAGAACTACACCTGTGCACATGTTATATACATCCTTTATTTATTTTTTCGTTTAATATTATTTTTATTCAGATTTACCAATTATCTTGAAACTATGAATATATGCTCACAAAGGAATATTTTTGACAAATTTATGATTTACATTGTCTTGTTGTTTTTTAAATGTATGGATTCCCGCCGATTTTTTTCAAAAGGGGTGGATCAGGACTCCACCTCTAAGGTATATATTGCTGTATAGGCTGCCTTACAGCAGATTTGATGTTCTTTGCCAGCTTGTCCTGATGAAGAGAGCTAAGACTCTTGAAACGCGTTGACTTGACCTGTGCGTGAAATAAAGAAGCATTGATCTGAAATTTCAGGAGTTGTCGGTCATTGGCGCGGTGTGAAACCCCTCTCTACTGCTTTCCGTTATCTGCCAACTGGGGACTGCTGCCGTGACCTGGAGTTACATGCCTGCATAGGGGTTGTGACTTTCACAACCTGATCTGGTGAGTAGGATTACCTATCTTAAGACCCCTTATATACCGGGGTAAGACCCTATTGCGCTTCTTTTTCCACAGAAATTACTTTGACATGGAGAAACAAAACAGAGCATGCCACATGTTTTTTATGCGGACGACTGAAGGGGGCTTAACATAGTAAACACCCACACTATATGGAGTAGGGCTCAGCTCCTGAGTGCACTCTGTACACCCACTTCTGACCAGTGATGTATTCAGTGATGCTTGAGAATATCTGAATTCTATATTTTCCATATTGCTGCATAAATTTGCCCCAACACTGCATCACATTTTCACAGGAATCCTAATAGCATATAAATAAAACCAAATCAGGCAAGTAAAAAAAAATACTTTATAATTTTTTATTAAGGAAATTTATTCAATATCACATTTGTGAGTGGCAAAAGCATGTGAACCACTGCTTTCAGTATCTGGTGTGACAAATTGTGCAACATTAAAGCAAATCGGTCAGCAGGTTTTTGCTATGTAATCTTATAACAGCACGCTGTAAGAGTTAACAGAGATTTTGTCCATGTCTCTTATCGCAATGTGTTGTGGCTTACCGGCAATGTTCGTTTTAGCATCACTAGCTTATAATTGCTGTGACTACCTGACATGCAGGGACTTGTCTGACTCTGCCCCTGCCTGTGATTATTACATCACTGACTGTCTATATATAGACTTTGTTTACAGAGCTTGGAGTGAGTGTGGCAGATTTTTGAGCTATGCTGCATAGCTAAATGTAAAAAGTTTGATTGTGTCAGAACCGCTGCACCCAGAAAACTAAGTGATACAACATTGGAATCAGGTCTCTTTGACTACATTATGCTGCTCTCTAATAAGGTAGCAAAAACCAGCTGATAGATTCCCTGCAACTAAACGTTTGTTGTAGTGTTGAGTGGATTGATTTACTGAGAATAAACTTCAAGTAGAATTTCCTGCAATATGTAGGTCCCCTCAAATTTAAATTTACTGTGATTCTCAAGTATTAGCCCCCTCACCCCCCAAAAAAACAAAAACAAAACATCGCAGCACTATTTCACACACATTGCTTAAAGGGAATATGGCAGCAGGTTTTTGCTACCTCATAGTGTAGGCAAGGAGATTCTGAATCCATTAGTGTACCACATGGATTACTGAGTGTAGCCATTCTCACATAATCAAAGAATTTTAAGCATGTAGTTGAGCTGGGAGAGCTGCCCACGCCCACACCAGGGGCTCAATAGAGATTGTGCATTGACTGTGAGGTGTCAATCACAGCAGGGGGCGTGTCAGATTATCTGTATGTAAGTTTCTAGTCCTGTAAATCACAGGGTAATAAAGCCATTAGTTTAAGTGAACAATAGCCCATACACAGATAATGGATTGATTTTTAAGCCCATGCTGTCCTCAGCTTACATAGCAAATTTGCTGACAGATTCCTTTTAAAGGGAACCATTCATCAGGATTTTCATATATAACCTAAAGCCAGTGCTATACTGGCACTATCAGGCTGATTCTCTATATACCTTTAGTAGTCAGCTCGGATGTTTAGGTTTTGAAATCCAAGAAAGTAAAGTTTATAAAATCAGCAGCTTCTTGAGTGACCGCAGCTGAGGAGCAGATAATATCTGGGGGGATATTCAGAGTTATCTCCTCCCCCTGTTAGAATTAGCATAAGTATTATACAATTTAATTTTTGACTTGCAGGACCTTTGCTGAGGTCATACCCATGTGACCAGAAGGGGAAGGGCCTGGCCTCAGCCAACAAATCTGATAGGAGGGAGCAACATTTTTCTTTTGGCTGAGGCCCGATTCTCTTGCATGAGAGAAGATACACTCGTGTGACCCCGGCCTTAGTTTTATATACAGTGATCATCATAACTGAACCAATTCACAGGTACACTGAGTGGCTACACAGCTACAGCACTTGCCTATATATGACTTGAATCTTTGGATTAGGATTTACAGCCTGATAGTACGAGGGGCTGCTGATAAGTCTTTGGCTTTAACCAGAAAGAAACGAGATAGGATGATGAAACTTTACATTTATTCCACATACTCTCCACTGAAGTCAACACACTTCTTACATCGGTTTTCAAAGTTCTGTAAGCCTAGCAAAAATAAGGATTTCGGTTGTGCCTCAAGCCAAGCATCCGTAGTAGCAATGGCATCAGAAATAGTGTGAAATTGGGTACCCTTGAGGTGTTTCTTCTTTTCTGGAAACAGATAGTCAGAGGGAGCTAGATCTGGTGAACAAGGTGGGTGGTCAACCAGCTGGAAGCCCAGCTCTGCCAGTTTTGCCATGGTCGCTTGTGCAGTGTGAGCGGAGGCGTTGTTTTCCAGGAGCAAGATTCCTTTGGACAGTTTGCCGCGCTTTTTGGCCTTCAGAGCTACCTTCAATTGGTCCAAAAGTTCAATGTAATACCTTGCATTGATGGTGGAACACTTTTGAAGGTAGTCCACTAGCAGCACGCCCTCCTTATCCCAGAACACAGATGCCATCACCTTGTGTGGATTATATGTCATGTTTTTATGTAGAATTTTTTCTATATGCTTTTATGTTTATGCTTTGTGGTCATAGTTACACTTTTTTTTAGTTATTTGTTTTACGTATATGCATGAGTCCCTGTACTGGAATGTTTTGTAAACTACATTAGTGGTAAAAAACAAACAAACTCCGGAAGCAGCAGGAGTATAACCAAAGCAAAATCACTTTTGACCATGTGACAGGTCCTAAGTATAAAAAATGTCTCTGAGATATCCCTGATAATAATGCAGGGGGTCACATGTCCCTTTTGTAAAGAGGAGGCTGAGTTTGCAATTTTCTTTGTTTTCGAAAAAAAAAAAAGTTGAAATAGCTGAGAGATATAGAACATAAATACTTTTTTTAATCTGGAAAATCTCTGGAAGTGAAAATAATATACTATACAGACTTTAAGTAAATATTCTGCAAGAATATCCAACAGAGGATAATTATTCATGTCTGAAAGGGGTAAACAAATTCCATTTTACAAAATAAATAAAATGATGCATTTTGGCTTGTATAGAAGAATAATCCATCAAAGTGTTATGCACGTAACAAAGACAAAGTTGATCAATTGACCGATCTAGTGATGCATATGAAGCAATTCTAAGCACTCCTAACAAATACCATTTTTATATACTCCACATTTTTTGTGCTACTGCACAAGATAGGATTTCATGAATAGAAAACACCCTATTAATCATAACCAGATAGGACTACATATAACATATTGATCACATAGAGAAAACAATAAATTTCACCGAAATATGAAACCACTAGGAGAACAGAAAGAGACAATATTATTTCATGGTATACCAAAGGTAGTCTCTGTTTAGCTGCATTGGGCCTCTGTATTACCCTATATCATGTGGTAACATTTCAGAATAAAACATGAGGCAGACTTGTACAAAGCCATAATCTTTTGTTCATCCTCCTTGTGCCATGAAAACATTTCTGACCCATTAAGTCGTTGACTCCAAAAAACCTCTAAGGCTATGTGCGCACTTTGTGTTGAATTAGTTGCAGTTCTAAACCCATCCTCTGGCAGAAATGGTCTTTGTTATTATTTGTTATTTTTTTTTATTTTATTTTATTTTTTTGTCAAATTTGGTTTTGACCATAAAAAAACACTAAAAATACGCTTGCGTTTTGGCCGCAATTTACCGCATTTTCTATGCTTTTTCATTGCTTAAAGTCAGATGCGTTTTGAATACAAATACTCTACTAAATAAAGTTTCAACATGTTTAAACACTATGAAAAAAAGGAAAAAAATGATAACAAATATCATGATTAAAATCATACACAAAATAGCTAATTTTATTAAAATGATAACTGTGTTCTAATATTTATGTATAAAATAACGTTAAATTATTGATTTTCATTAATTTAATTGTCGGACTATGTGTGTGTGTAAAGGGACATATCATGCCCTTAATATAAAGTAAAAAACGTGTGCGTTTATTTTGTAAAAAAAATATGTTTTCTGCATCAAAAAAGCATGTAAAACGCTAGGATTTTGATTTAGGATGCGTTTTGAAAGTTCTCATTGACTCTAATGTTAGCAAAACGCTGCCAAAATGGCAAAAACAATTGACATGCTGCTTCTTTAAATGCAGAGCTTTTGACAAATTTTCTGCTACTAAAACGCTGTGTTTTTAACAGCATTGTGCGCACAAGAAAGCCCAATTTCCCATAGATTTTGCTTAAAAAACAAAACGCATGCATTTTGGCATTAAAACGCTGAAGTTCAAAACACTGCGGAAACGCATAAAAAAAAGCAAAGTGCGCACACAGCCTAAGGGTTTGGTTCCACTTGCGTTTTGCACGGACGAGTGCAATCAAACAAAACATTGGATTGCTCTCACTCTAGTGCAAAACTGTAGGGCAGTGTCCATCTGCTATTCATTTCTTATGCTATATCGGCATACTGAATGAATCGCAGCATGTTGCATTTGGCAGCGAGTCTCGGCTCACACGCACCCATTCAAGTCTATGGGTGCGTTTGAAACATTTCACTGCACTCGCATGTCATCCAACTGCAGTGCGATGTACACAGAGGCGGCGCAGAGGAGAAGGAGAAAGTGCTCCTTCTCTCTTCTCCTAAGCTGTGATCCGATCTCAAGATCGGATCACAATCGCATGACCCTCAACTGACGCTTGCAGCACAGGATCATTAGCATATCACTTCCGATGCTCACGCATTGGAAGCTATACGCAAGTGGAACCATACCCTAAGGGTTGTCATATCTGTCAGTAAGAATATAACATCAAATGATATCAGTTTGAAAGTGAGACCTTCATGGATCGGTTTTGTTTTTCAGCACATTCTGCAGGTTTTCAATTCAATCGAGATCAAGGAAATTTGGAGACCAAGTCATCACCTTGAACTATCTGTTGTGTTTGTCAAGCCATTCCTAACTGATATTTGTGGTGTGACAGGGCACTTTGTTTTGATGGGAGAGCCCATTGATAATAATCCTATAATGCTTTGAGGAGAAACAGAGCAATGGGTTTTATCGAAGAAAAAAGGGGAATAGGATAATCATATACTCACTTCGGTGTATAAAATGAGGCATGTAAATGACCACTGCTGCAAATACACAGGCTCAAAAAGCCAATGCGTATCAAAGAAGGATGGTTAGTGGTTATTCTGGTCAAAGATGATGCTATGCGTTATACCAAAAAATGTGGTTAATTTTAACGCGTTTCAAAGCTGCTTCACTTCTTCTTTTCCTGATGAAGCGATGTAGCTTCAATAAACTGTGCAATAAACCATGTTTTTTGGAATAACGCTCAGCATCATCTTTGACCGGCAGCGTACAACAGCCACTAACTGTCCTTCTTTCTTAATAACCCTATAGTGACATCCACCATACATGTAGTGCCAATTGTTTAAAGTGTACTGAGGAGCTGTGCCTGATCAATATACCTCAGGTTTGGGCTGTATTATGCAACCAACATCCAAATCAAAGACAAGAATCCGATAAAAATAATATTTTATTAAATTAATTGCAAGAATAAAAATATGGATAGTGCAAGGAAAATAATGAAATGGTAAGAAAACACCACAAGGCTCAGCAGGGCCAATATAAGCAGAGAAATTTTCTCAAAAACATTACATGAATGAATACCCAAATATGTGTGTAAAAATAGTACATAAACTGCTTACGAGTATAATAAAAATGGCCACAACAGGAAAACAACAATTGTCACAAAATAATTACCATAATAGGAATAAATACCTGTCGCCATTACCACTGCTGAGCTGCAACAACACGTGTTTCAGCCGTAGACTTCGTCACCACACCTCCCTGATGAAGGCTACGGCTGAAACACGTGTTGTTGCGGCTCAGCAGTGGTAATGGCGACAGGCATTTATTCCTATTATGGTAATTATTTTGTGACAATTGTTGTTTTCCTGTTGTGGCCATTTTTATTATACTCGGAAGCAGTTTATGTACTATTTTTACACCCATATTTGGGTATTTATTCATGTAATGTTTTTGAGAAAATTTCTCTGCTTATATTGGCCCTGCTGAGCCTTGTGGTGTTTTCTTACCATTTCATTAATTTCCTTGCACTATCCGTATTTTTATTTTTGCAAGTAATTTAATAAAATAATATTTTTATCGGATTCTTGTCTTTGGCTACTTCTTCTTTATAGGTTCTGTTGCTTCAGTAGCTTGACTTTTTCGTTTGATATGTATAATTTTTGATTGGCAACACGTTTTGGTTTCAACATCCAAATCAGCAGTATAACCTCTTACATTTTACAGTGAATAGCAACTATGATATCTCAATGCTTTGTTAGAAAGAAACCACTTTTTCCCCCTTCTTCCTTGCACAGTAATTGTGTCAGTTTGATTGCAAATAAGTACAAAAAATGGACAGTAGAAGATTGGAAATGGGTGATTTGGAGCAATGAGCCGAAAGTCAATAGACTAGGCTCTGATGGGTACAAATTTGGTCTAGAAGAAACAAGGGAAAAATGGGCTAATGGATCGAGAAATTGAAAGAATTGACTGAGGAAACCTGATGTTATGAGCTGTTTCACAGACAACGGCATTCGATACTTCACCAGGATCATGGTGGTCTCAATGCTGAGCTATATGTGAATATCCTACAACATGAGTTACTTCATACACTCGAGTGCTATGGGTTTGAAAAGTACTGCATAGCGTTCCAACAGAACAATGTCCCAAAGCATACATCAAGACTGGCAAAGATATGGTTGAATGACAATGAAGTAGAGGTGCTGGATTGACACTCAGAGTCAACAGACCTTAACCCAATCAAACACTTGTAGGTAGAGTTGAAGAAAAAGCTTTATACATACCCAAGTGAGTTGGCCAGTATGCTCCAACAATGGGTATGTTTACAAGAGACCCAGGATCAAATTTCAGTATAGATATGTTTGAATTTGATCAAGAGCATGCCCAGAAGGGTTGAGGCAGTGTTGAAAGCCAAAGGTAGATTTACAAAATACTAACAATATAAAACAAATTAAAATTTAGATTTAAAAGAGCAAAACAGTAACAATGCAGTGACATACCAAGAATCTGCATATTTAATCATATGTTAAATAGAGATGAGACACCCCGCTAGAGTTCGAGTTCGGTTCGGTTCGTCGAATGGAGGACAAGTTCGTCGAACGTTCGACAAATGCTCGACAAACCAACTCGAACCCCATTAAAAACAATGGCAGGCAAACACAAACACATAAAAACACATTATACATGTACACATACAGTTAATAAACATTGCCATAACACTTACAGGTCCCCGCGACGCATCCTGCACTATGTCTCCCGCTGCTTTTCCTTCCGATAATCGCTGCGTCCTCCCGGTAACCAGCACTGATGATAGGACCTATTGTGACATCAAAATAGCATGTGACCAGTCACGTGTCTATTATCTCATTGGCTACAGACTGGTCACATGGCTAGACCTCATGCTAGGTCCTGTCAGTGCATCTCTCCGATACGCGGTGCTCGTTCCAGCATCTCCGTGTACCAGCGAAATGCTCTGGCACATGGTCGGCTTCCCCGTTCCTGCATGTGGGCGCTCTTTACAGAGTCAGCCCACATGCAGGGGCTGGCTGCCACAGCCGGTAAATAGCGGCACCGGGAATCACATGATCAGAGTTTGCCGTTGCTATAGTAACGGTGGCAGCGGTGACGTCACCGCTTACAGCCCGCAGCCTCTGCTCACTCACTGAGTGATTAGACTGCACGGAGCAGCAGCGGTTTCCTCCCATGCAGTGCTGTCTGATGTAGCAGAGCTGCATGGGTTGAAGGAGAAACAAGACAGAAGATCAGGATCGTGGAGAGCTGACAGGGAGTAATAAACATGGAGTCTCTAATGTGTCTATGTATTTATTTCTATTAAAGTATTTTTTCTCTGTGTGGTGTCTTTTTTTAACCCTTTATTGGAGACTCTTAATGGCCGGGTCAAACTTGCCTGACATTAAGAATCTCTGGCTTAATAATAGCTAGTAAAACAAAGCTAGTATTAACCCATTATTACCCAGCAAGCCACCCGGCTTCATGGCTGCTGGAAGAGTTGGATACAGCGCCAGATGATGGCGCTTCTATGAAAGCGCCATTTTTTGGGTCGGCTGCGGACTGCAATTTGCAGCAGAGGGGCCCAGAAACCTCGGGCCAACCTGTGCTGCGGATTCCAATTCCCAGCTGCCTAGTTGTACCAGGCTGGAGACAAAAAGTGGGCGAAGCCCACGTCATTTTTTTTTTTTAATTATTTCATGAAATTAATGAAATAATTAAAAAAAAAGGGCTTCCCTATATTTTTGTTTCCCAGCCAGGTACAAATAGGCAGCTGGGGGTTGGGGGCAGCCGTACCTGCCTGCTGTACCTGGCTAGCATACAAAAATATGGCAAAGCCCACGTCATTTTTTGGGGGGGCAAAAAACTCCTGCATACAGTCCTGGATGGAGTATGCTAAGCCTTGTCGTTCTGCAGCTGCTGTCTGCTCTCCTGCATACACTAGTGAATGGAGCATGCCGAGCCTTGTAGTTCTGCTCCCCCTGCCTCTCCCTCCAGCATACAGTGCTGGATGTAGCATGCTGAGCCTTGTAGTTCTGCAGCTGCTGTCTGCTCTCCTACATACACTAGTGGTTGAAGTATGCTGAGTCTTGCAGTTCTGCTCCCCCTGCCTCTCCCTCCAGCATATAGTCCTGGATGGAGGATGCTGAGCCTTGTAGTTCTGTAGCTGCTGTCTGCTCTCCTCCATACAGACAGACAGCAGACAGCAGCTGCAGAACTACAAGGCTCAGCATACTCCATCCAGGACTGTATGCAGGAGTTTTTTGCCCCCCAAAAAAATTACGTGGACTTCGCCATGTTTTTGTACGCTAGCCAGGTACAGCAGGCAGCTATGGGCTGCCCCCAACCCCCAGCTGCCTATTTGTACCCGACTGGCAACCAAAAATATAGGGAAGCCCTTTTTCTTTTTAATTATTTCATGAATTTCATGAAATAATTAAAAAGAAAAATGACGTCTGCTTCGCCCAATTTTTTGTCCAGCCAGGTACAACTAGGCAGCTGGGGATTGGAATCTGCAGCGCTGGGTGCCCAAGCTTTCTGGGCACCCCTGCTGAGAATTGCTGTCCGCAGCCGCCCCAAAAAATGGCGCTTTCATAGAAGCGCCATCTTCTGGCTCTGTATCCAACTCTTCCAGCTGCCCTGGTGACGGGTGGCTCACTGGGTAATAATAGGGTTAGGGCTAGCTGTATATTATCAACTGGCCCTAAGCCCAAAATTCATGGTGTCACGCCAATATTAGACATGACCACCATGAATTTCTAGTACAAATAAGAAAAAACACAACACACAGAAAAATATTTTTATTAGAAATAAAACACAACATAATTAGTGACTCCATCTTTATTGAAATAAAGAACCCTTCTCCGCAGTAATCCTGGGTCAAGGGTCCCGCGCAGTCCAATCCGGATCCATTATCATCTGATCGGTTTGCTGGAAGACAAAGCGATCAGATCATGTGTCAGGTTCAAGGGCCTGAATCACATGACACAGCAGCCGATTGTATAAATGGCTTTTATACAATCAGCTGATGCATCAGTGCAAAAAAAAATAAAACTACACACTTCTGTGTAGACTCCTGTCCGACAGCATCTGATAGTTTAGCCGGCTAGGCGGTAAAAAGCCGGCCTCACTGCTCGACTAATAGTGTCAGCTGATTCTGTCAGGTGACCACATCAGCTGATCATCGCCAGGTCTGAGAGAGAGAAAAGAGAGAGAACAGAGAGAGAAAAGAGAGAGAAAAGAGAAGAGAGTGAGGGAGAGAGAAAAGAGAGAGAGAAGAGAGAGGGAGAGAGAGAAGAGGAGAGAAAGAGAAGAGGAGAGAGAGAGAAGAGAAGAGGAGAGAAGAGAGAGAAGAGAGAGGGAGAGAAAGGGAGAGAGAGAGAAGAGAGAGAGAAGAGAGAGAGAGGAGAGAGAGAGAGAGAAAAAGAGAGAAAAAGAGAGAGAACAAGAGAGAGAAAGAGAGAGAGAAGAGGGAGAGGATAGAAGAGAGACGAGAGAGGAGAAAGAGAGGAAAGAGAAAGAGAGAGAGAGCGAGAGAACAAGAGCGAGAGAACAAAAGAGAGAGAACAAGAGAGAGAACGAGAGAGAACAAGAGAGAAAGAGAGCGAACGAGAGAGAGAAAGAGAGAGAGAGAACAAGAGAGAGAGAGAACAGGAGAGAGAAGAGAGAGAAGAAAGAAAGAAGAGAGAGAGGACAGAAGAGAGAGAGGAGAGAGAGAGGTGAGAGCAATGCAGCCTCATTCCGTGGAGAGAGAGAGAGAAAGAGAGAAAAAGAGAGAGAAAGAGAGAGAAAGAGAGAGAGAGAACAAGAGAGAGAGAGAAGAGAGAGAAGTGAGAGCAATGCAGCCTCATTCCGTGAACTGTTCCGATTTTAGAGGTGTGGCCTGCGGCTCACAGCTGATGTCCGGCTCCTCCCCTCAGTGCATAATTAAATTAAATTATAATTCTTTAGCGGGGTGGCCGGAACTTGAACTCACGTGAACTAATGCTTCCGAGGCAGTAGCTCTAACCGTTGAGCCACTGGCTCTAATGAGAAACATAGGAAGATTTGGTTATCTTGACGTCTGCATTGCAGAGTGAAGTCTTAAGTGACAGCGCGGCTCACTTCAGGTGCTGCGTGGAGAGGACACAGAGCACTCGTGTTTTATGGGGCTTCCTGTCATCTTCATGTAGCAGAGCTGACAGTGTCATGTGGATTACTTCGGACCTGGATTGTTGTTTGGGGATTAATAAAGAGGTAAATGAGGTTTTTTTTGTCTTTTATTCCAAATAAAGGATTTTTCGCTGTGTGTGTTTCTTTACTTTCACTTATAGGTTAATCATGGAAGGTGTCTCGGGGAGACGCTTGTCATGATTAACCCCGTTATTACCCCGATTGCCACCGCACCAGGGCAATTCGGGATGAGCTGGGTAGAGTCCCGGACTGCCGCATCTAATGGATGCGGCAATTCTGGGCGGCTGCTGGGTGATATTGTTAGGGTGGTGGGCTCCCCATTATGTGGCGCTCTCCATCCTGACAATACCAGCCTCCAGCCGAGTGGCTTTAGCCTGGCTGGTATCAAGTTTGGAGGGATCGTATTTTTTTTTTATTTATTTATTTATTTTACTGCACGATATAGACCCGCCCGCGGCTGTGATTGTTTGCAGTGAGACAGCTGTCACTCATCGTGGGGGTGTGTCTGACTGTAAACAATCATGGGCGCCGGTGGGCGGGGAAGGCACAGAATACTTGATTGAATAATGAAATAGCGGCCCTTTTCAAAACAGGAAAAGCTGCCGGAGATTTGTGACAGCCGTGCAGCGAGGCGCCTGTGATCGGTGAGTAGGAAAGAGAGAGGGATTGTGCTGGGGACGCAGGACGCATGCAGATACGCAACGTGCGCACATACTTACTGTGAAAAGCCACGTTTTTGGTGATCGAACTGTTGTTGAACGTAACTCGACTGCCGAACTTTTAGCAAATCGTTCGAGTTCGTCGAACGACTCGAACACCCCCCAAAATCACTCGAACATGAAATTGGGGAACCGTTCGACTTGAACATCGCTCACCTCTAATGTTAAATAGTTGCAAATCACATTTATGTATGAGATAGCCAAGATGATTGTGTATAAAATGAAGGTACTCTCACATTCGAAGTTGTAGTGGATGGTGAGATATGGAGCTTTAAAGGCAAAAGTTATAAACATTGTTGCACCTTTATGCTCATCGGTGTATTCTATGAGCTATAGCTTTTTATTTTTCTGCTAACAGAGCTGAGTGGGGGCTTGTGTTTTGCCGGACAAGAAGAAGTTATACTAATTTTATTAACATGCGACTTTGATTGTGTTTTATTTGCCTTTTTTCCAGAAGCATGATGGAAAAGCATTGTTTTTTGCAACTTATTTCTTTTTATAATGATGTTCACTGACTAGGTTATATAGTTTGATGGTTTTATAGATCGGGTCGGATGCAGCGATAGCAAATATATGTACTTCTTTTTGTATCTACAGAAATATATGTATTGGTACAATATTTTTTCAGTTTTTCAGTTCCTTTTATTTTGTGATTTATTTATTTATTTTACAATTTTTTTTTCACTTTTTTTTTATTAGTCCAATTATGGGACTTTTATTACTCTGATCATTGAAAGGGCTCATGCGCACGTAACTGCTGAATATTCTGCAGCGATTTCACAGCACATGTGCGCTTCAAATCGTTGCAGAAACACTGCATAATGAATGCAGTTTTTTTGTCGAAAAAAGCCGATTTCTTGCACTATGGCTACTACTCCCACCATAGACAGAGTGGGAGCTGCATCCAAAGCGCATGGAATAATTGATATGCTGCTTTTATGAATGCACAGATTTGCGTCAAAATTTTAGCACCCAAATCACTACGTTCAAAAAAGGTGCGCACGTCTCATGCACAATCTACATAGATTGTGCTGGGGACGCAGGACACATGCATTTATGCTGCAGTGCAATACGCAGCGTAAATGCATGTAATCACACAACGTGCGCACACAGCCAATTATTGTGTTTCAATGCATCACACATGTCAGTATTACACTGGCAGAATGCCTTTTAGACCATGCTCCTGGCAGGTCACCATAAGACCTTTTTCAGATGTCCATGTTTAACCCCTTCACGACCATTTTGCGCTTTGCGTTTTTTTTCGCCATTCTTCTTCCGAGACATAATTTTTTTTATTTTTCAGTTAATATGGTAATGTCAGGGCTCGTTTTTTGCAGAACGAGCTGTACTTTTAAAGGAAACCAAGTGTTTTACCATATAATGTACAGGAAAACATAAAAAAAATTCCAAATTCGGAAAAACTGCAAAAAAGGGTGATTGCACTATTGTTTTTGAGATATTTTATTCACAGTGTTCAATATATGATAAGATGTGTCAGTGTGATGTCTCAGGTTGGTGCAAGTTCGTAGACACCACACATGAATAAGTTTACTTTTATCTAAGGGGTTAAAAAAAATCAGAAGTTTGTCCAAAAAAAGGGGCGTACGTTTTGCACCATTTTCCGCGATCCATAACGTTCTCATTTTTCGGGATCTATGTCTCAGTGATGGCTTATTTTTTGCATCTCGAGCTGCCATTTTTAACTGTACCATTCTTGTGCAGATGCTACATTTTGAATGCCTATTATTTCATTTTGCGCAAAATTTATGGCAACCAAAAAACATAATTTTGTTGTTTGGAATTTTTTGCCGCTATGTTGTTTACCGATCAGATTAATTGATTTTATAGTTTGATAGCCATGGCGTTTCTGAACACGGCGATACCAAATGTGTGTATATTTTTTTTTTTTAACCCTTTAATTTTCAATGGGGTGAAAGTGGGGCAATTTGAACTTTTAGGGGTTTTTTTTACTTTTTTTTATTTTTAAAACTTTTTTTTATTTTACTAGGTTTTCTAGGGGACTATAACCTTCAGCTGTCTGATTGATCATTCATTTCTCCCGATCAGAGCTGCATCACTCCAACCGGGAGAAATTAACTTCTCTTGTAACAGCCAGTACTCGGCTGTTTGTTTACAGACCTTAGTCACGTGAGCACAGGAGTCATCACATGACCCTGTGCAACCATGACAACCACTGGAAGTCATGTGATCATGTCACGTAACTTCTGGTATCGGCCTGTAAGTAAAGTTTCAGCGCGATCGCGGTTATAATGGCGCTGTCACTTATTGACAGCGCCATTTAAGGAGTTAAAAGGCATGGGCAGATAGCGATTCTGCTCGTGCCTGGCAGGCACACATGTCAGCTGTATAAATCAGATATAAATCAGGGAAGATTTTCACTATGACCGCTAGGACTTAATTTTACCGCCTGCGTTCGCTAAAAGGGTTAAACAGGTGCAAGTCACACGTACCGATATGGTCATCAGTGTGACATCCGTGTGCCATATGTGTGATGTCCGTGTGACGTCCGTGTTTGCATACGTGTGATAACCGTGTGACTGGTACCAGTAAAAAAAATGCATGCTACTGAAATGAATGTTTTTTTAATGTGCAAAAGATGGGCAAAGCCTGAAAAATTATAAACAGATATAGAAAGATAGAACAAATTAGATGGCTAGATAGATAGATAGATAAATAGATAGATGGAACAGATAAAATAGAGAGATATAAAGAAATAAAATAAGAAAGAACTAATAGAATAAAATAATAGAGTATTTTTTTTATTGGGGATTAAAGGTAGAAAATGAATCTGCCTTAGGCACCGTCACACATAACGAGATCGCTAGCGAGATCGCAGCTGAGTCACGGTTTCCATGACGCAGTAGCAATCGCGTTCGCGATCTTATGTGTGACACCTACCAGCGATCAGGCCCCTGCTGTGAGATCTCTAGTCGTTGCAGAATGGTCCAGGCCATTTTCTTCAAAGGTGATGTCCTGCTGGGCAGGACACATCGCTGTGTTTGACACTGTGTGACAGGGTCACAGTGACTGCTGAGATCGTTATACAGGTCGCTATTGCGACCTGTATTGTTCCTGCATCGCTGGTAAGATCTGACTGTGTGACTTCTCACCTGCGACCTCCCAGCAACTTACCTGTGATCCCTATCAGGTCGAATCGTTTTCGGGATCGCTGGTAAGTCGTTGTGTGTGACTGGGCCTTTACAGTGACTGAAAGCATATTTGATCACTTGGGAGTAATAAAGTGTGCTGACAGGTTCCCTTTAAACACCAGCCGAGGTTAGTCAGTCTTCCTTTGTATTTTACTTTTTTGCAATCCATTGGATAAATGTAAGTACACTGCATGGAATTTAGATTTAGCCTTGTGTTTTATCTTTTCTATTATATCTAGAAAAAAGTATGCTTTATTTTTTCTGCCATCCATACTGATAAGAAATAGGTAATTAGTAAGTGACAGCGAGTAGTGCGGTTAGTCTGAGATTACTGCAGGCACGGCATGTTAAGCAGCACTCCATTTGTACTTTGCATTGGTACAGTGAATAAAAGATCAGTTTTACTGTTTTAGTATTTTGGCTTCATCTGATTTTACTGTCAATGATTTGTTATTTGCATGGTTTCAACAGATAAAAATCTCCCAAATGTTTCCTTCCAGATTCAAATGCACAGACACACAACTTAAAAGAAAGACAGCTGATTGCTGCAGGTTCAGCTTATTTACACCCGGCAATCAGCTGGTAGACATCAGCCCACATGTCATCTGCTTAGGTGGATTCTCAGTCCAAACAGGCAGAAAAGCACGGACAAATAACATAGGTAGAAACAGCTCCGTAAGGCCCTCTTTAAACGTCAGTGATTTTGGAACGTATGGTACTGTTTTTATATGTCTCGGAATCACAGACATACGCAGACCCATTAAAATCAATGGGTCTGCGTACACATCAGTGATTTCTCACTGACCGTGCTTCCATGCGGTGTACACGCGTGTCCGTTTGCTCCGTGCGGAGACAAGTCCGTTTTACTCTGGCATCACTGATGTCACACAGGGCACAAAGTGGTGTGATCTGTGTGACACGTACCAGAGAAATCACGGATCTGTGAAATAAAATGATTTTTATACTCAACTATTTTCAGTGCTGCTGTCACTTGCTTTTAGGCCAGCTAATTAGGCTCATGCATATTCACTGCACCATGACCTGGAAGTAACAGCAGACTAAGGTTAGTCAATGTGTTGACTTTACAACTTGGTATTTATAAAAGACTAAAACCAGCACTGACCAGCACCTCTGAACAGAATAAAGCAAGTGTGAACAGGTGCAAGCTGCTATGACTGCATCTGTTCACACTTGCTTTATTCATAAACAAGAGGATATAGCAACACTATGTAAACACCAAAAAATATGTAAACTTTGAACATTTGAAATTTTAATTCCATTATTGCTATTTTAAATATTACTAAGTTACTTAGCTTATAACTTGCTGTGACTGATGGGCTCTTATGAATTGGAATTGAAGTTTATTTCATATAGCAGTAATGCAGTTTAAATTTCATATGTTCAGTGTTCGCATGTATCTTGGCGCTTATACAGTGCTGCTGTATTCTCTTGTTTGTATACCTTGCTATCATATTTATCTTGATCAGTTATTTATTAGGTTCTATTTGACTTAAGATTTAAAAGATTGACCACTACTTGGACAACCCTTTCTCAATCCCTTTGTTTTCTCCAAGTAAATAATAACTATCATAGCCACTTCTGTTGCCTGCGCCGTTCCAGTGGTGTGGTACTGCCTCTCCTGGGGATTGTTATTTAATACAATCCTTGCAGCCAATCAGCACTGACTTCTCTCTTTCCTATTTTCAATTATGTCCGAAGTAGGGGACAGTGATTGGCCGCAGATTTCGTATGAAAATAAAAATGTCACGCAATCTCCAGGCGCTGGCATCGGAGGTGAGTATAGCTATTATTATTTTACTGGGCTGGAGAAATTGACATGTTCCGGATTTGAAGCACCACGGGTCAGTTTACGCTGAGTAACGAGAAATAGTAGCACAGTGAGCAGGAGATTTCTATAAATCCATCCACTTTGCTGAAATATCCAGAGATAAAAACTCAATAAAAATTTATTGTGGGCACTAAAGGGGGCTTTACACGCTGCGATATCGCTAACGATTTATCGTCGGGGTCACAGTGTTGGTGACGCACATCCGGCGTTGTTAGCAACATCGCAGCGTGTGACACGTACGAGCAATCTTCAACGATTGCAAAAGAGACAAAAATCGTTGGTTTTGGAGAGGTCGTCCAAACACCAAAAATCGTTGTCTGGTAAGTAGCGATGTTGTTCCTCGTTCCTGCGGCATCACACATCGCTATGTGTGACACCGCAGGAACGAGGAAACTCTCCGTACCTGCGTCCTGCCAGCAATGAGGAAGGAAGGAGGTGGGCGGCATGTTCCAGCCGCTCATCTCCGCCCCGCCTCTGCTATTGGACGGCTGCCATGTGACGTCGCTGTGACGCTGCACGAATCTTCCCCTTAGAAAGGAGGCGGATCGCTGGCCAGAGCGATGTCGCAGGGCAGGTAAGTCCGCGTGACGGGTGTTAGAGATGTTGTGCGTCACGGGCAGCGATTTGCCTGTGACGCACAACCGACAGGGGCGGGTATGCCCGCTAGCGATATCGGTACCGATATCGCAGGGTGTAAAGTACCCTATAGTCTTAAAGATCAGCACAGCATTGGACCTATCGGAAATCACCACTGAATATATTCAGTATATATACATAAATGCACATGAATAGTAAAATATACTGCAGATATTAAACTTCTCTTCTTAAAATTATATATTTTTTTGCAAGTAAGTTAAAAAAGTTTGTCTTAAATTGGTTTCCCTCCAAAAAACCTTCCTTGTCTGATGACATAAAACTTGTATCTGACAATATACAGATGTTTGAAATGCTCTCTACCTTCAGGGCAACTGTGGAAAATTTCCTGCACATATGGATATTTTGGCTCAGTGCCTCCATGCATTTTCATTAACCATACATTATAAAGTGTGCATCATTGTGAATCCTGTCCATGGATGTTCTATCGCCTAATTCTTACAGTTAATAATTCATTACAATGTCCTTGGGTTGGTGTATTTTCGAGAGCAAAACTTCTAAATGGGTGTGTACAAATCTATACACGTGCTACTTGAATAAACGTATCCACATTTATACAGTAAGTCACTGAAAATCTCGGTATAAGAATTTATTGCTAAATATGATTACTGCCACTGTCTGTTACTGTTTACCATCATGACTGTGTAAAAGGAAATATTACACAGTAAGGTTTAATGCTAAATTTGGCCAATGCAGCTAACATATTTTGAATACAGTTGAAAAATATAAACATAGAGTATTAAGGCTGAGCGAATAAATTAGAGTGGTAATGAAGTCTGCTAAAATTTGTTTCTGCACAGATTCAGCAAATTGATGTCAAATCAGATTCAGCAAATCATGATGGGCCATTAAAAGAAGGGAATTTTGTTACTTACCGTAAATTCCTTTTCTTCTAGCTCTTATTGGGAGACCCAGACGATTGGGGTATAGCTACTGCCCTCCGGAGGCCACACAAAGCACTACACTAAAAAGTGCAAGGCCCCTCCCCTTCTGGCTATACCCCCCCGTGGTATCACGGGTTCTCCAGTTTTAGTGCCAAAGCAAGAAGGAGGAAGCCAATAACTGGTTTAAACAAATTAACTCCGAATAACGTCGGAGAACTGAAAAACCGTTCAACATGAACAACATGTGTACCCGCAAACAACAAAAAAATCCCGAAGGACAACAGGGCGGGTGCTGGGTCTCCCAATAAGAGCTAGAAGAAAAGGAATTTACGGTAAGTAACAAAATTCCCTTCTTCTACAGCGCTCTATTGGGAGACCCAGACGATTGGGACGTCCAAAAGCTGTCCCTGGGTGGGTAAAGAGATACCTCATGTTAGAGCTGCAAAACAGCCCTCCCCTACGGGGGTGTCACTGCCGCCTGCAGGACTCTTCTACCTAAGCTGGCATCCGCCGAAGCATAGGTATGCACCTGATAATGTTTGGTGAAAGTGTGCAGACTCGACCAGGTAGCTGCCTGGCACACTTGTTGAGCCGAAGCCTGGTGTCGTAATGCCCAGGACGCACTCACGGCTCTGGTTGAGTGGGCTTTTAGCCCTGAAGGAACCGGAAGCCCCGCAGAACGGTAGGCCTCTAGAATTGGTTCTTTGATCCATCGAGCCAGGGTGGCTTTAGAAGCCTGCAACCCCTTGCGCGTACCAGCGACAAGGACAAAAAGTGCATCGGAACGGCGCATGGGCGCCGTGCGGGAAATGTAGATTCTGAGTGCTCTCACCAGATCTAGCAAACGTAAGTCCTTTTCATACCGGTGAACCGGATGAGGACAAAAGGAAGGCAAGGATATATCCTGATTAAGATGAAACGAGGATACGACTAGAGATGAGCGAACCGGTCCCGGTTCGGCTCGAGGCGGTTCGCCGAACGGGGGGTCTGGCTCGAGTTCGGCTCGTCGAACGTTCGACGAACCGAACTCGAGCCCATAGGAAACAATGGCAGGCAATCACAAACACAGTAAAACACCTAGAAAACACCCTGAAAGGTGTCCAAAAGGTGACAAACAACTCACAACATAACACAAACACATGGGAAAGTGACAAGGACATATACTCATGTGAAAACAAAACAGCTGGACAAGGAAAAAGAGGGAGACACACAGATATATGAGTATATGTAAAGAAACATCGATTCCATTATTGTGCAACTTGAGCCCTGCTCATTTTAGGCTTCCAATCTGGATAAATTGCCTGAGCTCGCCACGTACGCCTTGAGGATCTTGTCGTGTCCTGCAGCCAGCGTTCTCTCGGAACCTGTCTTCAGTGCTGCTGGGGGTCTGCTGGCAGATAAGCACACGTGTCTGTCCACTGACAATGTGGACCTGGCTCTCAGAGGACTTTTCTTCCCCTGGGTCAGCCAGGGGAGGCGAAAGGCACGCGTATTTTTGAGAGTGCTTCATGCAAAGCATCTTTTTCTTTGTCAAAAGGGGGGCTCAACCGATGCCAGTCAAGTGGGGTGTGTGTGGCCCAGTTAGTGGCAACGAGGGAGACTGTGGTTGGAGTCCCCTCGCTGTGTCTCTAAAAGAACCAAGATGAACAAGTCATGGCTCTCAGAGGACTTTTCTTCCCCTGGGTCAGCCAGGGGACGGGAAAGGCACGCGTATTTTTGAGAGTGCTTCATGCAAAGCATCTTTTTCTTTTTCAAAAGGGGGCTCAACCGATGCCAGTCAAGTGGGGTGTGTGTGGCCCAGTTAGTGGCAACGAGGGAGACTGTGGTTGGAGTCCCCTCGCTGTGTCTCTAAAAGAACCAAGATGAACAAGTCATGGCTCTCAGAGGACTTTTCTTCCCCTGGGTCAGCCAGGGGACGGGAAAGGCACGCGTATTTTTGAGAGTGCTTCATGCAAAGCATCTTTTTCTTTTTCAAAAGGGGGCTCAACCGATGCCAGTCAAGTGGGGTGTGTGTGGCCCAGTTAGTGGCAACGAGGGAGACTGTGGTTGGAGTCCCCTCGCTGTGTCTCTAAAAGAACCAAGATGAACAAGTCATGGCTCTCAGAGGACTTTTCTTCCCCTGGGTCAGCCAGGGGACGGGAAAGGCACGCGTATTTTTGAGAGTGCTTCATGCAAAGCATCTTTTTCTTTGTCAAAAGGGGGGGTCAACCGATGCCAGTCAAGTGGGGTGTGTGTGGCCCAGTTAGTGGCAACGAGGGAGACTGTGGTTGGAGTCCCCTCGCTGTGTCTCTAAAAGAACCAAGATGAACAAGTCATGGCTCTCAGAGGACTTTTCTTCCCCTGGGTCAGCCAGGGGACGGGAAAGGCACGCGTATTTTTGAGAGTGCTTCATGCAAAGCATCTTTTTCTTTGTCAAAAGGGGGGGTCAACCGATGCCAGTCAAGTGGGGTGTGTGTGGCCCAGTTAGTGGCAACGAGGGAGACTGTGGTTGGAGTCCCCTCGCTGTGTCTCTAAAAGAACCAAGATGAACAAGTCATGGCTCTCAGAGGACTTTTCTTCCCCTGGGTCAGCCAGGGGACGGGAAAGGCACGCGTATTTTTGAGAGTGCTTCATGCAAAGCATCTTTTTCTTTTTCAAAAGGGGGCTCAACCGATGCCAGTCAAGTGGGGTGTGTGTGGCCCAGTTAGTGGCAACGAGGGAGACTGTGGTTGGAGTCCCCTCGCTGTGTCTCTAAAAGAACCAAGATGAACAAGTCATGGCTCTCAGAGGACTTTTCTTCCCCTGGGTCAGCCAGGGGACGGGAAAGGCACGCGTATTTTTGAGAGTGCTTCATGCAAAGCATCTTTTTCTTTGTCAAAAGGGGGGGTCAACCGATGCCAGTCAAGTGGGGTGTGTGTGGCCCAGTTAGTGGCAACGAGGGAGACTGTGGTTGGAGTCCCCTCGCTGTGTCTCTAAAAGAACCAAGATGAACAAGTCATGGCTCTCAGAGGACTTTTCTTCCCCTGGGTCAGCCAGGGGACGGGAAAGGCACGCGTATTTTTGAGAGTGCTTCATGCAAAGCATCTTTTTCTTTGTCAAAAGGGGGGGTCAACCGATGCCAGTCAAGTGGGGTGTGTGTGGCCCAGTTAGTGGCAACGAGGGAGACTGTGGTTGGAGTCCCCTCGCTGTGTCTCTAAAAGAACCAAGATGAACAAGTCATGGCTCTCAGAGGACTTTTCTTCCCCTGGGTCAGCCAGGGGACGGGAAAGGCACGCGTATTTTTGAGAGTGCTTCATGCAAAGCATCTTTTTCTTTGTCAAAAGGGGGGGTCAACCGATGCCAGTCAAGTGGGGTGTGTGTGGCCCAGTTAGTGTCAACGAGGGAGACTGTGGTTGGAGTCCCCTCGCTGTGTCTCTAAAAGAACCAAGATGAACAAGTCATGGCTCTCAGAGGACTTTTCTTCCCCTGGGTCAGCCAGGGGACGGGAAAGGCACGCGTATTTTTGAGAGTGCTTCATGCAAAGCATCTTTTTCTTTTTCAAAAGGGGGCTCAACCGATGCCAGTCAAGTGGGGTGTGTGTGGCCCAGTTAGTGGCAACGAGGGAGACTGTGGTTGGAGTCCCCTCGCTGTGTCTCTAAAAGAACCAAGATGAACAAGTCATGGCTCTCAGAGGACTTTTCTTCCCCTGGGTCAGCCAGGGGACGGGAAAGGCACGCGTATTTTTGAGAGTGCTTCATGCAAAGCATCTTTTTCTTTTTCAAAAGGGGGCTCAACCGATGCCAGTCAAGTGGGGTGTGTGTGGCCCAGTTAGTGGCAACGAGGGAGACTGTGGTTGGAGTCCCCTCGCTGTGTCTCTAAAAGAACCAAGATGAACAAGTCATGGCTCTCAGAGGACTTTTCTTCCCCTGGGTCAGCCAGGGGACGGGAAAGGCACGCGTATTTTTGAGAGTGCTTCATGCAAAGCATCTTTTTCTTTTTCAAAAGGGGGCTCAACCGATGCCAGTCAAGTGGGGTGTGTGTGGCCCAGTTAGTGGCAACGAGGGAGACTGTGGTTGGAGTCCCCTCGCTGTGTCTCTAAAAGAACCAAGATGAACAAGTCATGGCTCTCAGAGGACTTTTCTTCCCCTGGGTCAGCCAGGGGACGGGAAAGGCACGCGTATTTTTGAGAGTGCTTCATGCAAAGCATCTTTTTCTTTGTCAAAAGGGGGGGTCAACCGATGCCAGTCAAGTGGGGTGTGTGTGGCCCAGTTAGTGGCAACGAGGGAGACTGTGGTTGGAGTCCCCTCGCTGTGTCTCTAAAAGAACCAAGATGAACAAGTCATGGCTCTCAGAGGACTTTTCTTCCCCTGGGTCAGCCAGGGGACGGGAAAGGCACGCGTATTTTTGAGAGTGCTTCATGCAAAGCATCTTTTTCTTTTTCAAAAGGGGGCTCAACCGATGCCAGTCAAGTGGGGTGTGTGTGGCCCAGTTAGTGGCAACGAGGGAGACTGTGGTTGGAGTCCCCTCGCTGTGTCTCTAAAAGAACCAAGATGAACAAGTCATGGCTCTCAGAGGACTTTTCTTCCCTTGGGTCAGCCAGGGGACGGGAAAGGCACGCGTATTTTTGAGAGTGCTTCATGCAAAGCATCTTTTTCTTTTTCAAAAGGGGGCTCAACCGATGCCAGTCAAGTGGGGTGTGTGTGGCCCAGTTAGTGGCAACGAGGGAGACTGTGGTTGGAGTCCCCTCGCTGTGTTTTACATGCTTTTAGAAGGGCATGAAATGGCTTGGAGGTTGACTTTCATCATATGCAAACTGTTGGCTACCAAAATGCTGCCTTTCCAACAACTGTGGTTATAGGCAATGAGGAACATACTGATGAAGATGAGACGCAGATACCCGATTGGGATGACAACTTAAATATTCGGTCAGGGCAAGAAGAAACTCGGTCTGAGGGGTAGGGGAGTGCAAACACAACAATTGATGATTAAGTTCTAGATCACACCTACTGTCAACCCACAGTCAGACACTCGAGGAGGTCAACAGAGGCGGTGGAGGAGGATGCAACCGACGTCGAAGTAACCTGGCGCCTTCCTGGACACAGTCGGAGCACTGGTAGCACGTCTACAACTGCATCCTCAGCCACCACTCTGCCTCTGAGCATTATTCGGGGTGGATCAACAGGTCGCATGGCCTCTAAGCCTTGCCTAGCCAGGTCCTTTTTTGACATAGAAAAAGATCGCCCAAATTATGTGATCTGTAAAATTTGTCATGGTTCTCTTAGTAGAGGTCAAAACCTCAGCAGTTTGACAACTTCTTCCATGAATCGTCACATGAATAAATATCATATGGCCCGATGGGAAGCTCACCGTGCTGCAATGCGGCCTAGCGGAGCGAACCATCCACCGCCTGCCCCTTCCAGTGCATCCGCGCGCTCGTCATCTTCTAGGACTGTGGGGACAGCTGTCACACCTGTTTTTCCACCCACAACTTCCACCACTGTAACCGCAACAGGCAGTTTGCTTGGTAGGTCGTCAGTTGGTTTGGAAGGGGAAACAAGTGAGTGTGTACAGCTCTCTCAGACATCGATAGCACCAACTTTGGATGAAGGCAACATCATGTCTCCGCCTGCACTTTCCTCACAAAGCTGCATTTTTCCAGGGACACCCGACTCAACACCGTCTACACACAGCAGCCAGATCTCTGTCCCTCAGATGTGGTCAAATAAAAGGCCACTTCCTGCGACCCATGACAAAGCGAAGAGGTTGACTCTATCCCTCTGTAAGCTGTTGACTACAGAAATGCTGCCTTTCCGCCTAGTGGACACACAGGATTTTAGAGACCTTATGTCTGTCGCTGTGCCCCAGTACCAGATGCCTAGTCGCCACTACTTCTCTAAGAAAGGTGTGCCCGCGCTACACCAGCATGTCGCACACAACATCACCGCTTCCTTGAGAAACTCTGTGTGTGAACGGGTGCATTTCACCACCGATACTTGGACCAGTAAGCATGGACAGGGACGTTACATGTCGCTGACTGGCCACTGGGTAACTATGGTGATAGATGGTGAAGGGTCTGCTGCACAAGTCTTGCCGTCCCCACGACTTGTGTGTCAATCCTCTGTCTGTCCAAGTTCCGCCACTGCTTCTGCATCCTCCACCTCATCTGGGTCCTCCACCTCCGCCCCAAGCCTGCCTGGTCAGGCCACCAGCGTTCTCACTGCGCAGAAGGAATCACGCACCCCTCATTACTATGCTGGTAGCAGAGCGCAACGGCATCAGGCGGTCTTTAGCTTGACATGTCTTTGAAATAGGAGTCACACAGCGACTGAGTTGTGGGCAGCTCTGGAGACTGATTTTGATAAATGGTTGTCTCCACTCAACCTGCAGCCTGGTAAGGCCGTGTGCGACAATGCTGCAAACCTGGGTGCGGCCCTTCGCCTGGGCAAGGTGACACACGTGCCTTGTATGGCTCACGTGTTTAACCTTGTTGTCCAGCAATTTTTAACACACTATCCCGGCCTAGATGGCCTTCTGACCAGGGCACGGAAACTGTCTGCAGTGCTCACTTCCGCCGTTCAACCGCCGCACCTGAGCGACTTGCATCGCTCCAGAAGTCTTTCGGCCTGCCGGTTCATCGCCTGAAATGCGATGTGGCGACACGCTGGAATTCAACTCTCCACATGTTACAGCGACTGTGGCAGCACCGGCGAGCCCTGGTGCAATACGTCATGATGTATAGCCTGGGCCAACGAGATGCAGAAGTGGGGCAGATCACCCTGATGGAGTGATCTCAGATCAAGGACCTATGCACCCTTCTGCACAGTTTCGACATGGCGACGAATATGTTTAGCGCTGACAATGCCATTATCAGCATGACGATTACAGTCATTTACATGCTGGAGCACACGCTAAACACTATTCGTAGTCAGGGGGTGGGACAACAGGAAGGGGAGGAACTACAGGAGGATTCATATGCGCAAGACACAACAACATCACCAAGGTCCAGACGTTCATCATCACCAACGCGGCAGGCATGGGACCATGGGGGACAGGGATCAACAAGGGCGCATGGTAGCAGGTGAGATGTTGAGGAAGGTGCAGGAGGACATGAAGATATGGAGGACGAACTGTCCATGGACATGGAAGACTCAGCAGATGAGGGGGACCTTGGTCAAATTTCAGTTGAAAGAGGTTGGGGGGAGATGACAGAGGAAGAAAGAACGGTTAGCACCTCTATGCCACAAACACAGCGTGGACTTGGTGCGCATGGCTGCGCAAGACACATGAGTGCCTTCTTGTTGCACTACCTCCAACATGACCCTCGTATTGTCAAAATTAGAAGTGATGATGACTACTGGCTTGCCACACTATTAGATCCCCGGGACAAGTCCAAATTTTGTGACATAATTCCACCCATAGAAAGGGACGCACGTATGCAGGAGTATCAGCAGAAGCTGTTACTCGATCTTAGCTCGGCTTTTCCACCAAACAACCGTGCAGGTGAAGGGAGTGATTCTCCCAGTTGTAACTTGACAAACATGGGACGGCCTCGTCATCTTCAACAGTCTACCCGTACCAGTAGGACCGTATCTGGTGCTGGTAACAGCAATTTTATGGAATCTTTTCATAATTTTTTTAGACCCTCCTTTGCAAGGCCACCAGAGACAACAAGTCTGACACATAGTCAACGGATGGAGAGGATGATACAGGAGTATCTCCAAATGAACATCGATGCAATGACTTTGCAAATGGAGCCTTGCTCCTTTTGTGCTTCAAATCTAGAAAAATGTCAAGAGCTCTCCAGTTACGCCTCGAAGATTTTGTCGTGTCCAGCTGCCAGCGTTGTCTCTGAACGTGTCTTCAGTGCTGCTGGGTGTGTGCTGACAGATAAGCGCACGCGTCTGTCCAGTGACAATGTGGACAGACTGACGTTCATCAAAATGAACAAGTCATGGATCCAGAAGGAATTTACTACCCCTGTGTCATCCTGGGGAGAGTAAATGCTTGTGGATTTGGAATGTGCTTGATGCAAATCAAAACATCCTGTTTGCAACTAGGGCACAAGTGCTGCCACTGATAAGGTGTCTGTGTGGGGCCCAATTTTTGGAAAAAAAGGGAGACTCCGCTTGGAGTAACCCTTGCTTGCTGTGTTTTTTAAAAATGATACAAGATGAACAGATCTGAAGGCAAGATGAAGCCAACATCATGTCTCCGCCTGCACTTTTCTCACAAACCTGCATTTTTCCAGGGACACCCTACTCAACACCGTCTACAGACAGCAGCCAGATCTCTGTCCCTCAGATGTGGTCAAATAAAAGGCCACTTACTGCGACCCATGACAAAGCTAAGTGGTTGACTCTATCCCTCTGTAAGCTGTTGGCTACCGAAATGCTGCCTTTACGCGTAGTGGACACACAGGATTTTACAGACCTTATGTCTGTCGCTGTGCCCCAGTACCAGATGCCCAATCACCACTGCTTCTCCAAGAAAAGCATGCCCGCGCTACACCGGCATGTCGCACACAACATCACCACTTCCTTGAGAAAATCTGTGTGCGACAGGGTGCATTTCAACACAGATACTTGGACCAGTAAGCATAGACAGGGTCATTACATGTCACTGACTGGGCACTGGCAAACTATGGTGAGAGATGGAGAAGGGTCTGCTGCACAAGTCTTGCCGTCCCCACGAGTTGTTTCAATCCTTGTTCTGTATGTAGAAGTTAATACACTGCTTCTGCCTCTTCAACCTCGTGTGGGTCCTCTACCTTTGCGCAAACCCTGTGTGGTCAGGCCACCCTTCCTTGCAACTGCGCACAAGGACTACCACACACCTCCTTACTATGCTGGCAGCAGAGCTCAATGCCATCAGGCGGTCAAAGTTTTACTTTGAAATGTATGGGAAATGTGAGTCACACCGCTATTACAGAGAATAGTAGTCAGGCAGGGTCAAAACATTAATTGAGGAACAGGAACAGAATGGGACGGCCAGGACTTAATCAGAAAACAAGCAGAGGTGAAATGCGTATCGGCCAACAAGGTACATAAACAGCAAGCAGGAAAAGTAGTCAGGTAACAAGCACACAAAATCATAAAACTGAACTGGGGGTAAAATTAACCAGAGGTTCATAGCTATGTCTGGCAGTGGTCTGCAGACAGGATGGGCATAAAAAAGGGTGTGGTGTCTTCCCATTGGTTGTAGCTGAATGATGGTATTTCATCTGTGAGATACCCACCAGCTACATTCAGCCAGAGATTCTGCATCTGTCAAGGTAATGCAGCCCAGTGGGTGAGCATAACCTGCGTCCACCTGCGCCGCTGGCATCGACTACTCTCCCATCATCAGCACTATTCATGAAAGGAACACGTTGTCACCTGGCGACCGGAGTACAAATTGACGGAGCGGACTCCGTTGGTGACTTAACAGCCGTGTGCGGCAATGATGCAAACCTGGCTGCGGGCCATCCTCAGGGCAATGTGACACACGTGCCTTTTATGGCTCACGTGTTGATCCGAATTCTCCAGCAATTTTTAAAACACCATCACGGCCTACATGGCCTTGTGCAGCGGGCACGCTCGCTATGTGCTCACTTCCATCGTGCGCACACAGCAGCTCAACAACTTTCATCACTCCGGAAGTCTTAGGGTCTGGCAGTTAAACGCCGGAAATGCGATGTTCCGACACGCAGGAATTGGAATCTGCACATGTTGCAGCGTGTGTGGCAGCACCGCAGAGCCCTGCTGAAATACGGTAAGACATATAGCCTGGGATAAGTTGATCCAGAGGTGGTGCAGATCACGCTGCTGGAGTGGTGTCAGATCAAGGACCTATGCACCCTGCTACACAGTTTTGAAATGTCGACGAAGATGTTTAGCACTGGCAATGTCATTCTCAGCGTGACAATTCTGGTCATCTACATGATGGAGCACACTGTAATTATTATTCGGAGTCAGGTGTTGGGACAAGAGGAAGGGGAGGAAGTACAGGAGGAGTCATATGCGGAAGGGATAACAAGATCTACGAGGTCCAGATGGTCAGCGGCACCTATGCGGCAGTCATGGTGAGGGAGAGGGATTAACAAGGGCGCATAGTATCAGCAAAAAGTGTTGATGAAAGTGCAGGAGCCCATGAAGAAATGGAGGACGAACTGGCGATGGGCATGGAAGACTCAGCAGATGAGTGAGAGCTTGCTCACATTTCGGTTGTGCGAGGTTGTGGGTAGAGGGCAGAGGAAGGATGCACGATTCTCACCTCTCTGCCACCAACACACCAAGGACTTGGTCCTCCTGGATGCACAAGACACATGAGCGCCTTCTTGCTGCACTACCTACATGACCCTCGGATTGTATGAATTCAAAGTAATCCAGAATACTGGGTTGCCACACTGTTAGATCCCCGGTACAAGACAAAATTTGGCGAACTAATTCCTGCCATAGAAATAGACGCACGTATACAGGAGTATCTGCAGAATGTGGTACGCAATCTTAGATCTACTTTTCCACTAAACACCAGTGCTGCACAGAGTGAATCTCAACACTTTGTCATGGATAGGAGGAAATGGTCTTTTACTTGTCCACATCGGAGGGACCGAGGGATGGCTGCTGTGCTGAGATGGCGTTGAGTACGGTGTCCCTGCACAGTTGCACTTTTGGTCATATCCCAAAATGAGTTGAAAAAGGACAGATGCTGTTGGAAAGGGGAACAGGTGTGTTGGAAAGGGGAAAAAAATTTTGGTCCGTGGATTTGGTGGTTAAACAACTGTAACATTTGCTGAAGAAACAACATCTGTTACAGTGGGACTGGCAGATTTGGATAAAGTGGTATATAATCTGTGACCGCTATATAACAAAAATTAATAAGAAAAGAAAGAGAAAGGTATATATCACCTTCAGCAGTCAGTGTCCACCGTGCTCCCAGTTGGAAAAGGAGAGGTTGGCAACTTGAAGGTTTGGTGGAGGATACAGAGCTGTGTGGCTATGAAACTAATAGTAGCCTGAACCGAGTTAGACGCCATTCGGATCTGGAGACTGTGAGCCCTGTTAGCGTCACAGGGTCCACATGCCCACCCAGCCCAGGAACTCCCTGTTAACAACACAGGGGCCATTGAGTACGCTGACCGTGTGCGTAGGGGCCACACCTGTGGACAGCAGGCGCATCAGCAGCAGCAGGCCTGTTAATGCCACTGGGCTGCACAAGCAGGACTGTTAGGACAGGAGCTGGTCTTAACCGTTCTGCGTTACCAACTGTGGTGGTGGCCTGCATCCACCACCCTATCCCTGCCTACCTCTGGCCTAAAGCCGCAATGGGTTCAACACATGGAGGTGTGCTCTTTCGGAGCATAATAGAAGACTGCGCACCTCCTTGTTGGCTCCAGCCCCTTTTATAACCTGGGTCCGCCCCAAACCAGGGTGAACCACAATGCACCTCCTGGAGACAAAAGCAGAGTGACACGTCATGAGTGGCATAACTAGCGTCCTATTTGGAAACGCAACTTCAATGATGACCTCATGGCTGCCATGACCCAAACACCTCACCAGTCATCGTCTGACCATCAATAATGCGGTGACAAGTCATAGGTGTGGGCCTCTGCAAGCCATTTGGGAGGACACCTGATGCCCTGTGGTCTATATGGGACCCCCACATCAGGGCCAGGGCCAAAGAGTTCATTACCGGACCTAGTCTCTGATGCAGGAAGTGCCTGAGCATGCTCAGTAGCATGAAATACAGTCTCTGAAAAAAGACTATCAGCTTTAGCATGGTGTCTAGGCACAAAACAGGACTTAGACCCGGCACAGAATGCAAGCACCTGTGCAAAGAGGCTTTTCACACTTAGTGTGGGAGCATGCGCTGTATCCCGAAATGAAGACTTAGCGTCAGGAATGGCACAGTCAGGCTGAGCATACTCACTAGGCGAAACACTGTAATTATGCTGCAGCTGGGGTACATCGGCACACGCATGCGCACTAGCTGCCTCTCCACACTTAGACGTGGAGGGGAAATTTGTCTTGGAGATGCTGTCTATGAACAGAAGGAAAAGCTAAAGGAAGCCTGACTTTCTATCCCTCCGAATTATGAAATGCAGCAATGAATTCCATGAGTTTGCTATAACATTAGCGTAGCTAAATGTGCATGAGGGTGTGATGTAGAGGTGCTAGAAATAGCTTGTCACCAGTGGGGCACTAATGGAATACAACAGCCAGTTCTATGATGCCACAAAATGGCAGTATTTTGTGCTATCATTATAGCTTATTAAAAACAGAGCACGAGGTTGTCATGCAGAGGTGCTGCACATAGATTTGCAGTAGTGTGAATAGACAAAAGTACAATAGCCACGTTTAGGATACAACTAGGTACAGTGAGTGTTTGCTAGTATAATGGCTGAGTTTAAAAAAGTTTGAGTGTGCAATGCAGGCAGACGTGCTGCAAATAACGTTCCAATACTGTGAATTGACAAAAGTACAATAGCCACGTTTAGGATACAACTAGGTACAGTGAGTGTTTGCTAGTATAATGGCTGAGTTTAAAAAAGTTTGAGTGTGCAATGCAGGCAGACGTGCTGCAAATAACGTTCCAATACTGTGAATTGACAAAAGTACAATAGCCACGTTTAGGATACAACTAGGTACAGTGAGTGTTTGCTAGTATAATGGCTGAGTTTAAAAAAGTTTGAGTGTGCAATGCAGGCAGACGTGCTGCAAATAACGTTCCAATACTGTGAATTGACAAAAGTACAATAGCCACGTTTAGGATACAACTAGGTACAGTGAGTGTTTGCTAGTATAATGGCTGAGTTTAAAAAAGTTTGAGTGTGCAATGCAGGCAGACGTGCTGCAAATAACGTTCCAATACTGTGAATTGACAAAAGTACAATAGCCACGTTTAGGATACAACTAGGTACAGTGAGTGTTTGCTAGTATAATGGCTGAGTTTAAAAAAGTTTGAGTGTGCAATGCAGGCAGACGTGCTGCAAATAACGTTCCAATACTGTGAATTGACAAAAGTACAATAGCCACGTTTAGGATACAACTAGGTACAGTGAGTGTTTGCTAGTATAATGGCTGAGTTTAAAAAAGTTTGAGTGTGCAATGCAGGCAGACGTGCTGCAAATAACGTTCCAATACTGTGAATTGACAAAAGTACAATAGCCACGTTTAGGATACAACTAGGTACAGTGAGTGTTTGCTAGTATAATGGCTGAGTTTAAAAAAGTTTGAGTGTGCAATGCAGGCAGACGTGCTGCAAATATCGTTCCAATACTGTGAATAGACAAAAGTAAAATAGCCACGTTTAGGATACAACTAGGTACACTGAGTGTTTGCTACTATAAATGGCTGAGTTTAAAAAAGTTTGAGTGTGCAATGCAGGCAGACGTGCTGCAAATAACGTTCCAATACTGTGAATTGACAAAAGTACAATAGCCACGTTTAGGATACAACTAGGTACACTGAGTGTTTGCTAGTATAATGGCTGAGTTTAAAAAAGTTAGAGTGTGCAATGCAGGCAGACGTGCTGCAAATAACGTTCCAATACTGTGAATAGACAAAAGTACAATAGCCACGTTTAGGATACAACTAGGTACACTGAGTGTTTGCTACTATAAATGGCTGAGTTTAAAAAAGTTTGAGTGTGCAATGCAGGCAGACGTGCTGCAAATAACGTTCCAATACTGTGAATTGACAAAAGTACAATAGCCACGTTTAGGATACAACTAGGTACACTGAGTGTTTGCTACTATAAATGGCTGAGTTTAAAAAAGTTTGAGTGTGCAATGCAGGCAGACGTGCTGCAAATAACGTTCCAATACTGTGAATTGACAAAAGTACAATAGCCACGTTTAGGATACAACTAGGTACACTGAGTGTTTGCTAGTATAATGGCTGAGTTTAAAAAAGTTAGAGTGTGCAATGCAGGCAGACGTGCTGCAAATATCGTTCCAATACTGTGAATAGACAAAAGTACAATAGCCACGTTTAGGATACAACTAGGTACACTGAGTGTTTGCTACTATAAATGGCTGAGTTTAAAAAAGTTAGAGTGTGCAATGCAGGCAGACGTGCTGCAAATATCGTTCCAATACTGTGAATAGACAAAAGTACAATAGCCACGTTTAGGATGCCACTAGGTACACTGAGTGTTTGCTAGTATAATGGCTTAGTAACAATGAGTTGTAGTGTGCAATGCAGGCAGACGTGCTCTGCAAATGTCTTTGCACTAGTGGGACTATAGCAAAGTCCAATAGCCACGTTTAGGATGCCACTAGGTACACTGAGTGTTTGCTAGTAAAATTGCTTAGTTTAAAAAAGTTGGAGTGTGCAATGCAGGCAGATGTGCTCTGCTAATATCTTTGCACTAGTGGGACTATAGCAAAGTCCAATAGCCACGTATAGGATGCCACTAGGTACACTGAGTGTTTGCTAGTATAATGGCTTAGTTAAAATGAGTTTGAGTGTGCAATGCAGGCAGACGCGCTATGCAAATGTCTTTGCACTAGTGGGACTATAGCAAAGTCCAATAGCCACGTATAGGATGCCACTAGGTACACTGAGTGTTTGCTAGTATAATGGCTTGGTTTTAATGAGTTGGAGTGTGCAATGCAGGCAGACGCGCTCTGCAAATGTCTTTGCACTAGTGGGACTATAGCAAAGTCCAATAGCCACGTATAGGATGCCACTAGGTACACTGAGTGTTTGCTAGTATAATGGCTTGGTTAGAATGAGTTGTAGTGTGCAATGCAGGCAGATGTGCTCTGCTAATGTCTTTGCACTAGTGGGACTATAGCAAAGTCCAATAGCCACGTATAGGATGCCACTAGGTACACTGAGTGTTTGCTAGTATAATGGCTTAGTTAAAATGAGTTTGAGTGTGCAATGCAGGCAGACGCGCTATGCAAATGTCTTTGCACTAGTGGGACTATAGCAAAGTCCAATAGCCACGTATAGGATGCCACTAGGTACACTGAGTGTTTGCTAGTATAATGGCTTGGTTAGAATGAGTTGTAGTGTGCAATGCAGGCAGATGTGCTCTGCTAATGTCTTTGCACTAGTGGGACTATAGCAAAGTCCAATAGCCACGTATAGGATGCCACTAGGTACACTGAGTGTTTGCTAGTATAATGGCTTAGTTAAAATGAGTTTGAGTGTGCAATGCCGGCAGACGCGCTATGCAAATGTCTTTGCACTAGTGGGACTATAGCAAAGTCCAATAGCCACGTATAGGATGCCACTAGGTACACTGAGTGTTTGCTAGTATAATGGCTTGGTTTTAATGAGTTGGAGTGTGCAATGCAGGCAGACGCGCTCTGCAAATGTCTTTGCACTAGTGGGACTATAGCAAAGTCCAATAGCCACGTATAGGATGCCACTAGGTACACTGAGTGTTTGCTAGTATAATGGCTTGGTTAGAATGAGTTGTAGTGTGCAATGCAGGCAGACGCGCTCTGCAAATGTCTTTGCACTAGTGGGACTATAGCAAAGTCCAATAGCCACGTATAGGATGCCACTAGGTACACTGAGTGTTTGCTAGTATAATGGCTTGGTTAGAATGAGTTGTAGTGTGCAATGCAGGCAGACGCGCTCTGCAAATGTCTTTGCACTAGTGGGACTATAGCAAAGTCCAATAGCCACGTATAGGATGCCACTAGGTACACTGAGTGTTTGCTAGTATAATGGCTTAGTTATCAGTTGGAGTGTGCAGAGGACAAGAGGGTACAGTGGCAGGATTGTGGTGCTCTGGGTAGAGGAATGGAAGCCTGCCTTTCTATTCCCTCCTAATGGTGAAATGCAGGTAGGAAATCCCTGACCTGGGCTACACAGACGCTGTTGCTGTTTGCAGGACCTGTCACCTATGGCTCTCTGACCCTGCCGGTTGGAGCCCTTAAAAGGACTGCTATAAAGTGCTCTCCCTAAGCTGTCTAACGCTGTGTATGCAGCGCATACAGCTGTATCGGCTATAGGACTCAGGAAGACGGAGCTGCGACAGTGATGTCTGACACCAAAGACGCAGAAGGCAGATAATGGCGTCCGTGAAGAAAATGTCCGGTTTTATAATGCAGGGACATGTGACATGCAGATCCTATCACACATGCCGTTGCTTCTCTGGCTCAAAGTCCACTTAGCTGTGTGTGTGTCTGGGATTGGCTGACATGCTGGCCCGCCCCACAAGACGCGCGCGCTTAGGGAAGGAAGACAAGAAAAAAAAAAAAAAAAAATGGCGATCGCCATTATAGAAACAGCAGTGATCTGAAGGCGCTGTTCACGCACACTATACACTGAAATGTGATAATAGTTTGATTCACAGAGTGACTTACACTATTACAGCAGAAACCAAGCTATGATTTAGCTGTTTTTTGGCTGCTAGAACCGTTCTCGAACGTTTCTAGAACTACCGAGCTTTTGCAAAAAGCTCGAGTTCTAGTTCGATCTAGAACATGCCCCAAAATCACTCGAGCCGCGAACTGGAGAACCACGAACCACGAACCGCGCTCAACTCTAGATACGACCTTAGGGAGAAACTCCGGAATGGGGCGCAGCACTACCTTGTCCTGGTGGAACACCAGGAAGGGAGCCTTGGATGACAGAGCTGCCAGCTCCGACACTCGCCGAAGCGATGTGATCGCAACAAGAAACGCCACTTTCTGTGACAGGCGAGAAAAGGAAACTTCCTTCAAAGGCTCGAAAGGCGGCTTCTGGAGAGCAACTAGTACCCTGTTCAGATCCCACGGATCTAACGGCCGCCTGTACGGGGGCACAATATGACAGACCCCCTGCAGAAACGTGCGCACCTTAGGAAGACGTGCTAGACGCTTCTGAAAAAACACGGATAGTGCCGAGACTTGCCCTTTAAGGGAGCTGAGCGACAAGCCCTTTTCCAACCCCGATTGCAGGAAGGAAAGAAAAGTGGGCAATGCAAATGGCCAAGGGGATACTCTCTGTGCAGAGCACCAGGATAAGAAAATCTTCCACGTTCTGTGGTAGATCTTAGCAGACGTCGACTTCCTAGCCTGTCTCATTGTGGCTACGACTCCTTGAGATAATCCTGCGGACGCTAGGATCCAGGACTCAATGGCCACACAGTCAGGTTCAGGGCCGCAGAATTCTGATGGAAAAACGGCCCTTGGGACAGTAAGTCTGGTCGGTCTGGCAGTGACCACGGTCGACCGACCGTGAGATGCCACAGATCCGGATACCACGATCTCCTCGGCCAGTCTGTGGCGACGAGTATGACGCGGCTGCAATCGGATCTGATCTTGCGTAACACTCTGGGCAAGAGTGCCAGAGGTGGGAAGACGTATGGGAGCCGGAACTGCGACCAATCTTGAACTAATGCGTCTGCCGCCAGAGCTCTTTGATCGCGCGACCTCGCCATGAATGCCGGGACCTTGTTGTTGTGCCGGGACGCCATTAGGTCGACGTCCGGCACTCCCCATCGGCGACAGATTTCCTGAAACACGTCCGGGTGAAGGGACCACTCCCCTGCGTCCATGCCCTGGCGACTGAGGAAGTCTGCTTCCCAATTTTCTACGCCTGGGATGTGAACCGCGGATATGGTGGAGGCTGTGTCCTCCACCCACATTAGAATGCGCCGGACTTCTTGGAATGCTTGCCGACTGCGCGTCCCTCCTTGGTGGTTGATGTATGCCACCGCTGTCGAGTTGTCCGACTGGATTCGGATCTGCTTTCCTTCCAGCCACTGTTGGAAGGCCAGTAGGGCAAGATACACTGCCCTGATTTCCAGAACATTGATCTGAAGGGTGGACTCCTGCGGAGTCCACGTCCCCTGGGCCCTGTGGTGGAGAAACACTGCTCCCCACCCTGACAGACTCGCATCTGTCGTGACCACTGCCCAGGATGGAGGCAGGAAGGATCTTCCCTGAGACAATGAGGTGGGAAGGAGCCACCATTGTAGAGAGTCCTTGGCCGTCTGGGAAAGAGAGACTTTCCTGTCCAGGGACGTTGACTTCCCGTCCCATTGGCGGAGAATGTCCCATTGAAGTGGGCGCAGATGAAACTGCGCAAAGGGAACTGCTTCCATGGCTGCCACCATCTTCCCGAGGAAGTGCATGAGGCGCCGTAAGGGGTGCGACTGGCCTTGAAGGAGGGATTGCACCCCTGTCTGTAGGGACCGCTGCTTGTTCAGCGGAAGCTTCACTCTCGCTGCTCGAGTATGAAACTCCATGCCAAGATACGTTAGCGACTGTGACGGTGACAGATTCGACTTTGGAAAGTTGATGATCCATCCGAACGTCTGTAGAGTCTCCAGCGTAGCATGTAGACTGAGTTGGCATGCCTCTTGAGAGGGTGCCTTGACAAGTAGATCGTCTAGGTAAGGGATCACCGAGTGTCCCTGAGAGTGCAAGACTGCTACCACCGCCGCCATGACCTTGGTGAAGACCCGGGGGGCTGTCGCCAGACCGAATGGCAGAGCTACGAACTGAAGATGGTCGTTTCCTATCACAAAACGTAGAAAACGTTGATGTTCTGTAGCAATTGGCACGTGGAGATAAGCATCTTTGATGTCTATTGAGGCAAGGAAGTCTCCTTGAGACATTGAGGCAACGACAGAGCGGAGGGTTTCCATCCGGAACCGTCTGGCGTGCACATGTTTGTTGAGCAGCTTTAGATCCAGAACAGGACGGAACGAGCCGTCCTTTTTTGGAACCACAAAGAGATTGGAGTAAAACCCTCGCCCTTGTTCCTGAGGCGGTACAGGAACCACTACTCCTTCCGCTCTTAGGGAGTCCACCGCCTGCAGCAGGGCATCTGCTCGGTCTGGATGTGGGGAGGTTCTGAAGAACCGAGCTGGAGGACGAGAACTGAACTCGATTCTGTACCCGCGAGACAAAATGTCTGTCACCCACCGGTCTTTGACCTGTGACGTCCAAATGTCGGAAAAGCGGGAGAGCCTGCCCCCAACCGGAGATGCGGAGGGGGGGGCTGGAAGTCATGAGGTAGCCGCTTTGGAAGCGGTTCCTCCATTTGCTTTCTTGGGGCGTGCGTGAGCCCGCCAGGAATCTGAGACTCTTTGCGTCCTCTGAGTCCCTTTGGACGAGGAGAATTGTGTCTTGCCCGAACCTCGAAAGGACTGAAACCTCTGCTGCCATTTTTTCTGCTGAGGTTTGCTTGATCTGGGCTGGGGTAAGGAAGAGTCTTTACCCTTGGACTGTTTAATGATGTCAGCCAATGGCTCGCCAAACAGTCTATCTCTAGATAAAGGCAAGCTGGTTAAACATTTTTTGGAACCAGCATCTGCTTTCCAGTCCTTTAACCACAAGGCTCTGCGCAAAACTACCGAATTGGCGGACGCCATTGAGGTGCGGCTGGTAGATTCTAGGACCGCATTGATAGCGTAAGACGCAAACGCAGACATCTGCGAGGTAAGTGACGCCACTTGCGGTGCCGCTGGATGTATGATAGCATCCACTTTTGCTAAACCAGCTGAAATAGCTTGGAGTGCCCATACGGCTGCGAATGCTGGAGCAAACGACGCGCCGATAGCTTCATAGACAGATTTTAACCAAAGGTCCATCTGTCTGTCATTGGCATCCTTAAGTGAAGCGCCATCCTCCACTGCAACTATGGATCTAGCTGCAAGTTTGGAAATCGGGGGGTCTACCTTTGGACACTGGGTCCAGCGCTTGACCACATCAGGGGGGAAAGGAAAACGTGTATCCTTAGAACGTTTAGAGAAACGCCTTTCTGGATGAGCGTCGTGTTTCTGGATTGATTCTCTGAAGTCAGAGTGATCCAAGAAAGCACTCAATTTACGCTTGGGATAGAGGAAACGAAACTTCTCCTGCTCTGCAGCTGCCTCCTCTGCAGAAGGAGCTGGGGGAGAAATATCCAACAGTCTATTAATGGCTGAGATAAGATCGTTTACCATGGCGTCCCCATCCGGGGTATCCAGATTGAGAGGGGTTCCAGGATAAGACTCCTGATCACTCTCTTCAGACGCACCACAGGGCGACTGATTGCGCTGAGACCCTGAGCAGTGTGATGACGTTGAGGGTCTTTCCCAGCGAGCTCGCTTAGGGTGGCTGGGGCTATCATCTGAGTCATAATACTCAGCCTGGGAAGCCGGGGACCCCCTTGCAGTCTGGGCTAATTCCAACTGAGGGGGATTAGAGGACAGAGACCTCGCCGTGTCCATAGACTGAGCCCCAGTCATGGATTGCAAAGTTTCAAGGATCTTTGCCATAGTCACAGACATTCCATCAGCAAAAACTGCAAAGTCTGTCCCTGACACCGGGGCAGGACTTACAAGCATCTCAGCCTGGGTCACTACCCCTCCGGACTCCGGCTGGTGAAGCAGCACCGGATCTGAGCATTGCACACAATGGGGGTCTTTGGAACCTGCTGGTAGAGCAGCCCCACATGCAGCACACGCAGTGTACACAGCCCTAGCCTTGGCAGCCTTGCGTTTTGTGGATGACATGTTGCTGCCTCCTCAGAGCGATCTGGGGTATCCAGCCAGGAAGCGACCTTACAGTGCCAGAAATAACTAAATATATATATCTGGTGACACAGTACACCAATACACACTGAGGCACTAGAGGGGCCAGCTGAAATGCCGCTTACCGCCCGCTTAAGAGCGGGTGTGTGGTCGCCAAAAGCCCCCTAGTCCAGGTCTCCCAGAGCCTTGCGTCCTTCCTCCAGCCAGACTGCATGTAATGGCTGCCGGCGTCCTGGGAGAGGAGGGGGGGCGGGCCCTGGGCGTTCCTGACTAAGAGCGGGAAGCCTGCTTCCCTCTGTGCCTAGTGAGAGGGCTGGAGCATGTAAATCAGGCTCCAGCCCTCGTCGCTGCTGCGAAACAGCGTCTCTCCCCTACCCTGATTGACAGGGTGGGGGCGGGAACGAAGCGGAGCTAGGCCGCAAAAGCCGGGGACTGGATTTTTAAACGCCGCCGCCGTAAAAGCGCGGTCGGCGTGTCCCCGGCGCACCACAAGTCACAGCAGCGCCGCCCGGTCCAGTGGGGGTCGGCGCTGCGTTCCCACAACAAAAAGTCCCCCAGTAAACTGTAGGAACACTAACTCCAACGTTACGGTCCCCGGCGCACTACAACACCCAGCCAGCCCGGAGTGTGTCTGTGCCTGCCGGGGACACAGAGTACCTGTATGATGCAGGGCCATGTCCCTGATTGTACTCCTGCTCCGTATCCATCAGGTGCTATGGGTCTGTGGATGGAGCCCGGCGTCAGAGCTTAGAGGCCGGCAGGATCCCACTTCCACAGAGCCCTACAAGGGGATGTGGAAGGAAAACAGCATGTGGGGCTCCAGCCCTTGTACCAGCAATAGGTACCTCAACCTTACAACACCATCCACGGGTGAGAAGGGAGCATGCTGGGGGCCCTATATGGGCCCTCTTTTCTTCCATCCGAAATAGTCAGCAGCTACTGCTGACTAAAATCTGTGGAGCTATGCGTGGATGTCTGACCTCCTTCGCACAAAGCTTGAAAACTGGAGAACCCGTGATACCACGGGGGGGTATAGCCAGAAGGGGAGGGGCCTTGCACTTTTTAGTGTAGTGCTTTGTGTGGCCTCCGGAGGGCAGTAGCTATACCCCAATCGTCTGGGTCTCCCAATAGAGCGCTGAAGAAAGCTTAAAAACTAATAAATATTGTTATACTCACCTTACCACTTACCTCTTTAGCCCTTTAACTACTCATTACCACCCGTCCAGTCCTCACTATGCCTGACTTCAGGGTGCCCTGGCACTCTGGAGGGTTCTACGCAAGCGCAGGGGAGGTCAAGGCATCATGAATATTCCCATACAAACATTTGGTGATGAGAAAATGTGGAGAAGACTGAACAGTGGTGTTGAGTAGTGCAGGGGCCAAAGAGGGGAGCCAAGGGATATTACTTTTTTAATGTTCTGTGGTCTGGAAAGACCCCAGAGAATAATAAGGGGCATTAACCCCTTTATGACTTAAGACATAACTATACGTCCTAGGTTGTATCTGTCTCTTTAATGCAATGTAAACTGATCAGTAGACAGGTGCAGCTAACAGGTGTGAGTGGATTGGAGATCCACCCGCGCCTGTTAACTAATTCTATTGCATTGTCAAACACAGTGCAATCTAATACGCTTCAGCGAGGATTGTGCTGTTCCCTGCCACGATTGGCAGCCCTGTAACGCGATCACAGGTCAGCAATAGGTTATAATCACAGAGTGGCGTAAGATGATAACCACTATTGTCATGACTCACTTCTTGAGAATGTCGGCAGAGCGCTGGCATTCACAGCATTTCTGCCATTTAGAGAAATGCTGAAGCATTGCTCTGAACAGCAGAAGCAAGCTTGAAGTCTCCTAAAAGGAATAGTGAAATCAATAAAAAATGTAAAAACATTTTTTAAAAAATATGAAGAAAAAAAGTTCAAATCACATTTTTTTGCCCCATTAAAAATAAAACAATAATAAAAAAATCACATATTTGGTATCGCCACATTCAGAAATGTCTGATCTATCAAAATATAAAAAAAATAATTTGATCAGTAAAGGGCATAGCGAGAAAAAAATCAAAACGCCAGAATAAGTTTTTTTTGGTCATTGCAACATTGTATTAAAATGCAATAATAGGTGATCAAAACATCACATCTACCCAAAAAAGGTAGCATTAAAAACGTCAACCAAAGATGTAAAAAAATAAGTCATCACACAGCCCCAGATCCCGAAAAATGAGAACGCTATGGGTCTTTGAAAATGGCGAAAAAATATGTATTTTTTAACAAACTTCACTTTTTTTTCACCACTTGGATAAAAGTAAAACTATACATGTTTAGTATTTATAAACTTGTACTCACCTGAGGAATCATATTGCCAAGTCAGTTTTACCATATAGTGAACACGGTAAATAAAAAAACAATCTTGCAATTGTACATTTTTTGCTATTTCACCACACTTGAATTTTTTTTCCCATTTTCCAATACACTATGTGACAGAATTAATATTGTTATTCCAAAGTACAACTCATGCCGCAAAAAACAAGCCCTCATATGGCTATATTGATGGAAAAAATAAAAAAGGTATGGCTCTTGGAAGAAGGGGAAGAAAATACGAAAACAAAAAAAACAAAAATCGCCGGGTGGTAAAGGGTTTAATTTTGCAGAGAAGAATGAATAAAATGATTCCCTGATCCATTCATCTCTATATAATATGTCTAAGAAAGTATTTATTTATTTCTCATTTTTGCTGTCAATTATATAATTACTCCATAAAGGAGAACTTCTTAGAAAATAATCACTTCCTCAGACATTACACATTGTATAAGTATTTAAGTATTGTCCAGACTGGTGCTTTAGTAGCTTAATGGAATCTGTCAGCAGGATATTACACACCAAACAATTTATTTGCACATGTAGCTCTTTTAAAGATAAGTCCAGCAACATCTTTTCCTATACAATCCTTTCCTCCATTACTGAGAAATCAGGTGTTTTAACATCAAATGAGGCTGTAGATCTGAAGCCTTTGTCACTCCAACTCTATTCCCCATCCAACGTCTCCTCCTTGTCCTTGACTGGTTGCTTGTTTGCCTGAGGTCTCACAGCATAGAGGTTGTCAGTTAAGCAATATTAGGAGGTGCTCGATAGCAAAGTGACAAAAGCTTTATATCTTCATTAGCTGTTCAGCTTAATTTGCATATAAATTTAAAGCGCCCTTCCAGCATTTTTTTATTTCACTGCTGGAGAAGCTTTAAATTTAAGTCCCCTGCTCCCTGTCTTGTACCTATATGTCTCCAGCTTCATTTTTTCCAGCGTCGGTCTCCTGTGATTTGTGATCTGCTGGCAGCTCCAGTGTTTCATGCAGCGTAACAGAGGTCATGACTCAATACAAATCTATGAGAGCCTCATTCTGGCCTCTAATAGACCTGCATTAAGACCTTGTAACGTAACTTCTGACTTCTGGTCAGTCCGAAGTTATGGGTGCAACGTGGCACTGCGGGACTGGAGCAATGCCAAAAAAAGGATAAAGATGGCGAAGGTGAGAATAAAAAATGGGGCAGTGGACTTACATTTAAAGTGCAACTTCAACACTGAAAAAAAACAAAAACTGCAGGCATGGTGCTTTAAACGCTAAATTTGTCAAAGGAATTGTAACAGAGGAATGGACTGACCATACAAAGGTATTTCTAGACTTGTCTGAAAGAGCTACATGCGTATATAAATGGTTTGGTGGATGAAATCCTCCTGACAGATCACCTTTAATAACACAGCGCCTTAGTTATTTCCTCTCTTTCTTCCAAGAGCCATAACTTTTTTCCATTTCTGTTAACATACCCATTTTAGTGCTTGTATTTTGCAGGACATGTTGTAGCTTTGAATGCCACCATTCATTTTACCATGTAATGTACTGGAAAATGGGAACAAATTTGAAGTGAGACGAAATGGTGCTTAAAATGCAATTCTGCCATTGTTTTTTTTCAGTTTCTTTTTTTCTGGCATTCGTAAAAAAAATAGTTTGTGTTACCATTCTATTGGACGGGGAGACTTTTTTTGCATGCTGAGCTGTAATTTTATTGGTATCATTTTGAGATTCATGTGAGGTCTGTAGCGACTGAGAAATGGCAACTCTAGCTTTGTCTATTTCTTAATATTTATTTTTACAACACTTATCTACATTGGTTAAATAAATTTCATATTTTGACGGATAAGACTTTAACACTAGAAGTCCCAGAAATTTCGAGCTCCCCCCTGAAGTTCCGAAAGAGGGTTAAATGACCCTTAAGGTGGCTTTACACACTGCAACATCGCAAACGACATCGCTGTAACGTCACCGGTTTTGTGACGTAATAGCGACCTCCCCAGCGACATTGCAGTGTGTGAAACACATCAGCGACCTGGCCCCTGCTGTGATGTTGCTGATCGCTACAAATCGTTCAGGACCATTCTTTGGTCCTTTGTTTCCCGCTGTGCAGCAAAGTCTCAGTGTGTAAAGGGGACTTAAAACACTGGAAACGAGTGATGTGTCACAATATCTGTCAATCACTATTCTCTGTCAGTCGGTCTCTCCCTCTCGGTCTCTATTCTCTCTCTGTCGGTCCGTCACTATCTCTGTCCCTCTCTCACAGTCTGTCGGTCATTTTCCCCTCCTCTCTCATACTCACCGATCCCCGGCGCGGCGCTGCACGTCATTCACACTGCTGCGGCGGCTTTTACTATTTTGAAAAAGCCGGCCGCTCATTAAACAATTTCGTATTCCCTACTTTCCCTGCCCACAGGCGCCTATGATTGGTTGCAGTGAGACACGCCCCCACGCTGAGTGACAGGTGTCTCACTGCACCCAATCACAGCAGCCGGTGGGCGGGTCTATACTGTGCAGTGAAATAAATAATTAAAAAAAACGGCGTGCGGGCCCCCCCAATTTTAATACCAGCCAGATAAAGCCATACGGCTGAAGGCTGGTATTCTCAGGATGGGGAGCTCCACGTTATGGGTAGCCCCCCAGCCTAACAATATCAGTCAGCAGCCGCCCAGAATTGCCGCATACATTATATGCGACAGTTCTGGGACTGTACCCGGCTCTTCCCGATTTGCCCTGGTGCATTGGCAAATCGGGGTAATAAGGAGTTATTGGCAGCCCATAGCTGCCAATAAGTCCTAGATTAATCATGGCAGGCGTCTCCCCGAGAAACCTTCCATGATTAATCTGTAAATTACAGTAAATAAACACACACACCCGAAAAAATCCTTTATTAGAAATGAAAAACACAAACAAATTCCCTCATCACCAATTTAATCAGCCCCAAAAAGCCCTCCATGTCCGGCGTAATCCACGGACCTCCAGCGTCGCTTCCAGCTGTGCTGCATGGAGGTGACAGGATTGCCTCCCTGACATTCCCTTAATGACCTCTAGGAGATCAAGAAATCTCAGTGACCTTTTGGTGCGCAGCCATTATGTGCCGGCCCCCTCTAACTTCTTTGGTAACATTACACCTAGAACGGGATGTTCCCCATGTGGCCACTGTGTGGCATGTGCCAATATCGGTAGGGGGAATTCCTTTTCTTCGGCGGATGGGTCTCGTACCTTCCAAATTAAAGAGTACATCTCCTGTCACACCACCCATGTAATCTATTACGCCACATGTAACTGCCCCTTGATTTATGTTGGCCTGACCACACGTGAACTCCGTGTTCGCACACGGGAACACGTGAGGGACATTAGCGGAGCTAAAACAGTTACTGATATTTCAACTTTAAAGACCTTACCAAGACATTTTAAGGCTGCGCACCAGTGCAACCCTAAGTCATTGAGAGTTCTGGGAATTGACGCCATACATGGTGGCATTAGGGGGGGCAACCTGAAAAAACGCCTCGCACAGACCGAGACAAGATGGATCTCCACTCTGGGCACGTTGACCCCTGCTGGCTTAAATGAGTCTATTAGCTTTGCCCCGTTCTTATAAGCTCTGCTTTGTCCTTATTCCTGAGTCCCTTGTATCCCCTTTCTTGATTCTTGAGTTTGCGTGAATAATTACCTACAGCTAATGATTAAAATTAAAATCACGCATATCAAGAATTGATAACAAGAGTAGAAAAATACTGTAATGTAATGAAGAAATCAGGTCCTCTCGTACATTTGTTTTTATATAAAAAAAATCTTTTTATTGTGTATATATATTCATATTTATTTTTGTTTGTTACTAGGTTCCCTATTCTCCATCTATCTTTTCTTATTGACTTTTGCGGTGTTGTCTTTATTACTCAAGTCAGTTGCCCAGGATTGTGAACTCCTTTGGATGAAGAATTCACCATCTATTATTATTAATTGTGTATATCCTTCTGTTTTCCTCCCTTCCCCTTCCCTCTTTCTCCCTCCCTTCCCTCTTCCCCTTTTTCCCTCCCCCTTCCCCCTCCCTTGACTTGATATACATGATGTGGTGGCCATATATTTTTATATTTGTATGTCCCTCAGCCACTTGATATGTATTAACACATGGGAAAATGTCTTTAGTGGCCATATATTCTTATATTTGTATGTCCCTCAGCCACCTGATATGTATTTACACATTGGAAAATGTCTTTAGTGGAATATTACTATATTTATATTCATGGTGGTTTTCCCCAATACAGTATAACACAACTATTGGGCTCTGACTGAAATATTTTGATAATCAGTCCTTTTGATCATTGTATCCTCAATGATTTACCTCGCCTCTCTTTTGAGTTTAAGGAAAGCAAACCTAGTGTTACTGTTACTAACCTTACAGACTACCACATGTGTCACTTTCCGCTTTGAGTAATTGTCAGGCTCGTCGGTGGTGACGCGTCCCCCTTCTGAGCCTGGCAGTAGATATTACTTGGTGATGCGTTACACATGTGGTGTCTTACACGGACTAATATGTCCCTTAACGTCTTTGCTTTCCTTGTCCTGTCACCAGGGGGGGCGCGGTTGGTGTGGTGTCCGGTGCTCGCCGGGTGTTTACATCTTGCATGTGTACCTGGACGATCACCTGGGTTGGCCGCGCCTCCTGCGTCCCTCCTGTTGCCAGGGAGCCGTGACGCTGCGCTCCCTCCGGCGTGCCCTGCGCATGCGCACTTAGTGCGCAGCACGGGGCGCTGCTGTGCGGCTGCGCGCGCGCCTCTGACTCCCCTGGCATCCGGTCGCGTGATTGATATCGCGTGATTGGGTGACAGGCATTCAAAAGAGCGGCGCAGACTTTCAACACCGCTCTCACTCCTCCCGGAAGAAGCGGTAGCATACCGCGAAACGGCCGTCGGAGGTCCCCTCTGCTCTGGCTCCCCTGCACCACCATTGTTTTTAGGTAAGCGCTCACCTGTAGCTGTAATCCATTCTGGATATGGGCCATTTGATTACTTGTCAGCATATTATTTCCACTATATTCAGCCTATACCCATTGTAATGGTTTTGCTATTATGAATACTTCCTGCGCTTTACCTTGTACTATTTTTATACTGGGTTTCCCTATTGGGACCCCATTATTTATATAATGTGTACAATTGTGGTCCACGGGACCTAGGTATTTATTCCCTAGATTTGTGCTTGTAATGTCCTATACTATTTCCTTACTATTTATTGACATACTTTAATAAATTTTCTATTTTTGCACTTTAAAACTCCTTGTGCTCTTTTTTGTTTACATGCTCTTTGGAGTGTGCTGTCTCGTGGCCACACGGGAGGGTTAATCTATACCCTACGCCAGTATGGCCCTTCTGAGACCCTAAGGTATAACCATGAGGCTCCTTGTTTGGATATGGAGGTGACAAGAGCAGCAGAAGACACCGCCGCTCCGGTCACCTCCACGCAGCAAATGAAGACAGCCGCGCGATCAGCTGAGCTGTCACTGAGGTTACCCGCTGTCACTGGATCCAGCGGTGGATCCAGTGGTGCATGCAGCGGTGGCCGCGGGTAACCTCAGTGACAGCTCAGCTGATCGCGCTACTCACCGCCGCTCCGGTCAGCTCCACTCAGCAACTGAGGTGAGTAGTGCGATCAGCTGAGCTGTCACTGAGGTTACCCGCGGCCACCGCTGCATCCACCGCTGGATCCAGTGACAGCGGGTATCCTCAGTGACAGCTCAGCTGATCGCGCGGCTGTCTTCAGTTGCCGCGTGGAGCTGACAGGAGCGGCGGTGTCTTCTGCTGCTCCTGTCACCTCCATGCAGCACAGCTGGAAGCGACGCTGGAGGTCCGTGGATTACGCCGGACAAGGAGGGCATTTTGGGGCTGATTAAATTGGTGATGAGGGAATGTGTTTGTGTTTTTTATTTCTAATAAATGATTTTTTCAGTTGTGTGTGTTTATTTACTGTAATTTACAGATTAATCATGGAAGGTTTCTCGGGGAGACGCCTGCCATGATTAATCTAGGATTTATTGGCAGCTATGGGCTGCCAATAACTCTTTATTACCCCGATTTGCCAACGTACCAGGGCAAATCGGGAAGAGCCGGGTACAGTCCCAGAACTGTCGCATATAATGTATGCGGCAATTCTGGGTGGCTGCTGACTGATATTGTTAGGCTGGGGGGCTCCCCATAACGTGGAGCTCCCCATCCTGAGAATACCAGCCTTCAGCCATATGGCTTTATCTGGCTGGTATTAAAATTGGGGGGACTGCACGCTGTTTTTTTAATTATTTAATTATTTATTTCACTGCGCAGTATAGACCCGCCCACCGGCTGCTGTGATTGGGTGCAGTGAGACACCTGTCACTCAGCGTGGGGGCGTGTCTCACTGCAACCAATCATAGGCACCTGTGGGCAGGGAAAGTAGGGAGTACGAAATTGTTTAATGAGCGGCCGGCTTTTTCAAAATAGTAAAAGCCGCCGCAGCAGTGTGAATGCCGTGCAGCGCCGCGCCGGGGATCGGCGATCGGTGAGTATGAGAGAGGAGGGGAAAATGACCGACAGACTGTGAGAGAGGGACAGAGATAGTGACGGACCGACAGAGAGAGAATAGAGACCGAGAGGGAGAGACCGACTGACAGAGAATAGTGATTGACAGATATTGTGACACATCACTCGTTTCCAGTGTTTGACTAGCTAGGTCGTTCTGCAGGTCCGGATCGCTGTTGCGTCGTTGGCCAGGTTTGCCTGTTTGACAGCTCACCAGAGACTCACCAGAGACTTTGTAGCGATCCCGGCCAGGTTGGGATCGCTGGTGGGATCGCTGGAAGTCTCAGTGTGTAAAGGGGCCTTTAGTCCAAACTGAATAGAACTAACTAGAAACTAAATGGCTAAACTCAATGGAAAGCAACAACCTCCTGTGGTGCGACAGTAATGGCCTTAATTACAGAACAAAAGACGGTGATTATAGGATGTTAGCTAAAATCCTTCAGGTCATTTCACCCGTCTCTGGGTTCCAAAGGTAGAAATGGTAAATGACCCCTCTCTGGGACTTCTAGTGTTAATGACCCAAAGATATCAAATATGCTATTTTTACTTATTATTTTTTTTTTTTATTATTATTATTTTTCAGTTTATTTTCTTAGTCCCCCTTAGGGAACTTGAACCTGTGATCATTTGAGCAATTGAACTCTGTGCTGCAATATATTGCTAGCCGACCATATTGCAAACAACAATCTCCTATGAAACTTAGCCTATGACTGAGCTTCATAGAAGTAGCAAGATTTTAGTGAAGGTCCCCCGTTGCCATTGCATCATCTCTTTGTGATCACATTGTTCCAGGGGGCGATAGTCACTGAAACTGATGCTTTAGGCGGGCTTTGCACACTACGACATCGCAGGCCGATGCTGCGATGCCGAGTGCGATAGTGCCCGCCCCCGTCGCAGCAGCGATATGTGGTGATAGCTGGCGTAGCGAAAGTTATCGCTACGCCAGCTTCACACACACACTCAACTGCCGTGCGACGTCCCTGTGGCCGGCGACCCGCCTCCTTGTTAAGGGGGCGGGTCGTGCGGCGTCACTGCGACATCACACGGCAGGCGGCCAATCAGAGCGGAGGGGCGGAGATGAGCAGGATGTAAACATCCTGCCCACCTCCTTCCTTCCGCATATCCTACGGAAGCCGCAGTGAGGCCGGTAGGAGACGTTCCTCGCTCCTGCGACTTCACACACAGCGATGTGTGCGGCCGCAGGAGCGAGGAACAACATCGGACCATTGCGTCAGCGTAATTATGAATTACGCCGACGCTGTACCGATGATACGATTATGACGCTTTTGCGCTCGTTAATCGTATCATCCAGCCTTTACACACTGCGATGTCGCATGCGATGCCGGAAGTGCGTCATTTTCAATTTGACCCCACCGACATCGCACCTGCGATGTCGCAGTGTGCAAAGTGCCCCTTACTGGGTTTGTGCAATTTAAATATCACTGTCAAAGGCCCAGAGCATTATTTAAGTGGTTATACAAAAGCAATACAAGCCAGCTCTAAGGGGCACTTTGCACACTGCGACATCGCAGGTGCGATGTCGGTGGGGTCAAATTGAAAATGACGCACTTCCGGCATCGCATGCGACATCGCAGTGTGTAAAGGCTGGATGATACGATTAACGAGCGCAAAAGCGTCGTAATCGTATCATCGGTATAGCGTCGGCGTAATTCATAATTACGCTGACGCAATGGTCCGATGTTGTTCCTCGCTCCTGCGGCAGCACACATCGCTGTGTGTGAAGTCGCAGGAGCGAGGAACGTCTCCTACCGGCCTCACTGCGGCTTCCGTAGGATATGCGGAAGGAAGGAGGTGGGCAGGATGTTTACATCCTGCTCATCTCCGCCCCTCCGCTCTGATTGGCCGCCTGCCGTGTGACGTCGCAGTGACGCCGCACGACCCGCCCCCTTAACAAGGAGGCGGGTCGCTGGCCACAGGGACGTCGCACGGCAGGTGAGTGTGTGTGAAGCTGGCGTAGCGATAACTTTCGCTACGCCAGCTATCACCACATATCGCTGCTGCGACGGGGGCGGGCACTATCGCACTCGGCATCGCAGCATCGGCCTGCGATGTCGTAGTGTGCAAAGCCCGCCTAAGCCCCTGAGCCCACTCCATAAACCCGCTCTCTCCCTATGACTTCTCTGCAGGAAACATCTGTGGAGAGATATAGCGCAATAGGGTCTAATTTGATATAAAATGTCAAGTAAATGTAAATGTAACACTCACGTGACAGAGTTGTGACAGTCACAACACCTGTAGCAGCATAGATTGTGATAGCAGCATCCCTGGGGGATTGCAATTGTAGATATAGATAAGAACAGGTTTTGAATGCCACGCTATCACCAAGAAGCGATGTTGATTAAATATTGTCTTTATTCATGTGCAGTCAAGTCAACATGTTTCCGAGGCCGCAGCCTCCTTCATCAGGACAACAGAGAAAATCAACAAATTGTTGATTATTTACTTTCTCTGTTGTCCTGATGAAGGAGGCTAAAGGCCCCTTTACACACTGCAACATCGCTAGCAATATCGCTGTAACGTCACTGTTTTTGTGGCGTAATAGCGACCTCCCCAGCGACATTGCAGTGTGTGATACGCATCAGCGACCTGGCCCCCACTGTGAGGTCGCTAATCGCTACAAATCTTTTAGGATCATTTTTTGGTCCTTTGTTTCCTGCTGCGTAGCATGCATCGGTGTGTTTGACACCGTTACAATGACATCGTTAGTAACTTAGAACCCAGCCCGTAGGCGTGCTATAGCGTTTCCTTTTCCACCCCATTACCTCCGATTGATGGTCGCTGTTGCGTTCTGATTGGGCGGCTTTCACTGAAAAGAAGGCAACTTTAGCGCTTCCGTCCTTTGTTTCAAAGCTACCTTGTTCCTGAGCGTGCTGGTTTGTGGATCATTAGAGAGTCCTCCAGTCTGCAAAACTTTAAAGCCTATACGGTAAGCATCATTTGATTGAAGCTGTATTGATGCTGTATAGATAAACCAGTGTCGAGTCGCCTCACAGAGAACTCTACAAAGATCCGCTAAGCAATAGAAGATCAGGAACAAAGGATATACAAGCGCAACTTTTGCCATTCTTTCCAAGCCCGGGATCGCCAATAAGAACGCACTCGCGATCACCAATCGGAGCTCAGGGGGGCGTGTAAAAAGGCCACCTAGGTGGCTTCAGCGCCACACATCACGCCCCTAACATAGGTGTGAGTCGTCAAATAGCTGCTTTGTGACACATCCCCAACGACCAGCGAGGTCGTTCTGCAGGTCTGTATCGCTGCTGCGTCATTGGTCAGATCTGCCTGTTTGACAGCTCACCAGCGACTGTTTAGAGACTTTTCAGCGATCCCGGCCAGGTCGGGATCGCTGGTGGGATCACTAGAAAGTCTCAGTGTGTAAAGGGGCCTTAAGACCTCGGAAACGCGTTGACTTGACCTGCACATGAATAAAGAAAATATTTAATCAACATCGCTTCTTGGTGATAGCGTGGCATTCAAAACCCATTCTTATCTATATCTATAATTCCTATGGCTTCTCTGGGAGTTTAAAGGAGTGGTTCTAGGAGACATTAATGGATTCTGCTGATTACTATAGCAAAGTGGTGATGCTCTTTGCAACCATAGAAGTGATTATTTTGTGCATTACATGGATACTTGTATATTTTTTTAATAGGATTTGATTACATTACTGGATTCTTCCCTAAATCATTGAACTTTTCTGTTTTCTAAAATTTGTAAAATGGCTGAAGTCTACCATTCTAACATTAAAAATACAATAGGCATGTTTTGCAATTAAGATGATAATGGTATTTGAAAGATCATTAAAGCTTTTATAGACTCATTAAAAAAATAGGACACTAATTTAAATGTCATGCTTAGTAATACTCTCTTGAATCAGAAGAAAAATGTTGCACCATATTAATTCCATTTCCTTAGTTTCTAAATGATTTTGGTTGGAAGCACCGCTGGCAAAGTATAAGGATCACATAATAATCACAAATGTAATTTGGTGCTTTGATTTTATTATTCCAGTGCCTTGTATTCATGTTCCTATCCTGACGCAGTGCCATGTAATTAGAGCACTGTAAATGAATTGCATTATAATATGTCCATTATCACAGTTACTGTTTGTAGCTATAGCTGATATTTGTGCTGTGAAATCATCAAAAAATGACAAATTATTGTCAGCTAATATGGTGATCCATAGGAAACTAATGGGAATTTAATAAAAAAAGATTCACTATAGGCGGATTCATAGATTCATTATTAACATCTTGTTCTAAGCTGTGTATTTAAATGCAGTAACATTTTCTTAGAAAGGAAAATAAGTTTTTTTTTTCAACAACGTATAATTGGGAAAAATACCAATTCAGTCCTTTTAATTGTCAAAAACTTTTTGAAATAAAGTCTAGCGTTGGTCCAAAAGGAAAATCATTTTCCTCTTAATCATTTGATGCCATACTCCAGGGGTCAGGAACCTTTTTGGCTAAGAGAGCCGTAAACGCCACATATTTTGAAATATAATTCCGCGAGAGCCGTACAATATGTTTAAAGGGCCATTGACAGATCAATCGCTCCAATGTTCACTTAGTACAGCAAGGAATGCTCCTCCCTGCTGTATAAAGCCACAACTGGACTGAAACAATGGTAATTAGCAGTAAAAAAATCAAATAAATAACTTACATTGTGAACTTGCGATGCATGACATCAGTCCAGCAGTCTGGCTTCTTCTTTTTCCTGCGCATGACTGGAAGCTGGCATTCTTCCCACCTGATGTTGAGAGAATGCCAGCTTTGAGGCATTCGCAGAAGAAAGAAGCTGGAATATTGGACATGTCACACAACGCATTGTCAGTTATGTCAATTATCTATTTTATTATTTTACAGCGAATTATTGTTTAGGTCCAGCGGTGGCTTAGTGCAGCAGAGAGGAACACTCCTTTGTGTACTAAGTGACCGCTGGAGCAATTGTATCTGTCAGTGGCCCAGACACCCTGCTTCCCATACAGCCTGCACCCCCCATATCACACACACACACACACTGCTCCCCATACAGCCTGCACCCCCCATATCCCACACACACACACTGCTCCCCATACAGCCTGCACCCCCCATATCCCACACACACACACTGCTTCCCATACAGCCTGCACCCCCCAGATCTCACACACTACACCCCCATATGTCACATACCCTGCTTCCCATACAGCCTGCACCCCCCCATATCACACACACACACTGCTCCCCATACAGCCTGCACCCCCCATATCACACACACACACACACTGCTCCCCATACAGCCTGCACCCCCCATATCCCACACACTACACCCCCATATGTCGCATACCCTGCTCCCCATACAGCCTGCACCCCCATATCACACACACTACACCCCCATATCTCACACACCCTGCTTCCCATACAGCCTACACCCCCATATCTCTCACACCCTGTTTCCCATACAGCCTGCACCCCCCATATCACACACACACTGCTCCCCATACGGCCTGCACCCCCCATATCACACACACACACACTGCTCCCCATACGGCCTGCACCCCCCATATCCCACACACTGCTCCCCATACAGCCTGCACCCCCCATATCCCACACACACTGCTCCCCATACAGCCTGCACCCCCCAGATCTCACACACTACACCCCCATATGTCACATACCCTGCTTCCCATACAGCCTGCACCCCCCATATCACACACAATACACCCCCATATCTCACACACCCTGCTCACATATCTCACCCTGCCTGTACCCCAACTTACCCCTCTCAAACACTCTGCGCCCCTTCACATGCTTCTGTCACAGTCTGCAGCCCTCATATGCCACTCACCCTGCAGCCCCCCTCACGTCCCCTCTTTTCTTATTACCAGTCATGTGTCCATTATCTCCTTCAGGATTCAGTATCTTGCTTTCTGCCCGGCATCCTGTGTCTCCTCCCACACAGTCACATGGGCGTGACGTCATCGCAGGTCCTGCAGGATGGAGATTCCGTCTGCTGTGCAGGTCAGGACTAGCACTCCTGCAGCTCAGACATGGCTGGTGGCCTCTCCAGGTCAGGGGCCCCTCTACTGACACTGGGCTCCCCTGACTCACAGTTCGGCCACTACACAGCAGCACTACACATAGACGCAGAGCGGCTGCCGGGCCCCTATGTGTACTAGTGCCGCTGTGCAGTGGCCGGCCTGTGAGTCAGGGGAGCCCAGTGTCAGTAGAGGGGCGGCTCACTCGTTCCCCCGCTGATCCGGTCTCCTCGGCGCGTCATCCATTGCTGTCGCTCACTGACCTCTCAGCAGGCGCGCAGTGATGACGTCACCGCGCTCGCTGCAGAGCTGTCAGAAGAACGCCGACAGTCACAGCGCCGCTCACTCTCTCATCATTGCTCTCAATTGTATCGGCACCTGCGATGCCGATGCAATTGAAAGCTCGATCCTCGGCGGGGGGCGGTGACAGCGCGGCCACCGGGCCCCCCTGAGTAGCCGGGTGCTGGCGCCGGCCCTGATCCTTCCCATAGACAGGTAGGAGCCCTGTCTGCGAGCCAGATACGGCCATCAAAAGAGCCATATCTGGCTCGCGAGCCATAGGTTCCCGACCCCTGCCATACTCTAAGCTATTTTCTAATATAATTGCTTTAAAAATTCCTTATCTATCCCTCACTACGCTATCTGCTTTTTTCACTTCCTGTCTGATGTCGCTTTGTTTCACTATTCCAGCTGCACTCATGGGATACTTAAACAAATCATCATCAGGGGGGCAGATTTTGTAGTGTATGCTTCTGTCCTCGCCCTAAAATGAAGCATTCGTGATTCTTGTTTCAATGGCTCGTCCCTGCTCTGTCCCTGTTGATATGTACAGCGCGAGCTCTGTTATCAGCTTAGATGAATAGTAAGAAATCGGAAATGGGGGCATGGCCAGAGCAGCATGTGAGATGGATGTGCTGAAGGAGAGCTCCCACTGCATCATCCTATTATATAAAATATTAAATATTAAATCCTGACCCGCCGGGTAATATCAGTCACGAGCTGGCAATTACAGCATGGCTGATGGCTAAGTACATCTGGAGACTGTCCAGAAGATCTGGAAATGACATGACCCGCTGGAGGTGAGAAAATTGGGAGGCTCTCTCATCCATTATGGTGCTGGTGTATAGTACTGCTGCCTGGAGCTGCAGCATACCTTGGAGGATTTCTAGGGCTCCCCCTAAGATTTCAATTCTCTTAGACCCCAGTGATGGAGAGCAATTAGGGAAAGACTCTGGGACACAAGGAGATAACTCAGCGTCAGACACTGAGTAAAATGGCGGATAGCTGCACCCTGCAGCCACATGAAACTTATCAGAAGCACTCTGACTATATGAGGCAGCAGATGTCAGCATGGGATTTGGGGTGCTTGAACCCACTCATAGTGATATATTAATGGTGGTGTACACTTGTAATGCCACGCTATCTACAATGAGTGCACAAATGGGATGGTTAAAGACAGATATACCCTGCATTAAACAAGAACTGCAGGGGGTCAATGTGATAGTAGGAGCTTTGGAGGACCAAGTCATCTCTTCAGATTACAAGATTCTCCCGTTAACTCGGGACCTTGGCAAAGCAATCCATAATATCTCATTACTGTGGGCTAGGTAAATGATCTAGAGGGTATGTCATGTAGGAACAGCCAATGCCTGGTCGGGGTCCCTGAGAAGGTGTCTGGACATAATCCTGTGTTATTTTTTCTTCCTCCAGGAGCATCTTCACATCCTTTCCTCCTCAAACTGTGGCATTTTAGGGGCACAGAGCTATTATCCTGCATAAGGCCAGAGATCTCAAAGATTTGGCTATTGATGCTAACAAGGTCTCTGTTTTCCTGGATTTCTTGGCAGAGATCCGGCACAGGAGGGCACAGTTCATAGACATAAAAAAACTGACTGAAAAGTTTGCAAATCCGATACTCGATGATATACCCTGCTAAAATGCAAGGGGCGGTGGAGGAAGGGATCCAACACTTTGATTCATCAAAGCACGCTGTGATTTGGCTTGAAACCAATGAAAAGGCATTGTGCAGAAATACCCATTAAATCCCCTCTCACCATATTATAGAAATAAGGTGTGCAGGAGAGGACACTAATTTGATTATATTACTTGATTGGTCTGATATAGGGCCATAGTTGTGAGCTACTTTGTTGTGATATTTTGTTGGACATAATGACATCTCAAACATTTCGGTCATGTGGACTATCTAGCCCCATATTCCAATACCTAAGAGGAATGTCAACTTTAATATGCTGTTTGTTTCATATGTTTTATAAGTTGTTTGTCTTTCATTCCTTTTACACCTGATTAGCTAATCTTGAAGAGGGAAATATTGATATATTTATTACCGTACCCCTGTCACGACCTGCTATTACATATGCTCAATTAATCTTATGACATCAATAGTCAATAGTATAGCATTAAATGTTTGAGGATTGATTCCATTAAAATATAGCAGTCAGCAGAATGAAAGGATAAATTTAGTACCCCATCCAGGGGGTCCTAAATTTATCCTTTCATTCTGCTGACCGCTATATTTTAATGGAATCACCTTAATACATTTTTGGGTTTTTATTCTACAAATTGAGGACTGCGCTGGACGTTTTTTCTTTCTTCACTTTAATAATTACTTACATGCCCACAGGGATAGACTGCATACTGTGAATATCCCTGAAAATGCCACACCCACTTCCTTGGATAGATCTATAGAGGAAATGAGATATGCTGATCTTTCGCATATTACAAACTCACAAATTTGACAATTTTCCTGTTAGCTCTCATCAATACCTATCGAGAATTAGTTTAGCTATCGGGAATTTTTAGATAATGCTGTGACATATCTGGCAAGGGAAGTATCGGACCACTCCCACCTGCAGGTCCGTGTCACACTTGGGGGTCAGGACCGGCTAGCTGGAGTCTCCTGGCAACTTAATCCTTTCTGGATTCAACTAATAGTAGGGTCCCTCAATTCAAACATCGTGGAATAGTTTACCGTAAATGAATGATCAGCTCCTAACCATGTAGTGTGGGATGCTATGAAGGCTTTTGTCCGTGGGATGTATGTTAGAGAAATCTGCACTTGCAAGGCAAAGACGAGGGAACATACTTGGAATCTAACAAAATCTCTGGAAGATGATATAATTAACTTAGTAGCGAACCACACTGAGTAAACTAAACGAAGAGTGCACAAAAGGAGCTGAAAAAAAACACTTAATAACCAGCTTTAAATAATTGTTTCTTAACTAAACAGAAGTTCTTAGAGGGAGAAGGTGTCAGAAATCTATTGGCCACAATAAATAAAGGCACAGGAGGGGCTGTCCTATATCACCAACCTGAGGCTTGATACCGGGTAGAGAATAAGTGATAATGAGGAAATAGTGGAAGCTGTATGTAATTATTACACTCCATTATATTCTTCCAAATCGAGTTTTTAGGACGAGGAGATAGCTGAGTTCCTAGATGATATTCCTTTCTCTGTGTTGATAGAAGGGGAAAGAGAGTCTTTGAGTGGAGATGTAGGTTTAGAAGAATCAGAGAAGGCCCACAGCCAAGCCCAAAATGAAAAGACCCCTGGATTGGATGGTCTGCCAGGAGAATTGTTTTTAAAACATATGCTGCTCTACTGTTACCTAAACATTTAAATGTGATTAGGGAGGCTGAAGAACAAGGATCCCTTCCCTCAACTATGAGAGAGGCAATAATAGTGCTGATTTTAAACTAGGAAAGAACTCTGCATTGCTGGAGTCATATTGCTCCTTTCAGTAGATGTTAAACTGATCTTGAAAGATTGTCTCGGGTGATTACATCCGTGATACATGAGGATCAGAATGGGTTCATCCCGAAAAAATCCACATCTACCAATCTCAGGTGGATCTACCTGGGGTTACAGCTTAGCTCAGGGGAATATGGAGAGAGGGCGATCGTCACTGGATGCAGCGAAGGCCTTTGATAATATTGAGTAAAACTTATTATTGGCGGTCTTGGCAAAGATTGGTCTTGGCTTCAGATTTATAAACTGGGTTAAATTATTGTATGCTTCACTGAGGGTAAAAATTCGGGTAAATTAATCTACCTCTAAATCATTTGAACTGGTAAGGGCACTAGGCAGGGTTGCCCTCTCTCTTCACCATTGTTTGCAGTGGCAGTTGAGCCATTGGTGGTTATACTTCGCACAACTATTGAAATCAAGAGTTTCAGAATTGCATCTCTGGAGCAAGAAATTTCCCTATATGCTGATGGCTTACTGTTATATCTAAGGCTAAGTTCACACTTCCGTTGTTTTGCATCAGTCACATGCGTTGCTTGACGCATGTGACTGATGCGTTATACAACGGATGACAGCGGTGACAAAGAAAAGAATTTCTTTGTCGGACTCCGTTGTGTGCGGGGGGCGGAGTTCAGGGGGCGGAGTTCGGGGGGCGGAGCTGAGGACGTCAGTGCCGCGGTCTGCATGGCTGGGGACAGGTGAGTGAGTGTGTGTGTATGTGTGTATGTGTGTGTGTGTGTGTGTGTGTGTGTATGTGTCTACATGCGTGTGTACATGCGGAGTGCGGGAGGGGGCGGAGCGCGGAGCTGAGGACGTCAGTGCCGCGGGGACTGCAGGGCTGGGGACAAGTGAGTGTGTGTGAGTGTGTGTGAGTGTGAGTGTGTTTGAGTGTGAGTGTGTGTGTGTGAGTGTGAGTGTGTGTGAGTGTGTGAGTACACATGCGGAGTGCGGGAGGGGGCGGAGCCGAGTGGTGAAGTGTCGGCCTCCTTGCACACTGTATCCAGGGTAAATATCGGGTAACTAAAAGCAAAGCACTTTTTGCTTGGTTACCCGATATTTATCTTGGATACCAGCTTAGCGCGGGCTCCCTGCACCCGTAACCACTGTAAATATCGGGGAACTAACCAAAGCGCATTGCTTGGTTACCCGATGTTTATCCTGGTTACGGGGGCGGGGAGCCAGAGAGTGCATGTGCAGCGAAATCCTACGGATCGCGCTGCTCAAAAAACGTTACATGCTGCGTTGCTCCTGCCCGGCGGTCAGTTAAAAAAAAACTGACCACGACGCAGCGGATGCAACGCAGCATCATCAGTCACAATCCGTCACTAATAGAAGCCTATGGGGAAAAACAGGATTCCTGCAAAATATTTTGCAGGATACCGTAATTCCTCAAGGCTACGGATTGTGACTGATGCAAAACAACTGAAGTGTGAACTTAGCCTAAGAAAAGTAGTGGCATATATAATATCGTCAAAGAACATGATTAACCCTAGAACGCGCAACCACAGAAATCTACCATAGAAAACAAGTGACCTAGCAGGCCTGCGAGGCCCCAGGTATGTGTTCTAGGGTTAAAGAATTTGGGATATGGTCAGTATTACTCATCAACTGGTCAAAGTCAGCTCTGTTACTCATAGATCCACTCCCATCAGATTTTTCTACTTTACAACTATAAATCCCAGATAAGTTCAAATACTTGGGGCTAGTGGTGTGTGCTCGGCGGCAAGATTATTTTCTTCATAACCTATACACCTTGCTGATCCAGTTCAGGGTTAAAGTTGACACTTGGTGTCGCTTCCTGCTATTGGTTATTGGAATGGTAAATTCAATTAAAATCGTGTTGATGTTCAAGTTGTTAGATCTTCTCCATAATGCCCCAGTCTGGATACATTTCAAATTTTTCTAAGTAAATTAATCTCTTTATTACAGTCAAGGATTACCAGAAGTGCAAAAACTCAAGTGTCGGAAAATATGGGAGGAAATGGGTGTATACTTAGTATCTCAATTATTACATTACAATACATTTAAAAGTTTTGCCCAACTCCAAACTGAATTTACAATACCGCACAACTCCTTCTACCAGTGCTTGCAATTGAAACACGCATTTGAGAGGCAACTACTTCAGACTGATATTAAAAGGTGCTTTACACGCTGCAAAGCAGATGTTAAGCGCGATAGTACCCACCCCCATTGCACGGCCGATATGTGATCGCTGTCGTAGCGAACATTATTGCTACTATAGTGATGTGTGCTGCCACAAGAACGACAAACAACATTGTTACTACAGCAGCAACGATAATTGAGATAGGGTGGGATGTCACCAATGAGCGATTTTGCAAGTTTTTGCGACGATTCAAAATCGCTCATAGGTGTCACACACAACGACATCGCTAAAGTGGCCGGATGTGCGTCACAAATTCCGTGACCCTAACGAGATCGCTTTAGCGATCTCATAGCGTATAAAGCCACCTTAAAATAGAACATAATCACTCTCTTACCAATGTGCTTACATCTAGCTGCTCTAGTGGTATTAAATCTATGCTATACAAAATTATGCTGCTCATTTATTTAAATAAATTCCCGTTGCATGCTAGGGGTAAATGGAAACAGGATTTAGGCCCTTAGACAGACGACCAATGTCCAACTATTGTGGCACAGACCCCCAAACTTGCTGTCTCCCAGAGCCAAAGGTTATTTCAATTATTTCTGCTTCATCGAGTGTATAGAACACTCAGCCTACTACATAAATAGGAGTTTGTGCTGATGATCTATGTCCTAGGTGTGGCCGAAAATGCCAATCTAATGCACATGATGTGGACATGTAGAAGCATTAAGAACTATCAGTTGTGACCAGACCCGTTTGTCATTGTCTTGTGCCTCCAGGAGGAGGGCAATCGGGTCACAGCTGTGAAGCTGAGGGCGGGTGCTGTGGAGGAGAGGGAGGGGTTAATCCCCCATCTCCTCCATTGTCAGCTTGTGCAAATATCGCACTGTACTGAGATAACATCCGAGTGCAGTCCGATGTTTCTCTCACACCTATTCACTTGAATGGGTGCGAGTGATACGGTTCTAGCAGAAAATTGCAGCATGTTCGCAGAAAAGCTGACCAACTGCTCTCCCTCATTGACTAACAATTGGTCAGAGTGCAATGCGAGATTTTCTCACATTGCACTCGTCCATTTCTCATGCTCGTGTGAATGTGCCCTAAGTGGATAGAGAATTACTAGCATAAATGTTGTTTGTAACAGTAAGGGGGGAATGGCTAAAATGTTGGGTAAAGGATATTGTTATTAGAATGAATATTATAGTGATCGATAGGACTTTTTTCACAAAGATGTACAATATGTATAGACCACAGGTGTACTGTTTATAGTTTTGGTTTTATATCAGTATACTGTACGTGTTTATTTTTTATGTACAAGATGAAAACTTGTTTCTTTAATAAAAATTCACCTGATTTAAAAAAAATAAATAAACCGGCAACAGAGTGGTCATACCCATCATGCAGTAGACTAGCTCTTCCAACGCAGGAGGTGTTACTTGTCTCTGCTGAGTATTCTGACACCACTGTGTGGCCAACTTATTACCATTCATCTAAGCCTACAACAGAGTGAAACAGAGCAGAGATGAGCCCCTGAAACAAGCATCACTGATGAAGCTTTGTTTCAGGGAGGGGGAAAACGATGCAGCGGCCCTGTGCCCCCTGATTATGCTTTGTTATCCCAGCATGCACTGGAAATTTTCAAACAAAGCATCATCAGACAGTCATCAGACAGAAAATGGAAAAAAAATAGAAAAGCAGTTGGAGTAGTGAGGAAAGGATAGAGACTTTTTAAAGCAACTAAATTAGAAAATAGCTTACATTGTGACATCAAATAGGGAGTTAGGAGAAAAATATTGCATTTTTAGGGGGGTCGCGGCAATACAGCAAAACATGCTATAAGAACCAATCAAAATGTCATATTTATTACAAAATGGTATTAAAAATGTCAAGTCGCTGCACAAAAAAAATGCCGTTAAACAGCGCTATTGACCAACAAATAAATGCATTATGGGTCTCAGAAAAAATAATTTATTATTTTCATTTTAATTCTGATATTTTTTTTAATACCACTGAAATTGTACTGATAAGGAGAGTCATATTTTTATCATATATATATTCTGTAAATTGTCACGAAGGGGTTGATATCTATGCTGCCGCAGAATATCAGTAGAGTCAGTGCACTGAAGGTTAGAGAATAGTGCCAGGGGAATGGAAGCAAGGTCAGTATATGTTATGTTTTTTTTTCTATGTGTATGAGACTGAATATAGGAAAACTATGTGGGAATCATACTGTATATAGGGGCAATGTGGGGGTTCAGTGTACATATACGGGTTGCTGTGTGTGTGCTAATACAGTATATAGGGGTTATCAGCATACTAAGTTCTGCTCACTATTAAGTGATACAATTAATATTAATATAAAATAATTATAATCAATATGTTAATATTAAAATTGAGCCAATTTAATTTCAGCCTGTTCGTTCAGCTTTCCACAACAGTCACAGTCTCCATGTGGCCCCTATGGAAAATTAATTGTTCACCCATGATCTAATAGGTATTGATAATATTTTTTTTATTTGCATTGAGACTTTTTTTGGGCCACCTACTGAAAGTTCTCACTAACACATGCTAAGTTAACATTTGGAATCAACTACCAACTCTCTATCTTTCTAACTCGTCATAAAATATTGTCCACAAGAGACTATGAAGGTGCTTTTTAGACAATTAACTATTTTTTAAGCCTGGGAAAATGAACAGATTATATAAAAAATGTAATTACTAAATTGTTAATGCAATATATTTGTAAAATCCCTTGAATAAAGTTTAGACTTCAACAATATCTTGATGGTTTTCTTTCTAAAGACCCAACTTTTCCCGACATACAGTTTTTGAGTTTATATTCAAGTTAGTTTTGTTGCATAACATGCAGATTTATAAGGATGTCTGCACTTTGCAGCAAAGTTTTAATACAATAAATGTGTTTTATCATTTTACACTTAGCAAGGAGAAGGACGCTATTTTAGTGATTTCGCAAGCAGCAGATTGTTAGGTCTACTACTTACAATTTGTTCTGCTGACAAATAAACAGCATTACATTTCTGTATTACACACTGGAGAATATGTAACAATTACATTTTATGTGCTAGTTTGGTGTCTAAGCTGGATGTAAAAGCAGTTCTTTCATGCTTTATGCCTTTTTGATTTACAAAATTTAAATGTGCATTTCATACAGGACTCTGTCCAAATTGCATCTAGGAAGCTGGAGGCTTGAAAGAGTGGAAGTACTGAACTTTTCAATTATTGAATTAGATTATGCAGTGTGCCTGAACAGAGACATCAAGAAAGTTTAACCAAAGAGTTTCTAAATGTATTATGAAATATCCAGAGGCTGTATTTTATTTTAGTACACTATCTATTCCATATCATGTATAATAAAGATTTTATTCTTTTAAAGTAATTTATGGGGGGGTCACTATTATGACACACGTTACTTTTTCTTTCTTAAATAGCAGTGGGCTACGGTACATCATTGTTCTATTTTTAGATAACAGAAGATGAAGGGTTAAAATCCTCTGTCAATGGAGAAGATGCACAGGATGTCAAGAGGACAAGCCAGGTAAGTTAAATCCAAGTAGTTTATTAAGTCTACGTGTTTTGAAGTATAAACTTCTTCAGGACAGAAACTACTCTAATTATAGTACCATAAGTTATAAGTAGTTTCTGTCCTGAAGAAGACGTTTATACTTTATAATGTGTAGACCTAATAAACTACTTGGGTTATACATACCTGGCTTGTCCTCTTCATACTGTACATCTTGTCCATCAGCAGAGCGGATAATCAACCCTTCATTTCCTGTTCTCTATTTCTGCAATCTGAGGGGCTGCAGCAGCCACACCTTTGAGCATATTCCTGGGCTGTGGGTACAAAACCCCCACCAGGTGATCACTCAGCAAATTCATTATTCCAGCTTTTCTCGCAGATAAGACCCTATTGCGCATGCCATTTCTTTAGTGTCTTCCATTGTTCTTTATTTAACGTCAATAAACAGTCTCGGCAAGAAAAGGTGTATCTGCGTTTTATGCCACTTATAGAAAAAGTTTGCCCAGGGCTCATTCTGTCGTGTAATACAATTTCTATTAGATTTTATTTGTTTTAACTACCATGTTTCCCTGAAAATAAGCCCTACCCCGAAAATAAGCCCTAGCAGGAGTTTTCAGCAAGGCTTAAATATAAGTCCTACCCTGAAAATAACCCATAGTAACGGTTCAATAATGAAGTGTTCATGCAGGTAAAAAAGTAAAAGAACACTGCAGGACACTTCATTATAGAAAGCAGACACCTCTTCCCCCAAAAAAGAAAGAAGAGAGAAGACCCATGATCATACTCACCAGACCAGGAGCAGGGGAGCGCATCTGGGACTTACAGCGGATCACACACCCATACACATCAGATTGCACACACACACACACGCACACGAGATTGCATACACATGGAATCACACATCAGATTGCACACTCACTTACCACATCCAGCGATATCCATTGCTACTGGGTGGCATGAAGACCTGGGACGCTGTGCAGTGGAGTGCGAGGACCTGCAGATGGAATGCATGGAGGACCCAGCAGTGGAGCACATCATAGAGACAAGAGAGCAGAGAGTCCCCTGCTGGCTGTAGTCAAATGGTTTCACCAGATGTGGTGAGTGTGTGCACGCGCAATTGTATGTGTGATCTAATGAGTGTGTAAGTGTGTGTATGAGTATGTGTGTGTGATCTGATGTGTGAGTGTTGGCCAGAAGGAGAGGAGGACAGCATGCAGCAAACCTGCTGGAATCACCTGCCAAGGATTGCAGGAGGACCCGGGAACCATACAGATGCCCGGGATCTGGTAAGTATGACAATCCTGGGAAGGGGGATCTGCATTTTTGGGGGGGTAAACTTTCCCCCAACCATGTTTCCCCAAGAATAAACCCTACCCTGAAAATAAGCCCTAGTGCTTTTTTCGGGGCAAACAAAAAATATAAGACAGTGTCTTATTTTCAGGGAAACACGGTATGACCAAATCAAAAGTCTTCTTTGTGCTTTAATTTGACATTTTATGTTTCTTCCAAGTAATTTGTTGAGTCCACTGATATCGTGATACAATGTCACTCTTAGGCTAGTTTCACACTTGCGTTGTGCGGCATCCGTCGCATTGCGTTGTGTGATGGATGTAACGGATGCGTTGCATATAGTGGCACAACTTATGCGATGGATCCTGCAAAACAACGGAATCCGTTGTAGCTTATTTTTCGGCAATTTACTCAACTGAGCATGCGCAGTTGTGTAAAGACGGATCTGTCACAGGAATCCGTCAAATGACGGATTCCGATGGATTCCGCCACCATAGGCTTTCATTATAAAAATGATGGACACCGACGGAATCCAGCACATTGCGTTTTTTTGATGCTCTGGGAAGTGCAGAAAAATGCTACATGCTGCGTTCTTTCCGCCCATTGTATGCAACGCAGCGTCGGCCGGCGGATATAATGCAAGGCCATTTGTTGCAATGTGTCATCAATATAAGTCAATGGGAGACAGCGCCCATCTGTTAACAGTTTACGCTGTTTCCCAAAGTGGCGGATTGCGACGGCTGCCAAACAAAGCAAGTGTTAAGGTACCCATACAGACACCAGAACTTCCTGTATAATCGAACTGCATCTCACGGTATGCACTGCCACACAGGCGTTTATGAGACTGACATTAGCTGTTCATGTAATGCTGTGTTGGGGCATCATGGGTCGGATACCATAGTACAAACAGAGAAAAGAGAGTGAAATCTAAAATTGAATATGATGTGTGTCAGAAGCAGATAGTATATTGGATTACTGGAATTGAGCACAAAATATAAAAAAAAAGTTGATATATGGATAGACCATAGTAGAACTACGATGGAAGATTCTGTTTTTTTACATCAGCAAAAAAAAAAAAAACAGTACATAAAAGTGCACACAAATTAGAAAAAAAATGTGCAAACATACTTAAAACAGAAGCATTTATTTGAAGCCAAATGAGTACAAAACAAGCCTATTTTTCTCCTCTTCCACTAATGCCTGTCTGGCTTGAAGACTATTTGGAGTTTTAGAATCTTTTCCAACTGTACAGACTATATTACAGCAGGTACAGCCCCATAATGCTTTATAGCTACTATATGACACCACATGGTATAGCACAGCCAATCAGGAGGGACTACAGTAACTTGTATAAAAGCCTAGGGAAGGAACACAGCAGCTATTTGGAGGTGATTTTATGATGCGAGTTTGTCAGCAATAGAGAAGGAAGAGAGAGTCCTAAAATATTGGACCAATAAAACAGATAATAATTTGTTGTTTAATTGCAACACTGAAGAATAAGAGAGTAGTAATCTGTGAACAATACAGAAAATCAGTTGATAGGTGAAAGATAGGCTAAGTATAAGCAAGCTCAGTGTAAGGTCGGTTTCAGACATCCGTGTTTCAGGTACGTGTGATATCTGTTTTTAACATGAATGCCACACTTATCCATGTTATTCTATGGAGTTACACACACGTCCGTGTTTTCACACGGACCATATGACCCCGCATGTACTCACGGAAACATGTTCATTTTTTCTCTTTTTATCTTCACCTGTATCCACCACTGCTTTCTTTGGCTCTGCTGTCTCCTGTCTCCATGCAGGACCATTGCTGGGGACAGCACCGGAGAAAGCATCGCCAGTGACAGGTGAGTATCCAGCAAGCAGTTTGTGTGCAGTGACGTCCAGGAGGTCAAAAGAGTTCCCAATGAATTCTGATGAACCCGTGAAATCACCATCATGACACCCGCTGTATCGCCGGTGTCAGTGGGGTGTCATCAGAAGGTCATCGGATTTCATTGGATACTCCAATGACCTCCTGGAAGTCACTGCACACACACTGCTTGCTGGATACTTCATATATTTAATATATTAGACTAATAATAAAAACAGTTTCAATAACCCTCCCTTAAAATACAACTATAAGATGTTCATAAAAAGGAAACAAACCCCAAATTCTCATTAAGCCCTGCAGGCGCTACTGTACCCAACCTATAGATCCACCTGCTTTCTACTTTGGAGAGAATCTTAAATAAATCCCCTCCTATAATTCCCAATGATACCTGATCAATAGCTTGAACCTCCAAAAGTCTAGAATCAGATCCATGGAATCGTCTGAAATGTTTAGGCAGAGTTTTTAACTTTTCTTCATCTATTTCATTCTTAGCCTTATTGATGTCACAATGTCAAGTAGCTGTACTAATCTTTAGCACTTCTTGTGCAATCATTTCTTTGAAGGGCGAAAAATAAATGTTTTCAAATTTCCGCAAGAAAAAAACTCCTCAAAAATTCCCTAATAACTGAATGTTCAAAGTGTTATTTCCCTCCCTCCAAGAAAATGTGGTTTTGTAATAATGTACAAATATATATTACTTTCTGCCACTACAATTTACGTTTTAAATCTGCCCTCTTTTACACTTATTACCATCCAAAGGATGCTCCTTCTAGTTCAGAAAACCCTCCAGTTCCCATTGGTATCTACCAATCTGGCAATCATGTGAAGAGCTAGTGTAGCTCTGCTCTTGTATTTAGAGTCATATGAAAAAGTTTGGGCACCCCTATTAATGTTAACCTTTTTTCTTTATAACAATTTGGGTTTTTGCAACAGCTATTTCAGTTTCATATATCTAATAACTGATGGACTGAGTAATATTTCTGGGTTGAAATGAGGTTTATTGTACTAACAGAAAATGTGCAATCCGCATTTAAACAAAATTTGACCGGTGCAAAAGTATGGGCACCCTTATCAATTTCTTGATTTGAACACTCCTAACTACTTTTTACTGACTTACTAAAGCACTAAATTGGTTTTGTAACCTCATTGAGCTTTGAACTTCATAGGCAGGTGTATCCAATCATGAGAAAAGGTATTTAAGGTGGCCACTTGCAAGTTGTTATTCTATTTGAATCTCCTATGAAGAGTGGCATCATGGGCTCCTCAAAACAACTCTCAAATGATCTGAAAACAAAGATTATTCAACATAGTTGTTCAGGGGAAGGATACAAAAAGTTGTCTCAGAGATTTAAACTGTCAGTTTCCACTGTGAGGAACATAGTAAGGAAATGGAAGAACACAGGTACAGTTCTTGATAAGCCCAGAAGTGGCAGGCTAAGAAAAATATCAGAAAGGCAGAGAAGAAGAATGGTGAGAACAGTCAAGGACAATCCACAGACCACCTCCAAAGACCTGCAGCTTCATCTTGCTGCAGATGGTGTCAATGTGCATCGGTCAACAATACAGCGCACGTTGCACAAGAAGAAGCTGTATGGGAGAGTGATGCAAAAGAAGCCATTTCTGCAAGCATGCCACAAAGAGTCGCCTGAGGTATGCAAAAGCACATTTGGACAAGCCAGTTACATTTTAGAAGAAGGTCCTGTGGACTGATGAAACAAAGATTGAGTTGTTTGGTCATACAAAAAGGCGTTATGCATGGAGGCAAAAAAGCACGGCATTCCAAGAAAAGCACTTGCTACCCACAGTAAAATTTGGTGGAGGTTCCATCATGCTTTGGGGCTGTGTGGCCAATGCCGGCACTGGTAATATTGTTAAAGTTGAGGGTCGCATGGATTCAACTCAGTATCAGCAGATTCTTGACAATAATGTGCAAGAATCAGTGATGAAGTTCAAGTTACGCAGGGGATGGATATTTCAGCAAGACAATGATCCAAAACACCGCTCCAAATCTACTCAGGCATTCAAGCAGAGAAACAATTACAATGTTCTGGAATGGCCATCCCAGTCCCCAGACCTGAATATCATTGAAAATCTATGGGATGATTTGAAGCGTGCTGTCCATGCTCGGCGACCATCAAACTTAACAGAACTGGAATTGTTTTGTAAACAGGAATGGTCAAATATACCTTCATCCAGGAACTCATTAAAAGCTACAGGAAGCGACTAGAGGCTGTTATTTTTGCAAAAGAAGGATCTACAAAATATTAATGTCACTTTTATGTTGAGGTGCCCATACTTTTGCACTGGTCAAATTTTGTTTAAATGCGGATTGCACATTTTCTGTTAGTACAATAAACCTAATTTCAATCCAGAAATATTACTCAGTCCATCAGTTATTAGATATATGAAACTGAAATAGCTGTTGCAAAAACCCAAAATGTTATAAAGAAAAAAGGTTAACATTAATAGGGGTGCCCAAACTTTTCAATATGACTGTATATACAACAAGTTGCTTCTGTGACGGATAATGTCACAGAAAGGGCCACAGATTCCTTCCTTACAGTGCAGAGGACCCATACTTAGGAACCTGTTTGCTGGTAACTAAATGTATATTAACGAATATATATTAAAATATCTTCAATGCTTTATTCCAAAATTTTTAAAACGTACAGCAAATCCATAATATATCCAAACTACCATGCAGGATAGGCCTGTGTACTGTGATTCTCAAAGAACAGATAAACTGCAGGATGGGGTTGTTTATAGAGAGGCTGAAAGGAGCGATATGCACTGACAAGTAAAAGGGTAACAATGTTTGAACTTTTGACTTTCAGGCTCCATATCTCAGCATGCACTAAAACACTGAATGTGAGACTACAATCATTTTATTGACAATCATCTTGGCTATCTCATACATAAATTTGACTTACAACTATTTAGAATATAGTTAAGCCGAATCTTTCCATGTCACTGCATTGTTACTATTTTGCTTGCTCCTTGGGGGTGGAAACATATTTTTTCTTCCAGTATACTACAATTCACAACCTGTTTTCACATTCTCTAATAGGTCAGTGTGTTATTAGGTTGATTCCTAAGCAAAAGATTACTGTTTAAATCGAGGGGCAGCCATGAAGATTTCCCAAGGAAAGAGAAACCGGATCATCCAGCTCATTAATAGCAGTCGTTTGACCAAGTAAATTGCAAAACTGTATCATTTAAGTGCCAGACAGTTGGAAGAATACAAAATGAAGTCTGTCCATCCATCTATTCAGAAGCTAAGAGGTGGATATCCAGGCAAAATAACGGAGTGAACAAGTCTGCTCCTCTCAAGGTCTATCAGTTCTGGCGTGACAAACATAAAGGTGGAGGTGGCTCGTATGCTATGAAATAGTGAGTTCACAGACGTCTATGCAAAACAAGTCTGGAACATTGGCCCGAAAAAAGGTGAAGAAGCCTTGACTTCAATATCGAAGTTTAAAAAGTGGACCGTAGAAGACTGGAAACAGTTGATTTGGAGCAATGATACAAATGTCAATAGACTACTGTAGGCTCTGATTATTGCAAATAGTATGGAGGAAACAAGGGAAAAAGGGCTAATGTATTGATAAATTGAAGTAACCGTGAAGTTCAGTAGAGGAAGCCTGATTATAAGGTGTTGTTTCACAACCAAAAGCATTGGATACTAGTGATGGGTGAAAACAAACTTTACAGTCCTGGGACCGTAGCTAATACTTAGTTTCCGTTCACGTACCCCAAACACGAACTTTTCAGGGAAGTCCGTGTTACTGTTCGGGTTCGGCCACCCAGGTAATGATAGAAATTAAAAGAAAAAGAAAGAAAATAATAAATAAACGAGCACCATTATACTTACCGACCTTCCCTGCAGCTGTGACACTACTTCCGGGTCCGACCATTAGCTATGATACATATTCACAGCTTCCGTCACCCACCGTCAGTCCTGGTGTCTGTGATTCGTTGCTGTCAAATTGTGCTCACACTCTGTGTGACAGCGTCTGATTGATTAATAATAATAATATTAAGTTTTATTTCTATAGCGCCAACATATTCCGCAGCACTTTACAATTAAGAGGGGACATGTACAGACAATATGAGACAATACAAAATGACAAAATTAAGATACCAGGAGGAGTGAGGGCCCTGCTCGTAAGCTTACAGTCTATGAGGAAATAGGGGAGACACAAAAGGTGAATGGGGGGGAGAAAAGCTTGTCATATATGGTCCAGCCATCGATTTAATAGGGTATTCAAAAGCAGCTGCATGAACCCGTCGATGAGAATTTATACAGGTACAGGGGACGAGAACTGGAAGTAAATTTTTTGAAGGCCAGAAAGGGACTAGATTAGATGCGGGAGGTGAGGTGATAGGCTAGTCTAAAGAAATGCATTTTTAGGGCCCGCTTAAAGGTGTGGATGTTGGGAATTAATCGGATTTCTCTTGGTAGTGTGTTCCAGAGCATAGGCGCAGCTCGTGAGAAATCTTGAAGACGGGAGTGAGAGGTTTGAATTATTGAGGATGTCAGTCTTAAGTCATTGGCAGAGCGGAGGGCACGGGTGGGGTGATAGACAGAGATGAGGGAGGAGATGTAGGGGGTGCGGAACCGTGGAGAGCTTTGTGAGTGAGAGTGATAAGTTTATGTTGGATTCTGTAACGGATAGGCAACCAGTGCAATGACTGGCAAAGAGCAGATGCATCAGTGAAGCGGTTGCAGAGGAAAATGATCCTGGCTGCGGAATTCAGAATGGATTGGAGAGGTTAGAGTTTAGTAACAGGGAGACCAATTAGTAAAGAGTTACAATAATCCAGGCGAGAATGAATGAGAGCGACAGTAAGAGTTTTTGCAGAGTCAACGATAAGAAAAGGTCGAATTGGAATTACACACGCTGTCTGCATCCCTATTTAGAAGTGCTGTGAGCAGTCTACGGCCGTTCAGTGATGTGAAACTCTGAATGCTGCTTTGTTGATGCATATGACAGAATATAATCCTCTAATCATCATTGATGTCTGAGCAGCAGGCAAGTAACACAACTGTGCACTTTTTGGTAATTAGCACCATTGTTGTGGAAAAGTGCAGGAGATTTGAGTTCTGTTGGGAAATTATGCTGGGATATATAGGTTTATTAGACATGAATAAGACTTCTCTTTCAATTATGTGCATCTGGATGCACAGAGGGGAAGATGGGGATGAAAAAACCACAAAGGTACATGAAAAAAACTTTATATTGGTCGTAATCTGTATATTAACAATGCGTTTGCACTTTCTGTACTTTGTGAAAAATAATCTAATTGTTGGAATACATTTTTAACTGCAACTATTTACCTTGAACAGTGTGCTATTCTAATTCTACATTAATATATGCTACACAAATAGAAAATAAATAAAATGTAGAAATTTACCGTGCATAACTGTATTTGCACACTTGTGTTACCAATTTAATTTGACAACCGTTCATACTACACCTACTTTGCGGCCTGCTTTGATACATGTACCTACCAACTGAGCATTGCTTGTTACATCCTTTTCTGGCAAGGGGGTGAATAATTGAGGGTAATTATAGTGTTGTACAAAATGTTTAGTAAAAGAAAAAGGGGGCAAGAGATGGGGTGGTATAAGAATAAAAAAATTAAAAAAAACCTTACTATGGCTAAAAGTGGAAGAGATGCTAGCAGCAGCAGATGCACCACCTCCAGTGGCACCATCTATATGTGTAGGAACACTACCAAAAGATAGGCCATAATTGTTCTCCTTTGCCTCAGGCAAATGTATTCGTGGATAGGAAGTGGAGGGTGTAATGGAATATATGGCACATCACTCATTTCAGCCACTGCAGCATGTTACTTTTAAAAGCAACGACATTAGTTTGAGTCAGTGTTCTGCCCACAATGGTCCACCTTATCACAAATTAATAAGAGGGATAACTTTTTTGTAATAAGAATAAAATATAAAAAATCGGTCAGTACGCTATTTAATTTGATCGAATTTTAGAAAAATTTACCAAACCTGGCAAACTTCTATTTCAAAAGATTCAGTCATCTTTAATTTTAAAGAATTAATTATGAAATGGTGATTGGATGGCTATTTCATGTTCATTTTAGATACTTTATGGATATGTACGGCGAATTGAATAAGCATTGAACACCTCACCGCTTTTCTAAGTAAATATATTTCTAAAGGTGTTATTGACATGAATTTCTCACTAGATGTCAGTAACAACCCATTCACTCCACACAGATAAATAAATCAAACCATAGATGTCCCTAAATTTAGTGATATGTAATAATGGGAATTTACACAAGGGAAATGTATTTAACACATTTGCTGAAATGTATTTAATACTTCGTACAAAAGCCTTTGTTGGTGATGACAGCTTCACAATGCCTCCTTTATGGAGAAACTAGTTGCATGCTCAGGTGTGATTTTGGTCCATTCTTCCACACAAACACTCTTCAAATCCCAAAGGTTCCATTGGCTCCTTCCATGAACTTTGAGAATTAGCTGCTTCTATAAACTTTCTTTTATATTCAGATCAGGTGATTGGCTGAGGCATTCTAGCAGCTTTATTTTCTTTCTCTGAAACTAATTGAGAGTCTCCTTGGCTGTGTGTTTGGGATAATTGCCTTGTTGAAATGTCCACCCTTATTTCATCTTCCGCCTTGGTAGATGGCATCAGATTTTTTTCAAAAATGTCTTGATACATTTGTCCATACATCCTTCAATTACATGAAGTTTGCCAGTGCCATATGCTGAATACAGCCCCACAGCATTATGTCCCCACCCCCAAACTTCACTGTTTGTATGATGTCTTTGGGGTGATTTGCAGTGCCTTTCTACCTCCTAACTTGATGTATATTTTTGCATCCAAAGAGTTCAATTTTGGTCTCATCTGACCAAAATATATTCTCCTAGTATTTTACAGGCTTGTCTAAATGTTGTTGAGCAAACTGTAAATGAGATTGAACATGCTTTTTGTTCAGCAATGGAGTCTTGCATGGTGATCATGCATAAAGGCCATGGAGGTGGAGTGCATTATTTATTTTCTTTGAAATAATAGTACCTGCTTTTTCTAGTTCTTTCTGTAGCTCTCCACAGGTGGTTCTTGGCTCTTGGACACCTCATCTGATAATTCTTTTTACTCCTTGATCTGAGATCTTGTGGAGAGTACCTGGTCATGACCGGTTTATTTTGAAATTCTGTTCTTTTCACTTCTGTATTATGGCCCCAACAGTGCTTACTGGAACCTTCAGTAGTTTTGAGGATGTGCTAACATGCTAATGAATGCGCAGCATCAGAGGATGATTTCACTCACCTCTCCGGCTGTCATCGCCAGACACTGTTTTTTTTTTTCAGTGCGCATGACCCCGGTGTTCCGGTCATGCGCACTATGAACCCAGGTGTACGTGTCCTGGCTTCAAACTGAAGTAGTGCACATAACCAAAACTTCGGGGTCATGCACATTGAGCCTAAATCCAATTTCAGGCGGTGATAGCAGTCAGAGAGGTGAGTGAGATTACCCTCTGACTCTGTGCATTCATTAGCATGTTAGCACACCCACAGGGACATACTAACATGCTAATGAGGCTGACTAGTCAGGGGAACTAACGCCCAGGGGATTAGTCCTTGTGCTCATTAGCATACAATATAAGATCTTTAGAAATACTTTTTCTAAAGATCTCTTTATCTATGCTATTTTATACAGGGATGGTTAGGCAGGGATTAGCAATATGCACCCAGAACTGCTTGTGGTTCTGGGTGCATATTGCACCTGACAGGTTCCCTTTAAGAGTAAAATATAAAATATTTAATGTCAGTTGTGAACAGCATGGTTAAGTATTATGTTCTGTTTATTAACCCTATTTAGTTATCAGGGGAGCACACATTTTACATAATTGAAATAATTTCACTGTGCGTAGAAGATGTTATTTTGGATGAGTGATTGGCTTCTAATCTGTTAATATACAGGGTACCGTGATACGAAATTGGTTTCCCAGAATGATATAAATTGATGCTACATTTAGTGCTGTAATGGTAAATATGGATTTTATACTACTTCTATTTGTCAGGAATCAAATGTATTTTCTTCATGATTTAGCAAACTAGTGTCTCTCAGGAAATTGCCCTAAACTTGATTTGATTACTTACAGCTAGTGAACAGAAGGAATCACATTTCATGCAGAGCGAGTAGTAGTAATTTAGTGAATCGAGTCTTTCACCAAATTGTTTGAAATGAAATTTGACCAAAATTGCAATAGCTTGCAATAAAATATTATAAAGTACCGAATTGCGTTTATAGGCAATACAGCTATACCATAAACTACTATTTCTAGTTTAATGGATTTAATAAAAATAATCTGTCAATCTATGTAAATCTTTCAGCAACTTGAATTCTGACAAATTAGAATTTTGTAAAAGTCCACCGGTTTAGCACTATGTTATGCTAAAAGGTACTAAAATCCTGATAAAATGGTATTCATGGTAGTAGAATTCATCGGATGAAATGATGGTATATTATAGAATGCCAAATATTTGTGACATAGAATGGAATAAGGTTATTTCTTTCCTACCTTAAAGGGGTTGGTTCACTACTTATTTTTCTAAGCCACATCGATGTAATGTTAAGAAAGAAGGCTTCTCTCAAATGCCGTGTGTTGCCAATAGTGACTGTGAGCGGTGCTATCGTGGTCCGCTCTCCCCCTTCTCGTGACATCCCGGGTTTCTTGACCTCTGATGTTCAGTGATGTCAGGTCAACTTCCAGTTGACCTGACATCACTGCAACTGGCCCCAGGCTTTCGTGAGTGACTGGGCTGTGGACAGTGTTACACCGCTCGTCACAGCCTAGCATCGCTCCTGCTTGCGGCGTTCTGTAGAGGAGACAGCAGGGAGATGCTGGGCTGTGATGCTGGCTTGTGATGAGCAGTGAAATGTCACCAACAGCCCAGTCAATCACGGAGACTGGGGAAGGCTGCATTGATGTTGGGTCAATTGAAAGTTGATGTGACACTACTAGACATCAGAGTCACAAAGCCCACGGGTCATGAGAAGGAAATGAGCAGATTGCATTAGCGCCGCTCACAGGCACTATTGGCAACACAAAGTATGTGAGAGATGCCTTGTTTCTCCACATTATATCGATGTGACTTGGAAAAATAATAGTGAACCAGCTCTTTAAGGCCTCATTCACACGTTTGCAGTTAAACACATAAGTGGAAAAATGTTACTGGCTTCAGTCTGTGTTTTGCATCAGTGGGACATCCATGTGTCCCTTTTTTTGTGTCATCATTGTTTTTCATGGATGGATGGATAAATAAATGAATGACAAATTTTCTAAAAATAATTTTCAATGTTAAACACATATGGCACACAGATGCCTTCCATGTGCTGTAAGTGTTTTACATGGACCTATAGACTTTTATTGGCCATAGTCAATCTGTGCTGCTGGAAAAAAAAGACATGTCTCTCTGTGTGTTGCACGCATACAGGGCTTGTGTAAAAACATAGACATGTGAAGAGAAGTGTAGATTATAATTAGTATGTGCTGTATCCTTGGAGAAAACGGATACAATATGCTACACAGACATCTGATTGAGGCCTAAAAGCAATCTGTCACGATTTGGGATTTTATTAATGAAACTAGTGGTATGGCAGTACACGTCCTAGTACAACAATAAAAATGATCCAGTATGTCAGCACAAAGAAATGAAGCTTTGAAACTGCATGCAAATTAGTCTAGAAGTATATTGGAGGTGTTTCAATCACTTATGGGCTAGTTTGCATGTTGCTTTAAAGGGAATCTGTCAGCAAAGTTTTGCTACCTTATCTCAGAGCATTACTTACAGCAAAGATGGGCTGCAGTGTGTACATCGCCAAAGCCAAAAACTAATACTCTACCAGGATACAGCTAAAATCCCACTAACTGGAGGCATCACAGGTGCAGTAGGAGCAAATCACACACACACACTTCCAAAGAATGGAGGGGGCGATTGCTGGATGATAAAACTGCACACTGATGGCTTGCATAGAGTGCTGTTCACACATTTTTTTGTACAGGATACAGCCAGGCCCCTTTCTGTTAGGCCTTGCAGTTTAGAGTTTCTGTTCCTGCATGGTACACAGGTGGGGTACGGCTTGGCAGCCCACCATATCTAATAGTATGGGCATCACCTAATAGGCTGCAGGCTTGTGACTGTGTATCTGCATGTGTGAACAGCGCTGTATGCAAGCCATCAGTGTGCAGTTTTATCATCCAGCAATTGCCCCCTCCATTCCATGGAAGTGTGTGTATGATTTGCTCCTCCTGCACCTGTAATGCCTCCACTTAGTGGGGGCTTAGCTGTATCCTGGTAGAGTATTAGTTTTGGGCCTTGGCGATGGACACACTGCAGCCCATCTTTGCTGTAAGTAATACTTAATTTTTGGAGGATATGTATTCCTCTTATTGTTGCTATTTTTCTTATCTGAGAGCAGAATGATGTAGGCAAAGAAGCCCTCAATCCAATGATGTATCACTTAGATTACTGGGTGCAGCGATTCTGACACAGAGTTTTTAGATTTAGCAATGCAGCAGAGCTGAAAACGTTGCCCCCGCCCACAACAGGCTCTGTATGTACATTTCTATAGACAGCTGTTAATCAGAAGAAGGAGTAGAGCCAGACAACAAGCCAACTAGTCACAGTAATGATAATGTCCTATTGATAAAAGATTCAGTTTACTAAAAAACAGCACAAGCGCTTGAAATAAGACACATTGTGGCATTCTCTATTTTAACACCTACAGCTTACTGTCCTCAGATTGCATAGCAAAAACCTGCTGAAAGACTTCCTTTAAAGCTTGATTTCTCAGTGCTAACACACTGGTATTTCATTTATTGTTGAACTAGGAACTTTGTAGCCATATCACTAATTTCAGTAGTAAAATCATCGTCACAGATTACCTTTAATAACTTACCTAGGAATTTTTTAAAAAGATATTTTATATAATGTCTAGCTTTTTTTGGGCAAAGTATAAATATGTTAAACCTAAACTAATAAAAGTAAAATGAACAACAGAGATAGGAAAATGTTATTAATGAACGTAAAGATAGCATTGCATCATTTTAGTCTTAAAACTGTGAAACCTAAGATAATTAAAAATCTAAAACAGATGAGGAAATGTTCTTAAAAACATTAGGGTACAGATTAGGATGAGGAAATGCCCACATTAATTTGTTTTCTACTATTCCTTCATTTCACACAATATCTGTAACATATATATTACATACTCCACTAAAGGAATTTAAAAGAGAGAAAGAGATAGACATCTTATATTGTTAGAAGTTATATAGGTAGTTATATAGGTAACAAAACTATTCTGCATGGGAGTTGTACTGGACACAGACAGAAGAGGGCTCCTGTGCAAGAACAATACTGTACAAGTACATCTCAATAAATTATATAATCAAAAAGTTAATTTATTTCATTTTGATACAAGTAAAATTTATTTCAGTAATTTATTTTAGTAATTCAATACTAAAAGGGAAATGCATTTATTATATAGAGTCATTACAAACAGAGTGATCTATTTCAAGTGTTTATGTTAATGTTGTTTGATTGGGATTGCTTACAGCCAATAAAAACCCAAAAGTCATTATCTCAGAACATTAGAATAATCCCTTAGTCTGGTTCAGTAGGCTACATAATCATGGGGAAGACTGCTGACTTGACAGATGTCCAGAAGGCAGTCATTGACACACTCCACAAGGAGGGTAAGCCACAAAAGGTCATTGCTAAAGAAGCTGGCTGTTCACAGAGTGCTGTATCCAAGCATATTAATGGAAAGTTGATTGGAAGGAAAAAGTGTGGTAGAAAAAGGTGCACAAGCAATCGGGATAACTGTAGCCTTGATAGGATTGCTAAGAAAAGGCTATTCAAAAATTTGGGGGAGAATCACAAGGAGTGGACTGCTGCTGGAGTCAGTGCTTCAAGAGCCACCACACACAGACGTATTCAGGACAAGGGCTAAAAGTGTCGCATTCTTTGTGTCAAGCCACACATGACCAATAGACAACACCAGAAGTGTCTTACCTGGGCCAAGGAAAAAAGAACTGGACTGTTGCTCAGTGGTCCAAAGTGTTGTTTTCAGATATAAGTAAATTTTGCATTTCATTTGGAAATCAAGGTACTAAAGTCTGGAGAAGGAGTGGAGAGGCCCCAATCCAAGCTGCTTGAGGTCTGGTGTGAAGTTTCCACAATCAGTGATGGTTTGTGGAACCATGTCATCTGCTGGTGTAGGTCCACTGTGTCAAGATCAAAGTCAACGCAGCCGCCTTCCAGGAAATTTTAGAGCACTTCATGCGTCTCTTTGCGACAAGCTTCTTGAAGATTAAAATTTTATTTTTGAAGCAGGACTTGGCATCTGTCCACACTGCCAAAAGTATCAATACCTAGTTTAATAACCACAGTGAGGAAGATGAGAGACACCAGAACCAACAATGCAGACGAGCTGAAGGCTGCTATCAAAGCAACCTGGTCTTCCATAACACCTCAGCAGTGCCACAGGCTGATCTCCTCCATGCAACACCACATTGATGCAGTATATCATGCAAAAGGAGCCCCGACCAAGTATCGAGTGCATTTACTGTACAGATTTTTCAGTAGGCCAACATTTCTGAGTTTAAAATATTTTGTTCTGTTGGTCTTATATAATATTCTAATTTTCTGAGATAATGACTTTTGCGTTTTCTGTGACTGTAAGCCATAATCATCAACATTAAGAGAAATAAACACGTGAAATAGATCACTCTGTGTGTAATGACTCTATATAATATTTGCGTTTCCTTTTTTGTATTGAATTACTGAAATAAATTAACTTTTTGATGATATTCTAATTTATTGAGATGCACCTGTATATGGACCTTTTTGCAGTCCAATAAAGGATTTGGTTACAGTGTATTGACAGAAATATCTGGTGCAAAAAATGTCTAAATGAGACAATGAAGAAGTGGTGAAGGGAAGAGGTATTTAGTTTATCCAGTAAAATGTGCCATATATCCCATGCTGTGTGCTCTGCTGGCCCAAAGTAAAAGACTTGTTTTGAAAACGCCTTAAACATTGCATTCACTGTCATATAATTAAAGACATTTTTATACACACCTTCACTGCCAAGGTTCGAGTTACTGCATTGACTACTGCTGTGCCCTATTTTCCCGCTCTTCTTTTCTCTATAATTTCTATTCCTGCTGGTCAGTGGTTCTAAACATTGGCACATTATTCATTTACCAGTCCATTCATTCCTTGCTGCTATCTCAACATGCAACCCACTGTAGTGGATAAATTGGAAAGTGAGCGTCTGACTACTAAGCAGTTTTGTGTCTTGCACACATTTTAAATATTTTTTTTTCTGATGGCCATATTGAAAAAGAAAGAACAACTAAAACAAATGAATGATTGTGCCTCGAATGCCTGTTTTGGCATTTTATTATGCTTTTTGTTATTTTTTTCACATGTTTAACTGGTGTTATATATACAGTATACAGTGGGGAAAAAGTATTTAGTCAGCCACCAATTGTGCAAGTTCTCCCACTTAAAAAGATGAGAGAGGTCTGTAATTGACATCATAGGTAGACCGCAACTATGTAAGACAAAATGAGAAACCGAATCCAGAAAATCACCTTGTCTGACTTTGCAAGATTTTATTTGCAAATTATGGTGGAAAATAAGTGTTTAGTCACCTGAAAACATGCAAGATTTCTGGCTCTCACAGACCTGTAACTTCTTCTTTAAGAGGCTCCTCTGTCCTCCACTCATTACCTGTAGTAATGGCACCTGTTTGAACTTGTTATCAGTTTAAAAGACACCTGTCTACAACCTCAAACAGTCACACTTCAAACTCCACTATGGTAAAGACCAATGATACGTTGAAGGACACCAGAAATAACATTGTAGCCCTGCAGCAGGCTGGGAAAACTGAATCTGTAATAGGCAAGCAACTTGGTGTGATGAAATCAACTATGGGAGCAATAATAAGAAAATGGAAGATATACAAGACCACTGATAATCTCCCTCAATCTGGGGCTCCATGCAAGATCTCACCCTGTGGGGTTAAAATGATCACAAGAACGGTGAGCAAAAATCCCAGAAGCACATGGGGGACCTAGTGAATTACCTGCATAGAGCTGGAACCACCGTAACAAGGGCTACCAACAGTAACACACTATGCCACCAGGGACTCAGATCCTGTAGTACCTGATGTGTTTCTTTGCTTAAGTCAGTACATGTCCGGTCCCGTCGAAGTTTGCTAGAGAGCATTTGGATTATCCAAAAGAGTATTGGGAGAATGTCAAATGCTCCGATGAAACCAAAGTAAAACTGATTAGTAGAAACACAACTTCGTCATGTTTGGGGGAGACAGAATACTGAGTTGCATCCAAAGAACACCATACCTACTGTCAAAGTTGAGGGTGGCAACATCATTATTTTGGGATGTTTCTCTACAAAGGTACCAGGTTGACTGATCCGTGTACATGAAAGAATAAATGGGGCCATGTATGGAGTTGCCTAGCCAGTCTTCAGATCTCAACCCCATAGAAAACCTTTGGAGGGAGTTAAAATTCCGTGTTGCCCAGTGACAGGCCCAAAACATCATTGCTCTAGAGGAGCTTTGCATGGAGGAATGGGCCCACATAACACCAACAGGGTGTGCCATCCTTGTGAAGACTTACAGAAAACATTTGACCTCTGTCATTGCCAACAAAGGATATATAACAAAATATTGAAATAAACTTTTTATTGACCAAATACTCATTTTCCACCATAATTTAAAAAAAAAAAATGTTGCCAAATCAGACAAGGTGATTTTCTAAAAAATCAAAAAGATGTAAAATTACCCAAATTTTTTTGAATAGTAATAGCATGACAAATCTAGTATGTCCGTGCCATATGAGTTCTTTGAATTAATTCCTTTAGGAGGTTTATGACCGCATAATAACAGTGCATTTATTGATAACTGCAATTGGGATTTTTTGTTTTCCCCTGGTCATTTCTCCTATGTGAATTCTCTTTGGGACATTGCCTGTTTTCATTACAGGCTTATTTGTGTGTCAGTGTGCTTTTTATCTTTTAATAATCTAATAAAAGTTATATTTTACTTAGTTTTTTGGCACGCACATACTAGATTTGCCCTACTATTTCTAAGGCCTTCGACACACATTCGTGCCGCCGGTACGTGTTTGCCATTTTTTACACGTACCGGCGGCACAGAGACACGTACAGCAATGCTACCCTATTGTAGCAGGCACACACACGTAAAACCACACAGAACGTGTGTCCATGTCCGTTTGAACGTGTGTGTGTTTTTCTACACGCTGACATGTCAGTTTTTCTCCGGCATCACGGGTGTCACACAGGCCGCACACGTACCACACGGATGTAGTGTGGATGTGGTCCCGTGTGACACGCGCCTGAGACAACACACGTGTCAGAGAAAAAAAAAAGCTTAACTCACCTTCTCCTGCCCTCCTGTTTCTGCCGCTGCTGTCACTTGCTGCCGACCGCCGCTCATTATACTCATTTAATATTCACTTCACTGCGGCCGGCAGCAGGAGCAGCAGCAGCAGCGGGGAGTCAGCAGGGCTGGAGACCAAAGATCAGCACCACAGACAGCAGAATGGACCACGTGAGTATGTAAATTACCTGTTCTCCGTATGTTATCACGGATAGCACACGGATAACACACTTGGCTCGCACGTACCAGAGACACGTACTTACCTACACGCAACACGCAGGGAAAATACGTGTCTCGCGGCACGTGCGTGATTTTCACGTGAGTGTGTCAGAGGCCTAAGGTGATTTTCAGGATTCGTTTTCTCATTTTGTCTTTCATAGTTGTGGTCTACCTATGATGTCAATTACAGGCATCTCTCATCTTTTTAAGTGGAAGAACTTGCACAATTGGTGGCTGATGAAATACTTTTTTCCCCACTGTTTATGCTGGTTTTATGCACAACATTACAAAATCACATTGCACGCAATAACAGAAAATAATTATTCTTCAGCATTAAAAACAATTGTAGAGAAAAAGAAAACTTCTTGTGCCAAAACTTCAGAACATACAGTATATTAAGATTTGACATAATTATCCAAAAGTTGCAAAACAATATGTCAGTTATAAAGTAAAATCCACAGACGATGCTCATGTATGGATTGCCTGATTTATCATTAATATGCTTTATTATCCTTATGGAGCTAATATACATTTGCAGTAACACTTCTCAATATTGAAATTACAACACCAAGAAAAAAAAATTGTGACTTGTTAATGATATGCAAATGATGAAAAAATGGAAACAAAATTTGAAAACCACTCAAATTTGATTTTGAGAATGAGTGCTATATGCAGAATTACACACACTTACAAACTTGGGCTGCTATAAATAAAGTTATTAGTGGCTGTATGAGATACACTCCCTGACAGAAGTTCTGTCGCTTATCCATGTTATGTAAATAAAAGCTTATAACCAGACTTTAAATTCATCCATTGGTTTTACAAATTACTCTTTTGAAAGCTGAAACTCTTCCAAATATGGTTTAGGTTATGAAAATAAAGTTGCTGCAAAGCTGAAATATTGTTCATTTAATGAACACAGAAAGGTCAGATTTTGGCAAGACAAAAGTTTTGTCGCCCATAGAAATTATTGTGAAATTCAAACAAATAATTAACTTCTTATACAAAGATATGTTGCATAACATTGGTGAATTAAGTTGTGGTGCTATTAAAGCCATATTTAATATTTTGTGTGACTTCCATGAGTTTGAAGGACTGCATCCATGCGGATCAACAATGATTCATACAATTTGTTGATGAGGTCAACAGGAATAGCAAAGATTGCATTCTTACATGCCCCCCAGAGTTCATCTAGATTCTTTGGTTTTGTCTTCCAAGCTTCCTCTTTCATCCTACCCAAAACATGCTCAATGATGTTCATGTCTGGTGACTGGGCTGGCCAGTTCTTGAGCACCTTGATCTTCTTTGCCAGGAGGAACTTTGTTGTAGAGATGCATGTATGAGATAGAGCACCATCCTGCTGCAGAATGTGACCCCTTTTATGATTGGGAATGTAAGAGGTAGCTAATACTTCTTGATATTTTAGACTATTGATATTGCCTTCCACCTTGCAAATGTTCTTCACACTCCCATACTGCATATAACCCCAGACCATCATATTTCCACCACCAAACTTAACTGTTTTCTGGGTGTATTTTGGATCCATACGGGCTCCAGTAGGTCTCCTGCAGTATTTGGCAGCTGTGGTATAATTCACCTGAAGATTCATCAGGGAAATCCACCTTCTGCCACTTTTACAGCATCCATCTGTTTAGCAGGCTCTGGGACTTGGCAAATGCCACACAGTTCTTTAATTGCCTTTTGTATAGTGCTGGCTTCTGGGCACTGATTCAACCATGGAGGCCATTTCGAGAATACTACAAACTGTTCTAGTTGAAACAGGGACTTGAGGTGACCAGGCCTGTTGGAGCTCTGCTGCAGAGGAAGAGGGGCTGGCTTTGGATTTTCTAACCAACAAACATGCCTCCTGAGCAGTTGTCTTGCGAGATCTGCAGGACCTGGGCTTGTCAAAAACATCTCCAGTCTCTTCAAATCTTTTTTTAATTCTTTGTACTTGACGCTGAGACACATTAAAGGTGCCAGCCACCTCTGCAGTGGATCTGGTCTTCAGCCTCTTGATAATCAAGGTTTTGGTCGCAGGGTGGATTTTTGGCATGTTGTCACAGGTCAAGTTGCAATTCAAGTGAAGGTCTGGGGTGCTGGGTTTCTTTTTATACACACCCACTAATTAAGCGATCATTTAGTGAGCAGAGGTGAGGATGTAAACTAGGATTGGGTGCATTATATGACAAGGTGACAAAACATTTGTCTTGCCAAAATCTGACCTTTCTGTGTTCATTAAATGATCAATATTTCAGCTTTGCAGCAACTTTATTTTCATAACCTAAACCAAATTTGGGAGGATTTCAGCTTTCAAAAGAGTAATTTATAAAACCAATGGATGAATTTAAAGTCCGGTTATAAGCTTTTATTTACATAACATGGATAAGCGACAGAACTTCTATCAGGGAGTGTATATTCTGCTATGTTGAATGCTGTTGGGCAGTCAAATGGTTAAGACTGACTGCTGCTAGCTCACTTTTAAATTGTCAAGTGGAATTCCGGAGACACTGCAGGCCATGACAGCATGTTTAGGCCTCATAGTCGAGTCACAGTACCAACGGGCACTGACTTTGTTGTGTTGAAAAACAGCTACTGAGACACTTTGGAGAAATGGCCAGTGGTTCCACGATTAACCTATTCATTACTAAAGGTCCAGTCACACTAAGCAACTTACCAGCGATCCCAACAACGATAGGGATCGCTGGTAAGTTGCTAGGAGGTTGCTGGTGAGATGTCACACTGCAACGCTCCAGCGATCCCACCAGCAACCTGACCTGGCAGGGATCGCTGGAGCGTGGCTACACAAGTTGCTGGTGAGCTCACCAGCAACCAGTGACAAGCCCCCAGCGCTGCGTGGAAGCTGCTGCGCTTGGTAACTAAGGTAAATATCGGGTAACCAACCCGATATTTACCTTGGTTACCACCGCACGGAGCTACAAGTGCAGAGAGCAGGGAGCAGCGCACACTGAGCGCTGGCTCCCTGCTCTCGTAGTTACAGCACACATCAGGTTAATTACACGATGTGTGCTGCAGCTAAATGTGCACAGAGCAGGGAGCAGCGCACACTGCTTAGCGCTGGCTCCTTGCTCTCCTAGTTACAGCACACATGGGGTTAATTTCCCGATGTGTGCTGTAGCTACATGTGCAGAGAGCAGGGAGCAGCGCACACTGCTTAGCGCTGGCTCCCTGCTCTCCTAGTTACAGCACACATGGGGTTAATTTCCCGATGTGTGCTGCAGCTAAATGTGCACAGAGCAGGGAGCAGCGCACACTGCTTAGCGCTGGCTCCTTGCTCTCCTAGTTACAGCACACATCGGGTTAATTAACCCGATGTGTCCTGCAGCTACATGTGCACACAGCAGGAGCCGGCAGCACAGGCAGTGAGAGCGGCGGAGGCTGGTATCAAAGGTAAATATCGGGTAACCAAGGACAGGGCTTCTTGGTTACCCGATGTTTACATTGGTTACCAGCCTCCACAGAAGCCGGCTCCTGCTGCCTGTGTGAAGCCCCGCAAACGCTGTGTCGGTGCATTACCTTCAGGGACTCCACTCGGCTGGATCTTGTCACAGGTAGGAGATCTTCTTCTTGTCGTGACGCCACTCTCAGTATTGCGGCCAGTAGGGACCGCCACTGCAGGTTGAGGGTCGCCTGGGGCTGATGGTATGTGCAGTTAGTTGGAATAGCCTCCTGAGAGTGAGGCAAGCCCCAGGGCCCGATGTAGGTGCGCAGTACCACAAGGCGCAGAATAACTCCACACAGGCAGAATGTCTTTCAGGGTTTTTACTCACTTCAGGTGGCAGGGTGAGTGACCCGAGCGTAGCTGGGATGAACCAGGCGGGAACCAGGTGTCCTTCAGGCTGACTTGTGAGGGTGACTACTAACTCGCCTTCCTTAGCCCTTGGTGGTTTGGGGTGACCCCGACTTTGAGTCCCTATGGGGGTCACCCAGGGAAGTTGCTGAAGCCTCACTCCCCTTCGTTTGCCGTGTGCTTGTTGCCTGGGCCAGATCACTCCAGCTTCTTGCCTCCTGTGAGCTATGGGCCCTAACTGTGGCTACGTGGCTGCGGCTTTTGTGGTGTTGTGGCGTGGGCTTTGAGAGCCCCACACCGGCAGGTTTAGCAGGGAAAGCTGGATCTATCTCCGCTTCGGGATCTGCCGCCCGTTTGGGCCTGGTACTCTCTAGCAGTCTCCTTACTTCCCACTCCGTGCTCTCTCTTTAGCTGAAGATGGATTTCGGGTAGCACTCCTAGTTGACCGTTCTCCCCCGTCAGTAGCCACTGCGCGGGCGCTGTTAGACAGCAACAGCCCCACAGGTCTGCTCCTCACTGAGCCCTATGGAGTTCTCTGCTCTAACTGACTCACTGCCCCTCCTCTCCTGTTCTTGCCTACGCCACCTAGCAACCAGCCCCTGAACACACCCCCAGCTGGGAATTGAAAGTTAGCTCCTTCTGGCTACTCAAGGGTCCCCTCTGGTGATGTGGGAGGCCTGGTCACTATGCGCCTGTGTACCACACCCCGGTCAGCCTTCTGGATTACCTGTATTGTACTGTCCCCAGCATGGGTGCAGTACTCAGTGGTGCCTGACCAGGTCAGGGGCGCCACATTCCCCCTTAGTTATCACCAGCACGTCCTCGGGCTGCAAGACAACATTTTAAAATGCATAAAACATTAAAACATGTAAAACATTTTTAAAAGCACCAGGTACCATACATCACCACCCTCCACCCACAAGTCCGTTAACCCACCCAAAACCCCTTTCACGTTGGCCGCGACTTCAGCCACTTCTGGCAGGATGTAGAGGCGGCTTTCATGGGCTGGTGGTCTTCAGGGTATACCTGGCCTGGTGGATCCGCGCCCTCAGCCTCTTCTGGCAGGATGCAGAGGCGGCCTCCACAGTTGGTGCTGACCAGGTACCCTCTTTGTGGTGGTGAGCCAAGGCCCCATAAACAGGCGTGCTCTCTGGTTGCAGGTGAGCCAAGGCCCTATATACGGACGGGCTCCTCCTGGTTGCAGACGAGCCAAGCCCCTAAACAGGCTGACTCTGGTGGCGGTGGTGCCCTCTGGTGTAACTATTTACACTGCGAGAGTTTGTGGCTATAGCCAGTTCATAGCCTTAAGGTTTATGGTTTTCTCACAATAGTTTTTGTGGGCACATTACTTAAACTTGAGAACGTTGCAAAACAAAACTTTTCAAAACTTTAACTTCTGTACTTCTTTCTTTACTTTACTTTACTCCTCTTTACCAGGGCTTGAGCCTGTATGGCTGCGGCACCTGCTGCTTTCTTGCTCTTTATCGTCGTCTGAGGTAGTTTCATCTGTAGGTTCCTTGTCTTTTCTTTCTTGATCTTCAGCTGTGTCTTTATCTCTGTCTTTTCTTTCTTGTTCTTCATCTGTGTCTTTATCTCTGTCTTTTCTTTCTTGTAGCATGGGGTGGCTGTAAGGTTTGCTGGAGCATAGTGCTACGTCAAGCGCGTACAGTCCTCTTTCGCCTTCATGCATAGTGAATTGTACTGAATCCCCCATCTTTAGGTTTCTGCCAGGGTGTCCTCTAGGCAGATGAGCACTCACATCTCTTCTGTTGACAAATATCCCTTCTTTGATACCAGGGGCTACAATAAAGCCGTATCCGCTTTTCAAGTTGAAATCCTCCACTACTCCTCTGAAAAGGGGTCCTCTGACCTGGGCTCTGGACCTTCTCAGTAACCTTTTCTCCTGTAGGTCTCTGGCTGCAACTTCCCTCTGCTCTGGAGATTGTGGTGCAGGGGACAGCGTTGTTCTGTTGCGACGCCTTGTCTTGCGGCTTGAACTCTGCGTGGTACAGCTTGCAAGCTCCCAGGTGAGACTTTTAGGCAGATCTTCGTCAGCGGACGGTGTCAGGTCTTCCTCATCCCAACGGGAATAGGGCAACATCTCCGGCTCTGAGTATAGATCCACTGCTGGTGGCTCCAGAGTCAGCTCCTCAGCTTCCTGGCCTCCTCTCCCCCTTAGTTCTTCTTGGCACTCCTTTGGTGGCAGTGCTGGGGATGGGCTTTCTTCAGCAGGCTCAGGCAGGGGACTCTTTGGCGTGGTTGCTGCAGGGATTGCTGGAATCCTCTTGGGGGTGTGCGGAGGGAGCAGATACCGATCCACCATCTCTTGTGGGAACTGGGCCTCTAGGTCAGCCTTCAGCTTCCAGTATTCGGGGTCCTCTCCTATCAGGGACTTCCTAGCAGGGACTTCCTTAGACTGGGGAGCGGTGTCTGCTCTGGCCTTGCAGGCCGGGGTAAATGGTGATGCAATCTCTTGGTGGGCCGCGCCTGGCATGGTGGCGGCCTGGTCTTGGCGGGCCGCGCTCGGCATGGCGGCGGCCTGGTCTTGGCGGGCCGCGCCCTGTATGGCGGCGGCCTGGTCTTGGCGGGCCGCGCCCTGTATGGCGGCGGCCTGGATCGGCGTCGCAGCTGCGATGGGATCTGTGCAGGCTGGGCTGGGCGTCGCTGCAGGGACCGGGTCTTGGTGGGCCGAGCAGGGCATCGCTGCGGCGGCCGGGGCTTGACGGGCCGAGCAGGGCATCGCTGCGGCGGCCGGGGCTTGACGGGCCGAGCAGGGCATCGCTGCGGCGGCCGGGGCTTGGCGGGCCGAGCAGGGCATCGCTGCGGCGGCCTGGGCTTGGCGGGCCGCACCTGGCGTGGCTGCGGCCTGGCTCAGCGTCGCCGCGCCGGGCGCCTCTTCAGGGACCGCGGGCGTGGCAGCAGGGGTCGGGGCATCCGGGCCGGCAGGGGTAATACTGGACTCACCCATCGGTGGCAGCATCGGGGTCTGAGTCGTCACCGTCCGGTCTGGCACTCGTCGTGCGGTTCCCCTCTCATAGGCCTGAACTGCGGCAGCCATCTCCAGAAGTTCCATTCGTTCTTCTCTGATCTGCTCCACGACCCGGGTCTCCAGTCGGTCGCAGAACTGGGCCAGCTCCCGATACCACCAGGCAGCGGAGCCCGGTTCTGGGTTTCTGCGGTCAGACGCCATTTCTTCTGCGCCCTCTTCTGCACGATTTCCCAGCAGTGGACTCGCCGTTGCCTCTAGTAGCAAGCTGTTCAGTTTCCGCTCTGCCTCTTTCAGCAGCTCCTCTCCCAGCAGCAGGCTTCTGGCTCCCTTTCTGTCCCGACGTCTCTGGACGCTTCCGCTCTCTTCACAAGCGAGGTCAGAACTCTGCAGGGGATCTCTGGGTAGCCACACCTCTTCGTGGGCGGTAACTTCTTCCAGTGCGGGCTGCTGTTGTTTTTCAGCGCGCTTTTCATGGTGGCAATATGGCGGCGCTTCCAATTTTTCAAGCGGACCGCTCAGGCACATGGTCACCTGTCTGAACAGGTCTAGTCCTTATCCTGTTCGTGACGCCAGATGTGAAGCCCCGCAAACGCTGTGTCGGTGCATTACCTTCAGGGACTCCACTCGGCTGGATCTTGTCACAGGTAGGAGATCTTCTTCTTGTCGTGACGCCACTCTCAGTATTGCGGCCAGTAGGGACCGCCACTGCAGGTTGAGGGTCGCCTGGGGCTGATGGTATGTGCAGTTAGTTGGAATAGCCTCCTGAGAGTGAGGCAAGCCCCAGGGCCCGATGTAGGTGCGTAGTACCACAAGGCGCAGAATAACTCCACACAGGCAGAATGTCTTTCAGGGTTTTTACTCACTTCAGGTGGCAGGGTGAGTGACCCGGGCGTAGCTGGGATGAACCAGGCGGGAACCAGGTGTCCTTCAGGCTGACTTGTGAGGGTGACTACTAACTCGCCTTCCTTAGCCCTTGGTGGTTTGGGGTGACCCCGACTTTGAGTCCCTATGGGGGTCACCCAGGGAAGTTGCTGAAGCCTCACTCCCCTTCGTTTGCCGTGTGCTTGTTGCCTGGGCCAGATCACTCCAGCTTCTTGCCTCCTGTGAGCTATGGGCCCTAACTGTGGCTACGTGGCTGCGGCTTTTGTGGTGTTGTGGCGTGGGCTTTGAGAGCCCCACACCGGCAGGTTTAGCAGGGAAAGCTGGATCTATCTCCGCTTCGGGATCTGCCGCCCGTTTGGGCCTGGTACTCTCTAGCAGTCTCCTTACTTCCCACTCCGTGCTCTCTCTTTAGCTGAAGATGGATTTCGGGTAGCACTCCTAGTTGACCGTTCTCCCCCGTCAGTAGCCACTGCGCGGGCGCTGTTAGACAGCAACAGCCCCACAGGTCTGCTCCTCACTGAGCCCTATGGAGTTCTCTGCTCTAACTGACTCACTGCCCCTCCTCTCCTGTTCTTGCCTACGCCACCTAGCAACCAGCCCCTGAACACACCCCCAGCTGGGAATTGAAAGTTAGCTCCTTCTGGCTACTCAAGGGTCCCCTCTGGTGATGTGGGAGGCCTGGTCACTATGCGCCTGTGTACCACACCCCGGTCAGCCTTCTGGATTACCTGTATTGTACTGTCCCCAGCATGGGTGCAGTACTCAGTGGTGCCTGACCAGGTCAGGGGCGCCACACCTGCACATTTAGTTGTTGCTGTCTCGCTGTCACACACAGCGATCTGTGCTTCACAGCGGGACAGCAACAACTAAAAAATGGCCCAGGACATTCAGCAACAACCAACGACCTCACAGCAGGGGCCAGGTTGTTGCTGGATGTCACACACAGCAACATCGCTAGCAACGTCACAAAAGTTGTTCGTTAGCAGCGATGTTGCTAGCGATGTTGCTTAGTGTGACGGGGCCTTAAGAGTGAAATTGGACATCGCATACCAAGCCTAAAGCAACAATGTCTACATAAACCATCTGAAGGCATTTACATGACAATAGGCTGTGAGCTACAGGTGTCAATTGACCTGATGCCACCGCTCTCAAACACAATCCTGCAGAGAAAGATGGCAATGGAGGCTAGCATCAAGATCTATCCTCTTCATCGATGAATCATACTTTTATCTTGGATCCAGTGATAGCCAGAGCAAGATCTGGATGGTGTGCAATGTCGTGGAGAGGCTTGCACGAGGAAGCATTCTACTTAGAGGATTATGGTATGGAGTGGTAAAATATACAGAAGTTAGAAGGTACACTAACAGCTCAGCAATACATTGATTTGGCTGTGGAACCAGTAGTGCGCCATTTCTCCAAGGTATCCCAAGAGCCTCCCAAGTGTCATTCAGCATGGCAGAAAATTTGTTAGACAAACATTGATAATTTCATTACTAGCACGCATGTAAATGTGTGTATTTCTGCAGGTGATGCTTATACTCGATACTGAATAAATCAAGATGTTTTGAAAATGTTGTGTCCATTTTTTTCATCATTAACATATTATTAACACGTCTTTTCCCTCTTGGCGTTGCAATGTAATGATGGGTGGTATATATCAGCTGAGCTTCTGCAGCAAAAATCATCATGGGTTCAGTATATATTACAATGCTGGTATATTATATATATATATATATATATATATATATATATATATATATATATATATGTATATATACAGTGCCTACAAGTAGTAGTCAACCCCCTGCAGATTTAGCAGGTTTACACATTCGGAATTAACTTGGCATTGTGACATTTGGACTGTAGATCAGCCTGGAAGTGTGAAATGCACTGCAGCAAAAAGGAATGTTATTTCTTTTTTTTTTTTTTTAAATTGTGAAAAGTTTATTCAGAGGGTCATTTATTATTCAACCCCTCAAACCACCAGAATTCTGTTTGGTTCCCCTAAAGTATTAAGAAGTATTTCAGGCACAAAGAACAATGAGCTTCACATGTTTGGATTAATTATCTCTTTTTCCAGCCTTTTCTGACTAATTAAGACCCTCCCCAAACTTGTGAACAGCACTCATACTTGGTCAACATGGGAAAGACAAAGGAGCATTCCAAGGCCATCAGAGACAAGATTGTGGAGGGTCACAAGGCTGGCAAGGGGTACAAAACCCTTTCCAAGGAGTTGGGCCTACCTGTCTCCACTTTTGGGAGCATCATCCGGAAGTGGAAGGCTTATGGAACTACTGTTAGCCTTCCACAGCCTGGACAGCCTTTGAAAGTTTCCACCCGTGCCGAGGCCAGGCTTGTCCAAAGAGTTAAGGCTAACCCAAGGACAACAAGGAAGGAGCTCCGGGAAGATCTCATGGCAGTAGGGACATTGGTTTCAGTCAATACCATAAGTAACGTACTCCACCGCAATGGTCTCCGTTCCAGACGAGCCCGTAAGGTACCTTTACTTTCAAAGCGTCATGTCAAGGCTCGTCTACAGTTTGCTCATGATCACTTGGAGGACTCTGAGACAGACTGGTTTAAGGTTCTCTGGTCTGATGAGACCAAGATCGAGATCTTTGGTGCCAACCACACATGTGACGTTTGGATACTGGATGGCACTGCATATAACCCCAAGAATACCATCCCTACAGTCAAGCATGGTGGTGGGAGCATCATGCTGTGGGGCTGTTTCTCAGCCAAGGGGCCTGGCCATCTGGTCCGCATCCATGGGAAGATGGATAGCACGGCCTACCTGGAGATTTTGGCCAAGAACCTCCGCTCCTCCATCAAGGATCTTAAGATGGGTCGTCATTTCATCTTCCAACAAGACAACGACCCAAAGCACACAGCCAAGGAAACCAAGGCCTTGTTCAAGAGGGAAAAAATCAAGGTGTTGCAGTGGCCTAGTCAGTCTCCTGACCTTAACCCAATTGAAAACTTGTGGAAGGAGCTCAAGATTAAAGTCCATATGAGACACCCAAAGAACCTAAATAACTTGGAGAAGATCTGCATGGAGGACTGGGCCAAGATAACTCCAGAGACCTGTGCCGGCCTGATCAGGTGTTATAAAAGACGATTATTAGCTGTAATTGCAAACAAGGGTTATTCCACAAAATATTAAACCTAGGGGGTTGAAAAATAATTGACCCACACTTTTATGTTGAAAATTTATTAAAATTTAACAGAGCAACACAACTTGTTTGTTTGTAAGATTTATGCATCTGTTAATAAATCCTGCTCTTGTTTGAAGTTTGCAGGCTCTAACGTATTTGCATCTTATCAAACCTGCTAAATCTGCAGGGGGTTGAATACTACTTGTAGGCACTGTATATATATATATATATATATATATATATATATATACATATATATACATATATATATATACATATATATATATATATGTGTATATATATAATATATATATATATATATATATATATATATATATATATATATATATATATATATATATATATATATATATATATATATATATATATATATATATATAGAAAGCTCAGTGTATGTATGTATGTATGTCCACTAAAGGAATTTGCAACGTCGCATTTACAATCACGAAATTTTGCACAGACGCCCCATGTGTCCCAGGGAACGTCATAGACTATGTTTGGGTGGGAAAATGTAACCCCGTGCTTTCCAGTTACTCTACAAAAATCCTGCAGCCATTACACTGAATGGAGCTGGGAGCTATAGGCTATTAATAGCAACTGTCAGTGGTTGCTATAGGAACAAAATGAACTGTTAGTATAACAAGCTTATGTGTGAAGTAAAAAGATGTCAGTGGTGAGACGGATAAAGAGAGACAGAAAGAGACAGACAGAGTCAGCCGGGCAAAGAGTCAGCCGGGCAAAGAGACAGCCGGGCAAAGAGACAGACTGGGAAAGAGACAGACCAGGAAAGAGACAGACTGGGAAAGAGACATCCCTGGAGACAGACAGCCCTGGAAAGAGACAGAGGGGCAAAGAGACAGACCGGGCAAAGAGACAGCTGGGCAAACAGACAGCCAGGCAAAGAGACAGCCCTGGAAAGAGACAGCCCTGGAAAGAGACAGCCCTGGAGAGAGACAGCCCTGGAAAGAGACAGAGGGGCAAAGAGACAGACCGGGCAAAGAGACAGCTGGGCAAACAGACAGCCAGGCAAAGAGACAGCCCTGGAAAGAGACAGCCCTGGAAAGAGACAGCCCTGGAGAGAGACAGCCCTGGAAAGAGACAGAGGGGCAAAGAGACAGACCAAGCAAAGAGACAGACTGGGCAAAGAGACAGACGGGCAAAGAGACAGATGGGCAAAGAGACAGATGGGAAAGAGACAGCCCTAAAAAGAGGCAGCCTGGCAAAGAGACAGCTGGGCAAAGAGACAGCCGGGCAAAGAGACAGCCCTGTAAAGAGACAGCCCTGGAAAGTGACAGCCCTGGAAAGAGATAGCCCTGGAAAGAGACAGCCCGGCAAAGAGACAGCCCTGGAAAGAGACAGACCAGGAAAGAGACAAACCAGGAAAGAGACAAACCAGGAAAGAGACAGCCGGGCAAAGAGACAGCCAGGCAAAGAGACAGCCGGGCAAAGAGACAGCCGGGCAAAGAGACAGCCAGGCAAAAAGAAAGCCAGGCAAAAATATAGAGAGAGACAGACAGATACAGAGATTGAGACAGACAGACTGATGCAAATACAGACAGAGAGATAGAAACAGACAGACAAGGAAAGAGACAGACAGCGAGACAGACAGACAGCGACACACAGACAGAGACTGGGAGAGAGACAGAGAGACAGTTATTATGCTGGGCAACGCCTGAGTACTACAGCTAGTATATATATATATATATATATATATATATATGTATATATATATATATATATATATACATATATATATATATATATATATATATATATATATATATATATATATGTATAGTACAGACCAAAAGTTTGGAAACACCTTCTCATTCAAAGAGTTTTCTTTATTTTCAAGACTCTGAAAATTGTAGATTCATATTGAAGGCATCAAAACTATGAATTAAAACATGTGGAATGAAATACTTAAAAGTATGAAACAACTGAAAATGTGTCTTATATTCTAGGTTCTTCAAAGTAGCTACCTTTTGCTTTGATTACTGCTTTGCACACTCTTGGCATTCTCTTGATGAGCTTCAAGAGGTAGTCACCGGAAATGGTCTTCCAACAGTCTTGAAGGATTTCCCAGAGATGCTTAGCACTTGTTGTCCCTTATGCCTTCACTCTGTGGTCCAGCTCACCCCAAACCATCTCGATTGGGTTCAGGTCTGGTGACTGTCGAGGCCAGGTCATCTAGCGTAGCACGTCATCACTCTCCTTCTCAGTCAAATAGCCCTTACAGAACCTGGAGTTGTGTTTGGGGTCATTGTCCTGTTGAAAAATAAATGATGGTCCAACTTAACGCAAACCGGATGGAATAGCACACCGCTGCAAGATGCTTTGGTAGCCATGCTGGTTCAGTATGCCTTCAATTTTGACTAAATCCCCAACAATGTCACCAGCAAAGCACCCCTATACCATCACACCTCCTCCTCCATGCTTCATGGTGCGAACCAGCCATGTAGAGTCCATCCGTTCACCTTTTCTACAAAGACACGGTGGTTGGATTTAAGATCTCAAATTTGGACTCATCAGACCAAATCACAGATTTCCACTGGTCTAATGTCCATTCCTTGTGTTCTTTAGCCCAAACAAGTCTCTGTTGCTTGTTGCCTTTCCTTAGCTGTGGTTTCCTAGCAGCTATTTTACCATGAAGGCCTGCTGCACAAAGTCTCATCTTAACAGTTGTTCTAGAGATGAGAAGGTGTGTCCAAACTTTAGGTCTGTACTGTACATATGTATATATATATATATATATATATATATATATATATATATATAATGAATCCATAACCATACAGTCATCTGCAGGAGCGCAGCTGCTATATAGAGCCAGGCTTCTGCTGAGACTGTGGGGGATAGGAGACCTTTGATCCAGTTTAATTCCTTAGATTCTGTAATCGATAGTGATTTCTACACTTAGTTGGGTAGAGAGAGAGGAACCCGATCATCGGGGTTCCATTTTATTGTCATGGCTGCCATCTTGGTCTTTTATTAGTTCCAGTTAGAGGCATAACAACAAAGGTTGACAGACGTATAAACATTATACGGAGCTGTGCAGTGCAGCTCTTTTCAGTGTTTATATCCAGTCTTCACTATAGTTAATAACTAGAAATGAGCGGATCAGACAAAATTCGAATTTGCCTATTCGCCTGGTTTTTCCCTGGAATTTTAATTTGTAGAGGAGATATTCGCTTGGAATTTAATATCCCTTATTAGGCTCTGGAGTCTATATAGACCCCAGAGCATAATAAATGTAATGTGTGAATGGAAAAAGCCTTATACTCACCTTACCACTAACCTGTCTGGCTCCTCTGTGTTTTTAAAGCTTCAAAGCAATTACAGGGAAGTAGAAAGCAATCTTCATACTCATCTCACCACTCACCACTCTGGCTCCCTTACTGTCACCCATCTAGTCTTTGTCGTGTCTTTGGATTGCCATCGGCCATGCTGAAATACCACAGCCACACTTGTTACGATGAGGTTCCACATTTATTAGGCCCACCTCTCGTCATGTGCTGTTACCTACTGTGAACACATTCGCAGAATACTCTGAGGCTAAGCAAACCCGGAAGCCTTTGCCTAGTGAGAAAGTATTGCAATCCGAAAACTCAGAGGGGCCAGACAGTTGACCGGTTAGGGGAGTATAGGGATTGCTTTGTATTTTCTTGCAATTGCATTGGAGCTTTACAAACACAGTAACCAAGGTGTATATCGCAATTAAGGGGAAACTTTGATATGGGAGGCTATGTGATTTAGTATATTAAGTCTCCATACTCTGGGATTTTTTGAGTGGTTAATGAATCCAATTATATCTAGTTTAGAACATGGTGACTAGGTAACAGCTATATCTGGTATTTATTCAGTATTTGGAACTTTTTTTTTTTTCGAGTTAATTTTGTTATTTTTATGGATAAAACTGTCTTTGTAATAAGTCATTTTCAATGTGATTATGCAAAACATGATTACAATTTCAATTATTTAACAGAATACTGGTTATGAATTTACTTTACTAATGCATGGTAACCTACTATTATGGTAATTTCTTGATGAGTATAGCAGAAAAGAAAAGTTTCCGCACGATATTGTGGATTTTTTTCCATTTTTCTTTAATGGGGACTAAAACTTATTGAAAACAACTGTTTTGTATAATTTTTTAACTGTATTACTTTAATCATGTTTTTCTGCATGAGCAGCAGTTTTATCAAGGCTGAGTGTGGGGCTAATAAGTAGGAGGAATTTTATTTACAGCTTGCATGTATGCTAGTAAAAAAGAAAAAATAATGAACTTTATAATAATATCCTAGAATCCATGCAATCTTAAAAAAGCAACTTCTTTTTTAAATGCAAAAATCTAATCTTTGAAAATCGTGGTCATTTTCTTAGAATGGTCGAGTTTCTTAGTTTTCATAAATGTACTAGACTATGTCCTCTACTAGGACAGTTTAATGATCATATTTATTTTGTAAAATAAGCATTTTCCTCAAGGCCAAACTGGGGCTAATAAGCCAACATAATTATATTTAGGTATATATTTTGTCATATATGTTAGAACTGGATGAACAAAACAATTACATGTATTTGTCAAGTTTAGAAAATAACAACTTCGTATCTTACAAATACAAGAAAGTTGTATCACATTTCTAATTAACATATTGTAATTCTGCTTTCATATATCAGCTGAGATTTCCCTGTTCAAAGCCCGCTTTACACGCTGCAATGTATCTTACAATGTGTCGGCGGGGTCACGTCATAAGTGACGCACATCCGGCATTGTAAGTTACATTGCAGTGTGTGACAGGTACGTGCGATTGCGATTGAACGGTAAAACGTTCATCGCACGCACGTCGTACATTCCTCATGAATTGTACGTCAGATTTTTCATCGTACCCGGGGTAGCACACATTGCAGTGTGTGACACCCCAGGAACGATGAACAGATCTTACCTACGTCCTGCGGCTCCCGGCCGGTAATGCGGAAGGAAGGAGGTGGGCGGGATGTTTACGTCCCGCTCAGCTCCGCCCCTCCGCTTCTATAGGCCGGCTGCCGCGTGGCGTCGATGTGACGCCGAACGTCCCTCCCACTCCAGGAAGTGGATGTTTGCCGCCCACATCGAGGTCGTATGGAAGGTAAGTATGTGTGATGGGGTTAATAGTTTTTGTGGCACGTTCAACAAATTGAACGTGCCACACATACGATGGGGGCGTTGCAAATCGCATACGATATCGTATGCGAAATTGCAACGTGTAAAGCAGGCTTTACATGAAGCCATAATACAACAGTGTGTGTAGAACTGGTGTGCTAATATTATTAGTAATGTAAAATATAAGGCCAAAATTTATTAGCTAAAAAACGACGCATATCCGCACTCTTTCCAAATTTATTAAGCCCTAGTTCATGAAAATTATATTTACTATATTTTTCGGATTATAAGACACACTTTTCCTTCCAAAAATTTGGGAGGAAAGTGAGAGGTGCATCTTATAATCTGAATATAGCTTACCAGGGGTGGTGGAGAGAGGTCGCTGGAAGTTGGGGGAATGCTGTGGTGGCTGTGCAGGTGCTGTGGCGGCTGTGCGGGGTCTGCAATGGCTGCTTTTGTAGCAGCTGTGCCAGGTCTGCGATGACTGTGCAGGTGCTGTTGCAGCTGTGCGGTGTCTGCGGCAGCTGGTGCTGCGGCGGCTGTGTGGGGTCTATGGCGGCTGGTGCTGGGGCAGCGGCGACTGGGCTGGCACTGCAGGGCGGGCAGTGAGGACTTCAAATAATGCCACACGGAGTAGGGGTGTGTGCAGATGGAGCTCTCGGCTCAAGCTCTCATCTGCGCACATGCCGCTTCTGGCTCATTTATCTCCCAGCAGCGGAAAATGGTGCCCGGAGGTGGCGCTTGCGCAGATGAGATCTCTGCCTGTCATTGAGCCGAGAGCTCATTCTGTGCTGACTCCGCATGCCATTTCTTTGAAGTTCTCACCACCTGCAGCCATCCCAGTATTGCTGCCCCAGCACCAGCACAGCTGCCCCAGCACAGCTGCCCCAGCACCAGCACAGCAAACAGTTTCTGGGACACCCACCGCCTCTGCCTCCTGTGACTCCGCTCCACCACCGCTGCTGCCCCTTCTGATAAGACACCACCAGATTATAAGACAGACCCCCTTTTTTTCCATCCTTTTTTGCTCTGAATTTGGGGTGTGTCTTATAATTCGATACATCTTTTAAACCAAAAAATACGGTAATCTTGAAGTCCAATTACTACATAGATCGTCTCCCCCCACGCAATTAGCATTTTTTTGGCATGTGTGGTATGTTTTTTAAAAGACGTGGTCCTGAGTATTTTATTGTAGTACAGCCCAGCATATTTTACTCCCTCTATATTAAATGGAGTATAAATACAGTATTTGGTCAATTAGCCTGATCTTAAAATGCTAACAGCCTTGTAACAAAATCAAGGTAGTTAAGATCATGTCTAGTTTAACCGTAAAATTTATTTTTTAGTATTTTTAACATTGCCACTTGTCAAAAAGTGTTTTCACAGCAACTATCTTAAAGAGAAGCTATCTGAGAAAATTACCTAATACTTAAATTAGGTTTGTGTATTACATCTATTTTTATATCATATGGTAGCATTTTTTTCTATAACACAATCTTTATTTTTTTAAAGGGAACCTGTCACCAGATTTTTCCCTATTAAACAAAAAATATCACCTTCTGCAGCTCCTGGGCTGCATTCTATGAAGGTGCACCTTGTTGCTGGCCCCCTCTTCAGACCTCCAAAACAACTTTATAAGATATTACCTTTTCGCATGCAAATTAGTTTGATTGGCCAGATGGGCAGGCTCTATTTCACCTTCTGTCAACCCCTCCTACCGCTGTTCGCCGTCCCCAATCTTAATTTGCATGGATGCATAGGCATGAGATTATGGGCGGATACTAGGATGATGCTGGTGAGGTCATACACAGCGCCGCCTATAATCTCGAGCCTGCGCAAATACATCACCGGCGCGATCAGGGAAAGTTTCTGCTCAGGCCCGCGATAGTAACCTCTACTAACTGCACCTACGTGAGACTTCGGCATCAGTGCGGAGGATAACGGGGCCATCGTCATCCATGCAAATCAAGACTGGGGGACAGCGAACAGCGGCAGCGGCGGCGAACAGCGGCAGGAGAGGGGAAGGCGAAAGTGCCCACCCATCTGGCCAACCAAACTAATTTGCAGAGGAAAAGGTAATATTTTATAAAGTTGTTTTGGAGGTCTGAAAAGGGGGCCAGTAATAAGGTGCACCTTCATAGAATGCAGCCCAGGAGCTGCAGAAGGTGATATTTTTTGTTTAATAGGGAAAAATCTGGTGACAGGTTCCCTTTAAAAAGTAATCTTGCTATTTTCACACACTAGACTTTTTTTTAGGCTGGACTCACACTAGCGTATGGCATCTGATGCAAGAATAACAGATGCGATATGCTAATGACCCCCGGCTCAGGCTCTGCTGAGAGTGTGAGACAAGTGTCATGCGACTGAGACCCGATCTTGCGATTGGATCACAGCTGCAAAGCTGAGGGTGGGCGCTGTAGAGGAGAGAGAAGAGTTAAATCTCCCCATCGCCTCCATTGTCAGCCTGTGCGTATATTGCAATGCACTGGCATAACAACCGAGTGCAGTCTGATGTTTCTCTCGCACCCATTCATTTAAATGGGATCGAGGAAAACGGCACTAGCAGAATATCACAGCATGTTGCGACTTCTCTCCCATCCAGAATCTGGATGCGAGAAAAGCTGACCAACTGCTCTCCCTCATTGACTAACATTGGTCAGAGTGCAGTGTGAGATTTTCTTGCATTGCTTTCATTCGTTTTTCACGCTTGTATGAGCGTGCCTTTAGACTCCTACTTCCTGTCCTTTCAACAAGTTTTCAGAAGGCTCCTTAACAGAGGCAGAATTAGGCTGTGTGCACACAGTGTATCTTTATCACCTTTTTGATGCTTTTTTTGTGTAGTTTTGCCACAAAATTGCGAGCAAATCTTTATGCCAGCAAGTCTATGAAAAACCTGAAGTACAGTGCATGTGTTGAGTATTTTCTCCTTACAGATTTGGCTCAGAAAATATTATGCAGAATGTCAAATCTTTCATCATTTTTGATCAATCTAATTAAATTAAAAAATGCATGCAAAAATGCTGCAAAAAAATGCCTAAAAAATTAGACAAAAACACATGTTTTTCCTGCCAAAAGATACAGAAATGGTGCACAAATTTCTTCACCCAAATACTTAAAATTCACACAAACCCTTACAATGAAAGGTAACACCTCTATACACAGATAATAACACAGGATCCAACAATCAAAGTTGGTGATTTCAGAGCCTGCTCTTCTCCCTTCTGATTACAGCTTTCTTTTAAGCCAAAAGTCTTATACAGCGAATCTGTCAGCAGATTTTTGCTATGTAATCTGAAGACCGCATGCTGTAAAAGTAGACGCAGAGAATTCAACAATTCCTATCTTTTCAAGGTCATTGGTGTTATTTGCAATGTTTAATTCAGCAGGAGGATCTTATTATTGCTGTGACCAGTTGGCTCCTGCTGTGTTGTCCAACACGCATCCTGCTGTGATTAAGACCTCATTTTCAATGTACAATGTGTATAGAATGCCTAGTGTGTAGAGCAGCTCTCTGAGCACTGCTGCATTGCTAAATCTAATAATTCTGATTGTGTAAAAACCACTGCAGCCAGTAAACTAAGTGATTCATCTTTGGATTCAGAATCTCCTTGCCTACATCATGCTGCTCTAAGATCAGGTAGCAAAAATCTGCTGACAGATTCCCTTTAACCATTGTATGCTCCTGATATTCCTTTGTTATTTTTCCTGTAAAATGTTTGAATCGTCTCCAATGCATAAACCTCCATGTGCCTCACCAGAAATGTTACTACAGTCAGGAGCTGGAGTAACATTTCTACCGTAAGGTAAGCTACTAAAGTGGTGTGACTTTTGATGAATTAGGCGGTCAACACCACACCTCATCCCACCCATGTGTTGTCCTCTTTGATGGAGCTGACTGGGACTGTTGTGAAAATGGCAAAAGTCAAAGACCCAGATACATAAAGACCAGCGACTTAATTGTCGGTCATGATGAGGATGCATGTAGGAGTCAGGATCTCCTGATTCAGTCATATCTCTTAAATGATTAGAAGCTTTTTTAAGAGTGGCGTGCTCCACATCAGAAACCTTACTTCAGTCTGTGAAAGGAGTAAGATTTCTGGCATAAGGGATACCACAGCTCTTTATGAATTAGGTATTCTGTCACGTCCTTCCGCACTCCTGTCTCTCTCAACACACCCATTTTCCCAGATTTTTGAGAAATTGGAGTGAAAACGTTGAGTCTTATGTTTTTCTTGCACAATTCCAAGTTGCGCAAACATTTTGTGAATCTGCTCCAGAATTTTGGCAAATTTGCTTTGATGAATCATGGTCATAGTGCTTTATACCAGAAATTTGGCGTAAACGCGTTGATGAATTTGCCCCTATGTGCGAGCCATAGTCACCTTTACAACGCGAGGCCATGGAGTCATAATTTTACACACCTGTGACATACAGTATATTGTCAGCATAAGTTCCAGATCACACATAAGCCCTAGTGTGATGCAGTAAGGCATAATTGCAGTAACTTGGGTAAAAATACAACTAGAACAGCCCTGGAAACTGGATGACAGAAAGTGCGTATATTATCTAACCACAGTATATTATCTATAGTACAGTTATATTATCTAACACTACAGTATGCATATATTTATACAGAGTCTAAAAAATTCCAATGAGTGCTACTGTAATTAAAGGCGGCGTTACACGCTACGATTTATTTGATGATATGTCGTCGGGGTCACGGATTCCGTGACGCACATCCGGCATCGTTAGCGACGTCGTTGCGTGTGACACCTACGAGCGACTCCGAACGATCGTTGATCGTTGACACGTTGTTCAGTTTCAAAATATTGTTCGTCGCTTGGAACGCAGAAGACGTTTGACACCCTGCCAATGACGAACAACATCCACATGACCGCTTTGGTCAAACAATATATCGCTGAACGATTTAGCGTTGTTTGTGAGATGTGTACGTGTGACCGCTAATAAACGACCTATGAGAGATCTCGGCAAATCGTAATTATGATCTGGGCGTGTCACATCGCTAATGAGATCATCAGATAAATCACAGCGTGTAATGGGACCTTAACTCCAGTAACTCCAGTTACTCTTCCTTTTTGATGCTTACAGCATAGAAAACATTCATTAGTAAAGCACTTCTGCAGGTAAATCCATATATTTTGACTATATCTTTATAGCTATTTATTCCAGGAAATGATTGTTGTCTGTTACTCTAGACTTTATTTACAACATCTCTTTTCATGTTTGGTGAGAAACAGAGTATTCTGGAAGCAGGCACTCTCACATTGATTGCCTGTACTTTGCAAGTCATTTGGGACTGCAATCTGCCTACAGTGTAATGCAAGATATTGCTCCGTGTAGGTCTAAAAGATGAAGATCATTTTAAAAGCATATACACAACTTACATATCAACCAGCTAGAAATGACAGATTGGCATGTTTCTTTCTTAGTAGCAAATGGAAAAAATATTGATTGCTTTTAAAGTATGTCATTTGGCATTTCAAGCCACAGCACTTCCAAACCTTTTACAGGTGCAAAGGGAAATGTGTTTTATAGCTTATAGCATAATATGACACAAAACATTTAGCTTTAAAATATATGAAATACACTCAATGCTGAGACTTTGTTATTACTTTGAAAATAGTTCAAAGCTTGTTATCAGATAACTGTATATGTTTTCTTATCTATTGAAAATCCTGAAGCAATTATGTTTGAATACTATGTGAGCATTAACAATATTGTAAAAATGTAAAAAAATAATCAGTGGATATTGAACTCAATGTTCCTAACAAGCAATGATTGCACAAGCAATCAATGTTCCTGTAAGGTTACTATATTGGAAGACTCTGTACATACACCGTGTGCAGAATTATTAGGCAAGTTGTATTTTAAAGGATTTTTTTTATTATTGATCAACAACTATGTTCTCAATCAACCCAAAAGACTCATAAATATCAAAGCTTAATATTTTTGGAAGTTAGAGTGTTTTTTTTTTTATATTTGGCTATCTTAGGAGGATATCTGTTTTTGCAGGTAATTATTACTGTGCAGAATTATTAGGCAACTTAATAAAAACAAAATATATTCCCATCTCACTTGTTTATTTTCACCAGGTAAACCAATATAACTGCACAAAATTTAGAAATAAACATTTCAGGCATGCAAAAACAAAACGCCAAAAAATTAGTAACCAATATAGCCACCTTTATTATGATGACACTCAACAGCCTACCATGCATAGATTCTGTCAGTTGCTTGATCTGTTTACGATCAACATTGCGTGCAGCAGCCACCACAGCGTCCCAGACACTGTTCCAAGAGGTGTACTGTTTTCCCTCCCTGAAGATCATACATTTTATGAGGAACCACAGGTTCTCTATGAGGTTCAGATCAGGTCAACAAGGGGGCCATGTCATTATTTTTTCATCTTTTAGACCTTTACTGGCCAGCCACGCTTTGGAGTAGTTGGATGCATGTGATGGTGCATTGACCTGCATGAAAATCATATTTTTCTTGAACAATGTCAACTTCTTCCTGTATGACTGCTTGAAGAAGTAGTCTTCCAGAAACTGGCAGTAGGTCTGGGAGTTGAGCTTCACTCCATCCTCAACCCTGAGTCAGAGTGGAGCTCTCTGCCCTTTACTGATGCAGCCTCTGGCCCGTCAATTTGGCCCATCAAGAGTCACTCTCATTTCATCAGTCTATAAAACCTTTGAAAAATCAGTCTTAAGAAATTTCTTGGCCCAGTCTTGATGTTTTATCTTATGTTTCTTGTTTAAAGGTGGTCGTTTTTCAGCCTTCCTTACCTTGGCCATGTCCCTGAGTATGGCACACCTTGTACTTTTTGATACTCCAGTAATGTTGCAGCTCTGAAATATGGCCAAACTGGTGGCAAATGGCATCTTGGCAGCTTCACGCTTGATTTTCCTCAATTCATGGGCACCTTTTTTGCCCAACACGCTTCTTGCGAACCTGTTGACTATTTGCCATGAAACGCTTGATTTTTCGGTGATCACGCTTCAAAGGTTTGGCAATTTCAAGTCTGCTGCATCCCTCTGCAAGACATCTCACAATTTTGGACTTTTCAGAGCCCGTCAAATCTCTCTTCTGACCCATTTTGCCAAAGGAAAGGAAGTTTCCTAATAATTAAGCACAGCTTATATAGGGTGTTGATGTCATTACAACCCACCCCTCCTCATTACAGAGATGCACATCACCTGATTTTCTTAATTGGCTCTCAAGCCTATACAGCTTGGAGTAGGACAACATGTATAAAAAGTATCATGTGATTAAAATACTCATTTGCCTAATAATTCTGTAAATTATGGGTTGACTTATGAATACTTACCCTGACCATATGCGCTATTGGAGCACTTAGATAACTAAGAGATGGGTCCTCCAGGTCCTCCACTAGGCAAGACGTTTGAGTTACAGTGTAGAGCTGCTAAAGTATCTCATGGTCTAGCAAACGGAAGCCTTTATTAATTACATGGACATTATGTAATAGTGATTTTCTGAGATTTTCCAGAATTTTGTAAAGCATCACTGTTAGGGTACGCTTACACGAGCGTATAAATCGGACGAGCGCAATGCGAGAAAATCTCGCATTGCACTCGGTCCCATGTTAGGTAATGCTGCAGCTCAGAACGGACTGAGGAAAAAATTTGCAGCATGCTGCGATTTTTTACGAGAACCATATCACTTGCACCCATTCAAGTGTATGGGTGCGAGAGATACAACAGACTGCATTCAGATGTTATTCCAGTGCAGTGCGATATAGGCATAGGCTGACAATGGAGGAGATGGTGGATTAACCCCTCCCTCTCCTCTGCAGCACCCGCCCTCAGCTTCGCAGCTGTGACCCGATCGCAAGATCAAGTCACAGTCGCATGACACTCGGCTCATGCTCGCAGCAGAGCCTGAGCCGGGGGTCATTAGCATATCGCATCCATTGCTCTCACATCGGATGCCATACGCTAATGTGTCTGCAGCCTTATAGAGTTGTCCTTATTTTTGATTTTCCGGAGCACCCCCCTGGCCTTCTGCTTTCTGAGGGTGGTGTGCGCCTGACAATTGACAATGTAGACCAGTGGCATGGCTGAGACTGCTTGCTCAAAATCTGCATTCTCCAATGCTGCTTTACAGTGTGCAACCAAAAAACTGCAACTGTTTTGAGAGATTTGTTTTCTGAAAAATACTAAAACAATTATGGTTTTCCTGCAAAACTTGTGTTTTGGGTATACATAGGCTAAATTTGTAATGGAGCAAAAAACTTTTTTTGATCTGTTTCCAATTTGAAAACTTTTTATTGAAAAATGATTACTAACTTGCAGATGAGGCATACAAAAAAAAAGGAGGAAAGTGAGGGGACGAGAAGAGGACATTAGAAGGAACTAGGGATAGTGTGGCAGAGGGAGATTTGAATTACATCACAGAGTCAATCATGTTCTGCCGTATTCTATTTAGTTATTGGTAGGCATTGTGGTGGGGGTGAAGTTGTGGTGGGAGTGTGGGAGACAAGCACTAACATGTCCCATTCAGTAATTCCATCATAACTAGTTGTGCATTCGAGCATGCCAGTACAATTCAATTCTTAGTGTTCAAACGTTACGAAAAGGCTGTGTTATTCCTCTGGACTGTTTTTGTTTTATTTGTGTTGAATACACTGTTAAAATGCATTAAAAAAAACCACTTTGTGAAGAAAGTTTATATTGCGTACTTCAAAATGCAGCTTGGGAATCAAGACAAGGCCTTGACTCCCCATAAGGTGTGCAGGAGATGCGAAGATCTCCGCTCTTGGTATAAAGGCAAAAAGCCATCTTTCACTTTGCTATTCCATCGATGTGGTATGAACATCAGGACCACAGTATTACTGCTGTTTTTGTTTGTTCAATGTTAAAGGTTTCATTAGCTGAAATTAAAAATGACTAACTTACCTTAACCTAAAATCAGCTATTCATAAAGTAGTTCACAGTGGCGAATTACCACTACTGCTTCCACCCCCTAATTTGTATGATATCCGGTTAGATGAAGAAGTAGAAGAAGATGAAGTACCAGCGCAGGAAGATTTTGACTCTTAAATTTCTATGGATGAGGGGCTTCAACTTTTTCCTAAGTACTAGTTAAACAATCTTGTTAGAGATTTGGGCCTTTCCAAAGATGCTGCTGAATTGTTGAGATCAAGACTCAAGAATAAACACCTTCTGTTAACCAGAACATTATTTTCATTGTACAGGCATACAGAGAGTGAATTCACATTGTTTAATTCTAAACAGGGGAATCTGGTTTATGTAGTGAAGGCCCTGGGCTTATAGGGGAATCTGGTTTATTGTAGTGATATTCCCGGTTTATAGGGGAATCTGGTTTATTGTAGTGATGTCCCTGGGCTTATAGGGGAATCTGGTTTATTGTAGTGATGTCCCTGGGCTTATAAGGCAATTGAATATGAATCATCCCAATGGCGCCTATTTATAGCTTCCTCCAAAACAATCCTAAAATCAGTCTTCCTGCATAATGGAAATTAATTTGCATCACTCCCTGTTGGACACTCAGTGGATCTGCAATAAAGTTATGAAAATTTGTCTTTTGTTCTTGAAAAAAATCAAGTATGAAGATCATCGCTGGATGGTTTGTGGAGACTCCACAATACTAAGGATGCTATTAGGCCAACAATCAGGATATACAAAGTATCCCTGATTTTTGTGCTTCTGGGATAGTCGAGCCAGAGATTTTCATTGGAAAAAACTGACTGGCAACTCTGAGATGTCCTAACTCTTGGTGAAAAGAATGCCTGGTTCCTCATAAAAGAGATCTCTGTATGGAGTCTTATGAAACAGTTTGAAAAAATCTCTACCAAAGGATGGGGAATGGTTCAAACACTTGTGCTCCAAGTTCCTAGACCTCTCTGAGGCAAAGCTGAAAAAGGGAGTTTTTGTAGGACCCATCATATGTAAACTTTGTTCTGATTCCTTGTTTCCAACACCCACAAATGAAACCAAAAGAGAAACGTGGGGTTCATTTAAAGATTTAGTGCATACTGTTTTGGGAAATTAAAAAGATCCAGGTTACAAAAACATTGTAGAACGCATGCTAATTGCATTTAACCCCTTCAGCCCCCGGGCGTTTTCCGTTTTTCTGTGTTGTTTTTTTTTGGCTCCCCTTTTTCCGAGAGCCGTAACTTTTTTATTTTTCTGACAATCTTGCCATATGAGGGCTTGTTTTTTGTGGGACGAGTTGTACTTTTAAATTAAACTATAAGTTTTAGCATATAGTGTACTGGAAAACATCAAAAAAATGTGTGGAAAAACTGCAAAAAAAGTGTGATCGCACAATGGTTTTTGGGATATTTTAATCACCATGTTCACTATACGGTAAACCTGATGTGTCGTTGTGATGCCTGAGGTCGGTGCGAGTTTGTAGACTCAGTCACAATGAAGCGAGGACGGGGAGAGAGAAAATCCAGCACCAACGTAGTAAAAAAAGATTCTTTATTCAAAATTCATAAAAAGTTAATCCAACCAAGGTGCAGGATATATTAACGCTTAACGCGTTTTGGAGAAGATAGATTCTTAAGTTGCTTATGAATAAGGAGTCTATGTTCTCTGTTTCAGAGAAGATAGACTCCTTATTCATAAGCAACTTAAGAATCTATCTTCTCCAAAACGCGTTAAGCGTTAATATATCCTGCACCTTGGTTGGATTAACTTTTTTATGAATTTTGAATAAAGCATCTTTTTTTACTACGTTGGTGCTGGATTTACTCTCTTCCTCACCTCCCTTCATTGTGACTGATGTTACAGCTGTGGAAGCCAAACCACTTGTTCCGTGCACTGGACCAGATGTTGGAGAGACTTGCTTTGGAGTGGTGAGCTGAACTATTCCTCTCTTTTTTTGTGTTTTTGCGAGTTTGTAGACACCAAACATGTATAGGTTTACTTGTATCTAAGGGGTTAAAAAAAATCACAAGTGAGTCCAAAAAGAGTGGCGCACGTTTTGCGCCATATTCCAAAAATCCGTAGCATTCCCATTTTTCGGAATCTATGGCTCAGTGATGATTTTTTTTGCGTCTCGAGCTGACGTTTCTAATGGTATCATTTTTGCGCAGATGCTACGCTTTGATTGTCTGTTATTGCATTTTGCGCAAAACTTGCGGCAACCAAAAAACGTAATTTTTTTGCCGCTACGCCGTTTACCGATCAGATTAATTGATTTTACATTTTGATAGATCGGGCATTTCTGAACTCGGCGATACCAAATATGTGTATATTTTTTATTTTTTTAACTCTTTAATTTTTAATGGGGCGAAAGGGGGGTGATTTGAACTTTTAGTTTTGTTTTTTTTATTTTTGAAAACTTTTTTTTTACTTTTTTTTTATTTTACTTGTCCCCCTAGGGGGCTATATGGATCAGCAATCTGATCGCTCTTCCATATCTTCAGATCTCAGCTACAGAGCTGAGATCTGCAGATATGCTGTGTTACTCTCAGTGCTGGCACTATGCCTGCACTGAGAGAAAATGACTCATGTTAGCTACAGGTGTCATCATATGACCCTGTGCTACTATGGCAACCACTGTGCTACTATGGCAACCACTGCAAGTCAAGTGATCACGCACTTGACTTCCGGTGGGGGCAGCATTAAGTAACAGTAATGGCCGTGTGTATATACATCTCGCTGCCAGATTTTGGCATCGAGATGTAAGGTGTTAAAAGTTGCGGGTGGAATGCGATTCCACTCGCAACTTGCAGGTGCACATGTCAGCTGTTGAAATCAGCTGATATGTGCGCGTATCACTGCGACCTGCCCTCGGCAGGAGGCGGGGATTAACCTCCCACGATCCATGATGGATATTTATGTCATGGGTCGTGAAGGGGATAAAACTCAAGGCTGCAACTCATGTTGCTTAAAGGTCCGTTTTTTACATTCACACAAGGACTACTTTCCTGAAAACGTCGGAGCTTACAGCGAGAAACAAGGGGAAAAAATCCACCTAGATGTTAAGGAAATGGAGAGATGTTACCAGGGAAGATGGGATGTGAACATGATGAGTGACTACTGCTGGGTGCTGAAGCGGGAAACTGGAAAAACAAAAGCTCACCAGGAGAAAGAGAAGAAAATATGGTTTCACAGGCCAACAAAGTGAATGCTGAACAATGATCAACCAATTGAGTTTCATGGATGACAAATTTAATTGTGTTTGTTTCTTTTACTTGATAATGAATGACAGTTTTTTGACCGATCAATTGATTCATTATATTCTCTCTTCTTTTGCAAGAAAACTGTAGGTGATGGGGGAAAATAGAAGTCATTTTTAGCTTCAGCACACCTAAATACATTTAATTCACTGAAAACCTACCATGCAAGCTTTTTAAAGATATTTTTTCCTGACCTGTCAAAGGCAGCTTTACCTCTGCAGCATAGGAGGAGTATCATAAGATGCACTAACATTTGTGGCCCAAGTAAACTGGGCTAAAATAAGCCAACCAGGTGGTGTTGTGAAGCTAGACTAAGGGGCACTTTGCACACAACGTCATCGCAAGCCGATGCTTGCGATGCCGAGCACGATAGTCCCCGCCCCCGTCGCAGCAGCGATATCTTGTGATAGCAGCCGTAGCGAACATTATCGCTATGGCAGCTTCACATGGACTCACCTGCCTTGCGACGTCGATCTAACTGGCGACCTGCCTCATTATTAAGGGGGCGGGTCGTCATAGCAACGTCACACGGCAGGCAGCCAATAGAAGCGGAGGGGCGGAGATGAGCGGGACGTAAACATCCCGCCCACTTCTGTCATTCCGCATAGCCGGCGTGAGCTGCAGGACGCAGGTAAAGAGATGTTCCTCGCTCCTGCGGCTTCACACACAGCGATGTGTGCTGCCTGCTGGAATGAGGAACAACATCGTACCTGTCACAGTCGCGTAATTATGCAATACCCAGACACTACACTGATGATACGATTACGATGATTTTGCGCTCGTTAATCGTATCATCTAAGATTTACACACTACGATGTCGAGTGCGACGCCGGAAGTGCGTCACTTTCGACATGACCCCTCCGACATCGCACCTGCGATGTCGTAGTGTGCAAAGTGCCCCTAAATCCAAGGATAAGCAAAATGTAGCATTAAAGGAGTATTCCCATCTCTAATATGTAGTAGGTGTAATAATAATGATAGTATTAGTAAATACCTCCAATTAAAAATGTAGTATAGTTCTCCTGATATAGCCATGCCTCTTACTTCATGTGCAGGGCATTGCATCTTAGGTATCTATGGCTACACTCGTAGTGACAGTTAGTTGTTTGTGGTCATAACCATATAGGTACCTAAGCTGCAATGTATATGTAATATACATACTGAAAATTTGTATTCTAGTTTGGAATTTCACTAACAATTCTGTCGAGTTTATTAATAATAATATATATGAATATGTCTGTATAGAGCTTGCCTTGATCATTTGTTTTTCTTACTTTTTCTCCTTTTGTATAATCTCTGGCAGCAGCATGGGGACAAAACAGATGGCTAAAATATGTAGAGGATATTTATGCACTTTTCATTTCACTCCGTATCTTGTGGCCATATAGACCCTTTTGTAATTTATAGACTTGACTTTCTTATTATGGATCTTGTTTTTATATAATGAAAAACTGTAACTTTATCTACATAATAGTTCTCAGAATCTTTAGATTTTTTTATTTTTTTTCTATAATTTTTATAAGCTTTGTTTTGTTGTAGAGTTTTCTTTTTTTTAAGGTTTGACCTTTTCTTCCCAATATTTTCATTATTCTTTTGTCATTAAATCTTGCTTTAATGCTTCTTTGTGAGGGACGTTACCCCCTTTAATTTTGAACATCTATTCTTTCGTGCCACTGTTGCTGACAGGTGTATAAATAATTAACTGTATGCGTGCTGTGCATAGATCTCCCCTGCTTAGTCTTACTTTTATCTTGTTCACCTTTATATGTTCAGCTAACATCTCACCAGAATTGCTTTTGTTTAAAGCCTCTCTAGACAGTAGTATGTTTCTTATTTTGGCTGCCACCCGCTATTTTTAATGCACAAGCCATATATAATTCGATCATTTCATGCCATGAACCATAGACCTTCCATTTGTTCATTCTTTGTATCTCATGTTATAAAATAAATAATCCTTTCAAATTGTGATAGATTTACTTTTTAAATGATCAGCAAGGACATTGACTTTATTTTCTGCTTTTATTTTATTGTCGAACCATTATCTGTGCTGAGTAACAGGGTATCTGAAAGGTGATAGAGAGTTTACTGATTTATTCATTTAATTTGGTTCTTTTCAGTAAGAGAATAATAAAACCCATTGCCTAAGAAAAGTTCAAGAAAAATACAGTACAAAATCTGTAAAATCTACCAGTGAATCATAAGGTTATTTATTAACACTAGTTCAAAAGATAGTGCTGATGCTCACATTTATCTAACTATAGTAAAAAAAAAAATAAAAATCTGCTATTTCAAAAAAACACACAACCTCATTGTATCATGCAATATTGATACAGAGGAAAGTGTAAATCACTAAGGCTACATCCACAAAATGAGTACTTGGTGAGTTTCTGATATTGCAGAATTTCTGCACCACTACTTAATTGCGTTGTTAAAGTGGTACTCCCATCTCTAAGCTCCCATCCCAATATATAGTAGGTTATAATAATAATATTAGGAAATACCTCCTATTAGTATAGTTTTCCTGATATGGCCATGTCTCTTACCTCATGTGCAGGACATTGCAACTTATGGCCGCTTTACACGCAGCAACATCGCTAAAGCGATGTCGTTGGGGTCACAGAATTCGTGACGCACACCCGGCCTCGTTAGCGACGTCGTTGCGTGTGACAACTACGAGCGATCACAAAAGTTTGCAAAATCGTGCAAAATTGTTAATCGTTGACACGGTGCTCCATTCCCAAATATCGTTGTTGTTGCAGGACGCAGGTTGTTCGTCGTTCCTGCGGCAGCACACATCGCTATGTGTGACACCACAGGAATGAGGAACAACCTCGTACCTGCGGCCGTCCGCAATGAGGAAGAAAGGAGGTGGGCGGGATGTTCGTCCCACTCATCTCCGCCACTCCGCTTCGATTAGGCGGCCGCTTAGTAACGTCGCTGTGACACTGAACGAACCACCCCCTTAGAAAGGAGGCGGTTCGCCGGTCACAGCAACGTCGCTAGGCAGGTAAGAAGTGTGACAGGTCCAAGCAATGTTGTGCACCCCTGGCAGCAATTTGCCCATGATGCACAAACGAGGTGGCACTAGAGAGATCGCAGCGTGTAAAGCAGCCTTTAGGTATCCATAATTACAACTACTCATATAATGATAATTAGATAGTTGCTCGTGTTCGTAACCATTGCTACCTAAGCAAATAGAAAAAATAGGTTTAGTCAGCTCACCATGGATACCTAAGCTACTGCAATGCCCTGCACATGAGGTAAGTGACATAGCCAATCAGAACTATACTACATTTCTAATAGGAGGTATTTGCTAATACCTTTTAAAATAGGGCTGGATGATTTCCTCAGTACACACAACATTATCAGTTATAAATGATTTAGTGATGAAATAAGAGATTAAAAGAGGAGCACAGTGGGCATGAGATTTCTATAAATCCCATAAACTGCTGGAACTGTTAGAAACTGTGTTCATGATGCAGCGAAAATATTCAGCATCAACAACTCACTAGAAACTCATTGTGGGCACACAGCCTAAAATAACTTTTCCTCATTTTTATTTCCATCGTGTTCACTTCAGACTTGTCATTTCCTGTATATTTCTGGTAATTTACCCATCTCCTTTTAATATAAACTTTGCTCCAAATTATTATGCATATTGAATTTAAATGTCATACTGACTTAGTTTAGTGTTTATTTCCAATAAACTCATGGATGGTATTGTTTCTCAGGGCTCTTTGGATGGCTGAAATCAATCTCAAATACCTGTTATACAGTAATTAGTTTGCTAGGTGAGCATATTTAAAGAAAAACTTTTTAAGGCCTCCTTCACACATCAGTGATTCTGGTATGTATGTTGCAGTTTTTATACATACCAGAATTACGGACATATCCAGACCCATTAAAAATCAATGGGTCTGCAAACACATTGGTGTTTTCTTACTGACCGTGTTTCCGTGCAATGTACACGCATGTCCATATGTTCTGCATGGAGACATGTTCGTTTTTCTCCGGCATCACTGATGTCCCACCGTACAGTGGTGTGATCTGTGAAACACGTACTAGAAAAAACACGTACATTTAAAATAAAAAGTTTTTTAAACTCACCTGTCTCCAATGATGCTGTCTTCAGCCCCTGCTGTTTCCTGCTTCCAGGCCGGCTAATAATGCTCATACATATTGACTGCACTGCCGACCCGGAAGTAGCTGCAGAGGGGAGACAATGACGGCCAGAGACATAAGCACCATGGACAGCAGGAGCGTAGACAGGGGAATATCAGTGCCTGATCTCCGTGTGTTTTCACGGATAGCACAAGCAGATCACACGTGTGCCAAAATCCCAACACACAGAGGGACATACGCACTTTTATCAAGTCAGTGAAAAACGTGTGTGTTTTTTACTGACGTGTGAAGGGGGCCTAAGAAGTACGTTCCACATTATTAAGGAGGCCACAGATTTCAAAGCAATAAAGCAATGAAAAACTATCTCTCTGCTGCCAAAAACCATCAGATGCCTTGCACAAGGTATAAAAACATTAGCTATTTTACAAAACCGTAAGCTTGATCATCATACTTTGAAGACATTTGTGGTTGATACATTGCACATATGGCTTCATGCAGAAAAAGGTATAATACGGAAGGTTTGTGCTAGAGAAATTCATCAGGTTAAGAAAGCAGCTGCTAAAATACCACTATATAGCAGCAAACAGGTATTTGAAGCTGCTGGTGCATCTGGAGTCTCGAGAACTTCAAGGTATAGGATCCTACAGAGGCTTGCAATTGTGCATAAAACTACTATTCATCCACCTCTAAACCGTGATCACAAGCAGAAATGGTTGTAGTGAGCCCAGAAATACATAAAGACTATTTTTAAAAGTTTTCTTTTCTGATGACTGCTGTGGAACTCTGGATGGTGCAGATGGATGAGCAGTAGATGATTTCTGGATGGCCATCATGTCCCAACAAGGGTGTAATGTCAGCAAGGAGGTGGTGACGCCATGTTTTGTGTTGGAATCAAGGCAGAGTGCTGTTAGCTTCCATTAGAGTCCCTGAAGTATATAATTTCTGACTGACCACTTTTTTACTTGGTTCAAAATGAAGTGGGACATCCGTAGCAAAATCATTTCATGCATAACAATGCATATTCTCATGCGGCAAAGAATACCTTCAAGTCATTAGCTGCTATGGGTATAAATGCAGAGAACTTGATGTGGCCAGCAGCCTCCTCTGACCTCAAACCTATTGAAAACCTTTAGAATATCCTCAAACAAAAGATCTTTGAGGGTGTATGGCAATTTACATCAAAACAGCAGCTCTGGGAGGCTATTCTGGCATCTTGCAAAAAAATTCAAGCAGAAACCATTAAAACTCACAAGTTCACGGTGTGAGGTAGCAGCGTTGCTTGGGCAAAAATGTTAGGCAGTGAGGCAGCAGCGTGTTCACACCAACAGTCTATTTATTGTTTCAGCATAAATAGATCCAATTTCCCACTATCAAAGTCTCTTCCGGATCACAGCCGGTGCATATAGACAAATTCTTTGCATCAAAAAGTCTTGTTACCTTAGGACCCCGTTAACCGCAGGGATCTGTGTAAGGTTCTCCTAGGCTGACACTCTTGGCCTGTGTTCACTCCACACAGAGCCAGCCCAGCTCACACAGCATGTGTTAGCTTCACCAAGCCTGGCTCTCAACTCAGACACACCCTGCTGTGCTCTGCATGATTTAAACGAAAATGCCGGACATGAGGATTGCTACAAAACCTGGACTGGGAGGAGGGATCTGTCTCCCTGTTACCCTTTGTGCTTTACTCCCAGTAATAGCTGTAGCAAACTCAGAGGGTTTCCAGACACATTCTGGGGGACACATAGCGGTCTTCAAATATTACCCCTGTCACTGCCTCACAACGGGATGAAAGAATTGTGAAGGTTATATCAAAGAAGAAGTCCTTTGGTAACATGCATCTTATAAGGCCTGTTAAGATGTTTTTGATTAGAAAAGATTTTAACTTCTGAAAATGGGACCTCTTAATGCTACAAATTTAACAAATGACCATTTCAGTTTCAGTTCTTTACATCCAATAAAATGTTCGGAAACTCTGTTGTGAATAAGATAGTGTATTTTGAGTTTTTTGTAGTTTTAAAAAAAAATACTGTAATCATTGCGTGGTTTGTCCAATAAAGTTCAATTTATACTGTAACGGTTGATGATTTGATCATTATGCTGACTTGTTTGCATTGACCATTTAGGAAAATCAGATAAAAATAGCATTTGCATAATAATTTGAAACACGGCTTAGTACCCCGAATTTGCTGTTACTCTTAAAGGGTTGTCTCTTGTTCTTAAATAGTTAAAATTACAAGAGCGTAAAAACTATCACACCACCCCCATGTATTTTGAAGGCCCCTTGCACATAGTGAGGTCAACTATAAACCTCTTTTGAAATATTATACATTTTTTTATTCTTTACATTATTGCTATATATCCATACAATTTTAAGAAAAAACATGAAACTCATGTTAAAACATGCTGATACTCAAAAATAGTTTGTAATCAAGCGGAAGTGAGTTTTTATATATGCAGCTACCAAAGAATGTGTGCACGGTTGTATGCATTTAACAAAAATCAGAAAAAGACCAAAAAAGACCTATTGTATAATACAAAATAGTCATTTTTATTATAGTCAGAAAAAGGTGTCAAACAGGTTGCCTTACAAAACGGCACACATAGTTACATAGTAGAAAAGGTCAATAGGATAAAAGAGGTAGTGCAGTGAATGGACATGCACTCAATGGTGGACAAGTAAATAGCTAGGATAGGGGTATAAGGGAATGGAAATGGAATAAACCACAGTGCATCAAGAGCAAACAAACACCTCTAAGCAAAATCATGCATGAAAGTACTATTGCAAGAAACACTGCAGTAGTTAAATAGGTGAAGGATATGCCCAAAGTATACAGGCACTGTGGAAAATCACCAGACCTTACCCATAATAATGCTCCAAAACATATATGTTCACCAGGGATAGGAGGACCACCCCTACATGTTTCATGCCATTGCTGGCACTTCCTTAGGTCTATATAAATCTTATTACAGTCATCAGAAGTGTTGGCACCCTTGAAATTGTTTTAGGAAATTAAGTATTTCTTCCAAAAATTAATTGCAATATTATGTTTTGAGATACACGTTTATTCCCTTTGTGTGCATTGGAACAACACAAAACACATCTCAGCTGCCCAATAGATAGCAGGGATGTGTTGAGTTGACAAGTTCCTAAGTGACAGCAAAGCTGTCAAATCTGGATCTGTGGCATGCTGGGCTGTCAGTGATTTCAGTGACAGGCCAGCCATCCAATCTTGAGTCAGGGGCCTGCCGGGTGCATCAGTATTATTATTGGTAGCCCAGCTGCCTTATCTGGTAAGGTTTGCGGGGTTCCCTCCGGGTGTCATCCGTCCTGGGTAATTAGTTGGCTATTTAACTTGCTGAGTATGATCAGCTTACTGCCAGTTTTAGCTTTAAAGCTTGGTGGTGTTTTGTATGCCTTTTTTCCTGTGCTCAGTCTCTGTTCAGTTGGTGTCAACATTTGATTTGTCTATTTACCCATTTGACTAGCCCCTTTGTTTTCATCCACTACCTTCCTGGAATTCTGACCTTGAACTATGAAATAATATACTTTTGTCTTAATCTTCTGATTATTACGAGACCTACTGGTTTATGACCTCCAGACCTCTTGACTACCAAGCCTCATGGCTAGCCCCTAAGTACCTAAGTAATGACTGGCGTCACATGAGCAAAATGAAAATCACACCTGAAATCAGATAAAAAGGATAGACATTGACTCAATGTTTGCCTTCTGTGTAAAGGCGACGTCTCACTAAGCGACATCGCTAGTGACATCGCTGCTGAGGCACGGTTTTTTTGACGCAACAGCGATCTTGCTAGCGATGTCGCTGTGTGTGGCATCCAGCAATGACCTGGCCCCTGCTGTGAGGTTGCCGGTTGTTGCTGAATGTCCTGGACCATTTTCTTCAAAGGCGATGTCCTGCTGGGCAGGATGCATCGCTATGTTTGACACTGTGTGACAGGGTCCCAATGACAGCAGAGATCATTATACAGGTTGCTACTGCAACCTGTATCGTTACTGAGTCATTGGTAAGGTCTGACTGTGTGACATCTCACCAGCGACCTCCCAGCGACTTACCAGCGATCCTTATCAGGAAGTATAGGGCACATTACACGCTATGATATATCTAACGATATGTCGTCGGGGTCACATCAGTAGTGACGCACATCCGGCATCGTTTGACATATCGTAGCATGTGACAGCTACGAGTGAGTGTGATCGTGCAAAAATACTCACCTTATCGTTGATCTTTGACACGTTGCTCATTTTCTAAAAATGGAACGTCCTTCTGCGTGCCGGTTGTTCATTGTTCCCGAGGCAGCACACATCGCTCCGTGTGACACCCCAGGAACGATGAACTGCAGCTTACCTGCGTCCCACCGGCAATGAGGAAGGAAGGAGGTGGGCAGGATATTTACGTCCCGCTCATCTCCGCCCCTCCGCTTCTATTGGCCGGCCGCTGTGTGATGTCGCTGTGATGCCGAACTTTCCTCCCCCTTCAGGAAGTGGATATTCGCCGCCCACAGCGAGATCGTTTGGAAGGTAAGTACGTGTGACGGGGGTTTACGACTTAGTGCGACACGGGCAGCAAATTGCTCGTAATGCACAAACGATGGGGGCGGGTGCGATCGCTCATGTGAACGCATGATAACTCGTAGCATGTAAAGCAGCCTTATCGTTGTCGGGATCGCTGGTAAGTCGTTTTGTGTGACTGGGCCTTTAGCTTGCAAAATAGAAAAAGGGGAAGAGAAGTGTCTGAGAACTTGCAAACCAAAATTGTTAAAATATAATAACAACCTCAAGGTTACAAGTCCATCTCCAGAAATATCTATGTTCCTTTGTCCACAGTGCACAAGATAATCAAGATAATCAAGTCATTTACAACCCATTGCAAGGTAGCTAATTTCCCTGGACGGAAATGGCAAAGAAAATTTGATGAAAGATTAGAATGCAGGATAATCTGGATCTTGGATTAACAGCCACCATCCAGTTTCATGGATATTGATGCTCTCCTACCTTATGGCAGGAGACCCACTGTTACAAGGAGACATACAAAGTTTGACTGCAGTTTGACAAAATGTATGTAAGACATAATCCTTCTAAGAAAGCATGTTCTGGATAGATGAGACCAAAATAGAGATTTTTAGGAAAGCATGTTCTGGATAGATGAGACCAAAATAGAGATTTTTGGTAAAGCACATAATTCTACTGTTTACTGAAAATGGAATAATGCCTACATAGAAAAGAACACCGTTTCTACAGTCAAATATGGTGAAGGTTCAAAGATATTTGGAGTTGTTTTACAGCCTCTGGCACTGAATGCCTTGGCTGTGTGCAAGGCATCATGAAATCTGAAGACTACCAAAGGATTTTGGGTTGCAATATAGTGCCCAGTGTCAAAAAGCTGGGTCTTCCAGCAGCACAATGACCACAAACATACTTCAGAAAGCCAGCAGAAATGGATGGAAAAAAAGCATTTGAGAGTTCTGAAGTGACCAACAATGACTCTGGATTTAAATCCCATTGAACACCAGTGGAGAGATCTTTAAATTGCTGTTGGGAGAAGGCACTCTTCAAATATGAGAGACCTTGGTCCAAAATTCCATTTGAGAGGTGTAAGAAGCTTGTTGATGGTTATAGGAAGCAATTGACTGCAGTTATTTATTCCAAAGTGTGTGCAAATATTAACTTGAGGGTGTCAGAAATTTAGTCTGGACCATTTTTGGAGTTTTGTGTGAAGTTATGTCCAATTGGCTTTTTTTTTCTATATTTTTTTTTGTTGTTCAAGTACACACAAAGGAAATAAACGTGTATAACAAAACATGTCTAATAGCAATATTTTTCTGGGAGAAATACTTCATTTTTTGGAACAATTTCAAGGGTGCTAATAATTTCTACCATGACTGTATATTTTTCTGTTGCATGGTATTCTGAGATTGTGATTTTGTATAGCAGGGGTTAATGTAACTTTTTTCCGTGAATGCTGGGTGTTATAGGTTTACAGAAGAGTCAAATGTTGGAAATCATTGATAAATATATATGTGAGGCAGGAATAGTAAGAAGCTCATGAAGAAAAGGGAGTGAAGTGTGGAAAGGTATAAAAGGAAAGACTGAAAATGTTGGAATCCATTTTTCCTGTATTCTATTTTATTTTTTTTTCACTCCGTTCAGTGGAGGTTAATGCCTGAGAGAATACAACAAAAAAGATGGCAGTGCATGTAATTTCTAAATTGTTGGGCTTGTTACATGGGAATAAGGGAAACAGTCTGTGGACTTAAAGACAAACAATCCTACATGAATGTTTGAAATAACCTATTTTCTCTTCTTTTTTTTTTTAGTTTAATTTTGTGGGGAAGTTACTTGGACCAAGAGGAAATTCTTTAAAAAGATTACAAGAAGAAACTGGTGCAAAAATGTCTATTCTTGGGAAAGGATCAATGAGGGATAAGGCAAAGGTAAGTATTCTTTGTTAGTATTTCCATTAAGTTAATTTTAATATATGAAATATTATTAAATATTTAAAAGATGATGTAATAATTTCTTTATAATTGGCATTTGTAGATTGGGCCTAGCTGAAACAATATTCACCACCAAAAAAAAGGATCATAAGCTTTTAACCACACTATATAGAAATTAATGGATCACTTTGTGCAACTTTGGCCCACAGTCAGGTCAGCACTCTCTGTTCATAGATAGGAACTGATCATTTTTCCTGAGCTTCCCGGTTCCTTGGCGCTGTGTTTGATTCACCAGCTTGGCGTGATGTCATCAATGAGGTACACAGATGACATCTCACCAGCCTGACTAATCATAAGCGGTCAGGGATGCTGGAAGGTGAGGAAATGTGTCTGGACAGAGAGCACTGGACAGAAATTGAGCACTACGCGGTCCTTTGATATCTAATGTAAAAGCCATTTGACTTCATAATTAGAACTACACAGCCAGTGGGATTACGCAAATATTCCACTACTGTCACCAATTTGTGAGGGCAATGGCCCGGGAGATCATACAGATATCACATCACTACCACCAATTGTCAGGGGACAGCCAGGGAGATCACGCAAATATATCACCGCTGCCATCAAATTGTCAGAGCGACAGCCAGGGAGTTCACACAGATATCCCACTGCTGTTACTTATTTGTCACAAATCAGCACTTCGATGCCCCCAATCATCAGGACAATATGCAATTGACTAACAATTGATGGATTATTGGACGAGGCAACTGCTGCTTTCACTACTAGGCTGATTATTGGGCACTTAACAGAGAATGTATAGTGTATATATATACCCAATTACAATGCACTGTATATATATATATATATATATATATATATATATATACATCAGTACGGTCACCGCCGAGCTCTGCAATAATTCAATAAAAACTAGCTTCCACCACCAATCATTTATACAGGCCTATTGAACACCAGTTACTGGTAACGTTTGACCTAATGAGGCTTTGGGGATGTTGTTTTGAGAGAAAAATGAATAAAGCTATTACATTTTATATATTTAATCCAAAAAATTGGCAATGTTCATGACAAACAGTACATTACATTGGTACATGGTGTACTTAAGTGACTGGAAGCAACTGAAATTGTCAATGTTATCTATAGTTATCAGTCATACCAAAATGTCCACTTTTCAACATTTTTTAATGTCACATCAAACTCATCTGTAATAGCTTAACTGTGTTGCTGTTCCTGGTATAAAGATTATAGTTTTTATAATACAAATCAGAAAAACTATGCATAGATATTGAGTTGGAAAGGAATTTCTGGCATTTCTACTGTAAAGCTTTGAAATTGTGATCTCAACTCAGGACTGTGGTTGTGTAACTCAAGGTTAGAAGGCAAAAAGTGATACAATGTTTTTATATCGTTTTGATTGAATTGGTCTAAATAAATGCGTAATGTAAAATTATGCATCTTATCAATTTACAAATATTTTTTAAAATTCTTGTTTGAGTGATATATACATACTAGTCACCCATGTGCCTTCTTTGCGATTGTAGTACTCAGAGAGTACTATACACTCTCCAGCTCCATTTAGTGTTTCCATCTGGCCACCCCTGGATCAAAAACCAGCCTTAGGCCTCTTTCACACATCCATACAAATTACACACGTTTTGCATGGTCCATGGTGTAGGTGCATATGTGTGCGTGTGTCCGTGTGTGTGTGTTCAGCGTGTGCTGTCAGTGTGCTAGCCGTGTGACATCCGCATAGCACACTGACAGCATGAATTTTTATACTTACCTGTCCATGGTGCTGATGTCTCAGACACTGCTGCTGCAGTGAATATTCGATAAGCATAATGAGCGGGGGTCGGAAGCAAGTTACAGCAGTGGCAGACACAGCAGTGCTTGAGAGGGTGAGTATAGAAAATCATTTTATTTCACAGAACCATGTTTTTCTCTGGTACAAGTCACACTGATGTCACACAGATCACATCAGTGTGTGGTCCATGTGACACCCATGCTGCTGGAGAAAAACGGACATGTCTATGTGTGGAGCACACGGACACACGTATTCTCCACACGGACACATGGTCCATGGGAAAACACGCACGTGTGCGCAGACCCATTGATTTTAATGGGTCTATGTGTGCTCGTGTCTCTGGTACATGTGAAAATGGACCTCACAAGTATCTGAAACACAGATGTGTGAAGGAGGCCTTAAATGGAGGTATCAGACCCATACCAAGCCAATATTGTATGCTCAGGCAACCTTTCTGTTTTCTTAGTTCTTATTGATGGTTATTAGATCTCTAATTGTTCAGTCGTTGAAGAAATTACATTGACTACTACACTGTGTGCAGAATTATTAGACATGTCAGTATTTTGACATATTGTAATCTTTATGCACATCTTCCAACTCCAAGCTGTTTAAACCTGAATGCTTATTTAATGAAACAGATCAGTTGATTTGTATTTATGTAATGAAGAAGGTGTGGCCTAAGGATAAGGACCCTTTATCAAGGTGTGCAGATTTTGTTTTGCTAAGATGTTGGGGCGTGATCACAAAACCATCAAATGTTTTGCTGCAAATCGTCCACAGGGTCAGAAAAATGTCTAAAGTCAGATTTTTCAAATAGACTGAAATGAAATGAGAGTAACTATTGATTTTCCAGATGAATGGTCTTGTAGCTGGATCAGTAGCGGCACAGACCTCCACTTCGACTCGGATACAACAAGATTGAAGTGGTATACTGCTATGGGCTGGTGTCATAGATGAGCTACTAGGACCTTTTTGGGTTAAAGATGTACTCAAAATCCACTTCCAAACCTACTTGCAGTTTTTAGAAAATACTTCCTTCCAGCAATGGTACAGGAAAAAGTTTGCATCTTTCAAGAAAACTATGATTTTTATGGAGAGCAATGCTCCATTACTTATATTAAAGTACTCCATTGCCTGGCTGGCCATTTCTTGGCAAAGTCTTGATGTTTCACCTTACATGTTCTGTGTTTCAGCCTTCCTTACCTTGGCTATGTCTTTGAGCACTGAACACCTTCTAATTTTGGACACTCCAGGGAGGCTTCCGTTCTGTAATATAACAGCACTGGAGGTTAATAGGTTCCTGTTTACTTTACGCTCTTGTAAAATTTGTAATTGTTTTTACATATTTTTTCTCAACTTTTTTTTTCAACCCTTTTGACTTTGTAACAAAACTTTTTATAGTTCTGTGATCACGCCCCCAAATATTAACAATTTTAAGAGTGCTGCATCCCTCTGTATGGCTTGTAAAAAATTTGACTTTTCAGAATCAGTTAAATCTTTTTTTATGCCAATTTTGCTTGAGGAAGACAACCTGCCTAATAATTCTGCACACCTTGATAAAGGGTATTGTATCCTTAGGCCACATCCTTCCTTATTACACAAATACACATCACCTGATCTGCTTCATCCAATAAACATTCAAGTTTATATAGGTTGGAGTTGGAAAATCTGTATAAAAATAATGATATGGTCAAAATACTCACTTGCCTAATAATTCTACACAGTGTTTATTTAGTAGCTCTACACTTTTACCACTTGCTATGCTAGGATATGCATTTATCCTATTGAAAACAATCTTTGATACCTTTTTGTTTTTTTATATCTAATATTCCAGAGTAAAAAATGGTGTAATGAACTTTTGGCTGTACATTGAAGGTTTGGATGAGTTTACTTGTCACTATCCTACTTTCCGCTTCTGTAGTTTCACATACACCCTCTAACAACTCTTGACTCAGAATGGGTCAAATGAATCCACTAGCTGATATTTCTACTGGCTATGCTTCCCTGAGCAGATGTGTGAAAAATCAGTTAGCAAACAAGAAAAGCACTGCATTATGAAATCTTTGATAAAGGTTTTCATTTTTTTTAACCTCTGTGAGATCAAACTTCTAAAAAGATTTAAAGAGATAATACACTGTAATACATTTTTCAATCTAGTCCTATGATAGTGTTTCCTAATATGTACAAAAGGGAATTACTGCTAAAAAAACACATGAATATACCATCTAAGCCACCGGTCTCAAACTCAATTAGGTATATGGGCCATACACATTAAAAAAAAATAATTTGGGGGTAAACATTCCTTGCAGGACACAGACATATTTAGTGATATTTTTTTTTTTCTATCATTTGAATTACTTCTTTGAACATTTTTTGCTTGTTTATGTCTTTTTAAATGGCATTGATCATATGGGTTATCAAAACAGGTCAGAAAAAGGGTTAAACAACACCACACTGCTGCAAAGGTAGAATTCAGTTGGATCTTGTATAAAAAAGTAATTTTATTTGTCTACGCGTTTCGGAGATGAATCTCCTTCTTCAAGACAAAAATCATATTACTAAATGATTTTGTACTGAGGAAGGAGATTAATCTCCAAAACGCGTAGACAAATAAAATCACTCACTTTTTGATTCAAGATCTGACTGGATTCTACATTTTGCGTTAGCGCAGTGTTTTTTAACCCGTTCTCTGACCTGTTTTGACTACATATATCGGGTTACTTTAGCAGCCACCACATGTTCTTACAGTGGTTGTGACTCTCACAACCCCCACAGGTGAGTCTCTGTGCTCTGTCTTCACCCCATTACTCTGCTTAGATAAGACCCTATCTGTGGATTTGTCTCCCACCATTTGTTTTTCTATCACATGGATTATGGAATGATTTTATAGCTTGAGTTGCTACATATGTGTCGGCAACAAATGTGCACTTTTTTGTTTATTTTAGTTTATATATAGAGATGGGGAGTTGCCACAGAGGTACTGCACCTCATCCAGAGGTGTGGTATTCCATCCTGGGTATGGAGGAGGTCACCACCAGTTCACACAAAACACCACACTCACCCTTACACAATCATTTCTATCACCATTTGTCAGGGGAAGTGATCTTTTGTGTTTCATGTATGCATCTTTAATTATTTGTACAATGCTAGATGATTTTAGGACCGATTTTTGTGTTCGCCACATACATTTGGCTATTGTTTGGATTTAATCGCAGCCAATGTTAAATTTATTTCTATATAAAGGGGTGTTTGATCAATGTGCATTGTGATCACGCCCCGATGGTTTATCAGTATTTATTCAAAATTATTTTTGATACAACGTATGATTTATGTACATTGGGGTATAGGTATAAATAGTCATCTGCATTAATATTTAAGGAGCGTACTATACTCCTTCATGATAGAGTAAGTGAAGGGTGAGTGAGGGTGAGTCGACGAGGAACAGGGGTGCCTGGTCAAGTTAGGGTGTTATACCCCCCCTTGACAGGTAGGGGTCAGTCTTAGGTAATCATACTGATCCCCTTATGACATTGATATTAACTTTTGAAATAACCTACTCCCCTTCGTTAAATACATATATGTTTGTGCGGATGTTCACCTGGGCAAATTTTAATATTGACGATTGAAATAAAGATTATGTTTTAAAGGGATTTGCTTTGTTCACGGTAAAACAGGGTGCCTTCTCCCAAAAGTAATTTTAAGATCTCTCCACAGATGATCAATGGGATTTATCTGGACTCATTGCTGGCCACTTCATAACTGTCCAGCGCTTTGTTTCCATCCATTTCTGGGTGCTTATTGAAGTATGTTTGTCATTGTCCTGTCATTGACCCATAACCTAGGACATACACCCACATTTCTGCCACTGGGCATTACATTGTGGCCCAAAATACCGGTAAATCCACTGACTTACCAGTAAAACATCCAAATGATATAATTAATTTTCCTTGTTTTTCTTTGACTCACTTCAGCAGAAAGTAACAAACATACATCTACTGTATGACCAAGTTCTTCTACAGAACCTACTTTACTTTTCCCCTACATTTACACTGTAATTAAAATATATTGTAATGGTGATGTCGCCATTTGTAACCACATCCCATTTTTAATCCCATTTTTAATCACAGCTTATATGTGTCTTGGCATGCTTTCCACCAGTCTTTCACACTGCTTTTGGGTAACATTATGCCACTCCTGGTGCAAAAATTGAAGCAGTTCTTCTTTGCTTGATGGCTTGTGACTATCCATCTTCCTCTTGATTACATTCCAGAGGTTTTCAGTGGGGTTTAGGTCTGGAGATTGGGCTGGCCATGGCAGGGTTTTGATGTGGTGGTCCTTCATCCACACATTGATTGACCTAGTTGTGTGGCATGGTGCATTGACCTGCTGGAGAAATTAGTCCTCAGAGTTGGGGAACAGTGCCTGAGCAGAAGGAAGCAACTGTTTTTCCAGGATAACCTTGTATGCAGCTTAATTCATATTATGAACTTGTTTTCTTTGCATTATTTGAGATCTGAAAGCAATGGATTTTTTAGTTTTTTTGACTATTTCTCATTTTCAGAAAATAAATACAAAATCTATTGCTTGGAAATTCATAGACATGTTGTCAGTAGTTTATAGAATAAGAAAACAATTTACATTTTACTCAAAAATATACCTATAAAGAGAAAAATCAGAAAAACTGACAATATTGCAGTGGTCTCTCATTTTTTTGCCAGAGATGTGACTATCTGATATGAAATTAGAATAAATCTTTAAAATTTTACGTCAATTAGGATTTCCAAAATTATTTATGTCTTCCAAATGCCAGAATAATGAAAAAGAGAGAGAGAGAGAGAGAGAGAGAGAGAGAGAGAGAGAGAGAGGATGTTTTATTGCATTTTTATTTCTTTCTGCAAAGTGAAAAGTTTACATATACTGAGAGTACTATGCCTTTAAACAATATGGCAAGTGCGGATGAAGGAGACCTGGATATGCCGCGCTGACATCAAACATCAAGTAGTTGATTAATTTCTCTTTTATTTAATCAGGTCTACGCTTTTCGGAGGACGCAGCCTCCTTCTTCAGGACAATTATTGCAAAAAAATCAACCATAATTGTCCTGAAGAAGGAGGTTGCATACTCTGATACGCGTAGACCTGATTGAATAAAAGAGAAATTAATCAACTACTTGATGTTTGATGTCAGCATGGAATATCCCAGTTTCCTTCTTCCACACTTGTAATACATCACTCCGGGGCTGCAGCAGACGCCATTTTATGCTTATGTAGGAGTTGTGACTGGCACAACCTCTACAGGTGAGTACCTTACCTGTTGTCTTGTCAAATCTCCCTAGATAAGACCCTATCTGCACTCTTTATCCTCAGCATACCTCTCTAAACAATATGGAACAGCCCATATGATGATGTCATGTCTTTGGATACTTCTGATTGGTTTATTGGCAACATGTGAGTTAATTAGAGACACACCCATGGATGTACTTTAATGCAGACCTGAAACACTGCTTCTTTGTTTAGCATCATGGGAAAGTGAAAAGAAGTCAGCCAAGATCTCAGGAAGAGAATTGTGGACTTGCACAAGTCTAGTTCATCCTTGGGTGTAATTTCCAGATATCTGAAGGTGCCTCGTTAATCTGTACAAATAATTATACGTAAGTACATACAAGATGGAAATGTCCAGCCATCATACTGCTCAGGAAGGAGATGGGTTCTGTGTACCAGAGATGAATGTGCTTTGGTCAGACATGTGCATATCAACCCAAGAACAAAAATAAAAGATCTTGTGAAGATACTGGCAAAATGATGGTATAAATAGCCAAATGGATAGCATCAAAAAGGATCCCCACATGTGTATTAGGTGAACAGACTATAAGCACAGTCACAAATAGAAGGCAGTTATATTCCTGCTCCACGCGCACTGAGTGCTAACTAAAACCATCACTTCAGCAGGACCCTCTGCTGAGTGCAGTCTGGCTGGATTGCTTCAGACTGAGACCCTCCTAAGGGCACTGATCTCTCATTGTGAACAACATCAAAGTAACAAGCACAACACTAACATGGGACTCAATAATCACACTCACTTCTGTTCGACTCCATACATAATAAATGATCAGTAGGTTAGCTTGTACTTATACCTGCTAGCTGCAGCCACCACTAGTCAGCTACATGTAAGCTAATCAGTGGTCATTTATTAGACCCACTGACCACATTTTCATAACCAGAGAACTATGTGTAATAGAATCATTCAGTGTGCATAGAATAGAATTGTTCTCAGCACTGCATCCTGTCTACACAGGACGATGTGCTGCTGAGAACCATGATTTTTAAGCAAACTAAAAAATAATTTCACCTAACGAACAAGTGTTTTGCCACATGTGTTCAGCAGCCTGTTCACAATAGCTGATTATTAGGACATAAGCTTGTAAATGCAGCCCTATGGGCCAATTCATCAAGTGTTTAATGGCAGAAAAAATGTTGAGACATTTGTCATTTTCACGCCAGTATAAACCAACTCCGCAAAAATGGTGGATCTGGGGAAGAGCCAGGGTAGGATGGAGACCACATCAAATTCATTAAAAGTCCAAGCCTATTTTATGCCAGAAATACTACTCAAATCCCTGACTGGAATAACATGTCTGGCGAGGAGCACACCATAGAGAAAATGCACTAAATTTAAGTGGCTTCCACCATTCAGCATTTTGTACAACGCCATACCCTTCATTAAAGGGAACCAATCATCAGGATTTTCGTGTATAACCTAAAGCCAGTGCTATACTGGCACTATCAGGCTGATTCTCTAAATACCTGTAGTGGTCAGCTCGGATGTTTAGGTTTTGAAATTCAAAACAGTAAAGTTTATAAAAGTAGCTGCTTGTTGAGTGACAGCAGCAAAGGAGCATATAATATATTCATAGTTATCACCTCTCTCTGTTAGAATTAGCATAAGTATTACACAAATGATTCACTTTGTCTCTTGCAGGACCTGTGTAAGGTCATACCCATGTGACCAGAAGGGGTGGGGCCAACAAAGCTGGATACCAGGTCACATGGGTATGACCTCACACAGGTCCTGCAACAAAGGGAATTGTTTGTATAATGCTGTTGCTAAATCTAACACGGGGAGAGGATAACTATGAATATATTATCTTATCCTTTTCTGCTGTCACTCAACAAGCAGCTGATGTTATAAACTTTACTTTCTTGGATTTCAAAACCTAAACATCCGAGCTGACCACTACAGGTATGTAGAGAATCAGCCTGATAGTGCCAGTATAGCACTGGCTTTAGCTTATTTACGAAAATCCTGGTGATTGGTTCCCTTTAAGTGTACAACATCAATTCTAATGAATCAGCGGCTAAATTTCCTGTTCAACATCTGATGCCAATCAATTGTGACATATTTTTCCTAATTATAATGTTGATATAAAAAATATGTTTTTCTTTTTATTAAAAATGTAAGTTGTTTTTTCCCATTTTTTCTCTTATCCTTTTTTCATGATCCTATTGTGTTATCAGAAGGCCAGTACTTATTGTCAGCATAGCCCCCATTAACCCCTTGACACCTGACACCACACTAAATATTTTCTGCAGCGATTTAAAAGTATAGCATAGTGATAACGCAAGTACAGCTTTTGTGCCGACACCATTAGACGTAGAAAAACTACTGTAATTGACATCCTGCATTCCACAGCAACAGCTAAGATCAAATATAATTCAGATCTGGGCTATTAAACATCATTAGATCTTGCTTTTAATTGTGACCGAGACAAACTTATTGATCAAATGGAAGAGGTTTTCCAGGTTTAATATTTAATAATTTTTTTCTCAGGCTTTGCAGTTATTGATGAGCGAGCGTGATCGACCGAGCATTAGGGTGCTCAGCTGCGCTCATTACTTGATCGAGTATCACGGGTGCCTGAGCATGTTTTGCTTCTGTAATTCAGCCAATCAACATGTAGGGATTGCCTGCCATACACAGTATTGTTGTAGCCATATTGGCTTCTGGCATTACCATAATTAGCCAAGCATATTGTATCGTCGGGTCTTATATGAGACCCCGGGGTGGAATACTCGGCGCACTCTCCTATGGTAGCAGATCATGGAGAGTTGATTAGGAGGGATAGCTTAGATTAGAGCAGAGTTTACACACTTGTACCCTTAAGTGCTTTTTGTGTCACTTACGGGTGTTTTAGCCTTGTTTAACCTATTAAATAATTAAAAAACGGACTTGAGGTTGTTGGGCCCTCCCCAGCCTAAAAATTACAACCCACAGCCACCACAGAATTGGTGCATCACATTGGATGCACCATTTCTGGCACTTCACTTTGGCTCTTCCCATTTGCCCTGGTGTAGTGGCAATGGGGCTAATGGTAGTTGAGATTGATCTCAGCTGTGTAGTGTCAACTGGCATTAAACCCTGGTTTTAGTAATGGCTATGCATCTATCAGACACCCCCATTACTAACCCAGTAAGTGAAAACACTCACACAAAATATTTTATTTGAAAGAACACTCCTCTACACTTCGCTGGTTCATCATTTTATTAATAAAAAAAATAATGCAAGTCGCCGTAGTACAGGTATTCCGACTTAGTCCACAAATGAAAATCTGAAAGACTTAAAAATAGATAAAGACAAGACACTTTTAACGGCTTTGACATAGTCCAGCAGTTCCCACAAGTTCCTCGAATAATTGGATGAAAGACTATGGAGCCTCAGAACGAGACTCCATTTGCTTTGAGCAGCATTCAATCCCGTCTATCGCAGGTTGTACAATTTTGTGTCTATCTTTCTATATGTCTGTATGTCTATCTAATCTACCGTGTTCTCCAAAAACAAGACAGGGTCCTATATTATTTGTTTACTCCGAAAGATGGGTTAGGTTTAATTTCAGGGGATGCCTTATTTTTTTTTCATAAACAACAATCCACATTTGTTCTTGAAAAAAAAAAAAAAAAATCAATATTTATTAAAATATAGTCTATCTATATATATAATTGCCTTATTCTGTCTGTCTGTCTTGCTCCAAAATTATGTTGTTACAGTGACAACCGTCGCATTGGCAGCTTGCCTCGCCTCCGCCCCCCTGCACGGATTGGCCGCTCGGCCAGGCTCCGCCCCCACATGGATTGGCCGCTCGCCCCGCCCCCCTCATGCATTGGACTCTCGCCCTGGCCCTGCCCCCCCGCACACATTCCCCGAACCCACACGGTGCCCCGACTCCCAGGTGACTGCTGCACCCCCGGAAGCCCACACCGGCAAGACAAAGTGGAGAAAAGCCGGATGTGTGAACCCACTAGCTTACTCCGGCTCCCAGAACACGTGTGCCGGAGCCGGCGTAGGCTGGTAACCATGGTACACATCGGGTAACTATAGAAACCACTTTCCTTAGTTACACGATGTGTAACATGGTTACTAGCTTACCCCGGCTCCCGGCACACATCAGCACTGTCGCTTTGAATAGTTACTTACCTTTTCTCCACTTTGTCGGATCCGGCGTGCTCCCGTGCACTGTGTACTCTACAGTGGCCGCACGACAAGCTCCGATCACGTGTTGTCATGTGACCGGAGCATGTGACCAGGAAGTTGTGGCGCGGCCACTGTGCTGTACACAGTGTATGGCTGCTTACAGACGTCCGTGTTTAATCAGGTACCAGTCAAATGCATGGTTATGGTCACATGTGTGACATCCGTGTTTGCATGCGTGTGACAGGTACCGGAGAAAACACGGGTCTGTGAAATAAAAATATTTTTCAGATTTACCTGCTTTCTCCGGCTCTGCTGCCTTCCGCTCCTGACCGCCTATCAGCACACACACACACACACACACACACACATACACACTGAGCACATATACACACATAGCAGACACACATGTATACACCGAGCGCATACACACACAGCGCACATGCATGTATACACACATAGCGCACATGCATGTACACACACTCACACACACTGAGCACACACACACACACTGAGCACATACACACACACACTGAGCACACACACATAGCAGACAGACACACACACACACATATCGGACACACATGGATACACCGAGCGCATACACACATAGCGCACATGCATGTATACACACACACACACTGAGCACATAAACACACATAGCAGACACACATGGATACACTCTGAGCGCATACACACATAGTGCACATGCATGTATACACACATAGCTCACATGCATGTACACACACACTGAGCACACACACATAGCAGACAGACACACACACACACACATAGCAGACACACATGGATACACCGAGCGCATACACACATAGTGCATATGCATGTACACACACACACACACACACACTCTGCTGTATACTCACCCAGCGATGCGGTCCCCGGCACTAAAGTCCCCAGCGCTGTTCCCGCTTCAAGCTCCACAGGGCACTGAATATTCAGTGAGTATAATGAGCGGCGATAAGGAGCGGGAGGCAGCAGAGCCAGAGACAGCATCGCTGGAGAGAAGTAAATATAGAAAATATTTTTATTAAAAAGACCCATATTTTCTCCGGTATGTTTTACACTGATGTCACACGGATCACATCAGTGTGCAATCCGTGTGACATCCGTGCTGCTGGAGATGCCTGCGTGTGTCACTGCGGGGTCATGAAAAGTCACACGGTCCGTGTGCAAACAAGGACGTGTGAGGCACATCATAGAATAACATGGGTACGTGTGACATCGGTGTTAAAAACGGATGTCACACGTACCTAAAACACGGACGTCTGAAACCAGCCTACGGCAGCGTGCCGGATCCGACAAAGTGGAGAAAAGCCGAATTTGTGAAATCACTAGTTTACCCCGGCTCCCGGCACACGTGTGCCGGAGCTGACGTAGGCTGGTAACCATGGTACACATCGGGTAACTATAGAAACCGCTTTGCTTAGTTACCCAATGTGTAATATGGTTACAAGCCTACCCCGGCTCTCGGCACACGTGTGCCGGAGCCGGCGTATGCTCTTAACCAGCGTACACATCGGGTAACTATGGAAAACGCTTTGCATAGTTACCCGATGTGTAGCATGGTTAATAGCTTACCCCGACTCCCTGCCCATTCAGATCGTTGGTTTCCCACTGTCAAACACGCCGATGCGTGCTGCACAGCAGGAGACCAACGAGCAAAAAATGAACTATTATTATTCAAGACTTACTGATTATATTATTATTCAATACACGGTCCGTGTGCAAACAAGGACGTGTGAGGCACATCATAGAATAACATGGGTACGTGTGACATCGGTGTTAAAAACGGATGTCACACGTACCTAAAACACGGACGTCTGAAACCAGCCTACGGCAGCGTGCCGGATCCGACAAAGTGGAGAAAAGCCGAATTTGTGAAATCACTAGTTTACCCCGGCTCCCGGCACACGTGTGCCGGAGCTGACGTAGGCTGGTAACCATGGTACACATCGGGTAACTATAGAAACCGCTTTGCTTAGTTACCCAATGTGTAACATGGTTACAAGCCTACCCCGGCTCTCGGCACACGTGTGCCGGAGCCGGCGTATGCTCTTAAGCAGCGTACACATCGGGTAACTATGGAAAACGCTTTGCATAGTTACCCGATGTGTAGCATGGTTAATAGCTTACCCCGACTCCCTGCCCATTCAGATCGTTGGTTTCCCACTGTCAAACACGCCGATGCGTGCTGCACAGCAGGAGACCAACGAGCAAAAAATGAACTATTATTATTCAAGACTTACTGATTATATTATTATTCAATCTGCTAACCTACATACACATTCTAGACTACCCGATACGTTAGAATCGGGCCACCTTCTAGTCATATCATATTCTGGACCATCAACATAACTCTCCAAACCTGTGTGTAGTACATGTGTTTCTATCTGTCTATCTGTATACACATGCACACAGACACACACACACACACACAGACACACACTGCACATACATACCAGCCTGTCTCCTCTTTAGCTTTAGACTCCTGCAATTAAGAGACCTTTGGTTACAACATAGTAACATGACCGTGATGTTAAAATGGTCCTTAAGCAGTCTTTTCATCAGGAATGAGGGCCCTGTTACTTTGTCCAGTTTTCTCTCCCTTCCCCTTAATGCCAGTCCTGAATACCAGCCTGTCTCCTGTTAATTTCTGTTAGACTCCTGCAATTACGAGACCTTTGGTTATATCATGGTCACATGACTGTGAAGATACACCAAAGGTCCTTAAACAATCTTAAGGCCGCTTTACACGCTGCGATATCGGTACCGATATCGCTAGCGTGCGTACCCGCACCCATCGTTTATGCGGCACGGGCATATCGCTGCCCGTCGCGCACAAAATCGCGCACCCCCGTCACACATACTTACCTGCATAGCGATGCATAGTGACCGGCGTACTGCCTCCTTTTTAAGGGGGTGGTTCGTTCGGTGTCACAGCGATGTCACTAAGCGGCCGCCCAATCAAAGCGGAGGGGCGGAGATGAGTGGGATGAACATCCCACCCACCTCCTTCCTTCCTCATTGCTGGCGGGATGCAGGTAAGGTGAGGTTCCTCGTTCCTGCGGTGTCACACGTAGCGATGTGTGCTGCCGCAGGAGCGATGAACTACATCGCCCAAGCATCAGCAACGAGAATTGGGAAGGGACCCCCATGTCACCGATGTGCGATTTTGAACGTTTTTGTGACGATTCAAAATCGCTCATAGGAGTCACACACAACAAGATCGCTACAGCGGCCGGATGTGCGTCACAAATTCCGTGACCCAAACGAGATCGCTGTAGCGAAATCGTAGCATATAAAGCCACCTTTACCCTTGTAATACAAACACTGAAAACGTAAAGAGAGTGGGGAATTGCGTAGTTTGACTCCCCCTAACACCGGCATTGACTAGGGCTTATGTTTGAAGTAGGGCAGGGGTCTCAAACTCGGCTGGGTGTATGGGCCCCACAGAGGAAAAAAGATAATTTGGGGGGCCGCATTCTTTGTAGGACAAAGTGACATTTTTATTGGTACCATATATAATATATATATATATATATATATATATATATATGTATTATTTTTTTTTTTTTTTACACACCTTTGGATCACTGATTTTGAACATTTTCACTTGTTCATTATAGCAAATGTGCACATTCTTTGTTTAAATATAAACATTTTTTTTACATTTTACTTCTTTCTTGTAACTAATAGTCTTACAATTAGCACTAGATAGAAATTTTGACCAACATCTTTTAGTAATGTTCCCCATATTGTTGTAACGTGCCCATCCTTGTCCCCTTGTAGTATTGTGCCCCATCCCACAGTATTGTGCCCATCCTTGTCCCCTTGTAGTATTGTGCCCCATCCTAGTCCCCATCCCACAGTAATGTGCTCATCCTTGTCCCCATCCTAAAGTAATGTTCCCCATCCTTGTCCCCATGTTATAGTAATGTGTTCACCCTTGTCCCCATCCTATAGTAATGTCCCCACTCTATAGTAATGTGTCCATCCTTGTCCCCCATCTTATAGTAATGTTCCCCATCCTTGTCCCCTTGTAGCAATGTCCTCATCCTATAATACTGTCCCCATTCTATAGTAATGTGCCCATCCTTTAGTAATATGCCAACCTTGTCCCCACCCTATAGTAATGACCCCACCCTATAGTCATGTCCCCACCCTATAGTAATGTTTCCCATCCTTGTCCCCTTGTAGTAATGTCCCTATCCTACAGTAATGTGCCCACCTTGTCCCCATCCTGTAGTAATGCCCCCATCCTATAGTACTGTGCCCATCCTAGTCCCCATCCTATAGTACTGTGCCCATCCTAGTCCCCATCCTATAGTACTGTGCCCACCTTGTCTCCATCCTATAGTAATGTTCCCATCCTCTAGTAATGTCCCCATCCTAGTCCCTATCCTATAGTAATGTGCCCATCCTAGTCCCTATCCTATAGTAATGTGCCCATCCTAGTCCCTATCCTGTAGTAATGTGCCCATCCTAGTCCCTATCCTACAGTAATGTGCCCATCCGAGTCCCCATCCTATAGTACTGTGCCCACCTTGTCCCCTTCCTATAGTAATGTCCCCAGCCTTATCCCCATCTCATAGTAATGTGCGCACTTTGTCCCCATCCTATAGTAATGTCCCCAGCCTTATCCCCATCTCATAGTAATGTGCACACTTTGTCCCCATCCTATAGTAATGCCCCCAGCCTTATCCCCATCTCATAGTAATGTGCGCACTTTGTCCCCATCCTATAGTAATGTCCCCAGCCTTATCCCCATCTCATAGTAATGTGCCCACCTTGTCCCCATCCTATAGTAATGTCCCCAGCCTTATCCCATCTCATAGTAATGTGCGCACTTTGTCCCCATCCTATAGTAATGTCCCCAGCCTTATCCCCATCTCATAGTAATGTGCGCACTTTGTCCCCATCCTATAGTAATGTCCCCAGCCTTATCCCCATCTCATAGTAATGTGCGCACTTTGTCCCCATCCTATAGTAATGTCCCCAGCCTTTTCCCCATCTCATAGTAATGTGCGCACTTTGTCCCAATCCTATAGTAATGCCCCCAGCCTTATCCCCATCTCATAGTAATGTGCCCACCTTGTCCCCATCCTATAGTAATGTCCCCAGCCTTATCCCATCTCATAGTAATGTGCGCACTTTGTCCCCATCCTATAGTAATGTCCCCAGCCTTATCCCCATCTCATAGTAATGTGCGCACTTTGTCCCCATCCTATAGTAATGTCCCCAGCCTTATCCCCATCTCATAGTAATGTGCGCACTTTGTCCCCATCCTATAGTAATGCCCCCAGCCTTATCCCCATCTCATAGTAATGTGCGCCCTTTGTCCCCATCCTATAGTAATGTCCCCAGCCTTATCCCCATCTCATAGTAATGTGCGCACTTTGTCCCCATCCTATAGTAATGCCCCCAGCCTTATCCCCATCTCATTGTAATGTGCGCACTTTGTCCCCATCCTATAGTAATGCCCCCAGCCTTATCCCATCTCATAGTAATGTGCGCACTTTGTCCCCATCCTATAGTAATGCCCCCAGCCTTATCCCCATCTCATAGTAATGTGCCCACCTTGTTCCCATCCTATAGTAATGTCCCCAGCCTTATCCCATTTCATAGTAATGTGCGCACTTTGTCCCCATCCTATAGTAATGTCCCCAGCCTTATCCCCATCTCATAGTAATGTGCGCACTTTGTCCCCATCCTATAGTAATGTCCCCAGCCTTATCCCCATCTCATAGTAATGTGCGCACTTTGTCCCCATCCTATAGTAATGTCCCCAGCCTTATCCCCATCTCATAGTAATGTGCGCACTTTGTCCCCATCCTATAGTAATGTCCCCAGCCTTATCCCCATCTCATAGTAATGTGCTCACTTTGTCCCCATCCTAAAGTAATGTCCCCAGCCTTATCCCCATCTCATAGTAATGTGCGCACTTTGTCCCCATCCTATAGTAATGTCCCCAGCCTTATCCCCATCTCAAAGTAATGTGCGCACTTTGTCCCCATCCTATAGTAATGCCCCCAGCCTTATCCCCATCTCATAGTAATGTGCGCACTTTGTCCCCATCCTATAGTAATGCCCCCAGCCTTATCCCATCTCATAGTAATGTGCGCACTTTGTCCCCATCCTATAGTAATGCCCCCAGCCTTATCCCCATCTCATAGTAATGTGCGCACTTTGTCCCCATCCTATAGTAATGTCCCCAGCCTTATCCCCATCTCATAGTAATGTGCGCACTTTGTCCCCATCCTATAGTAATGTCCCCAGCCTTATCCCATCTCATAGTAATGTGCGCACTTTGTCCCCATGCTATAGTAATGTCCCCAGCCTTTTCCCCATCTCATAGTAATGCGCGCACTTTGTCCCAATCCTATAGTAATGCCCCCAGCCTTATCCCCATCTCATAGTAATGTGCCCACCTTGTCCCCATCCTATAGTAATGTCCCCAGCCTTATCCCATCTCATAGTAATGTGCGCACTTTGTCCCCATCCTATAGTAATGTCCCCAGCCTTATCCCCATCTCATAGTAATGTGCGCACTTTGTCCCCATCCTATAGTAATGCCCCCAGCCTTATCCCCATCTCATAGTAATGTGCGCCGTTTGTCCCCATCCTATAGTAATGTCCCCAGCCTTATCCCCATCTCATAGTAATGTGCGCACTTTGTCCCCATCCTATAGTAATGCCCCCAGCCTTATCCCCATCTCATAGTAATGTGCGCACTTTGTCCCCATCCTATAGTAATGCCCCCAGCCTTATCCCATCTCATAGTAATGTGCGCACTTTGTCCCCATCCTATAGTAATGCCCCCAGCCTTATCCCCATCTCATAGTAATGTGCCCACCTTGTTCCCATCCTATAGTAATGTCCCCAGCCTTATCCCATTTCATAGTAATGTGCGCACTTTGTCCCCATCCTATAGTAATGTCCCCAGCCTTATCCCCATCTCATAGTAATGTGCGCACTTTGTCCCCATCCTATAGTAATGTCCCCAGCCTTATCCCCATCTCATAGTAATGTGCGCACTTTGTCCCCATCCTATAGTAATGTCCCCAGCCTTTTCCCCATCTCATAGTAATGTGCGCACTTTGTCCCCATCCTATAGTAATGCCCCCAGCCTTATCCCCATCTCATAGTAATGTGCGCACTTTGTCCCCATCCTATAGTAATGTCCCCAGCCTTATCCCCATCTCATAGTAATGTGCTCACTTTGTCCCCATCCTAAAGTAATGTCCCCAGCCTTATCCCCATCTCATAGTAATGTGCGCACTTTGTCCCCATCCTATAGTAATGTCCCCAGCCTTGTCCCCATCTCATAGTAATGTGCGCACTTTGTCCCCATCCTATAGTAATGCCCCCAGCCTTATCCCCATCTCATAGTAATGTGCGCACTTTGTCCCCATCCTATAGTAATGCCCCCAGCCTTATCCCATCTCATAGTAATGTGCGCACTTTGTCCCCATCCTATAGTAATGCCCCCAGCCTTATCCCCATCTCATAGTAATGTGCGCACTTTGTCCCCATCCTATAGTAATGCCCCCAGCCTTTTCCCATCTCATAGTAATGTGCGCACTTTGTCCCCATCCTATAGTAATGCCCCCAGCCTTATCCCATCTCATAGTAATGTGCGCACTTTGTCCCCATCATGTAATAATGGGTCAGCAGCTCCACTCACCTTCCACAGATGCCGGAGTGAAGCTGAAGGGAGTGGTCTGCGGCACCAGATCCACAGTGATTGGAGAAATCGGTCACAAGGCCGGTCTCTCCAATCAGAGCTGGGGGCGGGTGAAACACAGGTCACCCAGCTCCAGCCAATGATCAGAGCTACAGCTGCCCTGATCTTGGCTGGATTTCAATGTTTCAATGGCTGAAACATTAGTGGCTGTGATTGGCTGAGCGGCGTTCGTCAGCCAATCACAGCCTCCGTAGGTCCGAGGAGGAGACACCACCCCTCCTGACGTCCCCTCCTCCCCGAATCTAAGGTATTTGCAGCGATCGCAGCCACCGGCGCTGCGATCTCGCCATGACGTACTGAGTACGTCATGAGTCCTTAAGTACCAGGGAGCCATAACGTACCCAGTACATCATAGGTCGCTAAGGGGTTAATGTCCAACACACACACACACACATACCATTCTTCTCACCTGTCCCGCGCTCCCTCCGCTCCCTCATCTCTGCTTCGTGCGGCCCCCAGGCCCGTTCCCCCGTTCACTATCGCGGCCGGAGCAGTGTCACTGTCAGTGATTTATGCCAGATGATTGTATTGCTGGCGCGAGAGCGCAGCACCAGCAACACATTCATCTGACATAAAGTGCAGAAAGTGGCTGCGGCCCCTGCACCGGCCGCGATAGTGACCAGGGGCACGGGCCTGGGGGCCGCATGAACTACCCTGAGGGGCCGCATGCGGCCCTCGGGCCGCGTGTTTGAGACCCCTGGAGTAGGGTATAGATTTCAAGTATACACGAAAATCCTGTAAAATCATGCTAGGGGTTATTTTTGTGTAGGTCTTATTATCTATCTCTATAGTATTCATTGGTGTCCAAAAACGCTAGAAAAACGCAGGTGAATTAAACATGCAAAAATGCATATAAAATGCTGCAAAACGTGTGGTTTTGTCACTGCATTTTTCCTGCCAAGATAAGTAGAAATGGTGTAGAAATGTCTGCATCCAAATACTCAATGTGTGCACATACCCTTAAAGTACAAAATTATGACCATGTGGTACGCTGACTAAAAAAGGTTGTGCACCTCTGCTATTCACCCTATAAATATATTTATAAATATCTTTTATAAATGTACATTGTTTTATATAACTAGTTTTACTGTGATGAAGAAATGAAAAAGTGCAAAGAATGTTTCCTGTCCAGAATGAAAACTTATTTCTTACTGTGCTGAGAAGGACGCAACATGCTGTAGTGTTGTAACTTTTGTTTCACCATCTTAGTGAAAGCAACAATTTGATGTCTAAAAATGTATATATATATATATAAAAATTAATTTGATTTTGAAGTGTTGGGGGTGGACAGACCTTATTGATCTTTGATCTTGTAAGTATCATGATACTTTGAATGATTGGCTTTTTGATCACTTGGTGATTTAATTCTGTGTATAGTAGGCAGTTCACACATTTTACATGATCAGGTGAATTTCTGAGTACTCCATTTTTTCCTTTGTGGGTATTGATCTTTGATTGCTGGCAATGTGCATGGGGTATCCTTTGTGCATTTACACCTGATACCCCGAGCCCTCTTTCTTTATATAGTTGCAAGACTACTTCTGGCGTTTAGGTGCTTTTACATTAAGAGAAACTGATTAAATTGCAACTTTTTGTATGTGCTCTCACACCATAATGACTAATTTTGGCTATGCATTTGCACTTTATGCACTGTGATGAGCACTTTGTAATCTTGAGTTCCCCCTTTTTGGATGTTAGGTGTTACTGCACATGAATCACACCTTATATATGACACTTTGATTAATTATGCAAATTCTTGCTCAGTAGTCTCATTATGCACTGTACACTTTTATAATTATAAATCTACTTGTCAACAATTAAGCCAGTATCACTATGATTATGTATTGAATCATCTTCTGTCCTCCCCCTGTATTTGGTGGTACCTCTCATACAGTTAAAAAAAAATTACCGTATTTTTCGCTTTATAAGACGCACTTTTGTTCCCCCAAATTTTGGGGGAAAGTAGGGGGTGCGTCTTATAAGCCGAATATACGGGGGGGAGGGAGTATATACATATATATATATATATATATATATATATATATATATATATATACACTGCAGGGTCCGCTCTGGAGCGCTGCTGGGGGCAGGTGAAAGCTGCGGGCGGCAGCGTTAGATCTCCTGCTCCCACTCATAAAATATGCACAGCCGCTGTCCATCACCGTGGTGCTGAAACCGCATCGCAGTGACGGGCTGGGGCAGCAGTGCATATTATATGAACCTGCATCCCACTGTGATGGCTCATGCCCCCCCTGTTAGATATGGCCCCTATGCTGCTGCTCATCCTAAAATAAAAAAGCTTTACTTACCTCATCCAGCGTTTCTCCCCGGTGTCCCTGCTTCCACTGTGATTAGGCACACAGAGATGAAGTTACTCTGCTGTGCCGATCACATGACCGGCACCAAGAACCAGGAAGTGGAGGAACAGAAGCACGGAGGGAGACAGGAGGGAGATCAGAGCTGGAGGAGGTAAGGAAAGAGTGTTTTATTTTGCGATGGGCAGCAGCATGGGGGTGATATCTAACACAGGGGAACGTGTGCAATCCATAGGGGGCCATAGGCAGCACAGGGGAACGTATGCAATCCATAGGGGGCCATAGGCAGCACAGGGGAACGTGTGCAATCCTTAGGGGGCCATAGGCAGCACAGGGGAACGTGTGCCAGCACAAGGGGGCTATATTCAATATAAGGGGGCCATATCCAGATTGAGGGGGCTAATTTTAGGATGGGGGGCGATGAGGGACATATACCCTATATGATTTGTTAGACGGACACTGGCATTATAAGATGGACCCCATTTAACATTAAAAAAAATCTCTTTTCCTTCACCAAATTTGGGGGTGCGTCTTATAATCAGGTGCGTCTTATAAAGCGAAAAATACGGTAAATAATATTTTTTAATTCATTATTAATAAAATTTATTTTAGGCCTTATACTGTTATTTTTGTTGTTTATATTCTGTTCAGTTCATGGCCTTATATACTCTCAAAAGATGCGCCTTGATTTATTAAAAGCTTCTAAAATTACTAGGAATAAAATCAGATATGAATCTTCTCTACAAGGCAAGTTAAAAGGCTATGACTTTTTGGTAAATGTAATATAAAGACTATAGCACACTTGAAGAAAGAAGATAGAAAACATTTTTGGTTTTTCAATGCTTTTTAATGGTGTAATACAGAAAAATTCCAAAGAGTATCAGTCCAACGTTTCGACCTTTAATAGGTCTTCCTCAAAGGATTTTTATCTATTAGAGAAATCAAAGGTTTTAAATATGCACAGACAATTGTGTCAGGTTGTGAATCTAACGCCTTAAATGTTCGTGTAAACATTTTTTGATCTGGCTGACAAGTCAGTAAATGAATCTACTGTATGATTGTTGCTGATAGGTAGATTCCTGATAGGTGAATTGTCTAACTTTCCCCCAGGACAAGTGAACAACATGAAAAATCTCCTTTCTAACCAAAGGTAAATTGCAAAAACGGTAATAAAGCCACCGCATATTATTATATTATAATCCTATTAGTGGAGCACAATGGTGAAAATACCGATGGGTCTCTGCCCAATCCAGGACGTGCAGTGGTGATGCAGTCTTTTTGTAAATATAGCATACAGGACCACTATATATTTAAAGAGGGCGTGACCAGGATATATATATATATATATATATATATATATTTTTGTATATATATATAGTGAAGAACATATATTGTGAGAGATTCAAAAATAGATAATAGCGAACTGCAAGAATGTAAAAAAGACCCTGTAGTGCACTAAAATCCCTAAAAGGTAGTGATTTACATGAAAGTACAATGTATACATAGCTGGACCTCCGAAGTATGTTTCGCCTAAGCTTTCTCAATGAGTCAAGAAATATAGTTGTGAAAGGGTTATTTCCATTTACAGTATTATTTTCAGTATTATTAAGCAATTTAATCATTATTATATTTTTCAGATGTGCTTTGTCTTTTTCTTTACATCTGATTGCCTTAATGACCACACACCACTGCTAGAGAGCAGAACATTGTCAGTGCTTTCAAACTCTTTTCTATAAAGCATTTAAACACTCTTTTAAAGCTGACAAGGATCATTGGAGCAAGCTTTTACTTTTTTCTGCTTACAAGCTAGACAGCAGTGTTCAGTCTCCTAGGCCTCTTTCATACGTCAGTAAAAAACACAGACTTTTTCACTGACGTTTTAAAGATACGTACAGTATGTCCCTCTGTGTGCCGTGATTTTGGCACGTGTGATCTCCGTGTGCTATCCGTGAAAATACACAGAGATTTACTCACCTGATATCTGATGCTCTCCTGAGTCTGGTGGCTGCTTTGTCAGCACTGCAGCTACTTCTGGGTCGGCAGGCAGTGCATATGTATGAGCATAATTAGCCGGCCTGAGAGCAGGAGAGAGCAACAGCCGGAGACAGCATCACTGGAGAAGGTGAGTTTAAAAAGCTTATTTTAAATGTATGTGGTTTCTCTGGTACGTGTTCTATGGATCACACCATAGTGTGGTCTGTAGGACATCAATGATGCCACAAAAAAAACGGACTTGTCTCCGTGTGTACACCGCATGAAAACACGTCAGAGAGAAATCACAGATGTGTGCGCAGACCCATTGATTTTAATGGGTCTGTGTATGCCTGTGATTCTGGTATGTGAAAAAACAGTAAGGCTATGTGCACACGTTGCGTTCTATTACGCAACGTAAATAGTCACTGCATGTGCGTCTCTGAACACAGCCGAACAGCTGCGTTCTGAGACGCATTCGGCAGAACGCAACGTGCGCACATTCCTGCAGAATTCATGCGTTCTGGATGCTTTCTCTGCCATGGGAAAAGCATCCAGAGTGCACATTTTTGACAGTGCGGTCCCACTCAGCTCTGCTGCATCCCCATAGACTTGCAGCAGAGCCGACTGGGACCGGAATGTCAAAAAGAGCATGGCTGGCTGCGGGAGACAGCCGCACGGTCAGAATGAACTCGGGTGAACTTCACCCGACTTCATTGTGATCGCGCGGCTGTCTGTGTGCCGCGGCTTGATTTGCGGTCACAGGTGAAGGACTCACCTGTGACAGCAAATCTGAGTGACTGCAGTGAGCCGGGCGATCACCGGTGCCGTCACTCAGGTTAACCGTAGCCAGCTCGAGTCCTCCACCCGAGACCTGTGGCGGGTAACCTGAGAGACATCCCCGCACACATCCTGACATTACCGCCGACATCCCCGCACATATCCCGACATTACCGCACACATCCTGACATTACCGCCAACATCCCCGCACACATCCCGACATTACCGCCGATATCCCCGCACACATCCCGACATTACCGCCGACATCCCCTCATACATCCCGACATTACCACACACATCCTGACATTACCGCCGACATCCCTGCACACATCCCCGCACACATCCCGACATTACCGCGCACATCCCCGCACACATCCCGACATTACCGCCGACATCCCTGCACACATCCTGACATTACCGCCGACATCCCCGCACATATCCCGACATTACCGCCGACATCCCCGCACACATCCCGACATTACCGCCGACATTCCCGCACACATCCCGACATTACCGCCGACATCCCCGCACACATCCCAACATTACCACCGACATCCCCGCACACATCCCGACATTACTGCCGACATCCCCGCACACAACCCGACATTCCCGCACACAACCCGACATTCCCGCACACACCCCGACATCCCCGCACACAACCCGACATTCCCGCACACATCCTGACATTCCCACACACATCCCCGCACACACCCCGACACTACAGCCCTTATCATCCACGCACATACACACCGGCATTACCTCAGTGACGTCCCCGCTGACAGCACGACTCACTTCAGTTTCTGCATGGAGCGGACAGGAGCAGGGGTGTTCTACTGCCGCTCCGATCAGCTTCATGTAGCAGAGCTGGATGCGTCGTGGGACCTCGTGGATTACGCCAGACCTGGAGGGGTTTTTGGGGATTAATAAGGTGGTAAAAGAGGGTGGTTTTTGTCTTTTATTTCTAATAAAGAATTTTTCGGGTGTTTGTGTTTATTTACTTTCACCAGGTTAATCATTAGGGGTGTCTCATAGACGCTTGCAACGATTAACTAGGACTTAGTAGCAGCTATAGGCTGCTGCCATTAACTCCTTATTACCCAGATTGCCACTGCACCAGGGCAGTTCTGGATGAACCGGGTACAGTCTCGGGACTGTCGCATCTAATCCATGCGGCAATTCCGGGCGGCTGATGGCTGATATTTTTAGGCTGGGGGGCTCCCCATAACGTGGAGCTCCCCATCCTGAGAATACCAGCCTTCAGCCGTGCAGCTTTACCCTGGCTGGTATCAAAATTGGGGGGGACCGCACTCCGTTTTTTTTTAATTATTTATTTATTTATTTTACTGCACTACATAGACCCGCCCACCGGCGGCTGTGATTGGTTGCAGTGAGACAGCTGTCACGCAGCATGGGGGCATGTCTGACTGCAACCAATCATAGGCGCCGGTGGGCGGGGTAAGCAGGGAATACGAGATTGAATAATGGGCAGCCGGCTTTTTCAAAAGCAGGAGAAGCCGCCTGAGCAGTGTGACAGCCGTGCAGCTGATTGGTGAGTATGAGAGAGGGGGAGAGGGATAGACCGTCAGCTAGAGAGAGACCGACCGACAGGGAGACACAGAGACCGACAGACAGACCGACATTGCAACCAATACGCACAAAAGAAGTGACATGTCACTTCTTAGAACGCGCGCTTCGAGCAGCAGCCAAAGCACTGCGCTTTAATACGCCACGTGCGCACGGCTCCTGCATAATCTTCATAGATTATGCTGGGGACGCAGGACGCATGCAGTTACGCTGCGGTGCAGATCGCAGCGTAACTGCATATAAATACGCAACGTGCGCACATAGCCTAACATACGTACCAGGATCACTGACGTGTGAAAGAGGCCCTAGACCTAGACAGTGGTCTGTCTGTTAGCAGTAAACAAAAGAAAAGTGTTATCTCAAGGACGGCTGCAAATATTAATAAGCAGTTAATTGAAAGTGTGCTTGTATGTACAACCATTATCTGGCAATATTCATCTAGGAAAATGGGAATAATCCTTTAAATTAATCTTTGTAAATAGGAATGGTCATTTATTCAATAAAGTGCTAGTGATGATAGTGACTCACAATGCACACACATTTATATGAGTAATGTTATCCTTTGGGAAAATCCATTATCAGGTTTTAGATATTCTTATGCCCATATAAACTAAATCAATGTATGCTTCCTTTCACGTTTGTAAAATTTTTCCTGTCTGTGCATACTATAAGGAGCCTTTTGTTGGCTTTGAGAATATATCATATAATGTCAAGGGGATGAACACATGTAATCTATTTTGCCTGTGGTGTGAAATATGCCATTTTTACTAAGCCAGAATTGACTTGAGTTATATAATAATATCTCCAAGTAGGTTTCTTTTTTAAACCACAGTCTTATTATACCTTAGGATAAAATAGTTAGTACTATGTTGGTAAATTCTGAGTTTTAAAACTTAGGAAAAAAGCAAATAAGGAAATACTCTGTAAGTAAATAAATAAATAAATACATAAATAGCAGCCAGAATAAAATAAGAGCAAAATCTGACAATTTTTGACCCGGCGACTGGTATCCTTTAGGACTTTTAAGATTAGGTCAGAACTTGTCATGAGAAGCACAATGTTTAGGGTTACTAGTAGTGATGAGCGAGCACTACCATGCTCTGGTGCTAGGTGCTTGTTAAGAGCAGTTGGAAGCTTGGATGGGCGGGAATTGTGTACCCGAGTATAATGGAAGTCAATGGGGAACTCGAGCATTTTTCCAGAAGATTTCCAAGAAAAATGCTCGCATTCACGATTGACTTCCATTATACTCGGGTAGTCGAGTCACACCCATCAATCATACACTCTTAAGGCCGCTTTACACACAGCGACATTGCTAGCGATGTCGCTAGCGATCGCACCCTTCACCGTCATTCGTGCATCACGGGCAAATTGCTGCCCGTGGCGAACAATATCGCTGGTATGCGTCACACGCACATACAGTACAGAACAAATGTTTGGACACACCCTCTCATTAAAAGAGTTTTCTTTATTTTCATGACTCAAATGAAAATTGGAGATTCACACTGAAGGCATCAAAACTATGACTTAACACATGTGGAATGAAATACTTAATAAAAAAGTGTGAAACATCTGAAAATATATCTTACATTTAAGGTTCTTCAAATTAGCCACCTTTTGCTTTGATTACTGCTTTGCATACTCTTGGCATTCTCTTGATGATCTTCAAGAGGTAGTCACCGGAAATGTTTTTCACTTCACAGGTGTGCCCTGTGAGGTTTAATAAGTGGGATTTCTTGCTTTATAAATGGAGTTGGGACCATCAGTTGTGTTGTGCAGAAGTCTGGTGGATACACAGCTGATAGTCCTACTGAATAGACTGTTAGAATTTCTATTATGCCAAGAAAAAAGCAGCTAAGAAAAACGAGTGGCCATCATTACTTTAAGAAATGAAGGTCAGTCTGTCCGAAAAATTGGGAAAACTTTGAAAGTGTCCCCAAGTGCAGTGGCAAAAACCATCAAATGCTACAAAGAAACTGGCTCAGATGAGGACCACCCCAGGAAAAGAAGACCAAGAGTTACCTCTGCTGCGGAGGATAAGTTTATCTGAGTCACCAGCCTCAGGAATCGCAGGTTAACAGCAGCTCAGATTAGAGACCAGGTCAATGTCACACAGAGTTCTAGCAGCAGACACATCTCTAGAACAACTGTTAAAAGGAGACTTTGTGCAGCAGGCCTTCATGGTAAAATAGCTGCTAGGAAACCACTGCTAAGGACAGGCAACAAGCAGAAGAGACTTGTTTGGGCTAAAGAACACAAGGAATGGACATTAGACCAGTGGAAATCTGTGCTTTGGTCTGATGAGTCCAAATTTGAGATCTTTGGATCCAACCACCGTGTCTTTGTGCGATGCAGAAAAGGTGAACAGATGGACTCTACGTGCCTGGTTCCCACTGTGAAGCATGGAGGAGGAGGTGTGATGGTGTGGGGGTGCTTTGCTGGTGACACTGCTGGGAATTTATTCAAAATTGCAGGCATACTGAACCAGCATGGCTACCACAGCATCTTGCAGCGGCATGCTATTCCATCCGGTTTGCGTTTAGTTGGACTATCATTTCGTTTTCAACAGGACACTGACCCCAAACACACCTACAGGCTGTGTAAGAGCTATTTGACTAAAAAGGAGAGTGATGGGGTGCTACACCAGATGACCTGGCCTCCACAGTCACCAGACCTGAACCCAATAGAGATGGTTTGGGGGTGAGCTGGACCACAAAGTGAAGGCAAAAGGGCCAACAAGTGCTAAGCATCTCTGGGAAGTCCTTCAAGACTGTTGGAAGACCATTTCCGGTGACTACCTCTTGAAGCTCATCAAGAGAATGCAAGAGTGTGCAAAGCAGTAATCAAAGCAAAAGGTGGCTACTTAGAAGAACCTAGAATATAAGACAATATTTTCAGTTTCACACTTTTTTGTTAAGTATTTTATTCCACACATGTTAATTCATAGTTTTGATGCCTTCAATGTGAATCGACAATTTTCAGAGTCATGAAAATAAAGAAAACGCTTTGAATGAGAAGGTGTCCAAACCTTTGGTCTATACTGTACCTTACTAACGACGTCGCTGTGGCAGACAAACAAACTTTTTTTTAAGGGGGAGGTTCATGCGGCATCACAGCAACGTCACACAGAGGGACACCAATAGAAACGGAGGGGTGGAGAGCAACCGCATTAACGTCCCACCAACCTCGTAGCCAGAGGACGCAGGAACGCTGTTGCTCGTCATTCCCGGGGTGTCACATGTAGCGATGTGTGCTGCCTCAGGAACGACGAACAACCTACGTCCAAAATGAGCAACGATATTTTGAAAATGAATGACGTGTCAACAATCAACGATTTGTGCCGCTTTTCGGATTGTTAGCGGTCGCTCGTAGGTGTCACACGCAACTACGTCGCTAACAACGCCGGATGTGCGTCACGAATTCCGTGACCCCAGCGATATCTCATTAGAGATATCGTTGCGTGTAATGGGGCCTTTAGGCCTCTTTCACACATCCGTGAAGATCACGCACGTTTTTCACGGATGTGTCAAAGATGCGTATTGCCCTCCGTGTGCCGTGTTTATGGCACACATGTGTTCTCCGTGTGCTATCTGTGATAACACACGGAGAACAGGAACTTTCTACTCACCCATCCCTGGCGTTGCTGTCCGTGGTGCTGCTTTTCGGTCTCCAGCCCTGCCGATTCCCCGCTGCTGCAGCTTCTGGCCGCAGTGAAGTGAATATGCATTGAGCATAATGAGCAGGGGTCAGAAGCAAGTGACAGCAGTGGCAGAGACAGCAGTGCTGGAGAAGGTGAGTATAGAAATTCCTTATAATTCAGACATGTGTGTTTTCTCCGGTGCGTGTCACATGGATTACATCCATGTGGTCCGTGAGAGGTCCGTGTGACACCCGTCATGCCGTCTACGTCTGGAGCAAACAGGCACACGTATGCTCCACACGGACACACATTCTATGGCAAAACATGGACATGAGCACAGACCCATTGATTTTAAAGGGTCTACGTGTGCCCGTGTCTCCGGCACGTGAGGAAACGGACCAAACACGTACCGGAGACACGAACGTGTGAAGGAGGCCTTAATGAGCATGGTAGTGCTTGCTCATAACTAGTTACTAGTATTAATGTAGAATCTTAATGCAGAGATCTGTCTTTATAGCAGGGGACATTTAGAAATTGTTTACACTTTGGTACATTCAGGAGTGTGTACTTTTTTATATCTTCTGTTGTGTGTAAGTATTAAAGGTTGATTTGCCCATGATGTGCACCGATCAGCAATTTAGCAGATCAGTTGGTGCTCAATTGCTTACATTTACATTATCGTTGGCATTTATGTGCAGATGAATATTTGTATCATCATCTTCTAGCTTCAGTTTTATTGTCCTCGGCAGCACGTGTTTTCCTACATTCTATCGACTCACTGTGCAGCTTAAAATGGTAATTATTATATAGTTCTACTATTTTTTCAGTATGAAAAATGCTGAAGGTGTTGCCACCTCCCTATCAAGTTATCTCACAGTGGATGTGATTATCCAATCCATGTGCTTGATAGTTTAACCCCATTAAAAAAGGAGTTGTGTTGTAGATTAGTTTTATGTTAGTAGGTCTGTGTAACGCCGCGCTAAGTATATGGGTTGAAAATACTCTAATGATAATGAAGTCTATTTGTGACATTGTAAGAATATAATGCCTTACATGTGATTGTTTCCTTGCTTCAGCACTTTCTTAACACATGGGGCGTGTGAAATGATAAAAATTGTCTTCGGTTTCTGCTGATCTGCGGATTCTGGCTGAGCTCAGCTAGCCACAGTGGAACAATGATCCTCTAATTTAGATGTCATAGGCTACAGATTTCTCCCAAGATGTTTCTGCTCTGCTGCAGCATTCTCATTTAGAGCATTTATTACGTTATGAGCAAAGCTATTGTTGTGCTAAAAGTGAAATATCTGTTCTGAAATAATTGTCACTTGCTATACTGTTTAATAATAATGGATCTGTCCATTCCATGACTACGTTATTCCATAAGTCATGACACATTAATATTTATACAAGAAAGAGGGCATAGAAGGCCCTGAATATGTTGATATCTTATGTACAATTTACTGGATACACTATTACCCTAGCTGACATACACAAGATGGGGTCAATATATAGAATATACTCTTATGCACTGACTGCTACTAGTAAAATAAAGTTTATAGTATGTACCAAACACAAATACTAGTTATTTTTATGTCTTTTTTTTGTTATTTAGCAAATAAAAACATGTCTAATTTCTTTAAAAAACAGTGCTACTCCTTTCCACAATTTCATATATAACATAAGGATCCAGAAATTATAGGCAACAACTCCAAAATGATGCATTTAAAACACAGAGCACAAGAGTCTTTAGTTTCACCAAGATATAGAAATACCCCATAGACACCGTAATGCAAATGTATAAAACATTTTATTATTAATAGCGCACAGGGTATTACAAAAAGTACAGAACAACAATCAAGAAAACCGGAATGGGTAAGTGAAGGAAGAGGGGAGAACCCCACGTGACCCAGGACGGATGTCAAGTATCATATAGGACCTGCTAATACAGATATATATATATATATTATTATAGTAGCCTCATGCCCATAGGGAAGGCCCACATAGGGGCCAAGGATCCATTGTGCCGCTAGTTAATGGCCCAATACATAAACATATGGCCTTCTATCAGGCAATACCTCAGATATAACTGCAGGCCTATATATAAGACTGACACAATGGCCAAAGTTCGCTCCACAGCTAGGCTAAAACCTCATATACAGATAGGAGGTGCCCAGGCAGTATCGCTTAATCAACCGTCAATAAGGCATGAGGGCTTACCAAAAACAAGCAGAACGTCCGAGAGTCCTGGAGGACACGTGGGGACCGACGTCCCAACACGTGTTTCGTCAAGTGCTTCGTCGGGGGACGATAGTTAAAAAGTGCAGAAAGTGGAGTTTAAGAAGGGAACCTGATTATCAGTGACACGCCTCCATTTCCCCATGTGCACTGGAGTGGATGACCGCTACAGAACGCGCCGCGGCTCAGTATCGGCGGCCGGAAACCGGCGGAGTAAGAACTTCCGGTGACGTCACCATATGGTACATCCGGTTCCCCGCCGCAACGAGCGTTGCCATGGACGCAATACCAATCAACAGGCGGAAACCACTGCAGTGCTACGTAAGATGGACCTGCCCCTAAAGGAAACGCTAATCAAACCTCCACAATCCCATCAATGACAACATAGTATATAATGCACAAGCAAATACTGGACATTTTTGTATATGAGATATGAAATATCCCCTAATGACACACATCAGGGGAATATATATTACAAAACACATGCACATTATGCATTATTTATATACAATCACCAGGAGTGGTGCTTATTTAAGAGAAATAGAGGGAAGAGGAAGAGGATAGATAGGCAGACGTCTGCAAAGGAGTATAGATGTAAGAACATAGACATAGATGTATACACAGTAATTTCAGCATGAAAACAATTACAGATAATCCATGTCCATGTCCGTCACAATTCCGTAGCCTCCCAATTTTTGTTCTGTAAACGCATATGAGCCTCCATTTCTTCCAGGTCGAAATTGAATACAGGGGGCAGTAAGGGGAAAGGGGGGGGGGGAAGAGGGGGGGGGAGGGGGGAGGGGATAGGGGGGAAGGGGGGGGATGGAGAGGAAGGGGAAGGGGAAAGGGGGGGCCAGAATGGTGGAAGTTCATGACAAAAACAGGTCCCTTAAAATTAAACAAAAGATAAAAAGACACACTGTTAAAAGAGTCATAAGACCACCAATATATACAGCATGAAAAGATAACACTAAAAATACGCTAGGGGTTACGCAACTATTCACACCTCTGTTGCGTGTTCATAGTGGACTCAACCACCCCGAAAACCAACTATCAAGTTAATTGAATCCGACTGGGAGGAGCTCAACCCCCCTCTCTCATCTCTCCAGTCGGACTTATTTAGGATACCATTATTATGGGGATAAGAACGGTAGTTATAGAAATGGGGCGAAGGAAAGCCGTTCATTCAGCCCATCTGGTGCCTGAGTACTAAAAACAAAGATCCAACGGCACTCCACTTGTGCCAGCCGTTTTTTGAGGTCACCGCCCCGAATTCCCAGATGTACCTTATCGATACCGCGGACCTGAAGGGATGTAGGGTCACAGTTGTGAACCTCCCTAAAATGTCTGGGTATCGTTTTTAGGGATTCGGGGTTGGTGGCCTCTTTGGCCGCCAGAACATCACGCACATGCTCCCTCGTGCGAATTCGGAGCTCGCGTGAGGTCAGACCGACATATATCTTGTTACAGCCACACGTGGCGTAATATATTACGCCAGATGTGCTGCAAGAGATATATGCCCGAATGGAAAACTCCCTCTTTCCGTCCGCTGAGCAGAAAGTTGTGGCCCGAATGATGTTCTGGCAGCCACGGCAGCTACCACAAGGGTAGCAACCGACACGTTGGGGACCACATCCAAAGAGGGGGGTTCTCTTGGCAACATAGTGACTATGCACCAATGTATCCCTGAGACTCCTACCCCTCCTTGCCGTCATCAAGGGGCGTTCCGGTAAATAGCCACGAAGGGAGGGCTCAGTATGGAGGATGGCCCAATGTTTGTTTAGTACACCTCTGATTTGGTCCCACTGTCGGCAATAGGTGGAAATAAATCTCGCCACTGGACTAGACGTGGGTTTTGTGATTACATTCCCAGATAGGAGCTGATCCCGCTGGGAGTGTTTAGCACGCTGGTAACCCTTTTTGATGGATCTCTTACTGTACCCCCTCATTATGAACCTCTCTCTCATATCCCCTGATTCGGATTCAAATCCATCATCCGACGAGCACAGCCTGCGTAACCGCAGAAACTGGCCCGTCGGGATGGCGTTCACCGTCGACCTGGGGTGACCCGAGGTAGCATGGAGGAGGGAATTGACCGAAGTAGTTTTCCGGAAGATGGTAGTGGAAACAGCCCCGTTAGATTCCACCGAGATTCGAATGTCCAAAAATTCGATGGTCCTTGGTCCGACTTGATGAGTTAAATAGATGTTATAGCTATTGGAGTTAAGATGACGCACAAAATCCTCCAGCTCGGAGCCGGTTCCCCCCCAGACGACCAGAATGTCGTCAATATAGCGCAGCCAACACTGCGCATGGGAGCTCGCCGGCACGCCGTCCCCGAAAACCTCCCTCTCCCAATAACCGAGAAAGAGGTTTGCGTAAGACGGCGCGCAGGCCGCCCCCATCGCAGTGCCGCGCCGCTGGAGGAAGAACCGGTCCCGAAACACAAAGAAATTGTGCGTCAATATAAACTCCAACAGCTCCATAATGAGAGCGGACAAGGACCCATCGAGGCTACTCGAATCCAAGTAGAATCGCACGGCGGCCAGCCCATCCCGATGGCCAATGCTGGAATAAAGGGCCTCCACATCCATTGTTACCAAAATCGCCTCCTCCAAGATAAGACCCTCCAGTCTCCTTAGGACGTCAGCAGTGTCTCTGACATGAGAGGGCAACGTCTCCACTAAGGGATGTAAGTAGTGTTCGATGAATTTACATGTGACGTCGCACAGCCCTCCCATGCCAGAGACAATGGGACGCCCAGGAGGTGTCTTGGGGTTTTTGTGAATCTTGGGGAGGAGGTAGAAAGTTGGAACAACAGGTGTTTTTACTAGGAGGCCCTCATAAATTTTTTTGGGGATAATCCCCTCCTCAAATGCCCTCAGTAATATCAACTCCAGGTCACTGGTGAAACCGCGTATGGGGTTATGATGGAGAGGTTCATATGCCTCCCGGTCCCTTAATTGCCGCCATGCCTCCCTCTCATATAGCTCCACTGGCCAAATTACCACATTCCCGCCCTTGTCGGCAGGTTTAATCACCACCCCGTCCAATGATTCGATCTCCCGTAGTGCCATTTGTTGTTGTCTAGTAAGGTTGTTTTCTTCAGCGCTCTATTGGGAGACCCAGACGATTGGGGTATAGCTACTGCCTCCGGAGGCCACACAAAGCACTACACCAAAAAGTGCAAGGCCCCTCCCCTTCTGGCTATACCCCCCCGTGGTATCACGGGTTCTCCAGTTTTCAAGCTTTGTGCGAAGGAGGTCAGACATCCATACATAGCTCCACAGATTTTAGTCAGCAGTAGCTGCTGACTATTTCGGATGGAAGAAAAGAGGGCCCATATAGGGCCCCCAGCATGCTCCCTTCTCACCCGTGGATGGTGTTGTAAGGTTGAGGTACCTATTGCTGGTACAGGGGCTGGAGCCCCACATGCTGCTTTCCTTCCACATCCCCTTGTAGGGCTCTGTGGAAGTGGGATCCTGCCGGCTTCTAAGCTCTGACGCCGGGCTCCATCCACAGACCCAGTTGAACCTGATGGATATGGAGCAGGAGTACAATCAGGGACAAGGCCCTGCATCATACAGGTACTCTGTGTCCCCGGCAGGCACAGACACACTCCGGGCTGGCTGGGTGTTGTAGTGCGCCGGGGACCGTAACGTTGGAGTTAGTGTTCCTACAGTTTACTGGGGGACTTTGTGTTGTGGGAACGCAGCGCCGACCCCCACTGGATCGGGCGGCGCTGCTGTGACTTGTGGTGCGCCGGGGACACGCCGACCGCGCTTTTACGGCGGCGGCGTTTATAACTTTAGTCCCCGGCTTTTTGCGGCCTAGCTCCGCTTCGTTCCCGCCCCCACCCTGTCAATCAGGGTAGGGGAGAGACGCTGTTTCGCAGCAGCGACGAGGGCTGGAGCCTGATTTACATGCTCCAGCCCTCTCACTAGGCACAGAGGGAAGCAGGCTTCCCGCTCTTAGCCAGGAACGCCCAGGGCCCGCCCCCCCTCCTCTCCCAGGACGCCGGCAGCCATTACATGCAGTCTGGCTGGAGGAAGGACGCAAGGCTCTGGGAGACCTGGACTAGGGGGCTTTTGGAGACCACACACCCGCTCTTAAGCGGGCGGTAAGCGGCATTTCAGCTGGCCCCTCTAGTGCCTCAGTGTGTATTGGTGTACTGTGTCACCAGATATATATATTTATTTATTTCTTGCACTGTGAGGTCGCTTCCTGGCTGGATACCCAGATCGCTCTGAGGAAGCAGCAACATGTCATCCACAAAACGCAAGGCTGCCAAGGCTAGGGCTGTGTACACTGCGTGTGCTGCATGTGGGGCTGCTCTACCAGCAGGCTCCGATGACCCCCATTGTGTGCAATGCTCCGATCCGGTGCTGCTTCGCCAGCCGGAGTCCGGAGAGGTAGTGACCCAGGCTGAGACGCTTGTAAGTTCTGCCCCGGCGCCAGGGACAGACTTTGCAGTTTTTGCTGATAGAATGTCTGTGACTATGACAAAAATCCTTGAAACTTTGCAATCCATGTCTGGGGCTCAGTCTTTGGACTCGGCGAGGTCTCTGTCCTCTGGCCCCCCTCAGCTGGATCCAATCCAGACTACAAGGGGGTCCCCGGCTTCACAAGCTGAGGATTATGACTCAGATGATAGCCCCAGCCACCCTAAGCGAGCTCGCTGGGAAAGACCCTCAACGTCATCACACTGCTCAGGGTCTCAGCGCAATCAGTCTCCCTGTGAGGTGTCTGAAGAGAGTGATCAGGAATCCACTCCTGGAACCCCTCTCAACCTGGATACCCCTGATGGGGACGCCATGGTAAACGACCTCATCTCAGCCATCAATAGGCTGTTAGATATTTCTCCCCCAGCCCCTTCAGCACAAGAGGCAGCTGCAGAGCAGGAGAAGTTTCGTTTCCTCTATCCCAAGCGTAAATTGAGTGCTTTGTTGGATCACTCTGACTTCAGAGAATCAATCCAGAAACACGACGCTCACCCAGAAAGACGTTTCTCTAAACGTTCTAGGGATACACGTTATCCTTTCCCCCCTGATGTGGTCAAGCGCTGGACCCAGTGTCCAAAGGTAGACCCCCCGATTTCCAAACTTGCAGCTAGATCCATAGTTGCAGTGGAGGATGGCGCTTCACTTAAAGATGCCAATGACAGACAGATGGACCTTTGGTTAAAATCTGTCTATGAAGCTATCGGCGCGTCGTTTGCTCCGGCATTCGCAGCCGTATGGGCTCTCCAGGCTATTTCAGCTGGTTTAGCAAAAGTGGATGCTATCATACATCCAGCAGTGCCACAAGTGGCGTCCCTTACCTCGCAGATGTCTGCGTTTGCGTCTTACGCTATCAATGCGGTCCTAGAATCTACCAGCCGCACCTCAATGGCGTCCGCCAATTCGGTAGTTTTGCGCAGAGCCTTGTGGTTAAGGGACTGGAAGGCAGATGCTGGTTCCAAAAAATGTTTAACCAGCTTGCCTTTATCTAGAGATAGACTGTTTGGCGAGCCATTGGCTGACATCATTAAGCAGTCCAAGGGTAAAGACTCTTCTTTACCCCAGCCCAGAACAAGCAAACCTCAGCAGAAAAAGTGGCAGCAGAGGTTTCAGTCCTTTCGAGGTTCGGGCAAGACACCATTTACCTCGTCCAAAGGGTCTCAGAGGACGCAAAGAAACTCAGATTCCTGGCGGGCTCACGCACGCCCCAAGAAAGCAAATGGAGGAACCGCTTCCAAAGCGGCTACCTCATGACTTCCAGCCCCCTCCCGCCGAATCTCCGGTCGGGGGCAGGCTCTCCCGCTTTTGCGACATTTGGCTGTCACAGGTCAAGGACCGGTGGGTGACAGACATTTTGTCTCGCGGGTACAGAATCGAGTTCAGTTCTCGTCCTCCAGCCCGATTCTTCAGAACCTCCCCACATCCAGACCGAGCAGATGCTCTGCGGCAGGCGGTGGACTCCCTAAGAGCGGAAGGAGTAGTGATCCCTGTCCCTCCTCAGGAACAGGGTCGAGGGTTTTACTCCAATCTCTTTGTGGTTCCAAAAAAGGACGGCTCATTCCGTCCTGTTCTGGACCTAAAACTGCTCAACAAACATGTGCACGCCAGGCGGTTCCGGATGGAAACCCTACGATCTGTCATTGCCTCAATGTCTCGAGGAGACTTCCTTGCCTCAATAGACATCAAAGATGCTTATCTCCACGTGCCAATTGCTACAGAACATCAACGTTTTCTACGTTTTGTGATAGGAGACGACCATCTTCAGTTCGTAGCTCTGCCATTCGGTCTGGCGACAGCCCCACGGGTCTTCACCAAGGTCATGGCGGCAGTGGTAGCAGTCTTGCACTCTCAGGGACACTCGGTGATCCCTTACCTAGACGATCTACTGGTCAAGGCACCCTCTCAAGAGACATGCCAACTCAGCCTGAATGCTACGCTGGAGACTCTACAGTCTTTCGGATGGATCATCAACTTTCCAAAGTCGATCCTGTCACCGACCCAATCACTCACGTATCTTGGCATGGAGTTCCATACTCTAGCAGCGATAGTGAAGCTTCCGCTGAACAAACAGCGATCACTACAAACAGGGGTGCAATCTCTCCTTCAGGGTCAGTCGCACCCCTTGCGGCGCCTCATGCACTTCCTAGGGAAGATGGTGGCAGCCATGGAAGCAGTTCCATTTGCGCAGTTTCATCTGCGCCCACTTCAATGGGACATTCTCCGCCAATGGGACGGAAAGTCAACGTCACTAGACAGGAAAGTCTCCCTTTCCCAGACGGCCAAGGACTCTCTACAATGGTGGCTCCTTCCCACCTCATTGTCTCAGGGAAGATCCTTCCTGCCCCCATCCTGGGCAGTGGTCACGACAGATGCGAGTCTGTCAGGGTGGGGAGCAGTTTTTCTCCACCACAGGACTCAGGGAACGTGGACTCCGCAGGAGTCCACCCTTCAGATCAATGTTCTGGAAATCAGGGCAGTGTATCTTGCCCTACTAGCCTTCCAACAGTGGCTGGAAGGAAAGCAGATCCGAATCCAGTCGGACAACTCCACAGCGGTGGCATACATCAACCACCAAGGAGGGACGCGCAGTCGGCAAGCCTTCCAAGAAGTCCGGCGCATTCTAATGTGGGTGGAAGACACAGCATCCACCATATCCGCGGTTCACATCCCAGGCGTCGAAAACTGGGAAGCAGACTTCCTCAGTCGCCAGGGCATGGACGCAGGGGAATGGTCCCTTCACCCGGACGCGTTTCAGGAAATCTGTCGCCGCTGGGGAGTGCCGGACGTCGACCTAATGGCGTCCCGGCACAACAACAAGGTCCCGGCATTTATGGCGAGGTCGCGCGATCAAAGAGCTCTGGCGGCAGACGCCTTAGTACAAGATTGGTCGCAGTTCCGGCTCCCATACGTATTCCCGCCTCTGGCACTCTTGCCCAGAGTCTTACGCAAGATCAGATCCGATTGCAGCCGCGTCATACTCGTCGCCCCAGACTGGCCGAGGAGATCGTGGTATCCGGATCTGTGGCATCTCACGGTCGGCCGACCGTGGTCACTTCCAGACAGACCAGACTTACTGTCCCAAGGGCCGTTTTTCCATCAGAATTCTGCGGCCCTGAACCTGACTGTGTGGCCATTGAGTCCTGGATCCTAGCGTCTGCAGGATTATCCCAAGGAGTTGTAGCCACAATGAGACAGGCTAGAAAGTCGACTTCTGCTAAGATCTACCACAGAACGTGGAAGATTTTCTTATCCTGGTGTTCCGCTCAGGGAGTGTCTCCCTGGCCATTTGCATTGCCCACTTTTCTTTCTTTCCTGCAATCGGGGTTAGAAAAGGGCTTGTCGCTCAGCTCCCTTAAAGGGCAAGTATCGGCAATATCCGTGTTTTTTCAGAAGCGTCTAGCACGTCTTCCTAAGGTGCGCACGTTCCTGCAGGGGGTCTGTCATATTGTGCCCCCGTACAGGCGGCCGTTAGATCCATGGGATCTGAACAGGGTACTAGTTGCTCTCCAGAAGCCGCCTTTCGAGCCTCTGAAGGAAGTTTCCTTTTCTCGCCTGTCACAGAAAGTGGCGTTTCTTGTTGCGATCACATCGCTTCGGCGAGTGTCGGAGCTGGCAGCTCTGTCATCCAAGGCTCCCTTCCTGGTGTTCCACCAGGACAAGGTAGTGCTGCGCCCCATTCCGGAGTTTCTCCCTAAGGTCGTCTCCTCGTTTCATCTTAATCAGGATATATCCTTGCCTTCCTTTTGTCCTCATCCGGTTCACCGGTATGAAAAGGACGTACGTTTGCTGGATCTGGTGAGAGCACTCAGAATCTACATTTCCCGCACGGCGCCCATGCGCCGTTCCGATGCACTTTTTGTCCTTGTCGCTGGTCCGCGCAAGGGGTTGCAGGCTTCTAAAGCCACCCTGGCTCGATGGATCAAAGAACCAATTCTAGAGGCCTACCGTTCTGCGGGGCTTCCGGTTCCTTCAGGGCTAAAAGCCCACTCAACCAGAGCCGTGGGTGCGTCCTGGGCATTACGACACCAGGCTTCAGCTCAACAAGTGTGCCAGGCAGCTACCTGGTCTGCACACTTTCACCAAGCATTATCAGGTGCATACCTATGCTTCGGCGGATGCCAGCTTAGGTAGAAGAGTCCTGCAGGCGGCAGTGACACCCCCGTAGGGGAGGGCTGTTTTGCAGCTCTAACATGAGGTATTTCTTTACCCACCCAGGGACAGCTTTTGGACGTCCAAATCGTCTGGGTCTCCCAATAGAGCGCTGAAGAAGAAGGGAATTTTGTTACTTACCGTAAATTCCTTTTCTTCTAGCTCTTATTGGGAGACCCAGCACCCGCCCTGTTGTCCTTCGGGATTTTTTTGTGGTTTGCGGGTACACATGTTGTTCATGTTGAACGGTTTTTCAGTTCTCCGATGTTACTCGGAGTTAATTTGTTTAAACCAGTTATTGGCTTTCCTCCTTCTTGCTTTGGCACTAAAACTGGAGAACCCGTGATACCACGGGGGGGTATAGCCAGAAGGGGAGGGGCCTTGCACTTTTTGGTGTAGTGCTTTGTGTGGCCTCCGGAGGCAGTAGCTATACCCCAATCGTCTGGGTCTCCCAATAAGAGCTAGAAGAAAAGGAATTTACGGTAAGTAACAAAATTCCCTTCTTTACCCCCTCTCCGTGGGAGTTGCTGGATATCTTTTGACACTAATTCACAGAAGATCTGAATCGGGGGGCATAAAGACAAGGGCGGAAATGTGGCAGACCTTGGCATTGTGTGGCGTGGAAAATTACCTGATTGGTGGTGGGCCGACTCCTCCTCTAGCTCCTCAAGCGCAGCAATAGCCTCCTGTTCACGGATGGAAGTACTAGATTCCCCTGTGGCTCTCTTAGAATGTAGTTTATGTAGTACCAACTTCCGCAAGAACAAATGGAGGTCTTTGATCACTGAAAAGAGATTGAAGTTAGTGTGGGGCACAAATGACAACCCCAACTTCAACACCTCCGTCTGCGTAGGGGTGAGGACATGCTTGGATAAGTTGATTACCTCCATCTGTCCATCACCTCCTTTTTTCCGAGCCAGAGGAGGAGGGGCCGACCGTCCACCACCCAGCGCCAAGGTCTGTTGATTCCGAGCCTGGACCGATCTAGTGTTCGGTCTTACATTCCTGATATTTTCAGATGCAGTGTCTTCCTCCAGTGAGGACATAGATGAGGCAGACATTGACATGGACGAGGCCTGATGCTTCTTCTTTTTGTTGGGGAAGGACATACCTCGCCAGCGAAAAACCTGACCATTTTTATAGTCCGTGACGTCACGTTGGTATTTCTTCGTCTTGGTACTCAGGATCTCCTTTTCCCACTTAGTAAACTCCTTATCAAGTGAATCGTTGTATTTAGACAACTCCTCAGGGGTAAGTTCAGAGTCAAGGTTGGCCTGAGCGTCTGCAATTTCACTCTCCAGATCATTAATGGACTTTTCATTCAGCTCGATAAGGAGCTGCATGAAAATCCTGGAGCAGTTGGACGCGGCCTCCTCCCACTTTGTTTTAACTGTCTCATCTGAGACCACAAACGAGGGGAAGACCCTGACTCGTAATCCCCTGGGGACTAATCCCCTATCAATGTATCTTTTCATAAAAGCCACATTCCACCACAGTCGTGTCTTCCTATTCAGCATGGTTTTAAGACTATTCATGCGGTCTATGGTGGACCTAGAACTCATAGTAGGTAACTCCTCCCCTCCAGCTTCAAAAACTCTATCCAGTTGGGTTTCCCACGTTTTCTCGCGGGCTTTATAATCCATGGAAACCTGGAATAAGCCTGTGATAAACCACAGAATAACTGTCATATATAACATAAGGATCCAGAAATTATAGGCAACAACTCCAAAATGATGCATTTAAAACACAGAGCACAAGAGTCTTTAGTTTCACCAAGATATAGAAATACCCCATAGACACCGTAATGCAAATGTATAAAACATTTTATTATTAATAGCGCACAGGGTATTACAAAAAGTACAGAACAACAATCAAGAAAACCGGAATGGGTAAGTGAAGGAAGAGGGGAGAACCCCACGTGACCCAGGACGGATGTCAAGTATCATATAGGACCTGCTAATACAGATATATATATATATATTATTATAGTAGCCTCATGCCCATAGGGAAGGCCCACATAGGGGCCAAGGATCCATTGTGCCGCTAGTTAATGGCCCAATACATAAACATATGGCCTTCTATCAGGCAATACCTCAGATATACCTCCCCTTACTGCCCCCTGTATTCAATTTCGACCTGGAAGAAATGGAGGCTCATATGCGTTTACAGAACAAAAATTGGGAGGCTACGGAATTGTGACGGACATGGACATGGATTATCTGTAATTGTTTTCATGCTGAAATTACTGTGTATACATCTATGTCTATGTTCTTACATCTATACTCCTTTGCAGACGTCTGCCTATCTATCCTCTTCCTCTTCCCTCTATTTCTCTTAAATAAGCACCACTCCTGGTGATTGTATATAAATAATGCATAATGTGTATGTGTTTTGTAATATATATTCCCCTGATGTGTGTCATTAGGGGATATTTCATATCTCATATACAAAAATGTCCAGTATTTGCTTGTGCATTATATACTATGTTGTCATTGATGGGATTGTGGAGGTTTGATTAGCGTTTCCTTTAGGGGCAGGTCCATCTTACGTAGCACTGCAGTGGTTTCCGCCTGTTGATTGGTATCGCGTCCATGGCAACGCTCGTTGCGGCGGGGAACCGGATGTACCATATGGTGACGTCACCGGAAGTTCTTACTCCGCCGGTTTCCGGCCGCCGATACTGAGCCGCGGCGCGTTCCGTAGCGGTCATCCACTCCAGTGCACATGGGGAAATGGAGGCGTGTCACTGATAATCAGGTTCCCTTCTTAAACTCCACTTTCTGCACTTTTTAACTATCGTCCCCCGACGAAGCACTTGACGAAACACGTGTTGGGACGTCGGTCCCCACGTGTCCTCCAGGACTCTCGGACGTTCTGCTTGTTTTTGGTAAGCCCTCATGCCTATGTGGGCCTTCCCTATGGGCATGAGGCTACTATAATAATATATATATATCTGTATTAGCAGGTCCTATATGATACTTGACATCCGTCCTGGGTCACGTGGGGTTCTCCCCTCTTCCTTCACTTACCCATTCCGGTTTTCTTGATTGTTGTTCTGTACTTTTTGTAATACCCTGTGCGCTATTAATAATAAAATGTTTTATACATTTGCATTACGGTGTCTATGGGGTATTTCTATATCTTGGTGAAACTAAAGACTCTTGTGCTCTGTGTTTTAAATGCATCATTTTGGAGTTGTTGCCTATAATTTCTGGATCCTTATGTTATATATGACAGTTATTCTGTTGTTTATCACAGGCTTATTCCAGGTTTCCATGGATTATAAAGCCCGCGAGAAAACGTGGGAAACCCAACTGGATAGAGTTTTTGAAGCTGGAGGGGAGGAGTTACCTACTACGAGTTCTAGGTCCACCATTGACCGCATGAATAGTCTTAAAACCATGCTGAATAGGAAGACACGACTGTGGTGGAACGTGGCTTTTATGAAAAGATACATTGATAGGGGATTAGTCCCCAGGGGATTACGAGTCAGGGTCTTCCCCTCGTTTGTGGTCTCAGATGAGACAGTTAAAACAAAGTGGGAGGAGGCCGCGTCCAACTGCTCCAGGATTTTCATGCAGCTCCTTATCGAGCTGAATGAAAAGTCCATTAATGATCTGGAGAGTGAAATTGCAGACGCTCAGGCCAACCTTGACTCTGAACTTACCCCTGAGGAGTTGTCTAAATACAACGATTCACTTGATAAGGAGTTTACTAAGTGGGAAAAGGAGATCCTGAGTACCAAGACGAAGAAATACCAACGTGACGTCACGGACTATAAAAATGGTCAGGTTTTTCGCTGGCGAGGTATGTCCTTCCCCAACAAAAAGAAGAAGCATCAGGCCTCGTCCATGTCAATGTCTGCCTCATCTATGTCCTCACTGGAGGAAGACACTGCATCTGAAAATATCAGGAATGTAAGACCGAACACTAGATCGGTCCAGGCTCGGAATCAACAGACCTTGGCGCTGGGTGGTGGACGGTCGGCCCCTCCTCCTCTGGCTCGGAAAAAAGGAGGTGATGGACAGATGGAGGTAATCAACTTATCCAAGCATGTCCTCACCCCTACGCAGACGGAGGTGTTGAAGTTGGGGTTGTCATTTGTGCCCCACACTAACTTCAATCTCTTTTCAGTGATCAAAGACCTCCATTTGTTCTTGCGGAAGTTGGTACTACATAAACTACATTCTAAGAGAGCCACAGGGGAATCTAGTACTTCCATCCGTGAACAGGAGGCTATTGCTGCGCTTGAGGAGCTAGAGGAGGAGACGGCCCACCACCAATCAGGTAATTTTCCACGCCACACAATGCCAAGGTCTGCCACATTTCCGCCCTTGTCTTTATGCCCCCCGATTCAGATCTTCTGTGAATTAGTGTCAAAAGATATCCAGCAACTCCCACGGAGAGGGGGTAAAAACAACCTTACTAGACAACAACAAATGGCACTACGGGAGATCGAATCATTGGACGGGGTGGTGATTAAACCTGCCGACAAGGGCGGGAATGTGGTAATTTGGCCAGTGGAGCTATATGAGAGGGAGGCATGGCGGCAATTAAGGGACCGGGAGGCATATGAACCTCTCCATCATAACCCCATACGCGGTTTCACCAGTGACCTGGAGTTGATATTACTGAGGGCATTTGAGGAGGGGATTATCCCCAAAAAAATTTATGAGGGCCTCCTAGTAAAAACACCTGTTGTTCCAACTTTCTACCTCCTCCCCAAGATTCACAAAAACCCCAAGACACCTCCTGGGCGTCCCATTGTCTCTGGCATGGGAGGGCTGTGCGACGTCACATGTAAATTCATCGAACACTACTTACATCCCTTAGTGGAGACGTTGCCATCTCATGTCAGAGACACTGCTGACGTCCTAAGGAGACTGGAGGGTCTTATCTTGGAGGAGGAGGCGATTTTGGTAACAATGGATGTGGAGGCCCTTTATTCCAGCATTGGCCATCGGGATGGGCTGGCCGCCGTGCGATTCTACTTGGATTCGAGTAGCCTCGATGGGTCCTTGTCCGCTCTCATTATGGAGCTGTTGGAGTTTATATTGACGCACAATTTCTTTGTGTTTCGGGACCGGTTCTTCCTCCAGCGGCGCGGCACTGCGATGGGGGCGGCCTGCGCGCCGTCTTACGCAAACCTCTTTCTCGGTTATTGGGAGAGGGAGGTTTTCAGGGACGGCGTGCCGGCGAGCTCCCATGCGCAGTGTTGGCTGCGCTATATTGACGACATTCTGGTCGTCTGGGGGGGAACCGGCTCCGAGCTGGAGGATTTTGTGCGTCATCTTAACTCCAATAGCTATAACATCTATTTAACTCATCAAGTCGGACCAAGGACCATCGAATTTTTGGACATTCGAATCTCGGTGGAATCTAACGGGGCTGTTTCCACTACCATCTTCCGGAAAACTACTTCGGTCAATTCCCTCCTCCATGCTACCTCGGGTCACCCCAGGTCGACGGTGAACGCCATCCCGACGGGCCAGTTTCTGCGGTTACGCAGGCTGTGCTCGTCGGATGATGGATTTGAATCCGAATCAGGGGATATGAGAGAGAGGTTCATAATGAGGGGGTACAGTAAGAGATCCATCAAAAAGGGTTACCAGCGTGCTAAACACTCCCAGCGGGATCAGCTCCTATCTGGGAATGTAATCACAAAACCCACGTCTAGTCCAGTGGCGAGATTTATTTCCACCTATTGCCGACAGTGGGACCAAATCAGAGGTGTACTAAACAAACATTGGGCCATCCTCCATACTGAGCCCTCCCTTCGTGGCTATTTACCGGAACGCCCCTTGATGACGGCAAGGAGGGGTAGGAGTCTCAGGGATACATTGGTGCATAGTCACTATGTTGCCAAGAGAACCCCCCTCTTTGGATGTGGTCCCCAACGTGTCGGTTGCTACCCTTGTGGTAGCTGCCGTGGCTGCCAGAACATCATTCGGGCCACAACTTTCTGCTCAGCGGACGGAAAGAGGGAGTTTTCCATTCGGGCATATATCTCTTGCAGCACATCTGGCGTAATATATTACGCCACGTGTGGCTGTAACAAGATATTTGTCGGTCTGACCTCACGCGAGCTCCGAATTCGCACGAGGGAGCATGTGCGTGATGTTCTGGCGGCCAAAGAGGCCACCAACCCCGAATCCCTAAAAACGATACCCAGACATTTTAGGGAGGTTCACAACTGTGACCCTACATCCCTTCAGGTCCGCGGTATCGATAAGGTACATCTGGGAATTCGGGGCGGTGACCTCAAAAAACGGCTGGCACAAGTGGAGTGCCGTTGGATCTTTGTTTTGGGTACTCAGGCACCAGATGGGCTGAATGAACGGCTTTCCTTCGCCCCATTTCTATAACTACCGTTCTTATCCCCATAATAATGGTATCCTAAATAAGTCCGACTGGAGAGATGAGAGAGGGGGGTTGAGCTCCTCCCAGTCGGATTCAATTAACTTGATAGTTGGTTTTCGGGGTGGTTGAGTCCACTATGAACACGCAACAGAGGTGTGAATAGTTGCGTAACCCCTAGCGTATTTTTAGTGTTATCTTTTCATGCTGTATATATTGGTGGTCTTATGACTCTTTTAACAGTGTGTCTTTTTATCTTTTGTTTAATTTTAAGGGACCTGTTTTTGTCATGAACTTCCACCATTCTGGCCCCCCCTTTCCCCTTCCCCTTCCTCTCCATCCCCCCCTTCCCCCCTTTCCCCTCCGCCCTCCCCCCCCCTCTCCCCCCCACGCCCCCTTTCCCCTTACTGCCCCCCTGTATTCAATTTCGACCTGGAAGAAATGGAGGCTCATATGCGTTTACAGAACAAAAATTGGGAGGCTACGGAATTGTGACGGACATGGACATGGATTATCTGTAATTGTTTTCATGCTGAAATTACTGTGTATACATCTATGTCTATGTTCTTACATCTATACTCCTTTGCAGACGTCTGCCTATCTATCCTCTTCCTCTTCCCTCTATTTCTCTTAAATAAGCACCACTCCTGGTGATTGTATATAAATAATGCATAATGTGCATGTGTTTTGTAATATATATTCCCCTGATGTGTGTCATTAGGGGATATTTCATATCTCATATACAAAAATGTCCAGTATTTGCTTGTGCATTATATACTATGTTGTCATTGATGGGATTTTGGAGGTTTGATTAGCGTTTCCTTTAGGGGCAGGTCCATCTTACATAGCACTGCAGTGGTTTCCTAAAGCAGGAGAGAAGCAAAGTCCTGCACCACCGCAGATTACCTGCAATATCGCTTGCGGTACCGCCTGTGCCTGTGCTCGGGTGGAGAGCCTGGAGGGTCCGACAATCCAAGAGCGGGGTGCTGGTCATAAGGCAAAGTCCATTGATGAAGCGTGAGAGTAGAAAGAGACCGCACTCAATCCGCTGTGAAGGATTTCTTTATTCAAACACGTGCAGAGTGGAGGGCTGGAGACACACTGTGAGCTGGCTCCTCAAGAATGGACGACAGCTGTTTCGCCCAAATTGGGCTTCCACAGGTCCACTCTGCACGTGTTTGAATAAAGAAATCCTTCACAGCGGATTGAGTGCGGTCTCTTTCTACTCTCACTGCAGTGGTTTCTGCCTGTTGATTGGTATCGCGTCCATGGCAACGCTCGTTGCGGCGGGGAACCGGATGTACCATATGGTGACGTCACCGGAAGTTCTTACTCCGCCGGTTTCCGGCCGCCGATACTGAGCCGCGGCGCGTTCCATAGCGGTCATCCACTCCAGTGCACATGGGGAAATGGAGGCGTGTCACTGATAATCAGGTTCCCTTCTTAAACTCCACTTCCTGCACTTTTTAACTATCGTCCCCCGACGAAGCACTTGACGAAACACGTGTTGGGACGTCGGTCCCCACGTGTCCTCCAGGACTCTCGGACGTTCTGCTTGTTTTTGGTAAGCCCTCATGCCTTATTGACGGTTTATTAAGCGATACTGCCTGGGCACCTCCTATCTGTATATGAGGTTTTAGCCTAGCTGTGGAGCGAACTTTGGCCATTGTGTCAGTCTTATATATAGGCCTGCAGTTATATCTGAGGTATTGCCTGATAGAAGGCCATATGTTTATGTATTGGGCCATTAACTAGCGGCACAATGGATCCTTGGCCCCTATGTGGGCCTTCCCTATGGGCATGAGGCTACTATAATAATATATATATATATCTGTATTAGCAGGTCCTATATGATACTTGACATCTGTCCTGGGTCACGTGGGGTTCTCCCCTCTTCCTTCACTTACCCATTCCGGTTTTCTTGATTGTTGTTCTGTACTTTTTGTAATACCCTGTGCGCTATTAATAATAAAATGTTTTATACATTTGCATTACGGTGTCTATGGGGTATTTCTATATCTTGGTGAAACTAAAGACTCTTGTGCTCTGTGTTTTAAATCCTTTCCACAATTTGTATGTTAGGCTGGAGTCACATTAGCGTTTTGCATCCAATGCGAGATCAATGGGTGCGATATGCTAATGATTCCCGACTCAGGCTCTGCTGCGAGCGTGAGTCGAGTCTCATGCGACTGTGACCCGATCTTGCGATTGGGTCACAACTGCGAAGGAGAGGGCGGGTGCTGCAGAGGAGAGGGAGGGGTTAAATCTCCATATCTCCTCCATTGTCAGCCTGTAGGTATATATCGCACTGCACTTGGATAAGATCCGAATGAAGTCCGATGTTTCTCTCGCAACTATATACTTGAATGGGTGTGAGTGATATGGCTCTCGCAGACAATCGCAGCATACTGCGATCTGAGCTGCAGCATTGTCTTACATGGGGCCGAGTGCAATGCGAGATTTTCTCACATTGTACTCGTCCAAGTCATATGCAAGTGTGACTCCAGCCTTACATTGAAACTTAGGGTATGGTTCCATTTGCACATAGCTTCCGGTGCAAGACCATTGGAAGCGATATGCTAATGACCATTTGTTGTGAACGTCAGCTAAGTGTCATGTGATTGTATCACAGCTGCGGAGAAGAGGGAGTGAGAACGTTCAACCTCTCATCCACTGCATGTCTCTGCGTACATAACACTGCGATCAGACGACATGCGAGTGCAGTGTGATGTTTCACGCGCTCCATTAGACTTGTATGAGTGCGTGTGAGCCGAGACTCACTGCCAAACACAGCATGAAATTCATTCCACATGCCACTATGGCATGAAAAATCAAGCTCAGATGGACACAGCCCCATAGTTTTGCACTGGTGCAGTGGCAATCTGATGTTTTATCGGATTACACTCATCCGTGCAAAATGCAAGTGGAACCGTATCTTAGTCTTACGTCAATAGAAATACTTGTAATTCACGTCTGGCACTATTTTTTGGAAGAAAGCAATCATGTTTTTTTTATTGTAGGCAACTTCTTTAACGTTTAAAAAATAGATTTAATAAGGTTTTTTAAACCTACCCAACATCTGATACTTAAAAAAAATATGAATTGTGCGCTTATGGAGTGGGCTCAGGAGCTGAGCCTGCTCTCTAGAAGGCATGTGCTGTCTATACTACACTGCTATCATGGCTGCTTAGATGATCTCCTTAAACAAACGCGGCATATAAGAGGTTAGACAGAAATAGTCTCCCTCTATCACCCCGTCCACCATCGTGCAACGCATTTCTGTGGCAAAAATGAGTTGTCATGGCAACATGGGGCCTGTTGAAAACTCTCAGGCCTGTTGTCTTTGTGTTTTTATGAAGTCTGTTGTAATCGTACTTATTCTCAGAATAAAAGATGACTTATTTTTTTTCTCAACTACAATTCATCCAGCAAAAAAACAAGCCCTAAGATATGGCTATGTTGATGGGAAAATAAAATAAAGGTTTTGATTTAATGAGGTGGAAACAATATGAAAATTGCCCCTATCAATTTGGGTTTAAATATGGTCTTACTAAGGAGAAAAAACCTCAGAAGAATAAGAAATTAGAAAGTTGCTGTGGACAGGACCATTCTTATATGGAAAAAAAAGCTGTAGAATTTTCATTAGTGTTTATCCAATTTTAGACACTATTTGGTCAGTGTTTCAGTTTTTACTAAAAAAGTAAGGCCACGTGCAAACAATGAGTATTTGTTGAGTTTTGTACCTCAGTATTTGTAAGGGCACATGTACATGTTGAGTATTTGGTGAGTTTTGTTCCTCAGTATTTGTAAGGCCACATTCACACATTGAGTATTTGGTGAGGTTTTTACCTCAGTATTTGTAAGGCCACATGTACATGTTGAGTATTTGGTGAGTTTTGTTCCTCAGTATTTGTAAGGCCACATGTACACATTGAATATTTGGCGAATTTTTTACTTCACAATTTGTAAACCACAAGTGGGTAAAATGCATTAGTGGACCCGTATTTCTATTATACTTTTCCTATGATTGTCCCACTGCAGGTTTTGGCTTACAAATACTAAGGTAAAAACTCAACAAATGCCCAAAACAGTAAAATAAGTTGCAAAGCTTCTACCGACTTCAGTGTTAAAAACAGACCTCACATAGATGACAGTGTGTGCTGTCAGTGATTTTTCATGATCCCATAGATTTAAGCCTGCTTTACATGGGACGACTGATTGTGCGATTTCACAATCGATCGTACCCGCCCCCGTCGTTTATGCGTCATGGGCAAATTGCTGCCCATGTCGCACAAAGTCGTGAAACCCCCGTCACAAGTACTTACCTGCTGAGCGACTTTGCTGTGGGCAGCGAACGTCCACTTCCTGAATGGGGAGAGACGTTCGGCGTCACAGCGACGTCACATAGCAGCCAGCCAAATAGAAGTGGAGGGGCGGAGATGAGCGGGATGTAAACATCCCGCCCACCTCTTTCCTTCCGCACTGCCGGCGGGAGCCACGGGACGCAGGTAAGCTGGGTTCATCGTTCCCGTGGTGTCACACGGAGCGACATGTGCTGCCCCGGGAACGATTAACAACCTGCTGCAGGAAAAATAAACGATATTATGAAACTGAGTGATGAGTACACGACTCACGATTTGTAAGCGATACTGCGTCGCTCAGAGGTTTCACACAAGACGACGTCGTGTACGATGCCGGATGTGCATCACGAAAACCGTGACCCCGACGATGCATCGCACAATCCGTCGTCTCTTGTAACGCACCCTTAACTTGTGATTTTGATAAAAAAAACATGTTTGTCCACAAAAAAACTGGGACAAATGAAAAGCCCCCCAAACCATAATGGGTTTTATCCATAAATAACATAGATCACGTATATAAAAACGGACATCTGAATGAGGTCTACTTTTGTAATGTCACTAAGGCTTTGTACATGTGTGAACCAAGAACATCATTGGTGACTGGTTTAGATGGGGTTTGTCAGACTGCTTCCATAGTACTGATTGGAAAAATAGCCCTTCATGCGACCATATTCTTTCCATCAAAAGTGATGGATTCGGAGACAGAGATTGTTATCTGAGTGTTAGTGAGTTAAGGCAGAATCTGTATTATTTAATTAAATCCTTGAAATTTAGAAAGGAATTATGGAAGATCGTTGGGTTGAGAATAGGTTATAGTTCAGCAAAATAGGATAACTAGATGTCTGTGTTTTATTGGATTTGTTTCTGTGAGATCCAAATGTTTATTTACTTTCTGTATCAGCTCATTATAGTCTGACTTTTCCATTATCAGGGGAAGCTCAGAAATCGGAAAGTGTTCTTGTTATTTTTTCTATTTTCTGCTCACTAAACCAACATGTACTATAAAATGAAAATAAAGGTGCCCATGTCCATTAGATGAAAGTCTGCTGAAATGTAGAAGATGGTGATAGACAAGGAAAAGCTTATGTATGCTCTTCAAGGGTAAATTCACAAGTGGAAGATTTGTTGCAGGAATTTCTATGACTGAAAATCAATGGATTTGATTCTGTAGCATGTGGATGGATGTCAGTGTGCGCCATTGGGCCCGTGCACAAGTTGAGTATTTGACGAGTGGAAAAGTATAATAGAAACACGGCACCACTTCTGTATTTATGACCCACTCCTGGTTTTTACTTACAAATTCTGCTTTCACTATTGATAGTGGCACCAGATGGATTAAACGCCCGTTGTCAGCTATGTTACACTGTGCTTTGCAAAACTATTCACCCTCCTTGGCATTTCATGTTTTTTGGGTGACGCTGAAACGTGCGCGTCGGGGCTGACGTCACATGTGTATACAGGTCTTCTCCTGCACAGGTAAATACTTCTTATCTATCATGTTTATACTTGGGTGGCTCCCCTACATATTTGCTCTGGACATTAGTGAATAACATGCTGTATCTGAGATACCCTATGCTGTAACTATACTATCTTTTCACAGTTACATCAATCAGCATATTAATACTACCGTATATACTACAGCTACAACTGTTATATATACACCAATATAAGCAACATACATAGTTCCGGCCCCCAATAACATTAATAGCCAGCTTTATATCACTACAACATTATATATTATGGCTATAGGTATTGCATGATTGCTATACATACAACATCTGTGAACTCTATGTTCTAATTCTAATTTTCCTTACTGTGTCTTTACCCTTACTAACCCTGTCTTTCCTAAATGTTTTTTTCCTATATTTTGGAATTTTTGTATCTAATTCTATACTTCTGCAGAGATACCTGTATTTGACTTTTAAATATTTATTCATGTGACGCCCCTGTTCTAGTCATACTGCCAGTTGGCATTCATTAATTTTTAACCATTAATAAAATTTGTTATCTTTGACCATATTGTTTTTTCTTAGAATTCAATGTAAAGAACATGCTTACAACTGTGAAATTTTTTTTTCATTGTGACGCAAATAACTAGGAAAAAATAACTGAAAACTTTAGTGTGCATAACTATTCACCCCCTTAAAATCAGTACTTCATAGAGCCTCCTTTTGCAGCAAATACAGCTGCAAGTTTCTTTGAATAGGTCGCTATGAGCTTTCCACATCTTGCCATTGAGATTTTTGCCCATTCCTCAAGGCAAAACTGATGCAATAGTTGCGCCATAGATGTGCGGTGCTTTGCTGTGCTGTACGTGTACTTCGGATGTCAGAATGGGATTAAAGATTTCCATCATGTCTGTCATTTAATCTAAATATTCACACTTGCTAAATGTTTCAGAGCAATCATGGCCCTTGGTGTATGTGTTTTTATAGTAAATGATATTGGCAGACAATTTTTTTTTCTATATGAATTAGTTTTTTTTCATCAGGGTTGGGGTGTTAAATGGCAATTAAAACTGGCAAACACTTTCTTTTTCTTGTATTTATCCTTATTTTTATTGTATAAAAAACCTTTGGAGGGAATTACAACATTTCATTTATTTTTTATATCTGATTTCCACTGCAACTTGGACTAGCATATTAGCACCAGTTACAGGGCAAAGCTCAGTCACTTTCTTGAACTCCTGACCTGATGTGAGTCTTTTAGGGGGCAGCAGATCCTGATCCCTTATGGCACATGGTGATCACTTTATTGTTGGGCTGGGGGGATGAAAGACTATGTTAATTGTTAGACTGGGGGGATGAAGCCCTGTCAACACCTCCTAAACTATAAATGAAAGACTAGTTCAGCACTGTGTAATGGAAAACTAGTTCAGCATTGCACTGTATAAACAGCAATGAGGCAGGCAGAGGTGGTAAAAACCTTCTCTGTAGGGAGTCTGGTCATTTGTAACAGCCAGCCCCCCCCATTCTTGCAACTGCGAGAGCTTTATACAGCTGGTTACTTAGTATTGACATTTTAAAATGTCATTGAAGAATAACACGAGGACCTCTTTTTAAGTTGTTAGATCTACAAGTAGTTAATAAAACGTGTTTAAATCCAAATGTGCTCTGGTGGTTGCAGAAAAGCACATTGCATCTGGGATCTAACAATCTGCATTGGCACATGTACAGTTGTGAAACTTGTCTATCTTTTTTTTCCCAAACACCATGGCAACTGCAGATGGTTATACAAAATTCAAGTCTGATGAACGAAGAAATCATCAAGACCATATTCCTTGTAAATTGCAACATACTGTGGGAGCAATTATAGTGAAATGATATTAGAATTGTTGGAGGGCTTTCTAAAAGGTTCCAGCTTTATTGCTGATAAACTAACATGCTTATATTGCAAGGCTTAATCATCGCTGGCACAAATCCTGCTGTTTATTAACGATTTTATTGTTACTATACCCTAAAGGTTCTTTTTCTCCTTAACTATTTTCTTTAAAACTTAAAGTATACAAAAACAATTGTATGTATTTTAGTCTTGAATGGAATTTGAGGGGAAAAATATAACCCTGTCCTTTCTGTCATGATTATATTCATTGGCGGGATATCCTGGCAAAATTGCTGTGCAAAATGTAGCCAGTCTCATAATTCCCACATTATAGCACCCTTCTGCCAAGTACATATTTCAGCTGCCCAGTCAGTCCTGATGAATGTTAGGGATGGACGTTTCTCTGCTTTTTAACTTTCTAACAACATACCATGCTAAATCTCATATAAACTAAAATCACAATAAGATCCTTATGTTCTGAATATTTATTTAAAGGAAATCTGTGGTAAGGTTTTTTATTACAGTATGTAATCTGACCACAGCATGCTGTAGGGATTAAAAAAACAAACATCAACTATGCCTCTCTTATCAGGTTGTATGCTGTTGTTTATGTAAACTAAAGGCTTTATCATCTAGTGATTATCATTGCTCGGACAACAATGTCATGTGCACAGCACACCCCTTCTCTGATTGATACTTCACTGTCAATCTGCAATCTCTATTGAGAGCCTGGTTTGGGTGGGACAGCTCTATCAGCTCTCCTGCTTTGCTAAGTCTAAAAACTTTGGTTGTGTCAGAATATCTGCATTCAGTAATCTAAGTGATACATCCTTGGATTGAGAGTCTCTTTGCCTACATTATGTTGCTCTCAGATGAGGTAGCAAAAAGCTACTGACAGATTCCCTTAAACGGGTATTCACATCTCCAAGATCCTATCAAAATATGTAGTAGGTGTAATAATAATAATATTAGCAAATACCTCCAATTAGAAATGTAGTACAGTTCAGGCAATTGCAGGACCTTAGGTATCCATGGTTATGACCACAAGCAACATGCTGTGACTATATGCGTGGTCGTAACCATGGATACCTAAGGTCCTGCAATGCCCTGAACATAAGGTAAGCGACATAGTGAATCAGGAAAACTAGCCTACATTTATAATTGGAGGTATTTGCTAATATTATTATTACACCTACAACATATTGGGATAGGATCTTGGTGATGGGAATACCCTTTTAGACCCGCAACACACATCCGCATTTTTTGTACGTGTGCGGTACGTATTTGCACGTACTGGTGACACGTACACACGGAGACCCATGTTATTCAATGGTAGATGGCACACACACGTAAAAACGTAAAATCACACGGAACGTGTGTCCGTGTCATAAGTATGTGTGTGCGCTTTTCTACACGGACGACATGTCCGTTTTTGGCCGGCAGCACGCAGGCACGGACCCGCTTTAGTCTATTGGTCCGTGCCTGCACGGACCGCACACGGAGTATGTCCGTGTTCAGCACGTATCGTCCGTGTCCGTTTTTAATCACGAAATCTGAAACACTTGTTACCAATCTATCAGGTCAATTATGGCAAACAAAAACACCAGGATCTCATGATGAATGATTAACAACGTTAATTGGGTAAGAATGCGGGCCTTTATAAACGGACAGCACACGTACGTATTTTATGTCAATATGGACATTCCACGCGCACACACAGCTCGCATACGCCATCACACGGATGCCATACGTACCGGAGAAATGCCCCTAAAAAACGGAACACGGACCCGAAAAACGGACAGTGAGACACATACGTTTTTTTTTTGCGGAAGTGTGTTTTAGGCCTAAAGTACTGCAGGATACACAATACAATCCAAGGCCACAGGCCAAAAGTAAGCTGTTCAACCTTATTAAATTGTATGTGAAAGAGAAAAATCAACACATTTAATGTGATATTCTCATATGTTGTATATATAATGATCTGTGGGTGTCCTAACCAGGGCCGGACTGAGACGGAAATTTGGCCCTGGCATCTGAGAGCACACAAGCCCACTTTTTTTTGCTCTTTACTCAACACACTAGTGACACGCCTGCCCCAGGGCCGGGGGACTGAGAACCGGGCTGGACTAGTTCGGGGACGTCAGCCATGGTCCAGTTTTGTGACCCTGGCAGTGTCTTTTGGAGTAAATAAAAGGGGGATTGCAAACAAAAGAAAATAAAATAAAAAGAGTTTTTGTTGACTACGCCACTTGCGGCGTCACAAAATCCTTGACCCCAACGAGATCGCTGTAGCGATCTCGTAGCGTGTAAAGCCCGCTTTAACAGCAGACCACAATGTGTCCCACTGTCCTAGGGTCTGCACCCCGTCTTGTGCTGAGTCTGGTGAGCCTTCGTTTCGAACTTCCACAGGCCCTCCGTAGTACCTGGAGTCTCCTGCTTCCACAGGTAACCCACGGTGCCTGAAGTCCCGTTCTGTACTCCACAGTTCTCACTCCTTTTACAGCACTCCGTTCTCACTGCAAGTCTTTTCAGTACTTTCCATTTTCTACTACTTCAGACTACTACTCCTCTCCTCCTCTCTCCTTCACTTTCTTCTCCTCAGACTTTCTAACAGACTCTCCTGACAGAGACTGCTTCCTTCTTTACCTCATTCTGACTGACTGACAGCACACCACTTCCTCCTGCCTTTTTCAACTGACCACTAGCCCCTCCCCCTTGCTGGGTCTCTCCCTACAGGCTGGGTGGTACAATCCAATCAGTGCCCTCCCCTTTTACCTGTTACTAAGCAGTCTCCCAGGTTGGTGTTGGGGTTGTGTGTGTGTGGCCTGAAGGTGCTGGTGTGTTTACTCTGGCACGGATATTCCGGGGTTTGGATTTCCACGGGTTACATTTGTGGCACCTGGTACCTCAGGAGTGCTACACTAGCGTTTTGTTTTGTTTTTTTTAGCACTGAAGTAGTGCTACTAACCTAAGGTCGCTGACCCTAGTGTTATACTTACTGCCATCTTCATCTTTTAGTGGCATTTCACCGGTCCCGTGACTTCATCTCCTGACCACAACTTGTGACTGACCAGGAGGTATTGGTCACAAGCGCTCAATGTAAATGTATGAGAGCCTGAATGAGACTCTCCTAGACTTACATTGAAAAGTGACCTCTGGATCGCTCCAGCAAACAATGGAGGAATCCAGCAAATCACAACCTGCAGAAGAGCAAGTGGCGTGACATTGTTCGGTGAAGACAGTGGTAGCTATCAGACTAGGCGCAGAGAACGTAGACAACTACTTTAACACGGAAGTTTATGAAAAACAGATCTGTGAAAGAACCATTCCAGGTCTGTTTGTTTTATTTAATTTTAGCACTGGAGTGGGGTTACTAATCTAAGTTCCCTGCCCATAGCATTATATTTACCAGCCGCTTTACACGTTGTGACATCGCTACCGATATATCGTCGGGGTCACGTCGTTAGTGACGCACATCCGGCGCCAGTAGCGACATCGCAATGTGTAAATACTAGGTGCGACGATGAACGAGCGCAAAAGCGTAAAAAATCATTGATCTGTGTCACGTCGTTCATTTCCATAATGTCGTTACTGCTACAGATATGATGTTGTTTGTCGTTCCTGCAGCACCACACATCGCTGTGTGTAAAACCGCAGGAACGACAAACATCTCCTTACCTGCGTCCACCGTCAATGCGGAAGAAAGGATGTGGGCGGGATGTTATGTCCCACTCATCTCCGCCCCTCCGCTTCTATTGGCCGGCCACTTAGTGACGTTGTGGTGATGTCGCTGTGACGCCGAACGCACCTCCCCCTTGAAGGAGGGATTGTTCGGCGGTCACAGCGACGTCGCCGACCAGGTATGTGCGTGTGAAGCTTCCGTAGCGATAATGTTCGCTACGGAAGCAAGCACCAGATATCACATGTACGACGGGGGCGGGTGCTATGGTGCTCGACATCGCTAGCAATTGCTAGTGATGTTGCAACGTGTAAAGCCCGCCTTATGCACTTTGTTACTTGCCGGAATGCTCAATTGTTTGCTGGCAATCATTTCTCAATGCAAGTCTATGAGAGTCAGAAGAAGGCCAGAATGAGAATGGGAACAGCTGAAGGCCCCCTTCACACGTCCGTGATACACGTGCGTGTTTGGTCCGTTTCCGTATATACCGGAGACACGGCCAAACGTGCACCAATGTTAATCTATGATTGTGGTCACACGTCCGTTATTTCATTATGTCCGTGTGTGCGTGTCCGTGATCCGTATGTGTTTGCGTTTGGCACGGATGCATGTCCGTTATCTGCACGGAGCACGCACACGTGGACACAATGAAAGTCTATGGGTATGTGCACACACGTTAGTAAACACGTATGCATATACCTATAGTCCGTGTCCGTTTGGTGTTTTTATTTCTAGTGATGTCGGCTATTCTTTCTATTTCTGTGTATGTCGGTCAATCTCCCTGAGTCCGTCGGTCAGTCTCTCTGTCTCTCTGTCGGTCTCTCTGTCTGTCTGTCCCTCTCTCACAGTCTGTCGGTCAGTTTCCCCCCCTCTCTCATACTTACCGTTCCCCGATCTCCGGCGCAGCGCTGCACGGCGTTCACACTGCTGCGGCGGCTTTTACTATTTTGAAAAAGCCGGCCGCCCATTAAACAATCTCGTATTCCCTGCTTTCCCCGCCCACCGGCGCCTATGATTGGTTACAGTGAGACACGCCCCCACGCTGAGTGACAGGTGTCACACTGCACCCAATCACAGCAGCCGGTGGGCGTGTCTATACTGTGCAGTAAAATAAATAAATAAATAATTAAAAAAAAACGGCGTGCGGTTCCCCCCAATTTTAATGCCAGCCAGATAAAGCCATACGGCTGAAGGCTGGTATTCTCAGGATGGGGAGCTCCACGTTATGGGGAGCCCCCCACCCTAACAATATCAGTCAGCAGCCGCCCAGAATTGCCGCATACATTATATGCGACAGTTCTGGGGCTGTACCCGGCTCTTCCCGATTTACCCTGGTGCCGTTGGCAAATCGGGGTAATAAGGAGTTAATGGCAGCCCATAGCTGCCAATAAGTCCTAGATTAATCATGTCAGGCGTCTATGAGACACCCTCCATGATTAATCTGTTAGTTACAGTAAAAAAACACACACACCTGAAAAAATCCTTTATTTGAAATAAAAAACACACACAAATTCCCTCATTACCAATTTATTAACCCCGACAAACCCTCCATGTCCGGCGTACTCCACGGACCTCCAGCGTCGCGTCCAGCTCTGCTGCATGCAGGTGACAGGAGCCGCAGAAGACACAGCCGCTCCGGTCACCTCCACACAGCAAATGAGATGAGTAGCGCGATCAGCTGCTGTCACTGAGGTTACCCGCGGCCATCGCTGGATCCAGCGGTGGCCGCGAGTTACCTGACTGACAGCAGCTGATCGCGCTACTCATCTCATTTGCTGTGTGGAGGTGACCGGAGCGGCGGTGTCTTCTGCTGCTCCTGTCACCTCCATGCAGTAGAGCTGGACGCGACGCTGGAGGACTGTGGAGTACGCCGGACATGGAGGGTTTGTCGGGGCTTAATAAATTGGTAATGAGGGAATGTGTTTGTGTTTTTTATTTCAAATAAAGGATTTTTTCTGGTGTGTGTGTGTTTATTTACTGTAACTTACAGATTAATCATGGAGGGTGTCTCATAGACGCCTGACATGATTAATCTAGGACTTATTGGCAGCTATGGGCTGCCAATAACTCCTTATTACCCCGATTTGCCAACGGCACCAGGGCAAATCGGGAAGAGCCGGGTACAGCCCCAGAACTGTCGCATATAATGTATGCGGCAATTCTGGGCGGCTGCTGACTGATATTGTTAGGGTGGGGGGCTCCCCATAACGTGGGGCTCCCCATCCTGAGAATACCAGCCTTCAGCCGTATGGCTTTATCTGGCTGGCATTAAAATTGGGGGGAACCGCACGCCGTTTTTTTTTAATTATTTATTTATTTATTTTAGAGCACAGTATAGACACGCCCACCGGCTGCTGTGATTGGGTGCAGTGTGACACCTGTCACTCAGCGTGGGGGCGTGTCTCACTGTAACCAATCATAGGCGCCGGTGGGCGGGGAAAGCAGGGAATAGGAGATTGTTTAATGAGCGGCCGGCTTTTTCAAAATAGTAAAAGCCGCCGCAGCCGTGTGAATGCCGTGCAGCGCCGGTGATCGGGGATCGGTGAGTATGAGAGAGGGGGGGACACTTCAGTCAATCGGGGGATTAGCGGTCACCGGTGAATCCTTCACAGGTGACCGCTAATCAGTACTCGACACAGACAGAGCCGCGGTATGAGGATGAAGTCGGGTGAAGTTCACCCGAGTTCATTCTCATCGCGCAACCCTGTCTGCTGTCAGCCGACATTTATAAACGACATTGTGCATCACACACACGGACATTACACACGGACATTACACGTACACATACACGTTAATTCCACACGCACACACGGACGTTCTGCACACAAACACGGCTAGCATACGCAATTCACACAGGTGCCACACGGACCATAAAAAAGGACACAAAAACGGGACACGGACCCGAAAAACGGCCCGTAACACACGTGCGTGTTTTTCACGGACGTGTGAAGGGGGCCGAAGACGGCTGCTGGTGAGTATGAGGCTAGAGGCAGGGAACTTCCATTAGTGGCACCGCTCCAGAGCTAAAATTAGAAAAACTAAACGCTGGAGTGGTATTTTAAATAGACATTCATTTTTCTCCCCATATTTACATGGGTTTTCTCCAGGTTCTCCAAGTTTGTCCCACAATGCAAAAACATTCTGATAGGGAATTTATATTGTGAGCCCCGATAGGGTCAGTGATGATCACATTTGTAAAGCACTGTGGAATTTATAGTGCTATATAAGGCTATGTGCGCACTAGAAAAGTGATTTTTCTCAAGAAAATTTCTTGAGAAACTTCTGGGAGTTGAAGATTACCGCACCTGTGGTAAAAAAACGCACCAAAACCGCGGGAAAAACGCATGCGGTTTTGCCGCGGTTTTTCCGCAGGTTGGTCCCTGTGGGTTTTTTTATGCTGTAACTGCAATAAATAATATAGATAATAGATAGATAATCGATAGATAGGCAGACAGATAATGGATAGAGGGAAAGATGGATAGATGAATAGATAGAGATAATGTCCCACCTCCCTGCATATTCTGCTCTGGCACCCTTTAGTGATTTTCATGTGGCACTAAAGGGTGCCTAGCCTTGTATTTAGCCAAAAAATAAATAATTAAAAAAAAAAAAATGACGTGGGGTCCCCCCATCTTTTGTAGGTAGGGTAAAGCAGACGGGTGCAGCCTGCAGATCACAGCTGGCAGCTTCACCTTGGCTGGTAATCCAAAACAGAGGGCACCCCACGCTGTCATTTTACATTAAATAAATAATTTAAAACAAAAAATGTGGAGTCCCCCCCAAATTGGATCACCAGCCAAGGTAAAGCAGACAGCTGTGGTCTGGTATTTTCAGACTAGGGAGGTCGTGCCAATCCTGGCACTTCGCCCCAACTCATCCCGTTGCCCTGGTGCGGTGGCAAACAGGGTAATATATGGGGTTGATGCCAGATGTGTAATGTGACCTGGCATCAAGCCCTGGGGTTAGTGATGTCATGCGTCTATCAGATACCCGACATCACCAACCCAGTCAGTAAGAAATAAAAAACAAAAAACAAAAACAAAAAGTTGAAAAACACTCCCCAAAACATTCCCTCTTTCACCAATTTATTGAAAAGAACAATCAATTCCATGTCCGGCGTAATCCAATAAGGGGGTCCCACGGCGATCCATACCATAGTCACTGTCCCAGTCAATGAAGAACAGAATGTTCCCCATTGGCTGGGAGAGCAATGCAGTGACCTGAGCTAACATCAATAGCCCAGGTCACTGCAGGGGATGACGTGCGCTGGCTTCAGGAGGTTAGATGAGATCATTACCTGCTGTGATGATCTCCTGCACTGCTGACGTCAGCGCTGTCACTGACTTCTATGCCCGCTACGTTCTCAGCAGTATCGCGAGTACCGCTAGTGACAGTCTCGGGCCACCCGCGAGACGGGCATAGAAGGCAGTGATAGCGCTGTCGTCTGGAGGCAGGAGATCGTCACAGCAGGTAATGATCTCATCTAACTTCCTGACAGCAGCGATCGTCATCCCCGCGGCTGCCAGCACTGCAGTGTGACAAGCTGCAGACACTGACACTGCTGTGCTGGCAGCAGTGGGGCTGGAGCAGGACACAGACTGCACGGGCACCTGGAGGTCACACGGAAGTGCTTCTGTACTGCGTCCAGGGAGCGTGACGTGTATGTTTACTCTGCTCCGCTTCCTCTTCTGTCAAAATGACATCACTTCCTGCAAAACCGCAGGCAGTGATGAGCATTACCGCAGGTAAATCGCGGCTATACCGAGGGTACACATCATTTGCTAGCTGCGGTATACCCCCGGTATTTCGCGATTACATTACAGTGAATGGAGTGAAATACTGGCGTTATACCGCAGGTACCTGCGGAAAAGAAGTGACATGCACATTTTCTCAAGAAATTTTCTCAAGAAATTCTGCTCAAAGAAGGTAAAACCGCGGGTAAAAACAGTGTGCGCACAGGGCCTAAGGCCTCCTTCACACATCCATTTAAAAAAAGCACGTGTTGCACAGTCCGTTGTGTTCATCCATGTGGCGATTAATGTGTCATCTGTGTGACTAGTACCAGAGAAAAAAAAGCACGATACTGAAATGAATGATTTTTATGTGTAAAAGATGTGCAAAGCGAGAAAAATGATAGATGTGAATGTGACTCAGATATGTGTGAAAACGGACATCACGTACTGGAGATATGGAGGTGTAAAGGGGATCTAAGTGAGTAACATAAATATACACAAAGTGAAAGTTTTAACCCTTTCACTGCCTACCTAGACACATTGTCTTCTCAGTCAGCTATAAGGAGGCAAGAAAGGGTTAACCTCTTCTGTCTTGAACAAATAGATTTTATTACCCCAGAAAAGTGATAAGGGGTAGTGTTGAGCGAGTATGCTTGTCACTACTCGGTACTCGCATGAGTATCACTGTACTCGGGCTACTCGGCGGGGACCGAGTAATCTCGTGATACTCGTGCTGGATTCCGCCGGATTCCGCCACCATAGGCTTCCATTATAAAAATGACGGACGCCGACGGAATCCAGCACATTGCGGTTTTTTTACGCTCTGGGAAGCGCAGAAAAACACTACATGTTGCGTTCTTTCCGCCCGGCGGATGCAACGCAGCGTCGGCCGGCATATACAACACAAGGCCATGGGTTGCAATGCATCATCAATACAAGTCAATGGGAAACAGCACACATCCGTTAACGGATTGCACTGTTTTCCAAAGTGGCGGATTGCGATGGCTGCCAAACAACACAAGTGTGAAAGTCCCCTTAAGGCCCTGTCACACACAGAGATAAATCTGCGGCAGATCTGTGGTTGCAGTGAAATTCTAGACAATCAGTGCCAGGTCTGTGGCTGTGTACAAATGGAACAATATGTCCATGATTTCACTGCAACCACAGATCTGCCAAAAATTTATCTCTGTGTGTGACGGGGCCTTTAGATATTGAAACCCTGGTGTCAGATTTACTTTGGTTCTATTTCATACATTTTAATGCCCTGATTTATCAATAATAATCCTGAAAATTTCAGGCATGACCTGTTTTAAAAACGAAGTTTACATAAATCTTGCCCCAGAGTGGGTAATACTATTCTGTTTTGTCATTCCCTGGGTGGTAAAACTGGTGAGACTTATTTTACCAATTGAGATGTTAGTAAGTATGCCATTGTCATTTTCAAATTTCAGATCACAATATTTGCTAAATTTTGTCTGTAATCCAATAATAAATTTTGTCTGTTAAAGATTGAACAGATGTCCATGGGACCAGTAGCTTATAGTGGATAACTATCTATGAAATTTATATCCCTGAAATCCAATTCAATTTCTAGTTTTCTTCTTTCTTCTTAATTATTTATAGCATGTATTTAAATTTCTGCATATTTTTTAATTATAAACTGATTAAGACTCACGAGGGAAGTGATAAATTATTTTAATTGTTTTTAATGAGAAGGTGCTGTGAATTTTTTCTTGACAGAAAGGAAGCAACATTTGCATTGCGTTAATTTCCTGTTTACGATATAAAACAGGAAAGAAATAAGTTACGCTAGAGACCAGAAACAAGATTTCTTAGTAACTGGGATAATATGAGTATGATTTCTCAGTGTGCACTTAGGAAATGATTATAGCTTGCTTTATTCAATGTGCAGCATGTCATGCATTTACTTCTGGTCTACTGCTGTCCATTTGTGCAAATCATGGTCTCAATCTAGATTTACCTATTCATTCAAAATAGAATATCCTAATATTGTACAAGGGAAAAAAATTAAAAAAATGATGCCCGTCTATTTAAGCAGGTGGTAGTATTTGCCATATTTAATACAATTTTCACCAAGAATTATTTGGAAATAGATTGACCCCTAAAATAGATCACTAATGATGAGTAGAGATGAGCGATGATCGAAGTTCGCCAATTTCATGTTCGAGTGATTTTGGGGGGTGTTAGAGTCGTTCGACGAACTCAAACGATTTGCTAAAAGCTCGACAGTTCGAGTTACGTTCTAGAACGGTTTAATCATCAACAGCGTGGCTTTTTACAGCTACATGTGCAGGGAGCCATCACTGGCAGCCTGCGATTGGCTGGTAACCAGGGTAAATATCGGGTATCCGAGCAAAGCGCTTTGCTTAGTAACCCGATGTTTACCCTGGCTATGTGTGCAAAAATCCCCGAAAGCCACACAAAAGCACTTCCGTGTGACTTCCGTCAGATTCCGCTGTAGTCTGTGTCCCGCTCCAGCCTCAGCCCTAGCCCCGCGGCTGCCCGCTCAGCAATTTCCACAGCTGCCCTCACTTTACAGTGTCCGCAGCTGCCCACACTGCAGTGACAGCAGCCGTGGTGATGTCAAGCACTGCCATCAGGAGGTTAGTGAAGTTCCTTACCTGCGGTGATGAAGTCCTGCCCTCCCGACATCAGCGCTGTCACTGTCCTCCATGGCCGCTGCTTGTCACATCTCCTGTCGCTGCTGACCCGAGACTGTAACTAATAAATTTTAGATGGCCGCGCACCGGCCACATTCACCCTACTCCTCTGATTTCTGTCGCATGTGCCATGACACATGCAACAGAAAACTTCTCCCCAGGCCCTGCCAGGTCACCCCCTTTAATCCCACCGGTGTTCCCCGGTGTCCCACGGTACCTGTGCAGCGTTGATCCCCCGCGGCCCCCTCCTTCACAATAGACGCTGCCGCATGCACAGTTCGGCTGTCAGCTCAGCTTCCTGTGTTCAGACACTGTGAGTGGCGGTAACCATGCATCTGTAAGCTACTGCAATGCCCTACTCATGAGGTAAGGAACATAGTTGATCAGGAGAGCTATACTACATTTCCAAATGGAGGTATTTGATTTTATAGTTGCCCTGCTGAACGACTACCAAACATGAGACTCCATTATATGCCACAATAAAACATGTCTAAATAGCGAGGTCTGTTGTTTAGTATTCATTCAGCTTGATATCTTGACATAAAGACGTATTCCATCTCCAAGATCCTATTCCCAATATATAGTAGGTGGAATAGCAATAATATCAGCAAATACCAATATTTGTAAATGTAGAATAGTTCTCCAGATTAGGCATGCCCTTACCTCATGAGCAGGGCATTGCAGCTTTGGTAGCAATAGTTACGACATGGACTCTGCTGCTGTGGACCCGGGGAGAGTGGGTGCAAATTCATTGCACCCACACTCCTCACATGCAGGGTCTGCACTCCTAGAAAATGGGGGATACATTCCCTGAGCATGTCCCCCCATATTCTAGACCAGTGTTTCTCAACTCCAGTCCTCAAGACCCACCAACAGATCATGTTTTCAGGTTTTCCTCAATGTTAGACAGGGAATAATTCCATCACCTGTGCAACATAAGGAAATCCTGAAAACCTGATAGAGGAAAACCTGAAAACATGATCTGTTGGTGGGTCTTGAGGACTGGAGTTCAGAAACACTGTTCTAGACGGTCCAGAGTCGTTGTGGGACCCCCTTATTTTTTTTCCTTACAATAAATTGGTGAAAGAGGGAATGTTTTGGGGAGTGTTTTTTCAAATACATTTTTTTGTTAGTACTGACAGTTTGTGATGTCGGGTATCTGATAGACGCCATGACATCACAAACTTCTGGGCTTGATGTCAGGTGACTTTACAGCTAGTATCAACCCCATTTACTACCCCGTTTGCAACTGCACCAGGGCACGGGATGAGCTGGGGTGAAGCGCCAGGATTGGCACATCTAGTGAATGCGCCACTTCTGGGGCGCCTGCGGCCTGCTTTTTTTAGGCTGTAAAGGGCCAATAACTATGGACCTTCCCACCCTGAGAATACCAGACCACAGCTGTCCGCTTTACCTTGGCTGGTGATCCAATTTGGGGGGGACCCTACTTTTTTTGTAATTATTATTATTTATAAAATAATTATAAAAAAAGAGCCTGGGGTGACCTCCACATTGGATCCCCAACCACGGTAAAGCTGCCAGCTGTGGTTTTCAGGCTACAGCCGTCTGCTTTACCCTAGCTGGCTATCAAAAATGGGGAGACCCCACGTCATTTTTTTTTTAAACTATTTTTTTAAATAAAAAAAATTAATGGGCTTCCCTATATTTTGATTGCCAGCCAAGGTAACGCCAGGCAGATGGGAGTGGCAACCCGTAGCTGTCTGCTTTATCTGCGCTGAGAATCAAAAATACTGCGGAGCGCTACGTCATTTTTTTTAATGATTTATTTTTACAGTACTGTGATGTCAGGCAATCAAAATACAAGGAAGCCCATTTTTTTTTTTAGTTATTTAAATAAATAATTAAAAAAAAATATATGGGCTCCCGCTGCATTTTTTGTATTGCTAGCTAAGGGTAATCCAAGCAGCTACTGGCTGCTAACCCCCACTGCCTGGTGTTACCTTCACTGGCAATGTAAAATCCAGGGACGCATTTTAATTTTTTTTTGCCAAAAAACTAAAAAAAAAAAAATGACGTGAGCTTCACCATATTTTTGTATGCTAGCCAGGTACAGCAGGCAGGTATGGCTGCCCCCAACTCCCAGCTGCCTATTTGTACCCGGCTGGAAACTAAAAATGTAGGGAAGCCCTTTTTTTAATTATTTCATGAATTTCATCAAATAATTTAAAAAAAAAAACGGCATGGGCTTCGCCACATTTTTGTGTCCAGCCAGGTACAACTAGGCAGCTGGGGATTGGAATACGCAGCACAGGTTAGCCCGAGCCTTCTGGGCCCCTCTGCTGTGAATTGCAGTCTGCAGCCACCCCAGAAAATGGCGCTTTCATAGAAGCGCCATCATCTGGCGCTGTATCCAACTCTTCCAGCAGCCCTTAAGCTGGGTGGCTTGCTGGGTAATAATGAGTTAATACTAGCTTTGTTTTACTAGCTAGTATTAAGCCAGAGATTCTTAATGTCAGGTAAGTTTGATCCGGCCATTAAGAATCTCCAATAAAGGGTTAAAAAAAAGACACCACACAGAGAAAAAATACTTTAATAGAAATAAATACACAGAAACACTTAGAGATTCCATGTTTATTACTCCCTGTCATCCCTCCACGATCCATGGTCTTCTGTCTTCTTTCTCCTTCAACCAATGCAGCTCTGCTACATCAGACAACACAGCATGGGAGGAAGAACGCTGCTGCTCCTGTGCAGTCTATTCACTCAGTGAGTGAGCAGAAACTGTGTACTGTAAGTGGTGACGTCACACCATAGCAACAGTGCTCCGATCACTTGATTCTCGGTGCCGCTATTTACCGGCTGTGACAGCTAGTCCCTGCATGTGGACTGACTCTGTAAAGAGCGCCCACATGCAGGGGAGTCGACCATGTGCCAGAGCATTTCGCCGGTACACGGAGATGCTTGAACGATCACCGCGTACCAGAGAGATGCACTGACAGGACCTAGCAATGACATCTAGCCATGTGACCAGTCTGTAGCCAATGAGATAATAGACACGTGACTGGTCACATGCTATTTTGATGTCTCGATAGGTCCTATCATCAGTGCTGGTTACCGGGAGGACGCAGCTATTATCGGAAGGAAAAGCGGCAGGAGACAGAGTTTAGGACGCATCGCGGGGACCTGTAAGTGTTATGGCAATGATTATTAACTATATGTGTACATGTATAATGTGTTTTTATGTGTTTGTGTTTGCCTCCCATTGTTTTCAATGGGGTTCGAGTGGTTTGTCGAACGGTTCAACGAACCGAACTCAAATGCTAGGGGGGTGGCTCATCTCTAATGATGAGAAAATGTGCTCTGTACTCATTCGAGCATCAGAGTACTTTGGTTTTCACATTGCTCAGCCGAGTATCACGGGTGCTCGAATGTTTTGTCTGTGAAACAATGAACACAAAGCACAAGATTCGTTGCTGCTTTAACAGATCTATTGGACTGCTTTTTCTACACTGGCTGAGCACCACCAGAGTTTGCTGGAGACCCGATATCCAAGAGAACCACAACCTGTGAGTACTCACCTGAGGCTGCAGTGCCCGGCCGTCTCCACCTTTACAAAGCACAAGATTTCTTCACTGCAGGACGGGCTGTGTAGCTCTCTCTGTGGGTTAATAATAGAAAAGAGGCACTCCCAGATTAAAGTGAAAAAGTTGGAAAATGCATTAAACATTCAGTCTTAGTGCATCAGACGTTTTGCCCCAGAACATGGCCTTTGTCAATGACCAACAAATGAGTTATACCTTCAAATCATAGACAATTCCTTGAGTAGGGAACATGTGCAAAGTGCTATTAGGTATTCGCTTGTAAGATAAGGCTCTATTGAAAGCGGTATCCACCACTATGTATTTATAAAGCACTTGATATGTGCTGCAAGATAAGCCTCTATTAAAAGCGGTATCCACCGTTGTGTATTTGTAAAGCGCTAGTGAGTTGGCCCCATCTGTATGTAATCTTTGAAGCAGCGTTATCCACCACTGTGCTAGCCGGGAGTGCCTCTTTTCTATTATTATTCTACATGGTGTGGAAACCTATAAGAGCACCCCAGGTACGATTTTTATGATGGAAGTGCCTTATGTTATACTCTCTGTGGGTTAAAATAACATTTTTGGATGTACTGTGTCCAAAAAAACCCCAAACTCTTCCCTCCCCTCGTAAATGCTCTGTATATGGCTGGCTGTATGTGGGCGGAGAAACGAACTGGCCAATCATTGACTTCCAATATACTTGCTACTCGAGTCGAGCCCTGCTTGGCTTGAGTAATGAGCACACCAGCATTTTATTGTACGGTCACTATAGATTACCAATAGTTATTCTGTTGTGTAAGAATTAAATTTACAAGCTTGTATTTGAATTGTACCTGCAAGCTTTCCTAATGTAAAGATGCTGTCCAGAATATGGAAAAAATCCTAAATGTTTTAAAGAAAGCAAACATTACACACCGCTGTTACTTCAACATTGCAGCCCTGGTGGTTCCCAACCGTTTCTGTTAACCACTAGTGATGTGCGATCCCAAACTGTAAAGTTCGGAGTTTGTACTGACCACATAGTGATTATGTACATGATCCCGATCACGAGATTTCCTGGGAAGCTCGTGTTACAGTTTGGATCCAGTTCGGGTCCAGGAGCTGTAAAAAAAAGCACATTATTAAAAAACATTATGATAATACTTACAGGTCCCACAACGCATCCTGCAGACTCTGTCTCCTGGCCGCTTCTGCTTCCGTGTCCGATCATTGCAGTTCACCCCTATTTACATTACCAGACACCATTTGTGAAAAAATGTGGTGTTGTTTTTAGGAGAAAACAATAAAACAACTTTTTCTTTATTTCTAGTCTTAGAGATCCCCTTAAGGCCTCACTCCTATTTGCGATTAAGAATGGTGGATGCAATTCAATAAAAATTGGATTGGACTCACAGCAGTATTATTTAACAAGGTAGTGTCAATCTGTACGTTTTTCCTCACCTGTAATTGGGCTGAGGAAAAAAATTACAGCATGCTGCGTATGGCTGCATGCATTCCATGAGACTCCCCAATGCAGTCTATGGGTGCAAGAAAAAAATGAACGGTATACGGATGGTGTGTGTGTGCCGTCTGATTTTTTTTCTTGCACCCATAGACTTGCACTGATGAATCTTTTGCAATATGCGCACATAATTTCCCAGTCACAACCCTCCTGGCAACCAATAAATAAAGGTAAAAATATATATATACAGTACAGTCCAAAAGTTTGTGGACACCTTCTCATTCAAAGAGTTTTCTTTATTTTCATGACTCTAAAAATTTTAGATTCACATTGAAGGCATCAAAACTATGAATTAACACATGTGGAATGAAATACTTATCTTATATTCTTGGTTCTTTAAAGTAGCCACCTTTTGCTTTAAATACCACTTTGCACATTCTTGGCATTCTCTTGATGAGCTTCAAGAAGTAGTCACCGGAAATGGTCTTCCAACAGTCTTGAGATTCCCAGAGATGCTGTTACGGGGGCTGTCTGATTATAAAAGCCAAAGGGATATCAGACAGTCAGGGTCCACCGTGAAAAGTCTCTGCTGCAGACTATGGCAGAGGATAAGGGGTATCTTGTACTACGGAAGCAGTACTGACACTGATACGTCTCAGTGACACTAAAGCCAATCACGACGTGTACTGTTAAAGTCACAGCGACTACCGTATTTAGCATTAACGTAAAAGGGGTAGGTTAATGAGTGAGGAAGAGTATATAAGTGTGCCGCTGTAAATAGTAGTAGCACAAGTGCAGAGTGCAATACCTCTGTTAAACTCACAGAGGCATATAGTTAGGAAATAAAGCAATTCCTCCCTTACTCGGAGGGTGTGTGGTATGGTCTCTGTTAATGATCACAGAGACAAAAGCAGTGAGTGTGAAATGGCACCTACCTAGGTCCGTTCCTCTAGTGGTGCCAGGAGACGGACAACAGCGTAAGCCGCACAAATCTCCTACCTGCGTTTGCTCCACTAGTGTGCGAGGACACGAACCACTAGATATGGCACCTGCCTAGGTCCGCTCTACTAGTGGTGCAAAAGAGATGGACAGCAGCACAAGCCGCACAAAGCTCCTACCTATGTTCACTCCCCTAGTGTGCGAGGATATGAATAACTGCCAGACGCAGTATAAGGAACGTTACCCTAGCGGCAACATCCACCTACGAGTAGAATCACAAGGCCCAGCCGAACCATGTGCCTCAGGCACCTGCCTATATCCGCTCCACTAAGATGTAAGGATACGGACCGCAGCCGAAGCTGTAAGGTACAAGAACGCTACCCTGCCGGTAGCGCTCACCTAGCATAGACAGAGAGATGCCTAGAGGGACGTGCACTGAGCGTCTACTCTCATGCATGAACCAAGAGGACTGAGCGCCGGGCGGTGTGCGTCAGGGTCTTATATAGACTCTGTGCCTCATCCAAGATGGAGGACACCAGAGCTAATCCGCTGCCCGAACGACAGCAATGAGGTCACGCTGGCCTATCACCGAGCAAAGCGTCACAAGCACATGACCAGCGACCAATCGGCATAGAAGGTGTCAGAGACATGTGACCATGTGTCAGCGATGATGTCACCCGCACATGTGCAATGGCTCCAAGATAGGACTTAGTCTCCAGCGCTTGCACATGTGCAGTAGCAAGAAATCCGAACATAGTCTCCAGTGCTCGCACATGTGCAGTAGCAAGAAATCTGAACATAGTCTCCAGTGCCACAGCAACCGTAACAGATGCTTAGCACTTGTTGGCCCCTTTACCTTCACTCTGCGGTCCAGCTCACCCCAAACCATTTCGATTGGGTTCAGGTCTGGTGCCTGTGGAGGTCATGTCATCTGGCGTAGCACCCAATCACTTTCCTTCTTAGTCAAATAGCCCTTACACAGCCTGAAGGTGTGTTTGGGGTCATTGTCCTGTTGAAAAATAAATGATGGTCCAACTAAACGCTAACCAGATGGAATAGCATGCCGCTGCAAGATGCTGTGGTAGCCATGCTGGTTCAGTATGACTTCAATTTTGAATAATCCTCAACAATGTCACCAGCAAAGCACCCCTACACCATCACACCTCCTCCTCCATGCTTCACGGTGGGAACCAGGCATGTAGAGTCCATCCGTTCACCTTTTCTGCGTCGCACAAAGACACGGTGGTTGGATCCAAAGATCTCAAATTTGGACTCATCAGAGCAAAGCCCAGATTTCCACTGGTCTAAGGTCTATTCCTTGTGTTCTTTAGCCCAAAACAAGTCTCTTCTGCTTGTTGCCTGTCCTTAGCCGTGGTTTCCTAGCAGCTATTTTTACCATGAAGGCCTGCTGCACAAAATCTCCTCTTAACAGTTGTTCTAGAGATGTCTGCTGCTAAAACTCTGTGTGGCATTGACCTGGTCTCTAATCTGAGATGCTGTTAACCTGCGGGTTCTGAGGCTGATGACTCGGATAAACTTATCCTCCTCAGCAGAGGTGACTCTTGGTCTTCCTTTCCTGGGGCGGTCCTCATGTGAGCCAGTTTTTTTTGTAGCATTTGATGGTTTTTGGCATTGCACTTTCAAAGTTTTCCCAATTTTTCGGACTGACTGACTGACCTTCATTTCTTAAAGTAATGATGGACACTCGTTTTTCTTTAGCTGTTTTTTTCTTGCCATAATACAAATTCTAACAGTCTATTCAGTAGGACTATCAGCTGTGTATCCACCAGACTTCTGCACAACACAACTGATGGTCCCAACCCCATTTATAAGGCAAGAAATCCTACCTATTAAACCTTATGGGGCGCACCTGTGAAGTGAAAACCATTTCTGGTGACTACCTCTTGAAGCTCATAAAGAGAATGCCAAGCAGTAATCAAAGTAAAAGGTGGCTACTTTCAATAACCTAGAATATAAGACATATTTTTAGTTGTTTCACACTTTTTTGTTACGTATTTCATTCCACATGTGTTAATTCATAATTTTTATGCCTTCAATGTGAATCTACAATTTTCAGAGTCATGAAAATAAAGAAAACTCTTTGAATGAGAAGGTGTGTCCAAACTCTTAAGGGGGCTTTACACACAACGATATCGTTAATGTTTTATCGTCGGGGTCACGTTGTTAGTGACGCACATCCGGCGTCATTAACGATATCGCAGCGTGTGACACTGACCAGCGACCTTAAGCGACCTCAAAAATGGTGAAAATCGTTCACCATGGAGAGGTCGTCCCAAACTCAAAAATCGGTAAGGGTTGTTTATCCAGGTGGTTCATCGCTCATGCGGCAGCACACATCGCTATGTGTGACACCGCAGGAGCTAGGAATGTCTCCTGACCTGCCGCCGGCCGCAATGCAGAAGGAAGGAGGTGGGCGGGATGTTACGTCCCGCTCATCTCCGCCCCTCCGCTTTGATTGGCCGGACGCTTAGTGACGTTGCAGTGACGTCGCTGGGATGCCGAACGTCCCTTCCCCTTGAAGGAGGAATTGTTCGGCAGTCACAGCACAGCGACAACGACGACCAGGTAAGTCTGTGTGACGCTGCCGTAGCGATAATGTTCGCTACGGCAGCGATCACAAACAATCGCATGCGCGACGGGCGTGGGTACTTACACACTCGCTATCACTACAAATTGCTAGTGATATCGCTACCGTGTAAAGCCCCCTTTAGTCTGTACTGTGTGTATATATATATTTATATATATATATATATATATATATATATATATATATATATATATATATATATAATCTTTGGACTACAACGAACTTGCATGACTTTTCTTTATAATACATTGGTGAACCATGTAAAGTGTCAGGGAGTGTTATTTAAATAGTGGTAGTGTGTTGACTTACTGGGTTAGTAAATGGGGTGTCTGATAGATGCCTCTCACTTACTAACACCAGGACTTAATGCCAGCTGACAATAAAGGAAATCTGTCACCACTTTGACCTTTTTACACTATTAATATGGGCATATGGGTTGTAGAATTCTGACAATAGTCTTACCTTTATGTTTCAAATCAGATGCCTTGTTGTGGAAAAATCATGTTTAATCACTTTATGTAAATGAGTTGTTTCAGGCTATGGGGCGGATGATGCTTGTAAGATAACTCCGCCTCTAGTAGGGTTGTGACATTATACATATTTCATTGCTTTATTTCTGAAAACTTGCAAGCATGTACATAGAGTATTCTGGTGTTAGAAGTGCATTGCGTATGGATGGCATACACTACAGTTCAAACGTTTAGGGTCACTTAGATAATTCCTTAGTTTTGAAAGGAAAGCACATTTTTTTTCAATGAAGCTAACATTAAATTAAACAGAAATACATTCTATCCATTGTTAATGTGGTAAATGACTATTCTAGCGGCAAACGTCTGTTTTTTAATGCAATATCTACATAGATGTATAGAGGCCTATTTCCAACAACCACCATTCCAGTGTTCTAATGGTACATTGTGTGTTAGAAGGCCAAAGGATGTTTAGAAATCCCTTGAAAACCATTGTGCAAGTATGTTAGCACAGCTGAAAACAGTTTTGCTTATTGGAAAAGCTATAAAACTGACCTTCCTTTGAGCTAGTTGAGAATCTGGAGCATTACATTTGTTGGTTCCATTAAACTCTCAAAATGGACAGAAAAAAAGAACTTTCATGTTAAACTCGACAGTCTATTCTTGTTCTTAGAAATGAAGGATATTCCAAGTGATTGATTACTCACATCAGAGGAGAGCACAAACAGGCTCCAACCAGAGTAGAAAGAGAAATGGGAGGCCCCACTGCACATCTGAGCAACAAGACAAGTACATTATTAATGAGTTTCTAGTTTGAGAAATTGACGCCTCACAGGTCCTCAACTGGCAGCTTCATTAAATAGTACCCGCAAAATGCCAGTGTCAACATCTACAGTGAAGAGGTGACTCCAGGGCAGAGTGGCAAAAAAAGCCATATCAAAGACTGGGTAATAAAAGGAAAAGATTAATACGGGCAAAAGAACACAGACATTGGAAGACAGAGGAAGATTGGAAAAAAGTGTTATGAACAGATGAATCGAAGTTTGAAGTGTTTGGATCACACAGAAGAACATTTGAGAGACACAGAACAACTGAAAAGATGCTGGAAGAGTACCTGACGCCATCTGTCAAGCATGGTGAAGGTAATGTGATGGTCTGGGGTTGCTTTGGTGCTGGTAAAGTGGGATATTTGTACAAGGTAAAAGAGATTTTGAATAAGGAAGACTGTCACTCCATTTTGCAACGCCATGCCATACCATGTGGACAGCACTTGATTGGAGCCAATTTCATCCTACAACAGGACAATGACCCAAAGCACACCTCCAAATTATGCATGAACTATTTAGGGAAGAAGCAGGCAGCTGGTATTCTATCTATAATGCAGTGGCCAGCCCAGTCACCAGATCTCAACCCTATTGAGCTGTTGTGGAAGCAGCTTGACCGTATGGTACACAAAAAGTGCCCATCAAGCCAATCCAACTTGTGGGAGGGGCTTCTGGAAGCATGGGGTGAAATATCTCCAGATTACCTCATCAAATTATCAGCTAGACTGCCAAAGGTCTGCAAAGCTGTAATTGCTGCAAAGGTAGTATTCTATGATGAAAGCAAAGTTTGAAGGAGAAAATTATCATTTTAAGTAAAAATCATTTTTTGTAACCTTGTCAATGTCTGGACTATATATTCTATTCATTATGCAGCTCATTTGATAAACAAAAGTATGATTTTTCATGGAAAAGACACAATTTTGAATTGTAGTGTATGTCCAATTTGCCTTTTTTTTCCTTTGTTTTTGTCTGTTGTTAGGGGGGGTTCCAATACACAAAAAGGAAATAAATATGTGTTTGACAAAGCATGTGTAATTGCAATAATTTGTGGGGAGAAATACTTCATTTTTTCAAGGGTGCCAATATTTTTAGCCATAACTGTATGCATTTGAGGTGCTGGTGACATGAGCAAGTGAGTGATTTCATATAGGGAGTGAAGGAGAGATCAAAGCCAAATATGGCTCCAAGACAGCCAGCGTGCTCTTGAGGGTTATGGTAGAATTGCACACAGAGATAGCAACTTAAGTTACCGTATTTTTCGCTTTATAAGACGCACTTTTCTTCCCCCAAATTTTGGGGGAAAGTAGGGGGTGCGTCTTATAATCCGAATATACGGAGGGGGGGTGTATATATATATATACACAGAGTCCAGTGGAGGTACAGGCAGCTCTGGAGCGGTGCTGGGGACTGCTTGGGGCTGGGAGCGGCAGCGTTTGATCTCCTGCTCTCCCGCTCATATAATATGCACAGCCGCTGTCCATCAGAAGCGTAGTGCTGAAACTGCATCGCGCTGATGGGCTGAGGGAGCTGTGCATATTATCTGCCTGTGCTTACATTTGATTGCACAGGATCTCCCCTCCCCCTGTGTTAGATATAGCCTCCCGTGCTGCTGCTGTAGTAAAATAATAAACTCTTTACTCACCTCCTCCAGCGTCTGCCCGGTCTCCCTCCTGCTGGCTGTGATTAGACACACAGAGATTTCACTCTGCCATGCCGATCACATGACCTCCACTAGAACTAGGAAGTAGGAAGTGCTGTCGTCCATTCTTGAGGAGCCAGCTCACAGTGTGTCTCCAGCCCTCCACTCTGCACGTGTTTGAATAAAGAAATCCTTCACAGCGGATTGAGTGCGGTCTCTTTCTACTCTCACGCTTCATCAATGGACTTTGTCTTATGACCAGCACCCCGCTTTTGGATTGTCGGACCCTCCAGGCTCTCCACCCGAGCACAGGCACAGGCGGTACCGCAAGCGATATTGCAGGTAATCTGCGGTGGTGCAGGACTTTGCTTCTCTCCTGCTTTATTAGACAGGAGGAGTACAACCCCGAGGAGGGAGACACGAGACAGGACTGTGCTGCAGAAGGTAAGGAAAGAGTTTATTTTTCTAAAAGCAGCAACATGGGGGCGATATGCCACAGAGGCTGATGTGGCCCTGTCTGCCTGCCACAGAGGCTGATGTGGCCCTGCCTGCCTGCCACAGAGGGTGATGTGGCCCTGTCTGCCTGCCACAGAGGGTGATGTGGCCCTGTCTGCCTGCCACAGAGGCTGATGTGGCCCTGTCTGCCTGCCACAGAGGCTGATGTGGCCCTGTCTGCCTGCCACAGAGGGTGATGTGGCCCTGTCTGCCTGCCACAGAGGGTGATGTGGCCCTGTCTGCCTGCCACAGAGGGTGATGTGGCCCTGTCTGCCTGCCACAGAGGGTGATGTGGCCCTGTCTGCCTGCCACAGAGGGTGATGTGGCCCTGTCTGCCTGCCACAGAGGGTGATGTGGCCCTGTCTGCCTGCCACAGAGGGTGATGTGGCCCTGTCTGCCTGCCACAGAGGGTTATGTGGCCCTGTCTGCCTGCCACAGAGGGTGATGTGGCCCTGTCTGCCTGCCACAGAGGGTGATGTGGCCCTGTCTGCCTGCCACAGAGGGTGATGTGGCCCTGTCTGCCTGCCACAGAGGGTGATGTGGCCCTGTCTGCCTGCCACAGAGGGTGATGTGGCCCTGTCTGCCTGCCACAGAGGGTGATGTGGCCCTGTCTGCCTGCCACAGAGGCCCTGTCTACCTGCCACAGTGGCCCTGTCTGCCTGCCACAGTGGCCCTGTCTGCCTGCCACAGTGGCCCTGTCTGCCTGCCACAGTGGCCCTGTCTGCCAGCCATAGAGGATGTGTGCCAGCCATAGGGGAAATGTGGCATCACTGGGGGACGTGTTCAATATAAGGTGGCCATATCCAGATTAAGGGGGCTAATTTTAGGATGAGGGGGCTATGAGGGACATATACCCTATATTATTTGTTAGACGGACACTGGCATTATAAGACGGACCCCATTTATTAAAAAATTCTCTATTCCTTTACCAAATTTGGGGGTGCGTCTTATAATCAGGTGCGTCTTATAAAGCGAAAAATACGGTAATTATTACATTTGAAATGATAAATATTAATATTTCTTGAACAACATTGAAATATGTACCTCTGAAATTTTTAGGCCATATAGTTAGTTAATATTTTTGCTAGAAAAATAAAGAACAGTTTAGAAGCACTTCTGCAAGGTTCAGACAGTGACTTAAGTGGTTTAATAAATGAATAGATAGGCCTGATCTAAATTATTTCCACTCCAGTTAGGACACTTGGAAACACCAGGGATGGTCTTAAATAGAAATGCTTTTAGCTATCAAAGAGGAGACCATACACTGCATAATCAATAATAATTTGCTTGGTGTAATGAGAAATTTTGGACGTGGAAATTGACATCTAATGCCATGACTTCTCGTGGCTTCAGATGGATGACTCAGCATATACTGTATTTGAGTTCTGTTTTGGTTTCAAACATTAAGCAATAAAGAAGGCATTTCCCTACCAGCTCTAGAGACATTTTAGAAAAAAGTTGGGGAAAAAACAGACACCCAAAGAGTTTGCATGGCATTTACAACAGTAGCCCGATTTTTTTAGTTCAATTTCAAAAGAAAACCTAAATTGAGATCTGAATGAGTCCACTGGTTACAATTTAGTCACCTATTCTGTAGCCTCCCTTATCTTTGGCGTTCAACAGAAAATCTTTATCACCAATAAGATTACATCCAAAAGTATTAGGGAAGCAAAATCTTTGCTGTCCATTGTAATTGAAACTAAAAGTTTGAAACATACCTTTATTGTAATATGCAATATGTGTTCATTGGTGCCACGATCTCAGCAGGGTTATTTTTTTAACATTCTTATTATATGGACAGGCTAGATCTGGAACTATCAACACATCGGTCATGTTATATGTCACATATAGTGTGTAATTTATTGCAATAAAAATGTGTTGTCTGATAGCATGGTACAGTAAATGGTTTGCTTTTCATTGGTACTCATTGTGACATAAAATGAGCAGAAGTTGATAAGGTCATTGATTTTCTTTCAAGCTGCAGGGCATACTGCTAAAATGATTGTGTACAAATGCATGATACCGGACTTTATCAGTTAAAACTCTACAGCAAATACAATACAATTATTTATACCAAATTAGTTACGGTAGTATACTTTAGATTTACTGGTCAGATTTCATCTGAAAAGTATGCAAGATCAATATGATTGATATATTTTAACCTACAGTTTATTAAATCATTATTTACTCAAGCTGGTTTTATTGACACTATGATGCTTAGAAGGGGAGGGTCATGTACATTGCTATATAAGTGCCAATTGGTGCCCGTTGTGCACTTGGGCATGCAGACTGAACATTATTACCATAGCATTGTACTCTTGAACTATTGTTACCAAGAGTGAAGCTAGCTAGATGTCATTGTTATGCCAATAGGTGTTACATTACCATTTATCATGTTCTTTTATGATGATAATGACACAGGTGGGTGCAGTAGTGTGTTGCTGCCAAATCCACTGAGTGTTCCTATAGAGCAAGGCATGAGTAAGGTTCATAGAGTAAGATGTGCTACATCTCGTCATGATTTAGACGAGCGGACATTGCCATACCCCATCCTGCCTCTACTGACCCAGCTGTGACCATATAGTTAGTGCTCAAAACATTTTACAATCTTCCTTGCAGTTTTTTAAAGTGATTACACCTGATTTTTGGCTTAATCAATTTGATTAATCGAGGCCTTAGTGTCGCTAAACATTTTGGTACAGCTTTGGCTGGGACCTTGATAGGAATTTATTCTAGGAATGTTATTGCTGTAATCATTACCACAAAATGGATAAATCTCTACATACCAAACACTTTCTTCTAAATTCAAAGAGCAAGTTATAAAATGTATTTTAATTTAAGATATATTCATGGTACAAGGCTTTAAACAAATCAGTATAAAAGTGTGACCACTCTAGGTGATTTTTTTTCACAGTAGTTTTGTGTCAAATTCTGATACATTTTTTGCCATCTGTTTTGGTGTGTACTAGTAGGTTTCCTTGCATCTTTCTAAAAAAATATTACATCAATTGACACAACCTCTGCTTGATTAAAAAAAAAAATCCAACATGAAGATTTTCTCTAGGAGAAAAAAATATTTTTCTTTCTTTCTTTTTGTTCTAAATATTCCATATTTGGAAAAAAATGTAATCTGCTTGCAAGTTATTTTCTGTTTGATTTTTTGTAACAGAAGGTGAAGGGCAATGACTAGAGATGGACATATCATTTGAAATTTTAGTTCTCTAGTTTTGCTACATTTTTCTATTAACATGACTATCGATTCTATGATTTCCATAATTCAACCACTTTTCCTTCTTGATGTTGCAATTTCACTATTGAAGAAGGCTATTATTTACAGATTATTTAATCTTTGAAATTTGAATTACAGGCTTTGCCAAATTATCCCCATAAATTTGATCTCATTTCTGCAAAGCCTCTAATTGCCTTAAAAAAAATGTATACAACAATCTAAGATCTCCTACAAGTATATACTTTTTCAAACAAATTTTATTCAATGAATTTCAAGCATACATTTATAGAAGTTTAAATAATCACAGTTAATTTCAAGCAGTCATCATCATTTTAAACATTTTTTTCTGTCACATTATACGTTTTACATTATCAACTTATACAACAAACACTAAAACAGCATGAATATCAACTCATAAGGGTTCAATACTTTAATTCTCTATTCTCAACCTCCCCAATGAGCCTTCCAACTCTCCTCAGGTACGCCATGCTGTATCTTTGAATAATTGCATTATACAAGAGATTTCTCTTTGTGTGTATCTTTTTTCTATGAATGTTCTCCACTTTTTAAAGAACTTAGCCGTGTACCTCTCTTTACTACTTTCTGCTTCTAATTGATTCATCATCACCAGAGTTTTCATGGTATTTTTATATCCGACATGTCAGGTGCTTGTCTTTCCAGCCAGTGCCTCAATATACACTTTCTAACAGTTAATATCATCACATGTATTGCCCTTGGGATGTACGGGTGTGTGTCCCTTTCTCCAGCCCTCAGCGTTGTATCGTGAAACAGGCAAAGTATCGGATCCTTAGATATCTTAATTCCCCAGATTTTATGGATCTGAAGAATTGCTTCCACCCACACTTTTTCTATCACTGGACATACCGATAGGCAACGCACCAAGTTTGCCTTTCGTAAGTTGCATTTGGTGCAGCTGTTTAAATAGTGTACTGGCATTTGTATAAGGCAGGTCAAAGTCGTAAATAGCATTATGCATTAGCTTGAACTGCATCTCTCGCCACTGCTTGTTCACTATTACTTTTCTTATTGTTAACCAGCCCTTAATTATTTCTTCCTGTAGATCCTCAAATTCGAATGTGTTATCCCATCTCCACACTAACTCACTTTCTTTGTCACAGTCATATTGACTTCGCAAGTAGACATACAAGGACGCTAGCAAGATCTGTTCCGTCTTCACATCCATGAGAGTATCAAACCCATTTCTTGTTCCAGCGTTCCCCAACTCCTCATCACTGACGCGTAATGGCTCACCACCTGTCTATATTGAAAATGTTGGTTATTAAATAGTAGAAATTTGGCAGAAATGTCTTGCCAGCTATATACCCTGCCTTCTTCTAAGCGCAATATATCTCTCAATTTTTTAATTCCTCTTCGTCTCCATTCCCGAAAAAAATGTTCTGCTCTCCCTGTTCAAAGTTAATATCTTCCCACAGAGGGATATATTTGGAAAGACAAAATGGTAATCTGTACAACTCCCTTATTGCTTTCCACGCACCTCTAGCGTTTTGTAATAAGCAACTGAGTTTGACATGTGGCGGGAGTTTTCCTGTTTTCAAGTGTAGCATTGTGATCAGGTCCAAAAGTCTCGCTAACTCCTTTTCCAGTTATGTGTTAGAAATGTAGTTTGTGTTGTGTATCCAGTCTTTGATATGTATTGCTAGGGATGCTAAGTTGTAGGCTGTCACTATAGGCATTTGCATGCCTCCCTCTTGTTTCAATCGTGTCAGTTTGGGTATGAAATTCTTGGCCTTTTGCCTTGCTATATAAATTTGGTGAATGCTTTTTGTATTGTATTCACATTAATGTGTTTTAATAGAATTATGATGGTTTGCATCGGGTAGAGCAATCTTGCAAAGCTGATCATTTTGTCAGGTGCATTCTCCCAAACAGAGAGCAGAAGCGCACTCCATTTCTCCAGCTCCCTGACTATCTTATCTATTAACGGGAGGTAATGAAGTCTATACATGGCGATAGAGTCTATACCTATTTTTATCTCTAGGTATGTGATGTACTTTGTTACTATCTCTACATTTAAAAAGCTTTTTTCCCAACGCCCTGTGGGTCTGAGAAATAATAATTGGCATTTATTTATATTGATCTTGTAACCTGAAAAGTATCCAAAGGACGCTATTGAAACTAATATTTGTTTCAACTGCTGTTTTGGCTTTGCTAGAAATAAAAGCATGTAGTCTGCGAAACATGTCAGCTTTATTTCTCTATCTGCCACCTTTATACCTGTTAAGTCTTCTCTTTTTAGTAGGTGTTGGACAAGTGGTTCAATAGCTATATCAAATAGTAGCGGCAAGAGTGGGCAGCCCTGCCTATTTCCCTTTTGCACGTGAATTGCTTTTGAAAAGAAACCCAGTGTTGCTATTTTTGCTTGTAGGTCAGTAAACATGGCCGCTATATAGTTCCGAAAGATTCCTGCAATTCCCATTTTGTCCAGAACCAGCCCAAGCCAGTTCATATTGTCAAAGGCTTTTTCTGCATCTAATGCCAAAATCGCTGGATTACCCCTGACCTTGCCTGGACGCTTCATTCCGTCTTGGACCGCTAAGACCGATCTTATATTAAAAAAATCAGATCTGTTTTTAATAAATCCCACCTGAAGTGTTTCTATTAACGACGGTAATACACTAGTCGGTCCGCTAAGATTTTTGACATTAACTTCCTTTCCTCCTTTTATCGTTACTTTATCTTGCGTATATAGCTCCCTATAAAAATGTTCTAGAATCTGTTTTATTTTTTTGGGGTTAGCATGGTTTGACCGTGTTTATCTCTCAAACAATGTTTGTAGTAGGTACCTTCCCTTTAGCAAAATGTGCCAATAATTTGCCTAATTTGTTCCCATATATGAAAAATTGTGCGCTCATTCTCTGGTCCTTGAGCTTCTCCTCCCTTTCCAGCCACGTCAAAATTCTTTTTTCCGTTCACCCACTGTTCTCTGTTTAAAGTACTCACTACCTGCTAGTATCGCGTATATGCCTCCCTGAGTTCTTTTGCTGCATTGTTGTAAGTTTGCAATGTTTTTTTTTCTTATGCACCCCATATATCCTATAATTTTCCCTCTTAGCACCGCTTTCACCGTGTCTCAGTAAAGATGACTGTCTAATTCATGTTGTTGGTTATCCCAAGTATACTCCGTCCACCACATTTTTAATAATTTTGGAAAGTTCTCATCTTTTGCCATATATGTTAGGATGTACATAACGCAACACCAGCACCACCGGAAAGTGATCTGATATGACTCAATCTTGAATGGTTATTTCCTCCACTTCTGACTCCAATTTCTGCGAACCTATAAAGTAGTCTATTCTGGACCATTTATTATGAACTAGGGAAAAGTGGGTATATTCCCTTCCTGTTGGATGTTGAGTATGCCACAGATCTATCATTTTAGCTTTCTCCAGGAGTGGTAACATGACCCTGTCGTGTGCTCTTTCTATCTCGTTTGATCTGTTCTTTCCTGATCTATCCTCCCAAGTATTAACCACCATATTAAAGTCCCCTCCCATAACAATTCTCTTCTCATTTTCCATCAGAATCTGCCTTTCTAGGTCATGGAAAAACAATTTGTTTTGATTGTTGGGTGCATAAATATTGGCTGTCTATAATAAGTTTTTGCCATCTGTCCTCCCTGTTGTGTTCATGATCCCGTATATTGCACTTGGCTTGTTTATGAATCAGAATAAGTACTCCAGCCTTTTTATTCTTTGATGGAAATCCTAAGACCTGGCCTACCCAGATTTTCTTCATTCTCTCAAAATCTTTTTTTGTTAAATGCATCTCTTTTAGCATGGCTATATATCTGGTTTAAAGGGTACTTTACACGCTGCGACATCGCTAGCAATCTCGTTAGCGATGTGACACTCCAGATCGCAGATAAGATTTGCCGAGATCGCACATAGGTCATTTTTTTGTAGCGCCGGTCACACGTGCGATCTCGGCAAATTGTATGTGCGAACTGGCGTGTTACATCGCTAGGGGGATCGCTAGCGATGTCACAGCGTGTAAAGCACCCTTAAGTTTTTTCAGATGTCTCAGCACCATCATCCTCTTATGGGGAGATTGTAGACCCTTTACAATCTTTATTGTAATTTATTTGAGCTGTACCCTTATAAACTTTACCAATATGTAACTTTTAAATATTGGAAACGTAACTGTCAACCCCCCTATTTCCCCCAAACCTTCCCAAACCGATAGGAAGATGAATATTCCATGGAATTCCTTTTTTCGTGCATCTAGACTCTTACCTGTCCCAAACTGTCTTGTCCAGTTACTATCACTGGAATACTGTTACTGGCTTTCCCCTAGCTCAGATTTGCCCCTTGATATGTGTGTTCACTGTGTTCCCCAGCCTCTATGTCCTAACCAACTCTAGATATCAGTTAACTATGGAACTCAGAATTTTACTGCTTCGGAGAGAGAAGAGAAGTATAATGCGGAAAGAGAGAAGGGAGTGGAAAAGGGAGTGATGGAGAAGAAGAAAGGAAGAAGAGAAAGAGAGAGAAGATAAAAAAGTATGGGATGCACTCTCCTAGATGGTCTTCTAATGTCCTGGGTAAACGTTTTTTATTTCTCAGTCCACATCCTCTCTCCCGAGTATTCTCCGCTTTTCATTGGAACTTGAATCTTGGTGTTTAATCGATCATCCCAGTTCGTCTTCTGGCGGTTGTCTCTTGCTGTCAAAAAAGCCTTTTTCACATATGTGGCCATCAGATATCGTGCCCTAAAAGTTTCTGTGCCTCTACCTGGCGCAAATATCTTAAGTACTGCAGGGAACTGAAGTACGAATCTTATCTTCTTTTTCACCATGTCTGAGCACAACTCACTGAATCCCCTCCTTTTCTTAGTAACTTCCACTGAGTAGTTGTTGAATAGGAGGGTTTTGTGGCCTTTTAGTAGTATCGGTGATGTGGCTCTTCTATAGTTCTGCTGTATGGTGACCTTTTCAGAAAAGTCCAGTAAACGTTCAATAGCAGGCCTGGGTCTCTGAGGTGCCTCACTCTGTTGCTATACTGGCGGGGCAATTCTGTGTGCTCTCTCCACCTTTAGGGGGGCCCTGATTTCCAAAGCTGCTGGAAAGTCTTCCCCAAAAATCCACACTAATTGTGACAGAGGGATTGACTCTGGGAGGCCTATAATCCTGAGATTATTTTTTCTGGACCTGTTTTCCAGGTCCTCCACTTTCTCCAAAAACTGCTGGCTCACTTTAGCTGTTTTTGTGAGCTCTGATTTTAACCTTTCCACCTCATCCTCAGTCACACTGATCCTGGTCTCTTTATCAAGTCTTTCTGCCTGCTGTGAGTTGGTGGCTTACAGCTGCTGGAGAGACTCAGTAACAGTCTGCTCCAGCATTTATTTTTTATCTCTGGACCCAGCTTGCTTGCCACCTCCTTTGCCAATATTTTGTACTGGATCTGGCTCCCTGTCAGCCCAAGATCTTCCTCCTCCTACCCGTTCTGCCTGGGTGACTGCGGGGCTGCAGTGGAGGCCTTGCTTGCATTTGCTGTGCTCGGCACGGCCGCCGCCATCTTGTGCTTGCTGTTCCTTTGTGCCCTGGGGGATTTGGCTTCAAAGGTCCCTCGCTTGTGCACAAACCTCTCAATGTTCAGTGAAGAGGTGACTGGAGGATCTCACCCGCAGGCGAGGAGTGCTTTCGTGCGGGTCATCAGTGCGGGAGGCTCAGGGAGCTGGGGTAGAATGCGGAGCTCTGCTTACCCTCTGCTGTCCATGCACGCGCAGGAACCGGAAGTCACAAGTATATTTTTAATGCAAACATAGCATTTTAAATATCCAAGGGATCTAATTTGACGATTACAGACTTATAATCACACTTTATTTGATACACAAGCCTCGGTTCCTGGATTTTGGTTTAATAGCAAAATTAGGACAAAGATGTATTAAAATACCTCTGTTATTTGCAGTGGGTGAAGATTGAATAAAGGATGTTATTAAGATGTTGTTACTGCAATATATCACAGTTCAGTAAATTCATAGGCATAGTGAGTGACTATACAGTTACAGCACCTCTCTATCCCTTGAATTCTTGTATTATTATCTACAGAATAAAACTACCACTCCTATTTTAAATGTCTCCAGAACTGCAGTACCACACCATAATCAGATTTGACCTTTTTCCATTCCTATATGGAAAGAGTGCTGGAAAAGCCTAAAATGGTGTTGCTTAGCCAGCTCCATTTTTTATACTGGCTGTCATAGTCCTCCCTGATTCCCTGTGTTAGACCATATGATGTGGTAGCTGCAAGGTATTATGGGAAGCTCGCTTTTTGAGTCCTCAGCAGTGTGTGCAATTTGTAGTATGCATTTTGTTTCATGAATCATGATCTTCACAAATCGAATCGCAAAATGTTTGAATTTGTTAGGACCTACAAATTTGAGGAAATTAGACTCCAAGGCAATCCTCTGTGGATCAATCTGCACAACAATCTGCCTCATCGCCCAAAGTGTATCTACGCACCAACACAATAATTCCTAATTACTATGAACACACAAAAGACCCATTTTCAAGATACCTGCTTTGTATTCTTAGAGTGCTTAATGACATCTTACATGGAAATGAATAAACTCCCTGCATGTGTCTATTATACTTAAAAAAAAAATAGTAAAGCATTCCTCTGTGACTTAGATGTGGTCATATAAATACCATTATGTCAGCTGATGTCCTAATACGTGATATAAAATTATGGTGCCCTTTTAAAAATGTCTTCTGAAGTATATCCAGTTTAACTTCAAGACCTTCATCATATGTTGATTACTAAGCAGGAGTCAAACATCCAACCTAAAAGTGACGTCATGTTACTTTTACCAACATGTTCAAGCTGGATTTAGGGGTCTCCATTTTCAATTCTTTCTTACAACCACTTAATTCATGCTTGGATTTATATATGGTAACACATATACACCATGTGCAGAATTATTAAACAAGTTGTATTTTAGAGGATTTTTTTTATCATTGATCAACAACTGTTATCAATCAACCCAAAAGACTCATAAATATCTAAGCTTAATATTTTTGGAAGTTGGAGTGTTTTTTTTTTAGATTTGGCTATCTTAGGAGGATATCTGTTTTTGCAGGTAACTATTACTGTGCAGAATTATTAGGCAACCTAATAAAAAGCAAATATATTCCCTTCTCACTTGTTTATTTTCACCAGGTAAACCAATATAACTGCACAACATTTAGAAATAAACATTTCTGACATGCAAAAACAAAACCCCCCAAAATTAGTGACCAATATAGCCACCTTTTCTTATGATGACACTCAACAGCCTACCATCCATAGATTCTGTCAGTTGCTTGATCTTTTTACGATCAACATTGCGTGCAGCAGCTACCTCAGCCTCCCAGACACTGTTCCGAGAGGTGTACTGCTTTCCCTCCCTGTAGATCTCACATTTTATGAGGGACCACAGGTTCTCTACGGGGATCAGATCAGGTGAACAAGGGGGCCATGTCATTATTTTTTCATCTTTTAGACCTTTACTGGCCAGCCACACTGTGGAGTAGTTGGATGCATGTGATGGAACATTGTCCTGCATGAAAATCATGTTTTTCTTGAACGATACCGACTTCTTCCTGTACCACTGCTTGAAGAAATTGTCTTCCAGAAACTGGCAGTAGGTCTGGGCGTTGAGCTTCACTCCATCCTCAACCCAAAAAGGTCCCAGAAGTTAATCAAGCCCATACCAGTACCCCACCTCCACCTTGCTGGTGTCTGAGTCGGAGTGGAGCTCTCTGCTCTTTACTGATCCAGCCTCTGGCCTATCTATCTGGCCCATCAAGAGTCACTCTCATTTCATCAGTCCATAAAGCCTTTGAAAAATCAGTCTTAAGATATTTCTTGGCCCAGTCTTGACATTTTATCTCATGTTTTTTGTTCAAAGGTGGTCATTTTTCAGACTTCCTTACCTTGTCGATGTCCCTGAATATGGCACACCTTGTGCTTTTTGATACTCCAGTAATGTTGCAGCTCGGAAATATGACCAAACTGTTGGCAAATGGCATCTTGACAGCTTTAGGCTTGTTTTTCCTCAAATCATGGGCAGTTATTTTGCGCCTTTTTTGCCCAACACGCTTCTTGCGACCCTGTTGGCTATTTGCCATGAAACACTTGATTGTTGGTGATCACGCTTCAAAAGTTTGGCAATTTCAAGACTGCTGCATCCCTCTGCAAGACATCTCACAATTTTGGACTTTTCAGAGCCCATCAAATCTCTCTTCTGACACATTTTGTCAAAGGAAAGGAAGTTGCCTAATAATTAATCACACCTTATATAGCATGTTGATGTCATTACATCACACCCCTCCTCAATACAGAGATGCACATCACCTGATTTACTTAATTGGTAGTTAGCTCTCAAGCCTATACAACTTGGAGTAGGACAACATGTATAAAAAGTATCATGTGATCAAAATACTCATTTGCCTAATAATTCTGCACACAGTGTACAGGTACTGAAAAATTCCTTTAGTCAAGGGCTTTGTTTCAATTTTTTTCTATTCCACATGGTCCCTTTTATTAGCAATGAAGTAGTGACAGTCTTTAATATATATTTTTCAATAAAAAAGTAAAGTTGGAGGTGTCATGGTCCGTTGCAGTGCTGGGTTAATATTCAGATCAATATAAACCATTTCAAAAAACAATTTTTGGTGGACACAAAAACAAGATAAGGAGGTGGCTGTGTCGGGTGATACCATGCAAGACTTGCATGAGTAATATGCAAGTGGAACTCCGGCCTAATGACAAGCCACATATTGCAATACTTGTCAGCCAGATGAGCCAGCGCTCCTAAACATTGGTGAAGTTAGTGCACATGAGAGTGAAGACTGTGGTGTAAGCATGCGTACTTGGACACCCCATTAATCATTGAAAGACAGCGCCACCTCCAACAATGACGTACTCTTCTCATTTTGTTTGATTCCGGTGCTCATATCTGGAGTAATAAACAAGAAATAGTGACTGCATGACAATAAATGGTTAAGTGACCCAAACCAAAATGCACTCATAGAAGCCCTGCAGGTTATAAAATTATATTAGAAAAGTTATTGTTATGAAGAGTTAGGATATATTAAAGGGGGTTACAGGTCAAATAGTGGTGGACAACCCCTTTAAGGACTTTGCCACATGTCTTAGGATAAAAAGCCGAACCAGAAAATTCATACACAAACCAATGTTCCTAAAAATGGAATGACAATCCTCTTCTAGCTGCTGATACCACGACTTCTTAAATTATCTTGTTGGCATTTACTATTGCCTGGCTACAGTGTTTGCTAATTTCACTATGTCTAAAACTTAACATTTATTTTACATAGATTCTAAAAGGTATATTTACCACATTTAAGTGAATATGTGCACAGAAGAGAGAGGGAGATAATCCCTACAATATCCACTCCCTCCTGTGCTCTACCTAGCCGCGGAGGTCGGCACCCTAAAATTGCGCAACGGTGACCCCACTCCTCGACGGCTATCCCTGCTATGACCCTATGAGTCCCTAGCCAAAAAGATAAAGTGCAGTGCATATAATTAAAGTGCAGTGCAAAACCATAAAGTGATATTGTGCCAGTATGAAACTCACAGTCAACCTCTAAAATAAGAGATTGCAAATCTTTTCTCAATTAATTCACAATTATAGCAGGGATATAAAACTTAGCTTATGCTGCCTCATATTTATGCTGCTATAATTGTGAATTCATTGAGAAAAGATTTGCAATCTCTTATTTTAGAGGTTGACTGTGAGTTTCATACTGGCACAATATCACTTTATGGTTTTGCACTGCACTTTAATTATATGCACTGCACTTTATCTTTTTGGCTAGGGACTCATAGGGTCATAGCAGGGATAGCCGTCGAGGAGTGGGGGCACCGTTGCGCAATTTTAGGGTGCCGACCTCCGCGGCTAGGTAGAGCACAGGAGGGAGTGGATATTGTAGGGATTATCTCCCTCTCTCTTCTGTGCACATATTCACTTAAATGTGGTAAATATACCTTTTAGAATCTATGTAAAATAAATGTTAAGTTTTAGATAGGGTTTATGTAATTTGGCTGTATATCCCTAAACTAGTGGTATTTGCTAATTTCACTATGCACACAACAATTAAGCCTCTAATGTTCTTTTTAGGTTTTTTGTCATAAATCCTCTAAACTGCTATTGACAATACAGTAAAACGTTTAAGTTGTTTGCCGTTCCTGTGGTTCATCAAAATTTCTTCCTTATATTTATGCAATTGACTTTTTTGCTTTTATATCTTTTACGCGGTGTAGAATATTTATAAGCTATGTGCCATAATTGCTTGTGAAGCTTCCCATGTATACTTGTATATGACAATTTATGATATCTTCTGTGCCGCATAATAATTAAAAAGTTTAAATAAACTAACGTGACAATAGGTAAATTCATTCAGATAAGTCAAACAATAAAATTCATTTGTATATTTAATAAAACTAACATTATCTCTTGTGGGATGTTCACGCAGCAGGTCTGCATACAGATTTCCGTGAGGAATACAGACTCACCCTGAGCTGAAATCCACATGATATATACCCACAATTTGAGTTTCATTAATTTAATTTGGAAATCTGCTCAGTAGTTGATATGGCATTGATCTAAAATTTGTAACTTGCGAAAATTAAGTGGCATATCACTTATTACTATGGATTCTTGTGTGCGGAAACTCCATCAAGTAGCAACATGTGGATTAGCCCCACTGAATGGGGCAAATTAACACATAGATCCACCAAACATGAAGCAGCAAATCCATGTCAGATATCCAAGGATGTTCCGAAGACTGATACTGTGTATTGTCTAGCAAATACAGTAGTTGTGAAAAGTCTACACACCCCTGTTAAAATGCAAGATTTTTGTTGAGGAAAAAAAAATCGTACCAAGAAGAATTATTTTAGATCTATTTCAACCTTTAATACCACCTGTAATCTGTACAAATCCATTGAGAAACAAATAAGATAATTTTGAGGGGGAAAATAAAAATAAACCAAAATAATATGGCTGCAAAGTGTGAACATCCTCTCATAATTGGAGAGCTGATTGTGTTCAGAATTAGCAAATCACATTTAACTCATGTTGAATAGTAGTCGGTACACAGCTGCCATCATTTATAGTAATTCTGATTAACTCCATATAATATTTAGCTGTTCTAGTGGTATTTTGTTGACATTTTCTTGGTTGCATTTTGCAATTAAAACCATGGTCTGTACACAGCTTACAACACAGCAAAGGGATCTCATTTTGAAATTCAGGAGAAGCAATTTGGCACAACAGTGATATTACCTAGAACTAGATATCTTCAAAAATTGTTAAAAAGAAAACTTGGTCCAGGAGGCTGCAGCAATATTAAAGGAGTTGCAGGAATTTCTGGCAAGTACTGGTTGTGTACTGCATGTGTAAACAATCTCCGGTATTCTTGATATGTTTGGCCTGTGGGTTAGGGTTGTAAAATATTTTTCTTTCACTTTTCAGCACAACCATGACTCTGAGCATACGAGGGGCTGCTGATAAATTTTTTGGCTTTACACGGAAAGAAACAAGATAGGATGATGAAACTTTACATTTATTCCACATACTCTCCACTGATGTTAACACACTTCTTACATTAGCATTCCAAGTTCTGTAAGCCTAGCAAAAAGAAGGATTTCGGTTGTGCCTCAAACTAGGCATCCGTAGCAGCCATGGCATCAGATATGGTGTGAAATTTGATACCCTTTAGGTGTTTCTTCAGGTTTGGAAACAGATGATAATCGGAGGGAGCTAGATCTGGTGAATAGGGTTGAGGGGTCAACCAGCTGGAAGATTTGCCAGCTTTGGCATGGTCACTTGTGCAGTGATAATGGAGGCATTGTCTTGCAAGAACAAGATTCCTTTGGACAGCTTGCCACGCCTTTTGGCCTTCAGAGCTGCCTTCAATTGGCCCAAAAGTTCAATGTAATACCTTGCATTATTGGTGGAACCCTTTTGAAGGGAGTCTAATAGCAGCACTCCCTACATATCACAGAACACAGACAACTTCTCCTTAGTGGCTGATTTTTGCACCCTGAACTTCTTTGGACGAGGAGAACCACTGTGCGTCCACTCTTTTAACTGCTCCTTGTTTTCAGGGTCATACAAATAAATACAGGTCTCATCCATAATGACCAGTTGATTCAGGAAATTCTTATCAGTCCGTAAACCCTGACAAATGGACCGTGAAGTTTACACTTGCTTGCTCCTCTGATCTGTTGCCAAATATTTGGGGAACCACTTTGCAGATGGATTGCTCATGTCCAAATGTTCATGGCTAATGATAAAAACACGTTCATGGGAAAGCCCCATGATGTCTGCTATTATTGTTGCTGAAATCCATTGATTCTCCAGTATGAGGTTGTGCACAGCATCGATAATCTCCGGAATAGCAACCACTCTCGGTCGTCCAGGACGTTCCTTATCATTGGTACTGAAGTAGCCTGTTTTAAATTTGGCAACCCAGTTCTTAACTATGGAATATTAAGGGCATTGATCCCCCAATATCTGCGACATATCACCATGAATATCCTTCATGGACTTTCCTTGCAGAAACAAGAATTTTATCACTCCTCTGCTCTCATTTGCTGTGAATATCGCATTAGACGCCGACATTTTGCTTTCCCACATGTGTAAAACACTGTTGACATAAGCAACAAACAAAACATTTTGAAAACATATATTAGACACATAAGGCTTTCATGTGATGTAACATTCATTACCATAGAAAGAAAATTAGATCACAAAGCCAAAGACTTATCAGCAGCCCCTTGTATCTCCAGATCAATAAAAATATGGCTTTTGGAAAAAGATCAAAGTTTACGAATGGACTAGCCAGAGCCCAGACCTGAATCTAAGTGAAAATCTGAAGGTTGATGTAAAGAGTACTGTACACAGGAGATGCCTTTGCAATCTGACAGATTTGGAAGGGATAGTGGGCAAAAATTGAAAATTCTAGATGGGATATGGTGATCGACTTCTATCCAAAAAGACTGAATGCTGTCATAACTTCAAAGGGTACTTTTAACAAAGTATTAGTTTTACCTCTTCACGACCTTGGGTATACTGGTATGCCCAAGGTTGTGTCCCTGCCTTTGATGTGAGTTTGCGTACCAAGCCTGCATCTTTCCTTTCACATGATGACTTATCTGCAGATGTAATCAGCCGACAAGTGCCGCTAACATTCATGGGTGGATCGAAGATCTGCCCTCTGCTGTTAGCCATTTAAATCCTGCTGTCTATCTCTGACAGTGGGATACACCATAATGACAAAAATACTATGTTTTTCTAGTTTCACTCATAGTATTCCCATCCTTGAAGATTCCCTTGAAAACAGAGGCTTTAGTCAGTTACCTAGTTTTCCAACTCCTAAATCCAACCCTATACGAATACCAAAGCAATAGATTTTATCTATCAAATATATATCTAGATAAGAGACACCCATGACCATGCTATCATCTAGATAAGCTTTGATTAGAGGCAGACACCCACTCTTGGGATTTGGCTCCTAGAAAAACGATTTTGAAATAGAAACCTTGACAAATTAATTGTGAAATAACTACAACAAAGCTAATATTTATTATTAACAAAAGTACGCTGAAAATCATTGCTACTGACATTTTTATGTGATGTTTACATTTATCTTAGGACTATTGGTTTTCATTAAGCACATATTACTTTGAGGCTTTCTACTCACTGCCCACAACATTATACTCTCAACTTGTTTTTATGTCTATGCCCTTTTGTTGTAAATCAATGAAAATAAGAGATCTCATTTATTTAAATGCCAGGAAGAAGAATTAAGGAAGAGTGGAGAGGCAAAATATGTACACTTGAGTGATGAACTCCATGTATTAATTGAAGTATTTGCTCCACCGGGAGAAGCATATTCACGTATGAGTCATGCCCTGGAAGAGATTAAAAAATTTCTTGTTCCGGTAAGTGTCAGCTATTTGTCAGGTTAATCACTTTAGAAATTCATATCATTATAACATATCTGTGGCAGCACAGTGATAAAACTGCTACATTTTCATTATAGCCACAATCTTTATACCACTATATGTAATCATTAGGAATTTCCGAAGAATCCATGTATAGGAATGAGTATGTATGAATATGTCTATATACTGTGTATATATATATATATATGTATACCGTATATACTGGCGTATAAGACGACTTTTTACCCCCTTAAAATAATGGCTACAGTGGGGGGTCGTCTTATACGCCGGATATACGGGGGGGGGTGTGTATATACATATGTACGCTGCAGCGTCCAGGGGAGGTGGGGGCAGCAGCTCTGGAGCACAGGGGAACGCTGCGGGCTGCAGCCTTTTATCTCCTGCACCCGCTCATATAATATGCACAGCCGCTGTCCATCTCCAATGGTGCTGAAATCGCACGCAGTGAGGGGCTGGGGCAGCGGTGCATATTATATGAGCCTGCGCCCCCCTGTGATGGTACATGCCCCCCCTGTGTTAGATTTGGCCCCCAGGCTGCTGCTCATTCTAAAATAAAAAAGCTTTACTTACCCCTGCAGCGTTTCTCCCCGTGTCCCTGCTTCCACTGTGATCAGGCAGGCAGAGAGCTCAGCCTGCTGTGCCGATCACATGACCGCACTGAGAACCAGGAAGTAAGGAACAGAAGCATGGAGGGAGACAGGAGGGAGATAAACACTGGAGGAGGTAAGGAAAGAGGGTTTTATTTTACTATGGGCAGCAGCCTAGGGGCCATATCTGACACAGGGGGACTTGTGCGATCTATAGGGGCCATGGGCAGCACTATGGGGGCGATATCTGACACAGGGGGACTTGTGCAATCTATATAGGGCCCATGGGCAGCACTATGGGGGCGATATCTAACACAGGGGGACTTGTGCGATCTATATAGGGGCCATGGGCAGCACTATGGGGGCGATATCTAACACAGGGGGACTTGTGCGATCTATATAGGGGCCATGGGCAGCACTATGGGAGCGATATCTAACACAGGGGGACTTGTGCGATCTATAGGGACCATGGGCAGCACTATGGGGGAGATATCTAACACAGGGGGACTTGTGCGATCTATAGGGACCATGGGCAGCACTATGGGGGAGATATCTAACACAGGGGGACTTGTGCGATCTCTGTGCAGGCCCCACAGAGCAGCAGAGTTGTGTGTATTTGTCTGTATGTAGCAGAGTTGTATGTGTTTGTCTGTATGTAGCAGAGTTGTATGTGTTTGTCTGTATGTAGCAGAGTTGTGTGTGTTTGTCTGTATGTAGCAGAGTTGTATGTGTTTGTCTGTATGTAGCAGAGTTGTATGTGTTTGTCTGTATGTAGCAGAGTTGTATGTGTTTGTCTGTATGTAGCAGAGTTGTATGTGTTTGTCTGTATGTAGCAGAGTTGTGTGTGTTTGTCTGTATGTAGCAGAGTTGTGTGTGTTTGTCTGTATGTAGCAGAGTTGTATGTGTTTGTCTGTATGTAGCAGAGTTGTATGTGTTTGTCTGTATGTAGCAGAGTTGTATGTGTTTGTCTGTATGTAGCAGAGTTGTGTGTGTTTGTCTGTTTGTAGCAGAGTTGTGTGTGTTTGTCTGTTTGTAGCAGAGTTGTGTGTGTCTGTTTGTAGCAGAGTGTAGTACCATTGTTTCAGTCCAGTTGTGGCTTTATACAGCAGGGAGGAGCATTCCTTGCTGTACTAAGTGAACATTGGAGCGATTGATCTGTCAATGGCCCTTTAAAAACATATTGTACGGCTCTCGCGGAATTAAAATTAACATGTTGCAATCAAAGCAGACTTTTTTTCATTTGGGAGCGGGGTAGTCTTATACAGTGAGTATATCCCAAATTCTATATTTTTAGGGCAGAAGTTGGGGGTCGTCTTATACGCCCAGTCGTCTTATACGCCGGCATATACGGTATATATATATATATATATATATATATATATATATAAATATATATATATATATAATTTCAGAAAAGGAAGAATTTCTCCCAGAAAATTATTGCAATTATGAGTTTTGTTATACACGTTTATTTTCTTATTGTATATTGTGACAAGACAAAAAAAGAAAAAGACAACCTGAACATAATTTCACACAAAACCCCTAAAACATGCCTCACAAAAATTGTTGGCACCCTCAACTTAATGTTTGGTTTCCATTTTACCAAAAAGCTCTATTTTGGTTTCATTTGTCAACAAGACGCTTTTCAAGAAGAATTTTGGCTTATGTACATTTTGGCAAACTGCAGTCTGACTTATGTCTCTGTGTCAGCATTAGGGTCCTCCTGGGTCTCCTCCATAGCATTTAATTTCATCAAAATGTCAATGGATAGTTCATGCTGACACTCGTGCACCATGAACCTGCAGGAGGGCTTTAATTTCTTTGGAACTTTATTGGGGCTTCTTATCCACCATCCGAATTATCTTGAATTGCAACGTTTCATCAATTTTTCTCTGCCATCCACAACTAGGAAAATTAGCTACAGTGCCAAGGGTTGTAAACTTCATGAATAAGTTGTTCATTGTGGACAAAGGAACATGATAATCTCTGGCGATGGACTTGAAGCTTTGAGATTGTTAATATTTTTCAACAATTTTAGTTCTCAGGTCTTCTCTTTTCCTCTTTCTTTTTTCCAGGCACACAATGTAAAGATTGAGACAACTTCTTCCTTTTTTATCTGGTTTACCTGGTTGACCTGTCAATTGTTTTTGCCATTTGGGTTTTGCACTGCAAAGCTGAGTTTTTGACCAAAGTTCTGCAACAAAAAGGCTGCAATTTGAACTGCATAGTGCGGACAAGAAACCCAAATTCCCATAGACTTTGCTTGAAAAGCAGAACACAACCATTTTGGCATTAAACGCTGCAGTTGAAAAAGCAGCAAAAAGCAGGTAAAAAGCAACGTGCGGACATAGCCTAACAGGTGATCAGAACTAGAGATGAGCGAACATTTGGTGGTTCGGTTTGCTGGCAGGAAATGAGCCTAGCTCCACAGGCTTGAGCTTGACCTGAACCCCAGATCAGGTCACTGATTGGAAGTTTGAGTCTCTGCCCTCATACAACCAGCCATAAGCAGATCACTTCCAAAGGAGTGTGGGCGGGCTTTTTAAAAAAATGTTTGTTGCACACTACATTTAACGCTGTTGTTACCCCCAACCTGTGCCGTTTAAACACTGCAAGCAGGTTGCACAGGGCTGAGCACCAAGCGTACCTGAGCACAGTGTTGCTCATGCGAGTTTTGTTTGCACGTAAAGCATCCAAACTCCGAACCAGAACCTTGATTTTCAAATTCGGAGTTCAGTTCAAAAGCCGAACCTCATGTCCACTCATCTCTAATCAAAATGTTTCATCTACCCAAAAAGGGTATAAATAAAAACATTTGCTCAAAACGCAAAAAATAAGCCATCAATGAGCTCCACATCTCAAAAATTGAGAATGCTACGGGTCTCAAAAGAACAGCAAAAGCACAATTCTTTTTTTTTTTTTTTTTTACAAACTTCTGAATATCTTTTCACCACTTAGATAAAGGTTGAGGGGGTGTTACACACAGCAATCTCGCTAGCAATATCGCTGGTGAAAGCACCTGCCCCTGTCGTTTGTGCGTCACGGGCAAATCGCTGCCCGTGGTGCGCAAAATCGTTTGGAGCTATCACACGGACTTACTTGCCTAGCGACGTCGCTGTTGCTGGCGAACCACCTCCTTTCTCAGGGGGCGGTTTGTGTGGCGTCACAGCGACGTCACTAAGCGGCCGCGCAATAGAAATATAGGGGCGGAGATGAGCTGCCGTAACATGCCGCCCACCTCCTTCCTTACGCATTGCCAGCGGCCGCAGGTAAGCTGCAGTTCGTCATTCCCAAGGTGTCACACATAGCGATGTGTGCTGCCACGGGAACGACAAACAACCTGCGACCTCAACAATCAACGATTTTTTAAAAATGAACAATGTGTCAACGATGGACAATAAGGTGAGTATTTTCCATCATTAACGGTCATTCCTTGCTGTCACACACACTACGACGTCGCTAACGATGCCAGATGTGCGCCACGGAATTCGTGACCCCGGCAATATATCGTTAGATTTGTCGTTGCGTGTAGCAGGGCCTTAAGACTATACATGTTTGCTGTCTACAAACGTGTAATGGCCTGGGGAATCATATTCCCTTGTTAGTGTTACTGTATAGTAAACACAGTAAATAAAAAACAATAGTGGAATTGCACTTTTTTTTTGCAATTTCACTGGTCTCGGAATTTTTTTCTTGTTTTCCATACAATATGGGGCAGAATGAATAGTGTTTTTCAAAAGTACAACTCATCCCGCAAAAAACAAGCCCTCATAGGGCTATATTGACAGAAAAATCAAAAAGTTATGGCTCTTGGAAGAAGGTGAGAAAAAAACCAAAAAACAGAAAATCGCCCCGGGGTGAAGGAGTTAAGAGTAGTGATGGACGAACTTGCAGATATCTGGGATCAGTGGGACTAACCTGACTTAAAAAAAAAATTGGCTCTAGCCTGGAATTGATCCCGGATATCTGGACGGATGCCAGTCCCAATATAAGGTTATGGGGACCAGACGGTTTTAAAAAATGCTGATAGAAGGGATAGGGGGATTAGAGCAAGCGCATTATGCTTACCGAGTCTCCAGCACAGCTGTAACTGCTTCCAGGCCACTCATTCTTCTTCCAGGGCCACTCATTATTGCTCATCCATATTCACTGCTTCCCCCGCCCATCGACACTCCTGGCGTCACTGATTGGTTGCAGTCAGATGCGCCCCCAGCCACTCACAGACTCTGTCTGCGGGTCACTATCATGAACTAAAAATAAATAAAGAACGAAATTGTCGTAGGGTCCCCCCGTATTATGATACCCAGCACAGATAGAACTTACAGCTACAGGCTGCAGCCCCCAACTTTGCGCTTATCTTGGCTGTGTATCAAAATAAGAGGAACCGCATGCAGCTTTTTATTTATTATAATAGGTAAATATTTTATTATAATATAATAAAATATAATGGTCTCTGCCTGAAGCTCACAGCAGGCAGTCGTTGTTCTATGGCCACCCACTGTCACTTCAGATGTAGCAGAGCTGCAATTGTCGTGGGACCTCATGTGGATTATGTCAGATCTGGATGTTTTGGGGGGTTAATAAATTGGAGAAAGAGGGTGTTTTTTGTATTTTATTTCAAATAAAAGATTTTAGCGGTATTTGTGTTTATTTCTTTTAGATTACTGATTAGTAATGGGGGCGTCTAATAGATGCATCCTATTACAAATATAGGGCTTAGTGACAGCTGTGAGCTGTTATTAACCCCTTATTACCCAGATTGCCACCGCAGCAGGGCAATTAGGAAGAGCCAGGTAAAGTGCCAGGATTGTCACATCTAATGAATGTGACAAACCTGGGTGGCTGCAGGCTGCTATTTTTACGCTTTCGGAGCCCAATAAGCATGGCTCTCTCCATAGTGAGAATAACAGCCTCCAGCTGTCGGGCTTTATCATGGTTTGGTATTAAAATGGGGAGGACCCACACACAATTTTTAAAATAATTTACTTAAATAATGATGATTAAAAAAGCCGTATGCGATTTCTCTTATTTTGATACCCAGCCAAGAAAAGTGGCAGGCCTACTGCAGCCTGTGGCCTATAATGTGGGGCAGGGATGTTATGTCTCCAGGCTGTACCATTAGATTGAATTTTATCACAGTTGAAAGTGGCATTCTCCAGAGATTGCTGGGCAAGAAACTTGGGTTGAAGCCTCAGGTCTTTGATACACTAATGCCAATAGATTGTTGCTTTTTTGGCTGAATTGTCCCAACTCTAAAGTTTGGTGGATGAGGAATAATGCAGTGTGATTTGTTTTCAGGGTTTTTTCTACACCCCGTAGGTCCAGTAAAGGGCAATCTTAATACTCCACCATACTAAGACATTTTGCCACATTGTATGCTCTCCACTTTGTGGGAATAGTAGGGGAAGGCCTTTTTCTATTCCAGCTTCACCATGCCCTAGTGTTTAGAATGAAGTCCATAAAGGCATGGTTAAGTGAGTTTGTGTTGAAGAATTTGACAAGTCTGCTCAAAGCTATTACCACATTAAACACATTTTAAATGCACTAGAACAGAGATTGTAAGCCAGGCAGTCTCATCCAACATTCCAACATCAGTGTTTGCCTTCACAAATGCTCTTCTGGAAGAATGTGCAAAGATTTCTACAGACACATTCCAAGATCTTGTAGAAAGTCTTCTCAGAACAGTAGAAGCTTTTAGCTGAAAAAGGTAATCCGCTCATCCTTAACAACCTTCCAAAACATTTGTACATATATGTCAAATTTTTGATATGGGTGCATGGAGTTGGTTCAGGAGTTATGATGTACAAGCATCTGGAACTAAGGCAGGCTTTGCACACTGCAACATCACAAGTCGATGCTGCGATGCCGAGCGCGATAGTCCCCGCCCCCGTCGCAGCTGCGATATCCTTGTGATAGCTGCCGTAGCGAACATTATCGCTACGGCAGCTTCACATGGACTCACCTGTCCTGCGACCGTCGCTCTGGCCGGCGACCCGCCTCCTTATTAAGGGGGCGGGTCGTACGGCGTCACTGCACTGTCACAGGCAGGCGGCCAATAGGAGCGGAGGGGCGGAGATGAGCGGGATGTAAACATCCCGCCCACCTCCTTCCTTCCGCATATCCTACGGAAGCCGCGGTGACGCCGGTAGGAGATGTTCCTCGCTCCTGCGACTTCACACACAGCGATCTGTGCTGCCGCAGGAGCGAGGAACAACATCGGACCGTTGCGTCAGCGTAATTATGGATTTCGCCGACGCTGCACCGATGATATGATTACGACGCTTTTGCGCTCGTTAATCGTATCATCGAGCCTTTACACACTATGATGTCGCATGCGATGCCGGAAGTACGTCATTTTCAATTTGACCCCACCGGCATCGCACCTGCGATGTCGTAGTGTGCAAAGTGCCCCTAAGAGCTTCAATCGCTGCTGATTAACCATTTAAATGCCACTGTCAAACTCATTTCTATGGAATGATTGAATAACACAATAGTTTTGGTGCCCATTGTCCCTTGCTTTCTGGGGAGTTGACAGGTTGCCTTGTCAGTAAAAAGCTTAATGAATCCTTAACCCTTCGCTGTAATGTTGGTGCAACTATGAAACCTTCATGAAGGGCTTCATAGACAATAAGTAGTTTTATCTAACTATCTATCTATCTATCTATTGTGGGGGATTAGCTCTGGTAGGCATTTGGCAGAGACGCAGTGAAGAGGCCCAGACAGGTTCGAAGTCCAAACAGTGTCTTTATTCACACTAAAATTAAACAAAACAAAGTCTTTCGTCTGACAGAACAAAAACTAAGCCAAGTTTGGCACAGAGTTCAGGACCTACCAGTCAAAAAAGGTTTCACCTGGGCAGATGTCCAGCACATACAGTATACACTTTCAGCCAACATATATCTCCAGCAGCTCTCCAGCCCTACCACACAACACTGAGGAGATCTGGCTTCCTTTTTATGCTGTGCTACCTCTGAATCTGACCTAGCAGGAAAATCCAGCCAGGATTAACCCTTACATAGCGGCTCACCAGTGCCCAGAGCACATGCCAGGAGTGAAAATATCTCCCATTAATTACCACTCCTTTCACTGCATTACACTATCTATCAATCTCTATCTATCTACCTATCTATCCATCTATCTCTATAAACCTATCTATCCATCTAGCTATCAATGTATCATATATCTCACGGAATACAATAACATTTTTCCAAATTTTGATTTAGAATTTGTGTTCACTGAGACATCAGTTTAAATCATTAGTTAAACTGTAAATTCATCATAGAGTGAAGAATACAGGCACCTCAACTTTTAGCACGAGAAGTGCAAATTTATTTAAGTGAAATTTAATTTTCCTAAAATATCACAAAAAATTACATTATCCAGATTTTTTGTAGTTAACTAAATATGAATTCAGCAAAATAGGGTGGCTCCCATTCTGCTGAACCACAGAGAGTCAGACAAATGGATAAAATTAATAATAATACTTATTTCACTACTTATGTGTCCTGTTTCCTCTGCCTTGTCCTCCACACCTCTCTTTCATCTTTCCCTTTGCATGCATCCTCTTCGGTCTATTATGGTATGACTGGGCCTCTGACATTATTGAACGCCGTGCAGCCGTATCAAACATTTTGATGTCACGAAGCTGCAGCGTGCCTTACCCCAAGTGACAGCATGGCACGCAGAGACGTCTGAGGCTTAAACATGCCAGAAGTCACGGCCTGGAATAAGTAGACAAAAAATGCTTACAAGGGGAAAGGGGAAAAGAAGAGTTGTAGAGTGGCAGGCTGTGGGGACTGCCAGAGAGGTGAGCAGTGATTTATGAATTTTTTTTACATCATTTGTAAAATTTGCTCTTGGGTCTGGAAAGACAGTAACATTTACTTTGTAATAAATACCTTTTCAGCAAGTTACATTTACCTGTAAGACTGTGTGCCCATGATGAGTTTTTGGTGAGTTTTTAATGCTGCATAAAAAATGCAGAATCTTACAGTTCCAGCAAAGGGGATGGGATTTATAGAAAAGTCATGCCCACTGTGATCTTTTATTTAGCATAAACTGACTTGCTGTGCCTGTTTCAAATCTGTATCATGTCAAATTCTTTTGCGGGTACGATGAGTTTTCTGTCTGGGTTTTTCACATAAACTTGAATTAGAATTGAATTAGAAGCAGAAAATACACAGGCAAAAAAGGCACATGCATTCTTAGGGCCGTTTCACACATCCGGCTTTTCGCTGGATTGCCAGATTCGGTGCACTCCAGTACAGTGTATACAGTACAATGGTAGCGCGACAAGCTTCAGTCACATGCTGTCATGTGACCGGAGCATGTGACCCGGAAGTTGCTGTGCTGCCATTGCATTGTATCACACTGTACTAGAGCGTGCCGAATCCGGCAATCTGGCGAAAAGCCGGATGTGTGAAACGGCCCTTAGTGTGTTTCCATTGCGAAAATGCATTAAAAACCCATGTAGTCCGTACATTACAATAATGTTTTGTCAAAGCCAAAGTATCGAAATTCAAGTTGCATTTTCTAAATATGACATATCAGCAAAAAAAAAACAACTCAGTGTCAAAAACCTGACAAAAACAGAATGTTAAAAAACATACAAAAAAACGTAAATACTCTAATTTACATAATAAGTGTACAAACTCACCAAAAGCTCATGGTGGGATGGTAGCCTAAAATCCATGTGATTTGCCAAATTCGAATCTCTCCAGATCTGCTCATCTCTAACTACTTCTACGTATGAGGGTCTGATATGCCATAAATGAATCTCTGCTTCTTTATGATTTCCCTTTCTACTGTTATAATAATAATTATATACAAAGGAAGCATAAGGTCTGCACTCTTCGGTTTATTATGTCTTCCTCTTATAGCTTGAAGCAGTGATTAGAAATATAAGATTCATCTTGTTGATGTCTTTGCAGAGTATTTTTCTACTGTGATTGCACCATTTGCTTTTAGCATTCTGAACAAATTTCTTTGTAACATGAAACTAAGTGAGGAACATTATTCACTTCTCTGTTGGAATGACTCCAAAAATGGCTTGCTGAAAAATAATCTTCCTTGCCCTTCAGTCTTTTATTCAGGGCAGTAAGATCACCCATGTCCTGACATTTTACTGTGAGTAATTGTTGCTTGTAGAATTTATTGTTTCTACCCTCTATTATTTTGGTCATCTGCAAGCAGGGGTACATTCAGAAGCGGCTTTTTGCATGATTTACGTGTAGTTCACGGTTTAACTCTGGAGACTGGGGTTAAGAAGTTAAATTTCAGTAGTTGACTCTAGAGAAAACACACTACAACATATAATAAAAAAGTACGCATCAGAGAAGCGTGACCAACACAATTTGTAGTACAGGGAATACGCCATACAGCTGTATAAAATCAATGCTATTAAGCCCAGAACTGTTTTCTAACCTGCTATATGCATCAATAACAATAACTAAGAGGTTATTTCTTCCAAACCAATCTGCTGCTTGTTAGATTAGCTATTGAAAGTACATATTTCTAGATGCCGTCCCTCATATATTGCAAAAAGCCTTTTCCATTATCACATCAAATACTTTTGATTGAAATATTTCATTTGCTTATGTGGTTAGAAAAGCTGCAAGTTTATGACATATGCTAGCCAATAGATGAACATATCAGCTAAATACACTGACCATATAATATGTATCCAAGACGTGATGGGACTGTGGAAAAAAAGCGCAAATAGGGTCTTACCCGGTATGGGAGATTAGGTCTAGTGCTAAAAACGCACTCACCTGATAAGGTTGTGCCAGTCACAACTCCTTTCTGTAACGGTGGTGGTCAGCAGCGGCCCCGAATATTAATAGTATCATAAGCGAGGAGAGGAATACGGGTATAAGCCGCACTAAAACCAGAGTCCAGAAAATTTAAATAAATCCCTTTTTATTTTCACAAGTCTACGCATTTCAGAGATATATCCATCTCCTTCTTCAGGACAAAAGGAATCATATGTATGGGAACCTTCCAATTCTCCCCCTTAAGCAATTATCAAGTGAGATAAGGCATACCTCCCAAGGAGGGATAAACCATAGCTCGCTGTAGACAATTTTGACCAAACCCCTAGTCACCTCCCAGGCTAGAACCATTCACCCTTTCTTTCCACTATGGAAGGAGGAGATGCCAGAGGGACAGGGGCAGTGAGGGACATTCAGCAGATACCCAAGACTACAGGGAGTAAACCCAAATCTGGGTCTGTCCCACTGTATTCACGTCATGATTTGTGGATTGCTTCACAATACTCCTGTCCAGTGCCCAGGTCAGTGGTACCTGTCGGATGGATGGAAGGCCTGTGAATCTCTTACCTTTTGACATCCGCAGCATGGCTTTTGAGTAGAGCATGAACAACGCATATTGAAAAAAATCCAATGTTGTATTTGTAAGTGCAGAATCAAAGCTTTTCTGTGCTATTAAAAAATAATTAATAACACTTCTTCAAATCTCAACCAAAACCACCTTAAATAAGGGAAAAAAGGCACAAATGAAATTGAGCAAATATGAAATAATTTGAGAAGATTGTTATTGTGTAGTGCAGACACTAGCAGAAAATGGGCAGAAAAAAAGCATTTATGCTAGTTGTGAACACTGCCTTAGCATTACATTTTTATGATTTTTTTAATGGATTTAACCACTTTACAACCTTAGAAGTATTGGTATGTCCTATTTGGCAGGGGCTTAGTGATCTTGGACATACCGGTACGATCAGGAGATCATGCGGGCACAGTAGCTGTGTCTGTGCTATCGCCGCCAGGAGCTCAGCTTATGACAGTCGACCCCCTGCTCTCATAGCCAGGGATGGTCCCCGCATTATCCCTTGCTGCTTAATCCCCTAAATGCCGCAATCAATATCGTTTGCAATATTTAGGGACTGGGAGAGGGAATGCGCTATCGTTGCTACGGTGACCCAAAGTTGTCATGATGGTCTCAGAGGTTTGTTTCAGTGCAGCACTGACAGATATAATTGTATTGCAATGCTGATGCAATATATTATATCAGCGATTAGAGCAAGAAAAATTAATGTCCCATATAGGGGGAACTAAGTAAAAAAGTAAAAAAAATTAAAAGAAAATTAAACTACAGGTGTCATGATTTTTTTTTTTTAGAAATCCGTAAGAACAAAAAATGAAAATCGAAATTCCCACCAAGAAACATGTATATTTATCATGTGTACTCTACACTGAGCTCTTATACTGGTGATTACGTGTAAATATCTGAAAAGCATGATTCAGACAAAATTCCCAACATAAAATTCACTGTAATGAGCCACATTGAACTCCAGTCTGGCCTGTGGTTAAACGGTGTCTACCATTTCTCTCGCGTTTTTAGACGTGTAGAAAAGTGCGGTCAATAAAAGTTTTGTTCACCTTTGAAAAGACGGACAATGCTGAACAAAGGTCAAATGGACTCCGGAGTAATTCTGCTGCCTCATTATAGTGAACAGATTTGATGAAGGTTTCACCTGAATCACGTACTTTGGAGATGTAGATGGAAACCCTTATGTAAGTGCCCAGCATAGAGCGTAGGATAAATGTGAACTGATCAAAAATGTTATGTACCCCGAAATGCCACTAAATAGCATTAAACTAAACCCAACAAGTCCCCACTTAGGTCCATCATCTGTTAATGGAAATATTGGTGACTTCCACATTACTTGTAGCACAAGGGCTCTGGAAAATTGCTATGGCTCCCCCCACAAAAACAAATCCAGCAAAATCTGCCTTCCCAAATCCAAATGCCCCCCCTCCTTTCTGAGCCCCACAGTGTGCCTAAATCACAGTTAACGTCCCCATGTTTCACATGTAGTGAGGAGAGCATGCTCAATTTGAGGTATGTATCTCCAGAAGCACTAGCTGGGCATAATGTATGGACACTAAAATTTACTGGTCATTACTAACGCTAATTTGCAATTTTTACTTCTGCAACATTCACTATGTTTGACTTCATGGGTGTTTAACATTGACTAAATTGTTACTACATCCATAGATGAACTCTCAGAGGAGTCTAATTTCCAAAATGTAGTGACGTACTGGGGTTTCTTTTGTTCTGGCATTTACGGGCTCTGCAAATGGAGTTCTCAAACTATTCTATGAAAATGTGTGCTTCAAAAGTCAAATGGTGCTCCTTCCTGCCGTGTTGACAAACAGTACTGTACAGTCTCCTGTCACATTCAGGAGAAATTGTTTCACCCATTATGGGGCCTTTTTTTAATCTATTACCCTTGTAACAATTGCAAATCTGGGTTTAAAGAACATTTTAGTGGTAAAAATGTCATTATTTTTTCTTCAACCCCAAATAGTATAAAATTTCATGACAAACCAGTAGTTAAGGGCTACCTTGCGACTTATTCTTAAATACATTTACATGCCTTAAAAAAGAATCGCCACTAGAGAAGCAAATCAATTAGCTGCAAAACTAATTTGTATCGGGTTTGTAGGAAATCACTGGAACCCCCAAAACAAACAATTTGCTCATCTGCCACCACAGCTAGTATCTGTAATCCAATGAAGAAGGTATCACATACACTATCTATCTGATTCAGTTATTAAAAAAAGGAAGTCTTAAAATAATATTTCAGATAAAAAAAAGAAAAAATCAGAAATGTAGAAATGTTTGCCAATTTATTAAACAAGAAAAAACAAAATATGACATGGTCATAAGTATTCAGACCCTTTGCTCAGTATTGAGTAGAAGCACCCTTTTGAGCTAGTACAGTCATGAGTCTTCTTGGAAATGATACAACAAGCTTTTCACACCTGGATTTGGGGATCCTCTGCCATTCTTCTTTACAGATCCTCTGTAGTTCCATCAGGTTGGATGGTGAACGTTGGTGGACAGCCATTTTCAGGTCTCTCCAGAGATGCTCAATTGGGTTTAGGTCAGGGCACTGGCAGGGCCAGTCAAGAATGGTCATAGAGGTGTTCTGAAGCCACTCCTTTGTTATTTTAGCTGTGTGCTTAAGTAATTGTCTTGTTGGAAGGTGAACCTTTGGCCAAGTCTAAGGTCAAGAGCACTCTGGAAGAGGTTTTCTTCCAGAATATCTCTGTACTTGGCCGCATTCATCTGTCCTTCAATTGCAACCAGTCGTCCTATCCCTGCAGTTGAAAAACACCCCCATAGCATGATGCTGCCACCACCATGTTTGACTATTAAGATTGTATTGGGCAGGTGATGAGCAGTGCCTGGTTTTCTCCACACACACCGCATAGAATTATCACCAAAAAGTTTGATCTTCATCTCATCAGACCATAGAATCTTATTTCTCATAGTCTGTGAGTATTTCATGTGGGGTTTTTTTGCAAACTCTATGCGGACTTTCATTTGTCTTGCACTGTGGAGAGGCTTCTGTCGAGCTACTCTGCCATAAAGGCCTGACTGGTGGACGGCTGCAGTGATAGTTGACTTTGTGGAACTTTTTCCCATCTCCCTACTGCATCTCTAGAGCTCAGCCACAGTGATCTTGGGGTTCTTCTTTAACTCTCTCACCAAGGCTCTTCTCCCACGATTTATCAGTTTGGCTGGATGGCCAGTTTTAGGAAGAGTTCTGGTTTAGTTAAGTTAAGGATTATGGATGCCATAGTGCTCTTAAAAACCTTGAGTACTACAGAAATTGTTTACTAACCTTGGCCAGATTAGTGCCTTGCCACAGTTTTGTCTCTAAGCTCATTTGGCAGTTCATTTGACCTCTTGATTCTCATTTGGTCTAACATGCCCTGTGAGCTGTGAGGTCTTATATAGACAGGTGTGTGCCTTTCCAAATCAAATCCTATCAGTTTAATTAAACACAGATGGACTCCGATAAAGGAGTAGAACCATCTCAAGGAGGATCACAAGGAAATTGACAGCATGTGATTTAAATATGAGTGTCTGAGCAAAGGGTCTGAATACTTATGACCATGTGATATTTCAGTTTTTCTTGTTTAATAAATTTACAAAAATTTCTACATTTCTGAGTTTTTTTCTGACAAAATGGGGTGCAGAGTGTACACTAATGACAAAAAAAGAACTTTTTTGAATTTACCAAATGGCTGCAATGAAACAAAGAGTGAAAAATTTAAAGGGGTTTGAATACTTTCCGTACCTACTGTAAATTTCTGATGACTTATTAGGTAGGTAGGACAACTAAATCTATCTCTGTGTCATTTCAGCAGAGAAGCTTTATACCTACAAAATAAATATTTAAAGCAAAATATAATTTGCTGGAAAAAAAATACATCAACTGCATGTTGTCTATTATGTACTTTGAACCTTTAGACACATGCCCATGATGAGTTTTTATCGTGTTTTTGAAGCTGCATCAAACAAGTAGTGTTTTACAGTTCAAGCAAATTGGATGGGGTTCATAGAAATCTCCTGCCCACTGTGCTTCTTTTTATGCTGCGGAAACTCACCTGCGGAGTGTTTTTCCTAGCCACAGCATGTCAATGTGTAATTTCCCCATAGACTTGCATTACATGCGGATTTAGTGCCTTTTTAGTGTGTTCACTGCATCAATGCATCAAAAACACATGTAATCTGCACCTAAGAATGTCAGTACCAAGGAGTTTAAAAAACAAAGCAGCTTTATGTAAAATAAAAAGGCTCAAAAATGAGATAAAAATGCATGTAATTAATGCACACAAAAATGCAAGTAAAGTAAGGTGCAGAATATCTGCAGCACCAAAAACTTAACAGCTACTGATCTCACTCTGAGTCGGGATTTCCAGCTCTAATAAGGCTTGAATGATTTTGTGCATTCACACACAGGGATGTGGTACACCTCATGATGTTATAACCTTTTACGCCCTTGCGCAAAACCCTCATTGGCCTCATCAGAGATGGAAATCCTGGCTCAGTGTGAGAGGTCTGAGAATTTCACTACAAGTGGCAGCGATGTGAACATGCAATGAGGACCAGACTGGTGACTGTGAGGGGCATAAGTTTTGGAGAAATGAGCAGAATCAATCCCTAATCCTTTTTATTGCCTACCATGGTTCCCAATGGAAAATGTGTCAGTGTCTAAAAGCAGGTGACACCAGAAACTAAAGCGGGCTTTACACGCAGCGATATCGCCAGCGATGTCGCTGATGAAAGCACCCGCCCCCGTCGGTTGTGCGTCACGGGCAAATCACTGCCCGTGGTGCACAACATCGTTAGTCCCCATCACACATACTTACCTACCTAGCGATGTCGCTGTGGCCAGCGAACCGTCTCCTTTCTAAGGGGTCTGTTCGTTCGGCGTCTCAACGACGTCACTAAGTGGCAGCCCAATAGAATCGGAGGGGCGGAGATGAGCGGGCCGAACATCCTGCCCACCTACTTCCTTCCTCATTGCGGGCGGCCGCAGATATGGTGATGTTCCTCGTTCCTGCGGTGTCACACATAGCGGTCTGTGCTGCCGCAGGAACAACGAACAAACTGCGTCCTGCAGCAGCAACGATAATCGGGATAGGAACGACTGGACAACGATCAACAATTTGGTAAGTAATTTTGATCCTTAACAGGTCGTTCCTGTGTTTCACACGCAACGATGTTGCTAATGAGGCCGGATGTGCGTCACGAATTTCGTGACCCCAACGACATCTAGTTAGCGATTGTCGTTGCGTGTAAAGCCCGCTTTAGGCTTACAGATCCCTTTACAGTAAGACGCTTTAGCAAATTAGTACGCCCGAATCCAGTCTTTAGTTGGATGAGCAAAAATGTTGGTACTTACTCTGAGTTCACAAAGTAATTTATACATTTTTAAATCGAATATAAGATTTGAAACATTATTGCATAAATGAGGACTGCGGAAATGACTGATCCTCTAGAGTTACTAGAAAACAGGATTTTTTTTTAATTTACAATGGGAGAACAAGTCTTTTCCATGATCAGGTATTTTTTTAGCTGATTCCAGCTGGAAATCACTAATCTTACACCAGTCTATCTATCAAGTAAATTTAGTTTCGAAAATTTACAGTTAGTAGTTTGTTATATGGCAACCATTAAAAATGCATTGCTTGATTCTCTTGTGGATGTAAAATGCAGTTTATGAATACATTTTAGGCTAATCAGGTCTGATTTAAAACTCAAGTAGCAACTGAAATCAAATCAAGCACTACTCAACAATATTGTACCCCCATTAGGAGCATCAGTTAACTCTTTAACTATCTGCTACTCCAAATCATGTGACATTTGATTTTTTTACCTTCAAAAAGTCACCAGTCTGGCACTGAAACATGCCGGTGTGAGTAAAAACTTTAATTGTATACCATCGAGGATTCTTTATACCTGCAAGCACATCCCAGGTACTGTGATACCTCCACTGAAGTGAAGTGTTTTGACATGTCACTTATGTTAAGAGAAAATGAAAATATTTGGCAATAAATGGAAAAGCATACAGAAAATTCACTTTCATACAGTGCCTTGCGAAAGTATTCGGCCTCCTTGAATTTTTCAACCTTTTCCCACATTTCAGGCTTCAAACATAAAGTTCAAAATTGTAATGTTATGGTAAAGAATCAACAACAAGTGGGACACAATTGTGAAGTTGACTGAAATGTAATGCTTATTTTACTCATTTTTAAAAAATAAATAACTGAAAAGTGGGGCGTGCAATATTATTCGTCCCCTTTAAGTTAATACTTTGTAGCGCCACCTTTTGCTGCGATTACAGCTGTAAGTCGCTTGGGGTATGTGTCTATCAGTTTTGCACATCAAGAGACTGAAATTCTTGCTCATTCTTCTTTTGCAAATAGCTTGAGCTGAGTGAGGTTGGATGGAGAGCGTTTGTGAACAGCAGTTTGCAGCTCTTTCCACAGATTCTTGATTGGATTCATGTCTGGACTTTGACTTGGCCATTCTAACACCTGGATACGTTTATTTGTGAACCATTCCATTGTAGATTTTTCTTTATGTTTGGGATCATTGTCTTGTTGGAAGACAAATCTCCACCCCAGTCTCAGGTCTTTTGCAGACTCCAACAGGTTTTCTTCAAGAATGGTCCTGTATTTGGCTCCATCCATATTACCATCAATTTTAACCATCTTCCCTGACCCTGCTAAAGAAAAGCAGGCCCAAACCATGATGCCACCACCACGATGTTTGACAGTGGGGATGGTGTGTTCAGGGTGATGAGCTGTGTTGCTTTTATGCCAAACATATTGTTTGTTGTTTGGCATTGTGCTCAAATAGTTCAATTTTGGTTTCATCTGACCAGAGCACCTTCTTCCAAACTTTAAATGACACTTTTTATGGATATCTTTGAGAAATGGCTTTCTCCTTGCCACTCTACCATAAAGTCCAGATTTGTGCAGTGTAAAACTGATTGTTGTCCTATAGACCAGGGTTCCCCAACTCCAGTCCTCAAGGCCCAACAGTGCATGTTTTCAGGATTTCCTTAGCATTGCACTGCTGTTGGAACCAGCACCTGGGCAGGTAATTACATTAACACCTGTGCAATACTAAGGAAATCCCAAAAACCTGCACTGTTGGTGGGCCTTGAGGACTGGAGTTGGGGACCTCTGCTATAGACAGACTCTCCCACCTCAGCTGAAGATCTCTGCAGTTCATCCAGAGTGATCATAGGCCTCTTGGCTGTATCTCTGATCAGTCTTCTCCTTGTTTGAGATGAAAGTTTGGATGGATGGCCGGGTCTTGGTAGATCTGCAGTGGTATGATACTCCTTCCATTTCAATATGATCGCTTGCACAGTGCTCCTTGGGATGTGTAAAGTTTTGGAAATCTTTTTGTAACCAAATCCGGCTTTAAACTTCTTTACAACAGTAACACGGACCTGCCTGTTGTGTTCCTTGGTCTTCATGATGCTATCTGTGCTTTAATCAGTACACTGAGTCTATCACAGAGCAGGTGCATTTATACGGAGACTTTATTACACACAGGTGGATTATATTTACAATCTTCAGTCCTTTAGGACAAGATTGGATCATTCAGAGATCCTCAATGAATTTTTAGAGTGAGCTTGCGACACTGAAAGTAAAGGGGATGAATAATATTGCACGCCCCACTTTTCAGTTATTTATTTTTTTAAAAAAGTTTAAAATAAGCAATGAATTTTGTTCAACTTCACAATTGTGTCCCAATTGTTGTTGATTTTTCACCATATCATTAAAATTTTTATCTTTGTTTAAAGCCTGAAATGTGGGAAAAAGTTGAAAAATTCAAGGGGGCTGAATACTTTTGTAAGGCACTGTATATAGGCTGGCAGGCCTCATTAAAATTCTAATTTTAAGAGGATTATATCAACACTATTAAACCATCCAAAATAATAGCATACATACTAATGCTGTAAAGATTTGAGCATGTTTTTTGTTTTTTTTTTAAGGACACCATCTGCAAGGAGTTTGTATGTTCTCCCCGTGTTTGCGTGGGTTTCCTCCGGGTTCTCCGGTTTCCTCCCACACTCAAAAAAACATACAGCTAGGGACTTTAGATTGTGAACCCCAATGGGGACAGTGTTCCTGATGTATGTAAAGCGCTGTGGAATATGTTAGCGCTATATAAAAAAATAAAGAAAAAATAAAGAGAAAGATTTGATGTTTTTCCAGAAATAAGACACACTCATACTTTGTTTGCCCCGAAAAAAGCGCAAGGCTTATTTTTGGGTAGGTCTTATTTTTGGGAAAATATGGATTGGGAGTAAGTTTACCCCCCTAAAAAAATAGTCCCCGCCCCTCCTTCCTAGGAGACTCATAGTTACCAGACCCCGTACGTCTGCGTGGCTCCCAGGTGCCCCTGTGATCCTCGGTAGGTGCTTCCAGCAGTTATGCTGTACGCCGTCCTCCTCTGCTTCTGAGTGACACATTCACATACATTAGATCACACACACACACACGCACGCACGCACGCACACACACTTATACTTATACACACATCAGATCACACACACAATCACACTCACCACATCCGGCGATATGCATTGCTTCTGGCCAGCAGGGCAAGATGGGATGCAGTGCAGTGGAACACATGGAGAACTCGGTGGTGCAATGTATTGATAGGTATGAGTTTAACATCTGGAAGCAAGCATGTGTGCCTAGTTATAGGGGAACCACTGTAATGTAGAGAGTTGCAGGAGCTATTGGTAGATATGTGATAAATGTCTGGAATGAAAAAATAGGTAAATAATTGATAATTATCAATCTATAACTGAAGCTGAAGATATGGGCAGCACAGTGGCACTGTGGTTAGCATTACCACTATTGCATTGAGGTCCTGGGTTCAAATCCCACCAAGAACAACATCTGCAAGGATTTTGTATGTTCTTCCCGTGTTTGCGTGGGTTTCCTCTGGGTTCTCCAGTTTTCTCCCACACTAAAGAAAAACACATATTGAATGGGAATTTAGATTGTGAGCCTTAATGGGGGCAGTGATGATAATGTCTGTAAAGCGCTGAGGGATACGATATTGCTCTATTGGCAATGCATAATAAATCAATAACAGTTATGGATAAACGAACATTCAATATGTCACCACTGACAAAAAATTGACAACATAAGGCTGCCAGTACTAGTGTTAAGTGGGCTTTACATGCTACAATTTATCTAACGATGTGACGGTGGGGTCACGTCGTAAGTGACACACATCCGGCATCATTAGTTACATTGTATCGTGTGGAACCTCCGTGCGATTGCGATTGAACGTTAAAATGTTGATCACATGCACGTCATTCAATTACTAAAAATTGAACGTCAGGTTGTTCAATGTTCCCGAGGCAGCACACATCGCTGTTTGTGACACCCCAGAATCGATGAACACAGCTCACCTGCATCCCATGGCTCCCGCCGGCAATGCAGAAGGATGTGTTCTTATGCCTGATGTATATAAGAATAAGGCTGCACATCAAACTTAGATAATGGTATAATGCCTCAAGCATATGGAAAAATATTGGAATATACAATGAAAAATGCTACTTGCTAATTTGAACATGTGAATAATGAATTGCATACCTGCTATGAATATTAGGAAAAAGGAGATATTTAGCAATCGCATTGATCAATGTAACTGAGCCCCAAGGCCTCGTCAAGGCATATCTCTATATTGGGGTCCCTAGCTCTGTGACCCTAACTGTGTGTCATCTCATTGCAATTAAAAACTGCTATGGGTGGAGAGGGGTAACTAAGGACTTTCTTATATAGGAGATGGAAAAAACATGGCCGAAAGGGGCGGAGCTGTGTTCACATTCAGAAAAAAAACTACATATAACTGAATAGGATAACTGAAGTGAGCACTAATATATATATATGAGTGCAAGCCAAAAATGCATACTATATATAAGAATAAGGCTGCACATCAAACTTAGATAATGGTATAATGCCTCAAGCATATGGAAAAATATTGGAATATACAATGAAAAATGCTACTTGCTAATTTGAACATGTGAATAATGAATTGCATACCTGCTATGAATATTAGGAAAAAGGAGATATTTAGCAATCGCATTGATCAATGTAACTGAGCCCCAAGGCCTCGTCAAGGCATATTTTTTCTGAATGTGAACACAGCTCCGCCCCTTTCGGCCATGTTTTTTCCATCTCCTATATAAGAAAGTCCTTAGTTACCCCTCTCCACCCATAGCAGTTTTTAATTGCAATGAGATGACACACAGTTAGGGTCACAGAGCTAGGGACCCCAATATAGAGATATGCCTTGACGAGGCCTTGGGGCTCAGTTACATTGATCAATGCGATTGCTAAATATCTCCTTTTTCCTAATATTCATAGCAGGTATGCAATTCATTATTCACATGTTCAAATTAGCAAGTAGCATTTTTCATTGTATATTCCAATATTTTTCCATATGCTTGAGGCATTATACCATTATCTAAGTTTGATGTGCAGCCTTATTCTTATATATAGTATGCATTTTTGGCTTGCACTCATATATATATATTAGTGCTCACTTCAGTTATCCTATTCAGTTATATGTAGTTTTTTTTCTGAATGTGAACACAGCTCCGCCCCTTTCGGCCATGTTTTTTCCATCTCCTATATAAGAAAGTCCTTAGTTACCCCTCTCCACCCATAGCAGTTTTTAATTGCAATGAGATGACACACAGTTAGGGTCACAGAGCTAGGGACCCCAATATAGAGATATGCCTTGACGAGGCCTTGGGGCTCAGTTACATTGATCAATGCGATTGCTAAATATCTCCTTTTTCCTAATATTCATAGCAGGTATGCAATTCATTATTCACATGTTCAAATTAGCAAGTAGCATTTTTCATTGTATATTCCAATATTTTTCCATATGCTTGAGGCATTATACCATTATCTAAGTTTGATGTGCAGCCTTATTCTTATATATAGTATGCATTTTTGGCTTGCACTCATATATATATATTAGTGCTCACTTCAGTTATCCTATTCAGTTCTTATGCCTGATGGTCCTGAGGAAGGGAGCTGAGACTCCAGAAACGCATAGACCTGTGCAAAATAAAGATCCATTAATCTGAATACCTGAGAAGTGATCATTGGCGCGGCTCAAAAAAACCCTATTTTCCTCTATTGTTCTCGACAATGCAGAAGGAAGGAGGTGGGCGGGATGTTTACATCCCACTCATCTCCGCCCCTCCGCTTCTATTGGCCGGCTGCCACGTGACGTCACGGTGACTCCGAACGTCCCTCCCATTCCAGGAAGTGGATGTTCGCCGCCGACATCAAGGTTGTATGGAAGGTAAGTACGTGTGACGGGAAATAATCGTTTGTGCAACAAGGTCAACAAATTGTACGTGCCGCACAAACGATGGGGGCGGGTCACATCGCATACGATATCGTATGTGATATCGTAAGGTGTAAAGCAGGCTTTAGATATAAAGAACTAGGGACCTCCAAAGAATGTATCACTTATGTACTTTTATTAAGTAAATCCTTTCAGAGACTACTTTGTGTTAATGGCTCATGCCAGTGGGATTTCTACAAATGTAACTCTATTCTGCAATTTTGGTTTGCCAATTGACATTTTATTAGATAAAAAGTTCCTCTTTTTTATTTTATAGGTGACTATGAACATCTACACTATTTGAGAGCGCGTGTGTGTGTGTGTGTGTGTGTGTGTATATCGTGCTCAGCATACATGAGTACACCCCCCTTGAAAAGTGATCAATATCTCACTGACCACAAGAACAATTGGCATAATTTTAACATTACTGAGTTTTGTAAAACCATAACATGAAACTGATGTTAATAATTTAACTTTCATTACAAAACCTTTTGAAACACTATGCCCCAAGAATGCCAAAAGTATTTTAGGAGTGATACCTTTATAGACTAACCAGAAAAATTATATTAGTAAGCTTTCAGAGCACCAAGGCGCCTTCTTCAGGCAAAGAAGGAGCCTTGGTGCTCTAAAAGCTTGCTAATATAATTTTATTGTCAAACTACGGTTTCCTCTTTTTAAATCATAATGACACCCAAATCATCCAAATGACTCTGATGAAAAGTTCACATACTCCAGTTAATACCGTATATTGCCACCTCTAACATCAATGACAGCTTGAAGTCTTTTGTGGTAGTTGTGGATGAGGCTTTTTATTTGCTAATATGGTAAAACTACCCATTTTTCTTGGCAAAAACCTCCAGTTGCTGTAATGTCCTGGGCTTTCTTGCATGAACTGTGCTCTTGAGTTCTCCCCAGAGTGGCTCAATGATATTGAGGTCAGGAGACTGAGATGACCACTCCAGAATCTTCACTTTGTTCTGCTGTAGCCAATGACAGGTAGACTGACTTGGCTTTGTGTTTTCAATTATTGTCATGTTGGACCATACATGTACGTCCCATGTGCAGCTTCTGGTCTGATGAGTGCAAATTTGCCTCCAGTATTTGCTGATAATGTGCTGCATTCATCTTTCCTTCAGCTTTGATCATTTTCTGTGTCTTTGTAGCTCACATATCTCCACATCCTCAGCAATCCACCTCCTTGCTTTTTAGTAGGAATCGTGTTTCTTTCATCATAGGCCTTGTTGACACCTCTCCAAATGTAACGTATATGGTTGTGACCAAAATGTTCGATTTTAGTCTCATCATTCCAAATGTCCTTGTTACAGAAGTTTGGAGGCTTGTCTCTGTGCTGTTTGGCGTATTGTAGGTGAGATACTTTGTGGCATTTCCACAGTAATGGCTTTTTGGCGACTCGACCATATAGCCCATTTTTCTTCAAATGCCTCCTTATTATGCATCTTGAAACAGCCACCCTACTTATTTTCAGTGAGTTCTGTATTTCAGCTGATGTTATTTGTGGGTTTTTCTTTGCATCCCGAACAATTTTCCTGACAGTTGTGGTTGAAATATATGTTGGTCTACCTGATCATAGTTTTGTTTTTACAGAGCCTCTGATTTTTCATTTGTTAATCAGTTTCAACACTGCTGATTGGCATTATCATTTCCTGATCCTCTCAAAAGCCGGCTGTCGGGCGCTCAGCTGATCGCTCTTAAATGCCGGCTGCCGGGCGATCAGCTGAGCGCTCCCAAAAGCCGGCTGCCGAGTGATCAGTTGATTGCTTTCAAAAGCCGGCTGCCAGGCGATCAGCTGAGTGCTCCCAAAAGCCGGCTGCCGGGCGATCAGCTGATTGCTCTCAAAAGCCGGCTGCTGGGCGTTCAGCTGAGCACTCTCAAAAGCCGGCTGCCGGGCGATCAGCTGATTACTTTCAAAAGCCGGCTGCCGGGCGATCAGCTGAGCGCTCTCAAAAGCCGGCTACCGGGCAATCAGCTGAGCGCTCTCAAAGGCCGGCTGCCGGGCAATCAGCTGATTTCTCTCTAAAGCCGGCTGCCGGGCGATCAGCTGACCGTTCGGCCACCGAGAGACAAAACAAAGTTTCTGTGATTTAAAAAAAAAAAGATGAGCATGCACAGTGAAAAAATAAAGGATTCCGCCGCTCAAAAAACGTTACATGCTGCATTCCTTCTGCCCGGCGGAAGCAACGCAGTGTCGGCCAGCGGAAGCAACGCAGGTCCATCAGTCGCAATCCGTCGTCCATACAAGTCTATGGAAAGCAGCGAAATCCGTTAATGGATTCCGCTGTTTTCCAAAACGGCGGATTGCGACTGAAGGAAAACAATGCAAGTTTGAAACTAGCCTTAGTTGAAGATACACCATAACTAAGCAAATCAACTAAAGCTTTGTACATCCCTGGCATTGCTAATCAAGTCAAATTAGAAGGGACATTAATACAAATTTGACAAATAAGTGAGATTCTAGCAAATATTTCTTCTCAGTACTGGCCGAAAGTTTTGTGATTGACGCAAATTTTGGTTTTCACAAAGTTTGCTGCTTCAATGTTAAGTCTTTTAGTCAGATGTTTGAATGGTTACTGAAGTACAATTAGACACATTTCACACAAGTTTTAAATCTTTATTGACAAATACTCGATATTTACATTGTTGAGATTTATTTTTAAAGACTTCTACATTTCACCCTGGCATGAATATCACCTTCTGGTCACTTCTTGATTGATGACAACCCATTCTTTCCTAATTAGTGCTTGCAATTTATCAGAATTTCTGTTTTTGTTTGTGTGCACACTTTTTGAGGATTGAGTAAAGGTTTACAATGGGGATATCTGGGGATCTGGGTTTTTCTTGCAATCGATACAAAATTTTGATTGTTTTGTACATTGAGCATCTTAGTTATTACCTCTGTCTTGTGACCTGGTGCTCCATAATAAAACCAAAGAAATGAGCTGATATACATTGTACCAAGTGTATTCATACTGTGGCCATTAACAAATATAATTTAGAAAAAAAATAAAATGAATAACCTGCAGTAAAAAAAAAGGAAATAGTAATATTGCATGTAAATAACACAGGATATTTAGTTGAAACTATTTTGATAACAAAACATAAAAGCCATACCACCGTGACAAGGTGTACCTAATCAGGATGTACTTTAACTCTTCTAGTTCACCTCCACATGCCAGGAGGCTTAAAAATAGACAGGGACACAGAAAAACTTGGGGCTGACTGTGTAAACACCAGCCTGTGGAAAGCTAAATGCATAACCAAAAACGGTTAGTCATGCCTCTCTCTCTACATGTAGAAATTACAAAAAACAAAAGCAAAGCTAAAGAAATGAGCTGCAACATATGTCAGTAAACGTGCAGAGAAAAGTGTAGGTGCACATTAACGCTGTGGCCATTATCAAATATAACCTAGAATAAAAACAAATTGAGCAAATACCTTCCAGTAAGGAAATAAGCAAATAGTAATAATACACATAAATAACATAGGGTACTAAGTTGACACCATTTTGATAGAAAAAAAAAAGTGTAAGATACATCGCACCGTGACAAGGTCTATTCAGGAAGTATAGAGCTTAATTTTTGTAGTTCACCTCTCTGTGCCAGCAGGTCCAGAGCAGCCCAAGTGTGACTGTTTAAAAATCTCCTCAAGGAAAACTATAGAAACTAAATGCATAGGCCAAAAAGGTGGAGCCATGGCCCTATACAGTGTGTCCACCCATTTCCTGTCAACCGCCATTAACTTGAGAATGGCGGCAGCTATAGACATAGAAGTGGTGTCTAGGTATAGTAAAGTATACATGCGCTACGCAAGGAAACCACCTATAGCGCCACCTGGTGGAAAACAATGGAGATAGCATTTTTATCTCAAAAACGAAACGAGATAGAGAAAAAAAGTGAATTACAAAGTTGTAGGGCATCATTAATTCAATATGAATCGACACCTTTCATACAGAAATGCTATGATTATAATATGTAAAACTCACAAGGCTGCGATACCTCATGGAGACCTTCCTACAAGTCATTGGGTATGGTGACTGCGTGGATTGGCCTCCACACTCACCTGACCTGACCCCATTGGACTTCTTTCTGTGAGGTCACATCAAACACCAGGTGTATGCAACCCCTCCACCAACATTGCAGGACCTACGACGACGTATTACAGATGCTTGTGCAAACATGTCACCTACCATATTGCACAACATGCAGCAAGATACAGTATGCTGTCCAGAGTCCAGATGTGCATTGCAGCTGACGGTGGCCATTTGAGCATCAAAGTTAAATGAGCGCCATATGCGTGACCACCATTCTATGTTTTGGGGGGGGGGTCATGGGTTTCATATCATAGCATTTCTGTATGCAAAGTGTCAATTTGTATTGAATTGATGATGCCCTACAATTTTATATTTCACTTTTTCTCTATATCTCTTTCCATTTTCGAGATAAAAATGCTAACTCCGTTGTTTTCCACCAGTTGGCACTATAGGTGGTTTCATTGTGTAGCACATGGATACTTTACTATATCTAGACACCACTTCTATGCCTATAGCTGCCGCCGTTCTCAAGTTAATGGCGGTGGACAGGATATGGATGGACACACTGTATATAATATATAAAGTACAAAAAAATTGAAGCAAAACCAAAGAAATGAGTTGGAACACAGTTGCCCCAGGCTAGCATCCAAAGCATTGCTTCACTGTGTGTTTATATGCACTGACACCTTCATGCTGTCGTAATTGAGCAAACTGTTCTGGTGTTGAACCAATTCCTACAGCCGCGCTTGAGTTCGTGACACCACCCACGGGATGTGGTGAAGGTGTAGACACCACCGCTGCAGTTGCGGAGCACCCGGGGGAGATGGTAGTGCAGCAAGATGTTAACCCCTCCGTGGGCAGGGATGATGGCCCCCGGGACCCGTTGGGGATAGCTGGGTGGTGCAGGGTGATGTGCGTGGCCAGAGGGCACAATTGTACTCACTATTATTAACACAAGAGTCACTGGAAAACAAAGTTGATGGTGGTAGGTGCCCGCAGCCGACTGAGGTCGGGTCCCCCATCCGGATGGTGGTCTCTGCCTTTCTCCTGCACCATATTGTGTAGATGTAGACTGCCTGCGCTTCAGTGATGGGAGTCCGCTCCCCGGCTGTGTATATCTCGGGAGAGCACGTTTGCCCGCAGATGCTGGCCCGTGGGATTTCTCTGCCTGTGCGGTGGCTTTCTATCCCCTTCAGTGGACTGTTGTCTTCAGTCGGGACTTGAGTGGGAAAGGACCTATAGTCCAGACCGCAATCAGTGAATTAACTCAGTCCAGTGGATTCTGGACCTCATTTCAGGGTCTGAGTACCCCCCTGTGTGATCCGGTTTCCAAGTCGGATCCCTGGATCAGTATCGGCGGGCCACTACCCTGTCCCAGTCCACCATGGTTCCACTGAGCCATCTTCTTGGCTTCTGCAGGCTGAGGCCACCGCTTGCCTCCTAGCCAAGGTGTTCGGGCTACGACCCTCACACCTGACAGTCAGTTGCAGACCTGTCACACAGGCCTGCCTCCACTCCTTCACTCTACAACTGATCTCACTACAACTGCTAAACTCAACTGACTGTGTTTCCTGCCTCAGGCCCTCTGAACTCCTCAGTGGGCATGGCCAACCACCTGGCTCCGCCCCCTGGTGTGTCCAAGTACTGAGGGAGGTGACTAGGGTTTAATGTGGTTGGCTGATGACTCTTTTTTGGGGGACAGATGTAATGAGATGATGACAGTTCGGAGATGGAAGAGGGGGTGCAGCAATTGATGTAGGAGGTGGGAGGTGGGGGAAACATTGATGGAATTAGAGCCCACAGTCAACAGCATTGGTAGCACATGTGCTCTCACAGTGTCCAACTCTATCCCGACCTCCACAAGGTCCACCCAATCTGCCGTAAGGCAAATGTAGTGACCCTGGCCACAAATACTTGTACATGTGTCGGTTGCTAAGTGGATCATTCCAGTTACTGCGTTGGTGAGGGCATGGGTAATGATGCTGATGTAAGGCAGGAACAGCACACAGAAAAAAATTGTGTCGGCTGGGGAACAAGTACAGAGAGACGGATGCCGCCATGAGGTTGCAGAAAACCTCAGTGTCCACAAGCCTAAACTGCAACATTTCCAGGTCAAGCAAGTATAGAAATGTGTCTGTTTAGTATTTGGGCATGAGGCTAGGTAGGTGGCTGGGTATTTACATTTTACTTGGGGAAAGCATAACTGGACACTGCCCTGGGACAAAGAATCAGAGAACGTTGTTGGTGCTTACAAATGTGCAACAAGTGCAGAGTGGGAGACATCCATGCCTGCATCCTGGACATTGGCAAACACATAGCAGAGGAGAAGAGGCAGTGGTGTCACCCAAATACACTGATCGATGACCCAGGCATTTAACTCATCTAGTCAGGTGATTTGATAACATATGCCTGACTATGCTGGTGGTGGTGAGGCTGATATTGGTCAAGCCCCTGCTGATCTTGGTTTGGCACAGGTTGCAAATAACTATTCTTTTATGGTTCCCAATTTCTTTAAAAAAGCACCAGAGTAAGCACTACAAAACCCTTGACCTCTGAACTTGTTGCATGTGTGTTCTCTGGGGAACAGTTGCCATTGTTCCCCCTCTGGCCACCCCACTACCTCTGATGGCCCTCAATAAATTTAGTGAGGGCCACCTGATGGCCCTCTAAAAATGTATTTAGGCTCATCCTTTTGCTTCAAACGGGAGTTTATATGCTAATGGCAATTTTCCTGCTGGATACATATTGTTCATCTGCTGCTTGAGATTTACAGCTGTTTGCACATATTTTAGGTAGGGGTACCTTAGGAGCAATCATTATTAATTGGTACCGGTAGCATGCTTTATATTATTTATTTATGCTGCACCAAACTATATTGACTCTGATTACATTGGCCATGCACCCTCCATTTTTCTTTTCTCAATAAATGGACAAAGGACTTGTGCTGTTCTTCCCCCGGGATGGGTTGGAGGAGTTTCCCTCACATAGTTCATAAATTTTCATTGGCAAAGGTTTCAACATAGATTGAGAAATGTTTGGAGACCCCTACTTCATTCTAGTTGAAGCCTTGGGGCTGCCTAATGCCCTGAGCCAGCACAGGAGGAACTGCCGACCACTTTAGCTGGAGCAAAATCGTCCGATACCTGAAGGTCCTTGTTGTGCCAGTTGCACCCTGAATCCAGGACTCCTTGCTGTTGGCCACAAAAATCCCACTCCTTCTAAATGTAAATGTTTTTGAGGCCTTACTCTGCTTGAGTTCCAGGGCATATTGAAATGCCTTTGTCTAGTTTTTGGAATCTCTTATGCCTGCTTTACACGCTTCAATAAATCTTTCAATCCGTCGTCGGGGTCAAGTTGTAAGTGACGCACATCCAGCATCGTTCGTGACGTATTTGCGTGTGACACCAACGTGCAATCAAGATTGAATGAAAATACGGTGATCGCATACACGTCGTTTATTCCTCATACATTGGACGTTTTGTTGTATGAACCTAGTCAATTGAAACGTGTGACATCCCTCATATGATTGTGATGTCTGAGGCTATGTGCGCAGGTGTGCGCTCTGCACCGCAGCTTAAAAAAGGTCCGCTTCAGAGCGCAGCTGAAAAGCTGCGTTCTGAAGCGCCTCACAATGTCTGTCATTCACTAATCTCTGTCAGTCCGTCACTATCTCTGTCCCTCTCTCTCTGTCCATGTCAGTCTATCCCTCTTACCCCCTCTCTCATACTCACCGATCTCCGATCCCCGGCGCTGCACGGCATTCACACTGCTCCGGCGGCTTTTACTGTTTTGAAAAAGCTGGCCGCCCATTAAACAATCTCGTATTCCCTGCTTTCCCCGCCCACCGGCGCCTATGATTGGTTACAGTGAGACACGCCCCCACGCTGAGTGACAGGTGTCACACTGCACCCAATCACAGCAGCCGGTGGGCGTGTCTATACTGTGCAGTGAAATAAATAATTAAATAATTTAAAAAAACGGCATGCGGTCCCCCCCAATTTTAAAACCAGCCAGATAAAGCCATACGGCTGAAGGCTGGTATTCTCAGGATGGGGAGCTCCACGTTATGGGGAGTCCCCCAGCCTAACAATATCAGCCAACAGCCGCCCAGAATTGCCACATATATTAGATGTGACAGTTCTGGGACTGTACCCGGCTCTTCCCGATTTGCCCTGGTGCGTTGGCAAATCGGGGTAATAAGGAGTTATTTGCAGCCCATAGCTGCCAATAAGTCCTAGATTAATCATGTCAGGCGTCTATGAGACACCCTCCATGATTAATCTGTAAATTACAGTAAATAAACACACACGCCCGAAAAAATCCTTTATTAGAAATAAAAAACACAAACATATACCCTGGTTAACCACTTTAATCAGCCCCAAAAAGCCCTCCATGTCTGGCGTACTCCAGGATGGTCCAGCGTCGCATCCAGCGCTGCTGCATGGAGGTGACCAGAGCTGCAGCAGACACAGCTGCTTCGGTTACCTCCACACAGCAAATGAAGACAGCCGCGCGATCAGCTGAGCTGTCACTGAGGTTACCCGCTGTCACTGGATCCAGCGGTGGATGCAGCGGTGGCCGCGGGTAACCTCAGTGACAGCTCAGCTGATCGCGCTACTCACCTCAGTTGCTGCGTGGAGGTGAGAGGAGCAGCGGTGAGTAGCGCGATCAGCTGAGCTGTCACTGAGGTTACCCGCGGCCACCGCTGCATCCACCGCTGGATCCAGTGACAGCGGGTAACCTCAGTGACAGCTCAGCGCGGCTGTCTTCATTAGCTGTGTGGAGGTGACAGGAGCGGCTGTGTCTGCTGCAGCTCCGGTCACCTCCATGCAGCAGCGCTGGATGTGACGCTGGACCATCCTGGATTACGCCGGACAAGGAGGGCTTTTTGGGGCTGATTAAAGTGGTTAACCAGGGTATATGTTTGTGTTTTTTATTTATAATAAAGGATTTTTTCGGGTGTGTGTTTATTTACTGTAATTTACAGATTAATCATGGAAGGTGTCTCATAGACGCCTGACATGATTAATCTAGGACTTATTGGCAGCTATGGGCTGCCAATAACTCCTTATTACCCCGATTTGCCAACGCACCAGGGCAAATCGGGAAGAGCCGGGTACAGTCCCAAAACTGTCGCATCTAATGTATGCGGCAATTCTGGGCGGCTGCTGACTGATATTGTTAGGCTGGGGGGCTCCCCATAACGTGGAGCTCCCCATCCTGAGAATACCAGCCTTCAGCCGTATGGCTTTATCTGGCTGGTTTTAAAATTGGGGGGGACCGCATGCCGTTTGTTTTAATTATTTAATTATTTATTTCACTGCACAGTATAGACACGCCCACCGGCTGCTGTGATTGGGTGCAGTGTGACACCTGTGACTCAGCGTGGGGGCGTGTCTCACTGTAACCAATCATAGGCGCCGGTGGGCGGGGAAAGCAGGGAATACGAGATTGTTTAATGGGCGGCCGGCTTTTTCAAAACAGTAAAAGCCGCCGGAGCAGTGTGAATGCCGTGCAGCGCCGGGGATCGGTGAGTATATGAGAGAGGGCTGCTCAATTCAGTCACTCAGCAGTTTAGCGGTCACCGGTGAGTCCTTCACAGGTGACCGCTAATCAGGATGCGACACAGACAGAGCCGCAGCATGACAATGAAGTCGGGTGAGGTTCACCCGAGTTCATTTTGACAGTGCGGCTCTGTGTCTGCTGTCAACTACCATTCACCGCTGCTACATGGCTGTCTGTGTCTGCTGTCAACTACCATTCACCGCTGCTACATGGCTGTCTGTGTCTGCTGTCAGCGGCCATGTAGCAGAGCTGAATGGCAGATGACATAGTAAAAACGCATCCCTACACATTATACACGCTTGGCAAGTCAATAAATAAAAAAAAAAAAAGGGTGCCCAATGCATACGTCACAGAACACATGATCTAAAGGATCGCACACAAAATTGATCAATTTAACACAGACTACTAACGCACGTGTGACAGCAAATGAACAACCTACGTGCAATCTCATTCAATCGCATATGCGACCTGGGCGTGTCACATCGCATACGAGATCGCACACCTAATTGTAAGGTGTAAAGCTGGCTTTACAAGTAATGCATACACATTACTAGTCCAAGAATACCACTTTTTCTAAATGGGAAAAAAATGTTTCCTGAGGTCATCCTCTACATGGATTCCAGAGAGTATTGCAATCGCTCTTTTCAATTTTTGATAGGCCTTGCTCTTAGTGCATAGGCTTCACCAGTCTAGCAGTCCCACACCTTACAAATGGGAAAAAAAATTGTGAAATCTCATGCACATGATTTCTTTTTTTTCCTGACTGAAATGGAAACCTGCTGCAGTTTTGAAAGTAGGAGCATGTGACTTCTTTCAGCATTTTTTCAGTGTTTTTTTTCACCATTGAAAGTAGTAAGAGTGCAAAACCGCTGTGCAAACAGAGCCCAAGGGGTAGAGGAGGCGTTTTTTGTTTTGTCTTATATAAAAATAATTATACAAGAAAAAATGTATCCTAACTTTTCTTTCCTGTAAAATACATGTTATCTTCAGTTTGGTATGTTTTGTTGTCAGTCTGTAAACTGGCATAATACTCTGACAACATAGTTTCCAGCAGCAGCGTGGCTGTCAGAGATATGTCCAGACATCTTTCCCATGCTGTTTCCATTCCATTCAAGCACTTTTTCTATCTATATCAGCGATTTTCATGCCCCCCAGACCTCCTGGAATGGTCTGCTAGAAAAATGCTCAAGTTTCCCATTAACTTCTATTACACTCGCTACTCGAGATGAGCCACCAAGCATTCCTGTTTCCTTGATTCAAGCACCCAAGTATTTTAGTGGTTGCTCATCACTACATTTCATCTAATTAGTCTACTTAAAAATCGAGTTGCAAATTGCCACTATAGAAATAGAAGCAGCAAACACTGAAATACAAAATTTGTGTTGATCTTAAAACTTTTCACCACAACCGTATAAGCAGGTATCATAGGTTATTAGATGAACTTTTGCCATCACATTCCATTCAGATCCTTAGGCTAGGTTCACACACTGCGTTTTTTTGACGCTGCGTTATTGTGCGTTTTTGCTGCAAAAACCGCACAATAACGCACCCGCGGCAAAAAAAGCAGCAAGAAACGCGCGCGTTTTACTGCGATTTGGTGCATTTTTGCTGCGTTTTGCTGCGTTTTTGCTCACTGCGTCTTTATGCGTTTTTTATCAGTGAACAAAAAAAAAAAGATCTGATGTCATTTCCTTCTTCAATATGTTCTTCATTCTCCACTAGTGTATGCAGGAGAGCAGACAGCTGCAGAACTACAAGGCTCAGCATACTCCATCCAAAAGTGTATGCAGGAGAGCAGACAGCAGCTGCAGAACTACAAGGCTCAGCATGCTCCATCCAGGACTGTATGCTGGACGGAGAGTCAGGTGGAGCAGAACTACAAGGCTCAGCATCCTCCATCCAATAGTGTATGCAGGAGAGCAGACAGCAGCTGCAGAACTACAAGGCTCAGCATCCTCCATCCAATAGTGTATGCAGGAGAGCAGACAGCAGCTGTCGAACTACAAGTCTCAGCATCCTCCTTCCAGGACTGTATGCAGGATTTCTTTGCCCCCCCCCAAAAAAATGACGTGGGCTTCGCCATATTTTTGTATGCTAGCCGGGTACAGCAGGAGGTACGGGCTGCCCCCAACCCCCAGCTGCCTATTTGTACCCGGCTGGGAACCAAAAATATAGAGAAGCCCTTTTTTTTTTAATTATTTCATGAATTTCATGAAATAATTAAAAAAAAAAAAAAGACGTGAGCTTCGCCTAATTTTTGTGTCCAGCCGAGTACAACTAGGCAGCTGGGGATTGGAATCCACAGTGCAGGGTGCCCATGCTTTCTGGGCACCCCCGCTGCAAATTGCAGTCCGCAGCCACCCCAGAAAATGGCGCTTTCATAGAAGCGCCATCTTCTGGTGCTGTATCCAACTCTTCCAGCTGCCCTGATGCCAGGTGGCTCACTGGGTAATAATGGGGTTAGGGCTAGCTGTATATTATCAGCTGGCCCTAAGCCCGAAATTCATGGTGTCACGCCAGTATTAGACATGGCCACCATGAATTTCTAGTAAAGATAAAAAAACCACAACACACAGAAAAATATTTTTATTAGAAATAAAACACAACACAATTAGTGACTCCATCTTTATTGAAATAAAGAACCCCCCTCCACAGTAATCCTGGGTCAAGGGTCCCGCGCCGTCCAATCCGGATCCAATATCATCTGATCGGTTTGCTGGAAGGCAAAGCGATCAGATGATGTGTCAGGATCAAGTGCCTGAATCACATCACACATCAGCTGATTGTATAAAAGCCGTTTATACAATCAGCAGATGCATCGGTGCAAAAAAAAAATACTCACTTATGTGCTGATTACCGGCAGCAGCTGCAGCGGAGTCTGATCCCGTCCGATCGCTGCAGGAGCTGCCGGTAATCAGCTGATGAAGTCTGCTGACGCATCCGCTGACAGGTAACCGGCCGGCCGCTGGCGTCAGCCCGAGACTTACGATCAGCTGACGCGTCAGGTGACTGCATCAGGTGATCCATCTCCAGGTCCTGCATCCTGCAGGCACACGTGCCCGGGGAGACTGCACACACCCTGAGCGGCAGGACCGGGAGGAGATGGGAGCGGGCATGGCACCGGGAGTCTGCAGACAGGTGAGTATAACTTTTTTTTTTTTTTTTTTACTGTTCACTTTTGATTTTGCAGCCGCTTCCACCTCCCACCCAGACATGGCGCCGCACGGCAGCATACATGCCCAGGACGGGAGGTGGAAGCGGCGGTGACGGTACCGGGAGGATTCACACTTCTGTGTTTACTGACAGAAGGAATCCTCTTCCTGTACACGTCACTTTACTACCCACCTCCTTCGTTTATAGCTGCGTTTTTGGTCTTAGAAACGCACCAAAACACACCTATTTGCGTTTCTCATTGCGTCTTTCAACATCCCATTGCACTCAATGGATGAAAAGCACAGTGAAAAACGCGGGAATAATTGACATGCTGCGTTTTTGTGGCACCACAAAAACGCAGCTGAAAAAAAAACGCTGTGTGCAGACAGCAAAAATGAAAACCCATAGACTTTGCTGGGGAAGCAAAGTCATGCAGTTTTCTGAGCAAAAACGCACCCGAAAACTGCACAAAAACGCTGCAAAAAACGCACTGTGTGAACTTACCCTTAATACGAAAAAAAATGTATCGGTTCCGTATATGATTTATGGAGTTGGGTGTAATATTTCCATTATAAGGAAATATTCATGACTCGGAATACTACACAAACTGCTGACATTGCATGTTTACTTGCTGAAACCTATTCATTCTTGAATTGATTTAGTTAAAAAGCAATGCTTTACAATCTATTGGCATACGCAAAATATCTACTAGACCTCAATAATGGATAGACTTCACTATTTATAGTCATGCTAAAATGCTTACATAATGGCTTGTAAGTTATAACCTTGAACTATAGCACATCACATAGTCAAGATCTATAATCTCTTAGAATTTGATAAGGTTCTTGATGTATCTTTGTGCACTTTGCAAAATATATTACCTACCTAATAATGACATATATTTAACATGTTTATAAACATTTTTTCCTTTACTTTAACTGCTTCCCAACCAACAATGAAAATAAATGTACATTATAGCCCAGTGTCAATTCTTACTGCACAACATACATTTTTGTAAGGTTAATCAGTTATTAGGGCTTCCACTAAATCAATGGCAGGAATAGGGCCAACAATAGTCCCCATGACTGCTTTCTTGCTAATCCTATTAAACCCTTCCTATGACGTGATCTAATGGAATGTCCATCTATTCTCACCCTTTCAATTATTTTTTGAGTTTCAGAAATAGAAAATAATCAGTTTTGGTCAACCAGGAGATAATAGCGGATGATCATCAATTTCAAAGCTGATTTAATTTAATTTTTGCTGGGCAATACAAGACTTGTGGAAGGGTGCATTATCCTGCATAAACAAGATCACTTTGGAAAGATTTGGTGAAGTAACAATCTTTACCTGACATGCTTAACTTTACTTAACAAATTCAAACTTACATAACCTTTTGTGCTTAAACATACCGCTAACTGTTGTCTTTTGAGCACATAAGAATATCCTTCAAGGCTGCCCGGGTCCACCAGATTTGCAGTATTGGCGTGTAGGTAAAAAACAGCAATACCAGCATTATTGGGTATTTGAAACTTCTCTCCCAATTTTCCATTAGTTCCAAATAACTAACCCAATTATAGGGCAGCCCAGCTGTATATATTATATCAAAGAAAGAATTTTATTATACTCACATAGACAATGCATTTAAGAGGCAATAAAATGTTAAGACTGCACAATAACATTAAAATAAAGGCTGCTTTACACGTTTCAATTTTTCGTGCGATCGCATGTACGATCGCACCCACTCCCATCGTTTGTGCAGCACGGGCAATTTCTTGCCCGTGTCGCACAAAATCGTAAACCCCGTCACACGTATTTACTTTACAAACGACCTCGCTGTGGGCGGAAAACATCCACTTATTGAAGGGGGAGGGACGTTCGGCGTCATAGCGACGTCACACAGCGGCCGGCCAATAGAAGCGGAGGTGCGAAGATTAGCGGAACATAAACATCCCGCCCACCTCCTTCCTTCCGCATTGCCGACGGCCGCAGGTGAGCTGCACTTCATCGTTCCCGGGGTGTCACATGGAGCGACGTGTGCTGCCTCAGGAACGATTAACAACCGGAGCACAGAAGGACGTTCGATTTTTTTCAAAATGAGCAACGTGTCAACGAGCAACGATAAGGTGAGTATTTTTGCTCGTTCAGTCGCTCATTTGTGTTACACGCTACGATTTGTCAAACGAGGCTGGATGTGCGTCACTAACGACGTGACACCGACGACATGTCGATTGATAAATCGTAGCGTGTAACGTGCCCTTAAAACACGGCACAACAGTTCTTTAGTAAGGACTGTTTTGTATTAATATTTTATTGCTTCTTAAACCTATTGTGTATCTAAGTATAACAAATTATTTTCTTGGATACAATATATATCTCTTTGAGGTCATTTACACCGAATATTATAGAAGAGGAGTTTCATGTGCCTAAAAATGCCGATATCACTATTTTTCACCTATATGCTGTTGCTACAAATGAAGGGAGTCCTGAAGGATATGATTTTGTACCCAAAAAGCTGTGGTTGAGGCAATTCTATATTTCTTATCTTTGATGGAAGTATTTGGACTGCTTGTTTAAACTGCTGACATCAGCCCCACAAGTATTACCTCAATTGCCACGAGACAGGTATAGCGCAAGAAATGGTGCAAAGACTTGATGCACCATTTCTAGGGTGACTGCAGGCTTCTATTTTAAGACTGGGAAAGGCCAAATAACCATGGGGCTTCCTACTTAGTAAAGTATTGATTTTAGACTGTTTATTTTTTAGGTTTCCTTTCTCTAAACCGTATTAGGAACATTTATTTTGGCCTTTCCACTCTGATAATACCAGGCCCCAGCTGTTTGCTTTACCTTGGATGGTTATTAAAAATAGGGGGTCCCCAAATCATTTTTTATGTTATTTATTTAAATAATTAAAAAAAAAGTGAATTTCCCTCTTTTTTTGATAACTAGCCAAAGTAAAGTTGACAGCTGAGAGTTGTAGGCTGCAGTTGTCTATTTTATCTGTGCTGTTATCAGAAATAGGTAGGAGCTAGAGCTGGTCAGAGTCGCAAAAATCTGGGACCGACCTGCTAAATTAAAGAAAAAAAAACAGATCTGGTCTGGAATTTGTTACCCATATAAGTCTGCGGGGACCAGAATCCAGAGATTAAAAAGGTTGGTGGAAGGGATAGGGGGGTAGGAACATGTGCAGTGTACTCACCAAGGCTGTGTCATGGTGGCACACTCCTTCCGGGTCACGAATTCCCTTCTGGAGCCGACAATTAACCCTCATTGAATATTCACAGATAAAGTCCATGGCTGCTGCCCCCAGCTGTCAGGCTTTATCTGGGAAGTGTATCAAAATAAGCCCAGAGTCACACATGCGAGGGACTCGCATCACATCACCCGGCATAACCTACTGCTTTCCGAACATGAGCGCGGAGGTATATAGAAACACATGCGGCCGACCCACTCCTGTCAGAAGAGTGTGTGTCTGTGTTGGGTGAAGCGATGCGAGAATTGTGCGAGTCTAGCATGACATCACCCGGGACGGCCTGCTGCTGTCCGAACGTGAGCGTGCAGCTCCATAGAAACACAGTGGCCGACCCGCTCCTGTTAGAAGAGTGTGCGGTAGTGCTGAGTGATGCGATGCGAGACTCACGCGAGTCCCTCGCAAGTGGGGCTCCGACCTTGGAGGAACTGCATGCGGCTTTTTTTTTTACTATTTAAATAAATAATAAAAAAACAGCGTGCAGTCACCCCCAATTTTGATACTCAGCCAAGATAAAGCCAGCTGGGGGCCGCTATTCTCAGCCCGCAGCTGCCCGGTATTGCTGCATCCATTAGATGGGACAATCCGGTGCTTTACCGGCTATTCCCATTGCCCTGGTGTGGTGGAAATTGAGGTAATAGTTTGGGTTAATAACAGCTCACAGCTGCTATTAAACCCTAGGTTTTGATGACATAGGCGTCTGAGATGCCTGCATCACTAACCTGTAACTGAAAATAAATAAGTACAAACACAGAAAAAAAATCCTTTATTTGGAATAAAATATAAAAACACACCCTCTTTCACCACTTTATTAACCCCAAACACCCCTACAGTTCCGGCATAATCCACATGAGGTCCCACGTCGCTTTCAGCTCTGCTAAATCTCACAGCAAGCGGCCATAAAACACGACCGCCAGCTGTGAGTACAGACAATGACTGAGCCACGATGAGCAATGACTGCAGGCAGACACTGTCACAGGCTGGGAGCACGTCTGACTGCAACCAATCACAGACAACAGGACGGCTGATTGGCAGGGAAAGTATGGAAAGCTGTGTGTTAGCGATGAGCCTGATGCGCAGAACAGAAAGTGAATACGCAACCTGAAAGCAGTTTGCGCCATGACACCGCCATGACAATTCTCCGTAAGTATGAAACACTCATTTAATTCTTTTTTTCTTTATTTTCTTTATTTTTCCTTTAATTTCCCCAGTGCCGAATCTGGATCGTACACCTGGAATCCTGGGCCCGGGTCTGGCACCCAAACATCTTTGAAACCGTTTGAATCCGGACTATAACAGTCTAGTTCTGCTCAGTCCTATTCATCACCATATTGGTACTGGAACCTTGGGAGAAGTTGCTCTTGGGGGATGTTTAGACACCATTTTTTATTTATTGCAGTGTTCTTAGGCAAAAGTGTGATGAAAAGCAAAACCTATACATGATTGGTTCTCAGGATCTTTTATTGTTGACATGATATAGGAATCATGGTAATGTTCATCCTTTTTTTTTTCTGTACAATCATTTTTACAGATGTCCAATACAGACTGAAGGGACTTCATCAGAGAAAATAACATTGCCCCAGTATTCTGTATTTCAATTCTTGTACTTTTTGTATATCTATTTTGTCTGATAAAACCCCCTTTAGACTGTTTGAGACATCTAGAAGAATAATTGTCCTGAGAAGAAAAGGTGAGCGCTGCCATGTGTCCTGTTTCATGCAAATGGTAAAGCATCTGGAGGCCATACATTTTTGACATTGCTTTTCATCACAATTTTGCTTAAGAACACTGTCAAGGATAAAGAATGGTATTTTAACTTTCTTCAAGAACAACTTTTCTAAGTGGCTTGGTGAGCAAAACATTTACATTTTGGGTCTATGGTTAGAGAACTACCCAGATCTTGATTCCAATGAGAATCTGTGGTCAATCCTAAAAAAGCGGATGGACAAAGAAAAACACAGATATTGTTATAAACTCCAAGCACTTTTCAAGCAAGTATAAGTTGCCATCTGTCAAGATTTGGCCCAGATGCTGATATTCAGCATACCAGAGTAAATTGCAGAAGTCTTGAAAAATAAGGTTACACTTTGTAACTAGGGATTATCGAATACCTTAAATATTCGGCTTTGCGAATATTTACCGAATAGGTCGCCACTATTCGACTCTTCGCAAATATTCGATGTGCAATGTAAGTCTATGGCAAACCCGAATAAAAACTATTCAGAACTATTTGGGCTTCCCATAGATTTACATTGCACATCGAATATTCGCATAGCGGCGACCTATTCGTCGGATATTCGCAAAGCCGAATATTTGAGGTATTCGATTATCCCTATTTTGTAACTAATGAGTCTTTGCATAAATGATGTATTTGTCAAAAAAAAATTAAAAACATATGAAATACTTACAACTTCAATAAGTATAGAAACATCTGACTAAGGCCCCTTTCACACGTCAGTGATTCTGGTACGTTTGTGCTTTTTTTTAAACGTACCAGAATCACTGACATACGCAGACCCATTATAATGAATGGGTCTGCTCACATGTCAGTGATTTTTCACTGCACGTGTCTCCGTGCGGCGTACGCGACATGTCCATTTTTTTCTGGCATCACTGATGTCCCACGGACCACGCAGTGGTGTGGTCCGTGAAACACGTGCCAGAAAAAAACGTGCTTCTAAAATAAAAAACATTTTTACTCACCCAGCTTCAGCCGCGCTCTCTGCAGCCTGTTGCCTGCAGCGCTCTCTCCCTGCTGCTTCTGAGCCAGCTCATTACTGTCGCGCATATTCATGATGCACGACACAGCCGACGCGGAAGCAGCTGCTGCGGGGGTCAGCGCCGGCCGGATGCTGCACCGCGGGAGCGATCAGCACCATGGAGAGCGGGCGCAGGTGAGTTAATCTCTAAGTGCAATCACGGGCCACGGAGAACAGAGCCCGGATTGCACTTAGACAACCCACGTGTGCCGTGATTCACGGCACACGGAGGGACATGTGCGTGTTTTACACGCCATTGAAAAACGTCAGTGTTTTTCACTGACGTGTGAAACGGGCCTAAGAGATCTAATAACAATGAAGCAACAAACTGTGTGAAAACTAATATATGTGTCTCAAAAAATGTTTTTCCATAACTGTACATCTGCAGGACAATAGTATTTTTTGAAGTGACCGGTCCCTTTATGGCTTTTGCGTTGTATCTTGAATCACTGTTTTAAAACTTTTAACCATCATACTGTGACTAATATATTTTACTCAATTGTGTATTTAGTTTTTGCCAAAATACTATTGTCTTGAATTATGCCTTAATATGTAATATTTAATGGTCTTTTTTCTTTTTCTGTAGGATTATAATGATGAAATAAGACAAGAACAGTTAAGAGAGCTTTCCTATTTAAATGGCCCTGAAGAGTCCAGTCGTGGGAAAGTTGCAAGAGGTAGAGGAATAAGATTGATTGCAACCACAGTCGGCAGGTGAGAAAGTCATTCAGTACAATAACGTGAGATAAAAGTCTGGTGCTGTACAGTCATATTGAATGTTCATCATTTGGATACTTTAGAAAATGAAATCCAATTGCATTTGATTACAGAACCTGTACCAAGTTGGTATACAGCCCCTGTACCAAGTTGGTATACAGCCCCTGTACCAAGTTGCCACACCAGGCTAATATTGTTAGTGGCTGGTTTGTTGCAACGGATATGAGTTTACTTGTCCCACATTGAAATTGTTATCATCCATGGGTTTATACAGCCCTTACAAAATATGCAGAACCTAAAGTTAAATTATAATATCAAGAGGTTCGTTAAATGCTGAATCTAAAAACACATTTTCGTGGCATTATAATATACAAAAGTATAGTGGTCTTCACAACATTGATTTTTATAATTATCAATTATAGAAAGAGATGACACAATAAAGTTAAGTGGAATTAAATTCTATTTAAAGTTTACAAATATTTGCATTTGCAAAAACGCTGATTTTTTGTAATTTGATTCCATGCATCCATATTATGGCTCATGCGTAGAACCACCACAGGGATTTCAGCACTGCTAACATGGAGTCGAAAATGCAAAAAGGATCAGACAGGTGGTGGTGAAGGGTGAAGGGGCTGAGTATAAAGGTTTTTATTATTTTTTTCACGCTACGTTTATTATGCTCTGGGATCTGGTAAGTCTCCAGAGCATAATAAAGGGCATTAAACTGAAGGAGAATAACTTCACCACAAATCAAATTTCCCAGGAAAAAAACATGTGAACAAGCGAATTAGAATTTTGCCTGATCCATTTATCTCTAACTATAATGGTCTACACTGTGTGCAGAATTATTAGGCAAATGAGTATTTTGATCACATAATACTTTTTATACATGTTGTCCTACTCCAAGCTGTATAGGCTTAAGAGACAACTACCAATTAAGTAAATCAGGTTATCTGCATCTTTGTAATGAGGAAGGGTGTGGTGTAATGACATCTTCACCCTATATAAGGTGTGCTTAATTATTGGCAACTTCCTGTCCTTTAGCAAAATGGGTCAGAAGAGAGATTTGATGGGCTCTGAAAAGTCCAAAATTGTGAGATGTCTTGCAGAGGGACGCAGCAGTCTTGAAATTGCAAAACTTTTGAAGTGTGATCACCGAACAATCAAGCGTTTCATGGCAAATAGCCAACAGGGTCGCAAGAAGCGTGTTGAGAAAAAAAGGCAGGAAAATCAATCGCTAAGCTTCCAAGATGCCATTTGCCACCAGTTTAGCCATATTTCAGAGCTGCAACATTACTGGAGTATCAAAAAGTGCAAGGTGTGCCATACTCAGGGTCATGGCCAAGGTAAGGAAGGCTGAAAAACGACCACAATTGAACAAGAAACATAAGATAATACGTCAAAACTAGGCCAAGAATTATCTTAAGACTGAGCGGTAAAAAAGGAAAAAACATCAGGCACTCACCAGTTGCTGCTTGTGCAAGTTTTGTTGTTTTATTCGTGCAGGTTACAAGTGCATGGAGTGGAGGGGAGGGAGCGGACGCTACACACGTCCAAAGACGACGGCGGCCGTTTCGCACCTGTCTGGTGCTTCAGCTGGTCTCAGACCAGCTGAAGCACCAGACAGGTGCGAAACGGCCGCCGTCGTCTTTGGACGTGTGTAGCGTCCGCTCCCTCCCCTCCACTCCATGCACTTGTAACCTGCACGAATAAAACAACAAAACTTGCACAAGCAGCAACTGGTGAGTGCCTGATGTTTTTTCCTTTTTTACCGCTCTGATGTTCATATGTTGATTCACATCAACGGCACCGCAGAGCATGTGCACCTTTTTCGGCCCAGTATAGGATGTTCTGAAAGTCTTTTGGTGTTGGGGCAGTGCCCTGAACTTTTCTCCTTTTTCGCATGAATAAGTTGTGTATCTTAAGACTGATTTTTCAAAGGTTTTATGGACTGATGACTCTTGATGGGTCAGATGGATGGGCTAGAGGCTGGATCAGTAAAGGGTAGATAGCTCCACTCCGACTCAGATGCCAGCAAGGTGGAGGTGGGGTACTGGTATGGGCTGGTATCATCAAAGATGAACTTGTGGGACCTTTTCGGGTTCAGGATGGAGTGAAGCTCAACTCCCAGACGTACTGCCAATTTCTGGAAGACAGCTTCTTCAAGCAGTGGTATAGGAAGAAGTCGGTATCGTTCAAGAAAAACATGACTTTCATGCAGGACAATGCTCCATCACATGCATTCAACTACTCCACAGCGTGGCTGGCCAGTAAAGGTCTAAAAGATGAAAAAATAATGACATGGCCCCTTGTTCACCTGATCTGAACCCCATAGAGAACCTGTAATTCCTCATAAAATGTGAGATCGACAGGGAGGGAAAACAGTACACCTCTCGAAACAGATCCTAGGAGGCTGTGGTGGCTGCTACACACAATATTGATCGTAAATAGATCAAGCAACTGACAGAATCTATGGATGGTAGGCTGTTGAGTGTCATCATAAAGAAAGGTGGCTATATTAGGCTGCTTAATAATTCTGCACAGTAATAGTTACCTGCACAAACAGATATCTTCCTAAGATTGCGAAATCTAAAAAAAAACACTCCAACTTTCTAAAATATTAAGCTTTGATATTTATGAGTCTTTTGGGTTGATTGAGAACATAGTTGTTGATCAATAATAAAAAAAATAATCCTCTAAAATACAACTTGCCTAATAATTCTGCACACGGTGTATATTACAAACTTTACATCTGTATTATCAGGAAGAAAAATAGCTTATACTTAACATAAAATTATAAGAAAAGGTTCCAGAACTAAGTTGAGTTGCATTGGTCGACACTTTTCCTTGACTATTGCTTGTCAGGTTCTATGAGAATCCATGAGAAAAAATTGCAAAGTTGCATGTTGTATTATGTATTTTACAGCATAATTTAGTAGAAGATACATTGAATTGCCAAATAGTGACACAGGCTCAAATGTATGTGCTGTATTTTGCACTCCATCTTTTATTTCCATGTCTATGTAATTCTCCACCCTTCAAACTTTTCCACACATGTGAGCTTACTCTCAGAATTCTTTTTTTTTATTTTACCTGTTTCAGTCATTGTCCTTTAAATGGCAGCTAGTGTTGAGCAAGTAGTTGACTAGTCTTACTTGCTATGCTGTTATCGAGTACTGTCCACTACTCGCATATTCGTTATGAGTAGTAAGCTCAATGTAAGTTAATGGGAAATACTCGCTAAGTAGCGAGTAACCCGAAAGCCGTACTATTCCCTACTCGCACGAAATGTACGGGTTTTGGGTTACTCGCTACTAAGCGAATATTTACCATTGACTTACATTGTGCCCGCTACTCGTAACGAATATGCGAGTAGTGGAAACTAGTACTTGCTAATAGCATAGCAAGTACGAATATTTAAATACTCACTCAACACTAATGACAGCACTAAATAACAGTACTTGGATTATTTCCTTTGTCATAAGTGATTTTGTAACTTTTTTCTGTTTTCTTAAGCATTAAAATTTTATTTCTTTAAACGCTTGAATACAAAGAGTGAGGTTTATAAGAAGTATAGTACAGTTAAAATCTTCTAGTAGAGGCAAGTATTGAACACTTTGATACTGCTTTTTTTGTTGCAGTTTTTAAGAAAAGAATACTGGAACAATATTTACCATACTTTTCGTTCTATAAATATGGCGACCGTCTTATAATCCGGTGCTTTCAGAGAGAGGGGGGCAACAGCGGTGGTGGAGCTGAGTCACAGGAGGCAGGGGCAGTAGTAAAGCAGGGTGATGCTCCAAGCGGTCAGGTAGGTGTCCCAGATGATCACTGTGGGCACTGTGAGGTAGGAGGCGCATCCAGAAACTGTCGGTGGTGCGGGCTTCAAAGAAATGGCATCCGGAGTTGGCACTTGTGCAGATGGAGATCTCGGCTCAATAACAAGCTGAGATCTCATCTGTGCATGCGCCATCTCCGAGTGCCATTTTTCTTAAGTCTGCTGCAGGGAGATCAATGGGCCGTAGGCGGCGTGTGCGCAGATGAGATCTTGAGCTGAGAGTTCCATCAGCGCACACGCTAACTGCAGGCCTCATTATTTGAAGCTCGCACCACTGACATTTTCAGAATGGCGGCCCCTGCATCACAGGTCACAGCACTGCCCACAGTAAACCAGTAGCACAGCACGAGCGACCCACAGCATTGCCCCTGCCTCCTATGACCCCTCTCCACCACCCCCGGTAAGCTACATTTGAATTATAAGATGCATCCCTCATTTTCCATCAAAATGATTAGGCGGAAAAGTGCATCTTATAATCCAAAAAATACCGTACCTAATTAGCTACCTATTATATTGTAAGATGTATACAAGAACTACCGCGCTTCCTGCACAGGGCTAATACAGAACGCTCTACAATTAGAGACTTGTATAATGTATATATTTGTATAGAATCCGTGGTGCATCTAAGTGTACCCTAGGATAGGTATAACCAGATTTATTAGGTATAGCAAAGAAGTGGCAATCAGTAGAATTGTACAGTATATCTGAGAGAAGGAATTTAACCTTAAGCTGTATCAACATTGATGGTGTAATGGTAATTTAGTCTATACATAGTTAAAATTTTAATAAAAGATTTTTGGCAAATGTTAGAAATATTGGTAATGCAGTGAGTGCTTTGCTCAAAAACAAAATAAACACAAAATGTATTTGTCAGGGGAATTATGTCTTAAATAGACGTTTTCCACATAAAAAGAATATATATTCATAGATAAATATTGTCCTGAGCAATGGATTCATTAGTGATGCAGTGGATACTGACACTGCTGAAAGATCACTCCTAGCATACAGCAAGTTAGACTCACATTTAGTAGAGGAGGATGAGCGAGTTGTCCTGTCCATGTGCTGACCACTGCAGCGTGCTTGTCTAACGTCCAATCACTAGTACCTGCTTGCTGGAGAATATTTCATGTGGCTTGGATTCTACAAGTACCAACCCTGAGGAAGGACACTAAGTCCTTTGAAACGCGTTGGATTGCATGTACATAGCAGGACCAAGCAGCAGACAAAGACAAGTGGACCCCTTTTTTTCCTTTTTCGGCTTGTGACCACCCATGCTACTTAGTATACAGCCCCGTGGTCTTTTGGCCGAGGCGCTTGCAAAACCCCATGTACCACTGACATCCTAACTCACTAGCAAGCAAAATCACATCTGGAGCACACTGAGACTAGTACTCTAGCGGTCAACACACAGACAGGACAACTAATCTTATCCTCCTCTACTAAATATGAGTCTAGCTCTAGAGAGTTCTGTATTAGCCCCCTACAGGAAGTGCAGTAGTTCTTGTATATTTCTCATTCTTATTTCCTGGTTGGTCAAATGTACAGGTCCAATCTGTTAAAAGCAGCTCCTCCTTTATCTATTTAGTGGTGCAACACTAATGATTCTTTGTGTGTGTATGTGTGTGTGTGTGTGTGTTTATGTGTGTGCGTGTGTGTGTGTGTGTGTGTGTGTGTGTAAAAATACATAATTTACCTTGAGTACTATGTAGTATCCAGATGATGTGCATTTTTCCAGACTAGAAGAAGGGGAAACACTACTTGAAAATATCTAGTCTGCAAAATAAATTAACTTCCTACTTTGTGTTCTGCTTTAGGAATCGAGGAGGAGCCATTCCTCATCCTTTGCCTGGACGTGGTGCACCAGTACCCAGAAGTTCCCCAGCATCACGAGGAACATTGCCACTACCACCAGTAGCTCGTGGTGTTGCTGTAGCACGGGCGAGGGGAGTTCCAACTGCACCCGACTTTAGAGCACCACCACCTGCCATTGAGACCTATGATGATTATGTAAGTTATAACAATCTTTTACTGACTATCATAACATGTCAATAACTTTACAATTCAAAGCGTCCAACTTGAAAGGGTTGTTCTCTACTGGGGCAACCCCTTTTCAATCAGCATGTTTACCCCCATTAACATATTCGCCTTTTGTGCCGTCACTATTCCAGCAATGCTGGTACTTGATCTCCCGGTATTCATGCGATATTGTTAGGCCATACGATCTCTGCACTCAGTCAGCATTGTTGTCACTCTCCCCACCATCAGACATATAGAACATCAAGATGAAGTGGGAGGTCTGTCAGAATTCTTCGGACCAATCAAACATTCAAGAGGAAAAGCAGCGGCTGGCCTCTCACTTTCTCTTGATGTTCTATACTTCTGAAGGTGAAGAGAGTGAAGACAACACTGATTGGGTGAAGGGACCATATGGCGTAACAATGTCACTTGAATGCCGTGGGATTGAGTGCCAACACTGCAGTAGTGGTGACGGCCCTAGAGGTGAGTATTAGGGTATGTGCCCATGATCAGGACTCGCTGTGTTCAGAATGCAGTGAGTCCTGACCAGGGGGGGTCACATGTCTCCGCAAGAAAATGCAGGAGACCGTAGCTAACTGTGCTCACGATCAGGGTTCCGTGCACTGCGGTCTCTCGCTTGTGTTCTCCTTATTGAGGATGCATGCGATTCTACAGCAACCAATTGACATGCTGCAGTCTGGAAAGATGCTCCACAGATCAGTGTTTGCTGCAGAAAAAACAAGCATAGTGGGCATGGGATTTCTTGGAATCCCATCCACTATGCTTGTTCTGTACATCGCAGCGTATTGGACGCAGCTGAGGTAGGCTGCGTCCAAAACGCTGCAAATACTGATTGTGGGCATGCACCCTAAGTGTTATTTTAATTGGGGCAATCATGCTGATTGAGAAGAGGTTGTTCAAGTAGTGGACAATTCCTTTGAATGTTTTACATTTTTTTTCATCTACATTTCTTGATGCAGTCACATATATAACACATTTTTTTTTTTTTTTTAAAAATTGTTTACCATTATTTTAATTTAACTGCTGTTATTATGTAACGAGCTACATCAATACATTTTTATTTCCTATCAAAAATGCTTTTGTATAAAGTAATTTATGAAATTAAAGCAATTGAGAAGTGCAAGAATAAGACATGGAAATATAAGTCTAGTATTATTTGATTAAATCCTAAATTATATTTAGTGGAATCAGAACAGCTGGATGGCATATTGATTAAATAAAACTGATTAGATATTGTGCCAGAAGCACTTACATGAAGAGCTAAGGCTCAGCTGACAAGCATCTGGTGATACTTGAAAAATCCAATTGTATTTCTGTAATAGCAGTAAAGTGTGAAGATTTTATTATGGGAAAGTATGAGAGGTTTAGCTGAGCATCATATAGCAAGAGGAAGGCGGATGGTAACCAAAATCGCTTTTACATTGTTATATGCATCACTGGCGTTTTCTGCCAGGGGCCAATGCTGAATAAAAATAAAACATAAAATAATTGTTTGGAATTTTTTAATTAAAGCTTCTTGATTATGTATTAAGTTGATTGTACTGCCAGAGAAGGTTTTATGGAAAGAACAGCTATACAGCTCTGCACACTTGCACAGTTTCCTATTTCTTACATTTAATCATTGAGTCGCTGCTGGGTTACTTTCCTTTTCGTCATTAAATGAAACCTTGGTCATTTAATTGCCAGTGATTTTATAGAACTTGGATAAAAGAAATGGGTTCTTAACTTAAAGTGTGTGATGTAAAAAAAATTAGCTAAATCTATGCAAATGAAAATTATGCCGGGAATATTAGATTTCTGATTATTCCATTCTCATTAGTATTTGCTGAACATTCATCACAAACCACTAAATTTAATTATTTAAATTGCAATTTGTGACCGAAATAAACTCAAGTTGTTGACTGTACAAGTCTTCAATTGCTCAGTACCATTGGAACACATATCAAAATAATGCTCCCTCTTGGAGGGGTCTTCTACCTCTCAAGAAATACTTGAATTTTTATGGCACCCCTGAGAATGATTGATTAATAATATTGTCCAGTATGAATGAAATATATGAATAATGGTTAAGAAATGGTGATAATGGTTAAAGAGGACAGGGTTTATATGAAACTGGAAAACTCCTTTAGGCAATGTAGAATTAGAAAAAAAGTTTGTCCCATCTCCGCAACTTTATTTATCTGAAGGCACCTTGGCTGCAAGATCTGCCATTATTCAACTATTACTTCCAAAATAGGCTGCAAGTGTCCTCATATTTTTATTTTAGGTACAAAGCATTAAAATGTATTAGTTCACCATACCCATTCCAGTGGTTAATAGATAGAAACTCTCTTTCATAATGTGTCTTAAAGCAGCACTCCAGCATTTTGTTTTTATTTTACCGCTGGAGTGGTGCTTTAAATCTAAGGTCCTCTATGTTGGGGCTAGTTTTTCACTAATGTAGAGATCAACATGGATATATGCGGGATTTCTGTATGGTTTGAACTTAAAGACTGACAAAAGACACAGCACAGCTTGTCTCAAGAGAGTCTCATTTAGTTGCAGTATAGGTCCATCTTTTATATGGGACCTGGTTACATAAAAATTATATATCAGTTTTATAACTGTTGGCATTGAGAGACCTGGATCATGTTAGATATCATCGTAAATAATATAAATCAGCCACTGATATGGTATTTGGATATATAGAACCAATAATACAGCAAAAAATACCTAAAATATAACTTTTATTAATAATTCCTTAAAAGGAAGCAAGAATCATCTTGCCTCTGTTAAAATATGTTAAATTAGCGCCAAACACAGCTCTCTAGTCGCCTGTCCCTTGTAAATTCAAAGGGACCAGTGTATCCTGTCTGTTGGCACCTTAGTAAAAAGTGGATGGCAATGATGTAATATGATGTATCAGAGCTGAATCAGTATGGTCTTTTGGTCTGGATCCGGGATCCCATAAGCTAAGCTCACTGCCTGTTCAATATTCTCCTCCTCCCGACACATTTCGTATATTAAGATATACGTTTTGCCGACATCGCAACTTTTCTGTGCTGCACAGAAAAGTCACGCTGTCGCCAAAACGTATATTTTCTGGTTTCATGGTTGGAAACCATTATCTCCTACCAAAGCTCCCCTGATGAATATGGGATATAGGAAACGCGTCGGGAGGAGAATATTGAACAGGCAGTGAACTTAGCTTATGGGATCCCGGATCCAGACCAAAAGGAATCGTGGAAACGCCTATAGAGCATCTGCCAAAAGGGAAATGAGCACACCAAAACGGGTGAGATCATTCCTATTTATTTAAATTGTGCTTAAACAGAGATATTAACCTAGGATCCAAGTGGGATATCCCTGAGCACTATCTAACTTATATCTGAGTCAGTTCTAAGAGAATTGTGCCATACTGATTCAGCTATGATACACCATATTACATCATTGCCATCCACTTTTTACTAAGGTGCCAACAGACAGGATACACTGGTCCCTTTGAATTTACAAGGGACAGGCAACTAGAGAGCTGTGTTTGGCGCTAATTTAACGTATTTTAACCCCTTCAGCCCCGGGCACTTTCCGTTTTTGCGTTTTTGTTTTTTTGCTCCCTTTCTTCCGAGAGGCGTAACTTTTTTATTTTCCCATCAATCTTGCCATATGAGGGCTTGTTTTTTGCGGGAAGAGTTGTACTTTTAAATGAAACCATAAGTTTTACCATATAGTGTACTGGAAAACGGCAAAAAAATTCCAAGTGCGGAAAAATTACAAAAAATGTGTGATTGTACAATAGTTTTTGGGATATTTTATTCACCGTGTTCACTATATGGTAAAACCGAGGTATCTATGTGATGCCTCAGGTCAGTGCGAGTTTGTAGACACCAAACATGTATAAGTTTACTTGTATCTAAGGGGTTAAAAAAATTTCACAAGCTTGTCCAAAAAAAGTGGCGCACGTTTTGCGCCATTTTCCAAAACCCGTAGCGTTCTCATTTTTCGAGATCTGAGGCTCAGTGATGGCTTATTTTTTGTGTCTCGACCTGACGTTTTTAACGGTACAATTTTTGCTCAGATGCTACGTTTTGATCGCCTGTTATTGCATTTGCGCAAAATTTGCGGCTACCAAAAAACGTAATTTTGGCGTTTGGAATTTTTTTGCTGCTACGCCGTTTACTGATCAGATTCATTAATTTTATATTTTGATAGATCGGGCATTTCTGAACGCGGCAATACCAAATATGTGTGTATTTTTTATTTTTTTAACCCTTTAATTTTCAATGGGGTGAAAGGGAAGTGATTTGAACTTTTAGGTTTTTTTATTTTTTTTAATTTTTTAAAACTTTTTTTTTACTTTTTTTTTTATTTTACTAGTCCCCCTAGGGGGCTATAGCTATCAGCAATCCGATCGCTATTATCTATCTGCAGATCTCAGCTACAGAGTTGAGAACTGCAGATTTGCTGCTTTACTTTCAATGCCGGCTGTATTCCGGCATTGAGAGGAAGTGAGTCATGTTAGCTACAGGCGTCATCACATGACCCTGTGCTACCATGGCAACCACCGAAAGCCATGTGATCATGTCACGTGACTTCCGGTGGGGGCGGGGTAAGTTGACTGTCATGGCGGCGCCCATATACATATCGCTGCCAGATTTTGGCAGCGAAATGTAAGGAGTTAATGGCTGCGGGTGGAAGCAATTCCACCCGCGGCTAGCAGGCACACATGCCAGCTGTTGATAACAGCTGATATGTGCGCGGATCGCCGCCGGCGGCAGGGGGCAGGGCTTACCGGCACACGATCCATGACGTACCCAGTACGTCATGGGTCGTTAAGGGGTTAACAGAGGCAAGATGATTCTTGCTTCCTTTTAAGGAATTATTAATAAAAGTTATATTTTAGGTATTTTTTGCTGTATCATCGTAAATAGTTTAACCTTGGACATAGAATATAGTGGTTTGGACATACGTAGACATTCTCATCATTACCCTAAAGTCATTGTCCTAAAAAGGGGAATTTTATTCAAGAAGCCAAACTCTCATCTGGTAAAGGCCAAATGTTGCTTAATCCTTGAAATGGACGCTCATGAAGACACAGATGATAATCTAGGAGAAAGGTTATTAGAGTATATTTCAGAAATATATTTAAATTAGGAAGAAATTTAACTATTTCACTCACACATGCTCCCGATCCTATACTTACTCTCCAGCGTATGCACCTTTTTTCGACATCTCTCCGGTCCCATGGTGTTGACTAGTGATCGCAAGCTTATATTGTCTGGAAGTCAAAAGTCACAAGCCAGAACGATGCCGTCATAGACTTATATTGTGTTGTAACTTGCGACTGACTCCATGAAACACTGAAGCAGCCGGCACTTCACAAACTGCTGAAGACCGACAGGAGCATTGCCGATAACAGACGAAGATGCTGGAAAGTTAGTATAAAACCAGGAGTAGGGGACATAGATTTAAAGAACCACGCCAGAGGTGAAATAAATAAAAATGCTGGTGTGGTGCTTTAACACTAGAACTACTGGACTCGTGACACCTATATAGAAATACATGGTGCAAAGTAGTCAAAATGACTACCTCAGTAGTTCTAGTGTTAAAAGAATATAAAGGGCAGCTTTCCATTAACTTTAAATGGTATACTACACTTTATTCTTATAAAGCATTTAAAGGCGTTTTCCTAGCACAGTCATTAATAGGATATTAGTAAGATATAAGCATAATCTATAATTTGTTAATTTACAGTAACCTGAGATGCCTAAAACAAAGCATTTGGGCCTTTTTTACTTTGATTTGACACATTGCCAACCCTGATCAGACATTCCTAAAATGGAGTTTTACAATACCTGAAATGGTAAAAGATATAATAAACCTATAAAGCTAAATTTGAGCTGTAATTAGGCTAATTAAATTAAATAGAGAAAACACAGTGTACAGAGTTTAGTGCTCCATTCACAAATCCTCCAGACAATGGAGGAAATTTATCTTCCCCTATATGCTAGATAACCCACATCAAAAACTTGAAAAATTTGTTGCAAGTGGTATTTGCTCTTTAAAATGACCTTTTAGCTCTTAACGTAATCTGTTTTAGTAAATTAATTCCTTATGAAATAACAGTGCCCTTTAATGTGCCATTTCTCTGTTAGGGTATATCTACATGTGGCAGGTCTATTGCAGAAATTGTTTTCGTGGCAGTCACTTTGATTTCTGCAAACTCGGATGAATAGGGATGATGTAAGCATTCCTTAAAGGGAACCTGTCATAAGGACATTAGATCCCTATCTAAAAACATGTTTGTAATGGCCCTTTAATGTTTTTTAAATGCATACCTGTATTATTTAGTTTTTAGATTGAAGAGTGATCAATCTCTGAAGTTTTTAGTTTCAATTTCAGGTGAACACTGCTGTTCTAGCTCTTCAGTCTTTGACTAACAAGTCACACTTCATTTTTGCCCTGCTTGAGACTCTGTGCAAGTACTAAATCATTACCCGGGTTTGTTGCATCATACAGGGCAGTGCACACACCATAATTGCCTGATAATGTTGCAGGAGCCAGCCTAACAATCTGTGCATGCGCAGCCCCCTCTTTTGAAATGATGCACTGTGATACAATACAATACACTATATTGATCCCAAGGGAAATTATGGTATCAAAGTGCCTGCAAAGTATCATTTTCTGAAGTAATTTCATCAGAGGTACCGACACATGTGCAGATCGATAGGCCGCCTCTATCTAGCAATCTGCGCATGTGTTGCATCCTCTAATAGGTTTACCCTAGGCAATGATTCGGCAACTGTAATAAATCTTGGGCAATGGAAGAGAGAAGAGTGACCTGTCAGTCAAAAACTGAAGGCCGATGGAGGTTGAAACATAAGTCATGAGAACTGTAAGTGGTGTTTGCCCACTGCACTTCACAATTAAAATTTCAGAGATGGAGTGTGCAACTATTTCTAAATTAAATAATACAAGTAATGTATGCATTTTATCCCTTGAAGACCCTTTAAATATGTGTTTAGTTAGGGGTTAAATTACCTCTTGACAGGTTCCTTTGAAAATATATGTGTCATGAGTGAATATACCCTTAGTCCTCCTGAATTTCTTGGTTTTATTACCCCCCTCCTTAATAGTACAGTTTGTGTCCCTATTGCTGCATCTCTTAACTGCAATAAATAGACTGTACTTCCTTGCAGACCCCTTAAAATCATTTTTGAGCTCAAAGTTGAAAATTAAATTTGAGTAATATTAGTAAAAAATTCACTTTTTCCCTTCCATTTACATTTTTCAGCTGTCATTTTGAGGAACTCTATTTCTACAGTATCTTTCTTTTGTGAGTTATTCTGAACAGAATTTCTTTTCCAGACAAGATACCATATTCACTCAGTTCTTCAGCTGTACTTCTCACACTCCATAGAAGTATAGTACTCCACGTCTTCTGAGATGACTATTCAGAGAAAATTAGAACGAGAGAGAATGAAGGTAGAGAGGAAAAGGACCTATGGGGACAATAAACTCCCTTCTCTCCAGTATTAAATTCACAGAATTCAGAAACACAACTCTACACTAATACAGAAAATAGCAATGATACATAGTGTCTGTATTTTATTCTATCATGGAACTTCACTGGGAAAACATTGCATGACTCAGAGCAAGCTGTACCCCGAGGCAAGCGTTGCCCCATTCAGTTCATTCAAAAGGACAGAAAAAGGTTGATGTGTCTGATCAATTTATATTCTTCAAACGTTAATTCAGAAGCACACTACCAGCTAATTATCCCACTGTGTAAATCACATGATCGTGCCTAAGTTCAATTAACATTATAGTATCAATTAGTTCACTAAACATTCCATTATTGAGGAGAAATGTCAAAAATTATAGATGACTTTAATGGTACTTCATGAATTCTAAGTACCCTGAATGAAAACTTTAAAGCTCAGCTTTCCAGTATCTTTTTACTGCAAGTCAGCAATTTTTGATCTATAAAAGCGAGCAGAAATGTTTATTTAATCAAATACTAGTTAAAGTTACCCTTTACCCCGGGACTGAAAAGTGACTGTACATTAGCTGATGTCATTCCAGGGCCTGCACATATCGGCCATCCTGCATCAAATATAGACAGCACAGTACCATGAGGAGTGTTATGGTAAGTCTACTAGGCCTCTTCTTTAGTGATGGGCGGACCTGGAATATAAAAATCCATATCCGTGTGGGTTCAAAAGTACCCAAGTACTGAGCCCGGGGCCAGAGTACTCAGGGAACTCCTGGTAACTATACAGATACGGCAACTTGAGTAATTAAAAAAAATAAAGGAAAAATAAAAAAGGGAAAATCAGGCACATTATACTTACCAGTCTCGCTGCTCATACTACTGCTCATACTACTTCCAGGGCTTCTCATTATCCTTCATACATATGCTCTGCTTCCCCCGCCCACAGTCAGTCTCGGTGTCTGTGATTGGTTGCAGTCAGATAACGCCCCACGCTGTGTGACAGCATGTCTGATTGCTTTTCAATCACAGACACTGTGTGCGTGTCTATATTGGTGTAAAAATAAATAAATAAATTGGCATAGGGTCCCCCTATATTATGATACCTAGTACAGATAAAGCTTACAGCTACAGGCTACAGGTAGGATATAGCATGGGAACCTCCAACTGTGGAGGATTCCATCTTTTTACAACAGTAAATATCTGGGAAGTGAAGAGATTGATTGCTGGAGTTTTGGGAGAGAAATATTATCTGATGTAGGATTCTGGCTGCTCAACAGTCCTGGGTCTTATTTTCCAGATTTTTCATTTTGCAAAATGTCACATGATTTTTATTGCTGAAAGGTCTGTAATGCAGGTGACCAGTTCATCATCCAAACTCTTTTTCTGCTTAGTTATGCTGTTGTGATGGATGCAGTATGTGGTTTAGTATTGTTTTCTTGAAATATGTAATGCGTTCACTGAAATAAGCATTGTCTACATGGAAGCATGTATGTGGTTTTAAAACCTCTATATAATGCTTAGCCTTTATTAGTGTCTTTAAAGATGTGTAGGCTGTCGAAGCCATAGGCACTACTGCAATTATATTTCAACAGAGATGCATAATATTGAACTGCTCGCTGATAACAAGCTGGATGGTCTTTTCATAAGTTGTCTTGTCCATAAAGAATTTCAAATTTTGGTCATCTGACATCAGAACCATTTTCCATTTTGCCTCTGTCCATTTTAAATGAGCTTTGGGTCAGAAAATTTGGCAACGATTCTGGATTTTGTTGATGTGTTGCTTATTTTTTGAATGATAGAGCCTTAACTTGCATTTGTGCCTTGCACTTCAAATTCTGTTCACAGACGATTATTTGTGGAAATATTCCTGTGCCCATACAGGGCTTTGCATGCCTGAATCATGCCTGTTTAAATGTATTTCTGCTGGAGGGGCTCTTGATCATGAATAATCCAATATTGACCATTAGCCTTGTCCCTTGCACACATGAATTTCTCCTGAATCACTGAATCTTTGGACAATATTAAGTATTGCAGTTGGTGCAATATTCAAAATCTTTGCAATTTTTATTTAAAGCAACATTTTTCTGAAATAGTTACACAATTTGTAAACATTTTTCACAGATTTGTGAATAACGGACAAACTTTGCTTCTGAGACACTCTTCCTCTCTAATATGCTCTTTTTATACACAGCCAAGTGACCCTCCAGCTGTTTTTCATTAATACCACTTTCTAGCATGTTGTTAACCATGTACCAACTTTTTTGAGATGTGTCGCTGCCATTAATTTCTAGTTAAGCCTTTTTTTTTTTAACGGAAATGGAAACATGTCTAATTTTCAACTTTTGATTTGTGTTTTATGTCCTGTTGTGAAAAAATAAATATGACTATAAGAGATTTCCAAGTTATTGCATTCTTGTTTTCTTTACATTTTACACACCTTTTTTGGAATTGGTGTTATATGATTTTAGGTATAAATGTTGAATATATTGGTATATATACTCAGGCATTAATACATTATCAAAGCTAAATGTAACAACAGCTTCAGAGGCAATATTAGAATTATACATGGCATACACTAAATGGACAAAACTATTGGGTCACCTACACATCACATCTGCTGGTACGTTTATGACATTTTTGAAGTGTGTCTATGGGACATTTTGCCCATTGTTCCAGAAGAGAATGTGGGACTTTAGACCCTGAGTTTGTATGAGAGGGTCTGGATTGTGATCTCAATTTGAATTAATAAAAAAAGGTGTTCAGTGGGGTTGACGTCAGAGCTCTAAGTGGGCAGTCTGCTTCTTCTATACTAAAGTCCCTAACAAGGCCATTATGGACCTTGCTTTAGGCACTAGGGCATCATTAAACTGGAGCATAAAAGGTCCTTCCTCAAACTATTCACACAAAATTGGAAGCATATAATTATTCAAAATGTCTTGGTATTCTGAAGTATTAAAATTTTCTTTCACTGGAACTGAGGATCTTGGATCAACCAATGAAAAACAACACTATAGCATAATTCTCCCTACACCAAACTGAACAGTTTGTACAATGCAGCCAGGCAAGTAATGTTCTTCTATAGTTTGCTAATCCCAATTCATCCATTAGACTATCAAATAGGGATTCTTGGATTGGTACACCGAAGAACTTGTTTCCTTTGTTTTAGATTCTAGCGGCAGTGTTCCTTAGTAAAGAATCTTTACACCACTTTATCTGAAGCATAGCACATGGTGAGGTAAGGCTTGCATGCAGCTACTCAGCCATAGAATCCCAAACCATGAAGATAATGTGAATATCAGAGGAGGTTTGGAACACTGCAGTTAATGGGTTAGGAGCATGTCGGTGATTTTTATGTCCTGTGCACCTCAGTTATCGCCATCTCACTCTGTAAAGTTTGTATGGTCTGCTACTTCATGACTGAGTTGCTGTATTCCTAAATGCTTTAAATGAGTTACAACAGTAGCATCTTATTACAGAACCACTCTGGTATCGGTGAGCTTTTTAGGATGAGCCAGTCTTCCACAAATGTCTGTAAAGACAGACTGCTCGGCTGAGGGCTGGATTTTATTCACCCGTGCAATGAGACTGAAAATAAAAATGATTAAAAGGTGTTTTGAATTATGTTCATATAGTGTATATTGCAATGATTAAACTACTATAAGATTTTTTTTTTTTAATCAATTTTTTTTGTTAAAGATTTGCATTAACCATTCCCAAGCCTAATCAGTTAGGAATGAATTCAGGTTTATGAGATAAAAATATTATATTTAATGTTTTCCCCAATGAATATCATGTCCTACTTTCTCCTGGTATAAAGAACAAACTGTTATTATTTTAGGCTTTCTTATACTGCTTGGTGTTTTAGCACGTAAACAACCTAAATGATTTATTGTAAGATGCCTATCGTATTGATTTGTCCGTAGACTCACTTGTGGGCATCATAAATTAGAAGTCACAAGTGAACATTAATACATTATTTTTGTGAATACTGCTAGCATCTACAATGTAGTTTTTAGAAAATTGCATTTTAAGTGTACGCACTGGCCTAGTTATGAGTATTAAACTTATTTAGCTTACTTACTTAATTTATAATTTGTGTTGCCTAACTCTTAAGATTAAAAAAAATCTGTCACCATTTAAGAAATGTCCAGGGGTTTTTTTTTATCTTATTTTTTTTTTCAAATTGGTGTGGCCCACATTATTACCTTGTGAGCAATACCTCCCTTGGTAAAGACCATAAAATTGATCTCTGAATAAAAAAGCATAATTATAAAATTATAGAAAAATAAAATAACAGGACTAAAATGAGAACAGAAATTGGTCGGTTTTCAACTGGTGATAGGTTCCCTTTAGTTATACAATTAGTTTTCTTCTTCCAATAGTTAGCTATTTCCAATCACTGGTTTCAGTGTTTATGTGTCAACAGGGATATCATCGCCATCTTAATCACTGCAGGTAAGTAAGCAGAAATAGGTAATATCAAAGAGTTTACCCTAATTTTATTGAGTCTCTTCTTATAAAGAAAAACTTCCTCCCATTGAAATTAATTACTTGATACAACAAATTATGTAAACTACATACTCGGGACATTTAGGCTGTGTTCCTCAAGATCAGGGTTGACAGCGTTTTGGACGCAGTGGGTTTTCCCTGCTTCCAAAACGCTACGTTGCACAGTACAAGTACAGTGTGTGGGATTTCTAGAAATCCCATACCCACTGTGCTTGTTTTTCCTGCAGCGAAATTGACCTGTGGTGTGGCTATCAAAGCCACAGCATATCAATTCTTTGCTGCGGAGATGCAAGCGTTCGCAGGGAGAAGAGAGCAAGAGACCACAACTGTCTGAGCACAGATTGTGGGCACGAGCAGCTGCAGTCTCCTGCGGAGGAGACTTGCATCCCTGTGGGTTAGAAACCTAGACGTCCAGGACATAGTGGGTCATGATCGTGTACACATACGCTTATACGTAGTTGTAGATGTAGATGAGATTTTTTTTTTCCCCATGCAAGGGAAGCTATCAATGATGTGCGAGTATGCTCAGTGCTGCTCGGTACTCAATCTACGTATGTTGGAAGCCGACACCCCATTGAGAGACACTCACAGTCTCTGAATGGCCCTCCCTGGGGGTAAAAACAATGTTTCCAGAAGTAGTGTGTCAAAAAAACCAAAAGCCCTCCCTCCTTCCCTTGGAAATGCTCTGTTTATGGCTGACTGTAAGGCCCAGAGCCGATCTGCCCAATTATTGACCTCCATTCTACTTGTTACTCGAGTCAAGCCTGTCCAAGCATCCTACCTGCTTGACTCAAGTAAAAAGCACTCAAGGATTTTAGTGCTTGTTCATCATTAAAAGCTATGCATCTACAATATGCAAATACACTAGTTATATGGTATAATAATACCTGCAGTTTTTCGCTAGGCTTGGCTGTATCTCACTCAGACTAGTTTACTCCTCAGCCAATACACCTAACTGCATCTGATTCCTCCTGCATTCTGATGCATTCTGCAAAATAAATGTTTATTCAGAAACATTTTCATTCAAAAGAGTCATACATACAGTGGGGAAAATAAATATTTGATACACTGCTGATTTTGTAAGTTTTACCACCTACAAAGAATGGAGAGGTCCGTCATTTTTATCATAGGTGCACTTCAGCTTTGACACATGGAATCTAATAAAAAAAAATCCAGAAAGTCACATTGTATGATTTTTAAATAATTAATTTGCATTTTATTGCATTAAATAAGTATAAGTATTTGATGCAATAAAAAAACGTAACTTAAAAACCTAAACTAAGAACTTAATATTTGGTACAGAAACCTTTGTTTACAATTACAGAGGTCAGATGCTTCCTGTAGTTCTTGATGAAGTTTGCACATATCACAGCAGGGATTTTGGCCCACTCCTCCATGCAGATTTTCTTTAGATCTTTCATGTTCCGGGGCTGTTACTTGGCAACATTGAGTTTCTGCTCTCTTCAAAGATTTTCTATTGGGTTCAGGTCTGGAGACTGGCTAGGCCACCCCAGGACCTTGAAATGCTTCTTACGGAGCCAGTCCTTAGTTGCTCTGGCTGTGTGTTTTGGGACATTATCATGACCCATCTTCAATGCTCTTACTGAGGGAGAAGGACTTGGGTATTCTCATTACAAATAAGCTGAGCAGCAGCACTCAATGTCAAGCAGCAGCTGCAAAAGCAAACAAGATGCTAGGGTGTATAAAAAGAGAGATTAGATCCTGTGATCCCAACGTATTGTTACCCCTCTATAAATCACTTGTAAGGCCACATCTGGAATATGGGATTCAGTTTTGGGCTCCACATTTTAAAAAGGACATTCAGAAGTTAGTCAGTTCAAAGGCAGGCAACTAGACTACTACAAGGAATGGAAGGCCTCCCATATGATGAGAGGTTGAAAAAGTTAGATATGTTTAGCTTAGAAAAAAGATGTCTCAGAGGAGATCTCATTTATATGTATAAATACATGTGTGGTCAATATAAAGGGCTGGCACATGACTTATTTCTTCCGAAGACAATACTAAGGACCAGGGGGCATTCACTGCGAGTGGAAGAAAAGCGATTCCGACAGCTAAATAGGAAAGGGTTCTTTACAGTTAGAGCAGTCAGACTGTGGAATGCCCTACCACAAGAGGTAGTAATGGCAGATACTATAACAGCTTTCAAAAAAGGGCTGGATGATTTCCTAAGTACACACAACATTGTTGATTATAAATGACTTTGTGACCAAATGTAGAACTGGTGGAGGAAGGTTGAACAAGATGGACCTAGGTCTTTTTTCAACCTTAGTAACTATGTAACTATGTAACTATGTAAGAGGTTGTTGGCCAAAATCCTGTGCCACATGACAAAACAGTTGTTTTTCACCTAATCCCTATATTTTTGCAACCACATTACCTGTTTGTGGCCCTCCCTATAGCTTTTTGTAAAATATGCCCTGCATTGGTCTAGTGTTCTTTGAACACTCATATTACAATTGATTGTCTTCTTTATTAGACTCCCTACTTTGAGAAAATCTCTCTCGCAAGCCGAAATGTCTGGTTCTTTTAGTGTTTTTTCTGTGCTGTACTGAAATAAAAATCACCTGCATATTCACATAGTGCAAATTTTTTCTATTTTTTTGTGCCGAAGTTTTTTTTCTACTTTATTGAACATTACACTCCCTGACAGAAGTTCTGTCGCTTATCCATGTTATGTAAATAAAAGCCTATAACCTGACTTTAAATTCATCCATTGGTTTTATAAATTACTCTTTTGAAAGCTGAAACCCTCCCAAATTTGGTTTAAAATAAAGCTGCTGCTAAGCTGAAATATTGATCATTTAATGAACACAGAAAGGTCAGATTTTGGCAAGACAAGTTTTGTCGCCCTCAGAAAGTAATGTGAAATTCAAACAAATAATTAACTTCTAATTCAAAGATATGTTGCATAACATTGGGGAATGAAGTTGTAGGGCTATTAGAGCCATATTTAATATTTTGTGTGACTTCCATGAGCTTGAAGGACTGCATCCATGCGGTTCAACAATGAGTCATACAATTTATTGATGAAGTAAACAGGAATAGCAAAGAATGCAGTCTTACATGCCTCCCAAAGTTCATCTAGATTCTTTGGTTTTGTCTTCCAAACTTTCCTCTTTCATCCTACCCCAAACATGCTCAACATGCTCAATGATGTTCATGTCTGGTGACTGGGCTGGCCAGTCCTTGAGCACCTTTATCTTCTTTGCCAGGAGGAACTTTGTTGTAGAGATGGATGTATGAGATGGAGCACCATCTTGCTGCAGAATTTGGCCCCTTTTATGATTGGGAATGTAAGAGGTAGCTAATACTATTTGATATTTTAGGCTATTGATATTGCCTACCACATTGCAAATGTTTTGCACACCACCATACTGAATGTAACCCCAGACCATGATCTTTCACCCACCAAACTTAACTGTTTTCTGGGTGTATTTTGGATCCATTTAGGCTCCAGTAGGTCTCCTGCAGTATATGCGGTGGCTGTGGTGTAATTCAACTGAAGATTCATCAGAGAAATCCACCTTCTGCCACTTTTCCAGCATTCATCTGTTTTGCAGGTTGTGCGACTTGGCAAATGCCACACGGTTTTCAATTGCCTTTTGTTTAGTGCTGGCTTCTGGGCATTGATTCGACCATGGAGGCCTTTTTGTGACAGAATACTACAAACTGTTCTAGTTGACACAGGGACTTGAGGTGACCAGACCTGTTGGAGCTCTCCTGCAGTGGACGAGGAGCTGGCTTTGGATTTTCTAACCAACAAACGTTCCTCCTGAGCAGTTGTCTTGATGGGTCTGCCGGACCTGGGCTTGTCAAAAACATCTCCAGTCTCTTCAAATCTTTTTTTAATTCTTTGTACTTGATGCTGAGACACATTAAAGGTGCCAGCCACTTTTGCAGTGGATCTAGTCTTCAGCCTCTTGATAACCAAGGCTTTGGTTGCAGGGTGGATTTTTGGCATGTTGTCAGAGGTCAAGTTGCAGTTCAACTGAAGGTCTGGGGTGCTGGGTTTCTTTTTAAACACACCCACTAATTATGCGATAATTTAGTGAGCACAGGTGAGGATGTAAACTAGGATTGGGTGCATTATATGACAAGGCGACAAAACCTTTGTCTTGCCAAAATCTGACCTTTCTGTGTTCATTAAATGATCAATATTTCAGCTTTGCAGCAACTTTATTTTCATAACCTACACCAAATTTGGGATGGTTTCAGCTTTCAAAAGAGTAAATTATAAAATCAATGGATGAATTTAAAGTCAGGTTATAAGCTTTTATTTACATAACATGAATAAGCGACAGAATTTCTGTCAGGGAGTGTATTTTACTTCTGAGCACCACTAGTTACTGAGGAAGGCTAAGATTATATCCTTAGCCCATATGATCATGTCATGCCGTTGGAAGCTTCTGATAAGTTTATTGGCAACATCTGAGTTAATTAGAGACACACCTGTTAATGTATTTTACTGCACACCTAAAAAACACTGCTTCTTTGTTTAGCAACATGGGAAAGTCAAAAGAAATCAGCCAAGACCTCAGAAAGAGAATTGTGGACTTGCACAAGTGTGTTTCATCCTTGGGTGCAATTTCCAGACACCTGAAGGTGCCTCATTCATCTGTACAATAATACGCAAATACAAACAAAATGGGAATGTAAAGCCATCATACCACTCAGGAAGGAGATGGGTTCTGTGTTCCAGAGATGAATGTGCTTTGGTCAGACATGTACTTATCAACCCAAGAGCAAAAGCAAACGACCTTGTGAAGATGCTGGTGGAAGCTGATAAGATTGTTCATTATCCACAGTGTAATGAGTACTGTATTAACATGGGCTGAAAACTCTGCCAGGAAGAAGCCATTACTCCAAAAGCAACATAAAAAAGTTCGAATAATGTTTGCAAATGCACACAAGAACTAAGACCTTAATTTTTGAAGACGTCTCCTGTGATCTGACAAACCTAAAATTGAACTATTAGGCCATAATGACCATTGTTATGTTTAGAGGAAAAAGGGAGAAGCTGTGAAGCCTATGAATACCATCCCAACAGTGAAACATGGGGGTGACAGCACCATGTTGTGGGATTGTTTTGCTGCAGGAGGGACTGATGCACTTCACAAAATACATGGCATCATGAGTAAAGAAGATTATGTGGCAATATTGAAGCAACATCTCAAAACATCAGCCAGGAACATAAAGGTTGGGCAGAAATGGGTCTACCAAATGGACAATGACAAGAAGCATACTGTCAAACTGGTTTCAAAGTGGCTTAAGGATAACAAAGCTAATGTTTTGGAGTGGCCATCAGAAAGGCCTGATCTCAATCCTATTGAAAATTTATGGGCAAAGCTGAAAAGGCAGGTACGATGAGCAAGGCAACCTACAAACATGGCTCAGTTACACCAGTTCTGTCAGGAGGAATGGGCGCAGATTCCTACCAACTATAGCTTGTGGAAGAATATCCAAAACATGTGATACAAGTCATACAGTTTAAGGGCAATAGTACATAATACTAATGAAATGTATGTAAACGTTTGACTGTGTAGAAAATAATAAAACATTATCTCTCATTATTCTGGCATTTGGCAAATATAAATAATTTTGGTAATCCTAATTGACCTAAAACAGGAAAGGTTTATTCTAATTTCATGTCAGATAATGAGAAAAACACAATGTTCAGTCACAGGGGTTTGTGTCATTGGCAGCCTAGGTCACCTGTTTCCCTGCAGATAAGAGGTGGACATGCAGCATTGGTGCCATATTGAGACTGCTCAGCAGATTGGGGAGGGTACTTCTGCATCATGTATATTACTGCAGATAAATAAAAATTCATAATTCTGTGCTCCGTGCACAAATAGACATTTTAGTATATAAATACTGATTGCTAAAGGCCGCTTTACACACTGCGATTTCGGTACCGATATCGCCAGCGTGCGTACCTGCCCCCATCGGTTGTGCGACACGAGCCAATCGCTGCCCGTGTTGCACAACATCGCCCGGACCTGACACACGGACTTACCTGCCCTGTGACGTCGCTGTGATCGGCGAACCACCTCCTTTCTAAGGGGGCGGTTCGTTCAGCATCACAGCGACGTCACAGCAGCGTCACTGAACCACCACCCAATAGAAGCGGAGGGGCGTAGATGAGCGGGACGTAACATCCTGCCCACCTCCTTCCTTCCGCATTGTGGCCGGGATGCAGGTAACGTGAGGTTCCTCGTTACTGCGGTGTCACACGGAGCGATGTGTTCTGCCGCAGGAACGAGGAACAACTTCGTTACTGCTGCAGTAACGATATTTGAGAATGGACCCCCATGTCACCGATGAGCGATTTTGCACGTTTGTGCGACGATGCAAAATCGCTCATAGGTGTCACACACAAAGACAACGCTAAAGGGACCGGATGTGCGTCACAAAATCCATGACCCCAACGAGATCACTTGAGCGATGTCGTAGCGTGTAAAGCCCGCTTAAGTTTGTGGCCCTGCCAGCAATTGAAATTTCAGCATCTAAATTCTCATAGCTAATTCTGTGGTCCTGCAGCCTACCACAATTAGACATGTCAGGATATAAATAATGATTGATAATTATGTGGTCTTGCTACACTATCTCAGCAAATAAATACTGATTGTTAATTTAGTGACAGGTAACTGACTAGTGTTGGCCTTGGGTTGTGAAACAAAGTGGCATTTTGCCCAGACACGGATGTGTTTATCCTAGATAGTGGCATTTAAGTTAGGTTCCCGGATTACAGAGATAGAGATATATACAGAGCCATTGGTTTCCGGGCTTACATGCAGTGGCCAATACATAAACTAAAAATTTTTCTTTTGCAGTAATGCAGTGCCATATTTTCCCTTGTACATTTTTGGCTTTTCAGTGTGCAGCTGTATACATTTTATAGTTATGTTTTTTCGGCTAGCACCTATTCACATTTGTGGGATTTGCGGGTCAGTTTTTTGGATATTCGCCCCCACTGGATACTTGTCACATTCTCTGGATGCCTTCTATGTCATCTCTTGCTGATGGCCACACTCCTCTTGCTGTCGACCATGCCAGTCTCAGTGCTGGCCACACACTCTCTCTGCATGCCTTCTATGCTTCATCTTGCTGCCGGCTACACCCTCTCTCGATGCTGGTCAAGCCCCCTTTGCCTGTCCCTGGTACCCAGGATCCTCAGGTGTGATCAGCTCATCTCCACATCAAGCACATCAAAAACTTCTGTCCTCCTGCAACTGAGGTAATGTGAACCAGCAGCAGGAGGCAGAGTGCTGTGTGGCTGCAGGAAAGGAGAGCAATGGAGTTTCTAGCACTTGTGTCTTCTCAGTTCCCCCTGTGCCTGCAGTAGAAGCAGACACACATGGGATTCAGAGAAAACACCCGGAGGAGTACTTAGAGGAGCACTCAGAGGAGCACTCAGGCTCTGCTCCTGTTGGGTGTGTGTCAGTGATATAAAGAGGTAGAGAAAGCAGCCTGATGCTTCTAAGGGTACATGCCCACGATCCAGACATGCTGCATCCTGGATACAGCATCTCCTCTCCTGCAGGGCTGCAAGTACTGACCACAAAAGACTGCAGCTGCTCGTGCCCAAGATCAGGGTCCGGGGCGCAGCATATCCTCTCCTGTGGGGCTGTGAGTGCTGTCTGCAGGAGACCAAAGCTGCTCGGGCCCATAATCAGAGTCCTGGACGCAGCGTGTCTTCTCTTGCGGGGCTGTGAGTATTCTCCATAGGAGACCGCAGCTGCCCATGCTCAGGGTTCGAGCTGCTGTAGTTTTTCTCTTTGTTTTCTCTACGATGAACACTTACAGCTCAACAGCAGTAAATTGACATACTGCGACTCAGAAAGCTGTACTGCATGTCGGTTTCCACTGCAGGAAAAACAAGCACAGAAGGCATGGAAATTCTATGAATTGTGTGCTGATAATCAGGGTTCACCCTGTTTTGGACGCAGTATGTTTTCGCCGCATTGTACAGTAGAAACAAAGTGGATGGAGACTGTGGTTCTTTTCTCCACAGCGTAAACTGACAAATGTGGAGCAGCTTTCTGAGCTACAGCAAGTCAATTTATGCTTCCTGAGCCTTGAGTGTTCTCAGCTGGGAAAACAGAGCGAAAGTCCCACTGCGGCCCAAACCCTAATCATGAGCATGGGCAGCTGTGGTGTTCTGCAGAGAACACTCGCAGCCCCACAGGGGAGGACATGCTGCATTTAGGACCCTGATCGTGGGCATGGGCAACTGCGGACTCTTACGGAGGACACTCACGGCCCTGCAGGAGAGGATACGCTATGTCCAGGACCCTGATTATGGGCATGGGCAACTGCGGTCTCCTGCTGAGAACACTTGTGGCCCTGTTGGAAAGAACATGCTGCATCCAGGACCCTAATTGTGGGCATGGGCAACTGCGGTCTCCTGTGGAGGACACTTGCGGCCCTGCAGGAGAGGACTTGCTGCATCTAGAACCCTGATCATGGGCACAGGCAGCTGCGGTGTCCTGCAGAGAACACTCGCAGCTCCGCAGGGGAGGACATGCTTCGTCTAGGGCCCTAACCGTGGGTATGGGCTACTGCGGTCTCCTGCTGAGAACACTCTTGGCCCTGTAGGAGAGAACATGCATCCAAGACCCTGATCGTGGGCACAAGCAACTGCCGTCTCCTGTGGAGGACACTTGCGGCCCTGCAGGAGAGGACACACTACATCCAAGATCCTGATCGTGGGCACGGGCAACTGCAGTCTCCTGTTTAGGACACTCCCGGCCCTGCAGGAGAGGACATGCTGCATCCAGAACCCTGATTGTGGGCACAGGTAACTGTGGTCTCCTGTTGAGAACACTCGTGGCCCTGCAGGAGAAGACATGCGACGTCTAGGACCCTTATCGTGGGCACTGGCAACTGCAGTCTCCTGCAGAGGATACGCGCAGCCTCGGAGGAGAGGACATGCTGCATCCAGGACCCTGAACATGGGCACATGCAGCTGCGGTTTCCTGTGGACACTCACGGCCCTGCACGGGATGACATGCTGTTTCCAGAACACAGCATGTTCTGATTATGTGCACATACCTTTAGACCAGCGATCACATAATCACCTGTTTGGCCGAGCAGAGCTGTTGGGTCCTGGTTGCACACCCTGTTCAGCTCTGGGAGCAAAAATTAATCACTCACTGAGCCCCAGATCCCAAAAAATGCAAACATTATGGGTCACAGAAAATAGCAACAAAAGCAACTTTTCCTTTACAAATTTCCATTTTGTTCACCACTTAAAAAGTAACCAAAACTATACATGTTTGGTATCTACATACTTGAAGTGACCTAGAGAATCATAATGGGAGGTCAGTGTAACCATATGGTGAATATAGTTAATAAAAAGAGAAAAATACAAAACAACATTGTGGAATTGCACTTTTTTTGCAATTTCAACTCACTTTGAATCTTTTCCCATTTTCCAGTACACTATGGGGCACAATGAATATCATTCAAAAGTACAGCTCATCCCACAAAAAACAAGCTCTCATATGGCTATATTGATGGAACAATAAAAAAAGATATGGCTCATGGAAGAACTCGAGAAAAAAAATGTAAAATAGTCCAGCTATGAAGGGGTTCAAGGGTTTGTCCAGGCTTGAGGTCACTGTATCTGACTGTTGACTGCAGACTCCTCAGAGTGCGCGCACCACTAGTGGTCACATGTCCAGCAGGCACAGCGCATGGTGCTGGCACTTTGAGGATTTAAAAGTCCGATGTTAACACTGGAGTCCCACTAGCGTGCGACTCGCGTGAGGATCACATTGCATCTCCCGGATGGCCGGCGGCTCTCTAGACAGGAGTGTCAACTTCATGTATTTCTATGCAGCTGTATGCTCCTTTCAGGAGAGCAGACGGCCGATCCTGACAATTTGATGCAATCCTCATGCAAGTCACAGACAAGTATGACTCCAGCCTAAGGGGTACTTTGCATGCTGCGACATCGCAGGCCGATGCTGCGATGCCGAGCGCGATAGTACCCGCCCCCGTCGCAGCAGCGATTTCCTTGTGATAGCTGCCGTAGCGAACATTATTGCTACGGCAGCTTCACATGGACTCACCTGTCCTGCGACTGTCGCTCTGGCCAGCGACCCGCCTCCTTGTTAGGGGGCGGGTCGTGCGGCATCATAGCGACGTCACACGCCAGGCGGCCAATCGGAGCGGAGGGGCGGAGATGAGTGGGATGTAAACATCCCGCCCATCTCCTTCCTTCCGCATATCCTACGGAAGCCGCAGTGACGCCGGTAGGAGATGTTCCTCGCTCCTGCGGCTTCACACACAGCGATGTGTGCTGCCGCAGGAGCGAGGAACAACATCGGACTGTCGCATCAGTGTAATCATGGATTACGCCGACGTTGCACCGATGATACGATTACGACGCTTTTGCGCTCGTTAATCGTATCATCTAGGCTTTACACACTACGATGTCGCATGCGATGCGGGAAGTGCGTCATTTTCAATTTGACCCCACCGACATCGCACCTGCGATGTTGTAGTGTGCAAAGCCCGCCTAAGGCCGGCGTCACACGGTACGATCTATCGTGCGATTGCACGAGCGATCGTACCTGCCCCCGTCGTTTGTGCATCACAGGCAATTAGTTGCACGTGGTGCACAAAGTTGTTAACCCCCTGTCACACGCACTTACCTCTCGGACGACGTCGCTGTTGGCGGCGAACATCCTCTTCCTGAAGGGGAGGGACGTTCGACGTCACAGCGACGTCACAGTGTCCGGGCAATAGAAGCGGAGGGGCGGAGATGAGCGGGATGAAACATCCCGCCCACCTCCTTCCTTCCACATTGCCGGCGGGACGCAGGTAAGCTGTGTTCGTCATTCCCGAGGTGTCACACGGAGCGATATGTGCTGCCTCGGGAACGATGAACAACCGGAGCACAGAAGGAGGACATACATTTTGAAAATTAATGTGTCAACGAGCAACGATAAGGTGAGTATTTTTGCTTGTTCACAGTCGTTCGGAGGTGTCACACGGTACGATATGTCTAACGATGCCAGATGTACGTCACTAACGACGTGACCCCGACAACATATCGCCCGATATATCGTACCGTGTGACGCTGGTCTAACCCCAAGCCTGGACAACCCCTTTAAGACCAAAAAGAATTTTATTACGTATTAACCCCTTTACCACCTGGCAATTTTCTGGTTTTCGTTTTCTTTCCTTCCCTTCTTTCAAAAGCCATAACTTTTTTATATTTCCGTCAACAGTGCGATCCCCGCTGCAGGCTATTGATTGCGCTGTCTGAGTTTGACAGTGCACTCTAGCTAACTTACAGGCTTGGGTGGATCACCGATCTCTGATATCTGATCCACCCGCGCCTGTTAGCTGGACATGTCGGCTGATCAGATCAGCAGACATCTGCAGGGAATAATGTAGGCTTGCCACGTGAGCCCACATTAAAGGGCCAGAGATGACGGTAAATGGGTTGTCCATTACCTGGATACCCTATTTTCACTTCTCTTACTGGCACAGTTCCAGAGATGTCGGCGCTGGACTTCCTGTGGCTTGTGTGACATTATGCCTTGTGAAGCCTTAGTTTGCTTTACTTTCTCTTCCTTCAGACAAAACTGACATCCAGTAGAAATGAGAACTCCTGCTGCTTTCCTACTCTTACCAGATGTACATTACATTTGAAAGAAGTGAGAGTGGCGTAACCACTGATTAGCTTTAAATTTATTACTTGTTAGAAATAATTCTCTATTTTTCATTTATGGTTTCTAAAACAATGTGATCAGCATTGCTGAATGTATGTGGTTAAGCGCGTAGATATGGGCATGGCCTAAAATTTGCCACGGTGCGCCACAGACTTTGTCCCTCTTTCCCTTCTTTAAAAGTTGTGAGTTATGGCTAATGTTACTAAAATCTCTACTGAACAAACACTGGCTTGTCCTATCCAAAGTCAAGTGACAGCTTCTGTTGCTGAAACGGCTACTAAACAACTTCTTTGGCAGCTGTTCATTGGTACATCTTGTAGAAGAGGCATGAGCTACATTGGATGGCAAGCTCTGCATCAAGGGGCCTCTCTTCTTCTTCCTCTACCTCATCATAACACACAGTGCAGTCCTCAGAAGTGGCACCCTAATTACCCTTGTTTCCCCCCCGCGTCATGACTCTCCAACTGCCCAACTGACTGTGGGGAACTGTAGCACCCCTGAGGTACCAGGCTCCACAAATGTAACCTGTTATGATTCAGGGACCAGGGAGGATCAAATAATGCGGAATCCCAAAAAGGTAACAGAGTGGCTGGAAACTTACCGGATTGCAGACCTAATCCTGACATACAACTAACAGTAGCCGTGGGGCGTGCCTACGATGACCTTGACGCCTCGACAAAGCCGGAGAACTAAATAATCTCACAGATAGAAATATAAGACAGCTAATCTGCCTTGGAGTAGTCCCCAAAGATAGATAGATAGCCCCCCACATGTAAAGGCTACGGTGATATAGAAAAACACAATACAAAGCCAGAAAGGACAGATTTCAGCAAAGGTGAGGCCCAAACTATCTTTATAGAAAAGGATAGGAAAGAGCAATTGTCTGCAGCCGTAAAAACCCTAATAAATACCAGCACTAATGATATGAAAACATCCTGAGGTTACTAAACCTTTCCCCCACTGTACCAGCACTCAGATGTTACTGGGATCCAAAAAACAGTAATACAGATGAGGGACTGATTAATAGCAGGCATGACAAAACACAAATCTTGCAGAATCATGGAGCTAAGTATACAGACACTCCCAGCAGGGAATGATCCCATTCCACCACGAACTCCACACTGACAAATTAGGAATCATGCATAGTATCAAAGCAGAACAACAACAAAAAGTGGTAAACAAACAGCAGAGGTACAAGACCACTTATCTGAGGGAAGTTCTGGAAGTGAGCAGAGCTGGTTGCAGAATGTACTTAACACACCGGAGCAATTGACTACCGGCAAGTAACAAGAGAAAGCTACTAAGTTAAATAGCCCAATCTGACCATGATTGCCAGTCCTCTGCAGGTGTGTTGCTTCCATTCCACACATCAATTGCATCACTGGCACTGACCACAAGAGGGAGCCCCAAACTGGAAAACGTATTCACAACAGTAACCTGTGGAAATGCAAACCCCGGAATATCCGTGCCAGAGTAAACACACCAGCACCTTCAGGCCACACAGACAACCCCAACATCAACCTTGGAGACTGCCTAGTAACAGGTAAAAGGGGAGAGCACTGATTGGGTAGTACCACCCAGCCTGTAGAGAGAGACCCAGTGAGGGGGAGGGTCCAGTGGTCAGTTGGAAAAGGCGGGAGGAAGTGGTGTGCAGTCAGTCAGAATGAGGTAAAGAAGGAAGCAGTCTCTTTCAGGAGAGTCTGTTAGAAAGTCAGAGGAAGCGAAGGCGAGAGAAGAGGAGTAGTAGTTAGAAGTAGTAGAAAGTGGAAAGTACTGAAAAGACCTGCAGTAAGAACGGAGTGCTGTAAAAGGAGTGAGAACTGTGGAGTACGGAACGGGACTCCAGGCACCATGGGATACCTGTGGAAGCAGCAGACTCCAGGTACCACGGAGGGCATGTGGAAGTTCAGAACCAAGGCTCACGGGATTCAGCAGAAGGTGGGGTGCAGACCGTAGGACAGTGGGACACTTTATGGTCAGCTGTTAACTCTGCCAGGCAAGAAGATCTCCAGGGTCCATCACCAACCCAAAAAGTCTGAAGCACAAGCAGCAAAGATGTGACCGGGAATTAACCCTTTAAATAGTCCAGGCTGCCTGCAATAGGACCAAGACAGAAACAGAGGGGTTCCCAAGTAGCTCTTGGCCACGGGAGCCCATCAATAAGTGTGCATGGAGGACAGCCAACCCAGGTCACAGCTGGCACGAAGAACAAGGGGAGCAGATACACCTGGGATCAGCACCCGTGGTTTCTGGTACCACCACAGCAAAGTAAAGAAAGGCAAGTTAAACTACAATATTGGTGTGCACTGTTTCCTTGACGGCGTGCACTCACATAGACTGTTTTCCCACTACAACCCCCATCATCCACTACTGGGGCCTGTCCCTGAGGGCTCTAACCATCCAGGCTGCATCACTCCATCAGCCCCAGCACAAACCTGCAGTGGCAGTCTCAAATACCCTGGCCGCACGCCGCAAGTGGCTTAGTCGACAAAAACTCTTTTATTTTTATTTTCTTTTATTTAAAACCCCCTTTTATTTACAGGCAAAAGACACCCTCAGGGTCACGGAACCGGACCCCGCCACGGCTGACGTCCCTGGACTAGTCCGGCCTGGTTCTAAGTGCCCTGACCCTGGGGTGGGCATGTCAGAACCACAGATGGGCGAGTCTGCAGGGCTGTTCACATAATTCTATATCATGGGCATCAGAGGTCTACTCGAAAGATTCACAGACTCAAGAGAAGGAAAGTGTCTGCACCAATGCCCAAAATCTTTGTCAGCTGTATCTGGGGCCAGATGAAGTAAGGTCCAAGCAGAATCCAGACACTTGATATCAAAGGTTTACCCCCGGGAGTGGAGGTGATTGTGATGAGACTCGGATACCTAAGACGCACGCGTACTGTACTGTGCTGTCAGAGCAGGAATAGGAGGAGGGTGACAGAGCGAGGATGGGGATAAGTAAGAGGATAGCGATGAGGTTCCAAGCCCACATCCTTCTTTCCCTGCAGATGATAGCTGATTTAATCAGCCACAATGTGTCTTTAACAGCTCTTGCTGGAGAGGAGCTCTGCCCACAGCTGTTAACCTGTTAAATGCTGCTGTCATCCTCTGACCACAATATTTAAAACGTGCCGGCAGGGGGCATGTAATTCCATGAGCCCTTTGGCATGCCTGTGATGTGATTGCTGGGTGCTGATTGGTTGCCATGACAGGCGAGGGCCTGCTGGGGAGCCCCGTGCCTGTCATTATGATATTTCTGTGAAAGTCAGCTTTTAACTGACGTTCATAGGAGATTTTGATTTTCACTATACATAGCAGTGCTGTGATCGAACAATTGCATCTTGAAGCTATTAAATACAGTAAAAAGTAAAAAAAGGTTTTAAATTAATGAAAAATAAAAAAAAAGTTGTAATCACCCTCCTTTAGCTTCATTAAAAAAATAAAACAAATAATAAATACACTTATTCAGTATTGCTGCGCTCATGAAAGAGTTATGAAAATATAGATTTAATTAATCCAATCAGTATGCAGTGTAACAAAGAAAAGAAAACTGAGACTCCAAAATTAAGTTTTTTTGGCCGCTGCAACATTGCAGTAAAATGCAATAAAAGGGGATCAAAACATTGTATCTACCGCACATGGTTTCAGTAAAAACCTTAATTTGGAGGTGCAAAAAAAAGCCCTAAAACAGCCTACATCCTTAAAATGGATTTTTTTTCAATTATTTTTAGTTTTTTTACAGATCTACGAATTTTGTTTCACCACTTAAATAAAAAATAAAACCTATGCACGTTTGGGGTCTACATAATTTTACTGAGCTGGAAAATAATATTGCCAGATCACTTTTACAATATAGTCAGCATCATAAAATAAAAAAAAAAAACAATTTGTAAAATTGCACCTTTTTTTTCAATTTCCACGTACTTGGGATCCTTTTCCTGCTGTCTAGTGCATCACATGATAAAGGGAATAATGTTATTCAAAAGTATAACAAAAAACAAGCTCTCACTTGGCTGTAGATGGAAAAATGTAAAAGTTACGGCTCTTGGAAGACAGGGAGAAAAAAATTTAAAAAAAACCTGAAGAGGTGAAATATAGTAATCTGGAGACAGGATGATACTACCTGCTAGAGCAGATGCTTGAAGCTGAATGTGATAATGTGGGGGAGTGCTGATGTGATAATACTGCTTTGGAAAACTATATATGAACCCCTGAATCTTGGTATACTGCCTCTGTGTGATGTCTATGGACAACATTTGTGAAGATATCGGAGTGGCGGTCAGATAGGAGCGCTAGGGAGCAGGTGGACAGGGAGGATTTTAAAATTACAAACCTTTTATTTAATTTAAAAACCCTCTAATGGCCACTACGCATTTCAACAGCTGATTGCTGTCTTCAGGTGATTCTCTTGAGTGCCAAGAGAATGCCAAGAGTGTGCAAAGCAGTAATCAAAGCAAAAGGTGGCTACTTTGAAGAACCTAGAATATAAGACATATTTTCAGTTGTTTCACACTTTTTTGTTAAGTATTTCATTCCATATGTGTTAATTCATAGTTTTGATGCCTTCAATGTGAACCTACAATTTTCAGAGTCATGAAAATATAGAAAACTCTTTGAATAAGAAGGTGTGTCCAAACTTTTGGTCTGTACTGTATGTATATATATATATATATATATATATATATATATATATATATGTGTATATTACAGTGCAAACGTTATAGGCAGGTGAGGAAATAATGCTGTAAGAATACCTGTAAAATGTAAGTGTTATTAGTTTGTTTTTTTTATAGCAATTAACAAATTGCAAAGTGAATATAAAGTGGGGAAAATAAGTATTGGATATACTAACGATTTTGCAAGTTTTCCCTACTACAAAGAACGGTGAAGTCTGTAATTTTTATCGTAGGTGCACTTCAAGCATGACAGACAAAATCCCCCCCCCCCCACAAAAAAATCCAGAAAATCACATTGTTTTGTTTTTCTATTGTATCAAATACTTATTTCATGCAATAAAATGCAAATTATTTATAGATCATACAATGTGATTTTCTGGATTCTGTCTGTCACAGTTGATGTGTTCCTACGATAAAAATTACAGATCTCCCAATTCTTTGTAGGAGGAAGAACCAGCAGTATATCAAACACTTAATTTTCCCACTCTTCAAAAGATAAATCTAAATCAAATCAATATTTGGTGGGACCATCTTTTGACTTTAAAAGACCATCAAAACATTAATTCAGCAGAGAGGTTTTTCCAAACATCTGGGTGAACTAACCACAGATCTTTTTTAGATGTAGGTTTGAGCATATCTTTCTGTGTCTTCATGTAATCACAGAAAAACTCAGTGATGTGTACGTGCATGTATGGGTGTTAACATACTCATCTCAATTACGATACATTCCAACATACTTACTTGTATCATCACATGTCATGGATGGTAATTTATATATGACCAGTATATCAGCTAATGTTGATCACCCATCATCAGTGTACTTCACACGGATTGATACCTTGTTTCACATTGTCTCTTGTGTGGTTTTCACATTATGACTTGTACGGATTGATATTTTCATCTATATGTCTGTAAACACATATGAGTTACTTTATTTGTATTTACTTGTCCATTTTAAATAATAGTGTGCCTGCATGGATGGATATTTTCTCAATAGTGCGTTGTGCTGGCAAACTTCATGCCAATGGTCTCATAAGGATGACGTTCATCATTTCTGCTAAATCTTGACCCATGTTGACTGAGTACTCTCAGACACTGTAAGACACTGTAAGGGGTACTTTGTATGTATATATATATATATATATATATATATATATATATATATATATACATACATATATAGTTAATTGCTTAATCGATCACCTTCCTATCTTCCATGTTCCTCTCCTGATGAAGCTGGCTTGACCAGCAATGTGTGTGGGGTTTCTCGATGGACATTCCTCTAGACTGGTTTGGTTTCCATATTATGAGTTTGACATATTGATTACTATCTAGCTTTAACCTCTTATATGTTATAGAGCTGTTCAAGGTTACCTTTAACCATTAAACTATATTTCTTTATTGGTCTATATATTGTGTTTTCAATTATTTCTGCATTGTATGCGTATATGTATTCATATTTTTATATATGCAGGTTTTCACATTTTATTAGCTTTATTGTTTGCTCTTTAGTAATGGTATGAGCATACATCTGCGCCTTGCATAATATCCTGCACATCTCTCATGTACTTAGGGCTTTATTGCTGAATATATTGTCACCCATATCTGTATATGGTATTTATTTACATTTTTCTGTATGTTTTGTTCATGGAATGTCAGTGTTCTGTATCTTTTTCTGGGATTTTAATTGTTTTTGTGGAGTATTGATTTATTTTTTGAGGTTTTCAATAAGATATATTTGATATTATATACAGGTGGGCACATCAATGTATTGCTTTCTTCTCCTTTTTTTGAGATTAGAGCTTTTTGGTAACCCTGTCATAACTTGCAGTATAGATCATGAAAAATTCACCCCACTCTTCATCATATTTAATGCAAAGTTATTATTGTGTTGTCATAAAGAAATCAAAGTTCTACATACTGCAGTAGAACGGCTGTGCCTGCTTCCTCACATGTCCTGACTATCGCCATACTGCGACCATCAGAATATATTATGGCAGGGTCAGAACATCAAGAATTGTCACTTACACCAAATGTCACCTTCATTTATTTATGTCATCACAATATAGACTTTGAATTAATTACTCGAGAGAGTGCGGTGAATTTTGCATGATCTGTAATACTGGGACATCACCCTCATCTACCAGCATCTTGCACCATTATCTAGTGAGTGCACAACAATTATCTTTCTATATATATATCCAGTATTAATTTTCTTTATAATGAACATAGTTCTTAATGACAGTGGCTCCAAATTTATTCTATATCCAACCAGATGCCCTATTGGTGATATTGCATTATGGATAGGTATCTGACTGTATTTCTGATCATTGAAAAAAACATTAATCATCACCAAATCCCTATGTCTGTTTGCTGAAACTTGCAAGAAACCTCCACCATGCTGAACTCTTGCATGGAGATGCTCATTAGTGTATCACTCTCTAGCCAGTCATTGAACAAATTTGCTTTAGGTAGTGCCACATATTTCAACTGCTACTATTTTCTGGAATGGAGTAGGTGGAAGAAAAGGGTTAATCCGCGCTTCCAGAAGATGATCAGTGAAGATCAATGGGAGTTATGACATCTGACTTTATTGTTTTATGTGTTTTGGAGTCATCAACTCCTTCTTCAGGATCAAAATCAATAATGTACATTATTGATTTGTTCCTGAAGAAGGAGAACAATAAAGTCAGATGTTTTAACTCCCATTGATCTTCAGTGATCTTCTGGCAGCGTAGATTAACCCTTTCCTTCCACCTACGCCATTGAAGTTATACGTGGGTTCTGGAGCAGCTATCTATACTACGTTTCATACTGCTTTTGTCTATACACAACCATACCAGGTTAGTGTACCTAGTTAATCCTTTTCTGGTACCGCTGGATTAGACACCATTTGCACCCCCCTTTCCTTTTTGTCTTGATTTTATTAATATTACGATTTTTTTCTGGATAAGATGTTCTATGTTTTTGTGCATAGTTGAGCAACCTTGGTATGTTTCCATGTCAAAGGTACAGTTTGTGGCCGCAATTCTTCTATGAGTACCATTTCTGACCAGGCATCTCTGAACATTAGATGCATGTAGCTGGATCCCACTGGTTCTGGCTATTTCTGAATTGATGGTACTGCTGGTAATCTTCTGATTTCAAAGGAAAGTGTGCATTGTGTCATCTATTTGCTTACTTGTAGAACCACTGCATCGATGGTCCTCAATGTTGTCCATTTCTTGGTGTTCTTAGCACCAAGAAATACAGGTAGATACTTATCCACCATGCAATACCATCAGGGAGGCATCTGATTGGCTCCAAATTTATTCTGCAGCAGTACAATGGCCTTAAACATACAGCCAATATCATAATGAATTATCTTAAGTATAAACAAAAACAAGGAATCTTCAAAGTGATGATATAGACCCCGCAGAGTCCAGATCTCAGCACTATCACATTGGTCTAGGATTACATGAAATGACAGAAAATACTTCACAATGTTAAATTTGCAGATCTGTAGTTAAGTTTTCCAAGATCTTTGAAACAACCTCTTTGCCGAACTCCATCAAAACTGCGTGCAATTATACCAAGATTAATGGATGTTTTTATACTGTTTTGAAGGTTAAGGGGGGGCTCACACCAAATATTGATTTGATTCAGATTTCTCTTGTGTTCATTGACTTTGCCTTATATTAATCAAAAAAATAAACTGTAAACACTTCTATTTTAGAAAGCATTCTTACTTCCAACATTTTTTTCACACAGGCTTAAAGCACGGTACTGTATGTTTTAGTGAATATTAAAGACAATTTCTTGGAAAGCCCGTGTTCAATCAGTGTATTTCCCCTAAGTAAAATAATAAGATCTATACTCACATCTTTTGTCTGTGCCAGCATTCTCGGCACTGGTTCCACCAAGACACGGGTAACGTAACAAACCCTGCAACCATTCAGTGTCCACTTCACTGTCACCCCCTTCAGACATCAATAAGAAGTGAGAGAACAGCCGCTGCTCTCACTTCCTCCAGATGTGAATTACATCCAAAGGAGGTAACAGTGAAATGGCCACTGATTAGACACACGGATCGCATGACATAACAATGTCAAGTGAGCCATGGGAGAGCCAGTGCTGATACCTCTGGCATCTGGAGTGGTACTGTAACAGAAGGAAAACATACTGATTGAGAAGGCATTGTCTGAGCAGTGGACAACCTCTTTAACGATTAACTAATATTAATAATTATTAGAATAATATAATTGTAGACACTGCTAGGTAGTCTATGAATTACCATTCATATTAGGTGAATTTCTTATATATGAAATGACTATGCACTATACATAATAAAGAGGACAGCACATGCTCTTGACAATCAGTTTCAATATAGTACATTTATTACACCCATGGGCAACCTCTCCTGCTTTCATGTAGAATGAAGCCCATAGAGGATCGACAGCAGTGTAGAAGATTTTAAAAGTGGGTGGATAGAGTGATACAGAGATAGACATTAACATACAGTGGGGAAAAAAAGTATTTAGTCAGCCACCAATTGTGCAAGTTCTCTCACTTAAAAAGATGAGTAGGCCTGTAATTGACATCATAGGTAGACTACAACACTGAGAGACAAAATGAGAAAACACATCCAGAAAATCACTTTGTCTAATTTGGCAAGATTTTTTAATGCAAATTATGGTGGAAAATAAGTAGTTATCTAAAAACATGCAAGATTTCTGGCTCTCACAGACCTGTAACTTCTTATTTAAGAGGCTCCTCTGCCCTTCACTCATTACCTGTAGTAATGACACCTGTTTGAACTTGTTATAAGAATAAAAGACACCTGTCCACAACCTCAAACAGTCACACTCCAAACTCCACTATGGTAAAGACCAAAGAGTTGTCAAAGGACACCAGAAATAAAATTGTTGCCCTGCACCAGGCTGGGAAGACTGAATCTGCAATAGGCAAGCAGCTTGGTGTGGTGAAATCAACTGTGGGAGCAGTAATAAGAAAATGGAAGACATACAAGACCACTGATAATCTGCCTTGATCTGGGGCTCCACACAAGATCTCACCCCGTGGAGTCAAAAAGATCACGTGGTGAGCAAAAATCCCAGGATCACATGGAGGGACCTAGTGAATGACCTGCATATAGCTGGGACCACTGTAACAAATGCTACCATGAATAACACACTACGCCGCCAGGGACTCAGATCCTGCAGTGCCAGATGTGTTCACCTTTTAAGCCCGTCTGAAGTTTGCTAGAGAGCATTTGGATTATACAGAAGAGTATTGGGAGAATGTCATATGGTCTGATGAAACTAAAGTAGAACTGTTTGGTAGAAACACAACTCGTCGTGTTTGGAGGAGACAGAAAGCTGAGTTGCATCCAAAGAACACCATACCTACTGTAAAGCATGAGGGTGGCAACATTATGCTTTGAGGCTGTGTCTCTGCAAAGGGACCAGAACGACTGATCTGTGTACATGAAACAAAGAATGGGGTCATGTATCGTGAGATTTTGAGTGAAAACCTCCTTCCATCAGCAAGGGCATTGAAGATGAAACGTTGCTGGGTTTTTCAGCATGATAATGATCCCAAGCACACTGCCAGGGCAATGAAGGAGTGGCTTCATACGAAGTATATGAATGTCCTTGAATGGCCTAGCCAGTCTATAGATCTCAACCCCATTGAAAACCTTTGAAGAGAGTTAAAAGTCCGTGTTGTCCAGCGACAGGCCCAAAACATCACTGCTGTAAAGGAGATCTGCATGGAGAAATGGGCCAACATACCACCAACAGTGTGTGCAAACCTTGTGAAGACCCACAGAAAACGTTTCACCTCTGTCATTGCCAACAAAAATATATATAACAAAATATTGAGATTAACTTTTGTTATTGACCAAATACTCATTTTCCACCATAATTTTAAAAAAAAATCTTGCCAAATCAGATGTGATTTTCTGGATTTGTTTTTTCATTTTGTCTCTCATAGTTGTGGTCTACCTATGATGTCAAATACAGGCCTCTCTCATCTTTTTAAGTGGGAGAACTTGCAAAATTGGTGGCTGACTAAATACTTTTTTTCCCCACTATAATTGTTCAATAACTGTGTATAATTTCTTTATCGAAATAATTAACTTTACATATCTAGAAATCCAAAAAGTGATATGGTTTTGATGTGACAAACCATACTTGACCAAGATTTAGCTTTGTCCTTAAATAAACCTAAAGGGTTATTCCCATCTTTTAGCAAACACTACCTATTAGAAATGTAGTATACTCTTCTGATTCACTATGTCATTTCTCTCATGTTCAAGGTATTGCAGGACCTTAAGTATCCATAGTTATGACCAATAGCAAATAACTAGCTAACTAATTGTGAGAATATGCGTGGTCGTAATCATGGACACCTAAGGTCCTGTTATGCCCTGAACATGAGGAAAGTGACCTAGTGAATCAGAAGACGTATTTGCTATTATTATTATTATTATTATTATTATTATTATACCTACCACATTGTGGAATATGATGTTAGAGATGGGAAAACCCCTTTAAGTTATGTTTACAGGTCAAATCGCATAACTTAAAATTAAATTTTAAAATGAAGCTTGGATTAACTCTTACATTGTATGTAGTGTCATTGAGCAAGAAAAGGTCCAATCTTGAAGCACACTTTTCAGAAAAATGATTTGCAATGATAATCAGAATAGACCTCAAGATAATGTTTCACAAACCTTATTTTTGGTATCATACTAATGCTATATATTACAGTACATCACACTACTGGTATCGTAGCTTGTTTCTAAATTGTCTCTAGAGTGCTGTACTACACTATTTTTTTTACGCCAGATGCAACTTTAGTTTCTTCTTAATTTAGCCACTGATACTGCTTGTGCAATGTAGTGTGATGTTTAAGAGCCAAAATTTAGAATGTATCTGAAATATGTCACGGTAAAAGGCCAGAAAAATTGTAAGGTAATTGTATTGTGTTTTCACTGTTCTGCTTTCACCAGAGAATCCAGGGAAATAAATTCTAATTGCTTTAGACAGTCGAAGCTGTCACTCTACATGAGCATGTTGGAGGCAGCTTTGGCTACATCAGTAACCTAATTATAGAAAGCCTGGCTCTTCACCAATATTTTAACACTTGATTTATTTCCTGTTCAAGTTGTTCAATAGAGCTCGAGTTAATTGGTTTTCTGAATGAGTGTTAAAATATAAGGATCTTGCTTCATTAAAGAAAAGCTCCAGTTATTAAGCTTCACTGACTTTAAAGTCCGTTAACAGGTTAGCAAAATTAGCTGCGTAGGCATCATGTACAAATCATCAAAGGTGAAAAGTATGCTTGTAGTAATTTGATATGCTGAAGTGCATATTGCTGAAATAGTAGTATATCAAGATTTTAGGGAAATAGTCATGACACAGGTTTATCTTTGGCAAACCGTATAAAAGACATGTTGTAAAAATGTATTTATTTATGTAATGTAATTATATCCCTTGATGATGGCAGCTTCATTTATTTCTATTGAAACCTCAGAAAATAAGCTACTGCATTTATATCCTCCCCCCACCACTAATGGGACACCATTGACCTTTAATTCCAAGCATTGATTGGAAAAATTCTACTAATAGTATACTACTGCTGCTACTGACACGCTAAGACCCAGGACTTTAGGCGATACCCGGAACCGGGCCGGACTAGTCCAGGGATGTCAGCGGTGGCGGGATCCGACTCCGTGACCCTGGCGGTGTCTTTTCTAATAAAGGGGATGATGATGGGAGTTGTATTTTCAGAGATTTTGGAGTTTGTGACGCCACCTGTGGTTTTGCGGCTATGTGGGCCGCTGCTGCGCTGCGTGTTTCCCGGGGCAGATGATGATGGCGCAGCTGAGGTAATCTTGCTCCCCACAGGTGGAGCGGGACCCCGGGGCGACCGTCGGAAATTTGAAAAGTCTTTGAGGGCAGGCTGTGACGCAAGAGGAATGGAGATGACACCGTGGCTTTGCAATAACAGTCTTTTACTCACTGTACCGGTTCCAAGTTAACAGCCAGATTAGTCCACCATGGTATGTTGGGATCCCCAGTGATGGGCATCCACCAATCCCGAGTAAGTCTGAGGCCAGTACCAGTTCTCCTTTGTTTACCTGTTCTGGTCGTCTCATGTGCACTGACTCTCTCCCAGCTGCACTGCGCCTCTACACACAGTGCCCTGAGGCAGGGGTCGCGGTCCTCTAAAGGAACTTCTGCCTGTTTGGCTCCCTGATCCTCTGTGATCCCCTTCCAGCGGATTTGTGTGTTGCTTGTGGTCCAAAGGTGCGATCAGCCACCCTGGCCTCCAGTGTTACTAGAAAGTCTTAAAGTCTTTTTCTAGGCTAGGGACTGGGACCCCAATTGCGACCAAATCCCTCCACTTTGGGATGATGCCTGTGGAACCAGACTATAAGGGAGTCTGACACCTCTCCCCCGAGTCTCTGGGATTCTCTCCTCAACATCACGAGGGTCAGGGAAGACCCCCAGGGTCTGGACCCGTAGTCGGTCTCCTCCTGGCTCCTGACTGTCTCTGGCAACGGTCAACTGTCAACTTTTTAAACTTAGCTCCGCCCATTTTACCTCAGAGAGCTCACCCACCAAATTCTAGCCCAAGGCTGGTTCCAGAGAGAGTGCACGGGGCTTAAGTGCCATAACCAGATTACTGGTCACTAAGCATTAATGGGACCTGCCCCAGCCCTGATCTAATGTGTGAGCTAACAATTGGGTGTCTGCAGGTTTTTGGTGCGTGAACCGGTAGATGGCCCTCTTCTTACCCAGTATAGGGCACCACACATCTGGCAGAGGTGCAGTACCTCTGTGACTATGGTAGCCTCATGGGCACCACACTAATACTACTACACCTAATAATAATGTCAATATATAATATCTTTATAGGCTAATTTAAGGTGATGGCTTTGGACTGTCTTAGAGACAAGGTAATACTTACTTAAAGGAAATCTGTTAGCACTTTTTTCCTATGTAACCTGAAGACAGCATACTGCAATGGTTAACACAGACTATACAGGCATGCCGGTTTTGTCACAGTTCTATCTGTTTTTTAATTGATATGTTTGCTTAAGCAGCAGGACCCTTATCATTACATTGCTAGAAACTCATGTGCACCCCAGTCCGACACACCCTCTGCTGTGACTGACACCTTACTATCAATGTTCAATGTCTATAGAGAGCCTGAAGTAGGCGGAGACAGCCCTCTGTACTCTGATACATCTCTAAATCTAAAAATTCAGATTGTGTTAGAATGGCTACAGCAAGTAATTTAAGTAATACATCGTTGGATTCAGGGTCTCTTTGCCTACATCATGCTGCTCTCAGATGAGGTAGCAAAAAATTGGCTGATCGCTTCCCTTTAAATCTTGCTTCAGACAATCTATACAGTCAAGAAATAACTCAATGTAGTTTCAACAAACTAAAAAGGATTTTCCGTGAATTTTTTTCATTGTGATTGACTGCTAGATTGAGCTTGGGGATGAACCGTTCTGGTGCCGTTTTGACACAAAAAGCAGCCCTGTGAGAATAAATATGGAAAACATTAGAAGCTGTCAGACAGATACTTACTGTCTCAGAGTTGAAAAACAGTCTGAAGTGCTAATCCCTGCACTCTTCTGAAGAAGACTCTGTACATAGATATTTAGAAACTGACATTTTTTGGGTTTCATTGTGCTTTAAAATCCTAAAATACCTTGAAAGCAGAAATACATTTAATCCTTCTAAAAACATGGTAAAAAACTTGCTGTTGATGAATAATATGAACTATATAATGACCAAATAGTTGTAGACTATAACTAAACTAGAAAATCATGTAACAGAAACTGTCTGATGAATAGAATTAACAATGAACTTATGGAAACTATTCTCTGTAGAGACAACTAACTCCAATAAATGTCTGTCGTCCTAACCAAACTATCTAGTCAATATCAACTAAAATCATCTGCAAACCCATTGATGATGTTCTCCTTCTGATTGGCCCACAGTATGTTTGTTAATATACTTCTCCATTGTTCATAATTTAAATCACAAAGGAGTTATTATTTTTGTGTAGGGGGCTAAGAACGAATAGGCAGGTAGTTCCTAACTACCTATCAGTTCTGAAAGAGGACAATCTCTGCTGGCTCTGCCAGCTATTCCCCTGCTTAATTTCACTTCTGATCAACAGTGCATAACCTTTTCTTTACAGTTGTCTGTTGACTGGGTATCACTGCCGACATCATGGTGATTGACAGCCTGATATTGGCAGTAAGGCAGCAAGGAGATAGCTGTCAATCAGCAAAACATTGGCAAAGATGCCCCATCAGCAGAGCAGAAGAGAAGATACTTCTCTGTCCACATGACATTAGCAGAAGCAGAGGATTGTTGTCAGAAGAGGTCCATGACAACTGGACAGAACCCCCAATTAGTTAGCATCTACCTGCCTGTTAGTTATAAGCTCCATACAAAACAATAATAAAAGTCCTGAATAACTCATTTAAGTCTTTCAGGTATTGTAACAGTGCTATTAACCACAAATCTACATTACGCGTGGGATGCTCTATCTTATAAATGCCCCAGGCAATAGGGGGGCTTGGAGTGAACTAGCTTAGTAGGGTTGGCTGATAAACTATTAATCCTGGAAAAATAGTAATATAGTTATGTAGAATATGTAATCTACTTGATACATATCTATATTTTCAGATTTTAGCATAAATATTTTACACTAGCAAGCCCACTTCCAACTGTATGATACTATATGTAAAACTATTTAATACTTTTCATCATTCTAATATCTCTCTACTGTGTTCTCTCATTTTATTTGTAGATTTTCTATTTCTTAAAGGGAACCTGTCACTTACTCAGCAGAGGGGTGGACCGGTCTGGTGGAATGGGCATCACTGGTCTTGACCCGGTGCCTCCTCTTTCCTTGTTTATGTGAATGACGCATTCTACGTCATCCACAAAGTGTTCTCCATTGTGCTCCTGTACATGCGCACTTTTCACTGTCCTACTGCAGGCAGAGCAAAACACTGTAATGCACAGGCATGGGGAAAGGTCAAAGGTTGCCCGCATATGCACACTACACTACCTCGATATGCCTTTAGCAGAGGAGAAAGACTTGTGCAAGCACGGGAGCACAACGGAGGACACTGTGTGGATGTTGTAGAACACATCAGCCACATTAAGCAAGAAGGAGGTCAGCGATTGCAAGGATAGAGGAGACGCTGGGTCAAGACCAACGATGCCCATCGGACCGGACAGTCCTGGAGGTGAGTATGTGACAGGTTCCCTTTTAAGCTTTTTTAATTACTACTGACAGAAACGTTTGTATTCTCTATCGGATTTATTTGATTTTTCTTGCCATTAGTATCAGCATCTTTTAATTTTGAGTCATTTTAATGGTTAAAGGACAACAGATTATACCACAACGTCAAAAAAATGTATCCAAAAGATATGTAATAGAATTAAAACACCCTTTGGGTAACTCATAGTTGTCTTGGAAAAAAAAAAGAAAGCTCGTAGAATGTGAGCATACCATTTGGCAAAGATACTCCATAATTAATCAGGTTGTCTGATAATGGCACCTCAGCTAAGAAAAGAACAACCATTTATTTGACAGCAGGCATTAGAAACAAGTGTGTCCTTTATTTATTTAATTGCATTAGTCAAATTCTGTTCAGTGCCCGACATTTTAATTGTCAGTAATTTTCCCTTTCATTGATATGAGAATTATTTCCCGCTCCTAAATGAATAGTAATTGAATGAAGCATAACAGCACAGAGTTGGAAATACAGACTGGGGAAATAAAATGATTAAGAACTAAGAAATAAAACACCAGGAAGGGCAAAGATTTAATGTAATATAATGCATCGAAATGACAGGAATATTTAATACTTGTTTATGCAATTATATGGCAATTACAAAAGGAAGGTAGAGATTTCAAATCAAGGTAGGATACGCGATGCACCAAAATATAACACATGGGTAATGAAATGAGAAGCCAGCTCATCCATAATGTTTACATTGAGAGGATGCTAGGGAATGAGAATGTAAAATGTAGGAAGAATAACAATCTAAATGTTTGTTTAATTTCACGTTTAAAATCAGAACTGGGAAAACTTTAATGAACAATAGAATATGATTTTACTACATAAATGTACATCAGTAATAAATACAAAGGTATGACTGTTCCTCGTTAGTATTCTTAAAGTGTACCTCTATTATACATAGTAGACTAGATCAAAAAGATTTGTAATATACTTATGCAGTCTGCTTAGTAAGAGCACAGTTACTCCATTCTTCCTTTATGTAGACTAGATGTTATAGAGTATTTATACATGGCTTCTACTGACCTTTGCATAAAGAGCAGCCCAATAATGATGGAAGACGAGGCACTTCGTTTCCTGCATTTTAATATTCTTCCATTCACAATGTAATCGGACCAGATATCATAATCATGTTAGTAAATGTTTATGCTGAGGGTATGTTAAATAATAAGTAGTAAGAAATGCCCCTATACAAATTGGAATCATATAAATAATAAAGGCTGTACAGATGGGAGACTATTGGTGATTGTATGATACAATGCGCCTGCTATGAACATTGTGATCATAGGCCACTTGCTTTATCTTTTATTTTTCAGCTGCTATATGATCAATATTCACCGATTAGAAGTCAGTTGAATTTGCACGTTTGAGTGACTCCAAAGCTATTGACTTCTATGTAGAGGATACAGTACTAGCAATTAATAAATAGTTTTAGCATACAGATTGTGTAGCTGATGTTTAACTTTACCCCCTGTGTGACACTACTGTAATCCAACTGCCTAGTCAGCACTGCCACTCAATTTATACTACATGGACGTCACATATTATGCTGCTTCAGATTTGGATATACAGTGCTTTAATAGGGTATTCATACCATATGAACATGTAATATATTTTTTCACATTACACTCAGAAACTCAAATGCATTTTATTGGAGTTTCATGTGATATACCAACACTAAGTAGAAAATATTTGTGAACTGTTAAGGAAATGATACATTGTTTTCTAAATATTTAAAAAATATACATGTGAAAATTGTGACTTGCATTTGTATTCACTCTCCAGTATTCTAATACCCCTAAATAAAATCCTAAGTGTTCAATTGCCTCCAGAACATAATTAGTAAATGAATTCCACCTGTATGTAGTTTATTTTCAGGATAATTACAGCTGTTCTTTAAAGGTCTGAGAGGTTTGTTGGAAAACATCAGGGCTCAAACAGCATCATGAGAATCAAGGAACACACCAGAAAGGTCAGGGATAAAGTTGTTAAGAAGAGTAAAGCAGGTTTAGCCCAAGCTCTGAAAATCTCATGGAAAATTGTTTAATCTATCATGTAATAATGGAAGCAGTATATCACAACTGCAAACCTACCGAAATATGTCTGTCCATCTAAACTGATATCCCAAACAAGGAGAGTGACCCATGGTCACTCTGGAGGATCTGCAGAGTTCTACAGCTAAGGTGGTAGAATCTGTGCACAGGATAACTATTAGTCATAAACTCCACAAATCTGTCCTCTATGATAAGAGTTGCAAGAAGTAAGCAATTTTGAAAGCAAGCCAGAAGAAGTCCTATTTGGAGTTTGGAAAAGCTATATGTGTCAGAAAACTGACAGTGCACATCACCCTGAAAACACCATCTCCACTGTCAAACTGCATCATATTGTGGGGATGCTTTTTTTTCAGCAAGGACAGAGAAGATAGAGTTGATGGAAAGCTGGCATGAGATAAATACATGGCAAACCTGGAGGAAAACCTGTTAGAGGTTGCAAATTACTCACCCTCCAGTAAGACAATGACAATAAACATACTACCATAGCTATAATGGAAGGGTTACATCAATCCTATTCATGTGTTTGAATGGTCCAAACTCTTGACTGAAATCCCACTGAGAATTTGTGTCAAGACTTGAAAATTGCTGTTCATAAACACTTTGTATCCAATCTCCAATATCTAATGAGCTAGAGCTCTTTTGCAAAGAAAATGAGAAAACATTTCAGCCTCTATATGTGCAAAGCTAGCGATTGCTAGCAATGTCGAGAACGACAGCACCTGCTCCCGTCGTTTGTGCGACATTTGGTGCTCGCTGCCGTAGTGAACATTATCGTTACGACAACGTCACATGCACATACCTTGTCAGCGACATCGTTGTGATCGCCGAACAATCCCACCCTCAAGGGGGAGGTGCATTTGGTGTCATAGCGACGTCACTGCGGCGTCACTAAGCGGCCGGCCAATAGAAGCGGAGGGGCGGAGATGAGCGGGACTTAACATCCCGCCCACCTCCTTCCTTCCTCATTGCCTAGGATGCAGGTAAGGAGATGTTCGTCATTCCTGCGGTGTCCCACATAGCGATGTGTGATGCCACAGGAACAACGAACAACATCGTACCTGTGGCAGCAGCGATATTAAGGAAAGGAGCAACGTGTCAACGATCACCGTTTTTTAATGATTTTGCGATCGTTGATCGTCGCTCATTGGTGTCACACGCTGCGATGTCGCTACCGGCGCTGGATGTGCGTCACTAACGACGTGACCCCAACAATATATCGGTAGCGATTTCGCAGCTTGTAAACCACTCTTTAGTGTTGGTATGTCACACAAAATTCCAATAAAATACATTAAAGTTTGTGGGTGTAGCATGAAAAAATGGGAAAAGTTCATGGGGTGTGAATACTTTTTCAAGGTACTGTACATTTTTGGTCAAGCAGTGATCATTCTTGAAGGGTTATGCACCTCCTTACACCAATGGGTACTTTACTACTTTTTATTTTAACAAATGTAATGGCATGATTTTGAAGTATTTACTACTTTATAGGTATTAGCTTAGATCTGACTCAACGCAAAAACCACCCGCCTGTTAGTCTTCTTCACTCAAAATGGCACTTGATGAAGGAACAAGTGACCAGCCTTTTAAATTGGACTCGGGTAGACTTGTTGAATCTAAATCTGGTTACCTTGTGGATAAGGGGTTGACAATACTATTTTGTGGCACTTGATGGACGAGCATGTAACAAGTATAGTCCATCAGCGTCCAACTGAAAAAATATGGTGTATGGGAATACATTTTGTAATTTGAGGAGGCTAATGGACCAGTCTATACAGATTGGTATCTTATCAGCGTTTAGGCATAGTGAATTTTTGTACTATTTTCTTAAGTTTTATAGCTGTCATTTGGGACGTGATCCAACTGATTAAAAAGTTATGTATAAGCCATGTCTAAAGACCAGTATTTTTTTTAAGCATATTGGACAAGTTTGCCTCATTTCTTTTAGGAGCCCCTGAAGATAGTTACAATTGAATTTTTACTTAATCTACCTTCCCTTATTGAATATCCCAAACAGGAGGAGAAGGCAATACAAATCTCAGGCATCGGCATGAGTGCAGGGACAACTTCATTAGTACAGCTTAGAGATAGATATAGTATGTTTACAGATCAGCCAAACATGCATCTCTACCAATTACCTTTTTCCATTTAACTAGGTTCTAGCCATTTTATAACTACCGAAACACGCTGCTTCTTCTAAGTAATGTATTTTTAAACACCTCTAAGCCATGTCTAGTTATTTAGTTAAAATGCAATAATTTATTTTTGTTCCATATTTTCTCTTTGCATAAATTCATTTTAATTAGTAATTTGCGTACTGAGAAGAAATACCTCTTTTTATTCAAATGCACTGTATTTTAATGCTGCTGTCTGGAAATGCATTAAAACTTAAACAAATATATACATAAGCTGCCACCTAATTTTTATTTATATAATGGTTACAAAATTAAAAAAATAAATTTATGAATGTGTGAATATTTTCCTTCCATCACTGCAAACGATAGGAAGAAAAAAAAATCTAGATTAAATAATAGTTTTAAAGTTCTTTTATTAGTAAAATAATATCATAAAATATCATAAAATATTGATGGCAAAAATGTAGTCACCAAACAATACATTTGACACCAGTAACCTTGACATGGCTTCTTTGTATTTAGCATGAAAAAATAAAACATCTTTTCTTAGAATTCTTTAAGGGCAATACATCAAAATGTTTATACAGAAAACAGAAGTAAAACAGTTGAGTAGTTGCAATTTTTTTTGCGCAATGCAAAATTTACTGACCTTTGACTTTTTCATGTCAATTTCAACCAGCTCCAGCAAAATGGGCAGAGCTGGGGATGAGCTGGTGCAGGACAACATTTCCCTTAACCTCCTGGCTCTTACCGAGATTTGGATCCAGCAGTCGGACACCACCGCTGCTGCTGCTCTCTATGGTGGCCTACAATTTTCACATACTGTCAGACCAGGTAGAGGTGTTGGTCTGCTGCTTTCAACAATTGTGCTTTCCAGGTCATCCCTCCTTTACTTATCTTCTCTTCTTTTGAGTTCCATACTGTCAGACTTTACAGGTCTTTCTCCCTGCGAGTTCCAGTTGTGTATCACCTTCCAGGCTCCCCCTCATTAGTTCCTCAATGACTTTGCCACTTTGCTTCCACAATTTCTAGCCTGTGACCCTCCCACTCTCATCATGAGGAACTTTTCCATCCCTCATGATGATTCTTTCTCCCCATCTGTTGCTCATTTTTTATCTCTATTGTCCTCTCTTGCTCTTTCACAACTTACTAACTCTCCTACACATGAAGAGGGCAATACGCTGGACCTGATCTTCTCGCTGTTCTGCTCAGTACATGATTTTACTAACTCTTCTCTCCTGCTCTCTAACCACAACCTCCTTTCATTTCTGCCAAGACTGCGAATCCACTCAGAATGCCCCCACTTACTACACTTATAGGAATATATGTGCCATTAATATCCAGATACTTATGAAAACTTTGCAGTCTTCATTGCCCCAATCTCCTCCCTGTCATGTCCTGACTCTGCTCTGAGACATTATAATGAAACAATGCAAAGTGTCTGGATTAAGCTGCACCTCCCACACACATATCAACTCGGCACAGATGGCAGCAACCCTGGAACACATTTTCTCCAGCAGTAGTCCACGTTCCCTGAAAGTCTGTGGAAAAAAAATCTAATCTGGCTGAAGATTTCATCCATTATAAGTTTATGCTTTAAACTTACAACTCTACCTCTCCAAGCAACCTTTCTTCAACACCCTCATCACCTCACTATCCAAAATTCCTAAATGACTCTCTGACACTCTTCATTCCCTCCTCTGTTCAAGAGAGCATGCCCCAACCACAAACCTCAGCGTGCATGATCAGGCCAATTGTTTTAAAGAAAAAAATAGCCATATCTACCAGGTAATCTTCTCCCAGTCTCCTAATATCATGCATTCCTTTCCCCCTGCAGTTCATTAAGCTCATTTTCTGTTTTTGAACCGGTCATAGACATTACCAAGCTCCTTTCATCTTCTCACCCTACTACCTACATCAGTGACCCTATTCCCTCACATCTCCTTCAGTCCCTTTCCTTGGTTGTCACCACTCACCTATGTAAAAATTGTAACCTCTCTCTCATCTGGTGTCTTTCCCTCCTCCTTCAAGTATCCCAGCATACACCCATTATTAAAAAAAATACAAACAAAACTGTGCTACTATCTGCAGACCAGTCTCTAATTTCTCCTTCATCTTTAAATTTCTGGAACACTTGGTCCATTCCCGTCTTATCTGATATCTTTCAGATAACTCTCTTCTTGACCCTTAACAATCTGGTTTCTGCTCCTAACACTCTAAGGAAACTGCTCCTAGTAAAGTCTCTAATGAACTACTAACAGCCAAATCTAATGTGGTCACTACTCCCTGTTCCCAGCAGAAACCTGGAATTCAGAGAAACAAACAGGCATGTTCCCCATGATCTTCACAATCCACTTGAGATGTATTTCCATCCATTTCAGCAATGTTCCTGCCACCCCAGATCTGCTAGGAAGGTCTTTTGGAACAATGCTCGAGTATCCCATTGACTTCTATTCTAATGGGCTTGATTCGAGTAACGAGCAGCCGAGCATTTTAGTGTTTGTTGATCACAATGGGCTACATGTGGCTACATTTTCCAATTAAATTAATAGAAAGTGGTGCCATTTCTTATGACAGAAATATTAAGCCATATTTATAAATGAAATACAGCACTCAGTTTGTTTTAATGTTTTATTTATTGATACAAGTTTAGCATAACATATTCAACAATACATACAATCAAGTTTAAGATCAATTCGAATAATCGAATAACATTTGGCTCATCCCACTATAATCGAGTCCCATCGATACAAATACACTTGGCGCTGAACATAGTGTTAAAACATTCAATAGGTTGGTGGGTTAATCAGAGCAACATCATTAACTTGTTTTCTAAATTGTAATGTATCTATTTTATAAAATGAATACAAAATAAATTGTGAGGTGAGGGTTGATGGCTGAGATCAAAGAAAGCAACTATTTAACTCAGGAGATTCAGCCCTTAGAAAAAATAAAATTAGTGAATCAAGGAATTAGATAGGAAGTAGGAGAAGAAAGAAGAGGATAGAGGGTTGGGAGTGGGTGGTCTGAGATCCATTCATCTGATAGTTAGTGTGTTAAATGCTCTATCAGTAGTTCGTCACTTCTCATGTGGCAATGAATGTCTCGTAGGCCTCTATTCTGTCTCCTTTTGCCGGGGTACTTCATGTGCCCCCCTCCCTGCCGTATTTGCTAGGAAACAGGGTTTAGTTCTATAAACTTGCCAAGCGTCCCAGACTCGTGTGAAAGAGGGCATATTTTCTGTGTCAGAGCTGAGAGCTATTCTGCATGATATAATTGGTCAATTTTCAGCAGGAGTTGCGCGAGGTTGGGTGTCTTTGTTGTGCGCCACAGTTGAGCTATAAGAAGCTTACAGGCCTAGCCCATAAATGTCACCAGTTTTGAGTTGGTCCTATCTTTAGGCCACATCGGGAGATTTAAAAGGATTTGTCTCAGGTCCAGATGTACCGCTTTGCTTGTGAGTTCAGATAGTAGTTGGGACATAATCTTCCAAAAGGGTTGTAAAATCGGGCATGTCCATCACATGTGAAAATAAGACCCTCTGGCCCCCTCGCATCTCCAACATTGGTCTGAGGAGGAGGTGCTCCAGATGTTAGATAATGTGGGAACAATGTACCATCTCGCAACCACTTGAAATGAATTCTCCTGAACTCTAACACAGCATGACGGCCCATGCGATGCTTCGTATATTTGGTTCGCTTGTGCTTCTGTGAACGTAATATTCAAATCTCTCTCCCACCCCAGCAGATATGCTCTTTTCATCATCAGTTTTTTAGTGAGTAGGGTGTTGTATAAATGCGATAGTATATTTTTGGGTGTCTTTGTTTGCGCACAAAAGGATTCAAAGGTAGTTAGGGGCCTATCGAGAAAAGATTGTGTCAGTAACGGTTGGATCTCTTGTTTTATCTTCATGTAGTGAAGAAAGGTAAGTTTGGTATGGAGAGGGATCTTACACATGTCTTGTTTAGAAACCAAAGAGCCTTCGATCAAATGATCTGTCACAGGGACTTTTGCGTTACTTAGATAGTTGGTTTTTGCAGAGTTCGCCAGGTTAATACTGGCGTCCAGAATATCAAAGACTTGGGTTAAGGGGGAGATAAGTGGGGCCAAGATCTCACTATTTTTATTCCAATTCTTTAATAGTGTTCTTGTTAGTTCATTGGAGTAAGTTCTTCTGTCTTTATGATGAGAACGTGAGAATAATAAGGCTCGTAGTGGGGTAGGGGACAGATATTCCTCCACCGTCGTCCATAATTTATTCTGCGGGCGTCTTATCCAGTCTACTGCTCTAGAGAGGATAGCCGCTTGATAATATATGGAGATATTAGGTAGTCCTATTCCCCCTTTACATCTTGGGAGGCTCAGTGTACGAAAACTAATTCTTGGTTTATGTTTGCTCCAGATATAGTTGGATATTAAAGAGTTGCTTTTGGAGAGGAATGACTTTGGAACCGGTATGTGTAACATGTGGAAAAGGTAGATACATTTTGGTAGTATTATACTTTTTATTAAGTTTTTCCTACCTATCCACGACAGAAATGGCGCTTTCCAAGAGGATATTTGTGCAGTAATTTTGGGAAGGAGAGGTTTGTAGTTTAGATCAAACAAGGACTTGAAGGTTTTGCCAATTTTGATGCCTAGATATGTAATATGACTTTTTGGCCACTGGAAAGGGAATGACGTTTGGAGAGATTTGATGATTGTGTTCGGAACATTTAAACCTAGCGCTTCTGACTTGAATAAATTAATTTTAAAGTTAGAGAAACGACCATAATTCTCCAAGATTTTCATGAAGGCAGGGAAACCCCTTTCCGTTCGGGACAGCACTATCAGCAAGTCATCTGTGAAGGCAGCTGTCTTATGATGTGTTCCCTGTAGGTTAATCCCCTCAATTTCCTGGTCTTGTCAGATGGAGCTTATTAGTGGTTCCATTACCATAACAAAAAGAAGAGGGGATAATGGGCATCCCTGCCTTGTTCCATTTTTAATGGCAAAGGAATCAGTGAAAGTATTATTTACCTTGATCCTAGCTGTGGGGTATGTGTACATCTGCATTATTGCTCGTATTATATCGGGGGGGAAATGGAAAGTCTTTAGTGTTTCCTGCAAGAAGGTCCAGTCTACCCTGTCAAATGCCTTCTCGGCGTCCGTTCCCAAAAGCACCAAAGGAAGATTATGTGCTCTGGCATAATGCATTAAGTTCAATAGGCGTAGCGCTTTGTCTTTGCCCTCTCTTCCTCTAACGAATCCGGATTGCTCCGGTGAAACGAGGTCAGGAAGGACAACCGCCTCTCGGTTGGCAATTAAACTAGCATAAATTTTTAAATCCATGTTCAAAAGTGAGATGGGTCTATAACTTCCACAACACTCCGGGTCTTTCCCTTCCTTATATATTAATGATATATGAGCTTCCAGAGCTAGTTTAGGAATAGGATCACCGAGAAGTAGTGCATTACAAGTCATTATAAGATGGTCTCCCAGGATACCGAAAAATGTTTTGTAATATACCAGAGGAAGACCATCTGGACCCGGGGCTCTCCCCACTGGACTTCTTGACAGGATAGACTGGACCTCAGCGCGAGTGAATGGTTTTGATAAGGACAATTGTTTTAATGTGGAGAGTTTCGGAAGGCTAAGCTTGGCTAGATAATTGTGAATGTCGCACTTCCTCTTATCCCCTTCTGTCGCTGTTTCGTCTGGTCGAATTTGGTATAGGTCTTTATAAAAACATAGGAATTCTTTCGATATTTGAGAGTAATCCTGCGTTTGTTGGCCTTGGGAAGTTTTAATTGTGTGTGTATATATGTGCGAGCTTGCCTTTTTTTAATCAGTGACATCATTAGTTTTGAGGCTTTATCCCCATGGAGGAACATGCGATTTTTCCAACTTAAATATAGCTTGGTGGACTGTTTGTTGAGCAAGATTCTGAGAGCCACACGTCTGGCGGTCAATTGTTCCAACGTCTGTTGGGATAAAGATTTCTTGTGTTGAGTTTCCAATGTGGCTATCTCTTCGTATAAGTGTTGTAGGTGTGCTTTCCTCTGCTTATTGAGATGTGATGAGATGACTGCTTTGTGCGCTTCCCACAATATTGGGGCTGTGATGTCTTGTGTCTTGTTCGCCACAAAGTAGTTACGAAGACATTCGGAGATACGTTTTCTATTATCGTCAGAGGAGAGAATTGATTCATTTAATCTCCACATGCGGTGAAGCAGGTATGGCTTCTGAAAAGAGAAACTGGCCGAGACTAATGCATGGTCAGAGTAAGGTGTTGATTGAATTCCCGTGTCCACGGCATTAGGTAGTAGATATCTTGGCAGGAAAATGTAATCTAGCCTGTGGTATGATTTGTGGGGGTGGGAGAAGAAGGTAAAGTCTTTAGTTGTTGGGTGTTGGAAGCGCCAAATATCAATCAGGGCTAGGGAAAGGAGAGCGCTTTTGATCCGAGACAGGTCACGGAGAGAAATGTGGCTCTTTTTTGCAGTGGAGTCTAATTTGGGTTCCAAGGCAAGGTTAAAATCCCCGCAGAGTATAGGGGTACCTTCCAGAAATGCCTGAAATTTTTTGATCGCTGACAAAAGCCATCTTATCTGTTTGACATTTGGAGCGTATAGATTACCTAAGGTCACCATCGATCCAGCTAATAAGCCTTTGATGAAGATGTATCGACCTTCAGGATCTATGGCTACTTTGCATGGCAGGAAAGTTTTAGCGAGAGCCACTGAAACCCCCCTGGAACCTCTCCTTGGGGAAGGGGCATGAAACCAGAGATTATAGTGTGATTTTTAAAAGCATGGAAATTTACCTTCTTGGAAGTGGGTTTCCTGTAAAATATTATATCCACATGTCTCTTGTGTAAGCTAGATAGGGTTTGAGACCTTGGGATAGGTGAGTTTAGCCCATGTGCATTAAGACTTATCACATTAAATACCTTATGATGTGATGACATAGTCATAGCCGCGGGTGTAAGAGCATATTTTCAGGAGGATGAATGTACCAAACCTAGAACAAAGAAAAAAGAAACAAAGACAGAGAAAACCAAATGCATGGAAAGATTTGTAAGTAGAGTGAGGTAACATTCAATAATACCAACATTTTGAGATTCAAGAACAATATAAATGAGCATCAGTAGGGAGCAGTAAGTGTAATACCCCTATAATGACTTCACATCTTTATCATATGTGAACAGTAATAGCCCGGATCTTTGGTTCTTCGGAGTGAGGGTATGTCAAGGTGACGACTCAGGAAGCGGCTGTAGCGCGGAAGTCGAGTGGTGTATTTCTAGCTCTGGATATTTCTCCATTGTCATCCCCAGATCTTCGCAGATGCGTCTTATTTCTGCTGATGTTCTGCCTTGGTAATGTTTCCCTTTTGCTGTTATTGCGATGCCAAATGGGAACAGCCAGCAGTATGGAAATTGGTTTTGGCGTAACACTTCTGTAAGTGGCTTAAGTAAACGTCTCTTGGTTAGAGTGGTGGCGGCTAGGTCTTGGAATACTAAAATTTTCGACTCCTCATAGCTTATGGAATCAGCTCCCCTAGCTTTTTTGAGAACACATTCTTTGATTCGGTAGTACAAGAAATGGCAGGTGACATCTCGAGGTGGTTCTCCCTGCCTGGGGCGGGGTCTCAATGACCTATCTGCTCTGACTAGTTCCACAGGAGATGAGGGGTCAGACTCCAAAAGATCAGAGAATGTAGTTTGTAGGGCTGAGACTATAGCTTCGTTTGCTACCGATTCTGGAAGACCTTTTACTCTGAGGTTATTACGCCTTTCTCTGTTCTCATGATCCTCCAATATAGCATGGTTTTGGTTAACACTTTCCTCTTGTTGGTGTAAACAGGAAATGATGGCATTAGAAGTGGTGGTAATTGAGGCATGAGAGGCTTCCAGAGTTTCCACTCTATGGCCTATGTGACCGATATCTTGTTTAATGTCTGAGAGTCCTTTTACCACTGGTTCCATGGCTTTAGTAAGAATACGTTTAATAAAGGATCTGGAGATGGGTAGATCTTTGTTTGCATTATCTTCCTCTCTGTCAATATCTTCCTCTGCATCCAGGATATCTTTAGTAGTTTGTTTATGGGAAGCGTGGGTCTCAGCTTCTGCTGTGGATGAGTGCTTCTTAAGAAATTTATCAACGTCTGCCTGAGTAGTGATCATAGCTGGTCTAGATACTTGGCTGGTCATTTTGTTGCCGATTTTAACCATTGTGAAGTCATGCACTTGTGATATTTTTTCAGAGAGAAGATGGGTCTCATCTCACTGTCCCCTCTGTGCAGGGTGGAAGTTGATGCTTTACATGCCGTTTGGAGGGTGGGGATAATAGGAGTCCACCTTTTATATCAGGAGAGCTACGTGGTAGATCCTGGGTGTGACAATACTCCTCAACAGTAAATGTTGGAACAACAGTCCCTCTGCACTGGCTGCACTTATTTTCACTCACAGTAGTGGGTCACTGGTATAAATATAGAATCAGTCTTATGGGAACAGGCTGCAGTTTACTTTTGTTGTATTAATAGGGTATGCTGTGTGCCTCTTCAAATAGGTCTCAGCTGCAGCTCTTATGTCAGCTTTAAGCTGAGTGATCCCTGAGCTTGTGGTATATAATCAGCCTGGGAATGAGCAGTAGCAGGGGAGGTAGCCCTGGCTCTGTTTTTCTGTGAGGTGGAAGTCCGTTCCCAGGTGGGGGAGGGGGGTTTTAGAGCAGTGCAGTCACAGCTTCAATCTCGGTTCCCTCCAGGGGGGGAAAGGGGTCAGGGATCAGGACTCACCATCAGCTTCCTTAGCACCGATCAGCTTCCAGGCTCAGGGCTGCTTGCTGCTGCTTAATTTGTAGTGCGGCCCAAGGATCACTAAGCTTTTGTCAGTGAAATCCACCCAGCCCACGCTCCTTGCTGCTCCAGCTGCCTGCTCGCTCCTGGATCAGGTAGTAAGTGACGGCTCCTTTTCTACTGATAGGGACCTGGAGTCTCCTTCACTCCAAGTGTGATCGCCGCCGAGCCCTGGGGTCAGTCACCAACCTCCACAAGATGGCGTTGGGTCTCCTTCAGTCTCTCCTGCTCTCCTGCAGTAGCTGAGATTGTTGTCACCCACTGCTTCAGCTGGAGTTCTGGTGGGGCCTTTGGTCTCCGGGGTACCCCTCCTGTGATGATATTGATCCACTGGCCCTCTCTAGATGGGATTTTCCTTACAATCAAGGCCCTTGCGTCCCAGATTCAGTGAACCCAGGCCTCAATGGTGGAAGTAGCTTGCTGGGTCCTAGATTAGTCCTTTTTCAATAATAGAGGTCCCAGAGGGTTTGTGGAGTCCCTCAGTAGCCGATGGGGGGGTTTGGTGGATGTTTTGCTGGCTAGAAGCAGGATGTTCTCAGATGTAGGAGAGCTCCTTCACATGCGTCTGCTTCTGTCAGCGGCCATTTTGGACTGAAATACAGCACTCTGGAGTAGGTACATGGATAGGGTCCCAGTCCTTAGGACAAATATATAAGAAATCCTGCATGCAACAAGGCATATGATCAAGATAAGATGTGCTTTTATTATGAAAGCACACACCTCCATACCACCTATTCTGTGCTTGTTTGATTAAGGTCTAACATTGACTGAAACATCACTATTTAGAACAAGTATGGTTGGCTTTTCATAATAAAAGCACCTATTATCTCAAACATAAGCCTTGTTGAGTGCCGGATTTCTTATATACAGATGAAACCAGAAGTTTACATACACTATCTAAAAACACACATATGCATGTTTTTCCTCACTATCTGACATGAAATAAGATTAAGCCTTTCCTGTTTTAGGTCAATTAGGAACCAACATTATTTATATTTGCCAAATGCCAGAATAATGAGAGACAGAATGTTTTTTAGGCATTTTTATTACTTTGTGCAAAGTCAAACATTTAAATATACTAAAAGCACCATGCCTTTAAACAATATGAGACCACCTATATGATGTCATGTTTTTAGAAGCTTCTGATTGGCAATTTATGGGCAATATCTGAGTTAATTAGAGACACACCGGTATATGTATTTTAATGCACACCTGAAACACACTGCGTCTTTGTGTAGCATCATGGGAAAGTCAAAAGAAATCAGCCAAGATTTCAGGAAGAGAATTGTGGACTTGCATAAGTGTGGTTCATCCTTGGGTGAAATTTACAGATATCTGAAGGTGCCTCATTCATCTGTTCAAACAATTATATGCAAGTACAAACAAGATGGTAATGTCCAGCCATCATAACGCTTAGGAATGAGATGGGTTCTGTGTACCCGAGATGAACCTGCTTTTGGTCAGACATGTGCATATCAACCCAAGAACAAAAGCAAAAGACCTTGTGAAGATGCTGGCAGAAGCTAGTAAGATTGCGTCATTATCCAAAGTGAAATGAATACTGTATCACCATGTGCTGCCAGGAAGAAGCCATTACTCCAACAGAAACATAAAGTCAGATAAATGTTTGCAAATGCACACAAGAAAAAAAAAACCTTAATTTTTGGAGACCTGTTCTCTGGGTACTGTGATCTGATGAAACCAAAATGGAATTGTTTGGCCATAATGACCATTATTATGTTTGGAGGAAAAAGGGAGAAGCTTTGAAGCTTAGAAATATCATTCCAACTGTGAAATACGGGGGTGGAAGCATCATGTTGGTGGGTTGTTTTGCTGCAGAAAGTACTGATGCACTTCACAAAATAGATGGCATCATGAGAAAAAAAAAATGTGGCAATACTGAAGCAACATCTCACGACATCAGTCAGGAAATTAAAGCTTGAGCAAAAATGGGTCTTACAAATGGATAATGACCTGAAGCATACTGCCAAACTGGCTACAAAGTGGCTTAAGGATAACAAGTCAATGTTTTGGAGTGGCCATCACAAAGCCCTAATCTCAATACTATTAAAATTGTATGGGCAAAGCTGAAAAGGCAGGTGTGAGTACGGCGACCTACATACATCGCTTTGTTACACCAGTTCTGTGAGGAGGAATGGGCCCAAATTTCTACCAACTATTGTGAGAAGCTTGTGGAAGGATATCCAAAACCTTTGACCCAAGTCATACAGTTTAAGGGCAATGGTACCAAATACTAATGAAATGTATGCTAACTTTTCGCTTTGCAGAAAGTAGTAAAAATACCTTAAAACATTCTCTCTTGTTCTTAATATTCTATATATGGTTGTAGAAGAGACCGGGTTTCATGCCGCACTTGTCACCAATTCCAGGAGGCAGATAGGTTTAATCCACGTCTTTTATTTTAACAAGAAACAGGTCAACGGGTTTCAAGGGACTCAGCCCTCTTCCTCAGGACATGTGTTAATGACAGGATATGTTTCTCAACGCTGGCAGGAAACTAGCCAGGTCTTTCACCGGGAAGGAACAACCACGGGAAGGGCAGTCTCCAGTCAAGGAGACCACCTATGCCAAACATGGTATCCATCCACAGACAGCCGTTTCGGGGTATTTGCCCCTCATCAGTGTGGAGTAGGAATCTGGCTAGTGGGACATTGCCTAGTAAAAGACTATGTGAGCAAGGATGGTTGACCTTAGGGAGATCAACATCCACCACTGCGGAGACACCATCACGTGTTTCTCAACGCAGTGATTCTAGAGCAATGCCCCCTGGGAAATATTCAAATCAAGAGACTGCCCTTCCCATGGTTGTTCCTTCCCGGTGAAAGACCTGGCTAGTTTCCTGCCAGCGTTGAGAAACATGTGATGGTGTCTCCGCAGGCCTTCTTGATTTGAATATTTCCCAGGGGGCATTGCTCTAGAATCACTGCGTTGAGAAACACGTGATGGTGTCTCCGCAGTGGTGGATGTTGATCTCCCTAACGTCAACCATCCTTGCTCACTTAATGACAGGATAAACTTTTATGAGTTTTTTTGTCCACAGTCTGTCTTTTTTGCTCTTAATATTCTGACATATGGCACATATAAATAATTTTGGTAATCCTAATTGACCGAAAATGGGAAAGGTTTATTCTGATTTCATGTCAGATAATGAGAAAAACATGCAGATGTGTCTTTTTAGATAGTGTATGTAAACGTCTGGTTTCAACTGTATTTAGAAATATTAACCCAGTTCATTACTGGAGTACAACCTCTGGTGAGGCACACACAGCTCATAAGATGGGCCGAACTCATTAAGTGATATGCATCTCTTCATAATTTAGGAGTTTCTTATTCCTGCACACACCCCAATAAGACGGGCGTATGAATCGCAAGTGTTAATGAATCATATCCTTTGTACTGTTTTCTGTTCTTCCGAACTATGGATTTATGAATAAATTGATAACTGTCACTTACTACTGGTGCGTCCTTACATACTCTGCTGACATCATCCAATAAGAGCTTACAAGCAATCTAGATGATTCTGAAATGTCATTTCATGGGGGAAGCATACTTACTAAAACAGACATGACAGAAATGGTCACAGTTCATTTTCTAATTACATCGACATTTTTCCCTTTCCATCTAAATTTCTGGTATTTTTGACATGAAAACTATAATAGTCGGCAGTGTTATTATGCTAGAAAATACTAGACCTATCACAAAGACCCAGTAAGCCCCATTATAGGTGAAAAGATCTGTATGGATTGCTGAGATTAATTTAAAAACAGATCTTTATAGCTCATGAAATTTCAGGAAATTGCCACTTGCCCGTTTTAAATATTTTGATTGAAGATTAATGTTGAGCGAATTCCGAAATACTCGGATTTGCGATACTCGTAACGAGTACTGTCTAATACTTGCGTATGCATACCAAATCATGTGTGCAATGCAAGTCAATGGGGAAAAACTCGCAATGTCACATTGTAACTATTCACATTGCGAGTATTCCCCATTGACTTGCATTGCACACACTATTCGGAATGCATGCGCGAGTATTAGACAGTACTCGTTACAAGTATCGCAAATCCGAGTATTTCCTTACTCCCTCATCATTATTGAAGACCTAAGAACTTATGGCATTGAATGTTGCAGCTGTAATATCAGACTAAAAGAGATGATTTAGACAAACCTTGTACATTAACCTTTTAAGAAAAGATCTACAGTATTTGTACTTATAAGGCTCCAACATTTATTCTTCAATCTTGATCTAAGAGCTATACTGGAAATAGTTCTTGATTGTAGTAAAAGAGGTGGTTCCATCCTACAAAGTAGAAGGGTGAAATCTTTGCACTGCAGGCCCAAACTGTGTTCTCTCCAATGCTTCTGTATGTCTATGCAGCAAGAGCTCAATAGCACTGAGCACTGAGCCTACTCAAAGGCTGCTTTGCTTAGGGACACTCTGTTTGCAGGGATCCTATTGTTGCATATTTTGACATCTGCACGAGGCACTTTATTGCAGTATCACCCATTTGTCATATCTAGGGGGCATTGGCACTATGATTGACAGGTACATTTGCTGTCACCTGGACAGGTATTTTATATCCTGATATCTGGGTACTGTATATATAAATTTTACAATAATTTGTGAGAAAATACATTTTGTTCTGATCAGGGTAATAACCCATAAGTACTATGATACAAACGGCATATGCATCTAATTTTCCTTGCACAAATTAAGAACCTCCCTTTATCGATGTCAATATATCTTATTGGGTGACCACTGTGGATATCTTTCTTAGTTTGATGTTCATACAGATGGTGTCCTCTTTTCCGTGCTGTTTTTACTCCTTGTTTTATTATAGCCACTTTTTGTGATCCTTCACTATCATGAAATATCTTGTTGTATAACTTAATACAATTTTATACTAATAATTGCACCTTATTACTCCTGTTCTCTTGGTGTCTATCATGGTGGTCTCTCTTGTAGTATTCTGGTGAAACCTATTCCTGTATTATCAACTTTGAGCATCTCGGACAGGGGTGTTTGATTCAAGTTGTACATAACTTGAACCCTTGCGTAGGAGTCCTTCACAATGAACTTATTTTGCACCATGTTCTTGAAGGCATTCCTGCCCTTATAGTACTGGGCCTCCCCTGGCTGATTTGGAACAGTCCAGTGGTTGATTGGCAGTCCAGGGAGAATTTTTAAATGGAGTGATTTCCGTAAAGATAACTGTCTGAACACTCTTATCGCTACTTTCTCCACCATGTGCTCTAATATTGAGTGTGAGGTGTTGAATACTCAGGGGAATGCCCCTGTTGCTTTCCTTAAGGAAAATTATTTGTGCCTTTTTACATTTCCTCCTCAAAATTTTAGGGGACCATCATAACTTGGTTCCTCTTGGTCATCTAGGTAGTAAAGCAACATTGGAGCTCCTTTATCGTCATTTCTGGTGGCCAAAGTTTTATCAGGATGTGGTCAATTTTGTGTCTACCTTTAATGTTTGTATGTGTTCTAAGACATTATCAGCAAAAATACCTAAAATATAACCTTTATTAGTTTCTCTAAAAAAGGAAAGGAGTACCTTTCCTCATTATTTTAAAAAACAATGTCTGCTGCAGAGACTGAGGTGTTGCAACACCCTTCAACTACACAAAGGGATTAATGCACCCTGCCACAGGACATGTCAATGTTATGAATGGTACAATCAGGTGTTACATCCGACCGCACAGGCACACATTGGTTCTGCACAAAATGGCAATGTCCAGGGGTTATGAACAATTGTTTCCACTGATCACATTGCCTGCACAACAATGCACCAATACCCCCTACCTGTTAAAGGGGACTAATACACAGAATGAAAGAGAAAAAAACAGGACAATAAAGCAGGGGTTCCATAAGCAACAATGAACAGGAATGATCTTGGTGGTATCAGATCAGGGAACCAGTTTGTATCTAAATTTTGGAAAGTATGTTGTACTTGTCTCAAGGTACATCTATCCTTTTCTTTGGCATTCTATCCTCAATTGAATGGTCAGAGGGAACATCTGAATCAAAATCTAGAAATGCAGCTTAGGTATTTTGTCTGATAATCACAAAGATTGGTCATCTTACCCCCCTGCTGAGTTTTTATTAAACAATCATCGCAAAAAGTCTACCAGTAGGTCACCATTTTTTTTTTTTGGTGCTTTCAGGTTTCACCCTGAGTTCTGTGCTTTCAGTAGAGATGATTCTTCAGGGGTTGCTAAGGAGGAATGGATTTCTTTGTTGCTTTCTTCTGTATGGCAAGGGGTACAAAGCAACCTAAAGGTCATGGGGGACACATAAAAACACATTGCTGATAACAGACGCTCATCAGGTCTGGACTTGTGTGTGAATTATGTCCACCAGAAATATTAAATTGAAGATTCTTTTTTGGAACCTAGGTTCATTTGTCCATATAAGATTGATCAGCATTATCTACCATGTGGCCTTTCATCTTGAACTACTTCAAGCGCTTAAAAACTACAACGTATTTTATGGATGGTTGCTCAAGAAATATGTTGGGTCCTCTGAACCTTTACTGCTTCCTCTAGTGATTGTTGATGGTAACTTAGAATTTCAGGTGGCCAGGATTGTTGATTCCTGTTTTTGCAATACTTGGTAGATTGGAAGGGTTATGGTCCAGAAGAAAGAATGTGGATACCTGAATGGGAAGTTAATGCCAATAGGTTGGTGCATTCCTTCCATGCAGCTCAACCAGACAAACCTGGTTCTGAGGGTTCAGAGGCCCCTCGTTAAAGGGGGGGTATTGTCAAGAGTGTCCCTGCTGAGACCTCGGGAGTGGGGATCAGAAGGTTACAGCGGTTGGTTGATCACAGATCCATTTTAGAATCCGATCATCACTTATTCTGAGTAGGAGCATATTTATTTCTATTCAATGCTGAGAGTGTTAGGCTATGTTCCCACGGGACAATGTACCCGCTGATTTTGCCACGGAAAACCTGCGGATTTATCTGGATTTTCTAGATAAATGCTGGTTTTAGCAAGAACAGACATTCCCCATGTTATGCTATGGGATTTGGGGAGTGCTGTATCAATGCTGCAGTAAGTGCAGCTACGAAATATGCTGCGAATGTAACGCAGCACCAAGTGCTGCATGTCAATTATTCCTGCGGAAATAGCTGCGGATGTCCAGCCTCTCCACTATGGAGATAAAGGGCGGGAATTCCACAGGTAAGTCGCACGAATGTCCGCAGGTTTACCGCAGATACTTCGCTGGAATCCCGCAGCAATGGATATGCTGTGGGAAATCTGTGGACATACATGCGGGCACATAGCCTTAAGGTCTCTTTTCTATCCTTCTGAGATTAACTTGTATCTGTTAACCTCAGCTACAGCCATGCCCTTTTGCAATATAAACTCACTGCTTACTCTCTCCTTTGTCAGCTATAGTTTATACTATAACTGACCACTTTGAAGGAGCCTGGCTCTGGAGAAGTTGAGGTGTTGTTTCTATTACAGCTGAGAAGCTTACAGCTGGAGTAGCTGTGGAGAACTTCTTGTTGTATCTTTCTCCTATTTATCTTACCTTCCTTGTGTTATTTTATTTATTTTATTATAGTGGTGAGACTAGCTTGCTGGCCTTGGCACTAGTCGGGGTAAGTTCAGGGCCACATGATGGTACAAAGGTGGGAGGACCCATCTATGGACGTTAAGCAGTGCAGGGATCTGCCTCAGATGAGTGTATAAAGGTGACCCTGCTCCTCTTTCTCTAGCGCCAGGGCCATCCGTTTTATTGTTTTCCTGGTGTTCCTTTTGTTTTGCGTTATTTGATGGAGGTTCTCTCATCCCCCGACATGACATTCTGATCCTGAGAAAGGAGAGTATTTTTTATGAACAAGTAAATTGTTAAGTTGCTTTTTTTTAGAAGTGCATTGCAAATTTAGCACTGAAAGAAGATAGAAATAACCCATTTATAGAGAAAATTCATGTTCAGAAGCAAAGCCTTTTCTTTGTACATATTTCCAGTCAAATTGACAATAGAGTTATATTGTCCCTTGCTATCCAAGTTCTTTAAAATACAGTAGAAAAGTAGTACAATAGCAGAAAATTAGTACACCATGGGTGTGGTGGTAATCAAATATACAGTCATGGCCGAAAGAGTTGGCACCCTTGAAATTGTTTCAGAAAATGCTGTATTACTCCCCAAAAATTATTGTAATTACAAATATTTTGTCTTACATATGTTATTTCCTTTGTATGTATTGGAATAACACAAAACAAATACAGAAAAAAAGCAAATTTGACATACTTTCACACAAAACCCCCAAATGGACCTAACAAAATTTTTGGCACCCTGAACTTAATATTTGGTTGCATACAATATGGAATAAATAACTGCAATCAATCACTTATAACCATAAACAAACATCTTACACTTCTCAACTGGAATTGTGGCTCACTTTTTCTTTTAAAACAGCTCCAGTTCTCGAATATTTGAAAGGTGCCTTCTCCCAACAACAATTTTAAGATCTTTCCACAAGTGTTCAATGGGGTTTAGATCCTGCCTCATTTTTGGCCACTTCAGAGCTCCCCAGCGCTTTGCTTCCATCCATTTCTATGTGCTTCTATGTGCTTCTTGAAATATTGTTGGGGTCATTGTCCTCTTGTCCTGTTGTAATACCCATACCCTAGAAGAGAAACCAAACTTTCTGACATTGAACTCTACATTACAACCCAAAATCGTTTGGTAATCTTCAAATTTCATGATGCCTTGCATGCAGTTATGGCACCTAGTTGCAGAGGCAGCAAAACAACCCCAAAACTTCTTTGAGATCTTTGAATATCCACAATACTTGACTGTAGGTACTATGTTTATTCCTTTATAGGTCTCATTTCATTTTCGGAAAACAGTAGAATTATCATTCTCTAAGTTGGCTATAGTCAGCAGTGGAGTACTGCAGGGATCTGTGCTAGGATCGATTATTTTTAATCTCTTTATTAATGTCCTTGTGGATCGCATTGAGAGTAAAGTGTCAGCTTTTGCTGACACCAAACTATGTACGATATTAAAAACTGACATTGATAGTACAATATTACAAATCTATCTGGATTAGATGGTAGCACAGGTAGGCACTTGGCAATTGAGATTTAATGTTGATAAATGTAAAGAAATGCAGCTAGAACTCAGTAATCCTATTGCTGCCTACACATTAAATGGAAGTAAACTCGGTACTACAGTATAGAAGAAACACACTTGGATATTCTGGTTACAAGTATGTTGAGCAGCAGTACTCAATGTCAAGCAGCAGCTACAGAAGCAAACAATAATTTAGGGTGTATAAAAAGAGAGATTAAATCCTTGATCCTAATGTATTGTTAAACCTCTGTAAATCACTTGTAAGACTAATTTTGGAATATGCGATCCAGTTTTGGTGTTCACATTTTTAAAAGGATATTCAGAAGTTGGAGTCAGTTTAAAGGCGGTTTACTAGATTATTGCAAGGAATGGAAGGCCTCCCATATGATGAGAGGTTAAAAAAGTTGGACTTGTTTAGTTTAGAAAAAAGACGTCTCAGATTAGATCTCATTTATATGTATAATATAAAGGACTGGAACATGACTTATTCCTTCCAAAGACAATAGTAAGGACCAGCGGGCATACACTGCGAGTAAAAGAAAAGTGATTGAGGCAGCTAAATTGGAAAGGGTTTTTTAATTTTATAGTCAGACTGTGGAATACCCTACCACAAGAGGTAGTAATGGCAAATACTATTACAACTTTTAAAAAAGGGCTGGATGATTTCCTCAGTACACACAACATTGTTGGTTATAAATGATTTAGTAACAAAATGTAGAATTGGTGGAGGAAGATTGAACTAGATGGACCTAGGCCTTTTTACAACCTATGTAACTATGTAGCTATCATCTGTCCACAAAATGCTTTCCCAATAGGATTTTGGCTTATTCACGTACATTTTGGAAAACTGCAGTCTAGCTTTATGTCTCTGTGTCAGCAGTGAAATCCTCCTGGGTCTTCTACCTTATCAGTTAATTTCATTAAGATGTTGATGGATACTTCATCAATTTTTCTTTGCTATCCATGTCCAGGGAGATTAGCTACAGTTCCATGAGTTGTAAACTTATTGAATATGTTTCACACCGTAGACAAAGGATCTCTGGAGATTGACTGGTAACTTTGAGAATGTTGATATTTTTCAACAATTTTGGTTCTCAAGTCCTTAGACAGTTTTACTCTTATGTTATCCATGCTTTGTGTGGCACACACAGACACACAATGAAAAGATTGAGTCAACTTCTCTGTTGCTTTCAGGTGAGATTTTCATATTGCCCACATCTGTTACTTGCCACAGGTGCATTTGAATGAGCATCACATGCTTGAAATAAAGTTTTTTACTCCTAATTTTGGAAAGGTGCCAAAACAATTTTTTGTCCTGCGCGTTTTTGGAGTTTTGAGTGAAATTATGTTGAATTTGTCTGCTTTTATCAAGTTTTTTTGTATGGTTCCAATACACACAAAGGAAATTTACATTTGACAAAACAAGGGTAATTGCATTAACTTTTGTGGAGAAATACTTAATTTTCTGGAACAATTTCAAGGGTGCCAACAATTTTGGCCATGACTGTATAGTAATGAAATATTTATTTAAATTATTACAATAATAATTTTATAATAATTTATTTATGTAGCCTCAACATATTCCACAGCACTTTAACTCCTTCACGACCTTTGACGGATCTATCCGTCATGGAGCGTGTAAGGTTAAGCCCCGCCCCCTGCCGCCGCGCACATATGACCTGTTTTTAACAGCTGACATGTGTGCCTGCATGTTCCGAGTGGAATTGCATTCCACCTGGAACATTTAACCCCTTACATCTCGCTGCCAAAGTCTGGCAGTGAGATGTATATGCGCGCGGCCATGATTTTCACTTACCGCCGCCCCCACCGGAGGTCACGTGCACGATCACGTGACTTTCGGTGGTTGCCATAGTAGCACAGGGTCATGTGATGATGCCTGTAGCTAACATGACTCACTTCCTCTCAATGCCGGAATACAGCCAGCATTGAAAGTAAAGCACCGTATCTGCAGTTCTCAGTTCTGTAGCTGAGATCTGCAGATAGTGCAGAGCGATTGGATTGCTGATCGCTATGGCCTCCTAGGGGGACTAGTAAAATAAAAAAAAGTAAAAAAAAGTTTAAAAAAATAAAAAAAAACAAAAAAACCCTAAAAGTTAAAATCACCCCCCTTTCGCCCCATAGAAAATTAGAGTTAAAAAAATTAAAAGTATACACATATTTGGTATTTCCGCTTTCAGAAACGCCCGATCTGTCAAAATATAAAATCAATTAATCTGATCAGTAAACGGCGTAGCGGCAAAAAAAATTTCAAATGCCAAAATTACGTTTTTTGGTCGCCGCAAGTTTTGCGTAAACTGCAATAACAGGCGATCAAAATGTAGCATCTGCACAAAAATGGTGCCATTAGAAACGTCAGATTGAGACGCAAAAAATAAGCCATCAATGAGCCATAGGTCCCAAAAAAATGAGAATGCTACGGGTTTCAGAAAATGGCATAAAACGTGCATCACTTTTATTGGACAAACTTGTGATTTTTTTAACCCCTTATATACAATTAAATCTATACATTTTTGGTGTCTACAATCTTGCACCGACCTCAGGCATCACAATGACATATCAGTTTTACCACATAGTGAACACGGTGAATAAAATATCCCAAAAACTATTGTGTGATCACACTTTTTTTGCAGTTTTTTCACACTTGGAATTTTTTTGCTGTTATCCAGTACACTATATGGTAAAACTTATGGTTTCATTTAAAAGTACAACTCACCCCGCAAAAAACAAGCCCTCATATGGTAAGATTGACGGAAAAATAAAAAAGTTACGGCTCTCGGAAGAAGGAGAGCAAAAAACAAAAAAACGCAAAAACGGAAAGTGCCCGGGGGCTGAAGGGGTTAAAATTCACATTTACAAATTATAATATTTCAAATTCATTATGGGTGTTGCTTATTTCTTAAGAATATATTGATTTGCTAATGTAGTAGTTTATGTGTTAGGAAGCAAATCTAAATATCAAACTTTAATTTTAAATGGCAAGTACTGCAAATGTAAAGACATTTAAGCACCTAGAAATTGAATTTCTTTAGATTGTGTTTTTGTTCTTGCAATTATGTAAGAAATAACTAAGCATTTTGGTTCTGATAGCTTGCCAACAGATTGCATAAAAAGAGCATGGCATAGTTACTGCATGTAATTGTAAAACAGCTTGCCTCCTGATAGGAAGTTCATTGTGAATAATATTGTGTATGGTGGCTGTCCCAGTTAATGTACACTAATTATAGTTTAATTCTCTTGGGAAATATAAATGTAATGGTCAAATACAACACAAGCAGCTTTGGTATTATATAATATTATTAACTCTAAGCCTATATAATTCGGCACTACCATGTCTAGGAGATGTAGTGACAACCTCAGGAGAGTTATAGCTGAAGATGTACGTTACTACTCAGTATATATATAATAATCACACAACAGATAACATAATGTTAAAGATAGCATAATCACACACAATCACAAAGTTTATGTATTCATTTCATTTATATATATATATATATATATATACAGTACAGACCAAAAGTTTGCACACACCTTATCTCCAGAACAACTGTTAAGAGGAGACTTTGTGCAGCAGGCCTTCATGGTAAAATAGCTGCTAGGAAACCACTGCTAAGGACAGTCAACAAGCAGGAGAGACTTATTTAGGCTAAAGAACACAAGGAATGGACATTAGACCAGTGGAAATGTGTGCTTTTGTCTGATGAGTACAAATTTGAGATCTTTGGATCCAACCACCGTGTCTTTGTAAGAAAGGTGAACAGATGGACTCTACATGGCTGGTTCCCACCGTGAAGCATGGAGGAGGAGGTGTGATGGTGTGGGGGTGCTTTGCTGGTGACACTGTTGGGGATTTATTTAAAATTGAAGGCATACAGAACCAGCATGGCTACCACAGCACCTTGCAGCGGCGTGCTATTCCATCCGGTTTGCGTTTAGTTGGACCATCATTTATTTTTCAACAGGACGATGACCCCAAACACACCTCCAGGCTGTGTAAGGGCTATTTGACTAAGAAGGAGAATGATGGGGTGCTACACCAGATGACCTGGCCTTCACAGTCACCAGACCTGAACCCAATCGAGATGGTTTGGGGTGAGCTGGACAGCAGAGTGAAGGCAAAAGGGCCAACAAGTGCTAAGCATCTCTGGGAACTCCTTCAAGACTGTTGAAAAACCATTTCCGGTGACTACCTCTTGAAGCTCATCAAGAGAATGCCAAGAGTTTGCAAAGTAGTAATGAAAGCAAAAGGTGGCTACTTTGAAGTACCTAGAATATAAGACATATTTTCAGTTGTTTCACACTTTTTTAAGTATTTCATTCCACATGTTTTAATTCATAGTTTTGATGTCTTCAATGTGAGCTTACAATTTTCAGAGTCCTGAAAATAAAGAAAACTCTTTGAATGAGGTGTGTCCAAACTTTTGGTCTGTACTGTACTGTATATATATAAATATATATTATATATTTCATTTATATATTCATTTATGTATTAATTTCATTTATATATCTATTTTTATTATATGAGCAATTAAGAAAATAAATATGTATAAATATATTTATGTACATATATATCTCACAAAAGTGAGTACATGCCACCCATTAATATAGCTTTTCATGGGACAACACTGAAAATGTAACACTTAGATGCAATGTAAATTACCGTATTTTTCGGACTATAAGACGCACTTTTTCCCCCAAATGTTGGGGGAAATTGGGGGTGCGTCTTATAGACTGAATGTAGGGCTGTGGGGAATGAGGGTGCTGCGGTGGAGCGGGTCATCGGCGGCACTGTAGCGCCTACCGTGACCATGTGGGCCACTCATTTCATATGCACGCCCATCCTTCCGCCCATCATCTCTCAGCGCTGAAGCCGCGCTGACAGGTGGGCAGGATGATGGGCGGGGGGTGCACGCATAGTAAACAGCCGGCCCACGTGATCACCCCTGGCAACTACAGCCTGGAGTGATCATGTGCGGCTATATTCACTGCCCCCCGCGTACCATCATCAGCGCAGGGGGCAGTGAATAAGTACTATATACTCACTGTTCCCTGCAGCATCGCGATGTCCTCCTGTCTGCCAGCCAGCTGATCTGTGTAGAGAACGGTGAGCACTGGGATGATGTCATCACTGTGCGCACCACTCTCCACACACATCAGTGGGCCAGCAGACAGGAGGACATTGCGATGCTGCAGGGGAACGGTGACGGCTCCACACAGGTCAGCGGCACTGATGCTGTCCCAGAGAGGGAGATGATCGATGCTACTGAAATGAGGAAAAGTGAGTGTAAACGTTAATTTTTTTCTGTGCCATAGGATAAAGGCCATATAGCAGGATGGAGTATATAGCAGGATGAGGGCATATACCAGGATAGGGGTAGATTATGAGCAGAATGGGGGTATATAGCAGGATGAGGGTATATTATGAGCAGGATGGGGGTATATAGCAGGATAGAGGTATATAGCAGGATAGGGGTGTATAGCAGGATGAGGCTATGTAGCAGGATGGGGGTATATAGCAGGATGGGGGTATATAGCAGGATGGGCGTATTTAGCAGGATGGGGGTATATAGCAGGATGGGGGTATACCCCCATAACAGTGTCAGCAGTAGATCCTTGCCCCATAACAGTGTGTCATGACCACATTTATTGCTTAAAACTTTATTTTCCTATTTTCCTCCTCTAAAACCAGGGTGCGTCTTATAGTCCGAAAAATACGGTAGTTAGTTTCCAGTTTGTATAACAGTGTAAATTTGGTCTGACCTCTAAATAACTGAACACATAGCCATTAATGTCTAAACCACTGGCAACAAAATTGAGTAAACCCCTTAAGTGAGAATGGCCAAATTTTCCCAAAGTGTCAATATTTTTTGTGGCCCCCATTATTTTCAAGCTCTACCTTAATTCTCTTGGGCATGGAGTTCACTAGTAATTTACAGGAGCTACTGGAATCCTATTCCAATCCTCTGTGATGACATTACGAAGCTGGAGGATGTTTGAGACCTTACGCTTCTCCACCTTCCATTTGAGGATACACCACAGATGCTCAATATGGTTCAGTTATGGAGACATGCTTGGCCAGACAGTACCTTTACCTCAGTTTTTTTAGCAAGGTAATGGTCATCTTGAAGGTGTGTATGGGGTTGTTATCATGTTGGAATATGAGGGGAAGGTATCATGCTCTGCTTCAGTATATGACAGTACATGTTGGCATGGTTCTTTCAATGAGAGCTGTCAGCACTCATGCAGGCCCAAACAATTACAGTCTCACCATAATACTTAACTGCTGGCAAGACACATTTGTCATTGCACTCCTCACCTGGTTGCCATCACACACTCTTTATACTATCTGAATCAAATAAGTTTATCTTGGTCTCATCAGACCACAGGACATGGTTACAGTACTCCATAACCTTAGTCTTCGTGTCTTCAGCAAACCTTTTGGAGGCTTTCCTGTGCATCATCTTTAGGAGAGGCTTCTTTATGGGATGATGCAGACCAATTTGATGCAGTTTACGGTGTATGGTCTGAGCACTGACAGGCACAGACCCCCCCATTCCTTTAACTTCTGCAGCAATGGTGGCAGAACTCATATGTCCCTTTTGAAAAGGTAACCTCTGGACATGATGTTGAGCACAACTTCTCATCACAGCATTCTGGGATAAGTGAAGCGTCTCCACAAACTCAAGGAACACTGGGGTGGGCCTTTGGGGTGGAAAACTGCATTTGTGAATATTGCCGCAGTCTTCATTACTTTTACATCTCTTAAACATTAACAACATGGAAGAGGCTAGGAGCCATTTGGGGAGCTGCATTTTATGTTATATGTTCACAAACGTGTCAGTGGAAAAGCCAAAACACCTACCACTTACCTGGGGGTTAGCAGCCAGTATCTGTTTGGATTACCCTTAGCTAGCAATAGAAAATGCAGCGGGAGCTCACGCATTTTTTTTAAATTATTTATTTAAATAACTAAAAAAAAATGGGCTTCCCTGTATTTTGATTGCCTGACATCACAGTATTGTAAAAATAAATAAATCATTAAAAAAGGACGTAGCGCTCCGCGGTATTTTTGATTCTTAGCGCAGAAAAAGCAGACGGCTATGGGCTGCCACCCCCATCTGCCTGGCGTTACCTTGGCTGGCAATCAAAATACAGGGAAGCCCATTAATTATTTTTTATTTAAAATATTAATTAAAAAAAAATGCGTGGGCTTCCTCCTGTATTTTGATTGCCAGCCAGGTAAAGCCAGGCAGCTGGGAGCTGGGATTCTTGGCAGCCTGCAGCCGCCCCTGGAAACGGCGCATTGTTTCTTAGTGCCAATTCCAGGTGCTTTACCCGGCTTGTCCAGTGACTGTGATAGCGGTGGCTCGCTGGGTAATAAAGTGGTTAATACCAGCTACTAAGGTACTAAGCCCGAAATTCATGGTGTCACGCCAAAATAGACATGGTCACCATGAATTTCTAGGAAGCAGTAAAAAAACACAACACAGAGAATTTTTTTTTATTAGAAATAAAACAAAAAAACATTTAGAGACTCCATATTTATTATAAAAAAAATCCTTAGTCCGACGTAATCCACAGGTAGAGCAATGTCAGTTTCATCATTCTGTACAGACACAGTCTATACACAGTGAGAAGCAAAGAGCAAAGTCAGCTCTGCTTAAGCCCTGTGCACAGACAGTGTCTATACACAGTGAGAAGCACAGAGAGCCATGTCATCTCTGCTACATCGCTCTGGACAGAGCGATGCAGCAGAGGCTGACAGGGGATGATTGCACTTTCGTCTCGCATTGCATCACCCCACTCTCTCGACGACAGGAGTGCCTCAGCTGTGGAAATATATGCAGCTGACCCGCTGCCGTCTGGAGATTGTGCGCCGTGATGCGATGATACTCGCATCACGGCGCACCAGGACCTGTGATGACGTCATACTCACATGACCATTGTGTAGCCAATGAGGTAATACAACATTCACACATGACTGGTCACATGGGTATGACGGGACGGTCATGGCAGGTCCTTTTAGCCAGAGGTGCTTACCGGGGGGAGCAGCAATGATAGGACGGACGCGGAAACAGAAGCGCTGGGAGACAGAGTCTGAAGGACGCGTCGCGGGACCTGTAAGTATGGTCATAATGTTTTTTTAATAACATGCTTTTTTTTTAACAACCCCTGGACCCGAACTGTAACACGAACGTCCTAGAAAGCTCGTATTCAGGGTCGTGTGCACGAACACCATGTATTCGGTACGGACCCCGAACTTTACAGTTCGGGTTCGCCCATCCCTATTCCTGAGTTAAAACATTAGCATTCTTGTTTCTAAATTATTATGAACTTGTTTTCTTTGCATTATTTGGGGTTTGAAAGCAATGCTTTTTTTGTTATTTTGACCATTTCTCATTTTCAGAAAATAAATGCAAAATTAATTGCTTGGAAATTCGGAGACATGTTGTCAGTAGTTTATAGAATAAAAGAACCATTTACATTGTACTCAAAAATATACCTATAAAGAGAAAAATCTGAAAACCTGAACATTTTGGAATGATGTCTTAATTTTTGGCAGAGCTGTATATGTGTATGTGTATATATATATATATATATATATATATATATATATATATGTATATATATATATATATATACACACACACACACACACACACACACACACACACACACACACACACACTGTGTGTGTATACAGTCAGGGCCAGAAATATTTGGACAGTGACACAAGTTTTGTTATTTTAGCTGTTTACAAAAACATGTTCAGAAATACAATTATATATATCATATGGGCTGAAAGTGCACACTCCCAGCTGCAATATGAGTTTTCACATCCAAATCGGAGAAAGGGTTTAGGAATCATAGCTCTGTAATGCATAGCCTCCTCTTTTTCAAGGGACCAAAAGTAATTGGACAATGGACTCTAAGGGCTGCAATTAACTCTGAAGGCGTCTCCCTCGTTAACCTGTAATCAATGAAGTAGTTAAAAGGTCTGGGGTTGATTACAGGTGTGTGGTTTTGCATTTGGAAGCTGTTGCTGTGACCAGACAACATGCGGTCTAAGGAACTCTCAATTGAGGTGAAGCAGAACATCCTGAGGCTGAAAAAAAAGAAAAAATCCATCAGAGAGATAGCAGACATGCTTGGAGTAGCAAAATCAACAGTCGGGTACATTCTGAGAAAAAAGGAATTGACTGGTGAGCTTGGGAACTCAAAAAGGCCTGGGCGTCCACGGATGACATCAGTGGTGGATGATCGCCGCATACATTCTTTGTTGAAGAAGAACCCGTTCACAACACTCTCAGTGAAGTAGGTGTATCTGTCTCTAAGTCAACAGTAAAGAGAAGACTCCATGAAAATAAATACAAAGGGTTCACATCTAGATGCAAACCATTCATCAATTCCAAAAATAGACAGGCCAGAGTTAAATTTGCTGAAAAACACCTCATGAAGCCAGCTCAGTTCTGGAAAAGTATTCTATGGACAGCTGAGACAAAGATCAACCTGTACCAGAATGATGGGAAGAAAAAAGTTTGGAGAAGAAAGGGAACGGCACATGTTCCAAGGCACACCACATCCTCTGTAAAACATGGTCGAGGCAACGTGATGGCATGGGCATGCATGGCTTTCAATGGCACTGGGTCACTTGTGTTTATTGATGACATAACAGCAGACAAGAGTAGCCGGATGAATTCTGAAGTGTACCGGGATATACTTTCAGCCAAATGCCGCAAAGTTGATCGGACGGCGCTTCATAGTACAGATGGACAATGACCCCAAGCATACAGCCAAAGCTACCCAGGAGTTCATGAGTGCAAAAAAGTGGAACATTCTGCAATGGCCAAGTCAATCACCAGATCTTAACCCAATTGAGCATGCATTTCACTTGCTCAAATCCAGACTTAAGACGGAAAGACCCACAAACAAGCAAGACCTGAAGGCTGCGGCTGTAAAGGCCTGGCAAAGCATTAAGAAGGAGGAAACCCAGCGTTTGGTGATGTCCATGGGTTCCAGACTTAAGGCAGTGATTGCCTCCAAAGGATTCGCAACAAAATATTGAAAATAAAAATATTTTGTTTGGGTTTGGTTTATTTGTCCAATTACTTTTGACCTCCTAAAATGTGGAGTGTTTGTAAAGAAATGTGTACAATTCCTACAATTTCTATCAGATATTTTTGTTGAAACCTTCAAATTAAACGTTACAATCTGCACTTGAATTCTGTTGTAGAGGTTTCATTTCAAATCCAATGTGGTGGCATGCAGAGCCCAACTTGCGAAAATTGTGTCACTGTCCAAATATTTCTGGACCTAACTGTATATATATATATATATATATATATATATATATATATATATATATATCTATATACACACAATACACACACACATATGGACAAACTAGTCGCATGCATTGCTCAGGTGTGATTGGGCCATGCCATACAAACACTCTTCAAACTCTGAAGATTCTGTGGGTGCCATCTATGAACTCTGAGCTTTAGTTCCTTGCATATATTTTTTATTGGATTAAGGTGATTGGTTGGGCCATTCTTGCAGATATATTATCTTTCTCTGAAATCAATTGAGAGTTTCCTTGGCTGTGTACTTGGGAACATTGTCTTGTCTGCAATGTCCACCCTTGTTTCATCTTCATTATCATAGCAGATGGCAGCATATTTTTATTAAGAATGTTTTGGTACATTTGTCTATTCCATCTCCCTTCAAATTAAAGTTTACCAGTGCCGTGTGCTAAACAAGAGTCCCACACCGTGATTTCCCACCTCCCACTGTTGGTATGGTGTTTTTGGGGTGATATGCCTTGTTTTTTGGTCTCCACACATGGTGATTAAAATGGCATGCAAAGAGTTTAATTTTGGTCTCATCTAACTAAATTATATTCTCCCAGTATTTCACAGGCTTGTCTAAATGTTGAGCAAAATTTAAATGCATTTGAACATGCTTATTGTTCAGCAATGGAGTCTTGCATGGTGAGCATGCATACAGGCCATGGAGGTTGAGGGCATTACTTTTTGGTTTCTTTGAAACAATTGTTCCTGATGATTCCAGGTCTTTCTGTAGCTCTCCACAGCTGGTCCTTGGCTCTTGGACAACTATTCAGATAATACAGGTGCGCAATATTTGGGTTTATGAAAATTATTTCAAATCCAATGACTGATTCATATACTTTCTAATGCCCTGATTTGAAAAAACACTCCTATTTTTAACTGTCATGTATGGATTTTGCACAAAATGTGAAATTACGTACAAGCGAGACGAATAAGTAAAATCTTTATTGTAGCTAAAAATGTTCACGATATTATATAAAAAAAATTATTTACCTTTCATTCTGCAACTTTATTGGAAATTAATTCTTGCGCCTTTTCCTTTTCTCTTTAAAGCTTCTCTTGATACCTTTCCTCTCATAGAAAGTTTGTGGATCTTCTCTGTGAACTATCCAGCAGTAGGCCCCCCATCATTTTCACATTCCATCCTTGGTATTGTCGTTTCATCTTCTTTATATCCTGATAAAAAGTTTCTCCTTGATCTTCACTAAAAGCACCAAGGTTTTCAGAAAAGTAGCCCAAATGACAATGTAAAAAAATATAAACTGTTCTCCAGGATGGAATTAAATTTTGGATCTTTGTTGTTACATAGTTACATATGTTGAAAAAAGCCCTAAGTCCATATAGTTCAACCTTCCTCCACCAATTATACATTTTGTCATTAAATCATTTATAACCGACAATGTTATGTGTACTGAGGAAATCATCCAGCCCTTTTTTAAAAGCTGTTATAGTGTCTGCCATTACTACCTCTTGTGGTAGGGAATTCCACAATCTGACTACTCTAACTTTAGAGAGGTTTTTCTTATTTAGCTGCTGGAATTTCCTTTTTTTCCACTCACAGTGAGTGCCCCCTGCTAGTATTGTCTTTGGCAGGAATAAGTCATGTGCCAGTCCTTTATATTGACCAGTCATGTATTTATACATATAAGATTCCAACTGAGATGTATTTTTTCTAAGCTAAATAAATCCAACTTTTTCAACCTCTCATCATATGGTAGGCCTTCCATTTTTGGTAGTAGTCTAGTTCTCTGGCTTTAAACTAACTCTAACTTCTGAATGTCCTTTTTTTAAAATTTGAAACCCAAAACTGAATCCCATATTCTAGATGTGGCCTTATAAGTGGCTTATAGAGGAGTAGCAATAATATTTTTACACCCTTTATAGAATCATAAAATGGTTGGTAGGGACCTAAAGGGCCATCGAGTCCAACTCCCTGTGAGAACAGGTTTTCCCAAATCATCCCAGCTATATGTTTATCCAGCTTCACTTGAAGATTTCCATTGATGGAGAGCTCTTAACCTCTCATGGCAGTCTGTTCCACTCTCTGACTGCCCTCACCACCAAAAAGTTTTTTTTAATGTGTAACCTTTTTCTCCTTCCTTTTAGCTTCCTCCCATTGTTTCTTGTACTTCCTTCTGGTAATGAGAATAGAGTAGTTCCCTGTGAACTGTGGCTACCTTTCAGATATTTGTAAACTGCTCTTAAGTATCTGAAACGTAGTCACCGTGCAGAGGGAACTACCATTTGGTAGTTTGATATAATCTGTGTTGCAGGACTTAGTTAGCCTCATACTGAAAGGGTTAACTGTAGGGCTAGCCCATGTCTTGGGAAAATTTAGATGGGCACACGAGAAGTTAATGTCAATTGGAGTTGAGCTTTTGAAGTAGAATGAATGATTGCTGTAAGGAAAGGACACAACTTGGAGTATGTGTTTCACAACAAAAGATTCTCAGGCTAGCCAATTCCAGAAGTCCTATTTGTAACTGATTGCTATACAACCAGAGTGTAGAGATTGCAAGAGTAAAGCAAAGCAGGTTCCTTACATCTGCAATGAGTACAACCATAGCATAACAGAGTTGAGACAGGTGTAATTCTCCTAGGCAGTTAGAAGGAGTGGGCTACAAAGGGCACCGTATTTGCCGATTCTGGAGGATTAGAGAACTCCTATTCCCACCAGGAGGAGATATAAAAGTAAACCTGTAGTGGAGGATAAAGAAAATGAGGTTTAGAGCTGGGAAACCTGAAAAGTACTCTGACACTTATGTATAATATCAAGATCATTGACTTGCCGAATTTGATACCTATATATAGAATGCCTTTGTATGATACAGAAGAAAAGTCTCATACGTATTGTGCCTGCTATCGTCTATTGAAGTTGTGTTTAAAGAATTCCAGTAAAAATATTTTATCTTTTTACAAACGGATTCTGGTTTACCTGATTATTTGCATATTAGCAAGGTTCCCATACCATCAAACGACTTGTGGCCTGAATAGGAGTCTACTGTCAGTACCTAGAACATACACACTCAGTGGTACCATAACCAGATGTGGTGGAACCGCGACGCAAACCTCGCCATGGATGGTCCCTTATAATTGAAATACTAACAAGCTAAAATAAAAAAAATGAAAAAAGTTAGGCTTCATGCACAGAATCCTATGAAAATGTCCATACGTTCATCATTTTGTACCAAGCTGAAAACTATTTTATACAGTTTTCATATGATCTCAATATTTTTAATGTAAACTTTTGTGTTCAGTAAAAAGTATAGCATCAGTTTAATAAACTGCTACACAAATTCCATAAGTTGTGTTTCCAAAGACTTGTGTGTTCCTTTTTTTTACTTCACTACCAGTTACTATTGCCAGCAGCTTTTGAAATAAACCAGTACTGGTTTTCCAGCACATAGTTTGTATGTATGTGTTGACGTGCACAGTTGTGATATTTGAAGTTTTTGGGTTTTTTACTATTTTGTTAGTATTAGATATCCATATCCCCCTGTCCTCAGTTACTGTGCTACTAAAAACATTCTTTGGCGGCTAAACATCTTCAGAAAGACTGTAGTGAAATATAAGGGAAGAGGAGGACTGTTTCCCCAAATAAGCATGACCATGATGAAGACGTGTAATGCATCAAAACGCGTAGTCTAATACTGGGCATATAGGATTATGATTTTTTTTTTTCTAGATCTATACAGAATGGTATTTTAACATTTTTGAAAATAGAAGCTATTTTTTATTTGGACATCCTGAAGTGACACGCTGGATCAATTTGTCTTTGTTCCTTATTTCCCCAAATAAGATGTATTTCAAAGACTTATGCATGTACATATACTATTGATTTATGCAAAAACTACATGCAAGTACAGATATACATTATATATAAAAGTAAAATATTCTGCTATTCAGAAATTTTTATATTGCCATTGTGCTGTATTATTAATGGCGAGCATTATAATTTCAAAGTACAAATTGCATTATGACAGCTTTATGAGTTGAATCATAAGTTCTTATTACCTTTATAATGAATATCAAAGTTAATGTCAATTGTATCCTTCAGTGCCACCTACAAATGTGCATTGTTCTTGGTTTTCAAGTGACACTTCAATAAATATGCATTTTTCATTTTATGCTCAAAATTGCAGACCTGTTGACTATAAAATGTTTCCCCTCAGAAAACTCAGAGATCCTTTCATTCTTTTAAAATAAAAATCTAATTTATAACTTAAAAGGAAATTGGAAATATGATAGATTTAAATTGGATTTTATATCTAGACTCGCAGGAAGAACAAAGGCACAAATATCACTGGAAGTAGTTGTACTTAGATATAGTTATTATGAGTGATGTATAATTTAAAAATATTCTTCAACTTTAAAAATCTTTAGGGTATTCAGTAACATTTCAGAAAAAAAGTTTGAGCTGTAGCCATTTCCACCTTTCTAGTATACATATTACATTAAAGCAGATCTGTTAGAAGATTTCACAACACAAACTGCATACATTACTGTATAGATCAGTGATGGCGAACCTGTGGCACTCCAGCTGTTGCAAAACTACAATTCCCATGATGCCTGGCCATTCAAAGCAAAAGCTTTGGCTGTGAAGACATGATGGGAATTGTAGTTTTGCAACAGCTGGAGTGCCACAGGTTCGCCATCACTGGTATAGATCATTTTTTACCTGAGGAGGCCAACATGTTTTATTTAAAATGCATGTCAGAATGATGGTATAATTCTGAATTTATCAGATTTCATGAGTTTGCCTAAAGAATGAGGAATCATTGGTCCAAGTGCATTCACTCTGCCTGAGAGCTGAAGCTTGTACTGAGCAGTGTGAGGAACAGCAACAGGGAGGAGGGACAGTGAGAAGTTGTCAATCAGACTAAGTTGGTGGCGATTTTATTTTAAACTTTATTAAACTATTATATTTTGGGACAGATTGGCTGCTTAACGGTTGGCAAAATTGGGGCCAATGTAGTCAGAGACAGTGACACAGAAGTTAAAACAGGACTTCTGCTGTTTATTTTTGGTCTACAAAATTAGTGCAAAGCCTTTACATCCAGACACAAAACATAAATTAACCCCTGCTCAGCTGAGTACTATCTAAATATTAGCTTTTCTCACTATTCAATTGGCCTACTACCAACCATCAGAAAAGAGAAACTAAAGGGATGTGTTTCCTTGCACTAATAGCACCAACTTAAGACTAGCAGTCTTCAGTAATCGAGTCTCTTTGATGGACACCTTTCTCTCTTCAGTCACTTTTCCTCCAGCTGTACAGCTGCACTGAGGGCAACGAGGAAAATCAGACCCCAAGGGAAGGACAGACCTGAAGCCTTAACTTGCCTATCATTTCATCAATGCTAAGGTCCAAAAGGGAGTTACCAAAGTCCCCATCAAACAATGCCTTGCTAGGGACACCAACCTTTTCTAAACTCCTTTTACCTCAACCAGTTTTTTGTAGATCCTAATTCCTGCATATTAGTATGCACATGAGAAGAGAATTGGGAGAAAAATAGCAATTCCTGGCTACATATCTTGTATCTATCTCACATCATATATATTGACATGGATTATCAAAGAATATACCAGTTTTATCAGACGTAACAGACACATCTAATAATGTATGCAGTGTAGTGACTTTAGTTCATATTCTATATTCAAGGACTTTGCATTAGTCATTGTTTATTCTTAAATATAGCATGTAGGGTAGTCCAGGATTGCTTTCACAATTCTGTAGACTTCAGGAGTAAAATCCATCAGCATTTTTTTATGCTTCATACTGCACAAAGTGTGCATTTTAAGATTTGTTACCTTTATAGTGTATAGAAAATGTGCAACTTTATCAACAGTATATTGTTGAAGATGATCTTTTCAGCAAGCTAAATAACTGTGGCCCAAAAAAATCAGAGTTATTTCAACGCTCACAGTAACGGTTACTCATGATCAGTACAAGATAAACAGTGATATATATTTACAAAGTTAATCATCTTTCTATATGATTCATACTTCTAATTGATAATTAAAATCCTACATGTATTTATACGCAGCCTATTATAATTGTTACGGGGGGGCCGGCAGATTAGGACCAGGGGGTATATATCCTAATCGCCAGTCGGGGCCCACCGTGCTCCAGATGACAAAGGAGCTGCTGGCACCTGAGGGTTAGGCGGAGACTATAGAGCTGGATGGCTCTGAGATAACCCAGGAACTCTGGGAACCGGTCACGTGTGTTGGGACACGTCAGACCGGACGACAACCCGATTAGCGTTTTGGTGCACCTAGCGCTACACCAACCACGTGTGCAGGAATCACGTCAGGCCGGGTGGTAACCAGGTAGCGTTGACCGGAAGACCGCCACGAAAGCGCCCTGTCTGCCACGTGTGTAGGACACGTCAGGCCGAGCGGTCCTCCGATTAGCGTTTCTGGCCACCTCTCGACTGGCCACGTGTGTGTAGGACACGTCAGGCCAGATGGGTACACCAGTAGCGTTAACCGGGAAGCCGAGGAGGATAAGGAACACCCTGTTAACTCCACAGGGGTCCTGGGGTACACTGTCCGTGCGCGTAGGGGGCACAACCGGACAGGTGGCCCAGCAGGTGCGTTGTCCGTGTGCATAGGGGGCACAATCAGACAGGTGGCGCAGCAGGTGCGTTGTCCGTGTGCGTAGGGGGCACAATCGGACAGGTGGCGCAGCAGGTGCGTTGTCCGTGTGCGTAGGGAGCACAATCGGGCAGGAAGCACAGCAGCCGCAACCCAGTTAACGCCACTGGGCTGCTATAGCAAGACTGAAACGGCAGGAGGGAAGCACGGCGCCTGACCCTGATGTGCCGAGCCACGAATCTTGGCATGACAGGCACCGTTCGCCTAACCCTACCTACCGCTTCCCAACATAGGCTTATGCCGCAATGAGGCTCTAACATGGAGGTGTGCTCTGACTGAGCAAAAGTGAAGACTGCGCACCTCCATGTTGTCTCCAGCCCCTTTTATAATCTGGGTCCGCCCCAAACCCAGGGTGGAACCACCAAGGTCCAATAGCAGAGTGCCATGTCATCAGTGACGTCACATGCGACCTATCCGGAACCGCCACGTCATTGATGACCTCATGGCAGCCACGCCCCAAACACTTCACCAGTCATCGTCTGACGACCAATACTGAGGTGCCAGATCATAGGGGCGGGCCTCTGCGAACCAGTCCGGAGTTGCCACGTCATCAGGACACCTGACACTCTCTGCCCTATCAGGGCCTGCCACCTCACGGACATGCTCAGTGAGGTCCTTACCAGACCTAGCCTCTGATGCACTAAGTGCCTGAGAATGCTCAGTAGCCTGAGCCACAGGCTTAGAAAGCAGACTATCAGTTTGAGCATGCTCAGTAGCCTGAACTGAGGACTTAGTCTCAGACATAACACAAACAGGCTGAGCATGCTCACTATGCAAAACACCGGGCTTAAACACTGGCTGGGGTAAATCGGTGCACGCATGCGCACTAGCCGCCTCTCCACACTTAGACGTGGTGGAAGGAACAGCCAACTGGACGACCCGAGGCACGGCCAAGAATGGCAGCCGGCACCTGGGCGCAACAGGAATCGCAGCAGGCTGCTTGCGGCTATGGCGGTGCCGGTTCATAACAATAATGTTACTTTGGGACATTTACATTTACTATTTTACTATTCAAAATATGTAACCTATAAAGATGACTGAATCAAGTTTACATTAATCAAATTTACTTTATTCCAAATTTCAAATTATAATGAATCTGAGATTTTGGGGATTAAATTTGTGTGAACCTAGGAAAAGGCAGTTGACCAGCTCCATTTTGCTAGGATCTGAGGTGGAAATGAGTTAATAAAAAACACAAACAACTTCAATTCCCGCCTATCTTCAGTCTCCACAGACTGATGTGTCTCTTTCCTCTTCTGTTAAGCTCTTCTTTCTTCTTCTTCAGTCTTATCTTCCTTTGATCTGGGTTACACAAGCTCTGCCACAGCTGAGTTGCTCACTTGTCTTGTCAAAAGGGGTATGATACACATCAATTACTGGGGCCTAATCTGCTACAGCACCAGCAAAGGAAGACTGGAATGCGGAAGAGGAGCCTATCAAAAGAAGTAGGAAGCACATATATTATATAGTCATTACAAACAAAACCCAAAAGTCATTAACTCGGAAAATTAGAATAATTACCACAAAACACCTACAAAGGCTTCCTAAACATTTAAAATGGTCCCTTAGTCTGGTTCAGTAGACTACACAATCATAGGGAAGACTTCTGACTTGATAGTTATCCAGAAGGCAGTTACTGACACACTTCACAAGGAGGCTAAGCCATAAAAGCTCATTGCTAAAGAAGCTGGCTGTTCACAGAGTGCTGTATCCAAGCATATCAATGGAAAGTTGAGTGGAAAGAAAAAGTGTAGTAGAAAAAGGTGCACAAGCAACTGGGATTACTGCAGCCTTGAAAGAATTGTTAATAAAAGACCATTAAAAAATTTGGGGGAGATTCATAAGGAGTGGACTGCTGCTGGAATCAGTGCTTCAAGAGCCACCACACACAGACGTATCCAGGGCATTGTGTCAAGCTACTCATGACCAATAGACAACACAACAAGTGTCTTACCTGGGCCAAGAAGAAAACTACTAGACTGTTGCTCAGTGGCCCAAAATTTTGCTTTCTGATGAAAGTGAATTTTGCATTTCATTTGAAAAATAAGGTCCCAGAGTTTGGAGGAAGAGTGAAGAGGCCACAATCCAAGCTGCTTGAGGTTTAGTGTGGCGTTTCCACAATCAGTGATAGATTGGGGAGCCATGTCATCTGCTGGTGTAGGTCCACTGTGTTTTATCAAAACCAAAGTTAGCGCATCAGTCTATCTGGAAATTTTAGAACACTTCATGCTTCCCTCTGCCGACAAGCTTTTTGAAGATAGAAATTTAATTTTCCAGCAGGACTTGGCACCTGTCCACATTGCCTAATGTACCAATACCTGCTCTAATAACCACAGTATCACTGTGCTTGATTGGCCAGCAAACTCGCCTGACCTAAACCCCATAGAGAATCTATGGGGTATTGTCAAGAGGAAGATGACAGATACCAGACTCAACAATGCAGACGAGCTGAAGACTGCTATCAAAGCAACCAGGGCTTCCATAACTCCTCAGCAGTGCTACAGGCTGATCGCCTCCATGTCATGGTGCATTGATGCAGGAATTCATGCAAAAGAAGCCCCAGCCAAGTATTGAGCGCATTTACTGTACAGAGTTTTCAGAAGGCGCCAACATTTCTGAGTTTTAAATAATTTTTTCAGTTGGTCTTTTATAATATTCTAATTTTCTGAGATTATGAAGTTTGGGTTTTCATTGTCTGTAAGCCATAATCATCAACATTAACAGAAATAAACACGTGAAATAGATCACTCTATTTGTAATGACTCTATATAATATATCCATTTCCCGTTTTGTATTGAATTACTGAAATAAATTAACTTTTTGATGATATTCTAATTTATTGAGATGCACCTGTATATTGATGTGAATCTTCCCCCTGAATGGAATTTGCCAAATCCAATTTAATGAAGTTTGTTTAACTCAAGTATCCTACCAAGATACAGTTTGTCAAGTGTAATTTTTTTGGTACAAGCAAAATGTACAATTTTTGCATCTTATATGCATTATGAGTGTGAATTTTATTTTCATTTCATTTCATTTTCAGCCTGTGTATATTTGATTAATAATAGGACTAAAAGTATCAGAACGGTATTAAATAAAGAGTATACGTGTAATGTTTAAAAACAAAAAAAAAATCAAATTTTAACAATACTATACTTCTGTATTTAAAAAGGGCTATGATGATGGCTTTGGAGAGGATTATGATGAGCAGAGCTATGAGGATTATGAGAACAGTTACTCCACACAACCACAGAGGTAAGAAAATTATATGATTATGAGTCCCTGCTATTCATGATAACTTTGGGAATTGGACGTTTAAACATAAATGATAAAAACTTTAAATTAATTCTGATATTATTGTTTTATAATAGTACAAAAGATGTATAAGATGCTCTTCGATATGTTCCTTGTCATGGTGCTTTTTTTCATTCAGTTGGTTAAATAAAAATATTGTAGTAACTACCTAGTTCTCGGGGCTGCCAGTTTTAGATTCAACATGTCTGCAATCAATGTCATCAATAAGTTTACATAATGGTGAGATAAGTTTGTAAATTGTGATAAAGAGGAGCATGCCATTTTCACATGACTAAGGTTGATCTAAAAGAAATTCTGAAATAATAAAAAAATAGGAAACATATTTATAATAAATATGTATACATAGGGAGAAGCTGGAAGGAAGACTCAAGGTGCAAATCATTTCACAGCACCGCAAACCAGGGATATACAGTAAATTTTTAGACACTTATCTAGGGGTATTTGTACACATTGACAACAACTACCATCAGAACAAACACATGGCGAAAACTAATACACTGTGTGCAGAATTATTAGGCAAATGAGTATTTTGATCACATGATAATTTTTATACATGTTGTCCTACTCCAAGCTGTATAGGCTTGAGAGCCAACTACCAATTAAGTAAATCAGGTGATGTGCATCTCTGTAATGAGGATGGGTGTGGTGTAATGACATCAACACCCTATATAAGGTGTGCTTAATTATTAGGCAACTTCCTTTCCGTTGTCAAAATGGGTCAGAAGAGAGATTTGATGGGCTCTGAAAAATCCAAAATTGTGAGATGTCTTGCAAAGGGATGCATCAATCTTGCAATTGCCAAACTTTTGAAGCGTGATCACCAAATAATCAAGCGTTTCATGGCAAATAGCCAACAGGGTTGCAAGAAGCGTGTTGGGCAAAAAAGGCGCAAAATAACTGCCCATGAATTGAGGAAAATCAAGCATGAAGCTTCCAAGATGCCATTTGCCACCAGTTTGGCCATATTTCAGAGCTGTAACGTTACTGGAGTATCAAAAAGCACAAGATGTGCCATACTCATGGACATGACCAAGGTAAGGAAGGCTGAAAAACGACCACCTTTGAACAAGAAACATAAGATAAAATGTCAAGACTGGGCCAAGAAGTATCTTAAGACTGATTTTTCAAACATTTTATAGACTGATAAAATGAGAATGATTCTTGATGGGCCAGATGGATGGGCCAGAGGCTGGATCAGTAAAGGGCAGAGAGCTCCACTCCGACTCAGACGCCAGCATGGTGGAGGTGGGGTACTGGTATGGGCTGGTATCATCAAAAATGAACTTGTGGGACCTTTTTGGGTTGAGGATGGAGTAAAGCTCAACTCCCAGACCTACTGCCAGTTTCTGGAAGACAATTTCTTCAAGCAGTGGTACAGGAAGAACTTGGTATCGTTCAAGAAAAACATGATTTTCATGCAGGACAATGCTCCATCACATGCATCCAACTACTCCACAATGTGGCTGGCCAGTAAAGGTCTAAAAGATGAAAAAATAATATCATGGCCCCCTTGTTCACCTGATCTGAACGCCATAGAGAATCTGTGGTCCCTCTTAAAATGTAAGATCTACAGGGAGAAAAAACAGTACACCTTTCAGAACAGTGTGTGGAAGGCTGTGGTGGTTGCTGCACGCAATGTTGATCGTAAACAAATCAAGCAACTGACAGAATCTATGGATAGCAGGCTGTTGAGTGTCATCATAAAGAAAGGTGGCTATATTGGACACTAATTTTTTTATGGGTTTGTTTTTCAATGTCAGAAATGTTTATTTCTAAATTTTGCGCTGTTATATTGGTTTACCTGGTGAAAATAAACAAGTGAGATGGGAATATATTTGTTATTAAGTTGCCTAATAATTCTGCACAGTAATAGTTACCTGCACAAACAGATATCCACCTAAGATAGCCAAATCTAAAAAAAACCCCACTCCAACTTCCAAAAATATTAAGCTTTGATATTTATGAGTATTGTGGGTTGATTGAGAACATAGTTGTTGATCAATAATAAAACAAATCGTCTAAAATACAAATTGCCTAATAATTCTGTACACAGTGTATACTCTAAGTAAAATGCATGCAACAAACAAGAATTTTAAAACCATTGCCATAGATTTTTGCCAATACAGAAAATAGGATATGCAGTTCTGCTTTAGAAAACTGTGAAACCTTTTTGTTTCTTCTTGCTATTGTTTCCATTAATCTAAAAAAAAACCCATTAGCATATTAGCAATTTTTCTTTAAAAAATTGGAGGATGTGAGTCTGCTCTTAAATTCTATTTTTTTAATGACATTTTTAAAGGTCCCATTGATTACTCCTTGACACCAAAAACTAAAATTCTAAAAATAAGTATTTTACAAGCTAGTGGCCAGAGTGTGGCGGTAATGCAGTTTCAATCCTATGCTTCCTAATCCACTTATAAAGGTGAAACACGCCACTCATAATAAGAATATTGCATATAAATTACCGTACTCGTAAAACCCTTGGTGTTTGTATTCCTAGCTTCTAAGCCTTTGCATGATGTTGGCTTCTTGCTGTAATATTGCTAAGTACCAGTTATCATACTTTGAACACACAGGAAGCAATAATTGATTAAAGGCTTAATAGTATGGTTTATAAATGTTAATTATGGTGCCGAATTGAAAGCCCGTGTTTTTCACCTCTTATCTATGTTGTGCATCAGAAGCACAGTACCCAACACAAAAGAAGTTAAATCCTACAAGTGAAGTACATCCACTTGCTCTTCTGTTCTGCCGTTCAGCAAAATCTTAAAACATTGCTTTAATAACAATCTCCACATCACCAGGGAATAAATATATCGAATGCTTTGCTTTTGTGATAGAATCACTATAATACAAAGTGAACCATGGGTTTCAGGTTTTAGAAGTTGATGCCATAGCACAAAGGAACAATCAATGGTTAAGCTTTCCGTATAGGGGACATAAATTGTGCTGACACTGCTATACTATTTTATTGCCATGTCATATTATTTTAGTAGGTTGCCTAAGCTTAAGTAGCTTATAATTCAGTTTTTTTTATAAATGTAAGATCTAATCTCAATCCGTTCATCCTTCAATATGTAGGTTAGGAATATTCTTGAGAGCCTTATAATATTATTCTAAATTAAAAAATAACAATGATGTGTTAAAATAAAATGTGATGAAGATCAGAGGCTAGACAAAATATCTATTTTTTTGTAACCTATTTGTGCACTTTTCAATACTGTATATGTACAGTATATATTGCTAATTTAAGAATAAATCAAGAGCTACAACATAGTTTCTCCCTCTAGGGTTAAAATGTATTGGATCTTCATTACTATTCATATATTAATTTGGCATGATGATAAAATCTTCCTAAATTTGATTTGCCAGATTTGCAACAATTTTGATTTGAGTCATATTTATTCAACGCTAATGGAATCAGTTTTAATAGCCCTTTATTAGGTTCTTATACTCAACTCATCTGTCCTGGCACCGCAGCTTCCCACCTGGTCCTAACCTGACTCAACTTCTTCCTCCAGCTCCAGTCTTCTTTTCCATCTTCAATCTTTCGCACTGTTTTGTGCATCTGGCACTGAATAAGCATAATGGATGAATGGGTTAAAAAAAAAGGTGCTCAGTTATATTCTGGCACTGCACCTTTATGCTTGATCTTCCCATGACGCACTTCCTCCCATCAGCTCTATCCACTTCTTCCACCTTCAAGTCATTGCACTCTTTAGTGCCTCCGATGCATACTGTGGCTCATGTGATATCAGGTGCTTCGTCCTGCAATGCCATGTTGTCCATTGAGACCTAGTCAGCACCAGAGGAACCATAGAGTGAAGAAGTAGTAAAAGACCATAGCTGGAGGAAGTGAGCCAAAAGAAGACCGAGCATGATGCTACATCACCAGGACAGCAGAGGAACAAGGTGAGTATAATGTTTTTTATATTTCTTAACCTCTTCAAGACGTAAAAAGAAACAAAATTATTTGAGCGAATCGGATCTCAAAATATGCAGACACTGGAGACTCGCAACCTTTTGTTGTATTCAAAGCAAATTTAATTGATTTCTATTATTAATTAATTTAAACAGCAATCAGGCTTTAAGATGGTCAGCGAAAGGTATGTGTGACCTACGTTAGAGGTGATAAAATAGATACAGGCTGTCTCTTCTAACAATAATGTGCCATAGAGCAATCTGCTAATTGTAAGAGCAAACAAGCCCCCCTTTTCGCAACATGTTGGCACCCTTAGGGGTGGTGCATGATGCTACATGTTGTTAATGCCAATTTCATGCAAAGGAATAAAAAGATTTTATTCCCACAGAATCTCTGAAAAACATTGTTGTATGTTTCATCTAATTATCATCACCATTAGAGATGCCTAACAGCAGCACACAAGTGCCTAGGGCTCCATAATATATAACTACAGGGGCCCTCTGTACCTAAGATGCAAACAGATATATTTTCAGTTGCATTTTGACAATAAAATTGAATAACATTAAATAAACAGGATCCAAATTTGTATATTTTTTTTAATAATTCACCTTGTTTTTGTCACCCTTAAAGAGGTGGTTCACTAGTTAGTTTTCATAGTCACATCGATTTTATGTTGAGAAACAAGGTTTCTCTCAAATACCTTGTGTGCCAGTAGTGCCTGTGAGTGGCGCTATTGTGCTCCATTCATCCCCTTCTTGTGACCTCTGGGCTCCATGACCCTGATGTCCAGTGATGTCACGTTAACTTCCTGTTGATCTGACATCACTGCAGCTGGCCCTCGTGTTCCTAAGTCACTGGGCTGTGGGTGGTATTTCACTGCTCATCATAGTCCAGTATCGTGCCTGCTTGCAGCACTCCCCAGTGAAGGAGGGAGCAGGGAGATGCTGGGCTGTGATACTGGGTCATTTTGAGTGGTGAAATGCCACCCACAGCCCAGTCACTCGGGAAAACTGGTACCGACCGCAGTGATGTCAGGTCAACTGGAAGTTGACGTGACATCACCGGACATCAGAGGTGATGGAGCCCGGGGTTCACGAGAAGGTGATGAACGGACCGAAATAGTGCTCTTCACAGACATTATTGGCAATACAAGGTATTTGAAAGAAACCTTGTTTCTCAACATAATATCGATGTGCCTATGAATACTAACTAGCAACCCCCCCCTTTAAGTTCCTAAAGACTATATGCAACTTCCTTTTTTTTTATAAACGTTCCAGAGTGATGGACGTCCCTGGCAGAGACATCCTTATTTATAAGCGCGATCATGCACATCTACATTCTAGTTTGTATTTGCTTCCTTTTCATTGCAATAATCTAGGTGAACTCTTTCGCTCCAGGCACACATCAGATTCTCTACCACATTGCTCCCCTTGGGCAGCACTGAGACATGCTTTATTGCAAGCAATTAACCTATTTTATTTCTCAGCACAAGTTTTAGACCCTTTTATTAACAGGTTCAATACACTTGTTACTTTTTATAGATCAAATTAAGTAAAGGTTAGATAAAATGCAACCACAGTTCACATATTTCATCCAGAATCTCGTCTCAGCAAGAAATGCGGTTGTCAGACAAAGTCAAAGGCTGGATATCATGGCACACAACAGATAATAAGTGCCACAAACAAAATGTTCTTCACATAACCTTGCTCATACATTATATGAAATGGCAGTTTTACATGTTACTTGCCCATATGGGAAGTTTGAACGTGGGTTATTTCTCTTAGGTTATTTTCCATGTAAGGTGTAAAGTAATGTGTGAATGTATCTGTTAATGAAATGTAGTAAGGCACATTAGGGAGGCCTGTTACGTATAATTGATTACAGCAGAAAGCAATACTTGATAACCTTAAAGCATTGAACGGTGTACTGATCTTGTCAGTTACCGGCAGAGACATGAAAGCACTCACACGTGACTAATTATAACGTGACAGATGTCAGCTCCCGCTACATGAGACATTTACTAAAGATCCAGTTTAGTCACCAATATAAATAAAGGATTTAATGGGATGGTTTTTGCATAGTAGTCACATCACTGTTAGTCACTTTGGGCTTATACCAATATGAGGATGAAAATAAATCTGGCTTTTTCCTGCAGGAATCTCCCACCAATGTCAGTTTGAATTAAACAGAAACAATTACACAATCTGCCTTTTTTTACACAAATACTGAATAATTAGTGCATTCCTGCTAGTAACTGAATGCAAATTACTCCTGAATAAAGAGCATAATTCTCTTGTAGACGGCCATTACTTGTATAGATGTATGGCCCTGGGCAGCTAAGAATACAGTTTGATAACGGTATTCATATAATACTTTTCATAAAGTGGTATAAAAAATGACCAAGTTCATTAGTTTTCATCTTGTGAGCATTTAAGTGGTTGTCTGAGAAAAAAAATGTCACGATCGGATTAAAAACTAACAGGCAGATAGTTGCAAACTACTTGCCTGTTCTTCCTGGAATCAGCTCAGAGTGGTCACGGATTGCACCTGCCAATAACTCTGCTGCTTCACATCAACAGAGCAGTCCTTCCTATACCAGGCTGCTCTGTCAACGAATTGTGACTGCCAAGATCATGCTGATTGACAGCTGGCCCCACGCAGTTAGGCAGTGGGGAGCCAGCTGTCAATCAACATGAAGTTGTCAATCATGCCCCAGTGAACAGAAGGGAGCAGAAGAGAAGCAACTGCACTGTCAATGTTACATTGGCAGAAACCTCTGCCAGGAGCGGTCCGTAACACATATATATATATATATATATATATATATATATATATATATATTATTATTATTATTATTATTTATTATTATAGCGCCATTTATTCCATGGCGCTTTACAAGTGAAAGAGGGTATACGTACAACAATCATTAACAGTACAAGACAGACTGGTATAGGAGGAGAGAGGACCCTGCCCGCGAGGGCTCACAGTCTACAGGGAATGGGTGATGGTACAATAGGTGAGGACAGAGCTGGTTGCGCAGTGGTCTACTGGGCTGAGGGCTATTGTAGGTTGTAGGCTTGTTGGAAGAGGTGGGTCTTGAGGTATACTGGTGTATATATATATATATATAATATATTGTGAAAATATAAAATTGTCCTGGATAAATATTTAATATACTCAGTCATTATTAAAGGGAATCCACCACCAGGTGTTTGCTCTCCCATCTGACAGCAGCATAATGTTGAGACCCTGATTCCAGCGATGTATCACTTACTGAGCTGTTTGCTGTCATTGTGATAAAATCAGTGTTTTCTCTGCTGCAGATCTAGCGTTATTTGAAGGTAGAACAAGATTATAACGAGCTCCTGAATATGCTGGACTACCTGGTAGCAGGCCAAGTAGTCCTCTACTGATAATCTACTGCTGATTAATCAGTGATTTTATCAAAACTACACTAAGCAGTATAGTAAGTGGCACATTGCTGGAATCAGAGTTCATATCTCTACATTATGCTGCTCTCAGATTAGGTAGCAAATACCTCTTGATGGATTTAGTTATAATTGTTACAAATATTATTAAATCATTCAGCTTAGCATTTTATACAATGATAACTACTTTTTTATTTAATTTGTTCTAGTGTTCCAGAATATTATGACTATGAACATGGGACAAATGACGAAGACTACAACAATTACGGTAAGACAGACTCTTCTTTTTGTGCATAAACATCATTACTTGTAAGTACATACAATGCAGATAGTTGTTTGAGCTAATATGTGTCTATCCCTAAAGCCTTCAGCTATTAGCTGCTGTTATCAGTGGTTGTAGTGGAAATGTATATAATACTCAGTGTAAAAGTAAATTGACAACCATGTAATAGATGTCCCGGCCAATAATTTTATAGCAGGAGAAATTCCTGCTCGGTTGGTCTCCATTCTGAATAATAGAGGTGACGCCCAAGTGAGGAAAACGGACTATATACTGTCAATTTGCCATAATGACAAGTCACAGAACCTATTTTACAACACATAATTTATTGCAGTCCTGGTAACATTTTGCTACCTGTTATTCAGTCCTAGGATAGGTATATATATATATATTGAACATAGCATCAGTACACCTAAGGCTTATTCAACATTTAAAAACACAACATGTATAGTCTTGTGATCTGGCTCCTGGAAGGGCAATCAATAGATCAATGTGAATGAAGCTATAGCAGAGGGGGGAAAAGTAAGATGGCCTGATATGTTGTTTTCAGGGCTTTCTGAGAAAAGTACCATAACTACAATTTGATTAGTTTAATTCTGTTCTGTATAAGTATCGCTTGCAATGAGTTGTCAGTTCTGATTAGCTTTATTAAACCTAATATTTTTAGGTGTTCTTTTTGTCGTTTAAACTAGCCTAAAAAAATGTTGCCCTCATTATTATTTTCACTAATTTATTATTCCTGTGTTATATGCTTCCCTGTCATTTTTGTTGGAGTAACAGTATTTTATTGCTGCCCTCATCACCAACAAAAAGTTAAGCTTGCTTCTGGTGCACATGCAGTCTAATATATCTGGAATCTGTTCTAAATTATGCTATCCACTTTTTTATAGTAAGTGTGTCCCATTTAACAGCACTCTGCCAGCACCATAGGTAATAGACCATCCTTTGCGACACTTCCCAGCAGGCATTGCACCTAGTATTGTCCAATGGCCTGTCTGCCTCACTGCTATGATGGTATGCAGTTTGAGACAAAAAAGAGCAAGATAGGAGAGAAATCTAAAGAGTGATCACACTTACCATAGCACCAGGCAGTGGACAGTAAGTTACATGGAAGGTAGACAACTATTGGCCTTCACTTTGTGGTGATGTGTTGAGCTGAAACAATAAATGGGGTAAATAAATGGGGTAAATAAATGAATATTCAAATGTGTTAGTCATTGCACTAGCTTTAAAATTAGCTTTAAGGGAAACTGTCATCAGATTTTTGCTACCTCTTTTGAGAGCAGCATAATCTAGGAAAATAGACCCTGATGCCAGCAATGCATCACTTCATTTACACAATCAGAGTTATTAGATGTAGTATGAAGCATAGCTGGGAAATCTGACCCCTCCCACACCACAGCTCTTTGCAGGGGCGTAACTAGAGTTTGATGGGCCAAGTTCAGACCTGGGCCCCCCCTCCACGTACATCGACATTTAGGGTACAGGATAATGACACTGACACTCGGGGTATAGGATAATAATGCTGACACTTGGCTCTTACCCACAGCACCCAGATTTCCCATGATCTGAAATCCCTCTATCAGCACCCAGCTTTCCTATTTTCTGATATCCATCTTGTCCTCGGCACACTGCTTCCCTATGCTCTGCTATACATCTTTCCCTCAGCACCCAGCTTTCCCATATCAGAGCATGGGAAAGCATGATGTATAGCAGAGCATGGGAAAGCTGGGTGCTGAGAGAAGATGTATAGCAGAGCATGGGAAAGCTGGGTGCTGAGGGAAAAGAGCCTTTTTCCCTCAGCACAAAACGTTCCCATCCCCTGCTTGTATCTTTGTTCCCCCTTGTATATAGTTCTCCAAATACAATAATGGCACCCACATAGCCTTCCAAATAGTATAAAGGGTCCCACATAACCCTTCATATATTAGAATACACTTCCATAGTCCTCCATGTATTATAATGCATTTCCCATAGTTCTCCATGCATTATAATTCACCCCATAGTCCTCAATATATAATACTGCACCACATAGTCCTCCATACATTATAATGCACCCCCATAATCCTCCATGTATAAAGTAGCCCTTCAATTATTATCTTGAATTTCTCATAGTTCTCTATGTATTATATTTTACCCCATAGTTCTCCATGTATTATACTGCACCACATAGGCCTCCATATATTATAATGCAGCCCTATAGTCCTCCTTGTATAAAGTAGCCCTCCAATTATTATAATGAATTTCTCATAGTTCTCCATATATTATAATTCACCCCATAGTTCTCCATATATTATACTGCACCACATAGTCCCCAATGTTTTATAATGCACCCCCATAGTCCAAGTATAAGGTAGCCTCCATAGTCCTCCATATATTATAATGTAGCCCCCATAGTCCTATATGTATTATAACGCAACCCCATAAAACTTCATATTGCATTATGCAGCCCCATACTCCTCCATACATAAGGCACCCCTATATTCCATGTACAAGGTGTCCTTCAGTTTGTATTATGCAGCCCCCCCAGACCTCCATATATAATAATGCAGCCAGCCTCTCCAGGCCTCCATGTATAATAATGCAGCCAGCCTCCTCAGGCCTCCATGTATAATGTAGCAGCCAGCTTCTCCAGGCCTCCATGTATAACAATGCACCCAGCCTCCTCAGGTCTCCATGTATAATATAGCACCCAGTCTCTCCAGACCACCTCCATATATAACAATGCACCCAGCCTCCTCAGGCCTCCATGTATAATATAGCAGCCAGCCTCTCCAGGCCTCCATGTATAACAATGCACCCAGCCTCCTCAGGCCTCCATGTATAATGCAGTATCTCTAGGCCTCCATGTATAATGCAGTATCTCCAGGCCTCCATGTATAATAATGCAGCTTCCCCAGACCTCCATGTATAAAGCAGCCTCTCCAGGCCTCCATGTATAATAATGCAGCCACCCCAGACCTCCATATATAATGCAGCCTCCCCAGACCTCCATGTATAAAGCAGCCTCTACAGGCCTCCATGTATAAAGCAGCCTCTCCAGGCCTCCATATATAATGCAGCCTCCTCAGACCTCCATGTATAAAGCAGCCTCTCCAGGCCTCCATGTATAATAATGCAGCTACCCCAGACCTCCACATATAATGCAGCCTCCTCAGACCTCCATGTATAAAGCAGCCTCTCCAGGCTTCCATATACAATAATGCAGCTTCCCCAGAACTGCCTTCCCAAGCCTCTGGCCACCGTTTACTCACTTATATTAAAAAAAAAAAAAACAAGTACTCACCTTCTCTCTTCCTTCCACCGCTGCTGTCTTCCCCGCTGCTCGTTCTCCCGGTGCTGCGGTCGGTGTCCTCCTGTCCTGCACTCTGTGCACTCAGCACAGCAGTCGCTCGGGAGTGACGTCACCGCACAGGGGGAGAATGGTGATGCATAGCGCGGCACCGACCGCGCTATGCTTCATCATTACTGTGCGCGGTGACGGGGGAGACGCTGCAGCCGCTGACACCAGGCAGGGGGCCCCGGTGCCGCCGCTAACATCAGGCAGGGGGGCCCGGTGTCGGCGGCGGCAGCGGGTCAATTAGCGGCCGCGAGGTCTGTGACAGATCAGCGCAGCTCCTCTCACACTGACAGGAGCTGGCTGCTGATCTGCCTGGCGGCCGCCGGGCCCCTAACCTCCCGGGCCCGGTCGCGATCGCGACCGCTGCGACCACGGTAGTTACGCCACTGGCTCTTTGTGAACATTGTATATTGATAGTAAGCTGCTACTCAGTGCCAGAAGGAGGGGACCTAGTCAGTATTAAACTTTTGCTGATAAAAAACTCATTGTATTGAAATAGCACACAGCCTGATAAGTGACGCATTCATGAAATCAGTGTCTCAATTCTTAGCTCATGCCGCCCTCAGATTACATAACAAAAACCTTTTGACAGATTCCCATTAAAAGGAATCTATCACTATGTGTACGCTTGCATATGTAAAGATAGCATGAATCAAGAACTGAGACTCTGATTGTATAAACAATGTATCAGCGCTAGTTCTTCAATTAAATACTTCAGCAGCAATCCCCTACAACACCCCTACTTTGCTAGTAAGAAATTAACAAATTTAATATAATTGGGTATGCGCTAGAAATATAAATTGCTATATTGGTATAAAAAAATTAAATTATATTAAATACCCCGAAAGGAGCTGGGCCAATGATACATCGATAAAATGATCTGCAATAATTTTATAAATAATTAAATCTTTACTTACCTAAAAATAATATGAACATATAAACAATAATAATAAAAAATTACAACACTTAATCCTGAATTTTTTAAGAGTAAAAATGTGATTAAAATTTCATAGTTAATATTTCGGTCCCCAAGATTAAGTGTAGCTTATATAAAGTGTTAATTAGATACACATACGATGCCCTTCTACCAGCAATCATTTGTTTCATTAGGCCTCATACCATTGGGTATCAAAATAAATCACTGTGGTGCACATTTGTGATCACTAAGGTTTTGGACATATATACACTTCAAGACTGATCAATTTAATTGACTTACCATAGCCACCAGCCGGGGCATCGTATGTGTATCTAATTAAGACGGGAGTCACACTTGCGAGTGACTCATGTGTGACAAGCGCGAGTCTATCATCTCATCACCCGGCACAGCCGCACCCTCTGCTGACAGGAGCAGGTCGGCTGCATGTATTTCTGTGCATCTGAGATGCTCCTGTCCGGAGAGTGTGCGGCTGTGCCGGGTGATGTGATGCGAGACTTGCACGTGTCACACATGAGTCACTCAGAAGTGTGACTTTGGCCTAACAGTTTGTATAAGCTACACCAGATCAGCAAGAAGCTCACAGTAAGTGACCCAACTCTGAATTCGTGGTCTCTGCCCCTATTTTATGCTACTCTCAGTTGATACAACAAAAATCTGGTAATTGGTTATCCTTAAGTTTATTGAAATGACTGAAACCATTTATCTAATTAGATTTAATGTATGGAAAACATTTGAAATTGGCAAATTCACTAGATAGGACATACAATATCGATAACTAGTGGTTTACAGTATATAAATTGTGCTTCTTCTTACAATCCAACCACAGTACACATTCTGATTTGAGGAGATGGTAATGGACAATGCCACTGTACCAGTACTGTGGCATTGCTTTACTTAAAGGGAAGCAATCAGTAGGATTTTTCTATATGAGGTAAAGGCAGTGACATACAGGCACTAAGATGCTGAATGCAGACATATCTGTTGTAGAGAGATGGGATGCTCGGTGCCAGTATGGCACTGCCTTTACCTCACTTAGCAAAATCCTGTTGGTTAGTCCTCTTTAATTAACTCTTATTTAAAGAAAATCTGTTACTCGGTTCCTGATTCCCAAGCCATGCGCATTATCAATCAGAGCCTGTGACTTTTTTCTCTGAAATGTTTCAGCATTTCATAAAAGCATAGTTTGAAGATCTGTCTTCTCCCCGCACATCTCCAAGTAGTATACAGGTCTCTGACTATGTACACATGGGACAGACCTGTCAAGTGGGAGCCACCAGGCTAGTGGTATCTATACCTCCCCACCAGATCAGTTCAAAGATACGTGACTGCAACCATACATCCTGACTCAGATTCATGCTTTTCAGCCAATGGTTTAGGCAGTGTAAGTCCAAAGACAGGTTCCTTTTTAATGGAATAACTGGTTTTATAGCTTGCTTTTGAGTGAATAAATGAAAACATCTACCTTCACCTAGCTGGTCACTGAGCCTGTCTTTCAATTTCATGGGTCCTAGCATTCCCAAATTGTGTACTAATTCTGCAACACCGATTAAACCAATGCATCTGAGTGGATGTTTTTCTTTAAATATAGTGATATTCATTTATATCAAAATGTAGTAATCATGTAAAAAAAATATATCAAAAGTACAAACATCATAGGAGTCTTTGAAGCTTAAACTCGGTAAACATTTAAACATTTCCATCATTAGTGTGGCACAGTAGTTACTTATCAGTTTCTGGAAGAAACAGAAGCCTGATTGCTAAGGAGCACGGGATCATGAAGGCCATTAATCTTCATATCAATAGAAATGACAATAAATAATCTTGCAAATGTCAGATATTTGCTGAACAATGTCACTTTAAATTAGTATCAGTAATGGGAAGCAAGGAGCATGCGTTCAAATCCCATTTGTGCACTGAAAGAGGATATACTATCTTTAGCGTAGTAGGGTAGAGCACAAATCCCTTTATCATTCCCTTTCATTAAAGCTTTTAAGTAAAAGTTGCATGAATGTAGTAATTACTGTCAGCTATTTGTTATTTCTGATGTTGTTTTATAGAAATGATTTGTACACTACAAAGATAGAACTGCTGCAGTTGCCCAATATAAAATAATATCAGTAAATATTCTCCAAAGGATCAAATGCCTATCATGGAAAATGTGTATATTTAAGAAAGAAAATTAGGAAAATAGCAATGCAAGCAGATAGTGTTGTTGTTATTATTACTATTTTTATCTTTAGATAAAATTATGCATTTAACACATCACATTGAAGGTAAGTTTTCAGCACGTGTCATTTTGGATTCACAGTGCAAAAATGAGTATGCCATTTGGATACCAGGAGCAATGAAAGAATACACCAGATTCATAGTTATGAGATTGGGGTATTTTATAGGAGAGTGTTCTTCCCATCTCTTCCAACCACTTGCTGGGAGTGAGGCTTTGAATGCCCTGGGCGTGATAGAGCAACTCATGAGCAACTGCCTCCCAAAATTGCTTCCCTGCCTAACACCAGTCACTTTTGCTTGATTGAGACCTCACTAATGCCTGATGTCACACAGACATTGAGCGATCAATCAAGTTAAAGAGGCTGGCTGGTGCTGGATGGAGGAAAAAACTGGGTAGGAAGAGGCTATTTAAGTGCTCTGTCATACCTGGGATACGTAACATTTAATTTGAACATGAATTAATATGCTAATTTATTGAAAATGCAGCAACATATAAAAAATATAAAGAGGTCATTGAATTTACATTTCAAAGACCTGCATACCCATATGTGTGGTTTGGGGCATTCAGTCTTACTGACAGATTCCCTTCAAATGTCCATGACTCTCTAGTTCATATTAGTCAAATTATACAATACCTTTGTGCCTTTATGGAAAATAGGAGAGTTGAACTGTTCCCACACTATGCTATACTTAGGCTGGCCATACACATGAGATAGTTGCCAGCCAAATGTTCATTCCATAGATAACCATCTCTCCCAGCCCATGTCCATGAACGTTCAGCTTTGCTGTGCACATGCATTTTCTGGCCATACATATGAGATAGCTGAAAGCTGAATATTCATTCCATAGATGACCATCTCTCCAAGCCCATGTCCATGGTTGCTCAGCTCAGCTGTATACTTGCATTTTCTGACCATAAATATGAGATAGCTGAAGGCTAAATGTTCATTCCATAGATGACCATCTCTACCAAGCCATTTCAATGTACACTTAGCTCAGCTGTGCACTTGCATTTTCTGGCCATACATATGGGATAACTGAAGGCTGAATATTCATTCCATAGATGACATCTCTCCCAGCCCATATCCATGGATGCTCAGCTGTGCACTTGCATTTTCTACTGAGATAGAGGAGAGAGAAACTACCAATTCCTTCTCAATATAGTCTGTCTCGGAAAGTTAGAAGCATCCCATACACGTCAGATGGTTGCTAGACCTGCAAAAATCGCAATCTCAGATTTTTTTTTCATCATTTGGGTGTGGGGGCCTTAAGAGTGATGACAGATTTTCTTTCACATGTCACCTGGCAGGTATATGGTAACATTTTATCTCTTGCTTAGAATAACGGCCACTGCTTATGGAATGGTCACATATTAATATTGTATGTATTAAATCTAAGAATGGAGAATAACGGTTTGAGAATCTGATATGGAAGGTAGGTAGTTGTTTTCAGAGCTTACAATTTGCAAAACTAATTTTTGCATCAACATTCCTTATATTATTATGAAGGATTTCTAATTTTAAAAATATGGTGTTTAGATCCAGTATCACAGAAAAATTAAATAATGCAAGCTATAATTTGCTTATTTTTATTCTCAAGCAAATGAGCAGAAATTAGGATCATGAAGTGTTAACATACTGGCCTGATTTTCGCTACACTATCAAAGTTACTGAGACTTGAAATATTCATATTAGACTCTTGGGTGCAGCTAGCAAATTAAAATACTGAGGAATTTGTAACAAATCAGACACTACACAATAAAATCCTCTAATTCATGCTAGTTGCAATCTTCAGTAATCCAGAGTCAGACGTCCTTATTGGCTTTGACCAAGCAGCCCATTCATATTTGTTACAAGACTCTGTTCTGACTTATTAAAGTCCCGAGAAGTGTTTAAGAAGCCTATCTGAGAATTAAGGAGAAATATGAAAATCATGCACGTGAAAAAAGAAAGAAAGAAAGGGATTACATATCTCAAAGGAAACATAAATATACAAAATAAATTAAAGCAATTCTAAACAGCCTACTGGAAAGTTTCTCTTAAGAATAATAATAATAATAAGATTTCCTGGTAGGAGAGAAATTATTTTCTAACTCCGAAAAATTCAGCCTACATGGAATTATTATTCATACAATATTAATTATTATAATATTTATTATAAATTAGTCTTTTATTCGTGATTTTAATATACTATCTAGAAATGTGTTTCCTTATGTAATTATGAAATAATAACTTTGGTTTACAAGAGCATATATATTATAAAGACAGCTTATGCAGCTGTTATGGGGCCCGTTGTAGAAAATTGGATTTGTTCCGGTGGGTACAAGCCTTATTGGTATCATTTAGGAAGAACCTATATAAGACCTCACTCTGCAGAATAACTGCATTTTTAGTAAATAGGTCAGTGAAAGAAGTCAAAGGATCTTCCTCGAGGCTGACATGGAGAAATGAAAAACTGTCTCTTCTTCTAAAACCATGCACCATAATTGGAGGCCTAGTTTAATTTTTTTTTTTTTTAGACACCCTCCCCCCCAATTTTTCATATACAACATTGTTAGTTTCGCCTTTGTAAAGAAAGTAAAGTAAAAAATGTTTATAATATATTAATTACCTGATACCAAAGGATATGTATTTCTCTATCTCCATTGGTTTTAGGACAGGAAGAATGGTCCTCACCACGATCCAGTTTAAAGGCACCACTACAAAGAACAACTAGAGGAGGTTACAGAGAACATCCGTATGGTAGATACTGAAGGCTTTCAGAATTTGTGCCCTCCTTTTAGAGACAATTAATTGCCTTATGGCTCTGCATAAAACAGCAACATGACAAGTAATAGTCCATTTTTATCTTGGGGATTACTGCTTGTGGTTTCCCAATGTACTTCTGTATTTGCGATAAATGTGGTGTAGCATTGGCTTTAATATTTTTTTAAACCTGGACTGAAAAAATGCAGGATCATTTTGTCTAAAACCATGAAATGGGATAACGTTCTGTTGGTTGTTATTCATTGTGATGTATTAAATTTTTAAAAGCATGAATGTTTGACAGCATTGGTAAAGTCTAGACAAAAACACAACATACTAGGCCTTGAATTCCATTTGTGTAGGGATGCTAAACTATTCAAATATGATATAACAAAGTGTAGAGAGGATGTTTTAAACTGGCTTTTTTAATACGTGTCAGAAACAAAATGTTCAGTATTAAGTTTGTAAATTAATTTAAAATGCTGTTTTAATGGGGTTGAAAACTAATCAGCTACTGTAATGTATGTAGCTAACCTGTCAGTGTTTTAATCTGTATTTGTTTAAAACAATCACTTAAAGATCAATGTGTAATCTTCTCTAAATAGGAAATCATAATTTGTCAAATATGTCTGCTAGAATTTGTCAATAAAGCTGACATTTTGTAAGAAACTAAACTTGCAATCACTTGCTTTCGACTGTAGCCTTAAATGCCTGATGTATTTCATTTTCTAGGGATGCCTAAAATGTTTTCCGTTAAAAATTGCAAAATGATCCCAATTTTGTTTTAAGTATCTTGTGTAACATTTTAAAAGTTTTAATAACTCTTGCTTGTTAAATAATTTAAAATCTAACCTTCTAAACTGTTATTTCATACGCGGTTAGAAAACACTAATGTACAAGATGTTAATGGGAGATAAATGGCTTCTAAACGACTCTCTAAGCTACGTCTTATTAAACAAAAACTTTGGCTTGTTTGCACCACTAGCATGTCTCTCGTGAGAATGTAATGGAGTTAAACGAGGTAAGATTACCACTTACCACCATTAGACTGTCCTAATGCCTCGATCTTCAAACTCTGGGTCACCCTAAACATTAAATATCTTATTTAACTTGTAATCATTGTCTAGATTTTGGTTGTCACTCCTAGGAGTGTTTTGACTGCATCATCTTAATAACTATTTATCTTGACTACCAATAATCATCAGTGTCACTGCCCAGATGTCGCTCTTTACCTTCAACTTTAAAAACTTTATTTGTAATTTCCAGTGCTAAATATCACGATCCTTGAAAGCAGTTTAATGGGCTGATATTTCTTTTGAGACTATCAGACTTGATGGCTGATGATTATTAAGGAAAAGTGTCGCAGGAGTCAAAGGATGACTAAACCCTAAACAGGTAACACTAATAGTAACTCTGTAATTTTCAGTATGCGAATAAATGTTAAATATTCTCAACTATTAAGCTACTTATAGTTAAAAAAGTAAACCTACGAGAACATAACAACTAGGATTTTAGGCTCTTAAACCAATAATTAAGATTAACTAGTGACATCAAAATTTAAAATCTCAATTAACTAAACAGAAACATAAAATTAACCATAACAGTAATGCTACTCTGCTAACATCAACTATTTAACTTAATATATTGTGGAAATGAAAACCATGAAATAGGGCCACCAAAATGATTTCTATTACAGATATTTCTTTTTGTTGAATCTTAAGTGCTGGCTTTTTGTCACTGTGATTGGTTTACTTTTTTGATGAAAATAAAGTATAAGCTTGTATATAATATTACATACTTGTTAGACAATACATCCCAGCTGGAGTTGCATGCTGATATGTTACATTTTAGAACGTAAGCTATTCTTGTTGTAGTTCAGTGTTAAAATAGAGATGTTAAAAATTATGTTGTGTTTAATAAGTTGCTGTAATTTCTTTTCAGATATTCTGCTTACCCAAGAACCAAGGAGATAAAGTGGAGATTGGCAAGGCTTTAGAGAAAGGTAAGTTTCACAGAAGTCCTAGGATATTTTGTATCTGCTACAATTCAGTTGTTTTTTTTTAGGTCCAGGTCCCAAGAGTCCTTCAATTGTTCAATTGTCAAATGAAGGGGCTTATACTCCTGCTGAGCAAAGTTGTGTATGGACTAAATAAAGTCTGAGTCTATAATTCCACTCACTACATTGCTTAAACTTAAGGAGCTCAGCACTTCTGCTTCTTCTTTTGACTGATTGGTGGGAGTCCAGATCCTGAGTCCCCAATTAATAATCAGAGGAAGATGCAGAATAATTTAGACTACCCCTGAGCACAAGCCAAGTTGTGTAGTCCCTGAAAGTACTCAAAACTACTGAATAGTGGCAATAGTATATACAACTCTATAAATAGTTTGATTACCTTCTTCAAAACTTCAAATCTGTTGAATGTTTCAATCATACAAGTCATATAGGTTATTAACATAATGTACCGAAAACTCTTTCATTTAATAAGCATACGATGATGTTTCAGTGCTGCTTTGGAGTGGCCTATGCCTTGGTGCATTGTTAGTCTCTCTTATTTGCATAATAAAGCCAGTCCCTTGTTTTAATTAACAGGACTCAGTTAGTAATAGTAGACACTTTCTAAAATCAGTTAATTTGAATGCACTTGTGTTTTGGCACTGAAGGAGATAGCACACTCCAAGTATCAGTGCGTGGTCACACACAATGTGTCTGTGGGCCCGCTTTGAATCTTTTCTTCTTCCTCTTGGTGGCCCTCGCTCAATGTATCTGGAAGTGTTGCACGAGGCTTTAAGGAGAAGGAGAGGGCATTGTTATGTGCGGCTGCTGTCTGCTCACTTCTGCACACCTTTCTCCTCACTGATGAAGCTCGTTATACTTCTGGGCGCATTGAACAGCAGCCGTAGACAGGATCCAGACATCAGAGTGTCACTTGGGGTGCACCATTAGGATCCCCTGTGTTACAAGTAGAGTTGAGCGCGGTTCGAGGTTCGAGGTTCTCCAGTTCTAGGCTCGAGTGATTTTGGGGGCTGTTCGAGATCGAACTAGAACTCGAGCTTTTTGCAAAAGCTCGATAGTTCTAGATACGTTCGAGAACGGTTCTAGCAGCAAAAAGCAGGGCTTTTTACAGCTACAGTGTGCAGGAGCCATCGCTGGCAGCCTGCCAGAAGCTGGTAACCAAGATAAACATCGGGTATCCAACCAAAGCGCTTTGGTTAGTAACCCGATGTTTATCCTAGTTACGTTCAGGAAGCCCACACTTCCCCGCTCAGCTCGCTCCGCCCCCTCCTGCCCGCGGCATGTATTGTACACACGTACACACACACACACACACGGCCCCGCTCGGCTTACCTGCGGTGATGAAGTCCCGCCATCCCGACCTCAGCGCTGTCACTGTCCTCCATGGCCGCCGCTTGTCACATCACCTTCTCTCGCTTCCGACCCGAGACTGACTAGCGGTGACGTCACGCGCCTCTCGCGATACTTGGTGTGAAGGCGCCGGTCATTGAACTCAGTGACAGGTGCTGTCAGCAGTGCAGGAGATCAGCGCAGGTAATGTACCTCGCTGACAGCAGCACTTGTCATGCCCTGCAGTGACCTGGGCTGACCCATTGATGTTAGCTCAGGTCACTGCACTGCTCTCCCAGCCAATGGGGAACATCCTGCTCTTCATTGACTGGGACAGTGTGGATCGTCATGGCAACCCCTTGGATTACACCAGACCTGGATTTGTTTTTCATTCTAATAAATTGGTTAACGAGGGAATGTATTGGGGAGCGTTTTTTCAAATAAAAATGTGGTTGTCGTCTATTTTTTTTTATTACTGACTGGGTTGGTGATGTCGGGTATCTGATAGACGCCTGACCTCACCAACCCCAGGGCTTGATGCCAGGTGACATTACACATCTGGTATTAACCCCATATATTACCCCGTTTGCCACCGCACCAGGGCGCGGGATGAGCTGGGGCGAAGCACCAGGATTGGCGCATCTAATGGATGCGCCACTTCTGGGGCGGCTGCGGCCTGCTATTTTTAGGCTGGGGAGAGTCCAATAACCATGGACCTCCCTAGTCTGAGAATATCAGGCCCCAGCTGTCTGCTTTACCTTGGCTGGTGATCCAATTTTGGGGGACCCCTACGTGTTTTTTTTTTTAAATTATTTATTTAATTTAAAATAACAGCGTGGGGTGCCCTCAGTTTTGGATTACCAGCCAAGGTGAGGTTGCCAGCTGTGGTCTGCAGGCTGCAGCCGTCTGCTTTACCCTAGCTGGCTACAAAACTAGGGGGAACCCTACGTCATTTTTTTTTCATTTTTTTGGCTAAATACAAAGCTAAGCACCCCTTAGTGCCACATGAAAGGCACCAAAGGGTGCTCCACTTTTTCTCCACTTTTTCTCCATTTTTTCTCCACTTTTTCTACATTTTTTCTCCACTTTTTCTACATTTTTTTCTCCATTTTTTCTCCACTTTTTCTCCACTTTTTCTCCACTTTTTCTCCATTTTTTTCTCCACTTTTTCTCCACTTTTTCTACATTTTTTCTCCACTTTTTCTACATTTTTTTCTCCATTTTTTCTCCACTTTTTCTCCACTTTTTCTCCACTTTTTCTCCATTTTTTTCTCCACTTTTCTCCACTTTTTCTCCACTTTTTCTCCATTTTTTCTCCACTTTTTCTACATTTTTTCTCCACTTTTTCTACATTTTTTTCTCCATTTTTTCTCCACTTTTTCTCCACTTTTTCTCCACTTTTTCTCCATTTTTTTCTCCACTTTTTCTCCACTTTTTCTCCACTTTTTCTTCATCTTTTTCTCCACTTTTTCTCCACTTTTTCTCCACTTTTTCTCCATTTTTTTCTCCACTTTTTCTCCACTTTTGCTCCACTTTTTCTCCATTTTTTTCTCCATTTTTTCTCCACTTTTTCTCTACTTTTTCTCCACTTTTTCTCCATTTTTTTCTCCATTTTTTCTCCACTTTTTTTCTCCACCTTTTCTCCATTTTTTCTCCACTTTTTCTCCACTTTTTCTCCACTTTTTCTCCATTTTTTCTCCACTTTTTCTCCACTTTTTCTCCACTTTTTCTCCATTTTTTCTCCATTTTGTTCTCCATTTTTTCTCCACTTTTTCTCAACTTTTTCTCCATTTTTTTCTCCACTTTTTCTCCACTTTTTCTCCATTTTTTTCTCCACTTTTTCTCCACTTTTGCTCCACTTTTTCTCCATTTTTTTCTCCATTTTTTCTCCACTTTTTCTCTACTTTTTCTCCACTTTTTCTCCATTTTTTTCTCCATTTTTTCTCCACTTTTTTTCTCCACCTTTTCTCCATTTTTTTCTCCACTTTTTCTCCACTTTTTCTCCACTTTTTCTCCATTTTTTCTCCACTTTTTCTCCACTTTTTCTCCACTTTTTCTCCATTTTTTCTCCATTTTGTTCTCCATTTTTTCTCCACTTTTTCTCAACTTTTTCTCCATTTTTTTCTCCACTTTTTCTCCACTTATTCTCCACTTTTTCTCCACTTTTTCTCCACTTTTTCTCAATTTTTTTCTCCATTTTTTCTCCACTTTTTCTCCACTTTTTCTCTACTTTTTCTCCACTTTTTCTCCTTTTTGTTCTCCATTTTTTCTCCACTTTTTTTCTCCACCTTTTCTCCATTTTTTTCTCCACTTTTTCTCCACTTTTTCTCCACTTTTTCTCCATTTTTTTCTCCACTTTTTCTCCACTTTTTCTCCACTTTTTCTCCATTTTTTTCTCCATTTTTTCTCCACTTTTTTTCTCCACCTTTTCTCCATTTTTTTCTCCACTTTTTCTCCACTTTTTCTCCATTTTTTCTCCACTTTTTCTCCACTTTTTCTCCATTTTTTCTCCATTTTGTTCTCCATTTTTTCTCCACTTTTTCTCCACTTTTTCTCCATTTTTTCTCCACTTTTTCTCCACTTTTTCTCCACTTTTTCTCCACTTTTTCTACACTTTTTCTCCACTTTTTCTCCATTTTTTTCTCCACTTTTTCTCCACTTTTTCTCCACTTTTTCTCCACTTTTTCTACACTTTTTCTACACTTTTTCTCCACTTTTTCTCCATTTTTTTCTCCACTTTTTCTCCACTTATTCTCCACTTTTTCTCCACTTTTCTCCACTTTTTCTCAATTTTTTTCTCCATTTTTTCTCCACTTTTTCTCCACTTTTTCTCCACTTTTTCTCCATTTTTTTCTCCACTTTTTCTCCACTTGGTCTCCATTTTTTCTCCACTTTTTCTCCACTTTTTCTCCACTTTTTCTCCATTTTTTTCTCCACTTTTTCTCCACTTTTTCTCCACTTTTTCTCCATTTTTTCTCCACTTTTCCTCCACTTTTTCTCCATTTTTTTCTCCACTTTTTCTCCACTTTTTCTCCACTTTTTCTCCGTTCTTTTTCTATGGTCGGTCTACCCATTAGCTCTGCCATGCATACTGTAGCTCTACACCTACTGCACATGTTACTTTATGATTGACATCTCTTTCGTACCAGAGCTGTCTAAGTCTACTCTGACCCCATATTTGTCATTACTATATTGTCCTTGTACTGTATTATGACATTTGTATCATGTGTTTCATTTCTTGCTGTGTTGCAATTTTTTTGCTGCATCCCAATTGTACCTCTACATTGTTCGAGTTTATGTTATTGTTCTCTCACTCTTATGTGATACTGATTATTGTCATTTTTCATGATTACATGCAGATAAGTCCAATCTGACGAAGGCTCAGGCCGAAACGTCATTTGTAACTTGTTTTGGACAAAAACATATATGCTTATGAAAATTTTTTTTTCTTAATACGGACCAATAAAGAGTGATTTTGCATTACTATCCGTTGTGACTTACTGACTTAGTCTGGGAGATTTAGAGTGCCGAGGTTACTCACTAATTGTATCTATTATTACCTCTGAGCACCTATATACCAGTGAGCAGAGCTTCCTCTACAGTAGTTCTCGTGATTAGGCATGCCCTTACCTCATGAGCAGGGCATTGCAGCTTTGGTAGCAACCATTACGACATGGACTCTGCTGCTGTGGACCCGAGAAGAGTGAGTGCAGATTCATTGCACCCACACTCCTCACATGAAGGGTCCGCACTCCTAGAAAATGGGGGATACGTTCCCTGAGTGTCTCCCCCCATATTCTAGATGGTCCAGAGTCGTCGTGGGACCCCTTTATTTTTTTTCTTACAATAAATTGGTGAAAGAGGAAATGTTTTGGGGACTGTTTTTTCAAATAAATTTCTTTTGTCGATTTTTTTTTTTTGTTAGTACTGACAGTTTATGATGTTGAGTATCTAATAGACGCCATGACATCACAAACTGCTGGGCTTGATCTCAGGTTACTTTACAGCTAGTATCAACCCGATTTATTACCCCGTTTGCCACTGCACCAGGGCACGAGATGAGCTGGGGTGAAGCGCCAGGATTGGCGCATCTAGTGGATGCGCCACGTCTGGGGTGCCTGCGGCCTGCTATTTTTAGGCTGTGAAGGCCCAATAACTATGGACCTTCCCACCCTGAGAATACCAGACCACAGCTGTCCGCTTTACCTTGGCTGGTGATCCAATTTGGGGGGGACCCTACTTTTATTGTGTAATTATTAATATTTATAAAATAATTATAAAAAAGAGCCTGAGGGGACCTCCACATTGGATCCCCAACCACGGTAAAGCTGCCAGCTGTGGTTTTCAGGCTACAGCCGTCTGCTTTACCCTAGCTGGCTATCAAAAATGGGGGGACCCAACGTCATTTTTTTTTTAACTATTTTTTAAATAGAAAAAATTAATGGGCTTCCCTGTATTTTGATTGCCAACCAAGGTAACGGCAGGCAGATGGGGGTGGCAACCCATAGCTGTCTGCTTTATCTGCGCTGAGAATCAAAAATACCGCAGAGCGCTACGTCATTTTTTTAAAGATTTATTTTTACAGCACTGTGATGTCCAGCAATCAAAATACAGGGAAGCCCATTTTTTTTTTAGTTATTTAAATAAATAATTGAAAAAAATATATATGGGCTCCCGCTGCATTTTTTGTATTGCTAGCTAAGGGTAATCCAAGCAGCTACTGGCTGCTAACCCCCACTGCTTGGTGTTACCTTCACTGGCAATGGAAAATCCAGGGAAGCATTTTTTATTTTTTTTGCCAAAAAACTACAAAAAAAGGACGTGAGCTTCACCATATTTTTGTATGCTAGCCAGGTATAGCAGGCAGGTGCTGGAAGAGTTGGATACAGCGCCAGAAGATGGCGCTTCTATGAAAATGCCATTTTCTGAGGCGGCTGCAGACTGCAATTCGCAGCAGTGGGGCCCAGAAAGCTCAGGCCAACCTGTGCTGCGGATTCCAATCCCCAGCTGCCTAGTTGTACCTGGCTGGACACAAAAATGGGGCGAAGCCTACGTCATTTGTTTTCTAATTATTTCATGAAATTCATGAAATAATAAAAAAAGGGCTTCCCTTTATTTTTGGTTCCCAGCCGGGTACAAATAGGCAACTGGGGGTTGGGGGCAGCCATACCTGCCTGCTGTACCTGGCTAGCATACAAAAATATGGCGAAGCCCACATAATTTTTTCAGGGGGCAAAAAACTTCTGCATACAGTCCTAGATGGAGTATGCTGAGCCTTGTAGTTCTGCAGCTGCTGTCTGTCTGTATGGAGAAGAGCAGACAGCAGCTGCAGAACTACAAGGCTCAGCATACTCCATCCAGGACTGTATGCAGAATTTTTTTGCCCACCAAAAAAATGACGTGGGCTTTGCCATATTTTTGTATGCTAGCCAGGTACAGCAGGCAGCCACGGGCTACCTCCAACCCCCAGTTGCCTATTTGTACCCGGCTGGGAACCAAAAATATAGGGAAGCCCGTTTTTTTTTTATTATTTCACTTATTTCATGAAATAATTAAAAAACAAATGACGTGGGCTTCGCCCTTTTTTGTGTCCAGCCGGGTACAACTAGGCAGCTGGGGATTGGAATCCGCAGCACAGGTTAGCCCGAGGTTTCTGGGCGCCTCTGCTGCAGATTTCAGTCCGCAGCCGTCCCAGAAAATGGCGCTCTCATAGAAGCGCCATCATCTGGCGCTGTATCCAACTCTTCCAACAGCCCTGGAGCCGGGTGGCTTGTTGGGTAATCATGAGTTAATACTGGCTTTGTTTTACTAGCCAGTATTAAGCCAGAGATTCTTAATGTCAGGCACGTTTGACCTGGCCATTAAGAATCTCCAATAAAGGGTTAAAAAAAACACCACACAGAGAAAAAATACTTTAATAGAAATAAATACACAGACACATTAGAGACTCCATCTTTATTACCCCCTGTCAGCCCTCCACGATCCTGCTCTTCTGTCTTCTTTCTTTCTAGTGTAGTAGTAGTGACGATTGTAGTGAGGATGAGGTTCCCCAGCTCATCACTTGATGAGCTGGGGAACCTCATCCTCACTACAATCCTCACTAGTGTAGTAGTAGTGACGATTGTAGTGAGGATGAGGTTCACCAGCTCATCACTTGGGGCTGGGGAACCTCATCCTCACTACAATCCTCACTACAATCGGGAAGCAGCGTGCAGCCTTCACTCCGTGAGTGATCAGTGCTGGCTGTCAGCGGTAACAGCGGTAACGCTGACAGACGCGTTACCATAGCAACGGTGCTCTCGGAGCCGCGGTTAGCGGTGACGTCACCGCTAACTGCGTTGCTATGGCAACGGTGATCTCCGTTAATGACCGGCTGTGTCAGCCGGTTCCTAACGGAACGGGGAGTCGACCGTGTGCTAGAGCATGTCGCCGGTACACGGCGATACACATATGTGCACCGTGTACCGGAGAGATGCACTCGCAGGTCCTACATGACGCGTCATAGTCATGTGACCAGTCTGTAGCCAATGAGATAATAGCCACGTGACTGGTCACATGGCTATTTTGACGTCACGATAGGTCCTGCATCTCTGCTGGCAGTGCCGTCACCGGGAGGATTCAGCGATCATCGGATGGAATAGCGGCAGGAGACAGAGTGCAGAAGGGATCGCGAGGACCGGTAAGTGTTATGGCAATGTTTATTAACTGTTTGTGTACATTTATAATGCATTTTTATGTGTTTGTGATTGCCTCCCATTATAGCCTATTGGTTCGAGTTCGGTTCGTCGAACGTTCGACAAACCGAACTCGAATGGGACTCCCGTTCGGCGAACCGACCTCGAGCCGAACCGCGACCGGTTCGCTCATCTCTAGTTACAAGTGCAAACAAATACATTTATTTTAGACAATGGCTGATTTTATAGGGATTATGTCCCCGTTAGAAATGTTACTGTATAACAAGTTCAAGGGGTTGAGCAGAAATAAAAAATATTTTTGAATGCTTAAAACTAGATAGCTATACAAATAATTTTTTCTAATAAATATTTATTTATGATTGTAGATTTTTTTTCAATTTTCTTTACCTGTTTATTAGGGAATCTGTCTTTTTAAAATTGCTGTTAACAGGACTTTGTATTATAGTTTACAACAGTCGCATATTACATAACTAGCAATAAACAGAAGCGAATTAAATCACTTCTGTAGGAGAGATTTCTATTCATGCACTGTGATCTAAGCAAAGTCATAGTGCAGAGAAGGGGATGAGGTGAGCTGTGAACTTCACCCACACTGAATAATGGATTTTCTGTTATCCTATGTATAGTTGTTAGCTTTCATCATAATCCTGCATGAAATATGAGTTTAATATTAGATTTAGTGGCGAGTATGAAAATTAAAAAGAATTCACCTTGTATTTTTGTGTTTTTTTGTATTTTTATTCTTTAAGACATAGTATAAAAAATGAAAAATAAAATAAACATAAAAATGTAGGTAAAAGAATATTACATTTTCGAATTACATATTCCCTTTTATTTGGTTGTATAGTTTCAAAAGACACTCTGCATGAATTCATGGTGATTTCTGAGCTTTTTAGATGGTGGTCCTTTATTCAGGATCCTCAATTTTTGGGCAGAGTAGAGTGCAGATGAAAGTGGAGTAGCTAGATTCCGATGGTCCATGGTGCAAAATTTGGAACTGCCCCACCCCCCGCATGTTGGTCAAATGTATGGACCCTTGTAACAATCTAAATCTTATAAAGACATATGTGTTGCCCCCCCCTTTATGTAGTAATGTCCCCCATTCTTTACTAACCTCCCCCATCCTGAGCCCCTTCCAGGTATATATGTCCCACATCCTGGTATATGTCTCCCATCCTGGGCCTCTTCCCGGTACATACAGTATATCACAACAGTGAGTACATCCCTTACATTTTTGTAAATATTTTATTATATCTTTTCATGGGACAACAATGAAGATATGACACTTCAATACACTGTAGTCAGTGTACAGCATTCAAGTAATATACAGTGCTTTAAAAAAGTATTCATTCCCTGTGAACTTTTCCATATTTTTTCTCGTTACATCCACAAACTTACATGTATTTTATTGGGATTTTATGTGATATACTAGTACAAGGAAGCATGTATTTGTGAAGTGGAAAGCCTATATGGTTTTCTAAATATTTTAAAAATGTATGTCTGAAAATTTGTGGCAAGCTTTTGTATTTATCCTCCTGAGTCAATACTTTGTAGAACCACCTTTCACTGTAATTACTGCAGCAAGTCTTTTGAGATATTTCTCTACCAAGTTTGCACATCTAGAGGCTGACATTTTTGCCCATTCTTCTTTGCCAAATGGCTGTAGCTCAGAGAAATTGAATGGAAAGCATCTGTGAACAGCAATTTTCAAGTCTTTGTCACAGTTTCACATTGAGATTTTTGTCTGGACTATGACTAGAACATTCAAATACACGAACATGCTTTGATCTAAACCAGTGATGGCGAACCTATGACATGCGTGTCAGTGCTGACACGCGTAGTCATTTTCAGTGATACGCAGCTGCCGGCCGCGGCCCCATAGAAATTAAGCATCCTTTAAATAGCATGGCAAGCCGTTCCGATTTTTTATCGGATCGGATGCCATGCAGGAGGTCTGTGCCGGAGGTCTGTAGGCCCAAACAACAGAGCTCCGGGGCAGAGCGTCTAGGCCTGTGACTTCCGGTAGGCCCGAACTTCCGGCTGGCGCAGCAGGGAGCAGCGCAATGCCGCCCAAACAACAGAGCTCCGGTGCAGAGCGTCTAGGCCTGGGACTTCCAGTAGGAGGGAGCAGCGCAATGCCGCGGACGCACTTCTGAGGCCTGAGGTGATCGCTGTCTGGAGGCTCTGTGATTGCTGTCTGCAGGCCCTGTGATTACTACAGCAACCATCATCCAGTGAACTGTGGGGTGTCATTGGCCATTACTGAGATAAGTGAGGGGGAGGCTGGAAGAGGCCTGTGCTATGGGTGCTGTTTCCCGCCATTAATTTACATAAGGAATGCCATCTTGCAGCATAGTACAGACTCCATTTCACCACCATTACTTTTGTGCATCCTTATTAACCCCTATTTCTGCTTATTAACTCTGCCCTTTCCTAAAAGACAGCTACATGTGCCATCATATGGTCAGTTAGGTTAGTTAACCCCTAATTGCCTGCAGGGCTAACTATAAATCTTCTCTCACTGCCCCTCTCATGGAGAAGCCACAAAATAAAAAAACAAAGTTAAGTAAAGGGAGTGGTAGTAGCAGTAGCCGACCCTTTCAAGAGACATGGACTGAGATGTATGGCATTATTGAAAAAAATGGCAGATCATTTTGCGTTCTATGTAGTGAAACGGTAGTAAGCAGAACGTGGAATATAAATAGACATTTTGAAACTAATCATTCCCAGCTCTTGAAAAAAAGTGAGGATGAAAGGAAGGAATACATTTCCAGGCAGCTACACCTTCATAAGAGACAATCTAATTCCATCCTTAAATTTGTAAAAAGCTCTACAAATTTAACATCTGCAAGTCTGAGCATTGCTCACACCATAGCTCAGCATGGAAAAGCACTCAGTGAGGGAGAATTTATTAAAGAAACTCTCTTAAGATGTGCACCAGTTCTATTTCATGATATGCAGAATAAAGATGCAATTATTAAGAGAATATCTGAGTTACCACTCAGCCAATGAAATTCAGCAACAAAAAAGTCACTAAAAATAATCAGTGATGGCGAACCTATGGCAGTCCAGCTGTTGCAAAACTACAATTCCCATCATGCCTGGCCATTCAAAGCAAAAGTTTTGGCTGTGAAGACATGATGAGAATTGTAGTTTTGCAACAGCTGGAGTGCCACAGGTTCGCCATCACTGGAAGAATTCCCCCTCCCCCTCACTTATCTTAGTTCACGGGACCCCACACAAGTTAAATAATAGCAAGACCAACAAAAGAAACCAACTGACAGATGAACAAAGAAGTCACTAAGTAGGTAAGTTAAATAATTATACATATTTGTTATTTAAACTATACATGTCGCAAAGTTGTTTTTTTTTCTCGAGGTGACACACCACCCAAGTTATGTTCGTTTTTTTGGCAAATTTTGACACACCAAGCTCAAAAGGTTGCCCATCACTGATCTAAACAATTCCATTGTAATTCTGGCAGTATGTTTATTGTTGTTGCCCTGCTGGAAAGTGAACTTAACATGTTTACCTCAAGGTTTGCCCTGTATTTAGCTCCTATCATCTTCCCATTAACTCTGACCAACCACCCTGTCCCTGCAGAAGAAAAGCATTCCCCCATAGCAGGATGATGCCACCACCAATTCGATGGTTGAGATGGTGTTTTCAGGGTGATGTTCAGTGTTAGTTTTCCAAAATAGATAGTGTTTTACATTTAGCCAGAAAATTCTACTTTGGTCTCATCTGACCAAAGCACCTTCTTCCACATGCAAGCTGTGTCCCTTACATGGCTGTTACACACCTATCCTCTTTCTTATGCTCCATATTGTAATTTGCAAGTAGCCTGGTGTACTCCATACGCCATATGTTCAGCTTCCTTGGCCTTTAGAAGGCCGTCCAAGACACACACCTATGTCTTGATATTAAGATTTAAGTGTTTTTAGGACTTTTAGTTTGTCTGTGCACAGCAACCTGTCTGTGATCTTCCGGACATCTCCTGTTTCTCTGAGGCTTCTAATACTTGTGCAACCTATCTGTGGTCTTCAGGATGTCTCCTGTTTACCTACAACTTACATGGTATTCTGTCTTTCTTGTTACTCCAGAGTTTTGTCTGATACCTGTTTCCGGTCTTCTAAGACCTCTTCTGTGTGTCAGCATGCGGCGACTAGGATACTCCTGTCTATCAGCAGATTCCATAGTATTAAGACAAGACTTTTTGCTTATGTCAGAGTTTTGTCTGCTACCGGTTTTTGGTCTCTAGGACATCTCTTGGCTTACTGCAGCTTCTAGTTCCACATCTACCTTCTTGTCTGTGGTTTCCAACATCACACAACATGCCTGCTGTCTTCCAGACTTCTCCATGCTTTCTGTGGTTTCCAGTTCCACAACTAACTACCTGCCTGCAGTTTCCAATATTGCAAAAGTTGTCTGTGGTCTCCAGTAGGTCTCCTGGCTGTCTGTGGCTTCCAGTTCTACAGCTACTTACTTGTCTGCAGTTTTCAGTATCGCACAATCTAATTGCGGTCTCCAGGACATCTTCCTGGCTATCTGCATCTTCCAATTCCATAACTACCTATTTGCATGCAGTTTTTAGTATTGGACAACTTGGCTGCAGTCTGAGGACATTTTTTAGGCGGTCTGTCACTTCCAGTTGCAAAGCTTAATATATTGCAAGCCACTACTTACGTGTAGTACAGACGGAAGAGTAGTCAGGAAAGCCGAAGTCTGGTAACAGGAGGAAACGTATGGAGACAGGGAGAATTCAGGCTTAGTCAGGTCATAATCCGAGGTCATCATTCCTAGAAGACAGTAATAACTTCAGAGAGAAAATTGAGATGTAGTCAGATAACAGTCCAGGGTCAAAAGCCAAGAAATCACCACAGGAACAGAAAGCAGACAAAAAAAATCAAGAAACAGTCCGGGGTCAGAAAACAGGGATCAGAACAAAGCAAAGACACAGGTTAACAGCGCAACTACCAACCCAGAATTTTCGACTGGCAAGATTCTGGGGGAGCATGCTCAGTAAAGAAACCGGGCAATTACCAGAAAGGAGAAACACCTGAGCACACACCTCCCAGAACCTGCACAGTCAATCAACCTGCCAGCTCAGCAGTCAAGAAAACACAGCAGAACATGTCCAGTGCAAGATGATCTGCACAGAGGAATTGGGACACTTCCTACTTGCCTTCAGTTTCCAGTATTGTACAATCTGCTTACGGTCACAGGATACCTGCCTGGCTCTCTGTGACTACCAGTTCCACAGCTACTTACTTCCTTGGGGTATCCAGTATTGCACAACCTGCCTGTGGTCTTCAGGACATCTTCCTGGCTTTCTGAGTTTTCCATTTCCACAGCTCACTACTTGCCTGTGGTTTCTGGAATTACAGCTACCTGTCTGTGGTCTCCAGGATATCTCATGCCTACCTGAGGTTTCCAGTACCTTAACTATCTGCCTGTGGTCTCCAGTCTCTCTGCTCTCTGTGCCCCTGTGCTTCACTTGTCTGCTGCACCGAAGCTAGTGGTCTGTTTCTTGAACCGGACCTTGGGTTTAGAGTATCTACTTCAACTAGTGATTGATTAATAATTTATGTTAGCAACCTGCAAATGGGACTTCTTACAGCTTGCATTCAAAAATGGCTGCCTTCTTGCCACTCTTCCAAAATGGCCAGATAGATATGTGGAGTATATCACCATTAGTTGTCCTGTGGACAGATTCTCCCACATGAGCTGTGGATCTCTTCAGCTCCTCCAAAGTGACCATGGGCTTTTTGGCTGCTTCTCTAATTAGTGTGCTCCTTGGTATAGATGTCAATTTTAGTCAACAACCATGTCTTGATTAGAGTTGAGCGATGTTCGAGTCGAACGGTTCGCCAATTTCATGTTCAAGTGATTTTAGGGGGTGTTCGAGTCGTTCGACGAACTCGAACGATTTGCTTAAAGTTCGGCAGTTTGAGTTACGTTCGAGAATGGTTCGATCACCAAAAGCGTGGCTTTTCACAGTAAGTATGTGCGCACATTGCGTATCTGCATGCGTCCTGCGTCCCAGCACAATCCCTCTCTCTTTCCTACTCACCGATCACGGGCGCCTTGCTGTACGTCTGTCACAAATCTCCGGCGGCTTTTCTTCTTTTGAAAATGGCTGCCGCTTCATTATTCAATCAGGTATTCCAAGCCTTCCCCGCCCACCGGCGCCCATGATTGGTTGCAGCCAGACACGCCCCCACGATGAGAGTCAGCTGTGTCACTGCAACCAATCACAGCCACTGGTGGGCGGGTCTATATCGTGCAGTAAAATAAATAAATAATTTAAAAAAAAAATGTGGTTCCCCCCAATTTTGATACCAGCCAGGATAAAGCCACACGGCTAGAGGCTGGTATTGTCAGGATGGAGAGCAGCACGTTATGGGGAGCCCACCACCCTAACAATATCAGCAGGCAGCCGCCCAGAAGTGACACATCCGTTAGATGTGGCAGTCCCGGGACTCTACCCAGCTCATCCTGAATAGCCCTGGTGCGGTGGCAAACAAGGTAATAACAGGGTTAATCATGACAGGCATCTCCCCAAGATACCTCTTTATTAACCCCCAAACAACAATCCAGGTCCAAAGTAATCCACACGACACTGTCAGCTCTGCTACATGAAGATGACAGGGAGCCCTGTAGAACACGAGCGCTCTGTGTCCTCTCCACGCAGCATCTGAAGTGAGCCGCGCTGTCACCGGAGACTTCAAGATAACCAAATCTTCCTGTTTCTCATTGGAGGCAGTGGGTCAGTGCTTAGAGCTACTGCCTGGAGAGCATTAGTTCACGAGTTCAAGTCCCGACCGCCCCGGTAAAGAATTTAATTTATTTTTAATTTTAAATTATAAGTATTATTTATTTTTAATTAAAATTTAATTTAATTTAATTATGCACTGAAGGGAGGAGCCGGACATCAGCTGTGAGCCGCGGGCCACACCTCTAAAATCGGAGCAGTTCATGGAATGAGGCTGCATTGTTCTCTCCTCTCTCTCTCTTCTCGCTCTCTTATTCCTATTTTTTTCTCTCTCTCTTGTTCTCTCCTTTTCTCTTTTTCTCTCTCTCTCTTTTGCTCTCTTTTTCTCTCACTCTCGCTTTTTCTCTCTATTTTTCTCTCTTTTTCTCTCTTTTTTTCTCTTTTTCTCTCTTTCTCTCTGTTTCTCTCTTTTTCTCTCTTTTTCCCTCTCTTTTCCCTCTATTTTTCTCTTTCTCCCTCTCTCTCCTCTTTCTCCCTCTCTCTCCTCTCTCTTCTCTCTCTCTCTCTTGTCTCCTCTTCTCTCCTCTTCTCTCTCCTCTCTCGCTTCTCTCTCTCTCCTCTCTCTCACTTCTTTCTCTCTCCTCTCTCTCTTCTCTCCTCTTCTCTCCTCTTCTCTCTCTTCTCTCTCCTCTCTCTCTTCTCTCTCCTCTCTCTCTTCTCTCTCTTCTCTCTTTCTTCTCTCTCTCTTCTCTCTCTTCTTTCTCCTCTCTCTTCTCTCCTCTTCTCTCCTCTTCTCTCTCTTCTCTCTCCCTCTTCTCTCTCTCCTCTCTCTCTTCTCTCCTTTTCTCTCTCTCCTCTCTCTCTCCCTCTCTCTCTTCTCTCCATCTCTCTCCTCTCTCTTCTCTCCTCTTCTCTCTCACCTCTTCTCTCTCTCTCTTCTCTCTCCCTCTCTCTCTCTCCCTCTCTCGCTTCTATTTTCTCTCTCTTTTCTCTCTCTCAGACCAGGCGATGATCAGCTGATGCGGTCACCCGACGGAATCAGCTGACATTATAAGTCGAGCGGTGAGGCCGGCTTTTCACCGACCGGCCGGCTAAACTATCAGCTGCTGCTGTCGGACAGGAGTCTGCACAGAAGTGTGTAGTTTGTTGTTTTTTTTTGCACTGATGCATCAGCTGATTGTATAAAAGCTGTTTATACAATCAGCTGTTGTGTCATGTGATTCAGGCACTTGAACCTCACACATCATCTGATCGCTGTGCCTTCCAGCAAACCGATCAGATGATATTGGGTCCGGATTGGACGGCGTGGGACCCTTGACCCAGGATTACTGCAGAGGGGGGTCTTTATTTCAATAAAGATGGAGTCACTAATTGTGTTGTGTTTTATTTCTAATAAAAATATTTTTCTGTGTGTTCTGTTTTTTTTTTATCTGTACTAGAAATTCATGGTGGCCATGTCTAATATTGGCGTGACACCATGAATTTCGGGCTTAGGGCCAGTTGATAATATACAGCTAGCCCTAACCCCATTATTACCCAGCGAGCCACCCATCACCAGGGCAGCTGGAAGAGTTGGATACAGCGCCAGAAGATGGCGCTTCTATGAAAGAGCCATTTTCTGGGTCGGCTGCAGACTGAAATTCGCAGCAGGGGTGCCCAGAAATCTTGGGAACCCTGCGCTGTGGATTCCAATCCCCAGCTACGTAGTTGTACCTGGCTGGACACAAAAATTGGGCGAAGCCCACGTCATTTTTTTTTTTTAATCATTTCATGAAATTCATGAAATAATTAAAAAAAAAGAGCTTCCCTATATTTTTGGTTCAAAGCTGGATACAAATAGGCAGCTGGGGGTTGGGGGAGCCCGTAGCTGCCTGCTGTACCTGGCTAGCATCCAAAAGCATGGCGAAGCCCACGTAATTTTTTTGGGGGGGGGCAAAAAACTCCTGCATACATTCCTGGATGACATATGCTGAGCCTTGTAGTTCTGCAGCTGCTGTCTGCTGTCTGTCTGTATGGAGAAGAGCAGAGAGAAGCTGCAGAACTACAAGGCTCAGCATGCTCAATTCACTTCAATTCTGAAGAGACTGAATAAGAACTGGATGTTTGAAACGCGTCCTCTCTAACATGGGCTTGACTACCACAACATGGACTTTTTAATCTTATATGAATAAAGAATCTTCATTTTAAAGATACAAGTTGCTTGGATTTTTGTGCTGGTGAATCCTCTCCTCATCATTCCTACATGGATCTGCTTACCTTCTCTTCTCCGTGCACAATCCAGGATTTTTTGGCTTCCATTATATAGGTGAGCTGGGCAACCTTTTATCTTTGTCCATCTAGGACTGTATGCAGGAGTTTTTTGCCCCCCAAAAAATGACTTGGGCTTTGCCATATTTTTGTATGCTAGCCAGGTACAACAGGCAGGTACAGCTGCCCCCAACCCCTAGCTGCCTATTTGTACCCGGCTGGGAACTAAAAAAATAGGGAAGCCCTTTTTTAATTATTTCATGAATTTCATGAAATAATTAAAAAAAAAATTGCCATGGGCTTCGCTCCATTTTGGTGTCCAGCCAGGTACAACTAGGCAGCTGGGGATTGGAATCCGCAGGACAGGTTGGCCCGAGCTTTCTGGGCCCCTCTGCTGTGAATTACAGTCCGCAGCCGCCCCAGAAAATGGCACTTTCATAGAAGCGCCATCATCTGGCGCTGTATCCAACTCTTCCAGCAGCCCTGAAGCCGGGTGGCTTGCTGGGTAATAATGGGTTAATACTAGCTTTGTTTTACTAGCTAGTATTAAGCCATAGATTCTTAATGTCAGGCAAGTTTGACCCGGCCATTAAGAATCTCCAATAAAGGGTTAAAAAAAAGACACCACACAGAGAAAAAATATTTTAATAGAAATAAATACACAGACACACTTAGAGACTCCATGTTTATTACTCCCTCTCATCCCTCCACGATCCTGGTCTTCTGTCTTTTTTCTCCTTCAACCCATGCAGCTCTGCTACATCAGACAGCACTGCATGGGAAGAAGACGCTGCTGCTTCCGTGCAGTCTAATCACTCAGTGAGTGAGCAGAGGCTGCGGGCTGTAAGCGGTGACGTCACCGCTGCCACCGTTACTAAAGTACTCACTATAAGAGAAGAAAAAGGGGTTAAACCCGCGCAATCCGCCAAATAAGATGTAGAAATGTTGATAGATTAATCACTCTTTTATTCCATAGGTCTACGCGTTTCAAGGTACAGAGACCTCTTCCTCAGGACCAAAAAATCAACATTGCATGTGCAGAGAGATAACACACTTATATACATATGGTATATCACAAAAGACTGCCTACTAGCACTTTGAAAAAAATAGGCCGGTAAAGAAAAAAACTGTTTAAATGACACAGCATTTTCCAGCAACATTGCAAAATAAAAGAGTGATTAATCTATCAACATCTCTACATCTTATTTGGCTGATTGCGCGGGTTTAACCCCTTTTTCTCCTCTTATACTGAAGACTTCTGCACATGGGGCCGCGGCAGCCGCCATTATCCTATGCTATCTATGGTAGTTGTGACCCTTCACAACCACTTTTGGCGAGTGTATTAATTTATATACTAGCCTGTTACTTATCTGGTAAAACCCTATCAGCGCTTCTGTTTTCTAGCACTATTACCATTGCTAAAGTAATCTGACAGGTGGGTTTCTATAGCAACGGTGCTCCGATCACGTGATTCCCGGTGCCGCAATTCACCAGCTGTGTCATCCAGTCCTTGCATGTGGGCTGACTCTAAAGAGCACCCACATGCAGGAACGGGGAAGACGACCATGTGCCAGGGCATCTCGCCGGTACACGGAGATGCACAAACGAGCACCGCGTACCGGAGAGATGCACTGACAGGACCTAGCATGACGTCTAGCCATGTGACCAGTCTGTAGCCAATGAGATAATACACATGTGACTGGTCACATTGTATTTTGACATCACGGAAGGTCCTATCATCAGTGCTGGTTACCGGGAGGACGTAGCGATTATCGGAAGGAAAAGCGATGGGAGACAGAGTGCAGGACGCATCGCGGGGACCTGTAAGTGTAATGGCAATGTTTATTAACTGTATGTGTACATGTATAATGAGTTTTATGTGTTTGTGTTTGCCTGCCATTGTTTTCAGTGGGGTTCTAATTGGTTCGTCGAACATTTGTCAAACGTTCATCGAACGGAGCCTCTGTTTGACGAACCGAACCAAACTCGAACACTAGGGAGGTGGCTCATCTCTATTCTTGATAGGTTTTCAGTTGTGTCATACTCCTTCCATTTCAGGATGACAAGTTGAACAGTTCTCTGTGAAATGTTCAGAACTTAGGCTATTTCTATAGCCTAACCCTTCTTTTCTATTCTTCATATTTTTATCCTTAACCTGTCTCGTGTGTTCCTTGGTTTCCATGATGTGGTTTAATCCCTAATGCTCTCAAACAATTCTCTCAGGCCTTCACAAAACAGGGTATAAAAACTGATACACACACACACTCACATTCTCTAACACATTCTTAACTTAACTGAACAAGGTGCTGGATTACCATAGAACAATAAAAGCCAATTGTAAGGGTAGTCAGGCTTTAGGAATGCAGCCTGAAATAAAATGTTAACATAAAATTTATCACTTTGGGGTTTTTTAATCAGAGGAGGTATAATTGGTTATCCCTGTTTAGTTTTTTCCTTCTGGTCTTTTGAGATTTTAAATTAACTTACACATCAGTGCTCGAAACGTCATCATTTCTGGTGTATAAACTGCTGGGATTTTAGTTTTTACATTTTCCCTTTACATATTGACGATATATATATTTTGTTTTCCAGAAACAATCAGTTCATGTAAGAACAATTCTCTGAGTAATAAATATATTTTCATGTTAATGATAACCTATTCATATAATATAATTGTCATTAGATAGATAGATAGGATAGTTCTATAATGTATGCACAGTAATTTTACATTTTTTCACGGGCATAGCTTGCTGAGGGCTATTTTTGTGCAGGATGAGTTTTCTGTGCTGCTTTTTTTAACCTGTACTAATTTGGCTCCACTTCATGTTTCTCCCTAGTTGCCAAAAAATGATCTCTTTACTAAAATAAGCAATATTAGTCACTCTAAATTCCTATTTACTAATATTTGCCAATATTTCGGATGGTAATTAGCTGTAAATTTACTATGAAACTAAATAACCAAAATAAACTTTAGTGAGAAATGCCTTTTTTCTTAGTATTATATGTCATGTTTTTAAATAATTGATATAAACAGCATCAGTGTCTGTACAAAGAGTCTAGAAATGCATAAGCATCTGCTGTTATTAGTTTTGCTTTCATAATTTGTATATGGTTGGCATTTGTAGGTCTCAAGTAAATAAGTGCCTTTGTAAAGTGATTACTTGTATGATAGAAGTGAAAATGTGGTTTATATCCCATGAAGCATCTAGAATATGCAATCTAGTCAGCTTATGTTTGGAAGTAAACGCTCTGCTATAATGTCAGACAGAGTTGACCTTTATCCCTTTCCTTCTTATTTCAGATATTCCAAGTTTCCAAGAATGCTGGGATGTTTTTCTGCTTTTGCATTCTACATATCAGTGAACTGCACTTCATTAGGTAGGTCCTATGCCACCATCCTAGCCTATGCATACCAAAATCTGCCCTTTACAGGGAAATACTAATGAGTATTTGTGAGGTCAAATCTACAAAAAAAATGAGCATAATTTCTTCGTGAAAAGTGCAGTTGTATCAACACAGAAGGACATTTTCAAAAACAATTCATCCTCAATGCAATTTCTACCATGCACTGTCCCATATCATGGGAAACCAGCTCTGATTAATAATGAGTGTGCATTAACTCCTTCAGGACATGCGGGAAGCATGTTCCTAGAAACCACCGTACAAGTACAGTGCAACAATCGCTTCGACTCACTAGCAGAGCCAGCAAAATCATCATCTAGTGTCAGCTATATACAGTGGGTGAAATGAAGAAAACCATATGGCCAATGAGAACATGCGCTTATAAGTTGCATGTATACCAACTCATGCTCTGGCTCATTTGTTTGGCTTTTCACTGGGTGAAATAAGTATTGAACACTTCACCAATTTTCTCAATAAATATATTCGTAAAGGTGCTACCATGTTTTTCCAAAAATAAGACACTGTCTTATCCTTTTTTTGCACCCAAAAAAGTGCTGGTGTTTTATTATAGAGTAGGTCTTATTCTTGGAGAAACATGGTTGGAGGTAAATTTACTCCCCCAAAAAGCAGACCCCCCCCTTCCCTGTAGACTCATACTTACTAGGGCCTGGATGTCTGTGTGAATCCCAGGTCCTCCCTGTGTTCTCCAGTGGGTCCTCCCAGCAGGTATGCTCTATGCTGTGCTCCCGTGCTTCTGGCCGACACACTCACATACATCAGATTGCGCGCACACACCAGATCACACACACAATCACCAATCAGATCGCTCACATAATCGCACATCTTGACACATTGCACACACATACTCACTCACTCACCACATCAGGTACAGAATGCCTTTACTGCACGAAAAGATGGGAGGAAGTTATGAATCGCAGGTCTTGTAAGCATTTCATCCACAGCCGCAGGTCCTTGCGCTCCACCGCACTGCATCTCAGAAAATCGGTATTGTTAGAAGTGGTCAGTGTATGTGTGCGATTTGATGTGTGATTGTGTGTGTGCAGGTGTGCAATCTGATAAGTTTGGGTGTGCAATCCACTGCAGGTCCTCCCGCTCAGCATCGGCTGAGTGTGATTGCGGAGTGTCTTCTTTCTATATTGAGGTGTCTTGCAGTATTCTTTAGCATTTTTTGCTGCATTGACACTTCATGATTAAACCGTAACTAGGACTTCTTTTCGGGATAGGGCTTATACTTAAGCCTTGCTCAGAAAATGCTGAACATCCCTGCTAGGGCTTATTTTTGGGGAGGTCTTATTTTTGGAAAAATATGGTATTTACATGAATTTCTTAACAGGTGTCAGTAACGATATCTTACATATTTGTCTTATAAAAAAGATATTTCAGGTAATACAACATTATTATCAACATCATGTCAGCAGATACAAACAATAAAAATATCCCAGTTGGTGAAATGATACGTATAAAGAGAAATATTCCCTCACCCTCGACATTGAAAACGGAATGTCGAAACTAGAATATAAGTTAAATCAGAGAAATTATCCAAACTGGATGCTCTCTAGAGCATGTTAACAATGTGGATAGAAATCAGTTACTAAAAAATAAACAAAAAATATTCAATGATAAAAGTACAAATATAATTTTATTCCGCACTATTTAACCTTATCAGAAATATAATTACTGAACAATTACCTATTTTACATGAAGACCTAAAAGTAAAAAAAAAACAACTTCTTTCTGGTCCACTCAGATTTATTGCTAAAAAAGCTTCACTTTTAGGGTTGATTTTATCACTTAGTCTTTTTTCTAATGTAAAAAAATCTCCAAATTGGATACATACAAAAGGTTTTTTTCTGCTGTGGCCATTGATCCTGCATATATTGTAATTATGCTTATCCGTGTACAAACTTTTTTTTATACAGTTACTTGAATTAGTTATAATGTTAAAAGCTATATAAATTGTAACACAACCTTTGTAGTATGTCTGATCAAATGTCAACTATGCACACTACAATACGTTGAATGTACACATGACCATTAAAAGCTAGAATCTTTGGGTGATATGCAGTGCGTTTTGGCCTAGAAATGTGGTGTGTATTGTGTCATCAAAAATGTCAACTTTGGTCTCATTTGACCAGACTATATTCTCCAAGTATTTCATGGGCTTGTCTAAGTGTTATTGAGCAAACTGTAAATGTGCTTGAACATGCTTTTGTTCAGCAATGGAGTTGTCCGTGGTGGTGTGCATACAGGCCATGGAGGTTGAGTGCATGCTTTTATTGTTTTTTGCTGATTCCAGGTCTGTCTGTAGCTTTCCACCGGTGGTTCTTTGCTCTTGGGTAACTCTTCTAATAATTCTTTTTACATCTCTGTCTAAAACCTCGCAGTGAGCACCTGGTGGTGATCAGTTGGTGGTGAAATGATGTTCTTTCCACTTTTGGAATATGACCCCAGCAGGGCTCACTGGAACCTTCAGTAGTTTAGAAATACTTCTGTAACCAATACCATTAATATATTTTGAAACAATACAGTTGTGAAAGTCTTGAGACAGCTCACTGGTTTTAACCGTCATGAGATAGTTCTTGTGTGGCACTTTGGTAATAACACCTTTTTATAGACCATCAGTTGAACCACCTAATATTATTTTATACCAAGTGGCAGGATTGCTTCCTAATTATTGATAGATTACAGCTGTCACTACTATCCATGGATTTTGGCACCTCTCTTTGTGTGTTCAATATATAATCCTGTGTCATTTGTCCTTGTTACACATCACTAAATTTATGAACATCTGTGGTTTGATTATTTTTTTTTTCCTGTGAGGACTGGATGGGTTGTTACTGAAATATTAATGACAACAGCACCTTGAGAAATATATTTTCTTAGAAAATTGGTGACGTGTTCATTACTTATTTCCCCCACTTTATCATAGCTGACACCTTGAAGTAATGTCCACATTCACTGTTAACATCAATCATGGAAGTTTAACCCCTCCGATGCCACTTTCTATAGTAACAACGGCATTGATCTGCTTACAAGAGGGAGGGAGCTCCCTCTTTGTGCACATTGGCATGATGTAATTGTGATTGCATTGTGCCAATGGTCTCCATAGTGAACCAAGGTCAAACCTTGAGCAGGACCTGACACACCACCTGCTTGTATCTGATTGACAGTTCTAATACCCTGCAATGCAAAACCATTGCAGAGTATTAGATCATCGTAATTTGAAGTCCCATGGAGGGATTAGGTAAAAAAAAAATATTAATAAAAAAGTTTAAAAGTTGTAAAAAGGTTTTTATAACATTACAAAATAAAAAATTGAAAAAGGAAAATAATGTAATACCAATATATACAATATATGTAAAAACAAAATAAGCCCCCCAAAAAGTACACATTTGGTATCGCTGCATCCAGAATGACCTGATCCTATAAAACTGTCACTCTAGTTAAACGTGGCAAAAAAACTATGCTTTTTCATCATGCGGCTGAAAAAAGTAGAGTAAAATAAGATCTAACAGTCAAATGTAAATAAACATGGTATCACTGAAAACACCATCTTACACTGCAAAAATCAAGCACCACTCTGCTCCTACAGAGGAAAAATAAAAACGTTATTGCCCTTGGGATATAGCAGTACAAAAAATATTTTTTTCTATTAAATTATTGTTATTGTGTTAGGTGGCAAAACATTAAAAAAACAACATAAATGAAATATTGCAGTAATTGTATTCACCTGAAGAATATAGGTGTCTTATCAATTTTACAACATGGTGAACAACACAAAAATTCCTGAATCACTGTTATATGTTAATTCTGCCTACCAAAAATCGGAGAAATAGAGAGCAATGAAAAAATGTTAATAACCTGAAAATGGTACTAAAACAAACACCAACTCACCCCACAAAAAAACAAACCCTCACATGACTCTGCTGGAAGAAATATAGGAAAATTATAGCTCTCAAAATATGGCAATGCAAACACTTTATTTTTGCAAAAAAAACCAACAAACATTTTTAGTGTATGATAGTAGTAAAGCCTAAAAAACATATAAATCTAGTATCGCTGTAATCATACTGACATGAAGAATAATGCCGTCTTATCACTTATACTGCAGGGTGAATGGTATAAAAAATAAATAACACCTGACTTTGATTTGTTCATTCTTCCGAAGATTGTAGTAAAGTGTGGCTCAAATTTATCCTGCATGCTATGGTGAGCACTTTAGGGTTTTTGTGTAAATCTCTGAAATTCATTATTCTTATAGATTCAGGTGGAACTCTTGATGTAACATTGCCTATAATGAGGCAGAGGAAGTCACCCTGGACCTATAATTCTTCTGTGTCTGTCTTTTTAAGTGTGCATAAAAGTCCAGTCAGACACAGTTTTGTGCACCTTGAAATTAAGGACAATGCTGAACAGAGGTCAGACAAAGTCCAAAGTAACTCTGCTGCTGTATAGATCTGTCGGAGGTTTAATCTAAATCACATCATTTGACGATTTTGATGGAAACTCGAAATGTAAGTTGTCAGTGTAGAGTGCAGAATAAATATGATTCAAAATTTTTTTATAAAGTATTCCCAATAAAATCTTTAACTCAAGCCACAAAAATACAAGTCCCCACTCAGGTTTGTCATGTGTTAATGGAAATGAAGGGGTTTCAATGTTACTGGTAATACAAAGGCTTTAGAAAAGCGTTATCGCTCCCCATAAAAGAAATCCAATGTATTTTGAACTCCCAAATCCAAATGCCCCCCTTGTAAAGTTGGAAAGTGAGTTCATTTTTAAGGGATCTTCTTTTTGGCATGTCAGGGGCTCTGCCAATGGAAACCCTGCTCAACCATTCCAGCAAACTCTTCACTCCAAAATGGTGTTCCTTCCATTGTAAGCTTAGCACTGTGCCTCAGAAATAGTTTTCAACCACATATGGGCTATTGGCAAACTGAGAAAAAAATTTGTAAACAAATTGTACTGTTTTATTTATCTTATTACCCTTTTGAAAATTAAAAACTTAGGGCCAAAACAACATTTTATTTGAAAAAAAGGGATATTTTTAATTTACTCAGTCCAATGTTATACAATTCTTTGAATCCCTTGATAATCAAACATGCTGACTCCAGCCTTAGTTGAATTCCTTGAGAGGTGTATTTTCCAAAATAAGGTCACTTGTGAGGGTTTCTGCTGTCTTGATTTGTCAGGGGGTCTTCAAATTTAAAATGATATCTGCAATCTATTCTAGCTAAAATAGCGTTCCAAAAATTAAATAGCCCTCCTTTTTTTCTGAGCCCTGTCGTATGCCCTAATAGTAGTATTTCCTCACATATAGGGCATTTACATACTCACAAGAAATTGCACAACAAATTGTGGGGGTTGATGTTCTCCTGTAACCTATGTATAGATTAAAAAATTGGGGCTAAAGCAACATTTTTGCGGGAAAATTGTATTTTTCCATTTTCACGGCTCAACATTATTATATTCTGTGAAGCATCTATGCGTTCAAAATGCTCAAAACACCTCTACATAAATTCCTTGAGAGGCATAGTTCACAAAATGGGTTCACTTGTGGGGGTTTCTGCTGCTTTGATATGTCCCCCAAAAATTGAGATGGAGTCCTCAATCTGTTCTAGCTAAAATTTCACTCCAAAATTGAAATGTGTAGTTTCAAAAAGGGGGTCATTTGTGTGACCTTTCCACTACTTAAGCACATCAGGGCTACCTATTCCAGTAAATTGTGCTCCCAAACAGTAGTTTTTCACCTCAAATGGGGTATTTGTGTACTCAGGAAAAATTGCACAAGAAATTCTACAGTCCATTTTCAACTTTTACCCTTGTGAAAATGAAAAATTTGTCTATGAAAGAACATTTTTGAAAAAACAAGAAATTTTAATTTTTGCTTCCCCATTGCTTTAATTCTGTGAAGCACCTAAAGTTTTATTAAACTTTTTAAATGTGTTTTTTTGCACTTCAATGGGTGAAGGTTTTAAAATGGGGTCAATTCTGGGTATTTTCTAAAAACATTGTTTTGTACATTTTGTTGGAAAAATAAAAAAAATTGATACACGTTTAACTCTTCTAACTTTCTAACAAAAAAAACCCATGTGTTTCAGAAATTATGCTGATGTAACGTAGAGTTGTGGTACCTGTAATTTATTAATGATTTTGTGTGACATAACAATTTGGTTTAAAGGCATACAAATTAAAAGTTGAAAAATGGAAACATTTTTTATTTTTTGTAAAATTTTGATATTTCATAATTTAAAATCATAACTTAAATTTACTACAATCATGAGTACATTGTGTCATGAAAATCAGTCTCAGAATCACTATGATTTGTTGAAGGATTTCAGAGTTATTGCCACATACAACTCTGGGGAAAAAAGAGACCACTGAAAAATTTTCAGTTTTTCTGATATTTCTCTTTATAGGTATATTTTTGAGTAAAATGTAAATTATTCTTTTATTCTATACATTTTGTATTTATTTTTTGAAAATGAGAAATAGTCAAAATAACAAAAAAATGCATTGATTTCAGACCTCAAATAATGCAAAGAAAAGAAGTTCATAATAATTTAGAAACAACAATATTAATAATGTTTTAACTAAGGAAGAGTTTAGAAATCAATATTTTGTACAATAAACATAATTTTTAATCACAGCTTTCATGCATCTTGGCATGCTTTCCACCAGTCTTTTACACTGCTTTTGGGTGACCTTATGCCACTCCTGGTGCAAAAATCTAAGCAGTTCTTCTTTGTTTGATGGCTTGTGACTATCCATCTTCCTCTTGAATACATTCCAGAAGTTTTCAATGGGTTTCAGGTCTGCAGATTTGGCTGGTCATGATAGTGACCTACAAAAGGAATCACAAATGGCAGCTCAGCTGGGGTGAAGTGCACGGCAACAGCAGTTCATAACAGGCTCCTAGAGCCAGGGCTCAAGTCATGTAAAGCTAGAAAAAAGCCTTTCATCAATGATAAGCAAAGGAGACCCAGGCTGAAGTTTGTCAAAGACCATAAGGATTGGACCATAGAGGACTGGAGTAAATTAATATTCTCTGATAAGTCTAATTTTCATCTTTGCCCAACACCTAGTCCTCTAATGGTTTGATGGAGACCTGGAGAGGCGTACAAGCCACAGTGTCTTGCACCCAAATGTGAAATTTGGTGGACGATCGGTGATCTGGGGATGCTTCAGCAAGGCTAGAATTGATCAGATTAAAGTTTGCGAAGGACGTATGACTCAAGCCACAAACAAGGTTATCCTTTAAAAACAGTTACTTCCTTCTGCTCAGGCAATGTTCCCCAACTCTGAGGACTGTTTTTTCCAGCAGGACAATGCGCCATGCCACACAGCTAGGTCAATCAATGTATGGATGAAGGACCACCACATTAAAAACCCTGTCATGGCCAGCCTAATCTTCAGACCTGAACCCCATTGAAAACCTCTGGAATGTAATCAAGAGAAAGATGGATAGTCACAAGCCATCAAACAAAGAAGAACTGCTTACATTTTTGCACCAGGAGTGGCATAAGGTCACTCAAAGGCAATGTGAAAGACTGGTGGAAAACATGCCGTGAAAGCTGTGATTAAACATCATGGTTATTTCACAAAATATTGATTTCTGAACTCTTCCTAAGTTAAAACATTAGTATTATTGTTTCTAAATGATTATGAACTTGTTTTATTTGCATTATTTGAGGTGTCTGAAAGCAATGCATTGTTTTGTTATTTTGACCATTTCTCATTTCAGAAAATAAATACAAAATGTATTGCTTGGAAATTCGGAGACATATTGTCAGAAATTTATAGTATAAAAGAACAATTTACATTTTACTCAAAAATATACTGTGAGACAGGGGATATAGCTCAGCTGGGATCTTTGCTTTGGTCCAAGCGAGTGGCTATGGGTTCACAGATGACAGCGGCAGACTGGCAGGTTCCACACAGATACGGCCACTGCCGTGTTTATTCTGTTCACTTATCTCTGTGTTACACATGCAAAAACAGGAAAATAAATGTCTAAGGCCGTCTGACCACTAACTAACAATAGAATGCTAACTACAAAATAAACCTATGTAACAAACAAAACAGTATTCTCTTACTGTGTCGGTTCCTCAGCACAGCAAGCGGAGGTATTGAGTCTCAGCACCAACAGCCATGAGCCTGGACTGCTCTCCTCAGCAGTCTCTTTGTTCTGAATGCCTCCTGATTATTTCAGCTGATCCAGTGAGGGATCAAAACCTGGATTGAATGTGGAGAAGGGAGCAACCAGTCCCACTGCTATTCCTACTGATTGCTCCAGAAAAAACAGAGCCCAAAATTACACTGAAATAAACAGGCTTCAGTGACTAACTTATTGCTGAACCAGATATAACTTTCCAAGCCCATTTGCATGGGCTGACTGCTCCACAGTCAGTACATGGAGGCATATGAAACGAACCGAGGGGAAACATACCTGTTCTCTAATACTTCTCCCCTCGGCTTCTCACAATACCTATAAAGAGAAAAATTAGAAAAACTGAAAATTTGGAAGTGCTCTCTTAATTTTTGCCAGAGCTGTATAGTGATACTGGTCAGAATTGAAAAATTTGGCCTGGTCAGAAAGTTGAAAACAGGCTTGAGGTGAAAGGGTTAAAGTATATTAAGTTGTAGTGTGAATGTGATTAATCCAACAACTCTGACTAAGAGATGAAACCCATAAATAAAAGGAAATATCTGAATTTCCTATAATCCCTTGCTTCAGGTAAAACTATTGAAGCATTAGGTCTGACTATGTTATTTGGAAATACAAGGACTTATTGTCGGAGTCTGACGGAAGTCTGCATTATCTTTACAGAGCTATTGTTGCCTGCAGCCAGCATTGTATGGGAATAACTTCACCTTTGCTTTATATATTTCAATTTATAAACCTCCTTCAACACACTGCCTGCAGATGTTTATATTTCTTTATCCATAGTACTCCCATTTTTGTCTGAAGTTATGTTTTTTCTAATATTTAATTATTTACAGAATTCACAGACTTTGTCCCTTTGCTTCATGTAGTTGCATTTTATTATAGGACAATTTTAATTTGAACTATGCAAAGTGTACTTGCCATTTTACAAACATTTGCAGAATAGGTTGTCATATGTCTAGAGGAGGAGGAATACTACCGTTTCCTGAAAATAAGACCTACCCAGATAATAAGCCTTAGAAGGATTTTATGGGCTTTTTTGAATATGCTTAACATATAAGTCTTAAGCGGGCTTTACACGCTACGACATCGCTAATTCGGAGTCGTTGGGGTCACGGAATTCGTGACGCACATCCGGCCGCATTAGCGATGCCGTTGCGTGTGACATTGATAAGCGATTTTGCATCGTTGCAAAAACGTGCAAAATCGCTAATCGGCGACACTAATCGGGGGTCCATTCTCAAATCTCGTTACTGCAGCAGTAACGAGGTTGTTCCTCGTTCCTGCGGCAGCACACATCGCTGCGTGTGACGCCGCAGGAACGAGGAAGCTCCCCTTACCTGCCTCCCGGCCGCTATGCGGAAGGAAGGAGGTGGGCGGGATGTTACGTCCCGCTCATCTCCGCCCCTCCGCTGCTATTGGGCGGCGGTTCAGTGACGTTTCAGTGACACCGCACGGACCGCCCCCTTAGAAAGGAGGCGGTTCGCCGGTCACAGCGACGTCGCCGGACAGGTAAGTATGTGTGACGGCTGTGGGCGATGTTGTGCAGCACGGGCAGCGATATGCCCGTGTCGCGCAACAGATGGGGCGGGTACCCACACTAGCGATATCGGGACCGATATCGCAGTGTGTAAAGTAGCCTTAAGGGTAAGTTCACACAGTGCGTTTTTCGCGGTGTTTTTGCGCAGTTTTCGGGTGCGTTTTTGCTCAGAAAACTGCATGACTTTGCTTCCCCAGCAAAGTCTATGAGTTTTCATTTTTGCTGTCTGCACACAGCGTTTTTTTTCAGCTGCGTTTTTGTGGTGCCACAAAAACGCAGCATGTCAATTATTCCCGCGTTTTTCACTGCGCTTTTCATCCATTGAGGACAATGGGATGTTGAAAGACGCAATGAGAAACGCAAATAGCTGCGTTTTGGTGCGTTTTGGTGCGTTTCTAAGACCAAAAACGCAGCTATAAACGCAGGAGTTGGGTAGTAAAGTGACATGTACAGGAAGAGGATTCCTTCTGTCAGTAAATACAGAAGCGTGAATCCTCCCGGTACCGTCACCGCCGCTTCCACCTCCAGTCCTGTGCATGTCAGCTGCCGTGCGGCGCCATGTTCGGGCGGGAGGTGGAAGTGGCTGCGAAAACAAAAGTGAACAGTAGAAAAAAAAAAATTCATACTCGCCTGTCTGCAGGGTCCCGGTGCCATGCCCGCTCCCATCTCCTCTCACGGTATCGCCATCCCCACTTCGGCTGTGTGCAGACGGCCGGGACACCTCCGATGGATGCAGGACCTGGCGATGGATCACCTGATGCAGTCACCTGACGCATCAGCTGATCGTAAGTAATGCGGTGACGCGGGCGCCCGGCCGGTTTAACCTATCAGCGGATGCGTCAGGAGACTTCATCCCTGATTACCAGCAGCTGCTGCAGTGATCGGACGGGATCAGACTCCTCCAATTGCTCCAGGAGCTGCCGGTAATCAGCACATAAGTGAGTATTTTTTTTTTTTGCACCGATGCATCTGCTGATTGTATAAACGGCTTTTATACAATCAGCTGATGTGTGATGTGCTTTAGCCCCTAGAACCTGACACATCATCTGATCGCTTTGCCTTCCAGCAAATCCATCAGATGATATTGGATCCGGATTGGACGGCGCGGGACCCTTGACCCAGGATTACTGCGGAGGGGGGTTCTTTATTTCAATAAAGATAGAGTCACTAATTGTGTTGTGTTTTATTTCTAATAAAAAATATTTTTCTGTGTGTTGTGTTTTTTTTTTAATCTTTACTAGAAATTCATGGTGGCCATGTCTAATATTGGCGTGACACCATGAATTTCGGGCTTAGGGCCAGCTGATTATATACAGCTAGCCCTAACCCCATTATTACCCAACGAGCCACCCGGCATCAGGGCAGCTGGAAGAGTTGGATACAGCGCCAGAAGATGGCGCTTCTATGAAAGCGCCATTTTCTGGTGTGGCTGCGGGACTGCAATTCACAGTGGGGGTGCCCAGAAAGCATGGGCACCCTGCACTGTGGATTCCAATCCCCAGCTGCCTAGTTGCACTCGGCTGGACTCAAAAATTGGGCGAAGCCCACGTCATTTTTTTTTTTAAATTATTTCAGAAAATTCATGAAATAATTTAAAAAAAAAGGGCTTCTCTATATTTTTGGTTCCCAGCCGGGTACAAATAGGCAGCTGGGGTTGGGGGCAGCCTGCTGTACCCGGCTAGCATACAAAAATATGGCGAAGCCCACGTCATTTTTTGGGGGGTAAAAAACTCCTGCATTCAGTCCTGGATGGAGGATGCTGAGCCTTGTAGTTCTGCAGCTGCTGTCTGCTCTCCTGCATACACTATTGGATGGAGTATGCTGAGCCTTGTAGTTCTGCTCCCTCTGCCTCTCCCTCCAGCATACAGTCCTGTATGAAGCATGCTGAGCCTTGTAGTTCTGCAGCTGTCTGCTCTATTGCATACACTAGTGGAGAATGAAGAACATATTGAAGAAGGAAATGACATCAGACCTTTTTTTTTTTTTTTTCAACAATCTTTAATGGCATTGTTCACTGATAAAAAATGCTTAAAGACGCAGTGAGCAAAAACGCAGCAAAACGCAGCAAAAAACCGCACCAAATCACGGCAAAACGCGTGCGTTTTTTTGCCGCATTTTTTTGACGCGCGTGCTTTTTTGTGCGGTTTTTGACGCAAAAAACGCACAAAAACGTAGTTGCAGTTCCATAAGGATGTGTACAAAGAATACAGCATGAGTCCTCATCAAAGAAAGAAGATATAAAGCTGAGGATACAAAGCACAAAAAAGGGTCTTAGCAGGTAGAACAGTGAAGTGTGCACAAAATAACACTCATCAATTGGGGTTGTGAAAGTCACAACCCCTATGAAAGCTTCAGATAATGGCGGCTGCCACACTGTGGGTTATACTTCACTGCTGGAAAAGGAGAACGGGGTTAATGTTGCGCTGCTGCCAAATAAATAAACTGTTGATATAATAAAATATTCTTCTTTCATTTCATAGGTCTACGCTTTGGCAACAGCGTGGCATTAACCCCGTTGACATCAAAGAAAGAAAACATTCCCAAAAGAAAGCAGACACCCCCTCCTTCCCCACAAAAAAAATCTCACTCACCAAACCTCAAAGAATTACAGTTAGCAAGTGCCGATGGTGGATGGGCTCTCACACAGAGATCTGTGTCGCTTTCTGGTCCCTCGCTGTCCAGCTGCATTGCACTGCAGCTCTCAGAAACAGATCAGGTACTAGTATCAATGCGCATGAGTGATACTACTTCCAGTCATCAGGGGAGCTAACCACTATAGAACGCAGGGGGACCTGACAGTGATGCAGATTTATATGTGAGAGCCCATTCACTTGCAAACTCTAATTGTTTGGGGTCTGGTTAATGCAATGCTTGTAGAGGGTGCCTGCTTTCTTTTGGGGGGTAAAATTAGTAGTACATAGAGAATAATGTAAGCAGGTAATTTAAACTTTGTAAATATGGTATGTACCCACCATTATAGGACTAGTTCTCCACCATGAGACTAGCAGATTAGATAAGAAAATGTGAATCTGAACCAGTAAAAGGATTAACTCAAAATGTTGATGTTCCAGAATGTGATGACATGATTATAGTTGAATAAATTTTGCTTTATTTGTTCAAGAATGAATGTGGATTGTTGTTCATGGGAAAATATAAGACATCCCCTGAAAATAAGCCCTAGTGCTTCTTTCGGAGGAACACCTGTATCCGGCCATAGATTCTCTCTAAAAGTGGTTGTCCACTACTAAGAGAATCACTTCTTATTCCTCATGTTTACCCTCATTAAAATAAAAAAGCTTATACTCTCCTCCTGTGTTATCACTGTTGCAGCAGTGCCGACACTCACTCTCCCGGGGCTCTTGTGAGGTTAAGTCACATAAGCCCCACGCCCCACCACCATTGGCTTTCCTTACAGCGCTGCCACCAGATGTATAAGTAATCACCAAACTGAAAAAGGCCTAAGTAACCTTGGGGTTAAATAACAGATGCAAAAAGCAAATATAGCAGCATTATGATTGGTAAAGTTTCAGTGCTAGAAGGGTAAAAAATCTTGGCAATGGTTTTATAGCAAAGTGCAATATGCAGACTTTAGTAGGGAAATGCACTGTGATCATCCGAAGTCTGTGACAAAGTGCAGCTCCAACAGCGAAAAATAGCAAATAGCAGCACGTAAATTCTAAAAATGTCTAGTGCAAATTAAATCTCAGTAATACCATGTACAGGTCAGTCAAATCACAGAGATGTCAAAGTGCAACAAGTTTGTCAAATATATAAGTATTCAATTCACAGTAAAGTGCAGTGTGCATTACTGGAACACCATACTGTAGTAATCATAAAGTAACAGTGCAAAACAAGCAGCAGAAGACAAAATACAGCATAAAGTATCCAGTATTCAGGTAATCTGAGTAATGCCCGTTATAAAGTGACTAGCTGTAGTACCCAGGCATTGCCCGGGATAGTACCTGTCTCTCTATCTCTCTCTCAGTCTAAGAGGGGCTTTACACGTTGTGACATCGCTTCCGAAATATCGTCGGGGTCACATCGTTAGTGACGCACATCCGGCGCCGGTAACGACATCGCAATGTGTAAAACCAAGATGTGCCGATAAACTATTGCAAAAGCGTCGAAAATCGGTGATCTGTGTAGCGTCGTTCATTTTCATAATGTCGGGTCGACCACAGGTACGATGTTGTTTGTTGCTCCTGCGGCAACACACATCGCTGTGTGTAAACCCGCAGGAGCGACAAACATCTCCTTACCTGCATCCCGACGGCAATGCGGAAGAGAGAAGGTGGGCAGGATGTTATGCCCTGCTCATCTCCGCCCCTCTGCTTCTATTGGCCGGCCGATTAGTGACGTTGCGGTGACGTCGATGTGACGCCGAACGCACCTCCCCCTTGAAGGAGGGATATTTCGGCAGTCACAGCGACGTCGCCGAGCAGCTATGTGCGTGTGAAACTGCCGCAGCAATAATGTTTGCTACGGCAGCAATCACCATATATCGCATGTGCGACGGGGGCGGGTACTATCGCGCTCGGCATCGCTAGCCGATGCTGGCGATATCGCAACGTGTAAAGTACCCCTTAGTCTGTGTGTCGCTGTTTGTCTGTCTCTATGTCTGTGTCTTTCTTTGTCTGTCTGTGTCTATGTCCCTGTCTGTATTTGTATCAGTCTGTGTCTCCATCTCTGTGTCTGTCTGTCTCTCTCTATCTCTGTGTCTGTCCTTATGTGTGTGTCTGTCTGTCTCTCTCTTTCTCCGTTTGTTTCTTTCCCCATCTTTCTCTTTCCAGGTGTCTCTTTCCCGGTCTGTCTCTTTCCCGGTCTGTCTCTTTCCCGGTCTGTCTCTTTGCCGGTCTGTCTCTTTGGCAGTCTGTCTCTTTGCCCAGCTCTTTGCCCTGCTATCTCTTTCCAGGGCTGTCTCTTTCCAGGGCTCTGTCCCTTTCCAGGGTTGTATCTTTGCCGGGTTGTCTCTTTCCAGGGCTGTCTCTTTGCCTGACTGTCTCTTTACCTGACTGTCTCTTTACCCGACTGTCTCTTTGCCCGACTTTCTCTTTGCAGATCTGTCTCTTTGCAGATCTGTCTCTTTGCAGATCTGTCTCTTTCCAGGTCTGTCTCTTTCCAGGTCTGTCTCTTTCCAGGTCTGTCTCTTTGCCCGGCTGTCTCTTTACCCGGCTGTCTCTTTGCAGGGCTGTCTCTTTCCAGGGCTGTCTCTTTCCAGGGCTGTATCTTTGCCCAGTTGTCTCTTTCCAGGGCTGTCTCTTTGCCTGACTGTCTCTTTGCCCGACTGTCTCTTTGCCCGACTGTCTCTTTGCCCGACTGTCTCTTTGCCCGACTGTCTCTTTGCAGATCTGTCTCTTTGCAGATCTGTCTCTTTCCAGGTCTGTCTCTTTCCAGGTCTGTCTCTTTGCCCGGCTGTCTCTTTACCCGGCTGTCTCTTTGCCCGGCTGTCTCTTTCTAGGTCTGTCTCTTTGCCCGGCTGTCTCTTTGCCCAGCTGTCTCTTTGCCGGGCTGTCTCTTTGCCGGGCTGTCTCTTTGCCGGGCTGTCTCTTTGCCCGGCTGTCTCTTTGCCCGGCTGTCTCTTTGCAGGTCTGTCTCTTTCCTGGTCTGTCTCTTTCCCGATCTGTCTCTTTCCCGGTCTGTCTCTTTCCCGGTCTGTCTCTTTCCCGGTCTGTCTCTTTCCCGGTCTGTCTCTTTCCCAGTCTGTCTCTTTCCCCGTCTCTCTGTTTGCCTGTCTGTCTCTTTGCCCGTCTGTCTCTTTCTAGGTCTGTCTCTTTGCCCGGCTGTCTCTTTGCCCAGCTGTCTCTTTCCAAGGCTGTCTCTTTCCAGGGCTGTCTCTTTCCAGGGCTGTCTCTATCCAGGCCTGTCTCTTTCCAGGTCTGTCTCTTTGCCCAGCTTCTCTTTTCAGGGCTGTCTCTTTCCCCGGCTATCTCTTTCCTCGTCTGTCTCTTTGCCCGTCTGTCTCTTTGCCCGTCTGTCTCTTTCCAGGTTTGTCTCTTTGCCCGTCTGTCTCTTTCCAGGTTTCTCTCTTTGCCCGTCTGTCTCTTTCCAGGGCTGTCTCTTTCCAGGTTTGTCTCTTTGCCCATCTGTCTCTGTCTGTCTCTTTCCACGTCTGTCTCTCTCTGTCTCCCTGTCTCTATCCGTCTTCTCACCGACATCTTATTACCTCACACATAAGCTTGTTATACTAACAGTTTATTTTGTTTCTATAGCAACCACTGACAGTTGCTATTAATATTATCCTCAAAATATTCCATAAACATGATATGATAAATAATTGATTTTTATTGATTAAAAACTATACACACATCTTTAAAAACAAAAACATAGAACAGACAAATGAGGGAGAGAGCATAGATGTATATCAAAGATGGCTTTAAAAGGTAACAATGGTCCAATATCTCTTCAATTCACCAATAAGGGATGCTATTCATAAATAATGTTAACAGCTCATGAACTATAGAGAGTTAGATAGTAAATCAAAACCGCACCAACACTTCATAATGCAAGTCAAATATATATAGTATACAATAAAGTGCAAGGTGCAGAGAAAAATATAGCAGCATAAACAGATCATGAGGTAGTATAAGAATAGCAGCAAATAGACCAGCGCAGAAATAGCAAAAATTGCTTAAGTCAGTAATCAGGTCATAAGTACTATTCATAAATTATGTTTAGCAGCTAGTAAACAAATAGTAGATCAAGACCGCACCACTTCATAATATAGATAAAGTATACATAGTACACAATAAAGTGCTAGGTGCAAAAGTATATAGCAGCATACACAGATCATAAGGTAGTGAAAGAATAGCAGCAGTTAGAACAGTACAGAGATAACCAAAAAATGACGAAGCGGTAGCGAAACGGTCGTTAGAGTTTTGGTGAGGGTTTGGCTACTACTCTTTGGATATGGCTTGATCATTTTTTGGTTATCTCTGTACTGTTCTAACTGCTGCTATTCTTTCACTACCTCATGATCTGTGTATGCTGCTATATACTTTTGCACCTAGCACTTTATTGTGTACTATATATACTTTATCTATATTATGAAGTGTTGGTGCGGTCTTGATCTACTATTTGACTGTTTACTAGCTGCTAAACATAATTTATGAATAGTACTTATGATCTGATTAACTGACTTAAGCAATTTTTGCTATTTCTGCGCTGGTCTATTTGCTGCTATTCTTATACTACCTCATGATCTGTTTATGCTGCTATATTTTTCTCTGCACCTTGCACTTTATTGTATACTATATATACTTGACTTGCATTATGAAGTGTTGGTGCGGTTTTGATTTACTATCTAACTCTCTATAGTTCATGAGCTGTTAACATTATTTATATATAGCATCCCTTATTGATGAATTGAAGAGATATTGGACCATTGTTACCTTTTAAAGCCATCTTTGATATACATCTATGCTCTCTCCCTCATTTGTCTGTTCTATGTTTTTGTTTTTAAAGATGTGTGTATAGTTTTTAATCAATAAAAATCAATTATTTATCATATCATGTTTATGGAATATTTTGAGGATAATGTATGTTTTGTATTCCTGAGCTCAACTCTTGTATAAGTAATTTTGGAATGAATATCTTCCTGATTATAGGTATTGCAGTTGCTATTAATAGCCTGCAGCTCCCACCTCTATTCCATTTAATGGAGGCAGGATTTTGTAGAGTAACTGTAAAGCGCAGAGTTAAATTTTCCCGTCAAAACATAGTCTATGACGTTCCCTGAGGCACATAAGGCACCTGTCCAAAAGTTCGTGATTGTAAATGCGACGGTGCAAATTCCTTTAGCAGACATACACACACACACACACACACACACACACACACACATATATATACATACACTGAGCTTTTTATATTAGATTAAGCGGCATAAACCAGTCAAAAGGTGTTAAATGCATATAGCATACATTACCAATAGTATTATCAGCAGTCCATAACAGGAAGAGAGAAGTGCGCCAGGGCTCTTGTGATGTAACAAATTCAAGTGAGCCCCAGGAGAGTGAGTGTTGGCACCGCTGGAACAGTACTGACATGTGAGGTAAGTATAAGTTATTTTTGTAGTTCAAATCAGTGTATAACATTTTTTTTAACCCCTCCATAACCTAGGATGTATATATACATCGTAGGTCACCTCCCTTCCATTACCACGTGCTTGTGCAACGAGACTTCATTCATCCCCGCACATGTCTGCTGATCAGATCTCACTTATCCCCTTAGGGGTACTTTGCACGTTGCGACCATCGCTACTGCGATCTCGTCGGGGTCAAATCGAAAGTGACGCACATCCGACGCCGGTAACGACGTCGCAACATGTAAAGCCTAGAAGCACCGATAAACGATTGCAAAAGCGTCGAAAATCGGTGATCTGTGTAGTGTCGGTCATTTCCATAATTTTGCTGCAGCGACAGGTACGATGTTGTTCCTCGTTCCTGCGGCAGCACACACCGCTGTGTATGAAGCCGCAGGAGGGAGGAACATCTTACCTGCGTCCCGCCTGCAATGAGGAAGGAAGGAGGTGGGCGGGATGTTTACGTCCCGCTCATCTCCGCCCCTCCTCTTCTATTGGCCGCCTGCCGTGTGACGTCGCTGTAACGCCGCACGACCCACCCCCTTAGGAAAGAGGCAGGTCGCCAGCCAGAGCGACGTTGCAGGTGAAGCTGCCGTAGCGATAATGTTTGCTACGGCAGCTATCACAAGATATCGCATCTGCGACGGGGGCAGGAACTATCGCATCCAGCATCGCTACAATCGGCTAGCGATGTCGCAGCGCTCAGAGTACCCCTTAGCGCGCTGTGATAATCTGCGGAGGGGATTACGCTGTTCCCACTGGTGGCTTTCTGATGCAATGATGGAGCGCCAATGGGTTGCCATGACAGCAAGGGGTCAGCTACTTCCGGCAGAGCACCCGAGTTCACAGGAAAACAGCATTTCTGCTGATCAGAGTGATGCTGAAGCACCATTCTGATTTAGCAGAAGCGATCGGACTTTGCAGCCATTAGTCCCCTAATGAAACAAGTAAAATCATTAAAAATATAAAAAGAAAAAAGTGGAAAAGAAGAAATATACATATTTGGTATCACCACATTCAAAAATGTGCGATTTATTAAAATATAAAATCAATTAATCTGATTGGTCAATGGCATAGCGATAAAATTACAAACACCAAAATTGGGGTTTTTTTGGTCACAGCAACTTTGCATTAAAATGCAATAACAGGCGATCAAAACATTACATCTATGCAAAATAGTATGATTAAAATCATCAGCTCAAGATGTACAAAATAAGCCATCCATGAGCCCCAGATCCTGAAAAGTGAGAACGCTATGGATCTCGGAATATGGTGACAAAAGTGCAATTTTTATTTTTTTTTGACAAATTTCTGAATTTTTTTTTTCCACCACAGATAAAAGTGAAACTATAGATATTTGGTATCTACTAACTCGTACTGACCTGGGGAATCATAATGCCAGGTCAGTTTTACCATAAAGTGAGCATGGTAAAGAAAAAACCCAAACCAACAATTGTGCAATTGCACTTTTTTTTTGTAATTTCGCCACACTTGAATTTTTTTCCCGTTTTTCAGTAAACTATATGGTAAAATGAATGGTATCACAAAAACAAGCCCTCATATGGCTATATTGATGGAAAAAATAAAACGTTATGGCTTTTGGAATAAGGGGAGGAAAAACAAAAAATGGAAAATTAGTGAGGGATGAAGGATGTAATGTGGGCAAACATGGGGAATGAGAAGGGGTTGTCTTAGTAGTGGACAACCCGTTTAATTGTGATTTTATTCAGAACCCAGCTCCTGGTTAAGTATTATGAGAAGAAGAGATCTCTATCTGTATAGTATACCCTCAGAAGCAGCAGTACAGAGCAGCAGTATATTTTATTAGAATAATGAGAAATATACGTATCAGTCCAGCATTTTAATAAAAATTAAACCTAGCCAGAAAACTACTCCATACTGATGAGGGGCATCACCCCGAAACAGCTGTCTGTGGATGGATACCTGGCCTTGGTATTTCCCTTGTCATATCTTTAATCTCATCAAAGAGTTGGATATTGACTAAAAGGGCCACTTAATATGGTGGTTATGGTGGTCTCCTAAAAAGAGCCACTCCTTGGCTAGGTCCTTCCCGGAGGGATATCTGGTTATTTTTGTGTCGAGACTAATAACACAGGCTCCACGGAACTTTTTTGATTTGCATACTTCCCAGGGGGCAATGCACCTTGGATTTCACTGTTTTGAGAGCCTTTGTTGGCTACCGGCAGTGTTTTCTCTATCTGGCCTTCCCGAGATCAGTGATTGTTTTGTCCAGCATTTTAATAAGACTGACCATTTAGCTGCAACTACTGTCTTGGCTTTCAATGTATTAAGATATACAAAATTCTAATGCTAGAAAGGAAGATGTGACATTCTTGCATTAGTGTACAATATTGCATTTTTAATAAACTTGCAAAAATAGTCTATTATACATGTTCGCAAACACTGAGGTGTTTGGTTTTTTTTTGAGTATTGGGACATTTCTCTTATTCCTGTTTCTTATGCCAACATGTATCAGTATTCTGTACAGAGATTGTGAATGTTTGCACTTGGTTGCTGTGAGTAAATGTTTCAATAATTAGAACCTCTTTATTACCAGATCTCATGAGTTGGATATTGATAATATTATTGTCTTGGGTCAGGTTCAAAACTTGTTCAGACAGTCCAATCAGATGTTACTAAACAATAGCTTTCATGCTAATCACTTCAGATCGTCAAACACTGGCTTTTTAGGCTGCTTTACACGCACCGACATCGCTAACGAGATGTCGTTGGGGTCACGGAATTCGTGACGCACATCCGGCCTCAGCGACGTCGTTGCGTGTGAAACGCACGAACGACCATAAATGATCAAAATTACTTACCTTTTCGTTGATTGTTGACACATTGTTCTATTCCCAATTATCGTTGCTGTTGGAGGACGCAGGTTGCTCATCGTTCTGCTGCAGCACACATCGCTATGTGTGACACCACAGGAAAGAGAAACATCACCGTCCCTGTGGCCGCTAGCAATGAGGAAGGAAGGAGGTGGGTTGGAAGTTCCGTCTGCTCATCTCCGCCCCTCCGCTTCTATTGGGCGGCTGCTTAGTGACGTCGCTGTGACGCCGCACGAACCGCCCCCTTAGAAAGGAGGCGGTTTGCTGGCCACAGCGACGTCGCTCGGCAGGTAGGTACGTGTGACCCTTCTTAGCAATGTTGTGCGACACGGGCAGCGATTTGTCCATGACGCACAACCGACGGGAGCGGGTACTTTCACCAGTGACATCGCTAGCAATGTCGCTGTGTGTAAAGTGCCCTTTTGTCAATAGAAGTATCTAAATGTGGTAAATGGCACCATGAGGTTAGCTGCAGGTCCTTCAAATCCTGTAAATGGATTGATGGAACCTTTATTGTTTAGAACTGCAGATTGAGATATAGGGATGTTTGAGTTCAAGTAGCTAGGAAACCCCTACACTCATTCAGGAAGATTCAATTCTTTTAATGTGTTCTGACACACATCATATTAAAATTATTACATTTTTCAGCAATTTGTTCTATAGTAGCTATTCAATGGAATCAAACTAAACAGCCACGTTTTTCCGATCCATGCTCCTCAGTGTGCCTCAGCCTGCATGTTCATGTCTCCAAATCAACAGTAGCTTTTTTTAGTCCACTAACCACTATATGCTTAAAACACTAGCCATTTTAGAGATGCCCAAGCCAAATAATTGAGTTGTCACAATTTTCCTCTTAAAGTAATTGTATCATTTCTAATAATTTGTCTATTTCCCTACTTCCAGGACATAAACATGAAGAACTGATTGAGGGCTTTGATGGTATTGCTGATCAGTATACTGCAATTAGTAAGCAAAAGAAGCAGATGTAAAACATTTTTAGTAGTTTAAAGCTATTAGCTTTAACAAAATATATTAGAGTTTATTTTGGATATATCTAATATATAAAGCTGAGTGTATGTATGTATGTATGTATGTGTGTATGTATGTATGTCCGCTAAAGGAATCCGCACCGTTGCATTTACAATGACGAAATTTTGCACAGATGCCTCATGTGACTGAGGGAAAATCGTCTGTACGCCAAGTACGAGAAGTGTGTCTTCGAGCAGTCTTCTCTTCCCTTCCTGGGTTACGTTATCTCCGATACCGGACTGCAGATGGATCCGAAGAAGGTCTCTTCCATTCTCAACTGGCCTCCTCCTTCTGGACTGAAGGCAATCCAACGCTTTCTGGGATTCGCAAACTACTACCGCCAGTTCATCCCTCACTTCTCGGCTCTGACTGCTCCTCTCTTCGCCTTGACCAAGAAGGGGGCTAATCCAAAGGACTGGTCACCTGCGGCCGACGCCGCGTTTGGCTCTCTGAAGCGGGCATTTGCCTCCTCCCCTGTGCTCCACCGTCCGGAGTTAAACCGACAGTTCACCTTGGAGGTGGATGCCTCCTCCTCGGGAGCCGGAGCAGTGCTCATGCAGAAGTCCTCCTCCGGGAAGATGGTGACTTGCGGTTTCTTCTCCAAGAGCTTCTCAGCGCCTGAACGCAACTACACCATCGGGGACCGAGAGCTCTTGGCAGTCAAACTGGCTCTGGAGGAATGGCGCTACCTTCTAGAGGGAGCAGTGTACCCCGTGATCATTTACACGGACCACAAGAACCTGGAATACCTGCGGTCCGCTCAGCGACTGAACCCACGGCAAGCCAGGTGGTCCTTGTTCTTTGCCAGGTTCGACTTCCAGCTCCGTTTCCGACCTGCGGACAAGAATGTACGCGCAGATGCCTTGTCCAGGTCATTCCTGCCCATGGAACAGGAGGAGGAGACATCCCAGCCCATCATCTGTCCTAGTAAGATCATTCCGGTGGCCCCTGTCACCCTGGCCCAGATACCGCCCGGGAAGACCTATGTCTCTGAGACCGACAGGCCAAAAGTGTTGCATTGGGGCCATGCCTCGAAAACAGCCGGCCATGCTGGTCAGAAGAGAACATGGAGTACGATTGTACGTCATTACTGGTGGCCATCCCTTCGCACGGACGTCGCTTCTTTTGTCTCAGCCTGCTCCTCTTGTGCCAGGAACAAGACGCCCAAACATCTGCCATATGGCCGTCTTCTGCCTCTGCCTATACCCTCAGTTCCGTGGCAACACATTGCGATGGACTTTATTACGGACTTGCCCCTGTCCTCCGGACACACAGTCATATGGGTCGTGGTGGATCGGTTCTCCAAAATGGCTCATTTCGTCCCTATGGCTGGACTGCCCTCTGCCCAGGAACTCGCTGACGCCTATATACAACACATCTTCCGCTTGCATGGCTTTCCATCACACATTGTGTCCGACAGAGGAACTCAGTTCACCTCCCGCTTCTGGAGGGCCCTCTGCAAACATCTGGGAGTGACTCTGGACTTTTCTTCAGCCTACCATCCTCAGTCGAATGGCCAAGTGGAACGAGTCAATCAGATCTTGACCTCCTTCTTACATCACTACGTCAACGCCCATCATGACGACTGGTCCACGCTTCTTCCTTGGGCTGAATTCTCCCATAACCACCACGTCAGTGAGTCCTCCTCCAGCTCTCCCTTCCATGTCGTTTACGGACTTCAGCCTTCCGTCCCATTACCTGTATCCTCTTCCTCGGATGTCCCTGCTGCTGATGCTGTAGCCCGTGACTTTGCAACCATTTGGGACTCTGTCAAGGCGTCCCTTGGACGTGCTTCCCTGCGGATGAAGAGACACGCAGACAAGAGGCGTCTGGACCCTCCGTGTTTCTCTCCAGGAGATCTCGTCTGGCTTGCTTCCAAGTACGTCCGATTGAAGCTACCATCCTACAAGCTGGGTCCTCGCTACATCGGGCCGTTTAAAGTCCTCAGCAAGATCAATGAGGTCTCCTACAAGCTGCAGCTCCCGGTCACGATGAGGATACCCAACTCCTTCCACGTCTCCCTGCTCAAGCCGGTTGTCCTTGGTCCCTTCTCCGCTGCTGCCAGTTCGACTCCTCCTCCTATTGCCGATGATGACATCTATGCGGTAAGGGATATCGTGGCCATGAAAACCGTACGGGGCCGACAGTTCTTCCTGGTAGACTGGGCAGGGTATGGTCCTGAGGATAGGTCCTGGGAGCCCCGGGAGAATGTGGGTACTCCTCTGATCCGTGCCTTCTTGTCCCGGTTGCGGGGAGGGGGGCGTGGGGGGGGGTACTGTCACGCTCTCCGGGTCCCCTGCCCTGCTCCCCGGCTCACCTGCCACGCTCCCTGGCTTCCCTGCTTCTCTCCCCGGTCTCCAGCCTCCATTGCCCGCGGTCTCCAGGCGTCCCGGTCCCCGCTCCCGGCGCCCGTCGGCTACACAGCCCCAGCCCGGCTCTCCTGCTTCTTGCTCACCGCTCCCTGCCCTGGCTTCTGGCACCCGGGCCGCGCGCATGCGCATTAGGGCGCGCGCGTGGTCATTGACCCTTTCTTAAAGGGCCAGCGTCCACTGACAGGAAATTGAGCACACAGGTACAGGGTATAAAGGGGTTTAGTGTCCAAGTGGGCGGGGCCTGTTCTTCGTGTTTTCCAAGCTAGGAGTCAGGTCTCCTTGTGTCTCGGTGCCATACTTATCTATCTCTCTTCTAGAGCCGTTCCTGCCTCGCCATCCGGTCCTACCGATTCCCGAACCCCGAACGCTGACTATCTGCCATCCTGTCAGTCCGTACCACCTCTGATCCCTGTGGTGACCTGTCCTCTCGCTCCATCGGTTCCGGACTCCGCCTGACAACATCTCGGCCTCCGAACCTGAGCTCCGTCACCCGGACTACCATCAGTGACTCCGTGGTCCCAGGGACTTCACCATTCTACTCTTGTACACGGACTGTCCTGCTACCCGTAGTGCTCCGGCTACCGGACCCCTTGCCTTCATCAAGGAGTTCGGCTCAGTGGATCCACCTCCTGGGTCTGCCCGTCCACCTGGCCCTAACATATATATATATATATATAATATATACAGTATCTACATATGCCTTATTCTGTCTGTCTGTCTTGCTCCAAAATTATTCCGTTACAGTGACAACCGTCGCATTGGCCGCTGAGCTCAGCCTGACCCCGCCCCCCGCACGGATTGGCCGCTCGGCTCGACCTGGCCCTTCCCTCGCACAGATTGGCCGCTCGACCAGGCCCCGCCCCCTCACGCATTGGACGCTCTACCTGGCCCCGCCCCCCGCACGCATTCCCCGAACCGACACGGAGCCCCGACTCCCAGGTGAGTGCTGCACCCCCAGGAGCCCACACCAGCGTTCGCTGGCAAGCCCAGCAACGCGAAGGTATGTGTCGGCTGGGTTGCCGGCGTATGCTGGTAACCATGCTACACATTGGGTAATAATGTTCCCTGCCCATTCAGATCGATGGTCTCCCGCTGTCACACACCGATGCATGCTGCATAGCAGGAGACCAACAAACAAAAAGTGAACCAGCACTGTCGCTTTTAATACTTACATGATGTGTACCATGCTTACTAGCTTACCCCGGCTCCCAGGACACGTGTCCCGGAGCCGGCTACACTGGTAGCCATGATACACATCGGGTAACTATGGAAACCGCTTTGCATAGTTGCCCGCTCGGCCACGCCCCCCCACACTCTGCCCGCTCGGCCACATCCATCACGCACTCTGCCCGCTCGGCCACGCCCCCCACACACTCTGCCCGCTTGTCCACGCCCCCCACACTCTGCCCACTCGGCCACGCCCCCCACACGCTCTGCCCACTCGGCCACGCCCCCCACATGCTCTGCCCGCTTGGCCATGCCCCCCACACACTCTGCCCGCTTTGCCACGCCCCCCACACACTCTGCCCGCTCGGCCACGCGCCTACACACTCTGCCCGCTCGGCCATGCCCCCACACACTTTGCCCGTTCGGCCATGCCCCCCACACGCTCTGCCCTCTCGGCCACGACCCCCACACACATTGGGCACCTATACACCTCCACCCCAGGACTACTCCACCTAATAGACACCTCCCCCCAGGAATACTCCACCTATAAGACACCTCCCCTCCAGGACTACTCCATCTATTATACTCCTCTCCCCCCAGGACTACTCCTCCTATTATACTCGTCTCCCCTCAGGACTACTCCTCCTCTTATACTCCTCTCCTCCCAGGACTACTCCTCCTATTATACTCCTCACCTCCAGGACTACTCCACCTATTATACTCCTCTCCCCCCAGGACTCCTCTTACTATTATACTCCTCTATCCCCAGGACTACTCCTCCTATTATACTCCTCTCCCCCAGGACTACTCCTCCAACACACACACTGCACAAAACATACCTCCCCCCAAATCACACACACACCCCACACACGCACACCCACACAAACCGCGCAACACACACAGCACCACACACACAGAACGCTGCAGACACAAAGCGCTCCACACACAACGCAACACACAAACAACACTGCTCTCGCACACCCCCACACCTAGACAACACCCAGAACATTTACAGCATCCTACCCAAACACTTGGCAACTACACACAACATCATCTACATATATAACAAAAATCATACACTACACAATAAATTCTAGAATACCCGATGTGTTAGAATCGGGCCACCTTCTAGTATATATATATATGTGTGTATATATATATATATATATATATACACACACACACACCGTACAGACCAAAAGTTTGGACACACCTTCTCATCTCTAGAACAACTGTTAAGGAGACTTTGTGCAGCAGGCCTTCATGGTAAAATAGCTGCTAGGAAACCACTGCTAAGGACAGGCAACAAGCAGAAGAGACTTTTTTGGCTAAAGAACACAAGGAATAGACATTAGACCGGTTGAAATCTGCGCTTTGGTCTGATGAGTCCAAATTTGAGATCTTTGAATCCAACCACCGTGTCTTTGTAGAAAAGGTGAACGGATGGACTCTACATGGATGGTTCCCACCGTGAAGCATGGAGGAGGAGGTGTGATGGTGTGGGGGTGCTTTGCTGGTGATACTGTTGGGGATTTATTCAAAATTGAAGTCATACAGAACCAGCATGCCTATCACAGCATCTTGCAGCGGCATGCTATTCCATCCGGTTTGCGTTAAGTTGTACCATCATTTATTTTTCAACAGGACAATGACCCCAAATACACCTCCAGGCGGTGTAAGGGCTATTTGACTAAGAAGGAGAGTGATGGGGTGCTACGCCAGATGATCTGGTCTCCACAGTCACCAGACCTGAACCCAATCAAGATGGTTTGGGGTGAGCTGGACCGCAGAATGAAGGCAAAAGGGCCAACATCTCTGGGAACTCCTTCAAGACTGTTGGAAAACCATTTCCGGTGACTACCTCTTGCCTGCTTGGCCACGCCCCCCACACACTGTGCCCGCTCAGCCACGCCCCCCACATGCATTGGCGTGCCCGCTCGGCCACGCCCCCCACACGCATTGGTGTGCCCGCTCGGCCATGCCCCCCGAAAACACTGTGCTCGCTCGGCCACGCTCCCCCGCACACTGTGCACGCTCAGTCACGCCTTCCGCACACTGTGCCCGCTTGGCAACGTCCCCCGCACACTGTGCCCGCTCGACCACACCCCCTGTAAACTGTGCCCACTCCTCCTTTTATACTCCTCACCCCCAGGACTACTCCTCCTTTTTATACACCTCTCCCTCCAGGACTACTCCTCCTATTATACTCCTGTCTCCCCAGGACTACTACTCCTATTAGACTCCTCCCCCCAGGACTACTCCACCTATTAGACACCTCCCCCAGGATTACTCCACCTATTAGACTCCTCCCCCCAGGACTACTCTGCCTATTAGACTCCTCTCCCCCTCTGGACTACTCCTCCTATTATCCACCTCCCCCCAGGACTACTCCTCCTATTAGACTCCTCTCCCCCCAGGACTACTCCTCCTATTAGCCTCCTCTCCCCCCAGGATTACTCCTCCTATTATACTCCTCACACCCCAGGACTACTACTCCTATTATCCTCCTCTCCCCCCAGGACTACTCCTATTTTCCTCCTCTCCCCCAGGACTACTCCTTTCATCCTACTCTCCCCCCAGGACTACTCCTCCTATTATACTCCTCTCCCTCCAGGACTACTCCTCCTATTATACTCTTCTCTCCCCAGGACTACTCCTCCTATTATACTCCTTTCCCCCCAGGACTACTCTTCAAATTATACTCCTCTCCCCCCAGGACTACTCTTATTATACTTCTTACCCCCAAGGACTATTCCTCCTATTATACTCCTCTCCCCCCAGGACTACTCCTCCTATTATACTGCTCTCTCTCCAGGACTACTACTCATATTAGAAACCCCGCCCAGGACTACTCCACCTATTAGACACCTGCCCCCCAGGACTACTCCACCTATTAGACTCCTCCCCCCAGGACTACTCCTTCTATTATCCTCCTCTCTCCACAGGACTATGCCTCCTAATATACTCCTCTCTCCCAGGACTACTCCTCCTATTATCCTCCCCCCCCCAGGACTACTCCTCCTATTATCCTCCTCTCCCCCCAGGACTACTCCTCCTATTATCCTCCTCTCCCCCCAGGATTACTCCTCCTATTATACTTTTCACACCCCAGGAATACTACTCCTATTATACTCCTCTCCCCCCAGGACTACTCCTCCAACACACACACACTGCACAAAACATACCTCCCCCCAAAACACACACACACCCCCCACACACACACCCACACAAACCACGCAACGCACACAGCACCACACACACAGAACGCTGCAGACACACAGCACTCCACACACAACGCAACACACAAACAACACCGCTCTCACACACCGCCACCCGGACAACACCCAGAACATTTACAGCGCTCTACACAAACACGTGGCAACTAAACACAACAACATCTATATATGTAACAAAAATCATACATGAACTATACAATAAATACTAGAATACCCGATGCGTTAGAATCGCGCCATCTTCTAGTATATATATATATATATATATATATATATATATATATATAATATATTATACACACACAAAAACAGAATATGGGCTAGAGAAAAAAACAGATATATAATCCAAACATGTTAATAAGAGTATCAAAAATGTTTATTAAGACATAAAAATGACATAAATAACAAAAAAAATACATAAATTAGTAGTCAAGGAGGAGTGAAAAGTATAAAAAACTCCTGAGGGTTGGGAGCAGGATAAACACTAGGTGATTGTATGTAAATTACCGGCCACAAGTAAAACAATAGGCAAAGAGCAATTAGCCTATCTGTATAAATTGTTTCCACCCCATCAACAACATTTAGATGGGAGAGTATGATATACAATTATAGTGCCCATGCAAAACCTCAGTGTTAGCACAGGAGGTGCAACTATGTACAATACACAAATTTGTGCCGGTCACACCAGTCCTGTGACCATGGTAAATTTTTTTACTTATATGTATGTTCCTACAAAAGACCTCCATAGAAATATTCATATGAATTAGACTACAAAAATATATCAATTTCATAGTAAAAATACACTTTATTTCATCCATAATGATAATATGATTTCACAGGGATATAAAATTGAGCAGAAAGAAGTACAAAACGTGCACATGTTAAAACTGCAAATTGCAGGGGGGTGTGTCCAATGCACCAGCATCTAAGGGATTTTCAGTAATGTCACAAAATGACCATCACAACCCTCCAAATATAGAAAGTAGATCACCAAATGAGCATATGACCACATATAACCAAATCAGTCATAATACAAATACATCAGGTTATTATATAGAACATTTCATATAGAAAAAAACATCCAGATAAATAGACATTGCAGTTCAAGTGGCCAATGGAAATGCACTACCCGGCTGCTGACATGCCAGGGTCTATCAGATAAGGAGGGGTGCGATCTCACCGCGGCCCTGTTGAAGTACAAATGACGTACCCGGGTGTATTGCCAAAGACACCGTGCAGATACACCACCCTGCACCTCGACGCGTTTCGCTGCCGCTTCGTCGGGAGGTCCCTTGAACTGCAATGTCTATTTATCTGGATGGTTTTTTCTATATGAAATGTTCTATATAATAACCTGATGTATTTGTATAATGACTGATGTGGTTATATGTGATCATATGCTCATTTGGTGATCTACTGTCTATATTTGGAGGGTTGTGATGGTCATTTTGTGACATTACTGAAATTCCCTTAGACGCTGGTGCATTGGACACCCCCCCGCGACGTCGCAAAGCAGGTATGTGCGTGTGACGCTGCCATAGCGATAATGTTCGCTACGGCAGCGATCACCACATATCGGCCGCACGACGGGGGCGGGTGCTATCGTGCTCGATATCGCTAGCCGATGCTAGCGATGTCGCAGCGTGTAAAGCCCGCTTAAGAACCAAATCAGGTACAGATAAATCAAAAAAGCTTGATTTCCATAAGGATAACACAGATTGAAGACCAGGATGGGAGAAGCCCACACGGTCAACAGCAGCTCATGGTGAAAATTTTAGACAAAAAGAGAACAATGAGCAGAAATGCTGAACAATAAAAAATATTTTTATTATATAATCAATAGTGCAAGTGCAAAGGTATTTTCAGAAATGCAATAAACAGGATATGCAAAACAGGACAAGGGAAACAGACAATAGGACGAAAATTGCAGATAAAGTGCAAAACAGCTGTAAAATGAGTAAAGTGACCATGTGCATAATTATATCCCTAAGCAGAATATTTCCTAAATGGCATGAATAAGAGTGATAGTAAATTACAGCATGTGTGTTATGCTATCAAAATTGTCCACCCACTAGAAATTATATAGATGGTAAAAATAGCACACTGAATTTAATATGGAAGATAAATGGATTTAGATAAAAAACCATTACTGGCTAAGGAATTCCAAATACCAATAGTATACTAATCATAGGAAAAAATGAAAAGAGAGGTAGTCTGTGCAACCCATGTAGGAGTAGGACAATATTCAGCCAGTTAAATGCAGTATAGCAATTAATAATATAGGTGCATAATTAAGGAAAATTGCCATAGGGAGTATCTCCCAAGAGAGAACCCGTTATGGGAAAGGTTTTTTTGCACAATGGTAATAAGTCAAAAGATGAAAAGCACAAGTAACAGATAGATAATTAAAACATTACTGTTTGTGGAGTAGTGAGAGGATCCCTGACGTACATTTCGCGGCCTACAGCCATGAAGCCAGCCGCTTCATCAAAGGGGAAGGTGCTGGCTGTAATTCAAAATATATGGATGTTTAGAGTCTTAGCAGCTCTTCAGTTAAGGATATTATTGTTGAATTATCTTTATTGCTTTTTCCTGGTCCTTGTTTTTGAATTTATCTTCCCAGCATTTTTCACATTCTGTTACATTTTGGATTTGATTTTTTTAAAATGTATTCCATAAGTCTTTTACTATCAGTTTTCCTCCATCTTTCCTCTATGACTGTGTGAACTCATTCTTAGCCTTGTGTCTCACACTCTGCTTGTCTACACTTTTTTATGGTAATTATTTTGGGTTACACTTTGTTTATAGTTGAGGGTACAGTTATGGATACTCAGGATCCTCCAATGTTGAGAGAGGAGTGCCATTATGCTATCTTAGAGTGCCAACCTCCCTGGTCCACCAGGGACAAATCAGGGTCATATATAAGGCTTCTCCTAGTTTAAATAGGAACCTGTGGATTGCAGGGTTCAAACCTCTTCTGGTTTCTTCATGCACATGTGAGAGGTAGGACTCAGACATAACACTTGCAAGTTGCAGCAAATTTAACTTTGTTAAAGAGGTTTTTGTTAAATGTGTTTTTCAAAACTCAAATAGTTTGTGGACGAAGCATGAATGATATTGATTAGAGATTAGCGAACACAGACTTTAAGAAAAAAGGGTTTGGACTTTGGGTGCTTTACATATGCAAAACACTCATCACTGTGCTCAGGTACACTCGGTGCTCAGTTAATCACTTTATCACAATACATACTGTATATGGAATATCTATTCATAAAAACACAAAAATTTCCATTACAAAATTTTTATTAGAATAAAAATCACACAACCATGTGTGAAATATAAATCACACACATTAAAATTAGTGTTTCCTTGAAAAACCAAAAGGGGTAATTCCCATTTGTATAAATCAAACATACTAGCCTATTGCCACACCATAGGTAGGAAAAACACCAATTAAAGGTATAATGACCAACAATTATTTATAGCAAGGTAGGGTTGAATATAAAGGGGATATACCCACTATGGAACGGCTCCGTTTCCAAACAAGGGACCAGGTATATGCACTACAATTCAGAGAGCCCTACAAGGTCAATACTTAGTTTATAAATGAAGGGAGTCTCATAACAATTGCATACAGAAATAGACAAAAAGTCAGATATCAAAGTCCAGCATAACTGTGGAGTTTCCAACGCTGAGTAGTCCACTAGCTGTGATGGTGAAGTCCTTAGTGGTTTTAAGAGCCGAACCATTGCCTGCCTCGGCGCATTTCCCCATAACTGCGGTTCATCAGGAGGGCCTAACAAACAGATGAAAGGAGCCGATGTCTAAATGCAAAGTCCCATAGCATGCATGCCCAGGAACATAGATTGTCCCCACTAGCAGACAGTGCTGCATGATTACTTCCAGGCACCTCACAGGACCAAGTCACTAACTAATCACTGTGCTCAGGTACACTTGGTGCTCAGCCCAGTGCGAGCCGCTTGCAGTGTTTCAACGGCTTGCACTGTTGGTAACAGTAGTGTGATCGGATGTAGTGTGCTGCATAAAAAAAGGTAAAGCCCTGCCCACCTGCCCCCCTGAAAGTGATCTGTTTATGGCTGGCTGCATGCGGGTGGAGACCCGAACTGCCCAATTAAACTGAACTTTATCTAAAATCCTACTTAACCCGACGAACTGAACTTCCACGAGTTGACTCATCTCTAATCCTGATATATTCTGTTACATTTGACTTAAAGCTTACCATGTATATTTTGGGGTTAAATTGGGTGACCAGGAAAAACATTCAGCACCACATACATTGTGCAGGACATGTGCTGAAAAGCTGAGACAGTGGACTATAGATATCTAGGCAGATGGAACACAAACATGAAGGCAGACTTTTGATTGTGTTTTCCACATGACAATCCAAGTCATAACTATTCCAAAGCATTCAAAAAGATACAATTTCTTCCTAACAATTGAAATTTACAGAACTTTTACTCACTTTGTTAAATGATAGACTAATTTTTATTCCATTAAACAAATACATTCCATGCTATCGAGTCTTCAGAATGTCTTATTAACCCTTATATTCAACTGTAAAACCTTTCATTAAACATTTCTCATTTGTGAAAAAAATGATGGATTGCATATTTTTATTACTTCATATCTGAAATCAGCAACTTTCACTTGGGTAAAATCAGTAAAAATACATAGGTCATCAGATTATTTTTTTTCAAATGTAGGCCAGTGTTATTTCTTTTGTGCTTTTTCAGGTGGTTCCTAAGCAGACCTTACTACCACGATTCCCTGTAAATAATTCATGGTCTTATAATATTTTTTGCTCCAAAAGATAACCTAGGGCTTAATTTCAGGTGTTTGACCCATTAATTGCCCAATAATTTTCAGATTTCAATTAGGTATATAAACAGTCCTCAACATCATACTATTCACATTTTGTCATGATGAGACCAAGACGACACCTAATAATTGATCAACACTACACTAGCAATTGCTGGACTTCAAGCAGGATGTTCTCAGATGCAAGTGGCCACTGAGCTTGGAGTGTCACAGAGTGTTATCAGTAGGTTGCAACAAAGGTAGAGAAAGGCATACAAGTGAACATCCTTTGGCCACATCCCACACTGATTACTGCTTCATTGTAAACAATGACCTTCAGAACCAGATCATGAATGCCACACACCTCTCCAGGCACATTTAAGGGAGGCACACCATTCCAAACCTTAAAAAACTATATAAATCTGGTAACACTGAAATCGTACAGACCTGAGGAATAAAGCTGTCTAATCACTTACACTACAAGGTGAATGGCGCAAAAATAAAAAGCCATTTCTTCAACTGCTGTTAATTAGTTCATTCTGCCTCCCAAAGATCGCAGCACGGCATGGCTCATATTTATCCTGCTCTCTATGCTGAGCACTTACACCAGGGATTATGTGTAAATCTCTGAAAAACATGATTCAGACAAATTTCTCAATGGAAAATTCACTGTAATGAGGCAGAGGGAGTCAATTTTGAACTATTAGCTGGCTTGTGAACTGGCAGTGACCATATTTTTATATGGTTAACAGAAATATAGAGGGCTTCCACGTTTCTGGTAGCACAAAGGCTCTGGAAAAAAATCTTATAGCTCCCCCTTAAGAAAGAAATCCAGCAAAATCTGCACTTTCAAATCCAAATGCCTCCATCCTTTCTGAGCCCCACAATGTGCCCAAAGCACAGTTAGCCTCCACATCTTTGGCATTATTATTATTAATTATTATTATTATTATTATTATTATTATTATTATTAAGCCCACTTTATTTATGTGGTGCAAAACAAGTTGGGCACAATGTACAAACACTACCATGTACTGGGGATGAGAACGGCTTATTTGAAATTTTTAATTCCGCAACATTCACTGCGTTTGACACCATGAGTGTTTTCCAGAGACTAAAGGCCGCTTTACAGGCAACGACATCGCTAACGAGATATCGTTGGGGTCATGGAATTCGTGACTCACATCCGGCCTCGCTAGTAACAACATTGCGTGTGACACCTACGAGCGACTGCTAGCGATCACAAATACTCACCAAATCGTTGATCGTTGATATGTCGTTCAGTTTCCAAATATCGTTGCTTGTGCTGGACGCAGGTTGTTCGTCGTTCCTGAGGCAACACACATCGCTACGTGTGACACCCCAGAAACAACGAACAACAGCGTACCTGCGTCCTCCGGCAACGAGGTGGGAGTGACGTGAATGTGGCTGCTCTCCGTGTCTCTGCTTCTATTGGTGGCCTACTGATTGACGTTGCTGTGATGCCGCACGAACCGCCCCCTTCAAAAAGAGGTTGCTCACCATCCACAGCGACGTCGCTAGAAAGGTAAGTACGTGTAACGCGTCCTAGCGATATTGTTCACCACGGGCAGCGATTTGCCCGTGATGCAAAAATGACGGGGGTGGGTGTGATCGCTAGCGACATTGCTGCGTGTAAAGTGGCCTTAAGTCATCAATACACCTGCAGATGAACTCTCAGAGGGGTGTAATTTCCAAAATGTGATCACTTGAGGGTGTTTCTGTTGTTCTGGCACTTAGAGGCTCTGCAAATTGAGTCCACAAACTATTCTAGGAAAACCTATGCTCCAAAAATCAAAAGGCATTTTTTTCCCTCCCAAGCCCTGTACAGTCACATGTAGGGTATTGCCACAATCAGGAGAAATTGTGAAACACATTAAGTGACCTTTTTTTACCTATTCCTATTTCCAAATTTAAAATATGGGGTTAAAGCAACATTTTAGTAGAAAAAAATGTAATTATTTTTTCTTCACCACCCAATAGTATAAACTTTTGTGACACACCTATAGTGTCAATATGCTCACTGCACCCTTAGATAAATTCATTGAGGGGTGTAGTTTGTAAAATGGAGTTATTTGTGGGGGATTTCTGCTGTTATGGCAACTCAGGGGTTCGCCAATGTGACATGGCACCCTCAAACCATTCCAACTAAATTTGAGCTCAATTATGGCACTTACCTTCTTCATTTTGAATATAAGAAATTGCACAACAATTGTCTGGTCGATTATCTTCTGTGACCCGAGAGAAAATGACAGATTTGTAGTTAAAAATTTATTTTTTCATTTTCACGGCTTCACGTTATAAAGTTTTGTAAAGTACCTGCGGTTTCAAGGTGCTCACCAAACATGTACAGTAGGTAGATTTCTTCAGGATTTCCAAAATGTGGTCACTGGTGGGTGAGCTCCACTGCTTAGGCACCTCAAAGGCTTTGCCAATATGACATGGCACCCTCAAACCATTCCAACTAAATCTGAGCTCAAATCTGGCACTTCTTCCTTCTTCACTGTGCCTCAAAATTTATTTTTGAACACATATATATTGTCGTACTCGGAAGAAATTGCACAGCAAATTATGTGGTCCATTTTTTCCTGTTACCTTTACAAACAGGAAAAATTTGGGGTTAAAGCAACATTTTTCTGGTTAGAAATGTATTTTTTTCATTTTCATTGTTCAACTCCATAAGATTCTGTGATGCACCTGGGGGTTCAAGGTGCTCTCCAAATATCTAGATAAATTCTTTGTGGTTTTGGATTTCCAAAAAAAGGTCTCTAGTTTTGGAGCACCACTGTTTCGGCACTTCAAGGGCTCTCCAAACGGCGTCCGCCTACGATTGCAGCTAATTTTGCATTCAAAAATTCAAATGGTGCTAATTCCCTTCTGAGCCCTGCCAAGCGGACAAACAGTAGATTTCCACAACATAAATTGCACAACAAATTTTTTGGTGAATTTTCTCCTATTACCCTTTTGAAAATGAAAAATTTGAGATTAAAGCAACATTTTTGTGGTAAAAATGTATTTTTTCATTTTCACAGCTAAAGGTTAAAAAAATCCTGTGAAGCACCTGGGTGTTTAAGGTGCTCACCAAACAGCTAGGTAAATTCTTTGAGGAGTGTAGTTTTCAAAAGGGGTCACTTGTGGGGAAGCTCCACTGTTTAGGCCCATTAGGGGCTCTCCAAATGCGATATGGCATTCGGTAAAGATTCCAAGTAACTTTGCATTCAAAAAGTCAAATGGCGCTCCTTCCCTTCCAAGCCCTGCTTTGCGCCAAACCAGTAGACTTATACCACATGTGGAGTATCTATGTACTCAGGAGAAATTGCACAATAAATTATATGGTGAATTGTCTCTTATTACCAGAGATGGACAGACCCAGAATGTAAAAGTAAGGATCTGCACAGTTATAAAGGTGCCCGGGTGTCAGACTCAGGCCCGGGATTCTGGGTGTGTGATCCGGATCCGGCACTCAAGAGAATAAAAAAAATATACAAAAAATAAAGAAAATAAGAATGAAGCGAGTGCTTTATACTTACCAATGCTCCATCGTAGCTGTACACTGCTCCTGCGACCTCTCCTTCAGTTCCTGGACCGTTCATGCATATGCATTACTTTACATGCCCACCGGCCAGCCTGGAATTTGTGATTGGTTGCAGTCAGACATGCCCCCAGCCTGTCTCCCTGCAACCAATCCCGTATGACTCGCATGAGTATCGGACCGCATCATCTGGCATGGCCGCACACTCTCCAGACAGGAGCATCTCAGCTGCATAGAAATACATGCAGCCGACCCGCTCCTGTCAGGAGTTTGCGGCCTTGCTGGGGTGATGTGATGCGAGACTTGTGTGAGTTATATGGCTCATGTGAGCACACCCATATACTGAGTGTATAACTGCAGGAACTGGCGCCGCTGATCTCGAGTGTCTGTACCTCGCTGATATGTTCTATATACTGAGTGTATAACTGCAGGAATAGGTGCCGCTGATCTCAACTGTATGTACCTCCCTGATATGTTCTATAGGGCTCTTCTCCACTTGCGTTTTATAAATCACAGCGATACTCAGCTCAAAATGTGAGTCGAGTGTCCTGTGTATGTGCTGCGTGTGGTCTGTGTACGATGTGTGTTTTTTTCCTCACATAGCATCCGTATGACATGCGAGCGTCATGCGGGTGCTATGTGAGTGCTTATGCATACCGCGTCAGACTGGCTACTGGACAAATCTCCAGTAATACCAGTCCTGCCGCAGTCACCTGCACTGAACCCCGGAGCTGTCACCTCAGCTCCGGAGATCAGCCCGATCTGTTTGCAGCTGTGCTGAACTGAACAGCAATCGCCGGGGAATCAATCACTTGGCGCTCGCTGTTCAGGCTGCACTCTGGAGCTCAGGTGACAGCTCTGGGGTTCAGTGCATGTAACCGCGGCCAGGCCTGGTATTACTGGAGATTCCTCCGGTAGCCAGTCTGACACCGTATGCAAGTGTCAAGGATCCGTGTGACATGCGTATGCCATATGTATGACATGCGCATGGCACCCGGATTCTGACTTTTTTCTCGCTCCCATAGGATTGCAAGGGGGTGAGAGAGCTGAGACTCGGTGCAAATCGCAGCATGCTGCGATTTCACCTAGAGCACGTGTGGAGTCGTAAAAAAATGGTGAAAAGGAGACAGCATCATATATAATCATTTGTCCGATCGCAAACCATTTTTACAGGCGATTACAATCGCACAAAAAAACGCAAGTGGAGAAGAGCCCATATACTAAGTGTGTCTGTAGCTCCCTGATATGTTGTATATACTGAGTTTATAACCTCAGTGCAGGAGCTGGCGCCGCTGATCTCCGGTGCCTGTACCTCCCTGATATATTCTAAATACTGAGTGTATAACTACAGGAGCTAGCATCCCTGATCTTGGGTGTCTGTACCTACCTGATATGTTCTATATACTGAGTGTATAACTGCAGGAGCTTGCACCGCTGATCTCGGGTGTCTGTACCTCTCTGATATATTCTATATACTGTGTGTATAACTGCAGGAACTGGCGCTGCTGATCTCTGCTGTCTATACCTTCCGGATATGTTCTATATACTGAGTGTATAACTGCAGGAACTGGCGCCGCTGATTTCGGGTGTCTGTACCTCCCTGATATATTCTGTAGGGCTCTTCTCCACTTGCATGTACAAAATCACAGCGATACTCGGCTACAAATGTGAGTCGAGTGTCCTGCGTGTGGTCTGTGTACGGTGTTTTTTTTTCCTCACAAAGCATCCGTATAACATACGAATGTCATGCGAGTGCTATGTGAGTGTTTATGCAAGCAGCGGTGGACTGGCTACAGGAGGAATCTCCAGTAATACCAGGCCTGGCCCCGGTTACCTGCACTGAACTCCGGAGCTGTCACCTGAGCTCTAGAAATCAGCCTGGTCTGTTTGCAGCTGTCCTGAACTGAACAGAACTCGCCGGGGAATCAATCACTCGGCGCTCGCTGTTCAGGCTGTACTCTGGAGCTCAGGTGACAGCTCCAGAGTTCAGTGCATGTAACTGTGGCCAGGACTGGTATTACTGAAGATTTCTCCGGTAGCCAGTCCGATGCTGTATGCAAGTATCAAGGATCCGTGTGACATGCATATGCCATTTTATTTTAGTTAGCCATTAAAAGGTATCACAAGATTATAATTTTGTTCCTCTCACTGAGAACATTCAATGATTTTTCAACTGGCTAACACGGTACCAAAACCTATTCACTTGCCATCTGTATGATAAGCGCTTGTGTTTTTTTTTTTTTGCCAGGAGATGCAGGTAAGTTCACTGAGTTTAATCAGGTCATCAGAGCTCCTCTGAGGTCAGGTTACCTGCGGTTACAGGTGGGAACCTCCAGCTGTGACCACAAATAACAAGAGTGACGTCACCGCTGATCGCTGTGGCACATTCATTCTCTGGAGCTCACAGCAGACAGTCATGCTCTATGGCACTTGCTGTGAGTTTCAGATGTAGCAAAGCTGAATCACTGTGGGACTTCGTGTGGATTACATCAGACTTCAGGGGTGTTTTGGTTTTAATAAAGTCGTGAAAGAGGGTGTTTTTTGTATTTATTCCAAATAAAGGATTTTTTTGTATTTTTGTTTATTTATTTCACTTACAGATTAGTGATGGGGTGTCATAGACGCTGCCATCACTAATCCAGGACTTAGTGGCTGCTATAAGCTGCCATTAACTCCTTATTACCCCAGTTGCCACTGAGACCAAGACGACAGCAGGGCAATCAGGAAGAACGGGGTAAGGCAGCGGGATTGTCACATGTAATGGATGTAACAATTCCGAGCGACTGGAGGCTGATATTTTTAGGCTGGACCTCCCCAGCCTCAGAATACCAGCCCCAGTTTTTGGGCTTTATCTTGGCTGGGTATCAAAATTGGAGAGGAACCACACATCGTTTTTTTAATCTATTTATTTATTTAAATAATTTATAAAAAAAAAAAAAAAAAAGCAAAGCCGCATGCGGTTCTTCTTAGGCCAGAGTCATACTTGCGAAGCACTCTCACGAGTCTCGAATCGCATCACCCGCCACAGCCGTACACTCTCCTGACAGGAACAGGTCGGCTGCATATATTTCTATGCTGTTGCATGCCTGTTTCTGGAGAGCGTCAGGCTGTGCCAGGTGATGCGATATGAGACTCACGTGAGTCCCTCACAAGTGTGACTCTGGCCTTATTTTGATACACAGCCAAGATAAAGCTCGACAGCTACAGCCTGTAATCGTGGGCTTTATCTGTCCTGGTATCAGAATATGAGGGGTCTACGCCCACTGTTTTATTTATTCATATATTTTTATACCACTATACTAACCCACAGACATTTGCACTGGGTTCCCTGCCCACCGGCCATCCTGGCGTCTGTGATTGGTTGTAGTCAGCTGACACATTGGCAATCAGGGTGGGGGCGCATCTAGCTGCATATAATTACACACGCCGGTGGGCGGGGAAAGCAGTAAATATTCAATGAGGGTTAATCGTCGGCTCCGGAAGGGAATGCGTGACCTGAATGAGTACACCGAGTGCGCTCCTACCCCCTATCCCTTCTACCAACATTTTTAACCTCCGTATTCTGGTCCCCATAGAACTTATATGGGTACCGGATTTCAGAGAGGATACGGATTCTTTTAAAATTTAGCAGGGACCCGCCAGTCCCAGTTATCTGTGAGTCAGCCCAGTTCTACTTATTACACTTGGGAAAATAAAAAATTTGGGCTAAAGTAACATCTTTGTGTGAAAAAGTAAAATTTTCATTTTTTCCTTTCACATTGCCTAAGTTCCTGTAAAACATCTAAAAGATTAATACATTTCTTGGATGTGCTTCTGGGCATTTTGAGTGGTGCTGTTTTTATTATGGTGTCACTTTGCATTTTCCATGTTTTGCTACCTCACAACCTAGAATTTCCCTGTTTGTTCATTTTTTTGAGAGATGAAAGCCTACAATTATGAACATTTGATTTTTTTTTTGTTTTTTTTTTAATCAATCAAATTTTTATTAATTTTTCAGGACTTAGTTCAAAAGGTAAAACATACAGTACAATATGGGTGTGGCAAAAATATAAACAGGGGGTAGGAGGGAACAGGCAGGGGGGAAAAGTAATTTCACTTAAGAACAAACAAAGGGGTCCACATATTGGCACAAAAGGAAAAAGGAAACTGGGAAAGGCCTCTGGGTCAAAGAAAAATCATAGTATCCAGGGGGATTAAAGATTATTTGGATGGGGGGGGTTGAAAAAAGGAGAAGAAGTACAGAGAGTCCTATGATCCTCCATAGTCAGGCGGCGTTGAAAGCTCTGGGATAAAGAAAGTTCATATAGTCGACAGGTGTTGACTCTGTTAATCACATCTTGGAGGGTAGAAATCGTGGGTTGGTTCCACATAGAGGTAATGCTCTGCCTAGCAGCGATTAATATGTGAGAGCAAGTCCACTTAATCTCTCTGGGGAGCTCTGAGACTCCAATATTGAGGAGGGCCATGCTCGGGTCATGGGGGACTCTGACAGACGTGCAATTAGCCATTAGAGAAAATACCTGATTCCAAAAGGCCACAATTTTTGGACAAGGCCACCAAATATGAGAGAGCGTTCCAATATCACCACATTTTTTCCAGCATAGGGGGGAGTGCGAGGGATAAATGTGCGATATTCTCTTAAGGGAATGAAACCATCTTAGTTGTATTTTTTTAATTAGTTGTAAGTGATTAATGCATGAGGAGCATCCCGTCGACCATGCCATAGTTCTCCTCCACTGCTCCTCCAAATAAACCACCCCCTAATCTTACTTACTATATATCTTAAGATGTGTCGGCGGGGTCACGTCGTAAGTGACACACATCCGGCATCATAAGTTACATTGTAGCATGTAACAGCTACTTGCGATTGCGATTGAACGGTAAAACGTTCATCGCATACACGTCGTTCATTTCCTAAAAATTGAACGTCAGATTGTTCATCGTACCCGGGGTAGCACACATCGCAGTGTGTGACACCCCGTGAATGATGAACAGATCTTACCTGTGTCCTGCGGCTCCTGCTGGCAAAGCGGAAGGAAGGAGGTGAGCGGGATGTTTACGTCCCACTCATCTCCGCCCCTCCGCTTCTATTGGCCGGCTGCAACGTGACGTCGATGTGACGACGAACGTCCCTCCCACTCCAGGAAGTGGATGTTCGCCGCCCACAGCGAGGTCGTATGGACGGGTAAGTATGTGTGACGGGGGTTATTAATTTGTGCGACATATTCAACAAATTGACCGTGTCACACATACGATGGGGGCGGGTACGATCGCATACGATATCGTATGCTTAATTGCAAGGTGTAAAGCAGGCTTAAGGTAGCTTCACATGGTCTGGGGGGGAATTGAAAATACTGTAAGAGACCAATAGGCCCTTAGCAGCCCCTTTTTTACCTGTAATGTAAAGTTGAATGGCAGAAGGTGGCTCCTGCAAGGAGAGTACCAGACAGGAACACAAGAAGCTCCTCATGTGTAAGTATTGAAAGAAAAAATGTTTGGGGGAGGCAGAAGTTTGTCCTTAAGTTCTCAAAAGAGCACAGGGATGCAACCTCAAACAAGTCTCCCAGCTTCCCAACTCCTAAAGACTGCCATTCAGAAAGGGAGATGTGGGGAATTATCTGTTCCAGACTCCTCAGAGAGATTGATTCGAGAGTAAGCATAAGCGACTGCTTTGCAGCTAACTCCACATCAATAAAGAATTTTGCATGATGGGAAGTATTTGAGGGTGTCAGCCTAGTTTCAGATATTCAGCCTCTAGTGGAGTGAAATTTTGTGAATTCTTTTTCTATTGTCACCCACCCATGGACCGACTTTGGGTCCCACCAGCTTTTAAGGGCGTCTAACAAGCATGCTTTATAGTGTAATAGTAGGTTAGGGATAACCATACCACCATCCTGTGACCTATAGTGTAGGAGCTCTCTAGCTATTCTTGGTTTCTTATTAGCCCAAACAAATCTAGACAGTAAGGATTGAATAGAGGATAATCTAGCTTTAGGGATCATCAGCGGGAGACATCTAAGGATATAAAGGATTTTAGGTAAGAACAGCATTTTACAAGTGTGTATTCTGGCAATCCTCGACAGCGCCAGGGAGGCTATCCTATCCATATCGAGTTTGATCAAAGTGATGAGAACTCTAACATTCTTGTCAACTAGATTAGACGAATGAGAGCATAAGGTTATGCCTAGATACTTTATACTTTTGTCAGCCCAAGTGAAGGATAAGGTTTGTTTAAACTGGACTGCTAGTTGAGGGGGTCAATTTATTGGGGGAATAACCAATTTAGAAATGTTCAGTTTATAAAAGGAGACACTAGAGAAGGAGGATAGGACTTTTAGGAGCGCCAGGAGGGATTTCACACACGATATTAGAACATCATCCGCATAAAGGTCTATGGTATGAAAGGCAGACCCAACTCTAATTCCCTTAATGTCGGCCGAAAAGCGAATGGTCTCCACCATGGGCTCCATAAACAGAGCAATTATTCCTGGGGAAAGGGGACAGCCCTGGCCGGTGCCATTCGTAATCTTAAACAGAGCTGAAAGGTACCCTCAGCTGAGAACTCTAGTACTCGGGTTAGAATAGAGGGCCATGATCGCTCTTCCAATAGGGTCAACAATCCCAAATTTTGAGAGGATAACGTCCAGATATTCCCAGTGCACCCTGTAAAACACCTTTTCAGCATCCAGGGAGAGAAATGTACTGGGGATCCCGGATCTCTCAGAGACATGTAGGAGATCTAATATCCTTCTAGTGCCATCTCTTGCCTGTCGACCCAGCACAAATCCCACCTGGTCTGGAGAAGTTAACGAGGGGAGAATTTTGTTCAATCTGCTAGAAAGTAGTTTTGAATATAGCTTAAGGTCACAGTTAAGAAGAGTTTAAGCAGAGATGGGGCAACAGAAGAAGCAAGTAGTTTATAATATTCATTAGGTAGGCCATCTGGACCTGGGGCTGATTGCATTTTGGCAGATTTGATCATGGACAAAATTTCCTCAATGGTGAAAGGGGAATTAAGCTCTTGGAATTGATTGGGGTGACGAACTGAATCGAAGAGTTTTTGGATATTTTGGGAGGTAGGTTGGGGAATTGAAGAGTCCGAGTTGAGATTATAAAGTTTCAAGTAATAGGTGGCGAAGGCATTAGCAATTTCAATCAGGTTGACTATTTTCTGACCAGTTTGATCGTATAGGAACTCAATCCTAGATTTTCTGATGGATTTCTTGACTCTGTGCGCCAGGAGGACGCTCACCTTGTCACCCAAGGCATAGTATTTTGCCTTAGACTTGGTCAGAAATTTATCATAGTCAAATAACATGGTGGTTCTCAGGGCATTTCTAAGTTTCTTTAGTTCAAGGGTTTGTAGGGTGCACTCTGGACTTATGTATACTTTCCATCTGTGAAATATTGGCCATAATGTCAGATTGTTTTTTCCCTATGTTTCTTAGACAAGAATATTCCTCCAATGTACGCCTTGTGGGCCAGCCAGAGAGTCTCATCAGAGACTTCCTGGTTGTCATTGAGGTCAAAGTAAGAATTAGGCTCAGAGCGGATAATGTCTCTATTTTTGGCAGATTTTAATAGGTAGGTATTTAGCCTTTACGAAAATGGCATGGGGGAAGTGTTTCTCAACTATATCTAGGGTGATCGGGGCATGGTTTGACCATATGATGGATCCTATTCGAGCATCTAAGCACAGGGGTAGGGCGGCTCTATCCACTAAGAAGTGCCTCCCAGAAAAATAGATAGTCTTTTTCGTTGGCATGATGGTAACGCCAAATGTCATGTAAACCCTCCTCAGCAATAAGCTGTTGTAACTCCTCCTGCCTAGTATGTAACTTTAAGCTGCAGTCCATTTCCCTTAAATGAACTAGTCCCTGCATAATATTATCGGACTTTTAGCTTCAGTTTTTATTTTTTTTCATTGTTTTACTGAAGAAACGCCTCCGTGCCCTATTTGGTGCGTATACTGAGTAGAGATGAGCGAACTGGCCGTGGTTCGGCTTGAGTTCGGTTCGCCGAACGGAGGTCTCATTCGAGTTCGGTTCGGCGAATGTTTGACGAACCGAACTCGAACCAATAGGATCTAATGGGAGGCAATCACAAACACATAAAAACGCATTATAAATGTACACATACAGTTAATAAACATTGCCATAACACTTACCGGTCCCCGCGATCCCTCCTGCACTCTGTCTCCTGCCGCTATTCCATCCGATGATCGCTGAATTCTCCCGGTGACCAGCACTGCCAGCAGTGATGCAGGACCTATCGTGACGTCAAAATAGCCATTTGACCAGTCACGTGGCTATTATCTCATTGGCTACAGACTGGTCACATGACTATGACGCGTCATGTAGGACCTGCGAGTGCATCTCTCCGGTACACGGTGCACATTTGTGTATCGCCGTGTACCGGCGACATGCTCTAGCACACAGTCGACTCCCCGTTCCGTTAGGGACCGGCGGACACAGCCGGTCATTAACGGAGATCACCGTTGCCATAGCAACGCAGTTAGCGGTGATGTCACCGCTAACCGCGGCTCCGGGAATCACATGATCGGAGCCCTGTTGCTATGGTAACACGTCTGTCACCGCCAGCAGCCAGCAGCACTGATCTCTCACGGAGTGAAGGCTGCACGCTGCTTCCCGTGCAGCCTTCACAGAGTGAAGGCTGCACGGGAAGCAGCGTCTTCCCCCATTCAGCAGTGATGGAGCAGAGCTGCATTTGTTGAACGAGAAAGACAAAAGACCATGGATCGTGGAGGGCTGACAGGGGGTAATAAAGATGGAGTCTCTAATGTGTCTGTGTATTTATTTCCATTAAAGTATTTTTTCTCTGTGTGGTGTTTTTTTTTTAACCCTTTATTGGAGATTCTTAATGGCCGGGTCAAACGTGCCTGACATTAAGAATCTCTGGCTTAATACTAGCTACTAAAACAAAGCCAGTATTAACTCATGATTACCCAACAAGCCACCCGGCTCCAGGGCTGTTGGAAGAATTGGATACAGCGCCAGATGATGGCGCTTCTATGAGAGCGCCATTTTCTGGGGCGGCTGCGGACTGCAATTCGCAGCAGAGGCGCCCAGAAACCTCGGGCTAACCTGTGCTGCGGATTCCAATCCCCAGCTGCCTAGTTGTACCTGGCTGGACACAAAAATGGGGCGAAGCCCATGTCATTTGTTTTTTAATTATTTCATGAAATAAGTGAAATAATTAAAAAAAACGGGCTTCCCTATATTTTTGGTTCCCAGCCGGGTACAAATAGGCAACTGGGGGTTGGAGGCAGCCCGTGGCTGCCTGCTGTACCTGGCTAGCATACAAAAATATGGCGAAGCCCACATCATTTTTTTGGTGGGCAAAAAACTTCTGCATACAGTCCTGGATGGAGTATGCTGAGCCTTGTAGTTCTGCAGCTGCTGTCTGCTCTTCTCCATACAAACAGACAGCAGCTGCAGAACTACAAGGCTCAGCATACTCCATCCAGGACTGTATGCAGAAGTTTTTTGCCCCCTGAAAAAAATTATGTGGGCTTCGCCATATTTTTGTATGCTAGCCAGGTACAGCAGGCAGGTACGGCTGCCCCCAACCCCCAGTTGCCAATTTGTACCCGGCTGGGAACCAAAAATAAAGGGAAGCCCTTTTTTTATTATTTCATGAATTTCATGAAATAATTAGAAAACAAATGACGTAGGCTTCGCCCCATTTTTGTGTCCAGGCAGGTACAACTAGGCAGCTGGGGATTGGAATCCGCAGCACAGGTTGTCCTGAGCTTTCTGGGCCCCACTGCTGCGAATTGCAGTCTGCAGCCGCCTCAGAAAATGGCACTTTCATAGAAGCGCCATCTTCTGGTGCTGTATCCAACTCTTCCAGCACCTGCCTGCTATACCTGGCTAGCATACAAAAATATGGCGAAGCTCACGTCCTTTTTTTGTAGTTTTTTGGCAAAAAAAATAAAAAATGCTTTCCTGGATTTTCCATTGCCAGTGAAGGTAACACCAAGCCCTGGGGGTTAGCAGCCAGTAGCTGCTTGGATTACCCTTAGCTAGCAATACAAAAAATGCAGCGGGAGCCCATATATATTTTTTTTAATTATTTACTTAAATAACTAAAAACAAAATGGGCTTTCCTGTATTTTGATTGCTGGACATCACAGTGCTGTAAAAATAAATCTTTAAAAAAAATGACGTAGCGCTCCGCGGTATTTTTGATTCTCAGCGCAGATAAAGCAGACAGCTATGGGTTGCCACCCACATCTGCCTGCCGTTACCTTGGTTGGCAATCAAAATACAGGGAAGCCCATTAATTTTTTCTATTTAAAAAATAGTTAAAAAAAAATGACGTTGGGTCCCCCCATTTTTAATAGCCAGCTAGGGTAAAGCAGATGGCTGTAGCCTGAAAACCACAGCTGGCAGCTTTACCGTGGTTGGGGATCCAATGTGGAGGTCCCCCCAGGTTCTTTTTTTTATAATTATTTTATAAATATTAATAATTACACAAAAAAAGTAGGGTCCCCCCCAAATTGGATCACCAGCCAAGGTAAAGCGGACAGCTGTGGTCTGGTATTCTCAGGGTGGGAAGGTCCATAGTTATTGGGCCTTCACAGCCTAAAAATAGCAGGCTGCAGGCACCCCAGACGTGGCACATCCACTAGATGCGCCAATCCTGGCGCTTCACCCCAGCTCATCCCGTGCCCTGGTGCAGTGGCAAACGGGGTAATAAATCGGGTTGATACTAGCTGTAAAGTCACCTGAGATCAAGCCCAGCAGTTTGTGATGTCATGGCGTCTATTAGATACCAAACATCATAAACTGTCAGTACTAACAAAAAAAAAATCGACAAAAGAAATTTATTTGAAAAAACAATCCCCAAAACATTTCCTCTTTCACCAATTTATTGTAGGAAAAAAAATAAAGGGGTCCCACGACGACTCTGGACCGTCTAGAATATGGGGGGGAGACACTCAGGGAATGTATCCCCCATTTTCTAGGAGTGCAGACCCTTCATGTGAGGAGTGTGGGTGCAATGAATCTGCACTCACTCTCCCCGGGTCCACAGCAGCAGATTCCATGTCGTAATGGTTGCTACCAAAGCTGCAATGCCCTGCTCATGAGGTAAGGGCATGCCTAATCAGGAGAACTATTCTACATTTCCATATATTGGTATTTGCTGATATTATTGCTATTCCACCTACTATATATTGGGGATAGGATCTTGGAGATGGAATACCCCTTTAAGTCCAGTTATCCAGCTGAATGAATACTTAACAACAGAGCTCGCTATTTAGATGTGTTTTCTTGTGGAGTATAACGGACTCTCATGTTTGGTAGTCGTTCAGCAGGGAAACTATAAAAGCAAATCCCTCCATTTGGAAATGTAGTATATAGCTCTCCTGATCAATTATGTTCCTTACCTCATGAGCAGGGCATTGCAGTAATAATAATAATTTATTCATTTATATAGCATTATTAATTCCATAGCGCTGTATGTCTTTGGAGTGTGGGAGGAAACCGGAGTACCTGGAGGAAACCCACGCAAACATGGGGAGAACATACAAACTCCTTGCAGATGGTGTCCTTGGTGAGAATTGAACTCAGGACCTCAGCTCTGCAAGACTGCAGTGCTAACCACTGAGCCACCGTGCCACCCATTTAGCTTACAGATGCATAACCACCACTCACTGTGTCTGAACACAGGAAGCTGAGCTGACAGCCGCTCTGTGCATGCGGCAGCATCTATTGTGAAGGAGAGGGCCGTGGGGGGATCAACGCTGCACAGGTACCGTGGGACACCGGGGAACACCGGTGGGGTTATAGGGGGTGACCTGGCAGGGCCTGGGGAGGAGTTTTCTGTCATATGTGTCATGGCACATGCGACAGAAATCAGAGGAGTAGGGTGAATGCGGCTGGCACGCTGCTGTGCGTGCGGGCATCTTGGATTTCTGGGAGGGCATCAGGGGGGGCACTTTGGCGACACCGGGGTACCGGAGGGGACCGGGGAGGAGATTTATCATGTTTGTTCATGCCAGATGGGAGATAAATAATTTTTTACCGTCGCTGTCATTTACTGTAACGTGATCATCGCTATACGGTGTTTACCTGTGATCACATGAGTGGGGAACGGAAAAACCGTCCTGAATCATGATCTCCAGGGTCTCAGCTAGCCATGAAACCCCGGAGATTTTCTGACGCTGGGGGGCGTTATTCACTTATTTCTGCCTGCTGTTTATAAACGGCAGATCAGAATAAGGCTACATTCACACGATCGATCCATTTTTGTGGTCTGCAAAAAACAGTCCGTTTTTTTTCACGGGTGCATCCGTGTGGCATCAGTTTCCGTTCCGTAGACGGTCCGTATGTCATCTGTTTGTCATCCGTGTGCCTTCCGTTTTTTTTGTGTACTGTAAAAAAACTGAAGGAGGGAAAATACATAAATTTACCCAGGATCCTTAGCTTCAACCTACATGAGGCGGTCACATGTTCACTCCAGTGCCATTTTCTACTGTTTTTCACAGCGTAGAGCGCTCTGCTGATTTTCCTGTGCTTCTACACTTCATATCAGTCTTTTCTGTCATTATAATGGCAGAAAGACACATAATGTCCCACTCTCCTGCATTTTGTAATTTTGCACCCTTTGGTGCCTTTCATGTGGCACTAAGGGGTGCTTAGCTTTGTATTTAGCCAAAAAAATGAAAAAAGAAAATGACGTAGGGTTCCCCCTATTTTTGTAGCCAGCTAGGATAAAGCAGACGGCTGCAGCCTGCAGACCACAGCTGGCAGCCTCACCTTGGCTGGTAATCCAAAACTGAGGGCACTAAAAGCTGTTATTTTAAATTAAATAAATAATTTAAAAAAAAAAAACACGTAGGGGTCCCCCCAAAATTGGATCACCAGCCAAGGTAAAGCAGACAGCTGGGGTCTGATATTATCAGACTAGGGAGGTCCATGGTTATTGGACTCTCCCCAGCCTAAAAATAGCAGGCCGCAGCCACCCCAGAAGTGGCGTATCCATTAGATGCGCCAATCCTGGTGCTTCGCCCCAGCTCATCCTGTGCCCTGATGCGGAGGCAAACGGGGTAATATATGGGGTTAATACCAGATGTGTAATGTCACCTGGCATCAAGCCCTGGGGTTGGTGAGGTCAGGCGTCTATCAGATACCCGACATCACCAACCCAGTCAGTAATAAAAAAATAGACGACAAACACATTTTTATTTGAAAAAACACTCCCCAATACATTCCCTTTTTAAACAATTTATTAGAAAGAAAAGCAAATCCAGGTCTGGTGTAATCCAAGAGGTTCCCATGACGATCCACACTGTCCCAGTCAATGAAGAGCAGGATGTTCCCCATTGGCTGGGAGAGCAGTGCAGTGACCTGAGCTAACATCAATGGGTCAGCCCAGGTCACTGCAGGGGGATGACAAGTGCTGCTGTCAGCGACGTACATTACCTGCGCTGATCTCCTGCACTGCTGACAGCACCTGTCACTGAGTTCAATGACCGCCGCCTTCACAGCCAAGTATCGCGGGCGGCCCGTGACGTCACCGCTAGTCAGTCTCGGGTTGGAAGCGAGAGAAGGTGATGTGACAAGCGGCGGCCATGGAGGACAGTGACAGCGCTGAGGTCGGGACTTCATCACCGCAGGTAAGCCGAGCGTGACCATGTGTGCAGAGTGCCAGGAGGACATCAGTGGCGTGGACTGCATGGCTTGGGACGTGTGTGTGTGTGTGTGTGTGTGTGTGTGTGTATGTGTGTGTGTGTGTGTGAGAGTGTGTGTGTACATGCCGCTTGCAGGAGGGGGCGGAGTGAGCTGAGCGGGGAAGTGTGGGCTTCCTGCACGTAACTAGGATAAACATCGGGTTACTAACCAAAGCGCTTTGCTTGGATACCCGATGTTTATCTTGGTTACCAGCTTCTGGCAGGCTGCCAGCGATGGCTCCTGCAAACTGTAGCTGTAAAAAGCCCTGCTTTTTGCTGCTAGAACCATTCTCGAACGTATCTAGAACTATCGAGCTTTAGCAAAAAGCTCGAGTTCTAGTTCTATCTAGAACAGCCCCCAAAATCACTCGAGCCGCGAACTGGAGAACCTCGAACCGCGAACCGCGCTCAACTCTAATACAGAGACTAAAGTGTATGTAATAGAATAAATGGAACATACTAGAATGAGGTATCTTCCTTGTGTGTCCGAAATAGAGGGGACCAACTTAAATGCTACAGAGTGTTTGATAGTAATAGCTATCCCAACTGTTTTGGTGGAGGCACTAGCAGGGAAAACCAAAGGAAAACACTTATGACTAAGCCTGTGATTATCCTCAGAGGAGTAAAGCCCCGTCACATTTAGCAACTTAGCAGTGATCCCGAAAACGATGTGACCTGATAAGGATTGCTGGTAAGTCGCTGGTAAGTCGCTGGTGAGATGTCGCACAGTCAAATCTTACCAACGACGCAGTAACGATGAGCGACCTGTATAACGATGAGCGACCTGTATAGGAGGTCATTGTTAGGTGTCAAACACAGCGATGTGTCCTGCCCAGCAGGACATCACCTTTGCAGAAAATAGTCCTGACCCTTCAGTAATGACTAGCGATCTCACAGCAGGGGCCTGATCGCTGCTAGTTGTCACACATAACGAGATCGCTGCCAAGATCGTTACTGCGTCACAGAAACGGTGACGCAGCAGCGATCTCGTTAGCGATCTCGCTGTGTGTGATGGGACCTTAAGTGGGTTTCCTGGATACAGGCTATCTGACACTTCGAGGCTTTCACTTCTCTCCACACATTTGATCTTTTAAAGGGGGAGTTAAGCCCTCTGGCATTAATAGATAGAATCTTAATCCCCATAATTAAGTTGCATAAATGAACATGATCCAGCCGTGGACTTAGGAATTGAGCAGAGGCTGATGCAGACTGTGAAAACAATAGTGTCAATACAGAAAGACAAACAAACCACAAACGACACATAAAACAGAAACAGCATTGCACTTCAGGGAAGTGAGCAAAGAGTGCTAGTACACCAGGGGCGACAAATCAAAGAAGAACTCGCATAACAGGGGATCGGGGTTATAATCTGGTTATTGCAGTAAAAAAAGGTAAAAAGGAAAAACAAAAGTGAATGTCATGGTAAGCTCCTCATACCAGTTGAAATGCCAAGCCTAGAGGCTTGGGCCCAGTCAGCAGTGATTTTCTTCTTGCCATCAGAGGTAAAGGAGGGTGGCACATCTGTAGAATCCGAGGATTTAAGAAGGGTATCTGCTTCTGAGGGGGAGTTACAGGTATAGAATTTGTTCTCTTTGTGGATTATCAGTTTCACAGGAAATCCCCATCTGTAGGATAAATTGGCGTTGTGCAGAACCCTGATTTGTGGCCCAAATTCCCTTTTTCTTGCCAGAGTGGCTGCAGAGAGGTCTGGGTATATCACAATTTCGCTGAGAGGCTTTGGAAGAGACTGGTTCTGTCTTAGAGCATAGAGGAAGGCTTCTTTGGTTTTAAAGAAGTGCAGCCTGGCCAGAGTGTCTCTTGAGAGATCTGGTGTTACCCCTTTGGGCATGGGTACCCTATGTATGTGGTCCACTGTAAGATCTAAGTCTGCTACTTCAGGAATCAGGTGGCGCATAAGCTTGTGCAGAAAGGGGACCAGACCAGAGTCAGCTATAGACTCAGGGATACCTCTGATCCGGACGTTATTTTTTCTTGACCTATCCTCCAAATCCCAAATTTTATTTTTCCAAAACTACACCTCTTTAACAACTTCATAGTGTGCGTCTATCAGGTCATTGTGAAAAGACACATACTCCGTCATCTTAGATTCTATGTGGTCTGTGTGCTCCCCAAGGGAGACCAGGTCTGCCCACAACTCAGCTATGGCAGCTTTAAAGTCATGGTTGTTGGGGCATCCACAGGGAGCTCCACTAAGGGCGATGGGGCAAAATGCAGAGATGAGGCCTGCAAGGAAGCAGGGGAAGATAGCAAGTTCCGCTGCTGGGTAGAAGCTTGGCATGCACTGTGGGGGAAGAATTCCGCAAGCTTGGCCGGGGATCCCTTTTTTTAATAAGTCTTGCTACTGGTATGTTTTTTCCATTCCTTAAGGCAAATTTCCTCCAGCTCAGTCAAGTTAGTTGGTTTCCTCTGATGAACAGCACTCTTCAATCGGATCACAGATTCTCAATGGGATTAAGGTCTGGGCTTTGACTACGCCAGTCCAATACATTTACACATTTCCCCTTAAACTGCTCAAGTGTTGCTTTAGCTTTATGCTTTGGGTCATTGTCTTGTTGGAAGATGAACCTCTATTTCAGTCTCAAATCCCTGTCAGTCTGAAACAGGTTTTGTTTAAAAATATCTACCATGTTTCATTGTGGTGATGGTGTTCTTGGGGTGATGAGCTTTGTTGGCTTGATGCCAGACATAGCCTCATCTGACCATAGCATTTTCCTCTATACATTTGGGGAGTCTCCCACATGTCTTTTGGCAAACTCAAAATGAGCCTTCCGATTTTGGTCTGTAAGTAAAGGCTTTTTTCTGACCATTCTTCCATAAAAGCCAGCTCTGTAGAGTGTATAGTTTATTGTGGTCCTATGGACAGATACTCCAGTCTCTGCTTGGGTATTCTGAAGCTTCTTCAGGGTTACCTTTGATCTCTGTGCTGCATCTCTGATTAATGCCCTCCTTGCCTGCGCTGAGAGTTTTAGTGGGCGGCCCTTTTTCAGCAGGTTTGTTGTGGTACCCTTTTCTTTCCATTCAATGATCATGGATTTGATGGTGCTCTGGGAGATCATCAAAGTTTGAGATTTTTTTTAGAACCCAACACTGACTTGTACTTCTCAACAACTTTATCCCTTTGGAGATCTCTTTGGTCTTCATGGTTTTGTTTGGTTAGTGTTGCTGCCTCTGTGGCCTTCCAGATGAGGTCTGTGTATACTGACAGATCATGTAACAATTAGATTCCCCACAGGTGGACTTCCTTTCACTAAGAATGTGACTCATGAAGGTAATTGCTTGCACCAGACATTTTTAAGGGCTTCATTGCAAAAGGGTGAATACATATGCACATAGCAATTTTTATTATATTTTTTCTCATAAATTTAATTTTTGCCTTTATTTTTTGTATTTTACTTCCCCAACTTACACTATTTAGTGCTGATGCATTTGATACAAATTGGATTACAAAAATGTTTAAACATGAGTTGTAATGTAACAAAATAGGTAAAAAGTCAAGGGAAGTGAATAGTTTTGCAAGGCACTATATTTATATGGCTTTGTGCATTTGGTCATTAGATGGAGACTGGAGGCTGAAATAGACGTCTATCTTCAGTGATGAGGCCTGCTTTTTTCTTATATTTAATGATGGCTGGAGAATGGAGATAAGTGAACATGAACAGTAAAGTTGGGAGTTCATATAAGACACCTCAGACACCTATTGTCTGGTGCTTGAATATGGACTTGTTTCTGAGTTCAGAGTTTGGGTGCTATTCATATGCTAATAAAGTTTGTTGAAAGGCTGCAGCACAGTGTGGTGGCAATCGGGGTAATAATTTTGAATTTGATGTCAGTTGATCCTCGAAGTTACAACCTAATCCAATGGTATATTGTCCCATGATGTCCATTGATTTCTATGGAGTTTCTTTCTGTGAATGTTCTCAGAACAAAGCTCCTTAGTAATTGATGGGCATCGTGGGACATTACACCATTAAATTATGTTGGAACTTGAGGATTTTTTTTTAAATTAATAGGTTGGTGAACGAGGGAGCCTGGTGCAGTCTATATTCCCCAATTGGATTATGTTGGAAGTTCGAGAATTTTTTTGAATTAATAATTTGTGAATGAGGCAGTATGGGGGAGTCTTTATTCAAAAAAACTGTTTTTTTTCTGTGTTTGTTTTTTAACTCTACATTAGCCGCATTAGCAATTGGGGCAGCTGATAGACACCTATCTATTACTAACAACTGGGCTTTATGCCAGCAGTCAATTCACAGCTGATATCAACCCCAAACGTCTTACCCTGATTGCTACCGTACCATGGCACAGTAAAGAAGGAATAGAGCACTCTGATTTAACCAGTAGTGCTCGGATATGATCCTACTCTGTATCAGTCTATAAGAAGAATCCGGCACTCAAATAAATAGTTGGAAATGCATTTTTAATTTACGGCTCAAAATGCAAGGTTTGCAAAACATACATGATGTTTTGGTCGATCAGGCCTTTATCAAACCAGCACATATGTGTCAATCAGTGGGCCTTGGGATGTATGTTTTGCACACCTTGCATTTTGAGCCGTCAATTAAAAATAAGTTTCCTACTATTTATTTAAGTGTTGGATTCTTTTTATATACTGTAGCATGGAAATCAGGAAGACTTGGGCAAGGCGCTAGAATTGGCATTCTGATGGATGCGCCACTTTTGGGGTGGCTGCAGGCTGCTATTTTTAGACAGGGAAGAGCCAAATAATGATTGGCCTTTCCAGCCTTACAGTCATATGAAAAAGTTTGGGCACCCCTATTAATGTTAAACTTTTTTCTTTATAACAATTTGGGTTTTTGCAACAGCTATTTCAGTTTCATATATCTAATAACTGATGGACTCAGTAATATTTCTGGATTGAAATGAGGTTTATTGTACTAACAGAAAATGTGCAATCCGCATTTAAACAAAATTTGACTGGTGCAAAAGTATGGGCACCCTTATCAATTTCTTGATTTGAACACTCCTAACTACTTTTTACTGACTTACTAAAGCACTAAATTGGTTTTGTAACCTCATTAAGCTTTGAACTTCATAGGCAGGTGTATCCAATCATGAGAAAAGGTATTTAAGGTGGTCACTTGCAAGTTGTTCTCCTATTTGAATCTCCTATGAAGAGTGGCATCATGGGCTCCTCAAAACAACTCTCAAATGATCTGAAAACAAAGATTATTCAACATAGTTGTTCAGGGGAAGGATACAAAAAGTTGTCTCAGAGATTTAAACTGTCAGTTTCCACTGTGAGGAACATAGTAAGAAAATGGAAGAACACAGGTACAGTTCTTGTTAAGCCAAGAAGTGGCTGGCCAAGAAAAATATCAGAAAGGCAGAGAAGAAGAATGGTGAGAAAAGTCAAGGACAATCCACAGACCACCTCCAAAGACCTGCAGCATCATCTTGCTGCAGAGGGTGTCAATGTGCATCGGTCAACAATACAGCACACTTTGCACAAGGAGAAGCTGTATGGGAGAGTGATGCAAAAGAAGCCGTTTCTGCAAGCACGCCACAAACAGAGTCACCTGAGGTATGCAAAAGCACATTTGGACAAGCCAGTTACATTTTGGAAGAAGGTCCTATGGACTGATGAAACAAAGATTGAGTTGTTTGGTCATACAAAAAGGCGTTATGCAGGGAGGCAAAAAAAACATGGCATTCCAAGAAAAGCCCTTGCTACCCACAGTAAAATTTGGTGGAGGTTCTATCATGCTTTGGGGGTGTGGCCAATGACGGCACCGGGAATCTTGTTAAAGTTGAGGGTCACATGGATTCAACTCAGTATCAGCAGATTCTTGACAATAATGTGCAAAAATCAGTGACAAAGTTGAAGTTACATATTGGATGGATATTTCAGAAAGACAATGATGCAAAACACCGCTCCAAAACTACTCAGGCATTCATGCAGAGGAACAATTACAATGTTGTGGAATGGCCATCCCAGTCCACAGACCTGAATATCATTGAACATCTGTGGGATGATTTGAAGCATGCTGTTCATGCTCGGCGACCATCAAACTTAACTGAACTGGAATTGTTTTGTAAACAGGAATGGTCAAATATACCTTCATCTAGGATACAGAAAGTCATTCAAAGCTACAGTAAGCGACTAGAGTCTGTTATTTTTGCAAAAGGAGGATCTACAAAATAGTAATGTCACTTTTATGTTGAGATGCCCATACTTTTGCACCGGTCAAATTTTGTTTAAATGCGGATTGCACATTTTCTGTTAGTACAATAAACCTCATTTCAATCCAGAAATATTACTCAGTCCATCAGTTATTAGATATATGAAACTGAAATAGATGTTACAAAAATCCAAATTGTTATAAAGAAAAAAGGTTAACATTAATAGGGGTGCCCAAACTTTTTCATATGACTGTATAATAGTAGCCCCCAACTGTCTGCTTTACTTTGGCTGGTTATCAAAAATAGGGGAAATCACATGTGATTTTTTTTTTTTTTTTTTTATTCACTCCCCATCCATATTTGTTTGTAGGGTAATGGTGATGTTCCTACACCCATTTTACCTTCTTTTGCCGCCCCCTAGCCCTTACTATAACTATGTTTAAGCTATTTTACAGCACAAACGTTTGGGTTCACATTGACTTACATGGGGTTAGGGGTTCGGGGTAAAGTTCTGGTCAAGTCCAGGTCCCAAACTGAACTTTTAACTAATGTCTGGTCACATCCAATGAAGCCTAATTTCAATGGGTTTGCTCATCCCTACTGGAGGGAATGTCACAACATTCTTGCTCCCATGACTATTGTGTGGGTTGACGTAATGTATAGTAACTGGGATGTCTGGGATATCATTAGTCAGCGACCGCTAAGGATGCTTACAGTAATGGATCTTGATGATTTGTGTGCACAAGAATATTCAGCATAGCAGAAGATTCTGCATACAACCATTAATATCCTTATTGGTAGCATGTTAAGGCGAGCAAATGTATGTCGTTCATACTCGATACTGAATAAATCGAGTTGTCTTGAAAATTTTGCTTCCATTTCTTGTATATCTTGAATTCAATACGTCTGTTAATGCTGTTATTTCCATAATTCCATGATTTTTCCTTCCTGGTGTTGCAATTTCAGTATGCAGTTTCAGAACTAACAAGTGTTTGCACTTCTCAGTTCTGAAACTGCATGCTTAAATTAAAAAAAATCAGTGTGATTATGCTCCAAAACCTGAGGTTTTGGAGCAACAACTCAAAAAGTCATTCTCATAAAAATACTAAAAACTTAGAAATTTGAGATTAAATTTTAATGTAGCTATGAAGCATGTTATAGATTGCTACATGTGTAGAAAATCAGAACCACCATCACTACATGTATACACCACTGAGCTTAGTGAGGTCAGTTCCATATATAAATGTATCGCTTGAACGTACAATTCCTAGCATGTCTTTAACAATCGTAAGAAGATGTTTGAAGTTGTTGTCACAAGTCATCGCCAGACTGCTGACAATAAGGAACCACAGTATTGCTGGGTCACATAGAGGGCAGCACTCTTGCTGGGTATCGCAGATGCAGAGGGCAGCACCAGACCATGAGTTTTCCCCCGAGCAGTGAGGTTGTGTAAGGTTACTGACATAAGCGCCCATGAGAAAATCCATGGCTGGCACTGACCTGCAGTAACCTTTGCACCCTCATTGCAAAACGTTCTCAGAATGAGACTCCTTAGGAATCAATGGGTGTTGTGGGACATTACCTGTTGTATTATTGTCATCACTTCTAGGATTTTTTCATTTAATAAATTGGTAAATGAGAGCGTGTGGGGTTCTTTATTCAAATAAAGTATTTTTTCCTGTGTGTGTCTTTTTTAACCAATTACTTGACAGGTTAGTAATTGGGGTGTCTGATAGATGCCCACCCATTACTAACTTCTGGGTTTGATGCAGATGACATCAACCCCATTAACTATTACTACATTTGCCATGCACCAGTGCAATCAGGAAAAGCCAAGTATAGTGCCAGATTTGGTGCATCTAATCCTTACACCATTTCTGGGCTGGTTGCGGGCTTCTATTTTTATCCTGGGAAGAGACAAATAACCATGGCCTTTCCCACTATGATATTATCAACCCCAGTGGTCTGCTTTGCCTTGGCTGGTTATCAAAAATAGGGTGGATCCCATGCTGTTTTTTAATTATTTAAATAGTAAAAAAAATGGCATGGGATCCCTTTTACTTTTGATGACAAGCAGACTGCTGGGGGTTTTACCTGTGCTTTGTTATTAAATATAGGTGAGAGCCCATGTCATTTTTTAATCATTAATTTATTTTTTTTTAAGTGGTGCACCGGACAATCATAGCCATGACAATACTTGACATACAGTAGCTGTGATGGGGTCAATATGCACACACTGGAAAAGTTTGGTGATTGTCTGCTCTGCAGCCTTTCAACAAGCTTTATTTGGATGACAAACCTCAACAACAATTGGACATACAGTTAAAAGTCTGTATTCTTGTCAGATACAGTTTGGGTTTGCTCAACCCCACTTATTTTCCCTTTTGTCTACACATAGTACAGATGCCTTGATGAGATTTCATTCTTAGAACTCATCTCTGCAAATCTTCCTTCTTCTCCACCTTCAGAAGCACATCCTAACACGAATCCCATAAATATAAAAGTATCATTATACTGCCCAAAAATAAAATTATCTCACATGCTGCATCCCTAAACAAATAATTGCTCCTTACTGTGATTCTTTCACAAAATATCCATCACCCCACAATGTCCCTTTCCATAATATACCTCCACACTGCCCTTCTCCATATTGTCTCCCCATACTGCCACTCTTTATAATCTCATCGTCCCAAAATTGCCCCTCCCCAAAATATCACCCCACACTGCCCCTCTCAATAATATCCTCATACACTGCCCTTCTCCATAATTACCTGCCACACTGCCCCTCTCTATAATTTGCCCCACACACTGCCCCTCTCCAAAACAACCCCCACACTACCACTCTCAATAATGTCATTTCTCCTCACAATGCCCCTTTCCATCATGTCTCCCCCACACTACCCTCTCCATACTGTCATCCACCCACAGTGCCTCACTCTATATTATCATCCCCCCACACTGAGCATCTCGATTTTATTCACCACACACTGTGTCTCTTGATAATACCTCCCCACACTGTTCCTTCATAATGTTCCTCCCCACACTGCCCCTCTTCATACCATCCCCCCCATACTGAGCCACTCCATAATATCACCAAGCCACACAAACTCCCCCTCTTGAAAATATCTCTTCAAACTGCCCTTTTCCATAAAATTCCCCCTAGCCCCACTTCCTCTTGCTGTATTGTATCTCCTTTTACAATATCCCATCATAATGTGTGTGCCTGGGTAATATTCAGCTCCTCTATGGAGTGCATGTCTAAGTTTCATAGTGCATATACACACCATGATTTCTGGACTGATCATCTGCCATCTGACACAAACTAACAACTTCATATGTACCTATGAGGCTGTTAATATGGGTCAAGGGACCCCTAGTTATTCTGGGCATTGTTATCTATACATACAGTGGGTACAGAAAGTATTCAGACCCCTTTACATTTTTCACTCTTTATTTCATTGCAGCCATTTGGTAAATTCAAAAAAGATCAATATTTTTCTCATTAATGTACACTCTGCACCCCATCTTGACAGAAAAAAACAGAAATGTAGAAATTTTTGCAAATTTATTAAACAAGAAAAACTGAAATAGCATATGGTCATAAGTATTCAGTCCCGTTGCTCAGACACTCATATTTAAGTCACATGCTGTCCATTTCCTTGGGATCCTCCTTGAGATGGTTCTACTCTTTCATTGGAGTCCAGTTGTGTTTAATTAAACTGATATGACTTGATTTGGAAAGGCACACACCTGTCTATATAAGACTTCACAGCTCACAGTGCATGTCAGACCAAATGAGAATTATGAGATCACAGGAACTGCCCAAGGAGCTCAGAGACAGAATTGTGGCAAGGCATAGATGTGGCCAAGGTTACAAAAGAATTTCTGCAGTACTCAAGGTTCTTAAGAGCACAGTGGCCTCCATGATCCTTAAATGGAAGAAGCTTGGGACCCCCAGAACTCTTCCTAGACCTGGCCGTCCATCCAAACTGAGCAATCATGGGAGAAGAGCCTTGGTGAGAGACGTAAAGAAAAAGCACAAGATCACTGTGGCTGAGCTACCGAGATGGGAGATGGGAAAAAGTTCCACAAAGTCAACTATCACTGTATTCCTCCACCAGTTGGGCCTTTGTGGCAGAGTGGCCTGATGGAAGCCTCTCTTCAGTGCAAGACAAATGAAAGCCCGCATAGAGTTAACAAAAAACACATGAAGGACTCCCAGGCTAAGAGAAATAAGATTATCTGGTCTGATGGGAGGAAGATGGAACTTTTTGGTGATAATTCTAAATGCTAAGTGTGGAGAAAACCAGGCACTGCTCATCACCTGCCTAATACAATCCCAACAGTGAAACATGGTGTTGGCAGCATCATGCTATGGGGCTGTTTTTCAGCTGCAGGGACAGGATGAGTGGTTGCAATTAAAGGAAAGATGAATGTGGCTACGTACAGGGATATCCTGGAAGAAAACCTCTTCTAGAGTGCTCTGGACCTCAGACTTGGCCGAAGGTTCACCTTCCAACATGACAATGACCTTAAGTACACAGCTAAAATAACAAAGGAATGGCTTCAGAACAACTCTGTTGCCATTCTTGACTGGCCCAGCCAGAACCCTGACCTAAACCCCATTGAGCATCTTTGGAGAGACCTGAAATGGCTGTCCACCAACGTTCACCATCCAACCTGTTGGAACTGGAGAGGGTCTGCAAGGAAGAATGGCAGAGGAACCACAAATCCAGGTGTGAAAAACTTGTTGCATCATTCCAAGAAGACTCATGGCTGTATTAGCTCAAAAGTGTGCTTCTACTCAATACTGAGCAAAGAGTCTGAATAGTTTGCAAAAATTTCTACATGTCTGGTTTTTTTCTGTTAAGATAGGTTGCAGAGTGTACATTAATGAGAAAAAAAATGAACTTTTTTTGAATTTACCAAATGGCTGCAATGAAACAAAGAGTAAAAAATTTAAAGGAGTCTGAATAATTTCCATATCCACTGTAGATTGTGTAATCATGTCTTGTAATAATAATAATAATAGCAATAATTATAATTTTTATTTATTTAGTGCCAACATATTCCGCAGCGCTTGTCTTGTAAAGCAAGCCTTATTTTACTTCAAAAGGTTACTCAAAGAGCGGACATGTCCCCCTATTATGCTGCCCTTACAGAAGTAAATCTAATCCCTTCACCACCTTCATGCACTTTCCTTTATTCCTTCACTTCTTCTAAGAGCCATAACCTTTTTATTTTTCCGTGAGTATAGCCATATTAGGGCTTTTTGCTGGGATGAGTTGTAATTTTGAATGACACTATGCATTCTGTCAAATAGTTTGCTAGAAAATCGGAAAGTGCAGTGAAATTGTAAATAAAGCACAATTCCACAACGGTTTCTTGGATTTTTAATTTACCATGTTTACAACATGGTAAAACTGCCCTAGCAGTACGAGTCCCCAGGTCAGAGTAGGTAGATGCCAAATATTCATAGGTTTTTTTTTATTTAATTGGTAAAAAAAAATATCAGAAGTTTGTAAAAAAAAAAAAAATAAAATAAATAAATTAACTTTTGTCGCCATTTTCGAAAATCTGTTTTATTTCTCAAGATCTAGGGCTGATAGCTTTTTTTGTACCCTGAGCTGATGTTTTTTCCTGATACTATTTTGGGGTAGATATAATGTTTTGATTGCCTCTAATTGTATTTTATTGTAATGTTGCGGCAGCCAAGAAAACCCTAAATCCTCATGTTTTTATTTATTTTTTTACTAATTAGACTAATTGATTTTACATTTTGATAGATAGGACAATTCTGAATGCAGTAATACCAAATAGGTGTATTTGAAAAAAAAAAAAAGTTTTATTTTCAATGGAGCAAAAAGGGGAGTGATTTCAACTTTTGTGGGGGGGTGTTTAATATTTTTTAAAACTTTTTAAAAAACATTTTATGGCATTTATTAGTCCCCTTAGGGGACTTGAAGCTGTAATCATTTGTTTATTTCTGCTATACAGAGCAGTGCATCCCCATATGTGGTGGAAAACTACTATTTGGGTGCACAGCACGGCTGGGTAGAGAAAAAGCGCCATATTGTGTTGTAGATTCAGTTGGAATGGTGGTGCCATGTCACATTAGCAGAGGCCCTGACATGCTAGAAAGCAGACCCGCCCAAAAGTGACCCCGTTTTGTAAACTATACCTCTCAATGAACTCATCAAGGGGTGCAGGGAGTATACTGACATCACAGGTGTGTCACTGAATTTTACACAATTGGGTGGTGAAGAAAGAGTAATTAATATTTTTCACTAAAATGTAGTTTTAGCCCCAAGTTTTTAATTTGATAAAGGCTAATAGTAAAAAAAAAGGACCATACAGTTTGTAGCGTTATTTTTCCTGAGTGCACCAGTACCCTCCAGGTAATCGAGAACTACTTTTGAGATATAGTGGAAGGCCTCTTTCACACGTCCAAGCCTCCGGTACGTGTTTGGTCAGTTTCCTCATGTATCGGAGACACGTACACACGTAGACCTTGGTTTTTTAATGCACTTGGATACACGTATGTATTTACGCATAGAACGTGTGTCTGTGCCGTACATATGTGTGTTCCTCACGGCAACATGTCCGTTTTCTCTCCGGCATCACGGGTGTCACACGGAACGCAACGGGTCACACATAACGCAAACGGACCACACAGATGTGTTCCGTGTGACACGCACCGGAGAAATCGCATGTGTCTGCGAGAAAAAAACCCCAAAACATTACTCACCTTCTCCAGCCCTGCAGTCTCTGCCGCTGCTGTCACTTGCTTCCGACCGCCGCTCATTATGCTCATTGTATATTCACTTCACTGCAGCCGGAAGCAGCAGCAGCGGGGAGTCGGCATCACCGGAGACCAAAGATCAGCGCCACGGACAGCGACGACAGGGACAGCTGAGCAGAAAGTTTCCGTTTTCCATGTGTTATCATGGATAACACACGGAGAACACACGTGTGCCATAAACACGGCTCACGGAGGGCAAAACGCACCTCTGACACGTACGTGAAAAACGTGCGTGGTTTTTCACGAACGTGTGAAAGAGGCCGAAAGCAGAGAATGGAAGCAGTGCCATATTGGACTTCAGATTTTGCTGCAATGGATTGTGGGTGTCTTGTCACATTGGCAGAGCCTCTGAGGTGCCAGAATAGCAAAGATACCACATTTTGCAAATTGCACCCTTCGATAAATTCATCCAAAGTTGTCATAACATTTTATGGGCGGCGAAGAAAAAATAATTACATTTTTACCACTAAAATATTGTTTTAACCCCATATTTGCAATTTTCACAAGGGGAATAAGTAAAAAAAGGCCCCATAATGTGTTACACAATTTTTCCTGAATGTGGCAATACCCCACGTGTGGCTGTAAAGCACAGAGCTGAGGAGAGAGAGTGCTACTTGCTATTCGGTGGCAATTTGGTGTACAGAACATTTTGGATCAGTCCACATTTATCCTGTGTTCCATGTTGAGCACTTATGTCAGGGTTTCCATCTACATCTCCAAAATATTTTATTCAGGGGAAACCCCCAACAGATCCATTCACTAGTAAGAAAGCAAAATTTATCCAGACTTCATTTTGCCTCTGTTTGGCTCTGTACATCAGTGCCCTTCTTTTTAAAAGTGCACAAATTGTTGAGCACACTTTTGTGTATGTCTAAAAAGGCGGGTAAAAAGATGATCACTGCTGGACCAAAGGCCAAAAGGGAGTTCACGTGACTTCCTCTACTTCATTACAATGAATTTTGCATTGAGAATTTTGTCTGAATCATGTCATTCAGAGATTTACATGTAATCCCTAGTGTAAGCGCTTAGCGTAGAGTGCAGGATAAATGTAAGCCACGGCATAGTGCGATCTTTGGGAAGCAGAATAAACAAATCAATAGCAGTTAAAGAATTGGCTTTATTACTATTTTCAAAGCTGTTTCACCTTGCGGTATAAGTGATAAAGTGGATTTATTCCTCAGGTCAGTACGAGTTCATCAATACCAAGTTTATATAGCTGTTTTAGGTTTGGCTACTGTCACACTAAAAAATACTTTTTTTTTTTTTACAAAATAAAGGTTATTTGTATCAACGTATTTTGAAGGCTATAATTATTCTGTTTTTTGCCAAAAGTGTCATGTGAACACTGTTTTTTGCATGATGAGTTGGAGTTTTTATTCCTAACATTTTGGGCCACGTACCATATTTTTCCGACTATAAAACGCACGTTTTTACCCCCAAATGTTGGGGAAAAGTGGGGGGTGCGTCTTATAGTCTGAATTTAGGGCATGGCTGCGGGGAATGAGGGTGCTGCGGGGAATGAGGGTGCTGCGGTGGAGCGGGTTATCGGCGGCATGCACAGGCTGTAGCAGCGCATACTGTGACCACGTGGGCCCGCTCATTTCATATGCATGCATCCTCCTGCCCATCATCTTTCAAAACTAAAACTGGTGCAGACAGGTGGGCGGGATGATGTGCGGGTGATGCGCGCATAATTAGCAGCCTGCCCCAGGCACTGCTCTTGGCTATGAGAGCTGGGTTTTGGCTGTCAGGAGAGCCAAAATCCTGGCAGGGGCACAGCACCTTTGCTCTTGTGATTGCACTTCTTTCGGACCATAATGGACTGGGTACATGGGATCATGAGGGTGCATATAAATTTAAAGTTTGAAAATTGCTACATTTTCTAAATTTTCCCCCAGTTTCCAATATTTTCACAAATAAATGCAAAAAATCTCATCCTAAGTTTACCACTATTGTAAAGTACGTTGTGTCACGAAAAAACATTCTAATAATCACTGGATCTGTTGAAACATTGCAGGGTAATTACCTCAAAGGGACACTGGTCAGGAAGGTGAAAAAAGGCTGGGTGGTGAAGTGGTTAAAAATTATTGTCTCAAGATTTTCTTGCCATGGAAATAGGCTGCCAATCACAAGATGAGCGAGCAAAGCCTTCATTCCTGTGGTGTAATGATGTGTTAAGAAGAACAATAGATCATTGCTCTCAGTGGTATATTGTCCTCTGTAAATAGGACTTGCACTGCAGAGAACTCCGGTAGCCTATGTGCTCTGGGTGATCTAGCATAAATCGCTCAGTGTGCATCAATTACTTTCATCTGCCTGTGTAAATGTGTTGCTAGTAAGGGTCAGACCATATAAACAAACCTTTAAGCTGAAATCAAACTAGTGTTATTAGCATCCGATGCGATATGCTAATGACGTTCATCTCGGGTTCTGCGTGAGTGTGAGCCGAGTGTCATTCTACAGTGATCTGATCTTGCAATCGGATCACAGGTGGGGAGACAAGTGATAGAATTATTTCTCCATGTTCTTTCTTCTCTGTCTCAGGCATATATCGTACTGCACTTGAATGACATCCGAGTGCAGTGCGATGTTTCTCACACACCCATAGACTTGTATGGCTGCGAGTGATGCGAGACTCACTGACAATCATAGTGTGCTGTGATTTTTTTCCTTGCAGATCTGAGCTGCCCCGTGGCCTAACTTTAGTACAAGTGCAATGCAAGATTTTCTCACATTGCACTCGGGTTAATCATACAGTAATGTGACTCTGGCTTAAGTCTGATGACTGATCCAATTTATACTTAGACAATATTTTGTAATCATTTTTTTTTAATCATCTTATCATTACCCTAAAAATATAAATGAATGCAGCAAGTTTTAGAGAGGTTAAAAAAGTTAAAGGGGTATTCCCATAAGAAAATATATATTTATGTTAGTAGAAAATGTGTAAATAAATATTTTTGTAATTCACAGCTATTAAAAAATTATGCTCCATTAAAAAAATAACAGCCTTTCGTCTTCTGGAATAGGCCCACTTGCTTTATGTCAGTGAGTTTTATCTCTGCATCACAGTGGCTGCACTTGCACAGTTCCTTTCATCCTATAAACATAGTCCCTCTGGCATACAAAGCATATGTGAGATGCTGCCTGTGCTCACACAGGTCTGACAGTGCGAGCAGGATCCAGAATGCTGGGGAGGGTGTACAGTAATTGCAGACACACTCCTCGCGCTCACACAATTCTCACAATGCATGCAGTTGAAGCAGAATGTTTTCACCCAGCTGTCAGAGCTGTGTGAGTGCAGGGAGCGTGTCTGCAATCACTGCACACCCTCCCCAGCAATCTGTTTTTTTCTCGCGCTGTCAGACCTATGTGAGCCCAGGCAGTGTCTCATATATGCATTGTACGCCAGTGGGACTATTTTTTTTTCAGGATAAAAGGAACTACTCAAGGGCAGCCATTGTGATAGAGAGATAAAACTCACTGACATAACACCAAGGGGCTTACTGTAGTGAACATGGTAAATAAATTAAAAAAAAAACAAAAAAAAACATTGTGGAATTGCACATTTTTTCCAATTTCCCCTAACTTGGAAATGGTGGTAGAATGGATGGTGTCACTCAAAAGTACACCTCATCAAACAAAAAATAAGCCCGTATGGCTATGCTGATGGAGAAATTTCACCTAACTTGGAATTGTTTTCCAGTACAATATGGGGCAGAATGTATTTTTCCATTCAAAAGTACAATTCGCCCCACAAAAAAAAAATAAGCCCTCATATGGCCATGTTGATGGAAAAATCAAAAAGTTATGGCTCTTGGAGGAAAGGGAGGAATAAATGAAAACGGAGAATTGCTGGGTGGTGATGAAGGAGTTAAGAAAGGACTGCGTGATTCTAAGAACAGAAAGAGCAGAAAGAGCACTACTGTTTATAAGATGTGATAATATTACTCTACTCAAGAAATGCATGCATCCACAAAATTAGGGAAGAGGGACTATTAATAATAAATTGTCAAAGGATATCAAATAAAAAGACAGAAATTATTCTGGTATAAAATATATACCACTCTAAAATCCAAAAGGGAAAAGATGTATTGCATTAATCCATACATAAGAAACAATTTAAATATCATATGGCTGCTTCCCAGTATCTGAACAATGTATAGTACAGTCAATAAAGCACGCAATAGCACCAGCAACAATGCAGGTTCTGGAGAAGGGCAAATATGAAGAAAAATATGTGGTGAACAAAATAGTTTAATTCCTACTAAACTTCTCTATGATCCTGTGGGTCAGATGATGTTACCAAAATAAGGCTATATTCACACTTGAGTTTTGACATTATATTTGTTTCTTTAATTTTGAAGAAAAAACAAATGGAATTGAAGGGATGGTCATGACTTTGTATTTCAGGAGCAAAAGACCACCCAGAATCCCAGCTTCCTGATTTGATTGACAGTTCGGACCAACAGCATGGATGAGCATTTGGTCCAAACTGTGTGCATACTGATGTTACAAGCAGTGGCATCACCGCCTTGGCAGCATTGTAGAGTATAGTGACACTAAAGCTGGATAGATCCAGTGGGAGTGCTCCCATGCTAAGAGGGTGGAATGAGCACAGGAACTAAAGCCATAGTTCCTGTGCTTATTAGCATATGATAAAAGATCTTTATCAGTTAGGCAGGGATTAGCAATATTCACCCAGACCTGCTCCTGACAGGTTCCCATTAAATCCTTTAAATCAAAAGAAAGGCATTGAGAGAAAGGGTTTATTGCTGAATTCATGCAGCCTGCTTTTATTCAGAGTAAATATTTAGTATGGATTGGAGCTGGTCGAACTCGCAGAAAAACGGAACCGGTGGGTCCCTGCTCATTTTTTTTAAAAAAACGGATCCGATCCGGAATCTGGTACCCATATGAGATTAAAAATGCTGGTGGAAGGGATGGGGGGAATAGGAGCGTGTGAGTTGTACTCACCGAAGCTCTGTGTGATGGCGGCAAAATGCATCTAGGTCGCACATTCACTTTCAGGCCGGGTGCATGCACTAAAAGTAAAGGTAAATGCTAGAATGCATGGGCTCCTGTAAGGTATGTTGTAATTTGTCACATCATGGGGGGAATGTTCAAAACTACAGTCCTGTTTGGAATGAAAATGGGGGGTGCGATGTGCCCCCCTCTGCCCAGCCTGAGCTGACTGTTTCATCCTTCATGTAGCAGGCAGCTCAAGATGAACTGCGCCCATAATGTTCCCCCCTCTACCCAGCCTGAGCCACCTGCTTCATCCTTCATGCAGCAGGCAGCTCAGGATGAACTGTGCCCATGATGTGCCCCCCTCTACCCAGCCAGAGCCGCCTGCTTCTTCCTTCATGCAGCAGGAAGCTCAGGATGAACTACACCCACAATGTGCCCCCTCTGCCCAGCCTAAGCCTCCTGCCTCATCCTTCATGCAGCTCAGGATTAACTGTGCCTATGATGTACCCCGTCTGCCCAACCTGAGCCGCCTACTTCATCCTTCATGCAGCAGGCAGCACAGGAAGGGAAGCACTCACATGCTGTCACACAGGCTGGGGGCACGTCTCACTGCAACCCATCACAGATGCGAGGACGGCCGGTGGGAGGGGGAAAGCAGGGAAAGCCATGCTTATGCGATGAACAATGATGAGCAGCCAAGGGAGGCAGCGGGAGCAGTGTACAGTCGGGACACAGCCTCGGTAAGTATGAAGCACTTGCTTCATTCTTATCTTCTTTATTTTTCCTTTATTTTTTTTAATTTCTCGAGTGCCGGATTCTGATCAAACACCCGGAATCCAGGGCCCGAGTCCAGCACCTGGGCACCTTAGAAACCGCACGGATTCTGACTTTTCAAAGTCTGTGTCCGCCCAGTCCCTATATGTTGTGGCACCATAAGGTCCAAGTTTTAGAAAAACGTGTACAGTCATGGCCAAAAGTTTTGAGAATGCTACAAATATTAATTTTTACAAAGTCTACTGCTTAGGTTTTTCTAATGGCAATTTGCATATACTCCAGAATGTCATAAAGAGTGATCAGCTTAACAGCAATTACTTGCAAAGTCAATATTGGCTAAGAAAATGAACTTTAACCCCCAAAACACATTTCAACAGCATTGCATTCCTGCCTTAAAAGGAGCAGCTAACATTGTTTTAGTGATTATTCCATTAACACAGGTGTGGGTGTTGATGAGGACAGGGCTGGCGATCAATCAGTCATGATTAAGTAAGAATTACACCACTGGACACTTTAAAAGGAGGCTGGTGCTTGGTATCATTGTTTCTCTTCAGTTAACCATGATTATCTCTAAAGAAACACGTGCAGCCATCATTGCTCTGCACAAAAATGGCCTAAGGGAAGAGTATCGCAGCTACAAAGATTGCGCCTCAGTCAATAATCTATTGCATCATCAAGAACTTCAAGGCGAGAGCTTCCATTGTTGCCAAAAAGGCTCCAGGGCGCCCAAGAAGGACCAGCAAACGCCAGGACTGTATCTTAAAACTGTTTCAGCTGCGGGATCGGACTACCAGCAGTGCCGAGCTAGCTCAGCAATGGCAGCAGGCTGGTGTGAGTGCTTCTGCACGCACTGTGAGGCGGAGACTCTTTGAGCAAGGCCTGGTTTCAAGGAGGGCAGCAAAGAAGCCACTTCTCTCCAGAAAAAACATCACGGACCGACTGATATTCTGCAAAAGGTAGAGGGAGTGGACTGCTGAGGACTGGGGTAAAGTCATTTTCTCAGATGAATCCCCTTTTCGATTTTTTTTGACATCTGGAAAACAGCTTATTAGGAGAAGAAGAGGTGAGTGCTACCACCAGTCTTGTCTCATGCCAACTGTTAAGCATCCTGAAACAATTCATGTGTGGGGTTGCTTCTCAGCCAAGGGAATTGGCTCACTCACAGTCTTGCCTAAAAACACAGCCATGAATAAAGAATGGTACCAGAATGTCCTCCAAGAGCAACTTCTCCAAACTGTCCAAGAGCAGTTTGGTGCCCAACAATGCCTTTTCCAGCATGATGGAGCACCTTGCCATAAAGCAAAGGTGATCACTAAATGGCTCATGGAACAAAACATAGAGATTTTGGGTCCATGGCCTGGAAACTCCCCAGATCTTAATCCCATTGAGAACTTGTGGGCAATCATCAAGAGATGGGTGGACAAACAAAAACCAACAAATTCTGGCAAAATGCAAGCATTGCTTATGCAAGAATGGACAGCTATCAGTCAGGATTTGGTCCAGAAGTTGATTGAAAGCATGCCAGGGAGAATTGCAGAGGTCCTGAAGAAGAAGGGTCAACACTGCAAATATTGACTTGCTGCATTAACTCATTCTAACTGTCAATATAACCTTTTGAATCTCATAATATGATTGCAATTATATTTCTGTATGTGATGTAAACATCAGACAAACACAATTAAAAACCAGAGGGCAACAGATCATGTGAAAAAATAATTTTGGTGTCATTCTCAAAACCTTTGGCCATGACTGTATAGTGATTGATCCAGCACAAAATATAATGCAATGCTAATAAGCACATATGCCTGGAATGAATAAGCAGTTTTCTACTAGATTGAAGTGTATCTAAAGTATCCAATAGTATTTAGATTGCAATAATAAATCACTTATACATTTTTTAACACCGATTAGTAATTTAGGATGAAGTTCCAAAAAATAGCTTTTAAATAAATAAAATAGATATTTATATGATGCAGTAAGTGCTAGTAGTTAGCATAATACTATCATTTTAACACATAAAACTATTATTTGTAAATATAATTAAATATTTAGCGGCATTTTGCAACAAAAACTTACAATTCAGTAGATGGACTGAAGAATTCAGATTATTTGGTGGTAGTAAAATTGGTCCCACAGTTGTCTATATCCAGTCCACATTTTGGTTAATTAGTGTTTCTTTTTTCTGAAATGCCTATGTGCAAAGCTTTGGAGTAATTTAAACATGTGGATAAAAGAGCATGAGTTAATGTTAGTTTAGTGCCTGCAGGGATCGGATATTTAAATCTAGCGAAATTATTTATGTAGATAATGAAGCCTTGATTAGCTTGTACATAAAAAGATTCTATGAATTTTCATAACTATGCCCACAGTTATTAGGTTTTCCTGATAATTTCTGTTTATACTTAATAGTATTGGGACACCTACACTTTGTATGACACCGACCTCATTCTAAATCCATAGGCATCAATACAGAGTTAATTTCCTCTTTGTAGATGTAACAGTGTCCACTCTTCTGGGAAAGCTCTCTACAAGATGTGTGGAATTTTTTACCCATTCATCCAGAAGAGCATTTATGAGGTCAGACGATGATGCTTATATAAAAAATGTACTATATGTGCTCAGCATAAATGAGTACACCCTCTTTGAAAAGTAAGATTTTATTCAATATCTCGATGAACAGAAGAACAATGTCCAAAATTTTGACAAGACAGAACCTTTTTTGTAATCCCATAAAATGAAAGTAATAATAATATAACTTTCATTACAAGGTCTTCAAATTACTCAAATTAGTTGATGCTAAAATGAATACATCCCGTATAAAAAACTTCCACATTTAGTACTTTTTATAGGCTCCATGATTTTTAAGGACAGCACCAAATCTTGAAGGTATGGAAAGAACAAATTGACAATATATTGCAACATCATTCTTTTCCATTCTTCAAGAATGACCTTTTTAGAGCTCGAATGCTGGATGGAGAATGATGCTCGTCTCTTCAAAATTCCCCCTATGTGTCCGATTAGATTCATATCAGGAGACATACTTGGCCACTGAATCACTTTCACCCTGTTCTTCAGAAAGGCAGCAGATGTGCCTTTTGGATCATTGTCATGTTGGAAAAGTGCACATTTACCAAAGACACAGAGAAATGGTAGGATCTCTTTCAAAATATAGTAGTACATCTTTGAATTCATGATACCACCAATGAAATGAAACTTGCTGACACCAGGAGCAGTCATGCATCCTTGAATAAGAACACTGTCACCACCATATTTCACTGTAGGCACAATGATTTTTTCTTTGAACTCCTCACTTTAGCAACGCCATGTAGTTTTGAGGCAATCAGTTCCAAAAACATTTATCTTGGTCTCATCACTCTAGAATCCCAATAGTCTTCATATTTTTCAGCATGGGCCCTGGAGAATTGTAGGCAGGTTTTTTTGTGCATTGACATTCCTAGATGACACCCATGCATGCCATTCCTCTCCAGTGTACACTGTGTGTCATGGCAAACACCTCGGTTTGGCTTTTTACTACTTTAGCTAAGTGCAGTGAACTTGCATGTTGATTTTCTTCAACCTTTCTCATCAGAAGATACTTTTGTTTAAGTGTTAACTTCATTGGTCAGCCTGGATGTCTCTGTGAGATGGCTGCAATTCCGTCTTTTTAAAATTGGCTACAGTGAATTAATTTCTTAACAACATTACTTTTTTCAGTCTGGAAAATAACAAATCTTGTCTACAATTCATTTTTTTATTGTACAGCATAGAAAATATTGATTCTTAACGGAAACTAAAGGTTTCCTTGCAAATTGTTGGGTTTGGTCATTTATGTTCAGTAGTGTAAATGCCAAGTTAAGAAATCCTGTTTACTAATTTTATTTCCCAATTATATTTATGGACATATGAATTAGCATAATGGCAAATTCATATTTCCATGAAACACTCTCCGTGTATGGACTGTGAAGGAAGGACTGGCCACTGTTCCCCTTACCCGAACATAATAACATTACAGACATATATTTGGCTCTTGAGTTTAGGTCGGAAGACCCACAACCATCTATGCGTCAAGGTATGTACACAGACTGTGTATTATGGACGTATTAATTTGCCTTTAAACGAACAGCAAGCTATTTATTTCCTTTCTGTAGCAAAGCAGTAAGACTGCTGTCTGCTAAGCTTTTATAAAATGTTTTTTTTTACATTTTTGAATGTTTAAAGAACAAGAGAAACAGAGTAGTTTCTGCAAATATGAACAATTTTATTTAGAAAATCACAGACAGACATATAGTGAAAAACATATATAACCCCAACCACAAGTGTAAGCGGGGGATGGAGAAATATAAATAGGAACAAGGTCTCCTCATTAGATTACTCTGTAAGTGTAAAAGAGAAAGGGAACCCAGACTTCCCCAAAATAGGGGAAAAGGAAACTGCAAGCAAGGTCATCACAAGGGAAAAATCCCATTTAACACTATTATGCAGGGAACTGGTTAACAATGACAAGTTATAAACAGTCATAATCAGAGGACCATATTTATCTAAAGTGCAAGTATAGATCAAGATTGTTCCTAGGCCATCAGAGACCCCCCCCAAACAGAAGGACCAGAGGACCACCGACGCACGTTTCGCAAAAGGTATTCACACTCCTTCAGGGAAGAGATCCTAGGATTGTTCATATTTCCACAACCTAACAAACTGTTTTGCTTTAAATTGAGAATCTTGCTTCTAATTTTTGAATGTTTATGGCAATTTAGTAGATCAAAAAGACAGCTGTGGCATTACTGATGGTCTGTCGAAGACAGTCAAATTTACATCATGATAACTGTCTGCTATCCAGAAATCCAGGTTTATTCTTCTTCCTGTTCTTCATAAAACTTAACATGAAGAAAACAAAAAGTATTTTTGGACAATTTTTTAAATTGGATTTATTTAGCATGTTTCAAGGAACAGTAAAAAAAATATACAAATCATATAAAAATCAAACATTGGGGGAGATTTAGGGGAAATATTAACTATCTTACCAATAGCCTCCAAATATGTGATTTTTTTTTTTTGCATACTGCTATTGGAGACTGAAAGCTGCTTTGTGATTGGTTGCTATGGACAATAGACAGTTTTTTTCTACAGTTTCCTAAATCTCAAATATCATGATATATGTCCACTAATATTTGTTCAATGACATTCATAAAAATAAAAAAGTGCACCAAATCCAAATATTCATCAAGATTGGAACCACCAAGTGAACACAATACAGTAAATAGTAATAAAATATAACTTTTATTAACAAAATATATAAAAATGTATTGATTTAAAATACAGAAAGGTGCCTCACACAGGAGGGACCTGGACAGCAGCAAGATATATAAATAAATAAATTAAATTGCCAGGCATAGCATTATATGTCCGAATCAATAAGCATCCACCTCAATAAGCATCCACTTCTCTGTGACCTCCTCAATACAACTTGTTTACTGACAAATCCAATTGGAGTAAGATTAATGTGAATTTTTTTAATACTTATTAGATATCTAAAATCTAAGCGTGATACTAAAAACGAACAAGTACTTAAAAATAATTGATGTAAAAAATACCACTTTTAATAGTAAGGTCACATGACAATTAGCTTAGGTGACCTAGGGGCTTCAAGAGTAGCAATTGCTAATAGTAATCACTATGTCTACAAATGATACATTTTTGGCTGTAAAGCACCTTGCACCTGTCTGATTTATCCACAAGTCTGTTCTGTAATCAATATACTTCTCTATCTAGTTACTCTTCTGCCTCTACCCTCTGCCAATCCCTCTACTTTCTATGTGAGATGGTCAAATCTTTTGAAATATCTAATTTGCTAGGACCATCAAATTTTTCCCAAATATCTGATTTCCAGTGGAAAGATTTGCCATGAATCAGAATACTGCAAAGCCTCCATGTATATCAGTCTCCTAGGACTGTATAAACCCCTTTTGTGTTCTTATGCCACGTGCACATTTTTTGAGTTTTTTTACCTCAGTATTTGTTAGCCATAGGTGTAAATGAAAAATGGATTAGTGGGGCCCTTGTTTTCTATTATACTTTCCCTCCGAATGTTCCATTTCGGGTTTTGTCGTACAAATACTGAGGTTAAAAACGCATCAAATAGTCAATGTGTGCACGTAGCCTTAAACATAAACACAGCTTTAGTAATGTTAGTTCACATGCATAAATTGAGTATTTGGTTATTGTTTGGTGACTTTTTTATATCTGTAAGACAAAATCAGGAGAGTATCAGCATTGCATGTATATGGAACTGCTGAAGACTAGGGTACCTCAATTGGAGTGGCCTGCACTTTCTCCAGAACTAAATGTCATAGAAAACCTATGGGATCAGCTGAGTGGCTTTGTAGTGGTCCGCAAATCTGTACCCCAGAACCTAAAATGACCTGAGGGCTGCCCTTCAAGAAGAGTGGGATGCCATGCAACAGCAGATAATAACGACTTGTGTGCAGCATGAGATTTTATTGTCAAGCTGTAATTGATGGTCAAGGCCACATGACAAGTTATTGAGACATTGACATTTCTTTGTGGGGTATACCCACCACTGTTGCTAGCTTTTGTTTCAATAAATTGTTTGAGATGAGGAAACCACCACTGCATGCTTCTACTGAAATGCTGTACTTTCATGATGAAATATCACTATAGCGTGAACTTTTTACATTTTACATAAATTTCACCCGAAAGTCAAATAACTTTTTGTAAGTAGTGTATAGTCTTCAGGCCTAACAACACTTGTTCGTTTGCTCATCCTTTCAGTGGTTTTGCAGTATTCTTCACCATAGAAAGCAATGAGAGTGTAGAAACAAAACTCAACGTTTTTGCTGCTTTTTTTGGGGAATGAAACTAACTTTATTAAACATGTACTGTAGAGGGCAAGTATTTGATGCAGAAAAAAAACACAGGAATAAGCGTGAGCATAGCTTTACTCTGCAAATATGTACTCCAACTGATGTATAGCAACAACCTGAATACTCCAGCTATATACATCAGCCTGAATATTTTCCTTTTTAGAAAGCCTTATAATCTATAATAATGTTTCCAGTGTCATAAAAGCAACTTCTACCTTCACTTTCTGCCTATAATTTATAACTTGTAAGCCTGTGCAAGTATTCTTTTTCACTCTATACTAATCTGTCACCTGCTTAGGCATGTTTATTGTACTTGTTTTTATATTATGTTATGTACTTATGTTTATATTACAGGTTTTTTTTTTCTTTTTCATGTGCTTCACACACTGAGTTGAGGAGGTTTAATGTTAAAAAATACTACTGCAATAAAAAACTATAATATTGTAATTATCTATAGAATGATAGTGATTTCCAAAAATAGCAGCCCTCTTACTTAACCTGTTAAGTCTCAGGTCACCATTGGATTGTACTGTATTTTAATTGGAGAACAAATCCCTATTGTCCACAGACAACTATTATACAGATGTAGCAGATGTGAAACCGAACACGATAGCACGCTCAACATTATCCTATAATTTTTGAATATCGGGTCCATTCTTACAGTTTCTGTTAGAACGGCTGGACATACATAAATCGCAAAGAGCCTCATGGCACACAATGGTAATAACTTTGAGTGCCAGTTGTTAAATTCAAAGAGTTTCTAGTTATATCTATGTTGTTGGGGTGGCAGGAGGGCATAGTCATGTGCAGAGGTGAGTCCCTGTTTCCAGGCAGCATCTCTCTTCAGTGCTGCACTCCTGCCACCTCCACATTGTAACCAGGGACACTGCAGCATCTCCTCTTCAGGACAAATTCAGACATGAAGTCCAGGATAATGTTTAACACTTCTTTACTCAATTACACAGTTTCTGTGAAGGACATCTGCTGCAGGCACATAGCTTGAACGCCACCCACTGCCTTATTCTGCTGCCACTGCTGACCCCTGGGACCCTGTCCCCATTCCTCCTGCTGCTAAGGCATCTCATCTCCCTCTGCCTATCCTACGTGCCTCCTAGTGTATTGCTATATACCCAAAAAAACGACGCCTCCTTTGAAATCCGTACTTGTAGACATCCAATTCGTCTTACTCGCCAGTATAGAATACGCAAATCCTCGATAAAGGCCAATCTTGGCCGAAACGTTGGCTTTTGCACTATTTCTGGTTTAGGCGTTTGTTTTTCTTTGCAGATAGTCTGTCAAAACATTATTGCATCCAAATTACTTTTGTCCTCTTGTGTGCTTGGGATTTACCTAACTATAGTCTCTTTTTCCTTTAAGCACCTCCAATTTAATAGCAGTAGAGCCAGCCTTATCCCTCTATTCTCACGTCCCGACAGGACACGAACATGCCCACACTGAGACCTGGTTCAGAAATAAATCCCCATCCTTTCTTCTGGTGGAACTGGCCCACTACTCCTATGTAGCGGGCCACACGGGCTCCCCAAGTGGCCATCCGGAGGGTCTGCTTCTCTTGCAGATCACGAGCCTTCATTTGGGCCCTCTGGGTCTCCCTTTCTTCCCGCTCCTGGGACAGCTTTAAGGCCATGGCCTGGCACGCCCCCTCCACCTCCTGTGACAGGGCAGCACCCAAGCCCACGGCCTGGACAATCCACGGCGGGGAGCGAATAGGGATCAGGGGCAGGTTGGCTCACCTCCGGGAGTTCAGTTACCGGCGCCCCGGCAACAGCAACTGGTAGGGCCTCCAAGGCAGGATCAGCGACGTCCTTCTCCTCCATGGTTTTAGGCAAGGCTGTCGCAGGCAGGGCATCAGGCATCGCTACTGTGTCCTCGGCTGATGATGACAGCGGTGTGGCCTGGTTCTTGTCGGCCGGTGGCGGAGGCGTTGCGGCCTGGTCTGGCCGTTGGGACTAGGGTGGCAGCCTGGTCCGTGGCTGGGGTCGATATCAGGACACTGTTGGTGGTTGGCTCCAACTGGTACTCTCCAGTGATGCGGCACTCTCGCTCCACCTCCACCCCAAGCGGCATCAGCAAGGGGGTCTGGGTGGCCACCTCCCGGACTGGCACTGGTTGCGCGGCCCGGCTTTCATGGGTCCACACCGCCACAGCCAGTTCCCGCAGCTCTGCACGCCACTCCATCAGTTGCCGGAGTGACTGCACCTGTGCCCGGGCACAGAACTGGGTCAGCTCCCAGTCCAGCCAGGCGGCTGTGCCTGGCTCCAGGTCGCCAGACTCCTGCTCCCCTGGGACAGATATCCTTCCCCTCCGGCATCCAGAAACCTGTTTTTGCAAAGTTCCGGTTTCTCTGCCTCTTACATCCTGAACACTCCTAAGGGGCAGGGAGTTCAGGTTTCACACCCTTTTACTGTCTTTTGGTGCAGTTTTACAGTCCAGAAAATGGCGGCTAGTTCAACTTTTGGTGGTTAAGTCCAAAAAAAAGTGTGCTGTCACCCGTTTTGGCGGGTCTAGTGTGAATCCTGCTGACTATGCCAGTTTTTAAAAGCTGTCGTGCCCCGGGGCAGCCGAGCTGCACGGATCCGGGCGGTCGATGGCTCGAGGGCTCCCGAACCTGGGTGCACCGTCGAACAGTTTTTAAATGAAAAGGGAAAAAAATAATAAAAATAGTCCGACTACGCCACTCATGGTGCGCGGCCAGGGATGGTAGGGCCACCACTGCTAGTCTTCCCTGGGGGTGATAGATGAGGCGGAGCCCTCGCTGAGCTGGGCGATTTTTCCCAGGGGTAGGTAAGGGTTAACGTGGAGGTGCAGGGCAATAAAACAGTCCAGACAGGGGAGGGCAGTTTGGTTGCTTTTACTTACAGCTGGGTACAGACCCTGGAGACGTGCTGGATCCCAAGTGCGCCCAAGTCCACTATAGCTGGGATAGCCAACCTGGTGCCACCGAAGCACTCTGGTGTGTATGTCTGTCCTCCCTGGCGTGGAGCTCCTGGAGGTCTGTCTGGTGTCTGGGTCCTGCTGCAGGCAGCTTGGGCTGTTTAAGGGAACTTGTCCTGATCCTCCCTTTGCTGCTGATGCCTCGAACATTAGTGGTGGCAGATAAGTCCTCGAAACCCACCCGCCTGGCAGAGTTAACAGATGGCTTGAAGTCCCGGTCTGCTCTGGGATCTGCACACCGTGCGTGCAAAGTACTGGGAGCCCTGGATGTCCACCCCACAGGATTCCTCTGTCCTTGGAGCTTGCTCTCTCACTCTCTAGCTACTTTTTCCCCTGAGTAGCTGTTGTTTCTACCCAGGTCATTGCGGTGTTTTTCTACTCCTCTTTCTCTGTGTCTCAAGATTCCTTTGTCTGTCTTGACACCTTTCTTTCTTTCTGCTAACTTTCAACTGCTTCCCTTCACTCCCTCCAACCAACTAACTGACTCCTCCCGCTGTCTACCCACACTCCCCAGGCCACCCGCTCCTCCCCCAGGTCTGATCTCAACCTCCCCAGTTGGCTGCCTGTTAGCTCACAGTGCCCAGCCCTGTCACCTGGTTCTATGGGAGTCTCCTGCCCTGGTTTTGGAGTGTATGTGTCCTGGTGTGCTGGTGTGTGTACTGACTGGCACAGTTATGCAGGACCCAAGTTGTTACAGTGATGTTACCTTGTTTTGTGACACCTGGTTACCGCAGGGGCGTCACACATTCCTTAGTCCTTAGATTTTTATATTATGAGGAGAATCATCTTTCTCCATCTTGTTATATCTTGAAACCTTCTAAAATTTAAGATTCAAATTTTCCTAATAGTTTTTTTTATGATAATTTAACTTTTTAGTTTATTGGGAATGGGTTGACAAAGTGAACCAAGGGTAAAAATGAACTTGGGGCTACTTCATTTACTTATTTTCATTGAAGTTAGCGAATCACTTAAGGCATTAGTAAATTATTGATCAGTTTATATTTGAACACATTTATTACATTGAGAATAAGAGGATGTTTCTTGTTTGGCTCATTCTATCATATTAAAATTATATATTTTCAAGACTTTTGTAACAAGTGCAAAAGCTAATGAAACATGATGATTATTATTGTTATAATTATTATTATTATTATTATTATTATTTATTTGTACTATTATTTTGAGGATTGTGTTGCCAGACATGAGGAAGGATAATTTATTCTCTGAAAAAGGGATAATAAAGAAGGATAATTATGTTAATTAAGAGGTAAAACCACTTCTTGTGTTATTAGAAGGAGCTTAGTAGCAGGATTAACATGTACATATTCTTTAAAGATATCAACACTAGCTACAAATTTCTAAAGCGGATGTTCTACCTACTGATTTATATCTCTAAATAATCATATATTACAAAAAATGAACCTGTGAGGGGACACTGTCCAATAGTCTAATTAGTGAAATCGATATTAGATTGACGCAAAAAAACAAAAAAGCAAATTTTGTATGCATTTGATGTTCTCTGAATTACTTTTTTCTGCTTGTTAAATATAAACCATAAGATAATAACATTAAAATTTAATTTTCTCCATCATTCTCTCTATTCATAGCATCTGTAAGACTCTTTTGGGAACCAATGAGCTGCTTGTAGACCATTATATACTCAATAAATGGTAAAAGAATCTATAAATTACTATGGAGATTTTTGAAATGAACAAAAGCATAATGGAGCGTTAGAAGGGAGTAAACTGAGTAATGAAATCAAAGATCTGGGGAGATGTTCAATGGAAATAAATATATTAAGCAATAGGAGCAGTTAACCTGGAGAGTTTATATGAAAGCACAATATAAGCATTTTCTGAAAATGCTTATCAAAACGCATGTTTGGCATGCTGGATATAAAGAAATTGTGTGCAAATTAAGATAAAAAGAGAAGTGTTGAAGAGACAAGGAAGGGAGTTCACAAATATTTGTTTGGACGGAATGAAGTAAAGCTGGTGTCACACTAAACGACAGCGACAACGACGTCGCTGTTACGTCACCATTTTCGGTGACGTAACAGCGACCTTGTAAGTCGCTGTTATGATCGCTGCTTAGCTGTCAAACACAGCAGAAGCAGCGATCATAAGGTCGCTGTGCTACATGTTCAGAGAGCAGGGAGCCGCGCTTAGCGCTGGCTCCTTGCTCTCCTGCAGCACACATCGGGTTAATTAACCCGATGTGTGCTGCAGCTACATGTCACAGTTCAGAGAGCAGGGAGCCGCGCTTAGCGCTGGCTCCTTGCTCTCCTGCAGCACACATCGGGTTAATTAACCCGATGTGTGCTGCAGCTACATGTCACAGTGCAGAGAGCAGGGAGCCGCGCGCACTGCTTAGCGCTGGCTCCTTGCTCTCCTTGCTACAGTATACATCGGGTTAATTACCCGATGCATACTGCAGCCACATGTCACAGAGCAGGAGCCGGCACTGGCAGCAAGAGCGGAGGCTGGTAACCAGCGTAAACATCGGGTAACCAGGGAAAGGACTTCCCTTGGTTACCCGATGTTTACGCTGGTTACAGCTTACCGCAGCTGCCAGTGCCGGCTCCTGATCGCTTCATTTCGTCGCTCTCTCGCTGTCACACACAGCGATGTGTGTGTCACAGCGGGAGAGTGACGACCAAAAAATGAAGCTGGACATTCAGCAACGACCGGCGACCTCACAGCAGGGGCCAGGTCGTTGCTGGATGTCACACACAGCGACAGCGACGGGACGTAGCTGCAACGTCACAGAAAATGGTGACGTAGCAGCGACGTCGTTGTCGTCGTCGTTATGTGTGACACCAGCTTTAGACGGCAAGTAAGCATTGGCATGAGTCTCCCTCTTTGATTATCAACAAAAAAAAAAAAAAAGAGGATTTTAGAAGAGTTGCTTTGTCTTTTTTTTACATAATATTTAATTTAGGTAGGTACGTTTATATTTTTATAAATGAAAAATCTATTTAATGTAAAAGTATCGCTGTACCAAATACTATAAAAAACTAAAACATAAAAATGTGAAATAGGCATGTAAATGAAAAAAAAAAGCTAGTTTCCGTAACTTTTAGTTTCTGATTACAAATCACAGATGTGAAAGGGAACCAACCACCAGGATTTTCCTATATGAAGTAAAGGCAGTGCCATACAGGCAGTAAGGTAAGAGAATCATAGAATATTAGAGTTGGAATGGACCTCCTGGGTCATCTAGTCCAACCCCCTGCTCAAAGCAGGATTCACTAAATCATCCCAAACAGACGTCCATCCAACCTCTTTTTAAAGACTTCCATTGAAGGATAACTCACAACCGTTTGTGGCATCCTGTTCCACTCGTTGATCACTTTCACTGTAAAAAAGTTTTTTCTAATATCTAATCTGTGTTTCCTCCCATCAGTTTCATCCCATTGCTTCTGGTCTTTCCTTGTGAAAATGAGAATAAAACTGATCCCTCTACAGTGTGACAGCCTTTAAGATATTTGAAGACAGCTATTAGGTCTCCTCTCAGTCTTGTCTTTTGCAAGCTAAAACAATCCTAAATCCTGTAACCGTTCCTCATAGGACATGGTTTGCAGACCAGTCACCATTCTGGTCACTCTTCTCTGAACGTACTCCAGTTTGTTGATGTCTTTTTTAAAATGTGGTGCCCAGAACTGGACACAATTTAGATGCTGAATCCAAGCATACATTTTATAGAAAGATCATATGCTTGGATGCTGAAATACCTGTAATCACAGTTCCAGAAATGCACTGCACTGTGATTGGCGTGTGCATCGAGGAGGGCCTTTGTGAGTCGGGTCCTCGCTGTAAAGTCCTCTTCCAGCATCCTCTATGGAGTGTACTCCCTTTTCTTTAAATATCATGCCCCCATTGCTGCTATTGGTGCCACCCATGCACTACCACAGTAATGATTTCTTCATTAAAAGGTCACCGGAGTCCACGCATGTGCGTACCGTGATCTCCTGCATCATTTTATTAAAGACACTTCAGCGAACATTATGAGCAGCAGGGGTGCGTGTGCAGATATAGAAAAAAATCTGTGCACGAGCCGATGCCGCTCAGTCTTTTCTACAATGTCTTCAATAACGTGGCGCCAGAGATCGCATGCACTACCAACACCATCAATGGCAGAGTGATGTGATAGTTAAATATACTAAAGGAGGGCATGCAATAGAGGACGCTGGAGGAGGCATTTACAGTGAGAATCTGACCTGTGCTTCAAGTGTCTATCAAACGTGCAGTACATTTCTATAACTTTGATTACAGATATTTCACCAACCAAGCATCCCATCTTTCAACAAAAAGTATGCCTGGATTCATCATCCTACTGCCAGTATGGCACTACCTTTACTTCATATCGCAAAATCCTGGTGATTGGTTCACTTTAAAGGGAATCTATCAATGGGTTTTTGCTCTCCCATCTGAGAGAAGCATAATGTATGGCAGAGACCCTGATACCAGCCATGTATCACTTACTGAGCTGCTTGCAGTCATTTTAATAAAATCACATTTATCAGCTGCAGTTTCAGAAGTTCTCTCAATGTTGAGCTCTGTGTAACCCACCCACATCACTGATTGGCAGCTTTTTCCCATTTACAGAGTACATATAAAGCTTCTAATCAGAAGTGGGGGCGGGGCTGACATCAGCTCCAGGTGCACCCAGGCAAGTGGCGGATCCCTGGGCAAACAGTTGTCATGAGCAGGGACCATTTCTGCAGCCCCGGACGGATTTCTGGGGACCGCAGTGCTTGGGCTAACAGCTGCATTTTGCTGGCTGCCAGTCATTTAAACGCTCACGCTGTGTTCACTGCTTAACACTGCAGGCATATGCATTGTAGGACGGCGTTAATCTGTGTGTGAGGTTAGCCCGTGATGTACTTCTGTCCCACAGATGAAGAGGAGCCACAGTGCTAGCATCCTCCAGTGCTGTATGCCCCCCCCAGTAATGTTAAGGCCCCTCCAGAGCAGGGTAAGTTAGAGAGGCTTGCTGTTGGCTTCCTCATAATAAAAAATATGTCTAATGTGTCTGTGTGTGCATGTATGATGTGTATATCCGTATATTACTGTGTATATATTTATGTCTGTTTATATGTATTTTTATGAATTTGTCATCAAATATGTATATGTAAAACATACAGATAGGGATCTTAGATTGTGAGCCCCAATGGGGACAGTGTTGCCAATATATGTAAAGTGCTATGGAATTAATAGCGCTATATAAATGAATAAATATTATTATATTATTATTTTATTATTATAATATGTACGTATGCCTGTATGTATATGTATCTGTGTATGTGTGTGTCTGCGTGTGCATGGGGCCCACCAAATCTGGAGCCAGCCCCGATGCAGGGTTATACAGAGCTTAAGAATATGCTTGAGTACCTTGTAGCAGATTTGTTTCTACTCCAATGATAATCTCTTGCTCATAAAATGTCATCAAAACTACACTAAGCAGTAAAGGCACATAATTGGAATAAGGGTCTCTGTCTTTACATTATGCTGCTTTCAGATTAGGTAGCAAAAACCTGGTGACAGATTCCCTTTAAATTGTAAATATGTTAAAATATTAGGATTATTGTAATTTTTATTTTTCAGACTTTGTCTTCAACTGTTCATGGCTTTTCCACAATGTTTTATCGATTGAGTTTGAGTTTAAGTTTAATAAAATGTATCTTTTCAGATGTTGTATTCATTAGACCTTATCTGCAATTAACTGGAAATGAAAGGGAAACTGTCAGGAAAAAATACTATTAATCTGCAGATAGGAGGTTAATCTACATGTTAATAGCATTCTGAAGCTGCCCAGTGCCCATGTTAAGGCAGGCCATCAATTTACAGTGATGCAATCTAATTATGCATCTACCTTAACCCCGTCTGCATCCAAATCATGAGTCATTTGTTAGTAGCATGCATACTATTCTTCCATACAGCCCCGAGAAATGACACGGATCTGCATAGAAAATATGACTGGTTTAATACGGAAGTCCACAAACATTTAAAAGGAACTAGTTGGCTAGGAGCCAAGAATACGTAACACGTCTCCTATTGGATAAAACAGCTTATTCTGTGATATACAGTAAACTGTAATGTGTAATGCATTTCTTCATTTATATTAAGCTATGTCAGCATGATTCACTTGTCACATGAAAGTCCAGACTGTCTGAGGAGTCTTATGCTGTCTGGATGGAGACATAGGTGTGGTACACAGTTCAAACACTATCTTAAATCCTGTTTTTTGGATATCTTCATATAACTCTTAATAGTTCATAATCTTGTCCAAAACATTCCCCCCTTTGGAGATAGCCAAAAGTCTTTCCTTACTTTTTTCCAAGTCTATTGATCTGTTCTAATGCCGATGATTACCTCACTCACATACGAGATAGCCTATCCCTTGTGGATTAATCTCCCCACCCAACAGACTATGCATAGGAAGTCAGATACTGACCGTATCCTCTTGACTGTCCTCATGGCTATGTTCCACGCTGGCACACATTATTCGGAAAGGGGGAACGTGGCAGTAGTCCTCTCATGAGCTCATATTTATCAGGGTTGGTTTTACTCAGAGTCTCATATTCCTCAGTCCTCAGGCGGTAATGGTGGGACATCATCAAAGGTGGGATGTACAGTCATCTTCTGGTCCACAGGCTTGGATATCATCTTCTTGGCACAAAGTATCGGGTAGAAGAGGGAAGACAGCCATCTCCTGGTCTCATGTCTGACATCTTTTGTAGTGGGATGCATGGATCTTTGTAAGAAAGAAAGAAAGAGAGGGAAGAGAGAGAGAAGAGAGGAAGAGAGAGAAAGAGAGAGAGAGAAGAGAAGAAGAGAGAGGAAGATTGAGAAGAGACGAAGAGAGAAAGAGAGAAAAAGAGGACAAGAGAGAGAGAGAAAGAGAGAAAGAGAAAGATCTGGTTGGATCTGGAGGAGAAAACTCAAGAACGTATATTAGGCAAATATTTAGTTAAACAAACAACAAGTTTAGTTAAAGTATCTGGGGGTACTTCTAAACAGGGTCTCAACTTATTGGTCTCTGCTGGGGTGTGTCTGACACTGATCAATGCAAGGGGAAGACTCTCATGCCCTTTTTACGGTTGCTGTGGCTCTGGAGACTATGTCCGGATTTCTTGCTACTGCACATGTGCAAGCGCTGGAGACTAAGTCCTATCTTGGAGCCATTGCACATGTGCGGGTCACATCATCGCTGACACGAGGTCACATGTCTCTGACACCTTCTAAGCTGATTGGCCACTGGTCATGTGCTTGTGACACGTAGTCACATGTCTCTGACACCTTCTATGCCGATTGGTCGCTGGTCATGTGCTTGTGACGCTTTGCTCGGTGATAGGCCAGCGTGACGTCATTGCTGTCATTCTGGCAGCGGATTGGCTCTGGTGTCCTCCATCTTGGATGAGGCACAGAGTCTATATAAGACCCTGACGCACGCCGCCCGGCGCTCAGTCCTCTTGGTTCATGCATGAGGGTAGACGCCCTGTGCACGTCCCTCTAGGCATCTCTCTGTCTATGTTAGGTGAGCGCTACTGGCAGGGTAGCGTTCTTATACCTTACAGCTTCGGCTGCAGTCCGTATCCTTACGTCTTAGTGGAGCGGACATAGGCAGGTGCCTGAGGCACATGGTCTGGCTGGGCCTTGTGATTCTACTTGTAGGTGGACGTTGCCGCTAGGGTAACGTTCCTTATACTGCGTCTGGCAGTTCGTATCCTCGAACACTAGGGGAGCGAACAGAGGTAAGAGCTTTGTGCGGCTTATGCTGCTGTCCGTCTCTTTTGCACCACTAGAAGAGCGGACCTAGGCAGGTGCCATATCTAGTGGTTCGTGTCCTCGCACACTAGTGGAGCGAACGCAGGTAGGAGCTTTGTGCGGCTTATGCTGCTGTCCGTCTCCTGGCACCACTAGAGGAACGGACCTAGGTAGGTGCCATTTCACACTCACTGCTTTTGTCTCTGTGATCTTTAACAGAGACCACTCCACACACCCTCCAAGTAAGGGAGGAATTGCTTTATTTTCTAATTATATTCCTCTGTGAGTTTAACAGAGGTATTGCACTCTGCACTTGTGCTATTATTTTTTACAGTGGCACACTTATTTACCCCTTATCCTCTGCCATAGTCTGCAGCAGAGTCTTTGCACGGTGGACCCTGACTGTCTGACATTCCTTTAGGTTTTATTATCAGACAGCCCCCCGTAACATTAGGACTGAGCCAAGGGTCTGGCAGTTATGGCAGAATATAAGCAGATACACCTTTACATACAAGTACTTGAGTCGCGGCTCAAGAGTATAGAGGATAAACCTCAGACAATGGTGACATCTGCACATGATCCTCGACTTGCTCTGCCAAACAGATATTCTGGCGATGCCAGATCATGTCGTGGTTTCATTAGTCAGTGTCAGATACACCTAGAGGTCAACTCTTCTCGCTTCTCTACGGAGAGGTCCAGAGTAGGCTTTATCATCTCCTTACTTCAGGACAAAGCCTTAGAATGGGCGACTCCCTTATGGGAGCGCTCTGATGTGGTTACTCTGAGACATCAAGACTTTCTTGATGCTCTTAAAGCAGTATTCATGGGTCCGCAGGTTACCCATGATGCGGCCCTGAGACTCTTAGATCTATCTCAGGGTTCGTTATCCACTAGTTCTTATGCCATTGCTTTTAGAACTCTGGTGGCAGAACTAGATTGGCCAGAGAAGGTGTTGATTCCTATCTTCTGGAGAGGGTTGGCAGGCTATGTCAAGGATGCCCTTGCTACCTTGCTACTCGTGAGGTCCCTGCTTCTCTGGAGGACTTGATCACAGTAGCAACGAGGATCGACGTACGCCATAGGGAACGTAGACTCGAGGTCTCTTCCTCACGCCCTAAGCATCGGGCTATTCCAGTTGCTGAGGGTCCACTACCATCTTCCTCAGCATCTGAAACATCTCCCACTCCTATGGAGTTAGGTCATACATCCTCCAGACTACGCAAGTCTGGTCCTCCTATATGTTACGTATGTCGTCAGGCTGGGCACTATGCCAACAAGTGTTCTAGTCGTCAGGGAAACTCCCAGGCCTAGTAACCATTAGAGGGGGGTTACTAGAGACGTCTTCTGCACCCTCTAAGTGTAGTATCCCAGGTCAGCTCTCATTCTCTGAGAATACATGGCCTATTATGGCTTTTGTGGATTTCGGAGCTGACGGGACTTTTGTGTCCTCAGGATTTGTAAAGGGACACAATATCCCCTCTATCATGTTAGAGGCGCCTATTCCTGTCCGTGTTGTTAATGGGACTATGTTGTCTGACTCCATTACATTGAGGACAGTTCCCTTGCGCCTTTCCCTGCCTCAGGGTCACATAGAGGACATTTCTTTTCTTGTTTTGCCTGAGTGTATAGACGACGTCCTTCTGGGTCTCCCATGGCTTCGGACTCATGCTCCTCACATTGACTGGGAGTCCGACAGCATTATTAGTTGGGGTTCGAAATGTCAGTTCCCATGTCTTCCCTTACCACCTAAGGTCGTTGCGGTTGCATCAACTGATCTCTCTCCCATACCTACACCCTATTTGGATTTCGCTGACGTGTTCTCCAAACAGGGTGCTGAGGTTCTTCCACCCCATAGGCCGTATGACTGTGCCATAGACCTTATCCCAGGTTCGGTTCCACCTAAGGGCAGGGTTTACCCCCTGTCCATACCTGAGTCGGAGGCCATGTCGACCTATATAAGAGAGAGTTTAGAGAAGGGGTTCATTCGTAAGTCTGTCTCTCCCGCGGGAGCTGGGTTTTTCTTTGTTCGGAAGAAAGAGGGTGATTTGCGTCCCTGCATAGATTACAGGGGTCTCAACGCAATCACAATAAAGAACAAATACCCGTTACCTTTAATTTCGGAGCTCTTTGACAGACTGAGGGGAGCTCAGGTTTTTACGAAGTTGGATCTGCGGGGTGCGTATAACTTGGTACGAATTCGAGAGGGTGACGAATGGAAGACCGCTTTTAACACCCGAGACGGTCACTATGAATACCTCGTCATGCCTTTTGGTTTATGTAAGGCACCCGCAGTATTTCAGGACTTCGTAAACGATGTGTTCAGGGATTTACTGTTATCCTCCGTCGTGGTGTATCTGGACGACATCCTGATTTTTTCTCCTGATCTGGAGACTCATCGTCAGGATGTCGTTCGTGTCCTTTCCCGTTTAAGGGAGCACTCTTTGTTTGCTAAACTCGAAAAATGTGTATTCGAGCAGTCATCCTTGCCTTTTTTGGGCTACATTATCTCACAAGAGGGTCTGGCTATGGATCCTGCGAAGCTCTCTGCTGTCCTGGAATGGTCCGAACCTCATTCCTTGAAGGCGGTGCAATGCTTCTTAGGATTCATAAATTATTACAGGCAGTTCATACCCCATTTCTCTACTTTGGTGGCCCCTTTGGTGGCCTTGACTAAGAAAGGTGCTAATCCAAAAGTCTGGTCTACTGAGACATCCCAGGCTTTTGAGGCAGTAAAAAGACACTTTTCAACTGCTCCCGTTCTACAAAGACCCGATGAGAATAAGCCCTTCCTCTTGGAGGTTGATGCCTCTTCAGTGGGTGCTGGTGTGGTCTTGTATCAAAAGAACGGTGCAGGTAGAAAAAGGCCGTGTTTCTTCTTTGCTAAAACCTTTTCACCGGCAGAGAGAAACTATACCATTGGGGATAGGGAACTGCTCGCCCTGAGATTAGCCTTGGAGGAGTGGTGTCACTTGCTGGAAGGAGCGAAACATCCTTTCCAGGTCTATACAGACCATAAGAATCTGACGTACTTACAAACCGCTCAGCGTCTGGATCCTCGCCAAGCCCACTGGTCCTTGTTTTTCTCCCGCTTTCACTTCTCCATCAACTATTTGTCTGGGAGTAAGAATAACAAGGCAGACGCTCTGTCTCGCTCTATGGTTTCTACCCAGGAAGAGATTGACGAACCTCGTCTTATCCTTCCCTCCAGGGTTTTTCATACGCTCTCCCCTGTGACGTTAGACCAAATCCCACCGGGCAAGACCTTTGTGCCGCCTGATCGACAGAATGATATACTGTCGTGGGCCTACACCTCAAAGGTGGGTGGGCATTTTGGTATTAGGCGGACACGAGAGTTACTGGAGAGGTGGTATTGGTGGCCACACTTAGCCAGTCACGTCAAGAGATATGTCGGTTCCTGCTACTCGTGTGCTCGCAACCGTCCATTACGGCAGAGACCGGCTGGGCTCTTGCATCCTTTACCAGTGCCAGATAGACCATGGGAGGTGGTAGGCATGGACTTTGTGGGTGATCTTCCGTGTTCACAGGGACATAGATTTGTGTGGGTCATTACGGACGATTTCTCCCGGATGGTTCATCTCGTACCGTTATCGAGAATGCCGTCTTCCAGGGTACTAGCCAAACTATTCCTCAAGCATGTCTTTAGGCTTCACGGCATGCCAGATCGTATCATTTGTGATAGAGGCCCGCAATTTGCTTCCCGTTTCTGGTGAGATATTTGTAGCCTTCTGCAAATTGAGTTGAATCTCTCTTCGGCATACCATCCGGAGACCAATGGTTTGGTTGAGCGTACCAATCAATCCATGATTATATACCTTCGACACTTTGTTGCTGAGAACCACGATAACTGGTCCTCCCTCCTACCCTGGTCAGAATTTGCCCTTAACAATTCGCTGGATGAGGCCACTGGGCAGACACCATTCGTACTCAATAATGGGCAACACCCTAGGGTACCGGTACCTTTTCTCGCTGCGGCACCTTCTCCTCTTGTGGCCGACTGGGCAACTAATGCCAGAGAGGTTTGGGATCGGACTCAAGAGTCGATCCAAGCAGCTAAGGACCGTATGAAGACGGTGTCCGATCGGTTTCGTCGCCCGGCTCCTGTCTTTTCTCCAGGGGATTTTGTGTGGCTCTCTGCAAAACACGTGAAACTTAGATTGAGCTCTGTCAAATTTGCTCCTCGCTTCCTGGGTCCTTATGAGGTTCTTCGACAGGTAAATCCTGTAGTCTACCAATTGAAGTTACCCGTCCATCTTAGGATCCATGACAAATTCCATATTTCACTGCTAAAGCCGGCTATTTTACCTCACGCTCGTGAAGTGCACTCTCCTGCCTCTGATTCCTCTCGCTCTAGCTATGAGGTACGAGCCATAGTTGGTTCTAAGATGGTTAGAGGGCGCAGGTTCTTCTTGCTAGATTGGGAGGGCTATGGCCCGGAACATCGCTCTTGGGAGCCTGAGGAGGCTGTCCATGCTTCCGACTTGGTTGCCGATTACCTGCGTCGCCGGGAGGGGGGCCCTTAAGGGGGAGGTACTGTTACGGTTGCTGTGGCTCTGGAGACTATGTCCGGATTTCTTGCTACTGCACATGTGCAAGCGCTGGAGACTAAGTCCTATCTTGGAGCCATTCCACATGTGCGGGTGACATCATCGCTGACACGAGGTCACATGTCTCTGACACCTTCTAAGTTGATTGGCCACTGGTCATGTGCTTGTGACACGTAGTCACATGTCTCTGACACCTTCTATGCCGATTGGTCACTGGTCATGTGCTTGTGACGCTTTGCTCGGTGATAGGTCAGCGTGACGTCATTGCTTTCATTCTGGCAGCGGATTGGCTCTGGTGTCCTCCATCTTGGATGAGGCACAGAGTCTATATAAGACCCTGACGCACGCCGCCCGGCGCTCAGTCCTCTTGGTTCATGCATGAGGGTAGACGCCCTGTGCACGTCCCTCTAGGCATCTCTCTGTCTATGTTAGGTGAGCGCTACTGGCAGGGTAGCGTTCTTATACCTTACAGCTTCGGCTGCAGTCCGTATCCTTATGTCTTAGTGGAGCGGACATAGGCAGGTGCCTGACGCACATGGTCTGGCTGGGCCTTGTGATTCTACTCGTAGGTGGACGTTGCCGCTAGGGTAACGTTCCTTATACTGCGTCTGGCAGTTCGTATCCTTGCACACTAGGGGAGCGAACAGAGGTAGGAGCTTTGTGCGGCTTATGCTGCTGTCCGTCTCTTTTGCACCACTAGAAGAGCGGACCTAGGTAGGTGCCATATCTAGTGGTTCGTGTCCTCGCACACTAGTGGAGCGAACGCAGGTAGGAGCTTTGTGCGGCTTACGCTGCTGTCCGTCTGCTGGCACCACTAGAGGAACGGACCTAGGTAGGTGCCATTTCACACTCACTGCTTTTGTCTCTGTGATCTTTAACAGAGACCATTCCACATACCCTCAGAGTAAGGGAGGAATTGCTTTATTTTCTAATTATATTCCTCTGTGAGTTTAACAGAGGTATTGCACTCTGCACTTGTGCTATTATTTTTTACAGTGGCACACTTATATACCTCTTATCCTCTGCCATAGTCTGCAGCAGAGTCTTTGCACAGTGGACCCTGACTGTCTGACATTCCTTTCGGTTTGATTATCAGACAGCCCCCCGTAACACCCTTGTTTTCTACACTGCCCCATCCTCTCAACCTTCTCTCTATTCTGTGGCTAGTATGGGGTATGCAGGGTTGGTTCTGTGTCTAAGGCCTGCCATATCTCTTTGGCTGGCAGTAAAAGCAGGTCACTAGCCACTTCCTATTGGTCTCCAGGAGCCCACAGCCGCACCCTATGTCAGTCCTCTTCTTCTTCTGAGACTTGCTCTTGTAGGGTCAGGACAATGTTTTCTCAAGACTATCCATCTTTCCTTTCTTCTTCACATCGGGGTCATTTAAAAAGCACAGATTGACTGACTGTTTCTTTGGTAAGTGGTCTTGGGGCTTCTTTGGATGTTCTGTCAGCGAGGGCATTTCTTACTGCTTCCTTTGACTCCTCCAATGTAGGCCTCAACCCTGCTCACCGCGACTCTGTCTGGCAATAGCAAAGCTTCCATCAGTTCTTCAATGGCCTCATGGTGGTGTACAGTTCCATTGGCGTGATCAAGTCTCTTGTCTTCCATACAGAGTAGATGTTGGCTGCCATCTTGCAGGCTTCAGTGAGAGCACATACCTCTGCTTCTTTTACAGACAGGCATGCGGGTAGTGACTGCTCTATCAGCACAGCATCTTCTGCTACCACCACCATACCCGTGTGCAACCGTCTTCTTGATGCACATCTTGATCCATCCACAAAGTCAGTCCAAAGGTGTCTCCGTCACTGTATCGAATCTAGAGTTTCCTGCCTCAGCTATGCCAGAGTTGACTACCTCTTCCACCAAGGTGTCAGAGGTGGGACACTCCCCCCTTGGAAAAGGGAGAAGTTTAGCAGGATTAAGGACCGCACACCGGGAGATGGTGACTTTGTCAGGGAGCAGTGATGTCATGCGGGCATTGATCTTCAACTGGTGCTTTAGGTAGGTGTTCAATCTGGCTGAGCAGTATTCAAAGGGCTGCTGTCTTCCTCCATGGCAAACAGGTAGAATGACTTCTGGGCTGGAGATAACATGATGATACTTTTCCGGTGACTGTGAATGCAGCACATCTGTATGTGGGGTGGTCTTGTAAGTGACTCGCCCACTCCAGGGCTTTGGGACACCCGGTGTCGGGCCGGACTAGTCCGGGGGTAGTCAGTGGTGGCGGGGCCCGACTCCGTGACCCTGGTGGGGTCAACTAATATGGCAGTTGTGGGGGTGGTAATACTAATTCAAGTTTGTGGAAATAGTCGTGACGCCACCTGTGGATTGCGGCTATGGAGCCTCCGCTGCTGGATGGGACCTCCGGGGCTGATGGATTAGCAGCTGGGATGGTTCTGCTCCCCACAGGTGGAGCGCAGCTTGGGGCAACCGTTGGTGCTTGTTAAAGTCTATGGTGCTTTGGAAGTGGTGCAGTGCAGAGCAACACAAAGGAGGCAACACCAGGGGGTGCAGTTTCAAGGTTTTACTCACTGTTCCAGGGCTGCAGCAAACTGGTTGCCCACTGGTGTGCTGGGATCTCCTGTCAGGGACCTCCGCCGATCCCGGGTAGTTCTCAAAGTAAATGCCGATGCACCCTTGGTTGTGTCTCCTTCCTAGACTGGCTTCAAAGCCTTGACCTTTGTAGATAAACTCGTCTCGGCCTCCACCATAGGTTCTGGTCAAGAAGGCTTGCCTGGATGGAATCTTGCCCTCATCCCAGGGGATCTATGGTGGGTTGTGGCCCTGGGCGCTTGCAACCACTCTGGGCCTTCGGTGTTTACTTTGGAAATGTCTTTCTTTCCTTGGTTTCTAGGGACCGTCCCTGGATGCAGCCTGATCCCTCCACCCGATGTTCTAGTGGAACAGGCCATGAGCTTGAAAGCCTTCTGTGGCCCTGGAATCCTTTCTCTGCTGTCTGTGGTGTCACCTGGGCCTAGCTGGGCCCCAGGGTCTCCACCAGGAAGCTTCACTCTCTGTCGCTTTTCTGAGGTATCAACCTCTCTCTCTCTCCAACTCCTCACTTCTAACTCCTTCAACCAACTCTGTCTTACTAACTGAACTTCAGACGAGAAAGCTGTGGAAAGAAAGCGCATATAGGGTCTTACCCCAGTATGTGAGGGGTGGGAGGAGGGTGAAACTACTCACCAGATATCGTTGTGAAAGTCACAACCACTGTAATCGCATGTAGAGTTTGATCAAAGGCTGCAGCCACCCAAAACGGCAGATAACAGAGAGCAAAAAAGAGGTGTGTTCAATACTGCGCCAAAAGATCACTGGGACAGATGTTTAGATTAATGTATCTTTATTTTCATCCAGGTCTACGCGTTTCCGGAGCCACTGCCCCCTTCCTCAGGACCGTCAGGAAAGGTCTTTCCTGACGGTCCTGAGGAAGGGGGCAGTGGCTCCGGAAACGCGTAGACCTGGATGAAAATAAAGATACATTAATCTAAACATCTGTCCCAGTGATCTTTTGGCGCAGTATTGAACACCCCTTTCTTTTTCTCTTTGTTACTAACTGAACTTGACCTTCCTGTATCTGCTCTACTTTCTGTTAGCTCCTCCCACTTTCCCTGTTGCTAGGCCCCACCCTATGGGAGAAGAGATGGGTCTTAGGGCCCCCCAGCATGCAGCATGGTGGTAGCTGCCACTATCTCCGGTCCCAAAATATGCCTAACAATAGGTGTAGTGTGAATTTGCCTGTGAACCGGCGTTTACTCTTGTCCTTACCCAGGATGGGACATCACACCTCTGGATGGGGTGCAATATCTCTGTGGCGACGGAAGCCTCAGGGGCGCCACATAAGCTGTTAGATTCATCTCCATACGTCTTGCCACTTGAAAGAGGGTGTCTTTGTCCTTTACTTTGTAATCAGGAGTTACCAGCTGTAGTTGTTTGCATATGGGCTCTCGGAGACCTGATACAAAAGACTATACCCAGGTTTGTAAGAAAGAGCAATGGGCGTAAATTGGGGTCAGGAGAACACTGAAATTCTAAAAACTAAGATCCCCTAAAACCCCGGGGAAAAAAGAGAAAGAGCACAAAAGTGTTTAGTAACTAGTAAGCAGCACCCTCCTGACTACATACACACAACTAGAAATAACGGCGGAGCGTGCCTACTCTACCTCTCCTGTGCTGACCCTGAAACTGGGGACCCTGCACTCTCCCTCATCTCAACGGTAGACCTAATGGTGGTCAAGGCCGAGCCTTCAGTGTATCCCTATCTCTTGTCAGACCCTGCAAACTAAGACACAAAGGATTACTGGGTGCTGCCAACAAAAACCCTAATATATGCCAACTCCTGATGACCAAAATCCCCTTAGGACCACACGATCTTCCACCCTCTCTATCAGGGAACTCTTGTGCAAGATACCAGGCAAGATAACATACAAGTGAGAATATCTCAAAACTAGGCTAAGGGACAACTGCCATAGGCAGAAAAATATTCACTGTCCACCAGGACAAATAGTGAGCAGTCTATATGGTCTAATACATTGTATACTAGGTACAGCAAAAACAAACATGCAAAAGTGAAGGGGAAAGTTTCCACAAGACTATCAGCAATGTCCTTTGTAAAGGTTCATTAGTGGGAACACAATAGGGCACAACTGCATATATGACCAAAAACGTAGTGTGGATTTCAGGTCCCTATGTCCCTCCTTTGCAGCCTCTGCTGCATCAGCAATAAACAGAGCAGTGGCTTTGGGTCCTAAGATGGCGACTGAAAAAGGGAACTGGGTGTCGGCCAGACTAAAATGGTGCCAAAAGAGGAACTATGTAGTGACTAGGATGAAATGGCCGCTAAAAGAGGAAGTAGGTGTTGGCCAAAAATGTCGTCTGAAGAGGCTTGGGAGGGAGGGACATGGGTTGTGCCATCTACATTCAGGAGGTATTAAAACTGTCACTGGGAATATGGATTATATAGGGACCCCTGAGCTGACCCTGTGACAAGGGACCCTGTGCTCTCCCTCATCTCGACGGTAGACCGAATGGTGGTCAGGGCCGAGCCTCCAGCGTATCCCTATCTCCTGTAAGACCCTGACATATTATCCCCATACCATACCCCACCTAAAACACAGAGTGACACAAAGAAATCTACATTCAGGACAGGAAATAATGGGGTGGGTTTACGTGGAGACAGTGCTCCACAGACAGTACACAAGTCCAACCTATGGGGACGACTTATAGGGTGGAGGGCGTTGCTTCTAATAATGGGTCTGGAGAAGCCATTTTCACAGATAGGTAAAAAACACATGGTGTAGTTACTAGATTCAGAATTACATTTCTACAAATCATCTCAATACTTTCACTTCCCTTGACATTCAATATCACATCCTGTACCTTCAATCAATTCTCATCTAATCTCCCCCCTTGGGAGAATTCTCCATTTTCTTTTTCAACATACGTGTGTCACTTACAATTAAACTTGCTGGTCTAATTTGACCTCATTCACAGATTTTCAAATAGAAAACTAACACTTCTCTTTTTTTCATTTTCAACTTTCCTATGGTGTTCTACATCAGAAACTGCGTACATTTTACATACAACAATAACACCACCAGCTGTTGTTGATACCTCGAGTACTAGCAAAATCTGTTCACACTACATACACCTCATGAGGACGGTCCATCCAAGACTCAATAACTCTGATTAAGGCAAAGGTTAAGGATTCTCCCCAAAGTATTTAATCCTAGGTAATCGAATACATTGACATCCACTAAAACAAGACCAATGAGTACACATACAAAGTTCAACTCACTGCTTAGCAGGAAAACCGTACCAGGTAACAGTCAGGGCTTCCTCACCCTCCTTTCATAACACTGCACCTGTACATAGAAACCCCCCCTTTCAAATCTTCTATCCCTGAAGACCAGGTCCAAGGCCTTATCAATTATCAATTATCGACCAGACACGTCACACATTGGTGTATATGGCAGTATACCTTCTGCCTCACAAAATAAATACAAGTTTCCTTTTTTTTTTTCTTCACTCGAAACAACTGCAATTATACCGTGAACACTTCCTCATTTTTGCGCTAACGCTAGCTCAAGGAAAACGAAACTTGGAACTTCTGCTTTTTCCACAGGACAGACAAAAAAACCCAAAACACATACATTTAACATTTAACATTTATGCAGACAGCTTAAGGTAAAAATGACATGACCAGGTGGTATCTCTAAGGACGACTTATCTCATTCGAGATTCTGGTCATTAGGTGTCTAGACTGGGACAGCCCAGCCCCCCCCTTTCGAAATGCAAGTACACGCATGAGGTCTGCGAGGTGAGATAAGACAAATTTTCTCACCTGCATTGTGGAGTGCGCAATCTCCCCTCTCTTGTAGTTGCCTTTTCGAATCAAGGTGTCAGCATGGCCGGCCGTCATCCAGAAGCTCCGTCCTAATGTGGGTTGGGCGCCATTTGTTAAGGCAGGCCATAAATTTACAGTGATGCAATCTAATTATGCATCTACCTTAACCCCGTCTACATCCAAATCATGAGTCATTTGTTAGTAGCATGCATACTATTCTTCCATACAGCCTCGAGAAATGACACGGATCTGCATAGAAAATATGACTGATTTAACACGGAAGTCCACAAACATTTAAAAGGAACTAGTTGGCTAGGAGCCATGAATACGTAACACGTCTCCTATTGGATAAAATAGCTTATTCTGTGATATACAGTAAACTGTAATGTATAATGCATTTCCTCATTTATATTACAAATAAGAGAGGGGGAAGTGTGTGTCTATATGTAAAATCATCCTTAAAACCCATCCTGCGTGACAACATATGTGAGGGTACTGAGAATGTAGAGTCCCTATGGGTGGAGATAAGGGGGGGGAGAATGAATAATAAAATACTGATAGGGGTGTGTTATAAGACGCCGAATATTATGGAAGAGGTAGAGAATCTCCTCATAAAGCAAATTGATAAATCAACGAGTCTCGGAGAGGTAATTGTTATGGGGGACTTTAACTATCCTGATATAAATTGGGGAACAGAAACTTGCAGTTCAAGCAAAAGAAATAGATTTTTGATAACAATGAAAGATAATTACCTTTCACAAATGGTACAAGACCCCTGTTACGGGGGGACCGGCAGATTAGGACCAGGGGGTATATATCCTAATCGCCAGTCGGGGCCCACCGTGCTCCAGATGACAAAGGAGCTGCTGGCACCTGAGGGTTAGGCGGAGACTATAGAGCTGGATGGCTCTGAGATAACCCAGGAACTCTGGGAACCGGTCATGTGTGTTGGGACACATCAGACCGGACGACAACCCGATTAGCGTTTTGGTGCACCTAGCGCTACAACAACCACGTGTGCAGGAAACACGTCAGGCCGGGTGGTAACCAGGTAGCGTTGACCGGAAGACCGCCACGAAAGCGCCCTGTCGGCCACGTGTGTAGGACACGTCAGGCCGAGCGGTCCTCCGATTAGCGTTTCTGGCCACCTCTCGACTGGCCACGTGTGTGTAGGACACGTCAGGCCAGATGGGTACACCAGTAGCGTTGACCGGGAAGCCGAGGAGGATAAGGAACACCCTGTTAACTCCACAGGGGTCCTGGGGTACGCTGTCCGTGCGCGTAGGGGGCACAACCGGACAGGTGGCGCAGCAGGTGCGTTGTCCGTGTGCGTAGGGGGCACAATCGGACAGGTGGCGCAGCAGGTGCGTTGTCCGTGTGCGTAGGAGGCACAATCGGACAGGTGGCGCAGCAGGTGCGTTGTCCGTGTGCGTAGGGGGCACAATCGGACAGGAAGCACAGCAGCCGCAGCCCAGTTAACGCCACTGGGCTGCTATAGCAAGACTGGAACGGCAGGAGGGAAGCACGGCGCCTGACCCTGATGTGCCGAGCCACGAATCTTGGCAAACGTTCGCCTAACCCTACCTACTGCTTCCCAACATAGGCTTATGCCGCAATGAGGCTCTAACATGGAGGTGTGCTCTGACTGAGCAAAAGTGAAGACTGCCCCCTCCATGTTGTCTCCAGCCCCTTTTATAACCTGGGTCCGCCCCAAACCCAGGGTGGAACCACCAAGGTCCAATAGCAGAGTGCCATGTCATCGGTGACGTCACATGCGACCTATCCGGAACCGCCACGTCATTGATGACCTTAATGGCAGCCACGCCCCAAACACTTCACCAGTCATCGTCTGACGACCAATACTGAGGTGCCAGATCATAGGAGCGGGCCTCTGCGAGCCAGTCCGGAGTTGCCACGTCATCAGGACACCTGACACCCTCTGCCCTATCAGAGCCCGCCACCTCACGGACATGCTCAGTGAGGTCCTTACCGGACCTAGCCTCTGGTGCACTAAGTGCCTGAGCATGCCCAGTAGCCTGAGCAACAGGCTCAGAAAGCAGACTATCAGTTTGAGCATGCTCAGTAGGCACATCCCAGAACTTAGACACAGCACGAAGTCCAAGTACCTGTGCAAAGAGGCTGTTAGGGTTAATTGTGGGAGCATGCTCAGTAGCCTGAACTGAGGACTTAGTCTCAGACATAACACAATCAGGCTGAGCATGCTCACTAGGCAAAACACCGGGTTTAAACTCTGGCTGGGGTAAATCGGCGCACGCATGCGCACTAGCCGCCTCTCCACTCTTAGACGTGGTGGAAGGAACAGCCAACTGGACGACCCGAGGCACGGCCAAGAACGGCAGCCGGCGCCTGGGCGCAACAGGAACCGCAGCAGGCTGCTTGCGGCTATGGCGGCGCCGGTTCGTAACAACCCCACAAGAGGGGGAGCACTACTAGACCTTGTACTAACCAATAGGCCAGACCACATATCAAATATACAAGTTGGGGGTTACTTAGGGAATAGTGATCACAAAATAATAAGTTTTCATGTATTCTTTAGTAAGATGTATAGTAGAGGGGTTACAAGGACACTAAACTTCAGGAAAAGCAAATTTTAAACGGTTGACAGATGATCTTAGTGCAATAAACTGGGATGATGTACTAAGTAATAAAAGTACACAAAGCAAATGGGAAACTTTTATGAGCATCCTGAATAGGGCTTGTGCAGAAAATATACCGTATGGGAACAAACATGCTAGAAATAGGATGAAACCCCTATGGCTAAATAGAGCTGTAAGGGAAGCAATAAAAGAAAAACAGAAAGCCTTAAAAGAATTAAAGAGGGTAGGTAGTAATGAGGCATTATATAATTATAGAAAATTAAATAAAATATGTAAAAAGCAAATTAAGTTAGCTAAGTTTGAGACAGAGAGACTCATTGCGAGAGAAAGTAAAAATAATCCTAAAATATTCTTTAACTACATAAACAGTAAAAAACTGAAAAGCGATAGTGTTGGCCCCCTTAAAAATAGTCTTGGTGAAATGGTGGAGGGGGATGAGGGTAAAGCCAACCTGCCGAATGACTTTTTGTCTACGGTTTTTATACAAGAAAATGCCATGGCAGATGACATGACCAGTGATACAATAAATTCACCCTTGAATATTACCTGCTTAACCCAGCAGGAAGTACGCCGCCGCCTCGAAATCTCTAAGGTTGACAAATCTCCGGGCCCGGATGGCATACACCCCAGAGTACTATAGGAATTGTGTTCTGTGATAGATAGACCATTGTTTTTAATCTTCACATATTCCTTAATAACAGGGTCGGTACCGCAGGACTGGCGCATAGCAAATGTGGTGCCAATATTCAAAAAGGGGACAAAAACTAAGCCGGGAAATTATAGGCCGGTAAGTTTAACCTCTACGGTTGGTAAAATCCTTGAGGGTTTCTTGAGAGATGCTAAACTGGAGTATCTCAAGAAAAATAACCTTATGACAGAGTATCAACATGGGTTTATGAGGGATCGATCCTGTCAAACTAATTTTATCAGCTTCTATGAAGAGGTAAGTTCAAGCCTGGACCAGGGAAATGCAGTGGATGTTGTGTATATGGACTTTTCAAAAGCTTTTGATATGGTGCCACACAAAAGGTTGGTATGTAAAATGAGAATAATGGGGATAGGGGAAAATATGTGTAACTGGGTTAAAAACTGGCTCAGTGATAGGAAACAAAGAGTGGTTATTAATGGTACGTACTCGGACTGGGACTCAGTTCATAGTGGGGTACCACAGGGATTAGTATTGGGCCCGCTTCTTTTCAACATATTTATTAATGACCTTGTTGGGGGCATGCGGAGTAGAATTTCAATATTTGCAGATGATACTAAACTCTGCAGGGTAATCAATACAGAGGAGGATAATTTTATATTACAGGGAGATTTATGTAAATTGGAGGATTGGGCTGAGAAGTGGCAATTGAAGTTTAATGTAGATAAATGTAAGGTCATGCACTTGGGTGTATGGGTGGATGGTAAACTTAACTTTAGTGGACAGTGTCAGGCAACTGCTGCCAGGGCTAATAAAATAATGGTATGTATTAAAAGAGGTATAAGTGTTCATGAAAAAAATATAGTTCTACCTCTGTCCAAGTCACTAGTGCGACCGCACTTAGAATACTGTGTACAATTCTGGTCACCGATATATAAGAAGGACATAGCTGAACTGGAGAGGGTGCAGAGAAGAGTGACCAAGATTATTAGAGGAATGGGTGGGCTGCAATACCAAGACAGGTTATTAAACTTGGGGTTATTTAGTTTGGAAAAACGAAGGCTTTGGGGGGATTTAATCACAATGTATAAATATATGAGAGGACAGTACAGAGACCTTTCCAAAGATCTTTTTACACCTAGGCCTGCGACTGGAACACGGGGGCATCCGCTACGTCTTGAGGAAAGAAGGTTTAATCATAATCACAGATGAGGATTTTTTACTGTACGAGCAGTGAGATTTTGGAACTCTCTGCCGCATGATATTGTAATGAGCGATTCACTACTAACATTTAAGCAGAGACTGGACGCCTTTCTTGAAAAATGTAATATTACCAGTTATGTATATTAGATTTTATGACAGGGTGTTGATCCAGGGAACTAGTCTGATTGCCGTATGTGGAGTCAGGAGGGAATTTTTTTCCCCATTGGAACTTGTTTGCCACATTGGGGTTTTTTTTGCCTTCTTCTGGATAAACATGTTAGGCTACGGGTTGAACTAGATGGACTTAGGCGGCTTTGCATGTTGCAACATCGTACGTGCGATTTCGGTGGGGTCAAATCGAAAGTGACGCACATCCGGCATCACTTTCGACATCATAGTGTGTAAATCCTAGATGATACGATTAACGAGCGCAAAAGCGTTGTTATTGTATCATCGGTGTATTCTCCGACATTTCCATAATACCTGTCTACGATGTAGTCCCTCGTTCCTGCGGCAGCACACATCGCTGTGTGTAAAGCCGCAGGAGCGAGGAACATCTACCTGCCTCCCGGCTGCAATGAGAAGGAAGGAGGAGGGCGGGATGTTTACATCCTGCTCATCTCCGCCCCTTCGCCGCTATTGGCCGCCTGCCATGGGACATTGCTATGACGCCGCACAACCCGCCCCCTTAGGAAGGAGGCGGGTCGCCGGCCAGAGCGACGGTCGCAGGGCAGGTGAGTGCATGTAAAGCTGGCGCAGCGATAATGTTCGCTACGCCAGCTATCACAAGATATTGCTGCTGCGACGGGGGCGGGGACTATCGCACTCGACATCGCAGCATCGGCTTGCAATGTCGTAATGTGCAAAGCCCGCCTTAGAGTCTCCCTTCAACCTTAAAAACTATGATACTATGATATTAAGCTATGTCAGCATGATTCACTTGTCACATGAAAGTCCAGACTGTCTGAGGAGTCTTAGGCTATGTGCGCACGTTGCGTAAATACATGCAGTTACGCTGCGCTTTGTAGCGCAGCGTAACTGCATGCGTCCTGCGTCCCCTGCACAGTCTATGGAGATTGTGCAGGGGCCGTGCGCACGTGGCATATTAGAGTGCAGCGCTTCGGCTGCTGCCCGAAGCGCTGCGTTCTAAAAAGTGACATGTCACTTCTTCCGTGCGCTTTGCTGGCAGCTCCTGCTCTGTCTATGGCAGGAGATGCAGGCAGAGCGCATGGAATCGGCTTTTTTTTTTTCTCTACGGACATTTTCTGCAGCGATTTGAATCGCACGTGTGCTCTTCAGGTCGCTGCAGAAATTTCTGCAGGGCTAGTATGCAACGTGCGCACATAGCCTTATGATGTCTGGATGGAGATATAGGTGTGGTACACAGTTCAAACACTATCTTAAATCCTGTTTTTTGGATATCTTCATATAACTCTTAATAGTTCATAATCTTGTCCATAACACCCACACATTTTACTCCCGACGGCCTCGAGATCTTTAAATCTTTAGAGTATTTTATTGTGAAAGTATACTTTATCTAAGTTTTTTTTTAAAAAAAAATACAATAGATTATTTTTGAAATGGAAAAATGTTTATTTTTTATGTAAATTGAACTTTCTCCAATTTTATGTTGGCATAACATTCATAGAAATACTATTTTATAAGCATTTTACAGGTTTCCAGTTGATCATATACAGTGGGTACGGAAAGTATTCAGACCCCTTTAAAATTTTCCCTCTGTTTCATTGCAGCCATTTGGTAAATTCAAAAAAGTTCATTTTTTTCTCATTAAATGTACACTCTGCACCCCATATTGACAGAAAAAAACAGAAATGTAGAAATTTTTGCAAATTTATTAAACAAGAAAAACTGAAATATCACATGGTCATAGGTATTCAGACCCTTTGCTCAGACACTCATATTTAAGTCACATGCTGCCCATTTCCTTGTGATGCTCCTTGAGATGGTTCTACTCCTTCATTGGAGTCCAGCTGTGTTTTTTTAAACTGATAGGACTTGGTTTGGAAAGGCACACACCTGTCAATATAAGACCTCACAGCTCACAGTGTATGTCAGACCAAATGAGAATCATGAGATCAAAGGAACCGCCCAAGGAGCTCAGAGACAGAATTATAGCAAGGTACAGATATTGCCAAGGCTACCTACCAAAGAATTTCTGCAGTATTCAAGTTTCCCAAGAACACAGTGGCCTTCATAATTGTTAAATGGAAGAAGTTTGGTACCACCAGAACTCTTCTTTGACCTGGCCGTTCAGCCAAACTGAGCAATCATGGGAGAAAAGCCTTTCTCAGAGACATAAAGAAGATCCCCAAGATCACTGTGGCTGAGCTCCAGAGATGCAGTAGGGAGATAGGAGTAAGTTCCACAAAGTCAACTATCACTGCAGCCCTCCACCAGTCAGGCCTTTATGCAGAGTGGCCCAACAGAAGCTTCTCCTCAGTGCAAAACATATGAAAGCCTGCATAGAGTTTGCAAAAAAACACAAGAACTACCAGACTATGAAAAGTAAGATTCTCTGGTCTGATGAGACGAAGATAGAACTTTTTGGTGATCATTTTAATCGGTATGTGTGGTAAAAACCAGGGACTGCTCATCACCAGCCCAATACAATCCTAACAGGGAAACATGGTAGTGGCAGCATCATGCTATGAGGGTGTTTTTCAGCTGCAGGGACAGGACGACTGGTTGCAGTTGAAGGAAAGATGAATACAGCCAAGTACAGAGATATCCTGGAAGAAAACCTCTTCCAGAGTGCTCTGGACCTCAATCTTGGCCAAAGGTTCACCTTCGAACATGAAAACGACCCTAAGCACATAGCTAAAATAACAAAGGAGTGGATTCAGAACAACTCTGTGACCATTTTTGACTGGCCCAGCCAGATCCCTGATCTAAACCCAATTGAGCATCTCTGGAGAGACCTTAAAATGGCTCTCCACCAATGTTCACCAACCAATCTGATGGAACTGGAGAGGATCTACAAGGAAGAATGGCAGATTTGATCCCCAAATCCAGGTGTGAAAAACTTGTTGCATTGTTCCCAAGAAGACTCATGGCTGTACTGACTCAAAAGGGTCTGAATACTTATGACCATGTTATATTTCAATTTTTCTTGTTTAATAAATTTGCAAAAATTTCTACATTTCTGGGGGGGGTTTCTGTCAAGATGGGGTGCAGAGTGTACATTAATGAGAAAAAATGAACTTTTTTGCATTCACCAAAAGGCTGCAAAGAAACAAAGAGTGAAAAATGTAGAGGGATCTGAATACTTTCCGTACCCACTGTATTTGGTAATTGTAATTTGGTGATATTTTTGTTGGCGCATGTAGCTATAGTTCTCATAGATCAAGTAGCTGATATTACTTGTCCTAATTGGTTCAAGTAAATGGATTTATGTAAAAGAAATGTTGTATTTAATCACATTACATTGAAGTCAAAATATATTTTTTATTTAAATTCAGATTTAGCTATTTACTTTAAAGTGTAACGTCTTACAAACATTTATGTTTTATCTAGAGTTGAGTGTGGTTCGCGGTTCGAGGTTCTCCAGTTCGCGGCTCGAGTGATTTTGGGGGCTGTTCTAGATCGAACTAGAACTCGAGCTTTTTGCTAAAGCTCGATAGTGCTGGATACGTTCGAGAACGGTTCTAGTAGCAAAAAGACAAGCTAATTACTAGCTGGCTTTCCGCTGTAATAGTGTAAGTCACTCTGTGACTCACACTATTATGAAATTTCAGTGTATAGTGTGCGGGAACAGCGCATTCAGATCACTGCTGTTTGTATAATGGCGATCGCCATTTTTTTTTTTTCCTTGACTTCCTTCCCTAAGCGCGCGCGTGTAGTGGGGCGGGCCAGCATGTCAGCTAATCCCAGACACACACACAGCTAAGTGGACTTTTAGCCAGAGAAGCAACGGCATGTGTGATAGGATGTCCATGTCACATGTCCCTGCATTATAAAAACGAGTATCTGCCCGTCCGGACGCCATTATCTCTTCTGCGTCTGGGTGTCAGTCACCGCCGGCGTAGCTCCTGTCTCCGATACTGCTGTGTACGCTCTATACACAGCGCTATACAGAATAGGGATAGAAGTTTCTTTCAGCCCTTGTAAGGGCTAATACCGGCAGGTTCAGAGCCATAGGTGACAGTCAGGGCCGTGAAAACAGATTTTAACAGCTACACAAGATGACAGCGTCTGTGTAGCTAAGGTCAGGGATTTCCTCGCTGCATTTCCCCATTAGGAGGGATAGAAAGGGAGGCTTCCTTTCCTGTACCCAGACCCACAACCCTGGCACTGTACCCTTCTGCCCTTTGCACACTCAAACTCATTGTTACTAAGCCATTTTACTAGCAGACACTGAGTAAACTTAGTGGCATCCTAAACGTGGCTGTTGGACTTCTGTATTGTCCCACTAGTGCAAAGATATTTGCAGCACGTCTGCCTGCATTGCACACTCAAACTCATTGTTACTAAGCCATTATACTAGCAAACACTGAGTAAACTTAGTGGCATCCTAAACGTGGCTGTTGGACTTCTGTATTGTCCCACTAGTGCAAAGATATTTGCAGCACGTCTGCCTGCATTGCACACTCAAACTCATTGTTACTAAGACATTATACTAGCAAACACTGAGTGAACTTAGTGGCATCCTAAACGTGACTGTTGGACTTCTGTATTGTCCCACTAGTGCAAAGATATTTGCAGCACGTCTGCCTGCATTGCACACTCAAACTCATTGTTACTAAGACATTATAATTAGAGTTGAGCGCGGTTCGCGGTTCGTGGTTCTCCAGTTCGAGGCTCGAGTGATTTTTGGGGGTGTTCTAGATCGAACTAGAACTCGAGCTTTTTTGCAAAAGCTCGATAGTTCTAGAAACGTTCGAGAACGGTTCTAGCAGCAAAAAGCAGGGCTTTTTACAGCTACAGTGTGCAGGAGCCATCGCTGGCAGCCTGCCACAAGCTGGTAACCAAGATAAACATCGGGTATCCAAGCAAAGCGCTTTGGTTAGTAACCCGATGTTTATCCTAGTTACGTGCAGGAAGCCCACACTTCCCCGCTCAGCTCACTCCTCCCCCTCCTGCCCGCGGCATGTATTGTACACATACATACACACACACACACACACACACACACACACACACACACACACTCTGCACACATGGTCCCGCTCGGCTTACCTGCGGTGATGAAGTCCCGCCATCCCGACCTCAGCGCTGTCACTGTCCTCCATGGCCGCCGCTTGTCACACCACCTCTCGCTTCCGACCCGAGACTGACTAGCGGTTACGTCACGGGCCTCTCGCGAGACTTGGTGTGAAGGCTCCGGTCATTGAACTCAGTGACAGGGGCTGTCGGCAGTGCTGGAGATCAGCGCAGGTAATGTACCTCGCTCCTGACAGCAGCACTTGTCATCCACCTGCAGTGACCTGGGCTGACCCATTGATGTTAGCTCAGGTCACTGCACTGCTCTCCCAGCCAATGGGGAACATCCTGCTCTTCATTGACTGGGACAGTGTGGATCGTCATGGCAACCCCTTGGATTACACCAGACCTGGATTTGTTTTTTTTTCTAATAAATTGGTTAAAGAGGGAATGTTTTGGGGAGTGTTTTTTCAAATAAAAATGTGTTTGTCGTCTTTTTTTTTTTATTACTGACTGGGTTGGTGATGTCGGGTATCTGATAGACGCCTGACCTCACCAACCCCAGGGCTTGATGCCAGGTGACTTACACATCTGGTATTAACCCCATATATTACCCCGTTTGCCACCGCACCAGGGCGCGGGATGAGCTGGGGCGAAGCACCAGGATTGGCGCATCTAATGGATGCGCCACTTCTGGGGCGGCTGCGGCCTGCTATTTTTAGGCTGGGGAGAGTCCAATAACCATGGACCTCCCTAGTCTGAGAATATCAGGCCCCAGCTGTCTGCTTTACCTTGGCTAGTGATCCAATTTTGGGGGGACCCCTACGTGTTTTTTTTTTAAATTATTTATTTAATTTAAAATAACAGCGTGGGGTGCCCTCAGTTTTGGATTACCAGCCAAGGTGAGGTTGCCAGCTGTGGTCTGCAGGCTGCAGCCGTCTGCTTTACCCTAGCTGGCTACAAAACTAGGGGGAATCCTACGTCATTTTTTTTTTCATTTTTTTTTGGCTAAATACAAAGCTAAGCACCCCTTAGTGTCACATGAAAGGCACCAAAGGATGCTCCACTTTTTCTCCACTTTTTCTCCATTTTTTTCTCCACTTTTTCTCCACTTATTCTCCACTTAATCTCCACTTTTTCTCCATTTTTTTCTCCATTTTTTCTCCACTTATTCTCCATTTTTTCTCCACTTATTCTCCACTTATTCTCCACTTTTTCTCCACTTTTTCTCCACTTATTCTCCACTTATTCTCCACTTATTCTCCACTTTTTCTCCATTTTTTTCTCCATTTTTTCTCCACTTATTCTCCACTTTTTCTCCACTTTTTCTCCACTTTTTCTACATTTTTTCTCCACTTTTTCTCCACTTTTTCTACATTTTTACTCCACTTTTTCTCCACTTTTTCTCCACTTTTTCTCCACTTTTTCTCCACTTTTTCTCCATTTTTTTCTCCATTTTTTCTCCACTTCTTCTCCACTTTTTCTCCACTTTTTCTCCATTTTTTTCTCCATTTTTTCTCCACTTATTCTCCACTTTTTCTCCACTTATTGTCCACTTTTTCTCCACTTATTCTCCACTTTTTCTCCACTTATTCTCCACTTTTTCCTCCACTTTTTCTCCACTTTTTCTCCACTTTTTCTACATTTTTTCTCCACTTTTTCTACATTTTTACTCCACTTTTTCTCCACTTTTTCTCCACTTTTTCTCCACTTTTTCTCCACTTTTTCTCCATTTTTTTCTACATTTTTTCTCCACTTTTTCTCCACTTTTTCTCCACTTTTTCTCCACTTTTTCTCCACTTATTCTCCACTTATTCTCCACTTTTTCTACATTTTTACTCCACTTTTTCTCCACTTTTTCTCCACTTATTCTCCACTTATTCTCCACTTATTCTCCACTTATTCTCCACTTTTTCTCCATTTTTTTCTCCATTTTTTCTCCACTTATTCTCCACTTTTTCTCCACTTTTTCTCCACTTTTTCTACATTTTTTCTCCACTTTTTCTCCACTTTTTCTACATTTTTACTCCACTTTTTCTCCACTTTTTCTCCATTTTTTTCTCCATTTTTTCTCCACTTCTTCTCCACTTTTTCTCCACTTTTTCTCCATTTTTTTCTCCATTTTTTCTCCACTTATTCTCCACTTTTTCTCCACTTATTGTCCACTTTTTCTCCACTTATTCTCCACTTTTTCTCCACTTATTCTCCACTTTTTCCTCCATTTTTTCTCCACTTTTTCTCCATTTTTTTCTCCATTTTTTATCCACTTATTCTCCACTTTTTCTCCACTTTTTCTCCACTTATTCTCCACTTTATCTCCACTTATTCTCCACTTTTTCTCCACTTATTCTCCACTTTTTCCTCCACTTTTTCTCCACTTTTTCCTCCACTTTTTCTCCACTTTTTCTCCATTTTTTTCTCCATTTTTTCTCCACTTATTCTCCACTTTTTCTCCACTTTTTCTCCACTTTTTCTCCAATTTTTCTACATTTTTTCTCCACTTTTTCTACATTTTTACTCCACTTTTTCTCCACTTTTTCTCCACTTTTTCTCCACTTTTTCTCCACTTTTTCTCCATTTTTTTCTACATTTTTTCTCCACTTTTTCTCCACTTTTTCTCCACTTTTTCTCCACTTTTTCTCCACTTATTCTCCACTTATTCTCCACTTATTCTCCTCTTTTTCTACACTTTTTCTACACTTTTTCTCCACTTTTTCTCCACTTTTTCTCCACTTTTTCTACATTTTTTCTCCACTTTTTCTCCACTTTTTCTTCACTTTTTCTCCACTTTTCTCCACTTTTTCTACATTTTTTCTCCACTTTTTCTCCACTTTTTCTACATTTTTTCTCCACTTTTTCTCCACTTTTTCTCCACTTTTTCTACATTTTTACTCCACTTTTTCTCCACTTTTTCTCCACTTTTTCTCCACTTTTTCTACATTTTTTCTCCACTTTTTCTCCACTTTTTCTACATTTTTTCTCCACTTTTTCTCCACTTTTCTCCACTTTTTCTACATTTTTTCTCCACTTTTTCTCCACTTTTTCTACATTTTTTCTCCACTTTTTCTCCACTTTTTCTCCACTTTTTCTACATTTTTTCTCCACTTTTTCTCCACTTTTTCTACATTTTTTCTCCACTTTTTCTCCACTTTTTCTCCACTTTTTCTCCACTTTTTCTACATTTTTTCTCCAGTTTTTCTCTACTTTTTCTATGGTCGGTCTACCCATTAGCTCTGCCATGCATACTGTAGCTCTACACCTACTGCACATGTTACTTTATTATTGACATCTCTTTCGTACCAGAGCTGTCTAAGCCTACTCTGACCCCATATTTGTCATTACTATATTGTCCTTGTACTGTATTATGACATTTGTATCATGTGTTTCATTCCTTGCTGTGTTGCAATTTTTTTGCTGCATCCCAATTGTACCTCTACATTGTTCGAGTTTATGTTATTGTTCTCTCACTCTTATGTGATACTGATTATTGTAATTTTTCATGATTACATGCAGATAAGTCCAATCTGACGAAGGCTCAGGCCGAAACGTCATTTGTAACTTGTTTTGGACAAAAACATATATGCTTATGAAAAAATTTTTTTCTTAATACGGACCAATAAAGAGTGATTTTGCATTACTATCCGTTGTGACTTACTGACTTAGTCTGGGAGATTTAGAGTGCCGAGGTTAATCACTAATTTTATCTATTATTTCCTCTGAGCACCTATATACCAGTGAGCAGAGCTTCCTCTACAGTAGTTCTCCTGATTAGGCATGCCCTTACCTCATGAGCAGGGCATTGCAGCTTTGGTAGCAACCATTACGACATGGACTCTGCTGCTGTGGACCCGAGAAGAGTGAGTGCAGATTCATTGCACCCACACTCCTCACATGAAGGGTCCGCACTCCTAGAAAATGGGGGATACGTTCCCTGAGTGTCTCCGCCCCATTCTCTAGACGGTCCAGAGTCGTCGTGGGACCCCTTTATTTTTTTTCTTACAATAAATTGGTGAAAGAGGAAATGTTTTGGGGACTGTTTTTTCAAATAAATTTCTTTTGTCGATTTTTTTTTTTTTTTGTTAGTACTGACAGTTTATGATGTTGGGTATCTAATAGACGCCATGACATCACAAACTGCTGGGCTTGATCTCAGGTGACTTTACAGCTAGTATCAACCCGATTTATTACCCCGTTTGCCACTGCACCAGGGCACGGGATGAGCTGGGGTGAAGCGCCAGGATTGGCGCATCTAGTGGATGCGCCACGTCTGGGGTGCCTGCGGCCTGCTATTTTTAGGCTGTGAAGGCCCAATAACTATGGACCTTCCCACCCTGAGAATACCAGACCACAGCTGTCCGCTTTACCTTGGCTGGTGATCCAATTTAAGGGGGACCCTACTTTTATTGTGTAATTATTAATATTTATAAAATAATTATAAAAAAGAGCCTGAGGGGACCTCCACATTGGATCCCCAACCACGGTAAAGCTGCCAGCTGTGGTTTTCAGGCTACAGCCGTCTGCTTTACCCTAGCTGGCTATCAAAAATGGGGGGACCCAACATCATTTTTTTTTTTAACTATTTTTTAAATAGAAAAAATTAATGGGCTTCCCTGTATTTTGATTGCCAACCAAGGTAACGGCAGGCAGATGGGGGTGGCAACCCATAGCTGTCTGCTTTATCTGCGCTGAGAATCAAAAATACCGCGGAGCGCTACGTCATTTTTTTAAAGATTTATTTTTACAGCACTGTGATGTCCAGCAATCAAAATACAGGGAAGCCCATTTTGTTTTTAGTTATTTAAATAAATAATTAAAAAAAATATATATGGGCTCCTGCTGCATTTTTTGTATTGCTAGCTAAGGGTAATCCAAGCAGCTACTGGCTGCTAACCCCCACTGCTTGATGTTACCTTCAATGGCAATGGAAAATCCAGGGAAGCATTTTTTATTTTTTTTGCCAAAAAACTACAAAAAAAGGACGTGAGCTTCGCCATATTTTTGTATGCTAGCCAGGTATAGCAGGCAGGTGCTGGAAGAGTTGGATACAGTGCCAGAAGATGGCGCTTCTATGAAAATGCCATTTTCTGAGGCGGCTGCAGACTGCAATTCGCAGCAGTGGGGCCCAGAAAGCTCAGGCCAACCTGTGCTGCGGATTCCAATCCCCAGCTGCCTAGTTGTGAAATTCATGAAATAATAAAAAAAGGGCTTCCCTTTATTTTTGGTTCTCAGCCGGGTACAAATAGGCAACTGGGGGTTGGGGGCAGCCGTACCTGCCTGCTGTACCTGGCTAGCATACAAAAATATGGCGAAGCCCACATAATTTTTTCAGGGGGCAAAAAACCTCTGCATACAGTCCTGGATGGAGTACGCTGAGCCTTGTAGTTCTGCAGCTGCTGTCTGTCTGGAGAAGAGCAGACAGCAGCTGCAGAACTACAAGGCTCAGCATACTCCATCCAGGACTGTATGCAGAAGTTTTTTGCCCACCAAAAAAATGACGTGGGCTTCGCCATATTTTTGTATGCTAGCCAGGTACAGCAGGCAGCCACGGGCTGCCTCCAACCCCCAGTTGCCTATTTGTACCCGGCTGGGAACCAAAAATATAGGGAAACCCGTTTTTTTTAATTATTTCACTTATTTCATGAAATAATTAAAAAACAAATGACGTGGGCTTCGCCCCATTTTTGTGTCCAGCCGGGTACAACTAGGCAGCTGGGGATTGGAATCCGCAGCACAGGCTAACCCGAGGTTTCTGGGCGCCTCTGCTGCGGATTTCAGTCCGCAGCCGTGCCAGAAAATGGCGCTCTCATAGAAGCGCCATCATCTGGCGCTGTATCCAACTCTTCCAACAGCCCTGGAGCCGGGTGGCTTGTTGGGTAATCATGAGTTAATACTGGCTTTGTTTTACTAGCCAGTATTAAGCCAGAGATTCTTAATGTCAGGCACGTTTGACCCGGCCATTAAGAATCTCCAATAAAGGGTTAAAAAAAAACACCACACAGAGAAAAAATACTTTAATAGAAATAAATACACAGACACACTTAGAGACGCCATCTTTATTACCCCCTGTCAGCCCTCCACGATCCTGCTCTTCTGTCTTCTTTCTAGTGTAGTAGTAGTGACGATTGTAGTGAGGAAGGATGAGGTTCACCAGCTCATCACTTGGGGCTGGGGAACCTCATCCTCACTACAATGCTCACTACAATCGTGCAGCCTTCACTCCGTGAGTGAACAGTGCTGGCTGTCAGCGGTAACAGCGGTACCGCTGACAGACGCGTTACCATAGCAATGGTGCTCTCGGAGCCGCGGTTAGCGGTGACGTCACCGCTAACTGCGTTGCTATGGCAACGGTGATCTCCGTTAATGACCGGCTGTGTCAGCCGGTCCCTAACGGAATGGGGAGTCGACCGTGTGGTAGAGCATGTCGCCGGTACACGGCGATACACATATGTGCACCGTGTACCGGAGAGATGCACTCGCAGGTCCTACATGACGTGTCATAGTCATGTGACCAGTCTGTAGCCAATGAGATAATAGCCACGTGACTGGTCACATGGCTATTTTGACGTCACGCTAGGTCCTGCATCTCTGCTGGCAGTGCCGGTCGCCGGGAGGATTCAGCGATCATCGGATGGAATAGCGGCAGGAGACAGAGTGCAGAAGGGATCGCGGGGACCGGTAAGTGTTATGGCAATGTTTATTAACTGTTTGTGTACATTTATCATGCATTTTTATGTGTTTGTTATTGCCTCCCATTATAGCCTATACGTTCGAGTTCGGTTCGTCGAACGTTCGACGAACTGAACTCGAACGGGACCTCCGTTCGGCGAACCGCCTCGAGCCGAACCGGGACCAGTTCGCTCATCTCTAATTATAATACCAAAAATTGAGTAAACTTAGTGGCATACAAGAACTGGCTGTTGTACTCCATTAGTGCCCCACTGGTGCAAATCTATGTGCAGCACCTCTGCATGACACCCTCCTGCTCTGTTTTTAATAAGCTATAATGATAGCAAAAAATGCTGCCATTTAGTGGCATACAAGAACTGGCTGTTGTACTCCATTAGTGCCCCACTGGTGCAAATCTATGTGCAGCACCTCTGCATGACACCCTCCTGCTCTGTTTTTAATAAGCTATAATGATAGCAAAAAATGCTGCCATTTAGTGACATACAAGAACTGGCTGTTGTACTCCATTAGTGCCCCACTGGTGCAAATCTATGTGCAGCACCTCTGCATGACACCCTCCTGCTCTGTTTTTAATAAGCTATAATGATAGCAAAAAATGCTGCCATTTAGTGGCATACAAGAACTGGCTGTTGTACTCCATTAGTGCCCTACTGGTGCAAATCTATGTGCAGCACCTCTGCATGACACCCTCATGCACATTTTGCTACGCTAATTTTATAGCAAACTCAGGGAATTCCTTGCTGCATTTGATCATTCGGAGGGATAGAAAGTGAGGCTTCCTTTACTGTCCTGGTGCCCACAGAACACGGCCACTGTACCCACCTGTCCACTTTTGCCACGCTATTTAATTTGCCCAAAGAGCTGACTCTTTTTCTGCCTTCCTAAAATTGTCTGTAATACTAAGTTAGTGTTCCTTTGCTGCCAAGCAAGGTACAACACATGTGCATTCTACACTCCTTTCCATTTCTGGAATGCAATTATTAACTGCAGGTAGTCCAGCCAATCTGTGACGAAGGTGCAGGTGTGGATATAATGTAGCCTGCATCCAATGTTGGTTTTCTCGATGTGTGACAGCTCAACAATACCATCTGTTTCCACTTCCAAAACAAGTGATGACCTGCCAATCACACTTCCTGTTGCGTGTAAAGGGGTAGAAGTTCAGTGTGAAAAACCATGTGAGACTGCTGTCCCCACAGTCACAGAGGATGAAGAGCACGCAGATGCACTTGATGGGGCAGGCGGTGGTTGCACAGGCACGCTAGGCCGCATTATAGCACAGTGAAATTCACATTGCGACTTATGCTTCATTTTAAGTCGTGTACAGTGTGGGCTCCCCAGTATGCAGCAAAACCAGGCAACAGGAAAAGGACTCTAGTCAGTTGGGTTGATAAATGATTGTTTAACTTTATCAAAACAAACAATAAGAACCATGCATACAATTTAAATAATTGAACAATCTATTCTGTTGCCTACTACCTGCTAATCCCTCTGCGTAGCAGTAATTGTGTGTTTGTGCGTGTGTGTGTGTGTGTGTGTGTGTGTGCGAACACGACTTACCAGTGGCGCATCACAAGAGCTTCCCAGTTATCTACGTAAACATAGACAAAACACATTACCCCCCCTGAATTCCCTTGTTAGCTGAAGCCTCACAGATATGGCAGATGATAACAGTGTGAATGCAAACCACACAGCTCTGCAACACAGTCATGGAAATCTTGAAAATCAACAGTTAATGCAAACATGTGTCGCTGACCCTCTATGATTTAAACTGTACGTGACAATTTGACAGTTTAGAGGCAGCAAGTCTTATTGTCTATAAATAGTCGGCCTACCCAGAACAGATATGTGTTTTGCTAATAAAACAAAGGGTTGCGTGCCCGCATTATTGTCTGGGCACAGCCTACCGTACCCGGGTACTGTGATGTCCAGTTGCCAGAAATACAGACTTTACGCTCCTCTCACGGTAAGCAGTATAGACAGCACCGTAGGAATGTTGGTCTGTGGCACAGGATGCTGCTCACTGGCGTTACGGTACTCCTCACCAAACTCCAAAATGATTCCCCTCACAATTGAACGAAGTGTTTCCGCGGTGGCTCCTTGCTGTAACACACACCTTTAGCTTTTCCTTCTGTTCATAGACAGCATCTCCAAGTCCACACCCGAAGAGCAATTTCTCCTTCACGTCTAAGTGTGGAGAGGCAGCTAGTGCGCATGCGTGTGCCGATTTACCCCAGCCGCAGCCTAACTACAGTGTTTCGCCTAGTGAGTATGCTCAGCCTGACTGTGCCATTGCTGAGGCGAAGTCTTCATTTCGAGATACAGTGCATGCTCCCACACTTAGTGCGAAAAGCCTCTTTGCACAGGTACTTGCATTCCGTGCCGGGTCTAAGTCCTGTTTTGTGCCTAGACACCATGCTAAAGCTGCTAGTCTTTTTTCAGAGACTGTATTTCATGCTACTGAGCATGCTCAGGCACTTACTGCATCAGAGACTAGGTCCGGTAATGAACTCTTTGGCCCTGTCCCTGCTGTGGGGGGCCCATATAGACCACAGGGCATCAGGTGTCCTGACGATGTGGCCAGGCCACTCCCAAATGGCTTGCAGAGGCTCGCCCCTATGACTTTTCACCCCATTATTGATGGTCAGACGATGACTGGTGAAGTGTTTGTGTCGTGGCAGCCATGAGGTCATTATTGAAGTTGCGGTTCCAAATAGGACGCTAGTTATGCCACTCATGACGTGTCACTCTGCTTTTGTCTCCAGGAGGTGCATTGTGGTCCACCCTGGTTTGGGGCGGACCCAGGTTATAAAACGGGCTGGAGCCAACAAGGAGGTGCGCAGTCTTCTATTATGCTCCGAAAGAGCACACCTCCATGTGTTGAACCCATTGCGGCTTTAGGCCAGAGGTAGGCAGGGATAGGGCGTCGATGCAGGCCGCCACCACAGTTGGTAACGCAGAATGGTTAAGACCAGCTCCTGTCCTGCTTGTGCAGCCCAGTGGCTTTAACAGGCCTGCAGCTGCTGATGCGCCTGCTGTCCACAGGTGTGGCCCCAATGCACACGGTCAGCGTACTCAATGGCCCCTGTGATGTTAACAGGGAGTTCCTGGGCTGGGTGGGCGTGTGGACCCTGTGACAGTAACAGGGCTCCCAGTCTCCAGATCCGAGTGGCGTCTAACTCGGCTCAGGCTACTATTAGTTTCATAGCTACACAGCTCTGTATCCTCCACCTAACCTTCCAGTTGCCAACCTCTCCTTTTACATCTGGGAGCACGGTGGACACTGACAGTTGATGGGGATATATACCTTTCTCTTTCTTTTCTTATTAATTTTCGTTATATAGCCGTAACATAGTATATACCACCTTATCCAAATCTGCCAGTCCCACCGTAACAGATGGTGTTTCCTCAGCAAATGTTACTTTTGCTTAACCACCAAACTCACGGACAAAAACTTTTTTCCCCTTTCCAACACACCTGTTCCCCTTTCCACCAGCATCTGTCCTTTTTCAACTCATTTTGTATATGACCAAAAGTGCAACTCTGCAGGGACACCGTACTCAATGCCATCTCAGCACAGCAGCCAGCCCTCGGTCCCTCAGATGTGGACAAGTAAAAGACCATTTCCTCCTATCCATGACAAAGCGTTGAGATTCACTCTGTGCAGCACTGGTGTTTAGTGGAAAAGCAGATCTAAGATTGCGTACCACCTTCTGCAGATACTCCTGTATACATGCATCCCTTTCTATGGCAGGAATTATTTCACCAAATTTTGTCTTGTACCGGGGATCTAACAGTGTGGCAACCCAGTAGTTAGCATTACTTCGAATTCATACAATCCGAGGGTCATGTTGTAGGGAGTGCAGCAAAAAGGCGCTCATGTGTCTTGTGCATCCAGGAGGACCAAGTCCTTGGTGTGTTGGTGGCAGAGAGGTGAGAATCGTGTCTCCTTCCTCTGCCCTCTCCCCCCAACCTCGCACAACCAAAATGTGAGCAAGCTCTCACTCATCTGCTGAGTCTTCCATGCCCATCGCCAGTTCGTCCTCCATTTCTTCATGGGCTCCTGCACCTTCCTCAACACTTTTTGCTGATACTATGGGCCCTTGTTAATCCCTCTCCCCCACCATGACTGCCGCCTAGGTGCCGCTGACCATCTGGACCTCGTAGATCTTGTTATCCCTTCCGCATATGACTCCTCCTGTACTTCCTCCCCTTCCTCTTGTCCCAACACCTGACTCCGAATAATGCTTACAGTGTGCTCCATCATGTAGATGACCAGAATTGTCACGCTGAGAATGGCATTGTCAGTGCTAAACATATTCGTCGACATATGTAAATTGTGTAGAAGGGTGCATAGGTCCTTGATCTGACACCACTCCAGCAGCGTGATCTGCACCACCTCTGGATCAAGTTAGGCCAGGCTATATGTCATAACGTATTGCAGCAGGGTTCGGCGGTGCTGCCACAAATGCTGCAACATGTGCAGATTCAAATTCCTGCGTGTCGGCACATCGCATTTCAGGCGTTTAACCACCAGACCTAAAGACTTCTGGAGCAAAGAATGTCGTTGAGCTGCTGTGTGCGAACGATGGAAGTGAGCACATAGCGAGCGTGCCCGCTGCACAAGGCCATGTAGGCCGGGATGGTGTTTTAAAAATTGCTGAAGAATTAGATTCAACACGTGAGCCACACAAGGCACGTGTGTCACCTTGTCACGGTGAAGGGCCGCACCCATGTTTGCATCATTGTCACACCCGGCCTTCCTTGTCTGCTGGTTGAGTGGAGACAACCATTGATGAAATTTGGTCTCCAGAGCTAACCGTCCACAACTTCTCAGCGGTGTGACTCACATTTCCCCTACATTTCAAAGTAAACATTTGACCGCCTGATGACCTTGAGCTCTGCTGCCAGCATAGTAAGGAGGTGTGTGGGATTCCTTGGGCGCAGTTACAAGGAAGGGTGGCCTGACCACAAAGGGTTTGGGCTGAGGTGCAGGAACAACACGAGGTTGATGAGGCAGAAGCAGTGGAGGAACTTGTACATACAGAGGAAGGATTAAAGCACACAACTCGTGGGGACGTAAAGACTTGTACAGCAGACCCTTCTCCATCTCTCACCATAGTTACCCAGTGCCCAGTCATCAACATGTAACTCCCCTGTCAATGCTTACTGGTCCAAGTATCTGTGGTGAAATGCACCCTGTCACACACAGAGTTTCTCGAGGAATCGGTGATGTTGTGTGCAACCTGCTATGGTAGCGCGGGCACGCCTTTCTTGGAGAAGGAGTGACGAATGGCCATCGGCTCTTGGGGCACTGCAATGGGCATAAGGTCTCGAAAATCCTCGGTCTCAAAAGGGTGTAAAGGCAGCCTTTCTGTAGCCAACAAGTTGCAGATGCTGAAACTCAACCTCTTAGGCATGTCATGCCCTTCGAAAAGCATATAAAACACAGCGAGGGGACTCCAACCACAGTCTCCCTCGTTGCCACTAATTGGGCCACACACACCCCACTTGACTGGCATCAGTTGATGCCCCATTTCAAAATGAAACAGATGCTTTGCATGAAGCACTCTCAAAAATACGCGTGCCTTTCACCTCCCCTGGCTGAGCCAGGGGAAGAAAAGTCCTCTGAGAGCCATGACTTGTTCATCTTGGTTCTTTTTTCAAAAGCGAGGGGACTCCAACCACAGTCTCCCTCGTTTCCACTAATTGGGCCACACACACCCCACTTGACTGGCATCAGTTGACCCCCATTTTCAAGATGAAAAAGATGCTTTGCATGAAGCACTCTCAAAAATACGCGTGCCTTTCGCTTCCCCTGGCTGAGCCAGGGGAAGAAAAGTCCTCTGAGAGCCATGACTTGTTCATCTTGGTTCTTTTTTCAAAAGCGAGGGGACTCCAACCACAGTCTCCCTCGTTTCCACTAATTGGGTCACACACACCCCACTTGACTGGCATCAGTTGACCCCATTTTCAAGATGAAAAAGATGCTTTGCATGAAGCACTTTCAAAAATACGCGTGCCTTTCGCCTCCCCTGGCTGAGCCAGGGGAAGAAAAGTCCTCTGAGAGCCATGACTTGTTCATCTTGGTTTTTTTTTCAAAAGCGAGGGGACTCCAACCACAGTCACCCTCGTTTCCACAAATTGGGTCACATACACCCCACTTGACTGGCATCAGTTGACCCCATTTTCAAGATGAAAAAGATGCTTTGCATGAAGCACTCTCAAAAATACGCGTGCCTTTCGCCTCCCCTGGCTTAGCCAGGGGAAGAAAAGTCCTCTGAGAGCCATGACTTGTTCATCTTGGTTCTTTTTTCAAAAGCGAGGGGACTCCAACCACAGTCACCCTCGTTTCCACTAATTGGGTCACACACACCCCACTTGACTGGCATCAGTTGACCCCATTTTCAAGATGAAAAAGATGCTTTGCATGAAGCACTCTCAAAAATACGCGTGCCTTTCACCTCCCCTGGCTGAGCCAGGGGAAGAAAAGTCCTCTGAGAGGCATGACTTGTTCATCTTGGTGAACGTTAGTCTGTCCACATTGTCAGTGGACAGATGCGTGTGCTTAGCTGTCAGCACACCCCCAGCAGCACTGAGGACACGTTCTGAGAAAACGCTGGCTGCGGGACACAACAAGATCCCCAAGGCGTACGTGGTGAGCTCAGGCAATTTATCCAGATTGGAAGCCTAAAATGAGCAGGGCTCAAGTTGCACAGTAATGTCATCGACGTTCCCTTGCATATACTCATATCTGTGTCTCCTCCTCTTTTTCCTTGTCCAGCTCTTTTGTTTTCGCATGAGTATATGTCCTTGTCACTTTCCCATGTGTTTGTGTTGTGTTGTGAGTTGTTTGTCACCTTTTGGACACCTTTGAGGGTGTTTTCTAGGTGTTTTTATGTGTTTGTGATTGCCTGCCATTGTTTCCTATGCGGTTCGAGTTCGGTTCGTCGAACGTTCGCCGAACTGAACTCGAACGAGACCTCCGTTCGACGAACCGAACTCGAGCCGAACCACGGCCGGTTCGCTCATCTCTAGTTATATCCCCTTGAAATACTATAAATGCTTGAATAGGGTTAATCTGCAGTACCTGGTAGCAGCCACCAAACAGTGAGATTGAACAGTGGGGCTCTGATAAAAACACATAACCAACAAGATTAGTTCACAGTTAGCGTAGAAGTAATTTCATTTTCGATTTGCCAAAAGGCAATTAAAGGGCATCTGTTGACCTTTTTAAAACTGTTAATATGGGCATACAGGTTATAGAATGCTGAAAAAATCCATACCTTTATGTCTCATATCAGATGCCTTGTTGTTGAAATATCATCTGTTATCACTTCATATAAATGAGCTTTTCCAGGCTATGGGCAGATGCTGCCTGGAAGATAATTCTGCCTACAGAATTATTATTTATTATTTTAGACAAAAGGGGAGCTACCAGTGTGGGTAACTGACACAGAACAGGAGAAATTAAATTTGTCTTCTTTCAAACACATTTTTTGCAGCTCACTGAGCTCTGCTTCATTGCAACATTGTTGCAACACTGTCTGCCTGCAGCATGGAGGCTGAAGCTGAGCGAAACCTGCAGAAGTGTCATTAAGGTGTGAAGCCCCATAGGTGCGGTGTAGCGGTGCATTACCTTTAGGGACTCCACGTGATGGGACGGTTCTGGTCACAGGTAGGGAACCTTCTTGGGATTGTCGTGACGCCACTCTCAGAATTGCGGTCAGTGGGGACTGCCACTGCAGGTTAAGGGATGCCTGGGTCTGATGGTGGGTGCAGTCAGTTGTAGTAGCCTCCCGAGAGTGAGGCAAGCCCCAGGGCCCTGTGTAGGTGTGTGGAACCACAAGGCGCAGAATGACTCAAACACACAAGCAGAATGTCTTTCAGGGGTTTTACTCACTGTTGATGGCAGGGTGAGTAACCCGGGCGTAGCTGGGATGAACCAGGCTGGAACCAGGTGTCCTTCCGGCTGACTGGTGAGGGTGGCTACTGACTCGCCTTCCTTAGCCCTTTTGTGGTTTGTGGTAACCCTGACTTGCAGTCCCTACGGGGGTCACCCAGGAAGTTGCTGCTCCCCTCGTTTCGGCCCGTTTGCAGGTAGCCTGGACCAGGTCACTCCATCTGCTTGCCTCCTGTGAGCTATGGGCCCTCACTTTGCTACGTGGCTGCGGACTCTGTGGTGTTGTCTTGGGGGTTTGAAGTGCCCCCTCAGGCAGGTTTGGCAGAAGAAAGCTGGATCTATCTCTGCACTGGGACCTGTTACCCATTTAGGCCTGGTTACTCCCTGGCAGTCCTCTTACTCTCCACTCCTTTGCTCTCTCTGTAGCCTTGGGTGGATTTCGGGTGGCACTACTAGGTGACCGTTCTTCCCCGTCAGTAGTCACTGTGCGGACGCTGTTAGACTGCAACAGCTCCAGGGTTTTCTTCTGCTCTCCCTGAGCTGCACACTAAACCGGCTCACTTGTGGGACCTGCACATCTGCTCTCTCCGCTGTCTTCTCACTAACTGCCTAACTCCTCCTCCTCTTTACTTCCTTTCCCCACTCGTGCCTGCCTACGCCACCTACCAACCAGGCTCTCTACCACACCCCTTGAGGGGACATGGAGGCCACGCCCCTCCTGGAAGCTCTCAGGAGTCCTCCCAAATGTACATGTATGAGACCTGATTACTATGCGCCTGTGTAGTCACACCTCGGTCAGCCTTCTGGATTACCTGTATTGTACTGCCCCCACCATGGGTGCAGTACTCAGTGGTGGCTGACCAGGTCAGGGGCGCCACAAAGGCCTAAGACACACGGCATGAAAATCGGACCAAGTGGAATGCGATAAAACATCGCATTCCACTCGGACCAATTTTAGCTTATGTGTCAGCACCTATGAGTGATTATTTTCTCGGCCCCAATCGGACCGAGAAAACAATCGCAGCATGCTGAGATTGTAATGCGAGACTCTTTCTTTCGCACCCATTCAAGTCTATGGGGCGAGAGAAACATCGCACTGCACTCACAGGACACCGGTGTACCACGAGTGCAGGGCGAGAAGGGCAATAGCCAGCTATGGAGGAAAGAGGGAGATAAATCCCTCCCTCCCCTTCTCCGTGCTGGCCCGCTCCTCCTCAGCGCTGGCCCACCCCTCCTCAGTGCCGACCCATCCCCCGCAGCTGAGGTCTGATGGCATGATCGGACCTCAGTCACAGTGACACTCGCATGACACTCAGCTCCTGCTGTGCTGCCAGCATGAGCCGAGTGTCATGCGAGGATCACATTAGTCCCCGTGTAGCCACAGACAGATTCCCTTGGAACCCTTAACTAAAGACTACTTATTAAAATATATTTTACTACCAATTTATACATTTCAAATACACTGAACAAACATTTAAAACCACTAGGAGCTGCAATGGGTGGTCCTATCTCTTTAGTCCTAATAGTAAATCATACCAGTCCCAATAGTAATTAACAAGTTTGTAGTGGCTAAAAATCGGCCGATTATTTAGCTCTCAATATTCATAATGGGTCATGGTGAATGCCATTGAAGCCCCAATTATTAAAAGTAAAAAACCTGTGGCCTCCCTATTGCAGCTCCTAGTGGTTTTAAATGTTTGTTCAGAGCATTTAAAATGTATAAATATTAATTGATAAAAGTTTTATTTTAATAAGTAATCTTTAGTTTATGGGTTTAATTGCCTTTTGGGAAATCGTAAAAAAATTTACCTGTTCCCTGACTGTGAACTAGGTTGTTGTGTATGTGTTTTTATCAGAGCCCCACTGCTCCATCTCACTGTTTAGTGGCTGCTACCAGGTGCTGCAGATCAGCCATTTCTGGGATCTCAAGGGGCTATAACCTAAATGTCTGCTAGATATTACACTTTAAAGTAAATAGGTAACTCTGAATTAAAATAAGAACATATACTTTGGCTTCAATGTAATGTGATTAAATACAGCATTTATATTTTACATAAACCCATTTACTTTATCCAATTAGGACACATAATATCAGGTACTTGATTTAAATTTATATTTTAATAAATAGTCTTAAAGGTCCAGTCACACATAACGAGATCGTGAACGAGATCGCTACTACGTCACACTTCCTGGATCGTTTATGAGTCGTTGTTGAAATCGCATGTTGGGTGTCACACGTAACGACTTTAGGAACGAGCATGCATCCCGTATAACGATCTTTCAAATCGTTGGGACCCTGTCACACAGCAACTATGTTAACGATTCCGATCCCATTAGGGGCGTAGTGAAATGCAGTGAGCCACGTAGGCGTGCATTTGCGTCGCCTTTTCCATACCCCCCTCCGCTTTCATTGGTGGCAATACTGCGTTCTGATTGGGCGGCCGGGCGGGCGTCGCCTTTTCCACACCCTCCGCTATCTATTAATAATCGCAGTTTCGATCCTCACAGCGACACGCTCGGGAACGAATGAGGGATTAATCCAAGTGCAGATGCGGCTTTGATCCGAAAATCAAGCAAGCGGGAACAAAGCACGAATGAATCTGGGTGTAGTCACAGGTTTTTGTTCCTAGAAGACTCAAAAGGGAACAAAGCATGAAGCGATACCCAATCAGAATGCAATAGTGTTCTCAGTGCTAACCAATCGGTGCAGAGAGGGGCGCGGAAATGGTGATGTAACTACACGCTATTGTTCTCAGCGCCAACCAATCGGTGCAGAAGGGGCGTGGAAACGGGGACGCAACTACACGCCTTCGTGCATCTCATCTAGGTCGTCAACGAAATCGTTAGTAGGGTGTCAAACATACAGATTCATTCAGCCCAGCAGGACTCCAACGAGCCAAAAATGTCCCAAGCTGTTCGGCATCGATCAGCGATTTCGCAGCAGGGGGTGAATCGTTGGTACGTGTCAAACGTGACGAGATCGCTATTAAAGTCGTTCTTGCGTCACAGAAACTGTGACGTAGTAACGATCTCGTTCACGATCTCGTTATGTGTGAAGTGGCCTTTAGTTTACGGGTTTAATTGCCTTTTGGCAAATCACTGATAAAACACAGTGACTAACTGGTAACCATATCTGTAGGAGTGCTGAGTATAAGACCCCTAATAATATAATATTGATTGCTTATCTTATTGATACACTATAATCCTATTGATGATCTAAAACTTTAACACCTTCCATACATTCACCATACTTGTAGGGCTCAATTTTGGACCAGTTGTATGGAGCGGTCTCAGAGAGTGAGCGGTTTTATATCTGGAAGATAATGGCGGTGATTCTCAGCCAGCAACCTGTCTTTAACATTTGCAGGTTGATAAAGGAGTGCCAATAGTTTGCTATGGCAGCTGGGATACTGCCTTGTCTGCCATCATAGCACTCCTTCAAAACAGCATGTGGCTGGACTTTACAGGAGACCATGATTTTTACTATATACAGCAGCCATATAGATGATCTGACAATCACAGTTTCAAGTCATCTGAAGAGACTAACAAATATACTAGAAAGTAAAAAATGTTTTAAAACATTTTCAATCATCTGATTTTCCCTTAAAAAATAATTAAAAAGTTCACAAAATACAGATACACTGATGAGCAAAAGTGTAACAATGTTTTGAATTTTTGACTTTCAGGCTCCATATCTCGCCATCTTCTACAGCTTTGAGTGTGAGACTACTTTCATTTTACAGACAATTATCTTGGCTATCTCATACCTAAATTTGACTTGCAACTATTTAGATTATGATTAGTTCTGCAAATTATAGTCATGTCTCTGCATTGTTACTGTTTTGCTCCTACAAATCAAAATTTTAATCTTGATTATTTATTCGTATTTTGTAAATCTATCTCTAGTGGTCAACACTGACTGAATCTTTCTGGGCATGCTGTCGATCAGACTCAAGCATGTCTTGACCAAAATCTCATCCAAGATCTCTTCTACACATTCCCAATGTTGTTGCATACTGGTCGATTCACTTGGGTATGTATACAGCTTTTTCTACTAGTCTTGTAGGATGCGCAACTATCCAATGCCGTTGACTGTGAAACAACCTGATACCATCAGACTTCCTACACTGAACTTGATAGTTCCTTCAATTTCTTGATCTGGTAGCCCCTTTTTCACTTGTTTCTGCCAGACCATTTGCACCCATCAGAGCTTAGTCTATTGACTTATGTCTCATCTCTGCAAATCACCTGTTTTCAATCTTCTACTGTCCACTTTTGTACTTTTTTGCAAAATCAACCCACCACTTCTTATGACGATAATGAAGTCGAAGTTTCTTCACCTTTTGTCAGGCCTTGATTCTAGACTTGTGTATGGTGCTAGGCTAGCATGAACATCTGTGATCTCACTATTATGAAGAATACTAGCCACATCCACTGCCATGTTTGTCATGCCCGAACTGATAGACCTTGTGATGAGCCAACTTGTTGACTTTGAATTTTTTCACTGCACGTCCACCTCTTGGCTTTTAAATACTGTACATGGGCGGACTTCATTTCATAGTCATCCAACTGTCATAGCACTCACATGATGTATGATGCATTTTTCTGCAGTTATTCCGCTGCATGCTCGCCATCTAAATTTCATTTCTCTCTGATCTAGTGATTGAAGACTAGCTGGTAAGCTATCTCTTTCATGCTGCACACTGAGAAATGAACACCTGCTCTTCTTTGTAGCTCAGACAGCAGTAGAATGGATAACATTATATAGCAGTACTGAGCCGCGTGGCTGTGAATTCAGCTCTAAAGTAATATATATTTACAAGAAGCTGCATATCAATCCTCAGAGATCTGTGTTTGCTTGGTCACTCACTGTGCTCACTATAATAAAAAATTATCATTTTCTCACAATCCCATGTGTGACAGAAATTTATATTACATTGACAACTACCAATAGAGCATAGTATCAAACCACGTCAGCTGCTGTGTACCCAGTAGATTCAAATAGTAACAAGAGGGAGGAAAGGGTTAATCGCACTGCATGGATATAAGTAGAAGATGAATCAAAGGGTTAATCTTCATGATCTTTATTACTCAACACACTTCAGAGCCCAAATGAATCCTTCATCAGGATCAAAAAATGTACATAATGTACATCAGTGGTTTTTTATTCCAGATGAAGGAGTCATGTTGAATAATAAAAATCATGAAAATAAAAATTAACCCTTGGATTCATCTCCTACTTATATCCACGGCAGTGTGATTAACCCTTTCCTCCCTCTTGTTAGTACTCTAGAACTATGGGTATTAAAGGCCAACATAGTGTTCCAGCAGGACAATAACTCGAAGCATACGTCAAGATTAGTGAAGAGATTATTTAAGGACAATAAAGTAGTTGTGCTGATTTGGCTCTTACAGTCCCCAGATATCAACTCTATTAAACACTTGAGGGTGGAGTTGAAGAAAAAGCTTTATACATTTCCAAGTGAGCTAACAAGTATGTACCAACACTGGGAACATTGAGAAGAGACTTGGATCAGATTTCGGTCAAGACATGTGTGATGCCCTGGCCTATCAGGTCGTCACAGGATATTGTGCAATCTGCCCTTCTGCACAGTATCCACCCTCCTTAGTTAACGGATCCAAGTCCTTTGGTGTTGTTAACAGCTTGTCAATCAAAATCCTAGGAACACTTCCCACTTAAACTTACCAGACACAACATTGGGGCGCCTGAAGGGAATAGGGCCGCCCACATGGTGGTTGGTGAGGGAAAAGTGAGGACAGTGTCAGTTCAGTAGAGTTCAATAGAGTTGAGTAGAGAGAGTGGAGTGTAGAGCTCCTTGATACTAGGTGGCAGACAGTGGTCTGGGCCTGATAGGAGCTGGAACCCGGTAGCGGGGGGTAGTGTCAAGGGGCACGGACTGCCAAGGAGAGCAGCCAGTGGCCTTGAGCTTTCACCGGACAGGGGCCAGGGCACGACGGGGTACGTGGACCCCAGGCCAGAAAGTAGCTTCACGCGTTCCGGTAATTTACCCGACGGGGGGGTGAAGACTTCAAGTATCATCCCAAACCTGCTCCAAAATCGGGGTACTAGTGCACCAATGGGATAGGACTTTCCCACTTCAGTCCAGAAAAATCCTACGCGTGAACCCTGAGAGCAAGCTCACTCAGTTAGCCATACGAGTGAGCGGGACCTGGAGAGTTTCATACCAACGGGTCCAATTGAGACTAAGGTGCCAGGAATAGGGCCACAGACCAACAACAACACCAGGGGCACGGATCCAGGCGTATTCCCCGTGGACTGCAGTGGTGCTCAGAACTTTGGTTTACAAGCTGTCGGTGTGGTTATTCTGAGACTGAGTGAGTACCTTGCAAACCCCTGCACCTATCTCCCCAATGGCACCCAACAACTCCATCCTACACCAACGGGTCCCGGGACACGAACCCCCTACCCATGGAGGGGTTAAACATCAGGCTGCCACATCGTCACCGGGCTCCCCAACGGCAGCAGTGGTCTCTCACATTACCATGCACCGTGGATGGCGTCACGAACTTTACAAAATCCCCCTGTACATATCCCCCCTTTTCCTTTTAATCGAGTGGCCGCGCGACTCCCGGGTCCGGAGACCCCTCGAGCCACCGCGGAACCGGATCCAAGCGGCGGCAGCCACCCGGCTGCTCGCCTGGGGGCGGTACAAATGCTTGAATCTCATTGAGAGCATGCCCAGAAGGATTCAGGCAGTGTTTAAAACCATAGGTGATGAATTTGCAAAATATTAACAAAATAATACATTTTTTTTTATTTATTTCATTTAGATTTTTGGGAGAAAAACAGTAGCAATGTAGTGAAATTACAAGATTCTGAATAACTAATCATATGCTAAATAGTTGCAAGTCAAATTTATGTATGAGTTGACCAATATGATTGTCTTTAAAATGAAGGTAGTCTCACAATCAAAGTTGTAGTGGATAATGAGTTACGGACCCTGAAAGTGAAAAGTTCAAAACATTGTTATCCTCTTGCTCATTAGAATATTTTTTGCCTGCTTTCTTTGAATTCTTGCTTGCTCTGTTCTAATTCTCTACCATGCAGCTTCTGCCACGTCAATTCTACAGCCATGCCAGTCAAATATGTCTTTTCTGCACACTATATTTTATAGCTTATAGTGTACACAGTGTACACAAACATGAAACAGGTTTCAAAATATGACTGGAAAGGGTTGTTGTAAAGCCATTTTTCTTCACTTTGAAAACTGCTAGCCTGTTTGTGCTCTGTAAAAAAGGGAAACATTTTGGTTGGCTTGATAAAAAAGCCTTTGTCATTGCGTAATAGTTTTCAGAATAGCAAACCTGTTGTGAATAACAAAAAAGGATCACTTTTACTCCTAGCTGATAAGCTATCATTTCATCACCTTCAAAACAGCACACCTGTTTTTGCTCCCTTATTAAAAGTCTATTTCTGCAGTATGTTGTTAAGTCATTTGTTGGTTACCACTTGGTAATATCCTTTTACCCCCCCAAGGCAGATAGGTTTGGGTCACTTTGAAATTATTAAGGCTTTGTTTGCAAAAAAAGACCTTAAATATGCTTATTACCACTTCAGAGAGAAAGAGGACTTTAGCTCTTTTGTCACCTTTTAGAAGTAGTAATTCTATCAGTCAATATCAACCATTTAACAAGTCATTTAACAAGCCTTACCATATGACTTGGCATATAAGCCAAACCAAAAGGAGTAAGGAGTAAGGATTCTCTTTTTGCAGAGTTGACATGCCAGTATGAGGAGGCTTAAATGTCTTGCATCCTTTGCTGGGAAATTAAGGGGGTTTTCTGGCTTATTTTGCCTATTCTTTTTTATTTAACCATTGAGCTACATAGGGGCAGGTAAGTAGATATCAACTACCTACCTGCCCTGCTGTCAGCCCCTTTCTCCAGGCTCAGAATGGTCATGTGACTGCTCCTGCCAGATTTTGATGCTTCCTGTTATGTCATGTGAACTGGGGTAGAAGTTTGTAATTTGGCTTCACAGCCAATGTCATGTTGTTGCTTAGCTGCTGACAAGGTACAGTTACAGTGCGACGCAGCCCCCGCCCCCTCTCATCCTCCCTTGCACCTTCCCCACATTCCGTACTTTTCCCCGCCCCCTGTGCGCTGCTATTTGTGCACTCAGCACTGTCTTCTCCCCTGTGCTGTATGTGCCGGGGCCCTGGACAAACAGGGGGGCTCACTCACTGTCGGGGACACCATCAGCGCTGTTTTCCCGATTGTGTCCCCAGCCCTTTATTATATATGGGGCCCGGATAACTGTCTCCCCTCACACCCATGCGCTCTCTCCTCCCATGCACTGTCTCTCTCCTCACTCTGTGATGAGCAAAGCATCCTGAGCTCATGGCTTTTGAATACTACTGCCGGGAGCAGAGACCAGGGACGTCACCTTACTCCTTCAATCAGCAATGATCTACTGCATTGCTGGGATGCTGTGCTTATCACAGAGTGAAGAGAGAAACAGTGCACGGGGTGAGAGACCTCTGGGGGGAGAAGAGATAGCATGGGATGAGAGACCGCAGGCGGGAGAAGAGACAGCATGGGGTGAGGGACTGCAGGGGGGGAAAAGACAGCAGGGGGTGAGAGAGTACTGGGGAGAGATCAACAGCACAGGATGAGAGACCGCATGGGGGAGAGGAGACAGCATGGGGTGAGAGACCACAGGGGGGAGAAAAGACAGCACAGGGTGAGAGACCACAGGGGAAGAAGAGACAGCACAGGGTGAGAGACCGCAGGGGGGAGAAGAGACAGCACAGGGGAGAGGAGACAGCCCAGGGGGAGAAGAGAGATCACGGGGGAGAAAAAGAGACCGCAGGGGGAGAAAAGAGTGCTTATATAACATTATATAACTCTAAGTGTGCAGGTGTGTGTGTGTGCATGTATATGCGCATGTGTATATATATATATATATATATATATATATATATATGTGTGTGTATATTTGTGTACATGTATGTGTGCATGTGTATATATATATGTGTGATGTGTGTGTTTATGTATGTGTGTGTATTTATGTATGTGTTGTATGTGTGCGTATTTATGTGTGTGTGTGTTTGTATGTATATATGTGTATATATATATATATAGGTATATATATATACACATACCATACACACATGGTTTATATATCTACTATAGAACCATAGAGATACACTGCACACTCAGTTATATATAATGATATGTAAATGTACTAAAGGTTCAAAAAAGCCATGCAAAGGAAAAATGAACTAAAAGGCAGAAAAATACTCTGACATTTCGGCCACCGGCCTTGTTCACAGAGTCTGCTGTCACTTATAGTTCTGAGTTCCAGGGAGAAATGCTGTGGCTATAAGGTAATGGAAGGATTGCACAAATGGGGTATCAAAGACGCTTAGGGAATGTTATCTGAGCCTGTGTGTATGCCGGCGCTCACGTGCCTTGGCTATGTATGAAGGCTCCACAGATAACATGTTTAATACAGCCACTGGTATGGTATTTGAAGGTACAGTAAATACTAAATCAGCAAAAATACCTAAAATATAACATTTATTGCTTTCTCTTAAAAAGGAAAGGAATACCTTACCTCATAAAATATAAAAACAACAATGTCTGCTGCAGATTGAAGGGTATTGCAGTACCTCAGTCTCTGCAGCAGACATTGTTGTTTTTATATTTTATGAGGTAAGGTATTCCTTTCCTTTTTAAGAGAAATTTATAACCAGAGTTGATATGTAATAGGAGTTAGTTATAAGGAAAAACCAAAAAGAAGGAAAAACTCCTAAAAAATATATTTTATTCTAATTAATCATTAAAATCTATAGGTATAAAAACAATGCTTATACATGTTCATTATAGTAAATAGTACGTTTAACTACTAACTGTGACTAATTGCACTATCTATATTTCTTTGGTGGTGGGTCTCCCGGTTGCAACTGACGAGCTGCAGGGAGACATTAGGGAGAGACGACGTGGAGCGGGGGGTACTCAACAACTTATGGTGCACCTCCGCTGGTAGGTAGGTGAAAGGGAGGGATAGATATCTCATCCCCAATCTCCTTATAAAAACTATTGGAGTAAGAAGTGCAACAATTACAGTTGCCCCTACCTTGAGAATAGTAAACAAACAGCACTATCCTCACTAATCGTATCTATCACCCTTTTACACCCACTTTAAACGTACTATTTTCTATAATGAACATGTATAAGCATTGTTTTTATACCTATAGATTTTAATGATTAATTAGAATAAAATATATTTTTTAGGAGTTTTTTCTTCTTTTTGGTTTTTCCTTTTTAAGAGAAACCAATAAAGGTTATAAAGGTTATATTTTAGGTATTTTTGCTGATTTAGTATCCACAGATAACATGCCCTAAGCGTCTTTGATACCGCATTTGTGCAATCCTTCCATTACCTTATAGCCACAGCATTTCTCCCTGGAACTCAGAAATATAAGTGACAGCAGACTCTGTGAACAAGGCCGGTGGCCGAAATGTCAGAGTATTTTTCTGCCTTTTAGTTCATTTTTCCTTTGCATGGCTTTTTTGAACCTTTAATAAATTTACATATCATTATATATAACTGAGTGTGCAGTGTATCTCTATGGTTATATTTGTGGGGTTCCCCCATTCACTAGCACCTCACCCCTCAAAAAGTGTGCACGCCCCTTTTTTCTATATCTACTATAGACACATTTGGTGCTATATGTAATTTATTTTCATTACCCAGTATTCATTTAACTATCAGGTGCTGGGGCAGATTACTGAGTGACAGCCAATGAGTGTGTTGAGGGCGAGTAGAGGGCAGGACTGGACAGTTAGACTAGGCGGTGCCAGCTCTGACTGTGAGGTTTGACAAACAAGCAAGGGAAGATTTCATGTTTGGTTGAGCTGCAAGTAAATAAAGAGGCCGCAGAAAATAAAGTGATAATTCAAGAGGAACAAAAGTTCGAAGCAAAAAAAAAAATATAATGTAGACATGTTTTATATGACAATACAGCATACATTAGCTTACATTTTTTGGGGGATTTTGTGACTGTACAACTTCCTTAAATATGCAAATTCAAAATAGGTTCACAACACTCCTAGGAGACCACAGAGTGTATTTCCGTGAAAATGAGAAGCCTTGCAATTTTGATTCACTGTGAATTTATTCCCTGCAAATTAAATTTTTGGGGACATTTCAACAAAGCTGCTGAATTTTATGCAAATTTTATTTTATGAAAAGCAATATAAAGCATCAAAAACATCTAATCAACTGCTTGTTTTTTTGGCTATTTATCTTCATAAAGAGTTAAAACCTTAGTTGGTATTAAGTTATATATATCCCAAAATACTGCCAAGTACAATAAATTCTGAAAAAAAACAAGCCATATTACATTTTCCTTAACAAACAAAGAATAAATTACTATGGATGATTTGTCCTAAAAGGCCCCAAATGGGCAAGTTCTTAAAGGTGATGTGTTATTATTTATTTATTTTTTTAATAAAAAGTAAAACTATTTATTTTCATTTTTCTATACAAATATTAGTTTTTCAAAAGTAGAAAATATGGAAAATTAAAAGAAGAATTTCTGTTTCCATTTTTAGACACAAGGGAAAACAGCTGCACACATTTGCCAAAAAAAGCCATAATAATTCTAACTAGCATTATGATAGCTGCAAATGTGAACAGTAACTGCTAACATCACTCCGCCCATCCTTTTTTGGGTGAAATAATGTTTGGAGTAATGGTGCAGTTTTATTTTGGTAACAATAGTGATATAAATGTGTGCACGGCATAATGAGTTACCCAGGAGCAGATAGGAGCAGCAAGGACTGTGAGTAAAGTAAGAGGTCCTGGCAGTAGAGGATAAGTGAAAGTTAGCACATAGCGCTGTGCTCCATAAGTATTATGCTAGGCACCCCCTTCATCTTAGCATATCTTATATGCTGAAATAATACAACCCCAGCACGTCAGCCAGAGGTGTGGTATCCTATCCCTGGGTAAGGAAGAGGTCTTCCACCGGTTCACACAAAACACACAACACTTTCAGTTAGCAGCTCCCCACTGCTTCGGGGTTAGGGCTTGGTGCCATTAATGCTATGTATGACACCTCCCTCCCCCTAACACTAGAAGTCCCAGAAATTTCGAGCTCCCCCCTGAAGTCCCAAAAGAGGGTCAAATGACCCTCAGGGTCACTACTGCGATATTGTCGGGGTCAAATCGAAAGTGACGCACATTCGGCGCCAGTAACGACGTCGCAACGTGTAAAGCCTAGATGCGCCGATAAACGATCACAAAAGCGTTCTAAAGCGGTCATTTGTGTAGCGTCGGACATTTTCATAATGTCACACCAATAGGAGATACGATGTTGCTTCTCGTTCCTGCGGCAGCACATATCGCTGTGTGTGAAGCCGCAGGAGCGAGGAACATCTCCTTACCTGCCTCCACTGGCAATGCAGAAGAAAGTAGGTCGGCGGGATGTTTACGTCCCGCTCATCTCCGCCCCTCCGCTTCAATTGGCTGCCTGCCGTGTGACGTCGCTGTGACTCCGCACGACCCGCCCCCTTAGGAAGGAGGCGGGTCGCCAGTCAGAGCGACGTCGCAGGGCAGGTAAGTGTGTGTGAAGTGTGACGCTGCCGTAGCGATAATGTTCGCTATGGCAGCTATCGCAAGATATCGCATGTGCGATGTCGCAGCATGCAAAGTAACCCTTAGTCCAAACTGAATAGAACTAACTAGAAACTAAATGGCTAAACTCAATGGAAAACAACAACCTCCTGTGGTGCGACAGTAATGGCCTTAATTACAGAACAAAAGTCAGTGATTATAGGATGTTAGCTAAAATCCTTCGGGTCATTCGACCCGTCTCTGGGTTCCAAAGGTAGAAATATTAAATGACCTCTCTCTGGGACTTCTAGTGCTAATCTGATGAGTCTGGGGGTGGAGTCTAGTTAGTGGGAAGACGCTGTAGTGACAGAGAGAGAGAGGGAGTTGAGAAGGTGCAGTGGAGGAGTGAAGACCTGTGGTCTAGAGCTGGTGCAGCTCGACCCAGGCGCAAGACAGAAAGGGTCCTATGGCCCACGAGGAGAGCGCCAAATCCCCGTGGACTCGTTCCACGTACAGTATATTGGAGTGGAGGGACTTGGCCGCAGAATGGTGACTGTTCCCTAGACTAGGAAGTTGACCACATAGGACCAATGGGATTAGGCCGCCAGGCTTGTGTGAAGGATTGGCAGAAACTGGTTCAGGGCACTGTGTGCATAGGTGCAGGACAGGAGGGTGAGAAGTCAGCGCAGGAAGACAACCAGAGAAAGGAACACACAAAAAGTGCAGCGGTATTGACCTCTGAACTACCTGAGATCGACTGGAGCCAATCACAGTGAAACCCAGCACTACAAAGGCAGTCACTGACTAGTCGTGTTACCTTGGAACCTGCTACAGTGAGTAAAAACATTGAGACTGCATCCCTGTGTCGCTCCGTTATTCACCTGCGTCCAAGCCCTGCGCCCCAGCCATCATAGACTACTACTCCCTTCGGCCCTGGTTTCCCAGCTCTACCTGAGGAGAGCTATACCAACCAAGCTGCGTCACCATCTGCCCCAGAGTTCCCATCCTGCAGCGTCAGATATATCTGGCCGAGCACCATAGGTGGCATCACGAATAACTACCATCCCCATCATTTCCCCCTTTTCTTTTAACTGACACCGCCAGGATCACGGAAATGGGCCCTGCCACCACAGCGTCCCAGAGACAGAACCATGGCCTGGTAATGAGTGCCCCACGGCCCCAGCGCGGGCTCGTCACATATACTCTTTATTTAGTGAAAGTAAAAAAGGGGCACATTATTTTAACTTCTCAGTGATGGAGCCAATTTTGACGTTAATGACCATACCAAATTTTACAATTCTGACCAGTGTCACTTTATGATGTAATAATGTCACACAGTGTTCACCTCTAAACTCACCAGGTGTCATGGCGCCTTCTGACCCTGTTCACACTGCAGAGTCTGACATGCCACCTAGTGATTTGGAGTTGCTCACTTAGAGCTGGGCATCAACCTTTTGTGTGCTTACTAGTGATCAGTCTAGCAAGAGTTTCTGCTGGCCTGTGAATTGCTGCTAGGCTCACGGGGTTCTGGACATCTATTATGGCTGCCTCCGCCTTTTAAAAGATGGTACAGTAGAATCTTCTCCTCCATGCCGATAATAGCTTTTTGAGATTCTGGTCATGTGCATGATTATCCAGCTTCTGGTGAACTACTGTATGCTAGTCTAATGTGTTGTGGAAATGCTCTTATTATTTGATTATTTCCTTCCTTTTTTATTTCCTCCTGAGCATGTTTTGTCTATACCTATGTGAGTGATTGCTGTGAGTTTGAGATTGGGTTTCCCCCAGTCGGTCTTTCTGTGTAGGATTTAGCACTCTAGTCCAGGCCTTCTCCTGGTTTGAGGATGAGGGGATATTAGACCTAGAGCTGATCAGAAGCCAGGGCTACATTGGCGGTCCAGACCTCTTTACATTCAGAAGTACCTCTAGGATAAGGGATAGTTAGTGCCCCCTAGCATGAGGGCCAGTTTAGGAGCCCCTATTCCCAGTTACTCTTGTGACAAATAACTCTTGAATGCTTCAACTGATCTTATCAACTGATCCCAGAGGGGCATTGCAGCTATAAGTCCCCTTACCTGGCAGCCAGACTGGCTTGCAAAGTCTCCTTAAGGAGAATAGTGTTCCCCCGTGGTCCCCACATAGCTTTCTCATGAGCCAGATCAGACACCCCCATACTTTGCACTGACGAGGGGCAAGCACCCCGAAACACCGTGTCTGCAAATTGGGATTCTGATCTGGCTTATATATCCTGAGTCATATTGCAAAGGATTGTCGAAAATCCACTTGTGACTTTTAGGATCGCTACTTCCAATAGGTGGCGCTGTGCTAGAGTTTGTCTCCTTTACTGGAGAGACAATTTGAATATTTCCCAGAGGGGCATTGCAGCTATAAGTCCCCTTACCTGGCAGCCAGACTGGCTTGCAAAGTCTCCTTAAGGAGAATAGTGTTCCCCCGTGGTCCCCACATAGCTTTCTCATGAGCCAGATCAGACACCCCCATACTTTGCACTGACGAGGGGCAAGCACCCCGAAACACCGTGTCTGCAAATTGGGATTCTGATCTGGCTTATATATCCTGAGTCATATTGCAAAGGATTGTCGAAAATCCACTTGTGACTTTTAGGATCGCTACTTCCAATAGGTGGCGCTGTGCTAGAGTTTGTCTCCTTTACTGGAGAGACAATTTGAATATTTCCCAGAGGGGCATTGCAGCTATAAGTCCCCTTACCTGGCAGCCAGACTGGCTTGCAAAGTCTCCTTAAGGAGAATAGTGTTCCCCCGTGGTCCCCACATAGCTTTCTCATGAGCCAGATCAGACACCCCCATACTTTGCACTGACGAGGGGCAAGCACCCCGAAACACCGTGTCTGCAAATTGGGATTCTGATCTGGCTTATATATCCTGAGTCATATTGCAAAGGATTGTCGAAAATCCACTTGTGACTTTTAGGATCGCTACTTCCAATAGGTGGCGCTGTGCTAGAGTTTGTCTCCTTTACTGGAGAGACAATTTGAATATTTCCCAGAGGGGCATTGCAGCTATAAGTCCCCTTACCTGGCAGCCAGACTGGCTTGCAAAGTCTCCTTAAGGAGAATAGTGTTCCCCCGTGGTCCCCACATAGCTTTCTCATGAGCCAGATCAGACACCCCCATACTTTGCACTGACGAGGGGCAAGCACCCCGAAACACCGTGTCTGCAAATTGGGATTCTGATCTGGCTTATATATCCTGAGTCATATTGCAAAGGATTGTCGAAAATCCACTTGTGACTTTTAGGATCGCTACTTCCAATAGGTGGCGCTGTGCTAGAGTTTGTCTCCTTTACTGGAGAGACAATTTGAATATTTCCCAGAGGGGCATTGCAGCTATAAGTCCCCTTACCTGGCAGCCAGACTGGCTTGCAAAGTCTCCTTAAGGAGAATAGTGTTCCCCCGTGGTCCTCAACTGATCTTAGTGATTCTAAGATTGTGTTTTTCATTATGTATTGTGCTTCATGTAAGTGGTATATTTAGGATGTGTTTTTTGCATTTATCTGTAAAAAACAAAATCTGAAATTTGGTGAAAATTTTGCAATTTTCCTTAAATGTCACAGAAAACAGTTACAAAATACCATTTACCACGTCTCCTTTACATCAGCATCATTTTTGAAACATAATTATTTTTTAGGAAGTTAGAAGGGATAAAAGTTTCTTATCAATTTCTAATTTTTCCAACACAATTTACAACAACCATTTTTTTAGGGGCCACTTTACATTTGAATTTATTTTGAAAGGCCTAGGTGACAACAAATGCCCATAATTGACACTATTCTAAAAACGGCATCCCTTCAACTGCTTAAAACCACATCCAAGTTTATTGATCCTGCCGGAGATTCACAGAGTTTAAATTTAAATAAAAATGTTGCTTTAGCCCCAATTTATTCACTTTTACAAAGGATAACATGACAAAAAGGACCCCACAATGTGTTACCCAATGTTTTTGACTGTGCTGATACCCCACATGTGGTCAGAAACCTCTGTTTGGATAAATGTTACTGCATGGAAGGGAAGGAGCACCATTTGAATTTTGGAACACAAATTTGACTAACATAAATTGCCGTAACCATGTTGCATTTCCAGAGCCCCTGAGGTGCCCAAACACCAAAAACCCCTACAAGTTATCCCATTTTGGATATTAGAACTTCAAGGATTTTATTCAGGGGCATAGTGAGCATTTTTAACACACAGGTTCTTCTCTAAATGAGACAACATTATATTGAAAATTTTGATTTATTTTTTGTTTCACAAAAATGTTCTTTTAGCACCTGCTCTGCACTAAACATCTTGAGGGCCATTTTATTTTATATCCCTTCTTAACTCCCCAAAAAAAAATCTAATCTAACATTAGTATTTTATATATATATATATATATATATATATATATATATATATTATTTTTTTAACACCAACCCTAACCCTGGTTTGTAATCCTAACCCTAACCTTTAGTTTGTAATCCTAAAGTTAACCCCAGTTTGTAATCCTAACCCTAATTTGTGACCCTAACCCTAGCTAAAAAATAATTGGCATGAAAGAAAAAAAATTGCATATACCCTCTGCTTTATTGAGTAACATTGGTACGTGTGCAATGTTTTTTTTTCTTGGATTGTACAAGTCTGATTTATACTTTTACTTTAGAGAAACCATATACACACATACTCAGCTGTATTTATCCTTTTCCAGAATTTTTCTTTAAGTCATATATTTATTTTGCTTCTGGTTTAACATTTCAAAATTAATTTAACAATTTTAATTTAAATCTAAAAAAAGTGTTTGCCCTAACTTAGGTTTTATCATAGTTTTGTGAAAGTTAAAATGTATTGAAAGTGTCCTGATGGCCTTTTTAATTACACATTGAAAAATAATTAACTTACATTGGTGTGAGTAGTGTCAATAAATCCTTTGCTGATTTCTATCATCTCCACATCTAGAACAGACTTTAATCTAGGCACATCTAATCTGTTTTCTATTTCACGGCTTGCAGACATAGCTTACATCTATCAGCTAAATAATGAGTACTCTACAAAAACAGATATCTAACTGAGCCCAAGTTTCAAGTTGAGGAAACAAGTTCTTATTTTATTTTTCTATAACTTGAAAGCTAATTTGCAACCCACATTATCTGTTAGGAATACTATGATAAACCATACACACACATAGGCTTAAAGGGATTCTGTCAGTAGGATCAGCTCGCTTAAAGGGGGCTTTACACGCAACGACATTGCTAACAAGATGTCGTTGGGTCACGGAATTCGTGCCGCACATCCGGCCTTGTTAGCGACGTCGTTGCGTGTGACACGTACGAGCGACCGCTAATGATCAAAATTACTCACCTAATCATTGATTGTTGACACGTCGTTCTAATCCCAAATATTGTTGCTGCTTTTGGACGCAGGTTATTCATTGTTCCTGATGGCGCACACATCGCTACGTGTGACACCCCAGGAACGACAAACAGCACCGTTCCTGCGTCTTCCGGCAACGAGGTGGGCGTGTCTTTCCTGCGGCTGCTCTCCGCCCCTCCGCTTCCCACGTCGTTAGGCAGGTAAGTACGTGTGACGGGTGCTAGCGATGTTGTGCACCACGGGCAGCGATTTGCCCGTGATGCACAAATGACGGGAGCGGGTGCGATCGGCAGCAACATTGCTAGTGATGTCGCTGTGTGCAAAGTGGCCTTAAGACATCTATATAGGTATGTAAGGCTGCTTTCACACCAGTGTTTTTGTGCCAGACGGCAAAAAAACGCAAAACGCATATGACCGGATCCTTTACAAATGCATTGTCATTTCAGTGCATTTGCAATGGAATCGCGGCAATATGCATCCACTTGCGGTTGCATGCGTCATACACTGGATCCGGTGAGATGCAATATTTTATCTTTTTTCAAAAATGCTACTTGTAGCGTTTTTGACCTCCGACAAAATACTGCATCTCACTGGATCCTTCATATTGTGGCGGTACCTGCAATGCTTTTCAATGAGCTGGATCCTGCTCTACCGGAAGTCACCACATTCTGGTAGGCAGGATCCTGTTTTCAGTAATGAGCATGCCCAGAAAGCAGTTCCTCCCCGTGCTTTTTAGTGCAGCTGCATCAGTTGAAAAAAGAAGACAGAAGAAAGAAGACAGAAAACCAGGATCGTGGAGGGGTGAGAGGGAGTAATAAAGATGGATTCTGTAAGTGAGTCTGATTATTTATTTCTAATAAAGTGTCTGTGTATTTATTTCTAATAAAATATTTTTTCTTTGTGTGATGTCTTTTTTTAACACTTTATTGGAGATTCTTAATGGCTGGATCAAACTTGGCCTGACATTAAGAATCTCAGGCTTTATATCAGCTGGTAAAACAAAGCTGGTATTAACCCCTTAGTACCCAGGGCCGCTGGAAGAGTTGGACACAGCGCCAGAAGATGGCACTTCTATGAAAGCACCATTTTCTGGGGAGGCTGCAGACTGCAATTCGCAGCAGGGGGGACGAGAAAGCTTGGGCTACCCTGTTCTGTGGATTCCAATCCCCAGCTACCTAGTTGTACCTGGCTGGACACAAAAAGTGGGCAAAGTCCACTTCATTTCTTTTATTAATTAATTCATGAAATTCAAAAGGGCTTCCTTACATTTTTGGTTCCCAGCCGGGTACAAATAGGCAGCTTGTGTTTGGGGGCAGCCTGTATCTGCCTGCTGTACCTGGCTAGCATACACAAAATATGGTGAAGCCCACGTCATTTTTTTTTTTTTTTTTTTTTTAGTTTTTGGCCAGAAAAAAAAAGGGCTTCCCTGGATCTTCCATTGCCAGTGAAGGTAACACCAATCAGTGAAGGTTGCCAGCAGCTGCATGGGTTACTCTTAGCAATAGAAAATGCAGCGGGAGTCCATGCATTTTTTTTTAACCCTAACCCTATTTGCTTTTTTTTTTTTTTTTTTTTTTCATGAATTAAAAAAAAAAAATTGTCATGGGCTGTGAAAAAAAAATAGCCACACAGTATGTGCAGCCTTTGAGGTCAGCTGAGTTCAGCCGGCACTGGAGTCACCTGATTTGAACTCAGCTAACCTAACAGCCTGCACACGGTGGGTGCGATGGATGCAGGGGACACAGAACAAGTAATCGACTGACACTGGAGTCAGCTGATCTGATTACTTGCTCTGCTGGCTGAGTTCAGCTGAGTTCAGATCAGCTGACTCCAGTACCGGACGATTACTTGTTGTGTGTTCCCCTGCATCAATCGCAGCATGTGCGGGCTGTGACGTCAGCTCGGCCGGCACTGGAGTCAGCTGATCTAAACTCAGCTGACCTCACAGCCCGCACACGGTGCGATGGATACAGGAGACACAGAAGAAGTAATTGGCCGACACTGGAGTCAGCTGATCTGATTACTTGCTCTACTGGCTGAGTTCAGATCAGCTGACTCCATTGCTGGCCGAACTCAGCTGAGCTCACACGCTGCAATGGTTGCAGCGGGTCTCTCTCTCTCCCTCTCTCGTCAGGTCGAGTTCCACTGACTCCCGATCACATGACTCCAATGCCCGCCCATGAACTGCAAGTGAAACGATCCTGTAAAATAACACTTGCGTTTGCATGTGTTCAACACTGAATCAACAGGATCCAGTCATCTGCGCTTTACGTTTTTTTGACGTTCGTCAAAAAAACACTGATGTGAAAGCAGCCTAAAGGCCACTTTACACGCTACAATTTATCTGATGATCTCATGAGTCATGTGACATGCCCAGATCGTAGTTACGATTTGCCGAGATCGCTCATAGGTCATTTATGAGCGGTCACACGTAACGATCGCACAAGCGAGGGCAAATCGTTCAGCGATATATTGTTTGACCAAGGCGGTCGTATGGATGTTGTTCGTCGTTTGCGAGGTGTCAAACATACAAATATGTCTGCTGCAATAAAAACGAAGAACAATATTTTGAAAATGAACGACGTGTCAACGATCAACAATTTTCAACCTATTTGTGATAGTTCAGAGTCGCACGTAGGTGTCACACGCAACAACGTCACTAACGATGCCGAATGTGCGTCACGGAAACCGTGACCCCGCCGACATATCGTCAGATAAATCGTAGCGTGTAACGCTGCCTTAAGTCATAGAAATCTGCCTCCAGAGACTATAATAACCTCTTAACCACTCAGCGATTTCTGTTTTTCGTATTCATTTTTTCCTCTCTTTCTTCCAAGAGCTATAACTATGTATCTTTCCATCAATATAGTGATATGAGAGCTTGTTTTTTGCAGTGTGAGTTGTACCTTTGAATTACACCTTTCATTTTACCCCATATTGTACTGAAAAATGGGAAAAAAAACTCCAAGTGCAGTGAAATTGCTAAAAAAAAGTGCAATTGCACGATTGTTTTTTTTTTTATGTGCCATGTTCACTATATGGTAAAAGTGACCTGGTAGTATGATTCCCCACGTCACTATGAGTTCGTAGATATCAAACATGTATAGTGTTCTCATTTTTCATGATCTGGGGCTCAGTGATAGCTTATTTTTTGTATCTTGACCTGATAGTTTTAAATATACCAATTTTGGGTAGATATTATGTTTTGATCACCTGTTACTGCATTTTTTTCATTTTTCATATTTTTAAAAACTTATTTTTAATTGATTTCACTAGTTCCCTTAGGAAACTTTATACCTACACTGTCTGATTGCTTCTGCTGTACAGAGCGGTGCTTCAGCATTGCTCTGAACAGCAGAAATGCTGGTCTCCTGTGAATGCCGGCACTCTGCTGCCATTCACAGTAAGGGAGTCATTACAGCGACAGGGGTCATCAACTGACCCACCGCTGTAACGACAACCCATTGGCATTCTGTGATCGCGTCACGAGGCCGCCGATGGTGGCAGGGAAAGACACGATACTTGCTGCAGGGAAAGACACGATACTTGCTGGAGTGTGTTAGGGTTTGACAGTGCGAGTGGATAAGAGACATCTGCTGACATGATTATTCCTCACATATGGAACAATGAATATGGGAATATAGACATGCATTACTGCTATGAAAAACATGTAAAAATTGAGATAGTTAGCACACAAAAATGGCCAGCTTTATACAATACGATACGATACACTTTATTGATCCCATGGAAAATTATGGTATCAGAGCAGCACAACTTAAATAATAACATGAATTATTTAATTGACAAGACAGTAGAGTTGACAGAAGAACATTATATTTTAGATTAGGTCATACACAGTGGGTAAACTGAAAAGTAGAAGAAATAAAGAAGTAAACATTCACCTTGATGATTTAACACTAATGTTATTGTTGTACATTCCCATAGCAGTTGGCACAAATTATTTCCTATATTTTCCCTTCTTACACTTCAGGAGGATTAGTCGATTACTGAAGGTGCTCTTCTGTCTCATGAATAGCTCATATAATGGATGTGGATTATTATTCATAATCGCCATACACTTTTTTAGAGTTCTTTTCTCCATTACCTCCTTAAAAGAGTCAAGATTGCAGCCAACGGCGGAGCTTGCCTTTTTGATAAGCTTATTCAGCTTATTAGCATAAGAGACCCGCACACTACTACCCCAGCATATGAGTGCAAAAAAGATGGTACTTGCCACTACAGACTGGTAGAACATTTCTAACATTTTTCTGCACACATTAAAAGACCTCAGTTTCCTTAGGAAATACAGTTTGCTCATGCTCTTCTTGTAGACCCTCTCTGAGTGGCATCTCCAGTCCAGTTTGCTATTTAGGTGGACCCCCAAATATTTGTAACTTTCCACCTGCTCCACCTCCTGACCAGCAATAGTGATCGGTAAACATTCCATCTTTCACCTGCTATATGCTTTATGTGAGCCCTACATCCAACAGCAAGGCAACCTCCTATTGTTGGGTAATGTACAGTTTGCACCTGTTCCCATTAGAAAGGTAGGATGTCCCATCAGACTTTTTCTTAGAATACAGATCAATGCTATCTTATTGAGCACTCCTGCTGTTCAGCCTTAGGCGATTTTAATTATCAAATTGCAGGTTCCTGTCCGCCCATAAATTGTAGGTTTGTTTAACCCAGGGGTGGATTCAAATTTTTAACAGGTTCTCTGTAAACCCTGCCCATTTGAAACCACGCCCCATTCTGCAACTACACACATTGTAATCTCACATGCTGCTGTGACCTCTTAAGCGTCATCACGCTACCGGACACCGGGTCAGAGAGCAAACTGGCTCCACTGAACCCGGAAGTGCGGCGTGCATGGCGGTACAGGGATTCATTTGTATCGGCGTCTTAAAGACGCCCATACAAATGAATACAGGGAATCGGGTCACGGACGCTGATTCTTGCTGGTTCTGTGAACCGGCTGTTATGTTAACAACAGGTTCGCCCGAACCAGCTGAATCCCAGCCCTGGTTTAACCCAAAAAGAAGTCTGTAGAGACCCAACAAAAAGGTTGCCTTGTCATTGGCTGTTGGGCTCACATAAAACTGGCTATTTTTGTGTGTTAAGTATCTCAATTTTTACATTTTTTCATAGCAGTAATGCATGTCTATATTCCCATATTCATTGTACCAAATATCTTACCACTAAAGAGTGCAACTGTCTCCTTTTTGTTGCTATGTTTCATGTTCAGTTTGCACCTGTACATACAGTATTAAAAAAGTAGGATGTGCCATCAATCTTTTTCTTGTATTCGCCACATATGTCAGCAGACATATGTGAGGAATAATATGAGCTTGTTGCACAAGCCTGCATTACAGGGAGGGAGGCAACCTAGGATGTATAGGTACATCCTAGTTAATAAAGGGGTTAATGAAGCACTCCCATCAAAGTTTTATCCTCTTAATATATTGCAGTCATCATATTATATTGTACTTTGTGAAAGGAGGAGTTACCAGTGTGACATGTGATGGCCGCTCTCTGCTCTCTTTATCTCACTGCAGAGCTGTGTGTGATTAGAACTGACACATCTGCAGGTTCCTCTCAGCTTTCATCTTACAGGCAGCCACTGTTATAATATTGCTGCAATATAGTAAATCTGTGAGAGCTACATAAAATTGTGTTTGTAAGACGACAAATTACAGTTTTACTGTTCTGTGTTAGTTACGGCCCACATTGGTAACGTCCTTTTAATAAAATCTAGCTGTACTACCCGGCTTCGCCCGGGTTAATAACCGCTGTTAACAAAATAGAATGTATTAACAAAAATGTATTTTGCACACAAAAACCACAAAACAAATAGATATAAATGTAATTATAATGTCTGTCTCCCCCTCTGTATATATCTCTCTGTATCTCTCTATCTCTCTGTCTGTCTCTTTCCCTGTCTGTCTCTGACTGTATGTCTCTTTCTCCATCTGTCTCAATCTTTTTCCCTGTCTATCTATCTCTTTCCCTGTCTGTCTATCTATCTGTCACTTACCCTGTCTGTCTCTTTCCCTGTCTGTCTCTTTCCCTCTCTTTCCCTCTCTTTCCCTCTGTCTCTTTACCTGTGTCTGTCTCTTTGTCTGTCTCTTTACCTGTCTTGGTCTGTCTCTTACCCTGTCTGTCTCTTTCCCTCTCTTTCCCTGTCTGTTTCCCTGTGACTGTCTCTTTATCTGTGTCTGTCTCTTTACCTGTCTGTGCCTGTCTCTTAAACGGTCTCTCTCTTTCCCTCTTTTTCCCTGTCTGTCTTCTTCCCTGTCAGTCTGTCTCTTTGTCTGTGTCTGTCTCTTTGTGTCTGTCTCTTACCCTGTCTATGTCTGTTTCTTACCCTGTCTGTGTCTACCTCTTTCCCTGTCTGTGTCTGCCTCTTTCCCTGTCTGTGTCTGTCTCTTTCCCTGGCTGCATTGTGACACGCCAACATTCCATTTAAGGTCGTGGCTGCGCATTCTTCTGAAGATCTGGCTGCACTGTGACTCCCAGCTCCATTTGCTTTAATGGAGGCAGGTTTTTTGGTGAATAACTGTAAAGCACGGGGTTAAAATTTCCCCTCAAAACATAGCCTATGATGCTCTCGGGGTCCAGAAGTTTGAGTGTGCAAAATTTTGTAGCTGTAGCTGCGACAGTGCGAATGCCAATCTCGGACACACACACACATACATACACACACACATACATACACACATTCAGCTTTATATATTAGATAAGCCCTGGGGGCCGATTCTCAGATAGATTAGCGTCCGGCCAATTACCTAGAGCAGCTCATTTACATATATGAAAAATATGGATTTCTCTGGAATAAAACATTAGATAGCAGATATCAAGGTATTATTTTATAGAGCTTCCTATGACCTGGATGTCCATATAGATGGCTTAGGAGGGTTGGTCCTACTGCCAGATTCCCTTTAAGTACAGATTCAATATGCTACATTCTTCTGTACCCATTGAATGGCTGTGATGTTCTTGAAAGTCATCCAATAAATGAAAATAGTGCTGATATTGTAATAAGTATAGTAATTGTAACTGTATACTGCAAATCATTTAGTTCTAATCTTTGTCTCACATACACATTAGACTAATGTCTTCTGAACCTACCAATATAGATGAATTTGATCCAAATGGGTGACAGCCAGCGGCTGTGCCATAGGAAACATAGGAACACTCGGCCAAAGCATCACACCTTTATTTGGGATCATTGCCTGAGATGGCTGTTGGTCGAATGAGAAGCTAAGGCATCGTTTGGCTGACAGCCATCTAATGGGTATGGTGGCTTTTAAAGTTATTTTTAGCAGTGTTGTGGAAAATTACTTATTGCCTAAATCACATATTAATGTTAAAATATTATTTATTTAAATTATATAACTTTTGTTAACATTTTCATATCACTCTTTAGTAAAAAAATAAATAAATTCTGCTATTTTAATATCAGCCACTAAGTTTAATATTATGACATAGACCAGGGGTCAGGAACCTTTTTTACTGATTTAGCCATGAACTCCACATATTTTAAAATATATTTCCGTGAGTGCCATACTCACCAGGGGGAGCAGCGGTGGTGGAGCGGCTCAGAAGGTCCCAGGGGGCAGGGTAAGCGATGGTGCAGGCACGGAATGCGTGGTGTCGCGATTCAGGAGTGTCAATGTGAGGAGGGTCAGCAATACTGCTGTGGGCTCATGTGGTGTCACAGCGGCGGGCGCCATTGATCTGCCAGTGTGCCGCTTTGAATTTCCCGCAGTTGATAAGATCAACTTCAAGAAAATAGCCACGGCGCATGTGCAGATGAATGTGATGGATGTCAGGAAAATCACTGCGCAGTCCTATCTGCGCATGCGCTGCCATTTTCTTGCAATTGATCTCAACTGCGGGAGATTCAAAGCAGCCCACAGATTAATGGCGCCCGCCGCCACAACACCCCACGAGCCCGCAGTATTGCCAACCGTTCTCCATCATTGCTGTCCTGGTAAACCATATGTGGTTTGTAAGATGCACCCCCATTTTTCCCCTGAAAAAAAGTGCGTCTTACAAACCAGAAGATTTGTCTGTGAGCCAGATGCCTCCATCAAAAGAGCCACATCTGGCTCACGAATCATAGGTTCCCGACCCCAGACATAGATAGACCATGCACATGCAGAATGGAAAGATTTCTTTCCATTCTATGATATAGGTTTCTTTGTTATCTGTGCAGAGATTATTGTGTAGGGAAGGGAAGGACGTGAGCTCTGCCCATGACTTATTGTAATTGATGGATTGTGTGTCATGTATATTAACTCCTTAATGACCACGGCAGTAAAGTTACGTTCTAGTGGTCATAGTGTTAATCCCCACCTGCTGCTGTGGGCTGCAGGGGGGGATTTGCGCACATCTCAGCTGATTTATACAGCTTGTCAAGATGTGATAGCGCCATATTAACAGCGATAGTGGAAGATCTGTGCTCCCCACCCAATACCGAAAGTCACGTAACGTGATCACATGGATCCGGTGATTGTCATGGTAGGACAGGGTCATGTGATGGCTCCTGTGCTCACATGACTCAGGTCTTGTACGAAACAACCGAGTGCTGCTTGTTACAAGAGATGATCATTTCTCCCGGTCAGAGCGATGCTGCTCTGATCGGGAAAAAAGCATGAGCGATCAGACTGCTGATTGTTATAGTCCCTCAGGCAACCTAGTAAAATTAAAAAAAAAAGTTAAAAAAAAGTTTTAAAAAATTAAAGAAAATAAAACCTAAAAGTTCAACTCACCCCCATTTTGCCCCATTGAAAATTAAAGGGTTAAAAAATAAAAAATATACACACATTTGGTATCACCGCGTTCAGAAATGTCCGACCTATGAAAATTTAAAATCAATTAACTTGATCGGTTAACAGCGTACCTGCAAAACATTCCAAATGCCAAAATTATGTTTTTTGGTCGCCACAAATTTTGTGCTAAATGCAATAACAGGCGATCAAAACATAGCATTTGCGCATAAATAATACCATTAAAAACATCAGCTCAAGACGCAAAAAATAAGCTGTCACTGAACCATATATCCCAAAATATGAAAACGCCAGGGGTCACGGAAAATGGCGCAAACGTATGCTACTTTTTTCGAACAAACTTCTGATTTTTTTAACCCCTTATATAAAAGTAAACCTATGCATGTTTGGTGTATAAGAACTCACACTGACCTGAGGCATTACAGTAATGCATCAGTTTTACCATATAGGGAACACAGTGAATAAAATATCTGAAAAACAATAGTGCAATTTCACTTTTTTTGCAATTTTTCCTTATTTGGAATTTTTTTGTTGTTTTCCAATACCATTTACATGGAAAAACTTTTTGTTTAATTTAAAAGTACAGCTTACTCCGCAAAAAACGAGCCCTCACATGACCATATTGACTGAAAAATATAAAAGTTGCGTCTCTTGGAAGAAGAATGGCGAAAAAAACCAGAAAGCGCAAAACTCGGCTGGTCGTAAAGGGGTTATGATATAACTGTTATTCTAGTCCTGCATGGGGGTGACTACTAAATAATGATCTCTACACCTCTACACAAAGGAGAGTATCAGGCTTCTGTGAAGCTCATTGACCAGAGTGTTATTTTTAATGTTCATAAAAAGTAAAACTAAATTATTTAAATTTTGTTTTTGAACAGTAGGCATTTTTCTGATAATATATAGTACAGTTTAAGCTGCAGTAATCCAGGGTCAAAATGCTACCACTAGTGATGGCTGCATTCAGTTGCAAGGTTATCATTTAAAGGAGTTTTCGTGTACAAATAAAGCCTTAATCTGGCTGTCTTTATAATGGCTCCCAAACTCCCTTTTACCTTTTTTCATTTTTTTTACCTCCTTCAGCCTCCCCTACAGCTCACCCTTTTTGTCTGTTATTGTTTACATCCTAACCTTTCTGCTAGCTCTAAGTTTCTGTCTCTTCACTCTGTCTCACAGCTCCCACACTCTCACCCTCAGTGCCTGTACTTCACCTTCAATCCACCACCATGAGTCACTTATTGAGGCCAGGGCCACACAGGGACTGATGCGATCCTTGCAAGACACTCGGCTCACGCTGGCAGCACAGCAGGAGCCAAGTGTCATGCGAATGTCACTGCGACTGAGGTCCGATCATGCAATCGGACCTCAGCTGCGGGAGACGGACCGGAACTGAGGAGGGGCGGGCCAGTGCTGAGGAGGGGATAGCCGTCACGGAGGAGGAGAGGGAGGGATCTATCCCCCTCTCTCCTCTGGAGCCGGCTATTGCCATTCTCGGACTGCACTCTTGGTACACCGGTGTACCGTGAGTGCAGTGCGATCTTTCTCTTGCCCCATAGACTTGAATGGGTGCGAGAGAAAAAGTCTCAATATACAATCGCAGCATGCTGCGATTGTTTTCTCAGTCCGATTGGGGATGAGAAAATAATCGCTCATGGGTGCTGGCACATAGGCTAATATTGGTCCAAGTGGAATGCGATGTTTTATTGCATTCCACTCAGTCCAATTTTCATGCCGTGTGGCTTAGGCCTAATTCTCAATATGAATAAATCAATGCCATTAATTTAAAGATAAGATTATTCTCTAAGGAGCCTGTCTTCAGTTTCTGCACTCCTCATCTATATCCCTTCCTGTACACATTCCCAATCATGCACAACTGGCTGAGGATCATTATCTGTGGTGTCATTATTCAGAGCACACTGCTCTGAGAGGTGCAGGCTAAGTTTTGTGTCTTGCATGTAAGGATATGCATGATTGACATGCTATGTTTCATTTAAAGCATAGACAGGAACTCTTTACTCTTTGTTCTTTGAATGGATCATGTGACAGCATGTATGATTGGTTGGTATCACACATGCTGTCTGCGTCCCTATAATGGTGTAAAAATATTTAAAAAAATGGGCGTGGGGTTCCCCTATATTGTGATACCCAGTGCAGATAAAGCATCCGTCTACAGGCTGCAGCCCCTAGCTGTGCTTATCTTGGCTGTGTATCAAAATAAGTGGGACCATATGTAGCTTTTTTTTGTAATTATTTAAATATATCATAAAATAAAACTGCATGCGGTCCCCCCAATTTTGACAACCAGCCACAAATAAAGCAGACATCTGATGGCTGGTATTCTGAGGCTTAGCAGACCCATGGTTATTGGGCCTCAAAGTCTAAAAATAGCAGCCCATTAGTTGCGACAATCCCCACACGTTAGCTGCTCATCCCGATTGCCCTGCTGCGGTGGCAATCGAGGTAATACAATGGGTTAATGACAGCTTGCAGATGCCACTAAGACCTAGATTAGTAATAGGTAGGGTTTATGAGGCCCCCGATTACTAATGCTGTAATTGAAAAAAAATAAACACAAACACCAAAAACATCCTTTATTTGAAATAAAATATAGATATAAAGAACACCCACCCTCTTTCACCCCTTTATTAACTCCCAAAAAACCAAGGTCCAACGTATCCACATGAGGCCACATGACGATCCTGGCACTGCTACATCCTGAAGTCGCAGCGTGTGGGCAGGCCCAGAACATGACCGTCCACTGCATTTGTGAGGGACGACAATAAAAGTTTTATTGCAGACATTTAATAATTCCATAGTATATGAAAAGCATGATTTTATTGCTGGATTTTGGCTTTAAATCAGCATGGAGGCAGTTTGATAGCTCTAGAGGACCCGACAGGAACCCAATATTGAAATATAGAATGCTAAACCAGGGGTAATAATTTGACAGCATCCAAAAACTTTCACTTCAAAGACTCCTTAGTACTATTTATGACATTCAGCAGACAAAACTTACTTGAAATGTTACATTACCTATTTTACTAGAAAACTACAATAATTTACTCCAAACTACAAAGTGTTAAAACTCAGCTTTATCTGGAAGACCTATTGATTTATACTTACTCTTTTTCTAATGTATTCATATTTTAGATTACTTATTCATGATTTCATTTTTTTTTCCTTATAGGATAGAAGACAATGTTGAATTGGGGCTTGGAGAAAATGCTACAAGTACACTATTCAGTCTTCTTTATGTTGTTTAAATGAAGAGTTGATTACCAGCTGTCTACTGTAGTGTACTGTATATATGTGTAACATATAAAACTACCAAGTGTTAATAAATCATACTGATTTGCAAGACAATTGAGACAAAATATGTATATATTACAAATAAACATTACAAATGAATGTATCCAAGACATTTTGGAATTATATTGTCCAGTTTATATATTTTGGTATAGTGAAAATAAAAAGGGGAATTTGATTGAAAACAATAGAACCAGGATGCATGAAATTTAAAGGGAAACACATAAGGGATGAAAATTAGAAAAATGACTGACTCAGTGGTCACTTATTCAATTTCTTACACCTTTCTGACAAAATAAACTGTTATGACTTTGATTTCCATTGCTTCACACTCTGCACTAATTTACAATTACATATTACTCAAATTGTGTAAATTATAGACGTATAAAAGAAAAAGTTTATTCAAGGACAGATAAGTGATTTGGGAATAAATCACAAATATTAAAAAGCTTCACAACTATCACAACTATCCCAGATTCCAATGAACTACTATCACATGAATAGCCACAGTAAGTGTGGATTTGAAATACTTTTGACTTGATGCTCTAAATCTCCCAGCTTGGTAAAACTCCCATATGTTCCTCCTTTATTATGTAGTATGCTAATATGGGGTGACTTAATGCTTAAAAAGATTAATTTATCCCTTTATAAACCACTTTTTGCATTAGATACCCAAACTAGGAATATTTTTTTGGGACTTGAAGATCAAGCTGGTAGGGGGAAGGCAGTTCCACTCTTTTATATATATATTTATATATATATATATATATATATATATATATATATATATATATATATATATATATATATATATATATATATATATATGTATATATACCGTATTTTCGCACTTTTTTTCCCCCAAAATTGTGGGGGAAAAAGGGGTGCGTCTTACAAAGTGAATGTAACTTACCGGGCAGTAATGCGGCGGTGGAGTGAGTCACAGGAGGCTGGTGCGGCCTCCATGGATCCCCTGGCAATCGGCTGCGGAGGCGGCCGCCATGGATCCCGCGGCAATCGGTTGCGGTGGCGGCCGCCATTGATTCCCCGGCAATCGGCTGCGGTGGTGGCCACCATGGATCCCCCGGCAATCGGCTGCGGTGGCAGTCACCATAGCCGAAATCTTTATCTGTGCCTGCGCTGCCTCCAACGCGACTTCCGGAAAATGGCTGCGGAGGTGACGCAGGCGCAGATGGAGATCTCAGAGAAGCGAGATCTCCATCTGCGCATGCACTGCCTTCCGTAGCCATTTTCCTGAAGTCCATCGCGTCGGAGGCTACGCAGGCGCAGATAGAGATCGCGGCTCTCGAAGATCGCGATCTGCGCATGCGCGAGCTCCATTTTAGATCTCCGCAGCAGACGGAGATTATCATAAGAAAGAGGAGAGAGAGAAGAACGATTCTCCCTCTCCTCGCTAGGGCTGGATGCTGATTGGTGGAGACAACTTCTGCAGAGCTGCCTCCACCAATCAGTGATCTGAGAATGACAAATGTTATCAGTTGAACGAAGGGTCCTAATAGGTGAGCAAAAAACACTGAAGGGGAACACAACCCCCATCATCAGCCTTCAGAATATACTGTATCAATTGGTGTATTTTGAAGGATGGTGGGGGCTGTAGTCCTTTAGTGTAAACACTCCAGGGAGGGACTAATGTAGTGGCCAAAGTGTAAATGTGACTACCACCCCCCTCATCTTTCAGAATACAGCCATGTATGGTGTACAGTACATGGGTGTATTCCTAAGGATGAGGGGGGTGGTAGTCCCAGATCCCCATAAAAGTGCATCATGCAGGTCCCCCATAGCCGTATCATCCACGGATCCCACATAACAGTGCATCATCCACAGGTCCCCATAATAGTGCGTCATCCACAGGTCCCCCATAGCAATGCGTCATCCACATTTCCCCCATAATAGTGCGTCATCCACAGGTCCCCCATAGCAGTGCGTCATCCACAATTCCCCCATAGCAGTGCGTTATCCACAGATCCCCCACAGCAGTGTCATCCACAGGTCCCCCATAATAGTGCATCATCCTCAGGTCCCCCATAACAGTGCGCCATCCACAGGTTCCCCATAGCAGTGTCATCCACAGGTCCCCCATAGCAGTGTCATCCACAGGTCCCCCATAGCAGTGCATTATCCACAGGTCCCCCACAGCAGTACACCATCCACAGATCCCCCCATAACAGACCCTCCTGTTGAGTCTAAATTGTTAAAATAATGTTTTTTTTTAATTAATTAAAATGTTTTAGCACACTATTTTGCTCAATTTTTTTTTTTTTAATTTTCCTCCTTTAAAACCTAGGTGCGTCTTATAATCAGGTGCGTCTTATAAAGCGAAAAATACGGTGTATATATATATATATATATATATATATATGGGAACTAATTATTTTTTTTTTTTATTTGGACCTAAAAAAAATTAGGTAAGGGGAACTGTCAGGTCCAATATGCACCCAGAACCACGAGCAGTTCTGGGTGCAATTGCTAATCCCCGCCTAACTGTCTCTGTATACAGTACCATAGATAAAGGGATGTTTAGAAAAAGTATTTCTAAAGATCCTTTATGATATGCTAATGAGCACTGGGACTAGTCACAAAAGCATTATTCCCCCGACTAGTCCTCCCTCTTAGCATGTTATTCATTTCCCAGCATCATTGGCGGTGATGCGCATTCCTGTGTCTGTTGTCACCACCTCAGAACGACATGCTTAGGGTCAGTGCGCATAATCAGAAATCTTGGCAATTTTGATCACGCGCACTATGAAACCGGGTGTACACGTCCCAGCTTCAGAGAGGTCTAGTGTGCATGACCGAAAGTGCCAGGACTTCTGCACATGCGCACTGACCCTAAGCCCACTGTCTGACTTAATGACAATGAACACGGGTACACGCGTCACCTCACCACCAATAGCGCTGGGCATTGAATAGCATGTTAGCATGCCTTTGTGGATGTGCTAACATGCTAAGAAGGGCAGACTAGTCAGGGGAACTTACACCTTTGCGGCTAGCGCCTGCGCTCATTAGCATATCATAAAGTATCTTGAGAAATACTTTTTCTAAAGATCCCTTTATCTATGCTACTATATGCTGAGACAGTTAGGCAGGGATTAGAGATATCCACCCAGAACTGCTCGTGGTTCATTTTAAAATGTACAAGGGAGGAATCCATTTCTTTTTTTTTTAAGCTCCAGTCAATTGTTTAATTGGTAGGCTGAGGAAAGATCCATTCCTCTCTATCTATATGGGCCACCATTATATGGTTTATACTGTTATTGAGTAGGATTTAAAAAATGCATTCATAAAGTAATTCAAACATTAAATCAAATAAGAAGTTGGCACATATCTCAACAAACAGGCATAGGTAAGAATGAGTGCAAAGGCCACAGTGTAAACATGTGCCTACACATAGCACTAATACCAAAAGGTGTGTTGGCCCATTTTTCATATGTTTTAGTTTATTGTACTTTTTATATATATAGGGGTGTGGCTCCCCCTTTTTGGTCTGTGCATTGTGTTTATATAGCTTTCCATGGACGGATGCAAAATGGTCAAGCCAGGGCCTTCCTGTGGCCCTTTTTATTGAGCCATTTGGCACTTGTAGAGGTAAATCATTTAGACATATCCTGATTGGGTACACCTTGTCCAGGTGAGATGGTTTTTACTCTTTTTTTAATCAATATAGTGTAAACACAGTACCCTATGTTATTTTCATGTACTATTACTATTCATTTACCTATTTACTGCTGGGTATTTTCTCATTGTTTTTATCCTCTATAAATGTTTAATAGATCCCACATGTGGGAGCAATATCTACCCCTGGTAGAGAAGTCCAGTCCCATAGCCGCATCTGTGGGAGTTTAGAAAACAGTACACCATGGCTTACTAGGTTGTTTTCGAAACTGCCACTCCTAGATTGTCACCTCTCTATTTGTATTGGATAGAAGAATGTAATTACAGGATTTAAGTTTTAGAATTGGGGCCTCATCTGGCTGACATAAACATCTAACATGTGAATAGTTTTTTGGATAAGCATTATGAAATTTATACTACTCCAATGCTAAAGAGAACCTGTCACGAGTTTTTGAGCTTTTGAACAAATGCCACCACCTTTAACTGCTCCTCTGCTACATTCCAAAAATGTGTCCATCAGCTCCTGATTTCTCCTGCATACCCCAAAAATACCATTTAATTTGTTCCCGCACTGTATATAAAATGATAGTGGCCCAGTCTGATGGGCAAATGCTGCAGTGATGATGCCCATTGGACTGGACCATCATCATTTACATACAGCAGGGGAGCATATCAAATTATATTTGTGGGTGTTTACAGGGGTAATCAGGAGTTGATAGACACATTTGTGGAATGTAGCACAAGAGCAGTAAAAGGTGGTGAGTGACATTTATTCATAGGCTCAAAAACTGGTGGCAGATTCCCTTTAAAACAAACCTATCAAATTATAACATGCTACCAATTGCACTACATTTTCAGAGTAGTGAAAGCTGAACAGATTTACATATACTGAATCTTTTCCTATAAATATACTGTATATCTTGTTTGATCCATCTTCTCATTGCATTCATTCACCTCTGCTCATTTCAGTCACATGGGCAGTCCTGCTCAGGGCTTGACCATCTTCCCTGTATATGTATTCATTCAGAGAACTGCCCACTTGAAAGAAAGATAGACCAGAAGGTGCAGCGGCATAGCATAAATTAATAAAAGAATAAATCACAAGTTATACCATCATAAATAGCTCACAGCAAAAAAGGGCAACCAGTCCAGTTAGCCCAGGCCAACACATCTAATGCACAAACAGGATGCAGACAAGCCTCTCAACATGATGGACACTTCACAGGTGCAAGGTAAATTGCACACTAGTGGCGCGCATAGGGCACTGTTCACACTTGTATGCGCATGGTGTCCAGCCAGCAACCTATTACCACGCCCTTACTATTAGATTAGGCGGGTTACTCGGACACTACTCACTGCAGCACATAAGGGACAGAAATTCCACTATGCGCGGCCGTATTAAGAGGCCCGGCTGCACCCCGCATAATCAAAGTGCAAAAAATACATATAAAATATATGTGAGGTATTAGTTTGTAAATTGGCCAATGGCCAATTTTATCTCCTCTTCTTGTTGCTATTTTTGATATTTATCAGTGTAGGGACCCGCAAGCATGAGGATCCGTGATGAGGATTGTGGGCTTATGTACATTGGCCAATTTACAAACTAATACCTCACATATATTTTATATGTATTTTTTGCACTTTGACTATGCGGGGTGCAGCCGGCCTCTTAATACGGCCGTGTATAGTGGAATTTCTGTCCCTTACGTGCTGCAGTGAGTAGTGTCCGAGTAACCCGCCTAATCTAATAGTAAGGGCGTGGTAATAAGTTGCTGGCTGGATACCATGCGCATACAAGTGTGAACAGTGCCCTATGCGCGCCACTAGTGTGCAATTTACCTTGCACCTGTGAAGTGTCCATCATGTTGAGAGGCTTGTCTGCATCCTGTTTGTGCATTAGATGTGTTGGCCTGGGCTAACTGGACTGGTTGCCCTTTTTTGCTGTGAGAACATTTTATAATACATTTTTGGGGGAGTTTTTATCTCCTCTTCTTGTTGCTATTTTTGACATCACAAATAGCTGCAAAGTCTCTATATACTCAGAAAGTAGGTGTATAACACTGTGAGATCTCCTAGGACTGTAATGAACCCCTTTTGAGTATTGATGGGGGAATACTAAGTATTCATGTTCTGATAATGCTTACCGAATATCGAGGACTATTTCAGTATTTCAGTATTAATCATGACAAGGAAAATGCTCAGGTTTCCCATTGACTTACGTTAAGTTTGTTATTTGTGATGAATACAGGAATAATGCTTTGGGATTCGTTACAGATAATCCGAACACTAATAGTTACTATTCACCCATCATTACTTTTGAGGTCTTAATTCCAAACACAGCCTTCTAATGTTCAAGTGAACTGAACCTATCTTCCTAGGGGAGAACAGATGGTGATAATTGCTAACCAACAATTGTATTCAGGTGACGTGTATGAGTCTAATATAGGAATATTATTACAAGGAATATGCAAAAAAAATATATATTCTACAGCGCACACATATTGTGATGTAGACAGTTGTGTTTAAATTTCTGGATTATGGGTATTTTTCTTCTGTCTTACATAATTATATTATAGCTTGCCTATAACACAATTCAGACAGCACACTTTCTGTGACACACAAGATTGATTTCAGGTTTTATTTTAATTTTTTAATTATTATTTACATATTGAGACTAACACTCCCATTTTCAATGTTGTTTAGCACTACTGTAATATGCCACATTCGGGCCAGGTATTTTTCTATCACCATGCAGAATGAAATGTGAGTTCTCATATCCCATCCCTGTGTTGGAAAATCCTAAAATGTTAGTCCTTACCCAACCCTCATCTTTTATACATGTATTATTATGAGGAAGGTGCACTCACTTGACAATATGCAATGTGTGAAATAACACATTTATTTATTTATTCGCACTCCTCATGAATAGAAATGCAGAGTGTTCGAATTTTCTGGGACCTGCAAATTTGAGCAAATTCAACTCAAAGTCGATACTCCCCGCATCGATCTGTTCATCTCAATCTGTTCAGCTTCTACTGCTCTAAAACATGCTAACTAGAGATTGGCATGTTTAGTTATATATGAAGAAGCAACGCGTTATGATCAAGTGGTTAAAATAGGTTAAAAAAAGTCTATAGGATTTCTTCTAAATTGTACATATAGCTTTGGCACACCCTGATTGTCTAAAAATTCAAAGATATAAGAAATGTAATAAAATTATCTTTTTTCCTCATTTTTTCTGATGTGTATTTGTATTGTTTATTCTTCCTTACTTCCTTTTAGGTATTAGTTATTGTTTATGTTTAAACCATATTAACAAATTTATGTTTTAGTAACGAATAATTTATTTTGAGTCATATATTATCCGCACATCAGCTTTTTTACTGCAGTAGTAGTGAAATTACTTATTGTACTTCTGTTTGGAATCCAAAGAATCTGTCTGATGTAAGTGACTCTGAATAACTGTGTTCATTATGTGTTGGCCTGATATCCAGGATCTGTATAGAAGATAAATCACAACCCAGTGGTGATAAATAACCATGGATATTCTGCATTTCTTTTGAATCAAATATTGATGCCCAAACTTGTAAGGAAGAGGTTTATGGTATACATGTTTCATATGCACAATAGCTTCATCACTCAGTTTATAATGGAGACACATCAACTATGCTGGTATTTTTGACAGCAGGTATTGGGCTGCAGACTCTGCTATTCTTGCTGTCAAATTTACAGAGAAGGCAGACTGAGGCTCTGAACACAAATGTCACTAGAGCCTAATAGTTCACAGGATTGAATGTGTCACCCTTTAAATGACATCTGGTTCCATTACATCTTGAAAATGTCTTTCACACTGAAATTGGCCTTAAGGTTTGTCAGAGACAGAGAAAATACACTAGATTGTAAGCCTCATTGGGGAGAGTTACGCATGTGAATGGTAGCAACATGTGTACACTACTGTGGATTATAGTGGTGCTATACAGGCAACAGTACATATATACATAAAACATCAATATGATATACAGCAGGGGTGGGGAACCTTCTTACTGCTGGAGACTATTTGGAAATTTCTACCAACCTTCGGGGGCCACACAAAATTATCAATGTGAAAATGACCCTGCTATATTTAGTCAAACAGTTAATTAACTAACCCCTACTGTGGTGGCCGGAGCTGCTTCTTTGTGGTGCGGCTGTGATGTTGATGATACTAATTATGTTGATTCTTACAACTGCTTTTCCAGGTTTGTCTTGGTCTGTAATGCAGTCAACTCTTGGTAAATCATATAATCATATACATCACATAGGAGACGCTGTATATACATCATAGTAGACGCTGGAGAAATACACATCACATAGGAAACATTGTGACTGCTGTATGTACATCACAGGATATGCTAAAGGTACATACTTTACTGGAGGGGCTGGGGGCATATATATCACATAGGATACACTTGGACTAATGTATATACATCAGATAATGAAAAACACTGCAGAAGAAAAAAGCGCAATATTGTCTTAACCGGTAAAATACTTAAGCATAGATGTCAGGATCACTCACCTATAGCGGTTGTGTCAGTCACAACCCCTATTTTAGCTGAATTTGAGGTGGTCAGCTGCAGCTCCGCGAGGTTAATGCATGGAGGTATATAGGAGAAAGGGTTTTTGCGCCGCGCTCACACCACACTGCTTGATTCTACTGAATTTATGTATTTTTATTCTGTTGTAGGCACATGCCAAAAGAACATAAATATAGTCATAGTATATATATACAGTTAGGTCCAGAAATATTTGGACAGTGACACAATTTTCGCGAGTTGGGCTCTGCATGCCACCACATTGGATTTGAAATGAAACCTCTACAACAGAATTCAAGTGCAGATTGTAACATTTAATTTGAAGGTTTGAATAAAAATATCTGATAGAAATTGTAGGAATTGTACACATTTCTTTACAAACACTCCACATTTTAGCAGGTCAAAAGTAATTGGACAAATAAACCAAACCCAAAAAAAAAATTTTTATTTTCAATATTTTGTTGCGAATCCTTTGGAGGCAATCACTGCCTTAAGTCTGGAACCCATGGACATCACCAAACGCTGGGTTTCCTCCTTCTTAATGCTTTGCCAGGCCTTTACAGCCGCAGCCTTCAGGTCTTGCTTGTTTGTGGGTCTTTCCGTCTTAAGTCTGGATTTGAGCAAGTGAAATGCATGCTCAATTGGGTTAAGATCTGGTGATTGACTTGGCCATTGCAGAATGTTCCACTTTTTTGCACTCATGAACTCCTGGGTAGCTTTGGCTGTATGCTTGGGGTCATTGTCCATCTGTACTATGAAGCGCCGTCCGATCAACTTTGCGGCATTTGGCTGAATCTGGGCTGAAAGTATATCCCGGTACACTTCAGAATTCATCCGGCTACTCTTGTCTGCTGTTATGTCATCAATAAACACAAGTGACCCAGTGCCATTGAAAGCCATGCATGCCCATGCCATCACGTTGCCTCCACCATGTTTTACAGAGGATGTGGTGTGCCTTGGATCATGTGCCGTTTCCTTTCTTCTCCAAACTTTTTTCTTCCCATCATTTTGGTACAGGTTGATCTTGGTCTCATCTGTCCATAGAATACTTTTCCAGAACTGAGCTGGCTTTATGAGGTGTTTTTCAGCAAATTTAACTCTGGCCTGTCTATTTTTGGAATTGATGAATGGTTTGCATCTAGATGTGAACCCTTTGTATTTACTTTCATGGAGTCTTCTCTTTACTGTTGACTTAGAGACAGATACACCTACTTCACTGAGAGTGTTCTGGACTTCAGTTGATGTTGTGAACGGGTTCTTCTTCACCAAAGAAAGTATGCGGCGATCATCCACCACTGTGGTCATCCGTGGACGCCCAGGCCTTTTTGAGTTCCCAAGCTCACCAGTCAATTCCTTTTTTCTCAGAATGTACCCGACTGTTGATTTTGCTACTCCAAGCATGTCTGCTATCTTTCTGATGGATTTTTTCTTTTTTTTCAGCCTCAGGATGTTCTGCTTCACCTCAATTGAGAGTTCCTTAGACCGCATGTTGTCTGGTCACAGCAACAGCTTCCAAATGCAAAACCACACACCTGTAATCAACCCCAGACCTTTTAACTACTTCATTGATTACAGGTTAACGAGGGAGACACCTTCAGAGTTAATTGCAGCCCTTAGAGTCCCTTGTCCAATTACTTTTGGTCCCTTGAAAAAGAGGAGGCTATGCATTACAGAGCTATGATTCCTAAACCCTTTCTCCGATTTGGATGTGAAAACTCTCATATTGCAGCTGGGAGTGTGCACTTTCAGCCCATATTATATATATAATTGTGTTTCTGAACATGTTTTTGTAAACAGCTAAAATAACAAAACTTGTGTCACTGTCCAAATATTTCTGGACCTAACTGTATGCATATATATATATATATATATATATATATATATATATATATATATATATACACTGTATATACAGTGCCTACAAGTAGTATTCAACCCCCTGCAGATTTAGCAGGTTTACACATTTGGAATTAACTTGGCATTGTGACATTTGGACTGTAGATAAGCCTGGAGGTGTGAAATGCACTGCAGCAAAAAAGAATGTTATTTCTTTTTTAATTTTTTTTTTAAATTGTGAAAAGTTTATTCAGAGGGTCATTTATTATTCAACCCCTCAAACCACAAGAATTCTGTTTGGTTCCCCTAAAGTATTAAGAAGTATTTCAGGCACAAAGAATAATGAGCTTCACATGTTTGGATTAATTATCTCTTTTTCCAGCCTTTTCTGACTAATTGATCAATGTTCCTTTATTGCAGCTTGTGTCTACGCGTTTCAGGAGCTCTGCTCCCTTCATCAGGACATATAGCACAAAAAAAACATATATATGATATATGAGATATGTTTTTTTTGTTCTATATGTCCTGATGAAGGGAGCAGAGCTCCTGAAACGCGTAGACACAAGCTGCAATAAAGGAACATTGATCATCTCTTTGTCCTCCTTCCTGATGAACAGCGCGGCATAAACCCCTTCTCTATTGTTCTCTGCTATCAACCACGGGGGCTGCAGCAGATTTCATCTCTACAACATAAGCTTTCATAGTAGTTGTGACTGTCACAACTACTTAAGGTGAGTACATTCCCTTCATTTTTCCCCGGATATATACCGGGTAAGACCCTATTGCGCTTTTTCTTTCCACAGTTTATTTTTCTGACTAATTAAGACCCTCCCCAAACTTGTGAACAGCACTCATACTTGGTCAACATGGGAAAGACAAAGGAGCATTCCAAGGCCATCAGAGACAAGATCGTGGAGGGTCACAAGGCTGGCAAGGGGTAAAAAACCCTTTCCAAGGAGTTGGGCCTACCTGTCTCCACTGTTGGGAGCATCATCCGGAAGTGGAAGGCTTATGGAACTACTGTTAGCCTTCCACGGCCAGGACAGCCTTTGAACGTTTCCACCTGTGCCGAGGCCAGGCTTGTCCGAAGAGTCAAGGCTAACCCAAGGACAACAAGGAAGGCGCTCCGGGAAGATCTCATGGCAGTGGGGACATTGGTTTCAGTCAATACCATAAGTAACGTACTCCACCGCAATGGTCTCCGTTCCAGACGAGCCCGTAAGGTACCTTTACTTTCAAAGCGTCATGTCAAGGCTCGTCTACAGTTTGCTCATGATCACTTGGAGGACTCTGAGACAGACTGGTTCAAGGTTCTCTGGTCTGATGAGACCAAGATCGAGATCTTTGGTGCCAACCACACACGTGACGTTTGGAGACTGGATGGCACTGCATACGACCCCAAGAATACCATCCCTACAGTCAAGCATGGTGGTGGTAGCATCATGCTGTGGGGCTGTTTCTCAGCCAAGGGGCCTGGCCATCTGGTCCGCATCCATGGGAAGATGGATAGCACGGCCTACCTGGAGATTTTGGCCAAGAACCTCCGCTCCTCCATCAAGGATCTTAAGATGGGTCGTCATTTCATCTTCCAACAAGACAACGACCCAAAGCACACAGCCAAGAAAACCAAGGCCTGGTTCAAGAGGGAAAAAATCAAGGTGTTGCAGTGGCCTAGTCAGTCTCCTGACCTTAACCCAATTGAAAACTTGTGGAAGGAGCTCAAGATTAAAGTCCACATGAGACACCCAAAGAACCTAGATAACTTGGAGAAGATCTGCATGGAGGAGTGGGCCAAGATAACTCCAGAGACCTGTGCCGGCCTGATCAGGTCTTATAAAAGACTATTATTAGCTGTAATTGCAAACAAGGGTTATTCCACAAAATATTAAACCTAGGGGTTGAATAATAATTGACCCACACTTTTATGTTGAAAATTTATTAAAATTTAACTGAGCAACATAACTTGTTGGTTTGTAAGATTTATGCATCTGTTAATAAATCCTGCTCTTGTTTGAAGTTTGCAGGCTCTAACTTATTTGCATCTTATCAAACCAGCTAAATCTGCAGGGGGTTGAATACTACTTGTAGGCACTGTATGTATATATATATATATATATATATATATATGATAGTGTTTTTTATATATATATATATATATATATATATATATATATATATAAATCAATCAAGCAGTGTGGTGTGAGTGCGGCAAAAAACCCTTTCTCCTATACACCTCCATGTCTATACATCAGATAGGATACACTGGGACTGCTATATATACACATCACAGGAGACACTGGGGGCACATACATATGCCCCCAGCCCCTCCTGTGATGGAAATGCTCACAGCTCCATCTTTGATGTAAGTGTCCCCAGGCCCTCCTGTGTTGTGTATGTCCCCAGTGTCTCCTGTGATGTGTATGCCCCCAGCACTTCCTGTGATGTATATGCCCCCAGCATCTTCAATGTGATATATAATTTACAGGAGACTCTGGAGGAAAACGCAACACAAGAATGGCTGGGGGGCATACACAATGCAAGAGGGGCTGGGGGCACAGACATCACAAGAGGGGCTGGGGGGGCACAGACATCACAAGAGGGGCTTGGGGCACAGACATCACTGGGGGGCATACACAACGCAAGAGGGGCTGGATGGGCATACACAATGCAAAAGGGGCTGGGAGGCATACACAATGCAAAAGAGGCTGGATGCACAGACATCACAAGAGGGGCTGGGGGCACAGACATCACAAGAGGGGCTGGGGGCACACACATTACAAAAGGGGCTGGGCACAGACATCACAAGAGGAGCTGGGGCACAGACATTACAAGAGGAGCTGGGGCACAGCCATCACAAGAGGGGCTTGGGGACAGACATCACTGGGGGGCACAGACATCACGTGGGGCACAAACATCCCTTAGGGGGGCACATACATCACTGGGGGGAGCACAGGCATCACTGGAGGGAGCACAGACATTACTGGAGGGAGCACAGACATCACTGGGGGAAGCACATACATCATTTGGGGGCACAGACATCACTGAGGAAGCACAGACATCACTGGGGGGGCACAGACATCTCTGGGGGGACTGAGGGCACAGACAGCACTTTCAGGGCACAGACATCACTAAAGGGAACACAACACTGGGGGTGATACAAAGTATTGGGAGGGCACACGGCATGGGGGGTGGGATGCACAGCACTGGGGGGCTGCACACAGCACTTGCAGAGTCCTGACATCACTGGGGAGACCCAAACCTGGGGTGATACACAGCATGTGTGAGGGAGAACAAAGGACTGAGCGTTGCACACAACTCTGGGGGGTGGTACACAGAACTGGAAGGCCACAAAGCACTGGACAGGGCACAGAAGGCAGGCACCGGGCACACAGTGCCGGAAGGCAGAGGGTCGGGCACACCGCTCCGCAGGGCAGAGGGGCAGGCACACACCTCTTTGCACGCTAACACTGAACAGTGGGAGAGCCCATTGGTTCGCCCAAGCAATGCATGTGGTGATTTAAAGGGCCAGTGGCCTACAAAACCACAGTGGCGGACCTAGCACTGCAGCCCCTTAGAATCTGCCCGGTTCCCCACCCCTGATATACAGTCATGGCCGAAAGTGTTGGCACCTTTAAAATTGTTCCAAAAAATGAAGTATTTCTCCAAGAAAATTGTAACTACACATTTTGTTATACACGTTTTTTTCCTTAGTGAGTATTGGAGCAATACAAAAGAAACCAGAGAAATAATGGTAAATTGGACATAACTTTACACAAACCACCCAAAGTGGTCTGAGCAAAGTTTTTGGCACCTTTCCAAAATTGTGGGTAAACAACAGTATTTCAACCATATGATGGTCATTCAAACTCATCTATGGCAAGTAACAAGTGTGGGCAAAATGAAAATCACACCTGAAACCAGATAAAAAGATTGCATCAATCTTTGCATTGCGTACTTGTGTGTTTCACACTAAGCATGGAGAACAGAAAAATAAGAACTGAGGCTTTGAGAACCAAAATTGTTGAAATATATCAACAATCGCAAGTCTACAAGTGCATCTCCTGAGATCTTGATGTTCCTTTGTATACGGTGCACATCATAATCAAGAGGTTTACAACCCATGGCACTGTAGCTAATCTCCCTGAATTTTGACAGCAGAGAAAAATTAATGTAAGGTTGCAATTCAAAATAGTCCAGATGGTGGATAAGCAGCCTCAATCAAGTTCAAGAAATGTAAGCTGTTCTACAGGCTGAGGGAGCACCAGTATCAGTGCAAACTAGCTATCAAAATTTGAATGAAATGAAGCACTATGGCAGGTGACTCAGAAGGACCCAACTACTGAAACAGAGACGTAAAAAAGCTAGACAGCAGTTTGCCAAAATGTACATGTGTAAAACACAATCCTTCTGCGAAAGTATCTATTGGACAGATGAGACCAAGATAGAGCTTTTTTGGTAATGCACATCATTCTACTGTTAAATAAAAATGGAATGAGGCCGACAAAGAAAACAACACAATACCTACAGTTAAATATGGTGAAGGTTCAAAGATGTTTTGGGGTTGTTTTTCTGCCTCTAGGACTGGGTGCCCTGACTGTGTGCAAGGCATCATAAAATCTTAAAATTACCAAAGGATTTTGGGTTGTAATGTAGTGCTAAGTGCTGGAGAGCTCTGAAGTGGCAGCAATGAGTCTGGATCTAAATCCCATTGAACACCTCTGGAGGGATCTTCAAATTGCTGTTGGGAAAAGGCACCTGTGAGGAAATAGGGATATATTCTACTGTATCAAGCCATATTCCTATAGCAGCCATCTTGTCCAGATACAACCATATCTCCCTCCTAGGAGAAGCCCACACCTTTTTTAAGGCCTAAGGAGGCTTCAATTAGTAGGCTAATTAACCTGAGGGAATTGTCTTTTAGACAGATTTTGGGACACAAGGTAAGCTCCTATGAAACAGAGATTAGGTGAGGTGGTAGGCCTGAGAACAGTCAGGCAAAAGAAGACCCCCCCTCTGTGACGCTGCAGAGAAGTGACAAACTAATTAGAGAAGTCATTTACAACTTAGGCTGGGTTCACACATAGCGACAATGACGTCGCTGTTACGTCACCATTTTCTGTGACGTAACAGCGACCTTGTATGTCGCTGTTATGATCGCTGCTTAGCTGTCAAAAACAGTGATGCAGCAGCGATCATAACGTCGCTACATGTGCAGAGAGCAGGGAGCCGCGCACACTGCTTAGCGCTGGCTCCCTGCTCTCCTAGCAACAGTACACATCGGGTTAATTATCCCGATGTGTCCTGCAGCTACATGTGCAGAGAGCAGGGAGCCGCGCACACTGCTTAGTGCTGGCTCCCTGCTCTCTTAGCTACAGTACACATCGGGTTAATTAACCCGATGTGTCCTGCAGCTACATGTGCAGAGAGCAGGGAGCCACGCACACTGTTTAGCGCTGGCTCCCTGCTCTCCTAGCTACAGTACACATCGGGTTAATTAACCCGATGTGTACTGCAGCTACATGTGCAGAGAGCAGGAGCCGGCAGCACAGGCAGCGTGAGAGCGGCGGAGGCTGGTAACGAAGGTAAATATCGGGTAACCACCTTGGTTACCCGATGTTTACCCTGGTTACAGCTTACCACAGCTGCCAGACGCCAGCTCATGCTCCCTGCTCGCTTAATTTCGTCGCTCTCTCGCTGTCACACACAGCGATCTGTGCGTCACAGCGGGAGAGCAACAATAAAAAAAACAAACCAGGGCTGTGTGTAACGAGCAGCGATCTCACAGCAGGGGCCAGATCGCTGCTCAGTGTCACATACAGCGAGATCGCTAATGACGTCACTTCTGCGTCACAAAAACCGTGACTCAGCAGCGATCTCAGCAGCGATCTCGCTGTGTGTGAAGCACCCCTTAGACTGAGAGGTTCCGGGAATAAATCTTTATTATCTCATGAGCCGTGCTTTCTATAAACATGTCAAGCAGAAATATCGCATCCAGACATTCAGACGATCCTAGCACATATTTTATATAGGTGTGGGACCTCTGTAGGTTTCCCAAACTTGATATTGGGCAGTGGGATACCAGCAAACTAATCATGTGTCATATCATTGTGAAGATAAAATCATAACTGAAAATATGAAACCATTGTCATCCTCCTACGACATTCCCAGGCAAAGCTATGGACAATAATAACTTCGGTCATCTCATATCTCAACTCAGGGAGGTGGGAACTATAGGACATCCCAGGGGCACGTGATGGGTGTGAGATGGACAGGCCAGGGACAGACCTCGTACTGTATAAAAATTTCCCATCTCTTCTGCCTATTGGTATTCATCTGAAGGACATAATTTTATCACAGCCAGCGTATACTCTGAAACTGGGCGGCTCCATGCGGTCCCTTGTGGCGCCATCACCACTACAATAACTGATCACATGTGTCTGTAACTCTGTGTATTCCATGGATCTTGTACTTGCATTCTGACATATATATTCTGGAAATTCTATCTTGTTTATATTGAAGTATCTAGTGTGCCCTTAAGGCGATTAAATATATATGTTGCAATGGGTAAAAACAGGCATTCTATAGAATACATAGGCAATGTATGCAATGCCGGAAATCGGTTGTCAAAGTATGAAATATATCAAATGTTCATACATTTCCTAGTAATTTTATAGAATACCTAAATGACAAACAGGCGTAGTGTAGAATACTACAGGGGTGGTCCGTCCAAAAGAAGGTAGACAGAGCAGGCAGCAGCAGATCTGTGAAACTGGCTCAGTTGCCCTTAGCATCCAAAAGTAGGTGGACAGAGCAGGCAGCAGCAGATCTGTGAAACAGGCTCAGTTTCCCTTAGGCCCCCTTAACACTTCCGTGAAAAACACGCACGTGTGTTACGGGCCATTTTTCGGGTCCGTATCCCGTTTTTGTGTCCATTTTTATGGTCCGTGTGGCATCTGTGTGAATTGCGTATGCTAGCCGTGTTTGTGTGTAGAACGTCCGTGTGTGCGTGTAGAATTAACGTGTATGTGTACGTGGAATGTCCGTGTGTAATGTCCGTGTGTGTGATGCACAATGTCGTTTATAAATGTCGGCTGACAGCCGACAGAGTTGCGCGATGAGAATGAACTCGGGTAAACTTCACCCGACTTCATCCTCATACCGCGGCTCTGTCTGTGTCGAGTACTGATTAGCGGTCACCTGTGAAGGATCCCCCGAGTGACTGAAGTTTCCCCCCCTCTCTCATACTCACCGATCCCCGATCCCCGGCGCGGCGCTGCACGGCATTCATACTGCTGCGGCGGCTTTTACTATTTTGAAAAAGCCGGCTGCTCATTAAACAATCTCGTATTCCCTGCTTTCCCCGCCCACTGGCGCCTATGATTGGTTGCAGTGAGACACGCCCCCACGCTGAGTGACAGGTGTCTCACTGCACCCAATCACAGCAGCCGGTGGGCGTGTCTATACTGTGCAGTAAAATAAATAAATAATTAAAAAAAACGGCGTGCAGTCCCCCCCAATTTTAATGCCAGCCAGATAAAGCCATACGGCTGAAGGCTGGTATTCTCAGGATGGGGAGCTCCACGTTATGGGGAGCCCCCCACCCTAACAATATCAGTCAGCAGCCGCCCAGAATTGCCGCATACATTATATGCGACAGTTCTGGGACTGTACCCGGCTCTTCCCGATTTGCCCTGGTGCTTTGGCAAATCGGGGTAATAAGGAGTTAATGGCAGCCCATAGCTGCCACTAAATCCTAGATTAATCATGTCAGGCGTCTCCCCAAGATTCCTTCCATGATTAATCTGTAAATTACAGTAAATAAACACACACACCAGAAAAAAATCCTTTATTAGAAATAAAAAACACAAACAAATACTCTGGTTCAACAATTTAATCAGCCCGAAAAAGCCCTCCATGTCCGGCGGAATCCAGGATGGTCCAGCGTCGCTTCCAGCTCTGCTGCATGGAGGTGACAGGAGCTGCAGAAAACACCGCCGCTCCTGTCAGCTCCACGCCGCAACTGAAGACAGCCGCGCGATCAGCTGAGCTGTCACTGAGGTTACCCGCTGTCACTGGATCCAGTGATCACGGACACGCGCACACGGACTTAATGAAATAACGCACGTGTGACCACAATCATAGATTAACATTGGTGCATGTTTGTCCGTGTCTCCGGTATATACGGAAACGGAACAAACACGCACGTGTTTCACGGACGTGTGAAGGGGGCCTTAGGATTAAAATGCCATTGTAGCCTCCCGTGATGCAACAAATAGTCAGGAATGATACTTCTGATTCCTTTTTTTTTCCCAGCAAAGATATCCTGTTGTTCATTTTGCACATTTTTGCGGATGCCAGTAATGGCGTTACAATGTGTATAACAAAACATGTGCAATTGCAATAATTTACTGAGAGAAATACTTCATTTTCTGGAACAATTTGAAGGGTGCCAAAACTTTTGGCCATGACTGTATAAGACTTAAAAATTAAGATTTAAACAGTGTGGGACATTTATTATCAGAAAGAACATAGTTTTTACTATTTGAATACTGTTATTTAATAGACAACAAGTAAAGAAAATAATCCAGCATCCAGCCCGATTGTAGAATAAAAAGATTTTTTGAGTCTTTATTGAAACATCAATAAAAAAGCCATAAATATGGCATGGTGCAAACCACATAGAAGACGCGTTTCGGACGTCACAGCGTCCTTGATCACTAGTGTTGAGCGATGCTCGAGTTGAACGGTTTGCCAATTTCAAATTCGAGTGATTTTGAGCGGTGTTCGAGTCATTCGTTGAACTCGAACGATTTGCTTAAAGCTCGGCAGTTCGAGTTACCGTTCGAGAACGGTTCGATCACCAAAAGCGTGGCTTTTCACATTAAGTATGTGCGCACATTGCGTATCTGCATGTGTCCTGCATCCCCAGCACAATCCCTCTCTCTTTCCTACTCACCGATCATGGGGGCGATGCTGCACGGCTGTCACAAAGCTCCGGCGGCTTTTCCTCTTTTGAAAATGGCTGCCGCATCATTATTCAATCTCGCATTCCCTGCCTTCCCCGCCCACCGGCGTCCATGATTGGTTGCAGTCAGACACGCCCCCACGATGAGTGACAGCTGTCTCACTGCAACCAATCACAGCCGCCAGCGGGCGGGTCTATATCGTGCAGTAAAATAAATTAAATAATAAGAAAAAAAAAAACCTGCGGTTCGCCCCAATTTGGATACCAGCCAAGATAAAGCCACACGGCTGGAGGCTGGTATTGTCAAGATGGGAAGCAACACGTTATGGGGAGCCCACCACCCGAACAATATCACCCAGCAGCCGCCCGGAATTGCCGCATCCATTAGATGCGACAGTCCCGGAACTCTATCCAGCTCATCTCGAATTGCCCTGGTGCGGTGTCAATCGGTGTAATAACGGGGTTAATCATGGCAGGCGTCTCCCTGAGATACCTTCCATGATTAACCTGTAAGTGAAAGTAAATAAACACACACAAAGAAAAATCCTTTATTTGGAATAAAAGACAAAAAAACACCCTTTTTCACCATTTTATTAAAATCCCCAAACACCTCCAGGTCCGGCGTAATCCACAGAGGTCCTACGATGCATCCAGCTCTGCTACATGAAGCTGGTAAGAACGCCGTAGAACACGAGCGCTCTGTGTCAGATCAACGAAGCAATGAAGTGAGCCGCGCTGTCAGCGGGGATGTCACTGAGGTAATGCCTGCGTGTGCGGTGATAATGGGGGTTGTAGTGCCTGTGTGTGCAGTGATGATGGGGGTTGTAGTGCTTTTGTGTGTGGTGATGATGGGGGTTGTAGTGCCTGGGTGTGCGGTGATGATGGGGGTTGTAGTGCCTGCGTGTGCGGTGATGATGGGGGTTGTAGTGCCTGCGTGTATGCAAGGGTGAGTCCGGTACTGCCGGTGTTTGCCCGCCCATCCACCCATTCATCCATCCATCCACCCATCCATCCATCCGCCCATCCATCCATCCATCTGCCCATGCATTTATCCATCCGCCCACCCATCCATCCATCCGCCCATCTATCCGCCCATCCATCCATCCATCCGCCAATCCACCCATCCATCCATCTATCTGCCTATCCATCCATCCGCCCATCCATCCATCCTTACAGCTGAACAATCTGCTTCTGGATTCTCTACTGCAGTATAGAGGTCAAGATTACCAAATCTTCCTATGCTTTTCATTAGAAGAAGTGGCTCAATGGAAAGAGCAACTGCCTAAGGAGAGTTAGAGCACAAGTTGGAATCCTGGCCGTCCCGGTAAAGAAGTTAATTTATTTTTAAATTATAATCATTATTTATTTATAATTTAATTTAATTATGAACTGAGGGGAGGAGCCAGACATCAGCTGTGAGCCGCGGGACACACCTCTAAAATTGGAGCAGTTCACGGAATGAGGCTGCATTGCTCTCTCCTCTCTCTCCTCTCTCTCCTCTCTCTCCCCTCTCCTCTCTCTTTCTTCTCTCTCTCCTCTCTATTTTCTCTCTCTCCCTCTTCTCTCTCTCCTCTCTCTATTCTCTCTCTCTCCTCCCTCTCGTCTCTCTCTTCTCTTTCGCCTCTTTCTCCTCTCTTTCTCTCTTCTCTCCCTTTTTCTCTCTCTTTTCTCTCTCTTCTCTCTCTCTTCTCTTTCTCCTCTCTTTCTCTCTTCTCTCTCTCTTTCTCTCTCTTTTTCTCTCTCTTTTTCTCTTTTTTTCTCTCTCTCTTCTCTGTCTCTTTTTCTCAGCCTCACTTTTTCCTCTCTCTCTCTTCTATCTCTCTTCTCTCTCTCTCTCCCTTCTCTCCTCTTCTCTCTCTCCCTCTTTCTCCTCTCCTCTCCCTCTCTTCTCTCTCGCTCTCTTCTCTGTCTCTCTCTCTTCTCTCTCTCACTCTTTCTCTCCATCTTCTCTGTCTTTCTTCTCTCTCTCACTCTCTCATCTCTCTCTTCTCTTCTTTCTCTTTCTCTCTCTTCTCTCCTCTACTCTCTCCTCTCTTTTTCTCTCTCTCTTTCTCTCTCTTTCTCTCTCTCTTTTTCTCTCTTTTTCGCTCTCTCTTTTTCGCTCTTTTTCTCTGTCTCTTTTTCTCTCTCTTGTTCACCCTCTTTCTCTCTCCCCTCTCTCTCTCTTCTCTCTTTCTCTTCTCTCCTCTTCTCTCTCTCTACTCTTTTCTCTCTCTGTTCTCTCTCTCTTTTCTCTCTCTTTTATCCCTCTTTTCTCTCTCTTTTCACTTTCTCAGACCTGGTGATGATCAGCTGATGCAGTCACCTGACGGAATCAGCTGACACTATAAGTCGAGCGGTGAGGCCGGCTTTTTACCACCCAGCCAGCTAAACTATCAGCTGCTGCTGCCGGACAGAAGTGTGTAGATTGTTTGGGGTTTTTTTCAATAATGCATCAGCTGATTGTATAAAAGCCATTTATACAATCAGCTGCTGTGTCATGTGATTCAGGCCCTTGAACCTGACACATCATCTGATCGCTTTGCCTTCCAGCAAACCGATCAGATGATATTGGATCTGGATTGGACAGCGCGGGAACCTTGACCCAGGATTACTGCGGAGGGGGGGTTATTTATTTCAATAAAGATGGAGTCACTAATTGTGTTGCGTTTTATTTCTAATAAAAATATTTTTTTGTGTGTTGTGTTTTTTTTATCTGTACTAGAAATACATGGTGGCCATGTCTAATATTGGCGAGACACCGTGAATTTCGGGCTTAGGGCCAGTTGATAATATACAGCTAGCCCTTACCCCATTATTACCCAGCGAGCCAACCGTCACCAGTGCAGCTGGAAGAGTTGGATATAGCACCAGAAGATGGCGCTTCTATGAAAGCGCCATTTTCTGGGGTGGCTGCGAATTGCAATTCACAGCAGCGGTGCCCAGAAAGCTTGGGCACCCTGCGCTGTGGATTCCAATCCCCAGCTGCCTAGTTGTACATGGCTAAACACAAAAATTGGGCGAAGCCCACGTCGGTTTTTTTTTTTAAATTATTTCATGAAATTCGTGAAATAATTAAAAAAAAAGGGCTTCCCTATATTTTTGGTTCCCAGCCAGGTACAAATAGGCAGCTGGGGGTTGGGGCAGCCCGTAGCTGCCTGCTGTACCTGGCTAGCATACAAAAACATGGAGAAGCCCACGTAATTTTTTTGGGGGGCAAAAAACTCCTGCATACAGAGCCTTGTAATTCTGAAGCTGCTGTCTGTTGTCTGTCTGTATGGAGGAGAGCAGACAGAAACGGCCCGTCGACGAGTAGGCTTCACCGCCTACCCCAGGCTTTATACTAGCATAGATGGTCCCTGGCACATGCAAGACGATGACATCTGTGCCTAGTGGTGTAGTCAGATACCCATGCAGGTTGTCTAGCACACAGACCACGCTGATGTAACACAGTTTTGAATGGTCTGACGTAACACTTATGTACGTCTCACTTTCCTTAACACTAGAAGTCCCAGGAATTTCGAGCTCCATAGGGTTTCAATGGTAGAAATGTTAAATGACCCCTCTCTGGGACTTCTAGTGTTAAATGTGCCTGGAATTGTGTGGCATTCATCATTGAGTTCCTAAGGGCATTGTTCACAATGAAGCAGTCATCAGTGTGGGATGTAATCAAAGGACATCTACTTCTATGCCTTTCTGTGACTCTTCCAGTCTCTTTACATCTCTGTTGCAACCCGCTGATGACACTCTGCACTCAATGGCCACTTCCATCTGAGAAAATCCTGCTTGAAACCTTGTAATGGTGTAGTACTATTGATTAATTGTTAGCTGTCGTCTTGGTCTCATGATGTGAAAATGTGAACAGAATGAGGAGGACTATTTGAATAGCTATTCTTAATGTACCCCAAAATATATTGAGCGATTAATGGATCAAACACCTGTTGTGAGTTTTGCCATTAAATAGAATCTGTCAGCAGGTTTTTGCTATGCAATGTGAAGCCAGCATGCTGTTGAGGTTAACACAGAAAGTTCAGGCATGCTTGTTCTGTAACAGTTGGATCTTTTGTTTATTTGCTATGTTTGTTTAAGCAGGACCCTTCTCATTACAGGACTAGAAACTGTGCAGGACAGTGGACTAAACCTAAAAATTCAGATTGTGTCAGAATGGCTGGAGCTAGTAGTCTAAGTAATACACCATTGGATTCAGAATCTCCATTCATACAGATACTCTTTAAGCTCCTAGTTAGATAACAGCAAGTTGTTAAAAAAAAGTACTGAAACATTGAACAGTGTGCATTTTAGGATCATCCTGAAATTTCACCCGAAAGGTAAATATCCCTAACTTTTTGTGAGTAGTACACATCCATTACATTAGACTCGGTTTTGAGACAGTGATGCAACTCAATCTTATCAGAACTTATGTAAAAACCCATCATTTGCAATTAATTTGTTTACCAAATAGTCCCAGGCACTGGTCTTGGGCTGATTTACAATTTTACATTGTGATGTGGAGTCTGAACAGACAGCTGCACCTGTCCATCACAACAGCGATGTGCTTAACATGTGGGAATAATCCAATTGGAAACAATTTAATCAGTTTTCTCATCAGTTTCTATACAGAATTTTTGTTAAATTTGGTATGTAAACTACAGAGCACTAGATATTTGTTAGCTAAAAATACCCTATGCTTTAATGTATTTTTAAACATTTCATGATTGAACACTGCACTCTGGCTTTTGGCATCGCTGTTTAAAAAGAGTGGTGTACGAATTTTTTTTTTTAAATACTAAAATGTCAGCCATAAATTCAACAACTGAATTAGCAGAAAATACATTTACTACACACACAGAGATAAATCTGCGGCAGATCTGTGGTTGCAGTGAAATTGTGGACAATCAGTGCCAGGTTTGTGGCTGTGTACAAATGGAACAATATGTCCATGATTTCACTGCAACCAAAGATTTATCCCTGTGTGTGACAGGGCCTTTACTGGTATTCACATTCAAATATTTTTTATTGTATTGATAGGAATTTTCACTCCCTGTTAGGTGCCAGACCAATTTTTCCTGTATGCCAGGACAATTGTGCTGATATCAATATTGTGGTGAAGCAAAGACAAAATTCTCACCTCATTATGTTATGCTGGAAGCATAAAATCCTCTTAAGCCTTTAAGCAATGAGGTGGTAGGAAGCAGCCTCTCTTTCTCAAAAATCCAGTGTAAAGGTTTGCTCACACGACCGCATAAATCGGATCGCACTCGGACCAATGTTATTCAATCCGGCTAACGACCAATTTTTTTTTTTTCACTTAAAATCTATGAGCAAAAATAATCGCAGCATGCTGCAATTTCACTATGACATTGGATGTGTCTCATCCATTCAAGTCTAAAGGGTACTTTACATGCTGCGACATCGCTACCGATATATCGTTGGGGTCACGTCGTTAGTGACGCACATCCGGCGCCAGTAGCGACATCGCAGCATGTGACACAAATGAGCAAAGATCAATGTGCATAAAAGCGTGAAAAATCGTTGCTCGTTGACACGTCGTTCATTTCCTTAATATCGCTGCTGCCACAGGTCCGATGTTGTTCGTTGTTCCTGCGGCATAACACATCGCTATGTGTGACACCGCAGGAACGACGAACATCTCCTTACCTGCGTCCACCGGCAATGCGGAAGGAAGGAGGTGGGCGGGATGTTATGTCCCGCTCATCTCCGCCTCTCCATTTCTATTGGACGGCCGCTTAGTGACATCGTGGTGACGTCGCTGTGACGCCGAACACACCTCCCCCTTGAGGGAGGGATTGTTCGGCAGTCACAGCGACGTCGCTGACAAGGTATTTGCGTGTTATATATAAGGATAAGGCTGCACATCAAACTTAGATAATGGTATAATGCCTCAAGCATATGGAAAAATATTGGAATATACAATGAAAAATGCTACTTGCTAATTTGAACATGTGAATAATGAATTGCATACCTGCCATGAATATAAGGAAAAAGGAGATATTTAGCAATCGCATTGATCAATGTAACTGAGCCCCAAGACCTCGTCAAGGTATATCTCTATATTGGGTTCCCTAGCTCTGTGACCCTAACTGTGTGTCATCTCATTGCATTTAAAAACTGCTGTGGGTGGAGAGGGGTAACTAAGGACTTTCTTATATAGGAGATGGAAAAAACATGGCCGAAAGGGGCGGAGCTGTGTTCACATTCAGAAAAAAACTACATATAACTGAATAGGATAACTGAAGTGAGCACTAATATATATATATATTATGAGTGCAAGCCAAAAATACATACTATATATAAGGATAAGGCTGCACATCAAACTTAGATAATGGTATAATGCCTCAAGCATATGGAGGTCTTGGGGCTCAGTTACATTGATCAATGCGATTGCTAAATATCTCCTTTTTCCTTATATTCATGGCAGGTATGCAATTCATTATTCACATGTTCAAATTAGCAAGTAGCATTTTTCATTATCTAAGTTTGATGTGCAGCCTTATCCTTATATATAGTATGTATTTTTTGGCTTGCACTCATAATATATATATATATATTAGTGCTCACTTCAGTTATCCTATTCAGTTAAAGGTATGTGCGTGTGACGCTGCCGTAGCGATAATGTTCACTACGGCAGCGAGCACCAAATGTCGCACATACGACGGGGGTGGGTGCTATCGCGCTCAACATCGCTAGCGATGTCGCAGCGTGTAAAGCACCCTTAAGGGTGCTTGGAACTCTTCAGACATCTGAGTGCAGTTTACTTTTTGACACAATGGAGAAGACAGAGAAATTTTGTTCCCCATCTCCTCACTATGTGCTCCGATTCTCTCAAATGAGAGGGAATCGGAACACACTATGACTACACTTGGATCAAGCTTTGATCAGTGTCATTAGGTTAGGTACGAGTGCTATCTTTGAAAAAATTGAATACTTTTACATGAAAAACTGATGTATGAAGGAGCCCTAATTCATAAATAGGCTAGGTCCTCCAATGTGAGGCACTTGTTGTAGGCGCACTCTGCTCCAGTAAGGCTGGCTTCACATCTGCGTTGTTTCAACGCAAACGGACTCCGTCACTAATGTTTACAGTTCATTTATTTACAGTGGAAGTGCGACAGCATGACTCATGCACTACCCGCATGTGTCCACATGGTGTCGCGCTTACACTGTAAATAAATGAACTGTAATACAGTAGTGACGGAGTCCGTTTGCGTGAAAATAGCGAAAGTGTGAGTGGGGCCTTAGTTGATAGAGAACATAACTTCATTCAATGCTTCAACAATACATTTCCAAAAATGCTAAAAACGCCCAGACTAAGCCTTGCCTTTCATATTTTTGCAGCAGACATGAGTATGTGATATGACCCAATTACAGTATCATGTGTGGCTACATGTAAAATGAGTTATTCAATCTAATTATAATTCAAGAGGGCTCAAAAGAAATAAAAAATACTTAGTTTTAATAAAATGATCAAATTTGAAGCAAAAAAGGCAAACGTCAGCTGTTTAGAATCTACAGTGCACTATTATTTCGCAGAAATTGCTGTATTTTAATGCCCTGACACAACGGGCCAAGGAAACTATTTCAATTCAACCTCTAACAGTTTTGGATCACTACTCTAAATATCAGTAACTTCCATTAGCACTAATTAAACAGACATCATGAATTGAATTTTTATGGTACAATATTCACTATAGTTGCAATTTGTCTTCTTAAAAGGTCATAATGAATAAATTATTTTCGTTAACAAATGTACAGTAAACGTAAAAGCAAGTACAAGAACAAGAGACAAGTGTAATACATCTAATCGACTATTATACCTTGCCTTGTCCCAATTTAATTCATAGTCTGCTTATTTTTGGAATATAAATTGGGACTCCACTTAGGCTGGGTTCACATATATCAACTGCCTCAAACACCGTGATCAGGACTTATAATGCCATGAACCGATCCGCTGCACAGGTGGTGATGATCCAAATGCAAAGAATGGGATCAATTCTCCCATCAGTTTCCATCCATGTTTTACTTAAATGGAAACTACAATGCAATGCCAGATATATGTGAAAGGGATCTATGAAGAATGCAGGAGACATATTTAAGCTGAAGCCTCACACATAGTTACTTACATAGTTACATAGTTACTTAGTTTGAAAAAAGACCTAGGTCCATCTAGTTCAACCTTCCACACAAACTGAAGTTTTGCAGGTATGGATTCTGCATTCATTTACAATCTTTTCAATCCTTTCTCTGAGACCTCATTCAGACGTTCATTTTTTGCATTTTACAGATCGCACTCATACCCACAATAATGAATGGGCTCATTGACATGTGCAAAATTGCGGAAAAATGTCCGATTTAGAACCAAATGATAGATCATAATCAGCAATTCAAATCTGTGGGTCAATAGAAAAATGTGGTAAAAATGTTGTGGACTATTAGGGAAAGAATAGAGAAACATTTTGTTTTCTTCATGAGAAAAACATATGACACTCGGATTGAGCTTAAGGCTATGTGCCCACGGGAGCTTGTTTCTGCGGATTTTGCCGCGGAAAACCTGCGGATTTTTCTGGATTTTCCACTTTTTAGCACGTACAGTCACTCCCCATGTTATCCTATGTGACATGGGGAGTGCTGTGTCCACGCTGCGGAAAGTGCGGCTGCCGAACATGCTGCGGATGTAAGCATCAGCATGTATAATTGCATGTCAATTATTCGTGCGGAATTACCTGCAGATGTCCCGGCCCTCCGCTATGGAGATAAGAGGCCGGGACATCCGCAGGTAAGCCACATGAATGTCCGCATGTTTCCCGCAGCTATTCCGCTGTAATCTAGCAGCTAAAAATAGCTGCAGACGCCGGCGGGCAGCTGCAGGAAACATGCGCTCGTACCTGCGGATACATCCACAGGTACGAGCGCCCGTGGGCACATAGCCTCAGGGTTCTTTTCCACTTGCGTACCGCTTCCGATGTGGGAGCGCACTGGGTAATAAAGGGGTTAATACCAGCCTTGTATTCACAGCTGGAACTAAGCCCGAAATTGGTGTCACTCCAAATTAGACATGGCCACTGTGAATTTCTAGTAAACAGTAAAAAAAAAAACACAACACAGAGAATTTTTTTTATTATTAGAAATAAAACAAAAAAACATTTAGTCTCCATTTTTATTATAAAAAATTCCTTTGTCCGACGTAGTCCACAGGGAGAGCCATGTCAACTCTGCTTCATCACTCTGTAAAGACAAGCGTCTCTACATATAGAAAAGCAGGGAGAGCCATGTCAGCTCTGCTACATTGCTTTGTACAGAGCGAGAAGCAGGCTGACAGTGAGGATATAATTCCACTTGCGTCTCTCATCGGTATCCGCCGGTATGGCCTGACGCTCTCTGGACAGGAGCACCTAACAGCTGCATGGAAATACATGCAACCGACCGCAGGACATATCGCGGGACCTGTAAGTATAATGACAATGTTTATTATCAACTATATTCTTTATTTTACAACTCCCCCGCCCCATCCCATAACTGTAAAGCCCGAGTTCGGTGATCTGACGCAAGTTCGCGTTATCTCGATCTTTACAAAACGATCAGGCGAGGCCCCAATTCTGAAATTGTGGGGATTACCCATATCACTACAATCCAAGCCATTTAGTACACTGACAGAGGTGTCACATATATTTCATACAATTAATAACCTATGAGGAATGCCATTGTGCCAAGTGTGTACAATCCTGCAGATTATTTCTAAAACTCACAAAAATGAATTCTTCTCTTCCATTATGCTATATACAGCTCTTTGCTCAAGATCCCATCTGCGCACCTGCCACCTCCGGCACATTAATATCCCAGCAGCGGACTTAAGGCCTCTTTCACACGTACGTGCCTCCTGTACGTGTTTGGAAGTTTTCTCACGTACCAGAGACACGTACACACGTAGACTTATGCATTCGTATGGTTTTGGACACACGTAAGTATTTTCGCATGGAACGTGTGTCCGTTCCGTACTTGCGTGTGTCCGTGTGTTTCTCACGGCAACATGTCCGTTTTCTCTACGGCATCACGGGTGTCACACAGAGCGCAAACGTGTCACATGTAATGCAAACGGACCACACGGATGTGTTCCGTGTGACACGCACCGGAGAAAAGACATGTGTCTGTGAGAAAAAAAAACAAAACTCTACTCACCTTCTCCAGCCCTGCAGTCTCTGCCGCTGCTGTCACTTTCTGCTGACCGCCACTCATTATGCTCATTGAATATTCACTTCACTGCGGCTGGAAGCAGCAGCAGCGGGGAGTCGGCAGGGCTGGAGACCGAAGATCAACACCACGGACAGTGACGCCAGGGACAGGTGAGCAGAAAGTTCATGTTCTCCGTGTGTTATCACGGATAACACACGGAGAACACACGTAGCCCATAAACACATCTCACGGAGGGCAAAACGCACCTCTGACACGTCGGTGAAAAGCGTGCATGGTTTTTCATGAACGTGTGAAAGAGGCCTAAGGAAAATGGCACCAGGAGGTGGCACGTGCGCAGATGAGATCTCGGCTTGTCTTTGAGCCGTGAGCTCAATCTGCACATGTGCTGACTCTGACTTCCATTTCTTTGATGCTTGCACTGCCGGCAGAGCGTCTGTGACACTTGCCGCACCGCCATGTTCCACACAGCCGCTGCAGCCCCAGCACAGCTGACCCAGCACCAGCATAGTTGCTCCAGCGCAGCCGCCACCGCCGACAGTTTCTGGGACAGCATCTATGACACCCGCTAACTGTGTAGCGCCCCTAAACCCTTCAGGGCACTACAAGGTACTGCATCCTGCCAAAGATGTAGGGCCTTCCCCCAGGGACCTGGAAGACCAGTGCCGGTAACAGCAAAGTGTTGCGGATGGGGGCTAGGGCCGCTGCAGGGGCTGCTCGAATCTGGGTTCATTACTGCGGCTCGAGTAGTGGCCGGACCCGGGCTCGCGCAGCTGTCTGCCCTCACAACCGTAAGAAGGGAGTATTTACAGGGGATGGTTTTGTCGGTGACGCCACCCGTGGGTTGCGATGACAGCTGGTAGCACCGCCGCTGCCTGGTGAGGGGGCGCCCGGGGCTGATGTAGTGGGGCAGCAGGGTGGAATCCCCTCCATGGGTAGGGGAGGTGTAGTCCCGGGGCCCGGGTACATGGGAGCAATGGCTGCTGGAGGGGACGTGCCAGGTTGGACCGGGGGTAAATGGTGTACTCACAGTTCAAAGAATCGCACACAAGTCCAGTGGTAAACCAAATTGCCAGTGACCGGTCGCCTCCGGCGGGTGTATTTGGGTCCCACACCCGAGTGTAGCAAACATGGGTCCCTTCCTCCTGCACTTAGTGTTTGTGTCTTCACTGGGACAACTCCGCTTGGAACGGGGAAGTACACTCCCGGTACTGTGTATGTTGGGAGCTGTGGCCTGCGAAATCTGACCCTTGGGATTACTGTGGGTTCTGACGGACACCCTATGTCCCGCGTTGGGCTGCCGTTTTGCTCTCTGGGCTTCTGTGGAACAAGGCCTGAAACCTTGTCCCCGGCTGCTCAATTAACAAGGGGGCTTGCAACTGTCCTCGTCCTAGGGTCCAGGTACCCCCACTGTGCACGGCCTCCGGACCGGATTTCCGGTGTTACAACCCTGCCCCGGTCCTATTTAGGTCTCCCTCGACCGGATCTCCATCGCCTGTGGTCCTGCTTGCCATCTGCCACCTAGTCCAGTAGTCCAGGGTCCCCAACCCACTGCACTGCCACACTCCTCCACTGTCAACTGTCCAGACTAGACTTAAGGCCGCTTTACATGCTACGATTTATCTGCCGATCTCAGTAGCGATGTGACACGTCCAGATCGTAGTTTCGATTTGCCGAGATCGCACATGGGTCGTTTAGTAGCGGTCACACGTAACGATCTCACAAGCGACGCAAAATCGTTCAGCGATATATTGCTTGACCAAAACGGTCGTGTGGATGTTGTTCGTCGTTTGCAGGGTGTCAAACGTACCAATATGTCTGCTGCGTTCCAAACGATGGACAATATTTTGAAACCGAACGATGTATCAACGATCAACGATTTTCAACCTATTTGCGAAAGTTCGGAGTCGCACGTAGGTGTCACACACAACAACGTTGCTAACGATGCCGGATGTGCGTCACGGAATCCGTGACCACAACAACATATCGTCAAATAAATCGTAGTGTGTAACGCTGCCTTTAGACTACTGTGTTCCCGCCCCTGAAACCTCAGGACCCCTAGGTGGGCGCTCCCATCCGCCTGGTCCCGCCCACTGGTGTGTCCCTATTCTCATGATGGGGTGGCCAGGTTTTACTGGCTGTGTGGTGTACCTGGGTGTGGGTTTTGTGTTGTTGTGCCAAGGAGGATAGAGCATTGTACCTGAGAGATTTGTACAACCTCTGTAACTACCTGGTTTTGCCAGGGTATCACAAAAGCACATTATAATCCCAGTTTTCCCCCATCCACACAGACTGGTGACAGACTAGACTTGGACCCAATGGATGGCCACCCAGGGGTGGAGCCAATCCAGTCCAGTAGACAACGAACAGGTGGGAGGGGACAGACAGACATAGAGTTGGAGTGAGTAAGTGGAAGTGAGAGGAGACGGACGTAACTACTCTGACACGGGAGTGTGACGGCGACCTGAAGGCCCAAGCATGGTGCAGGGGAAAGAAGCTACCAGGTCATCAACCGCCACTGGGACTAAGGGAACCAGAGGTGAATACCAGCCTTCCTTTGGGTACCAGTTACCATCTACTGTGAGTAAAGAGAACTAGTTAGACAGCAACCCCTCGTGTGGCCTACCTTTCCTTCAGTGCCTAACTCTATCACCTATCCCCTGGGGCCCCGGCCCTACTTACGGAGGGCCTAACATCCAGGCTGCCATCACATCAGCCCCAATGGAAAGACTGTGCAGCGGTGGTTCCATCACCATAACCACAACCCGCAAGTGGCGTCACGACATAAACTTTAAACTTTATTAACTATTCCCCCATATATAACCTTTTTTTAAAAGCGCCCCCAGGGTCACGGAATCGAGCACCAGCCACGCAGTGACAAATCTCAGTAGTACACTTCCCGGGACCAAGTACCCCATAGCCCTGGGTGGCACAGCTTTTCTTGGCATCCCAAACAGGATTGGACTGGACTTATTAAAATGGATGACATGTGAGGATCCTGCCCAGAACTCCTGCAAGCGCGAATGGAAGGAGGCAGTGACCTAAGCCAGAAACTCCCGAAGTGCTCCAATCCCTGCGAGAGTGGTGAGAAAGAAAAACTCCAGGGGCTGCGCCATGGAGTGAGAGAATCCTAAGCGTGTGCGGAGGGAGATAGATGATCCAGCCGAGGATGATCAGTTCATACCAGTTCCCACCACCTTAGACTCGAAGGAGTCAAACTCAGCTTCCAGTAACCCCGGAGGCAGCGTGGCTCCTGCGTTTGGGGGGCAATGGCTGCCGTGCTCTCCTCATGATGCGTTCCATGCCTGAGATCTTGAAGCCGGATGAAGAGCCTGCCGCCAACTCAAATAGTGTCACACTCCCGACCTACCACCGATGTGACAAACCAGGACACTCTGCTTGTGTGTGTCCAATAGATGTCCAGAACCCCAGAGCAAAGACTGGTTCCGCAGTACAGCCTTACGTGCCAGCAAAGATTGCTGCAGAGATACCAGCCCCCGCTCTTGCAATAGCATCAGTCCCTCAGCTGCCACCAGGAGGAAGTAGAGGTGCGCGGGATCAGTGCACCCAAACCCAGAGTGCTGATCCCAGAAGGCCCATTGATCCAGAGGGCCCCTTTCCAGTACCCTGGTAGCTATGACCTGTTGTGCTACCTAATGTTTGTTTGTTTTTTTCCAGTTGATAATGCCTGAAAAATGTTGATTGATGTTGCATTTATCCAGTTTTCAATAATATTTGCTAATAAAAATGGACCCAGACTGCAGAATTGGCAGCAGTCAAAAACTGTAGCTATAAATAAGTTGCACCAGCTGTGCATACTACCGGAGTACCACTTTGCCAAAAAGGACCCCCATTGGCACCACCAATAGGGAGAGGAAAAGGTCACAGGAAGGGTCTGCGGCAGAGGCGGCTGAAACCCAGTCAACATGGAAACCGGTGACCTTCCTCCTAAGGGTTTTGGGACCAGGACCTTTGGGTGGTGGTTGATAGGGGAGTACTCCAGTTTTAAACATTTAAGAACGTGCCTCCCCTGCGCGGGAAGAATGTTTTAATGTTTTCCAAATGCAAAATTAAAAAAAAAAAATTAACTTTTGTTAACCTTTGCAGCTCAAGGACGTGCTGGAATTAACCAAGGGGGAATGTAGCGCCCCTGAACCCTTCAGGGCACTACAAGGTACTGCATCCTGCCAAAGATGCAGGGCCTACCCCCAGGCACCTGGAAGACCAGTGCCGGTAACAGCAAAGCACATTATAATCCCAGTTTTCCCCCATCCACACAGACTGGTGACAGACTAGACTTGGACCCAATGGATGGCCACCCAGGGGTGGAGCCGATCTAGTCGACTAGACAACGAACAGGTGGGAGGGGACACACAGAGAGTTGGAGTGAGTAAGTGGAAGTGAGAGGAGACGGACGCAACTGCTCTGACACTGGAGTGTGACGGTAACCTGAGGGCCCAGGCGTGTGGTTGTCTGTGGAGTACGGCAAAGTACTCCCGGAACCATAGTATCGATGGGGTACAGAGCCCTTGGTCAGGAAAATGCTCCAGGCAGACCTAATAAAATCTGCACAGTGAGGGGACCATTCAGGAACTCACTGACTTTAGAAGTCCGGGGGCACCGGCAGTAACGGGAGAACCAGGGACCGGAACAGAACACTGACCCTACAGGGTTCACACTGCTGTCGTACGGACTAGAGACTGAGAGACAAACAGGAGGGGTCCCCCAGACGCTCCAAGCCACGAGGACCCACCAACTTGAGAAAGGTGCAGGGGAAAGAAACCACCAGGTCATCAACTGACACTGGGACTAAGGGAACCAGAGCTGAATACCAGCCTTCCTCTGGGTACCAGTTACCATCTACTGTGAGTAAAGAGAACCAGTTACACAGCAACCTCTCATGTGGCCTACCTTTCTTTCAGTGCCTAACTCTATCACCTATCCCCTGGGGCCCAGGCCCTACTTGCGGAGGGCCCAACATCCAGGTTGCCATTACATCAGCCCCAGTGGAAAGACTGTACAGCAGCGGTTCCATACCCATAACCACAACTCGCAAGTGGCATCATGACATAAACGTTATTAACTATTCCCCCGTATATAACCCCTTTTTAAAAGCACCCCCAGGGTCATGGAACCGGGCAACGGCCACCCAGTGACACATCTCAGTAGAACACTTCCCAGGACCGAGTACCCCATAGCCCTGGGCGGCACAGCTTTTCTTTGGCTTCACGAACAGGATTGGACTGGACCTGTTAAAATGGGTGACATGTGCCTTATGGATTGTTTTTAGGACTTGTGCAACTGTCGACATTTTGTGTGAAAAAGTAACTGTACCATCAGTGTAGTGAAAAGGGCGCAAAAGGAGATCCCACCCAGAACTCCTGCAAGTGCAGGTGGAAGGAGGCAGTGACCTAACCCAGGAGCTCCTGAAGTGCTCCAGTCCCCGCGAAAGTGGTGAGAAAGAGAAACCCTAGGAGCTGCGCCATGGAGCGAGACAATCCTAAGCGCGCGGAGGGTGGTAGATGATCTAGCCGAGGATGAGCAGGTTGTACAAGTTCAAGCCACTTTAGACTCGGAGGAGTCAAACTCAGCTTCCAGTACCCCGGAGGCAGTGTGGATCCTGCGTACGGGGGCAATGGCTGCCGTGCTCTCCTCGCGATGCGTTCCATGCCTGAGATTTTGTAGCCACTGGAGCTGGATGAGGAGCCTGCTGCCAACTCAAAACAGTGTCCCACTCCCGACCTTCCGCCAATGTGACAAACCAGGACACTCTGCTTGTGTGTGTCCATTGGATGTCCAGAGCCCCGGAGCTAAAGGCCACTTTACATGCTACGATATATCTAACGATATGTCGTCGGGTCACGTCGTTAGTGACGCACATACGGCATCATTTGACATATCGTAGCGTGTGACAGCTACGTGCGACTGTGAACGAGCAAAAATACTCACCTTATCGTTGCTCGTTGACACGTCGCTCATTTTCTAAAAATCGAACGTCCATCTGTGCTCCGGTTGTTCATCGTTCCCGAGGCAGCACACATTGCTCTGTGTGACACCCCGGGAACAATGAACAGAGCTGACCTGAGTCCCACCGGCAATGCGGAAGGAAGGAGGTGGGCGGGATGTTTACGTCCTGCTCATCTCCGCCCCTCCGCTTCTATTGGGCGGCTGCTGTCTGACGTCGCTGTGACGCCGAACGGCCCTCCCCCTTCAGGAAGAGGATGTTCGCCGCCCACAGCGAGGTCGTTTGGAAGGTAAGTACGTGTGACGGGGGTTTATGACTTTGTGCGAAACGGGCAACAAATTACCTGTAACGCACAAACGATGGAGGCGGGTGCGATCGCTCATGCGAACACACCATAAGTCGTAGCGTGTAAAGCAGCCTTTAGACTGGTTCCGTGGTACAGCCTTACGTGCCAGCGGAGATCGCTGCAGAGATACCAGCTCCCGCTCCTGCAACAGCATCAATCCCTCAGCTGCCACCAGGAGGAAGTAGAGGTGGGGGGACCAGTGCACCCTAACCCAGAGTGCTGATCCCAGGAGGCCCATGGATCCAGAGGACCCTTTTCCAGTAACCTGGTAGCTATGACTTGTTGTGCTACCGAATGTTTGTTTGTTTGTTTTGTTCCAGTTGATAATGCCTGAAAAATGTTGATTGATGTTGCATTTAACCAGTTTTCAATAATGTTTGCTTATAAAAATGAACCCAGACTGCAGGACTGGCAGCAGTCAAAAACTGTAGCTGTAAATAAGTTGCACCAGTTGTGCATACCACCAGAGTACAACTTTGCCAAAAAGGACCCTCATTGACATCACCAGTAAGGTGAGGAAAAGGTCGCAGGAACGGTCTGCGGCAGAGGCAGCCGAGACCCAATCACCATGGAAACCGGTGACCTTCCTCCTAGGGGTTTTGGGACCAGGACCTTTTGGGAGGAGGTTGATGGGGGGTATTCCAGTTTGAAATGTTTTAAAAAGGGCCTCCCCTGCGCAGGAACAATGTTTTAATGTTTTACAAATGCAAAGTTAAAAAAAAAACCTGTGAGCCTGTGTTACCCTTTGCAGCCCGTGGATGTGCTGGAATTAACCAAGGGGGAATGTAGCGCCCCTGAACCCTTCAGGGCACTACAAGATACTGTATCCTGCCAAAGATGCAGGGTCTACCCCCAGAGACCTGGAAGGCCAATGTCGGTAACAGCAAAACACATTATAATCCCAGTTTTCCCCCATCCACACAGACTGGTGACAGACTAGACTTGGACCCAATGGATGGCCACCCAGCGGTGGAGCCGATCCAGTCCACTAGACAACGACCAGGTGGAAGGGGACAGCCAGACAGAGAGTTGGAGTGAGTAAGTGGAAGTTAGAGGAGACGGATGTAACTGCTCTGACACGGGAGTGTGATGGTGACCTGAGGACCAAGGCGTGTGGTTGTCTGTAGAGTACGGCGAAGTACTCCCGGAACCATAACACTGATGAGGTACATAGCCCTAGGTCAAGCAAACGCTCCAGAGAGACCTGATAAAATCTGCACATTAAGGGAACCATCCAGGACCTCACTGACCTTAGAAGTCTGTGAGCACCAGCAGTAACGGGAGAACCAGGGACCGGAACGGAACACCGACCCTACAGGGTTCACACTGCTGCCGTATGGACCAGAGACTGAGAGACAAACAGGAGGGGACCCCCAGACGCTCCAAGCAACGGGGACCCACCAGCTTGAGAGAGGTGCAGGGGAAAGAAGCCACCAGGTCATCAACCAGCACTGGGACTAAGGGAACCAGAGGTGAATACAAGCCTTCCTCCGGGTACCAGTTACCATCTACCGTGAGTAAAAAGAACCAGTTAGGCCGGTTTCACACTTGCGTTGAACGGCATCCGTTGCTATCCGCCACCTTGAGGAATTACGGTAACCGTTGCAGGAAACCGTTTTATTACTCATAGACTTCTATTAGCTACGGATAGGAACGGATGGCCTTGCGTTGCATCTGTCAGTCGACGCTGCATTGCATCCACCTGGCGGATGGAACGCTGCATGTAGCATTTTTTTGCGCTTGCCAAAGTGTCAAAAAAACGCAATCTGCAGATTCCGTCGGCGTCTGTTGTTTTTATAATGAACGCCTATGGTGGAGGATTCCGTTAGAATATATCATGGGACGGATTCCGCTAACGCAACCGTCTTTACACAACTGCGCATGCCCAGATGTGTAAAGTCAAGAAAAAAAAAATAAAACGGATTGCATTATTTTGTACGATCTGTTGCATCCGTTGTGCCATTATATGCATTGCATCCGTCACACAATGCAATGCAACGGATGCCGTTCAACGCAAGTGTGAAGCCGGCCTTACACAGCAACCCCTCATTTGGCCTACCTTGTTTTCAGTGCCTAACTCTATCACGTATCCCCTGGGGCCCCGGCCCTACTTGCAGAGGGCCCAACATCCAGCCCCAGTGGAAAGACTGTGCAGCGGCGGTTCCATCACCATAACTGCAACTCACAAGTGGCGTCACAACATAAACTTTATTAACTATTCCCCCGTATATAACCCCTTTTTAAAAGCACCCCCAGGGTCACAAACCAGGCAATGGCCACCCAGTGACACATCCCAGTAGTACACTGCCTGGGACCGAGTGCCCCATAGCCCTGGGCAGCACAACTGCACTATTTGCAGTATCGCCCTGCTTCACCACCGCCTCTGCTTCCTCTGATCCTGCTCCACCATCATTGCCACCCCCTCTCCGGTAAGACACCACCGGATTATAAGGCATACTTCATTTTTTTTACCCTGTTTTCTCTAAATTTGGGGTGCGTTTTATAATATGTTGCATCTTATAAACTGAAAAATACGGTAGTTTAGAACACTGCACAGGTCTGCTTATAACTGGCTCATTATATAACAATTCAGTAATATTATTAATATTATTATTGTCTATATTTAGGTATATAGACTTGTAAACATGCATTTTCCCCAATGGTAGTAATTATAATTTCCCTACAATAGCAGAATTATGATTATTTCCTGCTGAAAACAAGCGAAGCCCAGTGTCTTTTCAACACCATGAATTGATATTCTTACAAAAGAGATTGTGATAAGAGCGCCTCAAGTGTCTTTCAGCTTAAGCTGCATTTTCTTACATTTGGAATGCAACAGACACTTTCAATAGCTTCCGTAATGTATTTGGTTTCTGCCTATTCACTGCTCTGATTTGTTCACAGTCTCTTAAATGCTTTAATGGCATATGTTGTAGTGTTCTGGCATAAAATAAGTTAATAAAGTTTCATAAAATGAATAAAATACAGTGAATATCCTCATTCTATTTTACTTGACAGGTGTGTAGCATAAATGAGACTATAAGATTAATATAAGCATATGGATTGACAAAGAGTATATTATTCATATGTGCAGGGTATTGTAGAACGTATATGGTGTAAGGTGGTATTATATATCTACAGTACAGAATATGAAAGCTAGAAAGTATAGATATTTGTGCAGTACATGGTGATATACAATATTTATAGTGCAGTAAATTGTGGTTTAATAAGCCATAAACTTAACACTAAAATAGTAACACAATATACTTTATATATGCTGAAAATAAATGATCTATCCATCTACCCATCTACCCATCTATCCATCTACCCATCTATCCATCTACCCATCTACCCATCTATCCATCTACCCATCTACTCATCTATCCATCTATCCATCTATCCATCTACCCATCTATCCATCTACCCATCTATCCATCTATCCATCTACCCATCTACCCATCTACCCATCTATCCATCTATCCAACTACCCATTTACCCATCTACCCATTTACCCATCTACCCATCTATCCATCAATCCATCTACATATCTATCCATCTACCCATCTACCCATCTATCCATCTATCCATCTACCCATCTACCCATCTACCCATCTACCCATCTATCCATCTACACATCTATCCATCTACCCATCTACCCATCTATCCATCTACCCATCTACCCATCTACCCATCTATCCATCTATCCATCTACACATCTATCCATCTATCTATCTATCTATCTATCTATCTATCTATCTATCCATCTATCCATCTATCCATCTATCCATCTATCCATCTATCCATCTATCCATCTACCCATCTACCCATCTACCCATCTACCCATCTATCCATCTACCCATCTACCCATCTATCCATCCATCCATCCATCCATCTATCCATCTATCCATCTATCCATCTATCCATCTACCCATCTACCCATCTACCCATCTATCCATCTACCCATCTACCCATCTACCCATCTATCCATCAATCCAGCTACACATCTATCCATCTATCCATCTACCCATCTACCCATCTACCCATCTACCCATCTATCCATCCATCCATCTATCTATCTTTATGTCCTAACTTCTATACCATGTTGACCTATCCTCTTTAATGTCTCTTTTTTTACATTAGTTTAATCTGCGTAAAAAAAAATAATGAAAATGAAAAAAAAAATACACAGTAATTCTTTGAATTTGGTTGACAGACTTTTAATTGATTTTAAGCAGAATCCAATACACCCAATGCAGAGAAGATTTATTTGTTGGAAATATATGAAGCTGGGTTACTCTTGAGATTTTTTATGATATCAAGATGACATTACATTAATCTTGCAGACAGATACACAAAGGCATATTTTATTGATTTTAAAATTAAACCCGTCTCCTTCTCCATCCTATGCTGTAACACAAAGTAACTGTGATTCTATGTGTCTAGGCATTAATTAATCTACAATGTCACTTTTGCTTGTCAAGGTATACCTATCAGAGAAGAGGACACAAGGAAAATGTAGTCTGATGATAAGATCAGGAATACTTATGTGGGATAGAAGTTGTGAAATGCAGAGTCCTATTTATATGCTCTAATCACCTTGAAGTTCCAGCTGCTTGCACAAAAAGTGTTTTTTTTATGAAACAAATCTGCAATCAGTAAACAATACTGTCACACGATGTTTGGCTCTAAATTCGCCATGTGTCATGGCGGCATCTGCTGCTGTTCACACTGCAGAATCTGACACTCCACACTATGCCTTCCCTGGTGCCTCTGAGTTGCACAGAAAGGCTCAAGTGTTGACCAGCTGTGTGCTTTGCTTATTAGTGATCAGGCTTGCAGGCATTTAATCTCTGGTAGCCTGCTTGTTACCTCTTGGATCACGTGTTATGGGACACCTATCACAGTTACTCCCTGCCTTTTTTTATGATGGTGGAGCCTGTCTTCCCATGCCGACTACAGCTTTTGCTAAACCAATCCGTGTGCTGATGTGTTCCAGTTGCCAGTGATGCCGCTTTGTGTGCTGTGGAAATTGTCTTTTCATCTGGTTATTTCCTCCCTGCTTTTTATTTCCTCCTTATCACATGTTGGCTTATATCTCCGTGTGTGCTAGCTGTGTGATAGAGTTTTGGGGTCCCCTTTATGTATATCTGTTGGTTCAACCACTCCTGTCCTTGTCCTTCTATAGGGTGAGGGAAATGTGGTATTAGATCAGGGCTTGCTTGAGCAGGGCAAGAAAGGTGGCACAGATATCTTCACCATTAGAAATATCTCTGGGATTAGGGACAGCTAGGGTCCCCTAGTCTGAGGTCCAGTCGAGGTGCCCTGGTTGTTATGATCTGGTAACCATGGAAGATTACAAAAAACTCCCATTAGTGGAAAAACACCAACAACAAGAGTAGTTGGAACCTGAGCTGACCGCAATCCCCTAACTATCAGACCACACTAGAAGTAGCCGTGGAGCGTTCCTAAACACCTAGACGCCTCGTCACAGCCTGAGAAACTAGCTATGCCTCACAGATAAAAATGAGGAAATCTACCTTGCCTCAGAGAAGTCCCCAAAGGAGTAGATAGCCCCTGACATATAAAGATTATGGTGATATAGGAAAACACTATACACATATAGGAAAAATAGATTTAGCAAAGGCGAGGCCCGACTAACTAGATCTAAAGGAAAGGAAACTGATTGTGGTCAGTACAAAAATCCTGCAGAAAAAATACCAATCTCCTGATAGTAAAATGGCCCTTGAGGTCGAACGACCTCACCCCCACTATATCAGGTACTCTTGTAAATAATGGGAGAGACAGAATACCAAAAAGAACACAAAAATACAAAAGTGCAAATAATCAAGTTTGACAGGGAGAAACTCTCTTTTCTTGCAGAAGAGCCAGAAAAGGGGGAACCCCCATGCTCACCATACTAGAGAATCAAAACTTCTTCATATTAAAATATAACCTTTATTAATACTGGTTAAAATGATATAATCAATAAAACCGTGGATATAAAATGTATTACCTGGTTCTGGGTCACTAAGCTCAAACGGACCAGAAATCCTGGGTATGGCGCACAAGTAAACTTCCTCTATAAGGTCAGGTTATCAGCCACACTACCTTATCCTTCTTAAAGATAGTTTATTACAGGGTACCGCCCTCCACAATCTATCCTTAAGTTTAAACAATTATATGAGGAATATTGGTGATACTCAATACCATTTCTTTTTCTTTATACATATGTCATTTTCTTACCATGAATGACCATTATGAAAAAATTGGAGTAGTCTCACCATGCGACGGGCTTATTCAAAATGAGCAATTTCATAAGATGTGGGGATATTACTGATAGACCTCCTCTGGCTATCTCATCACTCCATCCTCCAAGCAGATATCATGAGAACTCCCAACGTGTTTCCTTCACTTCAAATTCGTCAGGGGAGCCTGTGTCAATCAGATACTCCACATCCAAATGCCACTGTTTAATTCCACATAGTGATCTTTAAGAAACAATGCCCACAGCGGACTGCAATCAAAGTAACAGGGTTTTAATCATCCTTTCCCCATGCAAAACACACCTAAGCCAGGAATATTAAAGTAAATTAGCAACTTACCATAGTGTGTCCACGAACAAACATATTCTTTCTGCGCCACGCTGAACGCTATTGGCGCTGCCATTTTATATCTACCGCGCATGCGCATTACATCGCAGTCAGTGAAGGAGGACCACATGATCAGACATCGCGTCCGTATCACGTGAGTCAAGGGAACACCCCTTACAAACAAGGAAGTGTGTGGAACGCACGCTGTGCGCTCCACACATTAGATCCCTCCTCTCTCTCATCGCTGTGTGCCCTACGCAGACTTTCACAGTCACATCTTAAAGTAACAGCGATAATTATCTCCTTCCAAATACTCTTTAGGCAGCGATCATCAAGATCCATAGTCACTGCTTAATCACTGAGGAACATACAAATCTCATTTCTGCAGTGTTAGTATCAATTTTTAGTGGTGGCATTCTTTCCTTTCTGGATTCAACACTTATATGGGCACCATCGCTTATTTTTCTTTTAACATTTACCATTTATTTCTTGATTTTATCAGTATACCATGACACAAGATCCGGTATACATCCCTACATTTAGACCTGATGTAATTCCCTTTTTTTTATTATTATATGTATTCCCATTCAGATGTTATGCAAAATGATCACTGGAGAATTTATTCTTTATTATTTTTTTAAATTTTTTAAATTTTTTATATTAGGGAGTAAAGCATTTATTCACTCCCCAAACAGCATGCAAATGTGTATTAATGATGCCATATAAACCTATAGCCCTACATTTGGTTGTGGATATGTCGCGATCATTGAAACAACGCCAAGGAATCCCTGACCTTCCCTATTTTACAGTGCAGAGGAGCATAATACGAGTAAAATAGGACGGGGCAAGATAACTAATAGACCCTTCTTATTGGATGTATTAAGGCTGCTCATATATATGAGATTGATTGTATAACAGGAAAAGATAGTGCCCACCACCAAAATGTGCTCACTATCACTCCACCCTACACTGTTAGATGACCCTTCCTGGCCTGCGGAGGTTGGCACCCCAGTTCCTACGGATATGGCGTCCCCGCTCAACGTAGACTTTCCCTCCTGCACTAACCCTCAGACTACGGTGCATGAAGAAAAGGAACGAAAGACAATTGTTCATTCAAGCCGTGCCGTGTAACTGTATGCAGCCTATACAGTCAGGGCCAGAAATATTTGGACAGTGACACAAGTTTTGTTATTTTAGCTGTTTACAAAAACATGTTCAGAAATACAATTATATATATAATATGGGCTGAAAGTGCACACTCCCAGCTGCAATATGAGAGTTTTCACATCCAAATCGGAGAAAGGGTTTAGGAATCATAGCTCTGTAATGCATAGCCTCCTCTTTTTCAAGGGACCAAAAATAATTGGACAAGGGACTCTAAGGGCTGCAATTAACTCTGAAGGCGTCTCCCTCGTTAACCTGTAATCAATGAAGTAGTTAAAAGGTCTGGGGTTGATTACAGGTGTGTGGTTTTGCATTTGGAAGCTGTTGCTGTGACCAGACAACATGCGGTCTAAGGAACTCTCAATTGAGGTGAAGCAGAACATCCTGAGGCTGAAAAAAAAGAAAAAATCCATCAGAGAGATAGCAGACATGCTTGGAGTAGCAAAATCAACAGTCGGGTACATTCTGAGAAAAAAGGAATTGACTGGTGAGCTTGGGAACTCAAAAAGGCCTGGGCGTCCACGGATGACAACAGTGGTGGATGATCGCCGCATACTTTCTTTGGTGAAGAAGAACCCGTTCACAACATCAACTGAAGTCCAGAACACTCTCAGTGAAGTAGGTGTATCTGTCTCTAAGTCAACAGTAAAGAGAAGACTCCATGAAAGTAAATACAAAGGGTTCACATCTAGATGCAAACCATTCATCAATTCCAAAAATAGACAGGCCAGAGTTAAATTTGCTGAAAAACACCTCATGAAGCCAGCTCAGTTCTGGAAAAGTATTCTATGGACAGATGAGACAAAGATCAACCTGTACCAGAATGATGGGAAGAAAAAAGTTTGGAGAAGAAAGGGAACGGCACATGATCCAAGGCACACCACATCCTCTGTAAAACATGGTGGAGGCAACGTGATGGCATGGGCATGCATGGCTTTCAATGGCACTGGGTCACTTGTGTTTATTGATGACATAACAGCAGACAAGAGTAGCCGGATGAATTCTGAAGTGTACAGGGATATACTTTCAGCCCAGATTCAGCCAAATGCCGCAAAGTTGATCGGACGGCGCTTCATAGTACAGATGGACAATGACCCCAAGCATACAGCCAAAGCTACCCAGGAGTTCATGAGTGCAAAAAAGTGGACCATTCTGCAATGGCCAAGTCAATCACCAGATCTTAACCCAATTGAGCATGCATTTCACTTGCTCAAATCCAGACTTAAGACGGAAAGACTCACAAACAAGCAAGACCTGAAGGCTGCGGCTGTAAAGGCCTGGCAAAGCATTAAGAAGGAGGAAACCCAGCGTTTGGTGATGTCCATGGGTTCCAGACTTAAGGCAGTGATTGCCTCCAAAGGATTCGCAACAAAATATTGAAAATAAAAATATTTTGTTTGGATTTGGTTTATTTGTCCAATTACTTTTGACCTCCTAAAATGTGGAGTGTTTGTAAAGAAATGTGTACAATTCCTACAATTTCTATCAGATATTTTTGTTCAAACCTTCAAATTAAACGTTACAATCTGCACTTGAATTCTGTTGTAGAGGTTTCATTTCAAATCCAATGTGGTGGCATGCAGAGCCCAACTCGCGAAAATTGTGTCACTGTCCAAATATTTCTGGACCTAACTGTATATCCAAAATGATTCTTTTCTTAGCAGCAGGTTGTCCCAATTTCAACCCCTCAATGGAGGATTTATACGGTCAATGCGCATCACTGAGATCGATTTTAAATCCCCATTGTGTACAGTATTAACATGCCGTGCCACACTGGTGTCCCTCTTGTTGATAATATCCGTCTATGCTCCCCTGCCCTTTTTCTCAACTCTCTAATAGTTTTGCCAACATAGTATTTACCGCAGCAACATCTTATCCTATAAATGACCCCTTTCGTCCTGCATGTAATCAGGGATCTAATTAGGTATTTCTTGTTGGTATTGGGGACTACAAAATCTTTACCCTCATCCATCATGTTGCACATATTGCAGTTTTGGCATTTATAGCATCCTTTCACACTATTTTGTGCTCCCGTACCTGCATCCTGAAAATGGCTATGCACCAATCTATCTTTTAATGACCGTGCTCGTCTAAATGTTATTGTTGGGCCATCAGAAATCAATTGACCGATGGTCTCGTCCATTTTTAAGATTGGCCAGTATCTACCTATGATTTCCCTCAGGTGTTTAGAGCCATTATTATACGTAGTTACAAGTTGGGTCAGTTCTGTGGTCAGAGGGTCCCTTGGCGTAGGTGTCAACATCGCGGCACGATCCATCTCCTTGACATTATCAAAGGCCTCATTCACCATGTGTTTGGGGTAACCTCTCTCATCCAGTCTTATTTTCAAATCCCTGGATTGTATTAGGAACTGCTCATTTTTGGGTTTTTGGGTATTACTTTTTTGTGAGTATAGGGATGGGTACTCTCCCAGCGCAGTAAGGAATTGGATGACGTTTCCTTACGAAAAGTACTGGTGAGTAATCTACCATCCGGTCCTCTTTCGACCAGAATGTCCAAGAAAGCCAGCTTATGGTCACTCATCTCGTATGTAAAGGTAAGTCCAATGCTGTTTTGATTTAGATTTCGAACAAACTGCTCAAAACCACACCGATCCTCTTTCCAAATCACGAAAATGTCATCAATGAAACGGACCCAGAGGACAATGTCCTCTGTGTCCGTTTCACCCACAAATATGATGGTTTCCTCCCACCAACCCAGGAACAAATTGGCATACGATGGGGCACAAAAAATCCCCATCGCTGTGCCCCTGAGTTGGTGGTAGTACTTCCCCCCAAACGTGAACATGTTCCTTCTCAAACAAAACTCCAAAGCCCTCATCACAAATTCGTTATGGCCCTGGAGATGATTTCCTCGCCAGTTCAAAAAATGCCTCGTTGCCTCCAGGTCCTTGGCGTGGGTGATTGAGGAATAGAGAGCCTCTACTTCTATACTGCATAGCAGCATGCCATCCTCCAGAAAAATATCCTCAATACGTCTAAGGAAGTCTGTAGTATCTCTGAGGTATGAGTTGAGGGAAATCACAAATGGCCTGAGGATTCGGTCAACATATATACTAAGGTTCTCAGTCAGGCTGCCCATTTATTGATTATATCATTTTAACCAGTATTAATAAAGGTTATATTTTAATATGAAAATATTTTTTCATGTCGCAACATGAATGGTCCACTCCTGCTATAAAATATAATTGATATTTTGAAGGGGTAAGCAATAAGCTTTTCTCAAAGTATCGTGCTAAATTAACCAAGAAACAAAACTTCACCTGCAAGAAATTAGATACAAAACAAAACAAAGAAAAATAAACAGCCTAAGGTGTAAACCAGGAAGCAAGGAAAAACCTAAACAAACTTATCTGCAGAAGTCTTGAACAGGGAAACAATGAAGGACAGAACACCAAGCCAGGTTCAGAGACTGAGGAAAATTAAATTATAGCTGGTGCCAGCAAAGCAAAAAGTTCTCTCCTATATTCACCAGGCTTTTCTGCAATATGACTTCCTTAATTCCCAATAAATGCCAACACCTGTCTGAGTCACAGGCTCAGACTCAGCTCCATTACCATTCCTGGCCACAAGAGGGAGCTCCAAAACAGCACCCACACAGACGACATTCACAACACCTCTCTTATCCTCCCACACCCCATGAAAAATACACATTAAACAAGACACTGTAATAGCAGGAAATTGAGTCCAAAATGATTACTTTACGAAATCTCTTAGATTTAGTATTAGACTATGTAGATTAGTTCGCAATGTAGTGGTTTCATATATGGCACACATGAGCTATTGCTTCACTGGAGTTTGGTAATTTATTGGTAAAACGTTATAGTGTTTACATTAAAGGATTTACTTGGTTTTGTAACCTTACCTTATATAGCTTATTAGGGCGTTCAGAATTAATAAAGGCTGTCAACTTTTTAGGTTCCATATATCCAGCGTCACAATGTTACTTAGGAAAGCGAGGGACAGGGGGCCCTTATGCTAGGGACCCTAAGATAGCTTTCCCCTCTGGATTACTCTTAATGGTGGAGATTCCGGAGTCCTTTGCCTTTCTCTACTCCTGAGAAATTCCCTCTCCCTCAGGCAGGAGTGATAAAAAAAAATAAGCCCTCATATGGCTATATTGAAGGAAAAAGGGAAGTAAGGGAAGTAAAAAACGAGTATTAAAAATGGAAAATCGCCCATGGGTGAAGGGGTTAATAATTGACATGTTTCTTTCTTAGGACATAGAAATATAGAAGCTGTATGGAATTTTTATACACTGTGTGGTGCAAGTAAATGGTCTAAACATACAATTGACATGTACATTAATTACATTAATGGTAATTAAGTGGATGATTCCATAAACAAAGCATGTCAACATTTAAAAAACTCACAAAATACAAGAGAGTCCACTATATATATAAAAGTATATATATATATATATATATATATATAAAAATCAAGTATTGCGAAACACACAGTAACTCAATCTAATGGATATTAATTACCAATATAAGATTTATATTGCTTTTAATAGGTCTACATTGCACTATATGACCAAGCACAGATACCAAGGAAAGACTGTATTTGTAGGAAAGAATGGTGTTCTTCTAAGAACAGTGGTTGCAATGCTGGTGAATGTGTATCCACTGTGTCGCGGGTTGGGCTTACTTTCAAGGGGTGTAACTACGTGACAACCGGGTCTTCACTAGAGCCTTTGGTAGTGAGGATAGGGTTGGCTGCTGATAGGCACCAGGTACTACTCCACGGCAGTCCTCGGGACTGCAGCAACTGACCGATGGGTCAAGGCAGATGTAGGTAGTACAGGAGGGCTAGACAGATGTGTAGTCAGACAGTCCAAGGTTGGGACAGGCAGCACAGGTTCAGAATACAATCTGGGGTCAGAAGCGAATAGTTCAGACAAGACGGGTAAACAAGCCAGGTCAGTAGCAGTAGAAACAAATAAGGAATAACGTTTGGAACACAATTCTAAGTCTGAACTGGGTGCAAAAACCTAAAAAAACATCACTATGGGGAGATAAGGTATGCACACCAGTGACTATGTAAGGGGAATACATGAAATAGCAGAAACTGCTGTGTGAATACTGACTTGAAAAATCCAATAGCTATATGTAAGAGTGAAAATGTGAAAAAATGGAATCTGCATTACTGCCATGAACATATGAATCAAGAGAAATTTAGCTACTGAATTGATCAATGCAATAGAGCCCCAACACTACGCCAAAGTATTTCTCTACGTTGGGGTCCCTAGCTTGTGTGTGTCCTCTCATGCAGTTAAAAAACTTACCGTGTATGGGAAGCTGAGACCCAGGCTATTTATGCGTATGATATGGATTGGCAATAGGTGTGGTTGGGGAGGGTTCACAAACGAAAAACTACTAACAAATAAGGAATAACGTTTGGAACACCATTCTAAGTCTGAACTGGGTACAAAAACCTAAAAAAAATCACTATGGGGAGATAAGGTATGCACACCAGTGACTATGTAAGGGGAATACATGAAATAGCAGAAACTGCTGTGTGAATACTGACTTGAAAAATCCAATAGCTATATGTAAGAGTGAAAATGTGAAAAAATGGGGAGGGTTCACAAACGAAAAACTACTAACAAGCCTGGGTCTCAGCTTCCCATACACGGTAAGTTTTTTAACTGCATGAGAGGACACACACAAGCTAGGGACCCCAACGTAGAGAAATACTTTGGCGTAGTGTTGGGGCTCTATTGCATTGATCAATTCAGTAGCTAAATTTCTCTTGATTCATATGTTCATGGCAGTAATGCAGATTCCATTTTTTCACATTTTCACTCTTACATATAGCTATTGGATTTTTCATGTCAGTATTCACACAGCAGTTTCTGCTATTTCATGTATTCCCCTTACATAGTCACTGGTGTGCATACCTTATCTCCCCATAGTAGCAGTAAAAACAACACTAGAAACACCTTGTAGGAAACTTGTCAGAAAACTGATTAAGATCCTAGCGGTGGGTGGACCTGCCTTATCAAACCCCTGCTGCAAAGGGTTTAGCTAGGGAACCTAAACTCCACCGACACCACGGGATTAAATTCTTACAAAGTCAGGCCGCTCCTCCATATAGCTATATAGATATACATATAGATGTGGAACTCACCAGCAGCAGGAAGATGCAGCAGTGTTGAATTGGCTGCAGAAAGCAGCTCAGGGAGATAAACTGAGGATGGGATCAACAGATCAGTAACCGCAGTCAGTAGGGTGGTGCTTGCCATTAGTACGAGTCACCAGCGTAACAGTTGCTTTTTAAAGATTAGTTTTAGTGCCAGTAGTCGGACGCACACTAAACACACAGGTTGACCCTAGGAACTGCCATAAGTCTTTAATAGGAGACTTTACCAAAATTGTACAGAACAGGTAAAACTTGTAAACTTGGTTATTATTAGTAAAGAGGCTGAGAGTGATGCATATCACACAATGCACTGTTGCTTTTTAAATGAGACTCTTTCATTTGTTAATTTAGAAAACTATTATGTTTGACAAGTCATTACGTTGAGCCTCTTACCTTTATGTCATGAACTAATCTAGAAAATGTTGTACAGGTAACCAAAGGATTCATTAACAACACAGACAGAAAGTCATTTATTGTAGATAGATTTAGATTTTCACTAAATTAAAGTTGTGTGATATGTTGTATGACTTAAGACAAATTATGTCCTACTTCCAAGGTACTAAATGCACATATTTTATGGTTTCTCAGTTGTCTGTAAATTATTTCTTATTTATATGGATTTATCATTAAAAGCACTAAATGGCAAAATACTGAATATCTAAATATTCAATATATATAGGCACCCAAACATTATGTAATACACCTATATACCAAGTTGTTGTTACAATACAAAGCTGTCTGGCTATACATTATCTCTGTAGAGACTGCAGACACACCAGGCCTATCATAGAAGTAGTTGTTCGAACAGTCCCTACCTATATGAATTTTTTACATGATCAGACATGTCATTGGTGCAACCTGTGCAGTTGCACAGAGGGGTAAGAGGTAAGTGGGCCATTTCAACCTCTAAAGCAGGTGAAATTGCATATTATGATGAGCTCTTCAGCCGCAAAGGGCCATATACTGTCCATGCACAGGGGCCCTATGTCCGCCACTGCATTTATATACACGTGGTTATTAGCCAAATAGACAAGATTTGCCATTTTGTCACAAACTCGTTATTTCTTTCACTTTTGCTACAGCCTTTACTCTTCTATGAAGAGGGTTCACTAAATAAATTGCACTTTAGCCAATTGCACAATAATTAAATCTGCCAATGATGTTGGGCTTACATGTTAATTGAATTTATCTGGTGTTAATAGGATGTCTGTGCAGACTGTTATGACTGTATGAAGAGTTGGGGACCATGACTTTTAATTCTTGGGCTATAGCTGAAGTCAAGATACTACTCATTGTACACATGTGGACTGGATCTCTAGTTTCCTAGGAAATATGCTACAAGTCTCCAAATGTGGCTCCACCCTCAATGGATATTTTTATTCTACAATAAAACTTCTTCAATGCAGGTCTGGATTTAAATAATTGTGGCCCTGAGTGAAATTCAAAGTTGGGTCCCTAATCCTGAAACACTTCATTAGCAACACTGTCACACTGAAGTCAGTATGTTAAAGCCAATATACTCATGTCAAAGAAGGGAACTTATAATTGTGTTGACTACAGTTATTTAACCACATTGTATACAATTGTATAACACACGAAATGACCCCCATTATAAAAAGAAAAGATCAGTGGAGTTACTTTCTTTTAGTTCATTTCACCTCAAAAATAGCTACAAAAAGAGGAGATAAACTCCCCCAAAAATTTAATATACTCACAGCAGAAAAGAGGGCAACCAGTCCGGTTAGCCCAGGCCAACACATCTAATGCACCAACAGGATGCAGACAAACCTCTCAACATGATGGACACTTCACAGGTGCAAGGTAAATTGCACACTAGTGGCGCGCATAGGGCACTGTTCACACTTGTATGCGCATGGTGTCCAGCCAGCAACCTATTACCACGCCCTTACTATTAGATTAGGCAGGTTACCCGGACACTACTCACTGCAGCACAAAGGGACAGAGACTCCACTATACACGGCCTGTATTAAGAGGCCCGGCTGCACCCTGTATAAAAAAGTCCAAAAATATATCAAATATATATGAGGTATTAGTTAGTAAACTGGCCAATGTACATAAGCCTGCAATCCTCATCACGGATCCTCATGCTTGCAGGTCCCTACACTGATAAATATCAAAAATAGCAACAAAAAGAGGAGATAAAGAACTCCCCAAAAATGTAATAAACTCACAGCAGAAAAGAGGGCAACCAGTCCGGTTAGCCTAGTGTGCAATTTACCTTGCACCTGTGAAGTGTCCATCTTGTTGAGAGGTTTGTCTGCATCCTGTTGGTGCAATAGATGTGTTGGCCTGGGCTAACCGGACTGGTTGCCCTCTTCTCTGCTGTGAGTGTATTTCATTTCCCCTCACAAACAGAAGAATAAAAAGCTGTAACAAAGTCTTATGTTCCCCAAATTACTCTAAAAATTCTCCTTTTTCTATGTTGATGCTTAGGTGGGTCCCTGCCGGTCATTGTTCACTTTGCAGATAGAAAATTAGATACATCCACATGAAGACCATAGCCAGGTGTTAAGTCTGGCAGATACTGCTGGATCAGCAGTAGAAGAGAATTTAACATTTCCACAGTATTTTTTTTTTTATATTGTCCAAAATCTGTAGGGATCGTTCCACTGGGATTTATCTGAAAAGAGGTAACATTTTCACCAACTTGTGAGGATTTTGCTGGAGAATTGCTGCTGATTTCAGGCAGATATCACTCTTTGCAGTGCAAAAAAAAATGAAAATTACAGGAAAACATCCACAGTATAATTGACAAGTTGCAAATGTCAAATATGCAGTGCTGGTCAATTTCCGTTGCTAATTTTCTCCATGGCAACAGGATTTCTTAAAAATCTCTGTGGATTTTCCAGACAACATATCTGCTGTGTATCTGAATTGTGTGGATGTATACTTAAAGGGAACGTGACAAATGGATTTAACTCCAGAAGATTTCAAGAGCACCTCATCAGTCTGCATTATTAGTAAGTGCTGCTCTAATGTGTTTAAGAATAGGGCTACAAAACAAATTTAGCTGCAACACAGGTAGCGTGGCTAAGGATCACTATAAGTAGAAATTGCAGTTAACAGGAATAGTGGAGGTCAAGCTAAGGTGTGAAAGACCAAACAAAATCTCTGTGAGAGCTGCTCGTGGGATTGCTAAGGAGGCAAATCAGAACCCCGATTGACAACAAAAGACCTACGGTTAAGGCCCTGTCACACACACAGATAAATCTGCGGCAGATCTGTGGCTGCAGTGAAATTGTGGACAATCAGTGCCAGGTTTGTGGCTGTGTACAAATGGAACAATTTGTCCATGATTTCACTGCAACCACAGATCTGCCAAAGATTTATCTCTGTGTGTGACGGGGCCTTAAAGAAGTTGTCCAGTTACCAAAACTGATTATTTATTTTTTTTCTGATAAATCTTGCTAATATGTGCCCCTCAACACATCTATTATGTTTTTTCAGCAAAATTACCTTTTATTGTGCACTAGCAGCACACGGTCATTGCTGGCTCCAGCTCTGATGGGGTTAATCTCTCCTCTGACTTCCTGTGTTCAGTTCCTACAAGTCCCAGAATTCTTTGTGGCTCTAGAGCGGTGTCTGGCTTATCTAACACACCCACTGTGTCTAATACACCCACTCTGCTCCCACCCAAACCCTCCTCCCTGCCTCTTCCCTGTGGATGCACTGAGATCAATCATACAGAGACAGCAGCAGCTCTACACAGCCAGGGGAAGAAAGTGTGTGTGCGCGTATATACAGTGTATGTGTGTATATACAGTGTGTGCACGTATATACAGTGTATGTGTGTATATACAGTGTGTGTGCATATATACAGTGTGTGTGTGTATATACAGTGTGTGTGTGTATATATACAGTGTGTATGTGTGTGTGTATGTCATACTCACCTGTCTGCAGGGTCCGGGTGCCATGCCTGCTTCCAGCCCCTGTCTCGGTACCGCCGCTCTGGCTGTGTGCAGTCTCCCCGGGGCACGTACGAAGCTTGCAGGACCTGGCGGTGGATCACCTGATGCAGTCACCTGACGCATCAGCTGATCGATTCTCGTGGTGTCGCCGGCTTTTTCGCGCCCGGCCGGCTATCAGCTGATCATGCCGTCAGGGGACTTCATCAGCTGATTACCGGCAGCTCCTGCAGTGATGGGCCAGGATCAGACTCCCCTGCAGGAGCTACCGGTAATCAGCAGAGACGTGAGTATTTTTTTTTTTTTTTTTGCACTGATGCTTCAGCTGATTGTATAATCGGCTTTTATACAATCAGCTGATGTGTCATGTGATTCACGTAGTTTAACCTGACACATCATCTGATCGCTTTGCCTTCCAGCAAACCGATCAGATGATATTGGATCCTGATTGGACGGCGCGGGACCCTAACCCAGGATTACTGCGGAGTGGGGTTTATTTCAATAAAGATGGAGTCACTAATTGTGTTGTGTTTTATTTCTAATAAAAATATTTTTCTGTGTGTTATGTTTTTTTTTTATCATTACTAGAAATTCATGGTGGCCATGTCTAATATTGGCGTGACACCATGAATTTCGGGCTTAGGGCTAGCTGATAATATACAGCTAGCCCTAACCCCATTATTACCCAGCTAGCCACCTGGCATCAGGGCAGCTGGAAGAGTTGGATACAGCTCCAGAAGATGGCGCTTCTATGAAAGCGCCATTTTCTGGGGTGGCTGCGGACTGCAATTCGCAGTGGGGGTGCCCAGAAAGCTTGGGCACCCTTCACTGTGGATTCCAATCCCCAGCTGCCTAGTTGTACCCAGCTGGACACTAAAATTAGGCGAAGCTCACGTCATTTTTTTTTTTAATTATTTCATGAAATTCATGAAATAATTAAAAAAAAAAAAGGGCTTCTCTATATTTTTGGTTCCCAGCCGGGTACAAATAGGCAGCTGGGGGTTGGGGGCAGCCCGTACCTGCCTGCTGTACCCGGCTAGCATACAAAAATATGGCGAAGCCCATGTCATTTTTTTTCTTTTTGGGTAAAAAACTGCATACAGTCCTGGATGGAGGATGCTGAGCCTTGTAGTTCTGCAGCTGCTGTCTGCTCTCCTGCATACAATGAACATTTTGAATAAGGAAATGACATCAGACCTTTTTTTTTTTTTTCATCAACAATCTTTAATGGCATTGTGCACTGATTAAAAACGCAGTGAGCAAAAACGCAGGAAAAAAGGCACCAAATCGCGGCAAAAACGTGACATGCAGCACCGCAGGTGACAGAGCAGAGCAAGTTGGTGACATGCTCTGCTCTGACACATAGTGCGCTGCATGTCACTGTATCCACTCTGGGACTTGTTGTGCAGGTGACCGGATGATACATGTCACTAACTGCCCCACTCTGTGATTTCTGCTGCATAGTACCAACTGTATACACTCTCACCTGCACAACAAGTCCCATAGTGGAGACAGTTAGTGACATGTAGCATCCGGTCACCTGCACAACAAGTGCCAGAGTGGAGAAAGATAGTGACATGCAGCACACTATGTGTCAGAGCAGAGCATGTCACTGTCTCCACTCCGCTGACCTCACAGCCCGTACACGCTGCGATGGATGCAGGGGGACACAGAACAAGTAATCGGCCGACACTGGAGTCATCTGATTACTTGGGATGAATTGAGCAGTAAAATGCTCTGGTGCTCGATGGGCGAAGCCCATGCCGATTTTTTTTAAAAAAAATTCATTAAAAATAAAAAAACAAAAAAATCACATTGTTTGTGGGCTCCCGCTGCATTTTCTATTGCTAAGGGTAACCAAAGCAGCTACTGGCTGCTAGCCCCCGCTGCTTGGTGTTACTTTCACTGGCAATAGAAATGCAGGGAAGCATTTTTTTTTATAAAGGTTTTTCCCTGAAAACGTTTTTAAGAAAATGACGTGGGCTTCGCCATATTTTTGTATGCTAGCCAGGTACAGCAGGCAGCTACGGGCTGCCCCCAACCCCCAGCTGCCTAGTTGTACCCGGCTGGGAACCAAAAATATAGAGAAGCCCTTTTTTTCATGAATTTCATGAAATAATTAAAAAAAAAAAATGATGTGGGCTTCACCAAATTTTTGAGTCCAGCCGGGTACAACTAGGCAGCTGGGGATTGGAATCCACAGTGCAGGGTGCCCAAACTTTCTGGGCCCCCCACTGCGAATTGCAGTCCACACCTGCCCCAGAAAATGGCGCTTTCATAGAAGCGCCATCTTCAGGCGCTGTTTCCAACTCTTCCAGTGGCCCTGGTGGCAGGTGGAACGCTGGGTAATAAGGGGTTAATACCAGCTATGTTTTACCAGCTGGTATAAAGCCCGAGATTCTTAATGTCAGGCCAAGTTTAACCTGGCCATTAAGAATCTCCAACAAAGGGTTTTAAAAAAAAAAAAAAAGACATCACACAGAGAAAAATACTTTATTAGAAATAAATACACAGACACAGTAGGGACTCCATGTTTATTACTCCCTCTCACCCCTCCACGATGGAGAGATTTCTGTACTGACCATGCCAGGAGAGAGCGAGGAAAAGAGAGCGAGCGGGGGGGAGAAGAGAGCGAGCGGGGGGGAGAAGAGAGGGGGGGAGAAGAGAGAGAGGGGGGAGAAGAGAGAGAGGGGGGGAGAAGAGAGAGGGGGGGAGAAGAGAGAGAGGGGGGGAGAAGAGAGAGAGGGGGGGAGAAGAGAGAGGGGGGGGAAGAGAGAGAGAGGGGGGAGAAGAGAGAGGGGGGGGAGAAGAGAGAGAGGGGGGGGGGAGAAGAGAGAGAGGGGGGAGAAGAGAGAGGGGGGGGAAGAGAGAGAGGGGGGAGAAGAGAGAGAGGGGGGGGGAGAGAGAGAGAGAGGGGGGGAGAAGAGAGAGGGGGGAGAAGAGAGAGAGGGGGGGAGAAGAGAGAGGGGGGGGAGAGAGAGAGGGGGGGAGAGAGAGAGGGGGGGAGAAGAGAGCGAGGGGGGGAGAAGAGAGCGAGGGGGGGAGAAGAGAGAGAGGGGGGGAGAAGAGAGAGAGGGGGGAGAAGAGAGAGAGGGGGGAAGAGAACGAGGGAGGGGAGAAGAGAGAGAGGGGAGGAGAAGAGAGGGGGGGGAGAAGAGAGAGAGGGGGGAGAAGAGAGAGGGGGGGGAAGAGAGAGAGAGAGGGGGGAGAAGAGAGAGGGGGGGAGAAGAGAAAGAGGGGGGGTGGAGAGGAGGGGGGAGAAGAGAGTGGGGAAAGAAGAGGGGGGGGGCAGAGGTGCTCTGTCACCAACTGTCTCCACTCAGTGACTTGTGGTGCAGGTGACAGAGTGCAGACAGTTGGTCCCATGCAACAGGACAGATGGCAGAGCACAGCGGTGACATGCCTGTCAGTGTCTTGCTGCTGGGAGGAGCACACGATCACACTGCCCGACACCGGCCGCTCTCCTGACATCGCAGCAGAGCGGGCGGGTGGACAGTGTGATCACATACTTACGTGCAGGGGGGATTTAGCTGAAGAACCCCCCCCCTGTACTGCACACTGGCGCCCCTTGCTTCACCATCTGCAGGACGCCGGCTCCACACTGACGTCCTCCGGATCCTCCCCTCGATGCTGAGCTGTGACGTGCGGGTAGTCACCGCCCACAGCCCTGTCACTCAATCTGAGTGGCGCCGGCATCCTGTGACGTACCCGTCTTGTTTGAGAGCCCGGAAATGCCGGGACGTCAGAGGATGCCGGCGGCCACAGCTCCAGGGGGTCATGTGACAGGCACTGAGCGTGCAGCATAGCACCGCTCAGTGCCAGAAATAGAAATACAAGCCAATGGAGAAAATACCTAGAATTGTAAGTAGAACTTCGACAGAAAATAAAAAAAATGGGTGAACCACCCCTTTTAAGGCATTGTTTCTACTGTTCAGAGAGCCCTGCACAAATATGGTCTTCATAGAAGAGTTATCAGATAAAACCCTCTCCTGCATGCTTATTATAAAATTCACCATCAGAAGTATGCATAAGAACATCTAAACAAGTCTGATGCATTTTGGAAACAAGTCTGTGCACTGATGAGGTTAAAATAGAACTCTGGCCACAATGATCAAAGGTATGTGTGGGGAAAAAAGGGCACAGAATTTTCAGGAAAAGAATATAACCCCAACCATTAAGCATGAGTGTGGATCAATCACGTTTTGGGGTTGTGTTGCAGCTAATGGCAAGGAGAACATTTCACGTGTAGTGGGAAGAATTAATTAAAGATATTTCAGACAATTATTGATGCAAACATAATATCAATATCTCTAAAAAAAAGATTTTAAAAAGACAATGGCTTCTACAAATGGATAAAGATTAGTGATGGACGAACCCATAAATATCTGGAATTGGCGGGTTCTACTGGATTTCTTAAAAAAAAAAAAAAAAAAAAAACCTGGTTCATGCCTGGAATTAATTCTGGATATCTGTCTGGATGCCTATCCCCATATAAGTCTATACGGACCAGAATCAGGCACTTTAAAATAGTGGGATAGGAGGATTAGAGCAGACCACAAAACTGCCCCCTCTGGTAGACTTTGACAACTGTAAACACTGCGTTTGACAAAAAACAGCGGTAAAAACGCATGCGTTTTTACCGAGTTTTTGTTAATGCATTTTTTAAAGGAGGAAAAAAAATAGGATAGTATAGGATATTTGATAGATGGCTAGAATAGATGGATAGATAGAAAATTAGATTGAAAGAAAAGATAGATAGCTAGCTAGATAGATAGATAGAACATATAGAATAGATAAAAAAAGAACATATAGAACAGATAATAAGAAAGAACAGATGTAATAGATAGAAAGAAATAACAGAATAGCTTTATAGAGCGATAGATAGCTTAGCCAGCTGTTGTTTTAACTTTTGGGGAGGAAAAAAATGACATAGGGTCCCCCCTGGTTTTCATATCCAGCAACCCTCATAAGAGAGGAGGAGCCTGAAAAATTGAACACTATTCCAAAACATTTTTTTTTTTACCACCATGCTAGTAACTCTCATGGCCTATGTATATGTGGAATTGACCATGTCTACATGGGTATCAGGGAGGTTACTAGTGATAGGCGAACACCCGATGTTTGTGTTCGGGAGACTCGCCCGAACTTCTTGCAAAGTTCGAGTTCGGGTTCTGAGATAACGTGAACTTGCGTCCGAACTCCAAACTTGGACTTTACAGTTATGGGATGGGGCGGGGGGGGCTGTAAAATAAAGAATATAGTTAATAATAAACATTATCATTATACTTACCACTGCCACGACGCATCCTGCAGACCCGCTCAGCCGTTGTCTCCCAGCCGCTTTTGATCCCAGGTCCGATCATTAACTTCTGGTGGGATTCATTGCACTGCTTCTGTGTCACCCAAGGGAAACCGATCAAGCTTCAGGGATGCCACAGAGTCTTCTTCTGTATATGGCAAACAGGTATGTCAGTTTTGCATATCTGTCGTGACGCCACTCACGGCTTGCGGTCAGGGATATAGATGTCCGCCACTGCAGATTGAGCATCTGGGGTTGATGGGGTCTGCAGTCAGATGGTGTGGCCTCCCATGAGTGATGCAGGCCCCAGGGGCTCAGGTGTGTAGAATAACGGGTCCGGAATAACTCAGGCAGAGTCCAAAAGTCATTTAACTGGTTTTTACTCACTACAGATGTTGATGGTGAGCTGACCTAGGCATTGCTGTGATGAACCAGGTAAGACCAGGGGCTTCTTCGGGCCAGTCTGAGGGTAACTAGTTAGCTCACCTTCCTAGCACTTCTGTGTTCGGATAACCCCCTGACCTGAAGTACCGTGGGGGTCTATCCAGAGAGTCGCTACTGCTTTTTCTCCCCTTTTTGGACCATTTGCTGGCAGCGTGGAGCAGGTGAGATGGCTTCTAGCTCTGTCTCCTTATGGGTCCCTGCTTTGCTGCTGAGGCTCAGACTCTGTGTGGTTGGTGAGGTACTTGTAGTTCCCCTCACCGGCAAGTTTAGCAGATAGTTAAACTTGAGTCTGCTCTAGGGACCTATTCCCCGTACGTGCCTAGTCACTGGCAGTCCCCCGTATTCGACTGACTGACTCTCTGTCTTTCTGACTGACTGGTAACCGTTCTCCCCCGCCAACTGTCACTACACCGCGCAGGGTCTGACTAGTATGAGCGCGCCTAACTGCCTCGTGACTGCCGCGCTCACCACCACCAGACTGGCTCCCCTCGTTTCCCTGACAACCTCTGCACTTAATAGCTCTCAGCCTCTCTGCTCCACCCCTTGATGAGATTTGAAAGCTAGCCCCCTCTGGAGACTACCCAAGGGTCCCATATACTGGTGTGGGAGACCTGGTTGCTATGTGTCTGTGCGTACACACTTCATTCTGGCCCTTAGGATTTCCTAGAAGTACTGCCCCAGCATGGGTGCAGTACTGAGTGGTGCCTGACTGGGTCAGGGGCGCCACATTCCCCCTTGGCTATCGACAGCATGTCCTCGGGCTGCAAAGATAAGAAAACAAAATACAATTTTTTTCCACAGAGGGGAGATATTTACATATAAACATACCAGGTACCATACCTCCACTACCCACCACCCCCGAGTCCTTAACCCAAGACCCGAATACGGAGTGATCACCAGTCCTTTTGGTGACCTGGTCTTGTCCTGGTGACGTAGGGTAGGACCCATAAACAGGCATACCTGCTTCTTCTTTGTGTTGGAGAACAGGCCCCATAAACAGGCATGCCCCCTTGGTGGTGCAGAGCCATGCCCCTCAACAGGCAGACTCTGGGGTTGGTACTACTGAGGTAACTAGGTACACTGCGAGAGTTTGTGGTTATAGCCAGTTCATAATCTATGGTCCATGTAAAGTGCACATAACCAGGTGCAAAATATATTTGAAAAGTTTATGCAAAAGTCCTTGCGGGCACATTTTTCTTAAACGTTGTTTTAACTTTTATAAACCATTTTAAACTATATAATTTTTTTTATTAACTAAACTAAATTGACTATACTATACTTTTTGTTTACTGTAGTGGGAGCTGACCAAGGTTGCTGCGGTTTCACCTACGCAGTACTATGCTGTCATCTGTTTGAGGTCGTGCCCTCCCACCTGGTGTATGTGTCTCAATGTGAATGATGGGTGTACTGGGTGCTGATACTTGTGTACAGTCTTCTGGTTCAGCTACACCCGGCTCTTCTGGGCTCTGAACAGGTTCTTCTGGTCCTCTAACTTCTTCTCTGGGTTGAGGGAAGGTGATCACTGGGATTACAAGGGCTCCATTGTATTGAGGCCAACTTGCAGAGAAATCACCAAGCAAAGTGTGGATCATCTTCTCCATTTGTTCTTCGACTGGCAAAGAGTTGGGGACTTCCTCAGGGGTTCTTAGCTGTTCAGGGCACCTCTTAAGGTGGTCTCTGGAAACCACAGCTGTCGTTTTTCCTACATCTTTGCTGATGAGGCATATCTTCTCATAGCTAAATGTCGACGGTAATACGGTGTAGGGTTCTGCTTCCCAATGGTTGTCGAGTTTATGATTTCTCCTCTTTCTCTTGTGGACCACTTCTCCAGGAATCAAAGGAGCAGGAGGTGCATTTTGATTGTAGCCTTTTTCTTGTCTCTCCCACTACTGGGTCAAGCTTCACTCCACACACTCTTGTACTCTCTTGTACTGGGCCTTGCAGGAGGAATCCCAGTCGGCACCTTGTAGAGGGTGTTTGAGAGTCTCAATTCCCATTTCCAGATCCACTGGCAGTCTTCCAGGTCTGGCCCTCATCAGATATGCCGGTGTGCAGTGCGTGGAACTCAAGGGAATATTGTTATACATGTCCACCAGGTCAGGCAGCTTCTCTGGCCACTGGCACCTTTCTTCTAGTGGTAGAGTTTTCAGTAGGTCGAGAACAATGTGATTCATCTTCTCGCACATGCCATTGGTCTGAGGATGGTAAGGTGTGGTATGGATCTTCTTGCAGCCACAAAGGTTACAAAACTCCCGGAATACCTCAGCTTCAAAGGCCGAGCCCTGGTACGTGAGCACTTGTTCTGGGTAGCCATGTGGTCGGCAGAAATGGGCTTGGAATGCTCTGGCTGCAGTCTGGCCTGTCAAGTCCATGACTGGTACTACTACCAGGAACCTGTAGTAATGATCAACCATGGTGAGGGCATAGGTGTAGCCCTGTCTGCTGGGTGCCAACTTTACCTGGTCCAGGGCCACTAATTACAGGGGTTGTTTGGTTTGGATCGGTTGGAGTGGTGCTCTCTGACTATGATGGTCTTTTCTTCTGAGGTTGCAGGGGCCACAGTCTCTACACCACTTCTCCAGGACAGCTCTCATGCCCACCCAGTAGAATCTCTCCTTGAGGAGTGCCTCCAACTTCTTCCAACCAAAGTGGCCTGCGCCATCGTGATAGGCTTCTAGCACCATCCGAGCATCCTTCTGTGGCACAATCACCTGCCACACCTTCTCATGCATCTTCGGGTTGGTGATGCTCCTGTAGAGTTTGTCTTAGTGGATAAACAGTCGACCCCTTTCTCTCCACAGGTGCTGTGCCTCAGGCAGGGCTTCTGAATCAAGGCTGGTGCCAGGTTCAGTGATCAGCTTCTTCATCAAGCCAACCGCTGGATCATTCTCTCGAGTCTCCCGCCAGTTGTAGTGAGGTAGCGGATTCAGGATCGCTTCTTGGTGGCTGGTGTGTGACTGCTGGCACTGATTGGCTCCACATCGATGGAACACTGGCAGTTCAATCTCTTCAAGGTCATCCACATCTTCACCATCATCTGATAGGTGGGGCATCCTTGACAGAGCATCTGCGTTGCCATTCTTGCAACCGGCCCGGTACTTGACAGTGAAATCATAGTTTGCTAGCCGGGCTACCGAATGTTGCTCCATGGCACCCAATTTAGCAGTGTCCAGGTGGGTTAGGGGGTTGTTGTCTGTGAAGACGGTGAATTTGGTGGCTGCCAGGTAGTGCTTGAATCGCTCTTTGATAACCCAGACCATGGCCAGGAACTCTAACTTAAATGAGCTATAGTTTTCTGGGTTTCTTTCAGTAGGCCGGAGCTTCCTGCTAGGGTAAGCGATCACACGTTCCTTGCCTTTCTGCACCTGTGAAAGCACTGCTCCCAGCCCCACATTACTGGCATCGGTGTACAGCACAAATGGTAGATTGTAGTCTGGGTAGGCTAGAATCTTTTCACCCGTCAGTGCCCCTTTCATTTGTCTGAAGGCGTGTTCTTCTGCTTCTCCCCAGTTGAACTGTGGGCTGGAGATCTTTCCCTTCTTCGCTTGGCCTACCAGGAGCTCTTGTAAAGGCGCTGCCATCTTTGTATAGTCCTTGATGAACCTCCTGTAGTAGCCCTCCAGGCCAAGGAACTGACGTATCTCCCGGACGGTGGTGGGTCTGGGCCAGCTCTGGATGACTGTGACCTTCTCTGGGTACGGGGCTACTCCTTCCGCACTGACTACATGACCTAGGTATTGGACTTTCGGCTTTAGTAAATGGCACTTGGATGGCTTCAGCTTCATCCCATATCAGGATAGTGCTTCAAAGTCTTCAGCCAGGTGTTTCAAGTGGTCCTCATAGGTCTTAGAGTACACGATGACGTTATCCAGGTAGAGCAGAACGGTCTCAAAGTGGAGGTGTCCCAGGCAGGACTCCATCAGCCTCTGGAAGGTCCCGGGAGCATTACAAAGTCCAAATGGCATGCTTTTGAACTCACAGAGGCCCATGGGGGTGGTGAAAGCCGTCTTCTCCCGATCTTCTTCTACTACAGAGACTTGCCAGTAGCCACTAGTGGGATCTAAGGTAGAAAAATAGTTAGAGGCCTTTAGAGCAGCGAGGGATTCTTCTATCCGTGGCAAGGGGTAGGCATCCTTGTGTGTTATCTGGTTTATCCGTCTATAGTCCACACACATTCTCATTGTGCCATCCTTCTTTTTCACCAGGACTAGGGGAGCTGCCCAAGGACTGCAACTATCCCTAATGACTCCTGCCTCTTTCAAGTCCTTCAGTATGTCTTTGGTGCACTGGTAATGGGCTGGTGGTATAGGTCTATGTCTTTCCTTAATGGGAGGATAATTGCCTGTGGGTATGTGATGTTGCACCCCCTTGATTCTCCCAAAGTCTAGTGTTTTTTTACTGAAAACCTGCTTGTACTCCTGTATGACCCGGTGAATGCCTTGTTTTTGGTAGGTGCGGGTAGAGTCAGTCCCCACATGGAGTTTTTGGCACCAGTCCTCTAATTGTTTATGGTAGGCCTCGTCCTCTTTTGAGTCATCTTGCATCAGGGGGCCTACGGGCTGTATAGAGCTGTTTGAGTAGGTAAACACTTTGGCAATGGTAGGGTATCTTGGTAGTCTAGCTTCCTCCTCCCCACAATTCAGCACTCGTACGGGTACCCTTCCCTTGTGTACGTCAACTACCCCTCTGGCTGTCAGGATCATTGGCCAGTGTTCTGAATGAGTGAGTTCTACTACAGCCTGGTAATCCCGTCCTCTGAGACCTACCGCTGCCCTGCATCACATTATCATCTCACTCCGTGGGGGTATCACAATGGAATTGGCATCTATCACCCATACACTACCAATTTCACCACCAGTCTGGTTTACCTGTTGCTTCCGCAGGATGACTCGGATCTCTTTTTGCAGGGCTCTCCGTTGTCCGCCCTCAACACCCTCAGCAATCTGGTGAAGCAACAACAACACTTCTCCTAGGCAATTCTCAATGAAATTAGTCCCTAAAATTATTTGTGGGTTCCTTTGCTTAACATCATTATCCACAACAATTAGTCCTTGTCCCTTCATTTCCTGCCATCCCACCTTTATGGTCACCTCTTTGACCCCAATCTGGTCTATAGATTGTCCATTAGCTGCATAGATGGTAAGGTCAGGGTCTGGTAGTCGGAGATCGTCGTCCGACCAAAACATGCGATAAAGGACATACAGGATTGTCGTTACCTGAGAGCCAGTGACCAATAATGCTAGGGTTGGGATCCCGTCCAGGGTGATGGACAGGACCGATCGTCCACCTACGTACTGGTCACGACAGTCAGCTGGGCCAGGTTTTCTTAATCCTGAGGACTGGCCCTTGGCCCCAGGTTCATCCCATTTAGAGGACAGACTCTCGCATAGTGGTCTGCTTCCTTGCAACGGCGGCAGATGGGTTGCCCGGACGAGTCATAACGATCGCTGCTCCTCCCTCGGGATTAGGGACCTCTTCTCCCTCGCATCCAAGGGACATCTTCTGGACTGTCAGCTAGCAGGATCCTGTGAGGGGCTTTGGATTCTGGTGGGAGTTGCATTGCTTTCAGGATCCAGGCGACGTCCTTGCTAAGCTGTTGCACCTGGGAGGACAGGGTATCTGAGGTTTCGGCTGAGGTTATGAGTCCTTTTGCTGCTACCAGGGCCTGCGAGGAGGATTCTGCTCTGGTAGTTGGGGTGCTGGCGGATCATGCTGGTTGGATGGGGTCAGTGTCGATGGTGGGCTGGAGTGCTTTCATGGCCCTGTCTTTTAGAATGGCAAAGTCAATATCGCTGTGTTCCAGGGACCACAGTCTCATCTGCTTTCTATCCTCAGAGGAGTGCAGGCCCTGCAAGAACTGTTCTGTCATCATCCTGTTTCCCTCCTGATCACTGACAGGGTCCACGAGCTTGAGAGCCCACAGTGTGGCTTGCAACCTGAGGGCATAGTCTCTTTTGCTATCTTGGGGCTTCTGGTGGCAGTTATAGAAGCCCATTCTCAGCTCTGCCTCTGTGCGGTTTTCAAAGGCAGTTATAAGTTTTGTAAAAATAGTGTCTACAGAGTTCCGGTCTTAACTGGTCCAGGCCTCAGCCTCTAGTTCTGCTGCTCCAGTCAGTTGCCCCAGCACCACTGCGGCCCTCTGCTTGCCAGTCATGGCGTGCATGTCCAGCAGGGTGCCTATCTTCTCTTTTAATCCGGTCAGGGTGTCCGCCTTGCCAGAGCATTGGGGCAGCCAGGGCGCCCCTGGGACGTACGGTAAGGAGATCGGCATGATTAGGGAGATTTCAGCCGGCGTGGTTGCGGCTGCCTCACCGGAGCTAGGCGCCGCTGCGCTCACCGTGCTGGGGCCAGGCGTCGCTTGGGCTGCGGTGCCCTGGCTAGGGGTAGTAGTACTCACTGTCTCCATCTTCCCTCAAAGTTCCGCTTCCTTCCTCCAATCTGGGCACTTCCTGCCCTCCTTTGCAGGTCACCTCCTTCTCTCGCAGGGATCCTGGGACGGACATGCCAAACTATGGGCGGTTACTTTTTCTGTGTGGGCTCCAGCCTTTTTGATGGTGCGCTTTTAACGGTGGCAAAATGGTAGTGATTCAAATTTTGCGGTTGGACCGCTGAGGCACACTGTCACCCGTCAGAACGGGTCTAGTCCTGGATCCTGTTCGTGATGCCAAAAGAGAAGCTGTGTCGCCCAAGGGAAACCGATCCAGCTTCAGGGACATCACAGAGTCTTCTTCTGTATATGGCAAACAGGTATGTCAGTTTTGTATATGTGTCGTGACGCCACTCACGGCTTGCGGTCAGGGATATAGATGACCGCCACTGCAGATTTTATGAGCGTCTGGGGCTGGGGTCTGCAGTCAGATGGTGTGGCCTCCCATGAGTGATGCAGGCCCCAGGGGCTCAGGTGTGTAGAATAACGGGTCCAGAATAACTCAGGCAGAGTCCAAAAGTCATTTAACTGGCTTTTACTCACTTCAGATGTTGATGGTGAGCTGACCCGGGCGTTGCTGTGATGAACCAGCTAGGACCAGGGGCTCCTTTGGGCCAGTCTGAGGGTAACTAGTTAGCTCACCTTCCTAGCACTTCTGTGTTCGAATAACCCCCTGACCTGAAGTACCGTGGGGGTCTATCCAGGGAGTCTCTACTGCCTTTTCTCCCCTTTTTGGACCGTTTGCCAGCAGCGTAGACCAGGTGAGATGGCTTCTAGCTCTATCTCCTTATGGGTCCCTGCGTTGCTGCTGAGGCTCGGACTCTGTGTGGTTGGTGAGGTACTTGTAGTTTTTGCAGGTTTAGCAGATAGTTAAACTTGAGTCTGCTCTAGGGACCTGTTCCCCGTACATGCCTAGTCACCGGCAGTCCCCATACTCGACTGACTGACTCTCTGTCTTTCTGACTGACTGGTAATCGTTCTCCCCCGCCAACTGTCACTACACCGTGCAGGGTCTGACTAGTGTGAGCGCGCATAACTGCCTCGTGACTGCTGCGCTCAACACCACCAGACTGGCTCTCCTCATTTTCCTGACAACCTCTGCACTTACTAGCTCTTAGCCTCTCCACTCCACCCCTTAATGAGATTTGAAAGCTAGCCTCCTCTGGAGACTACCCAAGGGTCCTATCTACTGGTGTGGGAAACCTGGTTGCTATGTGTCTGTGCGTACACAAATCATTCTGGCCCTTAGGATTACCTAGAAGTACTGCCCCAGCATGGTGCAGTACTGAGTGGTGCCTGACCGGGTCAGGGGCACCACACTTGTCACTGGGCAGTCTTTGACTGTTTTTGGCCATGTTCACGATGATGTCAGGGTCCATCGAAGTCCATGGCTTAGCCATTGATTGAACTTTGTCACTGTCAGCCTGCTTTTCACTTTGTATAGACATTTGTCTGTACAGAGCGATGAAGCAGAGCTGACATTGCTCTCCCTGTGGACTACGTCAGACAAAGGATTTTTTTTATAATAAAGATGGAGTAATTTTTTTTGTTTTATTTGTAATAACAAAAAATTCTATGTGTTGTGTTTTACTTTGTACTAATTTGGCATGACTCAATGAATTTTGGACTTTGTACCAGCTGAAAATACAAAGCTAGTATTAACCCTTTTATTAACCAGCATGCCACTGCCATCATGGCTGATGGACGAGCGGGGTAAAGTGCCTGGAAATGGCGCTAAGAAACAATGCCCCATTTCCAGGGGAGGTTGTAGGTTACAGAGAATTCCAGCCCCCAGCTGCCTGCTTTTACCTGACTGGCGATCAAAATACAATGAGAGCCCATGCATTTTTTTTAAATTATTTTTTAAATAATTTTAAAAAAAAAATAATGGGCTTCCCTGTATTTTGATTGCCAGCCAAGGTAAAGCCAGGCAGATGGGGGTGGCAGCCCATAGCTTTCCCTTTATCTGCACTGAAAATAAAAAATACCACTGAGCCCTACGTTATTTTTTTTAACTATTTATTTATTTTTACACTATATGTGTGAAGGACCCAACAGCCAATCTCAGGCACTGTCACGCAGAATGGGCATCTGTGATTGGCTGTTGGAGCAACCTGGAATCTGCCCATATATTCTAGATGCTAGAATGTATGGGCTGGTTTCAGGTTACTCCAGCATCCATCACAGATGCCCACTCTGTGACTGTGTCTGTTATTGACTGTTATTTTAACAGTAAAATAAAACAACAACTCAGAGAAAAAAATATTCTATTAGAAATAAAACAGAAGACATTTATTACTCAAAAAAAAACCTCTGACGTAGTCCAAAGGTAGGCGGGCATCTTCAGCTCCTCTACATCTGTGCGAGAAGACAAATACAGGTTTGCTCACAGAGACTCAGCTGAGAGCTGTCAGAGACTTCACCTGAGTGCACAGCTGTGGCTTGCATATGACTCCTGCATCGGTATCACCCGGCATAGCGCACCCTCTCCTGACGGGAGCACCTTAGGAAAACTTGTGTTCGGGACCATGTGCACAAACACTATGTGATAGCGTGTCTGACTGCTTGCAATTGCATGCGCTGTCTGTGTATGTATAGTGGTATAAATATAAATAAATTAAAAAAAATTGACGTAGTGTCCCAGGATATTATGATACCCAGTACAGATAAAGCATATGGTAACAGCCTAAAGCCTACAGTTGTGAGCTTATCTTGGCTGTGTACCAAAATAAAAGGAATCACATGTGGTCTTTTTTTAAATTATTTAAATAAATAATTTTAAAAAATGGCATACGGTCCCAACCCAATTTTGATACCGAGCAATGGTAAAGCTGACAACTGGTGGACTGGTATTCTAAGGCTGGGGAGGCCCATGGTTATTGGGCTTCCCTCAGTTTAAAAATAGCAGCCTGCAGCCACCCATAATTGTTGCAACCCTTAGAAGCGACAATCCCGCCACTTTACTCAGTTCATCCTGATTGCCCTGGTGCAGTGTTAATCGGGTTACTAAGGTGTTAATGATAGCTCACAGCTGCCACTAAGCCCAAGATTAGTAAAGGGAGGTTTTTGAGACCCCGTCCATTACTAATCTGTAATTGAAAAAAAATAAACACAAACACAAAAAAAATCCTTTATTTGAATTAGAATATAAAATGGTGTTTGTGTTTATTTCTTTTCACTTGCAGATTAATAATGGGGGGTCTCATAGATGCCTCCCAGTAGTACTCTAGGGCTTAGTGGCATCTGTGAGCTTTCATCAACTCCTTATTACCCCGATTGCCACCGCACTAGGGCAATTGGGATGAACTGGGATTTTCGCATCTAATGGATGCGATAATTCTGGGTCGGATGCAGTTTGCTATATTTAGTCTGAGGAGCACCCAGTAACCATGGGCTTCAACAGCCTGAGAATACCAGCTCACAGCTGTCAGCTTTATCAAGGCTGGGTATCAAAATTGTGGGAGACTGTACCCCATTTTTTTAAATTATTTATTTAAACAATTTAAAAAAAAGCTGCATGGGGTCCCTCCTATTTAGATACACAGGCAAGATAAGCACATGGCTGGGGGCTGCTGCATAATATTGGGGACCCTACGACAGTTTATTTATTTATTTATTTTGGCATTTATTATAGCAGTGCATATACATGAGGTTAATTAGTGGCCCTGGAAGTAGCGTTACATCTGTTTGGGAGACTGGTAAATATAACCCGCTAGCTTTATTCTTATTTTCTTTCTTATTCCTTTATTTTTATTTAAATTACCCGTGTAGCTAGATCAAGACAATCGCCTGGAGTTCTCTGAGAACTCTGAGGCCGGGATTGGTGCACAGGTATTAGGTTATCCGGACTTTTACAGTCGAGTATGTTCATCAGTAATAGTGATCCTAAACACTTTTCAAAATCCACAATAGATTACCACAAAAGGCACAAACTGAATGTTTTACAATAGACCTCACAGTCCCCTGTTGTAAACATCATTGAAAATCTGTGGCTAGACCTCAAAAGAGCAGTGCATGCAAGATGACCAAGGTATCTCACAGAACTGGAAGACTTTACAAAGGAAGAATGGATGAAAATCCCTCAAACAAAAATTGAAAGACTCTTAGTTGGGTACAAAAGTGTTTACAAGCAGTGATACTTGTTACTTGTGAAAGGGGGTGCTATTAGGAACTAACCATGCAGGATGCCCAAACTTTTTTATGGACATCCAATTTTGTTAATTCTAAGATGTAAAAGAGGAAAATAATTTTTTTGGTTCCCTAACATTCAAAGGAAATGTGTCATCTTTAACTTTTTGCCTTTTATTAATCGTCTCATCTTCTTTAACTTGTTTAACTGTTCACAATAACAGCAATTTTGACTAGGGGTGCCCACACTTTTAGATTCAACTGTATATATATACCTTGCCATGAACCTGGCCACACCTTTTCAGTCTTGGCTTCTGACCAAGGCAGGAAGTTTAGAATGATGTTCTGAGACTATGAATGTTGGACAGCAGAAACTAAGAATCATGCTATGCATCCTCCGCTCACTTCATAGAGGCGTGCAGCGGACTTCGCCCTTCATAGATGGCTGACTTTTCTTTACCCCACATACTGCTAGCCCTAAAGTCTACAGTATGTGAACGAAAATGTTTAGCTACTTTTAACATTTTTTCGTTTTCATTCTTTATATTTTTTTTTACTTCTGATTATCACCAACTGGTATTACCCCTGTATAAAGAAGACAACCCCTTTAAAATTTACCTTAACAGTAACAAACATACACAGTGTGATATCCTCCATAACACAGATATATCCATCAAGCTGTCAAATGGTAAATATTAATCACAAACTGGCTGCATGTGTTATGGGAAATACGGTACTAAAGAAGTGGCAAAATCACGCCCAATGGGTTATGCATAATTAACTATCACATACTGTTATACTAATTACATACTATAAGATTTTAGTGCAGTTTATTGCATTTTTTACTTTAGTATTCTCCTGGGCAAAGGGTATGGAAATCGTAATTTACTGTTTTATTTGGGGCATAATATTCCTGGAAAATCTACCCAAATTACTGTTTAAATTAATAGTCTCCATAGAACATAGTTTAACAGTTCCCTTGTGTTGTTCATCTTTGTTAATGACCCTATGTTCTTATCACTATAAAGCAATGTTAAGCACAATTTCTTCTATACAATTCATAGCAAAGAAGGTATATTAATAAATTAAATAAATTGTTCTCCATAGCAAATAAATATCACTTTTAACATTTCAAGCATTTATGTCATATTCTTTACACTGAGTATAGGTTGTCCTGTAATATTCAGTTAATATTAATTTGTTATGTCATATTATTGTAGTAATATTCATCCCTGCAGTAAAACTGTATCATTTCTATTGTTGTTTTTATCCATTACAAAATCAATTTTTTTATTAGATACTTGTAAAGCTTCATATTTTTCCCAATACATTTCTCTTAAAACTGTATTATGATTTGTTTTAGAGATATGTAATGGGTATATGTAGTGTATTTAAATGCTGGCACTTTATGTATCTTAACCCCTTGACGCCGAAGCCTGTTTACACCTTCCTGACAGGGTCACATTTTACAATTCTGACCAGTGTCCCTTTAGGAGGTAATAACTCTCGAAGTCTTTAACTGATCCCAGTGATTATGAGATTGTTACTTCATGTTAGTGCTAAATTTAGGTTGAAATATTAAGCAGTTATTTGTGAAAATTTTGGAATTTTGACAAAACTTTTCATTCTTATGCCCTTAAAAGGGTTGTCCAATCTAAAATGATAAGTCTGCAGTCAGTCTATGTGACTGCAGACTTATAAATCCTCCCAGCGTACACACTGTATGCTCTGAGTATTCGCTGGTTTCTGAGCGGGAATGGCTGTCACGTGGCTGCAATTGTGCGATATGGATGTTCCAGGCCAGAACCCAACTAGTGGTCGCGGCCTTGCTTAATACAGGTGTATGGAGTGACCGAGTCCAACTAGTAGGCTAGGTGCAGCTGTCTAGTAGGCAAGCTGACACTTGTTTTAAGTAAGGCTAATGCCCTATAATTGGGCTCTGGCAGGGAACATGCATATCGCACAATTGCAGTCATGTGACCGCCACTCATGGCTCAAAAACTGTCGAATCCTGGCAGTGCACAGTGTGTGAGCTTGGAGAATTTGTAAATCTGCAGTCTCAAAGAGAAACTACAGACTTATTATTTTAGATCGGACATGGTAACCTTATTGAACTGAGTGACCTCACCTCAGTTCAATGAGGTCACCTGAGGTCAGGTTACCTGTTAGTACAGGTGGAGAACCGTGGGACTCCAGCTGTTACAGCAAATAAACTGAGTGATGTCACAGCTCTTTGCTGGGCTCAATCTCTGCCTGAAGCTCACAGCAGGTGGTCATGTTCTATGCCCGCATGTTGTCACTTCAGATGTTTTTGTAACCTGGTTGGACCCGCCGACCCCGTATATCTGCGGGTCCACACATCACTATGCACCACATAACAACCTTATATTGAAGCTCGAGAAGCAGGGACCAGTGGAAACTATATCAAGATGGGTAAAGAACTGGCTAAAATATAGGAAACAAAGAGTAGTCATAAATGGTACATTCTCTAAATGGGCTATAGTTATCAGTGGGGTACCGCAGAGATCTGTGCTAGGACCAATTCTTTTTAATCTTTTTTATTCATGACCTTGTGGGTGTGATATATGGTAAAGAGTGAGTATTTTGGTTCACTCAGATTTGCGTGTGAAATATGATTCCGTTGTTGCTCCTGAAACCATCTTGGAGTGGGATGCGAGTGACATGCGAGTGTCATTCCATATGTCATGTGAGTGCATTTTTCTGCCTCTCCTACACTCCATAATATTCCTTGGATATCTGTGTGACATCTGTGTTATGTCGATGTGACATCCTTGTGACCTCTGTTTTGGATTACAAGCCAAAGTGAAACTTCCAACTGCAGGTTGTAGGCTGCAGCTGTCTGCTTTACCTTAGCTGGCTACCAAATATAGGGGGACCCCACAGTGTTTTTTTTGTTGGCTAAATACAATACACCCTTTAGTACCACATGAAAGGCGCTAAAGGTTGCAAGGTTAGAATATGTAGGGGATAGGGCATTATATAGGTGTTTGACATCTATCTATCCTATCAATTCAACTATCTATCTATCTAGCTTTTGACAGTATATAAAAGTTAATGTTAAAATAGATCGTGCATGCACGTCCATGTGATGTCCATGTGCCACATGTTTTTTTTGCACCCATTGACTTTTATTGGCGAGGTACACAGGCACTTGCAATATGTTGTGATTTGCCCCGCATGCCAAAATTTGCAAAAAGTAGCAGATATGCTCTGCCCTAGTGTTTAACAGTGGTGCAAGTGCAATGCAATTTTTTTATTGCATTGCAGTTCCAGATTTTATATGCAGATGTGACTGACCCCTTTGCTGACGACACTAAACTATGTAAAATATTAAAAACTGACCTTCATAGTACAGTATTTCAAAACGATCTGGATAAGATGTCTGAATGAGCAGACACTTGGCAAATGAGATTTAATGTTGATAAATGTAAAGTAAAGAATCTAGGATGGAGTAATTGTATAGCTGCGTATACATTAAATGGAAGTAAACTCAAGACTACAGAACAACAGAAGAATGCGAGTACACTGGTTACAAGTAAGTGGTAATGAGCGGACCTGTTAATATTCGGGTTCACAGAATGACCGACATAAACAAACAGTTGGGTTCAGATAACAGAACTTGACCTGAAGTTGACCCCTGAAAATGAATCCTATAGAAGTCAATGGGGATGAGAAGTTATGTGCTGTAAAATGGCCATAGAGGGTAAAAGCAGGACAGTTATACATACCATGTTTTCCGGATAATAACACTGCAGTCAAACTCTTCCTCAATATTCACTGCTTCCCCCACCCCACCCTCTGTGCCAGTGTCTATGATTGCCTGCAAACTGCTATACACGTTCCCATCCTTTGTGTGGGTGTTTGTGATTGGTTGCAGACCAGTATGCTGTATAGTAGTATAATAATGAATAAATATTTTTTTTGTTTTTTAAAATGTAGTGATCTCCCACCATATTTTGATAATAAGCATGGGTAAAACAGATGGCTACAGGCTACAGCCCCCGGCAGTCTGCTTTACCATGGGTGGTTATCAAAAAGAGAGGGGATCCTATAATTTAAAACAGGACATAGGGTCCCCCCTAATGTTTGATAACAAGCCACAGTAAAACTGACAGGTGGGGGCTGGTGTTAACAGGGTGGAAAGAACCATGGCTATTGGCCCCTACCAGCCTAAAAATAATAGCTTGCAGCCACTCCAGAGATGGCGCATCCATAAAATGTACCAGTTCTGGAGCTTTAACCTGCTCCTCCTAATTGCCCTGGTGCAGTGGCAATCAGGGTAATATATGGGGTTGCTCATTGCTGTGATTTATGAAAGATCACAGCTGTCATAAAATCCTTGGTTAGTAATGGGGATGGGGCTATGATACACCCCCATTACTAACCCTGTAAGTTAAAACAAATAAACATACACAGTAAAATCCTTTATTTGAAATAAAACAAAACACATACACACACCCTCTTTCAACCCTTTATTAACCCAAAAACACCCCTTCAGGTCTGATGTAATCCACACAACATCTCATGACGATCTCGGTTGTGCTACATCCAGAATCTACAGTGGTGGAAAACACGTCTGCTTACTGCAGCCTCTTGGAAACACTCACACAGGGACACCAGCCTTGAGAAGTGTTGATATCACTCTGAGTTCACTGGAGTTCATAGAAAATGGCTTTCCCTCTCCCCTCAATGAAATAAGTTGAACTTGCTGCTAGATTAATGGATTATGAGACATGGCAGCACAGCAATAGGGCGGCGAGTTCAACTTTCACTGAGTGCAGCAGAGAGACCCCAGTGTGACTTTCACTAACATGATTGCTAGATTGTCTGACTGCTGTGTCGCTGTGTCCCGCAATCTGACAATCTGGCAGTCAGGTCACCGGAGATCACACTGGGGGCTCCACACTGCCCTTAGTGAAAGTTGAACCTACTGCTCTCAGTAAAAGTTGATGAACCTGCTGCAAAATTACCATGTGGCTGTGACTCCCAATCTAGCAGTTGGTTCAACTTTCACTAAGAGCAGCGGGTTGAACTTCCACTGAGGGCAGAAGGGAGCACTTAGTGTGACCTCCGGTGACCTGATTGCTGAATTGCCAGATTGTGTGACATGGCTCCCCAGCAATCTAACAATCCAGCAGTCAGGTCACCGGAGGTCACACTGGGGGCTCCTCGCTGCTCTCAGTGAAAGTTGAACCCCCTGCCGAATTGCTGTGCGGCCATGTACTCCAATTTGACAGTCTTGCAGTCCAGTAATGGGTTAAACTTTCACTGAGAGCAGAGGGTTCAACTTTCACTGAGGGCAGAGTCACTTCCAATGATCTGCTGGATTGTTGGACTGCTGTGGTGCCATGTCCCGCAATCTGGGAATCCTGCAGCGGGTTCACAGGCGGTCACATTTTGTACCATAGGAGTCCAGCTTTGACCTCTTGTGAACTGAGTGACATCACCACTTCTCACAGCCTTGTCCCCCATGGCTGTTAGTGTTTCCTGGAGTCTGCAATCACCACTTACGTTTTTCATCACTGCAGACTCTGGATGTAGCAGAGCAGGGATCATTGTGGGGCATCGTGTAGATTATGTCGGACCAGCAGGGATGTTTTGAGGGTTAATAAAGAGGTGAAAGAGGATGTTTTTTTTTTTTTTTTTCAAATAAAGAATTTTTCAATGTGCATGTTTATTTCTTGTCACTTACAGGTTTGTAATGCAGGAGTCTCATAGACTCCTCTTCATTACTAACCTAGGGCTTGATGGCAGCTGTGATTTTTGACAAATCACAGCTGATATCAACCCCATATATTACACTGATTGACACCGCACCAGCAAAATCGGGAAGAGCCGAGTAAAGCACCAGTATTGTTTAGGCTGGGAAGAGCCAAAGTCCATGAACTTTCCCAGCCTGATAATACTAGCACCCACCTGTCAGCTTTGCTTTGGGGGGTACACCACTTCATTTTTTTAAATAATGGAATACCCTCTATTTTTGATAACCAGCCATGGTTGCAGCCTGTAGCTACTGCTGTACCAGCGCTGTTTATCAAAATTGGTTGGGGGAAAATCACATAATTTTTTTACAGTGGTTTCCCTTGCCAATCACAGCTGTACCAATACTTGACATGCCTGTGATGGGGCCGGCAGTGCCCACATCGGAAAATCTTGCTAATTGACTGGTCTGCAACCTTTCAACAAGCTTTATTTGGATGACAAGCCATAACAGGAACCGGATGTACAGTAAAAAGTCCATGTTCGGGGTTCAACACTGGACACAACGTATTCGGGATCGCTCATCCCAATAATTATGCTGAGCAGCAGTACTTAATGTCAAGCAGCAGCTGGAAAAGAAAACAAGATTTTTGGGGTGTATAAAAAGAGGCTAAAACCTGTGATCTGAACGTATTTTTACCCCTTTATAAATCCACCCTTTATAAACCCAGCTATGACAGGCCTGTCACTTAAATCGAGCTATTGTGCCTGCCTGATTGCCAGAATGTGCTATTACATCCATTTTTCAGAACGCACTGCAAAATAGGATGTGTTGGTAGGTCCACTGTCAGGAAGGTTAAAGCCCAATGTATCCCCTAAACCTTTTTCCATTAGTAAATTTATTATGAACTCTACTTCATTTTCCAAGTGTATTAAAATCTCTTAAACCGAATTACAGTGTGCTCAGTCTCATGTATGGCCTGTATAATACTGTTGCACAGGGTGGAGGAGAAGCATCCTCTCAGCCATTACCATTAGCCATTAGCCATTACCGTCAGCATTGTCACCTATCAAAAACTGAAGGTCAAGGAGCTGCAGGCCTTCAGAGATGTTACCACCTGGTTTAGGATCTAAGATGAAGTCCAGCGCAGGAAAGAAAGCACTCTTCAATATAAATTTCCATATGGTTTCTTCCATGTGCACACGTATGAAGGTAGGTACAGACAGCCCCTAGGCAGGGGAAAAATAACTAGCGACGCGTTTCGACCATATTACACGGTCTTAGTCATGGGACCTGAGAGCTTTCTTTCCTGCGCTGGACTTCATCTTACATGCTTGCAGCTGCCCGGCCGATTGTCCGTGCTGCAGAGAGAGGGCCTGGAGACTAGAGATGAGCGAACTGGTCCCGGTTCGGCTCGAGGCCGGTTCGCCGAACGGGGGTCCCGTTCGAGTTCGGTACGTCGAACGTTCGACGAACCGAACTCGAACGTATAGGCTAGAATGGGAGGCAATCACAAACACATAAAAATGCATTATAAATGTACACAAAGAGTTAATAAACATTGCCATAACACTTACCGGTCCTCGCGATCCCTTCTGCACTCTGTCTCCTGCCGCTATTCCATCCGATGATCGCTGAATCCTCCCGGTGACCTGCACTGCCAGCAGAGATGCAGGACCTATCGTGACGTCAAAATAGCCATGTGACCAGTCACGTGGCTATTATCTCATTGGCTACAGACTGGTCACATGACTATGACACGTCATGTAGGACCTGCGAGTGCATCTCTCCGGTACACGGTGCACATATGTGTATCGCCGTGTACCGGCGACATGCTCTAGCACACGGTCGACTCCCCGTTCCGTTAGGGACCGGCTGACACAGCCGGTCATTAACGGAGATCGCCGTTGCCATAGCAACGCAGTTAGCGGTGACGTCACCGCTAACCGCGGCTCCGAGAGCACCGTTGCTATGGTAACGCGTCTGTCAGCGTTACCGCTAGCAGCCAGCACTGATCACTCACGGAGTGAAGGCTGCACGCTGCTTCCCGATTGTAGTGATGATTGTAGTGAGGATGGAGGTTCCCCAGCCCCAAGTGATGAGCTGGTGAACCTCATCCTTCCTCACTACAATCGTCACTACTACTACACTAGTGATGATTGTAGTGAGGATGGAGGTTCCCCAGCCCCAAGTGATGAGCTGGTGAATCTCATCCTCACTACAATCGTCACTACTACTACACTAGTGATGATTGTAGTGAGGATGGAGGTTCCCCAGCCCCAAGTGATGAGCTGGTGAATCTCATCCTCACTACAATCGTCACTACTACTACACTAGTGAGGATTGTAGTGAGGATGGAGGTTCCCCAGCCCCAAGTGATGAGCTGGTGAATCTCATCCTCACTACAATCGTCACTACTACTACACTAGAAAGAAAGAAGACAGAAGAGCAGGATCGTGGAGGGCTGACAGGGGGTAATAAAGATGGAGTCTCTAATGTGTCTGTGTATTTATTTCTATTAAAGTATTTTTTCTCTGTGTGGTGTCTTTTTTTAACCCTTTATTGGAGATTCTTAATGGCCGGGTCAAACGTGCCTGACATTAAGAATCTCTGGCTTAATACTGGCTGGTAAAACAAAGCCAGTATTAACTCATGATTACCCAACAAGCCACCCGGCTCCAGGGCTGTTGGAAGAGTTGGATACAGCGCCAGATGATGGCGCTTCTATGAGAGCGCCATTTTCTGGGACGGCTGCGGACTGAAATCCGCAGCAGAGGCGCCCACAAACCTCGGGCTAACCAGTGCTGCGGATTCCAATCCCCAGCTGCCTAGTTGTACCCGGCTGGACACAAAAATAGGGCGAAGCCCACGTCTTTTGTTTTTTAATTATTTCATGAAATAAGTGAAATAATTAAAAAAAACGGGCTTCCCTATATTTTTGGTTCCCAGCCGGGTACAAATAGGCAACTGGGGGTTGGAGGCAGCCCGTGGCTGCCAGCTGTACCTGGCTAGCATACAAAAATATGGCGAAGCCCACGTCATTTTTTTGGTGGGCAAAAAAATTCTGCATACAGTCCTGGATGGAGTATGCTGAGCCTTGTAGTTCTGCAGCTGCTGTCTGCTCTTCTCCATACAGACAGACTGCAGCTGCAGAACTACAAGGCTCAGCATACTCCATCCAGGACTGTATGCAGACGTTTTTTGCCCCCTGAAAAAATTATGTGGGCTTCGCCATATTTTTGTATGCTAGCCAGGTACAGCAGGCAGGTACGGCTGCCCCCAACCCCCAGTTGCCTATTTGTACCCGGCTGGGAACCAAAAATAAAGGGAAGCCCTTTTTTTATTATTTCATGAATTTCATGAAATAATTAGAAAACAAATGACGTAGGCTTCGCCCCATTTTTGTGTCCAGCCAGGTACAACTAGGCAGCTGGGGATTGGAATCCGCAGCACAGGTTGGCCTGAGCTTTCTGGGCCCCACTGCTGCGAATTGCAGTCTGCAGCCGCCTCAGAAAATGGCATTTTCATAGAAGCGCCATATTCTGGCGCTGTATCCAACTCTTCCAGCACCTGCCTGCTATACCTGGCTAGCATACAAAAATATGGCGAAGCTCACGTCCTTTTTTTGTAGTTTTTTGGCAAAAAAAATAAAAAATGCTTCCCTGGATTTTCCATTGCCAGTGAAGGTAACACCAAGCAGTGGGGGTTAGCAGCCAGTAGCTGCTTGGATTACCCTTAGCTAGCAATACAGAAAATGCAGCGGGAGCCCATATTTATTTTTTTTAATTATTTATATAAATAACTAAAAATAAAATGGGCTTCCCTGTATTTTGATTGCTGGACATCACAGTGCTGTAACAATAAATCTTTAAAAAAATGACGTAGCGCTCCGCGGTATTTTTGATTCTCAGCGCAGATAAAGCAGACAGCTATGGGTTGCCACCCCCATCTGCCTGCCGTTACCTTGGTTGGCAATCAAAATACAGGGAAGCCCATTAATTTTTTCTATTTAAAAAATAGTTAAAAAAAAAAAATGACGTTGGGTCCCCCCATTTTTGATAGCCAGCTAGGGTAAAGCAGACGGCTGTAGCCTGAAAACCACAGCTGGCAGCTTTACCGTGGTTGGGGATCCAATGTGGAGGTCCCCTCAGGCTCTTTTTTATAATTATTTTATAAATATCAATAATTACACAAAAAAAGTAGGGTCCCCTCCAAATTGGATCACCAGCCAAGGTAAAGCGGACATCTGTGGTCTGGTATTCTCAGGGTGGGAAGGTCCATAGTTATTGGGCCTTCACAGCCTAAAAATAGCAGGCCGCAGGCACCCCAGACGTGGCGCATCCACTAGATGCGCCAATCCTGGCGCATCACCCCAGCTCATCCCGTGCCCTGGTGCAGTGGCAAACGGGGTAATAAATCGGGTTGATACTAGCTGTAAAGTCACCTGAGATCAAGCCCAGCAGTTTGTGATGTCATGGCGTCTATTAGATACCCAACATCATAAACTGTCAGTACTAACAAAAAAAAAAAATCGACAAAAGAAATTTATTTGAAAAAACAGTCCCCAAAACATTTCCTCTTTCACCAATTTATTGTAAGAAAAAAAAACAAGGGGTCCCACGACGACTCTGGACCGTCTAGAATATGGGGGGAGACACTCAGGGAACGTATCCCCCATTTTCTAGGAGTACGGACCCTTCATGTGAGGAGTGTGGGTGCAATGAATCTGCACTCACTCTCCCCGGGTCCACAGCAGCAGAGTCCATGTCGTAATGGTTGCTACCAAAGCTGCAATGCCCTGCTCATGAGGTAAGGGCATGCCTAATTAGGAGAACTACTGTAGAGGAAGCTCTGCTCACTGGTATATAGGTGCTCAGAGGTAATAATAGATAAAATTAGTGAGTAACCTCGGCACTCTAAATCTCCCAGACTAAGTCAGTAAGTCCCAATGGATAGTAATGCAAAATCACTCTTTATTGGTCCGTATTAAGAACATTTTTTTTTTCATAAGCATATATGTTTTTGTCCAAAACAAGTTACAATTGACGTTTCGGCCTGAGCCTTCGTCAGATTGGACTTATCTGCATGTAATCATGAAAAATGACAATAATCAGTATCACATAAGAGTGAGAGAACAATAACATAAACTCGAACAATGTAGAGGTACAATTGGCATGCAGCAAAAAAATTGCAACACAGCAAGAAATGAAACAAATGATACAAATGTCATAATACAGTACAAGGACAATATAGTAATGACAAATATGGGGTCAGAGTAGACTTAGACAGCTCTGGTACGAAAGAGATGTCAATCATAAAGTAACATGTGCAGTAGGTGTAGAGCTACAGTATGCATGGCAGAGCTAATGGGTAGACCGACCATAGAAAAAGAACGGAGAAAAAGTGGAGAAAAAGTGGAGAATAAGTGGAGAATAAGTGGAGAAAAAGTGGAGAAAAAGTGGAGAAAAAGTGGAGAAAAAGTGGAGAATAAGTGGAGAAAAAGTGGAGAAAAAGTGGAGAATAAGTGGAGAAAAAGTGGAGAAAAAGTGGAGAAAAAGTGGAGAAAAAGTGGAGAATAAGTGGAGAAAAAGTGGAGAAAAAAATGGAGAAAAAGTGGAGAAAAAGTGGAGAAAAAAATGGAGAAAAAGTGGAGAATAAGTGGAGAAAAAGTGGAGAATAAGTGGAGAATAAGTGGAGAAAAAGTGGAGAAAAAGTGGAGAAAAAGTGGAGAAAAAGTGGAGAAAAAGTGGAGAAAAAGTGGAGAATAAGTGGAGAAAAAAATGGAGAAAAAGTGGAGAATAAATGGAGAATAAGTGGAGAATAAGTGGAGAATAAGTGGAGAAAAAGTGGAGAATAAGTGGAGAATAAGTGGAGAAAAAAATGGAGAAAAAGTGGAGAAAAAGTGGAGAATAAATGGAGAATAAGTGGAGAAAAAGTGGAGAATAAGTAGAGAAAAAGTGGAGAATAAGTGGAGAAAAAAATGGAGAAAAAGTGGAGAAAAAGTGGAGAATAAATGGAGAATAAGTGGAGAAAAAGTGGAGAATAAGTGGAGAAAAAGTGGAGAAAAAAATGGAGAAAAAGTCGAGAATAAGTGGAGAATAAGTGGAGAAAAAGTGGAGAAAAAGTGGAGAAAAAGTGGAGAAAAAGTGGAGAAAAAAATGGAGAAAAAGTGGAGAAAAAGTGGAGAAAAAGTGGAGAAAAAGTGGAGAAAAAGTGGAGAAAAAAATGGAGAAAAAGTGGAGAAAAAGTGGAGAAAAAGTGGAGAAAAAAATGGAGAAAAAGTGGAGAATAAATGGAGAAAAAGTGGAGAATAAGTGGAGAATAAGTGGAGAAAAAGTGGAGAAAAAGTGGAGAAAAAGTGGAGAAAAAGTGGAGAAAAAGTGGAGCACCCTTTGGTGCCTTTCATGTGGCACTAAGGGGTGCTTAGCTTTGTATTTAGCCAAAAAAATGAAAAAAAAAAATGACGTAGGGTTCCCCCTAGTTTTGTAGCCAGCTAGGGTAAAGCAGACGGCTGCAGCCTGCAGACCACAGCTGGCAACCTCACCTTGGCTGGTAATCCAAAACTGAGGGCACCCCACGCTGTTATTTTAAATTAAATAAATAATTTAAAAAAAAAAAACACGTAGGGGTCCCCCAAAATTGGATCACCAGCCAAGGTAAAGCAGACAGCTGGGGCCTGATATTCTCAGACTAGGGAGGTCCATGGTTATTGGACTCTCCCAAGCCTAAAAATAGCAGGCCGCAGCCGCCCCAGAAGTGGCGCATCCATTAGATGCGCCAATCCTGGTGCTTCGCCCCAGCTCATCCCGCGCCCTGGTGCGGTGGCAAACGGGGTAATATATGGGGTTAATACCAGATGTGTAATGTCACCTGGCATCAAGCCCTGGGGTTGGTGAGCTCAGGCGTCTATCAGATACCCGACATCACCAACCCAGTCAGTAATAAAAAAAAATAGACGACAAACACATTTTTATTTGAAAAAACACTCCCCAAAACATTCCCTCTTTAACCAATTTATTAGAAAGAAAAACAAATCCAGGTCTGGTGTAATCCAAGGGGTTGCCATGACGATCCACACTGTCCCAGTCAATGAAGAGCAGGATGTTCCCCATTGGCTGGGAGAGCAATGCAGTGACCTGAGCTAACATCAATGGGTCAGCCCAGGTCACTGCAGGGCATGACAAGTGCTGCTGTCAGCGAGGTACATTACCTGCGCTGATCTCCAGCACACTGACAGCCCCTGTCACTGAGGTCAATGACCGGCGCCTTCACATCAAGTATCGCGAGAGGTCCGTGACGTCACCGCCAGTGTCAGTCTCGGGTCGGAAGCGATAGGTGATGTGACAAGCGGCGGCCATGGAGGACAGTGACAGCGCTGAGGTCGGGATGGCGGGACTTCATCACCGCAGGTAAGCCGAGCGGGGGGGGTTGCATGTGTGAGAGTGTGTGTGTGTGTGCGTGTGTGTATATGTATGTATACATGCCGCGGGCAGGAGGGGGCGGAGCGAGCTGAGCGGGAAGTGTGGGCTTCCTGCACATAACTAAGATAAACATCGGGTTACTAACCAAAGCGCTTTGCTTGGATACCCGATGTTTATCTTGGTTACCAGCTTGTGGCAGGCTGCCAGCTGGCTCCTGCACACTGTAGCTGTAAAGAGCCCTGCTTTTTGCTGCTAGAACCGTTCTCGAACGTATCTAGAACTATCGAGCTTTTTCAAAAAGCTCGAGTTCTAGTTCGATCTCGAACAGCCCCAAAAATCACTCGAGCCCCGAACTGGAGAACCTCGAACCGCGAACCGCGCTCAACTCTACTGGAGACTTGGAGTGGGTGAGCTGAATTCCTTTGTCATTCATTAATACTGGTTTAGGATCCACTCTCTCCGGGCAAAATGTGTCACCAACTCCTGGTATCCCACATCCTACTACAGTGTCACCAAAATCCATTCTGTCCTCTTCTTTAATACCATGAAATACAGTGCAGCTGATCCCAGCAATTATAACAATGACTGCTTTGTCCTGTCAAAGGGTCATGCTGCACCAATTTTGTATGCAGCCTGGGTTGAAGCTGGTTACATCAATGAATTGGTCCTTCTCATCCGGACTAAAATTGACTGTGACATGGAAGGATATCCGACACCGAAACTAGAATTTGTAGATGTGGCCTCTGGCTCCTTAGGACAAGGTCAATGGGCTTTTTGTGGCATGACATAACCTGGAAAGCAATTTGATAAAGCCATTTACCATGTTTACTGTCTGCTGGGTGAGAGAGAATCCTCTGAAAGAGCTGTGTGGAAAACCATGTTTTTGCATCTCATTACAAGCTGGATAATCTGGTAACCATTTTTTATGTCAATCTTCTGGGGCAGAGTGAGGTGCTCCTCTTCAGCATCAGACTGACGTATACAGGAAGAGATGCAAAGCTTTCACATGGAATACCTATGTTGTAGATACACTGTGTGCAGAATTATTAGGCTAGTTGTATTTTAGAGGATTTTTTTTTCATTATTGATCAACAACTAAGTTCTCAATCAACCCAAAAGACTCATAAATATCAAAGCTTAATATTTTTGGAAGTTGGAGTGGTTTTTTTTAGATTTGGCTATCTTAGAAGGACATCTGTTTGTGCAGGTAACTATTACTGTGCAGAATTGTTAGGCAACTTAATAAAAAACAAATATATTCCCATCTCACTTGTTTATTTTCCCCAGGTAAACCAATATAACTGCAGAAAATTTAGAAGTAAACATTTCTGACATGCAAAAACAAGACCCCAAAAAATTAGGGACCAATATAGCCACCTTTTCTTATGATGACACTCAACAGCCTACCATCCATAGATTCTGTCAGTTGCTTGATCTGTTTACGATCAACATTGCGTGCACTGTTCCGAGAGGTGTACTGTTTTCCCTCCCTGTAGATCTCACATTTTATGAGGGACCACAGGTTCTCTATGGGGTTCAGATCAGGTGAACAAGGGGGCCATGTCATTATCTTTTCATCTTTTAGACCTTTACTAGCCAGCCATGCTGTGGAGTAGTTGGATGCATGTGATGGAGCATTATCCTGCATGAAAATCATGTTTTTCTTGAACAATACTGACTTCTTCCTGTACCACTGCTTGAAGAAGTTGTCTCCCAGAAACTGGCAGTAGGTCTGGGAGTTGAGCTTCACTCCATCCTCAACCCAAATAGGTCCCACAAGTTTATCTTTGATGATACCAGGCCATACCAGTACCCCACTTCCACTTTGCTGGCGTCTGAGTCGGAGTGGAGCTCACTGCCCTTTACTGATCCAGCCTCTGGCCCATCCATCTGGCTCATTAACCCCTTAACGACCTTTGACGTACTGGGTACGTCACGGTGACATGGTGCTAAACGACCCATGACGTACCCAGTACGTCATGTCGAAATCGCGGTCCCGGAGCCCCGGGGAGTCCAATTTCTTTGATTAAACGGTAGATTCAGGAAGGAGGGGACCTCTGCCTGACCTCAGGAGGGGTGGTGCCTCCTCCCGGAACCTACAGAGGCTGTGATTGGCTGACAAACGCCGCTCAGCCAATTACAGTCACTGTAATGTTCCAGCCATTGAAAATGGCTGGAACATTTAAATCCAGCCCTGATCAGTGCTGCTGTAGCACAGGCCATTGGCTGGAGCTGGGTGATCGGTGTTTCACCCGCCCCCAGCTCTGATTGGAGAGACCGGTCTTGTGACCGATTTCTCCAATCAATGTGGATCTGGGGCCTGTGACCATCCCTGGAAGCCGTGGAGAGCGGTGCCCATCGGTAAGTTGCTGCCCCCGCCGCCCGCCCCTGTCCCCGATCGCCCCTGTCTCCGATCGCCCTGCCAGCCCTGCCGCTGTCTCCGATCGCCCCGCCCGCCACCGCCAGCCCCGCCGCTGTCTACGATCACCCCGCCCGCCACCGCCACTGTCTCAGATCGCCCCGCCCGCAGCGCCCGCCACCGCCAGCCCCTCCACGGGTCCGATCGCCACCAGCCCCGCCGCTGTCTCCGATCGCCCCGCCCGCCACCGCCAGCCACCGCCAGCCCCGCCGCAGCTTTGATCGCCACCGCCAGCCCCGCCGCTGTCTCCGATCGCCCCGCCGCTGCTCCCGATCCACCGCTGTCCCCGCCGCCACGCTCGCCACTGTCCCCGATCCACCGCTGTCCCCGCCGCCACGTTTGCCACTGTACCCGCCGCTGCTCCCGATCCACCGCTGTCCCCGCCGCTGCTCCCGATCCACCGCTGTCCCCGCCGCCACGCTCGCCACTGTCCCTGCCACTGTCCCCGCTGCAAGGCACCCTCCCCCTTCCATGTTCTGGGGGCCACCCTCCCCCCGGGGCCCCCCCTCCTCCATGTGCCATCTCTCTCTCCCATCAGACTCTGCCCCCCTCCCCGATCTGCTGCCTGCTCTCTCCCATCCTCTTCATCTACTGCCCCCTCTCACCCTCCTCAATCTATTGCCTCCTTCATCTGCTGTGATCCTGCTGCCTAGATCCATCCTGTAAGGTAGGTATCCCCATCTCACCTCCCTCCTCCCCATCCTCCGCCGCTCCTCCATCTGCTGCGCCCTTTCCCATCTCACCTCCCTCCCCCCATCCTCCGCCGCTCCTCCATCCGCTGCGCCATTTCCCATCATCCATCCGCTGCGCCCTTTCCCATCCTCTGCCGCTCCTCCACCCGCTGCGCCCTTTCCATCTTCCTTCCGCTGCGCCCTTTCTCATCTGCCGCCCCGCCCTCTCGCATAGCATTATCCAGCGCAGTTGCTCGCTTCCAGACTGCAGTGGATGATGCGATGCGAGACTCGTGCATTGCTCTCATGTTTGGCACTGGTCTTAGTGGCAGGCGCTCATATTTTTTTTTTTTTTTTTTTATTCATTTTTTTATTGATGTCTGTATTTTTTATTTCGACAAACTAATTTTTTTGTATGGGGGGGTCTAGTTTCCAAAATGGGATCACATGTGGGGGAGCTACATTGTTTAGGCACCTCAGGGGGTCTCCATATGCAACATGGCGTCTGCTAATAATTCCAATCAATCTTACTGTGAAATGGCGCTCCTTCTCTTCTGAGCTCGCCGTACGCCCAAACAATTGATTTCCACCACATTTGAGGTACCTGTGTACTCAGGAGAAATTGCACAATACATTTTATGGTGCATGTTTTCCTGATACCCTTGTGAAAAAAAGCTACATGTTTGAAAAAACAATTTTGTGGTAAAAAAAAGAATAAAATATTTTCACGGCTGAACATTACAAACGTTTGTGAAGCCTCCAGGGGTTCAAAGTGCTCACTAAACAGCTAGATAAATTCCATGAGGGGTCTAGTTTCCAAAATGGGGTCAATTGTGGGGGAGCTCTATTGTTTAGGCACTTCAGGGGGGTCTCCAAACGCAACATGGCGTCCGCTAATAATTCCAACCAATTTTGCTGTGAAATGGCGCTCCTTGCCTTCCGAGTCCTGCTGTGTGCCCAAACATTTGATTTCCACCACATATGAGGTATCTGCGTACTCAGGAGAAAATGCACAATACATTTTATGGTGCATTTTTTCCTGGTACCCTTGTGATAAAAAAAAAGCTACCTGGTTGAAGCAACAGTTTTGTGGTAAAAAAAAAAAATTTTCTTTTCACGGCTCAACGTTATAAACGTCTGTGAAGCCCCCAGGGGTTCAAAGTGCACATCAGACATCTAGAAAAATTATTTGAGGGCTCTAGTTTCCAAAATGGGGTCACTTATGGGGGAGCTCCATTGTTTAGGCACCTCAGGGAGTCTTCAAACCCGACATGGCGTACGCTAATGAGTGCAGCTAATTTTGCACTCAAAAATTCAAATGGCGCTCCTTGCCTTCCGAGTCCTGCCGTGTGCCCAAACATTTTATTTCCACCACATATGGGGTATCTGCGTACTCAGGAGAAAATGCACAATACATTTTATGGTGCATTTTTTCCTGATACCCTTGTGATAAAAAAAGCTACCTGGTTGAAGCAACAGTTTTGTGGTAACATTTTTTTTTTTTCTTTTCACGGCTCAACATTATAAACTTCTGTGAAGCCCCCAGGGGTTCAAAGTGCACATCAAACATCTAGAAAAAATATTTGAGGGCTCTAGTTTCCAAAATGGGGTCACTTATGGGGGAGCTCCATTGTTTAGGCACCTCAGGGAGTCTTCAAACCCGACATGGCGTCCGCTAATGAGTGCAGCTAATTTTGCACTCAAAAATTCAAATGGCGCTCCTTGCCTTCCGAGTCCTGCCGTGTGCCCAAACATTTTATTTCCACCACATATGGGGTATCTGCGTACTCAGGAGAAAATGCACAATACATTTTATGGTGCATTTTTTCCTGATACCCTTGTGATAAAAAAAGCTACCTGGTTGAAGCAACAGTTTTGTGGTAAAAAATTTTTTTTTCTTTTCACGGCTCAACGTTATAAACTTCTGTGAAGCCCCCAGGGGTTCAAAGTGCACATCAAACATCTAGAAAAATTATTTGAGGGCTCTAGTTTCCAAAATGAGGTCACTTATGGGGGGAGCTCCATTGTTTAGGCACCTCAGGGAGTCTTCAAACCCGACATGGTGTCCGCTAATGAGTGCAGCTAATTTTGCACTCAAAAATTCAAATGGCGCTCCTTGCCTTCAGAGTCCTGCCGTGTGCCCAAACATTTGATTTCCACCACATATGAGGTATCTGCGTACTCAGGAGAAAATGCACAATACATTTTATGATTCATTTTTCCTGATACCCTTGTGAAAATACTAATTTTTATGGCTAAAGTAACATTTTTGTGTGAAAAAAGTAAAATTTTCATTTTTTCTTCTACATTGCTTTGGTTGCTGTAAAGCTCCTAAAGGGTTAATAAACTTCTTGGATGTGGTTTTGAGCAGAGTGAGGGGTGCAGATTTTAGAATGGGGTCACTTTTGGGTATTTTCTGTCTCCTAGGTTTCTCAAATCACTCCAAATGTGATGTGGTACCTAAAACATTTTTTTTTGTAAATTTTGTTGGAAAAATGAGAAATTGCTGATGAACTTTGAACCCTTCTAACTTCCTAAGAGAATTTTTTTTTTTTCAAAAATTGCGCTGGTGTAAAGCAGACAAGTGGGAAATGTTATTTAGTAACTATTTTGTGTGACATATCTCTCAGATTTATGGGCATAAAATTTCAAATTTTGAAAATTGCAAAATTTTCTAAATTTTCGCCAAATTTCCGAAATTTTCACAAATAAATGCAAAACATATCGGCCTAAATTTACCACTGACATGAAGTACAATATGTCACGAAAAAACAATGTCAGAATCGCCAGGATCCATTGAAGTGTTCCAGAGTTATTACCTGTCAAAGTGACACTGGTCAAAATTGCAAAAAATGGCCGGGTCTTTAAGGTGAAAACAGGCTGGGGGCTGAAGGGGTTAAGAGTCACTCTCATTTCATCAGTCCATAAAACCTTTGAAAAATTAGTCTTAAGATATTTCTTGTCCAGTCTTGACATTTTATCGTATCGTTTATTTACCTTGGCCATGTCCCTGAGTATGGCACACCTTTTGCTTTTTGATACTCCAGTAATGTTGCAGCTTTGAAATATGGCCAAACTGGTGGCAAATGGCATCTTGACAGCTTCACGCTTGATTTTCCTCAATTCATGGGCAGTTATTTTGTGCCTTTTTTGCCCAACACGCTTCTTGCGACCTTGTTGGCTATTTGCCATGAAACGCTTCGTTGTTCGGTGATCACGGTTTAAACGTTTGCCAATTTCAAGACTGCTGCATCCCTCCGCAAGACATCCCACAATTTTGGACTTTTCAGAGCCCATCAAATCTCTTTTTTTGAACATTTTTATGAATTTTATTTAGTATAAAATATAAATATATTTAAAAAACAGAAGGCAGTGTCAAGATCCAGGTATCCAGGCACAGATGGCAATGAAGGGTGGTAGGTATATGGCTGGATCAGTAGGAAGCCTAAAAAGGGGGAGGAAAATAACTGTGTAAATTGACACTAGTTGTGGTGGGAAGGGGTAACTAACAGACTAAAAAACTGAAAATACCTGAGTCCTGCAGATGGAGAGGGTGTCAGCTCGAGGGGGATGGTGGAGAAGGAGATGGCTCTTCGCACCAGTGTAAGGTAAAAGACACCTAAAATATAAAGTGTAATCTAGTTGGTCGGATAAGGCCAAAGAGATGTAGATTAGAATGATTAACTAATCAAAAAGCATACCTGTCAATATCATTTATGGGTTGTAGTAAGGTTCCTGATTGAAACAGATATGCTTAGAGGGTACCCTGAGGGATAAAAAAAGTAATAAAAAATTGTTGTGTTAGAGCTTGTAGTTAAAAAACTCCTAATTCTAAAAGATAATGTGCTAGCAACATTAAATTGTTAAACCTATATATAAAATATTTGTATATATATAGTTTTAACAATTTAATGGTTTCAATCAGGAACTTTACTATAGCCCATACATGATATTGACAGGTATGCTTTTTGCTTAGTTAATCATTCTAATCTACATCTCTTTGGCCTTATCTGACCAACTAGTTTAAACTTAAGATTTTAGGTGTATTTTACCTTACACTGGTGCGAGAGCCATCTCCCTCTCCACCATCCCTTTTGAGCTGACTCCCTTTCCATCTGCAGGACTCAGGTATTTTCATTTTTTTAGTCTGTTAGTTACCCCTTCCCACCACAACTAGTGTCAATTTACAGTTATTTTCCTCCCCCTTTTTAGGCTCGATCCAGATCCAGCCATATACCTTCCACCCTTCATTGCCATCTGTGCCCGGATACCTGGATCTTGACACTGCCTTCTGTTTTTTAAATATATTTATATTTTATACTAAATAAAATCCATAAAAAATATCTAGATCCATGTAAACCCTCTCCCCATAAGGTAGCGCCGTAGTATTTATATATATTTTTGTTAGTGTTTTCTACTAAGGACAGGGAATACGCGTTCTCTCGGAACGCGTCTTCAGTGCTGCTGATAAGCGCACACGTCTGTCCACTGACAATGTGGACAGACTAAAGTTCATTAAGATGAGGACGTCATGGATCACAGAGGACTTTTCTACCCCTGTGTCATCCAGGGGAGGCAAAAGGCTGGTGTATTTTTGAGAGTGCTTCATGCAAAGCATCTTTTTAAGATTGCAACTGGGGGACAACTGATGCCAGTGAAGTGGTGTGTGTGTGGCCCAGTTTTTGGAAACGAGGGAAACTGTGGTTGGAGTCCCCTCGCTTTTGAAAAAAGAACCAAGATGAACAAGTCATGGATCACAGAGGACTTTTCTTCATGCAAAAAGATGCTTCATGCAAAGCATCTTTTTAAGATTGAAATGGAAAATTGTGTGGCCCAATTTTTGGAAACAAGGGAGACTGTGGTTGTGGTCCCCTTGCTGTGTTTTACATGCTTTTAGAAGGGCATAACATGGCTTTGAGGTTGACTTTCAGTATCTGCAAACTGTTGGCTACCGAAATGCTGCCTTTCCAACCTTTTTAACCGAGGATTTTCGAGACCTTATGTCCATCGCATTGCCCCAAGAGCTGATGCCCAGTGGCCACTCCTTCTCCAACAAAGGCATGCCCGCGCTACACCAGCATATCGCACAAAACATCACCGCTTCTTTGAGAAACTGTGTGTGACAGGGTGCATTTCACCACAGATACTTGGCCCAGTAAGCATGGACAGGGGCGTTACATGTCGCTGACTGGGCAATGGGTTACTATGGGGAGAGATGGAGAAGGGTCTGCTGTACAAGTCTTGCCGTCCCCACGAGTTGTGTGTCAATCCTTCCTCTGTATGTAGAAGTTCCTACACTGCTTCTGCCTCCTCAACCTTGTCTGGGTCCTCCACCTCCGCCCAAACTCTGTGTGGTCAGGTCACCTGCGTTGTAACTGCGCACAAGGAATCCCACACACCTCCTTACTATGGTGGCAGCAGAGCTCAACGGCATCAGGTGGTCGACTCTTTACTTTGAAATGTCTGTGAAATGTGAGTCACACCGCTGAGGAGTTGTGGACGGTTAGCTCTGGAGAGTGAGTTTCATCAATGGTTTTCTCCACTCAACCAGCAGCCAGGGAAGGCCGGGTGCGACAATGATGCAAACCTGGGTGTGGCCCTTCGCCGTGACAATGTGACACACGTGCCTTGTATGGCTCACGTGTTGAACCTGGTTGTCCAGCAATTTTTAAACCTCTATCCCGGCCTACATGGCCTTCTGCAGAGGGCACGGTGTAACGCCTGCCTGGATCCACAGACTTAAACGAGCTGTAAAGGATAGGCTAGAGGGAAGCCACTCACCAAGCAGGACCCCCAGAACCATGAAACCCTTTAACCCCTATACAGGGATTTAGAATTACACAGGACCCAAGGTGATCAATACCTGTGGAAGGCTGCAGTCCGAGAGAGTAGTAGTCAGGCAGGGTCAAACCATGAATTGAGGATTATTAGATTATTAGAGGAATGGGTGGGCTGCAACACCAAGACAGGTTATTAAACTTGGGGTTATTTAGTTTGGAAAAACAAAGGCTTAGGGGGGATCTAATCACAATGTATAAACATATGAGGGGACAGTGTAACTGGGTGCCAGGGGTGCCTCGGGGATTGTAGTCATGGCCCCTTTTTCTATCAGGCTTACCCCCGGCTCCGCCGTCACTATTGGGACAGGGGATTGTTCTGTGGGGCAGAGTGTGGTGGAAAAGAGCATACTGTCAGCCGCAGGAAGACTCTTCAGGCAGGGTTCAGATAAACCAAACGACATCTTTATTGCACAGAGTTTCACAGACAGCTCAATGCACGGATTTTGTAGCGCACGGTCACAATTCCTGTCCGGGGAAATCTTTCCTTGTTGTCTCCTCTAGTGGGGATGTGCCCGGCTACTCCACTTCACCTAGGCTCCCACTCCGGCTAACACAGACTGGACCCACACCAATTCTGCTTCACCCTTGAGGACACTTCTTCTCTTCTTCCCTTCTTTCTTTCTTTCTTTCTGCCCACTCAGCTCCACACTCTGCCCCTGGCTGTTCCTTCTCCCCCGTCCCGGAATCAACTGCCTTTCCACACACACACTCTCTCTTCCCCCTAAGCTGCCGGATCCTCCTCCCTCCTGCACAGTTTCTATGGGGACAGCCGTCCCACCCGGGCTCTAGGGGAAACCCACTAAAACAGTGCAATTGCAATAAAACATCAACATAAAACATCAACAGCTTTGTCTACCCCAGCGGGGGTATCTTCAGGGGGAAACACTGCACCTCTTTGTAAGGGGTCTGCCCACCCCTTACAACAGTACAGAGTCCTTTCCAAAGATCTCTTTACACCTAGGCCTGCGACTGGAACACGGGAGCATCCGCTACGTCTAGAGGAAAGAAGGTTTAATCATAATCACAGACGAGGATTCTTTACTGTATGAGCAGTAAGACTATGGAACTCTCTGCCGCATGGTGTTGTAATGAGTTATTCACTACTAACATTTAAGCAGAGCCTGGATGCCTTTCTTGAAAAATATAATATTACCAGTTATGTATATTAGATTTTATGACAGGGTGTTGATCCAGGGAACTAGTCTGATTGCTGTATGTGGAGTCAGGAAGGAATTTTTTTCCCCATTGGAGCTTATTTGACACATTGGGGTTTTCTTGCCTTCCTCTGGATCAACATGTTAGGCTACGGGTTGAACTAGATGGACTTAGAGTCTCCCTTCAACCTTAAAAACTATGAAACTATGAAACTATGAGGAACAGGAACAGAATGGGACGGCCAGGACTTAATCAGAAAACAAGCAGAGGTAAAATGCGGATCGAGCAACGAGGTACATAAACAGCAGGCAGGAGACGTAGTCAGGAAACAAGCCGTAGTCAGCACACAAAATCACAAAACGGAACTGGGCAGAACAGGAACCAGAGGTTCAGAGCTATGTTTGGCAGTGGTCAGCAGACAGGATAGGCCTAAAAAGGGTGTGGTGTCTTCCCATTGGTTGTAGCTGAATGATGGTACTTCAGCTGTGAGACACCCACCACCTACAGTCAGCCAGTGGTTCTGCATGTCTCAAGGTAACGCAGCCCAGTGGGTGAGCAGAACCTGCATCTGTACCGCCCCCGCGGGCTCGGCTGCGACCGCCAAGCCGCTCGGATCCGTGCTCGTGCTGTGGGTGGTGGCTCGAGCCTCTCACGGACCCAGGGGTCACATCGCTCTGTAAGGGAGTTGGAGCTACTCGCGGGGACTTGGGTGAGGAGTTCCATGGCCGGGGCCGCGGTGGTTTGGTTTGGGATGTAAGTTCGTGACGCCACCCATGGGTTGTGGTGATTGTAAACACCACCGCTGCGGTGAAGGTATGGGGTCTCCCAGGAGTAGTGTAATGGCGCAGTTAGGTGTTGACCCCTCAGCACAGCTTAAGCTCCCCCATTATAGATACAATCTTGGGTCTCCACTACATATTGGTTTTTAACGTTTAAAATAAAGGCTACGATGTTTTTACTATAACGAGTTTTTTTTGTGCCGGATCCTCCCTTCAACTTCTTACCTCTCAGAAAAAAGACTATCAGCTTCAGCATGCTGTCTAGGCACAACACAGGACTTAGACACGGCACGGAGTCCAAGTACTTGTGCAAAGAGACTTTTTGCACTAATTGTGGGAGCATGCACTGTAGCCCGAACTGAGGACTTAGCCTCAGGAATGGCACAGTCAGGCTGAGCATACTCACTAGGCAAAATACTGGACTTAGGCTGCAGCTGGGGTAAATCGGCACTCCACACTTAGACGTGGAGGAGAAAGCAGCCAGCTGGGCAACCCGAGGCACAGCCCAAAATGGCAGCTGACGCCTTGGCGCAACTGGAACTGCAGCAGGCTGCTTGCGTTTACGGCGGCAATGATTCGAACCAACAAATACCAGCCAAAATAACAGGTGTACTTCTTCCCGTGGATAATCTGATATGATCCCTTTTTTCACGGACACGACCATCGCTAACTAATATAGATGAGGCACCAAAACAGCATCTGCTTTAATGGATCGCAAGTGCTCCATAAATTGGCCTCTCCTCCACCTCAAGTTCAATATCCCAAATACTACATTCCTCTGTGGTGTCAACCCAATCACACTTGCTTCCTAACAGCTCTCAAGTTTCCACCAGCCCTGCTGAGTATGGGGTAACAGAGATGTTTGAGTCTGCAGAGCTGTTCAGTCACACTATAGCCTGGGAATCAGAGGTCTGCTCCAAAGCTGCAGTGAGTACAGACAAGGAAGTTATTATTATTATTTATTTATAGAGCACATTGATTCCATGGTGCTGTACATGAGAAGGGGGTTACATACAGAATACATATACAAGTAACAATAGACAGACTGGTACAGAGGGAAGAGGGCCCTGCCCTTGCGGGATTACATTCTAAAGGATTTTGGGGAGGAGACAGTAGGTGGGGTGGAGGCTGGGCAGCAGCTACGCACAGTGGTGGGGTCATTGAAGTTTATAGTCATTTCTGAACAGATGAGTTTTCAGTTTTCGTTTGAAGCCTGCGGGTGTAGCAGATAATCTGACGTGTTGAGGCAGCGAGTTCCAGAAGACAGGGGAAATGATCTGCACAGATGCCCAGAAGCTTTGTGAGTCAGATCCAGGCCCCGATGAAGAAGGTGCTGAGCATAATGTACACCCTCATTCCCAAACAGTAAATCCTCCTGGTGGAGACAATGGGGAACATGATGAGGAGACTCAGGTACCTGCTTGGAACGACAACTTTACTATTCGGTCAGGGCAGGAAGAGGTTGTCTCGGAGGACTCAGGACAAGGGGAATGAAAACACACAGGTTGATGATGATGTTGGAGACCGCACTTACTGTCAAACCAAAGTCACCCAGTCGATGAGGTCAGCAAAGGAGGTGGAGGAGGATGCTACTGACGACGAGGTTACGTTGCGTCTTCCTGGACAGAGACAAAGTACTGGAAGCACGTCAACAACTGAGTCCTCGGCCACAACTCTGCCTCTGAGCAGAAGTCGTGGTGGCTCTGCAGGTCGCATGGGCTCTAAGCCTTGTCTAGCCTGAGGCTTTTTTGACATTGCAAAGGATCACCCAAGTCATGTAATCTGTAAGATTTATCAACAATCTCTAAGTAGAATGCAAAAACTCACAACTTTGAGTACTTCGTACATGAAGTGTCACATGGATATGAATTGATAGCGTGAGGGTGTATTGCTCAGCTTTATCCACTGTCAATGCAACATGCTTATTTGTCGTTCATTGCATGCATTGTTGCAGACTACACACAAGAGGCTGCTGTTTTTTTACATCTGCCTTTGTCTATTTTGTCCCTATAGCAATAGCAAAATGGTCTTCGGCTGTGGACTTGGAGATGCTGTCTATGAACAGAAGCAAAAGCTAAAGGTGTGCTTTACAGCAAGGAGCCACCGCGGAAACACTTCGGTCAATTGTGAGGGGAGTCATGTTGGAGTTTGGTGAAGAGGACCGTAACACCTGTGAGCAGCATCCTATGCCACAGACTGACATTTTTCCGATGCTGTCTATACTGTTTACCGTGAGCGGAGCGTAAAGTCTGTATTTATGGCAACTGGACACCACAGTACCCGGGTACAGTAGGCTGGGCCCAGACAGTAATGCGTGCATGCAACACTTTATTTTATTAGCAAAACACATATCTGTTTTGGTTAGGCTGACTATATAGACAATAAGACTTACTGCCTCTGCACTTTCAAATTGTCACTTACAGTTTAAGGGTACCGTCACACTTTAGCGACGCAGCAGCGATCCCACCAGCGATCTGACCTGGTCAGGATCGCTGCTGCGTCATTATATGGTCGCTGGTGAGCTGTCAAACAGGCAGATCTCACCAGCGACCAGTGACCTGCCCCCAGCCAGCAGTGACGTGGAAGCGACGCTGCGCTTGCAGAGAGCCGGCATCTGGAAGCTGCGGACACTGGTAACTAAGGTAAATATCGGGTATGGTTACCCGATATTTACCTTAGTTACCAGCGCACACCACTTAGCGCTGGCTCCCTGCACTCGTAGCCACAGCACACATCGGGTTAATAAGCAAACCTTTGCTTGTTTACCCGATGTGTCCTCCGGCTACGTGTGCAGGGAGCAGGGAGCCGGCACTGGCAGCGTGAGAGCTGCAGACGCTGGTAACGAAGGTAAATATCGGGTAACCACCTTGATTACCCGATGTTTACCTTGGTTACAGCTTACCGCAGGCTGTCAGATGCCGGCTCCTGCTCCCTGCACATTCAGGATTGTTGCTCTCTCGCTGTCACACACAACGAAGTGTGCTTATCAGCGGGAGAGCAACAATAAAAAAATGAACCAGGGCTGTGTGTAACGAGCAGCGATCTCACAGCAGGGGCCAGATCGCTGCTTAGTGTCACACACAGCGAGATCGCTAATGAAGTTACTGCTGCGTTACAAAAACCGTGACTCAGCAGCGATCTCAATAGCGATCTCGCTGTGTGTGAAGTACCCCTTAATCATAGAGGGACAGCGACACATTTGCATTGACTGTTGCTTTACAAGATTTCCATGACTGTGTTGCTGAGCTGTGTGGTTTGCATTCACACTGTTATCATCTGCCTTATCTGTGAGGCTTCAGCTAAGGGGTACTTCACACACAGCGAGATCGCTACTGAGATCGCTGCTGAGTCACTTTTTTGTGACCTCATTAGCGATCTCGCTCCGTGTGACACTGAGCAGCGATCTGGCCCCTGCTGTGAGATCGCTGCTCGTTACACACAGCCCTGGTTCGTTTTTTTATTGTTGCTCTCCCGCTGATAAGCACACATCGCTGTGTGTGACAGCGAGAGAGCAACAATCCTGAATGTGAAGGGAGCAGGAGCCGGCGTCTGACAACCTGCGGTAAGCTGTAACCAAGGTAAACATCGGGTAACCAAGGTGGTTTCCCGATATTTACCTTCGTTACCAGCCTCCGCAGCTCTCACGCTGCCAGTGCCGGCTCCTGCTCCCTGCACACGCTAAGTTAAGTGGTGTGAGCTGGTAACTAAAGTAAACATCGGGCAACCATACCCGATGTTTACCTTAGTTACCAGTGTCCGCAGCTTCCAGACGCCGGCTCCGTGCAAGCGCAGCGTCGCTTGCACGTCGCTGCTGGCTGGGGGCTGGTCACTGGTCGCTCGTGAAATCTGCTTGTTTGACAGCTCACCAGCGACCATGTAGCGATGCAGCAGCGATCCTGACCAGGTCAGATCGCTGGTCGGATCGCTGCTGCATCGCTAAAGTGTGAAGGTACCCTAACAAGGGTACTCAGGGGGGATAATAGGTTTTGTCTATGTTTAGGTAGATAAGTTGTAAGCTCTTGTGATGCGCCACTGGTAAAGGCCCCTTTAGACACTGAGACTTTCTAGCGATCCCACCAGCGATCTCAACCTGGCCGGGATCGCTACAAAGTCTCTGGTGAGTCGCTGGTGAGCTGTCAAACAGGCAGACCTGGCCAACGATGCAACAGCGATCCGGACCTAAAGAACGACCTAGCTACTCATTGGGGACGTTGTAAAGCAGCTTTTTGAAAGGGAAGTCGCTAACGAAGTCGCTGTAAAGTCCCCTTTACACACTGAGACTTTCTAGCGATCATGCTGCACAGCGGGAAACAAAGGACCAAAGAATGGTCCTGAACGATTTGTAGCGATCAGCAACTTCACAGCAGGGGCCAGGTCGCTGATGTGTTTCACACACTGCAATGTCGCTGGGGAGGTCGCTATTACGTCACAAAACCGGTGACGTTACAGCGATGTCGTTTGCGATGTTGCAGTGTGTAAAGCCACCTTTAGTCGTGTTCTCACACACAATTACTCCTGCTACGCAGAGGGATTACCAGGTAGTAGGCAACTGAATAGATTGTTCTATTCTTTCAGTTTTATGCATGGTTCTTATTGTTTGTTTTGGGAAAGTTAAACAATCATTTATCAACCCAACTGCCTAGAGTCCTTTTCCTGTTGCGTGGTTTTGCTGCATACTGGGGAGCCCACCCTGTACACGACTTTAAATGAAGCATAAGTCACAATGGGAATTTCACTGTGCTACAATGCGCCCTAGCGGGGCTGTGCAACCACCGCCTGCCCCATCAAGTGCATCTGCGTGCTCTTCATCCTCTGTGACTGTGGGGACAGCAGTCACACATGCTTTTTCACGCTGAACTTCCACCCCTTTACCCGCAACAGGGAGTGTAATTGGCATGTCATCAGTTGTTTTGGAAGTGGAAACAGATGGTATTGTTGAGCTCTGTCAGACATCGAGAGAACCACCATTGGATGAAGGCAACATTATATCCACGCTTGCACCTTCGTCACAGATTGGCTGGACTACCTGCAGTTAATAAGTGCGTAGCAGAAATAGAAAAGAATGTAGAATGCACTTGTCTTGTACCTTGCTTGGCAGCAAAGGAACACTAAGGGGTAGTTTGCATGCTGCGACTTTGCTAGCCGATGATAGAGATGCTGAGTGCGATAGTACCCGCCCCCGTCGCACATGCGATTTCTTATGATAGCTGCCGTAGCGAACATTATCGCTATGGCAGCTCCACACGCACTTACCTGCCCTGCAACGTCACTCTGGCCAGCGACCCGCCTCCTTCCTAAGGGGGGCAGGTTATGCAGCGTCACAGCGATGTCACACGGCAGGCGGCCAATAGAAATGGAGGGGCGGAGATGAGCGGGACGTAAACATCCCGCCCACCTCCTTGCTTCCTCATTGCAGGTGGAGGCAGGTAAGGAGATGTTCCTCACTCCTGCGGCTTCATACACAGCGATGTGTGCTGCCGCAGCAATGAGGAACAACATCGTACCTGTTGCTGCAACGAAATTATGAAAATGACCGACACTACACAGATCACCGATTTACGATGCTTTTGCGATCGTGTATCGGTGCATCTAGGCTTTACACATTGCGACGTCGTTACTGGATGTGTGTCACTTTCGATCTGACCCCGACGACATTGCAGTAGCGATGTCGCAACGTGCAAAAGTACCCCTAAGGTAGTATCCCAGACAATTGTAGTATGCCCCTAAAAGTGTCAGCACTTGTAGAATTGTAGAATGCACATGTGGTGTACCTTGCTTGGCAGCAAAGGAACACTAACTTTGTATTCCAGACACTTTTAGGATGGCAGAAAAAGTGTCAGCTCTTTGGGCAAATAAAATAGCGTGGCAAAAGTGTGCAGGTGGGTACAGTGCCCGGGTTCTGTGGGTCAGTGGACAGGAAAGGAACACTAACTTAGTATTCCAGACACTTTTAGGATGGCATAAAAAGTGTCAGCTCTTTGGGCAAATAAAATAGCATGGCAAAAGTGTGCAGGTGGGTACAGTGCCCAGGTTCTGTGGATCAGTGGACAGGAAAGGAACACTAAGTTAGTATTCCAGACACTTTTAGGATGGCAGAAAAAGTGTCAGCTCTTTGGGCAAATAAAATAGCATGACAAAACTGGGCAGGTGGGTACAGTGCCCGGGTTCTGTGGGTACCAGGACAGGAAAGGAAGCCTCACTTTCTATCCCTCCTAATGATGAAATGCAGCAAGGAATTCCCTGAGCTGAGGTACACAGACGCTGTTATCTAAAGCTGTACACAGCGTTTGCACGGACCTGCCTAGCAGCTATGCTATGAACGCCTGGAAATCAGCCCTGAAAAGGGCTGAAATACCAAGCAGTCCCTAATCCCTACAGTGCTGTGTAGCTTGCACTATGTCTATAGCGCACACAGCAGGATTGGTGATAGCAGCGTGAGCGGTGACTATCACCCACACGCAGAAGGCAGATAATGGCGGCGACAGGGAAAATGGCTGTATTTTATAAGAAAAGAACATGTGACATTCACAGCCTATGACACATGCCCTTGCTTGTCTGGCAAAAATCCACTTAGCTGTGTGTGTGTGTCTGTGATTGGCTGACATCCTGGCCCGCCCCCCTGCACGCGCGCTTAGGAAAAAAAAAAATGGCGTTCGGCATTCTCTCAGCACCACAGATCTAAACCGCTTCCCCCCCGCACGCTATACCCTGAAATTTGATAATAGCGTGAATCACAGTGACTCACACTATTACAGTGAAAAGCCAGCTAGTAACTAGCTAGGCTTTTTGCTGATCAAACCGTTATTGAACGTAACTCGAGCTATCGAGCTTTTAGCAAAAAGCTCGCGTTCGAGTTCGATCTCGAGCACCCCCAAAAATCACTCGAACATGAAATTGGCGAACCTCGAACATTGAACATCGCTTAACTCTACTCCTCATCTCACCCCTTATCAGTTGGTGTCCCCCAAGGTTCAGTTCTTGGACCCCTGCTGTTCTCCATCTACACCATCAGCCTGGGATAGCTCATAGAGTCCCACGGCTTCCAGTATCATCTTTATGCTGATGATACGCAGATCTACCTCTCTGGAGCTGATATCACTTCCTTATTAACCAAAATCCCACAATGTCTGTCTGCTCTTTCATCCTTCTTTTCTGCTTGATTTCTAAAACTGAATCATCAGTACCGTGGGTTCATATTACAATATCATATCAACATCCAATGATACACGTGTATAGAAAAACATTATTACCTAAATGCTGAAACAAGATTTATTCTCTAGGAAGAAGCATCAAAAACATTGATGTACTCAATATCTATAAGAGAAATCACATATAAAGGTACATATCAGAAAATAGGAAAAAATGGGAAAGCAGTGCAAAAAAATGAAATCATATTAGACTGGAGTTGGTATCCTACCAGCTCCACTATATTAAAGGGCACAGGTAGACCCAAAACAAAAATGTACATAGATGGCAGTAGGGCAATATTCACACTATATGCATATCGCGATTCAATTTACCTTATGTGATAATGTGAAAAAAACAACAGGTATATCCAAGAGTGGAACGATAACCGCTATAATGGTAGCTAAAAGAGAATGATAAGGGATATTATTGCCCATTCCGTGTATAAGGAACAGATAACAACATGAAAACTCCAAAGCAGAATGATATAACATAAGAGGGAGAGCAAGGAAAAATCATGCCAAACAGAGGATCAAAGTATTTCCTGTGCAGCCAGTGGTCAGCGGTGAAGTGTGTGGGAGAGGTGAATACTACGGGGTTTATATGCTGGAGGGGGCGGGCATTAACTAATGATTTCCTGTGAAGTGGAACGCACATAGGAAACAAGTGAGACGCACGCCACATGTGCGCAGTGGATCCCGGAAGTGCGCGCATGCGCAGAAGAAGAAAGTCGTCTGAACATGAATCAGAACTCTTCGGGCTCTGGAAATTAATGGCAAAGACTCATCGCGTCTGTAAGGTAAAAAGAAAGGATAAGAATAATGATATGCATGATAAGGTAGAGGAGCAGCCATGACAACATCATATGGAAAAAGTCATATAGAAAAGTATCATATGAAAAAGTATCATATAAAAAAGGGGGGGATGCATGCAGCTGATGTAATAAAGAGTAAGCATATAGATAGGCTAAGGCCCAAATCCAAATGAAGAGAGGAAAAATAGAATATGTACAGCATACATTACTAACAGATCCATAGGGACGGACTTCACATCTCTATGTCATTATACAACACATTCTCTATAGGAACCAGGGAGTAAGAGAATAAAATATATAAAAGGGAAAGGGATAAAAAACTTATAACAATTACATAAGACAGGACGGACCTCATATCTCCATATCAGTAATTATCATATTCCCTACTAAGACCCAATGGGGAAAGGGTATTAAGCATATGGATCCAATAGGATTCTCGTTCTTTCAACTTCTTAATTCTGTCACCCCCTCGCCTCAATGGTGGAACGTGTTCCAATACTTGGAAATGAAGTTGTGAGATTGAATGTCCGCACTGTATAAAATGATGAGGAATGGGAAGCATAACCAACTTACACCTAATGGTGGATTTATGTTTCCCAATGCGGTCCCAGACAGACATGCTGGGTGGTTTCCCCAACATACCCGAGACCGCATGGGCACTTTATCAAATAGACAACATATGATGTGTCGCAAGTAAAGAAATCTTTAACATGAAAAACGCGACCAGTCCGAGGGTGTGTAAATTGGCTACCCTTTATGATGTTTGAACAGTGGGGACAGTGAAGACAGGGAAAGGTACCTCGTTTAGGAGTAGATAAAAATGTTTGACGAGACTTGAGAACCGTCGAGCCTATGTCCGCCCTAACTAATATATCCCTAATGTTGGAAGACCGTTTGTAACTAAAAAGAGGAGAAGAAGAAAATTCTGATATTTGGGGATAAGATCTATTCAACAGCTGCCAATGCTTCAATATTATTCCCTTGACAATAGGATGAAATGGATGGAAAGTGTTGACAAAGGTGATGAAGGGACCTTCCCTTCGAGTCCTACGAGTGGTTTTTAAACTCTCATGATACGCTGAATCAATTATGGATAAGGGATACCCTCTCTGTAAGAATTTGTGAGACATCTCTTCATGACGTATTAGGCGCTGATTGTGAGAAGAAACAATCCTTGACACTCTTTTATGTTGGGAAATAGGTAATGAGCGTATTAAATGACGCGGATGACTACTTGTGTAGAAGAGCAAGCTAATACGATCAGTGGATTTAACATGAATATCAGAGGAAATACAACCCATTGAATCAATTTGTATAAGAGTGTCAAGAAAAGTAATCTTAGCAGAATCAATGTGCTGGGTGAAAGTTAAACCTTCTACTTGAATATTCAGATAGTGGAAAAAGTCCTCAAAAAGTGCCTGAGGACCTGTGAAAATGATGAAAATGTCATCTATGCATCTTTTATACATAGAAATGTATTCTTGAAATATGGGATGTGAATGGACATACATAGATTCGAAATGCGTCATAAAAATATTTGCATAAGGTGGTACGACATTAGAGCCCATGGCTGTGCCTTTCTTCTGGAAATAAAATTGGTCTTGAAATAAAAAGGAATTCTTATGTAGAACTATATCCAGTAGATCTAAACAAAATTCTTTTTGAATCGATGTGAAAGAACTGTATTCGTCCAAAAACCAAGCAACTGCTTGCATGCCGAGTGTGTGATCTATGGACGTATAAAGTGAATTAACATCGAACGTAACAAGAAGAGAATTAGGTGGAAAAGGACCCAGTGATCACTCGTATCGTAGAGAAACGCTGGTTAATTTAACCCGATGTGTAGTCTGGCTATGTGTGCAGGGAGCTGGTACTGGCAGCGTGATAGCGGCGGACGCTGGTAACTATGGTAAACATCGGGTAACCAAGGAAAGGGCTTCTTGGTTACCCGATGTTTACCGTAGTTACCAGCGTCCGCAGAAGCCGGCTCCTGACCAGCTGACACAGCCGGTCAATAACGGAGATCACCGTTGCCATAGCAACGCGCTTGGTAGCGGGGACGGGGACGTCCCGCTACCAGCACGCAGCGGCACCGGAATCATGTAATCGGAGCAGCATTGCTATGGCAACCTGTTTCACTGCTTACAGCCGGGAGCCTGTGGTCACTCTCACAGAGTGATTTCTGCACGGAGCGCAGGGTCTTCCCCCATGCAGCTGTGCTGTCCAATGGAGCAGACAGAGCTGCATGTGTTGAAGGGGAAAGAAGACAGAAGAGCAGGATCGTGGAGGGCTGAGAGGGGGTAATAAAGATGGAGTCTCTAATGTGTCTGTGTATTTATTTCTATTAAAGTATTTTTTTTCTGTGTGGTGTTTTCTTTTAACCCTTTATTGGAGATTCTTAATGGCCGGGTCAAACGTGCCTGGCATTAAGAATCTCTGACTTAATACTAGCTAGTAAAACAAAGCCAGTATTAACTCATGATTACCCAACAAGCCACCCGGCTTCAGGGCTGTTGGAAGAGTTGGATACAGCGCCAGATGATGGCACTTCTATGAGAGCGCCATTTTCTGGGGCGGCTGTGGACTGCAATTTGCAGCAGAGGGGCCCAGAAACCTCGGGCTAACCTGTGCTGTGGATTCCAAGCCCATGTCGTTTTGTTTTTTTTTTTAATTATTTCATAAAATTCATGAATTAAGTAAAAAAAGGGCTTCCCTATATTTGTAGTTCCCAGCCGGGTACAAATTAGGCAGCGGGGGGTTTGGGGCAGCCCGTAGCTGCCTGCTGTACCTGGCTAGCATACAAAATTATGGCAAAGCGCACGTCATTTTTTTTTGTAGTTTTTTGGCAAAAAAAATAAAAAAAGCTTCCGTGGATTTTCCATTGCCAGTGAAGGTAACACCAAGCAGTGGGGGTTTGCAGCCAGTAGCTGCTTGGATTACCCTTATCTAGCAATACAAAAAATGCAGCGGGACCCCATATATATTTTTTTTAATTATTTATTTAAATAACTAAAAACAAAAAGGACTTCCCTGTATTTTGATTGCCTGACATGACAGTGCTGTAAAAATAAATCTTTAAAAAAAATGACGTAGCGCTCCACGGTATTTTTGATTCTCAGCACAGATAAAGCAGACAGCTACGGGTTGCCACACCCGTCTGCCAGGCGTTACCTTGGCTGGCAATTAAAATACAGGGAACCCCATTAATTTTTTCTATTTAAAAAATAGTTAAAAAAAAATGATGTTGGGTCCCCCCATTTTTGATAGCCAGCTAGGGTAAAGCAGACGGCTGTAGCCTGAAAACCACAGCTGGCAGCTTTACCATGGTTGGGGATCCAATGTGGAGGTCACCCCAGGCTCTTGTTTTATAATTATTATTCACTTATTTCTGCCTGCTGTTTATAAATGGCAGATCAGAATAAGGCTACATTCACACGACCGATCCGTTTTTGCGGTCCGCAAAAAACTGTTGGCTTTTTTTATGGGTGCATCCGTGTGGCATCCGTTTCTGTTCCATATACGGTCCGTATGTCATCCGTGTGCCTTCCGTTTGTTTGCGTACTGCAAAAAAACTGAAGGAGGGAAAATACATAAATTTACCCAGGATCTGTGATGCCCTGGACCCCCAGGGGTCACAGGTAACAACACACAACACCACACACACCCCCACCCCAGTGAGGCACGAGCAGCCAAGTCCTGACCACCTGCCTCAGGTCTAGCAAGGCACACCAGGTGGGTGGAGCCAGGCAGATAGGCACGCCCTCCGAGGAGTCTGCTAGCCTGAGGCAGGGAAAGGACAAGTGAGTCGAGTGGGGAGAGGAGTAGTGAGAGGAATAAAAGTGGCGAGCTGAGAGTCAGGGGCCTAGGACAGAGCCTAGGACCCCTTGGAACGGTCAGGCAGGCAGACGGTGGTGGCTGTCTGCAGGAGTCCGGTCAGGGACTGAACTGCGGAACCGTAGGGATCGAGAAGAGGGTGGTGACCCTTCGGACCCAAACGGGGAGCTAACAAGTCAACCGGAGCACCAGTCAGGGTACTCAGACCCCGTTCTAGCCCAGAAGCAACCGGGCTCAGACAAATCTACTGATTGCGGTCTGGACCTCAGGGGTTCATTCCCACCCAAAGTCCCAATAGACGGCAACAGCCCACCGATTCCGGATAAGAGCCACCGCCAAGGGCCAGAGATCTAAAGGGCCAGCGCCTCCGGGCAAAAGGGCTCCTCCGGTACCCCAAAGCCGGGGAACGGACTACCGTTGCTGAAGCATAGGAGTCACTATAGCAAATTTAAAGGTGCAGGAGAAAGGCGATATCACCAACCTCACTGGGGACACATGCAGCCGGCTGCGGGCACCGATCTACACCGAACTTGGTTTACCATTGACTCTGTGTGGTTTAATCGTGAGTACACCAGTGCCATCAGGCATCTCGCTGCAAGCGAGCCCCTGCGTCCTGCAACCCCCAGCTCCTGCCACCTGGCCCCGGGACCAACAAACCCCCTACCCACGGAGGGGTCAACACCTAGCTGCGACCCACCACCGATCCCGGACGAGCCCCCGCACCCTCACCGCAGTGGTGGTGCCCATCACCTCACCACGACCCGTGGGTGGCGTCACGAACTGTTACCGGTCACCGCGGCTCTGGCTGTGAAACCGGTCCACTCCAAACCAAACAACCAAACACCCCCCCTTTCCAGAGCGACGTGGCCCCCGGTCCGGAGGCGCTCGAGCCACCGACAACCCGAGCACGATTCCGGGTGGCTCGGCGGAGAGCAGCCGAGCCCCCAGGGCGGTACAGATCCATAGCTTCAACCTACATGACGCGGTCACATGTTCACTCCAGTGCCATTTTCTATTGCTTTTCACAGCGTAGAGCGCTCTGGTGATTTTCTTGTGCTTGTACACTTCATATCAGTCTTTTCTGTCATTATAATGGCAGAAAGACACATAATGTCCCACTCTCCTGCATTTTGTAATTTTCCACCCTTTGGTGCCTTTCATGTGGCACTAAGGGGTGCTTAGCCTTGTATTTAGCCAAAAAAATGAAAAAAAAATGATGTGGGGTTCCCCCTATTTTTGTAGCCAGCTAGGGTAAAGCAGACGGCTGCAGCCTGCAGACCATAGCTGGCAGCTTCACCTTGGCTGGTAATCCAAAACTGAGGGAACCTCACGCTGTTATTTTAAATTAAATAAATAATTAAAAAAAAAAAACATGTGGGGGGTCCCCCCAAAATTGGATCACTAGCCAAGGTAAAACAGACAGCTGGGGTCTGATATTCTCAGACTAGGGAGGTCCATGGTTATTGGACTCTCCCCAGCCTAAAAATAGCAGGCCGCAGCCGCCCCAGAAGTGGCGCATCCATTAGATGCGCCAATCCTGGTGCTTCGCCCCAGCTCATCCAGTGCCCTGGTGCGGTGGCAAATGGGGTAATATATGGGGTTAATACCAGATGTGTAATGTCACCTGGCATCAAGCCCTGGGGTTGGTGATGTCACGCGTCTATCAGATACCCGACATCACCAACCCAGTCACCAATAAAAAAAAATAGACGACAAACACATTTTTATTTGAAAAAACACTGCCCAACACATTCCATCTTTCACCAATTTATTAGAAAGAAAAACAAATCCAGGTCGGCTGTAATCCAAGGGGTTCCCATGACGATCCACACTGTCCCAGTCAATGAAGAGCAGGATGTTAACCATTGGCTGGGAGAGCAATGCAGTGACCTGAGCTAACATCAATAGCCCAGGTCACTGCAGGGGATGACAAGTGCTGCTGTCAGGAGCGAGGTACATTACCTGCGCTGATCTCCTGCACTTCTGACAGCACCTGTCACTGACTTCAATAACCTTCACAGCCAAGTATCGCGAGCGGCCCGTGACGTCACCGCTAGTCACAGTCTCGGGTCGGAAGCGAGAGAAAGTGATGTGACAAGCGGCGGCCATGGAGGACAGTGATAGCGCTGAGGTCGGGAGGGCGGGACTTCATCACCGCAGGTAAGCCGAGCGGGGCCATGTGGGCCGAGTGTGAGGTGGGCGGAGCCTAGCGGGGATAAGTGTGCTGAGTGCCAGGTGGGCGGAGCCTAGCGGGGTAATGTGTGCAGAGTGCCAGGTGGGCGGAGCATAGCGGGGTAATGTGTGCAGAGTGCAGGTGGGCAGAGCCTAGCGGAGTAATGTGTGCAGAGTGCCAGGTGGGCGGAGCCTAGCGGGGTAATGTGTGCAGATTGCCAGGTGGGCAGAGCCTTGTGGGGTAATGTGTGCAGAGTGCCAGGTGGGCAGAGCCTAGCGAAGTAATGTGTGCAGAGTGCCAGGTGGGCGGAGCCTAGCGGGACCATGTGTGTAGAGTGCAAGGGGGCAGGGCCTAGCGGGACCATGTGTGCAGAGTGCCAGGTGGGCGGAGCCTAGCAAGGTAATGTGTGCAGAGTGCCAGGTGGGCGGAGCCTAGCGGGGCCATGTGTGCTGAGTGCCAGGTGGGCGGAGCCTAGCGGGGTAATGTGTGCAGAGTGCCAGGTGGGTGGAGCCTAGCGGAGTAATGTGTGTAGAGTGCCAGGAGGGCAGAGCCTAGCGGGACCATGTGTGCAGAGTGTCAGGTGGGTGGAGCCAAGCGGGGTAATGTGTGCAGAGTGCCAGGTGGGCGGAGCCTAGCGGGACCGTGTGTGTAGAGTGCAAGGGGGCAGAGCCTAGCGGGACCATGTGTGCAGAGTGCCAGGTGGGCGGAGCCTAGCAGGGTAATGTGTGCAGAGTGCCAGGTGGGCGGAGCCTAGCAGGGCCATTTGTGCTGAGTGCCAGGTAGGCAGAGCCTAGCGGGGTAATTTGTGCAGAGTGCCAGGTGGGCGGAGCCTAGCGGGGTAATGTGTGGAGAGTGCCAGGTGGGCAGAGCCTACCGGGACCATGTGTGCAGAGTCAGGTGGGTGGAGCCTAGCGGGGTAATGTGTGCAGAGTGCCAGGTGGGCGGAGCCTAGCAGGGCAATGTGTGCAGAGTGCCAGGTGGGCGGAACCTAGCGGTACCATGTGTGCAGAGTGCCAGGTGGGCGGAGCCTAGCAGGACCATGTGTGCAGAGTACCAGGTGGGTGGAGCCTAGCGGGACCATGTGTGCAGAGTGCCAGCTGGGCGGAGCCTAGTGGGACCATGTGTGCAGAGTGCCAGGTGGGCGGAGCCTAGTGGGACCATGTGTGCAGAGTGCCAGGTGGGCGGAGCCTAGCGGGACCATGTGTGCAGAGTGCCAGGTGGGTGGAGCCTAGCGGGACCATGTGTGCAGAGTGCCAGGTGGGCGGAGCCTAGCAGGGTAATGTGTGCAGAGTGCCAGGTGGGCGGAGCCTAGCAGGGTAATGTGTGCCGAGTGCCAGCTGGGCGGAGCCTAGCGGGACCATGTGTGCAGAGTGACAGGTGGGCGGAGCCTAGCGGGACCATGTGTGCAGAGTGCCAGGTGAGCGGAGCCTAGTTGCACCATGTGTGCAGAGTGACAGGTGGGTGGAGCCTACCGGGGCCATGGGTGTTGGTGGTGGAGTGCGAAGTGGGTGGAGCCTAGCAGGGCTTTGTGGCGCTGAGGACGTCAGTGTCGTGGACTGCATGGCTGGGGACAGGTGAGTGTGAGTATGAGTGTGTGTGTGTGTGTACATGCCGCGTGCAAGAGGGGGGCGGAGCGAGCTGAGCGGGGAAGTGTCGGCTTCCTGTACACGTAACCAGGGTAAATATCGGGTTACTAACCAAAGCGCTTTACTTGGATACCCGATGTTTATCTTGGTTACCAGCTTACCGCAGGCTGCCAGCGATGGCTCCCTGCACACTGTAGCTGTAAAAAGCCCTGCTTTTGCTGCTAGTACCGTTATTGAACGTAACTCGAACTGTCGAGCTTTTAGCAAAAAGGTCGAGTTCTAGTTCGATCTAGAACAGCCCCCAAAATCACTCGAACCGCGAACTGGAGAACCGCGAACCGCGCTCAACTCTACTGAAGACCTACCTATTCAGACAAGCCTACAACCAGCAGTAACTCTCAGTCCACTATATCGATGCATGGCCAGCTCTACTCTCACCTACTGTATCCTCACTCACCCCTGGTAGATTGTGAGTCCGTGCAGTCAGGGTCCTCTCTCCTCCGTTACCAGTCTATGCCTTTCATTGTTCATGATTATTGTACTTGTCTATGTATGCACCCCCTTTTTTACAAGTAAAGCCTCATGGAATAAATAATAATAATAATAATAATAATAATAATAATAATAATAATAATAATTATTACATGCCAGGCTGGCTAGATCAGCTAACCTGGCCAGGAACATACTTTTTAGAGGGTTTGACTCTAGTGGGATATCCTGTTAGGATATGCAATGTTATAGGAGCTATCCAGGACTAAATTATTTTATACAATGAACCAAAAACCTGCCTGTTCTATTCTACAGTAATTTGACACAGAGCATTCACTTCTTTCAGGCTGCTCTGTCAACAGGAGGGCATTACTGCTGACATTATGCTGACTGACAACCAGATTTCCAAGTCAGAACTGTCTGTCAATGAGTATGACATCGGCAGTCACACTCCATCAACAGAGCAGAACAGAAAAGAAGCTTCTGTAGATGTGAAATCAGCAGAAGCCGCACAATCGTCTGTCAGGACTCAGGAGTGATCAGAGACAAACATCATTTTTATTGTTTTATCAAAATTCTTGCACTTGGTATTGTGAAAAGTTAAATAACTTTAAGGGGTTTGTCCAGCCTATAAAGACATGTCTGCAGTCAATCTTTGTAACTTCAGACTACACTTTGCGCTGTGAGAATTCTCTGAGGTCACAGTCGAGAACGGCAGTCATATGGCTGCGAATATGCGATAAACCAGAATCCGACTAGATAAGCGCAACCTCACGCAAAGCAAGTGATTTGAGCAAGGCTGCACCCATCTAGCCAGATTCTGATCGAGAGTCTGCACAATGCATACTTGTGGTCACATGGCTGCCGTTCCCGACTCTGACACCGGAGAATCCTCACAGTGCACACTGTTTGCGAAGTGAGGATTCACAAGTCTGAAGTCACTTAGTCATTTTAGATGGGGCAACCCCTTTTATGTAATTTAATAAAGCATAAACTCCCCTATACACATTATATAGCTGTCAGCAGACAGCCATCTCTTCCAACTCTTTCACAAACAGGAATGATCTGCTATGTTGTCGATGAAGAGGTGCTGCAAGAATCCTCTTAGGGTACCTTCACACTTTAGCGATGCAGCAGCGATCCCACCAGCGATCTGACCTGGTCAGGATCGCTGCTGCATCGCTACATGGTCGCTGGTGAGCTGTCAAACAGGCAGATCTCACCAGCGACCAGTGACCAGCCCCCAGCCAGCAGCGACGTGCAAGCGACGCTGCGCTTGCACGGAGCCGGCGTCTGGAAGCTGCGGACACTGGTAACTAAGGTAAACATCGGGTATGGTTACCCGATGTTTACCTTAGTTACCAGCTCACACCGCTTAACTTAGCGTGTGCAGGGAGCAGGAGCCGGCACTGGCAGCGTGAGAGCTGCGGAGGCTGGTAACGAAGGTAAATATCGGGTAACCACCTTGGTTACCCGATGTTTACCCTGGTTACAGCTTACCGCAGGATGTCAGATGCCGGCTCCTGCTCCCTTCACATTCAGGATTGTTGCTCTCTCGCTGTCACACACAGCGATGTGTGCTTATCAGCGGGAGAGCAACAATAAAAAAACGAACCAGCACTGTGTGTAACGAGCAGCGATTTCACCGCAGGGGCCAGATCGCTGCTCAGTGTCACACACAGCGAGATCGCTAATGAGGTCACAAAAAACGTGACTCAGCAGCGATCTCAGTAGCGATCTCGCTGTGTGTGAAGTACCCCTTACAATGGCTCAGAACAAAAGAATCGGTTGTTGAGATTCAACAGGCAGGACCCTTTTCTTCCCTAACATAATCTGTCGGGGGGAGCGATGTGAGGCTCCTTAAACAAAAGACTATATGCTAATCTCAACAATATTGGCAAGTTAAGTGAACTGTAATCTAATGTGTATGATGGTATAAAAGACGGGTTGATCTATATGAGAACATTTTTCATCTTCACCTTGTCTTAATAACTAACACTTCCAGAATTCTAAGCATGACAAGCTGTTTTGGGATCTTCAAGAATATTCAAAGATAATTTAATTTTCATGTAACAGGTACACACCATTTTTTCACATAGATATAATAAATATATGTAGCTCGCGAGGCCAAGAATTGCATGTCCTGGTATGACCAGCCTGAGCCATTAAGTGCAGAAAACTGCTCTGTAGTGTAAGGTTCACTGTTGTGAATAAATGATAATGCCCTGCAGTGACTACTAGATTAAATTCCATCTGTGGGTGGAATTCATCAAATATACTGCTGAGGTGGTAATAGACATTACTGCCAAAATTTGTAGCATGTCAGCTTTATTTTCGTTCTCTAGAATTAGTTAAAGAGGTATATTATAGAATTTCAAATACAGCTAAAATCCAGCAGTATGTGACCACATCAATTTTATAATAAATATGCTATTTATACTCAAAGATGGAATCTGTGAAAAGGGAAAGTTGTACATTAAATAGTATGGTAAGGTATTAAAGCTTATTGGCATCGTGTTGTAATAAATTTGACTTTTGTATACTTGATCACAGTGTACAAGACAATTGTATTAAGGCCCCATTACACGCAATGACGTATCTAACGATATATCGCCGGGGTCAAGGATTCTGTGACGCACATCCGGCATTGTTAGCGACGTCATTGCGTGTGACAGCAAGGAGCGACCATTAACGATGGAAAATACTCACCAAATCGTCCATCATTGACACGTCGTTCCTTTTCAAAAAATCGTTGATTGTTGAGGTTGCAGGTTGTTCGTCGTTCCCTAGCCAGCACATCGCTACATGTGACACCTCGGGAACGACGAACTACAGCTTACCTGCAGCCGCCAGCAATGCGGAAGTAAGGAGGTGGGCGGGATGTTACGTCCCACTCATCTACGCCCCTCCGCTTCTATTGGGCGGCTGTTTAGTGACGCCGCTGTGACGCCGCACGAACCGCCCCCTTAGAAAGGAGGCGGTTTGCCTGACGCAGCGACATTGCTAGGCAGGTAAGTACGTGTGATGGCTCTTAACAATGTTGTGTGCCACGGGCAGCGATTTGCCCGTGACGCACAAACGACAGGGGCGGGTACACTTGCAAGCGATATCGCTGTGTGTACTTTTACCTGTGATTTTTTTTTTTGTTATCTTAAAGTAGATTTGATTTCATAATAATAATTACTCTGATCTTGCTCCATCTTTTAGGAAATAAATGACTCTTCACTTCTCCAGTTGCCAGATGACTTGTCTATGTGATGCTCTATTTTAATAAACTTGCTTGTTAGGATAAATTCATTATGATTCATTTCTTTCTTTGAATGGATTGACCAATCCTGTAAACATTTTCAAAAACAGCACAAATGTGAGAAAGCAAAAAGACCACCACCTCTTTGTCCTGTGGTTTCATCACTAGCAGTTGGGCAGCTTTTCCAGTCTTTGTATACAAGTGCCCATTTTGCTATGTGTCCATGTTGTTTTTTTGTGTGCTTCTTTGCTGCACACAAAAAAGCTTTTTTGGCAGTAAAAAACAGCTGAAAAATACAACTTTTTATTGCATTTCCGCGTTTTTTACTTACATTTTTCCTGCTTTTTTGGTGATTTTGGTTATTCATGGCGATCACAGGGATTAACGCGCTGTATTCCCGCGATCGCTGCCAGGTTTTTGGCTGATGGTAAAACTAGATGGACACTAGTGCTCTCAGACAGAGGGGTTTAAATACCAGGTTGGATGCCAATGGACTGAGGGCAGAGTTGCTGTAAAAAGTTTGTATACAGCAATAAACTGTTGGCCTAGTGTGGGGTCCTCTAATCCAACAAACAAAGGGTCTAACTGCAGGCAGTTGACAGGGTCCGTGTTTAACCTGTGTAGAAGTCATAAACATTAGCAAAAGTAAAAGCTACAGCGCTACCTGGTGGGGAAAGGGGGGTTGGGGGTGGGTTAGGTGTGTTCTGAATAAACATTGGTTAAAATTTGAAACAGGTATGGACCAAATATGAATAAAGGAGCCTGGAATACAATTTTAAAATAAAAAGTGTATATTTATTTTGTATAAAATACTAAAATGTTAAAATATATATATATATATATATATATATATATATATATATATATATATATATATATATACTGTGCCTACAAGTAGTATTCAACCCCCTGCAGATTTAGCAGGTTTGATAAGATGCAAATAAGTTAGAGCCTGCAAACTTCAAACAAGAGCAGGATTTATTAACAGATGCATAAATCTTACAAACCAACAAGTTATGTTGCTCAGTTAAATTTTAATACATTTTCAACATAAAAGTGTGGGTCAATTATTATTCAACCCCTAGGTTTAATATTTTGTGGCATAACCCTTGTTTGCAATTACAGCTAATAATCGTCTTTTATAAGACCTGATCAGGCCGGCACAGGTCTCTGGAGTTATCTTGGCCCACTCCTCCATGCAGATCTTCTCCAAGTTATCTAGGTTCTTTGGGTGTCTCATGTGAACTTTAATCTTGAGCTCCTTCCACAAGTTTTCAATTGGGTTAAGGTCAGGAGACTGACTAGGCCACTGCAACACCTTGATTTTTTCCCTCTTGAACCAGGCCTTGGTTTTCTTGGCTGTGTGCTTTGGGTCGTTGTCTTGTTGGAAGATGAAATGACGACCCATCTTAAGATCCTTGATGGAGGAGCGGAGGTTCTTGGCCAAAATCTCCAGGTAGGCCGTGCTATCCATCTTCCCATGGATGCGGACCAGATGGCCAGGCCCCTTGGCTGAGAAACAGGCCCACAGCATGATGCTGCCACCACCATGCTTGACTGTAGGGATGGTATTCTTGGGGTCGTAAGCAGTGCCATCCAGTCTCCAAACCTCACGTGTGTGGTTGGCACCAAAGATCTCGATCTTGGTCTCATCAGACCAGAGAACCTTGAACCAGTCTGTCTCAGAGTCCTCCAAGTGATCATGAGCAAACTGTAGATGAGCCTTGACATGACGCTTTGAAAGTAAAGGTACCTTACGGGCTCGTCTGGAACGGAGACCATTGCGGTGGAGTACATTACTTATGGTATTGACTGAAACCAATGTCCCCACTGCCATGAGATCTTCCCGGAGCTCCTTCCTTGTTGTCCTTGGGTTAGCCTTGACTCTTCGGACAAGCCTGGCCTCGGCACGGGTGGAAACTTTCAAAGGCTGTCCAGGCCGTGGAAGGCTAACAGTAGTTCCATAAGCCTTCCACTTCCGGATGATGCTCCCAACAGTGAAGACAGGTAGGCCCAACTCCTTGGAAAGGGTTTTGTACCTCTTGCCAGCCTTGTGACCCTCCACGATCTTGTTTCTGATGGCCTTGGAATGCTCCTTTGTCTTTCCCATGTTGACCAAGTATGAGTGCTATTCACAAGTTTGGGGAGGGTCTTAATTAGTCAGAAAAGGCTGGAAAAAGAGATAATTAATCCAAACATGTGAAGCTCATTGTTCTTTGTGCCTGAAATACTTCTTAATACTTTAGGGGAACCAAACAGAATTCTTGTGATTTGAGGGGTTGAATAATAAATGACCCTCTGAATAAACTTTTCACAATTTAAAAAAAAATAAAAAAAAAAAACATTCTTTTTTGCTGCAGTGCATTTCACACTTCCAGGCTGATCTACAGTCCAAATGTCACAATGCCAAGTTAATTCCGAATGTGTAAACCTGCTAAATCTGCAGGGGGTTGAATACTACTTGTAGGCACTGTGTATATATATATATTATATATATATATATATATATATATATATGGTATATAAAATCTCAAATGGCAATGCCAAGATCCAGGTATCTGGGCAAGGATAATGGCTGGATCAGTGCAGGACCTAAAAAATGAGAAAGAAAGGAAGTGTGACTGTCCTCAATGTGTTAAACAATGTGTTTTGATGAATATCCTTAAGGAGAATAGTGTTCCCCCGTGGTCCCCACAAAGCTTCTCATGAGCCAGATCAGACACCCCATACTTTGCAATGACGAGGGGCAACACCCCGAAACACCGTGTCTGCAAATTGGGATTCTGATCTGGCATATATATCCTAGGTCATATGCAAAGGATTGTTAAAAATCCACATTTGACTTTTAGGATCGCTACTTCCAATAGGTGGCGCTGCGCTAGAGTTTGTCTCCATTCCTGGGGAGATAATTTGATGAATATAGTGATTTAACAAACTGCATAAATTATTTTACCTGTGTCCTGTAGATGAAGAAGCAATTAGGTTCAAGCAGACAACCTATCTTAGTTACATTGATTCAAATAGTTTTGTCAAAATGGAGCAAATAAGACTGTCAGAATCACCTTTATGCCATGTTGGAGTAATGGCTAGTTAAGCTATATGAATTACTATTTCTAGGATTTTTTTTTTTCTAGAGTTCTGCATATGGACCCAAAGAAAGTTTCAGAACCTGTTGGTCTCCAATCTGTCCCAAAAAATTCTTAGGCTTTGGACATTATTACTACCAGTTCATTAAAAGTGACTCTCAAGTTACTTTTACCATCCTAACTGACGCTAGTTCTTGTAACTGATCACATTATGCTGCTCAATCTTTCAAGTAACCTAAGTCGTGTTTTTTGTTTTGCTCCAGTTCTATACCCCTCAGATGTTAACAGTTGATTCTTCCTTGAAGTGGATGCTTCTACTATTGATGTAAAAACAGTTCTTTCACAACATTCCTCTGAATCAGAAATCATTGCAGTTTCTTCTCCAAGAAATCCTTTCTAGCAGAATTTAATTATTCTATTGATCCTAGAGATCCATCAGCTGATATTTCTGGGCTAGATATCATCTTTCCATATCATCCATCCATAGTCCCATGAAATTATTCTGATTAATCAAATGAATGGGCAATTTCTGATTTGTCAATGGCACAGGTCCACCAGAGCGAAAGGTGCTTTTGATTTCATGTGCTACTGTGACGCCCTGGCAAAACCAGGTAGTCACACAGATTAGGCCGCCACATAACACCGCACCCACATAGGGTTAAACCAGCTGACAAAATCTTAGTCCCCCACCTCATGGAAGGACGGACACACCAGTGGGCGGGACCAGGTGGAAAGGAAACGCCCACCTAGGGGTCTGGAGAGCCCGGGGCAGGAAAACAAGTCAGATAAGTTTGGAGTTAAGTGGAGAGTTGAAGTCTGGAGGTGAAGCTGACAGGTGTCAGGTTCGGAGCCCTGACACATTGGCTAGGTGGCAGACAGTGGTCACTGCCAGCAGGAGATGGGAAGATGGCTCGACAGATCCGAGGTGGACCGGGGCAGGGTTGTAGTCTGCCAGTACTGACACCGGAGAACTGACTCAGAAACCGTGCACACAAAGGGGGTACTCAGACCCTGAAGCCAGGAACGGCACTGACGGCCTAGCTAATTAACCAATTGAGGGCAGGATTTTAGGTCCTGTCCCAACCTAAGTCCCGAAAAGTAGACAACCACCCACAGAGAGGGATAGGGCATCCGCCAGGGCCCGGGAGATCCCACGGGTCAGTGTCTGACGGCCACGGCTCCCAACCAAAGGACCGGGAGAAGACTCCTGCGTTACACACCGGGAAGTCTAACACAGAAAACACAAAGTGCAGAGGAAAGGGGCATTGACCACCGGCCCGGGTGTGGGACCAGATACACCCGTCTGCGGCAGCCATCCACCATCACCTTGGTTTACCAAAGGACTTGTGTGCTTTATTCAACTGTGAGTAACATCCCCGGTCTGACCGGGCGCACCGGCCCCTGCTGTTATCATCCCCTGCACAGAGGCATTGGGCCCCGGGAGCATCAATCCCTGCCCATGGAGGGGTTAACATCCAGCTGCCAGCCCATCGCCCCCGGGAGCCCCACAGCAGCAGCGGTGGTGCTACATCTCACCACACACAGTGGGTGGCATCACAAACAGTTTTCAACAACACCCGTATAAATACGTCCCCCCTTTTTATTCAAAGTGTCCGCGTGACCCCGGGTCCGGTAGAGTCCCTTGAGCAAAACTGCAGATCCGGATCTGAGCAGCACAGCTGCTGGTGTGGGGGCGGCACACTACTCCTACAGGCTCATTGCACATGACTCTGAGGCCTAATGAACATGAAATGGGCTTTGAACCATTTCCTGTGTGGACTTTCTTGTATTTGGCCTTATATCCTTAACCAAGAATATATAATGCCAAACTTCCTTAAAAATACTTTATTAATTTATTCAGCAAATAAAAACACATAGACAACCATAAAGGCACAGCAGGGTAGAGAAATATACAACTGTGACTCCCACGGATTGGGGGACAGACTTAATAATAATTCTGTCAACATATTCCTTACGTACCGGTCTGACCGGGAGATTGATTTCCTGGATCTTAAAATCCAAACAACTGAGGATGGGAGGCTAACAACGGAGATATACAGGAAACCAACGGCGACAAACACATTTCTACATGCCCAATCGTCGCATCTCCCTGCAACGATTAAAAGCATTCCTGTAGCACAATTCCTTAGAGCCCGGAGGATTTGTTCTTCTGAGGAGGCATTCTCGGTGCAGGCAGAGGACCTAAGACAAAGGTTCCTGCACCGAGGATACAGCAGAAGAATGATCAAAAAAGTATATGATCGAGCAAGAACGAGCACAAGAGAGTCTTTATTATATTCCAATTCCACACAATCTAAAAAACAGAAGCAAGATGTGGTCCGTCTTATTACAACGTATAATAACCGTTGGTATGATATTGTAGAGATCCTCAAAAGACACTGGGGTATTTTAAAAACGGATCCAATTTTGAGATCCAATATCCCACAATATCCATTGATTACGGCACGTCGGGCCAGGAATATGAAGGACTATCTTGTGCAAAGTCATTATAAGGTTACATCTAATCAACGCAATACAGGTACGATTGGGAAGGCCTGTAGTAATATGCGTAAGGCAAAAACCTTTTGTGGGGCCAAGGACAACAGAGAATACGAAATTAGGATGTTCCTGAATTGTTCTTCTAAAGCCGTAATCTACCAAGCCTCCTGCCCGTGTGGTCTATTTTACATCGGTATGACCACTCGGGAGTTAAAAATCAGAGTAGGAGAACATGTCAGGGATATAAAAAACTCAAAAGAGACATCTGGCAGTGAGAAACTCAAAACAATCCCACGACATTTTAAGGAGTGTCACAACTCGGATTCTCGACTCTTGATTGTAAAAGCCATCGATCAGATCAAGACTGATGTACGTGGGGGTGATACAGGCAGGACCCTTGCACGGCTGGAAAGCCGGTGGATTTATAGGCTGGGTACTGTGGCCCCCGAGGGCCTTAATGAAAATTTTGGTTTTAATGCTTTTTTGTGAACAATTCATCCGCACTGGTTGAGATGTCTTTTTAAATATTAATTTTTATTGTTGTACCTGTTGTCTGTGTGTTATATAGTTGGCACATATGTATAATTGGGTATAGGGGATAATACACCCTGCTGAGTGCTAATTTGTATGCTTGTTTTTCCTTTTGAGGTTATCATTACCCAGTTTTTGGAGCGTATGCGCATTGATCGGAGTTCTAGACAACGGCAGGATCTGACCACTGGCCTGTCTATTTCTAGTCCGTCATCTACTTATGAAGTACTATTTGATGCAAGTAAATGAACCGGATGGATATTGTAACATCATTGGATGGACTATACGCCATATGGATGAAGGCTGAAGCACTTACTATGTCCAATGGAGAGTGACTGATAATTTCGGTTTACTATCTTGTTCGGATTTTGTGCTTGTTCTATTATAAGTCGTGAGGGGTTATTAAGTATCAGGGGTATGAATTCCCCCCCCTTCCCTTCCTCCCCTTTCCCCCCCCCTTTTTTCCTTCCCTTCCCTCTTCTTTTAACTCCAAAGACCAAAAAAACCCCCAAACCGAAGACCCCCCCCCTCCTCCATCCCCATGCCCACCCTTAAAAGATCGATGTGTGGTGGGATTAAAGTATGGGGATATGGCTAGATAGTGTGGGGGAGTTGTTTACGGGAGAGGTGGGGGAAGTTTTTGGTGGAAGGTGGGGTTTCTTAAAATCTCGCTATTTTTGGCATGGACGTTTGATATAGAAGGATGATCTTTAATGTTTTAAGAGATTTATATAATGATTTTTTCTACTTTGGGGGTAGGTACAAGATAAATGGGAAATATGGCATCTTTGGTTTGTTTAAATTAGGATGGGTATGGGATGTAGGAATGAGTATTCCATATGGTCCATGATAGGTTAATGTATGATTATACGTCTGGTATAAGTATATAAGTTTCATCTTATTATATTGCCCGGTGTCAGTGTTATAATAATAGAAGTGGATTCGTGAGTATTGTTGACATGTTACCTATAAAATGAATGGGGAGATGTGCATATGACGATTGGGTGGTTTTCGATCCCTGGGAGTGGATATATGTGATTCACGTCACGGGTGCTGTCATTGCTGCTGAGCTATCCATGCTGAGCGCGGGTCGTTCCAGGCTGGAGGACTCCTCACTCTGCAGTACGGTCGCAGGGTGGGGGCTGCGCGCATACCCGGTAGTTGTGGCATCGCGTTGCCATGGCTGCCGGGCCTGCGTGTGTCCCTCCCCAGGCCGGAAACAGAAGTGAGGCAACTTCTGCTCTGTCCTCGGGCCGGAACTATGCCGCGCCGACAAACATGGGGCTCATCATGCGGTTACGGACCACGTGCAGATACTTTTAGGTGAATATATAAAGGATGCTAGTCATGTAGGGTGTGTATCTGCCTCCTGACGAAGCCCTAGGCGGTGAAACGCGTTGAGGTGTTAGGTGGGTGGGGACCGCTTATACTTTGTTCAGGTCTGTATGCCCATATTACACTATTGTAATCTGTGTTGCAATTTTCTTATGTGCATGTTTTTTTGCTAACCGGTGGGCCACAGATTTTGGAGTGGGAGCCATATACCTCTCGGTTCCGGAGTTCTGGGGGCGAGAGGGTATGAGTGTCCCTAGAAAAGAGACCCCATTTGGGGAATATTAGTTGGCTTATTATTAATCTGGGAGGTTACCCTTGTGGCCCACAGGTGTGTGAATAATCTATGGGGGACTTAATCAAGTAGGCACGATTTGATCGATTGTTGCTATATGGGACCGGGGTTTGTTCCTAGGTGAGCGGGCTGTTTTCTATGTGTTGTTATAGATGTATTTACACTTTGAAATTATGGTATGATTATGGATATTTGTGGTAACCTGTTGAATCAGCGCGCTCAGGTGGGAGCATCTCTGGGTGTTCCCATGTAGGTTGTGTATTAGCAGCCTAGCCTCCATATATTTATTATGTATGTATGCAGACCGAGGATTCTGTTATAATACCGTATTATATAAGGTGTTAGGATCCAATTTGCGGCCCCCATCCGCCCTCCCCCAATCCGTGGGAGTCACAGTTGTATATTTCTCTACCCTGCTGTGCCTTTATGGTTGTCTACCGTATTTTTCCGACTATAAGACGCACCTGACCATAAGACGCACCCTGGTTTTAGAGGAAGAAAATAGGAAAATAAAATTTTAACCAAAAAATATGGTCATGACACACTGTTATGGGGCGAGGATCTGCTGCTGACACTGTTATGGGGTAATGTCCCCAAATTCTCTACTAAGGTACCCCATTCTGGTAAGGATCCTCCTGCCTTGTATATGATCCTGCTCATATACCCCCATCCTGCTCATAATATACCCCCCATCCATCCTGCTCATGATATGCCCCCATCCATCCTGCTCATGATATGCCCCCATCCATCCTGCTCATGTTATTCCCCCATCCATCCTGCTCATGTTATTCCCCCATCCATCCTGCTCATAATATACCCCCCATCCATCCTGCTCATGAAATGCCCCCATCCATCCTGCTCATGATATGCCCCCATCCATCCTGCTCATGTTATTCCCCCATCCATCCTGCTCATGTTATTCCCCCATCCATCCTGCTCATGAAATGCCCCCATCCATCCTGCTCATGTTATTCCTCCATCCATCCTGCTCATGAAATGCCCCCATCCATCCTGCTCATGATATGCCCCCATCCATCCTGCTCATGATATGCCCCCATCCATCCTGCTCATGATATGCCCCCATCCATCCTGCTCATGATATGCCCCATCCATCCTGCTAATGAAATGCCCCCATCCATCCTGCTCATAATATGCCCCCATCCATCCTGCTCATGATATTCCCCCATCCATCCTGCTCATGTTATTCCCCCATCCATCCTGCTCATGAAATGCCCCCATCCATCCTGCTCATGATATGCCCCCATCCATCCTGCTCATGATATGCCCCCATCCATCCTGCTCATGAAATGCCCCCATCCATCCTGCTCATGAAATGCCCCCATCCATCCTGCTCATGAAATGCCCCCATCCATCCTGCTCATGATATGCCCCCATCCATCCTGCTCATGATATGCCCCCATCCATCCTGCTCATGATATGCCCCCATCCATCCTGCTCATGAAATGCCCCCATCCATCCTGCTCATGATATGCCCCCATCCATCCTGCTCATGATATGCCCCCATCCATCCTGCTCATGATATGCCCCCATCCATCCTGCTCATGAAATGCCCCCATCCATCCTGCTCATGTTATTCCCCCATCCATCCTGCTCATGTTATTCCCCCATCCATCCTGCTCATGAAATGCCCCCATCCATCCTGCTCATGAAATGCCCCCATCCATCCTGCTCATGATATGCCCCCATGCATCCTGCTCATGAAATGCCCCCATCCATCCTGCTCATGTTATTCCCCCATCCATCCTGCTCATGTTATTCCCCCATACATCCTGCTCATGAAATGCCCCCATCCATCCTGCTCATGAAATGCCCCCATCCATCCTGCTCATGTTATTCCCCCATCCATCCTGCTCATGTTATTCCCCCATCCATCCTGCTCATGTTATTCCCCCATCCATCCTGCTCATGTTATTCCCCCATCCTGGTATATGGCCTGTGGCACAGAAAAAAAAAATAAACGTTTATACTCACCTTTCCTCACTCCCTGAAGCACCGATCTCTGTCTCAGCTGCAGCGCCGCTGTGTGGAGCCGTCACCGCGTGTGGAGCCGTCACCGCGTGTGGAGCCGTCACCGTCTGCAGCATCGCGCGATGTCTTCCTGTCTGTGCCGGTCAGCTGAGCTGGTGGACACTAGCGGCGCGCACAGCGATGACGTCATCGCTGTGCGCGCCGCTAGTGACCAGATCAGCTGACCGGCACAGACAGGAAGACATCGCGCGATGCTGCAGGGGGGCGGCTCCACACGCGGTGACGGGTGAGTGTACTGATTCACTGCTCCCCGCGCTGATAATGATACACGGGGGGCAGTGAATCTAGCCGCACATGATCACTCCAGGCTGTAGTTGCCAGGGGTGATCATGGCCGGCTGTTAATTATGCGCGCACCCCCCCGCCCATCACCCCGCCCACCTGTCAGCGCCGTGTTCGCTGAGAGATGATGGGCGGGAGGATGGGCGTGCATATGTAATGAGCGGGCCCATGTGGTCACGGCAGGCGCTGCTGCAGCCTGCTCGTGCCCCCGATGACCCGCTCCACCCCAGCACCCACATTCCCGGCCGCAGCCCTATAGTCAGACCATAAGACGCACCCCCCACTTTCTCCCAACATTTGGGGGGAAAAAAGTGCGTCTTATGGTCCGAAAAATACGGTATGTGTTTTTATTTGCTGAATAAATTAATAAAGTATTTTTAAGGAAGTTTGGCATTATATATTCTTGTTTAAGGATATAAGTGGATTTACTGTCTGGTTGGATGCATTCCTGATGATGTCAGTACAAAAATGTGGAATATGTGGTTATATTTCTTGTATTTGGGTCTATGCTGGCTCTTGGTTAAATAAATCGGGACAGTTAGTTGATGCTGCCAGAACTCCAAGCAGCATGAATTACAGGAGGACTCCATCATTACAGCAAGGTATGCTTTGCTCTTAAATATTGTGATGTTTCAGAGAAAACATTAATTTAATAGCTGGCTGGGGGCCATGCCATTCAAGTAAAGGTTGATCCGCAGTGGCTTCTCCCTGCACCACTCCCCTTGAGTAACAGGTCTCTCTCTATACACGCACATTCGGTAGCATCACTCAAGGGGTTGGGAGGAGCCACTGGGACCTTGCCTCTTGGACTAGTTGCATGAGATAAATAGTTCCTAGTGGGCCTTAAAATGTATGTCTTCTATGAAATATCAAAGAGTTTCAAACATTTCATCAATCAAAAAGATGTGGGTGTTTACTACCGCCTTATACGGGTAGTGGACCCAAAGAAGTACCAATAGGTATGAAGCGGCCGTCATCCCCAGGGATCCTGCACCCGGCACTTTTACCACTGTTTTACCTCACTGCATGGATTGAATAAAGAACAGTTTTGATTCTCCCTGTGAGTGCCGTGGCTTTCTTTCTACTTTGGTACTACTTCAAACTTTTCATACCTAGCTGAAATGACCGAGCAAGTGTGTGGTTCAGACAGCATGAATCAGCTATTTAGTTCACTTTAAAGGAGTTATGCACTTTATGCACATTATGGTGCACTGTTATGTGGCACTTACTAATATATAAGCATTACAGGTTATCCTCCTTTGTGAAGGGTGACCTACTAATTAGTGCAGCCTTTTTTACAGACTGCACAAAATTCATCTACTTAAAAGTGCAGTTGATGGAAGGTCACATGACCAGAAATGTCTATGGACTACTCCTTTAATTGGGAAACAGCTTACCTGTGTCCAGTTGTTCAGTTGTAGAACATGTCAGGTCACATGCTTTTTCACTAACTACTGTTTTGAGATCAAGAGCATATGGAATATGGAGTATTTAAAAGAAATCTGTCACCACTTTGACCCTTTTAAACTATTAAAATGGACATACAGGTTATAGAATGCTGAAAAAGCCATACCTTTATGTCTCATATCAGATGCCTTGTTGTGAAAAATTATCTTTCATAACTTTATGTAAATAAACTCTTCCAGGCTATGGGGCAGATGCTGCCTGGAAGATAATTTAGCCTCCAGAGAATATTTTAAATAAATGAGGAGTTACCAGTATAAGGCAAGTAACTGACAAAGAACAGAAGAATTCAAATTTGACTTCTTGCAAACACACAAACACATTTTATGCAGCTCCCTAAAGGGGGCTTTACACGCTGCGATATTGCTAACGATTTATCGTCGGGGTCACGGTGTTTGGGACGCACATCCGGCGTCGTTAGAGACATCGCAGCGTGTAACACGTACGAGCGACCTTAAACGATCGCAAAAGAGACAAAAATCGTTGGCTTTGGAGAGGTCTTCCAAAAAACAAAAATCGTTGTCTCGTACGTAGCGATGTTGTTCCTCATTCCTGCGGCAGCACACATTGCTATGTGTGACACCGCAGGAACGACGAACATCTCCTTACCTGCGTCCACCGGTAATGCGGAAGGAAGGAGGTGGGCGAGATGTTATGTCCCACTCATCTCCGCCCCTCCGCTTCTATTGGCCGGCCGCATAGTGATGCTGCAGTGACGATGCTATGATGCCAAACGCACCTCCCCTTGTGGGAGGGATTGTTCGGCGGTCACAGCGACGTCGCTGACAAGGTATGTGCGTGTGACACTGCCGTAGCGATAATGTTCGCTACAGCAGCGATCACCACATATCGTGCCACCAATGGGGGTGGGTGCTATCGGTCGCGACATCGCTAGCAATCGCTAAAGCACCCTCAAGCTCTGCTTCATTGCAACAATATTGCAACACTGTCTGCCTGTGAGATGGAGATTGAAGCTGAGAGGCATCTACAGAAGTGTCAGATATAATCACACACAGCTCTGCAGTTAGAGCAGAGGGCGACCATCACACATCACACTGATAACACCTCTTTTATTAAAAATAATCTCTGCATCCGCCCCATAGCCTGGAAATACTGATTTACATAAAGTGATAAAAGATGATATTTCAACAACAAGGCATCTGATATGAGGCATAACGGTATGACTTTTTCAGCATCCTATAACCTGTATGCCCTTTTTAACAGTTTAAAAATGTCAAAGTGGTGACAGATTCCCTTTAAGGGAAGGCTGTACTAACAAATGTCTTTTCAAAAATCAGAAAAACTTGTAAAAATTATATATTAGCTGTTGCCACAAAATCATATCCTCAAAGCATTCTTAAAAATAAAGTAGACAGCCCCTGCAAACAAAACAGAGGGGATAGTAGACCGAGGTTTCAATAATGTAGCCAAATAATTTAATTCATCTATTTAAACCTCTGTACAGAAAAACATTATTGCAAAGAAGTCATTATTTGACAAAATACAACCATTATAACAGCAGCCTTGTCTTGCTAACTGTGGTTAGTGCTTAATTCTTCAAATCCATTTGTAGTTACATAGACAATCTACCCACAGTAAAAACATAGAAGAGAATAATACGATTTAAATAATCATTTATTTCTGATTACCAACCTTGTAGCAATAAAAGAAAAACGTGCATCGTTATAGTTTTCACATATTATCCCTGAATCAGTTAGCTTTAATAATGTTTATTTTGCAAAAATAGTGCATGTGCCTAGGTGAATAAATCAATCGAAATTAGGAAAAGAATGACTTCTATTTTAATGGTTTATTAATATTACTATTATTTTAGCAACATGTTCATAGTCAATCAATAGCACATCCAAGTGCAGAGTTTTATTTCTCACTGCTTCCTCCTAGGGTATACACTAATTAGACAGAATGGTGAAATTTTCAAGGGTCATTAAGCTCACTGTTTGGTGCATGCAAACGGTTTTGCTCAGCTGAAGAACATCAGAACTGAAATGGCATCCAAGGAAATAAGCCTTTGGCTTTAGTAAACACAGCATAGATCATCCTCGCCATATGTGTGAGGCTATGTGTCGGAGTACCTGCAGTTTATTCTGCACGTTTTCCTTCCCTTGGTTTTTGACCAAATGGCTTTTGACCATTTTTTAGCGCTAAAAACGCATGCGTTTTTACCGCGTTTTTAGTGCGTTTTCAGCGCTTTTTACCTGCGTTTTCACCTGCGTTTCTGCAGATGCGTTTTGTAGATCAAGACACTGAGAAATAAAGTTGAAATAGTCAAAAAGAATGAAAAAAGAGAAAAGAAGTATAAAATTAACTTTTAATAAAAATATATGGGAAATTATCAATTTTACTGAATAAATAGTGGTTATGCACATTTTAACAGAAAAATAGGTGAAGTTTAAAATTTTTTAACATTTAAATTTTCGGTTATTGTGTGTGTGTAAAGGAACATTAGAACCCATTAATTTTTGGCCAGAAAAGCATGCGTTTTTGGAGCCAAAAACGCAGTGGAAAAGCAGGTAAAAAGCATGAAAAACGCAGGAATTGTGCTTTTGGTTGCATTTTGCCATTTCTCATTGACTCCAATGTTAAGGAAACGCTGCAGAAATAGCAAAAACAACTGACATGCTGCTTCTTTTTCAGCATGGTTTTTGACCACAAATATGCAAATTAAACGCTGCAGAAAAAAAAGCAAAGTGCAGACAGGATTTCTGCTTTTCCCATAGACTTTGCTGGAAAACAAAAACGCATGCGTTTTAGCACAAAAACACTGCTGCTAAAAACGCTGCAGAAACGCGGTAAAAAACGCAACGTACGAACATAGCCTAATAAACACATTCCATTAATGAGTGCAATACTATACAATATTAAAATACCACAAGTCTAAATATTTTTAGGACTATTTATTTTTAGTAAATAAATGATTCTTAATGCATCTGAATGTATAACGTCATGGGTATTTTACTAGCGAAAAGTTTCAATTATGATTCAATAATTTTTAGTAGATTTTCAAATTGTCTAAATAAAACATATATAGCAAAAACAAAATGAAACACATTGTATAGCATTTAGCATTACATCATGCTATATCAAACACAAATAATATAAACGTATACAATAAAGAAATGCATGAATAATAAAATATTAAAATTAGTAAAAACTATGACATAGAGTCGGATTAAGAATTTCCATAGTATGATATTTTCAAATAATATGTCAGGTGATGTCGTCAAACAAAGTTTCAATTATAATATATTGCATATATGAGAGTATTTGTTGCCTGACTTAAAACCTGAGACACTCAGAGCGCGTATTCTGGGATGTAAGAATATGGTTTCAAGATAAATTAAGAAAAAGGATTTCAAAACACTATCTATTCCTCTATCCATCTATCTATCTATCTATCCATCTATCCCTCTATCCATCTATCTATCTATCTATCTATCTATCTATCTGTCTATCTATCTATCTATCTATCTATCTATCTGTCTGTCTGTCTGTCTGTCTGCCTGTCTGTCTGCCTGTCTGTCTGTCTGTCTGTCTGTCTGTCTGTCTGTCTTTTCCACATTTTTTCATGTTACACCCACAAACGTAAATGTATTTTATTGGGATTTTATGTGACAGAGCAACACTAACTAGCAAGTATTTGTGAAGTGTAGATGAAATGATACATAGTTTTCTAAATTTTTCCCATTGTTTTTTGCAAACTTTAGTTTTAGATTAATGACATTGGATATAGAGAATCTGTGAACAAAAATGTTCAAGTCTTGCCACAAATTCTAAATGGGATTTAGTTCTGCACTTTGGGCCATTCATGCACATGAAAATGCTTTGATTTTGTCCATTGTATTGTAGCTCTGCCAGTTTGTTTTAGGGTCAATATCCTGCTGCAAAGGGAACCTATCCCCATTTTCAAGCCATTTGCAGTATCTAACAAGTTTTCCTTTCCTCCAGGATTGGCCTGTATTTAGCTCCATCCAGTTTGTCATCAACTCTGACCAGCTTCTCTCTCCCTGCTGAAGAAAAGGATTCCCACAGCATGATACAGCTACCACCATGTTTTACGGTGGGGATGGTGTTTTCAGGAAGATGTTCCAGGTTAGTTTTCCACCACACATATGATGAATTGTTGTTTTGTGGACAGATACTTCCACCTGAGCAGTGGATCTCTGCAGCATCTCCAGAGCGACCAAGAGCCTCTTGACTGATACTCTAATTAGTGCTCTCCTTTCTTGGAGTGTCACTTTATTTAGATGGCCATGTGTTGGTAGGTTGGCAGTTGTGCCATACTTCTATTTTTAGATGATGGATTGAACAGTACTCTATGAGATGTCCAGAGATTAGGCTATTTTTTGTCACCTAATTCTGCTTTAATATTCTCCACAACTTTATCCCCAACCTGTCTGTGTTCCTTGGTTTTCATGATGCTGTTTGATTCCTAATGTACTCAAACAAACTTCTGAGACCACAGAAAAGCTGTAGTTATATTAAGAATAAATTACACACAGATGGATACAATTCACTAATCAGGTGACTTCTAGATGCAATTGGTCACTCAGGATTTTTTTTAGGGATATCAGAGTACAGGGGGCTGAATACAAATGCACGTCACAATTTATAATTTCTAATTTTAAAATATTTAGAAAGCCAAGCATCATTTCCTTCACACTTAAGAAATAACTTGCTACTTTGTGTTCATATAACAAATAAAATTCCAGTAAATTATATTTGTTTGTGGATGTAATTTAAAAAAATGTGGAAAAGTTCACAAGGTATGAATTCTTTTTCACAACACTATATCTCTCTATCTATCTCTCTATCTATCTCTCTCTCTATCTCTCTATCTTTCTGTGATAAACTAAATAAAGCAATAGAAAATTAAAAAACAGCACAAAATGTATCATATAAATTTAACCTTTTAATGACTATCTGCTTTATGCCCAGTGTAAACTTTTACATTTTGTAAAACTGCATTAAAATGTTATTTTCATTGTACTGTTTTTGCTGACAACATTTTAGAGTCCAATCTACCTTTCGAAGACCCTGTCCATATTAAGTTTTCAGTCTACATTTAGCATAAACAATTAACATATATACTACAGACACATGCAAAAGGATTGAAATTTTTATGCTCACATACGTTAAACATATAGGAAGATGTTAGCTTTCATTCATTTCATTCATGTATATTTTTACAATTAACAATAGTATTCCTTTTATACACACATTAAACTATATTATTTTGTTCTACTAAAAGGAGTTAAAAGCATATGTAAGTTTAATATATGCAAATGTGAAGTATTACATATGCATATACCACTCTTTTATTAAATTTATGAAAAAGAGTTTCTGTAGAGTATACATTTTCTTTAAACGACAGAATGAAATGGTAAACTATGCTCTTCTGTTTTGAAAATAAAAATAAAAAGTATGAGAGACAGAAAGGTCAAACATGGTCATAAGTATTGGAATATAAATGGACCATTAAAGTCAATAGGTTTGTTGAGGAATAGGTTTGAATCTTTTTTTACGTTCCAATATACATATGTATGTTAATAAATTAGAATATCATCAAAAAGTTAATTTATTTCATTAATTCAATACAAAAAGGCAAACATATTATGTAGAGACATTACACACAGAGTGATCTATTTCAGGTGATTATTTCTGTTAATGTTGATGATTATGGCTTACAGTCAATGAAAACCCAAAAGTCATTATCTCAGAAAATTAGAATAATTACCACAAAACACCTACAATGGCTTCCTAAGCATTTAAAATGATCCCTTAAGGCCGCTTCACATGCTGCGATCTCGCTAGCGAGATCGCTAGTGAGTGTACCCGCCCCCATCGTTTGTGCATCATGGGCAAATCGCTGCCCGTGGCGCACAAAATCGTGCAGACCCATCACACTACTTACCTGCCTTGCGACGTCGCTGTGACCGGCGAACTGCCTCCTTTCTAAGGGTATGGTTCGTTTGGCGTCACAGCAACGTCACTAAGCGGCCACCCAATCGAAGCGGAGGGGCGGAGCTGAGCGGGACAAAAATCCCGCCCTCCTCCTTCCTTCCTCATTGCTGGCGGGACGCAGGTAAGTTGAGGTTCCTCATTCCTGCGGTGTCACACATAGCGATGTGTGCTGCTATAGGTACGATGAACAACATTGTACCTGCAGCAACAACGATAATTGGGAATAGGGGAGCATGTCAATGATTAGCGATTTTGCACATGTTTGCGACGATTTCCGATCACACGTAGGTGTCACACGCAACGACATCGCTAACGCGGCCGGATGTGCGTCACGAATTCCGTGACCCCAACGACATAGCTTGAACAATGTTGCAGCATGTAAAGCAGCCTTTAGTCTAGTTCAGTAGGCTACACAATCATGGGTAAGACTGCTGACTTGACAAATGTCCAGAAGGCAGTCATTGACACACTCCACAAGAAGGATAAGTCACAAAAGGTCATTGCTAAAGAAGCTGGCTGTTCACAGAGTTCTGTATCTAAGCATATTAATGGAATGTTGAGTAGAAGGAAAAAGTGTGGTAGAAAAAGGTGCACAAGCAACTGGGATAACCGCAGCCTTGATAAGATTGTTAAGAAAGGCCATTTAAAAATTGCGGAGAGGTTAACAAGGAGTGTATTGCTGCTGCTGGAGTCAGTGCTTCAAGAGCCACCACACACAGACTTATCCAGGACATGGGCTACAACTGTCACATTTCATGTGTCAAGTCAGTCATGACCAATAGACAACGCCAGAAGCGTCTTACCTGTGCCAAGGAGAAAAAGAACTGGACTGTTGCTCAATGGTCCAAGGTGTTGTTTTCAGATGAAAGTAAATTTTGCATTTCATTTGGAAATCAAGGTCACAGAATCTGGAGGAAAACTGGAGAGGCACACCATCCAAGCTTCTTGAGGTCTAGTGTGAAGTTTCCACAATCACTGATGGTTTGGGGAGCCATGTCATCTGCTGGTGTAGGTCCACTGTATTTTTATCAAGACCAAAGTTAGTGCAGCCGTCTACCAGGGAATTTTAGAGAACTTCATGCTTCCCTCTGCTGAAAAGCTTTATGGAGACAAAAATTTCATTTTCCAGCAGGACTTGACACCTGTCCACACTAGAGTTGAGCGCGGTTCGCAGTTCGAGGTTCTCCAGTTCGAGGCTCGAGTGATTTTGGGGGCTGTTCTAGATCGAACTAGAACTCGAGCTTTTTGCAAAAGCTCGATAGTTCTAGATACGTTCGAGAACGGTTCTAGCAGCAAAAAAAACAGCTAATTCATAGCTGGCTTTCCTCTGTAATAGTGTAAGTCACTCTGTGACTCACACTATTATGACATTTCAGTGTATAGTGTGCGGGAACAGCGCATTCAGATCACTGCTGTTTGGATCGCCATTTTTTTTTTTTCCTTGTCTTCCTTCACTAAGCGCGCGCGTGTAGTGAAGAGGGCAAGCATGTCAGCCAATCCCAGACACACACACAGCTAAGTGGACTTTTAGCCAGAGAAGCAACGGCATGTGTGATAGGATGTCTATGTCACATGTCCCTGCATTATAAAAACAGACATTTTCCTCCAGCACGCCATTATCTGCCTTCTGCATCCTTGGTGTCAGACATCACTGGCGCAGCTCCGTCCTGAGTCCTATCGCCGATACTGCTGTATGCGCTCCATACACAGCGCTGGACAGCTTAGGGATAGCACTTTCTATCAGTCCTTTTAAGGGCTCATACCGGCAGGGTCAGAGCCATAGGTGACAGGTCCTGAAAACAGAGTTTAACAGCTACACAAGATGACAGCGTCTGTGTAGCTAAGGTCAGGGATTTCCTCGCTGCATTTCCCCATTAGGAGGGATAGAAAGGCAGGCTTCCATTCCTCTACCCAGAGACCCACAAACCTGCCACTGTACCCTACTGTCCTTTGCACACTCCAAATCATTGTTACTAAGCCATTATACTAGCAAACACTAAGTGAACTTAGTGGCATCCTTAACGTAGCTGTTGGACTGCTGTATTGCCCCAGTAGTGCAAAGATATTTGCAGCACGTCTGCCTGCATTGCACACTCAAACTCATTGTAGCTAAGCCATTATACTAGCAAACACTGAGTGAACCTAGTGGCATCCTAAACGTGGCTATTGGACTTCTGTATAGTCCCACTAGTGCAAAGATATTTGCAGCACCTCTGCCTGCATTGCACACTCAAACTCATTATTACGAAGCCATTATACTAGAAAACACTGAGTGAACTTAGTGGCATCCTAAACGTGGCTGTTGGACTTCTGTAATGTCCCACTAGTGCAAACATATTTGCAGCACGTCTGCCTGCATTGCACACTCAAGCTCATTGTTACTAAGCCATTATAGTAGCAAACACTGAGTGAACTTAGTGGCATCAAAAAAGTGGCTATTGGACTTCTGTATTGTCCCACTAGTGCAAAGATATTTGCAGCACCTCTGCCTGCATTGCACACTCAAACTCATTGTTACTAAGCCATTATACTAGCAAACACTGAGTGAACTTAGTGGCATCCTAAACGTGGCTCTTGGACTTCTGTATAGTCCCACTAGTGCAAAGATATTTGCAGCACGTCTGCCTGCATTGCACACTCCAACTCATTGTTACTAAGCCATTATACTAGCAAACACTGATTGAACCTAGTGGCATCCTAAACGTGGCTATTGGACTTCTGTATAGTCCCACTAGTGCAAAGATATTTGCACCACGTCTGGCTACATTGCACACTCCAACTCATTGTAGCTAAGCCATTATACTAGAAAACACTGAGTGAACCTAGTGTCATGCTAAACGTGGCTATTGGACTTCTGTACAGTCCCACTAGTGCAAAGATATTTGCAGCACCTCTACCTGCATTGCACAGTCCAACTCATTGTAGCTAAGCCATTATACTAGCAAACACTGAGTGAACTTAGTGGCATCCTAAACGTGGCTGTTGGACTTCTGTATTGTCCCACTAGTGCAAACATATTTGCAGCACGTCTGCCTGCATTGCACACTCAAACTCATTATTACGAAGCCATTATACTAGCAAACACTGAGTGAACTTAGTGGCATCATAAAAGTGGCTGTTGGACTTCTGTATAGTCCCACTAGTGCAAAGATATTTGCAGCACGTCTGCCTGCATTGCACACTCAAACTCATTGTAGCTAAGCCATTATACTAGCAAACACTGAGTGTACCTAGTGTCATCCTAAACGTGGCTGTTGGACTTCTGTATAGTCCCACTAGTGCAAAGATATTTGCAGCACGTCTGCCTGCATTGCACACTCCAACTCATTGTTACAAAGCCATTATACTAGCAAACACTGATTGAACATAGTGTCATCCTAAATGTGGCTATTGGACTTCTGTATTGTCCCACTAGTGCAAAGATATTTGCAGCACCTCTGCCTGTATTGCACACTCAAACTCATTGTTACTAAGCCATTATACTAGCAAACACTGAGTGAACTTAGTGGCATCCTAAACGTGGCTCTTGGACTTCTGTATTGTCCCACTAGAGCAAAGATATTTGCAGCACGTCTGCCTGCATTGCACACTCCAACTCATTGTTACTAAGCCATTATACTAGCAAACACTGAGTGAACTTAGTGGCATCCTAAACGTGGCTCTTGGACTTCTGTATTGTGCCACTAGAGCAAAGATATTTGCAGCGCGTCTGCCTGCATTGCACACTCAAACTCATTGTAGCTAAGCCATTATACTAGCAAACACTGAGTGTACCTAGTGTCATCCTAAACGTGGCTATTGGACTTCTGTATAGTCCCACTAGTGCAAAGATATTTGCAGCACGTCTGCCTGCATTGCACACTCCAACTCATTGTTACTAAGCCATTATACTAGCAAACACTGATTGAACCTAGTGGCATCCTAAACGTGGCTATTGGACTTCTGTATAGTCCCACTAGTGCAAAGATATTTGCAGCACGTCTGCCTACATTGCACACTCCAACTCATTGTAGCTAAGCCATTATACTAGCAAACACTGAGTGAACCTAGTGTGATGCTAAACGTGGCTATTGGACTTCTGTATAGTCCCACTAGTGCAAAGATATTTGCAGCACGTCTGCCTGCATTGCACACTCCAACTCATTGTAGATAAGCCATTATACTAGTAAACACTGAGTGAACCTAGTGGCATCCTAAACGTGGCTATTGGACTTCTGTATAGTCCCACTAGTGCAAAGATATTTGCAGCACCTCTGCCTGCATTGCACACTCCAACTCATTGTAGCTAAGCCATTATACTAGCAAACACTGAGTGAACTTAGTGGCATCCTAAACGTGGCTGTTGGACTTCTGTATTGTCCCACTAGTGCAAACATATTTGCAGCACGTCTGCCTGCATTGCACACTCAAACTCATTATTACGAAGCCATTATACTAGCAAACACTGAGTGAACTTAGTGGCATCATAAAAGTGGCTGTTGGACTTCTGTATAGTCCCACTAGTGCAAAGATATTTGCAGCACGTCTGCCTGCAATGCACACTCCAACTCATTGTTACTAAGCCATTATACTAGCAAACACTGATTGAACCTAATGGCATCCTAAACGTGGCTATTGGACTTCTGTATAGTCCCACTAGTGCAAAGATATTTGCAGCACCTCTGCCTGCATTGCACACTCAAACTCATTGTTACTAAGCCATTATACTAGAAAACACTGAGTGAACTTAGTGGCATCCTAAACGTGGCTGTTGGACTTCTGTATTGTCCCACTAGTGCAAACATATTTGCAGCACGTCTGCCTGCATTGCACACTCAAACTCATTATTACGAAGCCATTATACTAGCAAACACTGAGTGAACTTAGTGGCATCATAAAAGTGGCTATTGGACTTCTGTAATGTCCCACTAGTGCAAACATATTTGCAGCACGTCTGCCTGCATTGCACACTCAAGCTCATTGTTACTAAGCCATTATAGTAGCAAACACTGAGTGAACTTAGTGGCATCAAAAAAGTGGCTATTGGACTTCTGTATTGTCCCACTAGTGCAAAGATATTTGCAGCACCTCTGCCTGCATTGCACACTCAAACTCATTGTTACTAAGCCATTATACTAGCAAACACTGAGTGAACTTAGTGGCATCCTAAACGTGGCTCTTGGACTTCTGTATAGTCCCACTAGTGCAAAGATATTTGCAGCACGTCTGCCTGCATTGCACACTCCAACTCATTGTTACTAAGCCATTATACTAGCAAACACTGATTGAACCTAGTGGCATCCTAAACGTGGCTGTTGGACTTCTGTATAGTCCCACTAGTGCAAAGATATTTGCAGCACGTCTGCCTACATTGCACACTCCAACTCATTGTAGCTAAGCCATTATACTAGAAAACACTGAGTGAACCTAGTGTCATGCTAAACGTGGCTATTGGACTTCTGTACAGTCCCACTAGTGCAAAGATATTTGCAGCACGTCTGCCTGCATTGCACACTCCAACTCATTGTAGCTAAGCCATTATACTAGTAAACACTGAGTGAACCTAGTGGCATCCTAAACGTGGCTATTGGACTTCTGTATAGTCCCACTAGTGCAAAGATATTTGCAGCACCTCTACCTGCATTGCACACTCCAACTCATTGTAGCTAAGCCATTATACTAGCAAACACTGAGTGAACTTAGTGGCATCCTAAACGTGGCTGTTGGACTTCTGTATTGTCCCACTAGTGCAAACATATTTGCAGCACGTCTGCCTGCATTGCACACTCAAACTCATTATTACGAAGCCATTATACTAGCAAACACTGAGTGAACTTAGTGGCATCATAAAAGTGGCTGTTGGACTTCTGTATACTCCCACTAGTGCAAAGATATTTGCAGCACGTCTGCCTGCATTGCACACTCAAACTCATTGTAGCTAAGCCATTATACTAGCAAACACTGAGTGTACCTAGTGTCATCCTAAACGTGGCTGTTGGACTTCTGTAGAGTCCCACTAGGGCAAAGATATTTGCAGCACGTCTGCCTGCATTGCACACTCAAACTCATTGTTACTAAGCCATTATACTAGCAAACACTGAGTGAACTTAGTGGCATCCTAAACGTGGCTCTTGGACTTCTGTATTGTCCCACTAGAGCAAAGATATTTGCAGCACGTCTGCCTGCATTGCACACTCCAACTCATTGTTACTAAGCCATTATACTAGCAAACACTGAGTGAACTTAGTGGCATCCTAAACGTGGCTCTTGGACTTCTGTATTGTCCCACTAGAGCAAAGATATTTGCAGCGCGTCTGCCTGCATTGCACACTCAAACTCATTGTAGCTAAGCCATTATACTAGCAAACACTGAGTGTACCTAGTGTCATCCTAAACGTGGCTATTGGACTTCTGTATAGTCCCACTAGTGCAAAGATATTTGCAGCACGTCTGCCTGCATTGCACACTCCAACTCATTATTACGAAGCCATTATACTAGCAAACACTGAGTGAACTTAGTGGCATCATAAAAGTGGCTGTTGGACTTCTGTATAGTCCCACTAGTGCAAAGATATTTGCAGCACGTCTGCCTGCAATGCACACTCCAACTCATTGTAGCTAAGCCTTTATACTAGCAAACACTGAGTGAACCTAGTGTCATCCTAAACGTGGCTATTGGACTTCTGTATAGTCCCACTAGTGCAAAGATATTTGCAGCACCTCTACCTGCATTGCACACGCCAACTCATTGTAGCTAAGCCATTATACTAGCAAACACTGAGTGAACCTAGTGTCATCCTAAACGTGGCTATTGGACTTCTGTATAGTCCCACTAGTGCAAAGATATTTGCAGCACCTCTACCTGCATTGCACACGCCAACTCATTGTAGCTAAGCCATTATACTAGCAAACACTGAGTGAACTTAGTGGCATCCTAAACGTGGCTGTTGGACTTCTGTATTGTCCCACTAGTGCAAACATAATTGCAGCACGTCTGCCTGCATTGCACACTCAAACTCATTATTACGAAGCCATTATACTAGCAAACACTGAGTGAACTTAGTGGCATCATAAAAGAGGCTGTTGGACTTCTGTATTGTCCCACTAGTGCAAAGATATTTGCAGCACGTCTGCCTGCATTGCACACTCAAACTCATTGTTACTAAGCCATTATACTAGCAAACACTGAGTGAACTTAGTGGCATCCTAAACGTGGCTGTTGGACTTCTGTATTGTCCCACTAGTGCAAAGATATTTGCAGAACGTCTGCCTGCATTGCACACTCAAACTGATAGTTACAGTTAGGTCCAGAAATATTTGGACAGTGACACAATTTTCGCGAGTTGGGCTCTGCATGCCACCACATTGGATTTGAAATGAAACCTCTACAACAGAATTCAAGTGCAGATTGTAACGTTTAATTTGAAGGTTTGAACAAAAATATCTGATAGAAATTGTAGGAATTGTACACATTTCTTTATAAACACTCCACATTTTAGGAGGTCAAAAGGCTGTTCTAGATCGAACTAGAACTCGAGCTTTTTGCAAAAGCTCGATAGTTCTAGATACGTTCGAGAACGGTTCTAGCAGCAAAAAAAACAGCTAATTCATAGCTGGCTTTCCTCTGTAATAGTGTAAGTCACTCTGTGACTCACACTATTATGACATTTCAGTGTATAGTGTGCGGGAACAGCGCATTCAGATCACTGCTGTTTGGATCGCCATTTTTTTTTTTTCCTTGTCTTCCTTCACTAAGCGCGCGCGTGTAGTGAAGAGGGCAAGCATGTCAGCCAATCCCAGACACACACACAGCTAAGTGGACTTTTAGCCAGAGAAGCAACGGCATGTGTGATAGGATGTCCATGTCACATGTCCCTGCATTATAAAAACGGACATTTTCCTCCCAGGACGCCATTATCTGCCTTCTGCGTCTTTGATGTCAGACATCACTGTCGCAGCTCCGTCCTCCTGAGTCCTATCGCCGATACAGCTGTATGCGCTGCATACACAGCGTTGGACAGCTTAGGGAGAGCACTTTCTAGCAGTCCTTTTAAGGGCTCAAACCGGCAGGGTCAGAGAGCCATAGGTGACAGGTCCTGAAAACAGCAACAGCGTCTGTGTAGCCAAGGTCAGGGATTTCCTCCCTGCATTTCACCATTAGGAGGGAATAGAAAGGCAGGCTTCCATTCCTCTACCCAGAGCCCCACAATCCTGCCACTGTACCCTCTTGTCCTCTGCACACTCCAACTCATTATAACTAAGCCATTATACTAGCAAACACTCAGTGTACCTAGTGGCATCCTATCTGTGGCTATTGGACTTTGCTATAGTCCCACTAGTGCAAAGACATTTGCAGAGCGCGTCTGCCTGCATTGCACACTCCAACTCATGATAACTAAGCCATTATACTAGCAAACACTCAGTGTACCTAGTGGCATCCTATCTGTGGCTATTGGACTTTGCTATAGTCCCACTAGTGCAAAGACATTTGCAGAGCGCGTCTGCCTGCATTGCACACTCCAACTCATGATAACTAAGCCATTATACTAGCAAACACTCAGTGTACCTAGTGGCATCCTATACGTGGTGTGAGGTAGCGCGGTCGGCTGCGCAGCAGAAGACACGGGATCCAGGCATATAGGTTCACAGCACACGGTGTTTAATGTCCAAACAAAAATCCACAGCAATATACATGTCTCTCCAGCAGAGACTCAGGGAGTTGTGATCACTCCCTCACACCCGGCACACCTGCCCCTCGTTCCTGTTTCCATTTAACCCTTCCTTCAGCCTGTAGGGAAACAGCATTAACCCTAGTGTGGATTTACTTTCTATCATGGAGTGAGCACAACCGGGGCGAGACATACCGGCCGTCATAGATAACCCCGGTCACAGTCTCACATACCCCCCCCCTCAGTTCAAGCGTGCGGGGTTGAACTCCCGCCATCAAACACGGGCCGCGGGACAAGGCATCGGCGTTGACCTGCAACCTACCGGCCCGGTGTTCAACCGTAAACCGGAAGTTCTGCAGAGAAAGGAACCACCGGGTAACCCGGGCATTCCGTTCCTTGGCGGACCTCATCCAGACCAGCGGAGAGTGATCAGTCACCAAGCGAAACTGCCGTCCCAGCAGGTAATAGCGTAGGGACTCCAAGGCCCATTTAATCGCCAGGCACTCCTTCTCCACTACGCTATAATTCCGCTCGGGAGGGGTGAGCTTCCTACTCAAGAAGGTGACGGGGTGTTCCTCCCCCTGAACCACCTGAGACAGCACTGCCCCCAGGCCGACCTCAGAGGCGTCAGTCTGTACTATGAACTCCTTCCGGAAATCAGGGTTGACCAGAACGGGTTGTCCGCACAGGACCCCCTTCAGGGCCCGGAAGGAGTCCTCGGCCTGCGGAGTCCAGCGCACCATGACGGACTTCTTGCCTTTGAGAAGGTCCGTCAAGGGGGCTGATAGTCCCGCAAAATCTCTTACAAACCTCCTGTAGTACCCCACGATACCCAGGAAGGCCCTAACCTGCTTTGTGGTCAGGGGTCTAGGCCACTTCTGGATCGCCTCAACCTTGTTAATTTGGGGCTTTATCACTCCTTGGCCTATCACGTAGCCCAAGTAGCGGGCTTCCGTGAGTCCCAACGCACATTTCTTGGGATTGGCTGTCAATCCGGCTGTTCGAAGCGCGTCCACCACCGCTTGTACCTGTTCCAAGTGGGTCTGCCAATCGGGGCTGTAAATAATGATGTCATCAAGGTACGCTGATGCATACGCCTGGTGGGGTTCCAGCACTAAGTCCATCAACCTCTGGAACGTGGCCGGAGCGCCATGTAACCCAAAAGGCAAGACAACATAGTGGAAGAGACCCTCCGGCGTAACAAAAGCGGTTTTCTCCTTGGCGGACTCCGTCAGTGGCACCTGCCAGTACCCCTTGGTCAGGTCGAGCGTGGTAAAATATCGCGCCTGTCCCAGCCTATCAATCAGCTCATCCACCCGGGGCATGGGGTAGAGATCGAACTTGGATATTTCGTTCAATCTCCGGAAGTCATTGCAGAACCTTAAGGAGCCATCGGGTTTTGGTATTAGGACAATGGGACTAGCCCATTCACTCCGGGATTTTTCGATGACCCCCAGGCGTAGCATTGTCTTCACTTCTTCTGATATGGCTTGTCTTCGAGCCTCCGGCACCCGGTATGACTTCAGGCGTACCTTCAGGTGGGGCTCGGTGACAATGTCATGTCGTATCAGACTGGTCCTACCCGGCAACTCGGAGAAGACATCGGGGTTCTGCTGAACCAGCCGTCTGGCCTCTCGCCTCTGTTGCTTGGTGAGGGCTTCTCCGATCCTTACTTCCGGTTCGTCCTCTCCGGAGGTCGCTGAAGCCGGGAGTGAACGACCCGAAGAGGAGGGAGATGGGGGAAACTCAACCATCAGGCTTTCCCGTTCCTGCCACGGTTTTAATAGGTTGACATGGTATATTTGTTCAGGTTTCCGCCTACCGGGCTGCAATACTTTATAGTTGACCACCCCGACTTTTTCCTTTATCTTGTAGGGGCCTTGCCACTGAGCCAGGAATTTACTCTCCGCCGTGGGGATTAATACCAACACCCGATCCCCGGGTTTAAAGGTCCGCACGGTGGCTTGTCTATTGTAGCGGCCGCTTTGCGCAGCCTGAGCCTCCTGTAAATGCTCCTTCACAATTGGCATGACCGCGCTTATGCGGTTCTGCATTCCTAAAATGTGTTCAATCACACTTTTATGGGGGGTGGGCTCTTGCTCCCATGTTTCCTTTGCCAGGTCCAACAATCCCCGGGGATGTCGCCCGTATAACAATTCAAAAGGCGAAAACCCCGTGGATGCCTGTGGCACCTCTCGGATGGCAAACATCAAATAGGGAAGCATCATATCCCAGTCCTTCCCGTCTTTGGAGATCACCCTTTTTAGCATGGTTTTCAGGGTTTTATTGAATCGTTCTACTAACCCATCCGTCTGAGGATGATACACAGACGTACGCAACTGCTTGATCTGGAGTAGCCGGCATAGTTCTTTGGTCACTTTAGACATGAATGGGGTCCCCTGATCCGTAAGGATCTCCTTGGGCAACCCCACCCGGCAGAACACAGAAAACAACTCCCGAGCTATAAGCTTCGCCGCAGTATGTCTGAGAGGTATCGCCTCTGGATACCGGGTGGCATAGTCAACGATCACTAGGATGTGTTGGTGCCCTCGAGCAGACTTTACGAGGGGCCCCACCAGATCCATCCCTATCCGTTCAAAAGGGACTTCTATAATGGGTAACGGCACCAACGGACTGCGAAAGTGGACCAGTGGTGCGGTAAGCTGACACTCCGGGCAGGTTTCGCAGAACCGTTTTACCTCCCCAAAGACCCCGGGCCAATAGAACCTTTGCAATATTCGCTCCTGCGTTTTCTTGACCCCTAGGTGGCCACTCATCAGATGTTTATGAGCCAAGTCGAGGACCCGCCGGCGATACGGCTGGGGCACCACCAACTGCTCCACCCCCACGCCCCGTATTTCATCTACCCGGTAGAGTAAATCCTGTTTAAGAGCGAAATGGGGGTACCTTACCTGGGCACCGGGCAGCTGGGCCACCCCGTCAATTACTAACACCCTATTCCGGGCATGTATTAACGTAGGGTCTTGGAGTTGGGCTGTCCCAAACGCATCCGGGGATGCCTCCAAGTCCGGGATGGGCTCGACCGTCTCAGCCTCTCCTGCCAATACCTCTAGGGGCGACCTATCGGGTTCACATTCTGTCCCTATCATGGGGACCCCTACGGCAGGTGTCCCGGATTCAGGATTGTAGGGCTCAGGCCCCGGACTGACCAATATCGGAGGGGACCTAGGGGTTCCCTTCCATAAAGTCCAAAAATAGGGCAGATCCCGTCCTAGGATCACGTCATAAGGAAGAGTGTTAAGCAGTCCCACCTCATGTTGCACCTGACCGCAAGGTGCTGTGATGGTGACAATCCCCGTGGGATAGTCTCGGCGGTCCCCATGTATGCAAACCACCCCCACGGTACGTCCTGTGGCCTTTACTTTAGCCCTCAAGGTGGATCGCACAAGGGTCACTAAGCTTCCGGAATCCAACAATCCTGTAACCGGACATCCATTCACCTGTATTTGGCACAAGTGGGGCTCAGTCTCTGGGGGAACCAGGTCAGCGGTACACACCACCTGAGCATACATTGAACCCCGCCGGGTAACCCCACAATCCATGGGCTCCGTGGTCAGGGGACACTGGGCTTCCATATGTCCCACCCGCTGGCACCGCCAACATCTAATAGGGAAGGAAACCCCCTTGACAAGTTGTCGTTTAGGGTACATGGCCTTCCGGACCTCAGGAACGGCGGGCGCGGCCTCAGCCAGGATGGTAGCGGACTCCTGTACCGGTGTCGGCGGTGGGTCCTTGGCCCTAGGCTTGGAGGGGCCGGACCGACGGGCGGTACGCAAAGTCTCAGTGTCCCGTATCAAGTCCTGCGTAGCCACATGCCGCTCTACCAGGGACACTAATTGGTCCAGGGTACTCGGGTCACCCAGTCCTACCCACCGTTGAACGGTGACGGGTAAAGTGCGCACAAAACGATCCACTACTACCCTTTCCACCATTTGCGCCGGGCTCAGAGTGTCAGGCTGCAACCACTTTTTTACAAGATGTAATAAGTCATAGGCCTGGGAGCGTACGGGTTTGGCTTCCTCATAGAACCACTGATTTACCCGCTGAGCCCGTACATAGGTATTCACCCCCAACCGAGCCAGTATTTCGGCTTTCAGGGTCACATAGTCAATGGCGTCCTCGGTACCGAGGTCCAGGTACGCTTTTTGGGGTTCCCCCGTCAGATAGGGCGACAATACCTCAGCCCACTGGGGGGTCGGCAGCTTTTCCCGCTCGGCCACCCGCTCAAACACTGCCAGGAACGCTTCCACATCATCCCCCGGGGTCATCTTTTGCAACGCTTGTCTCACCGCTTTCCGGACGCTGCCGTCGTCACCCGGTCCCGGGGTTGTTGCTGCCGGTCCGGCACGGATTGACTTGGCCAGGAGAACCATCTGTTCTTGGTGCCTTTTTTCCTGCAATTTCAAGGATTGCTGGTGCTGTTGCTGCTGTTGCTCCAACGTCCGGAGCAGGTGGGTATTCACCTGTTGTTGCTGTGCATTAGCCTCTTGTTGTTGTGCATTAGCCTGCTGCTGCTGTGCATTAGCCTGCGCCAAATGCCTTAGTATGTCCTCCATGGCGTCGCTGGGATTGGGCCGTAGTATAGCTGCTTGAATCCAGGACATGTGCTACCGGATCACCAGAAAAGGAAGTACACCTCACCGGGCTGGCATGCCCGCCGATTCTCCACCATATGTGAGGTAGCGCGGTCGGCTGCGCAGCAGAAGACACGGGATCCAGGCATATAGGTTCACAGCACACGGTGTTTAATGTCCAAACAAAAATCCACAGCAATATACATGTCTCTCCAGCAGAGACTCAGGGAGTTGTGATCACTCCCTCACACCCGGCACACCTGCCCCTCATTCCTGTTTCCATTTAACCCTTCCTTCAGCCTGTAGGGAAACAGCATTAACCCTAGTGTGGATTTACTTTCTATCATGGAGTGAGCACAACCGGGGCGAGACATACCGGCCGTCATAGATAACCCCGGTCACAGTCTCACAGTGGCTATTGGACTTTGCTATAGTCCCACTAGTGCAAAGACATTTGCAGAGCGCGTCTGCCTGCATTGCACACTCCAACTCATTATAACTAAGCCATTATACTAGCAAACACTCAGTGTACCTAGTGGCATCCTATCTGTGGCTATTGGACTTTGCTATAGTCCCACTAGTGCAAAGACATTTGCAGAGCGCGTCTGCCTGCATTGCACACTCCAACTCATTATAACTAAGCCATTATACTAGCAAACACTCAGTGTACCTAGTGGCATCCTATCTGTGGCTATTGGACTTTGCTATAGTCCCACTAGTGCAAAGACATTTGCAGAGCGCGTCTGCCTGCATTGCACACTCCAACTCATTATAACTAAGCCATTATACTAGCAAACACTCAGTGTACCTAGTGGCATCCTATCTGTGGCTATTGGACTTTGCTATAGTCCCACTAGTGCAAAGACATTTGCAGAGCGCGTCTGCCTGCATTGCACACTCCAACTCATGATAACTAAGCCATTATACTAGCAAACACTCAGTGTACCTAGTGGCATCCTATACGTGGCTATTGGACTTTGCTATAGTCCCACTAGTGCAAAGACATTTGCAGAGCGCGTCTGCCTGCATTGCACACTCCAACTCATTATAACTAAGCCATTATACTAGCAAACACTCAGTGTACCTAGTGGCATCCTATCTGTGGCTATTGGACTTTGCTATAGTCCCACTAGTGCAAAGACATTTGCAGAGCGCGTCTGCCTGCATTGCACACTCCAACTCATGATAACTAAGCCATTATACTAGCAAACACTCAGTGTACCTAGTGGCATCCTATCTGTGGCTATTGGACTTTGCTATAGTCCCACTAGTGCAAAGACATTTGCAGAGCGCGTCTGCCTGCATTGCACACTCCAACTCATGATAACTAAGCCATTATACTAGCAAACACTCAGTGTACCTAGTGGCATCCTATACGTGGCTATTGGACTTTGCTATAGTCCCACTAGTGCAAAGACATTTGCAGAGCGCGTCTGCCTGCATTGCACACTCCAACTCATTATAACTAAGCCATTATACTAGCAAACACTCAGTGTACCTAGTGGCATCCTATCTGTGGCTATTGGACTTTGCTATAGTCCCACTAGTGCAAAGACATTTGCAGAGCGCGTCTGCCTGCATTGCACACTCCAACTCATTATAACTAAGCCATTATACTAGCAAACACTCAGTGTACCTAGTGGCATCCTATCTGTGGCTATTGGACTTTGCTATAGTCCCACTAGTGCAAAGACATTTGCAGAGCGCGTCTGCCTGCATTGCACACTCCAACTCATTATAACTAAGCCATTATACTAGCAAACACTCAGTGTACCTAGTGGCATCCTATCTGTGGCTATTGGACTTTGCTATAGTCCCACTAGTGCAAAGACATTTGCAGAGCGCGTCTGCCTGCATTGCACACTCCAACTCATGATAACTAAGCCATTATACTAGCAAACACTCAGTGTACCTAGTGGCATCCTATCTGTGGCTATTGGACTTTGCTATAGTCCCACTAGTGCAAAGACATTTGCAGAGCGCGTCTGCCTGCATTGCACACTCCAACTCATGATAACTAAGCCATTATACTAGCAAACACTCAGTGTACCTAGTGGCATCCTATACGTGGCTATTGGACTTTGCTATAGTCCCACTAGTGCAAAGACATTTGCAGAGCGCGTCTGCCTGCATTGCACACTCCAACTCATTATAACTAAGCCATTATACTAGCAAACACTCAGTGTACCTAGTGGCATCCTATCTGTGGCTATTGGACTTTGCTATAGTCCCACTAGTGCAAAGACATTTGCAGAGCGCGTCTGCCTGCATTGCACACTCCAACTCATGATAACTAAACCATTATACTAGCAAACACTCAGTGTACCTAGTGGCATCCTATCTGTGGCTATTGGACTTTGCTATAGTCCCACTAGTGCAAAGACATTTGCAGAGCGCGTCTGCCTGCATTGCACACTCCAACTCATGATAACTAAGCCATTATACTAGCAAACACTCAGTGTACCTAGTGGCATCCTATCTGTGACTATTGGACTTTGCTATAGTCCCACTAGTGCAAAGACATTTGCAGAGCGCGTCTGCCTGCATTGCACACTCCAACTCATTATAACTAAGCCATTATACTAGCAAACACTCAGTGTACCTAGTGGCATCCTATACGTGGCTATTGGACTTTGCTATAGTCCCACTAGTGCAAAGACATTTGCAGAGCGCGTCTGCCTGCATTGCACACTCCAACTCATGATAACTAAGCCATTATACTAGCAAACACTCAGTGTACCTAGTGGCATCCTATCTGTGGCTATTGGACTTTGCTATCGTCCCACTAGTGCAAAGACATTTGCAGAGCACGTCTGCCTGCATTGCACACTACAACTCATTATAACTAAGCCATTATACTAGCAAACACTCAGTGTACCTAGTGGCATCCTATCTGTGGCTATTGGACTTTGCTATAGTCCCACTAGTGCAAAGACATTTGCAGAGCGCGTCTGCCTGCATTGCACACTCCAACTCATTATAACTAAGCCATTATACTAGCAAACACTCAGTGTACCTAGTGGCATCCTATCTGTGGCTATTGGAGTTTGCTATAGTCCCACTAGTGCAAAGACATTTGCAGAGCGCGTCTGCCTGCATTGCACACTCCAACTCATGATAACTAAGCCATTATACTAGCAAACACTCAGTGTACCTAGTGGCATCCTATACGTGGCTATTGGACTTTGCTATAGTCCCACTAGTGCAAAGACATTTGCAGAGCGAGTCTGCCTGCATTGCACACTCCAACTCATGATAACTAAGCAATTATACTAGCAAACACTCAGTGTACCTAGTGGCATCCTATACGTGGCTATTGGACTTTGCTATAGTCCCACTAGTGCAAAGACATTTGCAGAGCGCGTCTGCCTGCATTGCACACTCCAAGTCATGATAACTAAGCCATTATACTAGCAAACACTCAGTGTACCTAGTGGCATCCTATCTGTGGCTATTGGACTTTGCTGTAGTCCCACTAGTGCAAAGACATTTGCAGCACGTCTGCCTGCATTGCACAGTCCAACTCATTATAACTAAGCCATTATACTAGCAAACACTCAGTGTACCTAGTGGCATCCTATACGTGGCTATTGGACTTTGCTATAGTCCCACTAGTGCAAAGACATTTGCAGAGCGCGTCTGCCTGCATTGCACACTCCAACTCATGATAACTAAGCCATTATACTAGCAAACACTCAGTGTACCTAGTGGCATCCTATCTGTGGCTATTGGACTTTGCTGTAGTCCCACTAGTGCAAAGACATTTGCAGCACGTCTGCCTGCATTGCACAGTCCAACTCATTATAACTAAGCCATTATACTAGCAAACACTCAGTGTACCTAGTGGCATCCTATCTGTGGCTATTGGACTTTGCTATAGTCCCACTAGTGCAAAGACATTTGCAGAGCGCGTCTGACTGCATTGCACACTCCAACTCATGATAACTAAGCCATTATACTAGCAAACACTCAGTGTACCTAGTGGCATCCTATACGTGGCTATTGGACTTTGCTATAGTCCCACTAGTGCAAAGACATTTACAGAGCGCGTCTGCCTGCATTGCACACTCCAACTCATGATAACTAAGCCATTATACTAGCAAACACTCAGTGTACCTAGTGGCATCCTATACGTGGCTATTGGACTTTGCTATAGTCCCACTAGTGCAAAGACATTTGCAGAGCGCGTCTGCCTGCATTGCACACTCCAACTCATTATAACTAAGCCATTATACTAGCAAACACTCAGTGTACCTAGTGGCATCCTATCTGTGGCTATTGGACTTTGCTATAGTCCCACTAGTGCAAAGACATTTGCAGAGCGCGTCTGCCTGCATTGCACACTCCAACTCATGATAACTAAGCCATTATACTAGCAAACACTCAGTGTACCTAGTGGCATCCTATCTGTGGCTATTGGACTTTGCTATAGTCCCACTAGTGCAAAGACATTTGCAGAGCGCGTCTGCCTGCATTGCACACTCCAACTCATTATAACTAAGCTATTATACTAGCAAACACTCAGTGTACCTAGTGGCATCCTATACGTGGCTATTGGACTTTGCTATAGTCCCACTAGTGCAAAGACATTTGCAGAGCGCGTCTGCCTGCATTGCACACTCCAACTCATGATAACTAAGCCATTATACTAGCAAACACTCAGTGTACCTAGTGGCATCCTATCTGTGGCTATTGGACTTTGCTATCGTCCCACTAGTGCAAAGACATTTGCAGAGCACGTCTGCCTGCATTGCACACTACAACTCATTATAACTAAGCCATTATACTAGCAAACACTCAGTGTACCTAGTGGCATCCTATCTGTGGCTATTAGACTTTGCTATAGTCCCACTAGTGCAAAGACATTTGCAGAGCGCGTCTGCCTGCATTGCACACTCCAACTCATTATAACTAAGCCATTATACTAGCAAACACTCAGTGTACCTAGTGGCATCCTATCTGTGGCTATTGGAGTTTGCTATAGTCCCACTAGTGCAAAGACATTTGCAGAGCGCGTCTGCCTGCATTGCACACTCCAACTCATGATAACTAAGCCATTATACTAGCAAACACTCAGTGTACCTAGTGGCATCCTATACGTGGCTATTGGACTTTGCTATAGTCCCACTAGTGCAAAGACATTTGCAGAGCGCGTCTGCCTGCATTGCACACTCCAACTCATGATAACTAAGCCATTATACTAGCAAACACTCAGTGTACCTAGTGGCATCCTATACGTGGCTATTGGACTTTGCTATAGTCCCACTAGTGCAAAGACATTTGCAGAGCGCGTCTGCCTGCATTGCACACTCCAAGTCATGATAACTAAGCCATTATACTAGCAAACACTCAGTGTACCTAGTGGCATCCTATCTGTGGCTATTGGACTTTGCTGTAGTCCCACTAGTGCAAAGACATTTGCAGCACGTCTGCCTGCATTGCACAGTCCAACTCATTATAACTAAGCCATTATACTAGCAAACACTCAGTGTACCTAGTGGCATCCTATACGTGGCTATTGGACTTTGCTATAGTCCCACTAGTGCAAAGACATTTGCAGAGCGCGTCTGCCTGCATTGCACACTCCAACTCATTATAACTAAGCCATTATACTAGCAAACACTCAGTGTACCTAGTGGCATCCTATCTGTGGCTATTGGACTTTGCTATAGTCCCACTAGTGCAAAGACATTTGCAGAGCGCGTCTGACTGCATTGCACACTCCAACTCATGATAACTAAGCCATTATACTAGCAAACACTCAGTGTACCTAGTGGCATCCTATCTGTGGCTATTGGACTTTGCTATAGTCCCACTAGTGCAAAGACATTTACAGAGCGCGTCTGCCTGCATTGCACACTCCAACTCATGATAACTAAGCCATTATACTAGCAAACACTCAGTGTACCTAGTGGCATCCTATCTGTGGCTATTGGACTTTGCTATAGTCCCACTAGTGCAAAGACATTTGCAGAGCGCGTCTGCCTGCATTGCACACTCCAACTCATTATAACTAAGCCATTATACTAGCAAACACTCAGTGTACCTAGTGGCATCCTATCTGTGGCTATTGGACTTTGCTATAGTCCCACTAGTGCAAAGACATTTACAGAGCGCGTCTGCCTGCATTGCACACTCCAACTCATGATAACTAAGCCATTATACTAGCAAACACTCAGTGTACCTAGTGTCATCCTATCTGTGGCTATTGGACTTTGCTATAGTCCCACTAGTGCAAAGACATTTACAGAGCGCGTCTGCCTGCATTGCACACTCCAACTCATGATAACTAAGCCATTATACTAGCAAACACTCAGTGTACCTAGTGGCATCCTATCTGTGGCTATTGGACTTTGCTATAGTCCCACTAGTGCAAAGACATTTGCAGAGCGCGTCTGCCTGCATTGCACACTCCAACTCATTATAACTAAGCCATTATACTAGCAAACACTCAGTGTACCTAGTGGCATCCTATCTGTGGCTATTGGACTTTGCTATAGTCCCACTAGTGCAAAGACATTTACAGAGCGCGTCTGCCTGCATTGCACACTCCAACTCATGATAACTAAGCCATTATACTAGCAAACACTCAGTGTACCTAGTGGCATCCTATCTGTGGCTATTGGACTTTGCTATAGTCCCACTAGTGCAAAGACATTTGCAGAGCGCATCTGCCTGCATTGCACACTCCAACTCATTATAACTAAGCCATTATACTAGCAAACACTCAGTGTACCTAGTGGCATCCTATACGTGGCTATTGGACTTTGCTATAGTCCCACTAGTGCAAAGACATTTGCAGAGCGCGTCTGCCTGCATTGCACACTCCAACTCATTGTAGCTAAGCCATTATACTAGCAAACACTGAGTGAACTTAGTGGCATCCTAAACGTGGCTGTTGGACTTCTGTATTGTCCCACTAGTGCAAACATATTTGCAGCACGTCTGCCTGCATTGCACACTCAAACTCATTATTACGAAGCCATTATACTAGCAAACACTGGGTGAACTTAGTGGCATCATAAAAGTGGCTGTTGGACTTCTGTATAGTCCCACTAGTGCAAAGATATTTGCAGCACGTCTGCCTGCAATGCACACTCCAACTCATTGTTACTAAGCCATTATACTAGCAAACACTGATTGAACCTAATGGCATCCTAAACGTGGCTATTGGACTTCTGTATAGTCCCACTAGTGCAAAGATATTTGCAGCACCTCTGCCTGCATTGCACACTCAAACTCATTGTTACTAAGCCATTATACTAGAAAACACTGAGTGAACTTAGTGGCATCCTAAACGTGGCTGTTGGACTTCTGTATTGTCCCACTAGTGCAAACATATTTGCAGCACGTCTGCCTGCATTGCACACTCAAACTCATTATTACGAAGCCATTATACTAGCAAACACTGAGTGAACTTAGTGGCATCATAAAAGTGGCTATTGGACTTCTGTAATGTCCCACTAGTGCAAACATATTTGCAGCACGTCTGCCTGCATTGCACACTCAAGCTCATTGTTACTAAGCCATTATAGTAGCAAACACTGAGTGAACTTAGTGGCATCAAAAAAGTGGCTATTGGACTTCTGTATTGTCCCACTAGTGCAAAGATATTTGCAGCACCTCTGCCTGCATTGCACACTCAAACTCATTGTTACTAAGCCATTATACTAGCAAACACTGAGTGAACTTAGTGGCATCCTAAACGTGGCTCTTGGACTTCTGTATAGTCCCACTAGTGCAAAGATATTTGCAGCACGTCTGCCTGCATTGCACACTCCAACTCATTGTTACTAAGCCATTATACTAGCAAACACTGATTGAACCTAGTGGCATCCTAAACGTGGCTGTTGGACTTCTGTATAGTCCCACTAGTGCAAAGATATTTGCAGCACGTCTGCCTACATTGCACACTCCAACTCATTGTAGCTAAGCCATTATACTAGAAAACACTGAGTGAACCTAGTGTCATGCTAAACGTGGCTATTGGACTTCTGTACAGTCCCACTAGTGCAAAGATATTTGCAGCACGTCTGCCTGCATTGCACACTCCAACTCATTGTAGCTAAGCCATTATACTAGTAAACACTGAGTGAACCTAGTGGCATCCTAAACGTGGCTATTGGACTTCTGTATAGTCCCACTAGTGCAAAGATATTTGCAGCACCTCTACCTGCATTGCACACTCCAACTCATTGTAGCTAAGCCATTATACTAGCAAACACTGAGTGAACTTAGTGGCATCCTAAACGTGGCTGTTGGACTTCTGTATTGTCCCACTAGTGCAAACATATTTGCAGCACGTCTGCCTGCATTGCACACTCAAACTCATTATTACGAAGCCATTATACTAGCAAACACTGAGTGAACTTAGTGGCATCATAAAAGTGGCTGTTGGACTTCTGTATAGTCCCACTAGTGCAAAGATATTTGCAGCACGTCTGCCTGCATTGCACACTCAAACTCATTGTAGCTAAGCCATTATACTAGCAAACACTGAGTGTACCTAGTGTCATCCTAAACGTGGCTGTTGGACTTCTGTATAGTCCCACTAGTGCAAAGATATTTGCAGCACGTCTGCCTGCATTGCACACTCAAACTCATTGTTACTAAGCCATTATACTAGCAATCACTGAGTGAACTTAGTGGCATCCTAAACGTGACTCTTGGACTTCTGTATTGTCCCACTAGAGCAAAGATATTTGCAGCACGTCTGCCTGCATTGCACACTCCAACTCATTGTTACTAAGCCATTATACTAGCAAACACTGAGTGAACTTAGTGGCATCCTAAACGTGGCTCTTGGACTTCTGTATTGTCCCACTAGAGCAAAGATATTTGCAGCGCGTCTGCCTGCATTGCACACTCAAACTCATTGTAGCTAAGCCATTATACTAGCAAACACTGAGTGTACCTAGTGTCATCCTAAACGTGGCTATTGGACTTCTGTATAGTCCCACTAGTGCAAAGATATTTGCAGCACGTCTGCCTGCATTGCACACTCCAACTCATTGTTACTAAGCCATTATACTAGCAAACACTGATTGAACCTAGTGGCATCCTAAACGTGGCTATTGGACTTCTGTATAGTCCCACTAGTGCAAAGATATTTGCAGCACGTCTGCCTACATTGCACACTCCAACTCATTGTAGCTAAGCTATTATACTAGCAAACACTGAGTGAACCTAGTGTCATGCTAAACGTGGCTATTGGACTTCTGTATAGTCCCACTAGTGCAAAGATATTTGCAGCACGTCTGCCTGCATTGCACACTCCAACTCATTGTAGATAAGCCATTATACTAGTAAACACTGAGTGAACCTAGTGGCATCCTAAACGTGGCTATTGGACTTCTGTATAGTCCCACTAGTGCAAAGATATTTGCAGCACCTCTGCCTGCATTGCACACTCCAACTCATTGTAGCTAAGCCATTATACTAGCAAACACTGAGTGAACTTAGTGGCATCATAAACGTGGCTGTTGGACTTCTGTATTGTCCCACTAGTGCAAACATATTTGCAGCACGTCTGCCTGCATTGCACACTCAAACTCATTATTACGAAGCCATTATACTAGCAAACACTGAGTGAACTTAGTGGCATCATAAAAGTGGCTGTTGGACTTCTGTATAGTCCCACTAGTGCAAAGATATTTGCAGCACGTCTGCCTGCAATGCACACTCCAACTCATTGTAGCTAAGCCTTTATACTAGCAAACACTGAGTGAACCTAGTGTCATCCTAAACGTGGCTATTGGACTTCTGTATAGTCCCACTAGTGCAAAGATATTTGCAGCACCTCTACCTGCATTGCACACGCCAACTCATTGTAGCTAAGCCATTATACTAGCAAACACTGAGTGAACCTAGTGTCATCCTAAACGTGGCTATTGGACTTCTGTATAGTCCCACTAGAGCAAAGATATTTGCAGCACCCCTGCCTGCATTGCACACTCCAACTCATTGTAGCTAAGCCATTATACTAGCAAACACTGAGTGAACTTAGTGGCATCCTAAACGTGGCTGTTGGACTTCTGTATTGTCCCACTAGTGCAAACATAATTGCAGCACGTCTGCCTGCATTGCACACTCAAACTCATTATTACGAAGCCATTATACTAGCAAACACTGAGTGAACTTAGTGGCATCATAAAAGTGGCTGTTGGACTTCTGTATTGTCCCACTAGTGCAAAGATATTTGCAGCACGTCTGCCTGCATTGCACACTCAAACTCATTGTTACTAAGCCATTATACTAGCAAACACTGAGTGAACTTAGTGGCATCCTAAACGTGGCTGTTGGACTTCTGTATTGTCCCACTAGTGCAAAGATATTTGCAGAACGTCTGCCTGCATTGCACACTCAAACTGATAGTTACAGTTAGGTCCAGAAATATTTGGACAGTGACACAATTTTCGCGAGTTGGGCTCTGCATGCCACCACATTGGATTTGAAATGAAACCTCTACAACAGAATTCAAGTGCAGATTGTAACGTTTAATTTGAAGGTTTGAACAAAAATATCTGATAGAAATTGTAGGAATTGTACACATTTCTTTACAAACACTCCACATTTTAGGAGGTCAAAAGTAATTGGACAAATAAACCAAACCCAAACAAAATATTTTTATTTTCAATATTTTGTTGCGAATCCTTTGGAGGCAATCACTCCCTTAAGTCTGTAACCCATGGACATCACCAAACGCTGGGTTTCCTCCTTCTTAATGCTTTGCCAGGCCTTTACAGCCGCAGCCTTCAGGTCTTGCTTGTTTGTGGGTCTTTCTGTCTTAAGTCTGGATTTGAGCAAGTGAAATGCATGATCAATTGGGTTAAGATCTGGTGATTGACTTGGCCATTGCAGAATGTTCCACTTTTTTGCACTCATGAATAGAGTTGAGCGCGGTTCGTGATTCGTGGTTCTCCAGTTCTAGGCTCGAGTGATTTTGGGGCATGTTCTAGATCGAACTAGAACTCGAGCTTTTTGCAAAAGCTCGATAGTTCTAGAAACGTTCGAGAACGGGTCTAGCAGCAAAAAAACAGCTAAATCCTAGCTTGGTTTCTGCTGTAATAGTGTAAGTCACTCTGTGAATCACACTATTATGACATTTCAGTGTATAGTGTGCGTGAACAGCGCCTTCAGATCACTGCTGTTTCTATAATGGCGATCGCCATTTTTTTTTTTTTTTCTTGTCTTCCTTCCCTAAGCGCGCGCGTGTAGTGGGGCGGGCCAGCATGTCAGCCAATCCCAGACACACACACAGCTAAGTGGACTTTTAGCCAGAGAAGCAACAGCATGTGTGATAGGATATCCATGTCACATGTCCCTGCATTATAAAAACGGACATTTTCCTCCCAGGACGCCATTATCTGCCTTCTGCGTCTTTGATGTCAGACATCACTGTCGCAGCTCCGTCCTCCTGAGTCCTATCGCCGATACAGCTGTATGCGCTGCATACACAGCGTTAGACAGCTTAGGGAGAACACATTCTAGCAGTCCTTTTAAGGGCTCAAACCGGCAGGGTCAGAGAGCCATAAGTGACAGGTCCTGCAAACAGCAACAGCGTCTGTGTAGCCAAGGTCAGGGATTTCCTCCCTGCATTTCACCATTAGGAGGGAATAGAAAGGCAGGCTTCCATTCCTCTACCCAGAGCCCCACAATCCTGCCACTGTACCCTCTTGTCCTCTGCACACTCCAACTCATTATAACTAAGCCATTATACTAGCAAACACTCAGTGTACCTAGTGGCATCCTATCTGTGGCTATTGGACTTTGCTATAGTCCCACTAGTGCAAAGACATTTGCAGAGCGCGTCTGCCTGCATTGCACACTCCAACTCATTATAACTAAGCCATTATACTAGCAAACACTCAGTGTACCTAGTGGCATCCTATCTGTGGCTATTGGACTTTGCTATAGTCCCACTAGTGCAAAGACATTTGCAGAGCGCGTCTGCCTGCATTGCACACTCCAACTCATGATAACTAAGCCATTATACTAGCAAACACTCAGTGTACCTAGTGGCATCCTATACGTGGCTATTGGACTTTGCTATAGTCCCACTAGTGCAAAGACATTTGTAGAGCGCGTCTGCCTGCATTGCACACTCCAACTCATTATAACTAAGCCATTATACTAGCAAACACTCAGTGTACCTAGTGGCATCCTATCTGTGGCTATTGGACTTTGCTATAGTCCCACTAGTGCAAAGACATTTGCAGAGCGCGTCTGCCTGCATTGCACACTCCAACTCATTATAACTAAGCCATTATACTAGCAAACACTCAGTGTACCTAGTGGCATCCTATCTGTGGCTATTGGACTTTGCTATAGTCCCACTAGTGCAAAGACATTTGCAGAGCGCGTCTGCCTGCATTGCACACTCCAACTCATGATAACTAAGCCATTATACTAGCAAACACTCAGTGTACCTAGTGGCATCCTATCTGTGGCTATTGGACTTTGCTATAGTCCCACTAGTGCAAAGACATTTGCAGAGCGCGTCTGCCTGCATTGCACACTCCAACTCATGATAACTAAGCCATTATACTAGCAAACACTCAGTGTACCTAGTGGCATCCTATACGTGGCTATTGGACTTTGCTATAGTCCCACTAGTGCAAAGACATTTGCAGAGCGCGTCTGCCTGCATTGCACACTCCAACTCATTATAACTAAGCCATTATACTAGCAAACACTCAGTGTACCTAGTGGCATCCTATCTGTGGCTATTGGACTTTGCTATAGTCCCACTAGTGCAAAGACATTTGCAGAGCGCGTCTGCCTGCATTGCACACTCCAACTCATGATAACTAAGCCATTATACTAGCAAACACTCAGTGTACCTAGTGGCATCCTATCTGTGGCTATTGGACTTTGCTATAGTCCCACTAGTGCAAAGACATTTGCAGAGCGCGTCTGCCTGCATTGCACACTCCAACTCATTATAACTAAGCCATTATACTAGCAAACACTCAGTGTACCTAGTGGCATCCTATACGTGGCTATTGGACTTTGCTATAGTCCCACTAGTGCAAAGACATTTGCAGAGCGCGTCTGCCTGCATTGCACACTCCAACTCATTATAACTAAGCCATTATACTAGCAAACACTCAGTGTACCTAGTGGCATCCTATCTGTGGCTATTGGACTTTGCTATAGTCACACTAGTGCAAAGACATTTGCAGAGCGCGTCTGCCTGCATTGCACACTCCAACTCATTATAACTAAGCCATTATACTAGCAAACACTCAGTGTACCTAGTGGCATCCTATCTGTGGCTATTGGACTTTGCTATAGTCCCACTAGTGCAAAGACATTTGCAGAGCGCGTCTGCCTGCATTGCACACTCCAACTCATTATAACTAAGCCATTATACTAGCAAACACTCAGTGTACCTAGTGGCATCCTATCTGTGGCTATTGGACTTTGCTATAGTCCCACTACTGCAAAGACATTTGCAGAGCGCGTCTGCCTGCATTGCACACTCCAACTCATGATAACTAAGCCATTATACTAGCAAACACTCAGTGTACCTAGTGGCATCCTATACGTGGCTATTGGACTTTGCTATAGTCCCACTAGTGCAAAGACATTTGCAGAGCGCGTCTGCCTGCATTGCACACTCCAACTCATTATAACTAAGCCATTATACTAGCAAACACTCAGTGTACCTAGTGGCATCCTATCTGTGGCTATTGGACTTTGCTATAGTCCCACTAGTGCAAAGACATTTGCAGAGCGCGTCTGCCTGCATTGCACACTCCAACTCATGATAACTAAGCCATTATAGTAGCAAACACTCAGTGTACCTAGTGGCATCCTATCTGTGGCTATTGGACTTTGCTATAGTCCCACTAGTGCAAAGACATTTGCAGAGCACGTCTGCCTGCATTGCACACTACAACTCATTATAACTAAGCCATTATACTAGCAAACACTCAGTGTACCTAGTGGCATCCTATCTGTGGCTATTGGACTTTGCTATAGTCCCACTAGTGCAAAGACATTTGCAGAGCGCGTCTGCCTGCATTGCACACTCCAACTCATTATAACTAAGCCATTATACTAGCAAACACTCAGTGTACCTAGTGGCATCCTATCTGTGGCTATTGGACTTTGCTATAGTCCCACTAGTGCAAAGACATTTGCAGAGCGCATCTGCCTGCATTGCACACTCCAACTCATTATAACTAAGCCATTATACTAGCAAACACTCAGTGTACCTAGTGGCATCCTATACGTGGCTATTGGACTTTGCTATAGTCCCACTAGTGCAAAGACATTTGCAGAGCGCGTCTGCCTGCATTGCACACTCCAACTCATGATAACTAAGCCATTATACTAGCAAACACTCAGTGTACCTAGTGGCATCCTATTTGTGGCTATTGGACTTTGCTATAGTTCCACTAGTGCAAAGACATTTGCAGAGCGCATCTGCCTGCATTGCACACTCCAACTCATTATAACTAAGCCATTATACTAGCAAACACTCAGTGTACCTAGTGGCATCCTATACGTGGCTATTGGACTTTGCTATAGTCCCACTAGTGCAAAGACATTTGCAGAGCGCGTCTGCCTGCATTGCACACTCCAACTCATGATAACTAAGCCATTATACTAGCAAACACTCAGTGTACCTAGTGGCATCCTATACGTGGCTATTGGACTTTGCTATAGTCCCACTAGTGCAAAGACATTTGCACAGCGCGTCTGCCTGCATTGCACACTCCAACTCATGATAACTAAGCCATTATACTAGCAAACACTCAGTGTACCTAGTGGCATCCTATCTGTGGCTATTGGACTTTGCTATAGTCCCACTAGTGCAAAGACATTTGCAGAGCGCGTCTGCCTGCATTGCACACTCCAACTCATTATAACTAAGCCATTATACTAGCAAACACTCAGTGTACCTAGTGGCATCCTAAACGTGGCTATTGGACTTTGCTATAGTCCCACTAGTGCAAAGACATTTGCAGAGCGCGTCTGCCTGCATTGCACACTCCAACTCATGATAACTAAGCCATTATACTAGCAAACACTCAGTGTACCTAGTGGCATCCTATCTGTGGCTATTGGACTTTGCTATAGTCCCACTAGTGCAAAGACATTTGCAGAGCACGTCTGCCTGCATTGCACACTACAACTCATTATAACTAAGCCATTATACTAGCAAACACTCAGTGTACCTAGTGGCATCCTATCTGTGGCTATTGGACTTTGCTATAGTCCCACTAGTGCAAAGACATTTGCAGAGCGCGTCTGCCTGCATTGCACACTCCAACTCATTATAACTAAGCCATTATACTAGCAAACACTCAGTGTACCTAGTGGCATCCTATCTGTGGCTATTGGAGTTTGCTATAGTCCCACTAGTGCAAAGACATTTGCAGAGCGCGTCTGCCTGCATTGCACACTCCAACTCATGATAACTAAGCCATTATACTAGCAAACACTCAGTGTACCTAGTGGCATCCTATACGTGGCTATTGGACTTTGCTATAGTCCCACTAGTGCAAAGACATTTGCAGAGCGAGTCTGCCTGCATTGCACACTCCAACTCATGATAACTAAGCCATTATACTAGCAAACACTCAGTGTACCTAGTGGCATCCTATACGTGGCTATTGGACTTTGCTATAGTCCCACTAGTGCAAAGACATTTGCAGAGCGCGTCTGCCTGCATTGCACACTCCAACTCATGATAACTAAGCCATTATACTAGCAAACACTCAGTGTACCTAGTGGCATCCTATCTGTGGCTATTGGACTTTGCTATAGTCCCACTAGTGCAAAGACATTTGCAGAGCACGTCTGCCTGCATTGCACACTACAACTCATTATAACTAAGCCATTATACTAGCAAACACTCAGTGTACCTAGTGGCATCCTATCTGTGGCTATTGGACTTTGCTATAGTCCCACTAGTGCAAAGACATTTGCAGAGCGCGTCTGCCTGCATTGCACACTCCAACTCATTATAACTAAGCCATTATACTAGCAAACACTCAGTGTACCTAGTGGCATCCTATCTGTGGCTATTGGAGTTTGCTATAGTCCCACTAGTGCAAAGACATTTGCAGAGCGCGTCTGCCTGCATTGCACACTCCAACTCATGATAACTAAGCCATTATACTAGCAAACACTCAGTGTACCTAGTGGCATCCTATACGTGGCTATTGGACTTTGCTATAGTCCCACTAGTGCAAAGACATTTGCAGAGCGAGTCTGCCTGCATTGCACACTCCAACTCATGATAACTAAGCCATTATACTAGCAAACACTCAGTGTACCTAGTGGCATCCTATACGTGGCTATTGGACTTTGCTATAGTCCCACTAGTGCAAAGACATTTGCAGAGCGCGTCTGCCTGCATTGCACACTCCAACTCATGATAACTAAGCCATTATACTAGCAAACACTCAGTGTACCTAGTGGCATCCTATCTGTGGCTATTGGACTTTGCTATAGTCCCACTAGTGCAAAGACATTTGCAGAGCGCGTCTGCCTGCATTGCACACTCCAACTCATTATAACTAAGCCATTATACTAGCAAACACTCAGTGTACCTAGTGGCATCCTATACGTGGCTATTGGACTTTGCTATAGTCCCACTAGTGCAAAGACATTTGCAGAGCGCGTCTGCCTGCATTGCACACTCCAACTCATTATAACTAAGCCATTATACTAGCAAACACTCAGTGTACCTAGTGGCATCCTATCTGTGGCTATTGGACTTTGCTATAGTCACACTAGTGCAAAGACATTTGCAGAGCGCGTCTGCCTGCATTGCACACTCCAACTCATTATAACTAAGCCATTATACTAGCAAACACTCAGTGTACCTAGTGGCATCCTATCTGTGGCTATTGGACTTTGCTATAGTCCCACTAGTGCAAAGACATTTGCAGAGCGCGTCTGCCTGCATTGCACACTCCAACTCATTATAACTAAGCCATTATACTAGCAAACACTCAGTGTACCTAGTGGCATCCTATCTGTGGCTATTGGACTTTGCTATAGTCCCACTAGTGCAAAGACATTTGCAGAGCGCGTCTGCCTGCATTGCACACTCCAACTCATTATAACTAAGCCATTATACTAGCAAACACTCAGTGTACCTAGTGGCATCCTATCTGTGGCTATTGGACTTTGCTATAGTCCCACTAGTGCAAAGACATTTGCAGAGCGCGTCTGCCTGCATTGCACACTCCAACTCATGATAACTAAGCCATTATACTAGCAAACACTCAGTGTACCTAGTGGCATCCTATCTGTGGCTATTGGACTTTGCTATAGTCCCACTAGTGCAAAGACATTTGCAGAGCGCGTCTGCCTGCATTGCACACTCCAACTCATGATAACTAAGCCATTATACTAGCAAACACTCAGTGTACCTAGTGGCATCCTATACGTGGCTATTGGACTTTGCTATAGTCCCACTAGTGCAAAGACATTTGCAGAGCGCGTCTGCCTGCATTGCACACTCCAACTCATTATAACTAAGCCATTATACTAGCAAACACTCAGTGTACCTAGTGGCATCCTATCTGTGGCTATTGGACTTTGCTATAGTCCCACTAGTGCAAAGACATTTGCAGAGCGCGTCTGCCTGCATTGCACACTCCAACTCATGATAACTAAGCCATTATAGTAGCAAACACTCAGTGTACCTAGTGGCATCCTATCTGTGGCTATTGGACTTTGCTATAGTCCCACTAGTGCAAAGACATTTGCAGAGCACGTCTGCCTGCATTGCACACTACAACTCATTATAACTAAGCCATTATACTAGCAAACACTCAGTGTACCTAGTGGCATCCTATCTGTGGCTATTGGACTTTGCTATAGTCCCACTAGTGCAAAGACATTTGCAGAGCGCGTCTGCCTGCATTGCACACTCCAACTCATTATAACTAAGCCATTATACTAGCAAACACTCAGTGTACCTAGTGGCATCCTATACGTGGCTATTGGACTTTGCTATAGTCCCACTAGTGCAAAGACATTTGCAGAGCGCGTCTGCCTGCATTGCACACTCCAACTCATGATAACTAAGCCATTATACTAGCAAACACTCAGTGTACCTAGTGGCATCCTATTTGTGGCTATTGGACTTTGCTATAGTCCCACTAGTGCAAAGACATTTGCAGAGCGCATCTGCCTGCATTGCACACTCCAACTCATTATAACTAAGCCATTATACTAGCAAACACTCAGTGTACCTAGTGGCATCCTATACGTGGCTATTGGACTTTGCTATAGTCCCACTAGTGCAAAGACATTTGCAGAGCGCGTCTGCCTGCATTGCACACTCCAACTCATGATAACTAAGCCATTATACTAGCAAACACTCAGTGTACCTAGTGGCATCCTATACGTGGCTATTGGACTTTGCTATAGTCCCACTAGTGCAAAGACATTTGCACAGCGCGTCTGCCTGCATTGCACACTCCAACTCATGATAACTAAGCCATTATACTAGCAAACACTCAGTGTACCTAGTGGCATCCTATCTGTGGCTATTGGACTTTGCTATAGTCCCACTAGTGCAAAGACATTTGCAGAGCGCGTCTGCCTGCATTGCACACTCCAACTCATTATAACTAAGCCATTATACTAGCAAACACTCAGTGTACCTAGTGGCATCCTAAACGTGGCTATTGGACTTTGCTATAGTCCCACTAGTGCAAAGACATTTGCAGAGCGCGTCTGCCTGCATTGCACACTCCAACTCATGATAACTAAGCCATTATACTAGCAAACACTCAGTGTACCTAGTGGCATCCTATCTGTGGCTATTGGACTTTGCTATAGTCCCACTAGTGCAAAGACATTTGCAGAGCACGTCTGCCTGCATTGCACACTACAACTCATTATAACTAAGCCATTATACTAGCAAACACTCAGTGTACCTAGTGGCATCCTATCTGTGGCTATTGGACTTTGCTATAGTCCCACTAGTGCAAAGACATTTGCAGAGCGCGTCTGCCTGCATTGCACACTCCAACTCATTATAACTAAGCCATTATACTAGCAAACACTCAGTGTACCTAGTGGCATCCTATCTGTGGCTATTGGAGTTTGCTATAGTCCCACTAGTGCAAAGACATTTGCAGAGCGCGTCTGCCTGCATTGCACACTCCAACTCATGATAACTAAGCCATTATACTAGCAAACACTCAGTATACCTAGTGGCATCCTATACGTGGCTATTGGACTTTGCTATAGTCCCACTAGTGCAAAGACATTTGCAGAGCGCGTCTGCCTGCATTGCACACTCCAACTCATTATAACTAAGCCATTATACTAGCAAACACTCAGTGTACCTAGTGGCATCCTATACGTGGCAATTGGACTTTGCTATAGTCCCACTAGTGCAAAGACATTTGCAGAGCGCGTCTGCCTGCATTACACACTCCAACTCATTATAACTAAGCCATTATACTAGCAAACACTCAGTGTACCTAGTGGCATCCTATCTGTGGCTATTGGACTTTGCTATAGTCCCACTAGTGCAAAGACATTTGCAGAGCGCGTCTGCCTGCATTGCACACTCCAACTCATGATAACTAAGCCATTATACTAGCAAACACTCAGTGTACCTAGTGGCATCCTATCTGTGGCTATTGGACTTTGCTATAGTCCCACTAGTGCAAAGACATTTGCAGAGCGCGTCTGCCTGCATTGCACACTCCAACTCATTATAACTAAGCCATTATACTAGCAAACACTCAGTGTACCTAGTGGCATCCTATCTGTGGCTATTGGACTTTGCTATAGTCCCACTAGTGCAAAGACATTTACAGAGCGCGTCTGCCTGCATTGCACACTCCAACTCATGATAACTAAGCCATTATACTAGCAAACACTCAGTGTACCTAGTGGCATCCTATCTGTGGCTATTGGACTTTGCTATAGTCCCACTAGTGCAAAGACATTTGCAGAGCGCGTCTGCCTGCATTGCACACTCCAACTCATTATAACTAAGCCATTATACTAGCAAACACTCAGTGTACCTAGTGGCATCCTATCTGTGGCTATTGGACTTTGCTATAGTCCCACTAGTGCAAAGACATTTACAGAGCGCGTCTGCCTGCATTGCACACTCCAACTCATGATAACTAAGCCATTATACTAGCAAACACTCAGTGTACCTAGTGGCATCCTATCTGTGGCTATTGGACTTTGCTATAGTCCCACTAGTGCAAAGACATTTGCAGAGCGCATCTGCCTGCATTGCACACTCCAACTCATTATAACTAAGCCATTATACTAGCAAACACTCAGTGTACCTAGTGGCATCCTATACGTGGCTATTGGACTTTGCTATAGTCCCACTAGTGCAAAGACATTTGCAGAGCGCGTCTGCCTGCATTGCACACTCCAACTCATGATAACTAAGCCATTATACTAGCAAACACTCAGTGTACCTAGTGGCATCCTATTTGTGGCTATTGGACTTTGCTATAGTCCCACTAGTGCAAAGACATTTGCAGAGCGCATCTGCCTGCATTGCACACTCCAACTCATTATAACTAAGCCATTATACTAGCAAACACTCAGTGTACCTAGTGGCATCCTATACGTGGCTATTGGACTTTGCTATAGTCCCACTAGTGCAAAGACATTTGCAGAGCGCGTCTGCCTGCATTGCACACTCCAACTCATGATAACTAAGCCATTATACTAGCAAACACTCAGTGTACCTAGTGGCATCCTATACGTGGCTATTGGACTTTGCTATAGTCCCACTAGTGCAAAGACATTTGCACAGCGCGTCTGCCTGCATTGCACACTCCAACTCATGATAACTAAGCCATTATACTAGCAAACACTCAGTGTACCTAGTGGCATCCTATCTGTGGCTATTGGACTTTGCTATAGTCCCACTAGTGCAAAGACATTTGCAGAGCGCGTCTGCCTGCATTGCACACTCAAACTCATTATAACTAAGCCATTATACTAGCAAACACTCAGTGTACCTAGTGGCATCCTAAACGTGGCTATTGGACTTTGCTATAGTCCCACTAGTGCAAAGACATTTGCAGAGCACGTCTGCCTGCATTGCACACTCCAACTCATTATAACTAAGCCATTATACTAGGAAACACTCAGTGTACCTAGTGGCATCCTATCTGTGGCTATTGGACTTTGCTATAGTCCCACTAGTGCAAAGACATTTACAGAGCGCGTCTGCCTGCATTGCACACTCCAACTCATTATAACTAAGCCATTATACTAGCAAACACTCAGTGTACCTAGTGGCATCCTATCTGTGGCTATTGGACTTTGCTATAGTCCCACTAGTGCAAAGACATTTACAGAGCGCGTCTGCCTGCATTGCACACTCCAACTCATTATAACTAAGCCATTATACTAGCAAACACTCAGTGTACCTAGTGGCATCCTATACGTGGCTATTGGACTTTGCTATAGTCCCACTAGTGCAAAGACATTTACAGAGCGCGTCTGCCTGCATTGCACACTCCAACTCATTATAACTAAGCCATTATACTAGCAAACACTCAGTGTACCTAGTGGCATCCTATACGTGGCTATTGGACTTTGCTATAGTCCCACTAGTGCAAAGACATTTGCAGAACGCGTCTGCCTGCATTGCACACTCCAACTCATGATAACTAAGCCATTATACTAGCAAACACTCAGTGTACCTAGTGGCATCCTATCTGTGGCTATTGGACTTTGCTATAGTCCCACTAGTGCAAAGACATTTGCAGAGCGCGTCTGCCTGCATTGCACACTCCAACTCATTATAACTAAGCCATTATACTAGCAAACACTCAGTAAACCTAGTGGCATCCTATACGTGGCTATTGGACTTTGCTATAGTCCCACTAGTGCAAAGACATTTGCAGAGCGCGTCTGCCTGCATTGCACACTCCAACTCATTATAACTAAGCCATTATACTAGCAAACACTCAGTGTACCTAGTGGCATCCTATCTGTGGCTATTGGACTTTGCTATAGTCCCACTAGTGCAAAGACATTTGCAGAGCGCGTCTGCCTGCATTGCACACTCCAACTCATGATAACTAAGCCATTATACTAGCAAACACTCAGTGTACCTAGTGGCATCCTATCTGTGGCTATTGGACTTTGCTATAGTCCCACTAGTGCAAAGACATTTGCAGAGCGCGTCTGCCTGCATTGCACACTCCAACTCATTATAACTAAGCCATTATACTAGAAAACACTCAGTGTACCTAGTGGCATCCTATCTGTGGCTATTGGACTTTGCTATAGTCCCACTAGTGCAAAGACATTTACAGAGCGCGTCTGCCTGCATTGCACACTCCAACTCATGATAACTAAGCCATTATACTAGCAAACACTCAGTGTACCTAGTGGCATCCTATCTGTGGCTATTGGACTTTGCTATAGTCCCACTAGTGCAAAGACATTTGCAGAGCGCGTTTGCCTGCATTGCACACTCCAACTCATTATAACTAAGCCATTATACTAGCAAACACTCAGTGAACCTAGTGGCATCCTATCTGTGGCTATTGGACTTTGCTATAGTCCCACTAGTGCAAAGACATTTGCAGAGCGCGTCTGCCTGCATTGCACACTCCAACTCATGATAACTAAGCCATTATACTAGCAAACACTCAGTGTACCTAGTGGCATCCTATTTGTGGCTATTGGACTTTGCTATAGTCCCACCAGTGCAAAGACATTTGCAGAGCGCATCTGCCTGCATTGCACACTCCAACTCATTATAACTAAGCCATTATACTAGCAAACACTCAGTGTACCTAGTGGCATCCTATACGTGGCTATTGGACTTTGCTATAGTCCCACTAGTGCAAAGACATTTGCAGAGCGCGTCTGCCTGCATTGCACACTCCAACTCATGATAACTAAGCCATTATACTAGCAAACACTCAGTGTACCTAGTGGCATCCTATACGTGGCTATTGGACTTTGCTATAGTCCCACTAGTGCAAAGACATTTGCACAGCGCGTCTGCCTGCATTGCACACTCCAACTCATGATAACTAAGCCATTATACTAGCAAACACTCAGTGTACCTAGTGGCATCCTATCTGTGGCTATTGGACTTTGCTATAGTCCCACTAGTGCAAAGACATTTGCAGAGCGCGTCTGCCTGCATTCACACTCCAACTCATAACTAAGCCATTATACTAGCAAACACTCAGTGTACCTAGTGGCATCCTATACGTGGCTATTGGACTTTGCTATAGTCCCACTAGTGCAAAGACATTTACAGAGCGCGTCTGCCTGCATTGCACACTCCAACTCATTATAACTAAGCCATTATACTAGCAAACACTCAGTGTACCTAGTGGCATCCTATCTGTGGCTATTGGACTTTGCTATAGTCCCACTAGTGCAAAGACATTTGCAGAGCGCGTCTGCCTGCATTGCACACTCCAACTCATTATAACTAAGCCATTATACTAGCAAACACTCAGTGTACCTAGTGGCATCCTATCTGTGGCTATTGGACTTTGCTATAGTCCCACTAGTGCAAAGACATTTGCAGAGCGCGTCTGCCTGCATTGCACACTCCAACTCATTATAACTAAGCCATTATACTAGCAAACACTCAGTAAACCTAGTGGCATCCTATACGTGGCTATTGGACTTTGCTATAGTCCCACTAGTGCAAAGACATTTGCAGAGCGCGTCTGCCTGCATTGCACACTCCAACTCATGATAACTAAGCCATTATACTAGCAAACACTCAGTGTATCTAGTGGCATCCTATACGTGGCTATTGGACTTTGCTATAGTCCCACTTGTGCAAAGACATTTGCAGAACGCGTCTGCCTGCATTGCACACTCCAACTCATGATAACTAAGCCATTATACTAGCAAACACTCAGTGTATCTAGTGGCATCCTATCTGTGGCTATTGGACTTTGCTATAGTCCCACTAGTGCAAAGACATTTGCAGAGCGCGTCTGCCTGCATTGCACACTCCAACTCATTATAACTAAGCCATTATACTAGCAAACACTCAGTAAACCTAGTGGCATCCTATACGTGGCTATTGGACTTTGCTATAGTCCCACTAGTGCAAAGACATTTGCAGAGCGCGTCTGCCTGCATTGCACACTCCAACTCATTATAACTAAGCCATTATACTAGCAAACACTCAGTGTACCTAGTGGCATCCTATCTGTGGCTATTGGACTTTGCTATAGTCCCACTAGTGCAAAGACATTTGCAGAGCGCGTCTGCCTGCATTGCACACTCCAACTCATTATAACTAAGCCATTATACTAGAAAACACTCAGTGTACCTAGTGGCATCCTATCTGTGGCTATTGGACTTTGCTATAGTCCCACTAGTGCAAAGACATTTGCAGAGCGCGTCTGCCTGCATTGCACACTCCAACTCATTATAACTAAGCCATTATACTAGCAAACACTCAGTGTACCTAGTGGCATCCTATCTGTGGCTATTGGACTTTGCTATAGTCCCACTAGTGCAAAGACATTTGCAGAGCGCGTCTGCCTGCATTGCACACTCCAACTCATTATAACTAAGCCATTATACTAGCAAACACTCAGTAAACCTAGTGGCATCCTATACGTGGCTATTGGACTTTGCTATAGTCCCACTAGTGCAAAGACATTTGCAGAGCGCGTCTGCCTGCATTGCACACTCCAACTCATTATAACTAAGCCATTATACTAGAAAACACTCAGTGTACCTAGTGGCATCCTATCTGTGGCTATTGGACTTTGCTATAGTCCCACAAGTGCAAAGACATTTACAGAGCGCGTCTGCCTGCATTGCACACTCCAACTCATGATAACTAAGCCATTATACTAGCAAACACTCAGTGTACCTAGTGGCATCCTATCTGTGGCTATTGGACTTTGCTATAGTCCCACTAGTGCAAAGACATTTGCAGAGCGCGTCTGCCTGCATTGCACACTCCAACTCATTATAACTAAGCCATTATACTAGCAAACACTCAGTGTACCTAGTGGCATCCTATCTGTGGCTATTGGACTTTGCTATAGTCCCACTAGTGCAAAGACATTTGCAGAGCACATCTGCCTGCATTGCACACTCCAACTCATTATAACTAAGCCATTATACTAGCAAACACTCAGTGTACCTAGTGGCATCCTATACGTGGCTATTGGGCTTTGCTATAGTCACACTAGTGCAAAGACATTTGCAGAGCGCGTCTGCCTGCATTGCACACTCCAACTCATTATAACTAAGCCATTATACTAGCAAACACTCAGTGTACCTAGTGGCATCCTATACGTGGCTATTGGACTTTGCTATAGTCCCACTAGTGCAAAGACATTTGCAGAGCGCGTCTGCCTGCATTGCACACTCCAACTCATTATAACTAAGCCATTATACTAGCAAACACTCAGTAAACCTAGTGGCATCCTATACGTGGCTATTGGACTTTGCTATAGTCCCACTAGTGCAAAGACATTTGCAGAGCGCGTCTGCCTGCATTGCACACTCCAACTCATTATAACTAAGCCATTATACTAGCAAACACTCAGTGTACCTAGTGGCATCCTATCTGTGGCTATTGGACTTTGCTATAGTCCCACTAGTGCAAAGACATTTGCAGAGCGCGTCTGCCTGCATTGCACACTCCAACTCATTATAACTAAGCCATTATACTAGAAAACACTCAGTGTACCTAGTGGCATCCTATCTGTGGCTATTGGACTTTGCTATAGTCCCACTAGTGCAAAGACATTTACAGAGCGCGTCTGCCTGCATTGCACACTCCAACTCATGATAACTAAGCCATTATACTAGCAAACACTCAGTGTACCTAGTGGCATCCTATCTGTGGCTATTGGACTTTGCTATAGTCCCACTAGTGCAAAGACATTTGCAGAGCGCGTCTGCCTGCATTGCACACTCCAACTCATTATAACTAAGCCATTATACTAGCAAACACTCAGTGTACCTAGTGGCATCCTATCTGTGGCTATTGGACTTTGCTATAGTCCCACTAGTGCAAAGACATTTGCAGAGCGCGTCTGCCTGCATTGCACACTCCAACTCATTATAACTAAGCCATTATACTAGCAAACACTCAGTAAACCTAGTGGCATCCTATACGTGGCTATTGGACTTTGCTATAGTCCCACTAGTGCAAAGACATTTGCAGAGCGCGTCTGCCTGCATTGCACACTCCAACTCATTATAACTAAGCCATTATACTAGAAAACACTCAGTGTACCTAGTGGCATCCTATCTGTGGCTATTGGACTTTGCTATAGTCCCACTAGTGCAAAGACATTTACAGAGCGCGTCTGCCTGCATTGCACACTCCAACTCATGATAACTAAGCCATTATACTAGCAAACACTCAGTGTACCTAGTGGCATCCTATCTGTGGCTATTGGACTTTGCTATAGTCCCACTAGTGCAAAGACATTTGCAGAGCGCGTCTGCCTGCATTGCACACTCCAACTCATTATAACTAAGCCATTATACTAGCAAACACTCAGTGTACCTAGTGGCATCCTATCTGTGGCTATTGGACTTTGCTATAGTCCCACTAGTGCAAAGACATTTGCAGAGCGCGTCTGCCTGCATTGCACACTCCAACTCATTATAACTAAGCCATTATACTAGCAAACACTCAGTGTACCTAGTGGCATCCTATACGTGGCTATTGGGCTTTGCTATAGTCCCACTAGTGCAAAGACATTTGCAGAGCGCGTCTGCCTGCATTGCACACTCCAACTCATTATAACTAAGCCATTAGACTAGCAAACACTCAGTGTACCTAGTGGCATCCTATACGTGGCTATTGGACTTTGCTATAGTCCCACTAGTGCAAAGACATTTGCAGCACCTCTGCCTGCATTGCACACTCCAACTCATTATAACTAAGCCATTATACTAGCAAACACTCAGTGTACCTAGTGGCATCCTATCTGTGGCTATTGGACTTTGCTATAGTCACACTAGTGCAAAGACATTTGCAGAGCGCGTCTGCCTGCATTGCACACTCCAACTCATTATAACTAAGCCATTATACTAGCAAACACTCAGTGTACCTAGTGGCATTCTATACGTGGCTATTGGACTTTGCTATAGTCCCACTAGTGCAAAGACATTTGCAGAGCGCGTCTGCCTGCATTGCACACTCCAACTCATTATAACTAAGCCATTATACTAGCAAACACTCAGTGTACCTAGTGGCATCCTATACGTGGCTATTGGACTTTGCTATAGTCCCACTAGTGCAAAGACATTTGCAGAGCGCGTCTGCCTGCATTGCACACTCCAACTCATGATAACTAAGCCATTATACTAGCAAACACTCAGTGTACCTAGTGGCATCCTATCTGTGGCTATTGGACTTTGCTATAGTCCCACTAGTGCAAAGACATTTGCAGAGCGCGTCTGCCTGCATTGCACACTCCAACTCATTATAACTAAGCCATTATACTAGCAAACACTCAGTGTACCTAGTGGCATTCTATACGTGGCTATTGGACTTTGCTATAGTCCCACTAGTGCAAAGACATTTGCAGAGCGCGTCTGCCTGCATTGCACACTCCAACTCATTATAACTAAGCCATTATACTAGCAAACACTCAGTGTACCTAGTGGCATTCTATACGTGGCTATTGGACTTTGCTATAGTCCCACTAGTGCAAAGACATTTGCAGAGCGCGTCTGCCTGCATTGCACACTCCAACTCATGATAACTAAGCCATTATACTAGCAAACACTCAGTGTACCTAGTGGCATCCTATCTGTGGCTATTGGACTTTGCTATAGTCCCACTAGTGCAAAGACATTTGCAGAGCGCGTCTGCCTGCATTGCACACTCCAACTCATTATAACTAAGCCATTATACTAGCAAACGCTCAGTGTACCTAGTGGCATTCTATACGTGGCTATTGGACTTTGCTATAGTCCCACTAGTGCAAAGACATTTGCAGAGCGCGTCTGCCTGCATTGCACACTCCAACTCATTATAACTAAGCCATTATACTAGCAAACACTCAGTGTACCTAGTGGCATTCTATACGTGGCTATTGGACTTTGCTATAGTCCCACTAGTGCAAAGACATTTGCAGAGCGCGTCTGCCTGCATTGCACACTCCAACTCATGATAACTAAGCCATTATACTAGCAAACACTCAGTGTACCTAGTGGCATCCTATCTGTGGCTATTGGACTTTGCTATAGTCCCACTAGTGCAAAGACATTTGCAGAGCGCGTCTGCCTGCATTGCACACTCCAACTCATTATAACTAAGCCATTATACTAGCAAACACTCAGTGTACCTAGTGGCATCCTATCTGTGGCTATTGGACTTTGCTATAGTCCCACTAGTGCAAAGACATTTGCAGAGCGCGTCTGCCTGCATTGCACACTCCAACTCATTATAACTAAGCCATTATACTAGCAAACACTCAGTGTACCTAGTGGCATCCTATCTGTGGCTATTGGACTTTGCTATAGTCCCACTAGTGCAAAGACATTTGCAGAGCGCGTCTGCCTGCATTGCACACTCCAACTCATTATAACTAAGCCATTATACTAGCAAACACTCAGTGTACCTAGTGGCATCCTATCTGTGGCTATTGGACTTTGCTATAGTCCCACTAGTGCAAAGACATTTGCAGCACCTCTGCCTGCATTGCACACTCCAACTCATTATAACTAAGCCATTATACTAGCAAACACTCAGTGTACCTAGTGGCATCCTATCTGTGGCTATTGGACTTTGCTATAGTCACACTAGTGCAAAGACATTTGCAGAGCGCGTCTGCCTGCATTGCACACTCCAACTCATTATAACTAAGCCATTATACTAGCAAACACTCAGTGTACCTAGTGGCATTCTATACGTGGCTATTGGACTTTGCTATAGTCCCACTAGTGCAAAGACATTTGCAGAGCGCGTCTGCCTGCATTGCACACTCCAACTCATTATAACTAAGCCATTATACTAGCAAACACTCAGTGTACCTAGTGGCATCCTATACGTGGCTATTGGACTTTGCTATAGTCCCCACTAGTGCAAAGACATTTGCAGAGCGCGTCTGCCTGCATTGCACACTCCAACTCATGATAACTAAGCCATTATACTAGCAAACACTCAGTGTACCTAGTGGCATCCTATCTGTGGCTATTGGACTTTGCTATAGTCCCACTAGTGCAAAGACATTTGCAGAGCGCGTCTGCCTGCATTGCACACTCCAACTCATTATAACTAAGCCATTATACTAGCAAACACTCAGTGTACCTAGTGGCATTCTATACGTGGCTATTGGACTTTGCTATAGTCCCACTAGTGCAAAGACATTTGCAGAGCGCGTCTGCCTGCATTGCACACTCCAACTCATTATAACTAAGCCATTATACTAGCAAACACTCAGTGTACCTAGTGGCATTCTATACGTGGCTATTGGACTTTGCTATAGTCCCACTAGTGCAAAGACATTTGCAGAGCGCGTCTGCCTGCATTGCACACTCCAACTCATGATAACTAAGCCATTATACTAGCAAACACTCAGTGTACCTAGTGGCATCCTATCTGTGGCTATTGGACTTTGCTATAGTCCCACTAGTGCAAAGACATTTGCAGAGCGCGTCTGCCTGCATTGCACACTCCAACTCATTATAACTAAGCCATTATACTAGCAAACGCTCAGTGTACCTAGTGGCATTCTATACGTGGCTATTGGACTTTGCTATAGTCCCACTAGTGCAAAGACATTTGCAGAGCGCGTCTGCCTGCATTGCACACTCCAACTCATTATAACTAAGCCATTATACTAGCAAACACTCAGTGTACCTAGTGGCATTCTATACGTGGCTATTGGACTTTGCTATAGTCCCACTAGTGCAAAGACATTTGCAGAGCGCGTCTGCCTGCATTGCACACTCCAACTCATGATAACTAAGCCATTATACTAGCAAACACTCAGTGTACCTAGTGGCATCCTATCTGTGGCTATTGGACTTTGCTATAGTCCCACTAGTGCAAAGACATTTGCAGAGCGCGTCTGCCTGCATTGCACACTCCAACTCATTATAACTAAGCCATTATACTAGCAAACACTCAGTGTACCTAGTGGCATCCTATCTGTGGCTATTGGACTTTGCTATAGTCCCACTAGTGCAAAGACATTTGCAGAGCGCGTCTGCCTGCATTGCACACTCCAACTCATTATAACTAAGCCATTATACTAGCAAACACTCAGTGTACCTAGTGGCATCCTATCTGTGGCTATTGGACTTTGCTATAGTCCCACTAGTGCAAAGACATTTGCAGAGCGCGTCTGCCTGCATTGCACACTCCAACTCATTATAACTAAGCCATTATACTAGCAAACACTCAGTGTACCTAGTGGCATCCTATCTGTGGCTATTGGACTTTGCTATAGTCCCACTAGTGCAAAGACATTTGCAGAGCGCGTCTGCCTGCATTGCACACTCCAACTCATTATAACTAAGCCATTAGACTAGCAATTTTTGCTGCCAGTTTAAGGCCTGTAGTTGCATTGTCAGGGATATTTATTCTTTATTATTCTGCTGTTAATAAAGCTAGACCACCACTGCAATCTACACCACCTCTCAATTTTTACTACCACATTTTCAGTCCACAATCTTGTCGCAATCAACATGAGTGGCAAAATGACAGATGCTGGTGGAAAGGGGAAGAGGTGTGGTGGAAAAGGCAAAAAAGGTTTTGTCCGTGGGGAAGGTGGCAAAGCTCCATTATCATCTGCTGAAGATAGACCCTCTACCAGCAAAAGTAAGATGTCTACTACTTACCATGGACAATCCGATGTGCTCCCTTTTTTACGGACACGAACAACAGGAAGAAAGGTAGATGATGGGCAAAAAAGGAAAATGCTTGAATGGATCTCAAGTGGTCCAACAAGTGCCCTCTCAGCCACTTCAAGTACCGCATCCAAAAAACACCAGTCCTCTGAGTTGTCATCCCAATCACACTTGATTTCTCCCAGCTCTGAAGTCTCCATCAGCCCTGCACAGTATGGTGGAACTGAGATGGCTGAGTCTGCAGAGCTGTTCAGTCACACTATAGCCTGGGAATCAGAGGTCTGCTCCCAAGCTACAGTGAGTACAGAACAGGAAATGGTCTGCAGTGATGCCCAGAACCTTTGTGACTCGGATTCAGGCCGTGAGGAACACGTTTCTGAGCATAATGTTGACCCTTTGTCACAAACTGTAACACCTGTGGTTATAGACAATGAGGAACATTCTGATGAAGATGAGACGCAGATACCCAATTGGGATGACAACTTAAATATTCGGTCAGGGCAAGAAGAGGCTCGGTCTGAGGGGGAGGGGAGTGCAAACACAACAATTGATGATGAAGTTCTAGATCCCACCTACTGTCAACCCCCAGTCAGGCACTCGAGGAGGTCAACAGAGGCGGTGGAGGAGGATGCAACCGACGACGAAGTTACCTTGCGCCTTCCTGGATAGAGTCGGAGCACTGGTAGCACGTCTACAACTGCATCCTCAGCCACCACTCTGCCTCTGAGCATTATTCGTGGTGGATCAACAGGTCGCATGGCCTCTAAGCCTTGCCTAGCCTGGTCCTTTTTTGACATAGAAAAAGATCGCCCAAATTATGTGATATGTAAACTTTGTCATGATTCTCTTAGTAGTGGTCAAAACCTCAGCAGTTTGACAACTTCTTCCATGAATCGTCACATGAATAAATATCATAGGTCCCGGTGGGAAGCTCACCGTGCTGCAATGCGGCCTAGCGGAGCGAACCATCCACCGCCTGCCCCTTCCAGTGCATCCGCGCGCTCTTCATCTTCTAGGACTGTGGGGACAGCTGTCACACCTGTTTTTCCACGCACAACTTCCACCACTGTAACCGCAACAGGCAGTTTGCTTGGTAGGTCGTCAGTTGGTTTGGAAGGGGAAACAAGTGAGTGTGTACAGCTCTCTCAGACATCGATAGCACCAACGTTGGATGAAGGCAACATCATGTCTCCGCCTGCACTTTCCTCACAAACCTGCATTTTTCCAGGGACACCCTACTCAACACCGTCTACACACAGCAGCCAGATCTCTGTCCCTCAGATGTGGTCAAATAAACGCCACTTCCTGCGACCCATGACAAAGCTAAGAGGTTGACTCTATCCCTCTGTAAGCTGTTGGCTACCGAAATGCTGCCTTTCCGCCTAGTGGACACACAGGATTTTAGAGACCTTATGTCTGTCGCTGTGCCCCAGTACCAGATGCCTAGTCGCCACTACTTCTCTAAGAAAGGTGTGCACGCGCTACACCAGCATGTCGCACACAACATCACCGCTTCCTTGAGAAACTCTGTGTGTGAACGGGTGCATTTCACCACCGATACTTGGACCAGTAAGCATGGACAGGGACGTTACATGTCGCTGACTGGGCACTGGGTAACTATGGTGATAGATGGTGAAGGGTCTGCTGCACAAGTCTTGCCGTCCCCACGACTTGTGTGTCAATCCTCTGTCTGTCCAAGTTCCGCCACTGCTTCTGCATCCTCCACCTCATCTGGGTCCTCCACCTCCGCCCCAAGCCTGCCTGGTCAGGCCACCAGCATTCTCACTGCGCAGAAGGAATCACGCACCCCTCATTACTATGCTGGCAGCAGAGCGCAACGGCATCAGGCGGTCTTTAGCTTGACATGTCTTGGGAATAAGAGTCACACAGCTGAGGAGTTGTGGTCAGCTCTGCGGTCCGAGTTTAATAAATGGTTGTCTCCACTCAACCTGCAGCCTGGTAAGGCCGTGTGCGACAATGCTGCAAACCTGGGTGCGGCCCTTCGCCTGGGCAAGGTGACACACGTACCTTGTATGGCTCACGTGTTGAACCTTGTCGTCCAGCAATTTTTAACACACTATCCCGGCCTAGATGGCCTTCTGAACAGGGCACGAAAACTGTCTGCTCACTTCCGCCGTTCAAGCGCCGCAGCTGAGCGACTTGCATCGCTCCAGAAGTCTTTCGGCCTGCCGGTTCATCGCCTGAAATGCGATGTGGCGACACGCTGGAATTCAACTCTCCACATGTTACAGCGACTGTGGCAGCACCGCAGAGCCCTGGTGCAATACGTCATGACGTATAGCCTGGGCCAACAAGATGCAGAGGTGGGGCAGATCACCCTGATGGAGTGGTCTCAGATCAAGGACCTATGCACCCTTCTGCACAGTTTCGACATGGCGACGAATATGTTTAGCGCTGACAATGCCATTATCAGCATGACGATTCCAGTCATTTACATGCTGGAGCACACGCTAAACACTATTCGGAGTCAGGGGGTGGGACAACATGAAGGGGAGGAACTACATGAGGATTCATATGCGCAAGGGACAACAACATCACCAAGGTCCAGACGTTCATCATCACCAACGCAGCAGGCATGGGACCATGGGGGACAGGGATCGACAAGGGCGCAGAGTAGCAGGCAAAATGTTGAGCAAGGTGCAGGAGAACATGAAGAAATGGAGGACGAACTGTCCATGGACATGGAAGATTCAGCGGATGAGGGAGACCTTGGTCAAATTTCAGTTGAAAGAGGTTGGGGGGAGATGTCAGAGGAAGAAAGAACGGGTAGCACCTCTATGCCACAAACACAGCGTGGACTTGGTCCGCATGGCTGCGCAAGACACATGAGTGCCTTCTTGTTGCACTACCTCCAACATGACAGTCGTATTGTCAAAATTAGAAGTGATGATGACTACTGGATTGCCACACTATTAGATCCCCGGTACAAGTCCAAATTTTGTGACAGAATTCCAGCCATAGAAAGGGACGCACGTATGCAGGAGTATCAGCAGAAGCTGTTACTCGATCTTAGCTCGGCTTTTCCACCAAACAACCGTGCAGGTGCAGGGAGGGAATCTCCCAGTTGTAACTTGACAAACATGGGACGGTCTCGTCATCTTCAACAGTCTACCCGTACCAGTAGGACTGTATCTGGTGCTGGTAACAGCAATTTTATGGAATCTTTTCATAATTTTTTTAGACCCTCTTTTGCAAGGCCACCAGAGACAACAAGTCTGACACATAGTCAACGGCTGGAGAGGATGATACAGGAGTATCTCCAAATGAACATCGATGCCATGACTTTGCAAATGGAGCCTTGCTCCTTTTGGGCTTCAAATCTAGAAAAATGGCCAGAGCTCTCCAGTTACGCCTTGGAGATTTTGTCGTGTCCAGCTGCCAGTGTTGTCTCTGAACGTGTCTTCAGTGCTGCTGGGTGTGTGCTGACAGATAAGCGCACGCGTCTGTCCAGTGACAATGTGGACAGACTGACATTCATCAAAATGAACAAGTCATGGATCCAGAAGGAATTTACTACCCCTGTGTCATCCTGGGGAGAGTAAATGCTTGTGGATTTGGAATGTGCTTGATGCAAATCAAAACATCCTGTTTGCAACTAGGGCACAAGTGCTGCCACTGATGGGGTGTCTGTGTGGCCCAATTTTTGGAAAAAAGGGAGACTCCGCTTGGAGTAACCCTTGTTTGATGTGTTTTTAAAATAAGCCAAGATGAACAGAGCTGGGATCAGGAAAGACTTTGCTACCTACCCCGGTGTCATCCTGGGGACGGATAAGAATGGCGTATTTTTGAATGTGCTTGATGCAAATCTAGCTGTGAAGTGTACAACTGGGGCACAACTGCTGCCACTGAAGGGGTGGGTGTGTGTGGGGCCCAATTTTTGGAAAAAAGGGAGACTCCGCTTGGAGTAACCCTTGCTTGATGTGTTTTTAAAAGAAGCCAAGATGAACAGAGCTGGGATCAGGAAAGACTTTGCTACCTACCCCGGTGTCATCCTGGGGACGGATAAGAATGGCGTATTGTTGAATGTGCTTGATGCAAATCTAGCTGTGAAGTGTACAACTGGGGCACAACTGCTGCCACTGAAGGGGTGGGTGTGTGTGGGGCCCAATTTTTGGAAAAAAGGGAGACTCCGCTTGGAGTAACCCTTGCTTGATGTGTTTTTAAAAGAAGCCAAGATGAACAGAGCTGGGATCAGGAAAGACTTTGCTAACTACCCCGGTGTCATCCTGGGGACGGATAAGAATGGCGTATTTTTGAATGTGCTTGATGCAAATCTAGCTGTGAAGTGTACAACTGGGGCACAACTGCTGCCACTGAAGGGGTGGGTGTGTGTGGGGCCCAATTTTTGGAAAAAAGGGAGACTCCGCTTGGAGTAACCCTTGCTTGATGTGTTTTTAAAAGAAGCCAAGATGAACAGAGCTGGGATCAGGAAAGACTTTGCTACCTACCCCGGTGTCATCCTGGGGACGGATAAGAATGGCGTATTTTTGAATGTGCTTGATGCAAATCTAGCTGTGAAGTGTACAACTGGGGCACAACTGCTGCCACTGAAGGGGTGGGTGTGTGTGGGGCCCAATTTTTGGAAAAAAGGGAGACTCCGCTTGGAGTAACCCTTGCTTGCTGTGTTTTTAAAAGAAGCCAAGATGAACAGAGCTGGGATCAGGAAAGACTTTGCTACCTACCCCGGTGTCATCCTGGGGACGGATAAGAATGGCGTATTTTTGAATGTGCTTGATGCAAATCTAGCTGTGAAGTGTACAACTGGGGCACAACTGCTGCCACTGAAGGGGTGGGTGTGTGTGGGGCCCAATTTTTGGAAAAAAGGGAGACTCCGCTTGGAGTAACCCTTGCTTGATGTGTTTTTAAAAGAAGCCAAGATGAACAGAGCTGGGATCAGGAAAGACTTTGCTACCTACCCCGGTGTCATCCTGGGGACGGATAATTATGGCGTATTTTTGAATGTGCTTGATGCAAATCTAGCTGTGAAGTGTACAACTGGGGCACAACTGCTGCCACTGAAGGGGTGGGTGTGTGTGGGGCCCAATTTTTGGAAAAAAGGGAGACTCCGCTTGGAGTAACCCTTGCTTGATGTGTTTTTAAAAGAAGCCAAGATGAACAGAGCTGGGATCAGGAAAGACTTTGCTACCTACCCCGGTGTCATCCTGGGGACGGATAAGAATGGCGTATTTTTGAATGTGCTTGATGCAAATCTAGCTGTGAAGTGTACAACTGGGGCACAACTGCTGCCACTGAAGGGGTGGGTGTGTGTGGGGCCCAATTTTTAGAAAAAAGGGAGACTCCGCTTGGAGTAACCCTTGCTTGATGTGTTTTTAAAAGAAGCCAAGATGAACAGAGCTGGGATCAGGAAAGACTTTGCTACCTACCCCGGTGTCATCCTGGGGACGGCTAAGAATGGCGTCTTTTTGAATGTGCTTGATGCAAATCTAGCTGTGAAGTGTACAACTGGGGCACAACTGCTGCCACTGAAGGGGTGGGTGTGTGTGGGGCCCAATTTTTGGAAAAAAGGGAGACTCCGCTTGGAGTAACCCTTGCTTGATGTGTTTTTAAAAGAAGCCAAGATGAACAGAGCTGGGATCAGGAAAGACTTTGCTACGTACCCCGGTGTCATCCTGGGGACGGCTAAGAATGGCGTATTTTTGAATGTGCTTGATGCAAATCTAGCTGTGAAGTGTACAACTGGGGCACAACTGCTGCCACTGAAGGGGTGGGTGTGTGTGGGGCCCAATTTTTGGAAAAAAGGGAGACTCCGCTTGGAGTAACCCTTGCTTGATGTGTTTTTAAAAGAAGCCAAGATGAACAGAGCTGGGATCAGGAAAGACTTTGCTACCTACCCCGGTGTCATCCTGGGGACGGATAAGAATGGCGTATTTTTGAATGTGCTTGATGCAAATCTAGCTGTGAAGTGTACAACTGGGGCACAACTGCTGCCACTGAAGGGGTGGGTGTGTGTGGGGCCCAATTTTTGGAAAAAAGGGAGACTCCGCTTGGAGTAACCCTTCCTTATATTGTTTTTAAAAGGAGCCAAGATGAACAAGTCATGGTTCAGCAAAGACTTTTACCTACCCCGGTGTCATCCTGGGGACGGATAAGAATGGCGTATTTTTGAATGTGCTTGATGCAAATCTAGCTGTGAATTGTACAACTAGGGCACAAGTGCTGCCACTGAATGGGTGGGTGTGTGTGGGGCCCAATTTTTGGAAAAAAGGGAGACTCCGCTTGGAGTAACCCTTGCTTGCTGTGTTTTTAAAAGAAGCCAAGATGAACAGAGCTGGGATCAGGAAAGACTTTGCTACCTACCCCGGTGTCATCCTGGGGACGGATAAGAATGGCGTATTTTTGAATGTGCTTGATGCAAATCTAGCTGTGAAGTGTACAACTGGGGAACAACTGCTGCCACTGAAGGGGTGGGTGTGTGTGGGGCCCAATTTTTGGAAAAAAGGGAGACTCCGCTTGGAGTAACCCTTGCTTGATGTGTTTTTAAAAGAAGCCAAGATGAACAGAGCTGGGATCAGGAAAGACTTTGCTACCTACCCCGGTGTCATCCTGGGGACGGATAATTATGGCGTATTTTTGAATGTGCTTGATGCAAATCTAGCTGTGAAGTGTACAACTGGGGCACAACTGCTGCCACTGAAGGGGTGGGTGTGTGTGGGGCCCAATTTTTGGAAAAAAGGGAGACTCCGCTTGGAGTAACCCTTGCTTGATGTGTTTTTAAAAGAAGCCAAGATGAACAGAGCTGGGATCAGGAAAGACTTTGCTACCTACCCCGGTGTCATCCTGGGGACGGATAAGAATGGCGTATTTTTGAATGTGCTTGATGCAAATCTAGCTGTGAAGTGTACAACTGGGGCACAACTGCTGCCACTGAAGGGGTGGGTGTGTGTGGGGCCCAATTTTTGGAAAAAAGGGAGACTCCGCTTGGAGTATCCCTTGCTTGATGTGTTTTTAAAAGAAGCCAAGATGAACAGAGCTGGGATCAGGAAAGACTTTGCTACCTACCCCGGTGTCATCCTGGGGACGGATAAGAATGGTGTATTTTTGAATGTGCTTGATGCAAATCTAGCTGTGAATTGTACAACTGGGGCACAACTGCTGCCACTGAAGGGGTGGGTGTGTGTGGGGCCCAATTTTTGGAAAAAAGGGAGACTCCGCTTGGAGTAACCCTTGCTTGATGTGTTTTTAAAAGAAGCCAAGATGAACAGAGCTGGGATCAGGAAAGACTTTGCTACCTACCCCGGTGTCATCCTGGGGACGGATAAGAATGGCGTATTTTTGAATGTGCTTGATGCAAATCTAGCTGTGAAGTGTACAACTGGGGCACAACTGCTCCCACTGAAGGGGTGGGTGTGTGTGGGGCCCAATTTTTGGAAAAAAGGGAGACTCCGCTTGGAGTAACCCTTCCTTATATTGTTTTTAAAAGGAGCCAAGATGAACAAGTCATGGTTCAGCAAAGACTTTTACCTACCCCGGTGTCATCCTGGGGACGGATAAGAATGGCGTATTTTTGAATGTGCTTGATGCAAATCTAGCTGTGAAGTGTACAACTGGGGCACAACTGCTGCACTGAAGGGGTGGGTGTGTGTGGGCCCCAATTTTTGGAAAAAAGGGAGACTCCGCTTGGAGTAACCCTTCCTTATATTGTTTTTAAAAGGAGCCAAGATGAACAAGTCATGGTTCAGCAAAGACTTTTACCTACCCCGGTGTCATCCTGGGGACGGATAAGAATGGCGTATTTTTGAATGTGCTTGATGCAAATCTAGCTGTGAAGTGTACAACTGGGGCACAACTGCTGCCACTGAAGGGGTGGGTGTGTGTGGGGCCCAATTTTTGGAAAAAAGGGAGACTCCGCTTGGAGTAACCCTTCCTTATATTGTTTTTAAAAGGAGCCAAGATGAACAAGTCATGGTTCAGCAAAGACTTTTACCTACCCCGGTGTCATCCTGGGGACGGATAAGAATGGCGTATTTTTGAATGTGCTTGATGCAAATCTAGCTGTGAAGTGTACAACTGGGGCACAACTGCTGCCACTGAAGGGGTGGGTGTGTGTGGGGCCCAATTTTTGGAAAAAAGGGAGACTCCGCTTGGAGTCACCTTGCGGTGTTTTACATGACTTTAGAAGGGCGTGCCATGCCTATATCTGTGTGTCCTCCTCTTTTTCCTTGTCCAGCTGTTTTATTTTCGCATGAGTATATGTCCTTGTCACTTTCCCATGTGTTGTGAGTTGTTTGTCACCTTTTGGACACCTTTGAGGGTGTTTTCTAGGTGTTTTTCTGTGTTTGTGATTGCCTGCCATTGTTTCCTATGCAGTTCCAGTTCGGTTCGTCGAACGTTTGACGAGCCGAACTCCAACGGGACCTCCGTTCGGCGAACCGACCTCGAGCCGAACCGGGACCGGTTCGCTCATCTCTACTCCTGAACTCCTGGGTAGCTTTGGCTGTATGCTTGTGGTCATTGTCCATCTGTACTATGAAGCGCCGTCCGATCAACTTTGCGGCATTTGGCTGAATCTGGGCTGAAAGTATATCCCGGTACACTTCAGAATTCATCCGGCTACTCTTGTCTGCTGTTATGTCATCAATAAACACAAGTGACCCAGTGCCATTGAAAGCCATGCATGCCCATGCCATCACGTTGCCTCCACCATGTTTTACAGAGGATGTGGTGTGCCTTGGATCATGTGCCGTTCCCTTTCTTCTCCAAACTTTTTTCTTCCCATCATTCTGGTATAGGTTGATCTTTGTCTCATCTGTCCATAGAATACTTTTCCAGAACTGAGCTGGCTTCATGAGGTGTTTTTCAGCAAATTTAACTCTGGCCTGTCTATTTTTGGAATTATGAATGGTTTGCATCTAGATGTGAACCCTTTGTATTTACTTTCATGGAGTCTTCTCTTTACTGTTGACTTAGAGACAGATACACCTACTTCACTGAGAGTGTTCTGGACTTCAGTTGATGTTGTGAACGGGTTCTTCTTCACCAAAGAAAGTATGCAGCGATCATCCACTACTGTTGTCATCCATGGACGCCCAGGCCTTTTTGAGTTCCCAAGCTCACCAGTCAATTCCTTTTTTCTCAGAATGTACCCGACTGTTAATTTTGCTACTCCAAGCATGTCTGCTATCTCTCTGATGGATTTTTTCTTTTTTTTCTGCCTCAGGATGTGCTGCTTCACCTCAATTGAGAGTTCTTTAGACTGCATGTTGTCTGGTCACAGCAACAGCTTCCAAATGCAAAACCACACACCTCTAATCAACCCCAGACCTTTTAACTACTTCATTGATTACAGGTTAACGAGGGAGACGCCTTCAGAGTTAATTGCAGCCCTTAGAGTCCCTTGTCCAATTACTTTTGGTCCCTTGAAAAAGAGGAGGCTATGCATTACAGAGCCATGATTCCTAAACCCTTTCTCCGATTTGGATGTGAAAACTCTCATATTGCAGCTGGGAGTGTGCACTTTCAGCCCATATTATATATATATATAATTGTATTTCTGAACATGTTTTTGTAAACAGCTAAAATAACAAAACTTGTGTCACTGTCCAAATATTTCTGGCCCTGACTGTACTAAGCCATTATACTAGCAAACACTGAGTGAACTAAGTGGCATCCTAAACATGGCTCTTGGACTTCTGTATTGTCCCACTAGTACAAAGATATTTGCAGCACGTCTGCCTGCATTGCACACTCCAACTCATTGTTACTAAGCCATTATACTAGCAAACACTGATTGAACCTAGTGGCATCCTAAACGTGGCTATTAGACTTCTGTATAGTCCCACTAGTGCAAACATATATATATATATATATATATATATATATATATATGTATATATATATATATATATATATATATATATATATATATATACACTGAGTGAACTTAGTGGCATCCTAAACATGGCTGTTGGACTTCTGTATTGTCCCACTAGTGCAAACATATTTGCAGCACGTCTGCCTGCATTGCACACTCAAACTCATTATTACGAAGCCATTATACTAGCAAACACTGAGTGAACTTAGTGGCATCATAAAAGTGGCTGTTGGACTTCTGTATTGTCCCACTAGTGCAAAGATATTTGCAGCACGTCTGCCTGCATTGCACACTCAAACTCATTGTTACTAAGCCATTATACTAGCAAACACTGAGTGAACTTAGTGGCATCCTAAACGTGGCTGTTGGACTTCTGTATTGTCCCACTAGTGCAAAGATATTTGCAGCACGTCTGCCTGCATTGCACACTCAAACTGATAATTACTAAGCCATTATACTAGCAAACACTGAGTGAACTTAGTGGCATCCTAAACGTGGCTCTTGGACTTCTGTATTGTCCCACTAGTGCAAAGATATTTGCAGCACGTCTGCCTGCATTGCACACTCAAACTCATTGTAGCTAAGCCATTATACTAGCAAACACTGAGTGAACTTAGTGGCATCCTAAACGTGGCTGTTGGACTTCTGTATTGTCCCCCTAGTGCAAAGATATTTGCAGCACCTCTACCTGCATTGCACACTCAAACTCATTGTAGCTAAGCCATTATACTAGCAAACACTGAGTGTACCTAGTGGCATCCTAAAAGTGGCTATTGGACTTCTGTATAGTCCCACTAGTGCAAAGATATTTGCAGCACGTCTGCATGCATTGCACACTCCAACTCATTGTTGCTAAGCCATTATACTAGCAAACACTGAGTGTACCTAGTGTCATCCTAAACGTGGCTATTAAACTTCTGTATAGTCCCACTAGTGCAAAGATATTTGCAGCACCTCTACCTGCATTGCACACTCAAACTCATTGTAGCTAAGCCATTATACTAGCAAACACTGAGTGAACTTAGTGGCATCCTAAACGTGGCTGTTGGACTTCTGTATTGTCCCACTAGTGCAAACATAATTGCAGCACGTCTGCCTGCATTGCACACTCAAACTCATTATTGCGAAGCCATTATACTAGCAAACACTGCTGCCAGTTTAAGGGCCATAGTTGCATTGTCAGTGATAATTATTGTTGTTTATTCTGCTGTTAATAAAGATAGACCACCGCTGCAATCTACACCACCTCTCAATTTTTACTACCACATTTTAAGTGCACAATCTTGTCGCAATCAAAATGAGTGGCAAAATGACAGATGCTGGTGGAAAGGGTAAGAGGCGTGTTGGAAAAGGAAAAAAAGGGTTTGTCCGTGGGGAAGGTGGCAAAGCTCCATTAACATGTGCTGAAGATAGACCATCTACCAGCAAAAGTAAGATGTCTACTACTTACCGTGGACAATCCGATATGCTCCCTTTTTTACGGACACGGACAACTGGAACAAAGGTAGATGATGGCCAAAAAAGGAAAATGCTTGAATGGATCTCAAGTGGTCCAACAAGTGCCCTCTCCACCACCTCAACTACCGCATCCAAAAAACACCAGTCCTCTGAGTTGTCATCCCAATCAGACTTGCTTTCTCCCAGCTCTGAAGTCTCCATCCGCCCTGCACAGTATGGTGGAACTGAGATGGCTGAGTCTGCAGAGCTGTTCAGTCACACTATAGCCTGGGAATCAGAGGTCTGCTCCCAAGCTACAGTGAGTACAGAACAGGAAATGGTCTGCAGTGATGCCCAGAACCTTTGTGACTCTGATTCTGGCCGTGAGGACCAAGTTTCTGAGCGTAATGTTGACCCTTTGTCACAAACTGTAACAACTGTGGTTATAGACAATGAGGAACATACTGATGACGATGAGACGCAGATACCAGATTGGGATGACAACTTAAATATTCGGTCAGGGCAAGAAGAGGCTCGGTCTGAGGGTGAGGGGAGTGCAAACACAACAATTGATGAGGAAGTTCTAGATCCCACCTACTGTCAACCCACAGTCAGGCACTCGAGGAGGTCAACAGAGGTGGTGGAGGAGGATGCAACTGATGACGAAGTTACCTTGCGCCTTCCTGGACAGAGTCGGAGTACTGGTAGCACGTCTACAACTGCATCCTCAGCCACCACTCTGCCTCTGAGCACTAGTCGGGGTGGATCACCAGGTCGCATGCCCTCTAAGCCTTGGCTAGCCTGGCCTTTTTTTTGACATAGCAAAAGATCGCCCAAATTATGTGATCTGTAAAATTTGTCATGGTTCTCTTAGTAGAGGTCAAAACCTCAGCAGTTTGACAACTTCTTCCATGAATCATCACATGAATAAATATCATATGTCTCGGTGGGAAGCTCACCGTGCTGCAATGCGGCCTAGCGGAGCGAACCATCCACCGCCTGCCCCTTCCAGTGCATCTGCGCGCTCTTCATCTTCTAGGACTGTGGGGACAGCTGTCACACCTGGTTTTCCACGCACAACTTCCACCACTGTAACCGCAACAGGCAGTTTGCTTGTTAGGTCGTCAGTTGGTTTGGAAGGGGAAACAAGTGCGTGTGTACAGCTCTCTCAGACATCGATAGCACCAACGTTGGATGAAGGCGACATCATGTCTCCGCCTGCACTTTCCTCACAAAGCTGCATTTTTCCAGGGACACCCAACTCAGCATCGTCTACACACAGCAGCCAGATCTCTGTCCCTCACATGTGGACAAATAAAAGGCCATTTCCTGCGACCCATGACAAAGCTAAGAGGTTGACTTTATCCCTCTTTAAGCTCTTGGCTACCGAAATGCTGCTTTTCCGCCTAGTGGACACACAGGATTTTGGAGACCTTATGTCTGTCGCTGTGCCCCAGTACCAGATGCCCAGTCGCCACTACTTCTCTAAGAAAGGTGTGCCCGCGCTACACCAGCATGTCGCACACAACATCACCGCTTCCTTGAGAAACTCTGTGTGTCAACGGGTGCATTTCACCACCGATACTTGGACCAGTAAGCATGGACAGGGACGTTACATGTCGCTGACTGTGCACTGGGTAACTATCGTGATAGATGTTGAAGGGTCTGCTGCACAAGTCTTGCCGTCCCCACGACTTGTGTGTCAATCCTCTGTCTGTCCAAGTTCCGCCACTGCTTCTGCCTCCTCCACCTCATCTGGGTCCTCCACCTCCGCCCCAAGCCTGCCTGGTCAGGCCACCAGCGTTCTCACTGCGCAGAAGGAATCACGCACCCCTCATTACTATGCTGGCAGCAGAGCGCAACGGCATCAGGCGGTCTTTAGCTTGACATGTCTTGGGAATAAGAGTCACACAGCTGAGGAGTTGTGGTCAGCTCTGCGGTCCGAGTTTAATAAATGGTTGTCTCCACTCAACCTGCAGCCTGGTAAGGCCGTGTGCGACAATGCTGCAAACCTGGGTGCGGCCCTTCGCCTGGGCAAGGTGACACACGTGCCTTGTATGGCTCACGTGTTGAACCTTGTTGTCCAGCAATTCTTAACACACTATCCCGGCCTAGATGGCCTTCTGACCAGGGCACGAAAACTGTCTGCTCACTTTCGCCGTTCAACCGCCACAGCTGAGCGACTTGCATCGCTCCAGAAGTCTTTCGGCCTGCCGGTTCATCGCCTGAAATGCGATGTGCCGACACGCTGGAATTCGACTCTCCACGTGTTACAGCGACTGTGGCAGCACAGTCGAGCCCTGGTGCAATACGTCATGACGTATAGCCTGGGCCAACGAGATGCAGAGGTGGGGCAGATCACCCTGATGGAGTGGTCTCAGATCAAGGACCTATGCACCCTTCTGCAGAGTTTCGACATGGCGACGAATATGTTTAGCGCTGACAATGCCATTATCAGCATGACAATTCCAGTCATTTACATGCTGGAGCACACGCTAAACACTATTCGGAGTCAGGGGGTGGGACAACAGGAAGGGGAGGAACTACAGGAGGAGTCATATGCGCAAGACACAACAACATCACCAAGGTCCAGACGTTCACCATCACCAAGGCGGCAGGCATGGGACCATGGGGGACAGGGATCAACAAGGGCGCATAGTAGCAGGCGAGATGTTGAGGAAGGTGCAGGAGAACATGAAGAAATGGAGGACGAACTGTCCATGGACATGGAAGACTCAGCGGATGAGGGAGACCTTGGTCAAATTTCAGTTGAAAGAGGTTGGGGGGAGATGTCAGAGGAAGAAAGAACGGTTAGCACCTCTATGCCACAAACACAGCGTGGACTTGGTCCGCATGGCCGCGCAAGACACATGAGCGCCTTCTTGCCGCACTACCTCCAACATGACCCTCGTATTGTCAAAATTAGAAGTGATGATGACTACTGGCTTGCCACACTATTAGATCCCCAGTAACAAGACCAAATTTTGTGACATAATTCCAGCCATAGAAAGGGACGCACGTATGCAGGAGTATCAGCAGAAGCTGTTACTCGATCTTAGCTCGGCTTTTCCACCAAACATCCGTGCAGGTGCAGGGAGTGAATCTCCCAGTTGTAACTTGACAAACATGGGATGGTCTCGTCATCTGCAACAGTCTACCCGTACCAGTAGCACTGTAACTGGTGCTGGTAACAGCAATTTTATGGAATCTTTTCATAATTTTTTTAGACTGTCCTTTGCAGGGCCACCAGAGACAACAAGTCTGACACGTAGTCAACGGCTGGAGAGGATGATACAGGAGTATCTCCAAATGAACATCGATGCCATGACTTTGCAAATGGAGCCTTGCTCATTTTGGGCTTCAAATCTTGAAAAATGGCAAGAGCTCTCAACTTACGCATTGGAGATTTTGTCATGTCCAGCTGCCAGCGTTGTCTCTGAACGTGTCTTCAGTGCTGCTGGGTGTGTGCTGACAGATAAGCGCACGCCTCTGTCCAGTGACAATGTGGACAGACTGACGTTTATCAAAATGAACAAGTCATGGATCCACAAGGAATTTACTACCCCTGTGTCATCCTGGGGAGAGTAAATACTTGTGGATTTGGAATGTGCTTGATGCAAATCAAAACATTCTGTTTGCAACTAGGGCACAAGTGCTGCCACTGATGGGGTGTCTGTGTGGCCCAATTTTTGGAAAAAAGGGAGACTCCACTTGGAGTAACCTTTGCTTGCTGTGTTTTTTAAAAATGATCCAAGATGAACAGAGCTGGGATCAGGAAAGACTTTGCTACCTACCCCGGTGTCATCCTGGGGACGGTTAATTATGGCGTATTTTTGTATGTGCTTGATGCAAATCTAGCTGTGAAGTGTACAACTGGGGCACAACTGCTGCCACTGAATGGGTGGGTGTGTGTGGGGCCCAATTTTTGGAAAAAAAGGGAGACTCCGCTTGGAGTAACCCTTGATTGCTGTTTTTTTTTTAAAAGGAGCCAAGATGAACAAGTCATGGTTCAGCAATGACTTTATCTACCTTCCCCGGTGTCATGCTGGGGACGGTTAATTATGGCGTATTTTTGAATGTGCTTGATGCAAATCTAGCTGTGAAGTGTACAACTGGGGCACAACTGCTGCCACTGAATGGTTGGGTGTGTGTGGGGCCCAATTTTTGGAAAAAAAGGGAGACTCCGCTTGGAGTAACCCTTGATTGCTGTGTTTTTTAAAAATGATCCAAGATGAACAGAGTTGGGATCAGGAAAGACTTTGCTACCTACCCCGGTGTCATCCTGGGGACGGTCAATTATGGCGTATTTTTGAATGTGCTTGATGCAAATCTAGCTGTGAAGTGTACAACTGGGGCACAACTGCTGCCACTGAATGGGTGGGTGTGTGTGGGGCCCAATTTTTGGAAAAACAGGGAGACTCTGCTTGGAGTAACCCTTGATTGCTGTGTTTTTTAAAAATGATCCAAGATGAACAGAGCTGGGATCAGGAAAGACTTTGCTACCTACCCCGGTGTCATCCTGGGGACGGTTAATTATGGCGTATTTTTGAATGTGCTTGATGCAAATCTAGCTGTGAAGTGTACAACTGGGGCACAACTGCTGCCACTGAATGGGTGGGTGTGTATGGGGCCCAATTTTTGGAAAAAAAGGGAGACTTTGCTTGGAGTAACCCTTGATTGCTGTGTTTTTTAAAAATGATCCAAGATGAACAGAGCTGGGATCAGGAAAGACTTTGCTACCTACCCCGGTGTCATCCTGGGGACATTTAATTATGGCGTATTTTTGAATGTGCTTGATGCAAATCTAGCTGTGAAGTGTACAACTGGGGCACAACTGCTGCCACTGAAGGGGTGGGTGTGTGTGGGGCCCAATTTTTGGAAAAAAGGGAGACTCCGCTTGAAGTAACCCTTGATTGCTGTGTTTTTTTTAAAAGGAGCCAAGATGAACAAGTCATGGTTCAGCAAAGACTTTGCTACCTACCCCGGTGTCATCCTGGGGACGGTTAATTATGGCGTATTTTTGAATGTGCTTGATGCAAATCTAGCTGTGAAGTGTGCAACTGGGGCACAAGTGCTGCCACTGAAGGGGTGGGTGTGTGTGGCCCAATTTTTGGAAAAAAGGGAGACTCCGCTTGGAGTCACCTTGCGGTGTTTTACATGATTTTAGAAGGGCGTGCCATGCCTATATCTGTGTGTCCTCCTCTTTTTCCTTGTCCAGCTCTTTTATTTTCACATGAGTATATGTCCTTGTCACTTTCCCATGTGTTTGTGTTGTGTTGTGAGTTGTTTGTCACCTTTTGGACACCTTTGAGGGTGTTTTCTCTGTGTTTTTATGTGTTTGTGAATGCCTGCCATTGTTTCCTATGCGGTTCGAGTTCGGTTTGTCGAACGTTCGACGAACCGAACTCGAACGGGACCTCCGTTCGGCGAACCGACCTCGAGCCGAACCGGGACCGGTTCGCTCATCTCTAGTCCACACTGACAAAAGTGCTAATACCTGGTTTAATAACCACAGAATTACTGTGCTTGATTAGCCAGCAAACTCGCCTGACCTAAACCCCGTAGAGAATCTATGGGTATTGTTAAGAGGAAGATGAGAGACACCAGACCCAACAATGCAGACGAGCTGAAGGCTACCATCAAAGCAACCTGGACTTGCATAACACATCAGCAGTGCCACAGGCTGATCACCTCCATTCCACGCCACATTGATGCAGTAATTCATGTAAAAGGAGCCCCGACCAAGTATTGAGTGCATTTACTGTACAGACTTTTCAGGAAGCCAACATTTCTGAGTTTAAAATCATTCTTTCATTTGGTCTTATATAATATGCAAATTTTCTGAGATAATGAATTTTGGGTTTTCATTGGCTGTAAGCTATAATCATAAACATTAACAGAAATAAACACTTGAAATTGATCACTCTGTAATGTCTCTATATAAAGTAAGTTTTCCTTTTTGTATTGAATTCCTGAAATAAACTAACTTTTTGATGATATTATAATTTATTGAGATGCACCTGTATACGCAAGGCAAGTTGCATAATTGTGATGCAAATATAGTTTTATTCTCTAGTTACAGCACATTTTGTGTAGCTACAGCTAATATTTATTGCAGGAAACCTTTTCATATCCATTCATCTAGCTGGTACACAATCACAACTTTTCAACAGAAGGGCATTCAATATAAGCACTGTGTTCTGTTTTGGTTTTATAATTTTATAATAGTATAACTGTTTTAGATCCCTATCGTAGTTGTAAAAATTACTAAATGGGTTCCTCATTGCGAATGATCACAGAATGTTTATGGGGGAATCATGCAGACTCGCACAGTCTGCAACACACTGGCGGAAACAGTACTGTGCAAAAAACAGTACATGGGCCATTTGCAACATAATAGCGCATCATAGTGCACATTTCCCCTGCTTTTGAGGTAGAAATGGGCCCCTTACCTCTTGGGCCCCTGTGCAGCTACACATGTTGCACAAATTACATGCTGCAACATATTTGGCTTTGGTCCTGGCTGAAATCTCACACAATGAACCCAGTCTGTAGGACATTTGCCTAAGCCAGCTCCCTGACGTTCTGAATATTACTAAGCAACTTCTATACCAGAAGACTATCACTGGCTTCCACTTCCTGCTCACTGGTATAGCGTTTAGTTGATAACGCTCAGATTTACTTCCTTCTCAAGCCAACAGCAGATTCCTTTATGTCACCACACAATCCTTGTCCGAAGCCAGACTTTGCCCCTACGTACGTTTCCAACTACTCCCACCTACCAGCACTGTTGCATGGCATTCAGAACCCAACTGATGCACTTACATCAACTCCTGCAAGACGACACCTCTTCCTGCAAACCCTATATAAGAAACCACAAAGTGCACACGCAATATATATTGCCCTGTATAATACTGTATACAAACATTCTATACAATATATATCTACAAGTCAATAAAGTATGACAAAAATAAATGTTTCTTAAAATATTGGTATACGTACAGTATTTAATGTAAAGAAATATAATCTTTATGCCCCTTATAATAGAATGGGTCAAGGTGTCAGAGTTACAGCCCAAACCTGCCAATGGCTCTTGCACAGGAGCCTGCGAGGTTAACAAAGGGAAGACATAACCTAATAGTCTTGCAATGGGAAGGTGAGTCCTGCACCACTCGTTCACCTCTGTTACCAGGATGATAAATTTTCACTTGCAGGAGCTTGCAGCACCAGTATATGGATCACTCCGGACACAGCGTGCTGGTCAGGTATGAAGATACGTTCCAATCATCAGAGTAAGACAAAAATGACTGCAAAACAGCTGCTATACTGGATGTTCTTTATTCAAGCTTAGTGCAGGATAAAAACAGCGGCGGGAGGAGACCTGGATACCGGCCCCTCACTGAGGACGACGGCCGTTTCGCCTGTAATTAGGCTTCTACGGGTCCACCTACCGGGTGGTGAACCCGTAGAAGCCTAATTACAGGCGAAACGGCCGTCGTCCTCAGTGAGGGGCCGGTATCCAGGTCTCCTCCCGCCGCTGCTTTTATCCTGCACTAAGCTTGAATAAAGAACATCCGGTATAGCAGCTGCTTTGCGGTCATTTTCGTCTTACTCTGATGATTGATAACCTAATAGTCTAACAGCATGGACACCATTAGCCCTGGGAAAAAAAGTAAAAATATTACTGACTCAATCTAAATATCTTCAAATGAAAAAAAAAACAACTTGTGTGAATGCAATAGAGAGAATTTTGTATAGTAAAGGCCTCATTTTTTGTTGATTCCTGAGTGGTTTGTAAGGACAAGTGAGCTATTTTACTGAGTCTTGGCATTTAACACTTGCTATTTGTACGGGTTTATATGACTCACTGCATTGTGGCAGCTTCAATTACAAGTAATATTCCGAGCAAAACAACAAAAAAAGATCATGGGACTTTTTCCTGCCTAAGGACAATACCTTCAAAATGTATTCTTTTATGTCATCATAAGAAAGCAAATAAAGAAAGCCACACACATCCCAACACTAATGAGTTCCCATGGGATCTCACTAAATGTAACGAAGATAAAATAAGGTATTATAAGAAGCAAACAGAACTGTACAAATAAAGTAGCTTAAAATAAATGAGGATCTATGTAGGAATCCAAAAGAGTTATAACACAAGATAAAAAATCATGAATCTGTAAATTTTGCTAAACAAAGTGGAAAAAAACCCTTATGTCCACTGTCTGTCATGAAAAATTGCAGTATTTATTATTTGTAATCCCTTAAAAACATGTAGTATCCATTTTTATCACAGGTGACAGGCAAGGTGCATAGAGCGAGCTCAGGAGCAGAGCCCACTCCACACTGAGCTGCCATCTTCTTACTCGTAGATAACATTAGTTTATTTTTTAATGTATTAATTTCTATATTTTTGACTGGGGATAATTTGTGCTTTAATGCAAATACACACAAACATATAAGTATATGTATAATATATATTTATATATATATATATATATATATATATATATATATATATATATATATATAATATATTATACACACGGATACTGTATACAGCTCTGGCAAAAAATGAAGAGATCACTGCAAAATTTTCAGTTTTTCTGATTTATCTCTTTATAGGTATATTCTTGAGTAAAATGTAAATTGTTCTTTTATTCTATAAACTACTGACAACATGTCTCCGAATTCCCAAGTAATACATTTTCTATTTATTTTCTGAAAATGAGAAATGGTCAAAATAACAAAAAAAATGCATCGCTTTAAGACCTCAAATAATGCAAAGAAAACAAGTTCACAATCATTTAGAAACAACAATACTAATGTTTTCACTCAGGAAGACTTCAGAAATCAATATTTTGTGGAATACCCATGATTTTTAATCACAGCATTCATGCGTCTTGGCAAGCTTTCCACCAGTCTTTTACACTGGTTTTGGGTGACCTTATGCCACTCCTGGTGCAAAAATGTAAGCAGTTCTTCTTTGTTTGATGGCTTGTGACTATCAGTCTTCCTCTTGATTGTATTCCAGAGGTTTTCAGTGGGGTTCAGGTCTGGAGTTTGGGCTAGCCATGACAAGGTTTTGATGTGGTGGTCCTTCATCCACACATTGATTGACCTAGCTGTGTGCATGGCACATTGTCCTGCTGGAAAAAAACAGTCCTCAGAGTTCGGGAACATTACCTGAGCCGAAGGAAGCAACTGTTTTTCCAGGATAACCTTGCATGCGGCTTGATTCATACGTCCTTTGCAAAGTTTAACCTGCCCAATTCCAGCCTTGCTGAAGCATCCCCAGATCATCAAAATCCTCCACCAAATTTCACAGTGGGTGCAACACACTGTGGCTTGTATGCCTCTCCAGGTCTCCATCTAACCATTAGATGACCAGGTGTTGAGCAAAGCTGAAAATTAGACTCATCAGAGAAGATTACCTTACTCCAGTCCTCTATGGTCCAATCCTTATGGTCTTTGCCAAACTTCAGCCTGGCTCTCCTTTGCTTCTCATTGATAAAAGGCTTTTTTCTAGCTTTACATGACTTGAGCCCTTTTTCTAGGAGCCTGTTACGAACTGTTCTTGCTGTGCACTTCATCTCAGCTGCCATTTGCCATTCCTTTTGTTGGTAACTTGATGTCATCCTGTAGTTGCTGAGTGACATTCAAATAAGAAGATGGCCATCCCAGTCAGTGGAGAGTCATTTTTGCCATCTGCCGGTCTGTCCTCTGACTGGAATTCAACTGACACTGGAATGGAATGGCTGTCAGATATGTAGAAAAGCTGATCTTTCTAAAACTGTGCAGTGGTTTCTTAATTTTCTCATCATCCACTACATCTTAGAACATAAGACTACATAATTTTTTAGACAATCATATTGGCCTTGACTATCTGATACATAAGTTTGACTTGCAACTATTTAGCATATAATTAGTTATGCAGATTCTTGTTGTGTTCCTGTATTTTTACTGTTTTGCTCCTGGTGGTGGAAAAAAACTTTTTGTCTTGTACATCATTTACAGATTCATGATTTTTTATCTTGTGTTATAGCTAATTACATGCTAAATAGTTGCAAGTCAAACTTATGTATGAGATAGCCAAGGCCAAGATGATTGTCTATAAAATTATGTAGTCTCATGTTCTAAGATGCAGTGGATGATGAGATAAGGAGTCTGAAAATCAAAAATTCAAAATATTGTTACCCTTATGCTCCTCAGTGTGTGTGTGTGTGTATATATATATATATATATATATATATATCATTGCCTTATTCTGTCTGTCTGTCTGTCACCAAAATGACGTCATTACAGTGACAACCGTCGCATTGGCCGCTGGGCTCGGCCTGGCCACGCCCCCCGCACGGATTGGCCGCTTGGCCAGGCCCTGCCCCCTCACGCATTGGAAGCTCAGCCTGGCCCCGCCCCCCGCATGCATTCCCCATACCCACACGGAGCCCCGACTCCCAGGTGAGTGCTGCACCCCCCACACCGGCAACCCAGCCGAGACATACCCTCGCGTTGCTGGGGTTGCCAGTGTACTCTGGTAACCATGGTACACATCGGGTAACCATGCAAACCACTTTGCTTAATTACCCGATTGTGTACCATAGTTACCAGCGTATGCTGGCTCCCTGCCCATTCAGATCGTTGGTCTCCCGCTGTCAAACACGCCGATGCGTGCTGCACAGCAGGAGACCAACAAACAAAAAGTGAACCAGCACTATCGCTTTGAATAATTACCTGATGTGTACCATGCACACGTGTCCCGGAGGCGGCGTACGCTGGTAACCATGATACACATCGGGTAACTATGGAAACAGATTTGCATAGTTGCCCGCTTGGCCACGCCCCCCACACACTCTGCCCACTCAGCCACGCCCCCCACACACTCTGCCCACTCGGCCACGCCCCCACACACTCTGCCTGCTGGGACACGCCCCCCACACACTCTGCCCGCTCGGACACGCCCACCCAAACACTCTGCCCGCTCGGACACGCCCACCACACACTCTGCCCGCTTGGACATGCCCCTTACACACTCTGCCCGCTCGGCCATGCCCCCCACACACTCTGCCCGCTCAGCCACGCCCCCCACACACATTAAGCACCTATACACCTCCCCCCAGGACTACTCCACCTAATAGACACCCACTCTGCCCACTCGGCCATGCCCCCCACACACTCTGCTTGCTCAGCCATGCCCCCCACACACTCTGCCTGCTCGGCTATGCCCCCCACACACTCTGCCTGCTTGGCCATGCCCCCCACACACTCTGCCCGCTTGGCTACGCCCCCACACACTCTGCCCACTCGGCCATGCCCCCACACACATTGGGCACCTATACACCTTCCCTTAGGAGTAATTCACCTAATAGACACCCACTCTGCACGCTCGGCCATGCCCCCCCACACTCTGCCCACTTGGCCATGCCCCCCACACACTCTGCCCGCTCGGCAATGCCCCACACACACATTGGGCACCTATACACCTCCCCCCAGGACTACTCCACCTAATAGACACCTTCCCCCAGGACTAATTTACCTAATAGACACCCACTCTGCCATGCCCCCCCACACTCTGCCTGCTCGGCCATGCCCCCCACAAACTCTGCCCGCTCGGCTACGCCCCCACACACTCTGCCTGCTCGGCCACGCCCCCCACACACTCTGCCTGCTGGGCTACACCCCCACACACTCTGTCCGCTGGGCTACGCCCCCCACACACTCTGCCCACTCGGCCATGCCCCCCACACACTCTGACCACTCGGCCACGCCCCCCCCACACATTAGGCACCTATACACCTCCCCCCAGGACTACTCCACCTAATAGACACCTCCCCCCAGGACTACTCCACCTATTAGACTTGTCCCCCCAGGACTACTCCTCCTATTTTACTCCTCACCCCAAGGACTACTCCTCCTATTATACTCCTCTCCCCCTAGGACTACTCCACCTATTATACTCGTCTCCCCCCCAGTACTACTCCACCTATTAGACACCTCCCCCCAGGACTACTCCTCCTATTTTACTCCTCTCCCCTAGGACTACTCCTTCTATTATACTCCTCTCCCCCCAGGACTACTCCTCCTATTATCCTCCTCTCTCCCCAGGACTACTCCTCCTATTATACTCCTCACCTCCAGGACTACTACTCCTATTATACTCCTCTCTCCCCAGGATTACTCCTACTATTATCCCACTCTCTCCCAGTACTCCTTTTATTATACTCCTCTCCTCCCGGGACTACTCCTCCTATTATCCTCCTCTCTCCCCAGGACTACTCCTCCTATTATCCTGCTCTCCCCCTATTATCCTGCTCTCCCCCCCAGTACTCCTCCCCCTATTATACTCCTCTCCCCCAGGACTCCCCCTCCTATTATCCTCCTCTCTCCCCAGGACTACTCCTCCTATTATCCTGCTCTCCCCCTATTATCCTGCTCTTGCCCCAGGACTACTCCTCCTATTATATTCCTCTCCCCCCCAGGACTACTCCTCCTATTATGCTCCTCTCTCCCCAGGACTACTCCTCCTATTATCCTGCTCTCCCACTATTATCCTGCTCTCCCCCCAGGACTACTACTCCTATTATACTCCTCTCCCCCAAAGACTACTCCTCCAACACACACACTGCACAAAACATACCTCCCCCCAAAACACACACACACCCACACAAACTGCGCAACACACACAGCACCACACACACAACGCTGCAGACACACATCGCTCCACAAGCAACGCAACACACACAACACAACGCAACACACAAACCACACCGCTCTCAAACACCCCCACACCCAGACAACACTCAGAACATTTACAGCGCCCTACACAAACACTTGGCAACTACACACAACAACATCTATATATATATATATATATATATATATATATACTAGCTGTACTACCCGGCTTCACCTGGGTTAATAACTACTGTTTGCAAAATAGAATGTATTAACAAAAATGTATTCTGAAACACAAAAAACACAAAACAAATAGATATAAATGCAATTATGTCTGTCTCCCCCTCTGTATATATCTCTCTGTCTCTCTCTCTCTTTGTCTGTCTGTCTCTTTCCCTGTCTGTCTCTGACTGTCTCTTTCTCTGTCTGTCTCAATATCTTTCCCTGTCTGTCTATCTATCTCTGTCACTTTCCCTGTCTGTCTCTTTTCCTCTCTTTCCCTGTCTGTCTCTTTCCCTGTCTCTTTCCCTGTGTCTGTCTCTTTACCTGTCTTTGTCTGTCTCTTACCCTGTCTGTCTCTTTCCCTCTCTTTCCCTGTCAGTCTGTCTCTGTGTCTGTCTCTTACCCTGTCTATGTCTGTTTCTTACCCTGTCTATGTCTGCCTCTTTCCCTGTCTGTGTCTGTCTCTTTCCCTGGCTGCATTGTGACACGCCAACATTCCATTTAAGGGCGTGGCTGCGCATTCTTCTGAAGTTCTGGCTGCACTGGGGCTCCCAGCTCCATTTGCTTTAATGGAGGCAGGTTTTTTGGTGAATAACTGTAAAGCGCGGGGTTAAAATTTCCCCTCAAAACATAGCCTATGATGCTCTCGGGGTCCAGAAGTGTGTGTGCAAAATTTTGTGGCTGTAGCTGCGACGGTGCAGATGACAATCCCAGACATACACACACACACACACACACGCGCACACACGCACACATTCAGCTTTATATATTAGATATAACACAAATCATACATTAACTACACAATAAATTCTAGAATACCCGATGCGTTAGAATTGGGTCACCTTCTAGTATATATATATATATATATATATATATATATATATATATAAATATATACAGTTAGGTCCAGAAATATTTGGACAGTGACACAAGTTTTGTTATTTTAGCTGTTTACAAAAACATGTTCAGAAATACAATTATATATATAATATGGGCTGAAAGTGCACACTCCCAGCTGCAATATGAGAGTTTTCACATCCAAATCGGAGAAAGGGTTTAGGAATCATAGCTCTGTAATGCATAGCCTCCTCTTTTTAAAGGGACCAAAAGTAATTGGACAAGGGACTCTAAGGGCTGCAATTAACTCTGAAGGCGTCTCCCTCGTTAACCTGTAATCAATGAAGTAGTTAAAAGGTCTGGGGTTGATTACAGGTGTGTGGTTTTGCATTTGGAAGCTGTTGCTGTGACCAGACAACATGCGGTCTAAGGAACTCTCAATTGAGGTGAAACAGAACATCCTGAGGCTGAAAAAAAAGAAAAAATCCATCAGAGAGATAGCAGACATGCTTGGAGTAGCAAAATCAACAGTCGAGTACATTCTGAGAAAAAAGGAATTGACTGGTGAGCTTGGGAATTCAAAAAGGCCTGGGCGTCCACGGATGACAACAGTGGTGGATGATCGCCGCATACTTTCTTTGGTGAAGAAGAACCTGTTCACAACATCAACTGAAGTCCAGAACACTCTCAGTGAAGTAGGTGTATCTGTCTCTAAGTCAACAGTAAAGAGAAGACTCTATGAAAGTAAATACAAAGGGTTCACATCTAGATGCAAACCATTCATCAATTCCAAAAATAAACAGGCCAGAGTTAAATTTGCTGAAAAACACCTCATGAAGCCAGCTCAGTTCTGGAAAAGTATTCTATGGACAGATGAGACCAAGATCAACCTATACCAGAATGATGGGAAGAAAAAAGTTTGGAGAAGAAAGCTAACGGCACATGATCCAAGGCACACCACATCCTCTGTAAAACATGGTAGAGACAACGTGATGGCATGGGCATGCATGGCTTTCAATGGCACTGGGTCACTTGTGTTTATTGATGACATAACAGCAGACAAGAGTAGCCGGATGAATTCTGAAGTGTACCGGGATATACTTTCAGCCCAGATTCAGCCAAATGCCGCAAAGTTGATCGGACGGCGCTTCATAGTACAGATGGACAATGACCCCAAGCATACAGCCAAAGCTACCCAGGAGTTCATGAGTGCAAAAAAGTGGAACATTCTGCAATGGCCAAGTCAATCACCAGATCTTAACCCAATTGAGCATGCATTTCACTTGCTCAAATCCAGACTTAAGACGGAAAGACCCACAAACAAGCAAGACCTGAAGGCTGCGGCTGTAAAGGCCTGGCAAAGCATTAAGAAGGAGGAAACCCAGCGTTTGGTGATGTCCATGGGTTCCTGACTTAAGGCAGTGATTGCCTCCAAAGGATTCGCAACAAAATATTGAAAGTAAAAATATTTTGTTTGGGTTTGGTTTATTTGTCCAATTACTTTTGACCTCCTAAAATGTGGAGTGTTTGTAAAGAAATGTGTACAATTCCTACAATTTCTATCAGATATTTTTGTTCAAACCTTCAAATTAAACGTTACAATCTGCACTTGAATTCTGTTGTAGAGGTTTCATTTCAAATCCAATGTGGTGGCATGCAGAGCCCAACTCACGAAAATTGTGTCACTGTCCAAATATTTCTGGACCTAACTGTATATATTCCCTTCACGTCATTGCCGTTTTACATTTTTTTCATTTTTGTTTGCTTCTTCCCTTCCTGAAAGAGCCATAACAGTTTTTATTCTTCGGTCAATATAGCCATATGAGGCCTTTTTTTGCAGAATGTGTTGTACTTTGGAATCACACCATTAATTCTACCACATAGTGTACAGTCATGGCCAAAAGTTTTGAGAATGACACCAAAATTACATTTTCACATGATCTGTTGCCCTCTGGTTTTTAATTGTGTTTGTCTGATGTTTACATCACATACAGAAATATAATTGCAATCATATTATGAGTACCAAAAGGTTATATTGACAGTTAGAATGAGTTAATGCAGCAAGTCAATATTTGCAGTGTTGACCGTTCTTCTTCAGGACCTCTGCAATTCTTCCTGGCATGCTCTCAATCAACTTCTGGACCAAATCCTGACTGATAGCTGTCCATTCTTGCATAAGCAATGCTTGAATTTTGCCAGAATTTGTTGGTTTTTGTTTGTCCACTCGTCTCTTGATGATTGCTCACAAGTTCTCAATGGGATTAAGATCTGGGGAGTTTCCAGGCCATGGACCCAAAATCTCTATGTTTTGTTCCATGAGCCATTTAGTGATCACCTTTGCTTTATGGCAAGGTGCTCCATCATGCTGGAAAAGGCATTGTTGGGCGCCAAACTGCTCTTGGACAGTTGGGAGAAGTTGCTCTTGGAGGACATTCTATTACCATTCTTTATTCATGGCTGTGTTTTTAGGCAAGACTGTGAGTGAGCCGATTCCCTTGGCTGAGAAGCAACCTCACACATGAATCGTTTCAGGATGCTTAACAGTTGGCATGAGACAAGACTGGTGGTAGCGCTCACCTCTTCTTCTCCTAATAAGCTGTTTTCCAGATGTCCCAAACAATCGAAAAGGGGATTCATCTGAGAAAATGACTTTACCCCAGTCCTCAGCAGTCCACTCCCTGTACCTTTTGCAGAATATTAGTCGGTCCCTGATGTTTTTTCTGGAGAGAAGTGGCTTCTTTGCTGCCCTCCTTGAAACCAGGCCTTGCTCAAGCAGTCTCCGCCTCACAGTGCGTGCAGAAGCACTCACACCAGCCTGCTGCCAATGCTGAGCTAGCTCGGCACTGCTGGTAGTCCGATCCAGCAGCTGAAACAGTTTTAAGATACGGTCCTGGCGTTTGCTGGTCCTTCTTGGGCGCTCTGGAGCCTTTTTGGCAACAATGGAAGCTCTCTCCTTGAAGTTCTTGATGATGCGATAGATTGTTGATTGAGGTGCAATCTTTGTAGCTGCGATACTCTTCCCTGTTAGGCCATTTTTGTGCAGAGCAATGATGGCTGCACGTGTTTCTTTAGAGATAACTATGGTTAACTGAAGAGAAACAATGATACCAAGCACCAGCCTCCTTTTAAAGTGTCCAGTGGTGTCATTCTTACTTAATCATGACTGATTTATCACCAGCCCTGTCCTCATCAACACCCACACCTGTGTTAATGGAACAATCACTAAAACAATGTTAGCTGCTCCTTTTAAGGCAGGAATGCAATGATGTTGAAATGTGTTTTGGGGGTTGAAGTTCATTTTCTTAGCCAATATTGACTTTGCAAGTAATTGCTGTTAAGCTGATCACTCTTTATGACATTCTGGAGTATATGCAAATTGCATTAGAAAAACTTAAGCAGTACACTTTGTAAAAATTAATATCTGTAGCATTCTCAAAACTTTTGGCCATGACTGTACTGGAAAACAGGGAAAAAATTTAAAATGTGGTGTAATTGCAAAAAAAGGTGCAATTCTGCAATGGTTTTTTTTTTTTTTTTTCATTTAACATGTTCAATATATGGTAAAACTGGAAATATGATTGCTCAGGTCAGTTCGAGTACGTAGATACCAAAAATGTAAATACATTTTTTTTTAAGTGGTGAAAACAAATTCAGATGTTTGTAAAAAAAAAAAAAAAAAAAGAAATTTGCTTTTGTCACCATTTTCCGAGAACTGCAACATTTTTATTTGTCACCTGGGGCTAAGTGATGACTTATTTTTTTGCTCCATAGAGCTGATGTTTTACTGATACCAATTTGGGTAGATACAATCTTTTGATCACCTCTTATTCTATTTTATTGCCCTGTTGCAATGTACAAAATAACATAATTCTGGCGTTTTATATTTTGTTCTGTTACGCTATTTACCGATCAGATTAATTTATTTTATTTTTCATAGATCAGCCATTTCTCAATGCAGCAATACTAAATATGTGTATTTTTTTATTTGTTTTATTGTTTTATTTTAAATGGGGCAAAAGGGAGATGATTTGAACTTGTTTTTTTTCTAATATTTTTTAAAAACTTTTTTTTTTTTACTTTCTCCTGTATTTATAATCCACCTAGGGGACTTGAAGCTGCGATCATCTGATCGCTTCTGCTACACAAAGCAGTCTATCAGCACTGCTCTACACAGCAGAAATCATCATCTTCTATGAACGTCAGTTCATAGTAACTGTTCACAGGAGAATTGTTGTGACAGACACAAGGGTCATTAACTGACCCCTGGGTGTCATGACAACCCATCGAGGCCCAGCAATCACTTCATGGATGCACCAGTGAGAGCAGGGAATAATGCGCCCTACTTCCAGCACATGGTGAATCCCGCTGTCAAAAAGGAATAGCGTGATGTAACTGGTTAACAGCTGTGGGCAGAACTTTGATCCACTGGCAGGTGGTAGAGGCACATGCCGGCTGATTAAATTAGTCGACATGAGCAAGGAAATGTCCTATAACGCAAATATACGTCAAAAGTCATAAATGAGATGTACAGTATATATAATATATGTGTGTGCAGTGTCGGACTGGCTACCGGAAAAAACCCCAGTAATACCAGTCCTGGCTGCGGTTACCTGCATTGAACCCCGGAGCTCTCACCTGAGCTCCGGAGTGCAGCATGGACTGAACAGCGGGTTTGAGGGATTGAAATGCAGTTCAGTCCATGAAAGCTGCGGACAGTCCAGGCTGCACTCCGGAGCTCAAGTGAGAGCTCCGGACTTCAATGCAGGTAACCGCAGCCAGGACTGGTATTTCTGGCGATTTTTCCAGTAGTCCGTAATTAATAAATTGGTGAATGAGGGAGTATGTGGGAATGAGGGAGTATGGAGGAACCAATTCTATCATTCTATTAGGTTACATAGTTACATAGTTACTTAGGTTGAAAAAAAGACCTAGGTCCATCTAGTTCAACCTTCCTCCAACAGTTCTACATTTGGTCACTAAGTCATTTATAAGCAACAATGTTTTGTGTACTGAGGAAATTATCCAGCCCTTTTTTAAAAGCTGTTATAGTATCTGCCATTACTACCTCTTGTGGTAGGGCATTCCACAGTCTGACTGCTCTAACTGTAAAGAACCCTTTCCTATTTAGCTGTCGGAATCGCTTGGTTGGAACCGGAATGTCTTGGATTTTTTTTATTTAATACATTTGTGAATGAGGGCTTGTGGGGGAGTGTTTTTTCCTGTGGTCCTGTGTGTGTTTTTTTTTAATTCATTATTTACCGGGCTAGTGATTGGGGTGTCTGATATGAACCCCAAAAGTTTTACCCCTAATACTATCCAGGGCAATCAGGAAGAGCAGGGTAAAGCTGTTCTATAGCAGGACTGTGTAAAGTGCAGTCCATGGGCCACAACCCGGCCATCTAGCTGTTCCAGTCTGGCTTACAGTTTAATAAAGACAAATGGCTGAAAACACTGGACCACGAATCGCACCATGCCCTCCCTGCTGCCTGTTTCCCATCGCCATTGCCCAATTCCTAACAACCTCACTTTCTACATTCTCAGGATGCACATAGCGGTGAATACATTGGTGGAGGATGGTGTCAGTGCCCTTCTTCCACAAATTAGTTTGTGGAACAGCAGATGTGATAATGTCACATCATCACATACTGTATGCTGTCCTGAATATTAGCTCACTGAAGACCAGAGCAGAATGCTAGGGCAACCACAGCAAGGTATGATTTTTATTTTCATGTGTATATGGGATGTTTGCATGTATTTAAAAGACTAAGTGGGATCTCATAATGTATATATGCGAAAACGGAGACAGAAGTCTTTAAATTTGCCTGATGAACACTATACCCCATAATCACATAGTCACCAATCAACAGCGCTAGTGCACATAAATTTTTTTTTTATTTTTAATTGGTCAGATACGAAGTATAACAGGGGTATAGACAATAACAATGTTTTAAGAGCAGGTTAAGACAGAGAGAGGCGATTAAATCCCCATGTGAAGCCGCATGTTGCAAAAGTACATACAATGATATAGGTGGCACACTTAGTTCTCCACAGTGGTGAGCGCTGGGTCATCAAGTGAAAACATTCAGGATAGCCAGCTGACTTCCAGAAGGATAATATACAGGACAGGATCACAAAAGTAAATGTCAATACATATTAAGCCAGCAGTTACATGTAACATCACCACAGCGCAAAAACCAGAGTGGGGCTTACCAGAGTAAGTAAGGGCACATGCGGGGACACATGGGGAGCAGTCCCAACACGTGTTCCGTGCAAATGACTTCCTCGGGGGACATCATCACATACTGTATGCTGTCCTGAATATTAGTTCACTGAAGACCAGAGCAGAATGCTAGGGCAACCACAGCAAGGTATGATTTTTATTTTCATGTTTATATGGGATGTTTGCATGTATTTAAAAGACTAAGTGGGCTCTCATAATGTATACAAGAGGCTATGCTGGGCTCGTAATTCATATAGGAGGCTATGTTGAGGCTCAAACTGTATATTCTGAGCTATGTGGGGGTCATAATTAATATTTAAGGCTAAGTGGGGCTCATAATGTATATAGGAGGCTACATGAGGGATCATAATGTACCGTATATAGGAGGCTATGTGCAGCTCATAATGTACATAGGAGCCTATGTGAGGGTTTATAATGTATACAAGAGGCTATGTAAGGCCTCATACTGTATATAGGAGGCAATGTGGGCCTCATGCTATATTTAGGACGGTATGTGGGGCACAAAACGTATATAGGAGGCTATGTGGGGAGTTTATACTGTATGTAGTGGGCTATGTTGGGGCTCATATTGTAGACAGAAGCACTGATTTCTGGATCTAGTGGTAAAAAAAAGTATGATATGTAAAAATGACCTCCAAAAGATATTTTAAATAAAGTAAAAATAAAATAAAATAAAAACATAAATAATCACTGTTTCTAGTTACCAACCTCATAAAAAAAGTCTAATATTTTAAAATAATTTCTACAGAGAGGAGAATGCAAATGTAAAATGTTTTATCAGTGTTTTATGGTTGTACAAAAATTATAAAAAAAATATAAAATGTAAAAGAAGATGTACCACCCTGAGAGGGGCCTGGCCGCTTCCTCCGCTTGCTCGGGCCGAGCCGCTCGAGGTCCGGGCTCGGGTTGTCGGTGGCACGAGCGCCTCCGGACCAGGGGCCACGTCACTCTGTTAGAGGGGAGAGGTAGCGGGGTGGTGGTGATGGTGGTGGGATGGGGCGCACAGTCGGGGAGGGCCGCGCTGTCGTCTCACGGGTCGTGACGCCACCCACGGGTCGTGACGGGATGCACCACCGCTGCGGCTGAGGCGATGGCAGGCTCATCCGGGATCAGTGTTGCGGCCGCAGCTCAGATGTCAGCCCCTCCGTGGGTAGGGGTGGTGTGTCCTGGGGCCCCGGCTTGGGGGACTGCAAGCGCTGATGTTGTCGGGGTGCAGGGTGCCGTGGAGTAGTGTCGTGCCTGGATGGCACTGGTGTACTCACGAATAATTCACACTCAGAGTCACTGGTAAACCAAAGTTCGGATGTGGTCGTTCCCCGCAGCTGTCTGATGTCCCCTGTGGGGTTGATGGTGGCCCCTCTCCCGTGCACCTTTGTTAGTTGTGTTTCGGCTCCCCTGCCTGGGCAGTGGTAGTCCGCTCCTCGGCTTTGAGGAGGCTTGGAGGAGCCCTCGGTTGCCCGCAGGCGCTGGCCCGTCGGGTGTTTGGCCCTTGGCGGTGGCACTCACCCGGTCTCGGTGGACTTTTGCCTTCTTTTGGGACTTTGGGTGTGGATGAACCCGTGAGGTCCAGCCAGCAATCAGTCAATTTGCCTATACTCAGTGGCTTCTAAACTAGGACGGGGTCTGAGTACCCGGTTTCTGGTGCTCCGGTACACGGTTGACCCCCCCGGTTCGGGACCGGCGGGCTCCAACCCAGGCCCGGTCCGTACGGTTCCGCCGGTTGCTGTACCGGTACTCCTGCAGATGGCCACCACCGCCTGCCTGCCTGACGTTTTCCAAGGGGCCCAGGCTCCAACCCGGGTCCCTGACAGCTCACCACTCACTGTCACTGTCCAAACTCATCTGGTTGAACTCCCTGCCTCAGGACCGTAATCTCCTCGGTGGGTGTGTCTTTCCGCCTGACTCCGCCCACCTGGTGTGCTCTACTGGCCCTGAGGGAGGCATCAGGTCTCCCTTTCGGGTGACGTGTGTGTGTCCTCACAGGGGATGGCGGTGTGTGTGTAAGTGATAGGTGTTATTACCTGTGACCCCTGGGGTCCAGGGCATCACAAAGACATATTTTCAATTTTTCTTTACATTTTTCCCTCAATATTATCATAATAAAGGGATATAAAATCACTAAAATCAAGCACCATGAATCACGAAATAAAGAGACAAAAATTATGTGAATATTCAAACTAAAAATTTTTGGGGAGCGGATAAAAGTGCATGTACCAAAAAACTAAACATGTCTGGTAAGGAATGGGGTAAAATGACCTGGTCTTAAACTGTTTTAATATGCAGGTAGCCCCCAGAAATACTTCCTTAATTAATATATTTTGCAGTTTAACTTGTTCCAAAAGCTATTGGGTGAAACCAGTTGTTTGCGGTTAGTTGTTTTTTTTTTTTTGCTTTCACAGGAATTTCTCTTTTTCTCTTTCAGCCACAAATATAGAGCGTGATTACATTAGTAGCTATACTTGGTGTTTCAGGCTAAAATCAATACTCTGTCCCTTGCAATATTACCAACTTTGTGATCAGAGAAAAAGCTCAATTTCTGTATGGTAGTCATTGGCTTTTTTGTCATATAGCCTTATATGACTCATTACCGAAAGCTACGGCATTTTGCTAACAGAACACTGAAAAATAATGTTTTTATGTGAAGCCAAACAAATGTTATTTTCCTTTGTCTCTCAAAAGCTAAAGCTTGGTATAATAAGGGAATAAAAGAAGCTTAATATACCAATGTATAATGCATATATTCCTAGTGACAGATTTATACTCATGTGCATAAGCCTAAGTGCAGAACAACAGACAGAAGACAAAGACAGAATTTTCTGGATCATATATTCCCTACTGCGCTGGCTGCAAGCACCACCTGGAACACCATATACCTTCTCCAGCTGATTTGCATAAGACATATGAAACATTAGACGACTTTAAATTTAGATTTCACGTTACTGCTTTTAATATCTCCTAGAGAATTCATCAAGATCTTCCAACATTTCATAGCTTTATTGTAATTATGTGATTTTGATAGTGGTAAGTAGACTATTGTTTCCCTAATTTTCGTATAATAAAAAGTTGCCTGGTTGCATCTTCATGGATATATTGTACTTTTTCACCAATATCATGTAAAGCATACTGCGTACAATCCTACAAATTTTGTTATGATTTATTGGGGTATTTGCCCACGATCAGGACCTGTTGCATAATGGATGCGGCAGATCCTGACCTGGGGGCCGTACGTCTCCTCCACAGGAGGACGCAGGACACCACAGCTGCTCGTGCCCACGATCAGGATTTGAGGCGCTGCGGTCTCTCGCTGTGATCTCCCTGCGGAGTATGCTTGCAACTACAACAAACAATTAACATGCTGTGGCTCAGAAAGTCGCACCGCAGGTCAGTGTTTGCAGGAAAAAACATGCACAATGGGCATGGGATTTCAAGAAATCCCATTCACTGTGTTTCTACTGTACCACGCTGCGTTTTGGACAGCTGAAGCATGCTGCATCTAAAACGCTGAGAACACTGATTGTGGGCACGCACCCTTAGGGTTAATGAAAGTAAGATGAGCTAAAAGAAACCCCCTAATTTTTGGAGTGTTGTATAAGAATAGCGATATCTCAAGTGTGAAATTTGAAGTATAAGATCTAAAATATAATTGGGACACTTTCTACACCTTTCTTCTAAAACACTTTAGAATCAAACTTATGTGAATAACATAATTCAGATATGTAATTTGTAAGCTATAAATATAAAATATTCGCAATAAAACAATTTTTTAAAAATCATATTTTTGCTCATTTCTTTCTGTACTGTCTACAAATATAGGAGGCAAATTTTGTAATGTATTGTAAGGAACATTGCTATTTTATCTTGTAAAATTTGAATCCTGTAGCAAGTAAATTTGGCACAGTACAATATGTGGCAAAGTGACCAAGGTGTCCAGATAGAACTTTGGACATAACTCAGGGTGAGCAGCAAACAATTCTATTGTCTAGATGTCTAGTGTCTTTTTTAATTATTAATCTAACTCCTTTTCTATTTATCTTTTACTGAATACACGCTCTGGCTATCATTTCTGATGTGTGCTCAGTATGTTCTCTTTTTAGGCTGCACTCTTCACTGGCTCGCAGTGCTCCTTCATTGTGCTCCTTTGCCACCTCACAAGTTCCCCTTATTGTGTAGTGCACCACGGGGCAGGTGTTTTGGACCTACTTGTAGCCGGGCCAGGGGTGCAGATCCTCTGCATTGTCATGGGGTGGCTTGGCCCAGTTCTGTTGCCCCAAGGAGTACAGGAACATTGGCGGTGGACGTGAGGCAGGAGTGAAGGATGAGGGTGGTTGTTGGAGGTGGAGGACGGGGGTGACAGTTAGGAAAGTCTATATGGATGACACCACCTGTAGTACGCGGCAAGGAACGGGCTGCCGCTGCAGGGTCTCTCACTGGGGCAGTTGTTGGGGTGCAGCCGAGATGGTGTCGCTCCCCACAGGCAGAGCGGGATTACCCTGGGGATGATGATGGAGGACGGGGCTGGTGGTAGTCCCCGTTGGCACCTCAGTGCTTGGCGTCGGCGCCAGTTAAAGGAAACGCAGAGACAGGGGCTGCGGTTCCAAGTTTCTTTACTCAGAAGTTGTTCAAACGCTGCCCCAGAGTACCGATCTCTGCCAAATGGGCTCCAGCCAATCCCGGATCCATTAGCGGTCATAAGCAGTGCCTGTGAAAGTCTGTTAGTGAAGTGTCCCTCAGCTGCTGTCCACAACCCAGACTGAGCCTCCTGCTCCAAGCCAAGCCACGAAGAAAGAGAGAGACACTAGCTCCAGATGTCAGTGCTAGGTGTTGTCCCAAGCTGTGCTCAGGAAGATCTGGAAGGTTCTGTCACTAGTGTGCTTGTTGCGCCTACTTCTACCCCATGTGGTACCCATCCCCACAGGTTAACCCCCTCCTGACCCGGGATAGATATTACCCCATAAAAGTGGTGCAATACCCTGTGGCACCTGAAGCCCAGGGGCGCCACAATTGCGCATGCAGAGACTAGCAAGAAGGTACTGAGCACAAGTCAGAATGAACACTGTCACGTGCCAAGTAAAGTGATGTGGTGAGGCGGTAGGGGTGTCGGATAAGTACGCTGTGACTTTAAGAGACAGTGCTCCCTTGTGTTCTGTGGACTAGCCATCAGAGATGACGCTCAACTCTGTACTGTGTAGATGGACTAACCCTGACCAAAAAGTGCGTCAAGTAGAGAAAGAGTGAGAGAAGAGCTTAGGGAAGGAAAAGTAGAAGTCAGGTTGCCTGAATGAGGGAGGAGACGTTGCCTGAGAAGTGTCCGAGAACAGCAGTTTGGAGAAAGGCATGGTGATGGTTTGTGGGAGACTGCAAGGTGGACTGTGTCAGAAAAGGAAAGTGCCCACCGAAGGGCCATCCAAGCATTGCAGCATCGAGTCGCAGGAGTGGACTTGTTCCCCTCAACAGGACTGTGAGTCCATTACCGGTGTGCAGACTTGATAGGGTTTAGCGTATGCCTCAGTAGTTTGAACTATGTAGCTGTGGCGCCCTGGACTAGCCAGGTCGTCACAGGTACTACAACATGCACCCCCACTCCGAGATAGGCACATCAGCCAGACGCAAAATCATTGTTGCCTCACTCCAGGGGCTGATGTCCACACCAGGTGGGGTGGAGCCAGGCGGTTGGCCCCACCCACTGAGAAGTTCACAGTCCTAGAGGCGGGCAAAGGAAGGGAGTTGAGATCAGAGAGAGATCAGTTAGGGGAGTGAAGGAGTGAAGTAGCAGTAGAGGAGCAAACTGACTGTGTCCGGGTACGTGGCCCGGGCATCCAGAACAAGGTTGGCAGATGGTGGTGGCCGTCTGCAGGAGAGGCAGATCAACGCGGAACCGTAGGACCGGGGACGGGCGGTGGCCCGCCGGTACGGAACTGGTGAGCGAAGTGAAGCCAGCACAAACCGGCAGGGCCTGCGGACCCCGACCAGGCTTGGAGTCGCCGTTAAATAGGTCAAATCCGTCCGTGACCGGAACCCCAGGGGTTTCCTAACAGCCAAAACCCGATTGAAGGCAACCGTCCAACCAGCAAGAGGAAATACAGCTATCGCCACAGCTAGAGTTCCAAGGGCCAGAGCCTGCGGGCAAAAGGGCTCCTCCGGCACATATACACACTGGGGAGTGGGTTATCGGTGGGAATCCATCGGGACCGAACATACACACAGGTGAAGGGAAAGGCAGCCACCACCAACAGTCCGGGAGAAATCACAGCAGCCGGCTGCGGGACCCGTCAATCCAGCCGTTTGGTTTACCAGAGACTTTGCATCCATTTGTGGCTTTGAGTGAGTACTACCGTGCCATCCGGCACCGCGCTGCGCAGTCCAAGCGACCCTGCACCTTGCCAACCCTGCCCCCCCCGTCATCTCACTGGGCCCCGGGACCACCAACCCCTACCCACGGAGGGGAAAACAACATCCCAGCTGCTCCCTGCCATCGCTCCCAGGATCCCCATCACCAGCAGCGGTGGTGCCCAACCTCACCACAACCCGTGGGTGGCGTCACGGACCAAATCCCCAAACCAAACTACCCCTTTCACTCACGGGCGAGGAGCGCCGCTCGAGTCCCCGGATGCGGCCCACCGCTCGAGCCACCGAGCAGCAGCAGCAGCGCCGGACCCGAGCGGGGTGAGCGCAGCGCCCCGCCGCCCGCGACATAGCTGCTAGTCCCATTTAGCAGAAGCCAATTAGATTGCGGGCGGGCGTGCGGCAGAGCATTGTGGGTGTGCATGCAGCAGAGCATTGCATGCTGGTGTGCTGCAGAGCATTGCAAGTGAACATGTGTACAGCAGAGCATTGTTGGACTGGTGTGTGCAGAGTGCTATGTGGAGAGAACTATGTAGCTGTCCTCAGTGACACTTTAGACATATTAGGATCACTTTGCAGTCACCATCAAAATGACTCTGCACTGTGACCCAAAACTTCATCCTCCCTTATCTTTTTGGAAACACCCAGATTGGGAGGGGGGGTGATATCACACACAGATGAGAGCAGATCCCACCCACTTTTACTGCAGTTGTAACGTGAGCTAGTTCTAAAGTAGTTATACAGTAGGATTTCAGCAGCTGCTCCCCCTAGTGTTTAAGAGTTGAAAATATCAAACTTTTTAATTTCTTTTTATATTTTGCTCAATTAAACACAGAGACAGAGACACAGAGACAGACAGACACACAGAGACAGAGACACACAGATACAGACACAGAGACAGACACAAAGAGACAGAGAAAGACAGACAGACAAGACAAACACACACCGAGACAGACACACACACACACACACACTAGGAGACAGAGACAGACACACACAGAGACAGATACAAAGAGACAGAGACACGCAGAGACAGACAGTGACACACAGAGATAGAGACACACAGAGACAGACATATACAGACACAAAGACATAGAGACAGAGACACACACAGAGATAGAGACACACAGAGACAGAGACACACATAAATAGAGACACACAGAGACAGACACACAAAGACACAGAGACACACAGGGACAGACACACTGAGACAGAGACACACAGAAACAGAGACACACAGAGACACACAGAGACAGACACACAGAGACAGACACACAGAGATAGAGACATAAACACACACAGACACACAAACAAAACACAAACACACACACAGAAACACACAGAGACAGAGAGGAAGACAGACAGACAGAGGGACACAGGCAGTGAGAGAGGGAGAGAGGGATAGTGGGAGAGTAAGAGAGTGGGAGAGAGTATGAGTGAGAGAGACAGAGAGACACACTTAGTTACTATCCTGGGCAATGCTGGGTATTACAGCTAGTGTAATATAAAATTCCCTATTAGTTTAGACCATGCCTATATCTTCCCAATAATCTAAAAAATAATTAACTTAGAAAGCAAGGTGTGAAGTTGTGAAATCAAGTCTGGAAAAAAACAACAAAGGAGATCATTGAAGATATTCAGTACTTCTATAAGTATCTAAAGATTTATAACAGAGTTATAGTACCACATAAGCTTTACCCTATTCCAAATAGGAACACCTTCCAACATCCTCTGTTCTCCCAGATGTTTGTGGTGTGACAAGGGAGTTAATTTAGCCAAGTCAGCAGCTTAGGAAGCTAATTTTGATGATCGCCTTCTTACATTAACATTACCTGCCAAAGAAAGAAAAATCTCTCAAGAATCTGTCAGAAGCTCCAGGTAACTTCAACAGCTTTAACAGTACATGAAAAGAGAGATTGAATGGTCAAAAATAAAAGGAAAATATTATTTAGGCTTACCAAAAGCATATGCCTAATTAATGTGGGGATGTAGTTCATAAACCATTGTCGGCAGTATATTCCTTTTTACCAAGCTGACACAGACCATAAGTAGGGCACTCATTTTCTCCCATATTTTGAAATTCATCTGTACAAACTGGAGAAGGGGGAAAATAGTTAAGCAATCAAAGTCATCTAAGGAGCAAGACAGATGGCAAAGGGGTTTACCTATTTCAGAGGATACAATTTACTTTTAGCACTAAATATAGGCTATAGTCATAAATATTCTCTAAGTTTGTGTACAAGGGCACCTCAGCATCCTTTTATATAATGAAGGCATGCAAGAAGAAAGAACCTTGCAGTTAAAAAAATGTATTCCAGATATGTCATGATGGGCTCAAATCCAATAGAGTAGAAAGGAAACAGCACTGCCCTTTCCTGCAGAATAAAGGGAAGCAATGGAAAGTACAGTATATCACTTATATTCAATGAATAAATGTTAAACCTCTTTTGTTAGGATTTGGAATGCTATGATGGTAGATAGATAGGGTTAACTATTGAGACCAGCCCAGTATGGGAGGAGTTACATGGATAGGGTTAACTATTGGGACCAGCCCAGTATGGGAGAGTGACATGGGCACAATGGAAGCAATTTTCTGACTGTTAAGCAGATAAGAGAAGAATCCTCAAGTGAAAAGATCTATGGTCTTATTGCTTGCCGCCCTGCATAATTGATGTTTGGGAGCCAAAAAAGGGGAGGCCATACCAAAAAGCATGTTCTAAGGAAACAAGGAGAACTGATTTCAGAATGTAGGCAAGGGGGCCTAGCAAGGAGTCAGCAGAAAAATGAATTTCATATCTCAGGCAAGTGGTACGTATAGCAAACAATATTTGGAGTACATAAGAAATGGAAGTGTAGCCAGGCCTGAAGGTCATAGAAGGAGAAGATGGCCAGGCTGGGACCTGTATTCTCCTATGAAGATTTGCATATGCAGTGGCACAACAAGGAGCATGTGGCCTATCTCAAAAGGACTTTGAGAGTAGTTGTGAGGAGGTCCTCATTAAGCAATCTAGAGTTCAGAATAACCTTGAGGGGCTGTAGTGACACACATAAACATGTGCAGTCTTCACAGGGGAGGTTGGAGATTTCTACAGTGGTTTGCTGAACTAATGTAATGTGTAATGGAAATGATGTACCGCAACATATATCCATAAAGATTCTGCCTTTGCGATATGCAGTAGAAATATTCTTGAAGTGTTGTGCCTGCTATCTGATGTATATACAATGGCATGCAAAAGTTTGTGCACCCCTGGTCAAAATGACTGTTATTGTGAACACATACCATATTTTTTGTTTTATAAGATGCACCAGATTGTAAGACGCACCCGAAATTCAGGGCAAAAAAAGGTGAAAAAAAAAATGGGTTCCCTCTTGTAATCCAGTGGTGTCTTACCAGAGGGGGCAGTAATGGTGTTGGAAGAGTCACAGGAGGCAGGAGCAGTGGGTGTCCCAGAAACTGTAGGCTGTGCTGATGCAGTTGCGGAGGCTGGGGCTGCGGCAGAGACTGGGGCTGCGGCAGAGGCTCGAGCTGCGGTGGAGGCTTGGGCTGCAGCGGATGATTGGGCTGCCGTGCTGGGGCAGCTTCTGCCGTGTTGGCTGAGGGTGATGAGAGCTTCAAAGAAATGACACCCGGAATCAGCTCTAGGCTCAATGGCAAGCCAAGATCTCATCTGCACAAGTGCCACCTCCGGGCGCCATTTTCCTGAAGTTTGCTGGAGGGATATCAATGGGCTACAGGCAGCGTCTGCGCAGATGAGAGCTTAGCCGAGAGCTGCATCTTTGCACGCGCTGACTCCGGGCGGCATTATTGGAAGTCCTCACCACCCAAATTCAGTGCCAGTTCAGCCGTCGAAGACCCCGTACAGCAGCTCCAGCCCCAGCCGCCGGAGACTCCATGCAGACACCGCACAGCCGCTGTAGCCACCGGAAACCCCACACAGTGGCTGCAAGCACCGCACAACCGCCCTAGCACCATCCACCGCAGACCCCGCACAATCTGCTGCAGACTCCGAACCAGGCGTTGCAGACCCTGCATCAGCTGCCGCAACCCCTGGACAGCTACCGCAGTATTCCCCTGGCCTCTTGCGCCTACTCTCCACCACCCAGATTCAGATGATAAGATGCACCCCTCACTTTCCTAGCAAATTTTTGGGAGCAATATGGCGTTTTATAATCCAAAAAATACGGTAAATAAGTTGAAGATGAAATTATTTCTAAACGGCATAAAGTTAAAGATTACATATTTCTTTTGTATTTTAGGCTAACAAAACAAAAAAAAGTTTCATCTTTTACATTTAAAGATTAACAGAAAAGGAAAATGGGCCCATGCAAAAGTTTGGGCACCCTGCAAGTTTAGTAGCTAGTAACACCTCCTTTGACAAGTATCATTGCCTGTAAATGCTTTTTCTAGCCAGCCAAGAGTCTTTCAGTTCTTGCTTGAGGGATTTTCATGCATTCTTCCATGGAAAAGTCTTCCAGTTCTGTGAGATTCCTGGGTCGTCTTGCATGCACTACTCTTTTGAGGTCTAGCCACAGATTTTCAATGAAGTTCTGATCAGGGGACTGTGAGGGCCATTGTAAAATCATTAGTTTATTGTGGATTTTGATGTGAGTTTAGGATCATTATCCATTTATAGAAGCCATCTTATTTTCAACTTCAGCTTTTTTACAGATGGTGTTATGTTTGCATCAGGAAATTGTTGAAACTTCATTGAATCCATTCTTCCCTCTACCCATTAAATGTTCCAGTGCCATTGGCTGCAAAAGAACCCTAAAGCATGATTGATCCACCCCCATGCTTAATATTTAGTGATATATTATTTTCCTGAAATTCTGTGCTATTTTTTCTCCACACATATCTTTGATCATTGTGGCCAATAGATCTAATTTAACCTAATCAGTTCACAGGACTTGTTTACAAAATGCATCAGGCTTATTTAAATGCTTTTTTTTGCATACTTCTGATGCTGAATTTTATGGTGAGGATGCCAGGAGAGGTTTTCTTCTGATGACTCTTCATGAAGGCCATATTTGTGCAGGTGTCTCTGAACAGTAGAGCAATGTACCTCAACTCCAAGGTCTGTTAAATCTCCCTGAAGGTCTTTTGCAGTCATACGGTGGTTCTGATTTGCCTCTATAGCAATCCTATGAGCAGCAACCATAGAAAATTTGCTTACCTTGACCTCCACTGTTTCTGTTAACTGCCATTTCTTAATTACATTTTGAACTGAGTAAAGGGCAACTTGAAAATGCTTTGCTATCTTCTTCTTATAAACTTCTCCTGCTTTTTGGTACAAAGTTAGTGGAGGCTGGGATTTTATAAAGCTGTGAAATTTGCATCACCTCATCTTTCCTAATGATGAGAGTTAACAAGCCATAACCCTAACAGGCTAATTAAGGTCTGAAACGTTTGTCAGTTATCTGAGCCCACAAATCTCCAAGGGTGTTCAAACATTTGCATAGGTCCATATTAATGTTTGGAATTTTTAAAATGTAAAAGATGAAAAAATATATTTTTTGCCTAAAATACAGTGGAAATATGTCACTTTTAACTTAACGACTTTTAGCGATCATGTCCCCTAAAAGGGTGCCAAAACTTTTGCATGCCACTGTACTTCTCACCAAGTTGTTCAGTAAAGCAAAGTTCATTTTTGGACTCTGGTCTCCCTCCTGCATTTTTATTCCATCTGGTCCTGACATGTCATGTCCAGCAGCAGTATTCGGTCTGCAGAGACGTATTACCAAGGTAACAGCAGTACCCTCCATTTTCCTATAGAGTAGCAAGGTGTTAATGATACACACCTCGGCCTCAATTGACCACCACTGCCTGTAGCTCATTTGGTCAGGATTGATACTGTGTAAAATTAGCAACTAGAATATATTTGCTACTAGTGGTTCTGTACAATGTACAATAAGTTCATACAGCACTGAATTTAAAGCACCACTCCAGCAGTTTCTTTTTTAAGCACTCTCATGGCACTTTCAGGCCCCTTTCAGACGTCCGTGTTTAATCAGGTACAAGCCACACGCATCGGTATGGCCATACGTGTGTCATACGTGTGTCACGTGTGTGTAACGCGTGTGTCACAAGTGTGACATCTGTGTTTGCATACGTGCGACATCAATGTGACATATGCTGGAGAAAACACGGGTCTTTGAAATAAAAAGATATCATATATTGACCTGTATCCAGCGCTGTTTTCTTCGGCTCTGCTGTCTCCTTCTTCTGACACCCGCTAATAATATTCATTGATTATTCTCTGCTCTGAGGACCTGGAAGCTGTAGCTTTGTGGCGACAGCATCGCCGGTGACAGGTGAGGATGCAGCAAGCAGTGTGTGTGCGCAGTGACATCCAGGAGGTCATTGGAGTTCCCAATGAACTCTGATCACATCCTGATGACACCCCCGCAACACCCATGCTACAGCGACGGCTTCACAGGTTCATCAGAGTTCATTGGGAACTCCGATGACCTTCTGGACGACATTGCACACACACTGCTTGCTTGCTGAATACTCACCTGTCACCGGCGATGCTGCGATGCTGTCCCTGGAGCTGTCCTTGGCGCTGTCCCCGGCGAGGCTGTCTTGGCGATGCTGTCCCTGATGCTGTCCCCAACGATGCTCTCCTTGGCGATGCTCTCCCTTATGCTGTCACTGCGTTGCTCCGGCATTCAGGTCCAAGGTGCAGTGAATAATCAATGAATATAATGAGCGGTGGGTCAGAAGCAGGAGACAGCAGAGCCAAAGAAAACAGCACTGGATACAGGTGAATATAGAAAATCTTTTTATTTCAAAGACCCGTGTTTTCTCTGGTACATGTCACACTGATGTCACATGGATCACATCAGTGTGCGATCTGTGTGACACCCATGCGGCCGGAGGAAAAACGGATATGTCTGCGTTTGTGAGTGCGGGCCCATGAGGGGTCACATGATCCATGTGAAAACACGGTCATGTGAGTAACACCACAGAACAACATGGGTACGTGTGGCATCCGTGTAAAAACAGATCTTACACCTACCTGAAACACAGACGTCTGAAAGGGGACTCAATGTAAATGCCCTATGTACTCACCTTCCAGCAAGCTTTAGAGTTTTTCAGTGCCTCTCTGGTCTTGTGGCACCATCTTGTTGTGACTGTTCTGAAGTCAGAAGTAACAAAAAATGAAGACGGTAGCTGCTGAGTCCAAAGCGGGCTTTACACGCTGCAACATCGCTCGTGATGTCGCTCGCGATAGTACCCGCCCACATCGGTAGCGTGTCACGGGGTGATCGCTGCCGTAACGAACAATATCGCTACGGCAGTATCACACTCAATTACCTGTTCACCGATGTCGCTGTGGCCACCTAACAATCTCTCCTTTATGAGGGAGGTTCGTTTGGCGTCACAGCGGCGTCACTAAACGGCCGCCCAATAGAGGCGGAGGAGCGGAGTTGAGCGGCCGGAACATCCCGCCCACCTCCTTCATTCCTCTTTGCTGGCGGCCGCAGGTACGATGTTGTTCCCTGGTTCCTGCGGTGTCACACATAGTGATGTGTGCTGCCGCAGGATTGACAAACAACCTGCGTTCCAAACAAGGAACGATTTTTTAAAAATGAACGGCGTGTACACGACAAATGATTTGACACCTTTTTGCGATCGTTACTGACAGCAAAAAGGTGTCACACATAATGACATCGCTAACGAGGCTGAATGTGCATCACCAACACCGTTACCCTGACGATATCTGGTTAGCGATATCGTTGTGTGTAAATAGGCCTCAAAACATAGACAGGGGATTTACATTTGAAGCACCACTCCAAGGGTGCAATAAAAAAAAAAACAACTTTAGAATCTCCATTCTGACTGCATTTCCCATTAGCTCTTGTGCTGGGATATAAGCCAGTTGTGAGCACATCTCCTGTAACTTCATCTAAATCTAAGGGTGTAATGGCGTAGAGACCGTGACTACAACTGGGTCTGACAGGGTTAGGGGCTCGGCGCCATCCCTGCAGAAAAGCATCTGGCTCCTCTCTGTGAGAGATGAGCTGTTCTGTTCAGTGGCAGATCACACGGCCGCTATGGGCCCGCGAGTCAGGGGAGCCCCGGTGCCAGCAGCGGCACCGGGACCCCAACATCCGTCATCGCACACAGCAATGATGAAGGATGGAGTGGAGGGTTGCGCTTAATTCTTTATCATTCTCACCCTGTGCTTGCACTCAATGTCTCAGTGCAGCCGAGTATGGTGACGTCACTTTTGAGCGCCACTGAGCTGAGACATGCAAAGTGCAGGATGGGAGGACACTCTGACCGGAGCAGCAGAGGAACAAGGAAAGGTGAGAGCTTCTTTATTTATTTTTTTTTTAATCAGTGAGTAAACAGTGGCCAGAGGCCTATGGGGGTGCATTTAACGGTGTGGGGGCTGCGTAATACTATATGAAGGATCCCTTATACATGGACTATGGGGGTGTATTATAATACATGGAGGCCTATGGGATGCATTGAATAATATGGGGGGCTGCATAATATAATATAAATGACTTTGGGGCTGCATTATTAGACATGTAGGACTATGGGGCTGCATTATAAGACATGGAGGCCTATGGAGTGCATTAAACAGTATGGGTGCTGCATACTACAATACGAAGGAGGTAACCATAAAGATTCAAAGGTCCAGCAGCACATCCATAAAAAATGATGAATTTATTTATTCCATATATAAAATTTTTAAAACATTTTATATATGGAATAAATATATGGAATAAATAAATTCATCATTTTTTATGGATGTGCTGCTAAAATACATGAAGGACTATGGGGTGCATTCAAATATAGGAAGGGTTATGTGGAACCCATTATAATATATGGAATGCTATGTGGGGGCCATTATAGTATTTGGAGAGCTATATATAAGGGGGGACAAAGATACAAGCATGGGATAGGAGAGTTTTGTGCTGAGGGAAATAGGTTCTTTCCCTCAGCACTCAGCTTTTCCATGCTCTGCTATACATCTTTCCCCCAGCACCCAACGTTCCCATGCTCTGATATCATGGGAAACCTGTGTGCTGAGGGTAAGATGTATAGCAGAGGATGGGGAAGGTGGGTGCTGAGGACAAGATGGATATCAGAAGATAGGAGAGCTGGATGCTGATAGAAAGAAGGATTTCAGATCATGGGAAACTTGGGTGCTGAGAGAAAAAACCAAGTGTCAGCCACACCATCCTATACCCTGAGTGTCAGCGTCATTATACCGTACCCCGAGCATTGGTGTACGGTTGGGGGGACCGAGGTCCAAACTTTGCACCGGGTCCAATCAAACTCTAGTTACGCCACTGTCTAAACCCCTCCCACTCCTGTGCCAGAATCACACACAACCTACGCATAACATTCTGTCCAGGACACTGCTGCAGGCAAGTCAATGAGACAGGTCATAGAAGTTGCACAAAGCACCAGAACGTCAGAATTGGCAATAGAGATTATACCCTGCTTTCTCACACTGACTAATCATGTTCATTATGTTCTATTCTAATAGAATAGATGGACACATGGAATGATGGATAGACAGGTGGATGGGGAGAGATATATGAATGTATTTTTTAAAGTGAGTATACTGTACAGTGTATTTATTTTGAGCAGGGAATTGAGCAGGTAGTGTACACATATGTGACAGGATTAGGGAATCAGTTCACGGATTGCTGTCTCTAAGGCTACTTTCACACTTGCGTTGGACGGCTTCTGTTGCTATCTGCAGCCATGAGGAATTACGGTAACCGTTGCAGTTAACCGTTATATTCCTCATAGACTTCTATTAGCTACGGATAGCAACGGATGGTCTTGCGTTGCATCCGCTGCACGACGCAGCGTCGTTATTTTGACGCTGCGTCAGGCGGAGGGAACGCTGCATTTAACGTTTTTTGAGCAGCGCAATCCGTAGGATTTCGCTGCGCATGCTCTCTCTGGCTCCCTGCACTCGTAACCAGGGTAAACATCGGGTTACTAAACAATGCACTTTCCCTAGTTACCCGATATTTACCCTGGCTACGGGTGCAGGGAGCCTGACACTTTACCGCTCGGCTCCGCCCCCTCCCGCACTTCACTCCACGTGTACACACGCACTCACACTCACACTCACCTGTCTCCAGCCTTGCATTCCTCGCTGCACTGACGTCCTCAATGCCATGGTCCTCCTTGGCTCCACAAACCCCGCACTCCTCACCCGCACTCCGCCCCCCTCACACATTCTCAGCGGCCGAACGATCAGCTGATCACCCGACGACCGGCTGCTGTGAGCGATCAGCTGATCACCCGGCGACCAGCTGCTGTGAGCGATCAGCTGATCGTTCACAATAGTCTGCCGCCGGTAAAACGAAAGAAGAAGAAAAAAATAAATAAATAAAGATTCCGTTGTTTTGTACGATCCGTTGCATCCGTTGTGCGACTAAATGCAAGACATCCGTTGCATCCGTCACACAACGCAATGCAAAGGATGCCGTTCAACGCAAGTGTGAAAGTAGCCTTAGGCTAGACGGGTCCTACAGGCACTCCATGGCACAGTATACACCAGGCAGGTTTGGTACAACTGGCCAAAACCAGTTATATTGGTTCTCTACAACAGCAAACAAAGTGCTAACAAAACAGTCAAAGATCTGACTACCCACAGCTCAGTCTAGTGCATTGATCCTAACCAACAGCTTTCAAAGGAGCAGAGAGAGAGTCAGCCTCTTATGTACTTTTATATCATACTTGACCAATGCCGGTGATTAGGCTAACTAAACACTAACGTCACATACCCACGACCAGGAGACGCTGTGTTCTAGATGCATCATTCTTCCTCTTGTGGAGAAGTTAGTGTTCTTTAAGGGAGAACGCAGTAAATATACCCATGATCAGGATTCTGGACTCAGCACAATTTTGTTATGATCTCCCGCCGAAAATACTCGCGTCTCCGAAAGAATAAATTGACATACTGCAGCTCGGAAAGCCAGCGCACATGTCAGTTTATGCTGCAGAGAAAAGAAGCACAGTGGTAATGGGAGGTCTATAAATCCACTGTGTTTGTACTGCACAATGCACCATTTTGGAAGCAGCAAAAATACATTGCCTGCAAAACACTGCTAATCCTGATCATGGGCACTAAGCCTAAAAGTCCTGACTCCCCACAGCTTAGCGTAATGCACAGCTCCGAACCAAACAATTGCTTACTCCAGCTATCACAGGAGCAGAGAAAGAACCAACCATCTGTCGCGGGCGGAGGAGGGGACGCCGCGCTCTCCCTTCTGCTCGGGTCCGGCTGCCGCGGCTGCTGCGGCCTGCTGCTGCTCAGTGGCTCGAGCGATTGGCCGGATCCCGGGGACTCTAGCGGCGCTCCTCGCCCGTGAGTGAAAGGGGGTTGTTGGGTGTGGGAATTGTTTATTGTCCGTGACGCCACCCACGGTTGTGGTGATTTGTTGACACCATCGCTGCTCTGTATGGGGATCCCGGGAGTGATGGTATGGAGCAGCTGGATGTTAGTCCTCCCCTCCGTGGGTAGGGGGTTCGTTGTCCCGGGGCCCAGTGATGAGGTGAGTGATGCAGGGCTTGGTGGGGTGCAGGGACGCGGGGGCAGCTCTGTGCCTTGCCTCACTGTGGTACTCACTCAGCCTGAGACGATGACACAGTTCTCGGTAAAACACACGGCTGGAAAGATGGTTCCCACGGACGGCTGCACTTGCTTTCCCCAGTAGTTGACGGTGACGGTCCCTTTTTCCTGCACCTAAGATGATGATGGTTGCGATGGGTTCCCACCGGTAACCCGCTCCCCGGCTTGGATATGGGCCGGAGGAGCCCTACTTTGCCCGCAGGCGCTGGCCCTTAGAAACTGGTGCCCTGGCGGTGGCGGTGTCTCTCTGTTACGGTTGGACTGTTGCCTTCAATCGGGACTTGCTTGTTGGGAGACCCAGAGGTCCCCTTCACTAACGGATTTGGCAAATTCACGGCGACTCCTAGCCTTGCCGGGATCCGAAAGGCCCCTGCCACTGGTGCTGACTGCTCTTCGTATACCGCTCCGGTACCGCCGGGCCACCACCCGTCCGCAGTCCTTCCAGCAACCTCCAAGCAGTCACCCCTGCAGACAGTCACCGCCGTCTGCTGACCTGGCTGTCTCTCAGTCCGGGGCACACACCCGGACCAGCTTCAGGCTTTACAAACTGTCACTTTCTTCACTTTCCACTTTTCCTCTTTCCACCTCAATGTTTACTCCTTCACTTCCTTAACTCCAAACTCTATCTGCCTGGTTTTCCCGCCTCCAGAGCTGTGAACTGCTCGGTGGGCGGAGCCAAGCGCCTGGCCCACCCCCTGGTGTGGACACCAGCTCCTGGAGGAAGGCAACAAGGATTTTTGGTTAGCCTAGGTGTTCCTAACTGGGGTGTAGGGTGTGGTGGTGTTATGACCTGTGACCCCTGGCTTGCCCAGGGTGTCACATTCCCCCTTAGCAAAATGCAGACCGTCCGCGGGCTGCCCGTCCAACACCGGTTTTATTTTCTGAAAATATATAAAAGGTAAAACGGTAAACATAACAATTTATGACATCATCCCACATCGGGAGGCACATTTCTTAAACGTTGCAAACGGTTTACGGTTACGGTCTCCGCTCTCTCCCACCCAAGCAACCTGGCCCTGATGCTGCCCCTAAAACCCAGGCAGCACCCCTTGACCCAAGTCCAGCACAAGTTACCCGAGCGGGATCTGTCCTTCTCCTCCAAAGGGTAGCCACCGGTTCCTGTGGTGGCTGGGCCCCAGCCGGCTCTACTGCGGGCCCTCCCTCCAACCTGCCTCTCCGGAGGCGGCACTGCGGAAACGGTAACGGTAAAACAACTTATTTACAAGCCACTTAACGTTTGTGGTTGCCCTGCAAGTTCACGGGCCCGTCCATGGAAAGTCCTCCATGCAACTTTTTAAACGGTCCCCACAGGGACAACAATGCCGGCAACGGCCGGTTCCCAATCACGGTTGAATCAGGTGAACTTCATGGTTTCATTTTACTTATCATTATCTTTAAACTTTTTCAAACAAAACTCACTTTGGTCCCAACGGGGACTGGACAACGGTGCTCCGCTGCCATTACTCCGGATATTCAGCTAGAGCGGATCCATCACCCTCCAACAGCATATCAAACATGCACTGACATGCCTGATGTGACAGGGGTACCCGGTACCCATTTCCACCGGTACGCGGGGTGTGAAAGACCACTGGACCTCCTACATAACGGGCACGCTCCATTGCCTCTTCCAACTCAGCAGCGGACCCGGGGCTGGGGCCGGAGTCATCGTCTCTTGTTCCTGCATCAGGCGGGTCACCGCCAGCTGCCGCAGCCTCCTGGCCTCCAGCATCCAGCACTTCAGCCCCTTCTGCGGTAGCACAGAGCAGCAGATTACGCGAGCTTACACTGAGGCGCCCCATAAGTAACGGCAAGGGTGATGCATAGGCCGAGACTAGGCCGGGCCCCTCAGCCGCAGCGGCCGGTCCAGGTAGGACATAGTGACGTGTGTCACCAGTCGACTCTGCTACATCCATTCCCCCTCCGTACCTCGGGGCAGTCGTAGTCAGCATCTCCACCTCGCTGGTCCACTGCTCCATCATCTGGAGGATTTGTTCCTGCTGACGCTGGTGGAACTGAATCACCCGGGCCCTCATCCAGGCCACGGTCCCGGGCTCAGGGTCTGGCACAGTCTCTACTGGGACTTCTGGCGCCATGCTGTTAAGGGGCCGCGGTTCTAGCGGTTCCCCCTGGTGTACTTCAGTGACGTCCCGGACGTCTGCAGCCGGCTGGTCCGCCGGAGCGGCTGGGCAGGGTATCGCTACCGGTTGGGCAGGTAGCGGGCCTAATGGCGGAGCGGCAGCAGCTATCACGGGTAGCAGGGAGAGAGGCAGGGTGAGCGGAAGCCGGCCGGGCCCCTCAGCTCCAATGGCCGATCCCTCAGGAATACAGGGGCGTGGGTCACTTACCCGCTCCTCCAAATCCTCTTCCCCCTCGCGTCTCCACATAGCAGCCACCACATCCGCCATGTCGGTCTCCCACTCCTCCAGGAGGAGTTGCATGTGGGCTTGCAGACGATTACTCAGCGGGACGGTCCGGTCCCTCAACCACGTCGCCGTGCCGGGCGCGGGGGTCTCGCCGTTATTAGCTGGAGCAGACATCTCGGCAGTCGTGCTTTCCAGGAACTAGCAACAAGATGGCCACAGGGTCCTGGCGTCCCTGCTTTTATAGCCACCTCACATGTGTCCAGCCGCCATCGCGTCCCCCTTAGCTTCTTTTTGGCCCCTCCTCTATCGGGGCGGGGTTTTGACCTTCGCGCCTCCGCTACTCGAGAAGACACTCGAGCGGGAACTCTTCGCGCCAAAGATGGCGGCTTCTGAAATTTTCTGGCCGGACACCTCCGGCGGTCACAAGGCGCACCTCTACCCAACGGCAGAGCGGTAAGATCCTGTTCGTGACGCCAAGTTGTCGCGGGCGGAGGAGGGGACGCCGCGCTCTCCCTTCTGCTCGGGTCCGGCTGCCGCGGCTGCTGCGGCCTGCTGCTGCTCGGTGGCTCGAGCGATGGGCCGGATCCCGGGGACTCTAGCGGCGCTCCTCGCCCATGAGTGAAAGGGGGTTGTTGGGTGTGGGAATTGTTTATTGTCCGTGACGCCACCCACGGTTGTGGTGATTTGTTGACACCACCGCTGCTCTGTATGGGGATCCCGGGAGTGATGGTATGGAGCAGCTGGATGTTAGTCCTCCCCTCCGTGGGTAGGGGGTTGGTTGTCCCGGGGCCCAGTGATGAGGTGGGTGATGCAGGGCTTGGTGGGGTGCAGGGACGCGGGGGCAGCTCTGTGCCTTGCGGCACTGTGGTACTCACTCAGCCTGAGACGATGACACAGTTCTCGGTAAAACACACGGCTGGAAAGACGGTTCCCACGGACGGCTGCACTTGCTTTCCCCAGTAGTTGACGGTCCCTTTTTCCTGCACTTAAGATGATGATGGTTGCGATGGGTTCCCACCGGTAACCCGCTCCCTGGCTTGGATATGGGCTGGAGGAGCCCTACTTTGCCCGCAGGCGCTGGCCCTTAGAAACTGATGCCCTGGCGGTGGCGGTGTCTCTCTGTTACGGTTGGACTGTTGCCTTCAATCGGGACTTGCTTGTTGGGAGACCCAGAGGTCCCCTTCACTAACGGATTTGGCAAATTCACGGCGACTCCTAGCCTTGCCGGGATCCGAAAGGCCCCTGCCACTGGTGCTGACTGCTCTTCGTATACCGCTCCGGTACCGCCGGGCCACCACCCGTCCGCGGTCATTCCAGCAACCTCCAAGCAGTCACCCCTGCAGACAGTCACCGCCGTCTGCTGACCTTGCTGTCTCTCAGTCCGGGGCACACACCCGGACCAGCTTCAGGCTTTAGAAACTGTCACTTTCTTCACTTTCCACTTTTCCTCTTTCCACCTCACTGTTTACTCCTTCACTTCCCTAACTCCAAACTCTATCTGCCTGGTTTTCCCGCCTCCAGAGCTGTGAACTGCTCGGTGGGCGGAGCCAAGTGCCTGGCCCACCCCCTGGTGTGGACACCAGCTCCTGGAGGAAGGCAACAAGGATTTTTGGTTAGCATAGGTGTTCCTAACTGGGGTGTAGGGTGTGGTGGTGTTATGACCTGTGACCCCTGGCTTGCCCAGGGCGTCACACATCCTCTTGTGGACTTTTATACCATACCTGAGCAGTGTAGGTGATTAGCTCAATGGAGCAGAGGAGATACAAAGTTTCCTGTTACCAAACTGCTTGACTGGTATATTTACATAGTATATGAGCAGCAGGCCCACCGCTGCCATGATGAGCCATTGGCATACCTCCCAACCGTCCCGGATACAGCGGGACTGTACCGGATTTCAGCGGGTGTCCCGGTATCACGATCGTGAGGCTTTTTGTCCCGCCCGTGGCTCCGCCCACCCGCTCTCTCCCCGTCTGACTTTCTCCCCCTCCTAATGCACATGAGCAGAGCAGAGCCGAGCGCTGCTTCACTGCTCTGGCTCTGTGCTGCCGCTGTTATGGGTGGGCGGCAGCAGCACTCTGGCTGCCGGCACTTTAAATCTGCAGCTCAGCGTGCACTCACTGCTCACTGCTGGGCTGTTTGTGTACGGAAGTGCATCTGTGGGCGGAGCTACCGAGCAACATGCTGAGCTCCACCCACAGATAAAGAGAGACTGCAGGAAGAGGAGCTGAACACCAAGGAACGCTGTATGTGACCACCCCCCACCTACCCAAAGCTATATGCCTCCAGTTACCCCCTCACCACATCTGTATGGCCCCCTCACCAAATTTGTATGCCCCCCACCAGATCTATATGCCCCCCAGCACACCCCAGCTCTGTATGCCTCCAGCCCCCTTCCACCAGATATGTATGCCCCAGCAACCCTCTCCTCACCAGAGCTATATGCTTCCAGCCACCCCCTCACCAGATTTGTATGTCCCCCAGCCCCCACACCAGATTTGTATACCCCCAGCCACCCCACCAGATCTATATGCCAGCCAGCACCCCCCAGCTCTGTATGCCTCCAGCCCCCTCCCACCAGATATGTATCCCAGCCCCCCCTCACCAGATATGTATGCCCCAGCAGCCCTCTCCTCACCAGAGCTATATGCCTCCAGCCACCCCCCTCACCAGATTTGTATGTCCCCCAGCCCCCACATCAGATTTGTATGCCCCCAGCCCCCCCATCGGATCTGTAAGTGCCCCTAGAGCTGTATAAGCCCCAACACCAGAGCTATATGCCCCTTAGTAGTATCTATGCTACCAGTAATTTGTATGCCCCACAGTAAAGTGTATTTCCCCCAGTAATGTGTATACCCCTTAGTAACGTGTATGCCCCTCAGTGAAAAACACAGACGTTCTTCACTGTCCCTTCATACTCCGTGATTCACGGCACACAGTGGTTGTCCATGTGCAATCCATGATACGTGATCCATACTCCGTGATTGCACATGGACATATACTCACCTGCCCCCACTCCTGCTCTCCGTGGTGCTGAAGAGTCCCGCGATTCAGCATCCAGCCACCGCTCTCTCACCTCTGCAGCTACTTCCGGGTCGGCTCTGGCTGCATAAATGAATATGCATGCCATAATGTGCCGGTCAGGAAGAAGCAGAGAGCAGCTGCTGAATTCAGCATCGCTGGAGAAGGTGAGTTGAAAAAGATTTTTATTTTAAATGTCCGTGTTTTTCTGGTACGTGTTTCACGGATCACACCATAGTGTGGTCTGTGGGACATCAGTGATGCCAGGAAAAAACAGACATGTTTCTGTGCGGCAATCACGGATACGCATGTACGCCGCACGGAGACACGGTCAGTGAAAAATCATTGATGTGTGTGCAGACCCATTGATTATAATTGGTCTGCATAGGTCAGTGATTCTGGTACGTATAAAAAGTAGCACATACATACCAGAATCACTGACATCTGAAACAGGCCTAATATGTATGCCCCTCAAGTACTGTCTATGCCCCAAGACCCTCCTATGCTGAATATACTATAACCCCAGCCCCTCCTGTGCTGTATATACTGTAGCCCCCAGCCCCTCCTGTGCTGTATATACTGTAGCCCCAGCCCCTCCTTTGCTGTATATACTGTAGCCCCCAGCCCCTCCTGTGCTGTATATACTGTAGCCCCCAGCCAGCACTCCTGTGCTGTATATACTGCAGCCCCCAGCCCCTCCTGTGCTGTATATACTGTAGCCCCCAGCCCCTCCTGTGCTGTATATACTGTAGCCCCCAGCCCCTCCTGTGCTGTATATACTGTAGCCCCCAGCCCCTCATGTGCTGTATATACTAATATATATATATATATATATATATATATGAATATATAAGACCCCCATCCTCCCTTGTGATACATACACAGCGGTGTCAGTGTGCACTGTGCGTGGCTAGGTCTGTTAAAGTGTTGCCAAGTGATCACATGCAGAGGAGGAGCTGGACAGAGACAAGCAGGGTAGGTGAGTGCGGCTGCTGCTGGCTTCCCCATGTTATTACTAGAGATGAGCGAACCGGTCGCGGTTCGGCTCGAGGTCGGTTCGCCGAACGGGGGTCCCGTTCGAGTTCGGTTCGTCGAATGTTCGACGAACCGAACTCGAACCAATAGGCTATAATGGGAGGCAATCACAAACACATAAAAATGCATTATAAATGTACACAAACAGTTAATAAACATTGCCATAACACTTACCGGTCCTCGCGATCCCTTCTGCACTCTGTCTCCTGCCGCTATTCCATCCGATGATCGCTGAATCCTCCCGGTGACGACACTGCCAGCAGAGATGCAGGACCTATCGTGACGTCAAAATAGCCATGTGACCAGTCACGTGGCTATTATCTCATTGGCTACAGACTGGTCACATGACTATGACGCGTCATGTAGGACCTGCGAGTGCATTTCTCCGGTACACGGTGCACATATGTGTATCGCCGTGTACCGGCGACATGCTCTAGCACACGGTCGACTCCCCGTTCCGTTAGGGACCGGCTGACACAGCCGGTCATTAACGGAGATCACCGTTGCCATAGCAACGCAGTTAGCGGTGACGTCACCGCTAACCGCGGCTCCGAGAGCACCGTTGCTATGGTAACGCGTCTGTCAGCGTTACCGCTGTTACCGCTGACAGCCAGCACTGATCACTCACGGAGTGAAGGCTGCACGCTGCTTCCCGATTGTAGTGAGGATTGTAGTGAGGATGAGGTTCCCCAGCCCCAAGTGATGAGCTGGTGAACCTCATCCGATTCCTCACTACAATCGTCACTACTACTACACTAGTGAGGATTGTAGTGAGGATGAGGTTCCCCAGCTCATCAAGTGATGGGCTGGGGAACCTCATCCTCACTACAATCGTCACTACTACTACACTAGAAAGAAAGAAGACAGAAGAGCAGGATCGTGGAGGGCTGACAGGGGGTAATAAAGATGGAGTCTCTAATGTGTCTGTGTATATATTTCTATTAAAGTATTTTTTCTCTGTGTGGTGTTTTTTTTAACCCTTTATTGTAGATTCTTAATGGCCGGGTCAAACGTGCCTGACATTAAGAATCTCTGGCTTAATACTGGCTAGTAAAACAAAGCCAGTATTAACTCATGATTACCCAACAAGCCACCCGGCTCCAGGGCTGTTGGAAGAGTTGGATACAGCGCCAGATGATGGCGCTTCTATGAGAGCGCCATTTTCTGGGACGGCTGCGGACCGAAATCCACAGCAGAGGCGCCCAGAAACCTCGGGCTAACCTGTGCTGCGGATTCCAATCCCCAGCTGCCTAGTTGTACCCGGCTGGACACAAAAATGGGGCGAAGCCCACGTCATTTGTTTTTTAATTATTTCATGAAATAATTAAAAAAAAACGGGCTTCCCTATATTTTTGGTTCCCAGCCGGGTACAAATAGGCAACTGGGGGTTGGAGGCAGCCCGTGGCTGCCTGCTGTACCTGGCTAGCATACAAAAATATGGCGAAGCCCACGTCATTTTTTTGGTGGGCAAAAAAATTCTGCATACAGTCCTGGATGGAGTATGCTGAGCCTTGTAGTTCTGCAGCTGCTGTCTGCTCTTCTCCATACAGACAGACAGCAGCTGCAGAACTACAAGGCTCAGCATACTCCATCCAGGACTGTATGCAGAAGTTTTTTGCCACCTGAAAAAATTATGTGGGCTTCGCCATATTTTTGTATGCTAGCCAGATACAGCAGGCAGGTACGGCTGCCCCCAACCCCCAGTTGCCTATTTGTACCCGGCTGGGAACCAAAAATAAAGGGAAGCCCTTTTTTTATTATTTCATGAATTTCATGAAATAATTAGAAAACAAATGACGTAGGCTTCGCCCCATTTTTGTGTCCAGCCAGGTACAACTAGGCAGCTGGGGATTGGAATCCGCAGCACAGGTTGGCCTGAGCTTTCTGGGCCCCACTGCTGCGAATTGCAGTCTGCAGCCGCCTCAGAAAATGGCATTTTCATAGAAGCGCCATCTTCTGGCGCTGTATCCACCTCTTCCAGCACCTGCCTGCTATACCTGGCTAGCATACAAAAATATGGCGAAGCTCACGTCCTTTTTTTTGTAGTTTTTTGGCAAAAAAAATAAAAAATGCTTCCCTGGATTTTCCATTGCCAGTGAAGGTAACACCAAGCAGTGGGGGTTAGCAGCCAGCAGCTGCTTGGATTACCCTTAGCTAGCAATACAAAAAATGCAGCGGGAGCCCATATATATTTTTTTAATTATTTATTTAAATAACTAAAAATAAAATGGGCTTCCCTGTATTTTGATTGCTGGACATCACAGTGCTGTAAAAATAAATCTTTAAAAAAATGACGTAGCTCTCCGCAGTATTTTTGATTCTCAGCGCAGATAAAGCAGACAGCTATGGGTTGCCACCCCCATCTGCCTGTCGTTACCTTGGTTGGCAATCAAAATACAGGGAGGCCCATTCATTTTTTCTATTTAAAAAATAGTTAAAAAAAAAATGACGTTGGGTCCCCCCATTTTTGATAGCCAGCTAGGGTAAAGCAGACGGCTGTAGCCTGAAAACCACAGCTGGCAGCTTTACCGTAGTTGGAGATCCAATGTGGAGGTCCCCTCAGGCTCTTTTTTATAATTATTTTATAAATATTAATAATTACACAATAAAGTAGGGTCCCCCCCAAATTGGATCACCAGCCAAGGTAAAGCGGACAGCTGTGGTCTGGTATTCTCAGGGTGGGAAGGTCCATAGTTATTGGGCCTTCACAGCCTAAAAATAGCAGGCCGCAGGCACCCCAGACGTGGCGCATCCACTAGATGCGCCAATCCTGGCGCTTCACCCCAGCTCATCCCGTGCCCTGGTGCAGTGGCAAACGGGGTAATAAATCGGGTTGATACTAGCTGTAAAGTAACCTGAGATCAAGCCCAGCAGTTTGTGATGTCATGGCGTCTATTAGATACTCAACATCATAAACTGTCAGTACTAACAACAAAAAAAAAAATCGACAAAAGAAATTTATTTGAAAAAACAGTCCCCAAAACATTTCCTCTTTCACCAATTTATTGTAAGAAAAAAAATAAAGGGGTCCCACGACGACTCTGGACCGTCTAGAATATGGGGGGGAGACACTCAGGGAACGTATCCCCCATTTTCTAGGAGTGCGGACCCTTCATGTGAGGAGTGTGGGTGCAATGAATCTGCACTCACTCTTCTCGGGTCCACAGCAGCAGAGTCCATGTTGTAATGGTTGCTACCAAAGCTGCAATGCCCTGCTCATGAGGTAAGGGCATGCCTAATCAGGAGAACTACTGTAGAGGAAGCTCTCCTCACTGGTATATAGGTGGTCAGAGGTAATAATAGATAAAATTAGTGAGTAACCTCGGCACTCTAAATCTCCCAGACTAAGTCAGTAAGTCACAACGGATAGTAATACAAAAATCACTCTTTATTGGTCCGTATTAAGAAAAAAAAATGTGGAGAAAAAGTGGAGAAAAAGTGGAGAAAAAGTGGAGAATAAATGGAGAAAAAGTGGAGAAAAAGTGGAGAAAAAGAGGAGAAAAAATGGAGAAAAAGTGGAGAAAAAGTGGAGAAAAAGTGGAGAAAAAATGGAGAAAAAAATGGAGAAAAAATGGAGAAAAAGTGGAGAAAAAGTGGAGAAAAAATGGAGAAAAAGTGGAGAAAAAGTGGAGAAAAAATGGAGAAAAGGTGGAGAAAAAAATGGAGAAAAAGTGGAGAAAAAGTGGAGAAAAAGTGGAGAAAAAGTGGAGAAAAAAAATGGAGAAAAAGTGGAGAAAAAGTGGAGAAAAAAATGGAGAAAAAGTGGAGAAAAAGTGGAGAAAAAGTGGAGAATAAGTGGAGAATAAGTGGAGAAAAAGAAGAGAAAAAGTGGGAAAAAATGGAGAAAAAGTGGAGAAAAAATGGAGAAAAAATGGAGAAAAAAATGGAGAAAAAGTGGAGAAAAAGTGGGAAAAAATGGAGAAAAAAATGGAGAAAAAATGGAGAAAAAGTGGAGAAAAAGTGGAGAATAAGTGGAGAATAAGTGGAGAAAAAGTGGAGAAAAAGTGGAGAAAAAGTGGAGAAAAAGTGGAGAAAAAGTGGAGAAAAAAAATGGAGAAAAAGTGGAGAAAAAGTGGAGAAAAAATGGAGAAAAGGTGGAGAAAAAAATGGAGAAAAAGTGGAGAAAAAGTGGAGAAAAAGTGGAGAAAAAGTGGAGAAAAAAAATGGAGAAAAAGTGGAGAAAAAGTGGAGAAAAAAATGGAGAAAAAGTGGAGAAAAAGTGGAGAAAAAGTGGAGAATAAGTGGAGAATAAGTGGAGAAAAAGTAGAGAAAAAGTGGGAAAAAATGGAGAAAAAGTGGAGAAAAAGTGGAGAAAAAGTGGAGAAAAAATGGAGAAAAAATGGAGAAAAAAATGGAGAAAAAGTGGAGAAAAAGTGGGAAAAAATGGAGAAAAAAATGGAGAAAAAATGGAGAAAAAGTGGAGAAAAAATGGAGAAAAAGTGGAGAAAAAGTGGAGAAAAAATGGAGAAAAAGTGGAGAAAAAGTGGAGAAAAAGTGGAGAAAAAAATGGAGAAAAAGTGGAGAAAAAGTGGAGAAAAAGTGGAGAATAAGTGGAGAAAAAGTGGAGAAAAAGTGGAGAAAAAATGGAGAAAAAGTGGAGAAAAAGTGGAGAAAAAATGGAGAAAAAATGGAGAAAAAAATGGAGAAAAAGTGGAGAAAAAGTGGGAAAAAATGGAGAAAAAAATGGAGAAAAAATGGAGAAAAAGTGGAGAAAAAATGGAGAAAAAGTGGAGAAAAAGTGGAGAAAAAAATGGAGAAAAAGTGGAGAAAAAGTGGAGAAAAAGTGGAGAAAAAAATTGAGAAAAAATGGAGAAAAAGTGGAGAAAAAGTGGAGAAAAAAATGGAGAAAAAGTGGAGAAAAAGTGGAGAAAAAGTGGAGAAAAAGTGGAGAAAAAATGGAGAAAAAGTGGAGAAAAAGTGGAGAAAAAAATGGAGAAAAAGTGGAGAAAAAGTGGAGAAAAAGTGGAGAAAAAGTGGAGAAAAAATGGAGAAAAAGTGGAGAAAAAGTGGAGAAAAAATGGAGAAAAAGTGGAGAAAAAGTGGAGAAAAAGTGGAGAAAAAAATGGAGAAAAAGTGGAGAAAAAGTGGAGAAAAAGTGGAGAATAAGTGGAGAATAAGTGGAGAAAAAGTGGAGAAAAAATGGAGAAAAAGTGGAGAAAAAGTGGAGAAAAAATGGAGAAAAAATGGAGAAAAAAATGGAGAAAAAGTGGAGAAAAAGTGGGAAAAAATGGAGAAAAAAATGGAGAAAAAATGGAGAAAAAGTGGAGAAAAAATGGAGAAAAAGTGGAGAAAAATTGGAGAAAAAAATGGAGAAAAAGTGGAGAAAAAGTGGAGAAAAAGTGGAGAAAAAAATTGAGAAAAAATGGAGAAAAAGTGGAGAAAAAGTGGAGAAAAAAATGGAGAAAAAGTGGAGAAAAAGTGGAGAAAAAGTGGAGAAAAAAATGGAGAAAAAGTGGAGGAAAAGTGGAGAAAAAGTGGAGAAACAAATGGAGAAAAAGTGGAGAAAAAGTGGAGAAAAAAAATGAAGAAAAAGTGGAGAAAAAGTGGAGAAAAAAATGGAGAAAAAGTGGAGAAAAAATGGAGAAAAAAAATGGAGAAAAAGTGGAGGAAAAGTGGAGAAAAAGTGGAGAAAAAGTGGAGAAAAAATGGAGAAAAAATGGAGAAAAAAATGGAGAAAAAGTGGAGAAAAAGTGGAGAAAAAGTAGAGAAAAAGTGGAGAAAAAAATGGAGAAAAAGTGGAGAAAAAAATGGATAAAAAGTGGAGAAAAAGTGGAGAAAAAGTGGAGAAAAAGTGGGGAAAAAGTGGAGAAAAAAATGGAGAAAAAGTGGAGAAAAAGTGGAGAAAAAGTGGAGAAAAAGTGGAGAAAAAAAATGGAGAAAAAGTGGAGAAAAAGTGAAGAAAAAATGGAGAAAAAAATGGAGAAAAAGTGGAGAAAAAGTGGAGAAAAAGTGGAGAAAAAGTGGAGAAAAATTGGAGAATAAGTGGAGAAAAAGTGGAGAAAAAGTGGAGAAAAAAATGGAGAAAAAGTGGAGAAAAAGTGGAGAAAAAATGGAGAAAAAAATGGAGAAAAAGTGGAGAAAAAGTGGAGAAAAAGTGGAGAAAAAAATGTAGAAAAAGTGGAGAAAAAATGGAGAAAAAGTGGAGAAAAAGTGGAGAAAAAATGGAGAAAAAGTGGAGAAAAAGTGGAGAAAAAGTGGAGAAAAAATGGAGAAAAAAAATGGAGAAAAAGTGGAGAAAAAGTGGAGAAAAAGTGGAGAAAAAGTGTAGAAAAAATGGAGAAAAAGTGGAGAAAAAAATGGAGAAAAAAATGGAGAAAAAGTGGAGAAAAAGTGGAGAAAAAGTGGAGAAAAAAATGGAGAAAAAGTGGAGAAAAAGTGGAGAAAAAATGGAGAAAAAAATGGAGAAAAAGTGGAGAAAAAGTGGAGAAAAAAATGTAGAAAAAGTGGAGAAAAAATGGAGAAAAAGTGGAGAAAAAGTGGAGAAAAAATGGAGAAAAAGTGGAGAAAAAGTGGAGAAAAAGTGGAGAAAAAATGGAGAAAAAAAATGGAGAAAAAGTGGAGAAAAAGTGGAGAAAAAGTGGAGAAAAAGTGTAGAAAAAATGGAGAAAAAGTGGAGAAAAAGTGGAGAAAAAGTGGAGAAAAAGTGGAGAAAAAATGGAGAAAAAATGGAGAAAAAAATGGAGAAAAAGTGGAGAAAAAGTGGAGAAAAAGTGGAGAAAAAGTGGAGAAAAAAATGGAGAAAAAGTGGAGAAAAAGTGAAGAAAAAATGGAGAAAAAGTGGAGAAAAAGTGGAGAAAAAGTGGAGAAAAAATGGAGAAAAAAATGGAGAAAAAGTGGAGAAAAAGTGGAGAAAAAGTGGAGAAAAAAATGTAGAAAAAGTGGAGAAAAAATGGAGAAAAAGTGGAGAAAAAGTGGAGAAAAAATGGAGAAAAAGTGGAGAAAAAGTGGAGAAAAAATGGAGAAAAAAATGTAGAAAAAGTGGAAAAAAAATGTAGAAAAAGTGGAGAAAAAATGGAGAAAAAGTGGAGAAAAAGTGGAGCACCCTTTGGTGCCTTTCATGTGGCACTAAGGGGTGCTTAGCTTTGTATTTAGCCAAAAAAATGAAAAAAAAAATGACGTAGGGTTCCCCCTAGTTTTGTAGCCAGCTAGGGTAAAGCAGACGGCTGCAGCCTGCAGACCACAGCTGGCAACCTCACCTTGGCTGGTAATCCAAAACTGAGGGCACCCCACGCTGTTATTTTAAATTAAATAAATAATTAAAAAAAAAAACACGTAGGGGTCCCCCAAAATTGGATCACCAGCCAAGGTAAAGCAGACAGCTGGGGCCTGATATTCTCAGACTAGGGAGGTCCATGGTTATTGGACTCTCCCCAGCCTAAAAATAGCAGGCCGCAGCCGCCCCAGAAGTGGCGCATCCATTAGATGCGCCAATCCTGGTGCTTCGCCCCAGCTCATCCCGCGCCCTGGTGCGGTGGCAAACGGGGTAATATATGGGGTTAATACCAGATGTGTAATGTCACCTAGCATCAAGCCCTGGGGTTGGTGAGGTCAGGCGTCTATCAGATACCCGACATCATCAACCCAGTCAGTAATAAAAAAAAATAGACGACAACCACATTTTTATTTGAAAAAACACTCCCCAAAACATTCCCTCTTTAACCAATTTATTAGAATGAAAAACAAATCCAGGTCTGGTGTAATCCAAGGGGTTGCAATGACGATCCACACTGTCCCAGTCAATGAAGAGCAGGATGTTCCCCATTGGCTGGGAGAGCAGTGCAGTGACCTGAGCTAACATCAATGGGTCAGCCCAGGTCACTGCAGGGCATGACAAGTGCTGCTGTCAGCGAGGTACATTACCTGCGCTGATCTCCAGCACACTGACAGCCCCTGTCACTGAAATCAATGACCGGCGCCTTCACACCAAGTATCGCGAGAGGCCCGTGACGTCACCGCTAGTCAGTCTCGGGTCGGAAGCGAGAGAAGGTGATGTGACAAGCGGCGGCCATGGAGGACAGTGACAGCGCTGAGGTCGGGATGGCGGGACTTCATCACCGCAGGTAAGCCGAGCGGGACCATGTGTGTGTGTGTGTGTGTGTGTGTGTACGTGTGTACAATACATGCCGCGGGCAGGAGGGGGCGGAGCGAGCTGAGTGGGGAAGTGTGGGCTTCCTGCTCGTAACTAGGATAAACAACGGGTTACTAACCAAAGCGCTTTGCTTGGATACCCGATGTTTTTCTCTTGGTTACCAGCTTCTGGCAGGCTGCCAGCGATGGCTCCTGCACACTGTAGCTGTAAAAAGCCCTGCTTTTTGCTGCTAGAACCGTTCTCGAACGTATCTAGAACTATCGAGCTTTTGCAAAAAGCTCGAGTTCTAGTTCGATCTCGAACAGCCCCCAAAATCACTCGAGCCTAGAACTGGAGAACCTCGAACCGCGAACCGCGCTCAACTCTAGTTATTACCTCCAATGTGTGTATATGTATGATGTATATATCTGTGTATGTCAGTGCAGATGACTGTGTATAGATTTGTCTGTTTATATGTATTTTAGGGAATTTGTCTTCAAATATGTACCGTATATGTGCGTATGCCTGTGCCCACGATCAGGACTCGCTGTGTCCTGGAGGCAGCGCGTCCTGACCTGCGGGGCTGCACGTCTCCTCTTTAGGACACCACAGCTGCCTGTGCCCACGATCAGGACTCGCTGTGTCCTGGAGGCAGCGCATCCTGACCTGCGGGGCTGCACGTCTCCTCCGCAGGAGAACGCAGCAGCCTGTGCCCACGATCAGGACTCGCTGTGTCCTGGAGGCAGCGGGTCCTGACCTGTGGGGCTGCACGTGTCCTCTGCAGGAAACCACAGCTGCCTGTGCCCACGATCAGGACTCGCTGTGTCCTGGAGGCAGCGCGTCCTGACCTGCGGGGCTGCACGTCTCCTCTGCAGGAGACCACAGCTGCCTGTGCCCACGATCAGGACTCGCTGTGTCCTGGAGGCAGCGCATCCTGACCTGCGGGGCTGCACGTCTCCTCCGCAGGAGAACGCAGCTGCCTGTGCCCACGATCAGGACTCGCTGTGTCCTGGAGGCAGCGGGTCCTGACCTGCGGGGCTGCACATCTCCTCTGCAGGAGACCACAGCTGCCTGTGCCCACAATCAGGACTCACTGTGTCCTGGAGGCAGCGCATCCTGACCTGCGGGGCTGCACGTCTCCTCCGCAGGAGAACGCAGCAGCCTGTGCCCACGATCAGGACTCGCTGTGTCCTGGAGGCAGCGCGTCCTGACCTGCGGGGCTGCACGTCTCCTCCGCAGGAGAACGCAGCAGCCTGTGCCCACGATCAGGACTCGCTGTGTCCTGGAGGCAGCGGGTCCTGACCTACGGGGCTGCACGTCTCCTCTGCAGGAAACCACAGCTGCCTGTGCCCACGATCAGGACTCGCTGTGTCCTGGAGGCAGCGGGTCCTGACCTGCGGGGCTGCACGTCTCCTCTGCAGGAGACCACAGCTGCCTGTGCCCACGATCAGGACTCGCTGTGTCCTGGAGGCAGCGCGTCCTGACCTGCGGGGCTGCACGTCTCCTCCGCAGGAGAACGCAGCTGCCTGTGCCCACGATCAGGACTCGTTGTGTCCTGGAGGCAGCGGGTCCTGACCTGCGGGGCTGCACGTCTCCTCTGCAGGAGACCACAGCTGCCTGTGCCCACGATCAGGACTCGCTGTGTCCTGGAGGCAGCAGGTCCTGACCTGCGGGGCTGCACGTCTCCTCCGCAGGAGAACGCAGCTGCCTGTGCCCACGATCAGGACTCGCCGTGTCCTGGAGGCAGCGCATCCTGATCTGCGGGGCTGCACGTCTCCTCCGCAGGAGACCACAGCTGCCTGTGCCCACGATCAGGACTCGCTGTGTCCTGGAGGCAGCAGGTCCTGACCTGCGGGGCTGCACGTCTCCTCCGCAGGAGAACGCAGCTGCCTGTGCCCATCATCAGGACTCGCTGTGTCCTGGAGGCAGCGGGTCCTGACCTGCGGGGCTGCACGTCTCCTCCGCAGGAGAACGCAGCTGCCTGTGCCCACGATCAGGGTTCAGTGCGCTGCGGTCTCCTGCTGTGTTCTCCCTACGGAGGATGCACGCAACTGCAGCAAACAATTTATATGCTGCAGTCTGAAAAGACGCTCCGCAGGTCAGTGTTGGCTGCAGAAAAAACAAGCACAGTGGGCACGGGGTTTCTAGAAATCCCTCCACTGTGCTTGTGCTGTACAATGCGGCGTATTAGACACAGCAAAAACACGCTACATCCAAAATGCTGCAAATACTGATCGTGGGCACGCAGCCTTAAACAATGTGATCAGCAGTGCTGAAAAGGATTGGATGTGGGCGTGACCGATTGCAAAATGGGTGTGGTTAGGGGGCGTGGCTTAAAATTACGCGCGCCGCACACTTTGCCCCTCTTTCTCATCTTTAAATGTTGGGAGGTATGGCCATTGGTGCCCCAGTGAGATTAACCACAACATTTAAAAAAAAAAGCAGCCGTGATCGATGTTACTTCAGATTGTTGTTGTTATCGGCAGATACTGGCTATGTATTACAAGCAGCATCTGCGCTGTGTGAAGCTCAGTTCCTGAGCCCATTCTATACATGACTTAAAATTACACCAGGGTGCATGAAGGGGTTAACTAAAAATCTAACAAATGGTTGAATAAAAGGAATGATTTAAAATAAAATTGTGTACGTTGCAAGAAAATTGAAATGTAACATTTTTCTTTTATTGAATTAATTTCACTTGCTAACATACAACATGCAGAATATACCATAAGAGCAGACAAAATCTAACAGCCTTTATTAAAAATCACATTTCATGGGCCTCAGTGGAATTAATTATGTAGAACCGGCACATATACTAATTAATTTCATGCAGTTGAACACCATCTGCAGATGTAACGCTTTTGTGAAAATCAGCTTAAAGTAAAATTATTATACTTCTCAAAGACATGAGTTCATGACCTTAGCAGTGTAAGGAAAATAATTAAAGTGACCTACAGTCATAAGATGTTCATTAAGGGAAATTTAATTTTGAATGTTGCTTATTTATTCTGGAAAAGACTGTATAACCCAGCAGAGCATGGGTGCAGAAAGGGACCACTAGCAAATGGGAAATCTAGTAACTCCACTGAGCTCTGCTGAGCCAATGCATCATGTAGAAAAAGGCAATTCAAAGCCCCAATCTTGGGCTTTGAGGGAGTCTTATCAGTCAAACAACCAGTGATCATTACCTTATCCAATATCTTACTCATAGGGATACCTTTAAATCTTAGCAAACACTTTGTCTGGAGTGGAATTAATGTTTAAAATAATTTATGTGGTCATATCTGAAATCTTTGTTTTTATATGTATTTTTCCCACAAAAATAAGATTGTATCTTAGCAAAAGTAAGGAAAACCTTTTTCTAAAAGAAAGGTTTTCTTTTACAACCTGCTGGAATTTGTTCCTGGTTTTGCCAAAAGAATAAAGAAAGGATCTCAGCTCAGCTTAAACTGGAAGTCATAATAAATTCTTGGTTTAGTCAAAATGGCTGGCTTACTTGCTCCAAAAATATATCTACAACATGTACAGTATATGTTAATATTTTGATAATTACATAAACCTATACAGTCCTTGAAAATGTTTTTTGGCCCCCTCCAGATTGTTTGCCCCTGAACCTCACTATACGTGTTGTGCGAACCACAGGCACTGGCTGTATAATTTCCTTGTTTGCGTGTATATTGATTGACATGTCAGTCTCCCTATATACACATCATTTCAGAGTCAAATGATCTGCATAATTTGAAAATCAAACATACATAGTTGAAATCATACAGTCAGTGTCTGATACATGAAGTCCATGGATTGGACAGTATCTAACAGCTGTCAGGTTCCCTTTAAGATAAAAAAAATGTATTCAAAACCTATATCCTCCATGTGAAAAAGTAATTAGCACTAAAATTAATTTACATTACATATACAGTTAAGCTGGGTTCACACTAAGCGACAGCGACAACGACGTCGCTGTTACGTCACCATTTTCTGTGACGTAACAGCGACCTTGAAAGTCGCTGTTATGATCGCTGCTTAGCTGTCAAACACAGCGACGCAGCAGCGATCATAACGTCGCTGTACTACATGTGCAGAGAGCAGGGAGCCGCGCTTAGCGCTGGCTCCTTGCTCTCCTAGGTACAGTACACATCGGGTTAATTAACCCGATGTGTACTGCAGCTACATGTCACAGTGCAGAGAGCAGGGAGCCGCGCACACTGCTTAGTGCTGGCTCCCTGCACTCCTTGCTACAGTATACATCGGGTTAATTACCCGATGTGTACTGCAGCCACATGTGCACAGAGCAGGAGCCGGCACTGGCAGCAAGAGCGGAGGCTGGTAACGAAGGTAAATATCGGGTAACCAGGGAAAGGTCTTCCCTTGGTTACCCGATGTTTACGCTGGTTACAGCTTACCGCAGCTGCCAGACGCCGGCTCCTGCTCCCTGCTCGCTTCATTTCGTCGCTCTCTCGCTGTCACACACAGCGATGTGTGTGTCACAGCGGGAGAGTGACGACCAAAAAATGAAGCTGGACATTCAGCAACGACCGGCGACCTCACAGCAGGGGCCAGGTCGTTGCTGGATGCCACACACAGCGACAGCGACGGGACATCGCTGCAACGTCACAGAAAATGGTGACGTAGCAGCGACGTTGTTGTCGTTGTCGCTGTGTGTGACACCAGCTTAAGGATCAGAAATATTTGGACAGTGACACAAGTTTTGGCATTTTATCTGTTTACCAAAATATATTCAAGATACAGGTATATTATCAATATGGGGTTAAAGTGCAGACTCTCAGCTTTATTATGAGGGTATTCACACCCTAATTGGAGTAAGGGTTTAAGGGTACTGTAACACTTTAGCGACGCAGCAGCAATCCCACCAGCAATATGACCTGGTCAGGATCGCTGCTGCGTCGCTACATGGTCGCTGGTGAGCTGTCAAACAGGCAGATCTCGCCAGCGACCAGTGACTAGCCCCCAGCCAGCAGCAACGTGCAAGCGACGCTGCGCTTGCACGGAGCCGGCATCTGGAAGCTGTGGACACTGGTAACCCGATGTTTACCTTAGTTACCAGCGCACACCGCTTAGCTTAGCGTGTGCAGGGAGCAGGAGTCGGCACTGGCAGCGTGAGAGCTGCGGAGGCTGGTAACGAAGGTAAATATCGGGTAACCACCTTGTTTACCCGATGTTTACCTTGGTTACAGCTTACCGCAGGCTGTCAGACGCCGGCTCCTGCTCCCTGCACATTCAGGATTGTTTCTCTGTCGCTGTCACACACAACGATATGTGCTTATCAACGGGAGAGCAACAATAAAAAAATGAACCAGGGCTGTGTGTAACGAGCAGCGATCTCACAGCAGGGGCCAGATCGCTGCTCAGTGCCACACACAGCGAGATCGCTAATGAGGTCACTGCTGCGTCACAAAAACTGTGACTCAGCAGCGATCTCATTAGCGATCTCGCTGTGTGTAAAGTACCCCTAAGAATTGTAGCTGCCTCTTAATTAGGGAGCCAAAAACAATTGGACAATTATCTCAAAAGTTCTTTAATCCCTTTATGACCGAGGATGTACTGATGTCCTAAATTATGAAGGGGTAATCACTTTCAGCTGCTGCGGTGAGTCGGCGGTGATCCTTGCACATGTCTGCTGATTTGAACAGCAAACATGTGTGGCCAACAGATCTGCGATCCACCCAAGCCTGTTAACCCCTTAGATCGCACTGTCAAAACATAACAGAGTGATTTAAATGGCCGCGGGGAGGAAATCGACATTCCCCGCCACCATCAGAGGCCCCATGACACAATCACGGGGAGCCAATGGTTGCCATGGTAGCTATGGGTTATGTGATGACAACAGTCACTATCATGACATAGTTCGTGTTAGAGCCGACAAGCAGCTGCATTTCTGCTGTTCAGATTTGGTATCACCGCATTCAGAAATGCCCGATCATTAAAAATATAAAATCAATTACCTGATCGGTAAACGGTGTTGCGGCAAAAATATCTAAATGGCAAAATTACGATTTTTGGATGTCGCAAATTTTACACAAAATGCAATAAGGCGATAAAAAAGTAGCATTTGTGCAGAAAGTATACCATTAACAATGTCAGTTCAAGATGAAAAAATTAAGCCATCATTGAGCCCGATATCCTGAAAAATTAAAACACGAAACATGGCGCAAAAAGTGCACCATTTTTATGGGACAAAATTTTGAAATTTTTTAACCCCTTACAGAAAAGTAAACCTATACATATTTGGTATCTATGAACTCATACCAACCTGAGGCATCACATCGACACATCGGTTTTACCATATAGTGAACACAGTGAATAAAATACCCCCAAACTAATGCACTTTTCTTTTGCAATATTTCCGCACTTAGATTTTTTTTTGCCATTTTCCGGTACACCATATGGTAACACTCATGGTTTCATTTAAAAGTATAACTCGTCCCACAAAAATTAAGATCTCATATGGAAAAATTGATGGAGAAATATATAAGTTACAGCTCTCGGAAGAAGGGGAGCAAAAAAAAAAAAACCGGAAAATTGCCCAGGGGTGAAGGGGTTAATGGGCTGCATGGGCAATCCCTTGTTAATCCATTATCAATTAAGCAAGAACAAATTCTGGAGATGATTCCAGGTGTGGCATTTGCATTTTAACCCCTTCAGCCCCGGGGCACATTCCGTTTTTGCGTTTTTGTTTTTTGCTCCCCTTCTTCTGAGAGCCGTAACTTTTTTATTTTTCCGTCAATCTTGCCATATGAGGGCTTGTTTTTTGTGGGACAAGTTGTAATTTTAAATGAAACCATAAGTTTTACCATATGGTGTACTGGAAAACAGCAAAAAAAATCCAAGTGTGGAAAAACTGCAAAAAAAGTGTGATGGTACAATAGTTTTTGGGATGTTTTATTCACGGTGTTTACTATATGGTAAAACTGATGTGTGGGTATGATGCCTGAGGTCGGTGCGAGTTTGTAGACACCAAACATGTATAGGTTTACTTGTATCTACGGGGTTAAAAAAAATTCACAAGCTTGTCCAATAAAAGTGGCGCACGTTTTGTGCCATTTTCCGAAAGCCGTAGAGTTCTCATTTTTTGGGATATATGGCTCAATGAAGGCTTATTTTTTGGGTCTAGAGCTGTCGTTTCTAATAGTACCATTTTTGCGCAGATGCTACGTTTTGATCGCCTGTTATTGCATTTTGCATAAAACTTGCGGCAACCAAAAAACGTAATTTTGGCGTTTGGAATTTTTTGCCACTACGCCATTTACCAATCAGAATAATCGATTTTATATTTTGATAGTTCGGGCATTTCTGAATGCGGTGATACCAAATATGTGTATATTTATTTATTTTTTAACCCTTTAATTTTCAATGGGGGGAAAGGGGGGTGATTTGAACTTTTAGGTTTGTTTTTTTTTAAAAAACTTTTTTTTTATTTATTTATTTTTTTATTTTACTAGTCCCCTTAGGGGGCTATAGCGATCAGCAATCCGATCGCTCTTATCTATCTGCTGATCACAGCTATACAGCTGTAAACAGCATATTCAGTCACTTTCTGTCTCCCTCTGCTCCCAGCCGAGGGAAAACGAAAGTGAAACTTCATAGCTACAGGCGTCATCACATGACCCTGTGCTACGATGGAAAGCACCGAAAGTCACGTGATCACGCGCGTGACTTCCGGTGGGGGCGGCGGTAAGTAAAAATCATGGCCGCGCGCATATAGATCTCGCTGCCAGACTTTGGCAGTGAGATTTAAGGGGTTAAATGTTGCGAGTGGAAGCGATTCCACTCGCAACATGCAGGCACACGTCAGCTGTTGAAAACAGCTGATATGTGTGCCGACCGCCGCCTTCCCACGGCAGGGGGCGGGGCTTAACGGGACACGCTCCATGACGGATATATCTGTTCATGGTCGTGAAGGGGTTAAAGCTGTTGCTGTGAATGAACTCGCAATATGTGGTCAAAGTAGTTGTCAATACAAATGAAACAGACCATCATTAGGCAGGAAAAAAAAAAAAAAAAAGAAATCCATCAGAGATAGCAGAATTTTTTGGAGTAGCTTAATCAACAGTTTGGTACATTTTGAAGAATAAAAAGAGCACAAAGGAGAGCCTGGGAACTCAAAAAAGCCTGGATGTCCATAGAATGTGGTGGACAACAGTGGTGGATAATCGCAGAATCTTTTCCATGATGAAGAAAAACCCCTTCACAACATCCACCCAAGTGAAAAACATTCTCCGGGAAGTAAGTGTTTTGGTAGAAAATTTTTAAAATTGTACAATTATTGACAGGATCGGTCCGAGATCAGAAATCCGAACATTTGATCAAAAAGTCAGCGATGTTTGGTTTGGATCGGTACTTTTTATCAGCTTTTATAAAACTTTATTATTACTTTGGCCACTGTAGTGGTGCTGTATGATGAGTGAGGAGACATGTTTGATGAGGGGGATGAGGTGGGGAGAGGTCAGAGGAGTGGAGTTTTCTTAACTTAACCTCTACTTGTTTTCTCAGGGTGAGTGAGAGCCCATTAGCTGTTACAGAAGTGACCACGCCTGTTGTTTTTGACCCATGTGAGACACCGAGCACACCACATGTTTCTCAATCCAGCATTACATCTCTGACTACACCTTCCTCACAGTCCACCGGCAGTCATGTACATCTTACTTTACCCTCTCTCAGCACAGCAGCTAGACCTCAGTCCTGCAATTTTGGTCATGTAAAAGATCATTTTCTTCCACACATGTAAAAACAAAGAGCCTCAACTTAACCATATCTAAACTGTTGGCCACAGAAATGCTGCCTTTCCGTCTGGTGGATACAGATGGTTTCTGAAACCTGATGGCCATTGTAGTCCCCCAGTACTGGTTGTCCAGTCACCATTACTTCTCTAATAAACCTGTGCTACATCATCATGTTGCAGACAACATTACCTTTTCTTTGAAAAGAATCTGTGTCTCCAAGGGTGCATTTCACCACTGACACCTGGACAAGCAAGCATGGCCAGGGGCGTTACATACCGCTAACTGGGCACTGGGTTACTCTGGTGGCTGCAGGAGCAGGCAGGGAAGGGGCTGCTTCCCAAATATTGAAATCCCCAAACCTTTAGATCTACTGCTTCCTGTGCCACCCCTGCAGCAGACCAAACTGCTCAGATCCGGGGGTGGTGATTACTCGTGGCTCGAGGGTCTCTGGACCCGGGGGCTAGTGGCCCCACTCAAATGAAAAAGGGGATTATTTACAGGGGATAGATATAGTTTGTGACGCCACCCGTGGTGTACGGTAATTGGGAGTACCGCCAATGCCATTGGAAATATCCGGGATGATGGAGTGGGGCAGCCAGAGAACATTACCCTCCACGGGTAGGGGTAGGCCCCGGAGCTCTGGATGGTGATGCGGGGATGCAATGCAGGGGTCAGTCGAGTACTCACTCAGCAATGAAGAAGACGCTGACAACAGGGTATTCTTATGAATTTTAGAAGCTTTCACAGAGATTAGCTGAAAAAAATGGAATTGAGCATTTAACGGGTTATTCTCAACATTATAAGTTATTCCCTATCCACAGGATTATGATTAAATTTAGCCTAAATTGCCCCTTCATAAATTACTGTCGCTCTTAAGGTGCTGGGACTGTTCTAACTTTGAACTGTTCTTATGAAAACGGTTTGTTTTCATACTTTTGATAACAAACAGAGTTCCTGATTTTTCCCAAGATTGACCAATCATAGTGCTTTGCGTGCTTTGGCTTTTCATGGGTTATGTACCAAAAAGCTTCATTATCTCACTGTCCTTTGTGAATCAAGAAAGTCTGTGGAGCTTTGTTAGGAGTCTCAACACAGAAACTTGCCAGATATCCCTCCGGGAAGGACCTAGCCAAGGAGTGGCTCTTTTTAGGAGACCACCATAACCACCATATTGAGTGGCCCTTTCAGTCAATATCCAACTTTTTGACAAGTTTAAAGATATGACAAGGGAAATACCAAGGCCAGGTATCCATCCACAGACAGCTCTTTCGGGGTATAGCCCCTTATCAGTGTGGAGTAGGATTCTGGCTAGGTGGGAGCAATGCCTAGTAGACCAACAAGACAAAACAATCACTGATCTTGGGGAGACCAGCCAGAGAAAAACACTGCTGGCAGCCAACGAGGGCACTCAAAACAGTGAAATCCTAGGTGCATTGCCCCCTGGGAATTATGCAAATCAAGAAAGTCTGTGGAGCCTCTGTTAGGAGTCTCGACACAGAAACTAGCCAGATATCCCTCCAGGAAGGACCTAGCCAAGGAGTGGCTCTTTTTAGGAGACCACCATAACCACCATATTAAGTGGCCCTTTCAGTCAATATCCAACTTTTTGACAAGTTTAAAGATATGACAAGGGAAATACCAAGGCCAGGTATCCATCCACAGACAGCTGTTTCGGGGTATTGCCCCTCATCAGTGTGGAACAGGATTCTGGCCAGGTGGGAGCAATGTCCTTTGTGAATATCAGTGGTATTTTTAGTGCAAAGTTTTATTTACTGCTACTATAACAGTAAATTTACTGTTATTATAAAAATTGTAATTTTCATTCTGTTGTTCTTGTGCTGTAGGACATTCCATTAAACATGTCATGCAGTTGGGTAAAAAAAAACAACAACTTTTTCTATATATGTGGCAAAGTGACTTTAAAATCACAGAAAAGAAGCGTTAAGCCATCGGTGTAGAAAATTTATTTCCTGTATTTTCAGGCCAAACTTCAAGATCAAGATAAACTTTGGACCCCATATTTGTTACTCAACTTGTATTACACTTCTCACAAGTTGTCTCAAAAGTAAACCATGACACATGGCATTTGCTGCGCCAAAGGTATGGAGGAAGCCAAGAGACCATTCTACAGATTGCTATTTCTGTATGATAAAGATACAGAAATATATAGCAATCTTGTGACTAAAGGCCGCTTTACACACTACGACATCGCTCAAGCGATCTCGTTGGGGTCACGGATTTTGTGACACACATCCGGCCGCTTTAGCGATGTCGTTGCGTGTGACACCTATGAGCGATTTTCAATTGTCACAAAAACGTGCAAAATCGCTAATCGGTGACATGCCCCCCCCCATTCCAAATTATCGTTGCTGCTGCGTGTACGATGTAGTTTGTCGTTCCTGCGGCAGCACACATCGCTGTGTGTGACACCGCAGGAACGAGGAACCTTACCTTACCTGCGGCCGCCGGCAATGCAGAAGGAAGGAGGTGGGCGGGATGTTACATCCCGCTCATCTCCGCCCCTCCGCTTCTATTGGGCGCCCGCTTAGTGACGTAGCTGTGATGCCGAACCAACCGCCCCCTTAGAAAGGAGGTGGTTCGTCGGTCACAGCGACGTCGCTAGGCAGGTAAGTAGTGTAACAGGTCTGAGCGATGTTGTGTGCCACGGGAAGCGATTTGCCGTGTCGCACAACCGATGGGGGCGGGTACGCACGCTAGCGACATTGTTAACGATATTGCAGCGTGTAAAGTGGCCTTAACACACAAAGAACAAACAAAAATTTTTAAATAATTAAAAAACTAAATTTTTAAATAATTAAAAAACTAAATTTTGTAAGTTATTTCTGTCAAAAATACATTTAACACAAACAAGTAAAATTTTGTAGGCCACTATAATTATTTGTGTTTCATTACGGGGCCTTTGGATAGTTGCTAACTTTTAGTTTGGGAATAACTGTTTAATGACAGAGATATTTTCAGACATTGCGGTTGAAGTGAGCTTTTGCTGTGGTTGACCATGCAGTTTTTTTTAAGGGTGAAACAAATTAATTTTATATTCAGTATTTCAACTGTGTGAAATGCAGTCACATTGAAGAACGCCCTTTTACCTTCACCACAACTGCAGCATCTCAATACGTAGCAATTTTAGCTGTATATATTTTCCTAGGTAAAAGCAACCTATATGCAAGTTCCACTGAGCTATCTTTGCAAATGATATAAATGACATTGATTTAACATTTGTTTGTAAAACAAGTAATTTTAGTGTTAGTTTGGTGTCAGTGTTAGTTTAATCATATGATCATTTAGGAACCAGCATGAGCATTCACCTACAATAATGCGCTCTACTTGGGAGATTTATTTGTTTCTCTATTATTGATTGTGATGTCTTTGTTGTGATGCAACCTGAAAGCCGTTAATAGTTATATATGGAACAGTTACAGCTGTGTTTTATTGGAGTGATCTGCCCTGGCTTTGCCCTCTTTCCTTCCACAATTGATTTTTTTGTGAATTCTACACTTAATTTGCCAGGTTAAGCAACAACTAAATTTACTATCAAAGTTTTATTAATAAAACACATACCCAGACATCCCTGTTTCAAAAGTTGCTCTATAACAACACAACACACATTTGTTGAGTAGATTTATGAAAATATATCACATAACAAAATGGCTTTTTTTTAGTATTTAACACTTCTTGCACAATGTCAAACAATACTGTGGAAACGTTGTATGCAGGTGTGGGAAAAACTGCTGGAAAGTAAGAATACATACAAAAAATAAAAGTGAATTAACAAGATACTAAGTGAATGAATATTGCCTTTGCCTTCAAGACAGCATCAACTCGATTAAGTCAAGGATCTCAAACACACGGCCCACGGGCTGCATGCGGCCCCTTATGCTTCTTCTTGCAGCCCATGAGCCCATGGATCCTGTGACAATCACAACCAGAAGTAAATGGCACTTCTGTGCAGATGGTAATAAATGTAGGGGTGCGCTTCAGGTTCCAAGGCCTTTTGTCAATAGAAGAATACAAGGCACTCCCAAGATTGGCTGCAACGTGTGATTTATTTAATGTGCATAACAACAGCAGAACATTTTCGGTCCGTAGACCTTCCTCAGTAAGCATATTCGTGAAGAGGAGTTCAGCGTGGGTGATTAGCGCGGTGTCCACTGCCGCATGGAGAAATAAATCACACGTTGCAGCCAATCTTGGGAGTGCCTTGTATTCTTCCTCTGACAATCCCAGCCGGTGTTAGGGGCCACAGCATTGAGCGCTTTATTTCACTTGAATGAACTGCAGGCACCACACAGAGCCCTCTGTAGAACTATACCTAAGGTAGACGCTAGCCAATCACAGCAGACCAGCAGCTGACGTAGTGATAGGACGTCAAGCACTGGACTCTGATTGGCCAGCGGTTGCTATTAGTTTAGGGGTGCAGAGAGCTCTGCGTGGCATCAGCAGTTAATTCATATGAAACAAAGCACTGACTACTGAGCCCGTGGCATCAGCCGCATTTGTCATGGGGTCAGCGGTCTGCAAGAAGCATGGAAGAGTACACTCAGGGAACGGTGGACAGGTGAGAACAATCTTTTTTATTTTTTATGTGTATATAAAGAAGGGCATATAAGGGGAAATTACTACAGGATGGGGCACGGATGGGCACATTACTACAAGATCGAACCAGGATATGCATATTACTACAAAATGGGAACAGGATATGCACATTAATACAAGATGGGGACAAGGATGGGCACTTTACTACAGGATGGGGATCAGAATGGGCACAATACTACAGGATGGGGACCAGAATGGGCACAATACTACATATAAATAATAACACTAAAGTGTACTATAATATACTAGAGTATAATATTCTAGTATAGTGTGTACTGATCAAGAAACATATGAGAGCAGAATGCAGTGAACAGGCAGAGCACAACAATGTGTGAAGATGGTAAATATCTCATATCTAAACCTATTTATTAGGTCAACTCTTTAGTATTTTATAGTACACTTCGCTGATATTAGTTATATGGATATATATTTTACATCACTTCACATTTCACTCAGTTCATCTATACCCAATTTTGGGAACATACCTTTTCATAACCATTAATCTATCATACCTGTGGCCATTACTCCTCATTCAGGATCATTACCATCTAGTGCTGAGTTCTTTGTATCCAGTATATACTTTGTTAGATTGCCCATTGTGATATACTGTACACATATACACTGGCCATCATTGTGTGCTATAATTCTTGTTTATATCTCATGTATTTATCTCATACTTTATTGGTATAGCATATATTGGCTATATTTATTACCTTGCACTTTACTGAGGTTTCTTATACCCTTTGTTTTGGGGATTATTCCTCTATAGCCATATACATATAATACATACTGTATTTTTTGGATTATAAGGCGCACTTTTCCTCCCAAAAATTTGGGAGGAAAGTAGGGGGTGCGTCTTATAATCTGAATGTAGCTTACCGGCATGGTGGAGAGTAGTTGCAAGAGGCCAGGGGAATGCTACAGCTCTGCAGGGGCTGCAGCAGATAGTTCGGGGTTTGCGCCGGATAGTACAGGGTCTGCGGCGGATGGTGCGGGGTCTCCGGCGGCTGCTGCTGGGGTGGCTGTGCAGTGTCTGCAGTAGCTGTGCATAGTCTGCGCGGGGTCTCCGTTGGATGGGGCTTGCTCTGCTGTGCGGGGTCTCCGGCGGCTGGACTGGCGTTGTGGGTTGGGCAGTGAGGACTTCAAATAATACCGCCCAGAGTTGGCACATGTGGAGATGGAGCTCTTGGCTCAAGCTATCATCTGCACAGGCGCTGCCTCCAGCCCATTGATCTCCCTCCAGCAGACGTCAGGGAAATGGCGCCTGGAGGTGATGCTTGCGCAGCTGAGATCTCGGCTTGCCATTGAGCCTAGAGCTCAATCTGTAGTGACTTCGGGAACAATTTCTTTGAAGCCCTCACAACCTGCAGCCGCTGCCGCCACAGCAGCTGCCCCAGCACGGTAACCCAAGCCTCCGCTGTAGCCCGAGCTTCCACCGCAACCCAAGCCTCCGGCGCAGCCCCACTCTCTGCTGCAGCTCCAGCCTCTGCACCAGCACAGCCTACAGTTTCTGGGACACCCACCGCCCCTTCCTCCTGTGACTCCTCCACCACCGCTACTGCCCCCTCTGGTAAGACACCATCGGGTTACAAGACAGACCCCTTTTTTGCTCTGAATTCGGGTGCGTCTTATAATCCGGTGCATCCAATAAAAATACAGTATATATGCTTTTTGTGGTGTACCATTTTTGAGATATTTTCATATTGTCCCTTTCCTTGTCCCCTTACTGTGCCGTCCTTGTGGTGCTTGTTTGCACTGATTTAATTACTTTTTACCTTGTCTTTTTATATTCTATTTATTAATAAACTTTATACATTTTAGATTTTGTATTGCTTATTTTTTTCTATGGGGTAAATAGGATGGTAAAGCACTAGACTTTTCAATTAAAACTAGAGCAGCCAATTATATGGTGTGCATAAAATCTTTAACCACTGGTCATTTCTGAGAACGATTTTAATTTGGTATGGAGGCAGAGGAAACCAGAAAATACTTTTTTTTTGCTAAACCAATAACATTGTACATCTCACCCCAACACAAACTTCTAACTAGATTTTTAGTCAGCCACACCTTTCCCAATAGCTTCAAAGGAGCAGACATTCTAAAAGCGTTGAAAGCCTTCATTGCAGTCCCAATGGGACATTGGGGATAGATGTGTTGAAAGATCCAGAACCAAGTTGTGTGATATAAGCCATGAGTGCATTTCCTGACATACTGTCCTGTACAATGAAGAAGAGCTGACATACATACCCGACAGTTTCTGGGCTAAGGGGAAAGAAGATATCAGCAGGCTTCTCGTGGATAGAGTGGAACTGAAAATGGGCATCAAACCACCTCAATGAAGAAAAATCAAAAAAGCCAGCTTTTGTTTTTTCTTCGTTGTATTGGTTGGTGGCTGACCTCCACCTTGCCGTGCACCTCAATTTGGTTTGTTTTTTCCACCTTTCTTGATTTTGGCTTTTGGTGGATGTTCACATTCAGCCATCAAGCCCTGTCCACAGGCTATTTATTTCTAGCAGCATTTGCTTGGGCCTGTACAGCCCAAAGCCATGATTCAGTCATGGGTACGGGATTGAAAAGCACCAGGTAAGTGCTGCTATAAACAGTTCTACTTTTTCATATGTGAGGCCGTATGGCACATTTTAAATAAAAATATTTTAGAGTAGGACTGCCCCAAAGAGATTTGCCGTGACGTGCATGGTAGATTAATAAATTGCAAATTTTTTGACAAAAATCCCAAATTTTAAAATAGTACAGTTTGGAATTTTTTAGTGCAGTGCACATCTTATAATACATGCCATTTCTGAGATAAGCTAGCTTTTTTGTTTTTTCTTCATCAAACCACCTCGCCTTCCCCAATACATCCTCTCCCCACCAGAGGAGTTTTCCATAAGTGTCCAGATCACTCAGCTGCTTCAGGCTGGAGCCTTGGGCCCTGTGATGTCTCCCTGTAATTCGCTCCTTTACCCAGTCCAGAAGATCACTCCAGACCAGTCTGGCACTTATAGGATGATCCATGATTTGAGGGAAAAGGACAAAGCAACATAATCAATCACTTCCATTGTACCGAACCCGCACACCGTTTTGGCACAAATCCAAGCAGATACGTGAGTGTACATTGTTATTGATTTGGTAAATGCTTTTTTATACGTACCCCTGCATGCAGATTGTCAATACCTTTCTGCTTAAATTTTTCAGGGCAAACAATATACTTGGATTGTGTTACCACAAGGTGCCCAAATTTCTCCACAATGTGCGGATGCTAGTGTGTTGTGATTTATAGGTTTAGAAGAGGTAAAACCCATGGATAAAGGCGGAGACAGCATGGACAATTATTATTTACTAGAAGGTGGCCCGATTCTACGCATCGGGTATTCTAGAATTTACGTATTGTGTAGTTCATGTATGATTTTTGTTATATATATAGATGTTGTTGTGTGTACTTACCAAGTGTTTGTGTAGGGGCTGTACATGTTCTGGGTGTTGTCTGGGTGTGGCGGGGGGTGAGAGCGGTGTTGTATGTGTGTTGCGTGTGTTGCGTTGTTTGTGGAGCGCTGTGTGTCTGTAGCGTTGTGTGTGTGTGTTGCGCGGTTTGTGTGGGTGTGGTGTGTTTTGGGGGGAGGTATGTTTTGTGCAATGTGTGTGTTGTGCGGTATGTTTGTATATTTATGTATGCCGCAGTGTTTGTGTGTTGGGTGTTGTGTGTGTGCAGCGTTGTCTGTGTGTGTGGGTGTCTGTGTAGGGCGGTGTTTGTGGTTCCCAGTGTGTGTGTGTTGTGCAGTGCGTGTGCATGTGTGTGTGTGTGTGTTGGGGAGAGGTGTGCACCTCCCATCGTGCTCCATCCCCCATGCTGTGCAACCCCCATCGTGCTCCATCCCCCATGCTGCGCACTCCCCATCGTGCTCCATCCGCCATGCTGCGCACTCCCAAACGTGCTCCATCCGCCATGCTGCGCACTCCCAAACGTGGTCCATCCGCCATGCTGCGTACTCCTCATCGTTCTGCATCCCCCATGCTGCGCACTCCCAAACGTGCTCCATCCGCCATGCTGCGCACTCCCAAACGTGCTCCATCCGCCATGCTGCGCACTCCCCATCGTGCTCCATCCGCCATGCTGCGCACTCCCAAACGTGGTCCATCCGCCATGCTGCGCACTCCCAAACGTGCTCCATCCGCCATGCTGCGCACTCCCAAACGTGCTCCATCCGCCATGCTGCGCACCCCCCATCGTGCTCTATCCGCCATGCTGCGCACTCCCAAACGTGCTCCATCCGCCATGCTGCGCACTCCCAAACGTGCTCCATCCGCCATGCTGCGCCCTCCCAAACGTGCTCCATCTGCCATGCTGCGCACTCCCAAACGTGCTCCATCCGCCATGCTGCGCACTCCCAAACGTGCTCCATCTGCCATGCTGCGCACTCCCAAACGTGCTCCATCCGCCATGCTGCGCACTCCCAAACATAGTCCATCCGCCATGCTGCGCACTCCCAAACGTGCTCCATCCGCCATGCTGCGCACTCCACAACGTGCTCCATCCGCCATACTGCGCACTCCCAAACGTGCTCCATCCGCCATGCTGCGCACTCCCCATCGTGCACCATCCGCCATGCTGCGCACTCCCAAACGTGCTCCATCCGCCATGCTGCGCACTCCCAAACGTGCTCCATCCGCCATGCTGCGCACTCCCAAACGTGCTCCATCCGCCATGCTGCGCACTCCCAAACGTGCTCCATCCGCCATGCTGCTCACTCCCAAACGTGGTCCATCCGCCATGCTGCGCACTCCCAAACGTGGTCCATTCGCCATGCTGCGCACTCCCAAACATGCTCCATCCACCATGCTACGCACTCCCAAACGTGCTCCATCCGCCATGCTGCGCACTCCCAAACGTGCTCCATCCACCATGCTGCGCACTTCCAAACGTGGTCCATCCGCCATGCTGCGCACTCCCAAACGTGCTCCATCCCCCATGCTGCGCACTCCCCATCGTGCTCCATCACCCATGCTGCGCACCCCCCATCGTGCTCCATCCCCCATGCTGCGCACCCCCCATCGTGCTCCATCCCCCATGCTGCACCAGCATCAGCCTCTCTGCCCGCAGCATCAGCCTCTCTGCCCGCAGCATCAGCCTCTCTGCCCGCAGCATCAGCCTCTCTCCTCCCAGCCTACCCCAGCCTCAGCCTCCCCCAGCATCAGCCTCTCTTCTCTCAGCCTCCCCCTCCCAGCCTTCCCCAGGATCAGCCTCTCTCCTCCCAGCATCAGCCTCTCTCCTCCCAGCCTACCCCAGCCTCAGCCTCCCCCAGCATCAGCCTCTCTTCTCTCAGCCTCCCCTTCCCAGCCTTCCCCAGGATCAGCCTCTCTCCTCCAGCCTCCTCCAGCACGCCGTGCTCCTCTGCCGACACAGATCCGATCACACACACACACACCCGATCGCATACACTCACACACACCCGATCGCATACACTCACACACACCCGATCGCATACACTCACGCACACACACATTGACGATATTGCACACACGCGCTCACACTCACAACATCCGGAGATACCACATGCTTCTGGCCATGTGATCCTCTGTCAGGTCCTGGAAGTTCACTGCACAGTATCGCCACCGAGAAGCAAGCGATATCCCAGGATGTTGTGAGTGTGTGGATGCGATGTGATGTGTGTGTGAGGTGTGTGTGAGAGTGAGTGTGATCTGATGTGTGTGTGTGTGCGTGCGTGTGTGTATGTTCCGCCGCTGCAGGACCTTGATGCGCTGGTAACTATGCTACCATGGTTACCAGCGTATCCCGTCCCCCGCTCACACGGGAGCCCACACCAGCATACGGCGGCAACCCCAGCAATACGAGGGTATGTGTCAGCTGGGTTGGCGGCGTACGCTGATGTGGGCTCCCGGGGGTACAGTACTCACCTGGGAGTCGTGGCTCCGTGTCGGTCGGTTCGGGGAATGCGTGCGGGGGGCGGGGCCAGAGCGAGCCTGCATTGCGTGAGGGGGGCGGGGCGTGGGCAAGTTTCCTGGGCGAGCGGCCAATCCGTGCGGGGGGCGGGGCCATGGCGAGCCCAGCGGCCAATCAGCTTTGTGTCACCGTAAGGACACAATTTTGGAGCAAGACAGACAGACAGACAGACAGACAGAATAAGGCAATTATATATATATAGATAAAGAGGGGAGCCAGATGGATATTTAGAGCATAAGCAATGGAGCCCTTAGGTTTAAATGATAAAAACAACTTTTTTTATTTCCTCTAAACCTGTTATTTTGATCCTTCTAGCTATGGTTTTAAGAATTTTAATTGGTTTTATATGGTGCATTATGTATCCTGATAACTAGTTCATGCACCATATTCTTGTTATACTTAGAAAAATGATGTACCAATCGTGGATAGGTATAGCATGAAACCGAGTATATAATTTTCTCTTCAGACCTGTAGAAGCACGCAGAGGTGTGAAATGGCCATCGTTTGAGCGATTGCACCCATTGCATCCTTCTTTCTCCCAGTTGTTCTCTCTAATATAAGAATTGCTTTTAAGAATGTTCTAATAAAGTAACCATTTTACCTTGGAGACGAGTGCCACTGATTTTCTTCACAAATGGGCTGGAATTTTGTTCTTCATGATTGAACATGCCATTATGTCTAATTTCCCTAATTATGAGGTTCCTTACAACCTCTATTGTGCTGATTACCAAGGTTTTGCATTGGTAGTTTTCATTCAAACTCATGGTTCCCATCAACTCCTTAGTAGTAAAGCAAGCTTTCCACACACCTTACCACCGACAGAGCAGTGGGAAGGTGAAACGGTTCAATGGAACATTGGAGCTGAAGATACAGAAAGCAAAGGTAGATACAGGGAAGTCCTGGACAGAGTGCTTCCACTTGTCTTGTTTCCCATAAGACATACCCCAAATAGGAAGGCAGGATTGACTCCCTTTGAAATAATTTTCGGAAGAACAGGAAACAGGATTGTATTTTCCTCAGGTTCTTACTTTGAAGTATGATGACTTGTTCTGTTATGTGCAAAGTTTACAAAATAAGCTAACATCTGCACAAGCAGATCTTGTGCTCCACTCGAGAACCAAACAGTCTAGAAAGATCTAAAGCCTGAAGATCTGGTTATGGTATAAAGGCATGTCAGAAAATCCCTGAAGCCCAGATAGGAAGGTCCATACAAAGCCCATTTCCGAGAAGTTAGAAGTTAGAAGAAAGAGCCAATTGGATTCACGCCAATCACTGTAAAAAAGACATATCCTTTAAAAATAAATTATTTATCCTTTTTGATAAGACGTATAGGTGGACCACAGGTCAACTGGTGTTGGAGGTGTCAAAATAATCAGACTTGCTATGAAGAGGCATACGTTAATCCGCCAAAAGGGGATGCATTAACTATTTCCCTAGAACTGGATGTAAGTTTAATTTTGTGTACCAATTCTTTGGAAATTCATAGTAGAAACAAATTGCAATTTCTCTCCGGACATATCTAAGTTACAAAATGTATTAAATATGAATAATCATATAAAAGAACATATAAATGATTATAATTTCACTTTACAAGAAGCTTTTGTTTCAGATGGGGGTCGGGCCGCTGCAGGGGCTGCTCGGATCAGGGTTCGTTTCTGTGGCTCAAGTAGTAGCCGGACCCCGGCTCGTACAGCCGTCCGTCCTCACAACCATAGGAAAGGGGGGTATTTACCGGGGATAGAGTTTTTGTCAGTGACGCCACCTGTGGATTGCGGTGAGAGTTGGTAGCACCGCCGCTGCCTGATGATGGGACGCCTGGGTCTGATTGAGTAGGGCAGCAGGATGGAATCTCCTCCACGGGTAGGGGAGGCGTAGTCCCGGGGCCCAGGGTGTACGGGAGCAATGGCTGCAAAGACTGACATGCAGGGTTGGACCGGGAATGAATGGTGTACTCACAGTTCCAAAGTCCAGTGGTAAACCAAATTGCCAGTGACTGGTCGCCTCCGGCGGGTGTATTCGGGTCCCACACCCGGGTGTAGAAAACAGGGGTCCCTTCCTCCTGCACTCAGTGTTTGTGTCTTCAATGGGACAACTCCGCTTGGAACGGGGAAGTCCACTCCCGGTATTTTGTACGTTGGGAGCTGTGGCCCGCGAAATCTGACCCTTGGGATCTCTGTGGGTTCTGACGGACACCCTATCCCCCACGTTGGGCTTACGTTTCTCTCTCTCTGGGCTTACTGTGGAACAAGGCCTGAAACCTTGTCCCCGGCTGGTTAATTAACAAGGGGCTTTCAACCTTCCTCGTCCTAGGGTCCAGGCACCCCGACTGTGCACGGCCTCTGGGCCGGATTCCCTCTGTCAGCACCGGCGGGCTACAACCCTGCCCAAGTCCACTTAAGGTCTCTCGCGACTGGATCTCCGTCGCCTGTGGTCCTGCTTGCTATCTGCCACCTAGTCCGGTAGTCCAGGGGCCCCTACCCCTGACTCCGCTGTCACCTCACACTCCTCTCACTTCAGCTGTCAGAACTTGTCTCTCATGTTCCCTCCCAGAAGACCTCAGGACCCCTAGGTGGGCGCTCCCATCCACCTGGTCGAGCCCACTGGTGTTTCCCTAATGTCATGGGGGGTGACTAGGCTTTACTGGCTGGTGTTGTGCACCCGTGTGTGGATTTTTGGGTTGACTGTCAAGGAAGATGGGGTATTGTACCTGAGTGATTTGTACAACCTCTGTGACTACCTGGATTTTCCAGGGCGTCACAACTTCATAGATGCAGTTTTTCTTAAAGATAATCTAGTAAATTTGTCTTCACCTATAAGTCACTTTACTGAATATCCCTGGTATGATATTTTTATGGGAATAAGCCCTTCAGGAACTCAGATAGTCAATTACCTTTCTCATCCTCTAGTAGTGATGTTTGTATGTTTTGTTTTTTTTTATCATACTTCTAAATCTGTTATTCTTTTGTAAGATAAAGGCTGCATTTTCAGGAAGACCCCTTCTGAGGGAAGAAAGAATCTTATGAGTTCAAAGAAGATCGAAATAACCTGAGGTCCAGAATCTGATGAAGAGTTAATATGTCTGGCAGGAAGGGTTTAGCCTTTGGAGTATGGCCACAGGAACATATCTGTTCTTTTGAGTAAGAAAAGGAAGGAATTGTGGGAGATCAGAAATCATTTTGACTTCGCTGTGTCCATTTAATGTTCAAATCCACCTCGTGGCACCTCTGCACTAAAACTCACCTATGCTTTTTCCAATTGCTCTTAAATTTGTGAGGGACTGAGATGTATCTCAAAACCCAAACTCATCTTGGTGTAGTCGCAACAATAGAAAACATGTTGTACTGAAGTCCATGTTGTGATGTTGGGATGTGGGACACTTACTCAGCCTTCTTCACATACACAGCCGACTGAGTGCCATACGCTACATTGACACTAGCCAGTGTCAGGTTGACAGGTCCGGTATTCAGTTGCCCTTCTAGGGATACTTCGGCAAAGCTGACCTCAGAGTCGCTGCTCGGATGCCTGGTTTGCAACCACATTGCAGCTGCCTCCTCCTCACTAGGTTGTGTATTTTGTACTCACAGCACCTTTTGGTACGCTCCCTCGGCCATGGTGTACAGCCACAGCGTACCACCCACCGGATCCACCTTCCTTTATGAAGCAGACTCGGTAACCCCAGGTCAGGGCAGGACCTTCACAGGTGGAGCCGGTGTTTACATACACCTGTGCTCCCATCCCATCCTCCCAGATGAAAATGTAGTCACGCTTATGGTCCAGGTAGTGGATTACCCCATGAGTGACATGACTGCCTACTGTGCCACCACCAGGCCACACCAACTGGCCTTGTCTCCTATCCTTCCTCTCTTTCTTCTTTTCTATACCATGGCACACCTGTCATACTTCGACCAAATGAAAGGTCGGGAGTCTCTCGTCCCTCAGGACATTTGGCACAAGTTTAGCCTTTGAGGCCAGAGGCCCGCTCTTGTCACTTTTGATAGCAGGATTCTCCCTCTCATCTGGTTTAGTATCTGGAGCTTTTTGCTGGTCCATTCTCCTTAACTTCAAACTTCTAAAAAGACGCAAGCACCATTAGTCAGGATGACCCCTTGGTACAGGCCTCACACTCCAGAATGGGCTTCCTTGGTTCATCTGCCCTTTTCTTCAGAGCCGCTGCCCATTCTTCAGCAATATTTTTAGATGGGCGTCATTTGGCTGTCAGGGCCGATTTTTGTGCCCTTTTCTTCACCCCTAAGTGAATTGGCCAAGGGTGGCATCCTCTTTTTGGGGGCAGTTTACTGATGGTTCTTTATTTATTTTGTCTTCAAGGTTGCAGGTCGTGACCTCTTCTTCACCCCTGAATAAACATACCCAGGGTGATTCTCGGGGCATTTGTTCCTCTCAGATTTGCGAGCCTTCGGATGACTTTTCTTAATTTTTTCTCATAGAAACTCTGGCTCATGTCTGCCATGTCTGTCGCTATAGTGATGGTCCAGAGTTGTAGAGTTGTTCTTACGGTCTTACAGGTGTTGTCCCCACAGTCCATCTTGACTGTTGGTATAAGGGACGACTCGGCTCACAGTGCCACTTGAAGCAGAGAGCCCTAACCCGACAGACGATCACCGTCTCCCATGCTCCTGTAATTGTGTGTGTCCGTGTTGTGCACCCGATGGTATGTAGGACACATAATAATGTCCACGGTGATCTTCAGCTCGGATTCCGATCCTCTTCGCCAACGTGGAGGGTAACACAATTACACACAAGTCCTTTTTATGAACAACTCAGGAACTGACTTTATAGTGGTACACCTGATTTTTCTTACTTCGGACAGACAGGTCTTCTTGTGCTGTGCCATTCTCTCTGGGGGTAACTAACTTTCTACCCTTGCTCTGGGTTTCTGGCTTCTGGTGCTTGTTTCTAATACTGGTTTCCTCCCCTTATTCTTTCCTGGTGGCTACCATGCCTCACTAAGACCCTCGGATGAAGCACTAGCCTCTGGCTAGTTCAAGGTACTGTCAGGGGTCTCCATACCCCAAAATCCCACCGTACTCCAGAAATCCTCTAGCCGCCTGAAGTGAGAGGTCTTGGCACTAAGGCTGGAATCACTCTTGCGAGTGTGAAATCAGACCGAGTCTCATGCTAGAAAGTAGCATGAGCTCTGTCCGAGTGTTGATCCATGTACAATGCAACAGCAATGCGATTCTGTGATTTTTCTCATGATTGTAGTCCATGTGCAATCCGTGTGGGATCCGTATGGGATCCGTTTTTATTAGACTCTTAAAACCATTCTCCCTGCAAGTGGCAGTTGTGTATCGCCCTCCAGGCTCCTCCCACCAGTTCCTTGATCATTTTGCCACTTGGCTTCCACACTTTTTATCCTGTGACCTTCCCACTCTCATCATGGGGGATTTCAACATCCCTATTGACGAGCCACTCTCACCATTTGCCACCCATTTTCTTTCTCCAACCTCATCCTTTGGCCTCTCACAGCTCACTAAGTCTCCTACACAGGAGGATGGGAATACGCTGGACCTGGTCTACTCCCGCCTCTGCACTCTTCATGACTTCACCAATTCCCCTCTCCCACTCTCTGACCACAACCTTCTCTCCTTTTCCATCACAAACTGTCTTCAAACCTGGGACGCCCCCACAGAAATCTAAGCGCCATCACTACCCAGCTGTAATGAACAATTTGCAGTCATCCTTGGCTCCCATCTCCTCCCTCTCCTGCGCAGACTCTGCAGTGTCACATTATAATAAGACATTGCAGAGTGCCCTGGATGAAACTGCACCAGCTACATGCAGAAAAAACTACACAGGCAGCAGCAGCCCTGGCACACGCTTCAAACATGTTTCCTACAGCGTTGTTCTAGGTGTGCTGAGCATCTGTGGAGAAAATTCTCCTCAGCTGAAGACTTCATCCACTATAAGTTCATGCTCAAAACTAACAACTCTGCTCTCCATCTGGCTAAACAAGTATACTTTACCACTCTCATCACTTCATTGGCCAACAATCCTAAACGACTCTTTGAAACCTTCCACTCCCTCCTGAGCCCTAAAGCACAGACCCCAGTCACCAACTTAAGCTCTGATGATCTGGCCACTTTCTTCTTACAAAAGATCAGCGACATCCGCAAAGAAATCTTTGAAAAATCCCCTCAGAGCCTGAATCCCCTCCTCTTCCGCACCTCAAGCTCGCTATCAATATTCGAGCCTGTCACAGAAGAAGTGACGCGTCTCCTTGCCTCTTCCTGCCCAAAAACATGCACCAGTGACCCTCTTCCCTCACATCTCCTTCAGTCTCTCTCCCCAGCTGTCACTACCTATCTAACCAAAATGTTTAACCTCTCTCTTTCATCAGGTATCTTTCCTTCATCATTTAAACATGCCATCATAACCCCTCTACTTAAATACCTTCCCTCAATCAGAACTGTGCTGCTAACTTCAGACCAGTCTCTAACCTTCCCTTTATCACTAAGCTCCTGGAACGCTTGGTCCACTCTCGGCTAATCCGATATTTACTGTATCTGAAAACTCACTTCTTGATTCCTGTCAATCTGGTTTCCGCTCTTTACACTCCACCGAAACGGCCCTCACCAAAGTCTCAAATGATCTATTAACAGCAAAATCTAAAGGCCACTATTCCCTATTGTTTCTCTTGGATCTCTCAGCTGCTTTTGACACCGTGGATCACCAACTTCTGCTCACCATGCTCCGCTCTATTGGCCTCAAGGACACCGCTCTTGCCTGGTTCTCCTCCTCCTATCTCTCCGACCGCTCCTTCACTGTTTCCTTTGCTGGCTCTTACTCCACTCCTCTCCCCCTCACCTTCGGGGTTCCTCAAGGCTCAGTCTTGGGCCCTCTCCTTTTCTCTCTATACACTGCCCCTATTGGAAAAACCATCAGCAGATTTGGTTTCCAATACCATTTCTGTGCTGATGACACCCAATTATATACATTATCTCCAATCATCACACCTGCTTTGTTACAAAAGACCAGAGATTGTCTGTCTGCTGTCTCTCAAAGCATGTCCTCCCTCTATCTGAAATTGAATCTCTCCAAAACTGAGTTTCTTGTGTTTTCTCCCTTTACCAACCAATCTACACCCGACATCTCAATTACCTTCGATGATTTAATCATTATTCCCAAGCAGCATGCTCGCTGTCTTGGTGTCATATTTGACTCAGAACTCTCCTTCATTCCCCATATACAATCACTCACTCGCACATGTCACCTACATCTCAAAAACATCTCCAGAATCCGACCATTTCTTACTTTCGAAACTGCAAAAACCCTTACTGTCGCTCTTATTCATTCCCGCCTGGATTACTGCAGCTCTTTATTGATTGGTTTCCCTCGGACCAAACTCTCCCCTCTCCAATCCATCTTGAATGCAGCCGCCAGGGTCATATTCCTGTCCAGCCGCTTCACTGATGCCTCCACCTTGTGCCAGTCCCTACACTGGCTACCTATCAGCTACAGAATACAATTTGTATGAATCAGCTCACCGTATAAGGCTCAATCCCGATTCCGTCCTGGAGCACGGACAGGCACTGCCACAGCCCAATGAAATGCAGAAAAAGAGGATGTCCAGCTCTTTAGGCAAAGAATCACGTCTTTATTTCATCATGCAGACACAAAGAATGACATGACCAGCACTACGCGTTTCAGGTGAAAACACTCACCCTTAATCATGATGATTAAGGGTAAGTGTTTTCACCTGAAACGCGTAGTGCTGGTCATGTCATTCTTTGTGTCTGCATGATGAAATAAAGACGTGATTCTTTGCCTGAAGAGCTTGACATCCTCTTTTTCTACAGAATACAATACAAACTCATATCCCTTACCCACAAAGCTCTCCACAGCTCTGCACCACCATATATCTCATCCTTCATCTCGGTCTATCATCCTACCCGCCCCCTTCGTTCTGCAAATGATCTTAGACTAACATCCTCCATAATACGATCCTCACACCTCCGTCTCCAAGACTTTTCTTGTGCTGCGCCAGTTTTCTGGAATGCACTACCCCAAAGAATGCGACTAATATCCAGCCCCCAAGTTTTTAAGCGTACATTAAAAACACATCTCTTCAGACAAGCTTATCATAATAACTTACTAACCTAACTCTCCCCTGTCCTAAACTTCTAAATGCTACTCATAACGTTCTCTCTCCTATGTCTGTCATCACATCCTACATACAACCAATAGCACGTAAGGGCACCCAAAAGATTACTGTCTAAAGACCTGATCATTCATCTTTATATGTAACCAATAAACTAGCATAGCGATGGCCGGCCAGATCTACAAGTGTGCTTCACCTCTTGTGTCCCCCTTCTTCCCCATAAAATAAATAGATTGTAAGCTTTCGAGCAGGGCCCTCATTCCTACTGTAGCTGTTGAATTATGTACTATTTTGTTTTGTATTTGTCTATACAACCCCCCACCGGATTGTAAGGTGCTGCGGAATATGTTGGCGCTATATAAATAAACTTTATTATTATTATTCTTAGCAACTATGTCATCTGCCATTCAGCTCTGCTACATGGCCACTGACAGCAGACACAGACAAAGCCATGTACCAGAGCTGAATGGCCGCTGACAGCAGACACAGACAGAGCCATGGGATTAGAATGAAGTCGGATGAACTTCACCCGACTTCATTGTCATCCCGCGGCTCTGTCTGTGTGTCATGGCCTGATTTTCGGACACCGGTGAAGGTCTCACTGGTGACCGCAAATCCCCTGAGTGACAGTGATCTGCGTGATCAGCGGTGCCATCACTGAGGTTACCCGCGGCCACAGCTGCAGTCCTCCAGCTGAGATCTGTGGCCGTGGGTAACCTCAGAGACGTCATCGCTGATAGCGCGACTCACTTCAGTTGCTGCGGGGAGCTCACAGAGAGTGGTCGTGGTCTGTGGCCGCTCTCTGTCAGCTTCTGATGTAGCAAAGCTAAGAGCGTTGTGGGACCTCTGTGGATTACGTCGGACCTGGAGGGGTATTTGGGGACTTGAATAAAGTGGTGAAAGAGGGTGGGGTTTTTTTGTCATTTATTTCAAATAAAGGATTTTCGGGTGTATGTGTTTATTTTCTTTAACTTATAGGTTAATCATGGAAGGTATCTCGGGGAGACGCCTGCCATGATTAACCTAGGACTTAATGGCAGCTATGGGCTGCTGCCATTAACTCCTTATTACCCTGATTGCCACCGCACCAGGGCAATTCGGGATGAGCCGGGTACAGTCCCGGGACTATCACATCTAATTGAAGCGGCAATTCTGGGCGGCTGCTGACTGATATTGTTAGGGTGGGGGGCTCGCCATAACGTGGCGCTCCCCATCCTAACAATATCAGCCTCCTGCCAGATGGCTTTACCCTGGCTGGTATCAAAATTGGGGGGAACCGCACGCCGTTTTTTTAATAATTTATTTATTTAATTTACTGCATGATATAGACCCGCCCACCAACAGCTGTGATTGGTTGCAGTGAGACAGCTGTCACTCAACGTGGGGGCGTGTCTGACTGCAACCAATCATAGGCGCCGGTGGGTGGGAAAAGCAGGGAATACCAGATTGAATAATGAGCGTCCGGCTTTTTCAAAGGAGGAAAAGCCGCCGGAGCTTTGTGACAGCCGTGCCACGCCGGTGATCCAGGATCAGTGAGTATGAGAAAAGGGGGGGGAAAGATAGACTGACAGAGAAAGGGACAGACAGAGAGAGAGAGAGACCGACTGACAGTGATAGAGATTGACCGCCATCGACAGACCTCACTCATTTCCAGTGTTTTCTGCAACATGAGATAAATGTATTTAGAAAAACACATGTCAGTAGGATGATGTGTGTGTTGTCCGTTTGACATCCGTTTTTTTTCACGCACCCATAGACTTTCATTGGAGTGATTCGCACGTGAAACTTACCAAAACGCAGCATGCTGCGATTTTTTTCTCAGTCCGATTTGGACTGACAAAAAAATAGCAGATCGGAGCTGCCTCATTGATTAACATTGGTCTGAGTGCAATGCGAGATTTTCTCGCATTACACTCGTGCGAGTTAATCGCAAGTGTGACATCAGCCTAAAGAGGGTACCTCCCGTCCTCTCAGTAGGATATTTGTAGCTTCACTGCCTAACTTTTCCCTGTCTCCTCTTGCTAAACTCCTTGCTCCACCCACCTCAGCTCCGTCTCCCTGGAAACCACTGATCTCTCTGCACCTGTCCTACACTAATCTGAGTGATTTGCTAACTACTCCTATCATCCCACTCAAGCATGTTTGTTTCCCTAGTTGCCTATGATAAATATCCTATCTAAAATCCTTACATAATGATTATTAACTGCATTTCTATCACATTAATACTCTATGTATCTTACCTGTTAGTCCTTTTCTATAATGCTCCTGGCTGACATGGCACAAGGAGCCAATCTCTATTTACATTACACATTGTTTGCATTAAAATATACACATGAGACATACATACACATGGGGAATATGCTTACATATTGGGGGTATTTCAAAAGACTGACCCGCACATCCTACAAGTGTGTATAGGTGCCAGCTGAAAAAAACTAACAAATACAAAATGGATACAGCCACACACTAAATGCCATCAATGTATAAGGGAACTCTGGTACTGCAATACTGCTACATGAAAAAATGAGATTTTTAGTTTATGAATTGGCCAAAGCATGTAAGCCCGGAAACCAACGGCAAGGTAAATCTCAATATTCCGGGTCCCTAACTAAAATACCACTATCTAGGTTAAAAACATCCATGTCTGGGCAGCTAGACTAAAAATCTAACTTGAAATGCCACTATCTGGACTAACCTCCATGTCTGGGCAGCTAGGACTCCTGGTATAAGGATTGTGAACACAGCCTGGTTTATAGGGCAGAATGCTCAGTCAGAAAAAAACTCACTGCAAATATTTCAAAAGACTGACCCGCACATCCTACAAGTGTGTATAGGTGCCAGCTGAAAAAACCTAGCAAATACAAAATGGATACAGCCGCACACTAAATGCCATCAATGTATAAGGGAACTCTGGTATTGCATTACTGCTATATGAAAAAATGAGATTTTTAGTTTATGAATTGGCCAATGCATGTAAGCCCGGAACCAACGGCAAGGTAAATCTCAATATTCCGGGTCCCTAACTAAAATGCCACTATCTAGGTTAAAAACATCCTTGTCTGGGCAGCTAGTCTAAACATCTAACTTGAAATGCCACTATCTGGACTAACCTCCATGTCTGGGCAGCTAGGACTCCTGGTATAAGGATTATGAACACAGCCTGGTTTATAGAGCGGAGTGCTCAGTCAGAAAAAAACTCACTGCAAATATTTCAAAAGACTGACCCGCACATCCTACAAGTGTGTATAGGTGCCAGCTGAAAAAACCTAGCAAATACAAAATGTATACAGCCGCACACTAAATGCCATCAATGTATAAGGGAACTCTGGTACTGCATTACTGCTATATGAAAAAAAAACAAAAAGCCAGCACTAAATGTGCACTTCAGCACTAAAAATTCCAAACTGTACTTATTATAAAAATTTTGAGATTTTTGGCAAAAAATTGCAATTTCTTGAGCTACCCCGCCACGTCACGGCAAATCTCATTTGGGGCAGTCCTACACTAAAATATTTTTATAAAATGTGCCATACGGCCTCACATATGAATAGTAGAACTGCTCTTAGCAGCACTCACCTGGTCTATTTCAATCCCGTACCCATGACTGAGTCATGGCTGTGGGCTGGACAGGTCCAAGCAAATGCTGCATGAAGTAAATAATTGGTGTCCAGCTGTAATCTTGCAACTGTAACTAGAAGAAGGGGATTTTGCTTTGATGCTATTTTGAAGACAAATGGTCTTCTCACCAAATAGTGATTTGATTTATTTTTCTTTTTTCTCATTTTCTCATTCAGGTTACATTTTGTTAATGGGTAAAAATAACCTATTACCATTTCTATTTTTGAAAACATTTTACTTTGCAGAATTTTTTCTATACTTGCCTAAAACTTTGCACAGTACTGTATATGCACACTATGAAAAATTCCTTAAAGGAGTTTTCCAGGTTGATTTTTTTTTTTAATTGAAAGGCATGCTGTGCTTAAAACTAACAATGTTAACAATATTTACTTGTTGTGGCTCCAGAGCTTTATTGGCACATCTGCAGCAGTGACATTGCGACTCTAGCAAATGACTGCTGCAGCTAATTACTAGGCTCAATCATTTTGCATCCTCAAACATGACCCCAGTGATTGGCTGCAATGGTTACATGCTAAGTTCATGATATCACTGCAGTGGGTGAGCAGACCCCCTGCAAAAGGGAGCATAGTTAACCCGGAAATGTTATTAATAAAAATGTTTTATTTGTATGTGCATGTGCATTGTGTTAGGGTACCCCTAGTGGCCGGGTGGGACGGCTGTCACCACAGTGGGGAGGAGGAGCCGGCAGAGACAAGGGGAGGAGAGAGCAAGGGTGTGAGGAAAAGATTAGATCAAGGGAGCAGTTGTCTCGGGGACAGGAGCGGAGCAGCAGAGCCGGGGCAGAGTGTGGAGCTGAGTGGGCAGAAAGAAAGAAAGAAAGAAGGGAGCTGGAAATCAGGGAAGCCGGTGAGAAAAGGTGCGGGCGGAACCTCATAGTGTGAAGCAGTCCGGTGTGGGTCCGGGCTGTGGGTAGCCAGAAGTGGGAGCCGGGCGAAGTGGAGTAGTCAGGCACATCCCCACTGGAGGGGACGCAAGGACAGGCTTCCCCCAGCTAAGAAAGTGTATCCTCACCTTTATGGCTTTGTTTGGGACTTTGTGAGAAGTAGCATCCGGGACAGCAGTGTGTGCACGTCGGGCAGAGTGTGTGAGCGGAACAGCAGGGGACACCGGAGATAAGGAGGTGGACGCAACCTCAGAGCCTATTCTGCCGGTGTGGGTCCGGTGTATGCTTGGCTGAAGAGTGGGAGCCCGGAGGAAGTGGAGTACTTTGGGCATATCCCCACCAGAGGGTGCGCAAGGTCAGGTTGTCCCCAGCTCCACAGGAATTGTCATCTGCCAGATTTATTGCTGACCGGATTGCTTTGTCTGGACTTTTATCTGTGAAGAATAAAAGAATGTTCGTTCATTGCATTGTACCCTGCCTGAGGAGTGTTTGTGCGCCGGATAACATCTACACCACCACCACACTCTGCCCCACCAAATCATCTCCTGTCCCCATAGTGACGGTGGAGCCAGGGGTAAGCCTGATTGCAAGGGCCACGACTACAAGGCCAGAGGCACCCCTGGCACCCCGTTACATGTGGCGTAGTCGGCAGGATCCGAGTCCCCTGCCAGGGACCCAGGAGGCTGGAGATCGGGTCGTGCCTGAAGCACAGGATCCGGACCAGGATACAAGATTTCCAGTCCTGCGGTGCGAAGAGAACCCAGTACCCGTAGCGTTGGACCGGGTACAAGATGGCGGTAAGGAGGCCGTTATCTGTGAGGAAGAAAAGGCGCGGAAAATTGGCGCCGAAAGAAGAGCCTGGGGCTGGCCGGTGCCGAAGAGAAAGCATGGAGTACTCCGCCCAAAGAGGGGAGGCGCCAGCTCCAGGGCACGGAAGAAGAAAAAGAAGTACCTCAGCGGAGGAGTCAAGATGATGCGTGAGGCTGGGGGTGGAGTCTGTTTAAGAGCGGGAAACGAGGACCCGTCTCCACTCTACCCAGTCTCAGCATTGACACCGCCGCCGTTACCAGCAAGATTGTCAGGGGCAGCGACGCCTTCACCACCGAGAGGAGCTGCAGCAGCTGCGCCTGTGGAGCCACCCTACGTCCCTGCGTCCTTCCAGAGGATCCGTCAGCAGCCGGGACAATCCCTAGGGGCATACATTCAGGCCCAAGCGGAGGAATGGAAGAGGGCCTGGCCTCCAGAGTAAGTCACCACTGCTGATCTGTTGTTTAAGTCCGGCGCCGTTTAGCCGGCAGAAGTTCTTTTAAAGTTTTACGGGCAGTCGCCCCATCTAAGACCGGGAGCGCTGTTGCCAAGCCTCCGGGCGCCCATCTAAGACCGGGAGCGCTGTTGAGCCTCCGGGCGCTAGTTGAAAGAAGGACCGGGAGCGCTGCAGAAACCGCCGGGCGCGGGACTGGTGGCCGTCCAGAGGAGGAGAACTGGGCACACTGGTACCCTCTGTGTGGGAGCTGCGCCTATTGTGGACGGTATTGCAGACTTTACGTGCTTCTGTGTGTTTTAAGTAAGAGCCGTGCCGGGAGGCTCGGGTTTTAAGAGGGGAGGTATGCAGTGGGTGAGCAGACCCCCTGCAAAAGGGAGCATAGTTAACCCGGAAATGTTATTAATAAAAATGTTTTATTTGTATGTGCATGTGCATTGTGTTAGGGTACCCCTAGTGGCCGGGTGGGACGGCTGTCACCACAGTGGGGAGGAGGAGCCGGCAGAGACAAGGGGAGGAGAGAGCAAGGGTGTGAGGAAAAGATTAGATCAAGGGAGCAGTTGTCTCGGGGACAGGAGCGGAGCAGCAGAGCCGGGGCAGAGTGTGGAGCTGAGTGGGCAGAAAGAAAGAAAGAAAGAAGGGAGCTGGAAATCAGGGAAGCCGGTGAGAAAAGGAGCGGGCGGAACCTCATAGTGTGAAGCAGTCCGGTGTGGGTCCGGGCTGTGGGTAGCCAGAAGTGGGAGCCGGGCGAAGTGGAGTAGTCAGGCACATCCCCACTGGAGGGGACGCAAGGACAGGCTTCCCCCAGCTAAGAAAGTGTATCCTCACCTTTATGGCTTTGTTTGGGACTTTGTGAGAAGTAGCATCCGGGACAGCAGTGTGTGCACGTCGGGCAGAGTGTGTGAGCGGAACAGCAGGGGACACCGGAGATAAGGAGGTGGACGCAACCTCAGAGCCTATTCTGCCGGTGTGGGTCCGGTGTATGCTTGGCTGAAGAGTGGGAGCCCGGAGGAAGTGGAGTACTTTGGGCATATCCCCACCAGAGGGTGCGCAAGGTCAGGTTGTCCCCAGCTCCACAGGAATTGTCATCTGCCAGATTTATTGCTGACCGGATTGCTTTGTCTGGACTTTTATCTGTGAAGAATAAAAGAATGTTCGTTCATTGCATTGTACCCTGCCTGAGGAGTGTTTGTGCGCCGGATAACATCTACACCACCACCACACTCTGCCCCACCAAATCATCTCCTGTCCCCATAGTGACGGTGGAGCCAGGGGTAAGCCTGATTGCAAGGGCCACGACTACAAGGCCAGAGGCACCCCTGGCACCCCGTTACATCACTACTGCGGATGTATCAACAAAGACCAAGAGCAGCGGTGCAATGCCAGCCCTGGAGCAGAAGGGGGTACATAATGTTGGCTTTATTCTTTTTAAATACATGAATACACTAAACCTTTGAAATTAATCTGGAAACTCTTAAGTTAGCATGACATACATAGTACATTACAGATATAACATTAGTTTAGTAACTATGCTGTGTGAAGAACAACGAAGCCCAGCATGATCAGAGAAACCTCTGTTTAACCTATAAGCAGGTGATTGGATACAACAGAGCAGATAATAAGGACAGTGGTAACTTAACCAATGACAGTTTATTCACTTTTTTCAAATTAAGGATTAGTTATTTAAATATGAGACAAGAGTATGCCATAAGTAATAGTGGTAAATCAGATTATTTCACAGTGAACAAATCAGTGACACAAGTATACAGAATTCAATTACAGTATTATTTACAAATTTTTAATTCTACCAACAGGTAATGGTCACTATCAGCAATTTTGCACTGTAAATCCCTCCAGCAAAGTCTTTGTCACTCTATTTGTTACTGCTAGACTGCAGTCCAAGAAGGAGAATCTCTGCAAATGCTTTATCATGTGTTCACCTTTGTTGTCGAAAGCTCAGTCTCAGTCCCCACTCATTACCGTATTTCTGCGCAGAAAGCAATTGCCCAAGGAAACAGTCCTCTGCTACAGTTAGGTCATCTCTCGGGCCTAGTTCGGATTGGGTCTTTTCTGGCGCTGACCACGAGAATTCCACTGGCGCATGTCATGGGCTTCTACTGGCACAGGTCTCGTTCTTCTATTGGCACTGGTCACAGTCCTCTATTGGCTCTGGTTAAGGTTCTTCTGCTGGCGTAGGTCACAGTTTTCTACTGAGGCTGGTTAGAGTTCTTCTACTGATGTAGGTCATGGTGTTCTTCTTAGCCCTCTCCAGGATTCAACCACTCTCGGCCCTTTTGTGGCAATGGTGGCTGTAAGCTTGCTTATCTGCTGCACGATCTTCCAGGTGCAGGTTCTGGCACCAACTCCTCCTCTTCTTGGCCGGACCAGATCTTTTATTTTTAGTAACTGTGACACAACTTTCACCTGACCTGCCATCTCTTCTTAACTCTTTCTTCAAGGAAACATACACTCAACCCTTTAGTTCCTGTTTGCTCTTATTACCTTCGACCAGCAAATGGTGATGTTTACTTGCATTCCATTTGCATCCCCTTGCAAACCCATAGGAGTTTCCTGTCAGCCCATCATTGTGGGTTGTTGATGGTTCACAATGGCAACCAGAGCTCTAAGAAAGGTCAAAAGTTATTAGGCCAACCTGGAAATTCATGTTGATGTCATTGTGTGAATCAGCAAAATTAAAATTTGATAAGGGAATGGTATTTCATTCACCTAGTGTGGTTGTACAAGGCAGGCAGAAAACTCTGTACAGTCACAGTGACAATACAGTTAATTCCTCCAGAAGGTTGTTGCTGTAACCACTGGTTCCTGGACTTGTGACTGTCAGAACAAAAACCCATTGGATTGCAAAAAAAAAATTTAGCGGATCTGGGAAGTGCTGCCAAAGATGTGGAAGATTCGGTGGAGATATGGTAAAAAAAAACATTATTAGAACATCAGCAACGCATTAGGCCAGTTACAGATGTCCGTGTTTAATCAGGTACAAATCACACGCATGGTTATGGTTATACGTGTGTTATACATGTGTCATACGTGTGACACGAACCAGAATAAACCCGTGTCTGTGAAATAAAAAGATGTTCTACATTCACCTGCATACAGCGGTGTTTTCTTCGGCTCTGCTGCCTCCTGCTCCTGACCGCCGCTCATTATATTCATTGATTATCACTGCACTCAAGACCTGGAAGCCAGAGCAGCGCTGGGGACTTCAGTGCCGGGACAGCATCGCGGTGACAGGTGAGTATTCACAAAGCACTGTGTGTTCAGTGACGTCCAGGAGGTTATTGGAGTTTCCAATGAACTCTAATGATCTCCTGATGACACCCCCTAGACACTCGCGCTACAGCGGGTGTCAGGACGGTGACGTCACAGGTTCATCAGAGTTCATTGGGAACTGATGAGTCCCTGATGCTGTCCCCACGATGCACCAGCTTCCAGGTCCTCACTGCACACACACACACACACACGCACACACCTGAGCATACACACACACACACACAGCAGACATGCATGTATACACTGAACACAGAAAAACACATACATGGATGCTCACCTGTCCCCAGCGATGCGGTCCCCGGCACTGAAGTCCCCAGCGCTGCTCCGGCTTCCAGCTCCTCAGTGGAGTGAATATTTAGTGAGTATAAGGAGCGGGGGTCAGGAGCGGGAGGCAGCAGAGCCGAAGACAGCATCGCTGGATACAGTTGAATATATAAAATCTTTTTATTTAAAAGACCCGTGTTTTCTCCGGTACATGTCACATTGATGTCACACGGATCCCATCAGTGTGCGATCTGTGTGACACCCGTGCTGCCGGGGAAAAAAACGACATGTTTCTGCGTGTAAGTATGGGGTCATGAGAGGTCACACAATGTTATGAGGGGGACCCGGGGAAGCGTGCCAAGATGGGAAATGGACTGCTTCCGCCGGTCAAGGTCCACTGTGCGGTGTAAGGGACCGCCGCTATGGTGGGTGAAGAGTGAGCGGGTTGCTGCTAGCGATCGTCTGGAATGTCACAGACGATCTATGTACACCGATCTGCCCTAACCCGTCAGGGTTGTATGGCACAGATCTCACGGCTCGGTGTACCTATTGCACGGGGAAGCACAGAGGTGCCCACGCACGTGTGCCAGTGGAAGTCACGAGAATATGGCACGAGGGTAGCACAGAGGTACCCACGCACGTGTGCTTTCAATAACCAGGTGAGTCCAATGGAGACTTGAGGAGCTCACCTGGGACAGGAACACGGCCTGTTGACGGGGGTACTGCCGGAGCAGCAAGGCAGGAACACGGCCTGCAAACGAGGTACTGCCGGAGCAGCAAGGGCCAAGCCCACAAGAGACAGTAATGCCTGAGCAGTGGCGTGGCAGCACGCTGCCAGACATCCAAACATAGAAGGACGGTCGCGCGCCGCCATGATGGCAGGGGGAACTTTTAAGGAGGTGCAGCTCCACCCGAGGGCGGGCACGAGGCGGAGATGACGGACTTAACCCAATCAGGGTCCACGACATCCCAGCCTGGCCAGTCAGGATTCACCACGTCACCAGCCTTGTCATCAAGCCGTGTGACGTCAGTGAGCGAATCAGGACCCACCACGCATTGCACATGCTCACCCTCCTGCCTCTGGGAAATAGAGGCGGGATCCTCGGTCTCACAATGTGGAGAGATAACGGGAATCTCACTGCTTCCCTGAGCAGTAAACCTTTGCACATTGCGCAGCCTCGCAGACCTTTGGGGCCGCTGAGCAGGAGAGTCTGCGGCAGGCCGGAATGGGAGACCGCTTCACTCCTTGTAACAGGAGAACCACTAGGTGTCACCCTTCTGCTGCCTCTCTGAGAAGGTATCTCCTGCACACTGCGCAGTCTGGCAGACCTTCGGCGCTGCTGAGCAGGAGCGCTCGTGGCAGGCAAGGAATGGGAGACTACCTCTGTCCTTGCCCCAGGAGAGCCACGAGATGTAACATTACCCCCCCGTCTAGGCCCCCCCCCCTGTCCGTGCTCGAAGGCCGCTATCAAACCCGGGGCGCGGATATGATCCTCCAACTCCCAGGATCTATGCTCCGGACCACGGCCGGCCCACTCCACGAGGTAGTACCTCTTGCCCTGTATGACTTTTGTCTCCACAAGTTTTGCCACCTCAGGGTCGTCGGACGGGGAGTCGGTTTGAGCCGGCAGGGACCCCGAGAATTTATTAAGTCGTACGGGTTTCAGGAGGGACACGTGAAAGGTGTTGGCTATAGCCCAGCGTGGAGGGAGCTGGAGTCGATATGCCACTGGGTTTACCTGCTGTAGTACTTTAAACGGACCCAGATACCTAGGGGCGAATTTGGCTGCCTGTACCCGTAGGTTAACATTCTTAGAGGACAGCCATACTAGGTCACCAGGGGCGAAGGATGGTGCAGGGCGGCGGCGAACATCAGCCGTTGTCACCATCCGGTCTTTAGCCCTTTTAAGAGCCTCTTGGGTGTCATCCCAGATCTCCCGGGCCTTGGTCGCCCAATCCTCCACTCTAGTATCGGGTGACGTAATGGGCATCGGAACCGGGATTCTGGGATGTTGTCCGTTATTGAGTAGGAACGGAGTCTGACCAGAGGATTCATGGACCGAATTGTTAATGGCAAATTCGGCCCAAGGAAGGAGGTTAGCCCAGTTGTCGTGGTGCGCGGATATAAAATGGCGGAGGTAAGTTACCAAGGTCTGATTAGTCCTCTCCACTAGTCCATTGGTCTCGGGATGGTATGCGGAGGAGATGTTCAGCTCTATCTGCAGGAGCTTACAGAGCTCTCTCCAGAAGCGAGATGCGAACTGGGGACCCCGGTCGCTCACCACCTTGTCAGGCATGCCATGACACCTAAATACATGCCGAATGAACAAGGTGGCGAGAGCACGTGACGTCGGGAGTCGTGGGAGAGGCACCAAGTGGACCATTTTAGAGAAGTGGTCCGTGATGACCCATACGACCCTGTGCCCTGCTGACTTGGGCAGATCTCCCAGGAAGTCCATCCCCACCACTTCCCAGGGACGATCCGGCACTGGCAGTGGGTGAAGAAGACCTGCCGGTCTCTGCCGGGACGGCTTATTCCGAGCACACGACATACAGGCTCCCACATATTCCTGTATGTCCTGGGGTAGTCTCGGCCACCAATAATGCCTGGTCACCAGGTCTCTGGTCCTTTTGACCCCGAAGTGACCCCCGACCTTGGAGGCATGGGCCCACGATAGCACCTCGTTCCGTAGTTCAGGGGGAACGAGGGTTTTGCCAGGTGGCACCTGGTCCAAAGAAGTGGGAGTGACCATCCTCAAGCTGTCCGGGGGTAGTATAAGACGAGGCTCCTCCTCGTCCTCCTCCAACACAACCATACAACGTGACAAGGCATCGGCCCGTACGTTCTTCTCACCGGCCAGGTGGCGGATAATAAAGCGGAACCGGGAGAAGAATAAAGACCAACGGGCCTGCCTTGGGTTCAGGCGTTGTGCTGTCTGGAGGTATTTGAGGTTTTTGTGGTCAGAAAAAACCTCAAATGGATGATTTGCACCCTCCAGGAGATGCCGCCATTCCTGGAATGCTAGTTTCATCGCCAGTAACTCCCTATCCCCTATGGAGTAGTTCCTCTCGGCCGGAGAAAAGGTCTTGGAGAAAAAGAAACACGGATGTTTCCTTCCTCGTTCGTTTTTCTGGTACAGGACTGCACCTGCACCGACCGAAGAGGCGTCTACCTCCAGTAGGAAGGGTTTGGAGATGTCTGGACGATGAAGGATGGGAGCTCTGGAGAAGTGAGTTTTGAGAGTGTGAAATGCCTCTACCGTTTCCCGTGTCCATGCTTTGGGATTAGCGCCCTTGCGGGTAAGGGCAATGATGGGTGCTGCCACCGTCGAGAAGTTGGGAATGAACTGGCGATAATAATTGATAAACCCCAAGAATCGCTGGATCGCCTTCAGCGAGCGGGGCTCAGGCCAGTTCATCACTGTCTCCAACTTCCCCGGATCCATTGCTAACCCCTGACTGGACACTATGTACCCCAGGAACGGCAAGGATTCCTGTTCAAAAACGCACTTTTCCAGCTTAGCATATAACGAATGGGTGCGGAGCCTCTTAAGTACTCGGATGACATCCCTCCGATGGGTGGTAAGATCGGGGGAGAAGATAAGAATGTCATCCAGGTATGCAACCACGGAAAGATACAAATCCCGGAAAATGTCATTCACAAAGTCTTGAAATACGGCGGGGGCATTGCAGAGTCCGAAGGGCATTACTAGATACTCGTAGTGACCGTCCCTGGTGTTAAAGGCGGTCTTCCACTCATCGCCCTTTCGGACTCGCACTAGATTATACGCCCCGCGTAGATCCAGCTTTGTGAAGACCTTTGCCCCGCGGAATCGATCAAATAGCTCAGTAATGAGGGGCAAAGGGTATTTGTTCTTGATTGTGATTGCATTTAATCCCCTGTAATCGATACAGGGGCGCAGATCCCCTTCCTTCTTCTGCACAAAAAAGAACCCTGCACCAGCCGGTGAAATAGACTTGCGAATGAACCCCTTCGCCAGGCTGTCCTGAATATATTTGGACATAGCCTCCGTCTCTGGAGCAGAGAGTGGGTACACTCTGCCCCTAGGGGGCTCGGAGCCTGGCTTCAGGTCTATTCGGCAATCATATGGCCGGTGGGGAGGAAGAGTATCTGCGGCCCTTTTGGAAAAGACATCCCTGTAGGCCTCATAAGGTGTCGGTAAACCCGGCCCCTCAGTATTCCCTGAGGACCCAACCGACCTAATGGTAGCGGGTGGTTCGGTAGTCACGAGGTGCTCTCTACAGGATCCTGCCCAGGATGAGATCTCCCCTGTTGCCCAGTTGAGTATAGGAGCATGCTGTCTCAACCAGGGAAGGCCCAATAGGATCTCATCCGTCCCCCCTGGAAGCACCAGGAAGGACACCTGCTCATGGTGTCCCGGTGGTACATCCATCCTGAGAGGGATGGTGATCTGGGTGATAGGATCGAGTAGTATGGACCCGTCGACTACCCGGACCCTGAGTGGCTTGGGCAACAGAACCAGGGGAACTGAGTATCGGGTTGCCAGGGAGGTCGAGATGAAATTGCCTTCAGCGCCTGAGTCCAAGCAAGCCAGGGCAGAGAAGAGAGTAGTGCCGAACTGCAACTGGGCGCTGATAGTCAACCTAGAGGGAGAAGTAGCGTCTAGAGTCCCCCCTCTGATAGAAACTAGACGCTGTCTTTTCCCGACGGTTTGGGACATAGGGTAGCTATGTGTCCCCTCTGCCCACAGGAAAAGCAGATGACACAAGACCGAGAACCTGGGGCAGAGGAGACCACCTTGGACACCTCCATTGACTCCACGGAGTCGCCTACAGGACTGGCTGGGGGACCTGTCTGATGGAAGACGGGAGTCAGACGCTTTTTAGGCCGAGAAGACGTGGGTGCTGAAGAGACCTCGAGCCTTCGCTCCGCCTGGCGGATGTCTATGCGAGAGGCAACCTGAATCAAGGACTCTAAAGTGGCAGGCACCTCACGTGTGGCCAGTGCGTCTTTGACAAACCCTGCCAGGCCCTCCCAAAACACAGGGACAAGGACCTTATCCGGCCAGTCCAGCTCTGCGGCCAGTGTCCTAAAGTGTACAGCAAAGTCCCCGACTGAAGCAGACCCTTGCCGAAGTCGTAGGAGGCGCAGCGCGGAATCGTGGGTGACTTGAGGCCCGAGGAACACCATTCTCATGGCCCCAAGATAAGCTGCTAAGTTATTCACCACACGATCTCCGCGCTCCCACAACGGCGTGGACCACTTCAGCGCTCTCCCTGTGAGCAGGGACTGGACGAAGGCTACCTTCGCCTTCTCGGTAGCGTAAAGAGTCGCGGACAGCTCTAAGTAGGTGGTAACCTGGTTTATAAAACCACGGCACTCAGAGCTGTTGCCGCTAAAGCGCTCTGGAAGCGCAAGGCGAAGAGACCTTCCGCCCAATAGCACAGCCTGGGTAGCCGCCTGGGTGGCGACTGTCGTCAGAGTAGTCTTATCGGAGGAAGACTGCTCCACTGCTGCCAATCGTGACTCCAACTGCTGCACATAACGCAGCAACTGCTGCTGCTCTTCAGCCATAGCCAGACCTTTGGCGCGACCATAATGTTACGAGGGGGACCCGGGGAAGCGTGCCAAGATGGGAAATGGACTGCTTCCGCCGGTCAAGGTCCACTGTGCGGTGTAAGGGACCGCCGCTATGGTGGGTGAAGAGTGAGCGGGTTGCTGCTAGCGATCGTCTGGAATGTCACAGACGATCTATGTACACCGATCTGCCCTAACCCGTCAGGGTTGTATGGCACAGATCTCACGGCTCGGTGTACCTGTTGCACGGGGAAGCACAGAGGTGCCCACGCACGTGTGCCAGTGGAAGTCACGAGAATATGGCACGAGGGTAGCACAGAGGTACCCACGCACGTGTGCTTTCAATAACCAGGTGAGTCCAATGGAGACTTGAGGAGCTCACCTGGGACAGGAACACGGCCTGTTGACGGGGGTACTGCCGGAGCAGCAAGGCAGGAACACGGCCTGCAAACGAGGTACTGCCGGAGCAGCAAGGGCCAAGCCCACAAGAGACAGTAATGCCTGAGCAGTGGCGTGGCAGCACGCTGCCAGACATCCAAACATAGAAGGACGGTCGCGCGCCGCCATGATGGCAGGGGGAGCTTTTAAGGAGGTGCAGCTCCACCCGAGGGCGGGCGCGAGGCGGAGATGACGGACTTAACCCAATCAGGGTCCACGACGTCCCAGCCTGGCCAGTCAGGATTCACCACGTCACCAGCCTTGTCATCAAGCCGTGTGACGTCAGTGAGCGAATCAGGACCCACCACGCATTGCACATGCTCACCCTCCTGCCTCTGGGAAATAGAGGCGGGATCCTCGGTCTCACAATGTGGAGAGATAACGGGAATCTCACTGCTTCCCTGAGCAGTAAACCTCTGCACATTGCGCAGCCTCGCAGACCTTCGGGGCCGCTGAGCAGGAGAGTCTGCGGCAGGCCAGGAATGGGAGACCGCTTCACTCCTTGTAACAGGAGAACCACTAGGTGTCACCCTTCTGCTGCCTCTCTGAGAAGGTATCTACTGCGCAGTCTGGCAGACCTTCGGCGCTGCTGAGCAGGAGCGCTCGTGGCAGGCAAGGAATGGGAGACTACCTCAGTCCTTGCCCCAGGAGAGCCACGAGATGTAACACACGGTCCGTGTGAAAACACGGCTATGTGAGTACCAGTATAGAATAACATGGGTACATGTGGCATCCGTGTTAAAAACGGATGTCACACGTACCTAAAACACGGACGTCTGAAGCCAGCCTTACAGAGTTGGTCCAACTTCTTCATCAGGCTTATAATTACAGGACATCACCTGTGACCCCCTATATTGGTCAGTGATGATGTGATCAATCAGATACAGGTGAAATGCAATAAGTAAACATAATCCTCATTCGTATATTACTGGTTAGATCAAATGGATTATAATAAAAATAGGAATAAATATGACAGTATATAAAAAAATCAACATTGTTAAACTTTTAACATGTTGTCTTAAATTCTCAATACATTAATTTAGTGCTAAAGTGGAAAGAATAAAAATCCATTAAGACTCTCTGTTGAGTAGTTTCTGAAACCGATTGGGGGTATTCTCTGGTATTTGTTCTAGTATTACTAGCTTTAAACCACTGGGATCTTTTCGATGATCTGGTAAATAATTTTTGGAAAGACTGTGGTTAATTACTCCATTATGGATTTTATATCTGTGTTTGTTCATATGATTTTAGTTGGGTTGGGTTGTTCTCTTCATATATTGAAGGTTACAGTGGCACTGTAATAAATAAACCACATAAGTATTGCAATTTAAAAACTTGGTAATACCAAATCTTTCCCCTCTGACTGTAGATTCAAATGTTTTACACCGATGTTTCATCATGAGGCAGCATTGACATTTAGAGCCTCCATAATAGAGATGAGCAAACCTCTCAAGGTTCAGTTCGCCAAGCCCAACCAAAAAAAGAGTGTTCATTGAACCTTTAGCAAACTGAACTTCTATCCTTTATCGAACCTTTTCCAACCGTATTTAATTCAATGGGAGACCAAATGTAAGACAGAGAAAACACGTTTGAAAATCTTCCAAAACAGCAAAAATACATTTTACAGTGCAGCATGACTGTTTTTACATAGCGATTAGCTTCCTAGTCTATTGACATAAGAAGTATAGCGGTGGATAAGAGACATGTGTAGGGCTGGTGCTCCCATACCTCTGCCAGTACAGACAAGGCACAACTTTGAGACCTATCTAGTAGTCTCAACATTCAAAATCCTTTCAGGCAGAAAGCAGTACAGTAGCATCAATTTCCCCTCTCCCCATATTCCCATAGTGTCTTTGTACAGCAGGAAGGTATAGTCCAAGCAACACACAGTATGTGGCCTGGCATTTCCATTTTAAAAAATGAGCACACAGTGACAGTGCCTTCTGCATCGGCACATCCAGGCTGGAATAGTGCCCTAGAAATTCCTGCATAACCAGGTTGAGCACATGAGCCATGCAATGCACATGTGATGTCGCCCAAGAGTACTGTCACCATCAGGTTTGCATCGTTATCGCACACAGCCTTCTCGGGCTCCACGTTCAGTAGAGACAGCTATTGATCAAAGTGGGCCTGGATAGTGGTCAACAACTCTGCAGCTGTGTAACTGCGTTCTCCAATGCATATTAATTTTGCAGTTTGCAAATGCGTAATAAATCACAATATATCAAAGAGTTAATATAGTGAGAACATCTGCAGAGTTTTTCAAACAATAGCAAAAATAATTATTTAAATGAAAAAAAATATATGTAATAATATAAACGAAAGATGAATGAATAATAATCTTTATTCATTTATATTTTTTTTTTTTTTAAATCAGATACTTTTTTATTAAAACAGAGTACATACAACAGAATAACAAATCGGCATCCAAATTAAATTTATCACATCTATTACCCCTTTAACTCCCCCTCCCGCCCCCCTCCCCCACCCTGGCAGCAACACTTCTCCCCGATACTACATCCCATTTAGTACACACTTAGGATACCCTTCAACTGTAGTATAGCAACCATCCCGTTGTGCAGGAGGAACAACTAGTAACACAAATAAAACAAAACATACACATCAGAGGTCTCAGACGGCTATCCCGGTCCCAGACCAGTTTACTGGTCCATCACTCGTCTTATTCGCATTGCAGCCAAGGAGACCAGAGCTTCTCAAACATTTTAACATTCCCCCTTCTTTCATACACTCCCCGTTCCAGCTGAAGAATACATTCCACCCTTTTAATGTACTCTCCCCTGGTCGGGGGGTCTTTTTTAATCCAGGACCTGGCGATTAGCTTTCTTGCCGCATACAGCAGCCTAGCAATGACAATTTTCATAGTATTTTCCACCCCAAGCTCCTCAACATATCCCAATAGGCATATCACTGGTTCCCTGGGGAGGACACACCCATATGTTCTTCCTATCTTGTGGATAACCTTAGTCCAAAAGGAGACCAGTCTCGGACAAGACCACATCATGTGAAAAATACCTGCGTCAGATCCCTGACACCTTGGACACTCCGAATTCCTTTTCAACCCCATTTTAAACATCAGTAAGGGAGACCTTTATACCTGGTGAATCACGTATAGGTGAGACAGTCTGGCCGGTTCGCTCATGGAAAGTTTAGGGACATACTCCAGGATACTCTCCCACACCTCCTCCGTTATCGGCCCAACTTCCTCCTCCCATTTAGATTTAGTTTTAATTGGGTATTCTAAAAGAAAGGTATGTAGTATATCTTTATACGTGCCAGAAATGATCCCTTTAGTGCTTCTTCCGCCCTTACACACATACTCCAGTACCAGGTCAGTCTGTATGGCCACACTTTGTTTAGCCGCTTGGGCTGCAATCGCATGTTTTAATTGTCTGTAGTGGAGCCAGCCGGACGCCGGTAACTGAAACTCACTCTGTAACTGCGGGAACGATTTCACAATTCCTCCGTCCAATATCTGATGCATGTATATCACACCCTTGCGTCTCCACTCCTCAATATTCCCCATTTTCTGAATCTCCGGGAGATTACTGTTATCCCAGATAGGTGTAAACTTAGTTAACCGGGTCACCCCTCTCACCCTTTTCAGCCTATCCCAGGTCTTATTTATAAGTGCCATTGTAGGAGATGTTCTACCCAGGAGCCCCACCACACCATCCTCTAGTCCCATTACCAATGGACTTCTACCCACTATGTATTCCAGTACTTCTTTAATGCCCCCATCTTTCTCTCGATCAGACCAACCCCTGAGGTGTTGACATTGCGCCGCTATATAATACAATTCCGGATTTGGGATTGCTAGACCCCCCTCATCCTTCGGCCTTTGTAAAGTCTCTAATCGCACCCTAGGCTGCTTTTTACCCCACACCAGGTCCCTAAACAGCGAGTTTATCCCTTTAAATCTTTTCCTTGAAATACAAACAGGGGCATTGTGCAGTATGTATAGGAGTTTAGGCATTACTACCATCTTTAGTAAATTAACCCTTCCAACAACTGACAAATGTAGCTTGTTCCAGGCATCCACCTTGGTTCTCAATTTTTTAAGGAGCGGCCATAAGTTCACCTGTATGTATTTTTCTACTGGCAGAGATATCTGGATACCTAGATATTTAAATTCGTCCACATTCTTCAATTTGTTAGCCCCAGTATCCTCATTTGTCCAGGCTACTTCCCCATCCACCTTAAAGAGGCTCGATTTAGACCAATTAATGGTCAGTCCCGAAACTTCTCCAAATTTCTCTATTATCTGCATGGCATGATCCAATGAGGCTGATGGATCCCCCAAGAAAAGTAATAAATCGTCAGCATAAAGAGCTATTTTCTCCTCTAAATGCCCATACTTAAATCCATGGATCTCCTTTGTTTTCCTAATGGCCGCCGCCAGAGGCTCTATTGCAATAGCAAATAGGAGCGGCGATAGTGGGCAGCCCTGCCTCGTTCCCAGGTGCAACTCAAACGCTGAGGAGGTCATACCGTTAACTCTAACTTTAGCAGTAGGCCTATTATACAACAGCTGCACCCACTTTACAAACCGTGGGCCAAAACCCATATGCTGCAACACTTTCCACAGATACCCCCACTCAACACTATCGAACGCTTTCTGGGCATCTAACGAAGCGATCACCCTCCGGCCAGGGTTGTCAGGCGGCAACTGTAGATTAAGGTACAATCTCCTGATATTAGCAGCTGTCGACCTATTGGCCATGAACCCTGATTGGTCCATATGGATTAGGTTAGATATAACTCCAGTCAGCCGGTTTGACAACACCTTAGCCAGAAGCTTCACGTCCGCTGTTAATAACGAGATGGGTCTATATGAGTCTGGAAGCCTCGGATTTTTATCCTCCTTAGGAATTACTACTATTATTGCTTCTCTCATAGATTCAGGCAATACACCTTCCCCCTCCGCCACCTCAAAGACTTTCAATAGTTTGGGTAATAGGATTTCTTCTAACTGTTTATAAATTTCAAATCAAACCAAATTATCCCAATAAAGCTTATAAATCGATAAAACGTTTTTTTATTGATGGTATTAAAAAGCATAAACACAAACAATAATTAAAAATCAAGGCAAGGGGAGCATGTACTACACCCACAATGGGAACCATATGTATTAAATAACCTTAGTCCCAGCAGGTCACATAACAACTATAAATTACACAACAAGAGCATTAATCAAGCAGCTAACATTATCCCCATATAATAATAGCAATGGTCTACTTTAAATCGCTGCCCATCAAAGTACTTGTCTCATAACAATACCAGACCTGCTGTCATGTCAGTAGTACAAAACTGCTCCCCTGCCAGCCACTCCAACACGTGTTTCACACCGCTTCCTCAGCGGAAGCGGTGTGAAACACGTGTTGGAGTGGCTGGCAGGGGAGCAGTTTTGTACTACTGACATGACAGCAGGTCTGGTATTGTTATGAGACAAGTACTTTGATGGGCAGCGATTTAAAGTAGACCATTGCTATTATTATATGGGGATAATGTTAGCTGCTTGATTAATGCTCTTGTTGTGTAATTTATAATTGTTATGTGACCTGCTGGGACTAAGGTTATTTAATACATATGGTTCCCATTGTGGGTGTAGTACATGCTCCCCTTGCCTTGATTTTTAATTATTGTTTGTGTTTATGTTTTTTAATACCATCAATAAAAAAACGTTTTATCGATTTATAAGCTTTATTGGGATAATTTGGTTTGATTAGCTGTTGGTTTATCCCAGTTGAATTTTGAATATCTGTGATTTATGGTCAACTCTTCTAATTTTGGGTTTATGTTTATAAATTTCAACTGGTAGCCCGTCTGCTCCCGGTGCCTTGTCATTGCTCATGCCATGCAGAGCGCCCTCCAGTTCATCAATAGTAATAGGTGACTCCAGTTTATCTCTATCCGCCACAGACAACACCGGAAGCTCACCTCGCTCAAGAAATAAGTCCACCTCTTCCACCCTCATCTTTCCGCTAGAAGAATATAGCGTGCGATAGAAATCTTTAAAGACCCCAAGGATCTCCTCAACCTCAGTGACCTGTGTCCCCTCCACCGTGTCCATACCATGCACAAATGAACTACTCCTTTGAGCTGCAGCTATGACCGATAATAGATGACCAACTTTTTCCCCCTCCTCATAAAAATGCAATTTTTGGAATGCCTGCTTCCTTACCGCCTTCTCCAAAAGCATCTTATTAACCTGTTCATGCGCCTGCCTAAGATTTTGCTTCGCGTCCGTAGTAGTACTCCGGATTGCTTCCAGCTCTGCCTTATCTAAGGCCTCCAGCCTTTCTTTCTCATCCTGCCTCGTCTGTGTTTTACGTTTACAGGTATCCCTGAACAGGAGTCCCCTGAGGTATGCCTTCATCGCATCCCATACCACCAGCGGCCCAGTGCTACCCTCGTTGTGGATAAAGAAATCCCCAAGATCCCGTTCTATATTCCCCATATTAATATGACGGATCCATGCTGGATGAAGCTTCCACTCTCCCCTCCTTCCCCCTGTCAGGGTCCCCTGTCGTATGGACACTAGAATTGGGCTATGATCCGAAATCACTCTTGTCAGATATTGCACGTCACCTATCATTGCATCCATCAGATCACTAGCTAGAGCCATGTCAATGCGGGACAGAGTGTTATGCGAAGCCGAATAACAAGAGAAGCAGGATACCCTCCCATTCCTCACTCGCCAGGCATCCACCATTCCAAGTTCCCCAATAAGAGTGCCAAACGAAGTCATACAACTATCCTGGATACCTGGAGGTCTACTACTCCTATCCCAGTACAGGTCTATCACATTATTGAAGTCCCCCACCAGTAAAAAAGGGATTACTCCCCCCTTCTCAGAGAACTCCCTTATCTCCCTTAGTTTGGTGCACTTATATGGAGGTGGTATATATATTGCAGCTATACACATGAGTCTGCCAAATATTTTACACTTGACGGCCACACACTGTCCCTCTTTATCCACATACACTTCTATCTCTTCATATTGCACAGAGTTATGGATCAGCAGTGATACACCCCTTGCATAGTTGGAAAAGGTGGAGTGATAGGCCTTCTGCACCCATCTCCTATTTAAAACATGTGTTGTCTCCTTTGTTAGATGCGTTTCTAGTAGACATATTACTGACGGGTTCTGGTCTTGAACATATTTAATTATTGCCGCTCTCCTAGACCTATCTGATAACCCTCTAATATTCCAACTCAACACCTTAATTCTATCCCCCATTATCCCACCCAGTAAAACCATCAAACCTTGTAATATCTCCCCATGCTGCCTCTACCCTACCCCTTTCCCCCCTCCCCCCCTGCTCCCCTCCCCTCCTACTCCCCACCACTTCCTGTTTTCGAGTACTCCCGTGAAGCATCGGGTTTTCCAAACCTGGTCCATAATCCCTACTAAATTCCCCCCTACCTCCCTCGCCTTCCCCTCTTAGACACATTTTAAAACTCGTCCCTTTTCCAACAATTCTCCACTCCCCCCCTTTCTATGTATAATCATATTCCACTCAACCAATATAACAGTAAAATGGCGAACAGTAATTAAACTGGAATCTCAAATTGTAAATACCACCACCGCGCCAAATTAGGCAGTCCCCATGTCCTGCGAAGCTCACATCAAACCCTTCGCATTCCCCCTGCATACTACCTCAATCCCAAAGGGAAGGAGAAAAAAAAAAAAAAGAAAAAACAAGAAGGGTCCCCTGTAAGCTCCTAAGGATGTTGTAGAGCCTCAGCCGGCCTTCTCCAACACACTGCAGATTCAGACAGTCAGCTCATTCCTTCAAACGGATCCGCTTTTCGTTTGCATCCAACCACCGCATGGCTTCCTCTGGAGTTGTAAAAAAGTGCACCCGCTCCAACGCCGTCACTCTTAGCTTTGCCGGGAACATCATTGAGTATTGCACCCCCATCTCTCGCAGGCGCCTCTTTACTCCTGTAAAAGTCATACGTAGCTTTTGAACAGAAATGGAGTAGTCCGGGTATATGGAAATTCTCTGGCCGTCAATCATAAGATCCTCCATGTCTCTTGCCTTTCGCAGTATAGTGTCCCTGTCTCTGTAGTTGAGGAGCTTGGCTAGCATAGTGCGAGGGCCCCTGCCTGCTGGTTGTGGCTGCATCGGGACTCTGTGTGCACGTTCCACAGCATAGAGCTTGGATAAGACATTAGCACCCATTTTCCCCCTGAGCCAGTCTTCTACATATTCAGTGGGGTTTCTTCCTTCCGCTTTCTCAGGGATGCCGACAATTCGGATGTTATTTCTTCTAGAGCGGTTCTCTAAATCATCATTTTGTGCCATGATTTCAGCTATCTGCTGTGCAAATGTTTTTTCAGACTTTTGTAGTTTTGTAATATGATCCTCTGTTATCCCCACTCTCTCCTCTACAGCCGTTGTTCTCAGATCGGCTTTCTTGAGGTCTTTCTTAATGTCAGCAACCTCTGCCTGTAATCCCTTAACTTGCTTCGTCAGGGAAGTCAGAGCCTCTTTACAAAAAGACACCACTGCAAAAACGTCCTTTAAAGTGGGGTTTTCTGGAGCCTGGTCTGCACTATGTGCTTTCTCCACTTCTCCTGTCTTATCTTGCTGCTTTTCACCATCCCCCATCTCATCAGAGCTGGCATTGTCTTCTCCCTCCTCACCTCTGTTATCTGTATGCTGATGTGATTTCTCTGAAGTCCCGGCAAATTTCTCCAGCCTTGCCGCGACCTGCATCCTCTCCTGACAGGCTGCATTAACTTTCTCAGCTTCCTGCCTTATCATGGCACCATCCTGAGAGCTGGGGACTTTCCCGCCTCCATTATCTTTTTGCCTGTGACGGACCATGGCACCTCTCTGCATCCACCAGACTCACTCCAGATAAGTCCTCACCACCTTATCTTCCTGACAGCCGGCTGAGGCAGTGATAACAGCGGTATTCAGGGATTTATCAAGGGAGTTTGCAGGAGAGCTCCACAAACACGTCTCTTCACATTGCCTTCCAGGCCACGCCCCTTTATTCATTTATATAGCTGTTAATATTCATTCATTTTATTTTAAATAATAAAAACACAACCTCTTTCACCAATTTATTACCCCACAAAACGCCCCCCACAAGTCCGACGTAATCCTCAAGATGTCCCACGACGATGCCGAACATCCAGATGCCATGGTGAGCAGCAACATACAACACGAAATGCTTACCGTTGCCTCCGGGACACACTGAGAGCAGCGTGGGAGCTGCCAGAAGTGACCTCAGGCGAACTTAGTGCCAGACTGTTCGACTGCGTGTCCTGGCAGCAACACAATTGGCCAGTCTGACATGGAGTTCACCTGAGGTCACCTCTGGTAGTTCTCACGGTACCCTTTGTGTGAGCCACCAGCTGTGACCTCAGGTGAACTCAGTGTTGGACTGTCAAACTGCGTGTCATGGTGGTAGCGCAGTCTGCCAGTACGGTAGCTGTGAGGCCCGAAAATCTTAAAGGAGCCTTTAAAGTAGACTTTAAGATTCCTGGAATTCTCAGCTGTTGGAACAGGTGGTAGCTGTGAAAACTTACTAGAGTGCACAGCCTCCAGATATCCCAACAGTTGGTAACTCCAGGAATCTTAAGTCTCCAGTTCCCAGTTGCTGGGATAGCTAGAGGCTGTGAACTCTTATTAGAGTTCATAGCCTCCACAAGTCCCAGCAGCTGGGAACTCCAGGAACCTTAAAGGTTCCCTTAAAGGCTCCTTTAAGGTTTTTAGGTCTCACAGCTACAGTACTGTCGGACTGCGGTGCCGCTGTGTCACGCAATCCAACAATCCAGCAATACATCAGTGAGGTCCCCGGAGTACACACTTCGGGGCTCCCCCACTGCTCTCAGTGAACTCAGTTGAATACACTGTTGACTGCCGGACTGTCAGATTTCAGAACACAGCTGCACAGCAGTCCAGCAATCTAGCAGCAGGTTCAACTGACTTTGCTGAGGGCAACAGGGGAGCACCGAGAGTAAGGGTACCTTCACACTTTAGTGATGCAGCAGTGATCCGACCAGTGATCTGACCTGGTCAGGATCGCTGCTGCATCGCTACATGGTCGCTGGTGAGCTGTCAAACAGGCAGATCTCACCAGCGACCAGTGACCAGCCCCCAGCCAGCAGCCACGTGCAAGCGACGCTGCGCTTGCACGGAGCCGGCGTCTGGAAGCTGCGGACACTGGTAACTAAGGTAAACATCGGGTATGGTTACCCGATGTTTACCTTAGTTACCAGCTCACACCGCTTAACTTAGCGTGTGCAGGGAGCAGGAGCCGGCACTGGCAGCGTGAGAGCTGCGGAGGCTGGTAACGAAGGTAAATATCGGGTAACCACCTTGGTTACCTGATGTTTACCTTGGTTACAGCTTACAGCAGGCTGTCAGACGCCGGCTCCTGCTCCCTTCACATTCAGGATTGTTGCTCTCTCGCTGTCACACACAGCGATGTGTACTTATCAGCGGGAGAGCAACAATAAAAAAACGAACCAGGGCTGTGTGTAACGAGCAGCGATCTCACAGCAGGGGCCAGATCGCTGCTCAGTGTCACACGCAGCGAGATCGCTAATGAGGTCACAAAAAACGTGACTCAGCAGCGATCTCAGTAGCGATCTCGCTGTGTGTGAAGTACCCCTAAACCTCAGTGACCTTACTGCTGGCTTTCCAGACTGCTGTGTTGACATGTCTCGCAATCTGCAGTCTGGCAATCCAGCAGCAGCTTCACTGGTGATCACATTTGGTATTGTAGGAACACTTCTGTGACCTATCTGATGGCATCGTTCTAACAGCCCATTCCCTGCTGCTTTCATGTGTCCCAGGAGCTGCAATGATCGGGACAATTGTGGGGCTGCTGCAGGTGCGGCGAGCCCAATAACCATGGACCTTCCCAGCCTAAGAATACCAGTCAATAGCTCTCTACTTTACCTGTGCTGGCTATAACAAATAAGTGGGGGACTGCATGTCATTTTTTTTCCACTGTGCCTGCAAATCACAGTAATGCCAGTAGCAAAGATAGCTACAGCATAAATCAGGCACCAAACATGGGGGGAGGGAACTTGAAACTCACAAAGCGAATACCAAAATACTGAATGATTAACAAATATCCCGAATACCTTAATATTCATGAAAGCAACTAATAATCTCTTTTTATTTCAGCATTCCAACGCGTTTCAGAGACAAAAACTGTCTCCTTCTTCAGGGAAAAGAGAAATCATACACACAGTTTGCAGACCGGTTACTTATAAGGTAGTCTATACTGCCACGTTGATATCTATAATGTCATTGCTCACATGGTATCGGAGTGACTCATAGACACGTGAAACTGCAAAGGAGGAGTGTTTTCCATTTGTACATAAAAATAAAAATAAAAAATAAACATGATTTTTATCATGTTTATTTTTTATTTTTATATGCAAATGGAAAACACTCCTCCTTTGCAGTTTCACGTGTCTATGAGTCACTCCGATACCATGTGAGCAATGATGTCATAGATATCAACGTGGCAGTATAGACTCCCTTATAAGTAACCAGTCTGCAAACTGTGTATATGATTTCTCTTTTCCCTGAAGAAGGAGACGGTTTTTGTCTCTAAAACGCGTTGGAATGCTGAAATAAAAAGAGATTTTTGTTAATATCCTGGCAACAGTGTTTTTTAGCGCGGCTAAAACCCGTTTTCCTATTTTATATCTATATCGGGTCAGCTCACTGTAACAGCAAAAAGTGAGTAAAGATCAGTTGAAAGACTTTCTGAACTGAGCCTGAATTATTCAAGACCCGCTTTCTCACACACCCGAACGCCTGGGGCCAGCCTCACTCACGTGAGGCCACACCACCCGACTGCAGACTCCATCAGCCCCAGACGCTCGTTAAATTTGCAGTGGCAGTTACCCATATCCCTGACCGCAAACAGTGAGTGGCGTCACGACTAATACATACAAAACTTACACACATACCTGTGACCTGTCATTTAGAAGAAGACCCTATCGCGTCCCTGAAGGTGGAATGATGTCCCTGGGGCGACCGCTGGGCTTCACATTTACTCTATAAAAAATACTTTTCTCTCCATCTATAGTAAAAGGACTTGGCATCTTTGGCTCTACTATGGAATGCATAACTTCTCATGGCTGCCAGTCCTACGTCCTCTGTTCTGTGTCAATGTAGTGACTCCTGCAAATAGAGTTGGGGAGCTGATTGGTGCTTCACTAACCTCAAAAGTGCCAGCATGGTCATATCTTAACCTTTTGTTGTGTCATTAAGATGTAAATAAATGAAGGGAATGTACATATATCCCTCAGCAAAAAGGCTACATTTGCTACTTGGTCTGCTAGAAGGGAGAAGACAATAAACACATATATATATATATATAAATATATATATATATATATATATATATATATATATATATATATATATATATATATATATATGTAAATCTAATATATAAAGCTCAGTGTATGTATGTACGTGTGCGTGTGAATGTCCGCAAAAGGAATGCGCACCGTCGCATTTACAATCATGAAATTTTGCACAGACCCATGTGACCCAGGGAACGTCATAGACTATGTTATGACGGGAAACATTAACCCCGCCCTTTACAGTTACTCTCAAAAACAAAAAAGACAGACAGACAGAGACACAGACAGAAACAGACAGGGAAAGAGACAGAGGACAGAGAGATAGAGACAGAGACAGACGGGCAAAGAGACAGACAGGCAAAGAGACAGACGGGCAAAGAGACAGCCGCGCAAAGAGACAGACCTGGAAAGAGACAGCCGGGCTAAGAGACAGCTGGGCAAAGAGACAGCCGGGTAAAGAGACAGCCTTGGAAAGATACAGACGGGCAAAGGGACAGCCTTGGAAAGAGACAGCCGGGCAAAGACACAGCCGGGCAAAGTCACATCCGGGCAAAGAAACAGACCTGGAAAGAGACAGCCTGTCAAAGGGACAGCAGGACAAAGAGACAGCCAGGCAAAGAGAAAGCTTGGCAAAGAGACAGACAGGCAAAGAGATAGCCTTGGAAAGAGTCAGACGGGCAAAGAGACAGCCTTGGAAAGAGACAGCCGGGCAAAGAGACAGCCCTGGAAGAGACAGCCAGGCAAAGAGACAGCCGGGCAAAGAGACAGCCCTGGAAAGAAACAGCCCTGGAAAGAGAAATCCCTGGAAAGAAACAGATGGGCAAAGAGACAGCCAGGCAAAGAGACAGCCAGGCAAAAAGATAGACGGGCAAAGAGACAGCCCTGGAAAGAGACAGCCCTGGAAAGAGACAGACCTGGAAAGAGACTGCCCTGGAAAGAGACAGACAGGGAAAGAGACAGCTCTGGAAAGAGACAGCCGGGCAAAGAGACAGCCGGGCAAAGAGACAGACTGGGAAAGAGACAGACTGGGAAAGCGACAGACTGTGAAAGAGACAGAAGGGGAAAGAGACAGAAGGGGAAAGAGAAAGATGGGAAAGAGACAGATGGGGAAAGAGACAGACCTGTAAAGAGACAGCCGCGCAAAGAGACAGACGGGCAAAAAGACAACCAGGCAAAGAGACAGCCCTGGAAAGAGACAGACCTGGAAAGAGGCAGCCAGGCAAAGAGACAGCTGGGCAAAGAGACAGCCGGGCAAAGAGACAGCCGGGCAAAGAGACAGACTGGGAAAGAGACAGACTAGGAAAGAGACAGAAGGGAAAAGAGACAGAACGGGTAAGAGACAGAAGGGGAAAGAGACAGATGGGGAAAGAGACAGATGGGGAAAGAGACAGCCACGTAAAGAGACAACCGGGCAAAGAGACAGCCCTGGAAAGAGACAGCCCTGGAAAGAGACAGCCCTGGAAAGAGACAGACCTGGAAAGAGACAGACCTGGAAAAAGACAGACGGGGAAAGAGACAGACTTGAAAAGAGACAGACGCGGAAAGAGATTGATGGGGAAAGAGACAGATGGGGAAAGAGACAGCCCTGGAAGGAGACAGACGGGGAACGAGACAGATAGAGAGAGACAGACAGACACAGACAGACACAGAGAAAGAGAGAGACACAGAGATAGAGAGAGACAGACAGAGAGACTGATACAGAGACAGACAGAGAAACTAATACAGACAGAGACAGACAGACAGAGACAGACATATAAACACAGCAGACTGCAGCACCTATAGTCAATGGCAGCCTGTGTAGCACACAATCCGGCGGCGTTGGGATGCCCGTTCAATATCAAGGGATTACTTGACTCCACATACCATGTAAAGAAACAAATAACAGCGTCCTCCTGAGTGCAGATTCTTTTCTTTCTTTATTCCATCATAGTGCAGTAAACATGCAACGTTTCAACATACGTTTGTCTTTTTCAAGCATGCTTGAAAAAGACAAACTGATGTTGAAATGTTGCATGTTTACTGCACTATGGTGGAATAAAGAAAGAAAAGAATCTGCACTCAGGAGGACACTGTTATTTGTTTCTTTACATAGACAGAGACAGACAGACAGAGACAGACAGAAACTCGAAGAGAGATAGTTACTATCCCGGGCAACGCCCGGGTCCTACAGCTACTACATTCATAAAAATGTTTTTTTTTCTTTCACGTCTGCATTGGCCCTGCAGTCCCTAGTGGCAAATCTACCATTCAAAATAGATGATGGTTACTGCTCAGCTCCTCTCCTTTTCTTCACAATGAAATCGATGCTGTAGAAGTCAATGATTTTGAGACAGTCATTTTGCTGTTATTGTCTATGTGTTGTGGATGCATACTATAATGCATACCTAATTATGCTAACAGACGCTCTAGTAAGATGACTACCCCATAATCATATACAAAATAATATACAATCGGAATCCGATTACATAAAACAGTTTCATTATTATCTCGTGTTAATTATGAAATATACTATTTGTGACACTTTCCCGCTAAGAATCACTAATTTAAAATAAAAGCTTAACTGCCTTTAAATTGACCAAAATGAGTATATTTGGGGTGACTGATTTGACAGAACACACTGGCATATTAGAAACTTTTTTTTTTCCTTACGCCACCTCATTGCTATCGTACATGTACTGTACATGTTCGACCTCTTTTCTATACACCTTTCAAAACTGTGAAAGTAGATGTAATAAATTTTAAGAAAACAATCTTCTCCATTCCATTTCTTGAGCCCAAATTGTAATCAAATTCTGTGGCATTTTTCAGTTTAAATTTTCCCTAAGGATTTTAAGAACTGTCCATCAGAAAATGTGGGTTTTCATCCAATGACAATGCAGCATTTTCTGGGAAAATAAAACCTGCATTGTATAGTGATTGTAATTCATTGGCAACAAAGATAGATTTTTCTGCTAGACAATTTTGATAAAAATGACACCCTTTTACGTTCTCTTGTCTGATAAAAATTGTGTCTTTATCACATATGGAAAGCTTTCAGTAAAATTACTCTTTTCATACAATGTCTATAATATGGGCCCTCATTCGATCCTCTACCCAGAATCTTCATTTTTTTAAATTCTATGGGGCAAGTACTGATTGCATAATTTAACATGTCACCAGCACCTGTCCTCTGTAGTTTATGACGCACGATTGTAGCAATTTTTTCATAAAAGTGGAAAAAAAAGTAAATTGGAAAAATGATCCTGAAAGTATTTTAAGAAAAAAAAAGGAAATGGATAAAAGGCACGATATCCACTCTGCCATTGATTTTTAGGAGACGTGCTTCCCTTGAGCATAAGCAGCAGAGACTTTGAACATGACAAAAATGTTAACTTTATTACAAAGGGAACATTTGCCTGGAAGAAGTAGAATTGGCTCCCTGTTTTTAATGAAAGGAAATATTTCTATAAAAAAATAGCAGAAAGAAAGTCAATACCAATAAATATCTCCATCAAGAAAATGCACCTGACAAGAAAAAAATATGTAATCCAAAATCTTAAGACACGGGAAGAGCTCAATGTTTCCATTCTTTATTCCTTTATTCTGTATTAATACTTCCCAAAAATGTGAAACTACAACAATATAATAAAAAATAACAAACACTACTAAGTATTAAATTACAAATAAATGGAGACCACATTGGGGTCACAGCCAAATTGTAAAGTATCACCTACTGTTAACATACAGCATGTAAAACTGAATCCCATACTGCATCACTGGAATATCAAAATTTGTTGGAATAAAAATATTATGTCCAAAAATAAAGGTAAAATTGGCTAATAGTATTACAGATCGGTAACTGCAGTGTTAACCCTTTAAAAACTCTCTAACATATATTTCACTGACAGGAGGAATCCCAAAGCATATATTAACAAATCAAAATTCCTAAAATATATTGTTTATTAGATATGCATTAAACCACAATAAATGGATGTACCTTAAACAGTCCAAAAATCACAATAGTACTGATGCAGAAAGCAAAAGGAGATGATAATCAATAGATTGGCCCGCTATGAGAATAAGCCAAAAGCACCTACTAGGCCCTTAAGTGCTGTCCCTACCTGTCTGTGGAGGTTGGCACCCTAAATAAGAGGCGCCCCCACTCATTGTTTACTCTACCTCGGAATCCCTGATAGAGTCCCTAAGCTCAAAACTGCTAATACCAAATTATCCACAAACCACAAGCTCAACTAAAACTAGGTTATATAATCATACTACCAAAAACCAAAAGAATACGTTTTGTGCTTAAGGACTCTATCAGGGATTCTGAGGGTGAGTCGACACCGAGCCACCATGCCACTTGTGTTATTTAGGGTGCTAACCTCCAAAAACATGTAGGTTTAGCACTTAGGGGCAGCATCAGAGCCTAGTAGGTGCTGTTAGCCTAGGCTCATAGTGGACCAATCTATGGGTTATCATCCCCTGTTGCTCTCTGCATCAGTACTAATTGTGTTTTTTGGAGAGTTTTTAAGGTACATCCACTTATTGTGTTTTAATGCATATCAAATAAATAGCATATTTTAGGAAATTTGATTTGTTAATTTAAACCCTTATAGTTTAAAGACACAGCTAATTTTCGTTCCTCCCCCCCCCTTCTTCAAAGAGCCATACATGTTGTACTATATCGTCAATGTAGCTGTATGAAGGATTATTTTTTGCTGGACAAGTTGTTGCTTTGATTGACTTTATTTATTTGATCTTAAAATGTGCTGAGAAGATGAAAAAAAAATTCCAAGTAAGGTGTAATTCATAAAAAAAGTACAATATTGTAGTTTTTTGGGTTTAGGGTTATTTTTTTGTGCAGTAATAATAACATGGCAATATGATTCTACACATTAATATGATTACAATGATTACAAACATGCATATTTTTTTTTGCTATTTCTGTAACTTAAAAAAAAAATAAATTGGTTTGCATTGCCATTCTGCGATATTGAACTTTTATTTTATTTTTCCATCACTATAAGAGCTGGTTTTGTACACCCAGTAGAAGAATTCATCGGTACTATTTTGCAGTACATGCTATAGTTTGATGGGACTTAAAGACTACCCCGCTCACTAGATAAAAGGAGGACCCTGCCAACTACCTGCAGCTCCCCATTTGTTTCACCTCACTCTCCCTTCCGGTTTTGCTCCTCATGTCCCCCCCCCACCTTTATTTTAAGGATATCTATATGTTTAAGTACTATATATATTTCACATATACATATTTTTTATATATATATATATATATATATATATATATATATATATATATATATATATATATATATACTATATATATAAGTATATATATACTTTCTATCATCCATATAAAAGGTTTTTATCTCTCTTTTTGCACTGTAGAAATTATCTTTTTAACCCACTCATAAATGTAAATACCAATTATTTTTCATGATAACCCCATATTCGCTTGACCCCAAACTCAACCCTTACACTTTAGGGACATTGGATCTTCCACTTTAGAGTGCTAGCGTGAATCGAAAATTTTCTTTTAAATTTTATAGTTTGATAAATTGAACAGAGTCCTATAGAAGAGTGGGATCCTTCAGATGATTTGTACATCCAGTTTTAATTTCTCCTTTTTTGGACATGGGAAAAAATAAGAGCAAAACCTGGCTTCTTTACATGTGATGACAAATCTGTTCCTCTTTAGGCTTTTTTTTCCCCTTATTTTGGATTCACATTATAGGGATCTCAGAATCAATTAGTAGTTTCCCATAGAGTTATGATAAATTGTATATCCAATAGAATAGTTAAATTGTTCAGATCTAGCCTGACGGTCCCAGATCCAGTGCTGTCTAGAGAAGATATAGGTATGTCCTTATATATCTCTTAAATAGATGAGACTGTGACTCGCCCTTTATTAGCTCATGAGACAGACCTGCAATTTAAATAACACAATCTATGCCATCTCAGAAAACAGTAAGTTTGGTCCTTTTTATGATCTAATGAAGCCATAGCCTTTCAGAGAGTGTATGACCTTTGACTGATGGACAGTAGTATATATTTCGGGGTCTTAGCATCTCATATGTTTGATGAGTGGTGGCCGCAAGTTGTGTTTCTAAAGCTGGTGTCACACTAAACGACAGCGACAACGACGTCGCTGTTACGTCACCATTTTCGGTGACGTAACAGCGACCTTGTAAGTCGCTGTTATGATCGCTGCTTAGCTGTCAAACACAGCAGAAGCAGCGATCATAAGGTCGCTGTGCTACATGTTCAGAGAGCAGGGAGCCGCGCTTAGCGCTGGCTCCTTGCTCTCCTGCAGCACACATCGGGTTAATTAACCCGATGTGTGCTGCAGCTACATGTCACAGTGCAGAGAGCAGGGAGCCGCGCGCACTGCTTAGCGCTGGCTCCTTGCTCTCCTTGCTACAGTATACATCGGGTTAATTACCCGATGCATACTGCAGCCACATGTCACAGTGCAGGAGCCGGCGCTGGCAGCAAGAGCGGAGGCTGGTAACCAGCGTAAACATCGGGTAACCAGGGAAAGGTCTTCCCTTGGTTACCCGATGTTTACGCTGGTTACAGCTTACCGCAGCTGCCAGTGCCGGCTCCTGCTCGCTTCATTTCGTCGCTCTCTCGCTGTCACACACAGCGATGTGTGTGTCACAGCGGGAGAGTGACGACCAAAAAATGAAGCTGGACATTCAGCAACGACCGGCGACCTCACAGCAGGGGCCAGGTCGTTGCTGGATGTCACACACAGCGACAGCGACGGGACGTCGCTGCAACGTCACAGAAAATGGTGACGTAGCAGCGACGTCGTTGTCGTCGTCGTTATGTGTGACACCAGCTTAAGGTTTGTGGACTGTGTTGGGATGTGATTTATGTGCAGCCTATAGCAAATGTTGAGCCTAGATTGAATGAGATGATATAACTTAACCATTGCAGTTGCATACCACATCAAGTGCTGAGAAGTGTCTACGTAACAACTTGGTGGCAGTGGTTGGATAGAGTTTACTTTTATTAGAACTTGGTTAAATCAATTATTCTCTGTACTAAAGGACTGGTATTCTTACAAGGAGTGAACATTTTCTACAAAGTTCAACTCATTACTTTCTTTTCATGGCATACTTGCAGTTTCCTCTTCCATATTTTTCTTTTATTTAGCAAAATGCTGTTTACCGATATGACAGGTTTTACAAGAAGCAGACTAAGGAGGCTTTGATTAACCTCTGTTAGTGCAGAGGAATTGAGACAGCAGACAAATAAATGGAGCTGCTGATTAGTGCCTTGATGGAGCAGCACTTGGAGCAGTGTACTGTGGCACCTGGACAAATGGCAAGCCCAAATCAGAGAAGCTAAGCAATGAATCTTGTTCTAGAAATAATTTCTCCTAAGCGTAGCAACAGCGCCAGTTATGCAGAGACCATGGACCTTTGTTTGGAAATATTATTACAATAACTGCGAGTACGTGTCTCTACTATGTGCCTGTAGGTTTTTCTATAGTACAGACAGGGTGGTATGACAGAACACCAAGGCAGAGAGAGAGGCTATACATACTGGAAGACAAGCTGCAGAATGCCAGGTGAAGAGAGAGGCTGCTCAGGCTGAGAGAGTTCCAGCTGGAGACTGCTTGATTAGAAAGGTTTAACAATTCTCAATCAATCCATTTTCAGGGCATAAATCCAAGGAGACCACACTAGGAAAACTTCCCTGTGATGGAAAAAGATGGGGACTTGGCTATTTTTCCTTGGAGATTTGAAAAAAACCACAGACAATTCCATCTGCCCATGAGCAGTTGGCACTGTATTTAACGCCATGGTTAAAAGGCAAATCCTTGGCAGTTTTTGCTGATCTTCAAAAACGAGCGAGTTATAGACTATGATACAATAAAAGGCCTTGGTCAGAAAGTACAATCTCACCCCAGAAGAATATTGAAAAAAGTTCCTGAATCTACAGCAGGGATCAACCAACCTTGATGCAGCAGCATCTTGAGGATCCCATTCCATTAGTGGATCTGAAGACGAGAAAGCTGTGGAGAGAAAGCGCATATAGGGTCTTACCCCAGTATATAAGGGGTGGGAGGAGGGTGAAACTACTCACCAGATATCGTTGTGAGAGTCACAACAACTGTAATCGCATGTAGAATTTGATCAAAGGCTGCAGCCACCCAAAAACGGGAGATAACAGAGAGCATGAGAGCGGGGTGTTCAATACTGTGCCAAAAGATCACTGGGACAGATGTTCATATTAATGTATCTTTATTTTCATCCAGGTCTACGCATTTCAGACCTGGATGACACCATGAAGGGGTGGTGTCATGATGTCATCTTGTCTATTTATCTGTATGCTGGTGTCCACCAGGACAGATTTGATGTTTGTCTTTCCTGATGGTCCTGAGGAAGGGGGCAGTGGCTCCTGAAACGCGTAGACCTGGATGAAAATAAAGATACATTAATCTGAACATCTGTCCCAGTGATCTTTTGGCGCAGTATTGAACACCCCTCTCTCATGCTCTCCATTAGTGGATCTGAGGACTTCTGTTACCAGCTTTGAGGAGCAAAATTTCTCAAATGGTCAAAAAAATATTTCTTCACATCTGTCCTACGGATGTTCAACAATGTGTCTGTGACAAAGAGACCAAAACTGCTGCTAAAGGTACAAAGATTGTGGACTCTTATACTTTCAACAGGATGCCAGACGTTTGGAAGCCATTAGGATTCAGCTGGAGGGGATGCAAGTCATTCTACCAGCCGATCACCAGGGAATTATACATATACTTCATACAGGGCTCTTTGGACCAGACTTTTTTAATTGATACATGCCTAAGCTTTACATGATATAAGGTGTGATATGTTTGTGTCACTTGTACCGAAAGGAAAAAAAGCTCGTCTACACCCTCAAAGTCGTCTAGGGCTTAAACTTCTGTCTCGTGTCTGACACTGAAGTGAAGTATAATGATGATTGCCAATATGTCACTTTAGGAAATAAAGTTACCATTGACCTCGGAGGCATGGAAACAGAGGTAATCCTGGTGCATACAGAGATGGTGATCTCTGATGATATAATTCCAAGAAAAATCATGTCTGTAACTGTAGTTAGGGTTGAGTCAGCCCTGCAATGCCATGACATGTATGTATCTGAACTGGGAAGCCAGAATTGACAGAGAGAAGTGGTCATATCAGACACTATCCCTACCGATGTGTTGTTAGGCAAACACCTGACCAGGATGGTATCTCAATATGTTCCTACCTTGCAAGTGAATGCCACAAAAAAAGTTGAGGCAAGTGACCCGCCTGAGGTTCTGAGGGACGCAGGGAAATTTACAGATTTCAATGTCCAAATTGATAGTGCACTTGGTCTGAAGAGGAGATGTCGAGGAATGTACTTATGTTGCAACTGTGATTCGCAGCCAGGTTACTCTTAATAGTCAACTCCAGATATCACCGGATAAATGCCAGACCGCACTGCAAGAAAAGGAGAGACCTAACACTGCTCATGAGTTTCCTCACATGGCTGATCTACTGAAGTTCCAGTTAGATGACTTGGGAGACTCAGAATCTGACCAGGACCAGGGTTTAACATTCCCAGTCGGCTGTAACCTTCAGACTGATAGTGAGAGCTTCCAGAGAGCCTTGCTAACAGATGCCAGTATCAAGAAGCTGTGATGCCTTGTAGACCTACTCCCTACTGGATCTCACAAGAAGAGTGTATTGGAAAAAAGGAAAGTTGTATAAGAAGACTCTCCCTACCAACACAATACAGACTTAGGACTGCAAGAAATGTCTAGTTGTGCCTTATAATTTCAGTGAACAGTTATTGAGACTTGATGTTGTCGGGCATCTAGGAGTGCAATAGAATAGAGACAATTTTACACATATCTTTTATTGGGCCAATATGGGGATTAACATATCCAATTATTATCGATTTTTAAAGGAGTTGGAAAGATTGGGAATATTCAGAAAGCCCCATTGAAACCACTAACAGTGATTGATGAGACTTGCTAGTGAGTGGCTGTTGATATCATAAGGCCAATTTCAGTACTTAGCAGCTCTGGCCAATGCCATATTCTTACAGTTGTTGACAATGCTATACAATATACAGTACAAAAGCTGTGGCGCTATCTTCTATATGAGCTGATAAGGTTGCTGATGCACTTCTGCCTGTATTTTCTTAAGTGGGGTTTCCCCTCGGAGATATTGACTGATCAGGGGACCTAGTTCATGTCTAATCTAATGCAACACCTCTACAGAAAAATACATTTGCAGCTTCTGTAGCCAGTCATTGTGATTCATAGACCAACAAGCCATGTGAACGTCTTAATGGGGCTCTAAAACAAATACTTAAGATGCTGGTGGATATTGAAAGATGAGATTGGGAATGTTAGTTCTCTCATTGTTTGGGCATATTTAGGTACCCCAGTCTTCAACAGGTTTCTCCCCAAAAAAACGAATTTCTTGCAGAAGGGGAAGGTGGGCTTATTTCATTAAGAACTGTTGGAAGATCTACTCGAAAACACCCAGAGTCTCTGTGGTGGAATATGTACTGAGACTCAGAGAAATAATACAGAAACTGAGCAACCTAACTCATGAGAGAGTGAAGCAGGCCCATACCAACTAAAACCTTTGTTATAACCATAATGAATTTACAAGTGTACAATACAAATCCCTCTAAAAATTGTTTTTATTAGATAATATTAAAATCACCCAGGTGAATAAACCCAAAAACTCAAACAATAAATCAATAAATAATGGGGAGGTCACATAGAACAGGCGTAGCCGAATCCATAATGCATATAGACAAAAGTCATAATGGTATAAAGATTAATAATCCAATATACACATCTACACTTCAGTGACCCTAATATGTCACTGTGTCTGGCTCTACCTATCAACGGAGGATATGACACCCTAACGTAGCTGGGCGCCCCCGTTCCTCATCGTGTAGTTTCGGTCATTTCCATAACTTCACTGCAGCGACAGGAACGATGTTGTTCCTTGTTCCTGCAGCAGCACACATCGCTGTGTATGAAGCCACAGGAGCGAGGAACCTCTCCTTACCTGTGTCCCACCTGCAAGGAGGAAGGAAGAAGGTGGGCGGGATGTTTACGCCCACTCATCTCCGCCCCTCCACTTCTATTGGCCACCTGCCGAGCGATGTCGCAGTGTGCAAAGTACCCCTAAGTAGGAGATATTGGCAGATCTCCATGATCAAAGAGGCTCAGGAAAATTCTACCTTTATAACACCACTTGGCCTGTTTGAGCTTTGGTTATACCATTTGGTTTGAAAAATGGCCCTGCCACCTTTTGGGGGTTGGTTAAGCAAGTAATGTCCTGTTTGGGTACAGCTGGGTATTATAGGAAAGTTGTGCAAACTACAGTTCTGTAGCTAAGCTTTTAACTGATCTGACAAAAAAGAAGCTTCCTCAAATTGTTTCATGGACTGCTCAAAGCGAGGAATATTTTGCTTCCCTAATGGCTGCATTGGCTAATTCAGGCTCTGGCGTTCAAAACATTGTTATTCTTTTGCTTGTCACTGTAACTTTGAAGCAAATTAAATTATTTTCTTTACTAGGTTCTAGGCTATGGCTTCAATCCCAACCTAAGAGCATATTGAACATCATGGTGTAAGGAAAGATGTGTCCAATCCTACAAGCATCCGGCCCACTGTGCATACTCTTTGGCTTTTCCATCATCTTCACTTGGCATAGAGGCTTCCTCAGTACTGACTATGTCATTATGCATTTTGAGATCGTGATGCACATTGCAATGTCAGAACTAAATTCCTCGCCAAATCATCGAAGAGCTGAAATGGATGCATGGGGAATGGAGGTGAATCTCTACTGGCAGGCAAGGGAAGCAACAACATGAGTATTTTTTTTTCTGTTTTCTAGAATTCAGTAAGATGGTGGATGTCCAGATGATGAATTCACACAAATTAAATTGCATTAAATTCTGATTCAGGAAAATCCAATCTTTTTTTTAATTTTTGGGGAACTCAATTCTTGTCCAACAGATTCACTTATGTGTAGTTATTTGGCGAATTAATATAAACATTTAACAGAGAGGGCTCATACACATGCATAGAGCGCAATGCATGCTTCCTGTACATCAGTTAAGGAAATCTATATCAAGATATTTTCCAATTGAATCAATGTTGAAAATATCTTATAAATGTAGTCTAGCAATACACGCTATAAAAAAACCTCTGTACGCCTTTGATCTTAAAAATGATGATCCTGCTTATCTATTTCTGCATCGCTCTCACAGTTTTTTCCTTGTACAGTAGCACTGGACAGCATTGGCAGGTATTGAATAGGTTTAAAAACAAAGCTTCATGTAAAAAAACTGTGTGTGCCACAGAATTTTCTTCCTTTTCCACTCTTTGAAGTTGCACGGTATGTTTAATGTAAGATATTGAACACATCAATATTGAAAATCTTACTGCTTCTTATGATTCCAGACAATCAAAGAGCATGATAAAGTACTAGTCACATATAAGTGTTGTTGATTTTCTTAGTAACACATATATATTACAATGTTTAGAGATTTTATGAAGGTGAAATCACGCAGGCATTTTATAGGATAATCTTCTTCTACAGTTTCTGAAGTAAAGCTTCTGCACTGTTTGCAGACTAATGTTATCCTCATCGCCCTAATTAGCACATTAGTAAGCCAAATGCATTCTGATAGCTACAACATTAAAGTAAAAAGCTCAGCTTCACAGTAAACATGTGACAACTCATTTATGTTTATGTGCTGTTTTTACCGGATTCAATTTATTTAAAGCCTCCATTGCTTTGACTGTCTATGTATTTGTTCATCTGTTTTAAAATAAGCAGAGTAATAAAATGTTCAAATTGAATCGGAAACAGCAGAACTAATAAATTCCCGACAAATATTACATTTTGCTTGAGATGTTTTTTTTTATTATTATATATCATATATATGTTTGGTATACAACAGCATCCATTCAATCACAAGCTGCCCCCATTGGGGTACTATTCTTATCCCTCTACCAAATTCACACAGCTTAATACTAGATAAAATAGGCAAAAAACAGAACTTATCTATTAAAGTAGAACACACTGGATAATAAATTTGTCGCATAAGCCTAGAGATGTTGAGTGCTATTCTCTTGCTGGGAAATCTTCAAGAAAACTGCTCGGGTTCCCCACTGACTTGCATTAGATTCATTATTCGTGCTGAATACTTGGTATTTGGATAGAATAATCTGAACCCGAATATTTCACTATTCGCTCATCTTTACTCAAAACACCTTTTGGTTGTATGACTTTATATCAGTGCTTGTGCCAAAAAAAGATCACTAATATACAGTATCTAACTTGATTGAAGACTAATTTTAGACAATCTTTTAGATGCATAGTTAAGTGCAAAAAAGTGATTTAATCATATAATAAAGTTCATTCTTGCATTGTTAATTTTTTGTGATTACTTTTTCCTTTTTTTAATTTTCATTTGTATTATTTTTTATTATTTTATTCTTATAATGTTTTATTAAATATTAAGATTGTTACATAATTATTTGTATAAAAATAAATACATGTATGTGTATATTACACTATAAACAAATTTGATTTGCAGTAAAGAGGGGATAAATAACAGAAAATAGAGGTTTATCTAATCAAAATATCATTACCCACGCTCTGCATAGACAGAGACACAATGGCAGTGGCCATCACAATAATACGGTGTGTGAACTCCTACTTGTGAATCATTGGTGTGCCAGTCGTCAAAAATAGGTCTACAAGATCCTTCATCCTTTTAACAGTAGTACATAACCTAATTTGCCTTCTAATTCTATCCATTTAGTTCTTGGATACTTTGTAGGCCATTACTCGTCATTCCTTGTCTTACAGACTGGATTTTTTTACTAAATTTCTTAATTAATTTTTGGCAAAATGAAGCAAATTAAAAGTTTCACAATGTAAAAATAAAACATATGAGGAGAGACGAAGAACACATTTTTCTAAGTCACCAGTTTTATATGCATTTTACATATGATATATTGTCATACCAAAATTGATTAAATTTAAAGACATATTTTATAGTTTACAAAATTTGATTGACCTTATGATTCCCTCAAGAGATTTGCATATTGGAAAATTAATTCAGGTCAGCTTCAAATTGCTTCAATTTACACTTTTCAAGGATACTTTTAAGAACACATCTGTGCCTCCTTCTGTTGGATACTTTGTGACAGAACAAGCTGAAGTAATTTTGTTCTAAAACAGTTGTACAAAAATTGAAGAGTTTCAAGCAAACTCCTGAACTTTCTTCAACATGAAGAACTTTAAATATGGAAAAACAAAAACTTGAAAGATAAATTGCTATTATATTTATATAATTAGACATGTTGATCAATATTTCAAAAAGATAATTTTAAGCAATAGAATGATAAACTGAGGATTTTGTAAGGAAAAAATAGTCATGAAACTCAAGGCAATCTGTTGTTTATTACAACTGTCGTGATGGAAGGAGGAAAATGAAACAAGTGAATGCTCTTCTTCGAAGATTTTTAGATGTTAACAATTTCTAATGTTACATAATTTGAAGTTTTAATTATTTTCTCATGCATAACATGCCAATAACTACAGCTTTATAGTGATTAGCCTGATTGTTGATGTCAGAAGTCAATATGATGTTCTATATGCCACACAGCTATTTTTTGTGTAATTTGCTAAGTGTTAATTTCTTAATGGGGTTACTTCTTGTTAAAACCAAGTAATTTTGCAATTTACTTCTTAATAAAAAATCTTCTACGTTTTAAAGTATGCAGGACATTTTATTTCTAGAGTTTACTACCCATTGCGTTACTAACCAGCCACTTCTGAGTTGCAAGGGGTGAGAATTTGCAAGCTATTTGCTACACAAAGTCCCAATCTGAATCTGGATCCAACCTGCCTTAGTGTCATTATGATTTTCCACTACCCCAAAGAAAAGCTGCCTTTGGTGGCATCCTGCGAGACCAAACAGTTGAAATCAGTGTTGTAACCATGCTTATGGTCTGAATTATCAATCTTCGGGAGTGCACCCCTTGCACCAAGAAGCCAGGAAGTACAGGAGCGCTGTGTTCTGAGCAGAAAAGATGATAATATGCCTTGAAGATATCAACGACACATTTAGTGGGCAATAAAGAAATAAACTGAGAATTTTGAAACTTGGGTAAATTAAAAATCAAGATCAGTTTTTGCTTCAGAATTAAACCAAATTACAGGTGCTTCTCAATAAATTAGAATATCATGAAAAAGTTATTTTTTCTTTCAGTAATTCAATACAAAAAGGAAATGGATATATTATATAGAGTCATTACAAACAGAGTGATCTATTTCAAGTGTTTATTTCTGTTAATGTTGATGATTTTGGCTTACAGCCAATGAAAACCCAAAAGTCATGATCTCAAAAAATTAGAATAAATTCCACCAAACACCTCAAAAAGGCTTTCTAAGCTTTTAAAATTGTCCCTTAGTCTGGTTCAGTAGGAAGACTGCTGACTTGACAGATGTCCAGAAGGCAGTCATTGGCACACTCCACAAGGAGGGTAAGCCACAAAATGTCATTGCTAAAGAAGCCGGCTGTTCGCAGAGTGCTGTATCCAAGCATATTAATGGAAAATTGAGTGGAAGGAAAAAGTGTGGTAGAAAAAGGTTCACAAGTAACCAGGATAACTGCAGCTTTGATAGGATTGTTAAGAAAAGGCCATTCAAAAATTTGAGGGAGATTCACAAGGAGTGGACTGCTGCTGAAGTCAGTGCTTTAAGAGCCACAACACACAGACATATCCAGGACATGGGCTACAACTGTCACATTCCTTGTGTCAAGCCACTCATGACCAATAGACAACGCCAGAAGTGTCTTACCTGGGCCCAGGAGAAAAAGAACTGGACTGTTGCTCAGTGGTCTAAGGTGTTGCTTTCAGATGAAAGTAAATTTTGCATTTTAATTGGATGATATTCATTTGATGATATTCTAATTTTTTGAGAAGCACTTGTATTCCTCAAATTTAAATGCCTATTATCTCTAGTGTTGTTACATATAATATTCTATGCAGCAATTAAAAGTACAACTATATGATTTAGATCAATGCTAATAATAGTGATTGAGAAAATGTTTGAACTTATGGAAGCAGATATTCCTGCTTTGTGAGCTGGAAATAGATGATGTGAAACTTTACAAAAAGTGACATACATATCATGTCCACGCATCTCCTTTGTGTATAGTCTGTAAGTGGCCTAACAAATGAACTGAACTTGTACCTCTGACTATCTGACAGAATGAACAATGGAAATGATTGTTCAGTGCTGTAGTTAAGCACAACTTCAAGACTTAAAATGTGATCCCAGCAGTATAGTACCCAAGAGCAAAAGACACCTTGATTAAGTTGATGTCCTTTACTGCAGAATATCTTCTGTGTAAAATAAACTATTTTGTCCCCGTTTTGAACTTTCAGACAATGAAAACGCATCTAACAAGCAACAAAGAAAAAAAGTAATAAAAAAGTATACACACTAAATAGTGAAAGAAAATGCTGAAAGAAAGCAGAAAATTCCATTACATAGGATGGATCTAACAACCATCTTACTTAACAGATATCCAAATATGTAGAGTTGTGGATAGTGATTCAAACAATATATTGCTAAAATACTTTGAAATAGCCATCGGCAGAAACAATAACTGCTGTACCACAAGCAATGGCTTATAATAAATAATTCAAATATATATATGAGAATAATGCTTTCCATGAATAGACACAAAAAAACAGTCTGCAATTTCAAATCTGAAGTTGAATTTTATGTCACCAATAGAGTTGAGCGCGGTTCGTGGTTCGTGGTTCTCCAGTTCTAGGCTCGAGTGATTTTGGGGCATGTTCTAGATCGAACTAGAACTCGAGCTTTTTGCAAAAGCTCGATAGTTCTAGAAACGTTCGAGAACGGTTCTAGCAGCCAAAAAACAGCTAAATCTTAGCTTGGTTTCTGCTGTAATAGTGTAAGTCACTCTGTGAATCAAACTATTATCACATTTCAGTGTATAGTGTGCGTGAACAGCGCCTTCAGATCACTGCTGTTTCTATAATGGCGATCGCCATTTTTTTTTTTTTTTTCTTGTCTTCCTTCCCTAAGCGCGCGCGTCTTGTGGGGCTGGCCAGCATGTCAGCCAATCACAGACACACACACACCTAAGTGGACTTTGAGGCAGAGAAGCAACGGCATGTGTGATAGGATCTGCATGTCACATGTCCCTGCATTATAAAACCGGACATTTTCTTCACGATCGCCATTATCTGCCTTCTGCGTCTTTGGTGTCAGACATCACTGTCGCAGTTCCGTCCTTTGTCCTATCGCCGATACAGCTGTATGCGCTGCATACACAGCGTTAGACAGCTTAGGGAGAGCACATTCTAGCAGTCCTTTTAAGGGCTCGTACCGGCAGGGTCAGAGAGCCATAGGTGACAGGTCCTGCAAACAGCAACAGCGTCTGTGTAGCCCAGGTCAGGGATTTCCTCCCTGCATTTCACCATTAGGAGGGAATAGAAAGGCAGGCTTCCATTCCTCTACCCAGAGCACCACAATCCTGCCACTGTACCCTCTTGTCCTCTGCACACTCCAACTCATTCTAAGTAAGCCATTATACTAGCAAACACTCAGTGTACCTAGTGGCATCCTATCTGTGGCTATTGGACTTTGCTATAGTCCCACTAGTGCAAAGACATTTGCAGAGCACATCTGCCTGCATTGCACACTCCAAGTTTTTTAAACTAAGCAATTTTACTAGCAAACACTCAGTGTACCTAGTGGCATCCTATACGTGGCTATTGGACTTTGCTATAGTCCCACTAGTGCAAAGACATTAGCAGAGCACATCTGCCTGCATTGCACACTCCAAGTTTTTTAAACTCAGCCATTATACTAGCAAACACTCAGTGTACTTAGTGGCATCCTATACGTGGCTATTGGACTTTGCTATAGTCCCACTAGGGCCAAGACATTTGCAGAGCGCATCTGCCTGCGTTGCACACTCCAACAAATTATAACGAAGCCATTATACTAGCAAACACTCAGTGTACCTAGTGGCATCCTATACGTGGCTATTGGACTTTGCTATAGTCCCACTAGTGCCAAGACATTTGCAGCACGTCTGCCTGCGTTGCACACTCCAACGAATTATAACTAAGCCATTATACTAGCACACACTCAGTGTACCTAGTGGCATCCTATACGTGGCTATTGGACTTTGCTATAGTCCCACTAGTGCAAAGACATTAGCAGAGCACATCTGCCTGCATTGCACACTCCAAGTTTTTTAAACTCAGCCATTATACTAGCAAACACTCAGTGTACCTAGTGGCATCCTATACGTGGCTATTGGACTTTGCTATAGTCCCACTAGTGCCAAGACATTTGCAGAGCGCATCTGCCTGCGTTGCACACTCCAACTCATTATAACTAAGCCATTATACTAGCAAACACTCAGTGTACCTAGTGGCATCCTATACGTGGCTATTGGACTTTGCTATAGTCCCACTAGGGCCAAGACATTTGCAGAGCGCATCTGCCTGCGTTGCACACTCCAACTAATTATAACGAAGCCATTATACTAGCAAACACTCAGTGTACCTAGTGGCATCCTATATGTGGCTATTGGACTTTGCTATAGTCCCACTAGTGCCAAGACATTTGCAGAGCGCATCTGCCTGCGTTGCACACTCCAACTCATTATAACTAAGCCATTATACTAGCAAACACTCAGTGTACCTAGTGGCATCCTATACGTGGCTATTGGACTTTGCTATAGTCCCACTAGGGCCAAGACATTTGCAGAGCGCATCTGCCTGCGTTGCACACTCCAACTAATTATAACGAAGCCATTATACTAGCAAACACTCAGTGTACCTAGTGGCATCCTATACGTGGCTATTGGACTTTGCTATAGTCCCACTAGTGCCAAGACATTTGCAGAGCGCATCTGCCTGCGTTGCACACTCCAACAAATTATAACGAAGCCATTATACTAGCAAACACTCAGTGTACCTAGTGGCATCCTATACGTGGCTATTGGACTTTGCTATAGTCCCACTAGTGCCAAGACATTTGCAGAGCGCATCTGCCTGCGTTGCACACTCCAACTCATTATAACTAAGCCATTATACTAGCAAACACTCAGTGTACCTAGTGGCATCCTATACGTGGCTATTGGACTTTGCTATAGTCCCACTAGTGCCAAGACATTTGCAGAGCGCATCTGCCTGCGTTGCACACTCCAACTCATTATAACTAAGCCATTATACTAGCAAACACTCAGTGTACCTAGTGGCATCCTATACGTGGCTATTGGACTTTGCTATAGTCCCACTAGGGCCAAGACATTTGCAGAGCGCATCTGCCTGCGTTGCACACTCCAACTAATTATAACGAAGCCATTATACTAGCAAACACTCAGTGTACCTAGTGGCATCCTATACGTGGCTATTGGACTTTGCTATAGTCCCACTAGTGCCAAGACATTTGCAGAGCGCATCTGCCTGCGTTGCACACTCCAACTAATTATAACGAAGCCATTATACTAGCACACACTCAGTGTACCTAGTGGCATCCTATACGTGGCTATTGGACTTTGCTATAGTCCCACTAGTGCCAAGACATTTGCAGAGCACATCTGCCTGCATTGCACACTCCAAGTTTTTTAAACTCAGCCATTATACTAGCAAACAGTCAGTGTACCTAGTGGCATCCTAAACGTGGCTATTGTACTTTTGTCAATTCACAGTATTGGAACGTTATTTGCAGCACGTCTGCCTGCATTGCACACTCTAACTTTTTTAAACTCAGCCATTATACTAGCAAACAGTCAGTGTACCTAGTGGCATCCTAAACGTGGCTATTGTACTTTTGTCAATTCACAGTATTGGAACGTTATTTGCAGCACGTCTGCCTGCATTGCACACTCTAACTTTTTTAAACTCAGCCATTATACTAGCAAACAGTCAGTGTACCTAGTGGCATCCTAAACGTGGCTATTGTACTTTTGTCAATTCACAGTATTGGAACGTTATTTGCAGCACGTCTGCCTGCATTGCACACTCTAACTTTTTTAAACTCAGCCATTATACTAGCAAACAGTCAGTGTACCTAGTGGCATCCTATACGTGGCTATTGTACTTTTGTCAATTCACAGTATTGGAACGTTATTTGCAGCACGTCTGCCTGCATTGCACACTCTAACTTTTTTAAACTCAGCCATTATACTAGCAAACAGTCAGTGTACCTAGTGGCATCCTAAACGTGGCTATTGTACTTTTGTCAATTCACAGTATTGGAACGTTATTTGCAGCACGTCTGCCTGCATTGCACACTCTAACTTTTTTAAACTCAGCCATTATACTAGCAAACAGTCAGTGTACCTAGTGGCATCCTAAACGTGGCTATTGTACTTTTGTCAATTCACAGTATTGGAACGTTATTTGCAGCACGTCTGCCTGCATTGCACACTCTAACTTTTTTAAACTCAGCCATTATACTACCAAACAGTCAGTGTACCTAGTGGCATCCTATACGTGGCTATTGGACTTTGCTATAGTCCCACTAGTGCCAAGACATTTGCAGAGCGCATCTGCCTGCGTTGCACACTCCAACTAATTATAACGAAGCCATTATACTAGCAAACACTCACTGTACCTAGTTGTATCCTAAACGTGGCTATTGTACTTTTGTCAATTCACAGTATTGGAACGTTATTTGCAGCACGTCTGCCTGCATTGCACACTCTATCTTTTTTAAACTCATCCATTATACTAGCAAACACACAGTGTACCTAGTGGCATCCTATACGTGGCTATTGGACTTTGCTATAGTCCCACTAGTGCCAAGACATTTGCAGAGCGCATCTGCCTGCGTTGCACACTCCAACAAATTATAACGAAGCCATTATACTAGCACACACTCAGTGTACCTAGTGGCATCCTATACGTGGCTATTGGACTTTGCTATAGTCCCACTAGTGCAAAGACATTTGCATAGCACGTCTGCCTGCATTGCACACTACAACTTTTTTAAACTAAGCAATTTTACTAGCAAACACTCACTGTACCTAGTTGTATCCTAAACGTGGCTATTGTACTTTTGTCAATTCACACTACTGCAAATCTATGTGCAGCACCTCTGCATGACAACCTCGTGCTCTGTTTTTAATAAGCTATAATGATAGCACTAAATACTGCCATTTTGTGGCATCATAGAACTGGCTGTTGTATTCCATTAGTGCCCCACTGGTGACAAGCTATTTCTAGCACCTCTACATCACACCCTCATGCACATTTTGCTACGCTAATGTTATAGCAAACTCATGGAATTCATTGCTGCATTTCATAATTCGGAGGGATAGAAAGTCAGGCTTCCTTTAGCTTTTCCTTCTGTTCATAGACAGCATCTCCAAGACAAATTTCCCCTCCACGTCTAAGTGTGGAGAGGCAGCTAGTGCGCATGCGTGTGCCGATGTACCCCAGCTGCAGCATAATTACAGTGTTTCGCCTAGTGAGTATGCTCAGCCTGACTGTGCCATTCCTGACGCTAAGTTTTCATTTCGGGATACAGCGCATGCTCCCACACTAAGTGTGAAAAGCCTCTTTGCACAGGTGCTTGCATTCCGTGCCGGGTCTAAGTCCTGTTTTGGGCATAGACACCATGCTAAAGCTGATAGTCTTTTTTCAGAGACTGTATTTCATGCTACTGAGCATGCTCAGGCACTTCCTGCATCAGAGACTAGGTCCGGTAATGAACTCTTTGGCCCTGGCCCTGATGTGGGGGTCCCATATAGACCACAGGGCATCAGGTGTCCTCCCAAATGGCTTGCAGAGGCCCACACCTATGACTTGTCACCGCATTATTGATGCTCAGACGATGACTGGTGAGGTGTTTGGGTCATGGCAGCCATGAGGTCATCATTGAAGTTGCGTTTCCAAATAGGACGCTAGTTATGCCACTCATGACGTGTCACTCTACTTTTGTCTCCAGGAGGTGCATTGTGGTTCACCCTGGTTTGGGACGGACCCAGGTTATAAAAGGGGCTGGAGCCAACAAGGAGGTGCGCAGTCTTCTATTATGCTCCGAAAGAGCACACCTCCATGTGTTGAACCCATTGCGGCTTTAGGCCAGAGGTAGCCAGGGATCGGGTGGTGGATGCAGGCCACCACCACAGTTGGTAACGCAGAACGGTTAAGACCAGCTCCTGTCCTAACAGTCCTGCTTGTGCAGCCCAGTGGCATTAACAGGCCTGCTGCTGCTGATGCGCCTGCTGTCCACAGGTGTGGCCCCTACGCACACGGTCAGCGTACTCAATGGCCCCTGTGTTGTTAACAGGGAGTTCCTGGGCTGGGTGGGCATGTGGACCCTGTGACGCTAACAGGGCTCACAGTCTCCAGATCCGAATGGCGTCTAACTCGGTTCAGGCTACTATTAGTTTCATAGCCACACAGCTCTGTATCCTCCACCAAACCTTCAAGTTGCCAACCTCTCCTTTTCCAACTGGGAGCACGGTGGACACTGACTGCTGATGGGGATATATACCTTTCTCTTTCTTTTCTTATTAATTTTCGTTATATAGCGGTCACAGATTATATACCACTTTATCCAAATCTGCCAGTCCCACTGTAACAGATGTTGTTTCTTCAGCAAATGTTACAGTTGCTTAACCACCAAATCCACGGACCAAAACTTTTTTCCCCTTTCCAACACACCTGTTCCCCTTTCCAACAGCATCTGTCCTTTTTCAACTCATTTTGGGATATGACCAAAAGTGCAACTGTGCAGGGACACCGTACTCAACGCCATCTCAGCACAGCAGCCATCCCTCGGTCCCTCCGATGTGGACAAGTAAAAGACCATTTCCTCCTATCCATGACAAAGCGTTGAGATTCACTCTGTGCAGCACTGGTGTTTAGTGGACAAGTAGATCTAAGATTGCGTACCACATTCTGCAGATACTCCTGTATACGTGCGTCTATTTCTATGGCAGGAATTAGTTCGCCAAATTTTGTCTTGTACCGGGGATCTAACAGTGTGGCAACCCAGTATTCAGGATTAGTTCAAATTCATACAATCCGAGGGTCATGTAGGTAGTGCAGCAAGAAGGCGCTCATGTGTCTTGTGCATCCAGGAGGACCAAGTCCTTGGTGTGTTGGTGGCAGAGAGGTGAGAATCGTGCATCCTTCCTCTGCCCTCTACCCACAACCTCGCACAACCGAAATGTGAGCAAGCTCTCACTCATCTGCTGAGTCTTCCATGCCCATCGCCAGTTCGTCCTCCATTTCTTCATGGGCTCCTGCACTTTCATCAACACTTTTTGCTGATACTATGCGCCCTTGTTAATCCCTCTCCCTCACCATGAATGCCGCATAGGTGCCGCTGACCATCTGGACCTCGTAGATCTTGTTATCCCTTCCGCATATGACTCCTCCTGTACTTCCTCCCCTTCCTCTTGTCCCAACACCTGACTCAGAATAATAATTACAGTGTGCTCCATCATGTAGATGACCAGAATTGTCACGCTGAGAATGACATTGCCAGTGCTAAACATCTTCGTCGACATTTCAAAACTGTGTAGCAGGGTGCATAGGTCCTTGATCTGACACCACTCCAGCAGCGTGATCTGCACCACCTCTGGATCAAGTTATCCCAGGCTATATGTCTTACCGTATTTCAGCAGGGCTCTGCGGTGCTGCCACACACGCTGCAACATGTGCAGATTCCAATTCCTGCGTGTCGAAACATCGCATTTACGGCGTTTAACTGCCAGACCCTAAGACTTCCGGAGTGATGAAAGTTGTTGAGCTGCTGTGTGCGCACGATGGAAGTGAGCACATAGCGAGCGTGCCCACTGCACAAGGCCATGTAGGCCGTGATGGTGTTTTAAAAATTGCTGGCGAATTCAGTTCAACACGTGAGCCCTAAAAGGCACGTGTGTCACATTGCCCTGAGGATGGCCCGCAGCCAGGTTTGCATCATTGCCGCACACGGCTGTTAAGTCACCAACGTAGTCCGCTCCGTCAATTTGTACTCCGGTTGCCAGGTGACAACGTGTTCCTTTCATGAATAGTGCTGATGATGTGAGAGTAGTCGATGCCAGCGGCGCAGGTGGACGCAGGTTATGCTCACCCACTGGGCTGCATTACCTTGACAGATGCAGAATCTCTGGCTGAATGTAGCTGGTGGGTATCTCACAGATGAAATACCATCATTCAGCTACAACCAATGGGAAGACACCACACCCTTTTTTATGCCCATCCTGTCTGCAGACCACTGCCAGACATAGCTATGAACCTCTGGTTAATTTTACCCCCAGTTCAGTTTTATGATTTTGTGTGCTTGTTACCTGACTACTTTTCCTGCTTGCTGTTTATGTACCTTGTTGGCCGATACGCATTTCAACTCTGCTTGTTTTCTGATTCTTTCCTGGCCGTCCCATTCTGTTCCTGTTCCTCAATTAATGTTTTGACCCTGCCTGACTACTATTCTCTGTAATAGCGGTGTGACTCACATTTCCCATACATTTCAAAGTAAAGCTTTGACCGCCTGATGGCATTGAGCTCTGCTGCCAGCATAGTAAGGAGGTGTGTGGTAGTCCTTGTGCGCAGTTGCAAGGAAGGGTGGCCTGACCACACAGGGTTTGCGCCAAGGTAGAGGACCCACACGAGGTTGAAGAGGCAGATGCAGTGTATTAACTTCTACATACAGAACAAGGATTGAAACAACTCGTGGGGACGGCAAGACTTGTACAGCAGACCCTTCTCCATCTCTCACCATAGTTTGCCAGTGCCCAGTCAGTGACATGTAATGACCCTGTCTATGCTTACTGGTCCAAGTATCTGTGTTGAAATGCACCCTGTCGCACACAGATTTTCTCAAGGAAGTGGTGATGTTGTGTGCGACATGCTGGTGTAGCGCGGGCATGCTTTTCTTGGAGAAGCAGTGGTGATTGGGCATGTGGTACTGGGGCACAGCGACAGACATAAGGTCTGTAAAATCCTGTGTGTCCACTACGCGTAAAGGCAGCATTTCGGTAGTCAACAGCTTACAGAGGGATAGAGTCAACCACTTAGCTTTGTCATGGGTCGCAGTAAGTGGCCTTTTATTTGACCACATCTGAGGGAAAGAGATCTGGCTGCTGTCTGTAGACGGTGTTGAGTAGGGTGTCCCTGGAAAAATGCAGGTTTGTGAGAAAAGTGCAGGCGGAGACATGATGTTGCCTTCATCTTGCCTTCAGATCTGTTCATCTTGTATCATTTTTAAAAAACACATCAAGCAAGGGTTACTCCAAGCGGAGTCTACCTTTTTTCCCAACATTGGGCACACAGACACCCCATCAGTGGCAGCACTTGTGCCCTAGTTGCAAACAGGATGTTTTGATTTGCATCAAGCACATTCCAAATCCACAAGCATTTACTCTCCCCAGGATGACACAGGGGTAGTAAATTCCTTCTGGATCCATGACTTGTTCATTTTGATGAACGTCAGTGTGTCCACATTGTCACTGGACAGACGCGTGCGCTTATCTGTCAGCACACACCCAGCAGCACTGAAGAAGACACGTTCAGAGACAACGCTGGCAGCTGCACACGACAAAATCTCCAAGGCGTAACTGGAGAGCTCTGTCAATTTTTCTAGATTTGAAGCCCAAAAGGAGCAAGGCTCCATTTGCAAAGTCATTGCATCGATGTTCATTTGGAGATACTCCTGTATCATCCTCTCCATCCGTTGACTATGTGTCAGACTTGTTGTCTCTGGTGGCCTTGCAAAGGAGGGTCTAAAAAAATTATGAAAATATTCCATAAAATTGCTGTTACCAGCACCAGATACGGTCCTACTGGTACGGGTAGACTGTTGAAGATGACGATGCCGTCCCATGTTTGTCAAGTTACAACTGGGAGAATCACTCCCTTCACCTGCACGGTTGTTTGGTGTAAAAGCCGAGCTAAGATCGAGTAACAGCTTATGCTGATACTCCAGCATACGTGCGTCCCTTTCTATGGGTGGAATTATGTCACAAAATTTGGACTTGTCCCGGGGATCTAATAGTGTGGCAAGCCAGTAGTCATCATCACTTCTAATTTTGACAATCCGAGGGTCATGTTGGAGGTAGTGCAACAAGAAGGCACTCATGTGTCTTGCGCAGCCATGCGGACCAAGTCCACGCTGTGTTTGTGGCATAGAGGTGCTAACCGTTCTTTCTTCCTCTGACATCTCCCCCCAACCTCTTTCAACTGAATTTTGACCAAGGTCTCCCTCATCCGCTGAGTCTTCCATGTCCATGGACAGTTCGTCCTCCATATCTTCATGTCCTCCTGCACCTTCCTCAACATCTCGCCTGCTACCATGCGCCCTTGTTGATCCCTGTCCCCCATGGTCCCATGCCTGCCGCGTTGGTGATGATGAACGTCTGGACCTTGGTGATGTTGTTGTGTCTTGCGCATATGAATCCTCCTGTAGTTCCTCCCCTTCCTGTTGTCCCACCCCCTGACTCCGAATAGTGTTTAGCGTGTGCTCCAGCATGTAAATGACTGTAATCGTCATGCTGATAATGGCATTGTCAGCGCTAAACATATTCGTCGCCATGTCGAAACTGTGCAGAACGGTGCATAGGTCCTTGATCTGAGATCACTCCATCAGGGTGATCTGCCCCACTTCTGCATCTCGTTGGCCCAGGCTATACATCATGACGTATTGCACCAGGGCTCGCCGGTGCTGCCACAGTCGCTGTAACATGTGGAGAGTTGAATTCCAGCGTGTCGCCACATCGCATTTCAGGCGATGAACCGGCAGGCCGAAAGACTTCTGGAGCGATGCAAGTCGCTCAGCTGCGGCGGTTGAACGGCGGAAGTGAGCACTGCAGACAGTTTACGTGCCCTGGTCAGAAGGCCATCTAGGCCGGGATAGTGTGTTAAAAATTGCTGGACAACAAGGTTCAACACGTGAGCCATACAAGGCACGTGTGTCACCTTGCCCAGGCGAAGGGCCGCACCCAGGTTTGCAGCATTGTCGCACACGGCCTTACCAGGCTGCAGGTTGAGTGGAGACAACCATTTATTAAACTCGGACCGCAGAGCTGACCACAACTCCTCAGCTGTGTGACTCTTATTCCCAAGACATGTCAAGCTAAAGACCGCCTGATGCCGTTGCGCTCTGCTGCCAGCATAGTAATGAGGGGTGCGTGATTCCTTCTGCGCAGTGAGAACGCTGATGGCCTGACCAGGCAGGCTTGGGGCGGAGGTGGAGGACCCAGATGAGGTGGAGGATGCAGAAGCAGTGGCGGAACTTGGACAGACAGAGGATTGACACACAAGTCGTGGGGACGGCAAGACTTGTGCAGCAGACCCTTCACCATCTATCAACATAGTTACCCAGTGCCCAGTCAGCGACATGTAACGTCCCTGTCCATGCTTACTGGTCCAAGTATCGGTGGTGAAATGCACCCGTTCACACACAGAGTTTCTCAAGGAAGCGGTGATGTTGTGTGCGACATGCTGGTGTAGCGCGGGCACACCTTTCTTAGAGAAGTAGTGGCGACTAGGCATCTGGTACTGGGGCACAGCGACAGACATAAGGTCTCTAAAATCCTGTGTGTCCACTAGGCGGAAAGGCAGCATTTCGGTAGCCAACAGCTTACAGAGGGATAGAGTCAACCTCTTAGCTTTGTCATGGGTCGGAGGAAGTGGCCTTTTATTTGACCACATCTGAGGGACAGAGATCTGGCTGCTGTGTGTAGACGGTGTTGAGTAGGGTGTCCCTGGAAAAATGCAGGTTTGTGAGGAAAGTGCAGGCGGAGACATGATGTTGCCTTCATCCAACGTAGGTGCTATCGATGTCTGAGAGAGCTGTACACACTCACTTGTTTCCCCTTCCAAACCAACTGACGACCTACCAAGCAAACTGCCTGTTGCGGTTACAGTGGTGGAAGTTTTGCGTGGAAAAACAGGTGTGACAGCTGTCCCCACAGTCCTAGAAGATGAAGAGCGCGCGGATGCACTGGAAGGGGCGGGCGGTGGATGGTTCGCTCCGCTAGGCCGCATTGCAGCACAGTGAGCTTCCCACCGGGACCTATGATATTTATTCATGTGACGATTCATGGAAGAAGTTGTCAAACTGCTGAGGTTTTGACCTCTACTAAGAGAATCATGACAAATTTTACATATCACATGATTTGGGCGATCTTTTTCTATGTCAAAAAAGGAACAGGCTAGGCAAGGCTTAGAGGCCATGCGACCTGTTGATGCACCCCGAATAATGCTCATAGGCAGAGTGGTGGCTGAGGATGCAGTTGTAGACGTGCTACCAGTGCTCCGACTCTGTCCAGGAAGGCGCAAGGTAATTTCGTCGTCGGTTGCATCCTCCTCCACCGCCTCTGTTGACCTCCTCGAGTGCCTGACTGGGGGTTGACAGTAGGTGGGATCTAGAACTTCATCATCAATTGTTGTGTTTGCACTCCCCTCCCCCTCAGACCGAGCCTCTTCTTGCCCTGACCGAATATTTAAGTTGTCATCCCAATCGGGTATCTGCGTCTCATCTTCATCAGTATGTTCCTCATTGCCTATAACCACAGTTGTTGAAAAGGCAGCATTTTGGTAGCCAACAGTTTGCATTTTATGAAAGTCAACCTCCAAGCCATGTCATGCCCTTCTAAAAGCATGTATAACACAGCGAGGGGACTCCAACCACAGTCTCCCTCGTTTCCACTCACTGGGCCACACACACCCCACTTGACTGGCATCGGTTGAGCTCCCTTTTGAAAAAGAAAAAGATGCTTTGCATGAAGCACTCTCAAAAATACGCGTGCCTTTCCCGTCCCCTGGCTGACCCAGGGGAAGAAAAGTCCTCTGAGAGCCATGACTTGTTCATCTTGGTTCTTTTAGAGACACAGCGAGGGGACTCCAACCACAGTCTCCCTCGTTTCCACTAACTGGGCCACACACACCCCACTTGACTGGCATCGGTTGAGCCCCCTTTTGAAAAAGAAAAAGATGCTTTGCATGAAGCACTCTCAAAAATACGCGTGCCTTTCCCGTCCCCTGGCTGACCCAGGGGAAGAAAAGTCCTCTGAGAGCCATGACTTGTTCATCTTGGTTCTTTTAGAGACACAGCGAGGGGACTCCAACCACAGTCTCCCTCGTTTCCACTAACTGGGCCACACACACCCCACTTGACTGGCATCGGTTGAGCCCCCTTTTGAAAAAGAAAAAGATGCTTTGCATGAAGCACTCTCAAAAATACGCGTGCCTTTCCCGTCCCCTGGCTGACCCAGGGGAAGAAAAGTCCTCTGAGAGCCATGACTTGTTCATCTTGGTTCTTTTAGAGACACAGCGAGGGGACTCCAACCACAGTCTCCCTCGTTTCCACTCACTGGGCCACACACACCCCACTTGACTGGCATCGGTTGAGCTCCCTTTTGAAAAAGAAAAAGATGCTTTGCATGAAGCACTCTCAAAAATACGCGTGCCTTTCCCGTCCCCTGGCTGACCCAGGGGAAGAAAAGTCCTCTGAGAGCCATGACTTGTTCATCTTGGTTCTTTTAGAGACACAGCGAGGGGACTCCAACCACAGTCTCCCTCGTTTCCACTCACTGGGCCACACACACCCCACTTGACTGGCATCGGTTGAGCTCCCTTTTGAAAAAGAAAAAGATGCTTTGCATGAAGCACTCTCAAAAATACGCGTGCCTTTCCCGTCCCCTGGCTGACCCAGGGGAAGAAAAGTCCTCTGAGAGCCATGACTTGTTCATCTTGGTTCTTTTAGAGACACAGCGAGGGGACTCCAACCACAGTCTACCTCGTTTCCACTAACTGGGCCACACACACCCCACTTGACTGGCATCGGTTGAGCCCCCTTTTGAAAAAGAAAAAGATGCTTTGCATGAAGCACTCTCAAAAATACGCGTGCCTTTCCCGTCCCCTGGCTGACCCAGGGGAAGAAAAGTCCTCTGAGAGCCATGATTTGTTCATTTTGGGTCTTTTAGAAACACAGCGAGGGGACTCCAACCACAGTCTCCTTCGTTGCCACTCACTGGGCCACACACACCCCACTTGACTGGCATCGGTTGAGCTCCCTTTTGAAAAAGAAAAAGATGCTTTGCATGAAGCACTCTCAAAAATACGCGTGCCTTTCCCGTCCCCTGGCTGACCCAGGGGAAGAAAAGTCCTCTGAGAGCCATGACTTGTTCATCTTGGTTCTTTTAGAGACACAGCGAGGGGACTCCAACCACAGTCTCCCTGGTTGCCACTCACTGGGCCACACACACCCCACTTGACTGGCATCGGTTGAGCTCCCTTTTGAAAAAGAAAAAGATGCTTTGCATGAAGCACTCTCAAAAATACGCTTGCCTTTCCCGTCCCCTGGCTGACCCAGGGGAAGAAAAGTCCTCTGAGAGCCATGACTTGTTCATCTTGGTTCTTTTAGAGACACAGCGAGGGGACTCCAACCACAGTCTCCCTCGTTTCCACTCACTGGGCCATACACACCCCACTTGACTGGCATCGGTTGAGCTCCCTTTTGAAAAAGAAAAAGATGCTTTGCATGAAGCACTCTCAAAAATACGCGTGCCTTTCCCGTCCCCTGGCTGACCCAGGGGAAGAAAAGTCCTCTGAGAGCCATGACTTGTTCATCTTGGTTCTTTTAGAGACACAGCGAGGGGACTCCAACCACAGTCTCCCTCGTTTCCACTCACTGGGCCACACACACCCCACTTGACTGGCATCGGTTGAGCTCCCTTTTGAAAAAGAAAAAGATGCTTTGCATGAAGCACTCTCAAAAATACGCGTGCCTTTCCCGTCCCCTGGCTGACCCAGGGGAAGAAAAGTCCTCTGAGAGCCATGACTTGTTCATCTTGGTTCTTTTAGAGACACAGCGAGGGGACTCCAACCACAGTCTCCCTCGTTGCCACTCACTGGGCCACACACACCCCACTTGACTGGCATCGGTTGAGCTCCCTTTTGAAAAAGAAAAAGATGCTTTGCATGAAGCACTCTCAAAAATACGCGTGCCTTTCCCGTCCCCTGGCTGACCCAGGGGAAGAAAAGTCCTCTGAGAGCCATGACTTGTTCATCTTGGTTCTTTTAGAGACACAGCGAGGGGACTCCAACCACAGTCTCCCTGGTTGCCACTCACTGGGCCACACACACCCCACTTGACTGGCATCGGTTGAGCTCCCTTTTGAAAAAGAAAAAGATGCTTTGCATGAAGCACTCTCAAAAATACGCGTGCCTTTCCCGTCCCCTGGCTGACCCAGGGGAAGAAAAGTCATCTGAGAGCCATGATTTGTTCATTTTGGGTCTTTTAGAAACACAGCGAGGGGACTCCAACCACAGTCTCCTTCGTTGCCACTAACTGGGCCACACACACCCCACTTGACTGGCATCGGTTGAGCCCCCTTTTGAAAAAGAAAAAGATGCTTTGCATGAAGCACTCTCAAAAATACGCGTGCCTTTCCCGTCCCCTGGCTGACCCAGGGGAAGAAAAGTCCTCTGAGAGCCATGACTTGTTCATCTTGGTTCTTTTAGAGACACAGCGAGGGGACTCCAACCACAGTCTCCCTGGTTGCCACTCACTGGGCCACACACACCCCACTTGACTGGCATCGGTTGAGCTCCCTTTTGAAAAAGAAAAAGATGCTTTGCATGAAGCACTCTCAAAAATACGCGTGCCTTTCCCGTCCCCTGGCTGACCCAGGGGAAGAAAAGTCCTCTGAGAGCCATGACTTGTTCATCTTGGTTCTTTTAGAGACACAGCGAGGGGACTCCAACCACAGTCTCCCTCGTTTCCACTCACTGGGCCACACACACCCCACTTGACTGGCATCGGTTGAGCTCCCTTTTGAAAAAGAAAAAGATGCTTTGCATGAAGCACTCTCAAAAATACGCGTGCCTTTCCCGTCCCCTGGCTGACCCAGGGGAAGAAAAGTCCTCTGAGAGCCATGACTTGTTCATCTTGGTTCTTTTAGAGACACAGCGAGGGGACTCCAACCACAGTCTCCCTCGTTGCCACTCACTGGGCCACACACACCCCACTTGACTGGCATCGGTTGAGCTCCCTTTTGAAAAAGAAAAAGATGCTTTGCATGAAGCACTCTCAAAAATACGCGTGCCTTTCCCGTCCCCTGGCTGACCCAGGGGAAGAAAAGTCCTCTGAGAGCCATGACTTGTTCATCTTGGTTCTTTTAGAGACACAGCGAGGGGACTCCAACCACAGTCTCCCTGGTTGCCACTCACTGGGCCACACACACCCCACTTGACTGGCATCGGTTGAGCTCCCTTTTGAAAAAGAAAAAGATGCTTTGCATGAAGCACTCTCAAAAATACGCGTGCCTTTCCCGTCCCCTGGCTGACCCAGGGGAAGAAAAGTCCTCTGAGAGCCATGATTTGTTCATTTTGGGTCTTTTAGAAACACAGCGAGGGGACTCCAACCACAGTCTCCCTCGTTTCCACTAACTGGGCCACACACACCCCACTTGACTGGCATCGGTTGAGCCCCCTTTTGAAAAAGAAAAAGATGCTTTGCATGAAGCACTCTCAAAAATACGCGTGCCTTTCCCGTCCCCTGGCTGACCCAGGGGAAGAAAAGTCCTCTGAGAGCCATGATTTGTTCATTTTGGGTCTTTTAGAAACACAGCGAGGGGACTCCAACCACAGTCTCCTTCGTTGCCACTCACTGGGCCACACACACCCCACTTGACTGGCATCGGTTGAGCTCCCTTTTGAAAAAGAAAAAGATGCTTTGCATGAAGCACTCTCAAAAATACGCGTGCCTTTCCCGTCCCCTGGCTGACCCAGGGGAAGAAAAGTCCTCTGAGAGCCATGACTTGTTCATCTTGGTTCTTTTAGAGACACAGCGAGGGGACTCCAACCACAGTCTCCCTGGTTGCCACTCACTGGGCCACACACACCCCACTTGACTGGCATCGGTTGAGCTCCCTTTTGAAAAAGAAAAAGATGCTTTGCATGAAGCACTCTCAAAAATACGCGTGCCTTTCCCGTCCCCTGGCTGACCCAGGGGAAGAAAAGTCCTCTGAGAGCCATGACTTGTTCATCTTGGTTCTTTTAGAGACACAGCGAGGGGACTCCAACCACAGTCTCCCTCGTTTCCACTAACTGGGCCACACACACCCCACTTGACTGGCATCGGTTGAGCCCCCTTTTGAAAAAGAAAAAGATGCTTTGCATGAAGCACTCTCAAAAATACGCGTGCCTTTCCCGTCCCCTGGCTGACCCAGGGGAAGAAAAGTCCTCTGAGAGCCATGATTTGTTCATTTTGGGTCTTTTAGAAACACAGCGAGGGGACTCCAACCACAGTCTCCTTCGTTGCCACTCACTGGGCCACACACACCCCACTTGACTGGCATCGGTTGAGCTCCCTTTTGAAAAAGAAAAAGATGCTTTGCATGAAGCACTCTCAAAAATACGCGTGCCTTTCCCGTCCCCTGGCTGACCCAGGGGAAGAAAAGTCCTCTGAGAGCCATGACTTGTTCATCTTGGTTCTTTTAGAGACACAGCGAGGGGACTCCAACCACAGTCTCCCTGGTTGCCACTCACTGGACCACACACACCCCACTTGACTGGCATCGGTTGAGCTCCCTTTTGAAAAAGAAAAAGATGCTTTGCATGAAGCACTCTCAAAAATACGCGTTCCTTTCCCGTCCCCTGGCTGACCCAGGGGAAGAAAAGTCCTCTGAGAGCCATGACTTGTTCATCTTGGTTCTTTTAGAGACACAGCGAGGGGACTCCAACCACAGTCTCCCTCGTTTCCACTCACTGGGCCATACACACCCCACTTGACTGGCATCGGTTGAGCTCCCTTTTGAAAAAGAAAAAGATGCTTTGCATGAAGCACTCTCAAAAATACGCGTGCCTTTCCCGTCCCCTGGCTGACCCAGGGGAAGAAAAGTCCTCTGAGAGCCATGACTTGTTCATCTTGGTTCTTTTAGAGACACAGCGAGGGGACTCCAACCACAGTCTCCCTCGTTTCCACTCACTGGGCCACACACACCCCACTTGACTGGCATCGGTTGAGCTCCCTTTTGAAAAAGAAAAAGATGCTTTGCATGAAGCACTCTCAAAAATACGCGTGCCTTTCCCGTCCCCTGGCTGACCCAGGGGAAGAAAAGTCCTCTGAGAGCCATGATTTGTTCATTTTGGGTCTTTTAGAAACACAGCGAGGGGACTCCAACCACAGTCTCCTTCGTTGCCACTAACTGGGCCACACACACCCCACTTGACTGGCATCGGTTGAGCCCCCTTTTGAAAAAGAAAAAGATGCTTTGCATGAAGCACTCTCAAAAATACGCGTGCCTTTCCCGTCCCCTGGCTGACCCAGGGGAAGAAAAGTCCTCTGAGAGCCATGACTTGTTCATCTTGGTTCTTTTAGAGACACAGCGAGGGGACTCCAACCACAGTCTCCCTGGTTGCCACTCACTGGGCCACACACACCCCACTTGACTGGCATCGGTTGAGCTCCCTTTTGAAAAAGAAAAAGATGCTTTGCATGAAGCACTCTCAAAAATACGCGTGCCTTTCCCGTCCCCTGGCTGACCCAGGGGAAGAAAAGTCCTCTGAGAGCCATGACTTGTTCATCTTGGTTCTTTTAGAGACACAGCGAGGGGACTCCAACCACAGTCTCCCTCGTTTCCACTCACTGGGCCACACACACCCCACTTGACTGGCATCGGTTGAGCTCCCTTTTGAAAAAGAAAAAGATGCTTTGCATGAAGCACTCTCAAAAATACGCGTGCCTTTCCCGTCCCCTGGCTGACCCAGGGGAAGAAAAGTCCTCTGAGAGCCATGACTTGTTCATCTTGGTTCTTTTAGAGACACAGCGAGGGGACTCCAACCACAGTCTCCCTCGTTGCCACTCACTGGGCCACACACACCCCACTTGACTGGCATCGGTTGAGCTCCCTTTTGAAAAAGAAAAAGATGCTTTGCATGAAGCACTCTCAAAAATACGCGTGCCTTTCCCGTCCCCTGGCTGACCCAGGGGAAGAAAAGTCCTCTGAGAGCCATGACTTGTTCATCTTGGTTCTTTTAGAGACACAGCGAGGGGACTCCAACCACAGTCTCCCTGGTTGCCACTCACTGGGCCACACACACCCCACTTGACTGGCATCGGTTGAGCTCCCTTTTGAAAAAGAAAAAGATGCTTTGCATGAAGCACTCTCAAAAATACGCGTGCCTTTCCCGTCCCCTGGCTGACCCAGGGGAAGAAAAGTCCTCTGAGAGCCATGATTTGTTCATTTTGGGTCTTTTAGAAACACAGCGAGGGGACTCCAACCACAGTCTCCTTCGTTGCCACTAACTGGGCCACACACACCCCACTTGACTGGCATCGGTTGAGCCCCCTTTTGAAAAAGAAAAAGATGCTTTGCATGAAGCACTCTCAAAAATACGCGTGCCTTTCCCGTCCCCTGGCTGACCCAGGGGAAGAAAAGTCCTCTGAGAGCCATGACTTGTTCATCTTGGTTCTTTTAGAGACACAGCGAGGGGACTCCAACCACAGTCTCCCTCGTTTCCACTCACTGGGCCACACACACCCCACTTGACTGGCATCGGTTGAGCTCCCTTTTGAAAAAGAAAAAGATGCTTTGCATGAAGCACTCTCAAAAATACGCGTGCCTTTCCCGTCCCCTGGCTGACCCAGGGGAAGAAAAGTCCTCTGAGAGCCATGACTTGTTCATCTTGGTTCTTTTAGAGACACAGCGAGGGGACTCCAACCACAGTCTCCCTCGTTGCCACTCACTGGGCCACACACACCCCACTTGACTGGCATCGGTTGAGCTCCCTTTTGAAAAAGAAAAAGATGCTTTGCATGAAACACTCTCAAAAATACGCGTGCCTTTCCCGTCCCCTGGCTGACCCAGGGGAAGAAAAGTCCTCTGAGAGCCATGACTTGTTCATCTTGGTTCTTTTAGAGACACAGCGAGGGGACTCCAACCACAGTCTCCCTCGTTTCCACTCACTGGGCCACACACACCCCACTTGACTGGCATCGGTTGAGCTCCCTTTTGAAAAAGAAAAAGATGCTTTGCATGAAGCACTCTCAAAAATACGCGTGCCTTTCCCGTCCCCTGGCTGACCCAGGGGAAGAAAAGTCCTCTGAGAGCCATGACTTGTTCATCTTGGTTCTTTTAGAGACACAGCGAGGGGACTCCAACCACAGTCTCCCTCGTTTCCACTCACTGGGCCACACACACCCCACTTGACTGGCATCGGTTGAGCTCCCTTTTGAAAAAGAAAAAGATGCTTTGCATGAAGCACTCTCAAAAATACGCGTGCCTTTCCCATCCCTTGGCTGACCCAGGGGAAGAAAAGTCCTCTGAGAGCCATGACTTGTTCATCTTGGTTCTTTTAGAGACACAGCGAGGGGACTCCAACCACAGTCTCCCTGGTTGCCACTCACTGGGCCACACACACCCCACTTGACTGGCATCGGTTGAGCTCCCTTTTGAAAAAGAAAAAGATGCTTTGCATGAAGCACTCTCAAAAATACGCGTGCCTTTCCCGTCCCCTGGCTGACCCAGGGGAAGAAAAGTCCTCTGAGAGCCATGACTTGTTCATCTTGGTTCTTTTAGAGACACAGCGAGGGGACTCCAACCACAGTCTCCCTCGTTTCCACTAACTGGGCCACACACACCCCACTTGACTGGCATCGGTTGAGCCCCCTTTTGAAAAAGAAAAAGATGCTTTGCATGAAGCACTCTCAAAAATACGCGTGCCTTTCCCGTCCCCTGGCTGACCCAGGGGAAGAAAAGTCCTCTGAGAGCCATGATTTGTTCATTTTGGGTCTTTTAGAAACACAGCGAGGGGACTCCAACCACAGTCTCCTTCGTTGCCACTCACTGGGCCACACACACCCCACTTGACTGGCATCGGTTGAGCTCCCTTTTGAAAAAGAAAAAGATGCTTTGCATGAAGCACTCTCAAAAATACGCGTGCCTTTCCCGTCCCCTGGCTGACCCAGGGGAAGAAAAGTCCTCTGAGAGCCATGACTTGTTCATCTTGGTTCTTTTAGAGACACAGCGAGGGGACTCCAACCACAGTCTCCCTGGTTGCCACTCACTGGACCACACACACCCCACTTGACTGGCATCGGTTGAGCTCCCTTTTGAAAAAGAAAAAGATGCTTTGCATGAAGCACTCTCAAAAATACGCGTTCCTTTCCCGTCCCCTGGCTGACCCAGGGGAAGAAAAGTCCTCTGAGAGCCATGACTTGTTCATCTTGGTTCTTTTAGAGACACAGCGAGGGGACTCCAACCACAGTCTCCCTCGTTTCCACTCACTGGGCCATACACACCCCACTTGACTGGCATCGGTTGAGCTCCCTTTTGAAAAAGAAAAAGATGCTTTGCATGAAGCACTCTCAAAAATACGCGTGCCTTTCCCGTCCCCTGGCTGACCCAGGGGAAGAAAAGTCCTCTGAGAGCCATGACTTGTTCATCTTGGTTCTTTTAGAGACACAGCGAGGGGACTCCAACCACAGTCTCCCTCGTTTCCACTCACTGGGCCACACACACCCCACTTGACTGGCATCGGTTGAGCTCCCTTTTGAAAAAGAAAAAGATGCTTTGCATGAAGCACTCTCAAAAATACGCGTGCCTTTCCCGTCCCCTGGCTGACCCAGGGGAAGAAAAGTCCTCTGAGAGCCATGATTTGTTCATTTTGGGTCTTTTAGAAACACAGCGAGGGGACTCCAACCACAGTCTCCTTCGTTGCCACTAACTGGGCCACACACACCCCACTTGACTGGCATCGGTTGAGCCCCCTTTTGAAAAAGAAAAAGATGCTTTGCATGAAGCACTCTCAAAAATACGCGTGCCTTTCCCGTCCCCTGGCTGACCCAGGGGAAGAAAAGTCCTCTGAGAGCCATGACTTGTTCATCTTGGTTCTTTTAGAGACACAGCGAGGGGACTCCAACCACAGTCTCCCTGGTTGCCACTCACTGGGCCACACACACCCCACTTGACTGGCATCGGTTGAGCTCCCTTTTGAAAAAGAAAAAGATGCTTTGCATGAAGCACTCTCAAAAATACGCGTGCCTTTCCCGTCCCCTGGCTGACCCAGGGGAAGAAAAGTCCTCTGAGAGCCATGACTTGTTCATCTTGGTTCTTTTAGAGACACAGCGAGGGGACTCCAACCACAGTCTCCCTCGTTTCCACTCACTGGGCCACACACACCCCACTTGACTGGCATCGGTTGAGCTCCCTTTTGAAAAAGAAAAAGATGCTTTGCATGAAGCACTCTCAAAAATACGCGTGCCTTTCCCGTCCCCTGGCTGACCCAGGGGAAGAAAAGTCCTCTGAGAGCCATGACTTGTTCATCTTGGTTCTTTTAGAGACACAGCGAGGGGACTCCAACCACAGTCTCCCTCGTTGCCACTCACTGGGCCACACACACCCCACTTGACTGGCATCGGTTGAGCTCCCTTTTGAAAAAGAAAAAGATGCTTTGCATGAAGCACTCTCAAAAATACGCGTGCCTTTCCCGTCCCCTGGCTGACCCAGGGGAAGAAAAGTCCTCTGAGAGCCATGACTTGTTCATCTTGGTTCTTTTAGAGACACAGCGAGGGGACTCCAACCACAGTCTCCCTGGTTGCCACTCACTGGGCCACACACACCCCACTTGACTGGCATCGGTTGAGCTCCCTTTTGAAAAAGAAAAAGATGCTTTGCATGAAGCACTCTCAAAAATACGCGTGCCTTTCCCGTCCCCTGGCTGACCCAGGGGAAGAAAAGTCCTCTGAGAGCCATGATTTGTTCATTTTGGGTCTTTTAGAAACACAGCGAGGGGACTCCAACCACAGTCTCCTTCGTTGCCACTAACTGGGCCACACACACCCCACTTGACTGGCATCGGTTGAGCCCCCTTTTGAAAAAGAAAAAGATGCTTTGCATGAAGCACTCTCAAAAATACGCGTGCCTTTCCCGTCCCCTGGCTGACCCAGGGGAAGAAAAGTCCTCTGAGAGCCATGACTTGTTCATCTTGGTTCTTTTAGAGACACAGCGAGGGGACTCCAACCACAGTCTCCCTCGTTTCCACTCACTGGGCCACACACACCCCACTTGACTGGCATCGGTTGAGCTCCCTTTTGAAAAAGAAAAAGATGCTTTGCATGAAGCACTCTCAAAAATACGCGTGCCTTTCCCGTCCCCTGGCTGACCCAGGGGAAGAAAAGTCCTCTGAGAGCCATGACTTGTTCATCTTGGTTCTTTTAGAGACACAGCGAGGGGACTCCAACCACAGTCTCCCTCGTTGCCACTCACTGGGCCACACACACCCCACTTGACTGGCATCGGTTGAGCTCCCTTTTGAAAAAGAAAAAGATGCTTTGCATGAAACACTCTCAAAAATACGCGTGCCTTTCCCGTCCCCTGGCTGACCCAGGGGAAGAAAAGTCCTCTGAGAGCCATGACTTGTTCATCTTGGTTCTTTTAGAGACACAGCGAGGGGACTCCAACCACAGTCTCCCTCGTTTCCACTCACTGGGCCACACACACCCCACTTGACTGGCATCGGTTGAGCTCCCTTTTGAAAAAGAAAAAGATGCTTTGCATGAAGCACTCTCAAAAATACGCGTGCCTTTCCCGTCCCCTGGCTGACCCAGGGGAAGAAAAGTCCTCTGAGAGCCATGACTTGTTCATCTTGGTTCTTTTAGAGACACAGCGAGGGGACTCCAACCACAGTCTCCCTCGTTTCCACTCACTGGGCCACACACACCCCACTTGACTGGCATCGGTTGAGCTCCCTTTTGAAAAAGAAAAAGATGCTTTGCATGAAGCACTCTCAAAAATACGCGTGCCTTTCCCATCCCTTGGCTGACCCAGGGGAAGAAAAGTCCTCTGAGAGCCATGACTTGTTCATCTTGGTTCTTTTAGAGACACAGCGAGGGGACTCCAACCACAGTCTCCCTGGTTGCCACTCACTGGGCCACACACACCCCACTTGACTGGCATCGGTTGAGCTCCCTTTTGAAAAAGAAAAAGATGCTTTGCATGAAGCACTCTCAAAAATACGCGTGCCTTTCCCGTCCCCTGGCTGACCCAGGGGAAGAAAAGTCCTCTGAGAGCCATGTCCACATTGTCAGTGGACAGACACGTGTGCTTATCTGCCAGCAGACCCACAGCAGCACTGAAGACAGGTTCCGAGAGAACGCTGGCTGCAGGACACGACAAGATCCCCAAGACGTACGTGGCGAGCTCAGGCAATTTATCAAGATTGGAAGCCAAGAATGAGCAGGGCTCAAGTTGCACATTAATGGAATCGATGTTTCCTTGCATATACTCATATATCTGTGTGTCCTCCTCTTTTTCCTTGTCCAGCTCTTTTGTTTTCGCATGAGTATATGTCCTTGTCACTTTCCCATGTGTTGTGAGTTGTTTGTGACCTTTTGGACACCTTTGAGGGTGTTTTCTAGGTGTTTTTCTGTGTTTGTGATTGCCTGCCATTGTTTCCTATGCAGTTCGAGTTCGGTTCGTCGAACGTTCGACGAACCGAACTCGAACGGGAGGTCCGTTCGGCGAACCAACCTCGAGCCGAACCGCGACCGGTTCGCTCATCTCTAGTCACCAACCATTTTCTCTAACAATTAAACAGGTATTTTCTGAACTTTTTGTTGAATTGTGTGTGTGTGTGTCCATCTGCCCATAAGGAGACCTCTTTCAGATTGTATCCAATGTTAAAGGATGACCACTCTGTGCTTAGGCCTCAAATGGAGTCGGGGAAGCAAGCATCCATCTATACAGTGCTCTAATTAAGATCAGTATTGAAAAGATTGATGGATAGGGGGCAAGGCCTTAGGGATATTTTGTCCTTTCAATACACAATACAGAAAACATTTCTCTGGCAAAAAGAAATCCATTCAGATAAACGCTCATCTCTCACTTTAGGATAAGCAATGCCAATTTTTCTGCCAGCCAGCAGATCAGGTTCCACACTAAGCCTAGTGTGCTTTACATTTGCTGGGTTCTCAGCAGCTCCAAGTCCTCTCAAGCTCTGGTTGACCGTCCACCATTAAATGGCCTTTCTTTCTAAAGGCCACGTCACACTAAGCAACATCGCTAGCAACATCGCTGCTAAGGAACAACTTTTGTGACGTTGCTAGCAATGTTGCTGTGTGTGACATCCAGCAACAACCTGGCCCCTGCTGTGAGGTTGTTGGCTGTTGCTGAATGTCCTGGGCCATTTTTTAGTTGTTGCTCTCCCGCTGTGAAGCACACATCGCTGTGTGTGACAGCGACAGAGCAACAACTAAATGTGCAGTGAGCAGGAAGCCGGCTTCAGCGGCGGACGCTGGTAACCACGGTAAACATCGGGTAACCAAGAAGCCCTTACCTTGGTTACCCGATGTTTACCTTCGTTACCAGCGTCCGCCGCTCTCAGCTGTCAGTGCTGGCTCCTGTTCTCTGCACACGTAGCTGGAGTACACATGGGGTAATTAACCCGATGTGTACTGTGGCTATGTGTGCAGAGAGCAGGGAGCCGGCACTGACAGAGTGAGAGCGGCGGACGCTGGTAACGAAGGTAAACATCAGGTAACCAAGGTAAGGGCTTCTTGGTTACCCGATGTTTATTGTGGTTACCAGCGTCCGCAGAAGCCGGCTCCTGCTGCCTGCACACGTAGCAGAGTACACATCGGGTAATTAACCCGATGTGTACTGTGGCTAGGTGTGCAGGGAGCCAGCGCTAAGCGATGTGCGCTGGTAACCAAGGTAAATATTGGGTTGGTTACCCGATATTTACCTTAGTTACCAAGCGCAGCATCGCTTCCACGCGGCGCTGGGGGCTGGTCACGGGTTGCTGGTGAGATCTGCCTGTGTGATAAGCTCACCAGCAACCCGTGTAGCGACGCTCCAGCGATCCCTGCCAGGTCAGGTTGCTGGTGGGATCGCTGGAGCGTCACTTAGTGTGACACCTCACCAGCGACCTCCTAGCAACTTACCAGCGATCCCTATCAGGTTGTATCATTGTTGGGATCGCTGGTAAGTTGTTTAGTGTGACTGAGCCTTAACTCCGCACTGCTCAACTCCCTAGCTCACCCTCCAGTGAACACCCAGTCTGCCTCTCTAGACATAGCTAAACTTGTGCACCTAATTAAAACCTGCAGTGCTAGGAATTTACCAGGTCCTACCTGGTTTTGCTGCATAGTTTACAAGTAATTTTATGCTACAGTGCGTAATACATGAATCTGAGGCAAGGAGCCCTCATTTATATGTGAAATAAAACCTTTTTCTGTCTTACAACAGAAGTGAAATCTATACTCAATTTTATAGTAGTAAAGTTTCCTATATAACTGTAAAAGGAGATATTTGGGGAATGATAGACTTCCTGTATAGACCATCATGACTTGAATCTCATGACTTGGTCTCAGATGGCATATCTTTGGGATCTGATTGGAATATTGAAAGCTACTATTTTGTCAATCTCGGGTTTTCCAAAGTACCCAAATATGCCCTCTAACAGCCTATTTTGTTTACTGCAACCTACTCCTCTATAGCCGTCTATCTTATATTTTTGCACCTTTCCAATCCTTACTTAATCCAGGGCTATTTTGCTTTTCTTTTGTCTTTTACTCTCATCATTGTCACTAAGAATTTTGCCATGCAGTCTTTATATTGGATCTCATTGCGTCAACACAGACTCTTTCCAATTCTTCAAGTTTACAATTAGGCTATGTGCGCACGTTGCGTAAATACAAGCAGTTGCGCTGCGCTTTGTAGCGCAGCGTAACTGCATGCATCCTGCGTCCCCTGCATAATCTATGAAGATTATGCAGGAGCCGTGCGCATGTGGGGTTTTAGAGCGCAGCGCTTCGGCTGCTGCCAGAAGCGAGCGTTCTAAGAAGTGACATGTCACTTCTTCCGTGCGCTTTGCTGGCAGCCCCTGCACTGTCTATGGCAGGAGCTGCAGGCAGAGCGCATGGAATCGGCTTTTTTTTTTTTCACTACGGACATTTTCTGCAGCGATTTGAAGCGCACGTGTGCTCTTCAGATCGCTGCAGAAAATTCTGCAGTGACTGTACGCAACGTGCGCACATAGCCTTACCCTGACTTTCCTAAACAATTATATAATCAGATTCTACCCTTAGTGGTCTTAATCAGTGAATGACAGCAATCACTGTATGCACGATTATGTGGGAAACCTGTTAGTCACGATTATGACAACCCTTTCACTGCTAATCTAATCCTGAGGAGCAGGAATTTTAATGAAAAAACACTTACATTTTTTTATTGGCTATACCTGTATGTATTGTAGTATAAATGCATTAATATACTCACCTATGACTATCTGCTCCGGTCCTCTTCTCACTTTGAAATGGCTATTCGACTTGCCAACTAACACTCACCTCTGTGAGCCAGAGTCACTTTCACAATATAAAATTTGGAGCCTAATGAGTTTCATTGTAAAAGCAACTTCCAGCTCACACACTCACTCCAATTGTCTCTTCAGGGAAGAAGTAGATGAGCCACCTATTGGAAGTAGCAAAGTCAGAATTGACCCTTAAACGAGCCTTGTTATATGACTTAGGATTTATGCCAGATCAGAACCTCAATTTGCAGACACGGTGTTTTGGGGTGCACCTCGTCAGTGCAGATCTGGCCTCACTACTGGCATGCCAGATTGGTGTGTCAGTCTCTTCAAGGAAAAAGGTTTTGCCTTCAGACACTTAAGGGGGCTTTACACGCAACGATATCTCTAACGATATGTCCTCGGGGTCACGGAATTCGAGACGCACATCCGGCATCATTAGCGACGTCGTTGCGTGTGACACCTATGAACGAGTGTTAACGATCAAAAATACTCACCTAATCGTTGATCATTGACACGTCGTTCATTTTCAAACAATCGTTGCTGGTGCTGGACGCAGGTTGTTCTTCGTTCCTGAGGCAGCACATATCGCTATGTGTGACACCCTGGGAACGACGAACAGCAGCGTTCCTGCGTCATCCAGAAATGAGGTGGGCGTGTCATTAATGTGGCTGGTCTCTGCCCCTCCGCTTCTATTGGCAGGCCACTGTGTGACGTCGCTGTGATGGCGCATGAACCTCCCCCTTAAAAAAGAGGTTGTTCGCCGCCCAAAGAGACGTCGCTAGGAAGGTAAGTATGTGTTACGCGTCCTAGCAATATTGTGCGCCATGGGCAGCGATTTGCCCATGACGTACAAATGATGGGGGCGGGTGCTTTCATGTGTAAAGCAGCCTTAACTCCAGTAAGTTGGAATATCCTTCAAGAGGACTGGAACCTTGAGCCAGAGAACATGGCAATGGGTGAGTAAATGAATGAATCTACATTACTCTGCACACACATTTGCACCAGTTTAGCCAATTAAAAGTTTAATGGGAGTGCTACTTTAATAAAATGTAAGTCATTAGGAGAAAAACCTTACTTATACAAGCTACACAAACTTCTTGTATATTTTCAGTTTGAATTCCTGACTATCGTCTAGATACTTATTTGCAGTCAATGAATGATGACAGTTTTTTACATTTAGAGGCTGAAAACCTCTTTATATCAACTCTTACTAACGTTGAGATGTATGATTTTATCCAGTCTAGGCAATGCTCTATGACTGAGCAAAAAAAAAGCAATCTAGACCCTAGAGTCATACAATGCATCAGAAATGTAGTTTTTTACTGACTGTAAACAAAAGCATTCTCGTTCTCTGAAAGCAAAGTTCATCTCTACTGAAATTAGCTCTTTTTCCTAAGATTGTTAATAATTTCACTTTACTGTATTATCCCACAAATCATGCATTTTTGAAATAACATATAATATTATTTTTGAAACTATCAAAGTCAACATTGGTAGATATGATTAAATTAGTATTTTGGTGTTTAGTTATTTTTAAAATTAACACTTTTTGTGTTCTGGCTGCATATTGCTAATCCCTGCCTAACTGTCCCTGTATACACTAGTATAGATACAGTAGCATGTGCTAACATGCTAATGAATATGCAGCATCAGGATGATCTCACTCACCTCTCTGCTGCAATCGCGTCTGATGGGGCTCAGTGCGCATGACCCCGGAGTTTGGGTCATGCGCACCGCTTCAGTTTGAAGCCAAAACGCGTACAACCGGCTTCATGGTGCGCATGACCCAAACTCCAGCGTCAAGCACACTGAGCCGAAATCCCCCATCCGACGCAATAGCGGCGGAGAGGTGAGTGAGATAATCCTGTGATGCTGCTTATTCATTAGCATGTTAGTATGCCCACAGGGGCCCACAGGGGTGTACTAACATGCTAATGGGGGCAACTGGCCAGGGAACTAACACCCATGGGGCTAGTGCCCTTGCTCATTGGCATACGATATAAGATATTTAGAAATACTTTTTCTAAAGATCTCTTTATCTATGCTAGTGTATACAGGGACGGTTAGGCAGTGATTAGCAATATACACCTAGAACTGCTCGTGGTTCTGGGTGCATATTGGACCTGACAGGTTCCCTTTAAGACTGAGTTGCAACACTAGACCAAAGTTTTTGATAAAAAAGCAGACCCTTCACTTGAGACTGCTGTCGGGAGGCTGATACAAACCACATTAGAAATATTTATGCATCGTGTTTGGTTGAATTAACCTTCCATTTTCACTTGGTTACGGCAATTCTAGCAATTCTCTATGCAACACTTGCACAGAACCTCAATATTGAACATTGCACAGTTCTGCCTTGTCCTAAATTGTGGTGTTTATTAAGATGGCATTTGTAAACAGCAGGGCCTAAGCCATAAACTAACCGTGATAAGATAGTAAATACATTGGACATTTGCTTGTTTCATGACGGGACTGAAGCTGAAATTACATGTGGCATTCAATTTTCCAATTCTCATTAATACCCACTGTCAAGTAAGAGACACACGCAGTCACTGCTTTGTCATGAGTGGAATATAGCAGCTGAAAAGTCAAGCTCTCTACAGCTATCAGTTTTCTTATTCTGCACTCAGCATGACACTAAACATATAGTATCAGCAGCCAGCTTTTTTTTACATTGAAAATAGCAATAGACACTTCTTGTTATGAGAAGCAATTGTAACCATTCTCACATTTCTGGGTCTGAACGTGCATGGAAATACAATCGCATGTATTTTTTCCTGAGCTACAATACAATATATAACTAGAATTTTGATTTCTCTGTTGACTATGTCTGTATATTCAGTGTACAATGACATAATGGAACATTTTAAAAAAGCAAGGCCATATTCATACCAGATGAGAATATCCTTTTACACGTAGGGAAAGAAAAATCAATTCAGTGATTTTCAGCATGCCATATATATTAAAACTACAGCATATTATCAGAAAAATCCATTAACTTTAACCCCTCGGTGATGCTAGGGGAAGCCGTGGGATATAGGTTTGGGAGGCAGGGAGAAGGGAACTCACAGTTGGTAGTCGTGGTGCTGGATGAGGCTGTGCTGCTTTGGAAGGTCAGTAAACGCACAGACTGTAAGTAAACCAAAAGTCCTGCAGTACTGCTGCCGCTGAGAGGGGAGCCTGTCCAGGTGACCATTCCCAATGGTATTGCTTGGTCTTGGTATATTCCAGTCTAGTCCAACCTCCTGGGAGCTTCTTCTACCCAGCCCCTCACACTCTGAGGGCTGCTGCCTTACTGTCCTGGGAGCTCCAACTCCCCAGGATGCTCTCCCCCTGAGAGTTACTTGAGAGCCACTACTCTCCTTGCTCACCTGCTGACGACTGCCCAGTCACCTCCCCCCAGTCTGCCTGACTCTAAGGTGGGCGGCCCTTTCATCACTGGACCTACCCACTGGTGTGTGTGACTGGGATTTGCATGCTGGTGTTGGCAATACCATTGGGTGGCACCTGGAACCAAGGATGAGATGGGTACTACACGGAAAGGAAAATTGTGCAATACAATAGGGCGTCACAGTCACATCATGGAATACTGGCCACATAGGTGTAATCCCCCTCCACACAGAGTGTGACTGTAGTGAAATGAAAGTTGGAGGTATAATCACATTCATTTCTGCTTAAAGAGGACCAACCAGCAGGATTTTCCTATATAAACTAAAGCCAGTGCTATACTGGTTCTAGGATGCTGCTAATAAACATACCTTTAGTAGTGAGATCGGATGTATAGTTTCTAAAATACAGGCAAGTAATGTTTGTGAAATTCACTATTACTTGATTGATAGGTGCCGCAGAATATCTAATAAATGGGTTAGGTTTTGCTAGTATAAGAAGCTTATGTGTGAGGTAATATGATGTCAGTAGAGAGACAGACAGAGACAGACTGAGAAACAGAGAAAGAAAGACAGGCACAGACAGAGAAAGAGGCAAACAGGGAAAGAGACAGAGAGTCGGACAGGGAAAGAGACAGCAACAAACAGACAAAGACAGATAGGAAAAAAGACAGACAGAGAAAAATACAGATAGAAAGACACACTTGGAAAGAGACAGACAGAGGTAGACAGGGAAAGAGACAAACAGACAAAGACAGTGAGACAGGGAAAGTGACAGACAGGGAAAGAGACAGACAGACAGACAGTTAAAGAGACAGACAGAGACAGTGAGACAGGGAAAGTGACAGACAGGGAAAGATACAGACAGGGAAAGAACCAGACAGACAGAGGCAGGCAGAAAAAGAGACAGAGACAAACAGACAGGAAAAGAGACAGACAGACAGAGACAGACGGATAGAGACAGACAGGGAAAGAGACAGAGACAAAGAGAGAAAGACAGGGACAGACAGAGACAGACAGACAAGGAAAAAGACAGACAGATGCAGACAGGGAAATAGACAGAGAGAGACAGATAGAGAGCGACAAACAGACAGAGAGATAGAAAAATAGACAGACAGGGAAAGAGACAGACACACAGAGACAGTCAGACAGACACAGACAGACAGAGAGATAGACAGACAGAGATAGAGACAGACAGAGAGTGATACGGAGACAGACAAAAAGATACAGATACAGACAGACACAAAGATACACAGACAGACAGGGAAAGAGACAGACAGAGACAGACAGACAAATAGACAGAGAGACAGACAGAGATAGAGAGAGAGAAAGACAGAGACAGACAGGGAAAGAGACAGAGACTGACAGGCTAAGAGGCAGAGAGAGACAGACAGACAGATAGAAACAGAGAGACAGACAGAGAAAGACAAACAGAGACAAACAAAGATATACACAGACAGACAGGGAAAGAGACAGACAGACAAAGACAGATAGACCAAGAGACAGACAGAGACAGAAAGACAAAAGATAGACAGAGAGATGGAGAGAGAGAAAGACAGACAGACACTGGGAGAAAGACAGAGAAACAGTTACTATCCCAGGCAACGCCAGGTACTACAGCTAGCTTAAAATAAAATGCAATTGCAAATGAAAAACAAAAAATACTTCTCACCTGTCCAGGCTCCCATAATAGGCATTTCAAAAAAGCAAGGAAATATACCCCAATAAATTATTTTATTGTTTAATAGAATAAAATTAGATAAAAAAAACACCCACTTGTAAAGGTTTGGTACCGGGATGTGCACAAAAGTCCCAACATGCCTTGATACACAGAATAAGGGAGGGGGGGATATGGAGATATAAATAAATACCACCTCAAGTTCTTCCCCTAACTAGTAATTCCCTCACTACAATGGTGACTCACCCTATTACTCCACTCAGAAAATCCTCCCTAGCAAACTTTAATCACAGACATCCACACCTGTTCAATCTAAGGAGGAAAAAGGGGAGGAAGGATAGAATATAGAGAGTCCTTTTTAGAGGCTAGACCCGGCATGCACACCCCCACTTTTAGTAACCTAAATTATTGCAGAAAAAATCTTAGATTAGCTTAGCCAATTAAATCATGACTCACTGTCTCAATGAATTCCATCTGATAAATAAAGATTATATTATAAGGATCCATTAAGGTAGTGCTATAGCAGACAATGTATGAATATATGTCAGCACATACACCTATACATATACACAGATGATTATCCGTATTTTCTCTGATAGACACCATTAGTAAATTATGCCCAAGGAGTCCATCAGGAAAAACACAGGTTGAATGCTGAAATTTACAGATGGAAAAAAATATTTATCAAAAACAATCCATCTACCAAATGACCATACACAAGTACATCAGATACATATTAGTGTCATAGCAAATCCAAATCCAGCATATATGTTTTCTTGTGTTAATAACAAACAGGCTTTCCAGAAAGTCTTTGATGTGAATGAATTAGTATGCGGTTTGCAGTGCTAGAAGAATGCCCTAATAAGCAGCAACCACTTCCATCTCCATAGTCAGCACAGAGGTGCAGGTAGGGACATGGCAGTGACATTATGCAAGTCCACTGGCAGCATCTCATAGGTCCGTGGCTTGTGAGGCTATACTAGTGCAAGGAGTCTGCAACGCATTATATTTCAAATTAATGTGCATTAGAGGCATCGGCTGGTCTCATTTCTGCAAGCATTACTCTCTATGACTGTGAACATTATTATCACTGTGTGTCATGTAGAGCTGAGCGAACCTTTCAAAGTTTGGTTCACCAAGCCTTGCCAAACAAATGCTTTGTTCGCCGAACTGAATGCTGAATCTTTTTGAACCCATTGCATTTAATGGGAAGCCAAACCTAAGGCAGAGAAAAGACTTTTAGGGGGGGCTGAAAAGCTTTCGAAAAGCAAAAGAACGTTTTACAGTGCAGACCGACTGATTTGACTACTGGCAAAAGAAAGATTGAGGTGGATGAGAGACAGGTATAGGGCTGGTACTCCCACACCCCTGCCAGTATAGAAAAGACAAAACTTGGAGACCCATCTTGTAGTCTTGACATATAAAAACATTTCAGGCAGACCATAGGACAATGAGATTAATTGCCCCCCATTTCCCCAAAGTGTTTTTGCAAAGCAGTGAGGTATGGTACATGCAACACACAGGATATGGCCTGGCACTTCCATTTTAAAAATCAAAAGCTTTCTAGACTATTGAGATAAGAAATATAGAGGTGGATGAGAGACAGGTGTAGGGCTAATGCTCCCATACTCATGCCAGTACAGACAAGCCACAACTTGGAGACCTACCGTATCTTGGAGTCTTGATATTTAAAAACATTTCAGGCAGATAGCAAGACAGTGGAATAAACTGCCCCCCACCCCCCATAGTGTCTTTGCACAGCAGAAAGGTATGGTTCATGCAACACACAGGATGTGCTCTGGTATTTCCATTTTAGAAATCAAAAGGTGGATGAGTGACAGGATTAGGCCTCTTGCTACCACACCCCTGCCCGTACAGACAAAACACAACTTGGAGACCCATCTTGGAGTCTTGACATTTAAAAACATTTCAGGCAGACAGCAGGACAGTGACATTAGTTATCCCCCCTATTTCCCCATAATGTCTTTGCACAGCTGGGAGGTATGGTCCATGCAACACACGGGATGTGGCCTGGTATTTCTATTTTTAAAAGTGAGTGTGACGGGGGTGTACAACAGAGCAAAGGATGGACGAGGCCGAGGGACGATCCAACAGGTTTATTCACAAGAACACTGGAACAGCACACGATAAGTCCACGTAAAACAGATTCGGGGGCCCTTCCCGACAATCCTCGGAACGGATAACAAAGCAATCGTCCTTACAGTAGTCCAAAGAGTTCCACACAATCCCACGGGCCGCCACACAGGCCTAGCTCCGTCCGTGTCCACAGCCACCCGGGCTGGGAGCTCCTTCTTCTTCCAAGTTTCAGCTCACTCTGAAGTTGCAAAAAGGGAAATGCATTGTCTGTGCTCCTTGACCAGCCCACCATGTTCAGGGGGTAGGGGTCACACATCCTATCATCAATGGTTTGGTCCATCACAGGGCTCCAATATGTCTGCCAGCCACAGTAGATGAAGGGATCCCCTGCTGTGCAGAACAATGACTATTCCTTCACTGGCCAATGCAATTACAGACTAGATACACAACTCTGGATAGAAGATGACAGGCTATTTACATAATCACATTAGATGCCAAGACTGCAATTGTATGAGAGAGACACATTGAGACCAGTAGCTCCCCCAAGGAAATATATGAATTACAACTAATACAACCAGGGAAAAGTTACATGACATATTATACAAAATAAATGACAGGGAAATATACATATCATGACATAGTATCACAGCATATACAGTGAGAGGGTAAATTACATCTTCACAATCCCTCCCCCTCCCAACTAGTGTACGTACTAGAGACCTCTACAGGTCACTGGTTAAGTACACACAGGCAGAGCGTTACTTACATGTGGCTTCATGCAGCCACGAATTGGCATCGTAGCTCTCCCACATCATTGCCCAGGAGAACAGCTGCAGGCAGACCACCCATCACCCCAACCACACATCGCCTGACCCCAAAACCAAAGTTCAGATCCACAGTGGCTGTGGGAATAGTCCTCCATTGTCCACCAGCCAGTTCAATGACAATCCCAGGTCCTCTATGGATTGCCTCAGGCCGAACCACTCGGGGATCAGCCAGTGTGAGGAAAGCACCCGAGTCACAAAACCCAACAAGTCTCTGTCCATCCAGCACAACCTCCTGCAAGTGCTTACCTTGATGAGCAGAAGTCGTCATAACTGCGGGTCGCACCCCGTAAACTCCTGGTGGTGCAACATGGGGGGCTGAGTCACTAGGCCAGTCCTCACATAGCGGTGCCACATCTTCCTCCATGGCACTGGGCTGTAAATAATTAACAATCCGATTGGGTGCAGGAACAGTCCTCATTTGAACAGCTGGGCAGGAGACTTGCCGATGCCCTGGCTGTCCACATTGATAGCATCTGAGCTGGGTCTCCCTCCATCCAAGGCGTCCTCTTGGGTAAGGGGTAGGGGAACTTGGAGGCCGGCTCCCACCTGAACGTGCTGTAGGGGTTTGAGGATGATTCCTCCATGGGCTGGCTGGGCATGAGGCCTGCAAATGCCCGGGATGCCTACAAACATAACACCTGCGCTCTGTTACTTCCTCCCCCCGGCGTATTCCAGAAAGTGCAGTAGAAGCAACTGGAGGCACATTAACACGGGTATCAACATGTGGTGGCTTAGAGGAACGGGGAACAATGGGGACAGAATAACTGGGGGCATCCGGTGTTGTGGAGCTGTTAGGCATCTCTCCATCCACCAACAGAACCCTCCACTGAGGCTTGATAGTGAGCACCTCATCAGCTAGAGCAGCAGCTTCCTCCACTGTCGCTGGTTTTCTCTCATGCACCCATTCCCGGATCTCAGCGGGGCACTGGGCAAAGAATTGTTCTTTTAGGATGACCTGCAGGAAGGTCTCCCAAGATAAGGCCTCCTCTGCCTCCAGCCAGCAATTACATATTTGTTTGAGTCTATGAGCATATATCTTAAAAGACACTTCCCCATCACAGGCTAAAGCACGGAACTGAGTCCTGTAAGTGTCTGGGGTCACAGCATAATGTTCTAGAATAGTCTGTTTAATATCCGCATACTCACAGTTCCACCGAGGGTCTATAGCTCTATAGGCTTCAGCAGCTCCCCCCTCTAGGAGCCCAACCAGATGCCGGACACGCTCCCTGTCCGGGACTTCCATTAATCGGCACTGATGCTCAAAGTCCTGGAAGAAGCCCTCAATGTCGCCTGCAGCCTCATTAAACGGCTTAAAGTCTTTGCGGGACACCCTGGGAAGTTCCCTCATGATGGGTGCTGGGGTTACAGTCTGTCTGGAACCTCTCATGGCTTCCACAGCGAGCTGCTTATCCAGCAATGCCATCTCCTCCATCCTGCGCTCCTTCTCTTTAGCTCCACGCATGACCTCCATCTTATTTTCTATGGTGGTCTCCTCTCCCAGCAAGGCCATCTCCTCCTCGTACCACACAACCCACTGACTTTTTTTGGGTATTTACCTCCGGCTGCCGTCTTTCTTTCGTTTGCTGTGAGGATCCTTCCTCCACGTCATTTTGCGAGCAGACTCCTTCTAGCGCCTCAATCAGCTGCTCCTTGGAGAGTCCTTTGAAACGAACTCCTACTTCACGGGCCTTTGATTGCAGGCTCCCCAAAGTCCAGGTCTTGTACTCTGCAGTGCTGGTTCCTGATGTTGAGCCATTGTCCTCCATTCCTTCTGCTCTGATCCCAGCGCTGCCAACCAGTTTGTGACGGGGGTGTACAACAGAGCAAAGGATGGACGAGGCCGAGGGACGATCCAACAGGTTTATTCACAAGAACACTGGAACAGCACACGATAAGTCCACGTAAAACAGATTCGGGAGCCCTTCCCGACAATCCTCGGAACGGATAACAGAGCAATCGTCCTTACAGTAGTCCAAAGAGTTCCACACAATCCCACGGGCCGCCACACAGGCCTAGCTCCGTCCGTATCCACAGCCACCCGGGCTGGGAGCTCCTTCTTCTTCCAAGTTTCAGCTCACTCTGAAGTTACAAAAAGGGAAATGCATTGTCTGTGGTCCTTGACCAGCCCACCATGTTCAGGGGGTAGGGGTCACACATCCTATCATCAATGGTTTGGTCCATCACAGGGCTCCAATATGTCTGCCAGCCACAGTAGATGAAGGGATCCCCTGCTGTGCAGAACAATGACTATTCCTTCACTGGCTAATGCAATTATAGACTTGATACACAACTCTGGATAGAAGATGACAGGCTATTTACATAATCACATTAGATGCCAAGACTGCAATTGTATGAGAGAGACACATTGAGACCAGTAGCTCCCCCAAGGAAATACATGAATTACAACTAATACAACCAGGGAAAAGTTACATGACATATTATACAAAATAAATGACAGGGAAATATACATATCATGACATAGTATCACAGCATATACAGTGAGAGGGTAAATTACATCTTCACAGTGAGCATACAGGAACCATGCATTCTGCAGCAGTGCATCCAGGCTGGAAAAGTGGCCTTTAAAATTCTGTATAACCAGACTGAGGATGTGAGTCATGCAAGGCACATGTGTGATGTCGCCCAGGCATATTGCCACCACCAGGTTTGCATCCATATCGCACATGGCATTTCCTGGCTCCATTTTTATTGGAGACAGCCATTGATCAAACTCAGCCTGGATAGCGGTCTACAAGTCTGCAGCTATGTAACTGCATTCTCTCTGACTTACACACAGGATGTGGCCTGGCATTTCCATTTTAAAAATCAAGTGGTGCATAAGTGACAGGGCTAGGCCTCTTGCTTTCCTACTCCTGCCAGTACAGACAAGACACAATTTTAAGACCCTACTTGGAGTCTCCACATTTTCAAAAATGAAGGTCAGACAACAAGAAAAGTGGAACCAATTGGCTCAGACTACAAATAGTCAAATATCACAACATTGATGCGTGGGACCAACCATATAACAAGGCCTGAAGCAGTATTTCTACCTTCACCGGAGAAAGCAAGATGACAGACAGGGATAGGCTTCTTGTCCCAGAGCCCTGGCACTACAGACAAAAGACAATTTGGAGACCCTACTTGGAGTCTCCAAATTTCCAAAATTTAAAGTCAGACAACAGGAAAAATGGCAAGAATTGGCACAGACTACAAATAATCGAATGCCACAACATGGGTGTGTGGAACCAGCCCTGTAACAAGACCTGAACCAGCATTTTTACCTTCACCAGAGACAGCAAGATGACAAACAGGTGTAGGCTTCTTGCTCCCAGAACCCTACAGATAAAAGACAATTTGGAGTCCCTCCTTGAAGTCTACACATTTCCAAAAATTAAGGTCAGACAACAGGAAAAGTGGCAAAAATTGGCACAGACTACAAATAGCCAAACGCCGCAACATGGATACGTAGTAACGGCCCTGTAACAAGGACTGAACCAGCATTTGTACCTTCACTAGAGATAGCAAGATGATAGGCAGGCATAGGGCTGGTGCTCCCAGACCCCTGGCACTACACCATCACAAAAAAAGAAATCACTGTATGTCAATATGGAGTTTAATTGGCTAAAGTAAAAATCACAGAAAAAGAAAAGCTCATAAAAAGTAAACCCTTAATTAATGCATATTAAAAAATGCCCTCAAAATAGGCTCACTATGAAAATTGAACATCACACAAAAACGGCCATATATATAAGTCCCTAAGTGCATACAAAAACAAGGACCATTGTTAAAAAAGCCTGACTAAATATACCCCAATAAATCCTACAAGGTCCAATAACTAGTATATAGGGATGGGATAGGCAGTAGTCAGTCTTTGAACAAAATCTCAATTGGTCCTGCAGGAGGATGAGAGTCACTGGGATAGTTCTGCAGTGGACCTCTCACATAAATCTCATAATCCTCTGAAATTGGTGATGTGACTAGCAAAAATCAGCCTGTGTCCTGAAAATAGTCTGTGTCATAAATGTTTTATATACCAACATAGAAAAGTGAGACATAACTAGAGAAAAAAAATGAGTGAACCAAACCATTTATCATCTCAGTTGAGTCCCATCCAAAAATGCGGGGGGAAAATGCCAACCCTTAGATGAGTCCCAAACAAAAATGGGGAGGGGGTAAAGGCAAAATGGCATTCCACTCCCATTTTTGTTTTGGACCCACCTAAGATGGTGAATGCTTTGATTCACTTATTTTATCTCTAGTTACAGTATGTCTCACTTTTCTATGTTGGTATATAAGACAGTTTTGACACAGACTGTTTTTAGTCTGTCATAAATGTCTTATACACCAATATAGAAAAGTGAGACATAAGTCCCTGCCCCGCATGTTTCCTAGCTATTTTTAGCCATAAAACATGCAGGGATTGCCTGCCAATTATGCTAATGCCGTATTCATGTTGGCTACTGTCATTACTATGATTGGTTGGCCACATTGTGTCTATATAATACCCAGAGATTCCATGTTTACCACACCCTATCCAGAAATAGAGTAGGTGCTGGAGATTCTGCTGGAGAAGGGACAGTGTGTTAGAGCATCACACTACTTGCTCGTAAAACAGTAAGCCAACAATCCTTTTCAAGGCTAATGAAAATCAATTCTATTCTCTAATTTTACCATTCTTATTCTGCATTTAGTGTAGCATGAGATTCTGGAGTAGGCATAGTGTATTAGAGACATGTAGGCAGGGATTCTAGGCTTACACACCTTGCTGCTTCTGATACCTAAAAAATGTAATGTATTCTGTAATAATACTGCTCTTAGCTATATTTATGGTAGGGCAATCTGTTAGAGTAAAGGGTGCTTTACACCCTGCGGCATCGCTACCGCTATATCGTCGGGGTCACGTCGTTAGTGATGCACATCCGCCGCCGGTAGCGACATCGCAGAGTGTGACACCAAGGAGCGACAATCAACGATCGCAAAATCGTCCAAAAACGGTGATCGTTGACACGTTGCTCCCTTCCTTAATATCGTTGCTGCTGCAGGTACAATGTTGTTTGTCGTTCCTGCGGCAGCACACATCGCTGTGTGTGACACCGCAGGAACGACAAACATCTCCTTACCTGCGTCCACCGGCAATACGGAAGGAAGGAGGTGGGCGGGATGTTACGTCCCGCTCATCTCCACCCCTCCGCTTCTATTGGACGGCCACTTAGTTACGTCGCGGTGACGTCGCTGTGATGCCGAACGCACCTCCCCCTTGAAGGAGGGATTGTTCGGCGGTCACAGCAACATCGCTGCACCTGTATGTGCGTGTGACGCTGCCGTAGCGATAATGTTCGCTACGGCAGCGATCACCAAATGTCGTACAAACGACGGGGGCGGGTGCTATTGCGCTCAACATCGCTAGAAGTCGCTAGCGATGTCGCAGCGTGTAAAGCACCCTTAAGGATCATGTATAGCAGGCTGATAGGCAGGGATTTAAGCCTTAGGGGTACTTTGCACACTGCAACATCGCTAGCCGATGATAGTGATGCCGAGTGCGATAGTACCCGCCCCCGTCGCACATGCGATATCTTGTGATAGCTGCCGTAGCGAACATTATCGCTACAGCAGCTTCACACGCACTTACTAGCCCTGCGACGTCGCTCTGGCCGGCGACGCACCTCCTTCCTAAGAGGGCGGATCGTACGGCATCACAGCGACATCACACGGCAGGCGGCCAATTGAAGTGGAGGGGCAGAGATGAGCGGGATGTAAACATCCTGCCCACCTTCTCCCTTCCGCATTGCCGGTGGACGGCGGGCGCAGGTAAGGAGATGTTTGTCAGGCCTTTGGCTTCACACACAGCGATGTGTGGAGCTGCAGGAACGACAAACAACATTGTACCTGCGGACGCACCGACATTATGAAAATGAACAACGTGACACAGATCACCGATTTTTGACTGTTTCACGCTCATTCATCTTCTCTCCTAGGCTTTACACGTTGCGACGTCGTTACTGGTGCCGGATGTGCGTCACTTTCGATTTGATTTGACCCAACAATATCGCAGTAGCGATGTCGCAACGTGCAAAGTACCCCTTACTCAGAGTTTTGCTGACACTTAAAAAATTAATTCTACTGTATAAAAATACAGCTCTTAGTTTGCAATTAGTGCCAGTGGAGATTCTGGAGTGGGGATCGTGTATTACGGGACTGTAGGCAGTGATTCAAGCCTTACACAGAGTGCTGCTTATATCGCAAAAATCAATCTATACTCTAATAATTTCCCTCTAAGCTTCTGCAGTAGGGATATTGTATTAGAGGCATTTAGGTAGGGATTCTAGTCTTACGCAGATCGAATCCACTGTCGCTCTCCGAGTGGTATCAGAGGGATTAAACGCCAGTCATCGGTGCAAGCACCGATCGTGAGCCTTTTACTGCATCGTGTAAGCTATGATACATACCTGACACCTGCTGATCACTTTGCCATATCTGCTTTTGAGCCAGTGCGATTGTAACGCCGTGCATGTACAGCGGTTTGCGGGAAAATGTACGGCGGATGTCATAAATTCGTTAATGTTTGTCATAAGAAAACATTTATTCTGATATCAATAAATATTTTAATTCTCAGACTATATTATTAAATTATGTAGTCATCACAGCCTACATACTGAACTCACACACTCTGTATACACTAAATGTGCTCAGCTATATTGCCATATTGAGATTAATCATTACACCAAATGTCAAGCTGCCTTTATAATAAGCATCAATGTTGTACTAATAAATCACAAGTTATCATATGTACACTTCTTTGATATTTCACTTTCAAGTCTCTAGTAAAGGATACATTATCTCAAGAGGGGTCTTATTTTCACATACAAATCATTTATCCAAATGTTTCATAATATATTCATGTAGAATATCTATTATGCATTAGATAATTAAACATAAAATACCTTATGATAAATATGTGTATCAGGAGACTGATACACTTATTTAACATTTATTTGATTCTGGAAGAGACGTCAAAAACAAATATGCAGTTTCTATGGTAACAGAAGACCTTGGTCAGCTGTAGAAGATGTATTTTTATCTTCTAGGAACAGAAGGTCATGACACAAAGCAGGTGACCGCTATGGAGAGACTCAGTTGACTTAGAGTTTAGCAGCAAAAATATAGTTGAGAATTATACTAAATGTGTAGTGTTTGGGGTTAATAAGGTGAGGATTAAAAAACTTGGAATCTCAGTGGTACTGATATTTATCCGTGCTAATAGGTGTCTACAACCTCTGTAAACCAGGAGAGAACAAGCACTACAGGAATAACAATGAGCTGCTTTGTATTGTAACAAAAGTCTACATCTCTCAATTCATCGCAGCCTCACACTGTTCACGGTGTTTGATGTCACTAAGCCAGCGAAGGCCAGACTTTAATCTTTATCCATGTTGTTTTAGCCACAGATCTTAGAGGAACAAAAAAAAGAGAAATGCATTAAGATAGAAGAGAAAAAATCCCGCAGTCTACAGTGTATACTGGTTTTATGAGTAATTCTCTACATAGCAATGTATCAAAGTAAGAAAGCTTTCAAAATAGAAGTGTTAATAGTTTATTTTTATCAATAATCAAAGTGCAAAATGAATAGAGATGAGCGAACCCAAACTGTAAATTTCGGGGTTTGTACCGAACCCCTAGTGCCCGATACTCAAATCCGAACATGGACTTTTCACTGAAGTTTGTGTCCGAATTTGTAATTCAATGCTGAATAAAACTTGTTAAAAAGGTTGCAACACGCCAATCAAAAAGATTTTCGGCTGTGGGCACTTCCACAGCCATAATACAAAAACAATTATTTGGCTTTATATGTTTCACAACCGCATTGACCGTTCAAGTAGCTTTTACTATAGGCTGCATGTATATTCAGTACAACAGGGAAAAAATGACAAGCAACATAATACTTTTGTTGAATAAATTTTTAAATTTTATGCATATTTATAGAAAAATCTTGAAAAAATGTATTCCTCTCTTTTCAATATTTCAATCAATTTAATAAATGCTGCGAAGAACATACATCCATGTAGAAATCGATAATTATTAAGAAGTGAGGAATACATAAACATGCATGTATATCGTGTAATAGAGGAAACCTCTTTCAAATATTAATTTATAGACTACATTTGTGTCATACAGGTGTTATAAAGTTTCTCAATAGATTGTAATAATATTAAGCATGTGAACACTTTACAAAGTATTAATTGGCAAATCAGCTACTGTATATAATCAGTGTCATTCAAAACAAGTATGGAAAGACTTCAACCACTAAAGTGTTCATGTGCACAATATTGATCAGCAAATTCAGCATAGACATTCATCCAAAATCATGTGCACCATCAGCATCACTGCATCAACGACCGAAGGTGTTCCGCTCCGCTGTTAATCGGGCTGCTCGGATCCGGGATCGTGGCTCGAGGGGGTCCGGTCCCGGCTTGGCAGAAACTTTGATCCATATAAAGAGGGTATTTACAGGGGATAAGTTTGTGACGTCACCTGCGGGTTGCGGTAATGGGAGTACCGCCGCTGCTGGAAGGAGTACCAGGGCAGATGGGGTTAAGCAGCCAGATGTCAGTCCCTCTGCAGGTAGGGAAGGCCCCGGGCTCAGGCTATTGGTAGTTATTTGGGAGAGCAGGGTGCAGGGGACCAGAGCACTCACTCTGGGTGGTCGTGGTGCTGGATGAGGTTTATAAAGGAGACACACACGCTGTAGGTAAACCAAAGTCTCTGTGTACAGCTGCCGCTGCTGGGAGCCCATCCAAGTACCCAGTCCCAGCGATGCCAATTAGCGATCCGGAGCCTGTCTCTGTGCACAATTTATGAGCCTTTGGTGGTCGCCATGGCTTGAAGCTGTTGGGGGCCCTGTTCACTCTGTGTAGTGTTGCTGTGCTCTTGAGGGCTGGCACGGGGGACTTTAGTGGGTTACTGTGTCTGGAAACACCCCTGTCCCACTTGTTGTGCTGATGCCCTCAACCTCTGAGCTTGTAAGGAAGTCCTTGGAGATTCTCTCCCTGTCAGGTGAATTGCCAGGACGTTGAATCGGCTACTGACCTAGGGTCCTGTACCCCGTCGTGCTCGGTACCGGTCAGTTCTTTTGGGCCTTCTGGTGCCGACAGTCCTCCAAGACTATGTCCGTCACACCCTTATCCAATGTCATTGCTACCGATTCCCGACTCTTCTGGACCCGGATCACCACTTGCGACCAAACCAGTGTCCCTAGCTTCCCAGGAGCTCACTCTCCCAGCTCCTTTCTCTTTAGAGCCTACTTCTCTTCTCTGTCTCCCTCTCACAGTCTGCTCAGTTTGCCAGTGGCTGGCCCATTTTCCAGTTAGTCCAACCCCCCTGGTGTGTCTGGCAGTGACTGATGTGAGGTGATTGAGTTTTGTGGTGCAGATGGGAGTGACATCGGTTTCTTGAGCTCCTGGAACCATGGGGGGGTGGGCCCTGCACCCTGGGTAAGGATGCAGTTCCCTGTGGCACCCTGATGCATTCAGGGGTGCCACATATATCTGCAGGTGTCACGAGGGTCTCCTGTCCTTTGGAGACTTGTGACAGGTTTGAGATCTGTCTCACATTGACTTGTGAAACTCTGGGTTTTAAACGTAGTTGCTTTCTTTTGGTGCAGCAAGGGTTAATGATCTTTATCATGCTGGTAGTTCCTGGTTAGTTCTACCTCAGGTACAGCTGATTTGTGACCACTCCTTTCCGCTTTAAATAGTCACATATTACATCACATTATGGCAGCTGTTGACCATCTTGGAGTGAGGAGCTTCTTGTAGCTGCTGGAGTCCTGTTATTTTCAGTCCTGGTGCTTGTCTGCAACTGTCGAAGTTGGATTAAATCCTTTTTTGCCTTTGTTACCCTGCCTGTCTTCCTTCCCCTGTATTTTGTACTGCAGTGGTATTGTCTAGTGCACTAACTGGCCTTCGCACTAGCCAGTGTGAGTGGAGGGACAGCTAGGGATTAGACACGTGACGGTGGTGAGTGGAACGACCCGCTTAAGGACATTAGGGACCTCAGGTTGCAGACACAGGTTAGTGTCAGTTGGTGTCCCATCTCTCCTTTCCTTAACATAATAGCCTTCCTACAGTTTTCTATCCCCGTTATAATTAATGTGTTGCGCTGTGAGCCTGGTGATACCTTCTATTGACCCAAAAGGGCAATTCACAAGACTACAAAGAATTTGCTCTGATGATGATTAAAAAAATGTATCCAAAAAGGCTACGACAAAAGCACTCTGGTTAATGCTGCAAAAATATTAGCATTAAAACAAGGGTTGAGATAAAGATAATAAAGACACAAGAATAGAAGATGTGTGTTTATGTTAGTATTTGATCAACATTCGAAAACTATAAAAAAACACTTATAAATATTGGTCTTCACTGACGCATGACCCTAAGTATGGGAAATTATTTGAACATCTCCCAAGTTATAGATATAAGAAAGGTAAGACTCTTGCAAAACGTTTACTACATAAACACTCCAAGAATGTCTAAACAAAGATTTTGGAAGAGTATGTGTCCACATGTCTAGACATACTGAGTGATGGGTCTGCCCCATTTAACTTTTGCATTTCCAAGTTGGGCACATGGCCTGAGCTTGCCCTTTATGCCTTAGAGATGCTGGCCTGTCCAGCTGCAAGCATACTGTCATAATGTGTGTTTAACACGGCACTGGTTGTGATTACAGACAGGCACATCCGCTTATCCACAGCCAACATGGGTAAGCATACATTTATTAAAATGAATGAGGCATGGATCTCACAAAATTTGTCCATACCTTTTAGTTAACTAGAAAACTTTAGCTGCCGCATCCAGTCATTGTTATACTCAACTGTAGTTTGTTTATTCTGTTTGCCATTTCCAAATGTTTGTGGCCTCCCCAAATAAAAAAAGACAACAAACCAATGTTGGTTACCTCCTCCGCCACCTTTTCCACCTACCACATTCACTCCACCTCCTCCTCAACCTCCTTCTTTACTTGGACCTCTGCCTCCTGGTTCAAGATTATTATAATTTTTTTTTATTCTATGGTATTTTAAATGTGTTCTGTGTGCTCTGTCGGGGAACTCTGAAAAAAGAATCTGTGGTAGCACTTTTAAAATTTTTATTTTATTCACTTCCTATTTAACCATGATTAACCATGATTACTATGGTGACAGAATCCCTTTAAGTCACTTCTGTAAACAAAATACATTACTTCTACGCCATTGCAACTCCAAATTAGTAAGATTTGTTTTACGAGCGCTTGAGAAAACCATTGCAGCACACAAGCTTTGTGGTGTGCTAAAAGTTTTCGCTTTATTATGTCATGTGACCAGTTTATATAGTATCACAAACAAAGAAATAATTCCTCAGAATTATGCACCAATAAGAGCAGCAGGCGTGTGTATGTAAATTTTAAACTTCCCACCTATCAGTTTTAACTAAGCCCTAGGACACCATTCAGTTATATGGCAGGATGGTTTCACATATCCCTGTCCATATTTGTCTGCAAGTAATTTGTCCTGCTTTTAACCCCTTTTTTGCTTCCTTTTGCAGCCTCCTAGCCTTACTATGACCATATTACAGCAATTTTACACCACCAAAGTTCCGGGCCCCATTGATTTGTATAGGGTTCAGAATCCTGAGTCAAGTTAGAGTCAATTTCAGGTACTGAAAAGAACTTTGAACTACAGTTTGGCAGAACAGAGTGAACCAGAACATTGTCCGGTCCCCTCATCCCTAAAAATGAGTGAACAAAAAAAATTTAAATCAATATTTGGTGTGCCCACCTTTTGCCTTCAGAACATCATCAATTCTTCTAGTAAGTAACGTGCTGCCCCCACGTCCGTAGCAGCCGGGCTGCTCGGATCTGGATCCGCAGTGTGGCTCGAGGGGTTCTCCAGACCCAGGGGTCACGCGGACACTCCGAATGAAAGGGGACGTATTTGTACGGGGTTTGCCGTAGTCAGTCTGTGACGCCACCCACAGTGTGTGGTGAAGTGTGGCACCACCGCTGCGGTTGTGGGGCACCCAGGGGAGATGGGATGGCAGCTGGTTGTTAACCTCTCCGTGGGTAGGGATGGTTGCCCCGGGGCCGGTGACTTGGTGCAGGGGACGGTGATGGCAGGGGCCGGCACGCCTGGTCAGACCAGGGAGTCTCAGTTTACTCAAGATTAAATAAATCAGACAAGTCCAATGGTCAACCAAGGTGCTAGTGGCCGGCCGCCGGTGGCCGGGTGTACTCTGATCCCTCACCCGAGGTGATGGTCTGTGTCACTTTCCTCTGCACTGTGTTGTGATGTGGTGGACTTCCTGGTGTAGAACACGGGAGTCTGCTCCCAGTACTTCTGTTGGGAGCCGTGCCCGCTGACCCGTGGGATCTACCGGGCACTGGCGGATGCCCTATCCCTATCTGTGGGTGGTTGTCTGCTTTTGGGACCTTGGTCGGGACAGGACCTGTAATCCTGCCCTCAATTGGTTAATTAGCTAGGCCGTTGGTTGCGGTCCTGGCTTCAGGGTCCAAGTACCCCCTCTGAGCACGGTTTCCAGGTTGGGTCTCTGGTGTTGGTACCAGCGGGCTCCAACCCTGCCTTGGTCCACCTCGGATCTCTGGCTGCCGTCTACCCGTCTCCTGACAGACACGGACCACCGTCTGCCACCTAGCCAATACGCCGGGGCTCCAACCCCAACGCCTCTGCTCTCTGAACTTGAGCTTCAGCCTTTCTCCTCCTGCTCCTCTCCAACTCCTACTCCTCTCGGCTCAACTCAGACTGAACTGAACTTCAGCCTTAGCTGAACTCAACTCCACTTTCAACTCAGATTCCACTGAACTAACTATTTTCCGCCCCGGGTTTTCCAGACCCCTAGGTGGGCGTTCTTAATCCACCTGGTCCCGCCCACTGGTGTGCCTTTCCTACCTTGGGGGGGGTGACTAGGATTTGGTTGGCATGGTTTAACCCTGTGAGGGAAGGTGTTGTGCGGGGGCCTACACTTTGTGACCACCTGGCGGTGCCAGGGCATCACATTCCCCCTTGGTTTAATACAGACCGTCCGCGGGCTGTCCGACCACCAACATTTATCAAACTGCATCTGTTTTGGATGGGAAAAAGATGTATTTTAACAGTAAAACATTTAAAACATGTAAAACACTTCTTCCCTTGATGGGAGACACAAAGCTTAAACGTTACGATAACTGAACGGATCGGACCACCTTCTTATCACTCCCGCCACCCAAAACAACCTGTTCCCTGGTGCCACCACTAAAACAGGTGCGCACCTCTTTGCGCAAATCTAGGAACGGGTCTGGGTAACGCCCACATGGGCCGGGTAAAAAGGTCCTTACCCGGCAGTCCTTGTTACGGGTTTCACAGTCCGGGGACCCCTGGTCCGGAGGGTAGTCACCGGTTGCAATGATGACTGGGCCTCGGTCTACTCTACCGCAGGCCCTTCCTCCAATCCGCCTCTCCAGAGACTGGGTCGGTGCAAACAGGAAGGTGGTTTATAGGGTCTATTTACATACCCAATAGTTCTTGGGTTGGCCTGCCAGTTCTCGGCCGGTCCATGTTTAAAACTGAGGAACTACAGAACTGTCCCAACAGGGACACATAACTGAGGTAGCCGTGAATCCGCTACCACTGCTGCATAGGGCCGTACGGCTCACTCAGCGCTCTGGGTACAGCATCCCTGGACCAGCCGCAGCACATCCCGAAATTCAGGTTTTCCATCAGGAACGGAGGTGGTGTAGCAGGCGATACCATCACTTCTGTAAGCAGTGTCGGCAGGTGTTCTTCAGCCACGCTAGGAATGGGTTCTGGCTCCGGGCAGGTCAGCGAGGCCGGGAGGGTCTGTGTTCCTCTCTCCCAACGCGGCACTATATGGGCGGCTCAACTCTTGTGGGCCCACACCACTGCCACCATTCTCCGGACCTCCACTTTCCAGTCCAGCACTTGTTGCAGCGACTGAGCTCGCACTCGGACACAGAACCTCGCTAGTTCTTGCTCCACCCAGGCAGCGGTCCCCAGTGGTAAGCGGTCCGATTCTTGCTCCTCTGCGGGAAATACCACTCTGCCACTTCTAAGCGCTGCCGCGCCAGCCAGTGACACTGCTCCGCCATCAACATTGGGCGCAGACATCTTCCCACTTCTCCTTCTTGGTCTTTTGCGAGCAGTCTCTTTGCGTGGCGCTTAGTTTAGTTTTCGGCCTCAGGGTTTTTCTTTCTTCTGGCCCTGTTCAGAGGGGGCGGGGCTTCAGCTTCGCACCCTTTCTCCAGGAAGAAGATGCTGGGTTGTCGTTTTTCGCGCCTAAAAATGGCGGCAAAATGGCGGCTTTTTAAAATTTTGCAGTGAAGCACTGCTGACAGTCCAGTACAGGGAGCACTTCCACCAGGTAGGTGGATGGGTTACAATCTTGTTCGTGACGCCAGGTTTCGGGGTGTGCTGCCCCCACGTCAGTAGCAGCTGGGCTGCTCGGATCCGGATCTGCAATGTGGCTCGAGGGGTTCTCTGGACCCGGGGTTCATGCGGACACTCTGAATGAAAAGGGACATTTTTGTACGGGATTTGCCGTAATCAGTCTGTGACGCCATCCACAGTGTGTGGTGAAGTGTGGCCCCACCGCTACGGTTGTGGGACACCTGGGGGCGATGGGATGGCAGCTGGTTGTGAACCCCTCCGTGGGTGGGGATGATTGCCCTGGGACCGGTGACTCGGTGCAGGAGACGGTGATGGCAGGGGCCGGCACGCCTGGTCAGACCAGGGAGTCTCAGTTTACTCAAGATTAAAAAAATCATACAAGTCCAATGGTTAACTAAGGTGCTGGTGGCTGGTCGCTGCGGCCGGGTGTAGTCTGTTCCCTCACCGGGGTTGATGGTCTGTGTCACTTTCCTCTGCACTGTGTTGCGATGTGGTGGACTTCCCGGTGTGGAACACGGGAATCCGCTCCCGGAACTTCTGTTTGGAGCCGTACCCACTGACGCTGACCCGTGGGATCTACCGAGCCCTGGCGGATGCCCTATCCCTCTCTGTGGGTGGTTGTCTGCTTTTTGGACTTTGGTTGGGACAGGACCTGTAACCCTGCCCTCAATTGGTTAATTAGCTAGGCCGTTGGGTCCAGTCCTGGCTTCAGGGTCCAAGTACCCCCTCTGTGCACGGTTTCCTGGTCGGGTCTCCGGTGTTGGTACCGGCGGGCTCCAACCCTGCACCGGTCCACCTCGGATCTCCGACTGCCGTCTTCCCATCTCCTGATGCACACGGACCACCGTCTGCCACCTAGCCAATACGCTGGGGCTCCAACCCCAACGCCTCTGCTCTCTGAACTTGAGCTTCAGCCTTTCTCCTCCTGCTCCTCTCCAACTCCTACTCCTCTCGACTCAACTCAGACTGAACTGAACTTCAGCCTTAGCTGAACTCAACTCCACTTTCAACTCAGACTCCACTGAACTAACTCTTTTCTCACCCTGGGTTCTCCAGACCCCTAGGTGGGCGTACTTAATCCGCCTGGTCCCGCCCACTGGTGTGCCTTTCCTACCCTGGGGGGGTGACTAGGATTTGATTGGCAAAGTTTAACCCTGTGAGGGAAGGTATTGTGCGGGGGTCTACACTGTGTGACCACCTGGCAGTGCCAGGGCGTCACAGTAACACTTGCACAGTTTTTAAAGGAACTCGGCTGGGCTTTGTTCCAAACATCTTTGAGGACTTTATCTTTGGATATAGGCTTGCGCAAATCTTTCTTTGCTTTCATGTAATCTCAGAAGTTCTGTCAGCCCTAACTCATAATGATTTGAAGGCCAGCAGGCGGCTCTTGATCAATTTTTGGAAGGCCAAAAGCTGGCCCTCACTCATAATTTTTAGAGGGTCAGCAGCCGACCTTCACTCATAATTTTTGGAGGACGAGAAGGCAGCCCTCAATCAAATATTAGAGGGACAACAGCTGGCCCTCACTCATAATTTTTAGTGGGCCAGCAAACCCATACTTATAATTTTTGGAGGGCAAGCAGGTGGCCCTCACTCAATTTTTAGAGGGCCAGCAGCCAGCCCACACGCATAATTTTTGATGGGCCAGAAAGTGGCCCTCAATTTTTACAGGGCAGCAGCCAGAACTCACTCATAATTTGTGGAGGGCAGCAGCCAGCCTTCACTGGTAAATTTTGGAGGGCTATCAGGTGGCCATCACTCAACTAATAAAACTTTAAGGAATCAACCAAGATGGTGAGTGGCTATGATGCTGTAATCAGCATAACCATTTTGCTTCTGTGACTACTCAAATGCTCTCTGCTCACAATTAAAGAGGAAACTTTGCATGTGGACATTGTGGAGACGGAGAAAGTACACAGGGTACCATATAATTGAATATCCTGACTGCTTGCTCTGGAAATGTTGCCATTTAGGCTTATGTACTCTGTAGCTTTCCGCAACTTGAGTGCAGCTGGCATCTTGTGGTACTCGGTCCCCAGCCGCCAATAAATTCCCGATGGGTTGTCTCCACCTTACACCTGAACGTGTCCCATAACATCACCTGTGTTCTGACCAATGTAGTTAGATTGCAGCAGCAATATACTTATAGAAGGACCGTAAAGCAATATACCCTGACTATATGCCCCTAATTCAAAACTATCCCTCCTTCAGCAGCTATCCCTACACTGAATGTAGTGAATAGCAGTATAAATGGGGAAAAGAATAGATGCAGGCCTGAAAAAGAATTTTGTATTTAAGTATTAGCAGCAAAGTCTGTAAATCTAGAATTCCTGCCCACAGGCCTCTAAGGGGAACTTTGCACGCTGCGACATCGCAAGCCGATGCTGCGATGTCAAGCGCGATAGTCCCCGCCCCCGTCGTAGGTGCGATATCTTGTGATTGCTGGCGTAGTGGACATTATCGCTACGCCAGCTTCACATACACTCACCTGCCTTGCGACATCGCTCTGGCCGGCGATCCGCCTCCTTCCTAAGGGGGCGGGTTGTGCGGCGTCACAGCGACGTCACACGGCAGGCGGCCAATAGCAGCGGAGGGGCGGAGATGAGCAGGATGTAAACATCCCGCCCACCTACTTCCTTCCGCATTGCAGCTGGGACACAGGTAGGAGATGTTCCTCGCTCCTGCGGCTTCATACACAGCGATGTGTGCGGCTGCAGGAACAAGAAACAACATCGTACCTGTCGCTGCACCGGCATTATGGAAATGTCGGACCATAAACCGATGATACGATAACAACGCTTTTGCGCTCGTTAATCGTATCAAAAAGGATTTGCACACTATGATATCGATTGCGACGCCGGATGTGCGTCACTTTCGATTTGACCCCACCGACATCGCACCTGCGATGTCGTAGTGTGCAAAGCCCGCCTAAGGCTATATGCACACTCTGCAGTTTTAACTTCACCCAAACTGCAACCAAAACTGCACCTTATCACAGAGAACCTGGAAATGTAAAAAAAAATGTTTGGAATGATGGTGCATTTTTGTCGCATTTTTGTTAATGCATTTTTTAAAGGAGAAACAAAATATGATAGGATAGGATAATTTATAGATCGCTAGAAAACATAGAAAGAATAGATAGCTAGAATATATAGAGTAGATAAAAAGAAAGAACAGAATAGATAATAAGAAAGAACAGATAGAAAGAAATAATAGCTCAATAAATAAAGCAATAGCTAGCTTGGCTAGCTGTTTTTTTTTTCGTTGTTTTTTTGTAAAATGACGTGGGGTCCCCCCATTTTTCATATCCTGCACAGAAGCAGCAGCAGCTGCAAGCTGCAACCCTCAGCTGTCTGCTGTACCATGTCTGGTATGAAACATAGAGGAAATCCCACACCTTTTTTTAATTATTTATTTATTTATTTTTTTAAGTGACACGGGGGCCCCCCATTATTTTAAAACCAGCCAAGGTACAGCAGACAACTGGGGGCGGATATTATTATGGTGGGAAGGGCATTATTTGGCCCTTTCCAACCTAACAATAGCAGCCCCCAGCCGGCCCAGAATTGGTGCATTCATAAGCCCTGGTGTGCTGGTAATTGGGGTAATAAGGAATTAATAATGTGGCGCCCCTGGGCTTCAGTCGCCACATTATTAATGCTTATTCCGGGTAAGAAGAGGTTAATCAGTGGTGTTTTTCACTTACACAACATCCAGCCAGTGAGTCAGCCAGTTACACAGCTCAGGAAGCCAGACAGCAAGGGAAATTCCTGGTTGCTGGGACAACCACTGGTGAGTCATCAGAAAGGTGGGGACTGCACTGAGGGAGTAGGAAAACACAAACAGTTTCATTTTGAGAATAGTCTGAGACTCTGAACAACATGGTCGCAGGAGAGAGTGCTTGAGAGCCTCTCTTGCTAGAACCGGCCAGACTGGAAAAGGGTGAGAGGCAAATGGTGGAGCTATTGAGACAGAGGAGAACATGGTAGCTGAAGGTCAAGCCTAACCGTTCCCACAGTGCCAGTGCAGGCAGGGTGCAGAGCCCTAAGGTGGGACATATTCCACGTTGGACCACCAGAATCTGCAGGGGATGGGGATTCCAAGTCCCATCGCCCACCACCCACTTTCTTGGAGCAAAGTGACACATAGGGTCCGAAGTAAAGATCACGGTCGGGCCCCATGGCGGATTCGAGCCCCCTGCATACAGGATGGGGCACTTTACAAGAACACCGAGATTCCCAAGTTGCTTCAAGCCACAGGGATCCACAACTAAGAGCAGAGGAGTAAAATCTCATACTCCACAGACACTAGTTATTGCTTCTGATTTACCCGGGAGCGGCTGGAGCCTATCGCAGTGGACAACGGCACCACCGGGGCATCTTACAAGCTGTGAGTAAAAAGAACTTTGAACCGCAGCCCCGGTGTCATCTTTGTCATTGCTGGTGCCGCAGCTCCACGCTTCGGCGCCACCAGCTGTCTGCACCGCCCTCATCTCCCTGGGGCCCACTCCACCTGTGGGGAGCAGAACCATCTCGACATCACCATCCACCCCAGAGTACATCACCCACAGTGGCGGCTAATTCCTGGCCGCATACCACAGGTGGCGTAGTCATTTCCAACATCCACCTCCTACACCCTTTTATTGTGGACACCTTGGGGCATGAAACCGGGCAGGTCTCCGTGGCTACATAACCAGCATCGGCCCAGCAATGAGTAACAGGTATGAAACTGACCCCCCTGCCCCCAGGGTGCCAGAATAACAGCCCACAGATGCTATTAAGTCCTAGATTAGTGATATCAGTGGTCTATAAGGCACCCCCGTGATTAATTTGTAAGTGAAAGTAAATAAACACAAACACCCCAAAAATCCTTTATTTGAAATAAAAGATAAAAAGCACTCTGTTTCCCCACTTTATTAACTCCAAAAACACCGCTTCAGGTCTGACATTATCCACTCGAGGTCTCACGATGCCTCCAACATTGCTACATCTGACGATCACAGCGAGTGCCATAAAACATGACTGCCCGCTGTGAGCTTTATGCAGCAACTGAAGTGAGCCGCACAGTCAGTGGTGACATCACTCAGGTTAGCCACAGCTGGAGTCCTCCACCTGTAACTGCAAATCAGGCCACAACTGAAGTGAGCCGCAGGTAGAGAGATAGATAGAGATAGATAGATAGATAGATAGATAGATAGAAAGAAAGAAATAAACAAACAGACAACCTCCAAACATGGCTCAGTTACATTAGTTCTGTCAGGAGGAAAGGCTCAAATTCCTACCAACTATTGTGAGAAGCTTTTGGAAGGCTATCCAAAATGTTTGACCCAAGTCATGCAGTTTAAGGGCAATGGTAAGAAATGCTAAAAAAAATATGTAAACCTTTGACTTTGCAGAAAGTAATAAAAATGCCTTAAAACATTCTCTCTCTCTCTCTCTATCTCTCTCTCTCTCTCTCTCATTATTCTGACATTTGATAAATATAAATAATTTGGTAATCCTAATTGATCTAAAATAGGAAAGTTTTAGCCTGATGTCACATCAGATAGTAAGAAAAACATGTATATGTGTCTTTGTAGATAGTGTATATAAGCTTTTTTTTCAACGATATATATACATATATAGAGAGAGAGAGTATATATATATATATACACACACACGCACACACACGCACACACACACACACACACACACACACACACACACACACACACACACACACACACACAGGTGTGTATACAGTTGGTATGAGCTAATTTCTCTCTGAAGACAAAAGCACAGATGAGTTGGCCATTGTAGATTTCAGGTTCAACCATTTGGAACCAAAATTCACAATGCAGTTTGTAACAGCAGATGAATGGGATTATAGCTAAGCCATTTGCTTCTATAAATAAAGCCCAATTTTGATGTTTCTGCGGATTGTAAATAAAAGCTTGTGCTGCTATAAATATAAAATGCAGTGGATTCAATATGAATATTGAAAATGTTCCAGCTCTACTGTAATCAATAATACATCCACTTAATATATTTTTTTATGCATAATTAGAGAACAAAATACTTAATAAAACCAGCATTAATATGGTTAAACAAATATAACCATATGTTTCATCTTAATAAAGAATTCCTCAAAATATTTATGTTGCAAATCCGTTTAAAAATGTGAATGACAGTGGGCACATACACTGAAAGTGAAAGTTAATGATGGAGTGTGTGGCACAGCCACAACCCGCACTCTTGCAGCACTTTCAGTTTCATTTTCAAGCTTCTGCCAGACTGTCGGAATGTGGGTCATCTCCGGGCAGAAAAATGTTTAAAAAAAAAAAAAAAGAAAAATTATTGTGGCCAAGGGAAGCAGATTTGTTGCTGAAATTTATAATGCAAATTCCTGCACCAAATTTACATCTTCTGGCAAAAAAACATCATCAATACTGCATCACTACTGCATCGCGTTTTTTGCCAAAAGATGCAGATGTGGTGCAGGAATTTGCCCTAAAATTTCAGCAACAAATCTGCATCTCCTGGCAAAAAAAATGTAGGCACTGGCAGGACAAATGGGGCTAGCAGGACAAACAGGGCAGAACAGGAACACAGTCTGGAATGCAACATAGAGGCAGATGCAGAACTTTCGGAATGGGTCATCAGGCTCAGGTATCACGGGGAGTGACATCGTAGCTATGAATGGGGGGCAAGACTAGCCCTCAGGCTAGGCACCCTAAGCTGTTCCTTATTCCAAATTTATAGACAACCAGCATTGACCTGACTCCTGATCAGCCCTGGTCGAACACCCTCTTTCCCCCACCCCCGGAGAGGGCCAGAACAGGAGTGATGAATTCCAGAAAAACAGACAGACAAGGGAAAATGAAAGTACAAACTCACTGCAAGAACACACAGGGGTAAAGACAAAACGTGCTCAGCGAGAAATAAAGTACATGGAGAAAATAAAGAAACAATCAGGATATTTCCACAGCACACCAAATAGCACTTAGCAGTTCACCAATAGTTGGATCACAAAGCACAATGACCGGTAAATCGCTAGAGCTGTAATCTGCATGGAGGAACAGGTTCCACCATCTTTTAGAGGGTGGAGGTGACTGTGATAGGTCTTCAGTAACCTGTGACCCTAGCAGCAATTCACCGGCCATCAGGAATTAACTCATGCTAATGCCCGACTCTGAATAAGCAACTCAAAAGCACCAGGTGGCATGTCAGACTCTGGAGTGTGATGAGGGTCAGAAGACACCATGACACCTGGTGATTAAAGATCAGAACACCGCATGACATCAGGCCACCAAGCAATTGACATCAGGTGCAGGACATCAGACACAGGTGCAGCCGGGACAACTGAGGTAGACAAGATGACAGGTAAATGCGGGCATGGACACAGGTAAAGGATACAGGCTGATACGTACACTGGTGCAATATACAGCATGGTACCAGACAGGACAGGTCCTGGGAAACAGACAGTAGAACTCATTGCATGCAGAATTGGTGCTGGAGGCTTTCAGACCAGAACAGACAGACAGGCAGGCACAATACACAAGCAGTGATCAGAATCCTAATGCTCTGCTCTGGCCTCTCCCATCAGGGGGAGAGAGCCTTAAATAACTGGTGCCTCCAAGAGATAGGCTGGGGACACCTTACCAAGGTGCGCACACTTCTACATAAAGAGACAAGAAGCACGTGCATGCCCCCTGGGCTGAAGACCAGGAGACCCCACACAGCATACACAGGGTCTGAGGCCTAGACAGGAGCTAATGATCCACACACATGGGCATCTGCGGGGACTGCACTACATGGGACAGCAATGAAGGAATGCAGAGGACCACAAGACACGTGGGTGGCCATGCGGAGAGGGGGCGATCTCAGGACCACGCCACACGAAGATGGCCATGCAGAAGTGCAAAGGACCATGCAACATGTGGGCAGCCATACAGATAAGCAGAGGACTGCACAGCTTGAGGATGGCTATGCAGGGAAGAGGAGGGAGCAGGGACATGGTGCTAGAAAGCCACGAAGCACCGGCGCACTAGAAAAGCCAGCGCTACACTTAGATTACCAGAGCTCACAGCCATCAGGTCTCACAGCAGCTTTCAGCCCTGTAACTTTGCGTAAGCCTTTAAGACAGCCATTAACGCTCCTTGAGTTCCCAGTGGCTGGGTCATCTGAAAGCTGTCAACTATTACTAGAGTTTAAAGCCTCCAGGTGTCCTAACATTTGGGAACTGCAAAAAACTTAAAGGCTTTCTTAAATGCTCTGTTAAGGTTTCCCGACCTCACAGCTACCAGGATACCCTGTGGCTGTGAGTCGTGGTAACCGTCAGGTTGTATAAGTTATATCTTGTCTGCAGTGGCAGAGTTCTCAGAGAAACATGCCTACTCCTGTCACTCATCCAATATTTCTTATGTTAATAGTCTAAGAAGTTAATGGCTGTGCCACAATAGTGTATCTCCACTGTAAAATGATTTCAGCTCTTTTGGCAGCTTTTGGGCCCCCATAAAGGTGTTGTCTATGCCCTTGTTTTTGCCTTCCATTGAATTCAGTGGGTTCAGATATGTTCGTCGAACCGTTTGGCGAACACAGGTAAAGTCAGCAAACATGAATCGAACCTGTTACGGTTCGCTCATCTCTAGTCATGACGCATAGCCTGGGCCAATGCAGTCCAGTCGGGTGTCAAATCACACTTGTGGAGTGAGCACAGATTAAGGACCTCTGCAGCCTTCTGCAGAGTTTCGAAATGGCTACTTAGGTGGATAGCACTGATGATGCCGTTATCAGCATCACTATTGGAGAGTGGAGTACAGTGATCGAGGGGGGTTCTAACAAACTGTTAGAGAAGGTGCAGGAGCCAAGGAACAAATGGAAGAGGACAGGGAGGAAGACGTCTTGGGCACGCAAATGTATGGAGATGGAGAAGATATTGATCTCCTCTTTATTGTCCGTGGTTGGGGGAGGGTATGGAGGAAGCAAGCTTGAGTGTTATCCCGCCACCAACACAGCATGGACTTGGACCTCGCGGAAGTTCCAGACACATGAGCACCTTCTTGCTGCACTGCAACATGACTTCTGAATTGTGAGGATTAGATATAGTGCTGACTACTGGATTGCCACTCTGTTAGATCCACCGTACAAGAGTAAATTTTGCCTGTAAAGTGACATGCTCATACTGGAGTATCAAAAGCAACTTGTACACAATCTTAATAGTGGTTTTCTCCAAGACAGCAATGATTTACACACTGCACATCGCTGTTCTAGACTTCTAACCCTTGGAAGGTCGAGTTGTATCGCAGAACCTATAGCAGCAGCAGTTTAAGTGCCAGAAGCAATTTCTGTGAGTTGTGGCACACATGTTTTAGACCATCCCATGCACCAGCAGAACAGAGTACAAGTCTGACACATAATGAACGGCTGCAGAGGATGGTGCTGGAGTATCTAAAGTTCAATATCATTGCTATCAGGGATGGTTTGGATCCTTTTGCATTTTGGTCTTCAAAAATGGAAGAGTGGACTGAGCTTGTCAGTCAACCTTAGCATTAATCTTATGTTATTGCAGTCTGTGATACCTTTCTCGTGGCTTCTGTGGCTGCTTCTGCTGCTGATGTTACTAACAATTGCTTTAGTGCCACAATAATCAAACGGTGTGTCCACCACTGTTACGTTTACAATTTGGCATTTTTATATGTATGAATCACCTAATATGCTTCCTATTCCTTCTGCCTTTGCTTCCTCTTGAGTCAAGACCAGCTCTGTCTGGTGCATGCCCATGCCTAACTGTTGGACAAAAACACTATGGGTATTGTGAGACAATTGATGCCACCGTCCTAGTGTTTGCCCATAATTTTTGGAAATGTGGAGACTCCGAGTTGTGTCTCCAAGTTGAGTCTTGTCTGTAGTGGCTGGCATCTCAGAGGAACAGGCGTATTCCTGTTACTCATCCACCTCTTCATTTGAATGCTGTAAATTTTGGGCCAAGACCTGTCTGTACATGGTCCATGCCTCACTGCTGGTCCAAAACACTATGGATACTCTAGTGCAATTGATGCCACTGTCCTGGTGTCTGCCCCTAATTTTTGGAAATGTGGAGACTACAAGTTAGATCTCTAAATTGTGTCCTGTCAGTAGTGACTGGAGTCTCAGAGGAACAAGCCTACTCCTGTCACACATCCAACTCTTCTTTTGAAAGCTGTACATTCTGGGCCAGACCCTGTCTGGTGCATGGCCCATTCCTCACTGATGGGCAAAACACTATGGTTTCTGTGGGACAATTGATGCCACTGTCCTTGTGTCTGCCCTTAATTTTTGGAAATGGGGAGACTCCAAGTTGGGTCTCCAAGTTGGATCTCATCTGTTTCAGCTGAGATCCCAGAGGAATAGGCCTACTACTGTCACTAATTCACCTCTTCATTTGAGAGCTGTAAATTCTGGGCCAGACCCTGTCTGGTTCATTGCCCATGGCTCACTGCTGGGTCAAACAATATGGGTAGTTTGGGGCAATTGATTCCATTGTCCTGGTGTCTGCTCCTAGTTTTTGGAAATGTGAAGACTCCAAGTTAGGTCTTCAAGTTGGATCTCATCTGTTGCGGCTGGAATTTGATAGGAACAGGCCTACACCTGTCACTCATTCACCTCTTCATTTGAGAGCTGTAAATTCTGGGCCAAACACTGTGTGGTGCATGGCCCATTTCTCACTGCTGGACCAAAACACTATGGTTAATGTGGGGCAAGTGATGCCACTGGCCTTGTGTCTTCCCTTAAGTTTTGGAAATGTGGAGACTACAAGTTATGTCCCCAAGTAGTGTCTTGTTTGTAGTTGCAGAGGTCTCAGAGAAACAGACCTACTCTAGACACTCATCCACCTCTTCATTTGAAAGCTGTAGATTCTGGGCCAGACCCTGTCTGGTGCATGGCCCATGCCTCACTGCTGTGCAAACACAGTATTGGTACTTTGGGGCAATTCATCAAATTGTACAGGTGTCTGCCTCTAATTTTGGGAAATGAGGATGAGGACTCCTTTTTGGGTGTCCTTGTTGTGTGTTGCCTGTAGCAGTAGGGCTCCCAGACTGGCAGGCATGCAGCTATCTTTCACTCATCTACCTGTCTTAATATCCTTAAATTTGTCTAGCAATAACAGTCTATGGAGCTAATATTGCAGCCCCTGAGTGTGGCTGAGTAGAAAAGCAGCTTGGGCTGTTGCATAAGGTATGAGGGCTCCCAGCTCACCAGGCCTATATCTGTCACTCTTCTACCCCAATATTTCTTATGTTAATAGTCTAAGAAGCTAATGGCTATGCCACAACAATGTGGCGGCACTGTAAAATAGTCCGCCTAAAGGTGTTGTCTATGCCTTTGTTTTTGCCTTCCATTGAATTCAATGGGGTTCGGATATGCTCCTCGCACTATTCGTCAAGCTGTTCACTAAACACAAGTGAAGTCGACGAACACAAACCAAACCAGACCTTGAGAGGTTCGTGAATCTCTAGTTTTGCTGCATTTTTTTTTTGCCAGGAGATGCGGTATTTTTGCAGGAATTTGGTGTATAAATTCCAGAGGAAAACCGTATAGGATAAACTTCAAGGGGTGATAATCAAGAAAACCGTAAGAAAAAAACCCTTAAAACACACTTTTATTGCTTATGATTAAAATTAGAAATCCCCACACATAAACAAAAACAGATAAAAAGACATAAAGTGCTATAGTGCAGAAGGGGGTTTGGTCAAATACCCTATAACTCCCCTACCTTGCCGCGGATGTCAGCAACCTAAATGGACGAAATGGCGCCCCCACTCACCGACGGCTTGCCCTCCTGTCCCTGCACTGTACTAGAGTGCAGCTACTCTGGGAATACAGGAGTGCTGACATCCGCGGAAAGGTAGGGGAGTTATAGGGTATTTGACCAAACTCCCTTCTGCACTATAGCACTATGTCTTTTTACCTGTTTTTGTTTGTTATGTGTGGGGATTTCTAATTTTTATCATAAGCAATAAAAGCAATAAAACTGTGTTTTAAGGGTTTTTTCTTACGGTTTTCTTGTGTATAAATTCTAGCATCAAATCTACATCTCTTGACAAAAAAAAACGTGTATTTCTGCCAGGAGATGCAAATCTGATTTAAGTTCAATGAGTTCACCTGAGGTGAGTTTACCGGTGGTCAAAGATGGGGTATCCTGGGAACCTTCAGCTGTGACCACAGGTAAACTCAGTGATGGCTCAGTCAGTGTCTGCCGGAAACCTCAGCGGGTGATCATGTTCTCTAATGTGCCCGCACTGCAACTTCAGGTTGTGCTGTGCATTACATCAGACCTGGGTGTTTTGGCTGGTTAATAAATTGAAGAGGGTGGTTTGTTGTTTGTTTGTTTGTTTTTTTTTTAAATAAAGGATTTTTCTCTGTGTTTTGTGTTTAGCTTCACTTACAGGATTAGTAATGGGGTGTATCATAGACCCCTACCAAATACTAATCCAGGGATTAGTGAAAGCTTTGAATTTTGACACATCACAATTGTCATTAACCCCTTATAATATTCTGATTGCCATCACATCAGGGCAATCAGGATGAGCCAAGTAAAGCACGGGAATTGACGCATCTAATGGATGCAACAATGCTGGGCGGCTGTTGGCTGCTATTTTTAGACTGGGGGGCCCAATAACCAAGGGCATCACCTGCATGAGAATACCAGCCCCCAGCTATCAGCTTTATCTTGGCTAACTTTCAAAATTTGGAGGGACCGCATGTCGTTATTTCAATTATTTATTTAAATAATAAAAAAGCCGCATGGGGTCCCTCATATTTTGATACACAGCCAAGATAACAACATTGGCAATGATACCATAGATACAAAAGAAAGGGATATACCACAAGACTCATAGTGAGGATTAGTGGCGCCCCTGAATATATCAGGGTGCCACAGGGAACTACATCCTTGAGAGAGAGAAAAGAGCGAGAGAAAAGAGCGAGAGAAAAGAGAGAGAGAGGAGAGATGAGAAGAGAGAGAGAGAGAGAAGGGAGAGAGAGAAGAGAGAGAAGAGAGAGGAGAGAGAGAGGGAGAAAGAGAAAAAGAGAGAGAGAAAAAAAGAAAAAGAGAGAGAGAGAGAAAAAAGAAAAAGAGAGAGAAAAAGAGAGAAAAAAGAGAGAGAGAGAAAGAGAGAGAGAAAAAAAGAGAGAGAGTGAAAAAGAGAGAAAAAGAGAAAGAGAAAGGGAAAAAGAGAGAGAGGGAAAAAGAGAGAGAGAGAAAAAGAGAGAGAGAGAAAAAGAGAGAGAGAAGAGAGAGAGGAGAGATGAGAAGAGAGAGAGAGAAGGGAGAGAGAGAAGAGAGAGAAGAGAGAGGAGAGAGAGAGAGAGAGGGAGAAAGAGAAAAAGAGAGACTGAGAAAAAGAGAGAGAGAAAAAGAGAAAAAGAGAGAGAGAAAAAAAGAAAAAGAGAGAGAGAGAAAAAAAGAAAAAGAGAGAGAAAAAGAGAGAAAAAAGAGAGAGAGAAAGAGAGAAAGAGAGAGAGAGAAAAAAAGAGAGAGAGTGAAAAAGAGAGAAAAAGAGAAAGAGAAAGGGAAAAAGAGAGAGAGGGAAAAAGAGAGAGAGAGAGAAAAAGAGAGAGAGAGAGAAGAGAGGAGAGAGCAATGCAGCCTCATTCCATGAACTGCTCTGATTATAGAGGTGTGTTCCGCGGCTCCAGCTGATGTCCGGCTCCTCCCCTCAGTGCATAATTAAATTAAATTATAATTATACATAAATAATAAATTAAATTCTTTACCGGGACGGCCGGGACTTGAACTCGTGAACTAACGGCCCTTAGACAGTAGCTCTATCCATTGAGCCACTGCCTCTAGTGAAAAACATAAGAAGATTTGGTAATCTTGACCTCTATACTGCAGTAGAGAATACAGAAGCAGATTGTTCAGCTGCAAGGATGGATGGATGGATGGTGAAAGGAGGAAAGCCTGCACCATTCAGCGAGCTAACCGCTCAATCTTCCTATTTCAGGTTTATACATGCATTATATGGCTTGTAAATTTCCTTGCATTCTGGCCACGGTGCTCATTCCAATGACAGGCCACGCCTTTCCCCCTGACCTGATGGTCGAATAAAACAGCTTTTTTTACCACATATTTGGTGAGTGCCTTCCGTCTCTTTTTGGATGGATGGATGGATGGATGGGCGGATGGATGGGTGGATGGATGGATGGATGGGCGGACGGATGGATGGATGGGTGGATTGATGGTTAGGCGGATGGATGGGCGGATGGGCGGATGGATGGATGGGCGGATGGATGGATGGGTGGATGTATGGTTAGGCGGATGGATGGGCGGATGGGCGGGCAAACACCGGCAGTACTGCACTCATCCTCGCACACATGCAGGCACTACAACCCTCATCATCACCGCACACGCAGGCATTACTTCAGTGACGTCCCCGCTGACAACGCGGCTCACTTCATTGCTCCGTGGATCTGACACAGAGCGCTCGTGTTCTACGGTGCTCCTGTCAGCTTCATGTAGCAGAGCTGGGTGTGTCGCGGGACCTCTGTGGATTACGTCGGACCTGGAGGGGTATTTGGGGATTTTAATAAAATGGTGAAAGAGGGTGTTTTTTTGTCTTTTATTCCAAATAAAGGATTTTTCGTTGCGTGTGTTTATTTACTTTCACTTACAGGTTAATCATGAAAGGTATCTCGGGGAGATGCCTGCCATGATTAACCCCGTTATTACCCCGATTGCCACCACACCAGGGCAATTCGGGATGAGCTGGGTAGAGTCCCGAGACTGTCACATCTAATGGATGCGGCAATTTCGGGCGGATGCCTGCTGATATTGTTAGGGTGGTGGGCTCCCCATAACGTGGCGCTCCCCATCCTGACAATACCAGCCTCAAGCCATGTGGCTTAATCCTGGCTGGTATCAAACTTGGGGGTAACCGCTTTTTTTTTTTTATTATTTATTTATTTATTTTACTGCACGATATAGACCCACCCGCCGTCGGCTGTGATTGGCTGTCACTCATCGTGGGGATGTGTCTGACTGCAACCAATCATGGGTGCTGGTGGGCAGGAAAGGCATGGAATACCTGATTGAATAATGAAGCGGAGCCATTTTCAAAAGAGGAAAAGCTACCGGAGCTTTGTGACAGCCGTGCAGTGCCACGCCCGTGATCGGTGAGTAGGAAAGAGAGAGGGATTGTGCTGGGGTTGCAGGATGCACATAGCCTAAAGGGTGCTTTACACGAGACAACGGATCGTGCGATGCATCGTCGGGGGTCACGGTTTTCGTGACGCACATCCGGCATCATAAACGACGTCGTCTCATGTGAAACCTCTGAGCGACGCAGTATCGCTCACAAATTGTGAGTCGTGTACTGTCGCTCAGTTTCATAATATCATTTATTTTTACTTGTGCCGGTTGTTCATCGTTCCCGTGGCAGCAAACGTCGCTCCGTGTGACACAACGGGAGCGATGAACTCTGCTTACCTGCGTCCCACAGCTCCCGCCGGCTATGTGGAAGGAAGGAGGTGGGCGGGATGTTTCCATCCCGCTCATCTCCGCCCCTCCGCTTCTATTGGCCGGCGGCTGTGTGACGTTGCTGTGACGCCAAACGTCCCTCCCAATTCAGAAAGTGGACGTTCGCCGCCCACAGCGAGGTTGCTCAGCAGGTAAGTACGTGTGACGGGGGTTTCACGACTTTGTGCGACATGGGCAGCGATTTGCCCGTGACGCACAAACGACGGGGTCGGGTACGATCGATTGTGAAATTGCACAATCGGTCGTCCCGTGTAAAGGAGGCTTTAGTGTGAAAAGCCACGCTTTTGGTGATCGAACCGTTATTGAATGTAACTTGAACTGCCGAACTTGAAGCACATCTTTCGAGTTCGTCGAAAGACTCGAACGCCTCCCAAAATCACTCGAATTTGAAATTGGCGAACCGTTTGAATCAAACATCGCTCAACTCTGGTGGTTACACCTATACACTCACGATGGCGGATCACTATTCAAGATTCCTGGTGGTAGTACCTGTCAAAGATCTAACTGCCAGCACAGCAGCAAAGGCCTTCCAGGCACACTTCTGTAGACCACATGGTTATCCAGACAAAGTCCTCACAGATCAAGGTTCCACTTTTGAAGCTGAAATCTTCAAAGAATTTTGTAGCCTGTGCAGATGCAAGAAGATACGCACTACTCCCTACCATCGCAGACAAATGGGATGTGTGAAAAGATGAACCATCTAGTCATCAATCTGTTGAAAACTCTACCACTCAAAGAGCGGAACCTGTGGCCTGAAAAATTGCCAGATCTCATTGATATGTAGAATAATATTCCCATGAGCTCCACCAGATGTACACCTGCTTATCTCATGCAAGCCAGACCTGGGAGGTTGCCAGTGGACTTGGAGATGGAAGTCAAAACTCCTCAAGTTAGCTCACCAGCTACAGATTGGGACTCAAAACGCCAAATTCAATACAAGCAAATCCAAGAGCATGTTGCACAGAATCAAGTGAAGGCTACCCCCTTTTCACCAGGTGAAGTAGTATTGAAGAGAAAGAGGAAATTACACAAGTTAGATGACCAATGGGAAGAGGAACCCTATGTAGTATAACTCTCAAATTTTATTAATCAGAAGACTTTTCTTATCAGCAAAGACCAAGGAAAGACTACATCTGCAATTTCCAGAGTTCACCTGAAGAAGTGCCCAGAACGTCTAAGGGTGGTGTCACACACAGCGACGACGACAACGACGTCGCTGCTACATCACCATTTTCTGTGACATAACAGTGATGTCCCGTCGCTGTCGCTGTGTGTGACATCCAGCAACGACCTGGCTCCTGCTGTGAGGTCGCCGGTCGTTGCTGAATGTCCAGCTTCAATTTTTGGTTGTCGCTCTCCCGCTGTGACGCACACATCACTGTGTGTGACAGCGAGAGAGCGACGAAATGAAGCGAGCAGGGAGCAGAAACCGGCGTCTGGCAGCTGCGATAAGCTGTAACCAGGGTAAAAATCGGGTAACCAAGGGAAGACCTTTCCCTGGTTACCCGATATTTACCTTCGTTACCAGCGTCCGCTGCTCTCACGTTGCCTGTGCTGCCAGCTCCCTGCTCTCTGCACATGTAGCTGCAGTACACATTGGGTAATTAACCCAATGTGTACTGTAGCTAGGAGTGCAGGGAGCCAGCGCTAAGCAGTGTGCACGGCTCCCTGCTCTCTACACATGTAGCTGCAGTACACATCGGGTAATTAACCCGATGTGTACTGTAGCTAGGAGTGCATGGAGCCAGCGCTAAGCAGTGTGCGCGGCTCCTTGCTCTCTGCACATGTTGCACAGCGATGCGTGTCGTTATGATCGCTGCTGCTTCTGCTGTGTTTGACAGTTAAGCAGCGATCATAACAGCGACTTACAAGGTCGCTGTTGCGTCACAGAAAATGGTGACGTAACAACGACGTCGTTGTCACTGTCACTATGTGTGAACCCAGCTTAAGAGTCCAAGATGAAGTTCTACCTCAACCTCAAGTCATGGAGAGGAAAAAGAAGACCATCCATACCGTCTTAGGTGACTTCCCAGAAGATTGGCCTAAGTACAATGGAGCAGTGATTGTCCCTGTCATAACATTCCCACAACCAGTGGAAGAACCAGAACAGGAAGGGCTTCCTGACATTGTACCCATTCCCACACCTGGAGTACCACCCATATCTTTGCCACGAACATGTAGGCTCTTGCCAGTAACACCCGCCACCAATAGTGAGGAACTTGTAGCAGACACGGCCACACCGCAGGGGCTACAAGGGAGTCCAGAGTTGAGGAGGTCAACCCGCATGAATTTTGGTCAGCCCCCACTTAGATTCAGAGAGTAATGGTAGCGGAACCTGGCTATCTTATGACGATGTTAAGTTTTATACTGAGTTTGTTATTTTTCTTGAAAATGCTGATCATTTGAAAATGTTGAAAATACTAATTACCCAAATAAGTCACCGGATTTGAACGTTTACAATTTTTTGCACCCGGTGCACAGACCCTGTTTTACCCCCCTAATATTAAAAATGAACCGTGGCTGCAGTACTGACAGCAGCCAGCACAAACTTGTGCTTATTGTAAATAGTTGCACCTAGTGTGCCTACCAGAGTCACCTTCTGAACCATCAGGACTTCAATCCTGTCACCACAGACACTGCAAGGAACTCGGGCGAGTGTGACCATGGCTAGCGGTGGCACCAGGGGTTCAGTTTTTCTGGGTGGCGGATAGAAGGGAAAGGGACAATGTGAAAGGACTGTCACAGGAAGGGACTGCAGCAGAGTGGGCTGAGTCACCGCCTACCGCTACAACCGGTAGCGTTCCCAAGTGTTCTACTGTTGGACTCTGAGAGTTTGTAACGTTTAAGTGTATTGCCTCCCCTGTGTGGGAAGAGTATCTAATATTTAAAATGTTATCTTTTTCAGTTCCAGTTCAATAAAACCTTTGTGTGTCCTGTAGCTCGGGGACGAGCTACGTTTAACCAAGGGGAAATGTAGCACCCCTAAATATATCAGGGTGCCACAGAAAACTGCATCCTTTCACCCAGGGTTCAGGACCTACACTCCATGGTTCCAGGTTCCCAGAAACCGGTGTCACTACCATCAGCACCACAAATCCCAATCAACACCTCACATCATGACCTGTCAGACACACCAGTGGGTTGGTCTAGCTAGAAAAGGGGCACCCATCTAGGGGTCAGGCAGACTGTTGGAAGGGAGGAATAGAGCAGAGTAGTGATAGCCCTCAAGAGTGGGGAGCTGCTTGTTGTAGCTCCCGGGGAGCTATACCAAGGTTGGGTCGCAGACGGTGGTCTGGAGCCAGAGGAGTCGGGGACTGGTAGCTGTGACATTGGAAAATGGTGCGACAAACATAGTCTAGGAGGACTGTCGGCATCAGAAAACCCTAAAGAACTGACCGGTCCCGAGCACGACGGGGTACAGGACCCTAGGTCAGGAACCGATTCAACGTCCTGATAATTACTGATAATTAACCTGGGAGGGAGAGTATCTTCACAAACTTCCCTAAGAGCTCAGAGATTGAAAGCATCAGCACACCGTGGGGGATAGGGTTTTCCAGTAAAGCAGCCCACTGAAATCCCAAGTGCCAGCCATCAAGAGCACAGCAACACTACACATAGTGAGTGAGGCCCCAACAGCTTCAAGCCAATGGACCACAAACAGACAACTAAATTGTGCACGGAGGTGGGCTCCGGATTACCAAGTGACACCGGTGGGAGCGGATACCTGGACAGGCTCCCTGCAGTGACTGTGGTACACAGAGGATTTGGTTTACCTTCAGTGTGAGTGTCTACTTTATAATCCTCATCCAGCACCACGACTACCCACAATGAGTACCCTGGTCCCCTGCACCCTACTCTCCCAAATAACCACCAAACACCCTGAGCCAGGGGCCTTTCCTACCTGTGGAGGCACTAACACCAGGCAGCTTAACTACATCTGCCTCGGTACTCTTAACAGCAGCCGCGGTACTGCCATTACCGCAACCCACTGGTTGCGTCACTAACTTCTCCCCTGTAAATTCCAACTTTTCACGGATCAAAGTGTCCGCCGAGCCACGTCTGGGCCCATTGAGCCACCACAATCCCGGATCCAAGCAGCCCAACCAACACCGGGGCGGTACAGATTATTGATAGCAAACTCTACAAGAGGAAAAATCGAAGACCACTTCTCCTGAGTATCCAAGAAAAAACAGTGCCAATAGTGCTACAAGTTCTTCTTCACGCCTTCGGTTTGTCCATTAGACTGCGGATGAAATGCCAAAGAGTGACACAGTATAGCCCCTAAGCAAGAGCAGAAATTCCTAAAAAAATTGGCAATAAATTGAGTATCTCTATCAGAAACAATATCAGATGGGATTGCATTGAGTTTGACGATTTCACGTATAATTACCTGAGCTAAGGTTTTAGCATTAAGTAATGATGGTAATGCAATAAAATGTGTCATTTTGGAAAATGTATTCACCACCACAAAATTGAACCTATTACCTGTAGAGGGAGGAAGGTCCGTTAGAAAGTCCATGGAGATGTCCATCCAAGGTTTGCTAGGAAAGCTCTATGGATGCAGACAACCTGACAAATGAGAGAGTGATGACTTACAATGAGCACAGATGGCATATGCAGACACATAAGGTGGTGTCACACACAGCGACAACGACAACGACGTCGCTGCTACGTCACCATTTTCTGTGACGTTGCAGCGATGTCCCGTCGCTGTCGCTGTGTGTGACATCCAGCAACGAGCTGGCCCCTGCTGTGAGGTCGCCGCTCGTTGCTGAATGTCCAGCTTCATTTTTTGGTCGTCGCTCTCCTGCTGTGACGCACAGATCGCTGTGTGTGACAGCGAGAGAGCGACGAAATGAAGCGAGCAGGGAGCAGGAGCCGGCATCTGGCAGCTGCGGTAAGCTGTAACCAAGGTAAACATCGGGTAACCAAGGTGGTTACCCGATATTTACCTTCGTTACCAGCCTCCGCCGCTCTAACGGTGCCAGTGCCGGCTCCTGCTCTCTGCACATGTAGCTGCAGTACACATTGTGTAATTAACCCGATGTGTACTGTAGCTAGGAGAATAGGGAGCCAGCGCTAAGCAGTGTGCGCGGCTCCCTGCTCTCTGCACATGTAGCTGCAGGACACATCGTGCAATTAACCCAATGTGTACTGTAGCTAGGAGAGCAGGGAGCCAGCGCTCAGTGTGTGCGGCTCCCTGCTCTCTGCACATGTTGCAGCACTATCGTTATGATCGCTGCTTCGGCTGCTGTTTGACAGCTAAGCAGCGATCATAACAGCGACTTACAAGGTCGGTGCTACGACACAAAAAATGGTGACGTAACAGCGACGTCATTGTCGCTGTCATTTAGTGTGACCCCAGCTATACACTCCCTAACAGAAGTTCTGTTGCTTATCCATGTTATGTAAATAAAAGCTTATAACCTGACTTTAAATTCATCCATTGGCATTGACCTATTTAACTGTGAAGCCAGGAGTGGTAATGCTAAAAAGAAATTGGCCCAATGTGAGGCTTTGTGGATCTGTACCCTGGACACCCTGGTCCCAAAGGGGTTAAATGAAATCATTAATTTTGCCCTGTTCTTATAATTTCACTATTTCACCTCCACTGGTTCTTAACACATAATATTTTTTATCCTTGATCTTTTACATTTTTTACTGCTTTTGTTTTAAACTGTTTCTCCCTTTCCTTATTGAACCATTTTTGTGTTCCAGTTCATCTTGCATACCCATTACCTCCTTTTTGCTTGTCTACATTAAGAATCAATGACGATGCACTGTTCTTCCTCATGGAACCCTTTTGTCCATCTTTGGCCCAATATATGAACCTACTCAAATGAAACCTATGACTCTGCATTGATTGGAAAGAAAGTTTGAATAATTGCCATATTGGATCAGGATGAATTATGTTGTTACTTCTTGGGTAACCATAGTTCATCGATTGTATAAACATTTTTAATTTCTTCTTTTGCTGTTTAGACTATACAGTCCCTGAGAGAAGTTCTGTCGCTTATCCATGTTATGTAAATAAAAGCTTATAATCTGACTTTAAATTCATCCATTGGTTTCATAAATTACTCTTTTGAAAGCTGAAACCCTCCCAAATTTGGTTTAGGTTATGAAAATAAAGTTGCTGCAAAGCTGAAGTATTGATCATTTCATGAACACAGAAAGGTCAGATTTGGCAAGACAAAAGTTTTTGTTGCCTTGTCATATAATGCACCCAATCCTAGTTTACATCCTCACCTGTGCTCACTAAATGATCGGTTAATTAGTGGGTGTGTATAAAAAGAAACCCAGCACCCCAGACCTTCAGTTGAACTGCAACTTGACCTCTGACAACATGCCAAAAATCCACCCTGTGACCAAAGCCTTGATTATCAAGAGGCTGAAGACCAGATCCACTGCAGAGGTGGCTGGCACCTTTAATGTGTCTCAGCGTCAAGTACAAAGAATTAAAAAAAAGATTTGAAGAGACAAATGGAAATGTTTTTGACAAGCCCAGGTCCGGCAGACCCCGCAAAACAACTGCTCAGGAGTAACGTTGGTTGGTTAGAAAATCCAAAGCCAGCCCCTCTTCCACTGCAGCAGAGCTCCAAACGGCCTGGTCACCTCAAATCCCTGTGTCAACTACATTTGCAAGGTGGAAGTCAATATCAATATCCTAAAATATCAAGAAGTATTAGCTACCTCTTACATTCCCAGTCATAAAAAGGGTCAAGTTCTGCAGCAGGATGGTGCTCCATCTCATACATCCATCTCTACAACAAAGTTCCTCCTGGCAAAGAAGATCAAGGTGCTCAAAGACTGTCCAGCCCAGTCACCAGACATGAACATCATTGAGCATGTTTGGGGTAGGATGAAAGCTTGGAAGACAAAACCAAAGAATCTAGATGAACTCTGGGAGGCATGTAAGACCGCATTCTTTGCTATTCCTGAGGACTTCATCAATAAATTGTATGAATCATTGTTGAACCGCATGGATGCAGTCATTCAAGCTCATGGAAGGCACACAAAATATTAAATATGGCTCTAATAGCACCACAACTTCATTCACCAATGTTATGCAACATATCTTTGTATTAGAAGTCAATTATTTGTTTGAATTTCACATTACTTTCTGTGAGCGACAAAACTTTTGTCTTGACAAAATCTGACCTTTCTGTGTTCATTAAATGATCAATATTTCAGCTTTGCAGCAACTTTATTTTCATAACCTAAACCAAATTTGGGAAGGTTTCAGCTTTTAAAAGAGTAATCTATAAAACCAATCGATGAATTTAAAGTCAGGTTATAAGCTTTTATTTACATAACATGGATAAGTGACAGAACCTCTGTCAGGGAGTGTAGGACACCACATCTCTTTGGATTTTAGGGCACCAGAACCAATGCAATAAGACATAGAGTACCTTTCACCCCCACCATAGAATGACCAGCCAGGATGGAATCATGATGCTCCCCCAGAACCCTAAGGTGAAGATTCAGGGGATGACATGCTTTTTAGCTTGGACCCCAGACAATGCCTCATCCTGAGCCTCCGCAATCTCAGTTTCAACCTTGGTACTGGGCGCCGAAACCACCATTCCCTTCAGCTGGATGGGGCGCAGGTTACTCACAAGGTATCCCCCTGAAGAAAACTCCTGGACAATGCATCAGAGTTAAGGGTGCTTTACACGATGCGACATCGCTAGTGACAGCTAGCAATGTCGTGCGTGATAGCACCCGCCCCCGTCACTACGGCAGCATCACACGCACATACCTTTTCAGCGACGACGCAGTGACCGCCGAAAAATCCCTCCTTCAAGGGGGAGGTGCGTTCGGTGTCATAGCGACGTCACTGCGGCGTCACTAAGCGGCCGCCCAATAGCAGAGGAGGGGCGGAGATGAGCGGCTGGAAAATGCCGCCCACCTCCTTCCTTCCTCATTGTCTCTGGATGCAGGTAAGGAGATGTTCGTTGTTCCTGCGGCATCACACATAGCGATGTGTGACACCGCAGGAACGACAAACAACCAGCGGCATGCACCACCAACGATGTTATGAAAAGGAGCAATGTGTCAACATTCAATGATTTTTGACGTTTTTGCAATCGTTGATCGTCGCTCCTTGGTGTCACATGCTGCGATGTCGCTAACGGAGCCGGATGTGCGTCACTAACGACGTGACCCCGACAATATATCATTAGCAATGTCGCAGCGTGTAAAGCACCCTTTAGTGTTTTTAGACTCTGGTTGATAAGTTACGAAAAAGTTAAACCTATTTAAAAATAATTACCCCTGAGCATGTCTCGGTGTAAGATGTCTAGCCGACTTGACGTACAGGAGATTTTTATGATCAGTTATGACAGTAACAGGATGAATAGCTCCCTCCAAAAAGTGTTGTCACTCATTGAACGCTAATTTGATAGTGACTAGTTCCCTAATACCAATGTCACAATTGTGTTCAGACGGAGATAACGTTTTGGAAAAGAAGGCACATGGACGCAGTTTACCAACAGACAGACCTTGAGACAATATGGCTCCCACCCCCACCCCTGATGCATCAACTTGTACCGTGAGAGGTAAAGACACAACAGGTTGTATTATTATGGATGCTAATTCGAAGAATTTTTAAGACAGTCAAATGCTTATAAAGCCCTCTCAGATCAGTTAGAAAAGTCTGTACTTTTTTTTCATCAAGTCAGTCAGAGGTCTTGCTATGGCAGACATTTTTTTTAATAAATTTCCTGTAATAATTTGCAAACCCAAAGAAATGTTGCAGGGCTTTAAGGTTCTCAAGCGGTTCCATTTTAATATAGCCTGTAACTTAGAGGGATCCATCCTAAAACCAGAGGCATATATTACGTAACCCAAAAAAAGAAGTTGCTGACTGGCAAATACACACTTTTATAATTTAGCGTACAACTTGTTCTATCTCAGAATTTGCAAAATCTGTTTAACATGTTTCAAATGTGACCCAAAATCCTGTGAATAAATGAGAAGGTCATCCAAGTGAATACATTTCTCCAACAAGTGAGCAAATACATAATTAACAAAGTGTTGAAAAACTGCAGGCACCGTGGTCAAGCCAAAGCGTATCATCAGATTTTTTTTAAGTGACCTTTTAGCGTGTTGAATGCCATCTTCCACTCATCTCCCTGTCTGACCTGAATCAAATTATATGCCCCCTAAGATCTAGTTTGGAGAACCATTTTGCACAGGTAATCTGATTGAATAGGTCTGGAATGAGTGTCATAGAATACGGGTCCTGAACTGTAGTTTGGTTAAGCTCACGTAAACCCAGGCATGGACGCAGTCCACCATCATTCTTTTTAACAAAGAAGTTATCCGCATTAGCAAACTGTCCATTGTATATTCCTTGAGAGCTTGTCTCTCCGTATCGGACAAATTATACAGTTTTTCCTTGGGCAACTTGGCCCCTGGCTTCAACTTTATGGTGCAGCCATAAGGTCTGTATGGTGGCAGATCCTGCAACCCTTCTGAGAGAACAAATCACCAAACTTTGAGAAAGAATCCAGAATACTGGTGATAATTGCTGAGATACAGGTCTCTAGACAGTGATTGTTACAGTAAGAGCTCCCTTTAATTATGTCTTTGGTCTTCCAGTCAATAACAGGGTTATGTAATATAAACTAAGGAATGCCTAACACAATTTGTGCTGGAAGCTCTTTGAGCACATAGCATGAAATGTTCTCTGAATGGAGTCATCCTATGCGGGATACACACTCCATGACAACCCCTTGGGAGAGAGGTGACGAGTCTATGGCAAAAATACGGACTGGACTAGATAACTCGTTCACCCTTAACCCAGAGTGTCCCTTTTTACCACAAAAAAAAACAGACTCCTCCCTTTTAGTAGTCAGGAAAGTTTTTCCTCCTAGCACATCCCTCCAAGCTGCATGGGCTCAGTTGAGGCCTTGGGAGGTTAAAAAGGTACATTTCCACCCTTCCAGAGAGTCTTGGTATTATGAGACCTCTATCAGAAATGACAATCAATACGGATTACAAGAGACATGACACACTCAAAAGAAGGTGGTGTTTCATACATCTCCAAAGCCTCCCCAGAAAATCTCTCCGGGAGGGCAGTTTGGGTTCGACAACCAATGCGCATTGAGCCAGAGTGGCTGACTGTGCTTGTTTATGTACTGCCCCCTTTAATTCTGCCAACTGTAGGGACAAGGACTGCAATTGCCTAGATAGTGTAGCAACTGGGTCCATGCAACAGTTTAAGTATGTGCCAACTATACAGTAATGTCACGGTGACCAGGGCTTCTAGACTCGCTCACAGACTAGGGGAGCCCTGGCTATCCCTTATCTCAGTTACCTCCGATGGCAATGATGGCTGAGCCACTAGCCTGACTCTGCTCCTGACCAGCCCTGATCTAATACCTCCTCCCTCCCTACCCCAATAGTGATAGACAAACGGGAAACAAAAACTATTACCCAGCATGCCACAGAGTTGTTAGACAACAAATGATAAAGAGGAAAACAAAGAACAGGAAAGAGATAACCATAAAACAGAAGGAATTCCACAGCACACCAAGCAACAAGCAGTAAATCACGAGTTACTAGAGGACCAGTTAAGCAAAAACCTGTAGTTGGCATGAAAAGACAAAATCCTCCATCTTAAAAAGGTGGGAAGTAACTGTGATATGTCTCCTGCAACATGTGATCCAATAGGTAACCAGCAGGCTAGCAGAAATGAACTCCTTCTTAGTCCGATAACTAATGAGCACACAGCTGGTCGAAGCCAAACCCTGCCTTTGCAACTTAGTAGCAACAGAGAAAGCATAGTGAGGAGTGTCAGAGTCTATAGTCTGAACAATGTCTAATGCCGATATGACACTTGACAAGTTTAAAGCCAAGCAACATGTGGCAATATTCTGATCAAGAACACAAGGCTGTTCAAGCAACAGAGTCTTACCCTTCCACTGGCCTGGCAGGCATTAGAGTCTTCGAGACTTTGGGGCTCCAAGGGTCAACTATTGCAGTACAACAACAACCCACTTTTGGCGGTCACCCACTAGATGAGAAGAAGATAGCGGCAAGCTTAGGAATATCAATGAGCACAGCAAGATATGTAGTCAGGCAACAAAGTAATAATAATGCAGTTTATATAGTACCAACATATTCTGCAGCACTTAACAATTAAGCGAAAGCTTGTACAGACAAAAACAAAACAAAGTAGCACATAGTTCAGCAGCTACAGAAAGAGTGAGGGCCCTGCTTGCAAGCTTAAACTCTATGGGGAATTAGGGGAACACAGAAGGTAGAATGTGAGTAGTCTATACCTGGGCTAATTTGTGAGCTCAGTGTTGAGCAGTGAAGCAGTTTTGTGAACCTTCAGCTGGAACCTTGGATCGTAAGCTGAAATCCTGTAGAATATCGAACGTCAAGCAGTTTTGTGATTCCCCAGCTGGAATAAAAGTTCCTCTGCTGAGGACATGTAGAATCCTTTCTAATGGCAGGAGCAAGGCCCTTTTACAGCTCTTAATTCAGGGTATTGTGTCCTACAGGATTAGTTGGAGATGGCTGCTCTCTTATTGGTTGCAAGTTGAAACTGATTGCATAATTTTTCTCTAAACTATGTAGTCAGAGGGGCTAAGGTAATCAATTACATTTACTATATTTACATAGAATAGAGCTCTAATCAGTCTCACATTAGACAAGGGTTAATTTCTCTTGGTTTAGGAACCTAAAGGACATACAGTTAGGTCCAGAAATATTTGGACAGTGACACAATTTTCGCGAGTTGGGCTCTGCATGCCACCACATTGGATTTGAAATGAAACCTCTACAACAGAATTCAAGTGCAGATTGTAACGTTTAATTTGAAGGTTTGAACAAAAATATCTGATAGAAATTGTAGGAATTGTACACATTTCTTTACAAACACTCCACATTTTAGGAGGTCAAAAGTAATTGGACAAATAAACCAAACCCAAACAAAATATTTTTATTTTCAATATTTTGTTGTGAATCCTTTGGAGGCAATCACTGCCTTAAGTCTGGAACCCATGGACATCACCAAACGCTGGGTTTCTTCCTTCTTAATGCTTTGCCAGGCCTTTACAGCCACAGCCTTCAGGTCTTGCTTGTTTGTGGGTCTTTCCGTCTTAAGTCTGGATTTGAGCAAGTGAAATGCATGCTCAATTGGGTTAAGATCTGGTGATTGACTTGGCCATTGCAGAATTTTCCACTTTTTTGCACTCATGAACTCCTGGGTAGCTTTGGCTGTATGCTTGGGGTTATTGTCCATCTGTACTATGAAGCGCCGTCCGATCAACTTTGCGGCATTTGGCTGAATCTGGGCTGAAAGTATATCCTGGTACACTTCAGAATTCATCCGGCTACTCTTGTCTGCTGTTATGTTATCAATAAACACAAGTGACCCAGTGCCATTGAAAGCCATGCATGCCCATGCCATCACGTTGCCTCCACCATGTTTTACAGAGGATGTGGTGTACCTTGGATCATGTGCCGTTCCCTTTCTTCTCCAAACTTTTTTCTTCCCATCATTCTGGTACAGGTTGATCTTTGTCTCATCTGTCCATAGAATACTTTTCCAGAACTGAGCTGGCTTCATAAGGTGTTTTTCAGCAAATTTAACACTGGCCTGTCTATTTTTGGAATTGATGAATGGTTTGCATCTAGATGTGAACCCTTTGTTTTTACTTTCATGGAGTCTTCTCTTTACTGTTGACTTAGAGACAGATACACCCACTTCACTGAGAGTGTTCTGGACTTCAGTTGATGTTGTGAACGGGTTCTTCTTCACCAAAGAAAGTATGTGGCGATCATCCACCACTGTTGTTATCCGTGGACGCCCAGGCCTTTTTGAGTTCCCAAGCTCACCAGTCAATTCCTTTTTTCTCAGACTGTACCCGACTGTTGATTTTGCTACTCCAAGCATGTCTGCTAACTCTCTGATGGATTTTTTCTTTTTTTTCAGCCTCAGGATGTTCTGCTTCACCTCAATTGAGAGTTCCTTAGACCGCATGTTGTCTGGTCACAGCAACAGCTTCCAAATGCAAAACCACACACCTGTAATCAACCCCAGACCTTTTAACTACTTCATTGATTACAGGTTAACGAGGGAGACGCCTTCAGAGTTAATTGCAGCCCTTAGAGTCCCTTGTCCAATTACTTTTGGTCCCTTTAAAAAGAGGAGGCTATGCATTACAGAGCTATGATTCCTAAACCCTTTCTCCGATTTGGATGTGAAAACTCTCATATTGCAGCTGGGAGTGTGCACTTTCAGCCCATATTATATATATAATTGTATTTCTGAACATGTTTTTGTAAACAGCTAAAATAACAAAACTTGTGTCACTGTCCAAATATTTCTGGACCTAACTGTTACATCTCGTGGCTCTCCTGAGGCAGTCTCCCATTCCTTGCCTGCCACGAGCACTCCTGCTCAGCAGCGCCGAAGGTCTGCCAGACTGCGCAGTGTGCAGGAGATACCTTCTCAGAGAGGCAGCAGAAGGGTGACACCTAGTGGTTCTCCTGTTACAAGGAGTGAAGCGGTCTCCCATTCCTGGCCTGCCGCAGACTCTCCTGCTCAGCGGCCCCGAAGGTCTGCGAGGCTGCGCAATGTGCAGAGGTTTACTGCTCAGGGAAGCAGTGAGATTCCCGTTATCTCTCCACATTGTGAGACCGAGGATCCCGCCTCTATTTCCCAGAGGCAGGAGAGTGAGCATGTGCAATGCGTGGTGGGTCCTGATTCGCTCACTGACGTCACACGGCTTGATGACAAGGCTGGTGACGTGGTGAATCCTGATTGGCCAGGCTGGGACGTCATGGACCCTGATTGGGTCAAGTCCGTCATCTCCGCCTCGCGCCCGCCCTCGGGTGGAGCTGCACCTCCTTAAAAGCTCCCCCTGCCATCATGGCGGCGCGCGACCGTCCTTCTATGTTTGGATGTCTGGCAGCGTGCTGCCACGCCACTGCTCAGGCATTATCGTCTCTTGTGGGCTTGGCCCTTGCTGCTCCGGCAGTACCTCGTTTGCAGGCCGTGTTCCTGCCTTGCTGCTCCGGCAGTACCCCCGTCAACAGGCCGTGTTCCTGTCCCAGGTGAGCTCCTCAAGTCTCCATTGGACTCACCTGGTTATTGAAAGCACACGTGCGTGGGCACCTCTGTGCTACCCTCGTGCCATATTCTCGTGACTTCCACTGGCACACGTGCGTGGGCACCTCTGTGCTTCCCCGTGCAACAGGTACACCGAGCCGTGAGATCTGTGCCATACAACCCTCACGGGTTAGGGCAGATGGGTGTACATAGATCGTCTGTGACATTCCAGACGATCGCTAGTAGCAACCCGCTCACTCTTCACCCACCATAGCGGCGGTCCCTTACACCGCACAGTGGACCTTGACCGGCGGAAGCAGTCCATTTCCCATCTTGGCACGCTTCCCCGGGTCCCCCTCGTAACATTACGGTCGCGCCAAAGGTCTGGCTATGGCTGAAGAGCAGCAGCAGTTGCTGCGTTATGTGCAGCAGTTGGAGTCACGATTGGCAGCAGTGGAGCAGTCTTCCTCCGATAAGACTACTCTGATGACAGTCGCCACCCAGGCGGCTACACAGGCTGTGCTATTGGGCGGAAGGTCTCCTCGCCTTGCGCTTCCAGAGCGCTTTAGCGGCAACAGCTCTGAGTGTCGTGGTTTTATAAACCAGGTTACCACCTACTTAGAGCTGTCCGCGACTCTTTACGCTACCGAGAAGGCGAAGGTAGCCTTCGTCCAGTCCCTGCTCACAGGGAGAGCGCTGAAGTGGTCCACGCCATTGTGGGAGCGCGGAGATCGTGTGGTGAATAACTTACCAGCTTATCTTGGGGCCATGAGAATGGTGTTCCTCGGGCCTCAAGTCACCCACGATTCCGCGCTGCGCCTCCTACGACTTCGGCAAGGGTCTGCTTCAGTCGGGGACTTTGCTGTACACTTTAGGACACTGGCCGCAGAGCTGGACTGGCCGGATAAGGTCCTTGTCCCTGTGTTTTGGGAGGGCCTGGCAGGGTTTGTCAAAGATGCACTGGCCACACGTGAGGTGCCTGCCACTTTAGAGTCCTTGATTCAGGTTGCCTCTCGCATAGACATCCGCCAGGCGGAGCGAAGGCTCGAGGTCTCTTCAGCACCCACGTCTTCTCGGCCTAAAAAGCGTCTGACTCCCATCTTCCATCAGACAGGTCCCCCAGCCAGTCCTGTAGGCGACTCCGTGGAGTCAATGGAGGTGTCCAAGGTGGTCTCCTCTGCCCCAGGTTCTCGGTCTTGTGTCATCTGCTTTTCCTGTGGGCAGAGGGGACACATAGCTACCCTATGTCCCAAACCGTCGGGAAAAGACAGCGTCTAGTTTCTATCAGAGGGGGGACTCTAGACGCTACTTCTCCCTCTAGGTTGACTATCAGCGCCCAGTTGCAGTTCGGCACTACTCTCTTCTCTGCCCTGGCTTGCTTGGACTCAGGCGCTGAAGGCAATTTCATCTCGACCTCCCTGGCAACCCGATACTCAGTTCCCCTGGTTCTGTTGCCCAAGCCACTCAGGGTCCGGGTAGTCGACGGGTCCATACTACTCGATCCTATCACCCAGATCACCATCCCTCTCAGGATGGATGTACCACCGGGACACCATGAGCAGGTGTCCTTCCTGGTGCTTCCAGGGGGGACGGATGAGATCCTACTGGGCCTTCCCTGGTTGAGACAGCATGCTCCTATACTCAACTGGGCAACAGGGGAGATCTCATCCTGGGCAGGATCCTGTAGAGAGCACCTCGTGACTACCGAACCACCCGCTACCATTAGGTCGGTTGGGTCCTCAGGGAATACTGAGGGGCCGGGTTTACCGACACCTTATGAGGCCTACAGGGATGTCTTTTCCAAAACGGCCGCAGATACTCTTCCTCCCCACCGGCCATATGATTGCCGAATAGACCTGAAGCCAGGCTCCGAGCCCCCTAGGGGCAGAGTGTATCCACTCTCTGCTCCAGAGACGGAGGCTATGTCCAAATATATTCAGGACAGCCTGGCGAAGGGGTTCATTCGCAAGTCTATTTCACCGGCTGGTGCAGGGTTTTTTTTTGTGCAGAAGAAGGAAGGGGATCTGCGCCCCTGTATCGATTACAGGGGATTAAATGCAATCACAATCAAGAACAAATACCCTTTGCCCCTCATTACTGAGCTATTTGATCGATTCCGCGGGGCAAAGGTCTTCACAAAGCTGGATCTACGCGGGGCGTATAATCTAGTGCGAGTCCGAAAGGGCGATGAGTGGAAGACCGCCTTTAACACCAGGGACGGTCACTACGAGTATCTAGTAATGCCCTTCGGACTCTGCAATGCCCCCGCCGTATTTCAAGACTTTGTGAATGACATTTTCCGGGATTTGTATCTTTCCGTGGTTGCATACCTGGATGACATTCTTATCTTCTCCCCCGATCTTACCACCCATCGGAGGGATGTCATCCGAGTACTTAAGAGGCTCCGCACCCATTCGTTATATGCTAAGCTGGAAAAGTGCGTTTTTGAACAGGAATCCTTGCCGTTCCTGGGGTACATAGTGTCCAGTCAGGGGTTAGCAATGGATCTGGGGAAGTTGGAGACAGTGATGAACTGGCCTGAGCCCCGCTCGCTGAAGGCGATCCAGCGATTCTTGGGGTTTATCAATTATTATCGCCAGTTCATTCCCAACTTCTCGACGGTGGCAGCACCCATCATTGCCCTTACCCGCAAGGGCGCTAATCCCAAAGCATGGACACGGGAGACGGTAGAGGCATTTCACACTCTCAAAACTCACTTCTCCAGAGCTCCCATCCTTCATCGTCCAGACATCTCCAAACCCTTCCTACTGGAGGTAGACGCCTCTTCGGTCGGTGCAGGTGCAGTCCTGTACCAGAAAAACGAACGAGGAAGGAAACATCCGTGTTTCTTTTTCTCCAAGACCTTTTCTCCGGCCGAGAGGAACTACTCCATAGGGGATAGGGAGTTACTGGCGATGAAACTAGCATTCCAGGAATGGCGGCATCTCCTGGGGGGTGCGAAGCATCCATTTGAGGTTTTTTCTGACCACAAAAACCTCACATACCTCCAGACAGCACAACGCCTGAACCCAAGGCAGGCCCGTTGGTCTTTATTCTTCTCCCGGTTCCGCTTTATTATCCGCCACCTGGCCGGTGAGAAGAACGTACGGGCCGATGCCTTGTCACGTTGTATGGTTGTGTTGGAGGAGGACGAGGAGGAGCCTCGTCTTATACTACCCCCGGACAGCTTGAGGATGGTCACTCCCACTTCTTTGGACCAGGTGCCACCTGGCAAAACCCTCGTTCCCCCTGAACTACGGAACGAGGTGCTATCGTGGGCCCATGCCTCCAAGGTCGGGGGTCACTTCGGGGTCAAAAGGACCAGAGACCTGGTGACCAGGCATTATTGGTGGCCGAGACTACCCCAGGACATACAGGAATATGTGGGAGCCTGTATGTCGTGTGCTCGGAATAAGCCGTCCCGGCAGAGACCGGCAGGTCTTCTTCACCCACTGCCAGTGCCGGATCGTCCCTGGGAAGTGGTAGGGCTGGACTTCCTGGGAGATCTGCCCAAGTCAGCAGGGCACAGGGTCGTATGGGTCATCACGGACCACTTCTCTAAAATGGTCCACTCGGTGCCTCTCCCACGACTCCCGACGTCACGTGCTCTCGCCACCTTGTTCATTCGGCATGTATTTAGGTTGCATGGCATGCCTGACAAGGTGGTGAGCAACCGGGGTCCCCAGTTCGCGTCTCGCTTCTGGAGAGAGCTCTGTAAGCTCCTGCAGATAGAGCTGAACATCTCCTACGCATACCATCCCGAGACCAATGGACTAGTGGAGAGGACTAATCAGACCTTGGTAACTTACCTCCGCCATTTTATATCCGTGCACCACGACAACTGGGCTAACCTCCTTCCTTGGGCCGAATTTGCCATTAACAATTCGGTCCATGAATCCTCTGGTCAGACTCCGTTCCTACTCAATAACGGACAACATCCCAGAATCCCGGTTCCGATGCCCATTACGTCACCCGATACTAGAGTGGAGGATTGGGCGACCAAGGCCCGGGAGATCTGGGATGACACCCAAGAGGCTCTTAAAAGGGCTAAAGACCGGATGGTGACAACGGCTGATGTTCGCCGCCGCCCTGCACCATCCTTCGCCCCTGGTGACCTAGTATGGCTGTCCTCTAAGAATGTTAACCTACGGGTACAGGCAGCCAAATTCGCCCCTAGGTATCTGGGTCCGTTTAAAGTACTACAGCAGGTAAACCCAGTGGCATATCGACTCCAGCTCCCTCCACGCTGGGCTATAGCCAACACCTTTCACGTGTCCCTCCTGAAACCCGTACGACTTAATAAATTCTCGGGGTCCCTGCCGGCTCAAACCGACTCCCCGTCCGACGACCCTGAGGTGGCAAAACCTGTGGAGACAAAAGTCATACAGGGCAAGAGGTACTACCTCGTGGAGTGGGCCGGCCGTGGTCCGGAGCATAGATCCTGGGAGTTGGAGGATCATATCCGCGCCCCGGGTTTGATAGCAGCCTTCGAGCACGGACAGGGGGTGGGGGGCCTAGACGGGGGGGTAATGTTACATCTCGTGGCTCTCCTGAGGCAAGGACTGAGGCAGTCTCCCATTCCTTGCCTGCCACGAGCACTCCTGCTCAGCAGCGCCGAAGGTCTGCCAGACTGCGCAGTGTGCAGGAGATACCTTCTCAGAGAGGCAGCAGAAGGGTGACACCTAGTGGTTCTCCTGTTACAAGGAGTGAAGCGGTCTCCCATTCCTGGCCTGCCGCAGACTCTCCTGCTCAGCGGCCCCGAAGGTCTGCGAGGCTGCGCAATGTGCAGAGGTTTACTGCTCAGGGAAGCAGTGAGATTCCCGTTATCTCTCCACATTGTGAGACCGAGGATCCCGCCTCTATTTCCCAGAGGCAGGAGAGTGAGCATGTGCAATGCGTGGTGGGTCCTGATTCGCTCACTGACGTCACACGGCTTGATGACAAGGCTGGTGACGTGGTGAATCCTGATTGGCCAGGCTGGGACGTCATGGACCCTGATTGGGTCAAGTCCGTCATCTCCGCCTCGCGCCCGCCCTCGGGTGGAGCTGCACCTCCTTAAAAGCTCCCCCTGCCATCATGGCGGCGCGCGACCGTCCTTCTATGTTTGGATGTCTGGCAGCGTGCTGCCACGCCACTGCTCAGGCATTATCGTCTCTTGTGGGCTTGGCCCTTGCTGCTCCGGCAGTACCTCGTTTGCAGGCCGTGTTCCTGCCTTGCTGCTCCGGCAGTACCCCCGTCAACAGGCCGTGTTCCTGTCCCAGGTGAGCTCCTCAAGTCTCCATTGGACTCACCTGGTTATTGAAAGCACACGTGCGTGGGCACCTCTGTGCTACCCTCGTGCCATATTCTCGTGACTTCCACTGGCACACGTGCGTGGGCACCTCTGTGCTTCCCCGTGCAACAGGTACACCGAGCCGTGAGATCTGTGCCATACAACCCTCACGGGTTAGGGCAGATCGGTGTACATAGATCGTCTGTGACATTCCAGACGATCGCTAGTAGCAACCCGCTCACTCTTCACCCACCATAGCGGCGGTCCCTTACACCGCACAGTGGACCTTGACCGGCGGAAGCAGTCCATTTCCCATCTTGGCACGCTTCCCCGGGTCCCCCTCGTAACATTACGGTCGCGCCAAAGGTCTGGCTATGGCTGAAGAGCAGCAGCAGTTGCTGCGTTATGTGCAGCAGTTGGAGTCACGATTGGCAGCAGTGGAGCAGTCTTCCTCCGATAAGACTACTCTGATGACAGTCGCCACCCAGGCGGCTACACAGGCTGTGCTATTGGGCGGAAGGTCTCCTCGCCTTGCGCTTCCAGAGCGCTTTAGCGGCAACAGCTCTGAGTGTCGTGGTTTTATAAACCAGGTTACCACCTACTTAGAGCTGTCCGCGACTCTTTACGCTACCGAGAAGGCGAAGGTAGCCTTCGTCCAGTCCCTGCTCACAGGGAGAGCGCTGAAGTGGTCCACGCCATTGTGGGAGCGCGGAGATCGTGTGGTGAATAACTTACCAGCTTATCTTGGGGCCATGAGAATGGTGTTCCTCGGGCCTCAAGTCACCCACGATTCCGCGCTGCGCCTCCTACGACTTCGGCAAGGGTCTGCTTCAGTCGGGGACTTTGCTGTACACTTTAGGACACTGGCCGCAGAGCTGGACTGGCCGGATAAGGTCCTTGTCCCTGTGTTTTGGGAGGGCCTGGCAGGGTTTGTCAAAGATGCACTGGCCACACGTGAGGTGCCTGCCACTTTAGAGTCCTTGATTCAGGTTGCCTCTCGCATAGACATCCGCCAGGCGGAGCGAAGGCTCGAGGTCTCTTCAGCACCCACGTCTTCTCGGCCTAAAAAGCGTCTGACTCCCATCTTCCATCAGACAGGTCCCCCAGCCAGTCCTGTAGGCGACTCCGTGGAGTCAATGGAGGTGTCCAAGGTGGTCTCCTCTGCCCCAGGTTCTCGGTCTTGTGTCATCTGCTTTTCCTGTGGGCAGAGGGGACACATAGCTACCCTATGTCCCAAACCGTCGGGAAAAGACAGCGTCTAGTTTCTATCAGAGGGGGGACTCTAGACGCTACTTCTCCCTCTAGGTTGACTATCAGCGCCCAGTTGCAGTTCGGCACTACTCTCTTCTCTGCCCTGGCTTGCTTGGACTCAGGCGCTGAAGGCAATTTCATCTCGACCACCATGGTGGTGCGCGACCGTCCTTCTATGTTTGGATGTCTGGCAGCGTGCTGCCACGCCACTGCTCAGGCATTATCGTCTCTTGTGGGCTTGGCCCTTGCTGCTCCGGCAGTACCTCGTTTGCAGGCCGTGTTCCTGCCTTGCTGCTCCGGCAGTACCCCCGTCAACAGGCCGTGTTCCTGTCCCAGGTGAGCTCCTCAAGTCTCCATTGGACTCACCTGGTTATTGAAAGCACACGTGCGTGGGCACCTCTGTGCTACCCTCGTGCCATATTCTCGTGACTTCCACTGGCACACGTGCATGGGCACCTCTGTGCTTCCCCGTGCAACAGGTACACCGAGCCGTGAGATCTGTGCCATACAACCCTCACGGGTTAGGGCAGATCGGTGTACATAGATCGTCTGTGACATTCCAGACGATCGCTAGTAGCAACCCGCTCACTCTTCACCCACCATAGCGGCGGTCCCTTACACCGCACAGTGGACCTTGACCGGCGGAAGCAGTCCATTTCCCATCTTGGCACGCTTCCCCGGGTCCCCCTCGTAACACCTAACTGTATATGTCTGGTGTAATTCAGGCTATGTGCACACGTTGCGTTTTTTCCCGCGGAAAACGCTGCGTTTAGAACCGCAGCGTTTCAGTGCCAAATTGCATGCGTTCAGCTTCCCCAGCAAAGTCTATGAGAAAGCCGAAAAATCAATGCACACGCTGCATTTCTAAACGCAGCATTTTGGATGCCCAAAATCGGTGCGGAAAAAGAAACAGCATGTCACTTCTTTTGTGCGTTGTAGCTGCGTTCTCCACCTATTGAAATCAATGATCTGAGTCAGAACGCAGCTACACCGCAGTTCGCTGCATTTTTGTTGCGGTCCGCATGCTTTATCGGCATACAGAATGCAGGCATTTTTACCTGGAAGTGAGGTCAAGAGGTTTCCTGTTGATGAGAAGTAGTCACCGGAAATGGTTTTCACTTCACAGGTGTGCCCTGTCAGGTTTATTAAGTAGGATTTCTTGTCTTATAAATGGGGTTGGGACCATCAGTTGTGTTGTGCAGAAGTCTGGTGGATACACAGCTGATAGTCCTACTGAATAGACTGTTGAAATTTGCATTATGGCAAGAAAAAAGCAGCTAAGTAAAGAAAAATGAGTAGCCATCATTACTTTAAGTAATGAAGGTCAGTCCGTCCAAAAAATTGGGAAAACTTTGAAAGTGTCCCCAAGTACAGTGGCAAAAACCATCAAACGCTACAAAGAAACTGGCTCACATGAGGACCGCCCCAGGAAAGGAAGACCAAGAGTCACCTCTGCTGCAGAGGATAAGTTTATCTGAGTCACCAGCCTCAGAAATCACAGGTTAACAGCAGCTCAGATTAGAGACCAGTTCAATGCCACACAGAGTTCTAGCAGCAAACATATCTCTAGAACAACTTTTAAGAGGACACTTTGTGCAGTAGGCCTTCATGGTAAAATAGCTGCTAGGAAACCACTGCTAAGCACAAGCAACAAGCAGAAGAGACTTGTTTGGGCGAAAGAACACAAGGAATGGACATTAGACCAGTGGAAATCTGTGCTTTGGTCTGATTAGTCCAAATTTGAGATCTTTGGATCCAACCACTGTGTCTTTGTGCTACGCAGAAAAGGTGAACGGATGGACTCTACATGCCAGGTTACCACCATGAAGCATGGAGGAGGAGGTGTGATGGTGTGGGGGTGCTTTGCTGGTGACACAGTTGGGGATTTATTCAAAGTTGAAGGCATACTGAACCAGCATGGCTACCACAGCATCTTGCAGCAGCATGCTATTCCATCCGGTTTGCGTTTAGTTGGATTCATCATTTATTTTTCAACAGGACAATGACCCCAAACACACCTCCAGGCTGTGTACAGGCTATTTGACTAAGTAGGAGAGTAATGGGGTGCTACACCAGATGACCTGGCCTCCACAGTCACCAGACCTGAACCCAATCGAGATGGTTTGGGGTGAGCTGGACCACAGAGTGAAGGCAAAAGGGCCAACAAGTGCTAAGCATCTCTGGGAACTCCTTCAAGAATGTTGGAAGACCATTTCCAGTGACTACCTCTTGAAGCTCATCAAGAGAATGCCAAGAGTGTACAAAGCAGTAATCAAAGGAAAAGGTGGCTACTTTGAAGAACCTACAATATAAGACATATTTTCAGTTGTTTCACACTTTTTTGTTAAGTATTTCATTCCACATGTGTTAATTCATAGTTTTGATGCCTTCAATGTGAATCTACAATTTTCAGAGTCATGGAAATAAAAAACCTCTTGAATGAGAAATATATATATATATATATATATATATATATATATATATATATATATGTTACGGGGGGCTGTCTGATAAAACCTAAAGGAATATCAGACAGTCAGGGTCCACCGTGCAAAGACTCTGCTGCAGACTATGGCAGAGTGCAATACCTCTGTTAAACTCACAACAGAGGAATATAATTAGTAAATAAGGCAATTCCTCCCTTACTTGGAGGGTGTGTGGAATGGTCTCTGTTAAAGACCATTGAGACAAAAGCAGTGAGTGTGAAATGGCACCTACCTAGGTCCGTTCCTCTAGTGGTGCCAGGAGACGGACAGCAGCGTAAGCCGCACAAAGCTCCTACCTGCGTTCGCTCCACTAGTGTGCGAGGACACGGACCACTAGATATGGTACTTGCCTAGGTCCGCTCTTCTAGTGGTGCAAAAGAGACGGACAGCAGCATAAGCCGCACAAAGCTCCTACCTCTGTTCGCTCCCCTAGTGTGCGAGGATACGAACAACTGCCAGACGCAGTATAAGGAACGTTACCCTAGCGGCAACGTCCACCTACGAGTAGAATCACAAGGCCCAGCCAGACCATGTGCCTCAGGCACCTGCCTATGTCCGCTCCCCTAAGAGGTAAGGATACAGACTGCAGCCGAAGCTGTAAGGTATAAGAATGCTACCCTGCCGGTAGCGCTCACCTAGCATAGACAGAGAGATGTCTAGAGGAACGTGCACAGAGCGTCTACTCTCATGCATGAACCAAGAGGACTGAGCGCCATGCGGCGTGCGTCAGGGTCTTATATAGACTCTGTGCCTCATCCAAGATGGAGGACACCAGAGCCAATCCGCTGCCAGAATGACAGGAATGACGTCACGCTGGCCTATCACCGAGCAAAGCGTCACAAGCACATGACCAGCGACCAATCGGCATAGAAGGTGTCAGAGACATGTGACCACGTGTCACAAGCACATGACCAGCGGCCAACGACATAGAAGGTGTCAGAGACATGTGACCTCGTGTCAGCGATGATGTCACCCGCACATGTGCAATGGCTCCAAGATAGGACTTAGTCTCCAGCGCTTGCACATGTGCAGTAGCAAGAAATCTGGACATAGTCTCCAGTGCTCGCACATGTGCAGTAGCAAGAAATCTGGACATAGACTCCAGTGCCACAGCAACCGTAACAGTACCTCCCCCTCAAGGGCCCCCCTCCCGGCGACGCAGGTATTCGGCAACTAAGTCGGGAGCATGGACAGCCTCCTCAGGCTCCCAAGAGCGATGTTCCGGGCCGTAGCCCTCCCAATCTATCAAGAAGAACCTGCACCCTCTAACCATCTTAGAGCCAACTATGGCTCGTACCTCATAGCTAGAGCAAGAGGAATCAGAGACAGGAGAGTGCACTTCACGAGCGTGAGGTAAAATTGACGGCTTTAGCAGTGAAACATGGAATTTGTCATGGATCCTAAGATGGACGGGTAACTTCAATTGGTAGACTACAGGATTTACCTGTCGAAGAACCTCATAAGGACCCAGGAAGCGAGGAGCAAATTTGACAGAGCTCACTCTAAGTTTCACGTGTTTTGCAGAGAGCCACACAAAGTCCCCTGGAGAAAAGACAGGAGCCGGGCGATGAAACCGATCGGACACCGTCTTCATACGGTCCTTAGCTGCTTGGATCGACTCTTGAGTCCGATCCCAAACCTCATTAGTTGCCCAGTCGGCCACAAGAGGAGGAGGTGCAGCAGCGGGAAACGGTACCGGTACCCTAGGGTGTTGCCCATTATTGAGTACGAACGGTGTCTGCCCAGTGGCCTCAGCCAGCGAATTGTTAAGGGCAAATTCTGCCCAGGGTAGGAGGGAGGACCAGTTATCGTGGTTCTCAGCAACAAAGTGTCGAAGGTATATAATCATGGATTGATTGGTACGCTCAACCAAACCATTGGTCTCCGGATGGTATGCCGAAGAGAGATTCAACTCAATTTGCAGAAGGCTACAAAGATCTCGCCAGAAACGGGAAGCAAATTGCGGGCCTCTATCACAAATGATACGATCTGGCATCCCGTGAAGCCTAAAGACATGCTTGAGGAATAGTTTGGCTAGTACCCTGGAAGATGGGATTCTCGATAACGGTACGAGATGAACCATCCGGGAGAAATGGTCCGTAATGACCCACACGAATCTATGTCCCTGTGAACACGGAAGATCACCCACAAAGTCCATGCCTACCACCTCCCATGGTCTATCTGGCACTGGTAAAGGATGCAAGAGCCCAGCCGGTCTTTGCCGTAACGGACGGTTGCGAGCACACGAGTAGCAGGAACCGACATATCTCTTGACGTGGCTGGCTAAGTGTGGCCACCCATACCACCTCTCGAGTAACTCTCGTGTCCGTCTAATACCAAAATGCCCACCCACCTTTGAGGTGTGGGCCCACGACAGTATATCATTCTGTCGATCCGGCGGAACAAAGGTCTTGCCCGGTGGGATTTGGTCTAACGTCACAGGGGAGAGCGTATGAAAAACCCTGGAGGGAAGGATAAGACGAGGTTCGTCAATCTCTTCCTGAGTAGAAACCATAGAGCGAGACAGGGCGTCTGCCTTGTTATTCTTACTCCCAGACAGATAGTTGATGGAGAAGTGAAAGCGGGAGAAAAACAAGGACCAGCGGGCTTGGCGAGGATTCAGATGCTGAGCGGTTTGTAAGTACGTCAGATTCTTATGGTCTGTATAGACCTGGAAAGGATGTTTCGCTCCTTCCAGCAAGTGACGCCACTCCTCCAAGGCTAATCTCAGGACGAGCAGTTCCCTATCCCCAATGGTATAGTTTCTCTCTGCCGGTGAAAAGGTTTTAGCAAAGAAGAAACACGGCCTTTTTCTACCTGCACCGTTCTTTTGATACAAGACCGCACCAGCACCCACTGAAGAGGCATCAACCTCCAAGAGGAAGGGCTTATTCTCATCGGGTCTTTGAAGAACGGGAGCAGTTGAAAAGTGTCTTTTTACTGCCTCAAAAGCCTGGGATGTCTCAGTAGACCAGACTTTTGGATTAGCACCTTTCTTAGTCAAGGCCACCAAAGGGGCCACCAAAGTAGAGAAATGGGGTATGAACTGCCTGTAATAATTTATGAATCCTAAGAAGCGTTGCACCGCCTTTAAGGAATGAGGTTCGGACCATTGCAGGACAGCAGAGAGCTTCGCAGGATCCATAGCCAGACCCTCTTGTGAGATAATGTAGCCCAAAAAAGGCAAGGATGACTGCTCGAATACACATTTTTCGAGTTTAGCAAACAAAGAGTGCTCCCTTAAATGGGAAAGGACACGAACGACATCCTGACGATGAGTCTCCAGATCAGGAGAAAAAATCAGGATGTCGTCCAGATACACCACGACGGAGGATAACAGTAAATCCCTGAACACATCGTTTACGAAGTCCTGAAATACTGTGGGTACATTACATAACCCAAAAGGCATGACGAGGTATTCATAGTGACCGTCTCGGGTGTTAAAAGCGGTCTTCCATTCGTCACCCTCTCGAATTCATACCAAGTTATACGCACCCCGCAGATCCAACTTCGTAAAAACCTGAGCTCCCCTCAGTCTGTCAAAGAGCTTCGAAATTAAAGGTAACGGGTATTTGTTCTTTATCGTGATTGCGTTGAGACCCCTGTAATCTATGCAGGGACGCAAATCACCCTCTTTCTTCCGAACAAAGAAAAACCCAGCTCCCACGGGAGAGAGAGACTTCCGAATGAACCCCTTCTCTAAACTCTTATATAGGTCGACATGGCCTCAGACTCAGGTATTGACAGGGGGTAAACCCTGCCCTGAGGTGGAACCGAACCTGGGATAAGGTCTATGGCACAGTCATACGGCCTATGGGGTGGAAGAACCTCAGCACCCTGTTTGGAGAACACGTCAGCGAAATCCAAATAGGGTCTAGGTATGGGAGAGAGATCAGTTGATGCAACTCCCACGACCTTAGGTGGTAAGGGAAGACATCGGGACTGACATTTCGAACTCCAACTAATAATGCTGTCGGACTCCCAGTCAATTAGAGGAGCATGGGTCCGAAGCCATGGGAGACCCAGAAGAACGTCGTCTATACCCTCAGGCAAAACAAGAAAAGAAATCTCCTCTATGTGACCCTGAGACAAGGAAAGGCGCAAGGGAACTGTCCTCAATGTAATGGAGTCAGACAACATAGTCCCATTAACAACACGGACAGGAATAGGCGCCTCTAACATGATAGAGGGAATATTGTGTCTCTTTACAAATCCTGAGGACACAAAAGTCCCGTCAGCTCCGGAATCCACAAAAGCCATAATAGGCCATGTATTCTCAGAGAATGAGAGCTGACCTGGGATACTACACTTAGAGGGTGCAGAAGACGTCTCTAGTAACCCCCCTCTAATGGTTACTAGGCCTGGGAGTTTCCCTGACGGCTAGGACACTTGTTGGCATAGTGCCCAGCCTGACGACATACGTAACATATAGGAGGACCAGACTTGCGTAGTCTGGAGGACGTATGACCTAACTCCATAGGAGTGGGAGATGTTTCAGATGCTGAGGAAGATGGTAGTGGACCCTCAACAACTGGAATAGCCCGAAGCTTAGGGCGTGAGGAAGAGACCTCGAGTCTACGTTCCCTATGGCGTACGTCGATCCTCGTTGTTACTGTGATCAAGTCCTCCAGAGAAGCAGGGACCTCACGAGTAGCAAGAGCATCCTTGACATAGCCTGCCAACCCTCTCCAGAAGATAGGAATCAACACCTTCTCTACCCAATCTAGTTCTGCCACCAGAGTTCTAAAAGCAATGGCATAACAACTAGTGGATAACGAACCCTGAGACAGATCTAAAAGTCTCAGAGCCGCATCATGGGTAACCTGCGGACCCATGAATACCGCCTTAAGAGCATCAAGAAAGTCTTGATGTCTCAGAGTAACCACATCAGAGCGCTCCCATAGGGGAGTCGCCCATTCTAAGGCTTTGTCCTGAAGTAAGGAGATGATAAAGCCTACTCTGGACCTCTCCGTAGAGAAGCGAGAAGAGATGACCTCTAGGTGTATCTGACACTGACTAATGAAACCACGACATGATCTGGCATCGCCAGAATATCTGTTTGGCAGAGCAAGTCGAGGATCATGTGCAGATGTCACCATGGTCTAAGGTTTATCCTCTATACTCTTGAGCCGCGACTCAAGTACTTGTATGTAACGGTGTAACTGCTGATATTCTGCCATAACTGCCAGACCCTTGGCTCAGTCCTAATGTTACGGGGGGCTGTCTGATAATAAAACCTAAAGGAATATCAGACAGTCAGGGTCCACCGTGCAAAGACTCTGCTGCAGACTATGGCAGAGTGCAATACCTCTGTTAAACTCACAGAGGAATATAATTAGTAAATAAGGCAATTCCTCCCTTACTTGGAGGGTGTGTGGAATGGTCTCTGTTAATGATCACAGAGACAAAAGCAGTGAGTGTGAAATGGCACCTACCTAGGTCCATTCCTCTAGTGGTGCCAGGAGACGGACAGCAGCGTAAGCCGCACAAAGCTCCTACCTGCGTTAGCTCCACTAGTGTGCGAGGACACGAACCACTAGATATGGCACCTGCCTAGGTCCGCTCTTCTAGTGGTGCAAAAGAGACAGACAGCAGCGTAAGCCGCACAAAGCTCCTACCTGCGTTCGCTCCACTAGTGTGCGAGGATACGAACAACTGCCAGACGCAGTAAAAGGAACGTTATCCTAGCGGCAACGTCCACCTACGAGTAGAATCACAAGGCCCAGCCAGACCATGTGCCTCAGGCACCTGCCTATGTCCGCTCCCCTAAGAGGTAAGGATATGGACTGCAGCCGAAGCTGTAAGGTATAAGAACGCTACCCTGCCGGTAGCGCTCACCTAGCGTAGACAGAGAGATGCCTAGAGGGACGTGCACAGAGCGTCTACTCTCATGCATGAACCAAGAGGACTGAGCGCCATGTGGCGTGCGTCAGGGTCTTATATAGACTCTGTGCCTCATCCAAGATGGAGGACACCAGAGCCAATCCGCTGCCAGAACGACAGGAATGACGTCACGCTGGCCTATCACCGAGCAAAGCGTCACAAGCACATGACCAGCGACCAATCGGCATAGAAGGTGTCAGAGACATGTGACCACGTGTCACAAGCACATGACCAGCGGCCAATCGGCATAGAAGGTGTCAGAGACATGTGACCTCGTGTCAGCGATGATGTCACCTGCACTTGTGCAATGGCTCCAAGATAGGACTTAGTCTCCAGCGCTTGCACATGTGCAGTAGCAAGAAATCTGGACATAGTCTCCAGTGCTCGCACATGTGCAGTAGCAAGAAATCTGGACATAGACTCCAGTGCCACAGCAACCGTATCAATATATATATATATATATATATATATATATATATATATATATGAAGAAAAGAATGAAACCAGGGATTCCCAGCCGGTTTCCCATGCCGGTACTATCCTGAGATCAAACTGGAGTGGCAGCACCTCCCAATGTAAATATATATAGTATGTAAGTATATATACATATATGCAGAAGACATCTATGTGTCTACAATTGAAGAGATATGGAGATCTGCAAATTTCAGACTGGTGCGAAATTCTCTCAAAAATCACAGAATAGTAGAAATATTTTGTATTTCTATCCTTCTATTTGACCAATGACCAATGATCAGCTATACCTACATTATCTGTGCAATTGAATTAAATCTCTTGTTATCTTCAAGAGTCCTTTTAAGCAGAGGAGAGGCTGACTGTAGTGTTTGTCAGTGTGATCAAATAGGATTACTACTTTTATCTTAAAAATCTCCAACTTATATAATATCGTGAATTATTTACTTACTATTTATGACTGATATAATCAGCTCTTTTCATGAGCTTTTCTTTTATATATTTTGTATGGGATTAGCCTCAGACAAAGACATTATACTAGATACAGAATGTCATTTTATGGATTTCTTTGCCAAAGCTTGAATTTCTTCAAGATCAAAATCAAGTGTTAAAGTAAAATTATAACATAAATATAAGATCACTGCCATATTACTCCATCCTTTTGACAATACAAATTCAAACAAATGACGATCTCATGGCTCAGTATATCGTCTGAATAATTAAGTGACGTGATATGGCACTGATATACTGTATGTGTATTTAATTAATCGATTGTTCAAAACCCCATGAAATCAAATAGACGCACTCCAATGCTCAGCTTCAAGCGTTCACACACTTCATCATTAAATCTTCCAACAAATGCAGGGTAAAATAGCCAAAATTCTGCAGGCTCTTGGAAAAATTGACTACCCATTTCTTGTCCAATTACATTAAACCCATTCAAAATTACACGATAGGTCACAGCCTAACTTATAGAGAAACAAATGAAGACAAAACAGGGTTTTGAGCCTAAAAATATATGTATTGAAAAATATTAAAAACACATAAAATGTTAAACAGACTAAATTATTGAAAGGTCACAGTAAAAGGGATAGAGGAACACGTTAAAACTTAAATAGAAAAATTGAACAAAAAGGACCATGCTCCATAAGCTGCACATCATTTTTCGTATGTATGTACTGAATAATGTCAGCAGTGTGACCAAAAGTTATGTGTATTACCAGTTTGCTAGACCTACCAAAAAAAATAGAAAAAGTAAATAATTTTAAAAAGATGCATGACTCTTTAAGAGGTCCAACACAGTGTTTTGGTCATTAAGTGACTGGTGTTACAGGTCAGATAAAAGAGGAACATTTGAAATTAGTAGTGTGCTAGACCTGCCAGAACTATTGGAAAAAATGTATAATTTTGTAAAGGTGCATGTCTCTTTAAGAAGTTCACCACAGTGATATGGTGATAAAATAAAGGGATCCCTTTATTACTTTAAAGAGATCAGTACCCTATGATTAGACTGCGGTCTGTTGCTCACTTTCCATGTGATCTGACCTATAATACTAGTTGTTTAATTTTATGCACGAGATTGGATTAGGCGTGTATGTAATACGCTGTATTGGGACTGTATGCACAAGGCTGAATAAGAGCAGTATGGACCAGGAAGGGCCGGACTGACCATAGAGCAATTCTGGCAAAAGCCAGAAGGGCCGGTGCCTGTAGTGGGCTGGTGCCTGTGGGCCACTCAATCTTCAGTCACCGCCGCTCTCCTCCACAGTGTGCATACCACGCACCATTGCCTTGCATACACAATCCCACTACACAGTTGAAAGCAGCAGGCCCAAGAGGCAGCACGCTGTGCTGTGCTGGCCCTGCTATGCGATCCTGCGCCTGGCATACACACTGCTGAGGAGAGTGGCAGTGGCGGTGGCTGTGACCACAGCTCCCTCTTACCTGATCAAATGTATTTGCGTAGCTCAGCCGTAAATACATTTGAACAGTGTAGTGCGGCGCGTGAGTCTGGGCTCTGACATAAATCAGCGTGATGAGATCAGCACCTTGCTGACATCATCACACTGCTGTGGGCGCCACAAAGACACGTCAGTCGGCGGTGAGCGCTCCATGGAGCATCAGAAGATAAGCTGTGTAATCAATGTAGATGCTGGGGAAGGGGGGAACAATCATGAAAGGGACACAGCTTTCCGAGAGGTAGTGGAGTGAGTACTTTATTCAGAGGGGCAGTGTGTGTGTATGTGATGGGAGGATATTTTACAAAAGGGCAATGTGGGGGGGCAATATTTTGCAGAGGCAGTGTGGGGGGTATATTAAGGAGAGTGGCAGTGTGGGGTTATATTAAGGAGAGTGGCAGCGTGGGGTTATATTAAGGAGAGTGGCAGCGTGGGGTTATATTAAGGAGAGTGGCAGTGTGGGGGTATATTAATGAAAGTAGCAGCGTGGGGGGTATATTAAGGAGAGTGGCAGTGTGCAGGGTATATTAAGGAGAGTGGAAGCGTGGGGGTATATTAAGGAGAGTGGCAGCATGAGGGTATATTAAGGAGAGTGGCAGTGTGGGGGGTATATTATGAAGAGGGGCTGTGTTAGGGCTTTATTATGAAGAGGGGCAGTGTGCGGAGATAGTTCGGATAAAAGCAATGTGTATATGGGTGGAGATATTTTGTGAAGGAAGTACAGCAATTATTTTTTCAGGGTCGCAGCATGGAAAATATTCATATTAATGGGTCAGAATAATGATACTTTTATTTTTAAAGGCACTGTGTCAGGAAGTGCTGCTGAAAAACAAAGAGGGATGTCTTCAGAGACGAGCTGAGGAAATGAAATCTCATGATGGCGTCTGTACTACGTGGAGACAAGAAGGATGGGAACGACTCTGATCAGAGATGATGTCACCTATAAGGTACCTAGATGTAAATGTTTATTTGTGATACTGCCTGCGTCTTTTCAGTACTGTGGTTCTTGCATGGTCTGAAGTTGATAATTATTGATAACAACAACTCTCAGCATCTACTTACCATTGTTAAGGACAAATTGAGAGTTATAGGGTCATACAATCCAATTGTACATGGGGGTAAGCATGATTCATGCACTGACATTAGTTTTGACGCTGCAGGCATGTGCTGACCGTGCCTCTGGTGCTGCATTCATGTGCTTATGATGGTTCTGGCGCTGCATTCGTGTGCTGATGGTGGTTCTGGAGCTGCATTCATGTGCTGATGGTGTTTCTGGCGCTGCATTCCCATCCTTCTTGCTGATGGTGTTCTGATACAACATTCATGTGCTGGTGGTGGGTCTGGCGCTGCATTCATGTGCTGATGATGGGTTTGGGGGCCGCATTTATGTGCTGATGGTGATTCTGGCACTGCATTCATGTTCTGGTGGTGGTTCTGGTGCTGCATTCATGGACTGATGGTGGATCTGAAGCTTCATTCATGTGCTGGTGGTGGTTCTGAAGCTTCATTCATGTGCTGATGGTGGTTCTGGTGCGGCATTCAGGTTCTGATGGTGGTTCTGAACTTGACAATCCAAAACAAGTTTCATGGCTATGTTAAAGCTTAAAAGTAATAAAAAAAACCTTTGTTTTGAGATTATGAGGAGAATTTGGCAAGATTCTGCTCAGTTTCTGCTCCAAAAACAGTGTAAATTAGCATATGTTTACCCATATTTTTTTTAAGCAAAATGTCTCTAAATCCTCCTCAAATATTTGGTTCTAGTTATATATGCATGTGAATACCCCTTACATGACGCTGAGTGCTCACATCATCTTGATGTCTGATGCGTCCTTTTTGTTATAAAAAATACAAACTGCTGTTGCATCTGGTGTCTATAATTGTCTGCATCTCTGACATCATATCAGCAGCGCTGTAGACAATGAGCTGCTGAGCTCCTTGATAGGTTGCAGCATTGTCATTGCGACGTGAGATCAGCACTGCAGACAATTGCAAACATGGGAGGAGTATACAAACTAAACAAACAATGCGGGAATGGGTTTCCAAAACCGGAAAACCTAAATATATGTGCACACAAGGTATTTTAAACTCAAGCAAAACCGCCATGTTTTTCAAGCAGAAGATGTTAAAATCTGTGGCGTTTTTTTTCCTGACCCATCTTCTGTGTAGTTTTACAATCGTTTCCTGGATATTATTTCAATGGTTTTGACCATCTTTGTTTTTTCTATTAGTTATTTTCCATTGTTTTTGTCAGATATTTTTTACTGCACTTTTAAGAAAAAGCGATGGTAAACACAACAAAAGCCATCTGTGCATCTTCCAAGACTTCTCATTGATCTGCATTGTAAAGTACAGAGTGTCTTCTGAGTGGAAAACACCAGAAGAATGGAGCGGTCACTTCTTTTAACCACTTAGTGGTTTTAGAAACCTGAAGTGGTTAAAAAAATTCTGAAAAGCCTGAACCTGTGCACAGCAAGTAGTTGCAGATGGTCATTCATTGCAAGCAGTGTCTGACTGGATACCGGAGGAACCACCAGTAATACCAGTCCTGGCTGCGGTTACCTGGATTGAACTCCGGAGCTCTCACCTGAGCCCCGGAGTGCAGCCTGGACTGAACTCAAAGCTTACAGGACTGAACCGCGAGCGTCGACTGATTCCCCAGCAATTGCAGTTCAGTTCATGACAGCTGTGGACAGGTCGGGCTGAACTCCAAAGTCTGTGACATGAACTGAACCGTAATCGCCGTGGAATCAGTTGGCGCTCGCACTTCAGTCCTGCAAACCTCGAGTTCAGTCGAGGCTGCACTCCGGAGCTCAGGTGAGAGCTCTGGAGTTCAAAGCAATTAAAAGCAGCCAAGCTTGGTATTACTGGTGGTTCCTCCGGTAGCCAGTACTATTCTGATTGTGAATATTTTTTATAGTGGGATCTGCCCCCAAAAAATGTCATTGCACATTCCCTAAGTGGGATGCACCCAGAATTAGCATCAGTGAAAACTACAGCTTCCCTGATCCCCTATCTATAGAATAGATCATCAATATTAGTTCAGGCGTGTCTGATTTTGCATCCCTGCCCATCAGCTATATGACGAGGCCGCAGCATTATATGGAGAGCGCAGCATCCTCTATGGGACCCAGCTCTGTAGGGAAAATAGCGGGTTCACCAGGTCCCGCAACTCAGAGCATTAAATAGGTCTGAGCTGTAATACTGGATGCAGCTATGACTATATGTAATATGGTCATGTTACACTCACCAACAAGTGAACAAAGATATTAGACATTCACAATGCGACAAGTGGGCCTATGTACCTCCAAAGGCCAGGGCTGAAATTTAGTCCCAGTCCAGCCCGGGACCAGGATATTTTTGGGTGGATCCACAAGGCTGGATTAGATCAGTATGGACAAGGCAGTGTAATGCACAATGCACGAGGCTGAATTAAAGCAGTATTTTTTAAGGCTGGATGCACGAGGATGTATTGGAGTAGTATGGATCAGGCTGTTTTAGGGATGGCTGCACAAAGCTGGATTAGAGCAGTATGGACCAGACTGTTTTAAGGTTGGATGCACGAGGATGTATTGGAGTAGTATGGATCAGGCTGTTTTAGGGATGGATGCGCATGGCTGGATTAAAGCAGGATGTTCAAGGCTGTTTTAGGGCTGGATGTATGAGGCCTTGATTAGATCAGTATGGAACTGGCTGTTTTAGCGCTGGATGCACAAGTCTGGATTAGGCATATATGCACTACACTGTTTTATGACTCAATACACACGGCTGGATTAGGGCAGTATGGACCAGGCTGTTTTTAGGTGGTGGCACAATGATGGATATGCCCAGTATGGACAAGCTGTTTCAGAGCTCGATGCATGAGGCTGGATTAGAATAATAGGGACAAGGCTCTTTTACAGCTGGGTGTACGAGGCCGGATTACTGCACTATTTTTAGGTCTGGATATAAGACCCTAAGTCATCTGGAAATAAGTTATCAGCTTACTTTCCACTGGTTTCTGATCCCTGTGTCTTCTTTAGAGCTTAGTGGGGTTAACTAAGTGCTCATCTGATCCATCCTCTACCTAGGGCCTAATTCAGGTTCAGCCAAGGTCAGGTGTCTGGCTCAGCGCATACGCGCGGAACCTATCTAGGGTGGGGGAAGCCAGGGGCAAGCGGTAGGTTTGGTCAAGGGTCACCATCTTCTTCTTCCAAAGACTCAGGGTTTCCCTTCCCTTTCGCCGTTCACTTGGTACTTCCCCATACCTAGCATGACACTGAAATTGTCTCTCGTGCATGCATCTGGGCTTTTTTTTTACAAGTGTCTTTTACTACTAAATTTGGGTTTATTGTCACCTCTACATGTCTAGATTCAGTCTCTGCCTTAGAGCTCATTAGCAATGATTTTGCTTTTGAATCTTGGTACAAGGTTTCTACTCTCGGGTATCATATTTAGGTGTCAGCAATTGATAATTCTTCAGTTGTTCAATGTCATGTTACTTCCAGGGTCAAGAATATGTGCATGAAGGTGAGAGAGTTACACACAGAATGCATTTCACTCATGGTCTTTCCTTCTTTATCTGCTAAACTGATGCTAGGCATGCCCTTGTTGTTTAAATATAATGCTACCATCAATGGGGAGACTCAGGGTATAAAGGCTTGGTGGGACGTTTGTGTGGCGCCCTAGACTAGCCAGGTCGTCACAGGTGCTACAACACACACCCCCACCCTGAGACAGGCACATCAGCCAGACACAAAATCCTTGTTGCCTCCCTCCAGGGGGCTGATGTCCACACCAGGTTGAGTGGAGCCAGGCAGTTGGCCGCACCCACTGAGGAGTTCACAGTCCTGGAGGCGGGAGAAGGAAGTCAGTCAGAGTAGTGGGTGAGAGAGAGAACAGTTAGGGAAGTGGTAGGAGAGGAGCAAACTGATCAAGTCCGGGTGTGTGGCCCGGGCACCAAGAGCAAGGTTGGCAGACAGTGGTGGCCATCTGCAGGAGAGGCAGATCAACGCGGAACCATAGGACCGGACACGGGCGGTAGCCCGCCGGTACCAAACCGGGGAGCGAAGTGAAGCCAGCACACACAGGCAGGGCCTACGGACCCCGACCAGGCTTGCAGTCACCATTAGAGGTCAAATCCGTCAGTGACCAGAACCCCAGGGGTTTCCTAACAGCCAAGACCCGATTGAAGGCAACCGTCCGACCAGCAAAAGTAAATACAGCTACCGCCACAGCTAGAGTTCCAAGGGCCAGAGCCTGCGGGCAAAAGGGGCAAAAGGGCTCCTCCGGGACATATATACGCTGGGGAGCGGGTTACCGGTGGGAAGCCATCGGAGCCGAACATACACAAAGGTGCAGGGAAAGTCAGCCACCACCAACCGTCCGGGAGAAACCACAGCAGCCGGCTGCAGGACCCATCCATCCAGCCGTTTTGTTTACCAGAGACTTTGCGTATATTTGTGGCTGAGTGAGTACAACCGTGCCATCCGGCACCACGCTGCGCAGTCCAGGCGACCCTGCACCCATCCAACCCTGCACCCATTCAACCCTGCCTCCCCGTCATCTCCCCGGGCCTCCGGACCACCAACCCCTACCCACGGAGGGGAAAAACAACATCCCAGCTGCTCCCTGCCATCACTCCCGGGATCCCTGTCACCAGCAGCGGTGGTGTCCAGCCTCACCACAACCCGTGGTTGGCGTCACGGACCAAATCCCCAAACCAAACTACCCCCCTTTCACTCACGGGCGAGGAGCGCCGCTCGAGTCCCCGGATCCGGCCCACTGCTCGAGCCACCGAGCAGCCATCGCAGCAGCGCCGGACCCGAGCGTTGCGCTACTCACCTCATTTGTTGCGTGGAGGTGACAGGAGTGGCGGTGTCTTCTGCTACTCCTGTCACCTGCATGCAGCAGAGCTGGATGCGATGCTGGAGGTCCGTGGATTACGCCGAACATGGAGGGCTTTGTCGGGGTTAATAAATTGGTGATGAGGGACTTTGTTAGTGTTTTTTATTTCTAATAAAGGATTTTTCGGGTGTGTGTGTTTTTTAACTGTAACTTACAGATTAATCATGGAAGGTATCTCGTGGAGACGCTTGACATGATTAATCTAGGATTTAGTGGCAGCTATGGGCTGCCATTAACTCCTTATTACCCCGATTTGCCAACGCACCAGGGCAAATCGGGAAGAGCCGGGTACAGTCCCAGAACTGTCGCATATAATGTATGCGGCAATTCTGGGCGGCTGCTGACTGATATTGTTAGGCTGGGAGGCTCCCCATAATGTGGGGCTCCCCATCCTGAGAATACCAGCCTGCAGCCGTATGGCTTTATCTGGCTGGTATTAAAATAGGGGGGGACCGCACGCCGTTTTTTTAAATTATTTATTTATTTATTTTACTGCACAGTATAGACACGCCCACCGGCTGCTGTGATTGGGTGCAGTGACACAGCTGTCACTCAGCGTGGTGGGCGTGTGTGACTGCAACCAATCACAGGCACCTGTGGGCGGGTAAAGCAGGGAATACGAGATTGATTAATGAGCGGCCGGCTTTTTCAAAATAGTAAAAGCCGCCGGAGCTTTTATAACAGCAGGTGCAGCGCCGCGCCGGAGATCGGGGAATGGTAAGTATGAGAGAGGGGGGGAACTGACCGACAGACAGCGAGAGGGACAGATAAGACAGAGAGACCGACCGATAGACATAGAGAGAGACCGACCGACCGACGGACTGAGGGAGAGAACGAAACAGAAAAAGAAAAAAGCCCGACATCACATGAAAAAAGCACAAAACGTACAGGGAACAAACAGAGATGAGTCCATGTCACTCGGACGTGTGCACAGACCCATTGACTTTCATTGGGTCCGTGCTGCGTGTTGCGTGCTGAAAACGGACATGCTTCCGTGCAAAACGGAGACACAAACGTAGCACGCACACGGACCCACGGACCTTAATGAAAAATGCACATGTGTCCTCAAACATTAAATAACATTGGTGCACGTTTGGCCGTGTCTCCGGTATATACGGAAATGGACTAAACACGCACGTTTTCTACGGATGTGTGTTGCAGGCCAGAGGGATAGAGATTTTCTTCACATTTTATTAAGGTATAGAGAGGGATGTTGAAAAAAGTCTTATGGTACCTTGTGACGGAACCAAGAATACTACTGTAAGAGGGCTCCTTTTTATGGTGGGATAATTTGTTTGCTTATGCTCAAAAAATGTATGCCTTACAGTGCCATCTAAGAAATTTGCTCCCAGATTTGTTGGTCCGTAAAAGGTGGTTAAAATCCTAAATCCTGCGACGGTCAAACTCCATCAACTCCATCAATAATTCCTCCCATTCATCTCTCCTTAAGAGGTTTGAGGGGATGCCTGGTCCTTGAGATGTGCCACCCTGGCAAAACCAGGATGTCACAAAGGTCTGCATCCATCTTTTTGGTGCAGATCTCACACTCCCTTGGGAAGTTTCACACACACAGAAACACACCATCCAATCAGGTTCCACTCACCCCCTCCTTATGAAAAGGGAGGGGCGGGAGGAGCTTAGAAAGAGCAGATCAGGGTTGAGTTTACAGTCAGTCTGCAGGAGGAGAGAGTTTTGGAAGCAGCTTCGATGGGAGCAGAGGAGAAGTGGTAGTAAGGGCCTCAGGAGCAGGCCAGCCACTTGTGGGGACCTAGAGTGGACTGGGCGAGGGTAGTGCACCCCCCCCCGGTGCCAGCTGTTGGGACCCAGTCCGGACCAGTGTGCAGAGCAGACACAGACCTCGGGCAGGAAAAGAGCACCTGAATCACACATACGGGTGTGGGACCCGTCCTCACAGCAACCGGCCGTGGGCACCAGTTATCAGCAACTTGGTTCAATTCTGGACTCGTGTCAGTTATTGCTTATACTGTGAGTACTCCTGCACCACCCGGTCCAAGCCGTGGACTGCACCCGTTATTCCCCAAACCACCACTCCCAATTGGGCCCCGGGACTACAATTCCCCTACACGTGGAGGGGATCCCACCTTGCTGCCCCCACATCATCAGTCCCGGGCACGGTCCCCAGAGGCAGCGGCGGTGCCACCACCTTATCACCGCAACCCACGGGTGGCGTCACGGACAATTTCCACTACTTAATCCCCCTTTTATTGTGGAGCCTGGGATCACAGACCGGGTCGCGCCACCGTGATACTTACTGAAGTAACCCTTGGCCCGGATCTGAGTACCCCTATCCCAGGGCGACACAGAGACATAATTGTGGGGGATTTGGAGTATGAGGTGGAGGAAGTACTGGGTGCCAGATGCCTCAGACACTGGTTGCACTATCTTGTTAAATGGAAGGGTTAGTGGCCAGTGGATAACTCCGGGGTTTATGCAGGTGATTTCCAGGCTGATTGTCTGGTAATATAGTTTTATAAGCAATGTCAGAGGATGGGTATTTTGGAGGGTCAAGTGTCTCCTCATTGAAGGGGGGCTACTGTCGTGCCTCAGATTTGATCCAGCAGTCTCCTGTGCTGTGGTCCATTTCCCTCTCCACTGGGCCACAGTCAATTTTGGTCGCTGTCTTGTTTCTGAACACTGTATGCATTCATTGTCTTTGTGCCAAGTGTTTCCAATGCTGTAATTGAGCCTACACTATCACCCAGTGGGTCTATCTATTTAAAACTTCCCTGGGCTTGCATTTTCCACTGGTGATATTTCTGAAATGGACCCTGCGTGAAATTACAGCCTGCTGCCAAGTGCTTTCCTGGCATTCTGTTACTATTGGTTCACCTCATTTTTTACTCTGCTCCTTTCCATGGATTCTAAAGGAGCTACTTCATACCCTGGATGGCCACTTAGAAAGCAACATCTGGTTAGGTTTGTTTCAGTTTATGCTGAAACCTTTAGCAACTGTGAACCTGGGATCTCTAGCCTGTACAAGAATCGGGCTGGTCAGGTGCATTATGGTTCAGTTAGAACTTAGTTTACTTTATTTTCCACGTGTACACTATAGTGTGCATAACAGGAACCTGTCACTACATTTTAGCTACCTCATTTGAGAGCAGCATAGCGTAAATTAAGGAAAACAGACCCTGAATCCAATGATATATCACTTACTATTCTGGGTGCACTATTTCTGACACAACCAGAATTCTTAGATGCAACATGAAGCAAAGCTGTGAAAGCTAATCCCACCGGCACCAGGCTCTCTATGCATATAGTCTATTAACAATGAGCTGCATAACAGAGAAGGGAATGAATAAATAAATTCATTTCTGTTCTTTATTAATATTTTAACAATAAATTGATGTCAGTTTTTTTATATATTTTTTATAGGCAAACGTGATGACACACACACAGAAAAACAAATGGTAAAAACTAGTGATGAGCGAGTACTAAAAAGCTCAGGTGCTCGAGGCTCGGGCCGAGCATCCCAAGATACTCGTGTACTCGGCCCGAGCACCGAGCCCAATGATATCCTATGGGAGACCAGAGTATTTTTATGAAATGACCCCCGGCAGCATGGAGAAACCCTAAAAATGTCACAAAAGTCTCAGAAGAGTGCTCAAATGACATGGCAACAGCATGGGGAAGACCCCTTGAAGCATTTATCACTCAAAAGTCACAGCTGTGAACAATTTTGTCCGAGTTTTACGCCATTTTTACGGACTCACCAGAAAACCTTCCAAAATGACACCAAAATGAATTTTCATGGCGGAAATGTTAAGGGCACATACCCAAAAGTGAGATAAAGCTGGTGTATGTTACTTTTTGAGATTAATACATGAAAGATTTTACGTAAAACATTGTGTGGCACTCCGATGTCCAAAACGCACGTTTTGTGCTTTTTACTAGCGATGTCGGTCATTTTTTTTTTCATTCTATCTCCCGTCAGTCGGTCTCGCTCTGTCGGTCTCTCTCTGTCTTATCTGTCCCCCTCTCACAGTCTGTCGGTCATTCTCCCCCCTCTCTCTTACTTACCGTTCCCCGATCACTGCCGCGGCACTGCACAGCTGTTCACTAAACTCCGGCGGCTTTTCCTCTTTTGAAAAAGCCGGCCGCTCATTAAACAATCTCGTATTCCCTGCTTTCCTGCTTTTCGACGCATATGATTGGTTGCAGTGAGACACGCCCCCACGCTGAGTGACAGGTGTCTCACTGCACCCAAACACAGAAGCCGGTGTGTGTGTGTATACTGTGCAGTGAAATAAATAATTAAATAATTAAAAAAAACGGCGTGCGGTCCCCCCAATTTTAATACCAGCCAGATAAAGCCATACGCTTGAAGGCTGGTATTCTCAGGATGGGGAGCTCCACGTTATGGGGAGCCCCCCAGCCTAACAATATCAGTCAGCAGCCGCCAAGAATTGCCGCATACATTATATGCGACAGTTCTGGGACTGTACCCGGCTCTTCCCGATTTACCCTAGTGCGTTGGCAAATCGGGGTAATAAGGAGTTAATGGCAGCCCATAGCTGCCACTAAATCCTAGATTAATCATGTCAGGCGTCTCCCCGAGATTCCTTCCATGATTAATCTGTAAATTACAGTAAGTAAACACACACACCCGAAAAATCCTTTATTAGAAATAAAAAACACTAACAAAGTCCCTCATCACCAATTTATTAACCCCGACAAACCCTCCATGTCCGGCGTACTCCACGGACCTCCAGCGTCGCGTCCAGCTGTGCTGCATGAAGGTGACAGGAGCTACAGAATACACAGCCGCTCCGGTCAGCTTCACACAGCAACTGAGGTGAGTATAGCGATCAGCTGAGCTGTCACTGAGGTTACCTGGATCCAGCGGTGGATGCAGCGGTGGCCGTGGGTAACCTCAGTGACAGCTCAGCTGATCGCGCTACTCACCGCCGCTCCGGTCAGCTCCATGCAGCAACTGATGTGAGTATAGTGATCAGCTGCTGTCACTGAGGTTAATCGCGGCACCGCTGGATCCAGCGGTGGCCGTGAGTTACCTGACTGACAGCAGCTGATCGCGCTACTCACCTCAGTTGCTGTGTGAAGCTGACAGAAGCGGCGGTGTATTCTGCAGCTCCTGTCACCTGCATGCAGCAGAGCTGGACGCGACACTGGAGGACTGTGGAGTACGCCGGACATGGAGGGTTTGTCGGGGTTAATAAATTGATGATGAGGGACTTTGTTATTGTTTTTTATTCCTAATAAAGGATTTTTTCGGGTGTGTGTGTTTTTTAACTGTAATTTACAGATTAATCATGGAAGGAATCTCGGGGAGAAGCCTGACATGATTAATCTAGGACTTATTGGCAGCTATGGGCTGCCATTAACTCCTTATTACCCCGAATTGCCAACGCACTAGGGTAAATCGGGAAGAGCCGGGTACAGTCCCAGAACTGTCGCATCTAATGTATGCGGCAATTCTGGGTGGCTGCTGACTGATATTGTTAGGGTGGGGGGCTCCCCATAACGTGGGGCTCCCCATCCTGAGAATACCAGCCTTCAGCCGTATGGCTTTATCTGGCTGGTATTAAAATTGGGGGGACCGCACGCCGTTTTTTTTAATTATTTATTTATTTATTTTACTGCACAGTATAGACACGCCCACCGGCTGCTGTGATTGGGTGCAGTGAGACACCTGTCACTCAGCGTGGGGGCGTGTCTCACTGCAACCAATCATAGGCGCCTGTGGGCGTGGAAAGCAGGGAATATGAGATGGCTGTGTGCAGAGCACAGCGCGCCCGCCGGTATAAAGGCTCGGTCACGCTATGCAGACCGGCCAATCACTGCAATTCCACAACTAACAGGGCTGTGGCATTGCAGTGGTCTGCCAGCCAATCCCTGCATGAGGGCTGGCTCTCAAAAGAGCGCCAACATGCAGGGATGAAGACCACGAGTACAGCACGAGTATCGCGAAATTACTCGGTACCCGCCGAGTAGCCCGAGTACAGTGATACTCGTGCGAGTACCGAGTAGTAACAAGCATACTCGCTCATCACTAGTAAAAACATATATCTAAAGGGACACCAGGCTCGATAGATCTGTACCCTGGACACCCTGGTCCCAAAGGGGTTAAATGAAATAATTAATTTTGCCACATTCTTATAATGTCACCACCACTGGTTCTTAACACATAATCTTTTTATCATTTATCTTTTATATTTTTTACTGTTTTTGTTTTAAACTGTTTCTCCCTTTCCTCATTGAACCATTTTTGTGTTCCAGTTCATCTAGCAAACTCGTTACCCCCCTTTTTGCTTGTCTACATTTAGAATCAATGACAATGCATTGTCTTTCCTCATGGAACCCTTTTGTCCATCTTTGGCCCAATATTTAAGCCTACTCAAATGAAACCTATGACTCTGCATTGATTGGAAAGAAAGTTCAGATAGTTGCCATATTATGGTGTTACTTCTTCGGTAACCATATTTCATCGATTGTATAAACATTTTTTATTTCTACGTTTGCTGTTTAGACTATATTCTTATAATATGGGGTGTATGGGATCGCTTTCTCTATAATGAATATACTAATCCACTGTGTATTGTTCAAATTTAAGACTTGGATAGGATGGGTCATTTATTTGATCAAATGTATCAGTTTAATATTTACTATGACCATCCCTTTTCTATTTTCAATGCACACGCGGTAATGACAATATACATGCGGTTCTCAATACATCTGTTCACGTATTTCCTACACAGCCTGGTCAGATATCCCCATAGTTACCCAAGGTGTACTCGTTGGTAAGCGTGTGGCGCCTGCGCTGTTCTGCTGCCGGTGGGCCTGCCGCCATTGCAACAGCGGTGCATGAGCAAGAGTTGGATAACATATCCCTGCTCCAGCGCGTGCGCCGTGTTGTCTGAGGGTGGGTCCGCCCACGGCATTGTGGTTGACGCGCGATGCATGTATCAAACAAAGCGATGACATATGCGGAAGTTAGGTTTGAGTGCGACATTGAAACTGGCGTTCAAGAAGGGGAGATACCACTCTCCCTCCAAAAGAAACGACATTTGGGGACACTTATTTCCCTGGTGAAACGTACGTTGGAGGATGTATGGGGGCGCCCTTCTCCCTGGGACATCATTGCAGGCCTGAATTCCAAACACAAAGAACTTTTTTTGGTATGAACTATAGTTGCATATGTATGCTTACATGCTTTTCTCTTTGCACTTGGGCACTTTAAATAGGGGATATTCCATGCTGCTACATCATTTATGTTCTTTTCCCCTATATTAATGGCTGCTATCAATCCGGGGTGCGATATTCTTTTTTATCATACTGATCATATCATGCTCTTGCTGTATACCCTTTTTTCATCTATGCTGCTGGTGTGCCTTTAGATATATGTTTTTACCATTTGTTTTTATGTGTGTGTGTCATCACTTTTACAAATAAAAAATATACAAAAAAACTGTCATCAATTTCTTGTTTAAATAAATTTCTGTTCTTTATTAACATTTTAACACATGACTCTTTTGTCTTCCTGTTTTTGATCTGTTTCATGGCGTTTGTGTTGGTGGTTAGTGGACCCTAAGTGTCACCCTGCCTCCCTACCAGGTTAAATATGGTTGTTTGGAGACCTATTTGTATAATCTCTGTAACATTGCGGGTATAAGGTCCACGTCCCTACATTGTATGCTGATATGTGTATTAGAATAAATAATTTGAGCCTCTGCTATAAAATTCTAAAGATTTTTAGGAGTCAGCTAGGGATTTCTGCAGTTAAATCACTAATAATATATTTAAACAAAGACAGAAAAACAGTCTGAATAGCGGAGCTTCTGATCAATGGTGAGGTATTGAGAATTACAATTTGTGGTAGCACTTAAGCCACTTACATGAAGAATGAAGCCTTCATCGTGCCCTTGTCTGCCTGTAGCTACCAACCGGTTGTCTTGACGGACGCCATACTGAAAAGTAAATCTAGCATAAAAAAAGAGAAAACAGGAGCGCCAGCCGACAGCAGTAAGTTTTATGGGGATAGTGAATAATAGGGAGGAAACCTTACATCACGAGGGAGGCGAGTCACCTTCTACCCCCTATCCTGGTGAATGACTGAAGCTGGGGGTGCCCCGAATCAGGATCACTGGCGCTCTCTAGAAGACACCAAAAAGGAGCCAAGACAAATGATATGTGCACACACAGAATGTGGTGAGCCTTCCTCATAAAGATGGCTGCAGCCAAGGTGCAAGATGCTGATGTCACAGCCACTCAACCTCCACACTAGAGGGGAGGGGCGGCTGCTTAGCATAAGACATGCACACTAATAAGGCTTGCACTGGGAGCCCATCATATAATGAGTGAAATGCACAGTGTCTGAACTGTAACCTATAAATGACGCCAGAAACCCAGGTGAGGCGGGCAAAACAGCACTATATAGGTGCATCTCGCACGGATACACGAGACGCACAGTGTCTGAATTAAGGCCTATAAATGACGCACAACACCAGGTCCAGGCGGGTCAGTTAGCACTATATGAGTACATAACACATGACAGGCTCACCATTTAACCACCTGAATTCAAAAAATATATAGTGCTGTTTTGCCCGCCTGACCTGGGTTTCTGGCGTCATTTATAGGTTACAGTTCAGACACTGTGCATTTCACTCATTATATGATGGGCTCCCAGTGCAAGCCTTATTAGTGTGCATGTCTTATGCTAAGCAGCCGCCCCTCCACTCTAGTGTGGAGGTTGAGTGGCTGTGACATCAGCATCTTGCACCTCGGCGGCAGCCATCTTTATGAGGAAGGCTCACCACATTCTGTGTGTGCACATATCATTTGTCTTGGCTCCTTTTTGGTGTTTTTTTGATATAGTTCTTTGTGGTTTTTCTAACTAATTCAGTGTAGGGACTCGCAAGTGTGAGAATCCTTGACGAACGGATTGCAAGCTTACATATTTTGGGCCAAAATATAAACTAATATCTCACTATTTGAGGTATGGCACATTATATCCATTTTTGCAGGATGTGTGTGGACCTTTTGAATTCAGGTGGAAAATGGTGAGCCTGTCATGTGTTATGTACTCATAGTGCTAACTGACCCGCCTGGACCTGGTGTTGTGCGTCATTTATAGGCCTTAATTCAGACACTGTGTGTCTCGTGTATCCGTGCGAGATGCACCTATATAGTGCTGTTTTGCCCGCCTGACCTGGGTTTCTGGCGTCATTTATAGGTTACAGTTCAGACACTGTGCATTTCACTCATTATATGATGGGCTCCCAGTGCAAGCCTTATTAGTGTGCATGTCTTATGCTAAGCAGCCGCCCCTCCCCTCTAGTGTGGAGGTTGAGTGGCTGTGACATCAGCATATTGCACCTTGGCTGCAGCCATCTTTATGAGGAAGGCTCACCACATTCTGTGTGTGCACATATCATTTGTCTTGGCTCCTTTTTGGTGTTTTTTTGATATGGTTCTTTGTGGTTTTTCGCTCTCTAGAAGACGCAGCTTCTGGGTCCTGTCGGGTGGAATCCAACTGCTGGATACACAAGCTCCCTCCGCTTGCATAACACACCGGGTGCTCTGACCCAAATACCGGATGGGAACACTGCCAAATCGCATTCCTCCTTAGTCAAGATGAGGCATCAAATCGATTGAAAGCTGCAAATATATATAAATGGATATATTTTTACATAGAAACTATTATAGAAACAACAAACAAGCTACACGTTTCGGGATTAACCCTTCCTCAGTCATTATTGAAATAAAATGACACATTTATATACTCTTCTTACTTCTGAAATCAGATCTCCCCTTTTATAGTAATAAAAATGAATGAAGAATCTCCTTGCAGGATTATCACAATCTGGATATTTCATATTTGAAAACATTGTTGTTAAAAAATCTTGTTTAAATTATTATTTAATAAAGAAAAAACTTTTAAACATCCATTTTATGTGCACTAAGTTCTTAATTCAAGTAAGAGATTTAACCCTTTAGGTCCCTCCCAAATCAAGTTGAAAAATCCAATACCTTTCTCTGCTAGATAAATCTCTGTGTCTATAGAATGAATAGGGCATTTTTACAATGGGTGTGATTTTATCTTTCCCTTTGTTTTCATCATTTGCATATCAATAACATGTCTACCGATCCTGTGAGTTTCAAAATCCCACAACATTGCCCTGCGATTGGTCTAGACATTACATCCATACTCTGACCATATTGTACGGACGTCTAAATTCAGCCTGAAGCTTCTCGGTTCTATGGGAATTGGATGTATGTGTATGCTGATATGTGTATTATAATAAATAATGTAACCCCTGCTGTAAATTATAAAGAATTTTAGGGGTCAGCTAGGGTTTTATATGGTAAATCACTAATAATATCCTTGTAATACACAGCGGAGCATTATCCTAGATATCATAAATACCAGTAAGTGAACTATCTGCTTTATACAACCTTTTATTGAAGTATTTTATTTCCTATACATATATTATATATTAGTGCACTCTTTATAATATGAGGTAATAACAGATCTCCGCCCTGTTCACATATTCAGCAGTTGCCAGCAAGCAGCATGGAGGCCGGACTGCCATGATGTCACAAAGCTATGCTCAGGATTGAGAGTCAGGCGAGGGTGAGGTCACACTCACAAGTGACGTCATAATGGCGCTCTAGAATGTCCAATCACTGAGCTCAGTGACAGCAGCGACATTTTGTAGTTGAAGCAATTGCTGAGACATAGTTTCTTATTCTTTAACAAAACTTCATTTGTTTTGCATTTCTAGTATATTGTTCTTTTGTTTCTATTTATTTGGTGATTTTTACACAATAACATCTCTGCTCCCAAAGAAAAAAGTTGTTTTATATGTTACCATCCGAGCCTCTGATAACAAGGACATGGGATCCCGAGAACTCAGACGGCTCATTGAGGACAATGAAGCATGGCTGAGACGACCGGGAAACCACGGTAAGGGAAATGTTTGAGGGAGAAAGAAAATATTCCCCAATTTCTGAGGTTTTCTGGGAGGAGTTATCCCTGGAGTTTGCGGAATAAAGCGCCACTCTACAGTTATGTTTCTTTATTTTCACCTCTGGAGTGGTGCTTCTAATCTTAGGTATCTGCTCCCGGTCTTATACTCAACCTTTGTCATTTTCATCTTTTTTCCCCGGTGCCGCTCCCATTGGTCTCAGGCAGTTTATAACCTGCCAGATAGCTCCAGTAATTTATGGAGTGAGCCAGAGGTCACTATTGAATGCAAATCTATGAGAGCTCTGTCTGGCTTTCATAGACTTGCACTGAGAGCTTGGAACGTAACTTCTGATGTCTGGACTGGAACGGCTCTGATGAAAGGTGAAAATGCAGGAGGGTGAGAATAAAACTGAGGGTACAAACCTTAGATTAAAAGCAGATTTCCAGCCGAGAAAAATAAAAATAAAATGCTTTAGTGGTGTTTTAATGTTTTAGTGCATTGTCTACATTCTATCCTTCTTTGGGGACAATTTTACCTTCTGTCCAGTTCTGACCCTGTCATGTAATGTGCACAGAAAAGTGATGTACTGAGCAGGGTGACAACCCTCTGAAGAAGCCACATTCTGCTGACGTATCGCGTGGGGTCTGTAGCTTTTCTCTCCCATTCACTTATATTCTGGGTAATACTTAAAGGGTCATATGCCTTTGTTCTTTGATTTGCTACTCTATTATTTCACTGAATTTATTATTTTTGCTATTCCTATTCTTTTTTGTTTTCAATTATTGGGCTATGTTTTACTATATACTTTTGGCATTCTTTATTGCATTGCCCTTGTGTACAGTTGTATATATTTGAAGGCGATAGCTTATATCTCCACATTTGTATTTCATTGTGGAGATTGTGTGTTTCCTACAAGAACCCTTGTGGGTTTGTTTTTAAATGTTGTCTATTATATAATCTAATAAAGCTTTATAAATGTAGTTTTCAGTATTCTAAGTGATTATTCTTGTATACAGTCATTGGTGCTTTTTGTATGGCAAGAATTTTTCTTCTTGTTCCCTATATTGTTTTTTCTCTTGGTATTCAGCACAGTTTGGGTGGTGCAGGTCTACATTCTTCACTGAGCAGGTTTACTGATGACCATAGTTCACACAATCTTGGCTACAGTTCCCCTTTCTGTAAACCCCTTAGTAACAGCAGGCCCCACCCAAGTGTCCAAAAATGTTTTACATTTAATGTCTTCATAGGTCAGCCAAGAATTGTCCACAGACTGAGGTCTTCTGAAGGAAATCATAGAAGAAATGCTACTGATCATCAGCAGCAAAGTTTCACTAATGCCATCAATGAGAGAGGAAGGAGACAGGCCAGAGCTCCTCCACAACATAGGGGACAGGAAATTGTTTCTGAAAGAAGCAGGTCTCCAATAAGTCGGGTCCCTATGGAATCATCAAGAACCACAGGAGAGAGAAGATCAATGGAGAATCCATCTCCAGGAAGAACGACTGGAGAACGCTACAGCGATGACAGCACTCAAGCCAGTGACTCTGCAGCAAATGAATTTATATTTCGCCCACCGACTCCCATACTACCGAGCCGCAGAGTAGACAGAACATCCAGAGAAAGTGACACCGATAGCCATCAATTTGAATTTCGATTGCCACATCAAATTCCACCCAGTGGCAGAAACAGGGCAGCTGTGAACAATCTATTTAATATGCTCCTTCAATTGCATGGAATGGATGTCATCAGACAAGCAATGTCACAGATGGAGCCACCAATACCACCTGCAGCAGAAAATCCAACTTTTCAGGAAAGAGGGCATCCTTCGCCCAACAAAAATCTGCAAATTGACATGCTACAGACGAGAAATATGTCACCTCAGGAGGACACTGGCTCTTGTGTCATCTGTTTAACAGAATTTCACCTTGGAGAGCAGATCACTGAGCTTCGCTGCAATCACAAATTCCATCAGACGTGCATCTTGACTTGGCTACAGTCCACTCCTACTTGTCCACTGTGTCGTATAAACTGTATGTTAACCATGAGTTAACTAGTTGCAGACATCAGGCTGAGGGCAAATACAGCACTGGGGATGCTGGGGTATATACAGCACTGGTGAGTCTGTGGCATATACAGCACTAGGGAGGCTGGGTCAGATACAGCACTTGGGATACTGAGGCAAAAAAGCACTGCAAAGGCTGGGGCAAATACAACACAAGGGAGGCTGGGGTCCATACTGCTCCAGGGAAATTGGGGTGCATACAGCACTGGGGAGGCTGGGGAAAATATACCATTGGAGAGACTGGGGGACATACAGTACTGATACTGCACTGGGGAGGCTGGTGCAAATATAACACTCTGGCTGCTGGGACACATAGAGCACTGAGCAGGCTGTTTCATATACAGTACTTGGTAGGCTAGGGCATATACAGTAGTGGGGAGACTGGGCAAATATAGCATTGGAAAGACTGGGGCACATATAGCACTGATACTGCATTGGGGAGGCTGGTTCAAATACAGCACTCTGGTTGCTGGAGCAGATAGAGCGCTGAGCAGGCTGTTGCACATACAGTACTCAGTTGGCTAGGGCATATGCACCCCTTGGGAGGCTGGAACTTTTACATTACTATGAAGGCTGGGGCTGTGACTGCTGTTTTCATCTGTGGGATGGGAGTGCATCATGCTCTAACTCCACCCTCAAACTATGTCATGATACTGGCACTGGCAAATTCCCCACTCCTAACCCCTAAGATGATCCTCTTCGCCAGGTGAGCCAAAAAATAAAATATATAAGCCAAAACATTCCACAATGTATCCAAGCTCAAACTCCTGCAGTTACACCTTTGGCTCCTCAACACTTGCCACAGCATTACTTTCCCAGCCAGGGAATTTGCTGGATTTGCGTTTGGTAGAATTCACCCAAAACCCATCATTTTCACAGATATTTGAGAAATCCACCTTTTTCACAGCGTATAATCAGGATCCTCATCTTCCTCTGACAATTACATCAGTCATCTTCCTGCTGTGAACAGCACCTCTCCACGCATTCATAACGTTTGGACTGATGTGTTATCCAATTTGGCTACAGACAAAAAAAGTGAAGAAAAGTGCTAAAGCGATAAACAGTGCTAGGTTCCATCTACTGTCATAATATATCTAATAAATAAATGCCATTCACCATCTTGAAGTCTGGCTCTTACTTTTTACTGTAAGTAACTGTGCTACACAATGTTAGGAGCATGTAATAAGTAATAAAGACACATAGTAATAAGGAGATTGGAATTACCAGTCAAACAAGGGCCTATTTCTTTATGGGGCCTAAAGGCCTCTTTACAACATAACAAGACACCAGCATGGTAGAAAGGAGCCCTGTTAGAGCTGTATTGTCTCCATGATACCTAAAGAAAACATGTCAGAACATGTTACAATTTTAAATATATAACTAGCTAATTGGAAGTGTGGGTGCACGGGTATAACAAAGTTCTGTTCTCCCTGCAGCTGCTTGCTGCCAGTAATCAGGGCAGACGCAGATCTAAGTTTTTCGGCACTCAGGGTAATAATTCACTTTGGCGCCTCCTTCTATACACTGTTTAAGCTGTTTTAAGAGTTAAAGTGCGACTTCTCATATACACTTTGCATTTTCACAGTTGTCTTGCCGACTAGCTTCTCTTCCTAATTCTCTCAATATTCAGTGAAAAACCACATCCTTCAGCAGGAAGAGAAGCTGGTTGTACATAGCCATAAAGTATGAAAATTGGAAAAAAGGGATTGTCAAGGTTTCTGATGAACATCTACAGTCACTCTATGTGACTTCAGACTTCTGAATCTTGACATTGTGCATACTGCATGCTGTCAGTATTTTCCAATGCCGGCAGTGAGAGCAGGCAGTCATGTGAGTGCAGGTATATGATTTGCTTACTTCTTGCCATATTCTGGAATAGACGTTCTGATCCTTACTCAATACAAGTGGATTAAGCGAATCAGCACACATCTAGTTGGCAGATGACTGCATTAATGCTAATCACAGACTTATGGTCTCATGAACTCCTGCTCTCATTACTGGCACCAGAGATACCTGACATCATGCAATATACAGTGTGCAGGCTGTGAGGATTCAGAAGCCTTTAGTCACATAGATTGATTGCAGACTTTCATCACAAACCTGGCCACCCCTTTTAATGCTCCTCACAGAAATACAAATGTAAAGTCCCCTTAGCTTGTCATATGGCACAATACTTTATTAGCATGACCATGTAGCATGTAATCTTAAAAGTTATGGATTGTTACATGTGTACAAGATAAGAATTACTAACAACATAAGAATACATCAACAGATACACAAATAGTATGGAAATACAGCATCACAACAAACATCAGTACTTAAATACATGATCAGAAAAACAGAATCCTAATCAATAAAGAAATACATTACCAAAAGCATCATCAGCACAGAAACACATCACCAGAATGACCATCAGTACATGAATACATCACTAGACCCATCATCAGTATAGAAATACAGCATCATAACCACCATCAGTACAGGAATACATCACCAGAGCCATCATCAATACAGAAATACATCAACATTATTTAAAATGTATAGTTGACATCAGAGGCAAGACAAGAAATGTTGGCGCCCTAGGCAGATGATGCCAATAATTCTCCCTTCAACCTCAAAACAAAGAAATGAGGCTGAGATTAAGGTATCAAGAACTTTTACATACCCCCACTCCCTTCAATGGGTGAGGTAAAAATCTCAGATGGCCACTTCCACTATGCTACAATTTTTCATCAGCAAAGTAGAAAGAACTAGTGTTCTTTATGGATGTGACTTACCAGGAAGTGCAATTTTGAGGTTAGAGTCATTCATGATTTGTGGACCATTTACACAATACCAGGGGCATAGTTACTTAGGTTGACAAAAGACCTGGGTCCATCTAGTTCAATCTTCCTCCAACAGGTCTACATTTGGTCACTAATTCATTTATAACCAATAATGTTGTGTATACTGAGGAAATCATCCAGCCCTTTTTTAAAAGCTGTTATAGTATCTGCCATTACTACCTCTTGTGGTAGGGCATTCCACAGTCTGACTGCTCTAACTGTAAAGAACCCTTTCTTATTTAGCAGACAAATAGGGACATTTAGGGACAATTAGTGATATTCATTTAAATGTCAGAACCTAGGATAACCATGATAACTATCGTATTTTTCGGACTATAAGACACACCGGACCATAAGATGCACCCTGGTTTAGAGGAGGAAAATAGGAAAATAAAATCTTAAGCAAAAAATGTGGTCATGACACACTGTTATGGGGCTAGGATCTGCTGCTGACACTGTTATGGGGGAAATGTCCCCAAATTCTCTACTAAGGTACCCCATCCTGGTAATAATCCTCCTGCCTTGTATATGATCCCCATCCTTGTATATATGCCCCTCATCCTGGTACAGCCCCCATCCTGCTATATACCATCATCCTGATAAATACCCCGACCTGAGAAATACCCCCTATATACTCCCATCCTGATTAATAATGCCATCCTTCTATATACCCCATCCTGCTATATATCTTATCCTGCTATATACCCCATCCTGATATATACCCCCATCCTGCTATATACCCCCATCCTGCTATATAACCGCATCCTGGTATATGGCCTGTATCCTGTAGCACACACAAAAAAAAATGTTTATAATCACCTTTCCTCACTCCAGCAGCATCGCTCGTCTTCCTGTCTGTGTCAGCAGTAGCGCCGCTGACCTGTGTGGAGCCGGTCACCATTCCCTGCAGCATATGATGTCCTCCTGCCTGCCTGCCCCCTGATGTGTATGGAGATTACGTCATCTCTGTGCGCGCATTCCAAACACATCAGCGGGCCGGTAGACAGTAGGACATCGTGATGCTGCTAGGAACAGTGACCGGTGAGTATGCCGTACTTATTCACTGCCCCCCACGCTGATGATGATGCGCAGGGGACAGTGAATATAGCCACAGATGATCCAGGCTGTAGTTGCCAGGGGTCATCACGTGGGCCAGCTCCCTCGCCCATCATCCCGCCCACCTATCAGCGCCGACTTCAGAGCTGAGAGATGATGGGCAGGAGGATGCATGCATATGAAATGAGCGGGCCCACATGGTCACGGTAGGCGCTGCTACAGCCTGCGCATGCCGCCGATGACCTGCTCCACCGCAGCACCCTCATTTCCCGTGGCCATGCCCTACATTCAGACAATAAGACGCACCCCCCATTTTCCCCCAACATTTAAGGGAAAAAAGTGCATCTTATAGTCCGAAGAATACGGTAATATTGCTTAACTTTAATTGAAATCATTTGGGTTCAATTAAGGTGTCCAGATCACCTGGCTACCGGCTGGAACCCAGCGATCGGCTTCTGTGAGCGATCAGCTGATCACCCGGTGACCGGCTGCTGTGAGCGATCAGCTGATCACCCGGTGACCGGCTGCTGTGAGCGATCACAATACTCTGCCGCCGGTAAAACGAAAGAAGAAAAAAAAAAGATTCCGTTGTTTTGTACGATCCGTTGCATACGTTGTGCCACTAAATGCAACACATCAGTTGCATCTGTCACACAACGCAATGCAATGGATGCCGTTCAACGCAAGTGTGAAAGTAGCCTAAGGTTAGCGCAGCTGGGATGTATAGACTCTACAAGAACCCGATGGGTCAAGATTTGAGTCTAGCTACATTATTCATCTTGCATATTGTGACATTACATGGAGTGCCTAAGAACATTATTTCCTATAGAAGGTGTGAGAGTTCACTTACTCACATGATGGCAGTCACTCACTTTGCTGAGTGTTTGAGGTAGCACAGGAACTCAAGCCATTTAAAAAGTCCAGCAGTTTTTTTAAATCCAGCATAAAGTGCCCTTCGTGATACACATTGCACAAATTACAAACTGTTACCTTTAGAGAGGTTTCTGTGCCTCTGTTCTGAGTCCAACAGCCTCTTTACCCTCTTAAAGGCTGTTCCTCAGGTATCCGGATTTTTGGTCTGTCTTTGTCGCAGTACGCCCATACCAGTTTTTATACCACTTCAGTATGTCACTGGCCCTGGTCAGCTGAAAACAACCTTCTCTCTCTGAGGGTCCCATCGGAGAGGCTTTATCACCTGTATCCCGAGTCCAGCAGCCTCTTTTCATCTCTCAGAGGCTGTTCCTCAAACCTCTAGATTTCTGGTCTGTATAGTCTGCAGTATGCCCACACCAGAGGTATGACAACTTCTAGACACTGACTCCTGCCAGTGTCTACACAGGACCTCTCCCAGAGGCTTCTTCCCACAGCCCAGCACTTCTCATACTGGATGCAGACTCTCCACATGTCAAATACACAATGACTCCATTAAACCTCATTTGACCTATAACACACCCATGGGTGAGGTATGTAGGAAACCAGACCCATTGATCTCTCTAGTTACCTGTAAAGCATTTTAGCAAAAATGTGGACCTAGATGTACCAGGATGGACCTTCAGGTTTACACCACTTCCGTGGTACATACCGACCATTTACAATGTGTCTGGTCGCCAACTTACAAGGGGTTCAGTATTTAGCTAGCTTTTGGTGCATTTTTTGCTCAAAATTGGGTATTAAGCTTTCATTCTCCTCAGGTTATCATCCTGAGACTAATGGACAGACAGAAAGGATGAACCAACAGGTAAAACAGTATTTAAAGAGAACCAACCAGCAGGATTTTCATATATAAAGTTAAGCCAGTGTTATACTGTCTCTAGGACGCTGATTGTAAGTATACCTTTTGTTCTGAAATTGGAGGTTTTATTTCAGAAATATGTGCAAGAAGAGGTACAGAAATACCCTGCTATTTGATTGATAGCTACTACAGAATATATAATGGATGGGTCGGGTTGTGCTATCTATTCTTCCCCCTGTGTGCTGCCTGGCTTTGTTAAACGCTGGTCTGTATGGGCTCCTTTCAGGTATGAGTCCTTTCTGTCACATAATAGGGGCATGTTCGAAATGCAGCCCATACCGTCTAGCATCTACCAAGGCCAGACAGGCAGACAGGGACGGGAATAAATAGCAAAACCCGACCCACATATTATATATTCTGTAGCAGCTATCAATCAAACAGCAGTGCATTGCTGTAACTTTACTTGCAGATATTTCTGAAATAAAACATCTAATCTCAGAACAAGAGGTTTCCTTACATTCAGCATCCTAGTGTCAGTATAGCACTGGCTTTACTTTATATATGAAAATCTTGCTGGTTGGTTCTCTTTAAGATGTTTTGTTTCTTTTAATCAGGAGGACTAGACGGATTTTCTGCCTCTTGCTGAGTTTGCTCCCAATAATCACATCTCTACATCTACCAGTACCTAGCCTTTTTTCTGCTGTGGAGGATTTTATCCTGTTTCAGGAAATGTTTCCTGTTTGCAGTCCTTTGTACTACAGGAGGAGGGATGAGAGATTTTCTTCACATTTTCTTCACAAGGTATGGAGGGAGGTTGAAAAAAGTGTTACCATAACTCATGAGCAGACCAAGGATACTGCGAACCGCAAACATAGGAGGGTTCCTATCTTTGGATTGGGATCATTTGTTTGATTATACTAAAAAAAAAGTACTACTTAAAGTACCATCTAAGAAATTTGATCTCAAATTTATTAGTCTATATACTACATAAGGTAATTAAAATCCCTAACCCCTTCACCCCCAGCCTGGTTTTCACCTTAATGACTGGGCCTTTTTTTTTAATCTGACCAATGTTGCTCTCACAGGTTATAACTCTGGAAAGCTTCAAGGGCTCCCAGTGATTCTAAGAATATTTTTTGTGACATATTGTACTTCATGATAGTGGTAAATTTAAGATGATATTTTTTACATTTATGTATGAAAATATTGGAAATTTAGTGAAAATTTAGAAACTTTTGCAAGTTTCAAACTGAATTTGTATGCCCTTAAACCATAGAGATGTCATACAAAATAGTTAAGAAATTACATTTCCCACATGTCTACTTTACATCAGTACAATTTTTGTAACATCATTTTTTTCTTAGAAAGTTAGAAGGGTTCAAAGTTTATCAGCTATTTCTCATTTTTTCAGTAAAATTTACAAAACCATTTCTTTAGGAACCATATCACATTTGAAGTGACTTTGAGAAGCCTAGGTGACAGAAAATACCCAAAAGTGACCCCATTCTAAAAACTGCACCCTTCACTCTACAGTACTCAAAGCAAATCCAAGAGGTTTATTAACTTTTTTGATGCTTCACAGAAATTAAAGCAATGGGGAAGGAAAAAAATGAAAATTTTACTTTTTTGCCACAAGGATGTTATGTACCGCCCCCGTGTCAGTGGCCGTGAAACGCTCGGATCCAGAACCGCGGTGGCTCGAGGCGTCTCCGGACCTGGGGGGTCACACGGTCACTCGAAGTGAAAAGGGGGAATATGTACAGCGGGATTAGAAGTTTGTGACGCCACCCACGGTGCGTGGTAAGATGGAGTACCACTGCTGCTGTAGGGCGAGCCCGGTGGCGGTGGTATGGCAGCAAGGTGTTTAATCCCTCCGTGGTAGGGGGTTTTGCCCCAGGGACAAATGATGGTAGTGAAAGGGTGCCGTTGGGGAGAAAAAGGTTTTCTGTGTACTCACTCAGTCTAAGAACACTGACACCGACAGCTTGTAAACCAGAATTCTGAGCATCGCTGCAACAGGGAGGGAGTACGCGTGGATCCGTGCCCCTTGGTGTTGCTTGTTAGCCTGTGACCTTTTCCGTGGCACTCCCTTCACTATTTGGACGCTGTAGTATGGAACTAGTCGAGTCCCGCTCACCCGTATGGCTAACCGAGTGAGCTTGCTCTCAGGGTTCATGCTTGGGATTTTCTGGACGATATAGTGGGAAAGTCCTATCCCCTCATTGCGCTAGTACCCTGATTTTGGAGCGGGTGAGGGATGAATCTTGAAGACTTCACCCCCGTCGGTTAAATTACTGGGCTGCGTGAAGCTACTTCCCAGCCTAGGGTCCATGTACCCCGTCATGCCCTGGCCCCTGCCCGGAGATGGCTCAAGGCCGCCGGCTGCCCTCCTCGGCAGATCCGTGCCCCTTGACACGATTCCCTGCGACCGGGGTTCCGGCTCCTACCAGGCCCAGACCAAAATCTGCCACCTAGTAGTCTACAGGGAGCCCTGCTCCTGACCTCCTCTCTCCTTTCCCTCCAACACCACTAGACTGACTCCAACTCACTGCTCTAACACCTCTGACTCTCCCCTACCAACCACCCAAGTGGGTGGCCCTATTCCCTTCAGGCCCCCTATTGGTGTGTCTGGTGGGTGTGGTGCAGAGTGTTCCTAGGGTTTTGACTTGCTAAGCTCTTAGCAACACCAAAGGACAGGGATCTGTAACCAAGGAGGATACGGATACCCTGTGACGACCTGATAGTCCAGGGTGTCACAGTCACTTTATGTGATACACTGGTTGACCGCTTAGGAAGCAAAAGTCTGAGTGGTCATCTTAGACATTCAATTAGGGTTGTTTCAGTCTGTGCAGGGGCCTTTAGGGACTGCAAAGCTGGGCTCTCTAGTCATTTCAAGATCTGGGTGGGTCGGGTGCAGTAGTTTTGACTTAGACCTTAGTTTACTTTATTTTTCATAAGTGCATTATACTGCATATAACAGAAACCTGTCATCGGGTTTTAGCTTAGAGCAGCATAACAGCATAGGAGACCTGCATCCAATTAATTAACCCTTAGTTTACTGGATGCAGCAGGTGTGACAACCAGAATTCTTAGGTTGCTTTCACACTGCGTTATTACCTATGTTCACTGGTCCTATCAGGGCCTCTGTCCGAACCCCCCTGCAAAATGGTTTTCGGATGCATGTGCCGATGGGGGCCATTGACTATAATGAACACAGTCTACTACGTCTGGTTGTCCGCCTGCAGAAAGCATATACACCCGAAAATGTTGCGAGACAGATGGCCCCGTTGACGCATCCATCCAAAACCCATTTAGTGGGGGTTCAGACAGAGGCCCCGAGGCGATCAGTGAACGTATGTAATAAAAAATATAAAAAAATAATAAAAATATAATAATAAAATATCATTCTGTATGTGTAAAAGGCCCTTAGATGTAACATGACACAAGGCTGAGAAACTTAATCCCACCTACACCATGCTCTCTATATACAGTTGAAACCAGAGGTTTACATGCACTATCTAAGACACATCTGCATGTTTTTTCTCACTATCTGAAATGAAATTAGAATAAACCTTTCCCCTTTTAGGTCATTACCAAAATTATTTATATTTGCTAAATGCCAGAATAATGAGAGAGAGAGAGAGAGAGAGAAGGGAGAGTGGAGAGAGAGAGAGAGAGAATATGTTAAGGCATTTTTAATACTTTCTGTAAAGTCAAAAGTTTCCATACATTTCATTAATATTTGGTAGCATTGCCCTTAAACTGTATGACTTGGCTCAAATGTTTTGGATATCTTTCTACAAGCTTATCACAATAGTTGGTAGGAATTTAGGCCCAATCCTCCTGACAGAAGTGGTGTAACTGAGCCATGTTCGCTCCTGCCTTTCCAGCTTTGCCCATAAATTTTCAATAGGATTGAGATCAGGGCTTTCTGATGGTCACTCCAAAACATTGACTTTGTTATCCTTAAGTCACTTTGTAACCAGTTTGTAAGTATGCTTCTGGTCATTGTCCTTTTGGAAGATCCATTTCCGCCTAAGCTTTAAGTTCCTGGCTGATGTCTTGAGATGTTGCTTCAGTATTGCCACATTATCTTCTTTCCTCATGATGCCATCTATTTTATAAAGTGCACAAGTCCTTCCTGCAGCAAAATAACCCCACAACATGATGCTGCCACCCCTGTATTTCACAGCTGGGGTGGTGTGCTTAGGCTTCAAAGCTTCTCCCTTTTTCTACCAAACGTAACCATGGTCATTATGGCCAAACAGTTTAATTTTAGTTCCGGCAGACCACAGGATATGTCTCCAAAAATTAAAGGGAACCTGTCACCAGATTTGGTGACTATAAGCTGTGGCCACCATCAGTGAGTCCTTATATACAACATTCTAGAATACTGTATATGACAGTCCAGGCCGCTGCATAGAACGTAAAAAAACACTTTTATAATACTCACCTTGTAGGGCGGTCCGGCCCAATGGGTGTCGCTACTCTCAGGGTCGGCGCCTGCTCTCTGCTGCGATCTCCATCCTTCTTCTATCTAGCCCAGGCCAGAATTGTGGTCCTGCGCAGGTGCACTTTGATCTGCTTCCAAAGACATGACATCATCATATGAGCTTTCCCATATTGTTTAAAGCCATAGTACTCTTACTTTGCAAAAAGTTGTAAAAATGCCTTAAAACATTCTCTCTCTCATAATTCTGGCATTTGGCAAATATAAATAATTTTGGTAATCCTAGTTGACCTAAAATGGGAAAGGTCTATTCTGATTTCATGTTAGGTAGAAAAACATACATATGTGTCTTTTTAGTGTAGGTAAGCGTCTAGCTTCAGCTATACATTATATATATATATATATATATATATATATATATATATATATATATATATATATATATATATATATATATATATATATAAACAAGTGTACATAGTGAATGCATATCCTTGCCCAGTTTTTCAGGCAGAAATTTAGAGTGTTTTCAAAATGTATCCAAAACTAATTTAGAGTGTTTTCAAAATGTATCCAAAACTTCATAAAGCTAATGCACAAGATTGTTTATTTTACTTGACTGAAATGGGAAACTGCTGTGTTTTTGCAAGAATGGTAAGCCTGTGTGCACACAGTGCGTTTATATAGCATTTGTTATTGTTGTTTTTTTTTAGTTCAGTTTTGTCACAAAACTGCAAGCAAATCCCTATGCCAGCATATTCAATGAGAAATCTGAAGTGTAGTGCACATGTTCAGATTTCCGTGCAGATTTGGTGCAGAAAGTAATCTGCAGCATGTCAAATATTTTAGCATTTTTGCCTGCATTTTTCACCATTTAAAACAATAGAAAAGGCATGCTAAAGAAAGCATAAAAAATTAGGCAAAATGCTCGTTTTTGCTCTGCGGTTTTTCTGCCAAGAGACATAGAAATGGTGCAGAAATTTCTGCAACCAAATACTTAGGCTATGTGCGCACGTGTGCATATTACATGCAGTTACGCTGCGCTTTGTAGCGCAGCGTAACTGCATGCGTCCTGCGTCCCCTGCATAATCTATAGAGATTGTGCAGGGGCCGTGCGCACGTGGCGTCTTAGAGCGCAGCGCTTCGGCTGCTGTCCGAAGCGCGCGTTCTAAGAAGTGACATGTCACTTCTTCCGTGCGCTTTGCCGGCAGCCCCGGCACCAGCACCATGCGCTTCAGAACGGAGCTTTTCAGCTGCGCTCTGAAGCGTACCTTTTAGGCCTTAATGTGCGACGCGTACATACTCTTAGTGTGAATATAGTCAATGGGGTGGAGGAGGCAGTTTTTCTCTCTAGTTAAATTTGCCTTAGAAACATGTCATTATACAGGAAAGAATGTTTCCTAACATTTTGTCCATTAAAATCTATATCGATTTTTGTATGTTTTCTTGCAGTGCTTTAAAGGGGTGTAATACTCTAGCAACACTGTTTTCAGCAAAGAATTAGGAGTCAGAGATGTGTCCAGGCATCTTCCCCATGCTGTTCCCATTCCATTTCAGCAGAGTTTCCATCCATTTCAGTTATTTCCAGGCCCCTGCAGACTTCCTGGGGGATCTGCCGGAAAAATGCTTGAGTTTCCCATTGACTTCCATTATGCTCGTTACTCTAGACGAGCAGCGGAGCATTAGCAATTGATAGGCTCGAATAACGAGCACCTGGGCCTTTTAGTTCTCACCCATGACTAGTTGTAGGTACTCTTTAAGTCGATTATCAACTTTTCAACTCATAATAATGAAAGCACTTTTATTTCAGACAGTAAAAGGTATATAAGGTGGTCTAAAATACATCTACTATTACTACCAGAGCAGTTAATCTTTCCATTAAATATGTTAAAAACACAAATTCTCAAGGGAAGTTGATTATATTAATGATATAATAATACTGTAATGAATATGATTAATTATACCCCAAAATCTTCCATGATTACAGTTCCAAAAGCCTTTAATGACCTCTAATTGATGCCATCTCCTGCCTTAATTGATTCCTTCCTCAACAAGTAACTGAAATTCGCCTAAAGCTACATTTAAACTTGAATTGGCCAATAATTGATTGCCTTCAAGTTACCTAATTAATTGAAGTACTAAATTTAATTATTTAAATTGATTGGCAATTACCTATCCATTAAATGCCAAATCTGTAACCCATAGAAAAGATATATTTCCATGTTTCATTTAATAGTTGACATTATCAGAATTTCAACTTTCTTCCTACATTAAACTAAAGTTAAATTCATACTGTGATGGAAGAAGCACTTAGAAATTACTTAATGTCTTAGTAAAGTCTAAAACCATAAAATGGCTATACAAAAGAAACATCAAAGTGCATGCGTACTATTGTTGTACAAAAATATTTTAGTACGCCAGTGCTCATTGATGCTATGGTTTAAGTTTCACAATATAAATGGCTGATATTAGTTAAGTTATGCTTATCTTTTCCAAACCTGATTTCACTAATATAGCTGCATATGAAGGCACAAGCTTTGAGCTCAGTGAGCATTCCCTGCAAAGTGAGATTTCTTTCCCCATATATTCAGGTACTACTCTAGAATTGCTTTTTTTCACAACTAGTTATATATCAGGAAAGTATGTTATGCGTGTATTGTAAAATACTTACCGGTCTCCTTCAACTGTGATTTCCAGCTCCATTCTGGTCCTTTTCTGGACCATGTGACACTTGTCACTTGCAGCTCACTTCAGTGTTTGCTGTATGGAAGTCCCTTCTGAATGTAAGTCTATGAGATTCAGACTGAGGCTCTCATAGACTTACATTAATAGAGAAATTTACAGTTGGCAGGGACTTCTGGCTAATCAGAACTACAGCCACAAGATGGCAGAGAAGGACCAAAGCAGTATTGGAAACAGTAGAAGATGGCAACCAGTAAGTAGCTTATTTCTCCCATGGAACATACTTTACTAATACCTAAACAGTGGAGAAAGAAACAAAATCCAAGAGTGGCACTTTAAAGGAAATCAGTCATTATAATAATGCTGTCAAAGCCTTGGGAAGCGTATTAGAAAGAGCTTGGCTGTGCAATTGCAGCTAGGTATGTTTTACTCTGAAATGCAGTGATGTCTAACATAGAGCATAGTTTGAAAAGCAAGCTGAAGACTATAGGAAGAAACCTGACTGATCCATTCACTTCTCTGGTCAGCTTTTTTCTCCCCTGCTCCAGTAGATTGCCTATGTATACACGTGGCAGAGGCCTGACAAACACTTGTCAATCAACTAGATGTCACGGAGCACTAGGGGACACAGGGGAATCTATGCTAGCTCTAAGATTGGGACCCCTGCACTCACCCACACCCCGGAGGTACCCTTAATGGTAGGGAGCTCTGGTTCCCCAACCTGGCTCGGTGTCATGTCGGGCCCTGACCTATTATCCCCCGCACCCTCAACTCAGGGTTGGGCAGGACATGAAGTAATACACTTTCAACAAGACAAAGACAAGAGGATGAAACTGAAACTCACTGACATTGCAAATATCCATAGAGGGAAGACAAAAAGATACTGGAGAGTATAAACCAAAGGGAAAGGAAAAGTCACACCAGGGAACTTTAATACAGCGCAGACAAAAAATTACTGGTCACCAAACAGAAGATTGCAACAGACAAGGAGACCAGCTGTGGAAGGTAATTGGCAACCTGGCTCTCAGAAGAGTAGCACACTGCTCCAAAAAGATTAACCCCTGCATGGCTGGGAGCAGTGAAACAACTCAGCCGATGCCCAGCCAAGCTGAGCAATCCAGAGAGTCCAGGTTGCCTGTCGGACTCAGTAATATGAACTGGGTCTGACGCCGTAGAAGTAATCTGCATGTGCGGATCTGGACAGCTCATAACACTGGAGTGATGCTGGACTAGTCAGATCCATCCCTATAGTCTTCAGCCAGCTTCTTAAACTATATTTTTTTACTGAAACACTACTACATTTCAGAGTAAAACATACCTGGCTTCAATCATTTATGCTGCCTGTTATTTGGGCGGCATAAATCTAATGACAGACTATTATTAACATTCTATACCATGTACTATGTATTTGCCCCTTCCTCCTTCGCACTGTAATGTCAAGTTATGGAAGAAAATGCAGCTGTAATGTCCCCTTTATGTGAATAATATTGCCCTCTTCTAACCATAGATATCCTACTTTGTTGAAGAGTTAGGAAGAAGCATGGGACTAGTCAAAGGCAATTAACACGACTGTACAGTTAATGCTTGTTTTACCAAATGTTATTTCCCCCAACCAAACATTCAAATTTATATCAAATGTATTGAAAATTCATGTGTTTTCAATGAGGGTACAGGGTAGAACAACATTATTGGGAGTTGTAAGTCAACATACCCAATTACTTTTAAGCCCAGTTTTATATATATATGAAATGTCTTCTGTACACTTTGACCGCCATAGCAAAATCAGTTTGATCAAGTTTGCTCTTATGTGTATGGACAACTTTTAACTACACACAAGCAGTGTTTCTAATTTTTACCGACTTAGAAATTAATGCAAACATATTTTTATATTTTAAGTTGTTTCATGTTATTTTAGAAATTAAGTAGTGAATATCATGCTGGTTACTCGCATGTGATCTTAGCGCTAGTCTACTCACCACATCATTTCACTCAGCCTAAGGAGCACTCTCTGAAATCACTTTTTTCAGCCCTTCCAGCCTGCTGCATTTCCCAGCTGTCTCCACCTGGCTATAGGGAGGAGATTCTGCAGGAATTTCACCCTGCTGTGTCCTGTAGGGTTTAGTTTCCCTTTCCTATCCCTATTAGGCAGCTCTTCCCTCCACATGGTATGTATGAACACAGATTCCTAGTGGCTTCCAGTCTCTTGAATTCCATCCTGGTTTATGTCCAAATGTTCTCACGAGTTTTTTGACCCATTTGGTATCCTCGTTTCATCTAACCTCTCTGCTCTTGACCTCTGCTCCGTATTTGGACCTTGTGCTGCCTGCCCTGACCTCATACTATGTGCGCTCTGCACCTCGTACTCTACTCTTGTTTTGACCTGCCGGTCAGCTGCTGCAGGTCTGGGAACTGCCCCTTGAGAGGTACCTGACAATTACCTGCCGCCTAGCCTATTCTCAATATCTGAGGCTTTAGTGAATACCAGGTAGTTACTTAGTCAAGCCTCTCTAGGGTAAGCCCAGCCAGTAGAGCAGCGGGTCTACACCCACTCACCATCACAGTGAAAATGTAGTGTATTAAGAAGATGTATAAAATGTTAATTAGAAAAATATAATATTCTCTGATTTTCTCGCTCCTAATACAATGTGGTACTACAGATTACAATATGGGGTGTGGATTTCTTTGTTTTATTAAGCTGGAGTAATCAGTGTTGGATTGGGTGCCTATAGCCCACCCAAAAAATTATTAGAAAACCCATACACTATAAATGTTAATCAATCTACACAAAGAACATGACATCATTAAGGTCTATTAGAATATTTGTGAATAAAAACATATTATTGGTTTTTGACACCTTCAAATATAATACCCGTCTGGACCTTTAGGGCCAATATTGTATCAAACGCTGGGATCAGTAAAGGATACTAGTGGAAAACTATGTATTCTGCACGGTAGTAAAAGCTGCTGATTAGCAAAAAGCAGATCAAATTAGGCATCCATTGTAAAAGGGGTTTTAAAGTAAAATTCACAGACTAAATGTTTGATGTTTGCACTCGGAAAAAAGTTTTTCTTTAAATTCAACGCTTCTATGACATTTGTATGAAAGTAACTCATGTCTGGTAAAAATTGTGCCAATGCTTTTTATCTAAAGTTTAGAGAAAAAGAGAAAGAAAAATATGCAAAAAGTGGGATCACCAAATATATCAGTAAAAATATCTTTATTAATCAAGAACACCAAGTCACAGACATGTATTAAAAACAATTAAAAAAGCAAACATATCACTAGATTGAAAGTTCCCCTGAGGAAGCTACACCTTGTTTGTAGCGATACGCGTGGGGTTGCTACCTCACCCCCTCATTCTTTTTGCCTTAATCCCTTTTTGTGTCCTCTAACAGGTATCTGTGGTTATCTTATACAGCTGTATGGGCTCAGTGCTTCATCTGCGAGCCAGGTAGTTCATGATTCATGTGTATTTGAACTCTCAGTCTGCTCTGCAATCTAGTGATATGTTTGCCACATTTAATCCTGTCTATTTGCTATTCTAACATATTTGTTCTTCTGCTCTTGGACACTTTGTTTATTCATACAGAAAAACTATTTTTGGGCTGTGCCGTTTGATATATGGTATTGTGTTCCTTGTCTGTATGGGGTTCTGGCTTATAAAGGGTGTGAGGTTTTTTGGTGTCATATACCATTGACACCTAATGTGTGTATTTTTGTAAGCTTATGCTTTTTTAATTGCTTTTAATACATGTCTGTGACTTGGTGTTCTTGATTAATAAAGATACTTTTACTGATATATTTGGTGATCCCACTTTTTGCACATTTTTCTTTCTCTTTTCTCCTCTAAACTTCAGTTGTTCAAAATGTGCTAGTGATTTTGATCCCTTTGTGTTATTCATTCTTGGTGCCCTCCCACATTCGTTTTTCAAAAATGCATTTTATCTACAAATGAGCAGATCAATGAATGGAGGATCACGTTTGGGTCAGATTTCTTGAAATTCACGGGGTCACGTGAATCTGTGATTCAATTACTGCACACTAATTGTATCAGGCGAATTCCACAGGCTTCCCCATAATAACCTGTAGCAATCAAACCATAGGGTTTAGCCTAGCCAATCTGTGAGGGTTATCATAGATTGCGTAAAAATAAAGTAGAGCCAAAAAATGCCATTTTATCCGGTATGTTGTAGAGAGAGGAGCTCAAAGCACACAGTATAGGGGTAGAATAGCATGTAATGTTAACGTCGTATTCTAGTTTCAGCTCAAGCAGATTAAAAATGGAAGTGGTAGTCTCAGTTTGTGACTCCTAATCCAAAGATTCAAGTAAAAATAAGTGTTGTAGCTGTGTAGTCAGTGTGACTGTGAAGTGATTGAGCTGAGATTTACTGCTGTATACAAAAGTAATACAAAGTACTACAACTACTAATACTACTTCATTGCTAATCCTAGGTTTCTATTGAGATATAGGAAACGGCTGTAGCTCTACACCATGTTCCAAATTATTATGCAAGTGATATTTTTTTTTCTGATTTTCCTAAATGGTCGGTGCAAATGACAGTCAGTCTATCATCACCCGTTAGAGTATATATCAAATGTTATTGAAGAAACCTCCAATGATAATAGTATAATCTTCAAAATTAAAAAAACTCAAAATGCACTGTTCCATATTATTAGGCACAGAAGAGTTTCTAAACACTGTATATGTTTTAAAGAACTGAAAATGCTCATTTGTGGAATTTGCAGCATTAGGAGGTCACATTCACTGAACTAAAAAGCTATTTAAATCCAAAACATCCTAACAGGCCAAGTTACATGTTAACATAGGAACCCTTCTTTGATATCACCATTACAATTCTTGCATCCATTGAACTTGTGAGTTTTTGGAGAGTTTCTGCTTGAATTTCTTTGCATGATGTCAGAATAGTCTTCCAGAGCTACTGTTTTGATGTGAACTGCCTCCCACCCTCATAGTTCTTTTCCTTGATGATACTCCAAAGGTTCTGTGATGCCCTGGCCGGGCCAAGTAGTCACAAATAGGGCCCTGCATTACACCTGTCCCTCATAGGTAACATACAGCCAAAGACATAGAAACTCTAGTCACCCCCCTCAGGGCTTGATGGACACACCAGGGGGCAGAACCAGGCGGTTGGAAGATGCCCACCGAGGAGTTCAGATAGCCTGAGGCGGGAAAGTAAACAGAACAAGTCTAGAGTTCAAGTTGGAGAGGTGTGTGGGCTGGAGCTGTGTGCAGCTCCAGCAGAGGAGAGAAAACCCAATTTGAGCAGGTGCCAGGGTAGGAGCCCTGGTACCCCAGGCTAGGAGGCAGACGGAGGCCTCTGTCTGCAGGAGCCGGGAAAATGGCTCAGTGGAACCGAGGTGGACCGGGACAGGGTTGTAGCCCGCCGGTACCGACCCGGGGAACTGACTCGGAAACCGGAGCACAAAGGGGGGTACTCAGACCCTGAAGCTAGGTCCAGAAGCTACTGGGGGCTAGCTAATTAACTGATTGTGGCCAGGACTAGAGGTCCTATCCCACCCAAAGTCCCGACTGAAGGAAACAGCCCAACGAGGGGGATAGAAAGCCACCGCCCCGGCTCAGAGATCCCACTGGCCAGCGTCTGTGGGCAAAGGGCTCCTCAGGCAACCACAAGCCGGGAGCGGACTCCTGAGATTGATTTCAGTGATCCAAAGAACCATGAGACACCATACCATCAATGAGTTTCACTGAAAAAAAAATTAATCGCTATGACACTTAAATCCAATTTGCATAATAATTTGGAACATGGTGTATAGTTCTTCAGTGTGACTGACAATGAATTGATCTGAGCTTTATTGCAATAAGAGCACTTTCATAACTGCATTTTTTTAACAATGCAAGCAAGGAGGGTTAGTATATAACCCTCTCATTGCTAATTTTGAAACTCATATCAAAATTTAAATTGAAAGTTAGCCATGCTTCGTTTAAAATGTGAATACTGAAATGTGCAAGCCAAGCTTATTTTATTTTTCTTAACAGCAATCTCAATAATATAGGAACTTAAACATAACTACCTTGTTTCCCCGAAAATAAGACAGTCTTATTTTTTTTGCACTGTAGATAGAGGGATAGATAGATAATGGATAGATGAATAGATGGATGGATGGATGGATAGATAGATATATAGATAGATAGAGGGATAGATAAATAGATGATGGATAGGTTGATAGATATTACAGCTTTTATTTCTGATGTATGTGTCCCTCCCACCCCCCAACAGTATTTGTCATACAGCAATGACCCTGGATCTGAGTTCTCGCAGGGTCACTGCCGGTCGGTAACGTCACTCTATTACTGCTTGTGAGGCCCTAAAGTTTTCGCAAGCGGTAATGTGTTGACATCACTGACCGTGAGAAATTACCTGGATTTACCCCTGCACCTTCGATCACAGAATGAAGCTACATTAAGTACTAGCTCTCAGATGCCGCTGATCAGTATGCATGCGTTGTGGGACCTTGTGCAAATTATGTCGGACCTGGACGGGTATTTGGGGATTTTAATAAAGTAGTGAAAGAAGGGGCTTTTTGTGTTTTATTTCAAATAAAGGATGTTTTGATTGATGTGTGTGTTTATTTACTTTCACTACAGTTTAGTGATGGCGTGTCATAGACGCTGCCATTACTAATCTTGGACTTAGTGGCAGCTATGGGTTGCTGCTATTAACTCCTTATTACCCCAATTGCCACTGCATCACAGCAATCGGGATGAGACGGGTAGAGTGCTAGGACTGTCGCATCTAATGGATGCGGCAATTCCGGGCGGCTGCTGGCGGATATTTTTAGGCTGGGGGGCTCCCCATAATGTGGGGCTCCCCATCCTGAGAATACAAGCCCTCAGCCATGTGGCTTTAGGTTGGCTGGTATCAAAATTGTGAGGGACCGCATGCCATTTTTTTTAAAATTATTTATTTATTTGTTTTACTGCACGATAAAGACCCGTCCACCGGCAGCTGTGATTGGTTGCAGTGAGACAGCTGTCACTCAACGTGAGGGCTCATCTGCCTGCAACCAATCACAGCCACCGGTGAGCAGGGAAGGCGTGAATATGTTATGAGCCTAATGAGCGGCGGCTCTGGAAGATGAAAGAGCTGCCGCGGCAACAGTGTGACAGCCGCCCGGTGATCGGTAAGTATGAAGCGCTTGCTCCTACCCCTTTGCGCCTAATTCTGGTCCCCATAGACTTTCTATGGGGAGCAGTATCTGTCCAAATACCAGCCCTCTGAATGTACGTTGTTGATTTCTATGTGTCTGTGCATTATATATGCATGTGTCTGTGTGTGAGTGTGATATGTGTGTGTTTGCTCTCTGCTCAATTTCCTCTTCCTCTCCTAGTGACATCACTTCCTTGCAAAACACAGGGTAGTTATGATCACTATGTCCCGAAAAACACGAAATACCGCGGGAATAACGCAATGAAACGCACATATTTTGCTACCTGCGTTATTTCCTGCGGTATTTCATGATTACATTAAAGTCAATGCGGTAAATTACCGCAGATACCTGCGTAAAAGTAGTGACATGCACATTAATTCTGCAGCGGAAATTCCGCAGCAAAATCTGTTGGTGAAAAAAACGTAGTGTGCGCGCAGCATTTTTTTCACCATAGGAACATTTTCTACAGCAAAACCGCTTCAAAACCGCGGTAAAAATCGCAATGTGCGCTCAGGGCCTTAATGTCCATAAAAATAGTGATGTGTAATAATGAAGAATGAAACAGGGAAAAAGTAATGCACATGTGTTATTAGACGTTGATCAAGGGAAGTAAGAGCTAAAGGCTTGTTTTAGAGCTTTCTATTACAGTGGTACTTAGCGTAGTGTAATTGATTTATTCTCCTTTTTGCCATTGGGTAAACTAAAACAACAACCTCCTCCAATGTTTTAAACTGCAAAAAGTCTAATGTCTTGAGTTGTTTTTTTGTTTTGTTTCTTTTGTTTTTAAATTTTACAAATATATTTCACAGGTTACACCCGCTTCTTTACGCGAGATGGGGCAATTGAAACCACTTTGCTCCTTATAGTGTTAAGTCACAGAAAACTGGTTTCATAATTTCCAGAATGGCAACTATGTACAAATATGCAATGTGGTCAGTCTTACGTCCATGACAGTTTTTAAAATGGTATTTGCACTATGTAGTTAAATTATTGAAAATTCAATTTTATTATCAGCTGATACAAGTAACAATTGTGTGGGGAAAAAGGGTTCAAATTTTCCTAATGATGAAACAGTGAATATTGTTTGTAGGACTATTAGTCCATTATATGTACGGCCTTCATCAAATCACAGAAATAATATCTGCTATTTTGAGGAATTTTTGTGGCACTTTTTACATTGAGATACTGCCCATGGACTACTTTTTTGCCTTGTTCCTTGAGTTAAAATTACTTTAAGACATTTTCCGAAGTAATCTCAAGACATATCCAACTTCATAATAAACGATGATTGAATGAAGTAATGAGGAGCAAACAGGAAGCCCCAGGAAAGCAATTTCCAATTTTGCAGCCAGCAGGCATTTTACTTTACTTTAGCTTCTGTTAATTTTGCTGAAGGGGACTTGGAATCAAAATAGCTGGTATGCACTGAGAGCTAGACTGTTGTTTAATCCTTTCATACTTATTTACTAATGAATGTCTCCTCTCCAGATCTACTTAATCTTCTCCCTTAGTTGTTAGAAATAGATTGAGTGGATACAAATTATTACTGTTCAGAAATAAATTATATGCTCTGTGAAAGTGAAGTATTCAGCAAAGGTTTTGGAAAAGCACACAGTTTTATTATGATAGTGATTCAGGGACCTGAGAAAATAAGTCTGAGGTCAGTTTCAGATGAACATAATATTAGTTGATTTCTGTGCCAAAATTTTTGATACAAGTACTGATGAGCAAACATCAGGATGCTCGGGCACTCTCGTTAATCGATCGAGTATCGTGGGTGCTCGAGTACCATGCCCGAGTCCCAGTTCCGCATGTTTCAGAGCTGTTAGATAGCTAACAAATATGCAGGGATTGTCTGCCATACACGGTAATTGGCTGGTTGCATTGTATCATATACTGTATGACCCATGGCGGCTTGATGCTCTGCATATTGCAATCTGATAGCAGTTCAGAAAGAGTTAAGGCTGCTTTACATGCAGCAACATCGCTAGCGATGTCGCTAGCAAAAGCACCCACCCCCGTCGTTTGTGCATCATGGGCAAATTGCTGCCCGTGGTGAACAATATCGCCGGTATGCGTCACACATACTTACCTTCCTAGCAACGTCGTTGTGGGCGGCGAACAACCTCTTTTTTAAGGGGGAGGTTCATGTGCCATCACAGCGACTTCACACCAATAGAAGCGGAGGGAAGGAGACCAGCCGCATTAACAACATGCCCACCTCGTTGCTGGAGGACGCAGGAACGCTGTTGTTTGTCGTTCCCGGAGTGTCACACGTAGCGATATGTGCTTCCTCAGGAACGACGAACAACCTGCGTCCAGCACCAGCAACGATATTTGGGAAAGGAACGACGTGTCAACGATCAACGATTAGGTGAGTATTTTTGATCGTTAGCGGTCGCTCGTAGGTGTCTCACGCAATGACGTCGCTAACGAGGCCGGTTGTGCGTCACGAATTCCGTGACCCCAGCGATATCTCCTTAGCGATGTCTCTGTGTGTAAAGGGGCCTTTAGTCAAGGAGGGAGGGCTTAGATTAGGGTTTGTACTATTGTACTCTTTTAGTGCCTTTCATGTGGCAGTAAAGGGTGTTTTTAGCCACGTTTAACCTAATAAATAAATCATTTAAAATAATGACTTGGGGGCCCCCCTATTTTTGATAACCAGCCAAGGTAAAGCAGACAGTTGCGGGCTGGTATTATCAGGCTGGGAAGGTCCATGGTTATTGGGCCCTTCCTAGCCTAGAAATAGCAGCCTGCAGCCACCCCAGAATTGGCGCATCACATTAGATGCACAAATATTGGTGCTTTGCCTGGCTCTTCCCAATTGCCCTGGTGCAGTGGCCATTGGGGTCATAATTTTTGGGTTTGATGTCAGTTGTGTAATGTCAGCTGGCATCAAGCCCAGAGGTTAGTAATGAAGAGGTGTATGTGAGACACCCCATTACTAACCCAGTAGGAAAAAAGAAAATAACACACAGGAAAAAATAGTTTATTTGAATAAAGTCTCCCCCCTACTATCCCTCGTTCACTAATTGGTTATCAAAAATGTTCCCACAAAGCTCCTCTGTTGTAATCCACAATCCACCAATGCAGCTCCAGCAACTACAATTAGCTATTCACAAGCAATGGGTAGTGACTATACAACTCTCATCAGAGCTGCCAGCTCAATGCTGCGCTCAGCAAGACGCAGCGATGTTAATGAGAGTTGTCGTCATCACCCGACGCCTGTGAATAGCTGTACTTTACTGCTATTTACAGTCACTGGAGCTGCATTCGTAGATAATGGACTACGACTGAAATTCATGGGAACATTTTTGATAATAAATTTGTGAATGAGGGAGAGTGTCTGGGAGTTTTTATTCAAATAAACTATTTTTGTGTGTGTCTTTCTTTTTCTGAGATTATTAACACACAATAGATTATACACATAATGAAGTCCTACCAGGCCTCAGAGCTAGGTGACACCAGCTGCCACACTGCTTGGGCTCTGCTACATTGCAAGCAGCAGCACTCATTAAATACTTGGCATCCAGTACAATATTATAACATCAGATTAAAACAATATAGTCGATGTTCTCAGTGGTGAGTCTCCATACACCAACCACCTTCTTACATGAGTATACATTCCCTCAGAGTGCTGATCTGGTCCCACAAATAACGAAGCCCAAGAAGGAATTCTTCTGATGTGACTAGCCCAATAATACTTCGTAATATCTAGAACTGAAAAGCCACCCTGCAGGTTATGAGTGGTAAGGATCTGCTTAGAAATTCTATGACACCCATCATTCCAGATGTATCACATTATATCAGTCTGGAGAGATTTAAGTTCACTCAAGAGGACTTTTACAGGAAGGGTCTCAAAGCAATACATTAGTCGAACGAGGAGGGGCATTTTTACTGCTGCTATGCATCCCATTAGAAAGATTCAGAGTAATTTCCATTTAGCCAGTAAATTATTCAGCTCCCTAAAAATGAAGGGTAAGTTGCCGGAGGACAAGTTTATGTAGGAAGAAGTAAGGTTTACCACTAGGTATTTGATCACTTCTTTCTTCCAATTAAATTTTTACTTTTTTTATGATAGTCCAGTTCATTAGGGGGAATATTCAATGGGAGTGCCTCAGTTTTTGAGGCATTGATCTTGCACCCTAAAAACTCCCCAGAGCTGGTTTGAGAGTAAGCAGGCTAATATGAAGTTTGTCTGCAAAAAGAGAAATTTAAACATTTTATTTTCTATTTCCACCCCTGAAATAATAGATTTGGACAGATAATTGCTCAATATACATAGCAAATAATAGTGGAGACAAAGGGGCAGCCCTGTCTAGTTACATTTGATATTTAAAAGCTACAAAAGATGTGATAGGTAGTTTACTAGAGGCTGAAAGGGAGTTATAAGAGCCTTCAAGGCCACAAGGACGGGACCCAAAATTCCAAATGTCTTGACTGTCTCAAACATAAAAGACTAGTTGAGACAATCAAAGGCCTTCTCCATGTTCAGACTTAAGAGAAGGGCCTGGATTTTATTTTTATTCACTGATTCTATCAGATGTACTGTCCTAATGGTGTTGTCCCCACCCTGACGAAAGAGGACAAAGCCCACCTGATCCTTATGAATTAGTTGGGGTAACCAGAGATTAAGTCTATTGGTCAGGAGGAGAGTAAATATTTTCAAGTCCACATTAAGGAGAGCATTTGGTCTACAATTAGTGGAGTCAAGGAAATCCCTCCCTGGTTTAGGGATAAGGGTTAAGGCCCAGTCACACACAACGACTTACCAGCGATCCCGAAAACGATACGACCTGATAGGGATCGCAGGTAAGTAGCTGGGAGGTTGCAGGTGAGATGTCACACAGTCAGATCTTACCAGTGATGCAGGAACAATACAGGTCGCAGTAGCGACCTGTATAACGATCTCCGCAGTCAATGTGACCATGTCAGACAGTGTCAAACACAGCGATGTGTGCTGCCCAGCAGGACATCGCCTTTGAAGAAAGTGGCCTGGACCATTCTGCAATGACTAGAGATCTCACAGCAGGGGCCTGATCGCTGGTAGGTGTCACACATAACAAGATCGCTAACGGGATCGCTAATGCGTCACGGAAACCGTGACTCAGCTGCGATCTCGCTAGCGATCTCGTTATGTGTGACGTTACTTTAAGATAGGAGTGCAACAGAGTATCAGATATAGGAGAGTCCCTCAAAACAAATTTAAATAGGATGGTCAGGTAAGTAGTTATATCGTCTCCATTCCCAGAGATTTACCAAGAGGGAGGTCCTTTATTATATCAAAAATCTGCTCATTGGAGATAGTTATTTTAATCAAGATAACTGCCTCAGAAGGAAGAACTGGAAATCTAAGACCAGACAGATAGAAGCTCTGACAACTTAAATTCATCAGCAGGGAATCCTGAAGATTGTACAGTTTTTTTATAGAAGTTAAAAAAATATTCAAAATGGTAGAAGGATTATATTGAACTGTACCCTCTCAGTCCTTAAGGGCCTGAGGTGCCAAAATAACCAAGCGAAAAATTGACTAAATTGATGCGCAAGTAGTGAATGAGATTTATTGCTCATTTTCTAATATTTTTGTTCAATGTAGAGAAGCAGTTTTTCCACCTTAAGCATAGACAAGTCTTTCAAATTTTCTCTAGTTGCAATCACCCTCATCAGATTATCCACAGATGGAGAGATAGTTTTAGCTCTCTAAGCTGAGAGGAGGGTTTAGAATGTAAAGAATTAGCATTTCTTTTTAACCTAACCCCCTTCGCAATACAGTAGCCCCACATCACCATTTTGTGAGGTTTCCAAAAGAAAAGCTGGAGAGAACACAAAGTCAGTGTTGAACTGAAAAAAATCCTTAAGATGCTTAGGCAATGTTTTTCTTTAATCCAGATCCATAAGTAGGAATTCATTTAAACGCTAGAGGCAAGTCATTGATGGGGGTGATTGGATTTTAGATTTAACAAGATTGGGGCATGATCTGTTCAGGTAATAAAACCCGTCTCAGCTCCGTTAGGCATTCTAAGAACTGAGATATTAGCAAAAATTGTCCATGCTCGTGTGCATGCAATGGGGGGAGGAATAAAAATATGCTTTTTCTTTGTGATGGCCTGTTCTCCAGTGGTCAAAGGGAGGGCCAGATCTTGCTAATTTCCTAAGCTCGGCCCGACATTTCTGTCAGGTTTTCAGAGGAATGAGAACCTCCCACAAAGCCTTTCTGAGATTTCTGAAAAAGGGATATTAAAGTCAAAGGTCGGTGTGGAGTATTTTCTTTAGGTCAGAAAATACTTTACGTAGAAAATGTATTTGGCCCAAGTTTGAAGCATAAATGTTACATAGAATAATTAGTTTGCTCTGCAGATGACCCTCTAGTATGACGTATCTTCTTTCAGGGTCTAGATAAAATGTAGTCATCTGTATTAGAAAATTTATTGAGGTCAAAATCACCATCTCACCTCTTTGTTGTTAATAAAAGCAGAATACATTGTAGGGAAGTGGCTAGCTGCAAACTGGAATGTACCCATCTTATCAACGTGGGTTTCCTATAAAATGGCAATGTCAGGTGTCTGGTCCCTCAAAGTAATTCTTCTCTTCCTGGGGGAATTAAGACCTCTTAAATTAGTAGATATTAGACATACCATGATGATGACCTAATGAGAAATAAGCACTAAAGGTTTTTTTTATATATGCTCAAACATTTGAAACTGCTCACATATGCATCCCTTCAACTTCCCCGTGAAGAATACCGAACTTCTGTGTGATCTAGTAGTGCACCTGTCTCCATAAAGAAGCTTTGCTTTGGGGAAACAAGTAAGAGAAGAGACAACAAAACAAAAGAAAGACAAAGACAACAATGATCATGCAGTGGAAAAACTGTTTAACAGTGTTCCTAGTACAATTCCTGACATGGAGTTATTACTGCAGCACCAAGTGAGCCCACCTGACATTAGCAAATAGTTTACTACCATAGTAGCATAGATACAGGAAAATGGAAAACAGAAAAATTAAACTCCAAAGGTATCCTGTAAGATGGAGGAGCCGAGGATAAAAAAACCCAAGTGGGAGGAACCACAATAAAAAACAGTATACTGGATTGAGACATAATGAGTCGCGGAGGTTTGTAGCCTCAGTAGAAGAATGGACACGACCGGGTGGCTTGGCAGAGAAGGTCAAGCAGTCTTTAGAGTCAAATACAGAAGCAGAGGCCTATATTCCAACCTGACCTGTATCTCACAGATGAGCTGAACAACCTAAGGTCCTCCTGGCCCAGCATCCAGTGGTTCCCCCATTGGCCCTACCAAAATCCCCAACTCCTGCCTATACCCCACCTCCATCGAGGCCCTCTATCCCAAAGGAAGTCCTCATTTCTGAAAGGAAGCCCATAGCTGTGGAGGCTGAATTGATCGTATGCATCATGTCACGCTAGGTATGGGGAAGTACCATGTGAACAATGAAAGAGGAGCGAAACCCTGTGTCTAGGGAACGGGGAGATTGTGACCCATGATCAAACCTTCCTCTGGCCATGGCTCCTCTGTCGATCCTAGATAGGTTTCGCACCTATGTGCCAAACAGGAAACTTGACCCTGACTGACCCTAGAACTGGACCTTAGGTAGGGAACAGATGGGATGAGCGCTTAGTCAACTCCACTAAGCTCTAAAGAAGACACAGGGAACATGCACAGGGAAAGCACATGAACGACTTATCTCCAGGATGACTCAGGGAGAGGTACAGGAACCAACAACAATGTTTCTTCAGATGGATACAAGCTGATGGCTTGCACCCAAGGCCTGTACAGGTTTTTAACTCAATCACCAGCCAATACCAAGAGAGAATGAGAGTATTTAAGGACATCAAGGGAAGTGCTGGTGATTAACAGCTGCAAGGTGATGAAATATGCAGGATCCTAAAGGGAAAGGGATTAACCCCAAGCAGAGAAGAAGAGTTTGTCAGGGAGCAATTTGTGTAGCCAAATACTGTGACCTTCTACAGCTGAACACCACAGGACTGTCTGTCAAGCAATGCACACCCGTGATGCATCATCAGTAATAAGAAGGAGATGTAGGGATGGGTGTTAACGCAACTGGCCCAACCAGGAGAGGAAAAGTTCAAGTGGCATATGACTTGGGGCATTGTGATTTTAACCCCAAGTGGGGCTTTAGCTTCTTGATGTAGGAGAAGACCAGCCACAAGATTTACGCTGGTTCCCGCCATCACGAACCTAGCTTAAGAGAAGGAGCAGAGTGTGTAGTTCATCAAAGAAGATGGATCACAGGGCTGGTATGCGATGACTCCTACTGGTGCAGATATAAGGGGGTGCTTATAGAATAACAATGCAAAAAGTGTTGGTGTCTATATTGTGTTTATGCTTGATTTGCAAATGAGGCCATCTGGTGGCTGGTTTTAGGTACTGCTCTTTAGAAAGGTATTGGAGGTTGCTCTGCGACAGGAACAGTGAGACAGCGAACAGTTAAGAGGACTGTGAAGAGCCAGCACGGGGACAGCCGGGTTTGACACAAAGTTCGAGAGAGTAAAGATAAGTGAGTGAAAAACCAGGAGCAAGCCAGCTAAATACCACAGGTCCAGGGAGTGGATGGCTGTGGCAAGACCAAACAATAGTAAAGACTAAAGACTTTAATTCAGGACGGGGCAACAGAGTACTATCCCAGCATAGTGAGTACCAGACCCTAACTCTGGCAACTCGGATCGTCACTGTTTCAGAAGTACTAGTCCTATAATGTAAGTCAGACATAGACTTGTGATAAACAGGTCGCCATGGAGAAAAAAGTAGATGAGCTTTGTCCATCAGAGGTCATTATTAACCGTTAGCCATAGCGAAATCCCAACTAGTGTGTGAATGTAGTCAGCCAAGCAGTTTCCCACTAGACATCCAGGAGTGCAAAGCTTTACTTGAGTCATTATGTGACCCCCTAAGAAAACTGGACTTGGTAATACAGGATAGGAAGGGGACCATCATGGTGTGTGCTGTAACGCTGAACTGGGTTTCACAGTTAGATCAGACAGCCAGTAAGTAGGAAGTTTAACTGTGTATGATAATGCTGATTTCCTTGTGATGTTGCTCTCCTTGTGAGTGTGAGTCGTCATCTGGTCTTGGCGAATATTGGAAACAGTATGCGGACTACATAGGTTGCCAGTCCGCATGGCAAAAGTTTACACACCCAGCCCGGATGAGGTATTTATTTCATGTAGCATGCTGGGGCAGCTGGAGTCCATCCCTTGCTCACCACTACTGCCTGATACCACACTACATGAGTAGTCTGAGATCTAACTCTATAGGTACAGATAGTGAGACCATGATCTTTATGATCTGTGGAGTAGCAGAGAGGCCAGAGAGGTAGCACTATGGTGAACATACAGAGCTTCTTACTTTTTAACCTTTTGATGGCTGTATAGAATTCCGAAAAATAAAGTGAATTATAAAAAAAATCTTGTTTTTTGTCAAATTTGAGTAGAATTCAATTCTACTCAAATTTATTCGCTCATCTTTATTAAATAAACAGGATTTCATGACAAGTTTGTTTAATTACCGTATTTTTCGGCAACAACAAAGGAGCAGGTCACAGGAGACAGGAGTAGGGTCGCAGGAGGCAGGAGACGGCGCTTGGGCTAACAGTGTGCCTGCTAATAAATAAAATGAATATTCACTGCTCCCCGTGCCCATTATCTCGCCCACTTCTTGGCACTATAGCCAACACCAAGAGGTGGGTGGGATTATGGGTGGGGCGGCAGTGAATATTCATTCTTTTTAATAGTGGGCACACATGTTCACCAAGCTTCCAACTTCTTAGGCTTTGCTAGGTGATTACATGTATCCACTATTAAAGAGAAGGAATATTCACTGCTCCTCACAGTGACTATTTCAGCAGCTGATGTCGGCATGTAACTAGTGGCACATGGCAGTGATGTCATGCGCTGTCTGGCTTACTCGCTGAAGTCAATTGAGAAGAGGACACTGGAGCGGAGAAATGTTGAGTATAATAATTTTTTTATGTGTGCGGCATGATGGAACGCATACATGCCAGGTTGAGCCTATGATTGGGGACATAGATACCAAGATGAGGGACATATATACCAGTATGCGGATCATATATACCAGGATGAGGGAAATATTTACCAGAATGGGCCCAGGATGGGAAACATATGTTCCAGGATGAGGATCATATATATCAGGAGGAGGGCCAAATATATGAGGATGGGGTCATATATTCCAGATGGGGATCATATAGACCTGGATGGGCCCAGGATGACAGCCATGCATACCAGGATGGGGACATGTGTATTAGGATTGGGATTAAATATACTAGGATGGGGACCATATACAGTATACTAGGATGGGACAAGGATGGGGAATGATGATGGAGGATACATGCACCAGAATGAGGGACAAATATAACTCGAGGGGTCCCAGGATGGGGGACATTAGTACAGAATGAGTAACATAACCCCCCCCTCAAAAGTGTGTCATGACCAAAAAATGTTTCCTCCTATTTTCCTTGGTGCATTTTATAGTCCAGCGCGTCATCTATAGAGATGAGCGATCCTCTGAAGGCTCGAGTTCGGTTTGGTTTGTCGAACGGAGGCCCCGTTCAACGAACGTTCGACGAACTGTTCGACGAACCTCTCGACCCCTATTGAAAACAATGGGAGGCAAACACAAACGCATAAAAACACATTATACATGTACACATACAGTTAATAAACATTGCTATAACACTTACAGGTCCCTGCAACGCGTCCTGAACTCTGTCTCCTGCCGCTTTTCCTTCCGATAATCGCTGCGTCGTTCTGGTAACCAGCACTGATAATATGACCTATCGTGATGTCAAAATAGCATGTGACCAGTCACATGTTTATTATCTCATTGGCTACAGACTGGTCACATGGCTAGACGTCATTGCTAGGTCCTGTCAGTGCATCTCTCTGGTACGCGGCGATTGTTCCAGCATGTCCGTGTACCGGCGAAATGCTGTGGCACATGGTTGACTCCCCGTTCCTGCATGTGTGCGCTCTTTACAGTCAGTCCACATGTAGGGACTAGCTGTCACAGCTGGTAAATAGCGGCACTGGGAATCACGTGATCGGAGCACCGTTGCTATGGTAACCCGTCTGTCAGCAGGGACATTACCGCTTACAGCACGCAGCTGCTGCTCACTCACTGAGTGAATAGACTGCACCGGGAGCAGCAGCGTCTTCCTCCCATCCCATGCAGTGCTGTCTGATGTAGCAGAGCTGCATGGGTTGAAGGAGAAAGAAGACAGAAGAGCAGGATTGTGGAAAGCTGACAGGGAGTAATAAACATGGAGTCTCTAAGTGTGTCCGTGTATTTATTTCTATTAAAGTATTTTTTCTCTCTGTGGTGTCTTTTTTTTAACCCTTTATTGGAGATTCTTAATGGCCGGGTCAAACTTGCCTGACATTAAGAATCTCTGGCTTAATACTAGCTAGTAAAACAAAGCTAGTATTAACTCATTATTACCCAGCAAGCCACCCGGCTTCAGGGCTGCTGGAAGATTTGGATACAGCTCCAGATGATGGCGCTTCTATGAAAGCGCCATTTTCTGGGGCGGCTGCGGACTGCAATTCGCAGCAGAGGCGCCCAGAAAGCTCGGGCCAACCTGTGCTGCGGATTCCAATCCACAGCTGCCTAGTTGTACCTGGCTGGACACAAAAATGGGGCGAAGCCTATGTCGGGTTTTTTTTAATTATTTCATGAAATTCATGAAATAATTAAAAAAAGGGCTTCCCTATTTTTTTGGTTCCCAGCTGGGTACAAATAGGCAGCTGGGGGTTGGGGGCAGCCGTACCTGCCTGCTGTACCTGGCTAGCATACAAAAATATGGCAAAGCCCACGTAATTATTTTGGGGGGCAAAAAATTCCTGCATACAGTAGTGGATGGAGTAAGCTGAGCCTTGTAGTTCTGCAGCTGCTGTCTGCTCTCCTGCATACACAAGTGAATGGAGCATGCTGAGCCTTGTAGTTCTGCAGCTGCTGTCTGCTCTCCTGCATACACTAGTGAATGGGGCATGCTGAGCCTTGTAGTTCTTCAGCTGCTGTCTGCTCTTCTCCATACAGACAGACAGCAGACAGCAGCTGCAGAACTACAAGGCTCAGCATACTCCATCCAGAACTGTATGTAGGAGTTTTTTACCCCCCCAAAAAAATTGCGTGGTCTTCGCCATGTTTTTGTATGCTAGCCAGGTATAGCAGGAAGCTACAGGCTGCCACCAACCCCCAGATGCCTATTTGTACCCGGCTGGGAACCAAAAATATAGGGAAGCCCTTTTTTTTTAATTATTTCATGAATTTAATGAAATAATTAAAAAAAAAAAAATGACGTGGGCTTCGCCTAATTTTTGTGTCCAGCCAGGTACAACTAAGCAGCTGGGGATTGGAATCCACAGCTCAGGGTGCCCATGCTTTCTGGGCACCCTGCTGCGAATTGCAGTCCGCAGCCGCCCCAGAAAATGGCGCTTTCATAGAAGCGCCATCTTCTGGCACTGTATCCAACTCTTCCAGCTGCCCTGGTGATGGGTGGCTCACTGGGTAATAATGGGGTTAGGGCTAGCTGTATATTATCAACTGGCCCTAAGCCCAAAATTCATGGTGTCACACCAATATTAGACATGGCCACCATGAATTTCTAGTACAGATAAAAAAAAACACAACACACAGAAAAATATTTTTATTAGAAATAAAACACAACAAAATTAGTGACTCCATCTTTATTAAAATAAAGAACCCCCCCACAGTAATCCTGGGTCAAGGGTCCCGCACCATCCAATCCGGATTCAATATCATCTGATCGGTTTGCTGGAAGGCAAAGCGATCAGATGATGTGTCAGGTTCAAGGGCCAGAATCACATGACACAGCAGCTGATTGTATAAACGGCTTTTATACAATCAACAGATGCATCCGTGCAAAAAAAACCCAAAAAACTACACACTTCTGTGCAGACTCCTGTCCGACAGCATCAGCTGATAGTTTAGCCGGCCGGGCGGTAAAAAACCGGCCTCACCGCTTGACTTATAGTGTCAGCTGATTCCGTCAGGTGACCGCATCAGCTGATCATCACCAGGTCTGAGAGAGAGAGAAAGAAGAGAGAGAGAAGATAGAGAAAAGAGAGAGAGAAAAGAGAGAGGGGGAGAGAAAGGAGAGAGAAGAGAGAGAAGAGAGAGAAGAGTGAGAGAAGAGAGAGAGAAGAGAGAGAGGAGAGAGAGAGAAGAGAGAGGAGAGACAGAGAAAGAGAGGGAGAAGAGAAGAGAGAGAAAGAGAGAGAGAAGAGAGAGAAAGAGAGAAAAAGAGAAAGAGGGAGAGAGGGAGAGAGAGAGGAGAGAGAGAGAGAAAGAGAGAGAGGAGAGAGAGAGAAAGAGAGAGAGGAGAGAGAGAGAGAAAGAAAGAGAGACAGAGGGAGAGAAACACAGAAGAGAGAAAAAGAGAGAGAAAGAACAAGAGAGAGAAAAGATAAGAGAGAGAGGAGAGAGCAATGCAGCCTCATTCCGTGAACTGCTCCGATTTTAGAGGTGTGTCCCACGGCTCACAGCTGATGTCCGGCTCGTCGCCTCAGTGCATAATTAAATTAAATTATAATTATAAATAAATAATAATTATAATTTAAAATTAAATTTTTTACCAGGATGCGAACTCGTGAAGTACTGCTTCTTAGGCGAGAGCTCTATCCATTGAGCCACTGGCTCTATTGAGAAAAATAGGCAGATTTGGTTATCTTGACTTCTGTATTGCAGACTGAAGTCCCGGCGAAAGCACGGCTTACTTCAGGTGCTGCTGGAGAGAACACAGATTGTTCCCTGTCATCTTCATGTAGCAGAGCTGACAGTGTCGTGTGGATTAATTTGGACCTGGATTGTTGTTTTGGGATTAATAAAAAGATAAATGAGGAGTTTTTTGTCTTTTATTCCAAATAAAAGATTTTTTGCTGTGTGTTTCTTTACTTTCACTTTCAGGTTGATCATGGAAGGTGTCTTGGGGAGACACTTGTCATTATTAACCTCTTATTACACCGATTGCCACCGCACCAGGGCAATTCGGGATGAGCTGGGTAGAGTCCCGGGACTGTCGCATCTAATGGATATGGCAATTCTGGGTGGCTGCTAGCTGATATTGTTAGGGTGGTGGGCTCCCCATAATGTGGCTCTCCCAAACCTGACAATACCAGCCTCCAGCCGTGTGGCTTTATCCTGGCTGGTATCAAATATGGGGGGAACCACATTTTTTTTTTACTGCACGATATATACCCACTCACCAGCGGCTGTGATTGGTTGCAGTGAGACAGCTGTCACTCATCGTGGGGGCGTGTCTGACTGCAACCAATCATGGGCACCGGTGGGCGGGAAAAGCACGGAATAACTAATTGAATAATGAAGCGGCAGCCATGTTCAAAAGAGGAAATGCCGCTGGACATTTGTGGCAGTCGTGCAGCGAGACGCCCATGATCGGGGAGTAGGAAAGAGAGAGGTATTGTGCTGTGGACGCAGGACGTACTCAAACTGTCGAACTTTTAGCAAAAGGCTCGAGCTCGTCGAACGACTTGAACACCCCCCAAAATCACTCGAACATGAAATTGGCGAACCTCTAACATCGCTCATCTCTATTCATCTAGTCCAAAAGCTATGGTAGTAATGCTGAAAAAAGGGAGGAAGCTCCAGTTATTCCAATTTATGTCCAGGACTCAAAAGAAACATTGAAATGGTGCCAAATCAACTCCAGGACACTTGAAGCAGAAATTAACCAACCAGCTGTTAAACAATAAGATGATATTAATCAATTTTATGGAAGAGCTGAAGCATTTTATATCATATCTATAAATTATTATCTGCATTATATATTGTGTGAGACTAGATTCACAAATACTGAAGTGTTTTATGTTTTCTTTGTGTTTAATTTGTTGCCACTATGCACAGTATGTTGTGGGTTTTTTTTGCTTTTTTGAAAAGTCAAAACCCTTCATTCAGTTATTTTGAAGTATAGAATAAAATATAGAAAACATACAGAGTATTTTGATCTGTTTGGCATTTTTGTGCTGAATTTAGTGTCAATAATGTATTTTTTTGCATAGTGTATTTTCTGTAATTTTTTCCCATTGTCTTCTCAATGGGAGATCAAACACATTAAGAAAAGATTAAGAACAGTACTGAAAATGCTTGTAAGAATAATGACCATTGTAAGAAAAAAAAAAAAAGAAAAGAAATGGGGGTGTGTTTATAGTAAAAAAAAATACTGTGTGTTAAATATTTTGTACAGTTTTTTATTTAATGTTTTGTACAGTTTTTTTTATTTAATATTTTGTGCAGTTTTTGAAGTCAAACAAAAAATTGTTAAAAGCATTAAAAATAAAAAACAATATACTGAGGTTGATAAGTTCCTTAGGTTAAGCTCCCACAATGAGTTTCTGGTAAGCTTATGACGCTGCATATTTTTGCTGCACAAAAACATAAAATATTTTGCTATGCTCACATATTCAGTATCGTGTCAATATTTAACTAGTATTTGTAAGCCAAAACCAGGAATGGGTGCAATATGCATTATTAGTGCACAGTTTTTATTATACTTTTACTCTGATAGTTCTGCTCCTGGTTTTGGCATACGCTAGGTTCGCACACTGCGTCTTTTTGATGCTGCGTTTTTGTGCGTTTTTGGCCGCTAAAAACGCACAAAAACGCACCTGTGTCGAAAAAACGCATCAAAAAACGCATGCGTTATTGCCGCGATTTGGTGCGTTTTTGGCTGCGTTTTGCTGCGTTTTTGATCTCTGCGTTTTGCAGCGTTTTTCAAATGCATTGCATGGGCGGAAAACGCAGAAAAACGCAGGAAAGAACTGACATGTCCATTTTTCTTTTTAACTCAAAAACGCAGGTAAAAAAAACAGATTGTGTGCGGACAGCAAAAATGAAAACTCATAGACTTTGCAGGGGAAGCAAAGTCCTGCAGTTTTGAGGCCAAAAACGCACCCGAAAAACGCGCAAAAACGCTGCGAAAAACGCACTGTGCGCACATAGCCATATACTGCTGTTTAAGACTGACCAAATACTGAACATGTGCACATGGCCTTGAAGCTCCAGCAAAGAAGACGGGATTGATAGAAATCTTATGCCCACTGTACTTTTTCTTTAGGCAGAGTAAGTTTATGCTGACCTGTCTTGCATATTTGAAATCCGCAACACGGTATTTTCTCTTGTGAGTTCGCTGAATTTTATGTGTGGATTTTCCCCATAGAATTACAGTAAATGTGGAACATTTGCAGGTGAAAAATACATATTGATTTTTAGTGTGCATCTGTTGCGTAAATGCACTAAAAATTCATGTAATGTGCCCAATCAATAACATGTAATCAATAACATTTTGTCAAAGCTTAATACCAGGACCAAGGTTGAGCAAGAGTTCAGTATCCATACCGGATACAGGTGCTGAACCCCGGAAACAGATTTTTGACTGTACATCCGGTTCCTGTTTGTCACCTGAATAAAGCTTTTTGAAAGGTTGCAGAGCAGCCAATCATCAAGCTTTTAGGCTTTGGGCACTTCCGGAGCCATTGCAGCCATGCCAAGATTGGCTGGCATACCCCTGACTTGGCCTGTATAAAGGCCATATCACAGGTCACACTGACATTTTTGCCTTCACTAGAATTGGGAGAGTATGCTGTTGGAGTGAGGGACAGTGATAGCAACAGTTAGGAAAAAAACAAATACATTGTAGGGATAGGACGCTGCAGGAGTGAGAGACAGTGATAGGTGCATGTAGTTCTGTTACGGGGGGCTGTCTGAAAATAAAACCTAAAGGAATGTCAGACAGTCAGGGTCCACCGTGCAAAGACTCTGCTGCAGACTATGGCAGAGGATAAGGGGTATATAAGTGTGCCACTGTAAAAAATAATAGCAAAAGTGCAGAGTGCAATACCTCTGTTAAACTCACAGAGGAATATAATTAGAAAATAAAGCAATTCCTCCCTTACTTGGAGGGTGTGTGGAATGGTCTCTGTTAAAGATCACAGAGACAAAAGCAGTGAGTGTGAAATGGCACCTACCTAGGTCCGTTCCTCTAGTGGTGCCAGGAGACGGACAGCAGCGTAAGCAGCACAAAGCTCCTACCGAAGTTCGCTCCACTAGTGTGCGAGGACACGAACCACTAGATATGGCACCTGCCTAGGTCCACTCTTCTAGTGGTGCAAAAGAGACGGACAGCAGCGTAAGCTGCACAAAGCTCCTACCTGCGTTCGCTCCACTAGTGTGCGAGGACACGAACCACTAGATATGGCACCTGCCTAGGTCCGCTCTTCTAGTGGTGCAAAAGAGACGGACAGCAGCATAAGCCGCACAAAGCTCCTACCTCTGTTTGCTCCCCTAGTCTGCGAGGATACGAACAACTGCCAGACGCAGTATAAGGAACGTTACCCTAGCGGCAACGTCCACCTACGAGTAGAATCACAAGGCCCAGCCGGACCATGTGCCTCAGGCACCTGCCTATGTCTGCTCCACTAAGAGGTAAGGATACGGACTGCAGCCGAAGCTGTAAGGTATAAGAACACTACCCTGCCGGTAGCGCTTACCTAACATAGACAGAGAGATGCCCAGAGGGACGTGCACAGGGCGTCTACCCTGATGCATGAACCAAGAGGACTAAGCGCCGGGCGGCGTGCATCAGGGTCTTATATAGACTCTGTGCCTCATCCAAGATGGAGGACACCAGAGCCAATCCGCTGCCAGAATGACAGCAATGACGTCACGCTGAAAAAAAAAAAAAAAACAAAACCACCATTAATTGAATAAGATCCATAGTATCATGAATTTTAATATCTCTGAACCATGATCCCAAAATCTACATTGAAGCCTACAAATTATCATTGGTTATCAATAAACCCATAAATAACAATCCAATTGGACACGTCTTTATCTGAAAAATTGTATATAAATCTTTATTATCAAAATTAATTTTTGTGAGGGCACACAATATGGATAGACAGTGTTGTTAAAAACATGTGTAAACCACCATATTAAAAACCAACAGGGCAGTGTGGTCAGTAAGTAATATCATTCAAATGAAGCATAATACAGCGGTCATGGTTAAACATCACAAGCTCAATTGTCCCCAAAGGGATAGTGATCAATGCATTACAATTTGTATAACAGCTTAAGATGGTGTTCCCCAGGTCACATACACTGGGAAACTTCAATCCATAAAGCACAAATGTCACGTCTGCAAATAATCCTGACAACCAGCAAAATAGTGCAATTTATTGGCAACATATATAGAGGTAGTCAATATTTAACCTCATTATTATAGATAATGTGATCATTTTTATCAGCCAAAATTGCAAACATAGTTGCGGGTCGTCATAAATCAAACATGATTATAGATATTACATCCAAAAGGGGGACATGCTTGCAGTTAATGAAAGTACATCTAGTTAATGCACATAAATGTAGTTAGATAGTACAGCCAGATACATCAATCCATATATGCAACCACGGCTATAACAGATTTCTAGCAGTCAATCAAGAATACACAATTGTATGTCAGAATTATAAATAGCATCATATGCCATGGAGTTTATCATAGACATTGAGCCAGGAAATAATATAGGCGTAAGCCCAGGATTTAGAAAAACCTTAGAGTGTTTGTCTGAAGATACAGACCCGCTGTAGCCATGGTACCAATCCCGACCACACTGCCCTGCACCTCGACGCGTTTCGCAGGAAAGCTTCGTCCAGGAGGTGCAGAGGCAGTGGGGAAGGCACTTTTTAAGGACACCAGAATATGACGCACCTGTGTGCATCGGCGCACGCCATCCGGCCAGGCCACCATCACCACGGCTCCCGGCGTCCCGGAAGCCAGACCGCGCATGCGCGCGCGGAGTGGATCCGATAGGACGCCAGGAGTCACGGGGAGGGAAGGACAGACCCGAACAGCGCGCGCACCACAGTGCTGCTACTACGGCCATATCATGTAAGGGCAACCTGAGGGCAAACCCTCTCCAATGGGTAAATATTGTCAGTATAGTGCATTAGTCCACACAGGAGAGCACAACTGTACAATAACAGACATCATGCAATGTATATAAATATATATGATGTAAAGCATGGTTATTGTACCAATTTTCTAAGGAACTATATTTGCAGATTTTTGTACATATTATAGAGTCCTCACACCCTGTCTACAACAGCGCAGACAAATGCAAATACATAAACACCAATGCGACAAATGACATTAATAAATCATCTTTGCTTGATCTCAGATGTCCTTGAGCATATTCATTTATGAATTGATATTTGTGCCAATCCACACAGCCCTGTAAATTAAGAAATATAAAAAACACACATTAAAAACAGTGCTGGAGACAAATCACCGCAGTCATTGTTATATACAGTGGAGAGCTACAGGAAAGGTCTGAAACTGATAGCATCATTTAACCCTTTCGGTTTGATTGTATCCAAAAGGGTAATCCACTTGGCCTCTTTCTGAGCAAGTAGGTTTTTGAAATTGCCTCCTCTCGTCCCTGGATATACCTTATCAATTCCCCTAAATTTCAGGAGTCTCCAGTTATTCGCATGAAATTCCCTAAAATGCTTAGGGATATTTTTAAGGGCTTCCACATCTTCCCTACTGACGGCTTTGCTGGCATTCTTGATATCTCTTATGTGTTCCATAATCCTCACTCTGAGTTCTCTAGATGTCAGCCCCACGTATATGAGCCCACATGGGCATATAGCCCAATAGATGACTCCTGTCGTGCGACAGTTTATGTAATGTAGGATCCTATACGTGGTGCTGCCATCATTGTTAGAGAAGTCACTAACCCTCATAAGCTGTGAACAAGCGCCACAATCGCCACAAGGGTAAGACCCCCATCTTGGGCCCTTTATACTGCCCAAAAAAAAATTAAAAAATTAATTTTGATAATAAAGATTTATATACAATTTTTCAGATAAAGACGTGTCCAATTGGATTGTTATTTATGGGTTTATTGATAACCAATGATCATTTGTAGGCTTCAATGACGTCACGCTGGCCTATCACCGAGCAAAGCGTCACAAGCACATGACCAGTGACCAATCGGCATAGAAGGTGTCAGAGACATCTGACCACGTGTCACAAGCACATGACCAGTGGCCAATCAGCTTATAAGGTGTCAGAGACATGTGACCTCGTGTCAGCGATGATGTCATCCGCACATGTGCAATGGCTCCAAGATAGGACTTAGTCTCCAGCGCTTGCACATGTGCAGTAGCAAGAAATCCGGACATAGTCTCCAGAGCCACAGCAACCGTAACACGTTCTATATCAAATACAGCACTGCATCATGTAGCTTTGCGTAGAGGTCAAAAACAGTGTAATGTATTAGCCCAATCTACCCAAAAAGCAGAGTGTTTTCCAAAGTGCCTTTCCATGTGAATATCTCTGAGACCTTATACTGCGTTGCATCATAAAGCATTGCATAGTGATCAAAAATATCAGCATACAGGCAGTGTAATCTATTAGCCCAATCTACCAAAAAACAGTGTTTTCCAGCGTGCCTTGTTGTGTGGATATCTCTTAAACCTTATACTGTGTTGCATCATGCAGCTTTGCGTCGCGGTCAAAAACAGATGCATAGATGCTTTGTTATAATCATTCTATATACAGTATACAGGCAGTCTAATAATCTGAGCTTGTTTGTGTGCCAAAGAATGAGGAGAACATCTAATAAGAGATGTGGTCGTGGTAGTGCTGCTGGTGCTGTAGCTGCTTTATGGCAAGAACGTGGTAGATCTGTGCCTTCTACGCTCCAAACTGAAACACCTTCCTCCTCTGCACACAGGCCAGAGGCTGGTCTTCATCTTTTCTTAGACCTGGGTACCACTGCACAAATGGTAATGCCAAAACATGTTGAGGTGGTTTTAGATTATATGGCTACCAGTGCCTCCAATTCCTTTGCCTTGTCTTCCACCAGGTCCACACGTGAAAGCTCAGTCACCTGCTAAGTTCCATGGTCATCTTCCTTCCACCTCAACCCATTCAAAATCAGCCAAGCAGTGTAAGCCATAGGTCATGCAGCAGTCACTTATGCTTGCTGAGGTCCCATGGCTATTCCACCTGGCCCTGCCCCAATGGTGAAAGAGACCGAGTGCACTGATACCCAACCACTTGTTGTGTTAAAGGATGAGTTCGTGGGAGGGCTGGTGGACATGGTCTTCAGATCATTACACCACAGCTCAGAGGATGATGAAACACAGGTGCCAACTGCTGCAGTATTCATCAGTGTTCACTGGGAAAGAGGCAGGGCTGAAGAGAGGGTGGAAGTTGATACGACGGATGACGACAAAGTACTTGACTAGAGATGAGCGAACCGGTCGCGGTTCGGCTCGAGATCGGTTCGCCGAACGGAGCTCCTGTTCGAGTTTGGTTCGTCGAACGTTCGACGAACCGAACTATAACTGCATAGCAAACAATGGCAGGCATTCACAAACACATAAAAACACCTAGAAAACACACTTAAAGGTGTCCAAAAGGTGACAAACAACTCACAACACAACACAAACACATGGGAAAGTGACAAGGACATATACTCATGCGAAAACAAAACAGCTGGACAAGGAAAAAGAGGAGGACACACAGATATAGGCATGGCACGCCCTTCTAAAATCATGTAAAACACCGCAAGGTGACTCCAAGCGGAGTCTCCCTTTTTTCCAAAAATTGTGCCCCACACACACCCACCCATTCAGTGGCAGCACTTGTGCCCTAGTTGTACACTTCACAGCTAGATTTGCATCAAGCACATTCAAATATACGCCATACTTAACCGTCCCCAGGATGACACCGGGGTAGGTAGCAAAGTCTTTCCTGATCCCAGCTCTGTTCATCTTGGCTTCTTTTAAAAACAATGTAAGCAAGGGTTACTCCAAGCGGAGTCTCCCTTTTTTCCAAAAATTGTGCCCCACACACACCCACCCCTTCAGTGGCAGTAGTTGTGCCCCAGTTGTACACTTCACAGCTAGATTTGCATCAAGCACATTCAAAAATACGCTATTCTTAACCGTCCCCAGGATGACACCGGGGTAGGCAGCAAAGTCTTTCCTGATCCCAGCTCTGTTTATCTTGGCTTCTTTTAAAAACAATGTAAGCAAGGGTTACTCCAAGCGGAGTCTCCCTTTTTTCCAAAAATTGTGCCCCACACACACCCACCCATTCAGTGGCAGCACTTGTGCCCTAGTTGTACACTTCACAGCTAAATTTGCATCAAGCACATTCCAAATCCACAAGCATTTACTCTCCCCAGGATGACACAGGGGTAGTAAATTCCTGGTGGATCCATGACTTGTTCATTTTGATGAACGTTAGTCTGTCCACATTGTCACTGGACAAACGCGTGCGCTTTTCTGTCAGCACACACCCAGCAGCACTGAAGACACGTTCAGAGACAACGCTGGCAGCTGGACACGACAAAATTTCCAAGGCGTAACTGGAGAGCTCTGGCCATTTTTCTAGATTTGAAGCCCAAAATGAGCAAGGCTCTATTTGCAAAGTCATGGCATCGATGTTCATTTGGAGATACTCCTGTATCATCCTCTCCAGCCGCTGACTATGTGTCAGACTTGTTGTCTCTGGTGGCCTTGCAAAGGAGGGTCTAAAAAAATTATAAAAAGATTCCATAAAATTGCTGTTACCAGCACCAGATACAGTCCTACTGGTACGGGTAGACTGTTGAAGATGACGAGACCGTCCCATGTTTGTCAAGTTACAACTGGGAGAATCACTCCCTGCACCTGCACGGTTGTTTGGTGGAAAAGCCGAGCTAAGATCGAGTAACAGCTTCTGCTGATACTCCTGCATACGTGCGTCCCTTTCTATGGCTGGAATTATGTCACAAAATTTGGACTTGTACCGGGGATCTAATAGTGTGGCAATCCAGTAGTCATCATCACTTCTAATTTTGACAATACGAGGGTCATGTTGGAGGTAGTGCAACAAGAAGGCACTCATGTGTCTTGCGCAGCCATGCGGACCAAGTCCATGCTGTGTTTGTGGCATAGATGTGCTACCCGTTCTTTCTTCCTCTGACATCTCCCCCCAACCTCTTTCAACTGAAATTTGACCAAGGTCTCCCTCATCTGCTGAGTCTTCCATGTCCATGGACAGTTCGTCCTCCATTTCTTCCTGCACCTTCCTCAAAATTTCGCCTGCTACTTTGTGCCCTTGTTGATCCCTGTCCCCCATGGTCCCATGCCTGCTGCGTTGGTGATGATGAACGTCTGGACCTTGGTGATGTTGTTGTCCCTTGCGCATATGAATCCTCCTGTAGTTCCTCCCCTTCCTGTTGTCCCACGCTCTGACTCCGAATAGTGTTTAGCGTGTGCTCCAGCATGTAAATGACTGGAATTGTCATGCTGATAATGGCATTGTCAGCGCTAAACATATTCGTCGCCATGTCGAAACTGTGCAGAAGGGTGCATAGGTCCTTGATCTGAGACCACTCCATCAGGGTGATCTGCCCCACCTCTGCATCTCGTTGGCCCAGGCTATACGTCATGACGTATTGCACCAGGGCTCGGCGGTGCTGCCACAGTCGCTGTAACATGTGGAGAGTTGAATTCCAGCGTGTCGCCACATCGCATTTCAGGCGATGAACCGGCAGGCCGAAAGACTTCTGGAGAGATGCAAGTCGCTCAGCTGTGGCGGTTGAACGGCGGAAGTGAGCAGACAGTTTTCGTGCCCTGGTCAGAAGGCCATCTAGGCCAGGATAGTGTGTTAAGAATTGCTGGACAACAAGGTTCAACACATGAGCCATACAAGGCACGTGTGTCACCTTGCCCAGGCGAAGGGCCGCACCCAGGTTTGCAGCATTGTCGCACACGGCCTTACCAGGCTGCAGGCTGAGTGAGACAACCATTTATTAAACTCAGTCTCCAGAGCTGCCCACAACTCAGCCGCTGTGTGACTCCTATTTCCAAGACATGTCAAGCTAAAGACCGCCTGATGCCGTTGCGCTCTGCTGCCAGCATAGTAATGAGGGGTGCGTGATCCTTCTGCGCAGTGAGAACGCTGGTGGCCTGACCAGGCAGGCTTGGGGCGGAGGTGGAGGACCCAGATGAGGTGGAGGAGGCAGAAGCAGTGGCGGAACTTGGACAGACAGAGGATTGACACACAAGTCGTGGGGACGGCAAGACTTGTGCAGCAGACCCTTCACCATCTATCACCATAGTTACCCAGTGCCCAGTCAGCGACATGTAACGTCCCTGTCCATGCTTACTGGTCCAAGTATCAGTGGTGAAATGCACCCGTTCACACACAGATTTTCTCAAGGAAGCGGTGATGTTGTGTGCGACATGCTGGTGTAGCGCGGGCACACCTTTCTTAGAGAAGTAGTGGCGACTAGGCATCTGGTACTGGGGCACAGCGACAGACATAAGGTCTCTAAAATCCTGTGTGTCCACTAGGCGGAAAGGCAGCATTTCGGTAGCCAAGAGCTTACAGAGGGATAGAGTCAACCTCTTAGCTTTGTCATGGGTTGCAGGAAATGGCCTTTTATTTGACCACATCTGAGGGACAGAGATCTGGCTGCTGTGTGTAGACGGTGTTGAGTAGGGTGTCCCTGGAAAAATGCAGGTTTGTGAGGAAAGTGCAGGCGGAGACATGATGTTGCCTTCATCCAACGTTGGTGCTATCGATGTCTGAGAGAGCTGTACACACTCACTTGTTTCCCCTTCCAAACCAACTGATGACCTACCAAGCAAACTGCCTGTTGCGGTTACAGTGGTGGAAGTTGTGCGTGGAAAACCAGGTGTGACAGCTGTCCTCACAGTCCTAGAAGATGAAGAGTGCGCGGATGCACTGGAAGGGGCAGGCCGTGGATGGTTCGCTCCGCTAGGCCGCATTGCAGCACGGTGACCTTCCCACCAAGACCTATGATATTTATTCATGTGACGATTCATGGAAGAAGTTGTCAAACTGCTGAGGTTTTGACCTCTACTAACAGAATCACGACAAATTTTACACATCACATAATTTGGGCGATCTTTTTCTATGTCAAAAAAGGACCAGGCTAGGCAAGGCTTAGAGGGCATGCGACCTGCTGAGCCCCTCAGACTAGTGCTCAGAGGCAGAGTGGTGGCTGATGATGCAGTTGTAGACGTGCTACCAGTGCTCCGACTCTGTCCAGGAAGGCGCAAGGTAACTTCGTCGTCGGTTGCATCCTCCTCCACCGCCTCTGTTGACCTCCTCGAGTGCCTGACTGGGGGTTGACAGTAGGTGGGATCTAGAACCTCATCATCAATTGTTGTGTTTGCACTCCCCTCCCCCTCAGACCGAGCCTCTTCTTGCCCTGACCGAATATTTAAGTTGTCATCCCAATCTGGTATCTGGGTCTCATCGTCATCAGTATGTTCCTCATTGTCTATAACCACAGGTGTTACAGTTTGTGACAAAGGTTCAACATTACGCTCAGAAACTTGGTCCTCACGGCCTGAATCAGAGTCACAAAGGTTCTGGGCATCACTGCAGACCATTTCCTGGTCTATACTCACTATAGCTTGGGAGCAGACCTCTCATTCCCAGGCTATAGTGTGACTGAACAGCTCTGCAGACTCAGCCATCTCAGTTCCACCATACTGTGCAGGGCTGATGGAGACTTCAGAGCTGGGAGAAAGCAAGTTTGATTGGGATGACAACTCAGAGGACTGGTGGTTTTTGGATGCGGTACTTGAAGTGGCTGAGAGGGTACTTGTTGGACCACTTGAGATCCATTCAAGCATTTTCCTTTTTTGGCCATCATCTATCTTTGTTCCTGTTGTTCGTGTCCGTAAAAAAGGGAGCACATCGGATTGTCCACGGTAAGTAGTACACATCTTACTTTTGCTGGTAGATGGTCTATCTTCAGCAGATGATAATGGAGCTTTGCCACCTTCCTCACGGACAAACCCTTTTTTTCCTTTTCCACCACGCCTCTTCCCCTTTCCACCAGCATCTGTCATTTTGCCACTCATGTTGATTGCGACAAGATTGTGCACTTAAAATGTGGTAGTAAAAATTGAGAGGTGGTGTAGATTGTAGCGGTGGTCTAGCTTTATTAACAGCAGAATAATAAAGAATAAATATCCCTGACAATGCAACTACGGCCCTTAAACTAGCAGCATAAATTGCTAGTATAATGGATTAGTAACAATGAGTTGGAGTGTGCAATGCAGGCAGACGTGCTACAAATATCTTTGCACTAGTGGGACTATACAGAAGTCCAATAGCCATGTTTAGGATGACACTAGGTACACTCATTGTTTGCCAGTATAATGGCTTAGTTATAATGAGTTGGAGTGTGCAATGCAGGCAGACGTGCTGCAAATATCTTTGCACTAGTGGGACTATACAGAAGTCCAATAGCCACGTTTAGGATGACACTAGGTACACTCAGTGTTTGCTAGTATAATGGCTTAGTTATAATGAGTTGGAGTGTGCAATGCAGGCAGACGCGCTCTGCAAATATCTTTGCACTAGTGGGACTATACAGAAGTCCAATAGCCACGTTTAGGATGACACTAAGTTCACTCAGTGTTTGCTAGTATAATGGCTTAGTTATAATGAGTTGGAGTGTGCAATGCAGGCAGACGTGCTGCAAATATCTGTGCATTACTGGGACTATACAGAAGTCCAATAGCCACGTTTAGGATGACACTAGGTACACTCAGTGTTTGCTAGTATAATGGCTTAGTTATAATGAGTTGGAGTGTGCAATGCACGCAGACGTGCTGCAAATATCTTTGCACTAGTGGGACTATACAGAAGTCCAATAGCCACGTTTAGGATGACACTAAGTTCACTCAGTGTTTGCTAGTATAAAGGCTTAGTTATAATGAGTTGGAGTGTGCAATGCAGGCAGAGGTGCTGCAAATATCTTTGCACTAGTGGGACTATACAGAAGTCCAATAGCCACGTTTAGGATGGCACTAGGTACACTCAGTGTTTGCTAGTATAATGGCTTAGTTATAATGAGTTGGAGTGTGCAATGCAGGCAGACGTGCTGCAAATATCTGTGCACTAGTGGGACTATCCAGAAGTCCAACAGCCACGTTTAGGATGCCACTAAGTTCACTCAGTGTTTGCTAGTATAATGGCTTAGTTATAATGAGTTGGAGTGTGCAATGCAGGCAGACGTGCTGCAAATATCTTTGCACTAGTGGGACTATACAGAAGTCCAATAGCCACGTTTAGGATGACACTAAGTTCACTCAGTGTTTGCTAGTATAATGGCTTAGTTATAATGAGTTGGAGTGTGCAATGCAGGCAGACGTGCTGCAAATATCTGTGCACTAGTGGGACTATACAGAAGTCCAATAGCCACGTTTAGGATGACACTAAGTTCACTCAGTGTTTGCTTGTATAATGGCTTAGTTATAATGAGTTGGAGTGTGCAATGCAGGCAGACATGCTGCAAATATCTTTGCACTAGTGGGACTATACAGAAGTCCAATAGCCACGTTTAGGATGACACTAAGTTCACTCAGTGTTTGCTAGTATAATGGCTTAGTTATAATGAGTTGGAGTGTGCAATGCAGGCAGACGTGCTGCAAATATCTTTCCACTAGTGGGACTATACAGAAGTCCAATAGCCACGTTTAGGATGCCACTAGGTTCACTCAGTGTTTGCTAGTCTAATGGCTTAGTTATAATGAGTTGGAGTGTGCAATGCAGGCAGACGTGCTGCAAATATCTTTGCACTAGTGGGACTATACAGAAGTCCAATAGCCACGTTTAGGATGACACTAAGTTCACTCAGTGTTTGCTAGTATAATGGCTTAGTTATAATGAGTTGTAGTGTGCAATGCAGGCAGACGTGCTGCAAATATCTTTCCACTAGTGGGACTATACAGAAGTCCAATAGCCACGTTTAGGATGCCACTAGGTTCACTCAGTGTTTGCTAGTCTAATGGCTTAGTTATAATGAGTTGGAGTGTGCAATGCAGGCAGACGTGCTGCAAATATCTTTGCACTAGTGGGACTATACAGAAGTCCAATAGCCACGTTTAGGATGCCACTAGGTTCACTCAGTGTTTGCTAGTATAATGGCTTAGTTATAATGAGTTGGAGTGTGCAATGCAGGCAGACGTGCTGCAAATTTCTTTGCACTAGTGGGACTATACAGAAGTCCAATAGCCACGTTTAGGATGACACTAAGTTCACTCAGTGTTTGCTAGTATAATGACTTAGTTATAATGAGTTGGAGTGTGCAGAGGACAGGAGGGTACAGTGCCAGGGTTGTGGGTCTCTGGGTAGAGGAATGGAAGCCTGCCTTTCTATCCCTCCTAATGGGGAAATGCAGCGAGGAAATCCCTGACCTTAGCTACACAGACGCTGTCATCTTGTGTAGCTGTTAAACTCTGTTTTCAGGACCTGTCACCTATGGCTCTGACCCTGCCCGCATGAGCCCTTAAAAGGACTGATAGAAAGTGCTATCCCTAAGCTGTCCAGCGCTGTGTATGGAGCGCATACAGCAGTATCGGAGATAGGACTCAGGACGGAGCTGCGCCAGTGATGTCTGACACCAAGGACCCAGAAGAGATAATGGCGTCCGGACAGGCAGATACTCGTTTTTATAATGCAGGGACATGTGACATGGACATCCTATCACACATGCCGTTGCTTCTCTGGCTAAAAGTCCACTTAGCTGTGTGTGTGTCTGGGATTGGCTGACATGCTGGCCCTCCCCACTACACGCGCGCGCTTAGGGAAGGAAGACAAAGGAAAAAAAAAAAATGTCGATTGCCATTATCCATACAGCAGTGATCTGAATGCGCTGTTCCCGCACACTATACACTGAAATGTCATAATAGTGTGAGTCACAGAGTGACTTACATTATTACAGCGGAAAGCCAGCTAGGAATTAGCTGTTTTTTTTGCTGCTAGAACCGTTCTCGAACGTATCTAGAACTATCGAGCTTTTGCAAAAAAGCTTGAGTTCTAGTTCGATCTAGAACAGCCCCCAAAATCACTCGAGCCGCGAACTGGAGAACCACGAACCACGAACCGCGCTCAACTCTATACTTGACCCCACCTGGAGCAAAAGCCATGAGAGTGCCGTGTGCAGTAACAATGAAGAGGAGGTGTTAAGGCAGACAAAACAGCCACACAGGAAGAGAGGGAATATGGGGAGAAGACCCTGTGGATGGCCCATAGGCAGTAAGTCAGTTGCTACTGCCCGTTGCGCCAATGAAATCCTCCTAGCTCAAAAGTGTTCTCTGGCATGGCATTTCTTCTGGGAATGTTCTGATGACAAGAAAGTGGTGGTTTGCAAAATATGCCTGATCTTCTCAATCTGATTTCCAAGCACAAGGTGCAGTAACACCTTCATAACCAACCTCAGCTCAGCACAGGCAGTGGGAAACAACAGCAGGCTATTCTGAGACTCAGCTGTGTGGGGTTGAAATTCCTCACCGAGCTGGAGCTGTGGATGGATTCTGTATGGGCCTTTTTAAAATTGTTGCTCTGTGAGGCAGCTTTGCCTATCTTGATTGTGTTGTGTGGGTGAACCGGGAATACAGACTACATAGGTGAAATTGGTTAAACTTGTTTCTCTGTAGGGGACGTCTGGCAATCTTGATTATGTTCTTGAACTGGGAATACAGGCTCTGTCAGGGCCCATTTTTTAAATGATTGGTCTGTGGAGAATCTCTGAAATCCAAGTCTATGGGGTACTGTGAAAATATCTACATTTGTTTGCTGGGCAATTGGCATGCTCTTACCCCTATTTAGGTTATTTTTGCAGCCCTCTAGCCCTTACTATGAAAATTTTACAGCCCAGAACTTGGGCTCCCCATTGACTTGTATGGGGTTCGTTGTTCGGGGTGAAGTTCAGGATTAAATTTGGCTATGAAACCTGATTTGTTTTGGGGGGTCCGTGCTGTTTTGAATATCCACGGGTTCTCTCATCACTAACCAGAACTTATCAAAAACAAATCAGTTTTATTTAAAACATGACATACCAAAAATGCTGTGTGCCCATGATGATTTTTTAGTGAGCTTTTAATGTTGCATATTTATGGAGCATCTTACAGTTCCAGCAAAGTGTAAATGATTTATAGAAATCTCCTGCCTACTGTTTCTTTATTACTCAGCTAAAACTGCTTGAGTTCCCCATTAATGACCACTATACTCGGCACAGTCAAACACAGATGAGCATCCAACTGCTCCTTACTACAGATGAGCGAATTTGAGGTTCAGTGTTCGGTGTTTGTAAAAAAAAACCTGAGTGAGATAAACAGAAACAAGTGCAAATAACGAGAAAGGAGTAAGGAAGGAAAACAACAACACACAGCAAGCTCTCAACTAGTGTTTACTCCAAAGTCCACATAGCCCTACAGCCAGCAAGGAACTGAAGTGAACAGAGAATATATATCCCCGCTCAGAACGTGGTTGGGCAAAACAAAATGGGACATTGCAAAACAGCTGAAGATGATAAAGACCAAAAAACAAAAATAAAGGTGATAGAAATCATCAGCATTAGGACCAACAAAGGGACTATAGTTCAGCAAAAAAGGGGAAAGAACCATGGAGCAAAAGTAAATAACCTTATGTAAATAGGTGATTTGACATTATGCCTATGCAACAGATATGATAAATAAGACATGATTCTATGGAATGAATTCCAACAAACCAGTGAGTTTGGGAATTTTTCCTGTTTTGTTCTAAGATAGTCTTATATTGGATCAATCTATTAAAGGTATTTATTAAAAAAGGAGTAAGGACCCCAGGAGAAGTCCAGATACCTTCTCAATACAGCCAGTATTCTTGGGGGAGATGAGATATATCCACTACTTGTGTTCTCTCTTCTATTTTAACAATACAGTATTAAAAAACTGGAGTGGATTCTGAAACAGAAAGAAACTATTAATTAGTCTCCTCTGTTTCATATCCTCTCCTGACTGGTTTACAACTCTATTTTAAAACTGCACCAAAAAATGTCAAATGTGAATTCATTTAGGCTTCTTGCAAACCCCCTATTTATCGATTTATTTATTTTTTATATTTTTTTTAAAAAACATCAAGCTTTTTATTTTCGTATATGCTTTTTCATGCTTTTTCTTTCTTGTATTTGTTCTACAGTGAAGGCTATGGATAAAATGTGACAAAATACCATAACTAAAGCATACTGCTTTTAAAAAACAACCATCTTACCTAATAACAAAAAACTATAAAAACAAAATGCCATGTATGTAGGCAAAGTATTATCTGGCCACATCATATTTGTGTAGATAGCTAGCCTTAGGGGTATGACATCCTAGGTAATAGTTTTGCAGGAAAAAGAAGCCGAAGAGCTGAATATGGGAATGGTATGGGCATTTAATTTTAACTTTTTTTAATCAAAGGCTCAAACACATTACAAAAAGCCTTACATACTCGCATTGGTGCAAATAAAAGAAAGACAAATGCTAGATAAGGCTAATTGTTTGTATGTAATCATCCACTGGCAAAATATTTTCTGTCGGATCCGTTTTTTTAACTTTGGGTCTATAGATAACGGATCCTTTAATGGATTGCTGTTTATCTCCCATTTGTCCATGGAAAATACACGCATTTTTTACTGAGTGTTGAAGGTGAGTATGGTCCTTCGTGATTTTGGCACACATGTGATCTCCATGTGCTATCCGTTATAGCAAATAGACAGCAGAAACTTTTTACTCACCTGTCCCAGGGGCTGCTGTCTCCAGTGCTGATGTCTCTGGAGCTGCAGCGTCTGAGTCTGCGGTGTGGTGAATATGCATGAGCATAATGAGCGGGTCCTGAAGCAAGTGACAGCAGCGCCAAAGACCGCAGCAATGGAAACAGGTGAGTATAGAAAATAATTTATTTCAAAGACACGTGTTTTCTCCGGTACACCACTGTGTGGTCCGTGTAACATCAATGCTGCCGTAGAAAACCGGACTTGTCTTCGTGTGGAACACACAGAAACACGTGTGCTCCATACGGACACACGGTCTTTATGAAAACACTAATGTGTGCGCAGATCCATTGATTGTAATGGGTCTGCATATGTCCATGTCTCCAGTACGTATGAAAACGGATGCATACGTACCTGAATCACCGACATGTGAAGGGGACTTAAGACAGAATAGTTGAGAATCATTATTGCATAATGGTAGGGGACTCAACTGAAGGAGTAGATTCAAGTTGGGAACAATGGCTATAACACAATGAAAAAGTTGTAAAAATTATTTTTAACATGAAGCTGTCGAAATGTACAGATCTGACATTTCTAAAATACATATTTCTGCAGAAACATGCTGTACCTGAACAAATTCAGAGTTAGAATAGAAATCAAAGGAAGCAAATTCAGCATTCAGAAAGGATTAAACCAAGGTTGAATGAAGAAATAAATCTTAAATGCAACATAAGGTAAAAGTAGGAAAGAAATAAGATGACTAGAATACAAAAGTTTTTCTAAGGTTATGAAGTAAATGTTGCATAGGTATATTATTGATGTTAACCAGTCATATCTGAATTTCTTCAATAGGCAACACTTTATTACATAGAAACTTGCACGCAGACATGGTTTTCTTATTCATCATGCATGATAACAACACTATGATTTAAAAAATTCAAGTGCAGGGCTCAGTATTGACCCAGCTGTCCGCCTACTACATTACACCCTCAGCACAACATACAATTTGAAACTACCAAGTAGATGCCATATAATATTACTTTCTATAAACTGGCTGACATTTTTAACCACTGTGTCGTATTTGGGCACTATATAACAATTTTTTTTATCTTTAAACAGATTATAAATAATTAAAGTTAAAATTAGATTGGTTGTTAAAAGCAGTGCTTATCTAAATTATGTTCTCTGGAAATATTTTTAATACATGTGTGCCATAGATTGACTATCACAACCAAGGCAACGATGCACCAAATATATTGGTGTATCATCTGGATCCTTGTGGCACCAAAAGTATTGATTCATATCACCTTATGTAAAATGTGGATATAACTGGATATTAATTACCGTAACTAAGACCAGTCTGAAATTTTAAGTAAAGTCCACCTTCGCACCAAATTTTTTGTAGGTTCTTATCAAATAAAGCTAAATGTTTTCTTTAATAAAATGTCATGTTGTTTTGTGGCACAACTATGTGCCTTCAAATTACCAGATAACACTGTGTAGTCGGAACCTGCATTCCCCCTTCTCTCTGTTCTACTTCATATTAATATACATTTAATAGGTCTAATTCTGATACGTTTTTAAAAGCATTGTAAATAATAAACGTCAGGTGATTTATTATTAGAACAGTGTGGAAGTTTTTATTAGACAATAGAGTTAAGAAGGTGGATATAGCCTTTAAAGGAAATCGTCAGGTCCCAAGTACACCTAGAACCACAAGCAGTTCTGGGTGCATATCTATAATGCCTGCCTAATAGTGATGAGCGAGCATGCTTGTTACTACTCGGTACTCGCACGAGTATCACTGTACTCGGTCTACTCGGCGGGGACCGAGTAATCTCGCGATACTCGTGCTGTACTCGTGGTCTTCATTTCTGCATGTTGGCGCTCTTTTGAGAGCCAGCCCTCATGCAGGGATTGGCTGGCAGACCACTGCAATGCCACAGCCCTGTTAGTTGTGGAATTGCAGTGATTGGCCGGCCTGCACAGCGTGACCGAGCCTTTATACCGGCGGGCGCGCTGTGCTCTGCTCACAGCTATCCAGACAGTCAGTGCAGGGAGAGGGTCGCTGCTTCAGGGAAAGTTTTGCGGCCCTTTATAGCTATTTCCGTATCAGGGCTGCAAACAGTGTGACCAAAAGTCCTTCTCAGGACTATTCTAGTTGTATACAGGCAGGCAGGGTATAGCCAGGTCAGAGTACAGTAGCAGAGTCCTTCTCAGGACTATTGTTGCTGTATACAGGCAGGGTATAGCCAGGTTGGAATACAGGCTAGTGACCAAAAGAGTCCTTGTCAGGACTATTGTAGCAGTATACAGGCAGGCAGGCAGGCAGGCAGGGTATATAGCCATTCCTAGTGGTGACCGTATACCAGCCTTCATCATATCTGGGGCTGGTGTACACAGTCTAAAACAGTCCTGATAGTGTCAGACTTCTCAGCAATTGTCGCTCCTAAAACCTGTTAGGTTCTTAGTGCGTCCGTGCTTGCATTTAAAAACCGCACGTGTGTGCCTGTCGGTGGCAGCGTACAGGTGCACTTGTGTGCGTTTTTACAAAAATATTATATAACGCACAAGTGTAGTGTATAATACACGTCAGTCAGCAGTGGCTGATAGTGTCAGAGTTCTTAATTTTTGCTCCTAAAACCTGTGTTAGGTTCTTAGTGCGTCCGTGCTTGCATTTAAAAACCGCACGTGTGTGCCTGTTGGTGGCAGCGTACAGGTGCACTTGTGTGCGTTTTTACAAAAATATTATATAACGCACAAGTGTAGTGTATAATACACGTCAGTCAGCAGTGGCTGATAGTGTCAGAGTTCTTAATTTTTGCTCCTAAAACCTGTGTTAGGTTCTTAGTGCGTCCGTGCTTGCATTTAAAAACCGCACGTGTGTGCCTGTCGGTGGCAGTGTACAGGTGCACTTGTGTGGGTTTTTACAAAAATATTATATAACGCACAAGTGTAGTGTATAATACACGTCAGTCAGCAGTGGCTGATGGTGTCAGAGTTCTTAATTTTTGCTCCTAAAACCTGTGTTAGGTTCTTAGTGCGTCCGTGCTTGCATTTAAAAACCGCACGTGTGTGCCTGTCGGTGGCAGCGTACAGGTGCACTTGTGTGCGTTTTTACAAAACTATTATATAACGCACAAGTGTAGTGTATAATACACGTCAGTCAGCAGTGGCTGATAGTGTCAGAGTTCTTAATTTTTGCTCCTAAAACCTGTGTTAGGTTCTTAGTGCGTCCGTGCTTGCATTTAAAAACCGCACGTGTGTGCCTGTCGGTGGCAGCGTACAGGTGCACTTGTGTGCGCTTTTACAAAACTATTATATAACGCACAAGTGTAGTGTATAATACACGTCAGTCAGCAGTGGCTGATAGTGTCAGAGTTCTTAATTTTTGCTCCTAAAACCGGTGTTAGGTTCTTAGTGCGTCCGTGCTTGCATTTAAAAACCGCACGTGTGTGCCTGTCGGTGGCAGCGTACAGGTGCACTTGTGTGCGTTTTTACAAAAATATTATATAACGCACAAGTGTAGTGTATAATACACGTCAGTCAGCAGTGGCTGATTGTGTCAGAGTTCTTAATTTTTGCTCCTAAAACCTGTGTTAGGTTCTTAGTGCGTCCGTGCTTGCATTTAAAAACCGCACGTGTGTGCCTGTCGGTGGCAGCGTACAGGTGCACGATTTGCACAAACTTTGATATAACGCCCAAGTCTAGTGAATACACGTCAGCACAGCATTGCAAAATGCGCAAGGGCGTTGGCAAGGAACAAGGAAGTGGACGTGATGGTGGTGCAGGCAGAGGCCGAGGTCGTGGGCAAGCTCTAATTTTGCCACAACAAAGGGCCACATCTAGTCGCTCGCACGTCCTGTCCCAAATTCTTGGGGACCGCAGCAGTACACCGCTCTTGAACCAAGACCAGTGTCAACAGGTTGTTAGTTGGATAGCGGATAATGCTTCCAGTCAGATTGGCACCACCACAAACACTCTGTCTTCCACACGGTCAAGTGTCAGTAGCCGTGATACTGCACCGCACATTTCAGAACATGATCCTCCTTCCTACCACAAGGCTGAGTACACGTCCTCGGACATTAATGATCCCACACTTGGACACTCGGAAGAGCTGTTCACGTTTCCATTCGCACATTCTGGCCTCTCGCCAGCTCATGTTGAAGTGGGTCATGAGGAGATCGTATGTACAGATGGCCAAATATTTGAGCAGCCACGTTCTCACGAAGTTGGCAACGTGTCTCAACAAGGGGTGGACGATGATGAGACACAATTGTCAGGAAGTCAGGAGGAGGAGCAGGGTGCGGAAGAGGAAGACGACGTGGTGGATGATCCAGTAACTGACCCAACCTGGCAGGAGGATATGCAGAGCGAGGACAGCAGTGCACAGGGGGAGGGAGGCGTAGCATCCCAACAGGCAGTAAGAAGCAGGGTGGTGGCTCCAGGCAGAAGTCAGGCAACCGTTCCCCGGAACAACAACACGACACAAGGTGCCTGTACAAATGTTAGGTCTTCCCGAGTCTGGCAGTTTTTTAAGTTGGATCCAGATGATTCTAAAAAGGCCATTTGCAACACCTGCCATGCCAGCATCAGCAGGGGTACCAAAACTAGCAGCCTGACCACCACCAGCATGATCAGGCACATGTCAGCCAAGCACCCGACTTTGTGGGAAGTACAACAGAGTCGAGGAGCAGTGCTTGCTAATGTCACTGCTACGTCTTCGCTGGTTGTGCATGCGAGCCAATCCCCTGTCCATGCTGCCTGCGAACAAGCCTCCTCCGGTCCTGCACCTGCAGTTGCCTACGCAGAAATAACACCATCATCAAGCACGTCCTTGTCCCAGCGCAGCGTTCAGTTATCCATTCAGCAAACCTTTGAACGCAGGCGCAAATACACTGCCAACACCCCACATGCCACAGTTCTAAATGCTAACATTTCGCGACTGCTTGCGCTGGAAATGTTGCCTTTTAGGCTGGTGGAGACAGAAGCATTCCGCGACCTGATGGCGGCAGCTGTCCCACGTTACTCGGTCCCCAGCCGCCACTATTTCTCCCGGTGTGCCGTCCCCGCGTTGCATAACCACGTGTCACAAAACATCACACATGCCCTGAACAACGCTGTTTCACCCAAAGTCCACCTAACCACAGACACGTGGACAAGTGCTTGTGGGCAAGGCCGCTACATCTCGTTGACGGCACACTGGGTTAATATTGTGGAAGCTGGGACCCAGTCTGAGCGAGGGACGGAACACGTCCTTCCCACACCAAGGTTTGCAGGCCCTACCTCAGTCAGTGTTTCACCCACACTCTACAGCTCCGGAATGTCATGCTCTTCAGCCTCCTCCTCCTCCTGCGCATCCTCATCCACTGTACCCTCCACACCAGTCCCAAGCTGGAAGCACTGCAGCACTGCCTCGGCGAAGCGGCAACAGGCTGTGCTGAAGCTAATCTGCATAGGTGACAAACCCCACAATGCAGAAGAGCTGTGGACAGCTCTGAAACAGCAGGCAGATCACTGGCTCACACCTCTGAACCTAAAGCCAGGAAAGGTCGTGTGTGACAATGGCCGGAACCTGGTGGCGGCTTTGAGGCGAGGCCAGCTGACACATGTTCCATGCGTGGCCCATGTGCTCAACCTCGTGGTTCAGCGGTTTCTAAAGTCATACCCAGAGCTGTCTGATCTGCTGGTAAAAGTTCCCCGCCTGTCTGCACATTTTCGAAAGTCACCTACTGCTTCAGCCGGCCTTGCCGGCTTTCAGCGCAGTTTGCATCTTCCGGCTCACAGACTGGTGTGTGATGTCCCCACGCGTTGGAATTCAACTCTGCACATGCTGGTCAGGATATGTGAGCAGAAGAGGGCAGTTGTTGAGTACCTGCATCACCTAAGCCGTCGGGAAATGGGTCCAACTCCACACATAACACCTGAGGAGTGGAGATGGATGTCCGACCTATGTACCATCCTCCAAAACTTTGAGGACTCCACCAAGATGGTGAGTGGTGATGACACCATTATTAGCGTCACCATACCGCTACTCTGCCTTCTAAAACGGTCTCTGCTCAAAACCAAACATGATGCATTGCAGGCGGAGCGCGATGAGTTGCAGCAAGAAACAGTAGTGGGTGTGGGTGATAACACACAGCCCAGCCTCGTCTCATCACAACGTGCAGTGGAGGACTATGACGAGGAGGAGGATGAAGACATGGAGAAAATCTCCGGCCAAATTGAGGATATGACATGCACACCAGTCATATCCTCGGTTCAGCGTGGCTGGCCAGAGGACAGGGTAGATGAGGAGGAGGAGGAGGAGGAGGAGGAGGAGGACAGCATGTTCAGTCAACGTGTTGGTCAGGCTACTGAAGTCCTGGCTGTTAAGAGTCTGGCGCACATGGCTGACTTTATGGTAAGCTGCCTGTCTCGTGACCCTCGCGTTAAGAACATCTTGGCCGACAATCATTACTGGTTGGTAACACTGTTAGACCCACGCTACAAGGAGGACTTTATGTCTCTTATTCCCGAGGCAGAGAGGTCAACCAAAATGCAGCAGTTCCGGAAGGCCATAGTCACGGAAGTAGGCAAAGCATTCCCCTCACAAAACGCTAGCGGCATAGGTCATGAATCAGTGGACAACCAAGGCGTACAGCCGAGAGAGGCACAAGTCCAATCCGCCAGAGGTAGGGGAACAGTCTTTAAGATGTGGGACAGTTTTCTCAGCCCCTCACGTACCACAGCCCCTGAGGTGCGGGGTAGTGCCACAAGAAATCCTAAGTTTGCCCAGATGCTCAAGGAGTACCTTGCAGATCGAACAAATGTACTCCGACATTCCTCTGTGCCTTACAATTATTGGGTATCCAAGGTGGACACGTGGCATGAATTGGCTCTCTACGCCTTGGAAGTCCTGGCCTGCCCTGCCGCTAGCGTTTTGTCAGAGCGTGTTTTTAGTGCCGCAGGTGGAATCATTACAGATAAACGCACCCGCCTGTCAACTGAAAATGCTGACAGGCTGACTCTGATCAAGATGAACAAGGGTTGGATTGGGCCAGACTTCACCACACCACCAGCAAATGAGAGCGGAATTTAAAGTTTGTAACGGGAATTTGCCATGTACCTCCAGTCACCCATGGGTACACACTTCTGGACTTTGGATAATCGCTGGACTGCTCCTCCTTCTCCTCATGCGCCACCATGATGACCGTTACAAGAGTTAGGCCTTTGTTTCAGGTATACCCCCAGTGGTAAATTTTTTCGCCCATTCTTTGCAGAATGGACATTACAACGACAGGAGACCCGCTCCTTTGCAATGGGAACAATGTTTTGAGGCCCTCATGCACGTCTCTATGCAGGGACAACGTGGAGCCTCCCAATTTTTGGCTGCCCTGCCTAAGGGCTATACTACAAAAGACCCACTTCCTTACAATGGGCACTTCAGGTTTACAGGCCCTCATGCACGTCTCTATCCAGGGACAACGTGGAGCCTCCCAATTTTTGGCTGCCCTGCCTAAGGGCTATACTACAAAAGACCCACTTCCTTCCAATGGGCACTTCAGGTTTACAGGCCCTCATGCACGTCTCTATCCAGGGACAACGTGGAGCCTCCCAATTTTTGGCTGCCCTGCCTAAGGGCTATACTACAAAAGACCCACTTCCTTCCAATGGGCACTTCAGGTTTACAGGCCCTCATGCACGTCTCTATCCAGGGACAACGTGGAGCCTCCCAATTTTTGGCTGCCCTGCCTAAGGGCTATACTACAAAAGACCCACTTCCTTCCAATGGGCACTTCAGGTTTACAGGCCCTCATGCACGTCTCTATCCAGGGACAACGTGGAGCCTCCCAATTTTTGGCTGCCCTGCCTAAGGGCTATACTACAAAAGACCCACTTCCTTCCAATGGGCACTTCAGGTTTACAGGCCCTCATGTACGTCTCTATCCAGGGACAACGTGGAGCCTCCCAATTTTTGGCTGCCCTGCCAAAGGGCTATACTACAATAGACCCACTTCCTTACAATGGGCACTTCAGGTTTACAGGCCCTCATGCACGTCTCTATCCAGGGACAACGTGGAGCCTCCCAATTTTTGGCTGCCCTGCCTAAGGGCTATACTACAAAAGACCCACTTCCTTCCAATGGGCACTTCAGGTTTACAGGCCCTCATGCACGTCTCTATCCAGGGACAACGTGGAGCCTCCCAATTTTTGGCTGCCCTGCCTAAGGGCTATACTACAAAAGACCCACTTCCTTCCAATGGGCACTTCAGGTTTACAGGCCCTCATGCACGTCTGTATGCAGGGTCATTGGTGAACCTCAAAATTTTGGACTGCCCTGGCAAAGGAAAATACTACAAAGACTCAGTTCCTCAAAATGGGCACATTAGACTCAGAGGCCTTTATGTACGTCTCTTCTCAGGGACATCGGAGTGCCACACAATGTTTTACGTAAAATCTTTCATGTATTGATCTCAAAAAGTAACATACATTAGCTCTATCTCACTATTGGGTATGTGCCCTTAACATTTCCGCCATGAAAATTAATTTTGGTGTCATTTTGGAAGGTTTTCTGGTGAGTCCGTAAAAATGGCGTAAAACGCGGACAAAATTGTTCACAGCTGTGACTTTTGAGTGATAAATGCTTCAAGGGGTATTCCCCATGCTGTTGCCATGTCATTTGAGCACTCTTCGGAGACTTTTGTGCCATTTTTAGGGTTTCTACATGCTGCCGGTGGTCATTTCACAAAAATACTCGGGTCTCCCATAGGATAACATTGGGCTCGTTGCTCGGGCCGAGTACACGAGTATCTTGGGAGGCTCGGCCCGAGCTTCGAGCACCCGAGCTTTTTAGTACTCGCTCATCACTACTGCCTAACTGTCCCAGCATTTACTAGCACACAAACAGATCTTTAGAAAAAGTATTTCTAAAGATCGTTAATGATATGGTAATGAGAAGTGCGACAAGTCGCAGGGGCGTTAGTTCCCTGGCTACATGACCACGCAGCTTGTTGTCACGCTCCTCTGGGCGTACTAACATGCTTTACAATGCCCAGGATCATGGTAATGTGATACAAAGCTGCGCATGCAGGCTTTGTACCCGTTAGCATTGAGCTCCTTTGACATCAGGTGTATGTAACACGTGCACACCGGCGGGGCCGTGGGGTGACTCTTTTCCGGGTGGCGGTTCTGGCTCTGGGGCACCACAGTGGCGTGGCCTGGCTCTGTGACCCTGGCGGTGTCGTTTAGGGAATATGAAGAGGATGATGACAGTTCATTTGTGTCACCACCTGTGGTATGCGGCAATTTAGGTGTTACCGCTGCAAGATGGGGCTCCCCGGGGCAGATGGTGACGCAGCTTAGATGGTGTAGCTCTCCAGAGGTAGAGCTGGGCCCCAGGGCAGATGGGGGTGGTAGTAGTCTATGATGGCGGGTGGGCGCAGGTGAATAACGGAGCGATACAGGGATGCAATCTCACAGTTTTTATTCACTGTAGGATGTTCCAGGGTAACATGACATGCCTGTCACCACCTTTGGAGGGCTGCGGCTCTACTGTGGTGGGCTCCAGCCGATCCCGGGTAGTTCCGAGGTAGAGTCCATGCACCTTTCTTAACTGTTCCTTCCCTGGTCGTCTCTGCGCCTGCTTTGCCCTCCTGCCTTGTGCCCTCCTGCCTTGTGCTCTCGCTTACTGAACCCTGTGCCACTGCCCTTGAACCCTGTTGGGGTGGCATGAAGCTCTATCCCTTGGTCCTTTTGGGTCACCTTCCAGCGAATTTGTGTGTGGTTGTGGCTGTGGTGCTTGAAGTCACCTCAGCTGCTGCTTTTGCTAGTGGAGTACATAGGTTCTTCTCCTCTAGTCTAGGGACCAGTTCCCGTGTTGCGACCTAGTTCTTCCACCTGTAGATTATGTGTGGAACAAGGCCACGGAAGGTTAGCTCCTGTGGTCTCTAGGACCCATTCTGTCTGTGCCCGGGCCGAGCTGCTACAGCTCCAGGCCGCAGGACTTCGCTCCTCCACTGCTCCTCTCCAACTCCACACTCTCTGACTCCACACTTCACATTGTGTTCCCAATTGTACTATCGTGTTCCCACTCTTCGGACTCCACCCCCCCAGCCTGGCTTCGGGTCTAATCACGGCCTTGCCATGTCTGGTGAGGTGTTTCTGAACAGTTAAGCAGAGATTCTAAGTATGCACCCAGAATTTGCCATGGTTTTGGGTGCACTTGGAATCTGACAGGTTCATTTAAATTTTCCTGTCCATTGACTTTAAATATCTGGGCACTCCACACTTGAATCTGCAGTGACGTTCTGAACCGGAGCGTCAAACTCAGTGGCCTGTGGGCGAAATGCTGCTCACAACATCAGTTTATATGACCCACGAGCTGGGATGCCAGTTTAACCCAGGTACTTTTCTTTGCTGTCCTTAGTGTCCGGCAGAAAAAAAGCACCATTCGTGATTTATCATTTTCCACCAGTTTGTAATGCATATGTGTAGCACCTAGGGGGCAGGGGGTTAGTCAGGCTCGGGTCTCGTACCTGCTTTACTCGTCACTGGACCGGTGTGGTGGTCTGGGATGTCGCAGTGGCCTGCCCGACTTCATGCCCCAAGGTGTACCCCAATAAGGAAGGAGAATGATGGGGACTGTAGTAGGATGATTGTCGTGATGTCACCTGCGGTACGTGGCCAGAGATTAGCTGCTGCTGCTTTTGCTGTCCTCCAGGGCAGATGGTAATAGCAGCCGAAGATGGTATTGCTCCCCACAGGTGGAGCGGGCCCCGGGAGGGATGATGAGGGGAGTAGTGAAGGCGAAGGCCTTCGGCGCCGAGGCGAGGTGAGGCGGCGGCGCCGGTCATAAGAGTCCAAGACGGATGCTGCGGTTCCAGGTGTCTTTACTCACTCTTTGTGCTGTTCGCCCGGTTGGTACTGGTCAGTCTCTGTGATGGGCTTCGTCGAACCCGGATTCCTTTGGAGGTCAGTCCGGTGTAGTGCTCAGTGGGCTCCTTCCTCCTAGCACCTTGTGTGTTGGATCCCCATGGCTTAAAGCTACTCGGGGACCCCAGTCCGTCTTGAGTAGAACGCTTGTCCCTATTTGCAGGTGCCGCGGCTCCGCAATGGTGTTTGGCTGTGTCTAAGGCCCCAGATCCTATATGGCACTGTGCTTTCAGGCTCTGTGTGGCCAGGGAAGCCTGCAACCTCCCCGTCCTGGCAGATTCTGGAAAACCAACTTGGAGAATGATCTTCCCTAGGCTCCTGCACCCTGTGTGGCATCGGTTCCGAGGGAGCAATGAAGCTCTCCCTATAGCAACCACATGAATTCCTGTGTCCCACCAGAGCACTGGTAAGACACGTTTGCTCCTTTCCTCTCCTGCTGTAGTACTCCTCACTGTTTGGTTTGGCTCTCACTGCCCCTTCATGGATTCCCCTCTCTGGGTCCCTGTGTGGGTGGTGTCCCCCATGTTTGAAGGCAACCTTAAGACCCTACCCTAGCCCAGTCCCCATTGGGGAGGACAACCTGGTGTGTATTTGAGTGTGTAAGTGGTTAAACTGGTATCGACCTCCTCCAGATCCAGGTTGAGCACTACATCTTAAATCAGGTGCAATACCCTATGGCGACTGAAGCCTCAGGGGCGCCACACATGTGCTGAAATGGCTGCAATGCACTGTACAAGTGGTAGATGCTATAATGTATGGCTCCTGGTTGGTGTGATATCATTTCCATCATGTATTGTTAGCATCACCCTTCCAGATACCAAGTTATGGTCGGTAGGTCCTGAGTTCAGGCCCTGCCACATAGCTCTTGGTGAGAATGTGTACACAAACCTAAAGTTTGAAGTCAAGAGTAGTTGATTAATTATGTCTAGAGTCTAAAGGCCCCGTCACACACAACGAGATCACTAACGAGATCGCTAATGAGATTGTTGCAGCGTCACCGGTTTCGTGATGCAGCAGCAATCTTGTTATGTGTGACACCTGCCAGCGATCAGGCCCCTGCTGTGTGTGAGATCACTAGTCGTTGCTCAATGGTTGGGACCATTTTCTTCAAAGGCGATGTCCTGCTGGGCAGGACGCATCGCTATGTTTGAACACGCACGTGCCGCGAGACATGTATTTTCCCTGCGTGTTGCATGTGCGTGTTACGTGTCTCGGGTATGTGCGGTCCACGTGTGTTCTCCGTATGCTATCCACGATAGCACATGGAGAACCGGTAATTTGCATACTCACGTGGTCCGCGCTACTGTCCAGGGTTCTGATCTTAGGCTCCAGCCCCGCCCACTCCCCGCTGACTCTGCTTCCGGCCGAGCGGAGGGGCGGAGATTAGCGCCCGTGACAGCATGCCCACCTCCTTTACATGCTGATAACGAGCGGCGGCCGGCAGGAACATTTTGCAGCGGAAGAATTTGCGGGGCTGGTGGAGGTGAGTATGTGGTTTTTTTTATTTTTAAATTAATGACACGTGTTCTCTGGCGTGTGTCACACGGGACCGCATCCACACTACATCCGTGTGGTATGGGTGCGGGCCGTGTGACACCCGTGCTGCCGGAGAATACATGGACATGTCAGCGTGAGAAAATCACGGACACACGTAAGTACGGAACAAACACACGTTCCGTTCCAAAATACTTACGTGTGTCCAAACAATAATAAAAACATAGGTCCACGTGTCTCTGTGCCGCCGCTATGTGAAAAAACTGCCAAACACGTACCGGTGGCATGGATGTGTGTCTTAGGAGTGACACTGTGTGACAGGGTCCCAATGACAGCAGAGATCGGTATACAGGTTACTACTGCGACCTGTATCGTTACTGAGTCGTTGGTAAGGTCTGACTGTGTGACATCTCACCAGCGACTTACCAGCGATCCTTATCAGGTCGCATCGTTTTCGGGATCGCTGGTAAGTCGCTAAATGTGACGGGCCTTAAGAGGACAGGACTTTGTTTCCACAAGCAAAGTGCTCACAGTAAAAGAGGCATTATTCACCTCTCTCAATCTTATCTCCAATTGAGGTAACTCCTTGGGCAGGGTCATAAGGACAGAATAGAGACAACATAAGTTTGTAAATCTTTGTGCAGCACCATTGAAGGGCCACTCATCGATTTACAAATTTCCTTATAGAATAATTATTTGGCTGCTGCACTAGGCAAAGGGCCAAGTTAGGTAAAATGCTGAGTCATAGTTTGGGACATCTACACTCTGTGTCGCTTATGCAGCACAGGGTCCTGATCACTTCTGACTGGGTGTCTGTTATATTTCACTTTGTGTTATTGTGTGGGATGCATAGAACTTTCTTCTACACCCTCATTAAAGTAAAAGTTCTCTGGCATGGTTTGAGCTCATTCTTTGTCCAATGTCCATTGTATTCTGGGGAGACCACCCTGGCACACGGTCTACAGTATTTGTTAAGGGGTATCGTCTTTATTAATGGATGTGGAAAAAGCCTGATGTTGGACCTTCTTTGCATTTTCGTTCTATTGTGCAAGAGAAATTGAGTTGTAGGTTGGTAACCTTGCCCTTTCCCCATACCAATAGCCCATCCTGCCTGTGAGGTATTTTTTAAAGACCAATGTGGAAGTGTGCACCTAAACTCAAAATCCAAGATGGCACTCCCTGTGCTGGCAAACCCACTTGACTACGTACTGGCTGTGTTTTACATCAACGCAGCCAGTACTTAGTAAAAGGGGCAATGCCAACACAAGAAGTGGGTGCCGTCAACCAATGGACAGCTCTTGAACAGCCCTACTACCCTAGCCATAACACACAGTATACAGAGACAACTGTTGAATAGTCCTACTACCCAGTGACAGCTGGTGTATAGCTCTACTACATAGGAACAGCAGTTGCATAGCCTTACTACCCATGGACCACTGTCATATAGTCCTACTACCCAGGGACTGCTGTCATACAGCCCTAATACACAGGAACAGCTGTGGTTCAGCCTTACTGTTCAGGGACAACTCTTGTATAGCCTTCCCTGGGGCAGCTCTCATGTAACCCTCCTACCCAGGGACTACTCTCTTAAAGCCCTTGGCTAGTTTGTGCAATGCAGTCCATGCTCATATCATATTGTCTGGAGATCCGCATGAGCCCTTACAATTAGAAGCTGCCCTTTGAAGGCAACCATAATGCTGATGTGGCCCTCGGTAAAAATTAGGTTGAAACCCCTGTTCTAAAACGTCAATGCATAGTTAGCAGCTTGCAAGAGATTTTGCAGCTGTTGATGTGGCGATCTGGCTGTAATACACAGCCAGACTCTTCACAGGCAACGGAAACATAATATTTGTTATCATTTTTTCCTCCTGATTGCTGTATTCCCGACACCAAACAAGTGTTATGTATAAAAAATAAAAAGCACTGAAGGTGCTGCCTACTCTGCACCTCCTGATCACGTGATTGTTGGGTATTGGGAAGGCGCAAGAGCTGCTGAGGTCTAGGAGACTCAGTCAAGTCTGTCATGCAGCCTGCAAGCTGAATTTTTCCAGTAATGGGTTAATATAAAAGCCCCAGCTGGAGGATAAATAAGCAATCAAAAAATGTGTTAATAAAAAATTAAGTAATGTAAAAAGCAAGGAAAAAATAACAAAAAAAGGAAACATAGCCAGTCTGATTTATTGTTTACAGCACGACCCTGATCAGAAAAATATATATATGGCATATATAAAAATAATTTCTATGTAAAGGCGAACACAATTGAAAATGTTTTTTTCAGTGGTCTTTTGGGTTATAAAAATCATATAAAAAAAATTGAAAAATAGACATATTTTTCCTATTTTTCTTCAGATTTTCTCTAATATTAGCCCAAAAAAATAATATAAAGATTATATACAAATTAAGCCCCATGTCCTGAGATAAACATTATTTGAGTATCTGAATGATAATTTGTTTTAGACGCATTACAATGCGCATGTATGATAAGACTTGAAAAAAGTGTCTGGTCAGTAACAAGGTAATATGGCTCAGTCTTGAACTAGTTAAACAACCCTTTAGGCCCCGTCACATGTCTGTGTTTCAGGTATGTCTGTTGTCCATTTACACACGTGCTGTAGACACGGCTACACATAGACCTATTAAATTTAATGGGTTTTGACACGGATCATATTGAGCCCATGCATGTCCATGTGCTCCACATGGCGACATATCAGTTTTTGGCCAGCAGCACGGATGTCACACTGATGTGATCATGTGACATCAGTGTGACACGTACCGGAGGTCACCCATTCACTAAATTTAAATGGAATTTTATACTTACCTATCTCCGGCGCTGCTGTTGCTTCCGGGTCCCGCTCATTATACCTCACGAATATTCACTGCACTTACTGCAGACCCGGAAGCAAGTGTGATAGCAGCGCCGAAGAAAGGTAAGTATACAAATTTATTATGTCCCAGTGCTATCTGGATGTCACATGGGTAGCACACAGAGAAAAAAACACAGGGACACACGGACGGCCATACGGACCTGCACCATAGAACATCACACGTGCGTTTAATGCACAGACGTGGGAAGGGGGCCTCACAGATTTAAAACATTGTTATCACCTTTACTGCAATAAAGCTTGTCGTAACTTGCTGGATACTTTTATAAGATAGAATAACTTTCTGTAAATCACTGAGAAATTCTCTGCTTACTTCAACACAAAAATGACTACAAAACAGTAAATCCATGGCATAGTTTTTCACATTACTGCACTTCAGAAAGTTCCAGAGTTAATTATAACAGACAATAAACTTCTGCAATCCAATCCCCTAGATACAAAACAAAAATATTAAGTGTATCTAACCAGCTAATACATTAAGATGGGAAATAATCTTGAGCTAAATATGTTGTGCTGTGTATTTTATTAAACCAAAGTGTTCTTGTGAAAGCAGGAGATTATTTTCTTTAATCCTAATGGGGAAGACAGTAGTTTATTAAAGCAATACATTGCTCTGAAAAAGACAAGTGAGTTCCCACTTCAATATATCATGTACTGAAGATTACAGAGAGGTCATAGAAATGAAATTGGTGAGACAGACTGTTGTTTATTCAATGGGGCCATAGAAAATTCCAGTATGTACGGGACATTTCACGTAACAAACAGCGAAAAAGAAGGTTTTTATACATTGGCTTTTTATGCAGTTGTTTTGAAACTGGGATTTTTTTGTGTGCTTTTACATTTGATTAGTTTTTCTACATCATTCTTAAAATACAGCAATCTTGAGAAGCTCAATATTTTGTATTCGAGAGATAGTATGCAATTGGTTTTCTATTTGATAGAATACAAAGAATGAGATTACAGATCAGTGTTTATAAGACTGTTTGGTGCTCATGTGCTTGGAATTGTCAACAACAAGCATTCGGGAATGACATAATTTCAATGTGTTGTAAAAAGTACTATTATCACAGGCTTGCATAGTGATCTGAGATTCTTTTCCTTTGAAATAATAATGCCAATTTCAATGTCATCTGAAAGTATACAGATAAAATGTGTCATTTCAGCATAGTTAGGAAAAATTATTCTCAATTATGGACACTTCTATTTGTCGGAAATGTTGTGCTTTCATCTGGGTCAGAATTACTTTACTCTATAGTCATGCTGTTCACTGCTTGTGTTTGTCATACTGATAACCAAGAGCTTATGCATAGCATGATACCTTTTAAAATATACAAAAAAATCAAACCAAGAAGAATGATTTCACTTTTTGAACTTCTTCCACCTTTGTCACCTATGATCTGAACAATTCAATTGAAAAACAAACTGTAACCTTTTCCAGTGGAAAAAGAAAAACAAAGAACTAAAATAATGTGATTACATATATAAGTGTATTGCCCCTTGCTCGGCTGCAGCCAAGCCGCTCGGATCCGGGCTCGCTGGTGGGTGGCTCAAGCATCTCCGGCCCAGGGGCCCTGTGGTCACTTCGATCTGAAAGGGATTGGCGGTATGGAGACATAGGTGTATGGCTGGAGCCATGTTTGAGTTTGTGACGCCACCCACGGGTTGTGGTGAAGGTGGACACCACCGCTGCAGTTACGGGGCACCCGGGGGAAATGTTACGCAGCAAGTTGTTAACCCCTCCGTGGGTAGGGATGGTGGCCCTGGGACCCGTTGGGGGGTGTTTGGCGGTGCAGGGAGATGGGCGACCGGAGGGCACTGGTGTACTCACGATTAAAAACACACACAAGTCTCTTGTAAACCAAGGTGATGGTGGTCGGTGCCCACAGCCAGCTGCAGTCTGGTCCCCCACCCAGTTTGTGGTCTCTGCCTTTCTCCTGCCCTGTTTGTGATGATGGACTACCTGAACTTGAAATACAGGAGTCCGCTCCCCGGCTTGAAGATGTCAGAAGAGCCCTTTGCCCGCAGACGCTGGCCCGTGGGATCTCTCTGCCGTGGCGGTGGCTTTCTATCCCCCTCGTTGGGCTGTTGTTTTCAGTCGGGACTTTGGGTGGGAAAGGACCTATGGTCCTGGCCACAATCAGTTAATTAGCTAGCCCCCAGTAGCTTCTGGACCTAGCTTCAGGGTCTGAGTACCCCCCCTTTGTGCTCCGGTTTCCAGTCGGTTCCCCGGGTCGGTACCAGCGGGCCACTACCCTGTCCCGGTTCCACTGAGTCGTCTTCCCGACTCCTGCAGGCAGAGGCCTCCGTATGCCTCCTAGCCAAAGGTGCCCGGGCTCCTACCCTGGCACCTGTCAGTCTGCTACAGGTCTGTCACAAAGGCCTGACCTCCTCCACTGAACTCTCAAAACAAACTGTTTGCTTTTCCTGCCTCAGGATCTCTGAACTCCTTGGTGGGCGTGCCAACTGCCTAGCTCCGCCCCCCTGGTGTGCCCATCCAGCACTGAGAGAGGTGACTAGGGTTTAATGGTTTGGCTGCTGACACCTTGTTAGGGGACTGGTGTTGTGCGGGGCTCTATCTGTGACTACCTGGCTGGTCCAGGGTGTCACATAAGAACACCCTTAAACTAATGCTTCGTTGAAGTACCCTCTGAATTTATGACAGCATTCAGTATTTTTGGGTAGGATTCTCTCAGCATGGGAATTAATAATCTGAGCCATGTCTTTCGTGTCTAGGTATGTGGAAGTGCTGCCCAAACCATTGAAGACAATGTGATGCTTTGCAATGTAATGCACTGTTTTATGTGTTCGATGGTTGACATCTATTTCGTCGGGCATGGAGAGAGTTTAGGGTTGAGACTGGATCAGACTGAGAGGAGTTATGTGGAAAGACAAGAGAGTCCTTGTAGGTGTCAATTAGTGAGCGATAACCCAGAGTTAATTTATGTTGGGCCTAAGGTGCGAGAGCTAGCAGACTGCTGTGAGATAAGTGTAAGATCTAAAGGCCCAGTCACACTAAACAACATCGCTAGCAACATCGCTAGCAACATCGCTGCTAACGAACAACTTTTGTGATGTAACAGCGATGTTGCTAGCGATGTTGCTGTGTGTGACATCCAGCAACAACCCGGCCCCTGCTATGAGGTCGTTGGTTGTTGCTGAATGTCCTGGGCCATTTTTTAGTTGTTGCTCTCCCGCTGTGAAGCACACATCGCTGTGTGTGACAGCGACAAAGCAACAACTAAATGTACAGGCAGCAGGAGCCAGCTTCTGCGGACTCTGGTAACCACAGTAAACATCGGGTAACCAAGAAGCCCTTACCTTGGTTACCCGATATTTACCTTCGTTACCAGCGTCCGCCGCTCTCAGCTGTAAGTGCCGGCTCCTGCTCTGTGCACATGTAGCTGCAGTACACATCGGGTAATTAACCCCATGTGTACTGTAGCTAGGAGAGCAGGGAGCCAGCGCTAAGCGGTGTGCGCGGCTCCCTGCTCTCTGCACATGTAGCTGCAGTATACATCGGGTAATTAACCCCATGTGTACTGTAGCTAGGAGAGCAGGGAGCCAGTGCTAAGCAGTGTGCGCTAGTAACCAAGGTAAATATCGGGTTGGTTACCCGATATTTACCTTAGTTACCAAGCGCAGCATCGCTTCCATGCGGCGCTGCTGGCTGGGGGCTGGTCACTGGTTGCTGGTGAGCTGGTCAGCAACTCGTGTAGCCACGCTCCAGCGATCCCTGCCAGGTCAGGTTGCTGGTGGGATCGCTGGAGCGTCGCAGTGTGACATCTCACCAGCAACCTCCTAGCAACTTACCAGGTTGGATCGTTGTTGGGATTGCTGGTAAGTTGTTTAGTGTGACTGGGCCTTAATACTGAGAAACAGGAGAAGTGTAAAAGATTGCAAACACTAATAGACCGTAAAGTCTTATAGACCGCAAATCAGGCCAAAGAGGACAAGTGAATGAGGCAGAGAAACACCCAGGTGAAACAGAAGACCTGAATGGTGAGGAACAGACAGAGAGAATTGTATCAGAAGGATGTTAGTAAAAAGTACCCTATTTGTAAATGCTATAAATGAATTATGGACCACATAATGGGACACGGGTATCTTTACTGGTGATTAGGAGTCTGTGACCCTCTTAGAATAGACTTGTATGCTACTGTGAGTAGTTGTACTGATGTAACTTCTTTAGAGGAGGCCTCACAGCAAGGGAGGAGAAAATCCCTCAGAATTAATGACGGTACTGTTGTGAGATACAAGTGTATGGGAACAGAGGAAAAGTGTGGGAACTCTCATTTGATGTAAATGACAAGTGTCCGTGCCTGCTTTTGGCAAGTAAATTGTAGTAGAGGGAAGAAGAACCATGCCTACTATCTATTGTATAAAGGTGTTATCTGGTTCAAGTTTAGTAAAGAATATATTTTTGGACATTGGTCTCTCTTAATTCATTGTTAACCTTCTGATCCTGGCCTGCAGTATCCAATGACAACTGGCAGTCTGCGGAGGCGTATCGACAGGTATAGATCACCACGGAGATAAAAACACTTAACCAGGACCCCCATGTTTATGTAAAATGGCGGGGCATAAGAGTTGAGTATCTCGCTCACAGCTCCTGCCCCCAGCCACGTTACAATTGCATTAGTGCTCCACATTTGTCAGATGAGGGCATCTTTTTGTACAGCCCTCAGGTCAGCACACAGATTTTCAATTGGCTTCGGTTCTGGGCTCTGTCTGGGTCTGGCTAATAAAAATTCAGAAATTCCAAAAATTCAGAAATTTGCAAGAAACATTTTTTTCTTGTGTCATCAATTTCTGTAATCCATAACGTTTTCAATTTTTGGGGTATGGGGCTGTGAGGGCTTGTCTCTTATACCATGAGCAGAAATATTTACTAACATCATTTTGGGGTAGATAGGATGTTTTAAATGTCTATTACATTTTATTGCGGCATCCAAAAATATTTCATTCTGGCTTTTGATTTTTTTTCTCATTACGCTGTTTCCTGATCGGATTAATTTATTTGATATTTTAATAGATCAGACGTTTATGAATGCACCTATACTAAGTATTTGTATGTTTTATGTTTTATTTTTAATGGGGGCAGAAAGGGGGGTGATTTGAACTTTTTGCTTATTTTTAAAAACTTTTTTTCTCCTTTTTATTGTATTTAATAGGCTCCTTAGGGCAGTTAAAGCTGCGATCATTCAATTGCTTGAGCTTCAGCAGAAAGCACAATCTCCAATAAACAACAGCAACGGGTCGGCATTCACAGGAGATTCAAAACATCAGCCATGGGGGTTATCAGCAGACCGTCAGCTGTCATGGCAACTCATAGGCATGCTGCGATCACATCTTGGGTGCACTGAGAGGAATAATACGGCCTGTGCCACCACATGTTAAATGTCACTGTCAGAGAATGCCTGTTAGAGGCACATGATGACTGAATAAATCAGCTGTCATGTACGGGAATGATGCAGGCTCGATGTGTGACCCCACATCAGGGGCAGGAACATTATGTTTTATGTACTAGTACAGCAAAGGTAATGAAGGGGTTAAGGGTAGGTTCACAATCAGTCAGATTTTCTCTATTGTCATCTGTGTGTCGTCTGTGCACAATCCATTTTTTACAGTAGCAATTATTAATTATTTACAGCACCATTTACCGGTCTTTATGCTACAGAATTGTAATGAATCCATAAAAATTGGGCGGTATACTGTGGCATCCAATTTTTTTCTCACACCCTTAAGCCTGCTTTACACGAGTCGATCTCTCGTGCGATAGCACGAGTGATCGTACCCGCCCCCGTCATTTTTGCGTCACGGGCAAATCGCTGCCCGTGGCGCACAAACCCATTTAACCCCCATCACACGCACTTACCTTCCGGACGACCTCGCTGTGGGCGATGAACGTCCACTTCCTGAAGTGGGTGGGACGTTCGGCGTCACAGCGACGTCACACGGCAGCCAGCCAAGAAGCGAAAGGGCGGAGATGAGCACCTCCTTCCTTCCACATAGCCGGCAGGTGCCGCGGGACGCAGGTATGCTGTGTTCATTGTTCCCGTGGTGTCACACGGAGCAACGTGTAATGCCACGGAAACGATAAACAACCAGCGCCATTTTAATTAAACAATTTTATGAAACCTAGCGACGAGTACACGACTGACGATTTTTGAGCGATACTGCGTCACTAGGAGGTGTTACACAAGATGACGTCGTGTACGATGCCGGATGTGCGTCACGAAAACCGTGACCCCGACGATGCATCGCATGATAGCTCGTCTCATGTAAAGCACCCTTTAGGGCTCATGCGCACGTTGCGTACTTACATGCATTTACGCTGTGTATAGCACTGCAGCGTAAATGCATGCGTCCTGCATCCCCTGCACAATCTATGTAGATTGTGCAGGAGACGTGCGCACGTTGTTTTTATGAACACAGCGATTGGGGTGCTAAAATTTTGCCCCAAATCCATGCGTTCATAAAAGCAGCATGTCAATTAATTTGTGCGTTCCGGATGCAGCGACCACTCTGTCTATGGGAAAGGCTGCATCCAGAGAGCATGAAATCGGCTTTTTTTCTGCAGAAACACTGCATCCATGATGCAGTGTTTCTGCAGCGATATGACGCGCACATGTGCTGTCAAATCGCTGCAGAAACTGAGCTGCAGCACGGCCATGGTCGGCCAAAGAAGTTGAGGGTATGAGCTCAGCATCATATCAAGAGGTTGTCTTTTCAAAATAGATGTATGAGTGCTGCTAGCATTGCTGCAGAGGTTAAATGGGTGGTGGGTCAGCCTGTCAGTCCTCAGACCATACGTCACACATTCCATCAAATTGGTCTACATGGGCAAGAGAGAGGACAACGCTAGCTATAAGATCTTACATTCTACTGGAGGAGGATCCTGCTAACCACAATAGCTTACACTCTACAGACGAGAGACATTGAGGACCCTCCTGATCATAAGAGCTTACACTGTACATTAGAGACTCTGGAGATGGAAAGCACCTATCCTGTACAAATAGAGCTCCACTAGAAACCTCTGATCTATGATGACTCAAGTACTGACCACCATTGTACAATAATTGATGATGATAATTAGTGATGAGCCACCGTGCTTGGTACTGATGGTACTCGATCGAGCATCTGGGTGCTTGGATTTCTCGGTGCTTGAGCTAAATGCTTTTGAAAAAAGGGGTTAAAAGGAAAAAGCGCAAAAAGGAAAAATGTCTGGTTCCGTAATGGCAGAGGCTGATTGATGTATGAAGTAACCTAAATAGCTTGTGGAATTTAGATGCTCAGTATGAAGAGATTATTGACCTAAATCCTGCAATTCCGTAATAGAAAATATTACTCTAGCCTATGCAATGATGTCCCTCAAATATTTAAGTTTTTTCATTCCATAGGTTAAATGTCTTCAGCTGCTTACTAATGTGGCGCCCCTGACCTGGTCAGGCACCACTGAGTACTGCACCCATGCTGGGGACAGTACAACACAGGTAATCCAGAAGGCTGACAGGGGTGTGGAACACAGGCGCATAGTGATCAGGTCTCACACATGTACCCATGAGAGGACCCCTGGGGATCCCAGGAGGGGGCAAGCCTTCACCTTCACTGGAATAGTGGAGGGGGTAGAGTCTCCATCTCCTCTCAAGGGGTGTGGTAAGAGAACCTGGTTGCTAGGTGGCGTAGGCAAGAACAGGAGAGGAGGAGCAGTGAGTCAGTTAGAGCAGAACTCCATAGGGCTCAGTGAGGAGCAGACCTGTGGGGCTGTTGCTGTCTAACAGCGCCCGCGCAGTGGCTATTGACGGGGGAGAACGGTCAACTAGGAGTGCTGCCTGAAAGCCAGCTTCAGCTAGAGAGTGCACGGAGTGGGAAGTAAGGAGACTGCTAGAGAGCACCAGGCCCAACCGGGCGGCAGATCCCGAAGCGAGGATAGATTCACCTTTCCCTGCTAAACCTGCCGGTGTGGGGCTCTCAAAGCCCACACCACATCACCACAAAAGCCGCAGCCACGTAACCGCAGTTAGGGCCCATAGGTCATAGGAGGCAAGAGGCTGGAGTGGCCTGGTCCGGGGAACAAGCACACGGCAAACAACAAGGGGAGAGAGGCTGCAGCATCTTCCCTGGGTGACCCCCATAGGGACTCAAAGTCGGGGTCACCCCAAACCACCAAGGGCTAAGGAAGGCGAGTCAGTAGTCACCCTCATAAAGTCAGCCTGAAGGATACCTGGTTCCCACCTGGTTCATCTCAGCTACGCCCGGGCTACTCACCCTGTCATCAAATGTGAGTAAAGCCCTTGAAAGACATTCCTGCCTGTGTGGTCATTCTGCGCCTTGTGGTACTACAAACCCACACAGGGCCCTGGGGCTTGCCTCACTCTCAGGAGGCTACTACATCTAACTGCACACACCATCAGCCCCAGGCGACCCTCAACCTGCAGTGGCGGTCCCTACTGGCCGCAATACTGAGAGTGGCGTCACGATCAAAACAGAAGATTTCCTACCAGTGACTGAGATCCAGCAACGTGGAGTCCCTGAAGGTAACGCACCGACACCGACACAGCACCGGCGGGGCTTCACATCTGGCGTCACGAACAGGATAAGGACTAGACCTGTTCAGACAGGTGACCATGTGCCTGGGCGGTCCGCTTGAAAAATTGGAAGCGCCGCCATATTGCCACCATGAAAAGCGCGCTGAAAAACAACAGCAGCCCGCGCTGGAAGAAGTTACCGCCCACGAAGAGGTGTGGCTACCCAGAGATCCCCTGCAGAGTTCTGACCTCGCTGATGAAGAAAGCGGAAGCGTCCAGAGACGGCGGAGCAGAAGAGAAGCCAGCAGCTTGTTAGAGAAAATGGAGTCCAGACGCGGATACCCAGAACCAGGCACTGCTGCCTGGTGGTGCCGGGAGCTTGCCATCTTCTGCGACCGGCTGGAGGCCGGGATTGTGCGACAGCTTAGGGAAGAACGCACGGAGCTCCTGGAGATGGCTGCGGCGGTGCGGACCTACGAGGAGGGAGCCGCGCGACGCATGTCAGACCGAGCGGCGACGACGCAGACCCCGATGCTGCCACAGATGGGTGAGTCGAGTGATGCCCCGGCCAGCACAAGTGCCCCGACCCCTGCTGCCACGCCCGCGGTCCCGGAAGAGGCGCCCGGCGCGGCGCCACCGAGCCAGGCCGCAGCCACGCTAGATGCGGCCCGCCAAATCCAGGCCGCCGCAGCCATGCCCCGCCTGTCCCGCAGGGCTCCGACCACCACGGCAGTGCTCATCCGTGCTGCAGGTGTGACGCTGACCCAGGCTGCCACCCTGCTGAACCCGGTCCGCCAAGACCCCAACGCAGCAGTGACGCTCGTCCGCGCCGCAAGTGATATGCTGAACCAGGCCGCAGCCCCGCCGGGTGCGGCCCGCCAAGCTCCGATCGCTGCAGCGACGTCCAGCCCAGCCTGCACAGAGCCCCCTGCAACAGCGACACTGATCCAGGCTGCCGCCATGCCAGGCGCGGCCCGCCAAGACCAGGCCGCCGCCATGCCAGGCGCGGCCCGCCAAGACCAGGCCGCCGCCATACAGGGCGCGGCCCGCCAAGAGATTGCATCACTATTTTCCCCGGCCTGCAAGGCCAGAGCAGACACCGCTCCCCAGTCCAGAGAGGTCCCTGCTAGGAAGACCCTGATAGGAGAGGACCCTGAATACTGGAAGCTGAAGGCTGACCTAGAGGCCCAGTTCCCACTGGAGATGGTGGATCGGTATCTGCTCCCTCCGCATACCCCCAAGGAAATACAGGCAACCCCTGCAGCTGCGCCAGAGAGTCCACCGCCCAGACCAGCTGAAGAAAGCCCATCCCCAGCACTGCCACCAAAGGAGTGCCAAGAAGAACTAAGGGGGAGAGGAGGCCAGGAAGCTGAGGAGCTGACTCCGGAGCCACCAGCAGTGGATCTATACTCAGAACCGGAGATGTTGCCCTATTCCCGCTGGGATGACGAGGATTTGACACCGTCTGCAGACGAAGATCAGCCCAAAGACCTCACCTGGGAGCCCGCAGGCATGAACCCAGCCCGCAAGACACGGCGCAGCAGAACAAAGTATCCTCCAACACCACAGTCTCCAGAGCAGAGGGAAGTCACAGCCAGAGACCTGGAGGAGAAAAGGTGCCTAAGAAGGTCCAAAGCCCAGGCTAGAGGACCCCTTTACAGAGGAATAGTAGAGGACTTCAACTTGAAAAGCGGATACGGCTTTATTGTAGTAAAAGGAATAAAAGAGGGCATATTTGTAAATCGGAGAGATGTTCAAGCCCACCTGCCCAGAGGACATTCAGGCAGAAATTTGAAAATTGGGGACTTAGTACAGTTCACCTTGCATCAAGGAGAAAGGGGCTACTATGCCTTAGACGTAGCGCTATGTCCCAGCAAACCTTACAGCCATCCCATGCTACAAGAAAGACAAGAAAGACAAGAAAGACAAGAAAGACAAGAAAGACAAGAAAGACAAGAAAGACAAGACAGAGATAAAGAAACAGATACAGAAAAAGAAACAGACGAAGACCAAGAAAGGAAAGATAAAGATCCTACAGATGAAACAACCACAGACAAAGATCCTACAGATGAAACAACCACGGACGACGACGGAGAGCAAGAAAGTCACAGGTGTCGGTGCCCTACATGCCCACGCCCTAGTGAAAAAGAGGAGTAGAGAAAAGTAAAGTAAAGGAAAGTAAGAAGTTTTGACCAGTTAAAGTTTGAAAAGTTTTGTTTGCAACGTTTAAGAAATGCGCCCACAAAAACTATTGTGAGAAATAAACTTTAAGGCTATGAACTTGCTATAGCCACAAACTCTCGCAGTGTAAATAGTTACACCAGTGGCACCACCACCAGGGCCAGCCTGTTTAGGGGCTTGGCTCGTCTGCAACCAGGGGGGCCCGTCCGTAGAAAAGGGCCTTGGCTCACCTGCGACCAGAGAGCACGCCTGTTTATGGGGCCTTGGCTCACCACCACAAAGAGAGTACCTGGTCAGCACCAACTGTGGAGGCCGCCTCTGCATCCTGCCAGAAGAGGCTGACGGCGCGGATCCACCAGGCCAGGTATACCCTGAAACCACCAGCCCATGAAAGCCGCCTCTACATCCTGCCAGAAGTGGCTGAAGTCGCGGCCAACGGGAGAGGAAGATTGGAGGAAAGGTCTGGGGAAGTAGATGGCCCAGACCTGGTTACCAACAGGACCGGTGACCTGCCTCCTGAGAGGGTTTTGGGTGGGTTAACGGACTTGTGGGTGGAGGGTGGTGATGTCTGATACATGGTGGTTTTAAAAATGTTTTACATGTTTTAATGTTTTATGCATTTTAAAATGTTGTCTTGCAGCCCGAGGACGTGCTGGTGATAACTAAGGGGGAATGTGGCGCCCCTGACCTGGTCAGGCACCACTGAGTACTGCACCCATGCTGGGGACAGTACAACACAGGTAATCCAGAAGGCTGACAGGGGTGTGGAACACAGGCGCATAGTGATCAGGTCTCACACATGTACCCATGAGAGGACCCCTGGGGATCCCAGGAGGGGGCAAGCCTTCACCTTCACTGGAATAGTGGAGGGGGTAGAGTCTCCATCTCCTCTCAAGGGGTGTGGTAAGAGAACCTGGTTGCTAGGTGGCGTAGGCAAGAACAGGAGAGGAGGAGCAGTGAGTCAGTTAGAGCAGAACTCCATAGGGCTCAGTGAGGAGCAGACCTGTGGGGCTGTTGCTGTCTAACAGCGCCCGCGCAGTGGCTATTGACGGGGGAGAACGGTCAACTAGGAGTGCTGCCTGAAAGCCAGCTTCAGCTAGAGAGTGCACGGAGTGGGAAGTAAGGAGACTGCTAGAGAGCACCAGGCCCAACCGGGCGGCAGATCCCGAAGCGAGGATAGATTCACCTTTCCCTGCTAAACCTGCCGGTGTGGGGCTCTCAAAGCCCACACCACATCACCACAAAAGCCGCAGCCACGTAACCGCAGTTAGGGCCCATAGGTCATAGGAGGCAAGAGGCTGGAGTGGCCTGGTCCGGGGAACAAGCACACGGCAAACAACAAGGGGAGAGAGGCTGCAGCATCTTCCCTGGGTGACCCCCATAGGGACTCAAAGTCGGGGTCACCCCAAACCACCAAGGGCTAAGGAAGGCGAGTCAGTAGTCACCCTCATAAAGTCAGCCTGAAGGATACCTGGTTCCCACCTGGTTCATCTCAGCTACGCCCGGGCTACTCACCCTGTCATCAAATGTGAGTAAAGCCCTTGAAAGACATTCCTGCCTGTGTGGTCATTCTGCGCCTTGTGGTACTACAAACCCACACAGGGCCCTGGGGCTTGCCTCACTCTCAGGAGGCTACTACATCTAACTGCACACACCATCAGCCCCAGGCGACCCTCAACCTGCAGTGGCGGTCCCTACTGGCCGCAATACTGAGAGTGGCGTCACGATCAAAACAGAAGATTTCCTACCAGTGACGGAGATCCAGCAACGTGGAGTCCCTGAAGGTAACGCACCGACACCGACACAGCACCGGCGGGGCTTCACACTAGTACATATAAACTAAATAGACACTTTAAGTTCATATAATTATTTTCTGAAACAGCATTTTGCATTTCAGCCTTCTCAGCATCCAAATCTCTTGTGAAAGCTTTTAGAAAGAGCTTATCTTGTCATTCCAGCAAGTACTCAATGGACACTTTTATTAAACTTTACATCTGGCTGCTTAGTTATTTTGTCTTAAAAATCAATATGTCAACTTTAAAAAACATTTTTGAAATATGTTTGTATTATTTGGATGGAGACACTTAAAAAGCATTGCAAATTAAATCCAATTAAAATATTTTCTTTTCAAATTTTCTTGGTGCAAAACAGAAGCTGAGCCAAATTGGTTTTAGTGATTCAGCCAGTGTTTAACCCCTTCCGCGCATTAAGACATTAATTAATGTCCTGGAGAGGAGTCCACATGTTCGAAGGGCACCCATGAGCTGAGCTCCCTTTCTACTTGCCGCTGATGCTGGCTTTAATATATAGCCAGCAAATATCTCTAGCAGCGGTTAACCATTTAAATGCATCAATCAATCTCTATGGGAGACCGATGTGTTGCCATGGCAGGGGGGCCATCCAGACTGATCTCCATAGGAGTCCAATATTTACAGTATATACTGCAATACTGTAGTGTGGCAGTCAGAAAAAGGGAGGAATTCCAGGGCACTACTCAGTATTCAACAAGCCTATTTGTCCATTACAAAGAAAGTCCTGTATTCAGAGGCTGAAAGCAAACACCGGGGTGCTTATATCAATAGATAACAAATCTTGCAATGCAAAGTAGAAAAAGTATAGCACTCATGTGCTACAGCGCACACTCCCTCTCCCCACCAGCCCTCTCCGCACATGTAACCTCCGCTGTTTAAATAAACAGTTTTTCTGCACAGCAATTTAACCGGTGAGTGCTATACTTTTTCTACTTTGCACTGTAGTGTGGCAGTATATAGTATAAGCGAAGAAATGACCACAAGCTATAATTCCCTAAGGAGATTGAAAAAGTATGTAAAAATTAAAATAATTGTTTGGAAAAATATTAAAAAATTAAAAAACATAAAAACTCAATACACTCCTGTTGAAAAATAAGAAAAAAATAAGAAAAATAAACATTCATTGACAATAAAAGGGTAAAAATGTTTTGAACGTTTAACTTTCAGGCTCCATATCTCACCATCCACTAAAGCTTTGAAATGTGAGACAAACTTCATTTTGTAGGCATCATCTTGGCTATCTCATACATAAATTTGACTTGTAATTGCATAGCATATGATTAGTCATGCAGATTCTTGTAATGTTACTACATTGTTACTGTTTTGCTCCTGGTGGTGTAAAAATATTTTTCTTTATTCCTACTACAAATTACAATCTGTTCTCACATTCTCAATAGTTGAGTGTGTTACTAGGTTGATTCCAAAGTGAAAGATCACTGATTCGAATCAAAGATAATTTCCTATGAAAAGAGAATCGGCATAATGCAGCTCATTGATAGTGAACTCTCATGCAAGAAAATTGCCAGACTGCATCATGTGAATGCCATGAGAGTTGGAAAAATACAAGATGAGTCTGTCCATCCATTCAAAAGCCAAGAGGTTGGACGTTCAGGCAAAATATAGAAGTCAGCAAGTCGGCTCATCACAAGGTCTATCATTTCTGGCATAACAAACATGGCAATAGAGGTGACCCGTATCCTTCATAATAGTGAGATCACAGAACTCTATGCAAGCACTCTGCAATGCACATTACACATTTTGAAATGGTGGCCCAAAAAAAGTAAAAAAAACTCAACTTCAATATCGTCATAACAAGCATCGGCTCCAGTTTGCAAAAAGTGGACAGTAAAAGATTGGAAATGGGTGTTTTGGAGTAAGAAGACAAAAATCAATAGGCTAGGCTCTGATGTGTGCAAATGGGTCCAGAATGAACAAAGGAAAAAGAGGCTAATGGTTTGAGAAATTTAAAGAACTGTCAAGTTCAGTGGCGGAAGCCTAATGAAATGGGGTTTTTTCTCAGCAAAAAGCATTGAATACTTGACCAGGATCAATGGTGGTTTCAATGCTGAGCTATATATGAGTATCCTGCTAGAGAAGTTGCTTTGTACACTTAAGTTCTATGAAAAGAAAGACATAGTGTTCCAGCAGGACAATGACCTGAAGCATACGTCGTGATTGGAGAATGGTTCAATAACAGTGAAATAGAGGTGCTTTATTGGGCCCCACATTCCCCAGACGATAGCACAATTGAACACTTCTGGGAAGAGTTGAAGGAAAAGTTATATATATATACCAATGTGAGTCGACTAGTACGCACCAACATTGGAACCATGTAGAAGAGACCTGGGATCAGATTTCTGTCAAGACATATTTGTATCTGATCAAGAGATTGCCCAGAAGGATTCAGGCAGTGTTGAAAGCCAAAGTTGGATTTACAAAATAATATAAATTTAACTTTAGATTTTTAGGAGCAAAACAGTAAAAATGCAGTGACATGACAAGAATCTGCAAACTAATCATATGCTAAAGAGTTGCAAGTCAAATTTATGTATGAGATAGCTGATGATTGTCTATAAAGTGAAGGTAGTCTCATGCTCAAAGCTGTATTAGATGGTCAGATATGGAGCTTGAAAGAGTTTAAAACATTGTTACCCTTTTGTTCGTCAGTGTATTGGGCACCACCATGCCAGTAGAAGTCCAATGCATGAAAATATAAAATTAGTTAACCCCTAAGGTAAACATCATGAAGATTAAAAAAAATTACCAGAATTGCATTTTTGTCAATTTACCAATCTAAAATATATTCCAATAAAAACCATTGTCTCTTGTTCACACCAGCAAAAGTAAAAAAAAATTGCTGATCCCTAAAGGATTAATCCCCTTACACAAAATAGGATGTAATAGTACTTCTTCAGTTGGGTGCAGGTGTGTAAAGCAAGTTTAGTTTGGCCTGTGTCACACATAGTAGATGCCAGCTGGGCAATTCAACCAAAATCCACAGCTTCATTCAATGCTGTTTAACCCCTTAAACGCTGCTGTCAATAACTGAATGAAACATTTAAGAGCATAAATTCTGTTTGGGCTTTTGTACAGTCATACATGGGCACCCTTATGATGTGATTGTAAGGTACTGACGGGTTGCCATGGGGGAACACTTGTGGAGCCTATGTTCTTCAAAGGATATCATGAAGTTTACTATTCACTCTGGCATTGTAATACCGTGTTTTTCCAAAAATAAGACACTGGCTTATAGTTTTTTTTGCCCCCAAAGAAGCACTAGGGCATATTTTTGGAGGAGGTCTTATTCTTGGAGAAAGATAGTTAGGGGGTAAGTTTACCCCCCAAAAAAGCAGACTCCCCACTTCCCAGGAGACTCATACTTACCGTCTGTGTGGCTCCTGTGGCGCCCCTGACCTGGTCAGGCACCACAGAGTACTGCACTCATGCTGGGACAGTGCTTCCAGGCAATTCCAAAAGGCCAGAATGAGGTGTGTACACACAAACACATAGCAACCAGGTCTCCCACACCTTGAGAAGGGACTCTTGGGTAGCCCTGAAGAGGTTAACTTTCAATTCTCAGCAAGGGGTGTAGAGGAGGGGCTGGAAGCTAAGATGCAGTGGCAGTAGGAAAAGGAGGAGGAGCAAGCCAGTCTGGAGCAGTGTACGGAAGTTGCTGAAGGAAGCAGACGTACAGCCACGCTAGCCAGACCCTGCTGGTGTGGTAGCTGTTAGTGGGAGAGTACAGTGACCAAAAAGTCAGCCTGAAAGACACCTGCAGAGAGGCAGTTGAGTATGGGAATTGCTGGTAACTACGCACCCACAGGGAACAGGTCCCTAAAGCCAGATATTGTTATGCCTGGGTGGTGGATCCTCTGGACCGTGCCCCTGTCACCTCCGGTGAAGCAGCTAGAGCTACCCCTAGACTGGGATAGTCCTGCAAGCCTACCAGAGGGACCAGGGGCACGGTTGTCAGAGCAGAAGGCGGGGCAAGGGCAGAGTCCTTCTAGAAGCAGGAATGAGGAAGTCCTTGAGGACACAGAGTTCCTGGTGCCAGGTTAGATGCCGGTGCCCAGGTACTGGTGCCAGGTAGAGTCGGCAGACGTGAGCAGAGTCCAACCAGAAGGAGGCAGGGGTCCCCGGGTGAAGCCGAGGGTAGGAAGCGGGTTCAGGCTGGAGAAGATGGTGGAGTCTCAGCTGACAGTCCCCGTAGGACCACTCGGACAGGTTGTGGCCCAGGCAAGATAGCTTGGCAGGACAGTCCCCGCAGGACCTCTCGGACAGGTTGTGGACAGGACCAGGTTAACTTGGTAGAACTGGTTCTGTGGAAGACACAGTGTTAATGCAAGACACAGCAAGCGGGACCTGGACTCCTAGCTATAGAACTCGTAGAACAGGCGACGCCCTCCAGGCAGTAAGCTCCTAATATACCTGACCCTGACTGATGCAATATCCTGTTAGGGAGTGCACTGCTGGGTCTATAAGAGGAGGTCAGTGACCGCGCGCGCGCCCTAATGTGCATGTGCGACGCCCGGGTGCCGGAGGCCGGTGCAGGGAGCAGTGCCGAGAAGGACGTGTGGCTGGAGGCAGGGGACCCGGGGACCTGAGCGGTGAGTGATGATCGACGTCGGGACCCGGGGAGAGGGAGGACAGATATCGATCTACTGATCTGCTAAACCTGCCGGTGAGGGGACTAGAGGTTCCTCATCAAAGATACAGAGCTCGAGCCTCAGCAGCAACAGGGGGACCCATAAGGAGATAGGGCCAGAAGACATCTCACCAGGTCCACACTGCCGGCAAACGGGCCAGAAAGGGAAGGAGAGGCAGTAGCAACTTTCCCTTGATGAACCCCACGATACTGCAAGTCAGGGGTTATCCAAAACAAAAGAAGTGCAAGGAAGGCGAGTTAATAGCTACCCTCAGAACGGCCTGCAGGAATTCCTGGTTCCACCTGGAATAATCTCAGCATCGCCCGGGTATCTCACCAACCAACTAAAAGTGAGTAAACAAGTTAAAAGACTTTCTGGACTGCGACTGAGTCATTCTGTGACCTGTGGTTCCGCACACATATACCCGAGCCCCTGGGGCCAGCCTCACACTCGGGAGACCATAACACCAGCGTGCAGACACCATCAGCCCCAGACGCTCGTTAAACTGCAGTGGCGGTCACCCCTCATCCTGACCGCAAAACCGAGAGTGGCGTTACGACTCCTATGAAAGTGAACCTGACATACCTGTTGCCAGAGGGCCCCTACAGAGAAGTCCCCGCAGTGTCCCGCAGGCGACCGCTGCAGCGCTGTGGTGGACAACTCACTCCCAGGTCCTCCCTCTGATCTCCGGTGGGTGCTGCACACCGTCCTCCCCTGCTTCTGGCTGACACACAGCAGATCGTTGACATACTCACACACAGCAGATTGCAGATCACACTCACACACACATCACATCCAGCGTTAAAGAATGCTTCCGGCCTCATGGAATGATGAGAGGAAGTCACGTGTGTCCGCAGGTCCTGTAAGTTAGCATTGTAGCAGGTCCTTGCGCTTTACTACACAGCCTCTCAGGATTCTGCTGGCGAGAAGAAATCGGTGTCACTGGATGTTCCAGGAGTATGTTCCAGGCCCTGTCCCATGCATCCATGCTACACAATTATACTATTTGTACTATTTGTACTCTGGGGCAATTGATGCCACTTTAGTGGTGTCTGCCCCTAATATTTGAAATGTGAAGAGTCCAAGTTGGGTTTCCATGCTGTGTATGTAGGACCAAAGCGGCATTGAAAAAAAGATAAAGATGACGGCAGGTGGGTATAAGAATGGGGGCAGGGGACTTACATTGAGGCCGGAGTCACACTTTCGAGTGACTCGCCAAGTCTCACATCGCATCACCATGGCTTTGTAGCACACTCTCATGACAGTAGCGGGTCAGCTGCATATATTTCTATGCAGCTGAGACGCTCCTGTCCAGAAAGCATCAGGCCGTGCTGGGTGATGCGATGTGAGACTCGCGTGAGATACACGGAAGGCACTCGCAAGTGTGACTCTGGCCTTTAAGCACCACTACAGCACTGAAAAAAAAAATGCTGAAGTAGAGGAGTGGTGCTTTAAAACAGCAGCATAAATGATTTGCATTATTTTTAATTTATAAGTATATGGCTATAGTAAATAAACTCTGTACAGAGAACCTCACATATAGTTGTACCATTTCTAAGTGTTTTATGCACTTTTCTTCTGGCAAATCTGTAAGCAGTTCCTGCTCAGGTCAATATCGTAGACAACTATAAAGATCTCCTTTGTAATATTTTATATGGGAAAATTATTTTAAAAGACCGTTACTTAATTCAAAACCCTAAACAGATATAGAGAGCAGAATTGAAACCACTATTTTCAGGTATTTCATAGACCTGGGTTCTTAAGACAAGATTTTTGCTACATTTCTATAGAACAAAATCAATTCAATTCATCTGAATTGGGTTGTGATGCTTTGATGGGCTCCATCCAGACTAATGGGACAGTAACAGAAACTTCAGTAACAAATTTGTCATGTTTGAAAATACAGTTCTGTTTTTCCATGTGAACCTCATGCCCTACATTTTAAAAATACACCAATGTATATCTAGAGCACGATAAACACATTTGAAGTAATCATCATTGAACTCTTCTAAAATGCTTTTTCTAACTATGCTTTTAACGCTTTGAACACTCTTATGAAGTTCAAAAGTGTCTCCTCTTTATTTTCCAGAACACGTCACTTGTTCATCCACTCCACAAATGCAGCCACTTTCAGGAAAAACTATTTTTTTTTATATTTTAAATTGCATGCTTTAGCAATTTCTTTGACTTTGTGAAAATTGGTATCAATTATTCAACCCGCTATTACTTCCAGCAATGGGAAGCATGCATTCATTGTTTTATGTTTGTATGAAGTGTATTTTAAGTCAGCTGGAAGTAAAGAATATATTACAAGACATTTCAGTGACTTGTTAAAATGCATGAGAAGACAGTAAGCTCGGCTAAAGTAGTATATTCGGTGACAAGAATCTATTCAGTGACATTTTTTTTTCTTTAGCTCACTTGGATTGTATTATCTGGTCAATTTAGCAGAAAGTGTTTTAGAGAAATAGGAAAATATGAGACATTATAAGACTGAAATTTTAATGTACCACAAAATGGTGATGAATGTAACACAGCAATAAGAAACTAAAGACTTCTCAGCCTATCTGCTCTTCTGAGGCTTAAGTTTATTATTGCCGTCACTTGTTCACAGTATCACTCTTCCTAATACAAAGTATATTTGCTATCCCTCCACCGATGCTGACTGCTGGAATGTGAAATGTTTCTGGACAATTGGTGCATAATGGTTCTGGAGACTCCAATATTTCGTTATTTCGATCATACTGTCAGCACATGGAAATGTTTTTCTGTTTTAAAAGTTTTAATACAAAATCACTAAAAGAAAAAGTAAAGGATAAGAAGAAGCAATTTCTGCCATATAGAAGTGGTATTGTTGCAAACAGAGTTCAATTTCTAGTAAGATAAAGAAATAAATCTTTAACCATGTATAATTAAAGCAACACTTTTCAACTGCCTGAAAATACATGGCTCTGCAAGGTGTCAGTATCCACGACTATATTATAGAGATATTCTCCCTTACAAGTAATCATCAGGTAAAAACAAAAAAGAAGGGCGGTATTATGGGCGCTGCACTAATCCAACACCAGGTGTCAGATTAGTGTAGCGCCCTGAATACCGCCCTTCTTTTTTGCATTTACCTAATGGGTATTAGCTCCTGGTGTTACGGAGTGGGCAGCTGGTGCAGCAGCATGATCTGGAGCCTGCTGATCCGACTGAGGTCTTCACACTGCACTGGGCAGCGGTGGTGAATGAGTGTCACCGGACCCTGTGGATCACTCTCCACTGGATTGGCCTCGAAGGGAAACTGAGGTGGAAAGAAAAAAAATGATCATACTTGGCTCCAGAGTTGTGCTTGCCAGCACAACGGGAGTAGGTGAGTGGAACTACCAATGCAGCTCCCACCTAACGGTTACAGAATGACACAAGATCGCCTTCTTTCTTCTTTTTTTGTTGTAGCCTTACAAGTAATGACTCAAGGGGAGAATACCTCTGTAATACAGCATCAGATGAAACATGAATCTTTTTTTTAATAAATTCCATACGAACCCTGAAGAATCAGAAGCATACAAAGTTTCAGTGTGGACACTGTTTTTATCTGTATACATGCCTACCAATTGAAGCCATAACACATGTCTATGAGCCCTTGAGGCTTCTCTGTCCTACATGTTTACTGGCTGTTGGGTAAATGTTTGTTTTCTTTTCCTACTTTTACAAATATTTTCAACATTTTATTAAACTTTTATTAATTTTTTTTAGTTACACTAGGGAATTCAAACAAATGTAAAGCTGATTGTGTTGGTATATGCAACAGACAAGGACTTCTTTGTGTGAAGGAGGACTTTGTGCTGATCTAACAGTAGATGGCGATGTTATATACTTACTCACTGTACTGTAAAAAGTCTTTTGTTTTCTTCTTGGTTTCACTTTCTTTCTCTGATGCAATGCTGTATGACTGTGCTTATCATTACCTCATGTTTTTCCTAGAAGTAAAGCATTTATTATCCCATGTAATCTGCTCTGTGAACCTTATTCTGCAACTGGTAAGCTAGAAGCTGTCCTGTGCAACAGATTGCTCATATAGTACACAGCAATACATCTGTATTGCAGTGTATTACATGTGTCAGCTTAACACTAAAGGGCACTTGATTACGCTTCCTGACTCTAATGGGTGTACAAAAATGGCAAACATTAGCTTACAGCTGCCTTGAAGAATCAGCATCTCATTGGGAACCATGGAGTAACTGAGAAAGTGTAAGTTCTATTAATAATATTTAAGGGGTTAAATACAAATAACATTAACTGCTCATGTCTCTAGCTAAGTTCTTGTGTCCTTCCTATGTCCTTCATGGCTGGTGGGGGATAGTACTTCCCAACCACATCCTATGTATGCAACACATATTGCGAAGAGATTAGGCTTGAACGTACAGTTTGACAGATTATACCTACAATGTCACGCAAACGTTTGGGCACCCCTTGTCAAAATGACTGTTATTGGGAACAATTAAGCAAGTTGAAGATAAAATGATCTCTAAAAGGCAAACAATTAATGATGACACATTTCCTTTGTATTTTAGGCACAAGAAAAAATAGTTTAATATTTTCCCTTTTAAAATTATAAACTGGAGAACAGGACAATGCAAAAGTTTTGACACCCTTTGAGATTTGTGTGCTCAGATAAATTTGATCAAGATTTCAGACCTAAATTAACCTGTAAGGGTTAAGGCTTGTTCACTATCATCATTAGGAAAGGCCAGGTGATGCAAATTTCACAGCTTTATAAAAATCCACCTTCTCAAACCTTCTGCCAAAAAACAGCAGCAGTGGTTTCTTCTAAGCAGCTGCCTAGCACTCTGAAAATAAAATGGAGGAGACCCACAAAGGAGAAGGCTTTAAGGGAGATAGCAAAGAGTTTTAAAGTTTAAAGTTGCCCTTTCCTCAGTTCAAAATCTAATTAACCCCATTTAGAACTGCCATACAGATAACAGTGGTAGAAAAGGGTATTTATGCTAGATCACCATCTTAAAACGGCGGTCAGAAAAAAGTAAATAGCATCCCCCAGCATCGGAAAATCTCAAGGATTTCAGCTACCAGAGATAGCTGAGACCCTGGAGATCATAATTCTGGCTATTTTTTTTCCGGTCCCCGGTCACATGATCACCAGTACACTCCATGTGACCGTGATCACGTGACAGAAAAAAAATATTTATCTCCCACCTGACATAATCAAACATGTTAGATGGGAGATAAATCTTCTCCCCCAGTCCACTCCAGTCCCCCGGTGTCGCCAAAGTGCCCCCCCCCCGATTCTCAAACCCCTCCCAATAATCCAAGATGGTGGATCAGCGCACCGGCCGCATTCACTCTCCTTCTCTGATTTCTGTTGCATGTGCCATGACACATGCGACAGAAAACTCCTCCCCAGGTCCAGCCAGCTCACCCCCATAAACCACCCCAGTGTTCCTCGATGTCCCTGGTACCTTATGCAGTGTTGATCCCCCGCAATCCCTCCTGCTTCACAGTAGATGCTGGCCACATGCGCAGAGCGGCTGTCAGCTCAGCTTCCTGCCATCAGAGACGCTGAGCTTATAGCATTCACACTACTGCTGTGGAACCGGGGAGAGTGGGCCCAGTATCATTGCACCCACGCTCCTCACATGGAGGGTGTGCACTCCCAGAAAATGGGAGATACGTTCCCTGCATACCGTTATATTCTAGAAGGTCCAGAGTCGTCGTGAGACCTCCAAAATGCATTACACTGGACCCGGATTTTTTTTTTCTTTTCAATAAATTGGTGAAAGAGGGAATGTGTTGTGGAGTGTTCTTTCAAATACATTTTTTTTTTTGTTGTCTATTTTTTTATTAATGACAGTTAGTGATGTCAGGTATCTGATAGACGCTGTGACATCATACCGCTGGGCTTGATGCCAGGTGGCATTACACAGCTGGTATCAACCCCATTTATTACCCCGCTTGCCACCGTGCCAGGGCAATGGGATGAGCTAGGGTGAAATACCAGTATTGGCGCATCTAATGGATGCGCCACTTCTGGGGCAGCTGCAGCCTGCTATTTTTAGGCTGGGAAGGGCCAAATAACCATGGCTCTTCCCACTCTGAGAATTCCAGACCACAGCTGTTAGCTTCACCTTGGCTGGTGATCCAATTTGGAGGGGACCCCACATTTTTTTTTATTATTATTTATAGTTAATTAAAAAAAGAAACCTAGGGTGCCCTCTGTTTTGGATTACCAGGCAAGGTGAAGCTGCCAGCTGTGGTCTGCACGCTTCAGCTGTCTGCTTTACCCTAGCTGGCTACCAAAAAAGGGGGATACCCCACGTCGTTTTTTTTAATTATTTATTTATTTTTTGGCTAAATACAAGGCTAAGCACCCTTTAGTGCCACATGAAACTAACTAAAGGGTGCCAGCTTAGAATATGCATGGGGTGGGACACTATATATGTGTTTTATTTTTATTTATCTATCGATCCATCCATCCTAGCTTTTTAGGCTGTGTGCTCACGATCAGGATTTGTAGCGTCATAACGCTGCCGTGTGCAGTTCAAGCATAATGGAAGGATTTTGAGAACTCTCCTGCCCACTGAGCTTCTTTTCTCCGCAGCATAAACTGACCTGCGGTGCAACTTCCTGAGACACAGCATGCCAATTTATCCTGTGGATACAAGAGTGTTTTCTGTGGGGAGAGCAGAGCTAAAGTCCACAGCAGCCCCGAACACAGACTGTGGGCACTGGCAGCTGCCATGGACAACAGTCCCATCTCCGCAGGACGGCTGGCACTGTGTACTAGACGCAGTGTTGCCGGATTGTGGGTGCATAGCCTAAAAGTGAGAAATTTGGTGCTATAGCAACATTTTTGCAAAGTACCTGTGCATTCAAAGTGCTTACTATACCCCTGAAAAAAATCCTTCAGGGGTCTAGTTTACAAAATGGGGTCCCTTGTGCCAAGTTTCTGTTGTTTAGGTACCCTAGGGGCTCTGCAAATGCAACATGGTGCCCACAATTTATTTCAACTTTTCCAAAATTCAAATGGTGCTCCTTACATTCCAAGGTCTACCGTTTATCCAAACAGTGGTTTTTGACCACATCTGGGGTATCCCTATGCTCACAAGAAATTGGAAAACAACCTGTAGTGTCTATTTTTTGGTGTTCCCTCTTGAAAAAGTGAGACATGGAGCTAAAGCAACATTTTTGTGAAAAAAATGAACATTTTCAATATGGCGACCTAAAGTTATCAATTTCTGTGAAGTACCTGTGGCTTCAAAATGCTCACTATACCCTTAGATAAAATCCTTGAAAGGTCTAGTTTCCAGAATGGGTTGACTTGTGGGGGATCTCCACTGTTTAGGCACCTTAGAAGGTCTTCAAACAAGACATTCAGTAATGATTCCAGACAATTTTGCTGTCAAATGGCACACCTTCCCTTCCGAGCCTTGCCGTGCACCCAAACAGTTGATTTCCACCACATATGAGGTATCAGTGTACTCAGGAGAAATTGCACAATAAATGTTTTGGTGCATTTTTTCCTGTTACCCTTGTGAAAAAAAAGCTTTTTGGTTAAAGTAACAACTTTGTGGTAGACATGGATTTTTATTTTCTCAGCTCAACGTTATAAACTTCTGTAAAGCACCAGGGGGTTCAAGGTGCTCACCAAACATCTTGATAAAGTCCTTGAAGAGTCTAGTTTCCAAAATGGTGTCACTTGTGGGGGCTTTCTGCTGTTAGTACTTTAGGGGCCCTGCAAATGCGACATGGTGCCCACAATCTATTTCAGCCAAATTTGCTTTCCAAAATTCAAATATTCCTCCTTCTGTTCCGAGCCCTCCCATTAGTCCAAACAGAGGTTTCTGACCACATGTGGGGTATCAGAGCACTCAGAAGAAATTGGGTAACAAATTTTGGGGTACATTTTGTTGTGTTATTTCTTCTAAAAGCGAATAAATTTGGGCTAGAGCAACATTTTTATGTAAAATGATAATTTTAATTTTTTTCATTCCGCAAGGCTTCAGTTCCTGTGGAACACCTGAAGGGTTAATAAACTTCTTGAATATGGTTTTGAGTACTTTGAGGGGTGCAGTTTTTAGAATGTTGTCACTTTTAAGTATTTTCTGTCACCTAGGCCCCTCAAAGTCACTTCAAACATGATGTGGTCCCTAAAAACATGATTTTGTAAATTTTGTTGAAAAAATGGGAAATTGCTGATAAATTTTGAACCCTTCTAACTTCCTAACTAGTGATGAGCGAGCATGCTTGTCACTACTCGGTACTCGCACGAGTATCACTGTACTCGGGCTGCTCGGCGGGGACCGAGTAATCTCGCGATACTCGTGCTTTACTCGTGGTCTTCATTTCTGCATGTTGGCGCTCTTTTGAGAGCCAGCCCTCATGCAGGGATTGGCTGGCAGACCACTGCAATGCCACAGCCCTGTTAGTTGTGGAATTGCAGTGATTGGCCGGCCTGCACAGCGTCACCGAGCCTTTATATAGGCCGGCGCGCTGTGCTCTGCTCACAGCTATTCTGACAGTGAGTGTAGGGAGAGTGTCGCTGATTCAGGGAAAGCTTTGCGGCCCTTTATAGTTAGTTCCGGAGCAGGGCTGCAAACAGTGTGACCAGAAGTCCTTCTCAGGACTATTCTAGTTGTATACAGGCAGGCAGGGTATAGCCAGGTCGGAGTACAGTAGCAGAGTCCTTCTCAGGACTATTGTTGCTATATACAGGCAGGGTATAGCCAGGTCGGAATACAGGCTAGTGACCAGAAGAGTCCTTGTCAGGACTATTGTAGCAGTATACAGGCAGGCAGGCAGGGTATATATAGCCATTCCTAGTGGTGACCGTATACCAGCCTTCATCATATCTGGGGCTGGTGTACACAGTGTAAAACAGTCCAGATAGTGTCAGACTTCTCAGTAATTGTCGCTCCTAAAAACCAGTTAGGTTCTTATTGCGTCCGTGCTTGCATTTAAAAACAGCACGTGTGTGGCAGTCGGTGGCAGGGTACAGGTGCGCGTTTTGCACAAACTATTATATAACGCACAAGTCTAGTGTATAATACACGTCAGTCAGCAGTGTCTGATAGTGTCAGACTTCTCAGTAATTGTCGCTCCTAAAACCCAGTTAGGTTCTTATTGCGTCCGTGCTTGCATTTAAAAACAGCACGTGTGTGGCAGTCGGTGGCAGGGTACAGGTGCGCGTTTTGCACAAACTATTATATAACGCACAAGTCTAGTGTATAATACACGTCAGTCAGCAGTGTCTGATAGTGTCAGACTTCTCAGTAATTGTCGCTCCTAAAAACCAGTTATGTTCTTATTGCGTCCGTGCTTGCATTTAAAAACAGCACGTGTGTGGCAGTCGGTGGCAGGGTACAGGTGCGCGTTTTGCACAAACTATTATATAACGCACAAGTCTAGTGTATAATACACGTCAGTCAGCAGTGTCTGATAGTGTCAGACTTCTCAGTAATTGTCGCTCCTAAAACCCAGTTAGGTTCTTATTGCGTCCGTGCTTGCATTTAAAAACAGCACGTGTGTGGCAGTCGGTGGCAGGGTACAGGTGCGCGTTTTGCACAAACTATTATATAACGCACAAGTCTAGTGTATAATACACGTCAGTCAGCAGTGTCTGATAGTGTCAGACTTCTCAGTAATTGTCGCTCCTAAAAACCAGTTATGTTCTTATTGCGTCCGTGCTTGCATTTAAAAACAGCACGTGTGTGGCAGTCGGTGGCAGGGTACAGGTGCGCGTTTTGCACAAACTATTATATAACGCACAAGTCTAGTGTATAATACACGTCAGTCAGCAGTGTCTGATAGTGTCAGACTTCTCAGTAATTGTCGCTCCTAAAAACCAGTTAGGTTCTTATTGCGTCCGTGCTTGCATTTAAAAACAGCACGTGTGTGGCAGTCGGTGGCAGGGTACAGGTGCACGTTTTGCACAAACTATTATATAACGCACAAGTCTAGTGTATAATACACGTCAGTCAGCAGTGTCTGATAGTGTCAGACTTCTCAGTAATTGTCGCTCCTAAAAACCAGTTAGGTTCTTATTGCGTCCGTGCTTGCATTTAAAAACAGCACGTGTGTGGCAGTCGGTGGCAGGGTACAGGTGCGCGTTTTGCACAAACTATTATATAACGCACAAGTCTAGTGTATAATACACGTCAGTCAGCAGTGTCTGATAGTGTCAGACTTCTCAGTAATTGTCGCTCCTAAAAACCAGTTAGGTTCTTATTGCGTCCGTGCTTGCATTTAAAAACAGCACGTGTGTGGCAGTCGGTGGCAGGGTACAGGTGCGCGTTTTGCACAAACTATTATATAACGCACAAGTCTAGTGTATAATACACGTCAGTCAGCAGTGTCTGATAGTGTCAGACTTCTCAGTAATTGTCGCTCCTAAAAACCAGTTAGGTTCTTATTGCGTCCGTGCTTGCATTTAAAAACAGCACGTGTGTGGCAGTCGGTGGCAGGGTACAGGTGCGCGTTTTGCACAAACTATTATATAACGCACAAGTCTAGTGTATAATACACGTCAGTCAGCAGTGTCTGATAGTGTCAGACTTCTCAGTAATTGTCGCTCCTAAAAACCAGTTAGGTTCTTATTGCGTCCGTGCTTGCATTTAAAAACAGCACGTGTGTGGCAGTCGGTGGCAGGGTACAGGTGCGCGTTTTGCACAAACTATTATATAACGCACAAGTCTAGTGTATAATACACGTCAGTCAGCAGTGTCTGATAGTGTCAGACTTCTCAGTAATTGTCGCTCCTAAAAACCAGTTAGGTTCTTATTGCGTCCGTGCTTGCATTTAAAAACAGCACGTGTGTGGCAGTCGGTGGCAGCGTCAGGCTCCACGTTGTCCCTGGATAGAGACGTGCATGAGGGCCTCAAAACATTGTTCCCATTGCAAAGGAGTGGGTCTCCTGTCGTTGTAATGTCCATTCTGCAAAGAATGGGCGAAAAAATTTACCACTGGGGGTATACCTGAAACAAAGGCCTAAGTATTGCAATTTGTAACGGTCATCATCATGGTGGCGCATGAGGAGAAGGAGGAGCAGTCCAGCGATTAGCCAAACTCCAGAAGTGTGTACCCATGGGTGAGTGGAGGTACATGGCAAACTTTAAATTCCGCTCTCATTTGCTGGTGGTGTGGTGAAGTCTGGCCCAATCCAACCCTTGTTCATCTTGATCAGAGTCAGCTTGTCAGCATTTTCAGTTGACAGGCGGGTGCGTTTATCTGTAATGATTCCACCTGCGGCACTAAAAACACGCTCTGACAAAACGCTAGCAGCAGGGCAGGCCAGGCCTTCCAAGGCGTAGAGAGCCAATTCATGCCACGTGTCCAGCTTGGATACCCAATAATTGTAAGGCACAGAGGAATGTCGGAGTACAGTTGTTCGATCTGCAAGGTACTCCTTCAGCATCTGGGCAAACTTAGGATTTCTTGTGGCACTACCCCGCACCTCAGGGGCTGTGGTACGTGAGGGGCTGAGAAAACTGTCACACATCTTAAAGACTGTTCCCCTACCTCTGGCGGATTGGACTTGTGCCTCTCTCGGCTGTACGCCTCGGTTGTCCACTGATTCATGACCTATGCCGCTAGCGTTTTGTGAGGGGAATGCTTTGCCTACTTCCGTGACTATGGCCTTCTGGAACTGCTGCATTTTGCCTGACCTCTCCGCCTCGGGAATAAGAGACATAAAGTTCTCCTTTTAGCGTGGGTCTAACAGTGTTACCAACCAGTAATGATTGTCGGCCAAGATGTTCTTAACGCGAGGGTCACGAGACAGGCAGCTTACCATAAAGTCAGCCATGTGTGCCAGACTCTTAACAGCCATCACTTCAGTATCCTGACCGACACGATGACTGAACATGCTGTCCTCCTCCTCCTCATCATCTACCCTGTCCTCTGGCCAGCCACGCTGAACCGAGGATATGACTGCATGTCATATCCTCAATTTGGCCAGAGAGTTGCTCCATGTCTTCATCCTCCTCCTCGTCATAGTCCTCCACTGCACGTTGTGATGAGACGAGGCTGGGCTGTGTGTTATCATCACCCACACCCACTACTGTTTCTTGCTGAAACTCATCGCGCTCCGCCTGCAATGCATCATGTTTGTTTTCTGAGCAGAGACCATTTTAGAAGGCAGAGAAGCGGTATGGTGACGCTAATAATGTCGTCATCGCCGCTCACCATCTTGTTGTAGTCCTCAAAGTTTTGGCGGATGGTGCATAGGTCGGACATCCATCTCCACTCCTCAGGTGTTATGTGTGGAGTTTGACCCATTTCCCGACGGCTTAGGTGATGCAGGTACTCAACAACTGCCCTCTTCTGCTCACATATCCTGACCAACATGTGCAGAGTTGAATTCCAACGCGTGGGGACATCACACACCAGTCTGTGTGCCGGAAGATGCAAACGGCGTCTTAAGGCGGCAAGGCCGGCTGAAGCAGTAGGTGACTTTCGAAAATGTGCAGACAGGCGGCGAACTTTTACCAGCAGATCAGACAGCTCTGACTATGACTTTAGAAACCGCTGAACCTCGAGGTTGAGCACATGGGCCAAGCATGGAACATGTGTCAGCTGGCCTCGCCTCAAAGCCGCCACCAGGTTCCGGCCATTGTCACACACCACCTTTCCTGGCTTTAGGTTCAGAGTTGTGAGCCAGTGATCTGCCTGCTGTTTCAGAGCTGTCCACACCTCTTCTGCATTGTGGGGTTTGTCACCTATGCAGATTAGCTTCAGCACTGCCTGTTGCCGCTTCGCCGAGGCAGTGCTGCAGTGCTTCTGTGTCGCCCTGGACAAGCCAGGGGCCACAGAGCACAACACTTAAACACCCCACACTCCCTGCAGGCATATCATAGTCAAAACACAAAATCCTTGTTGCCTTCCCCAGGGGCTGTTGTCCACACCAGGGTGTGGAGCCAGGCGGTTGGTCTCCACCCACCGAGGAGGAGGGAAAACACAGGCAGTGAGAGTTAAGCTAAGGAAGTGGAAGGAGGAAAGTAGTAGAGAGGAGAAAAGTGACAGCAAAGAGCCTGAAGTTGGTCCGGGTGTGTGGCCTGGACAGGACAGCAAGGTTGGCAGGATGTGGTGACCGTCTGCAGTGGAGGCCGATTGGAGTCTGCCGTAAGGACCGTGGACGGGTGGTGACCCGGCCGTACCGGACCGGTATACAAAGCGAAGCCAGCACCATTGGCAGAGGACTTTCGGATCCCGGCAAGGCTTGGTGTCGCCGTGAATTTGCCAAATCCGTTATTGAAGGGGACCTCAGGGTTTCCAAACAGCCAAGTCCAGATAGAAGGCAACCGTACAACCGTGAAGGGGAGACACAGCCACCGGCAAGGGCAACCGTCTCCCAGGGCCAGCGCCTGTGGGCAAAAGGGGCTCCTCCGGCCCATATCCAGGTCAGGGAGCGGGTTACCGTTGGGAAACCATCACTACCAACACTTAACTTCGGTGCAGGGAGAGACAGTCATCACTAACCTGCAGGGAGGAACAACCGCAGCCGTCCGAGTGACCCGTCCATCCAGCCACTTGTTTTACCCTGAACTGTGTCATCATCATTGGGCTGAGTGAGTACCTCCGTGCCGTGCGGCACAGCGCTGCCCCTGCGACCATGCACTTCATCAGGCCCCGCAACCCGCCTGTCATCCATCTCTACCCCATCACCAGGCCCCGGGACAACCAACCCCCCTACCCACGTAGGGGAGAAATAACAACAAAGCTGCTCCCTGTCCCAGGCTCCCGGGATCCCCGTCCAGAGCAGCGGTGGTGTCCACACAATCACCACAACCGTGGGTGGCGTCACGGACAATATCCCCAAAACCCAAACCACCCCTTTTCACTCACGGGCGAGTAGCGCCGCTCGAGTCCCCGGGATCCGGCCATCGCTCGAGCCAACGAGCAGCAGCAGCCGTAGAGCTGCGTCAGCCGGACCCGAGCAGTGGGAGAGCGCACCGTCCCCTCCTCCGCCAGCGACACTTACAGCTTGGGACTGGTGTGGAGGGTAAAGTGGATCAGGATGCGCAGGAGGAGGAGGAGGCTGAGGAGCATGACATTCCGGAGCTGTAGAGTGTGTGTGAAACCCTGACTGAGGTAGGGCCTGCAAAACTTGGTGTGTGAAGGACGTATTCCGTCCCTCGCTCAGACTGGGTCCCAGCTTGCACAATATTAACCCAGTGTGACGTCAACGAGATGTAGCGGCCTTGCCCACATGCACTTGTCCACGTGTCTGTGGTTAGGTGGACTTTGGCTGAAACAGCGTTGTTCCGGGCACGTGTGATGTTTTGTGACACGTGGTTAGTTATGCAATGCGGGGACGGCACACAGGGAGAAATAGTGGCGGCTGTGGACCGAGTAACGTGGGACAGCTGCCACCATCAGTTCGCGGAATGCTTCTGTCTCAACCAGCCTAAAAGGCAACATTTCCAGCGCAAGCAGTCGCGAAATGTTAGCATTTAGAACTGTGGCATGTGGGGTGTTGGCAGTGTATTTGCGCCTGCGCTCAAAGGTTTGCTGAATGGATAACTGAACGTTGCGCTGGGACAAGGACGTGCTTGATGATGGTGTTCTTTCTGCGTAGGCAACTGCAGGTGCAGGAGTGGAGGAGGCTTGTTCGCAGGCAGCATGGACAGGGGATTGGCTCGCATGCACAACCAGCGAAGACGTAGCAGTGACATCAGCAAGCACTGCTCCTCGACTCTGTTGTACTTCCCACAAAGTCGGGTGCTTGGCTGACATGTGCCTGATCATGCTGGTGGTGGTCAGGCTGCTAGTTTTGGTACCCCTGCTGATGCTGGCATGGCAGGTGTTGCAAATGGCCTTTTTAGAATCATCTGGAGCCAACTTAAAAAACTGCCAGTGTCAGAGTTCCTGGTTTTCCAGTTTTCTTTTGAAAGAGCTTGCCCTTTGTTAACATGGAGTTTTCTGTTATGTTGCCCTACTTCCTGTCCATCTGTTTAAAAGCCGCCCCTAAAGCTTAGTCCAGTGCCTGAGTATACTGCTTCCTGTGTGCTCCTGCCCTGCTGCTTTTGGTTCCTGATTGTTATTCGGATCCTCTTGGAAAACAACCGACACCGACTCTGGACTTCATCTGGTATCATCTAGCTGTACCTGGACTCCGTTTGCCGTCTTTGGTCGGAACTTCTGCCCGGTTCCTTCCGTTTAATACCACTCTGGACTCACATCACGTACAGACATTTTTCGACTTACCTATTGCCCTTTTGTGTCCCGGCTGCTGCGCATTTAGGGCTTCTGGGGTGATTGCCAGACAGTCCCTGTATAGGGGTTTGCTGTTGGTGGTCTCCCTGGGGGAGTCCGGTGCGCGGTACCGGGAATTCCCTTTCGCTCAGTCCCTGGAAGGTATTTCCTGTATTTATGTTCTACTGTGTTTTTGTTCCGTTTATGTACATATTTGCTGGTTGCATATTATAAATGTCTTGCACCAAGAACTCGTCTCTGGTTGTCATTGCCCTAACGCAATCGAAATCCTCAATACATACAATAGTATTACAGCCAGACTCGGGAAGACCTAACATTTGTACAGGCACCTTGTGTCGTGTTGTTCCGGGGAACAGTTGACTGACGTCTGCCTGGGGCCACCACTCTGCTTCTTACTGCCTGTTGTGATGCTACGCCTCCCTCCCCCTGTGCACTGCTGTCCTCGCTCTGCATATCCTCCTGCCAGGTTGGGTCAGTTACTGGATCATCCACCACGTCGTCTTCCTCTTCCGCACCCTGCTCCTCCTCCTGACTTCCTGACAATTGTGTCTCATCATCGGCCACCCCTTGTTGAGACACGTTGCCAACTTCGTGAGAACGTGGCTGCTCAAATATTTGTGCATCTGTACATACAATCTCGTCATGGCCCACTTCAACAGGAGCTGGCGAGAGGCCAGAATTTGTGAATGGAAACGTGAACGAACAGCTATTCCGAGTGTCCAAGTGTGGGATCAGTAATGTCCGTGGACGTGTACTCGGCCTGGTGGTAGGAAGGAGGATCAGGTTCTGAAATGTGCGGTGCAGTATCACGGCTACTGACACTTGACCGTGTGGAAGACAGAGTGTTTGTGGTGGTGCCAATCTGACTGGAAGCATTATCCGCTATCCAACTAACAACCTGTTGACACTGGTCTTGGTTCAAGAGGGGTGTACTGCTGCGGTCCCCAAGAATTTGGGACAGGACGTGCGAGCGACTAGATGTGGCCCTTTGTTGTGGCGAAATTAGAGCTTGCACACAACCTCGGTGTCTGCCTGCACCACCATCACGTCCACTTCCTTGTTCGTTGACAACGCCCTTGCGCATTTTGCAATGCTGTGCTGATGTGTATTCACTAGACTTGTGTGTTATATCCAAGTTTGTGCAAAACTCACACAAATGCAGCGGAAAGCTGCCACCAACAGGCACACACGTGCGGTTTTTAAATGCAAGCACGGAGGCACTAAGAACCTAACAGGTCTCTATCCAGGGACAACGTAGAGCCTCCCAATGTTTGGCTTCCCTGCCTAAGGGCTATACTATAATACACCCACTTCCTTCCAATGGGCACTTCAGGTTTACAGGCCTTCATGCACGTCTCTATCCAGGGACAACGTGGAGCCTAACAATGTTTGGCTTCCCTGCCTAAGGGCTATACTATAATACACCCACTTCCTTCCAATGGGCACTTCAGGTTTACAGGCCTTCATGCACGTCTCTATCCAGGGACAACGTGGAGCCTCCCAATGTTTGGCTTCCCTGCCTAAGGGCTATACTATAATACACCCACTTCCTTCCAATGGGCACTTCAGGTTTACAGGCCTTCATGCACGTCTCTATCCAGGGACAACGTGGAGCCTCCCAATGTTTGGCTTCCCTGCCTAAGGGCTATACTATAATACACCCACTTCCTTCCAATGGGCACTTCAGGTTTACAGGCCTTCATGCACGTCTCTATCCAGGGACAACGTGGAGCCTCCCAATGTTTGGCTTCCCTGCCTAAGGGCTATACTATAATACACCCACTTCCTTCCAATGGGCACTTCAGGTTTACAGGCCTTCATGCACGTCTCTATCCAGGGACAACGTGGAGCCTAACAATGTTTGGCTTCCCTGCCTAAGGGCTATACTATAATACACCCACTTCCTTCCAATGGGCACTTCAGGTTTACAGGCCTTCATGCACGTCTCTATCCAGGGACAACGTGGAGCCTCCCAATGTTTGGCTTCCCTGCCTAAGGGCTATACTATAATACACCCACTTCCTTCCAATGGGCACTTCAGGTTTACAGGCCCTCATGCACGTCTGTATGCAGGGGCATTGGTGAACCTCACAATTTAGGACTGCCCTGGCAAAGGAAAATACTACAAAGACTCACTTCCTCAAAATGGGCACATTAGACTCAAGAGGCCTTCATGTACGTCTCTTCTCAGGGACATCGGAGTGCCACACAATGTTTTCACGTAAAATCTTTCATGTATTGATCTCAAAAAGTAACATACACCAGCTCTATCTCACTATTGGGTATGTGCCCTTAACATTTCCGCCATGAAAAATCATTTTGGGGTCATTTTGGAAGGTTTTCTGGTGAGTCCGTAAAAATGGCGTAAAACGCGGACAAAATTGTTCACAGCTGTGACTTTTGAGTGATAAATGCTTCAAGGGGTCTTCCCCATGCTGTTGCCATGTCATTTGAGCACTCTTCTGAGACTTTTGTGACATTTTTAGGGTTTCTCCATGCTGCCGGGAGGTCATTTCACAAAAATACTCGGGTCTCCCATAGGATAACATTGGGCTCGTTGCTCGGGCCGAGTACACGAGTATCTTGGGAGGCTCGGCCCGAGCTTCGAGCACCCGAGCTTTTTAGTACTCGCTCATCACTATTCCTAACTCCAACAAACTTTGTTTCAAAACTTGTGCTGATGTAAAGTAGATATGTGGGAAATGTAATTTTTTAACTATTTTGAGTGACATAACTTGCTGGTTTGAGGGCATAAAAATGAAAAGTTTACAAATTGCAAAATTTTGATCAAATTTCTGATTTTTTCACAAATAAAAGCAAAATATAGCAACCTAAATTTACCACTAGCATGAAATACAATATGTCATGAAAAAACAATCTGAGAATTACCCGGATCCGCTGAAGCGTTCCAGAGTTATAACCTCATAAAGTGACACTGGCACAGAATTGCAAAAATATGGCCTGGGCATTAAATACAAAATTGGCTTCATCCTTAAGGGATTAAGGCTATGTGCGCACGTTGCGTAATTACATGCAGTTACGCTGCGCTTTGTAGCGCAGCGTAACTGCATGCGTCCTGCGTCCCCTGCATAATCTATGAAGATTATGCAGGAGCCATGCGCACGTGGCGTATTAGAGCGCAGCGCTTCGGCTGCTGCCCGAAGCGTGCGTTCTAAGAAGTGACATGTCACTTCTTTCATGCGCTTTGCCTGCAGCCCCTGCTCTGTCTATGGGAGGAGCTGCAGTCAGAGCGCATGGAATCAGCTTTTCTTTTTTTCACTACGGACATTTTCTGCAGCGATTTGAAGCGCACGTGTGCTCTTCAGATCGCTGCAGAAATTTCTGCAGTGACTGTACGCAACGTGCGCACATAGCCTAAGAAATAGCAGTTTACACAAACAGTGGAGGTCAAGATAAGTTCTGGAAGACAAAGCAAAATTTCTGTGAGAGATGCTCGTAGGATTGCTAGAGAGACAAATCAGAATGCTCTCTTGACTGCAAAAGACCTTTAGTAAGATTTGGCACACACTGGAGTTGTGGTACATTGTTCTACTGTTCGGAGACACCTGCAAAAATATGGCCTTTATGGAAGAGTCATCAGAAGAAAACCTTTCTTGCTTCCTCACCATAAAATGTAGGATCAAAAGTATGAAAATAACATCAAAACAAGCACAATGCATTTTGCAAACAAGTCCTGTGAACCAATGAAGTTAAAATAGAACTCTTTTGCCACAATGATCAAAGGTATGGGTGGTTTTCAGAAAAAGAACAAATCTCCAACCATTAAGCATGGGGGTGGATCAATCATGCTTGGGGGTTGTGTTGCAGCCAATGGCACTGGAAGCATTTCACAGGTAGAGGGAAGAATGGATTCAGTGAAATTCAACAAATTCTTGATGCAAACATAACACCATGTTAAAAAGCTGAAGTTGAAAAGAGGATGACTTCTACAAATAGATAATTATCAGAAACACACATCAAAATCCACACTACCTCAAAAGACGATAGCTGAAACTTTACAATGGCCCACACTGTCCTCTGATGTGAACATTATTGAAAATCTGTGGTTAGACATCAAAAGAGCAGTGCATACAAGACGACCCAGGAATCTCACAGAACTGGAAGACTTTGCCAAAGAAGAATGGATGAAAATTCCTCAAAAAATGAAAAATGCTATAAAAAGCATTTACAGGGTGTTATACTTGCCAAAAGGGGTGATAGTAGGTACAATCTATGCAGTGTCCAAACTTTTGCTTTGGCTAATTTTCCTTTTTTGTTAGTTTAAAAATCTAAAATATTTTTTTTTTCCTACAAATGCTATAAAAAGCATTTACAGGGTGTGATACTTGCCAAAAGGGGTGCTACTAGGTAGAATCTATGCAGGGTGTCAAAACTTTTGCTTCAGCTAATTTTCCTTTTTTGTTAATTTAAAAATCTAAAAGATTTTTTTTTTTGCCTAAAATACTAAATGGCACATTGGTATTTTGGCATTTTTTTTTTGCCTAAAAGTAAATACGGCTTTTAAAGATCATGTCATCTTCAACTTGTTTGATTGTTCACAATAGCAGTAATTTTGACCAAGTGTGCCTAAACGTTTGCATACCACTGTATATATGAGTCTGTATGGATATCCATGATAGTTTAGTCAATAATTGTAGTTCCGAATGCTACATTACTGCTAAAACAGCAGAGTAGTGTGCAATTTCATCTGGCAATTAATATTTTAAATGTTCCCATCCTTTAGTTAAATGTCCTCGATAGCGAGAATATTCATAATTTATATTACGTAGCTATTTGGGAAAATTAATATATTAAACTTATACTACATAAATTAAGAACAAGGTAAAATTTTTCATTATAAAGTTGCAACTTTAAGGTAAATGACTATACCACCAAGAATTCTGAATGCCAAAAATAATATTTTAGCTGCCTAAGGCCACGTGCTTTGCTTATGCAGAGCCCCATGGGACAGGTGGTTAACCTACTCATTGCCGGGCCGCTGAGGGTTGGGTCAGGCGATGTCACGGGTGTCCTTACCCGGTTCCGTTGCCCCGAGGCATTCAGCAAATGAAGGGAAAGTGGGGTGCTTGGGGAAAGTTTGTCGTGACGCCACCCGTGGTATGCGGTCAGGGAGTAGCCATCGCTGCAAAATTCCTCACCGAGGTGGGTGTTATGGCAGCCAGGATGGTGTTGCTCCCCACAGGCAGAGCGGGCCCCGGGTGGATGATGAGAGTGATAATAGCGGTCGGCGCCTAAGCATGGGGCGGCGACGCCGGTAAGGACAAGCCGACACAGTCTCTCTGGGTTCAAGGTGTCCTTACTCACAACTTCAGTTGCCAGCCCCGTAGTACCGGTCACTGCCGTGATGGTCTCCATCCGATCCCAGATCCGTGGGAGGTCAGAACCGGTGCAGTAGTATGTGGTTCCTTCCTTGCTGCGTGTTGTAGTGCGGGTCCCTGTGGCTTAAAGCACTTAGAGTCCCTTCCGTACTAGGTAGAGTACTGTTCCCTATGCCAGTAGCGTGGATTCCCTTGAGTCTGACCGTGATCGAAGCCCCGGAATCCTAGGTGCCAATTGGCTCTGGAAACTTCTGTTGTCGGAGAAGCATAAAACCTCTCCTTCCAGCAGATTCTGATGGTGCAACTTGGAATTACACCACCCTAGGGTGCTGCACTCTGAACTGCGCTGGTCCCGGGGGAACTGACACAATATCCTCCACAGCGACCATTAAACCCCTATGTCCCACAGGAGCTACTAGTAAGCATGTCTGCTCACTATCTCTCCTGCTGGAGAACTCCTATATTGATATGTGTGACTCCTAACTCCCCCTGGTGGCCGCTCCCCCCCCCAGGTCCCAAGCTAGTGGATAGGGACCCCAGTTGTGATGGCATCCTGTAAATACCACACTGTAGGTGACCCCTTTGTTACCCGACCCTAGCCCAGTCCCCAGTGGTGAAGGGGCAACCCATGTATGTACAGTTAGGTCCAGAAATATTTGGACAGTGACACAATTTTCGCGAGTTGGGCTCTGCATGCCATCACATTGGATTTGAAATGAAACCTCTACAACAGAATTCAAGTGCAGATTGTAACGTTTAATTTGAAGGTTTGAACAAAAATATCTGATAGAAATTGTAGGAATTGTACACATTTCTTTACAAACACTCCACATTTTAGGAGGTCAAAAGTAATTGGACAAATAAACCAAACCCAAACAAAATATTTTTTTTTCAATATTTTGTTGCGAATCCTTTGGAGGCAATCACTGCCTTAAGTCTGGAACCCATGGACATCACCAAACGCTGGGTTTCCTCCTTCTTAATGCTTTGCCAGGCCTTTACAGCCGCAGCCTTCAGGTCTTGCTTATTTGTGAGTCTTTCCGTCTTAAGTCTGGATTTGAGCAAGTGAAATGCATGCTCAATTGGGTTAAGATCTGGTGATTGACTTGGCCATTGCAGAATGTTCCACTTTTTTGCACTCATGAACTCCTGGGTAGCTTTGGCTGTATGCTCGGGGTCATTGTCCATCTGTACTATGAAGCGCCGTCCGATCAACTTTGCGGCATTTGGCTGAATCTGGGCTGAAAGTATATCCCTGTACACTTCAGAATTCATCCGGCTACTCTTGTCTGCTGTTATGTCATCAATAAACACAAGTGACCCAGTGCCATTGAAAGCCATGCATGCCCATGCCATCACGTTGCCTCCACCATGTTTTACAGAGGATGTGGTGTGCCTTGGATCATGTGCCGTTCCCTTTCTTCTCCAAACTTTTTTCTTCCCATCATTCTGGTACAGGTCGATCTTGGTCTCATCTGTCCATAGAATACTTTTCCAGAACTGAGCTGGCTTCATGAGGTGTTTTTCAGCAAATTTAACTCTGGCCTGTCTATTTTTGGAATTGATGAATGGTTTGCATCTAGATGTGAACCCTTTGTATTTACTTTCATGGAGTCTTCTCTTTACTGTTGACTTAGAGACAGATACACCTACTTCACTGAGAGTGTTCTGGACTTCAGTTGATGTTGTGAACGGGTTCTTCTTCACCAAAGAAAGTATGCGGCGATCATCCACCACTGTTGTCATCCGTGGACGCCCAGGCTTTTTTGAGTTCCCAAGCTCACCAGTCAATTCCTTTTTTCTCAGAATGTACCCAACTGTTGATTTTGCTACTCCAAGCATGTCTGCTATCTCTCTGATGGATTTTTTCTTTTTTTTCAGCCTCAGGATGTTCTGCTTCACCTCAATTGAGAGTTCCTTAGACCGCATGTTGTCTGGTCACAGCAACAGCTTCCAAATGCAAAACCACACACCTGTAATCAACCCCAGACCTTTTAACTACTTCATTGATTACAGGTTAACGAGGGAGACGCCTTCAGAGTTAATTGCAGCCCTTAGAGTCCCTTGTCCAATTACTTTTGGTCCCTTGAAAAAGAGGAGGCTATGCATTACAGAGCTATGATTCCTAAACCCTTTCTCCGATTTGGATGTGAAAACTCTCATATTGCAGCTGGGAGTGTGCACTTTCAGCCCATATTGTATATATAATTGTATTTCTGAACATGTTTTTGTAAACAGCTAAAATAACAAAACTTGTGTCACTGTCCAAATATTTCTGGACCTAACTGTATGTGGTTGTGTATGGTGAAACCGGCACCGACCTCCCCTGGATCCATGATCAGTACTACACCCTGGTTGGAGTGCAGTACCCTGTGGCAACCAGAGCCTCAGGGGCACCACACTTATATGGTGAGTTTTTCACCTCAGTATTTGTAAGTCAAAATCTGGAGTGGGTAAAAAATGCAGAAGTGGTGCCCGTGTTTCTATTATACTTTTCCTGTCATTGTTCCACTCCTGCTTTTGGCTTACAAATACTGAGGTAATACCAAATACCAAATAACTGAGGTAACACCAAATACTTACACATACTGTTTGCCTGCAGCCTTTGTTTATCACAATGTATTAAATGTCACAAGTTTAAGGAGAATCAAATTAAATAGCTTTATGCAAAATTGCCTATTGTTGCAAAATGTACAATACAATTTTATCCATATTAATAGATTGAGAAAAGTGTAATATATGACAATCATAACAGTATAGTAATTAGTGCACAGATGTACCGGAGCACATTGATTACTATACCTTAAAGGGGTTGTCCGCTCTGTCAGGATTCTCTGCTGTTGGCATTGGGCGTGAACGATCATGTGAATTCAATATTATCGGCCACATTTCAAATAGACATTCACTTGTATTGAATCAGGCTGTGCAAGTCTAGTCGGCATGTGACTGCATTTATGCAAATCAAATAGTTGAGTCAGGCAGCCACCTGCACCCAGCAATGGAGAAGCCGGAGAGCACGCGCACTTGGACCTGTGAGGATTCAAAGGTCTGCATTTACCCACTTGTACCCCAAGGCCGGACAACCACTTTAACCTCTTTAATACATTGGACGTACTGGGTACATCATGTAAGTCGCTGCCTTCCCGACCAATGACGTACCCAGTACGTAAAAGTGATCACGTGCAGCACTGATATTCATCCACTGCAGTGCATTATAAGAATGATCAGGCTGATGAAAAGTAATGTCCCATAAAGGGACTAAGTAAAAAAGTTAAAAGAAGTTAAAAAAAAATGGTAAAAAGATTAAAAAAAATCTGAAAATAAAGAACAAAAAAATGTTAAAAAAATATTCCAATTAATATGTAAATTTCTGTAAAATGTTATCTTGTCCAACAAAAAACAAGCCACCATTCAGCTCCATCAGCCAAAAAATAAAAAAAAATATTAAAATACATCAATGCAAAAACTATTTTTTTTTTTTAAAAAATAGTGTTTGCGGTGAAAAAGCGGCAAACTATAAAAAAAACTATATAAATGTGGTACAGCTGTAACCGTACTGACCTGAAAAATAAAGCTTTCGTCTCACTTTTACGACACGGTGAATGACATAAAAAACATACAAATTAAAAACAATTCCTGAATTGCTTTTTCGTAATGCTTCTGCCTCACAAAAAGCAGAATAGAAAGCAATCAAAAAATATGTGGTCCAAAATAGTACCAATAAAAACTCCAACTTATCCCGCAAAAAACAAAGCCTCTCATGACTTTGTCGGCACGAAATAAAAAAAACTATAGCCTTCAAAATAAAGGTGATGCAAAAATCCTTTATTTTGTAAAATAGTGTTTATTACCATGATATAGTAGCCAAACCTAAAAAAATTATAAATATCTGGTATTGCTGTAATCGTACTGACCTGAGGAATGAAGCCGCTTAATCACTTAAACTGCAAGGTGAACAGCATAAAAAATAAATAAATAAAGTCAATTCTTCAACTGCTGTTTATTTGTTTATTCTGCCTCCCAAAAGATCGCAGTACAGCGCGGCTCATATTTATCCTGTGCTCTACAATGAGCACTTACATGTAAATCTTGAAAACATGATTCGGACAAAATTCACAAGTGAAAGTTTACTGTAATGAGGGAGAGGGTGTCGCTTTGAACTCCTGTCTGGCTTGTGGTCTGGTGGTGTTTATCTTTTTATGTGTCTTTTTAAACGTGCATAAAAGTGTAGACAAAAACAATTTTGTTCACCTTAGAAAAGGCAGACACCGCCAAACAGAATGAAAACAGAGTCCGGAATAACTCTGCTGCCTCATTAGTCAATGGATCCATCGGGGGTTTCACCTGAATCGTGAATTTCACAGATGTAGATGGAAACCCCAGTGTAAGTGCTCAGCAGAGAACATACCTGAGGAAACCAGTATATTCCTGCTGAAACGCGTTGTGTCTACAAGAGCTTTATTTTATCTGACTTGTACTGTCACAAATAAAGCATAATCTATTCTTAAAGACAACCTGAGTTATTAGATCTATTACTAGCGCTAAAAAAAGACCGGCTCCAACCACTATCCAGCAGAGAACATAGGATTCCATGTTACTTGGTAACACAAAGACTGGTAAAAAACTATAGTTGTCCCCCTCAAAAAAGAAATCCAACTAAATCTGCGCACTCAAACTCAAGTGCCCCCTTCTTTCTGAGCCCCACAATGTGACTAAACACCAGTTAGCATCCACATGTTTGGCATTGTTGTAGTGAGGAGAGCCCTCTTAATTTACTGGGTGCAGGTTTCCAGACGCACAAGCTGGGCACAATGTACGGGCACTACAATGTACTGGGCATCACAAGGGCTTATCTGCAATTTTAATTTCTGCAACCTTCACTGCGTTTGACTCAATGGATGTATTCCAGAGACTAAATCATCACTACACTAGTAGATGAATTCCCAGAAGGACATAATTTCCAAAATGTGGTCACTTGAGGCAGTTTGTGTTCTTCTGGCACTTAGGTGCTCTGCAAAGGGAGTCTGCAAACTATTCTAGGAAACTCTGTGCTCTAAAAATCAAATACCACTCCTTCCCTCCCGAGCCTTGCAATGTGTCCAAACAGTACTGTACAGTCACGTGTGGTATTGACATGTTCAGGAGAAATTGTATAACATATTATGGGGCCTTTTTTACCTATTCTTCTTGGGAAAATTGGATATCTGGCGTTAAAATATTTTAGTGGTATGTTGTCATACACCTGTGGTGCCAAAATGCTTACTGCATCCCTGGACAAATTAATTGAGGGATGCAGGTTTTAAAATGGAGTCACTTGTGAGGGTTTTTGCCATTATGGCACCTTAGGGGCTTTACCATCGTGACATGGCACCTACAAACTATTCCAACTAAATATGAGCTCAAATATGGTGCTCCTTCCCTTCTTCTCTTTGCACTATGCCTCAAAAGCATTTTTTGACCACATATGGAGTTTTTGGTTACTAAGGAGCAATTGCATAACAAACTGTATGTTCCATTATCTCCTGTTACACTAGTGAATTTGAAAAATTAGGGGTTAAAGCAGCATGTTTGTGGTTAAAAAATATTTTTTTACCACAAAATTGTTGCTTCAACCCCAAATCCTTTGTTTTCACTAGGGTAATATGAGAATATGGACAACACTGTTTTTTGTGCAATTTCTCCTGAGTACCCTGATACCCCAAATGAGATTAAAAACTGCTTTTAAGGCAAAGTGCACATGAAGGAGGGAAGGAGCGCCATATATGAATTCAGATTTAGTTGGAATGCGTTGTGGGTGCCATGTGTCACGGCCGGGCGGTCGGGCCGACCCAGGAGGTGGATCCACTGGACCGAACTCTTAAGATGGTGGTAGGGAGTCCGGCAGCTGAAGCACTGATGGGCAGCAGAACAGTCCGTGCAAGTGAAGGCAGCGGAGGAGTCCCTGGGACCACGGTGTCACAGATGGTAGTCCTGGTGACGTAGCTCAGGTTCGGAAGCCGAGATGATATCAGGCGGGGTCCGGAACCTCAGGAGCGAGATGACGGGTCACCGCAGGGATCCGAGATGGTACGGACTGTCAGATGGCAGACGGACAGTGTGCGGGGTTCAGGATACGGCAGACGGGATGGCGAGGCAGGTACGGCTCTACAAAGAGAGATAGGTGAGTACAGGCACATAAACACCAGGAGACCTGACTCCTAGCTCAGGGAACACGAAGATCAGGCCCCGCCCCCTTGGACACTAACCCCCTTTATACCCAGTACCTGTTCCACCTCATTTCCTGTTAATGGACGCTGGCCCTTTAAGAAAGGGTCAGTGACCGCGCGCGCGCCCTAACGCGCATGCGCGCCGCCCGGGTGCCAGAAGCCAGGGAAGGAGGCTGAGGGGAGGACGCAGGGGAGCCGGCCAGGTCCTGGGAAGCCGTCGGGCGCCGGGATCGGGGGCCCGGGGGCCTGGGACGGACGGAATCCGGGGGCTGAGGAGCGGGCAGCGTGGCAGGTGAGCCGGGGAGCGGGGGTGAGGACCCGGGGAGCGTGACAGTACCCCCCCCCCCCACGCCCCCCACCCCGCAACCGGGACATGAAGGCACGGATAAGAGGAGTGCCCACGTTCTCCCTGGGCTCCCAAGACCTATCCTCAGGACCATACCCCTCCCAGTCCACCAGGAAGAACTGCCGACCTCGTACGGTCTTCATGGCCACGATATCCCTTACCGCATAGATGTCGTCATCGGCAATAGGTGGAGGGGCCGGACTGGCAGCATTGGAGAAGGGACCAAGGACAACCGGCTTGAGCAGGGAGACGTGGAATGAGTTGGGTATCCTCATCGTGGCCGGGAGCTGTAGCTTGTAGGAAACCTCATTGATCTTGCTGAGGACCTTAAACGGCCCAATGTAGCGAGGACCCAGCTTGTATGACGGTATCTTCAGGCGGACGTACTGGGAAGCAAGCCAGACGAGGTCTCCAGGAGAGAAACACGGAGGGTCTAGACGCCTTTTGTCAGCGTGTTTCTTCATCCGCTGGGAAGCGCGTCCAAGGGACGCCTTGACAGAGTCCCAAATGGTAGCGAAGTCACGGGCTACAGTATCAGCCGCAGGGACATCCGAAGAAGGGGATATAGGCAATGGAACGGAGGGCTGAAGTCCGTAAACGACATGGAAGGGAGATTTGGAGGACGACTCACTGATGTGGTGGTTATGTGAGAACTCAGCCCAAGGCAGAAGCGTGGACCAGTCGTCGTGATGGGTGTTGACATAGTGACGTAAGAAGGATGTCAAGATTTGATTGACCCTCTCCACTTGGCCATTAGACTGAGGATGGTATGCGGAAGAAAAGTCCAGAGTTACTCCCAGGTGTTTGCAGAGCGCCCTCCAGAAGCGGGAGGTGAACTGAGTTCCTCTGTCGGACACGATGTGGGATGGAAAGCCATGCAAGCGGAAGATGTGATGGATATAGGCTTCCGCGAGTTCCTGAGCAGAGGGCAGTCCAGCCATGGGGATGAAGTGGGCCATTTTGGAGAACCGGTCCACCACGACCCATATGACTGTGTGTCCAGAGGATAATGGCAAGTCCGTAATAAAGTCCATCGCAATGTGTTGCCAGGGAACTGAGGGTATCGGTAGAGGCAGGAGACGGCCATAGGGCAGGTGTTTGGGCGTCTTGTTCCTGGCACAAGAGGAGCAGGCAGAGACAAAGGCGGCGACGTCAGTGCGAAGGGATGGCCACCAGTAATGGCGTACAATCGCACCCCATGTTCTCTTCTGGCCTGCATGGCCGGCTGTTTTTGAGGCATGACCCCAGTGTAACACTTTTTGCCTGTCGGTCTCCGAGACATAGGTCTTCCCGGGTGGTATTTGGGCCAGAGTGACGGGAGCCACCGGAACAATCTTGCTAGGAGGGATGATAGGTTGGGTAGTCTCTTCCTCCTGCTCCATGGACATGAGGGACCTAGACAAGGCATCGGCGCGTACATTCTTGTCCGCGGGTCGGAAGTGGAGCTGGAAGTCAAACCTGGCAAAGAATAAGGACCACCTGGCTTGCCGCGGGTTCAGTCGCTGAGCGGACCGCAGGTATTCCAGGTTCTTGTGGTCCGTGTAGATGGTCACGGGGTACACTGCTCCTTCCAGGAGGTAGCGCCACTCCTCCAGAGCTAGTTTGACCGCCAATAATTCTCGGTCACCGATGGTGTAATTCCGTTCTGGTGCTGAGAAGCTCTTAGAAAAGAAACCGCAAGTCACCATCTTCCCGGAGGAGGATTTTTGCATGAGCACTGCTCCGGCTCCTGAGGAGGAGGCATCCACCTCCAAGGTGAACTGGCGGTTTAACTCCGGTCGGTGGAGTACAGGAGAGGAGGCGAAAGCTCGCTTCAAAGAGCAAAACGCGGCGTCGGCCGCAGGTGACCAGTCCTTTGGTTTAGCCTCCTTTTTGGTCAAAGCGGAGAGAGGGGCAGTCAGGGCGGAGAAGTGCGGGATAAACTGGCGGTAGTAGTTGGCGAATCCCAGGAACCGTTGGATTGCCTTCAGACCCGAAGGAGGAGGCCAGTTGAGTATGGAGGAGACCTTCTTTGGATCCATCTGCAACCCAGTACCCGAGATGATGTATCCCAGGAAAGGGAGAGAAGACTGCTCAAAGACGCACTTCTCATATTTGGCGTAGAGACGATTCTCTCTCAGTCTTTGTAGGACCAGCTGTACGTTCTCTCTGTGGGTCTGGAGGTCCGGAGAGAAGACAAGGATGTCATCCAGATAAACTACTACACAGAGGTAGAGGAGGTCCCGGAATATGTCGTTCACCAGTTCTTGGAATACGGCAGGAGCGTTACACAGACCGAAGGGCATCACGCAGTATTCGTAGTGCCCGTCGCGAGTATTAAATGCGGTCTTCCATTCGTCCCCAGAGCGGATACGAACTAGGTTGTAGGCACCCCGAAGATCCAGTTTGGTGAACACACGGGCTCCTCTGAGTCGGTCGAACAATTCGGGGATGAGCGGTAGGGGGTACTTGTTTTTTATGGTGATCTGATTCAAGCCCCGGTAGTCAATGCATGGGCGTAGGTCACCCTCTTTCTTCTTAACGAAGAAGAAGCCTGCTCCCGCAGGAGAGGAGGATCTCCGGATGAATCCCTTTGCCAGGCTTTCCGTGATGTATGTGGACATGGCCCTGGTTTCCGCTGGAGACAACGGATATATCCGTCCTCGAGGTGGTGTTGTTCCTGGGAGCAGGTCGATGGCGCAATCGTAGGGACGGTGTGGCGGAAGTGCCTCAGACTCCTTTTTGTCAAAAACGTCCGCGAAGGACCAATAGGCCGAGGGCAGTTCCGGTAGGTTCTCTGGAGCCGGGGGACGTCGGATTGGTTGTAGGGACTTTAGACATCTCTCATGACAGGCAGAGCCCCAACGAGTGATTTCGCCAGTACCCCAGCTGACTGATGGTTCGTGTGTCCGCAACCAAGGAAGTCCCAGCAGGATTTGATGGGACATGTGTGGAAGGACGTAGAGAGCGATGTTCTCGGTGTGCAGAGCACCTATACGCAATTCCACCGGCTTGGTGATCCAGGAGATGGTATCAGAGAGGGGTCTCCCATCCACCGAGGCAATCATTAGGGGCTTATCGAGTGGAGTAACAGGCAGCTGGTACTTGTCCACCGTGGCCTGCTGGATAAAATTGCCTGCTGCTCCGGAGTCGAGGTATGCCTCAGCCGTGAAGCGCGTCTCTCCTGTTGACACTTGTACCGTCCACATAACTGGGTCTGAGAGAGTCCCAGCACCTAGGGTGGCCTCTCCTACCAACCCTAGGCTTTGGAGTTTCCCGGCCTTTCCGGACAGGAGCGTAAGAGATGTGTGCCCTCTCCGCAGTAAAAGCAGAGGCCTTTGGCGAGCCGCTCTGCTCTACGTTGGTCAGACTGTCGTACTCGGTCAACCTGCATGGGCTCGTGGACAGGAATCCCAGCTGTTGAAGAGTGAGGCACAGAGGACTTCTGTGGAGGAGGGGAGTGCCGTACTGCACGTCTCTCACGATACAGCTCTTTGGAGCGTTCCTGGAAACGAATGTCCACTCGAGTGGCTAGGGCAATCAGGGCATCTAGGGTGGAGGGCACGTCACGACCCGCCAACTCATCCTTGATGCGACTCGAGAGTCCTTCCCAGAAGGCGGCTGTCAGGGCCTCATTATTCCACCCGAGTTCAGAAGCCAAAGTACGGAAACGGATGGCATATTGACCCACCGTCAGTGTTCCTTGACGTAGGCGGAGGAGGGATGAAGCAGACGCAGAGGCGCGTCCCGGCTCGTCGAAGGTGCTGCGAAAGGCCTGCAGGAACTCTTGAAGGTTCTTGGTCATGGGGTCCTCCTTCTCCCACAAGGGGTTCATCCACGCCAGCGCCTCGCCCTCCAGATGAGACATTATAAAGGCGACCTTGGCTTGGTCAGAGGCGAACAGATGTGGCAGCTGCGTGAAATGAAGGGAACACTGGTTTATGAAGCCCCTGCAGGTCTTGGGATCTCCAGCATAACGAGGTGGTGACGCCAAACGGAGACGGGAAGCATCTGAAGAGGCTGCCACTGGTGCGGGAGCCATGGCTTGCATAGCTGGGGACCTGGGTGCCGCAGGCGTCATTGATGCTTGTAACGTGTACAGGCGGGTGTCCACGGAGGTCATAAATTGCAACATGCGGGTCTGGACTTCATGCTGACGTCGGAGTTCCTCTTGCAAGGCCGCTAGTGCTGCAGCGGGATCCATGGCCTGATCTTACTGTCACGGCCGGGCGGTCGGGCCGACCCAGGAGGTGGATCCACTGGACCGAACTCTTAAGATGGTGGTAGGGAGTCCGGCAGCTGAAGCACTGATGGGCAGCAGAACAGTCCGTGCAAGTGAAGGCAGCGGAGGAGTCCCTGGGACCACGGTGTCACAGATGGTAGTCCTGGTGACGTAGCTCAGGTTCGGAAGCCGAGATGATATCAGGCGGGGTCCGGAACCTCAGGAGCGAGATGACGGGTCACCGCAGGGATCCGAGATGGTACGGACTGTCAGATGGCAGACGGACAGTGTGCGGGGTTCAGGATACGGCAGACGGGATGGCGAGGCAGGTACGGCTCTACAAAGAGAGATAGGTGAGTACAGGCACATAAACACCAGGAGACCTGACTCCTAGCTCAGGGAACACGAAGATCAGGCCCCGCCCCCTTGGACACTAACCCCCTTTATACCCAGTACCTGTTCCACCTCATTTCCTGTTAATGGACGCTGGCCCTTTAAGAAAGGGTCAGTGACCGCGCGCGCGCCCTAACGCGCATGCGCGCCGCCCGGGTGCCAGAAGCCAGGGAAGGAGGCTGAGGGGAGGACGCAGGGGAGCCGGCCAGGTCCTGGGAAGCCGTCGGGCGCCGGGATCGGGGGCCCGGGGGCCTGGGACGGACGGAATCCGGGGGCTGAGGAGCGGGCAGCGTGGCAGGTGAGCCGGGGAGCGGGGGTGAGGACCCGGGGAGCGTGACACCATGTCACATTGCCAAAGCCCCTGAGGTGCCTAAACAGAGGAGTGTCCCCCCCCAAGTGACCCCCATTTTGGAATATAGACCACTCAAGGAATTTATCTAGATCTTTGGTGAGCAGTTTGAACCTTTAGGTGTTTCATAGAATTTTATAACACTGAGCCATGAAAAGAAAAAAATTAATTTTTTTCACCGCTCAACGTCATAAAATTCAGAGAAGCACCCAGGGGTTCAAGGTGCTCACAAGACACCTAGATAAATTCCTCAAGGGGTCTAATTTCCAAAATGGGATCACTTGTGGGATCCACTATTTATGCACTTTAGAGGCTCTTCAAACGCGACATGGCATCTGCTATGCATTCCAGAAAAGTCATATGGTGCTCCATCACTTCCAAGCTCTGCTGTGCACCTAAACAGTTGATTTCCACCAGAGGTGTATCTAGGTTTCCAGCACTCGGGGCAAGGATTCCGTTTAGCGCCCCCCCCGGGAAGTTTGGGTGGTCGTCATGTGACCAATCACCCATACGTGATTTGCACACTTAGGGGTACTTTGCACGCTACGATATCACAGGTGCGATGTCGGTGGGGTCAAATCGAAAGTGACGCACATTCGGCGTCGCTGTCGATATCGTAGTGTGCAAATCCTTTATGATACGATTAACGAGCACAAAAACGTCGTTATCGTATCATCGGTGTAGTGTCCGACATTTTCATGATGCCGCTGCAGCGACGGTACGATGTTGTTCCTCGTTCCCCTGCGGCAGCACACATCGCTGTGAGAAGCCGCAGGAGGGAGGAACATCAGCTTACCTGCGTCACCGCGGCTCATGCCGGCTATGTGGAAGGAAGGAGGTGGGCGGGATGTTTACCTCCCGCTCATCTCCGCCCCTCCGCTTCTATTGGCCGCCTGCCGTGTGACGTCGCTGTGACGACGCACGACGCGCCCCCTTAGTAAGGAGGCGGTTCGCCGGCCAGAGAGACGTCGCAGGGCAGGTAAGTGCATGTGAAGCTGCCATAGCGATAATGTTCGCTACGGCAGCGATCACAAGATATTGCAGCTGCGACGGGGGCGGGGACTATCGCACTCGGCATCGCAAGCATCGGCTTGCGATGTCGTAGTGTGCAAAGTACCCCTTAGTCATGTGGTAATGAGCTTCTCTTAATAATTCTATCAATGTTCAATGAGAAACGTAGGAAGAAAAGCCAGTTGTCACATGCAAGTATGAAAATCACATACAGTGCCTACAAGTAGTATTCAACCCCCTGCAGATTTAGCAGGTTTGATAAGATGCAAATAGGTTAGAGCCTGCAAACTTCAAACAAGAGCAGGATTTATTAACAGATGCATAAATCTTACAAACCAACAAGTTATGTTGCTCAGTTAAATTTTAATAAATTTTCAACATAAGTGTGGGTCAATTATTATTCAACCCCTAGGTTTAATATTTTGTGGAATAACCCTTGTTTGCAATTACAGCTAATAATCATCTTTTATAAGACCTGATCAGGCCGGCACAGGTCTCTGGAGTTATCTTGGCCCACTCCTCCACGCAGATCTTCTCCAAGTTATCTAGGTTCTTTGGGTGTCTCATGTGGAATTTAATCTTGAGCTCCTTCCACAAGTTTTCAATTGGGTTAAGGTCAGGAGACTGACTAGGCCACTGCAACACCTTGATTTTTTCCCTCTTGAACCAGGCCTTGGTTTTCTTGGCTGTGTGCTTTGGGTCATTGTCTTGTTGGAAGATGAAATGATGACCCATCTTAAGATCCTTGATGGAGGAGTGGAGGTTCTTGGCCAAAATCTCCAGGTAGGCCGTGCTATCCATCTTCCCATGGATGCGGACCAGATGGCCAGGCCTCTTGGCTGAGAAACAGCCCCACAGCATGATGCTGCCACCACCATGCTTGACTGTAGGGATGGTATTCTTGGGGTCATATGCAGTGCCATCCAGTCTCCAAACGTCACGTGTGTGGTTGGCACCAAAGATATCGATCTTGGTCTCATCAGACCAGAGTACCTTGAACCAGTCTGTCTCAGAGTCCTCCAAGTGATCATGAGCAAACTGTAGACGAGCCTTGACATGACGCTTTGAAAGTAAAGGTACCTTACGGTCTCGTCTGGAACGGAGACCATTGCGGTGGAGTACGTTACTTATGGTATTGACTGAAACCAATGTCCCCACTGCCATGAAATCTTCCCGGAGCTCCTAACTTGTTGTCCTTGGGTTAGCCTTGACTCGTCGGACAAGCCTGGCCACGGCACGGGTGGAAACTTTCAAAGGCTGTCCAGGCCGTGGAAGGCTAACAGTAGTTCCATAAGCCTTCCACTTCCGGATGATGCTCCCAACAGTGGAGACAGGTAGGCCCAACTCCTTGGAAAGGGTTTTGTACCCCTTGCCATCCTTGTGACCCTCCACGATCTTGTCTCTGATGGCCTTGGAATGCTCCTTTGTCTTTCCCATGTTGACCAAGTATGAGTGCTGTTCACAAGTTTGGGGAGGGTCTTAATTAGTCAGAAAAGGCTGGAAAAAGAGATAATTAATCCAAACATGTGAAGCTCATTGTTCTTTGTGCCTGAAATACTTCTTAATACTTTAGGGGAACCAAACAGAATTCTGGTGGTTTGAGGGGTTGAATAATAAATGACCCTCTGAATAAACTTTTCACAATTTAAAAAAAAAATAAAAAAAGAAATAACATTCTTTTTTGCTGCAGTGCATTTCACACTTCCAGGCTGATCTACAGTCCAAATGTCACAATGCCAAGTTAATTCCGAATGTGTAAACCTGCTAAATCTGCAGGGGGTTGAATACTACTTGTAGGCACTGTATGAGTGGAGCGGCCATGTGATAACTGCTGGAACCAGCGAGTAGAGCTGAATTGTGACTGTCGGTATATTACACACTGTTAGAACTGAGGATACTACACTGCTTAATTTTGTAATTAAAGGGGTTGTCCAGATTTGAGATGAAAATCTGCAGTGACTATTCGTGACTTCAGGCTTCGGAATTCTTTAAATGCATGCTCTGCACACTATTAGTATTCTCTGGTGCCAGTGGAGAGAGTGGACAATCATGTGAGCACAAGTATGAGATTTGCATACTTCTGGCCACATTCTGATTTGATGTGTCCAGCCTCAGTCAATTCATTTTCATTGAGCATGTCTGTTCAGCACATGACCACATCTATGTAAATCGCATACTTGCAGCTTCATAACCTCCCACTCTCACCGCCGACACCACAGAATCCTGACAGCATTCAGTGTACACACTGTGGAAATTCAGAAGTCTACAGTCACAGAGTGACACAAGGAGTGACTACAGACTCATCACATATTTGGACATATTATATAGCACATATTTAATATATAGCATATATATATATATATATAGACATATACATATACATATATAGCATATACATATACAGTATATATATATACAGTTAGGTCCAGAAATATTTGGACAGTGACACAATTTTCGCGAGTTGGGCTCTGCATGCCACCACATTGGATTTGAAATGAAACCTCTACAACAGAATTCAAGTGCAGATTGTAACGTTTATTTGAAGGTTTGAACAAAAATATCTGATAGAAATTGTAGGAATTGTACACATTTCTTTACAAACACTCCACATTTTAGGAGGTCAAAAGTAATTGGACAAATAAACCAAACCCAAACAAAATATTTTTATTTTCAATATTTTGTTGCGAATCCTTTGGAGGCAATCACTGCCTTAAGTCTGGAACCCATGGACATCACCAAACGCTGGGTTTCCTCCTTCTTAATGCTTTGCCAGGCCTTTACAGCCACAGTCTTCAGGTCTTGCTTGTTTGTGGGTCTTTCCGTCTTAAGTCTGGATTTGAGCAAGTGAAATGCATGCTCAATTGGGTTAAGATCTGGTGATTGACTTGGCCATTGCAGAATGGTCCACTTTTTTGCACTCATGAACTCCTGGGTAGCTTTGGCTGTATGCTTGGGGTAATTATCCATCTGTACTATGAAGCGCCGTCCGATTAACTTTGCGGCATTTGGCTGAATCTGGGCTGAAAGTATATCCCGGTACACTTCAGAATTCATCCGGCTACTCTTGTCTGCTGTTATGTCATCAATAAAGACAAGTGACCCAGTGCCATTGAAAGCCATGCATGCCCATGCCATCACGTTGCCTCCACCATGTTTTACAGAGGATGTGGTGTGCCTTGGATCATGTGCCGTTCCCTTTCTTCTCCAAACTTTTTTCTTCCCATCATTCTGGTACAGGTTGATCTTTGTCTCATCTGTCCATAGAATACTTTTCCAGAACTGAGCTGGCTTCATGAGGTGTTTTTCAGCAAATGTAACTCTGGCCTGTCTATTTTTGGAATTGATGAATGGTTTGCATCTAGATGTGAACCCTTTGTATTTACTTTCATGGAGTCTTCTCTTTAGGCTGGAGCCACACGGGGATTACTGCGATCCACTTGCATGAGACTCGGCTCGTGCTGGCAGTACAGCAGAGCCGAGTCTCATGCTTGTGTCCTTGCAACTGAGGTCCGTTCGTGCGAGCAGACCTCAGCTGCAGGGGGCGGGCCGGCACTCAGGAGGGGAGGGAGGGATTTCTCTCCCTCTCGCCTGTGTAGCCGGCTATAGACATTCTCGCATTGCACTGGCAGTACAGCGGTGTACCGCGAGTGCAGTGCGATTTTTCTCTCGCCCCATTCACTTGAATGGGTGCGAGAGAAAGAGTCTCGGATTACAATCGCAGCATGCTGCGATTGTTTTCTCAGTCCGATTAGGGCTGAGAAAATAATCGCCCATGTGTGCTGACACACAGGCTAGAATTGGTCCGAGGGGAATGCGATGTTTTATCGCACTCCACTCGCACCGATTTTCTCGCCGTGTGGCTTAGCCCTTACTGTTGACTTAGAGACAGATACACCTACTTCACTGAGAGTGTTCTAGACTTCAGCTGATGTTGTGAACGGGTTCTTCTTCACCAAAGAAAGTATGCGGCGATCATCCACCACTGTTGTCATCCGTGGACGCCCAGGCCTTTTTGAGTTCCCAAGCTCACCAGTCAATTCCTTTTTTCTCAGAATGTACCCGACTGTTGATTTTGCTACTCCAAGCATGTCTGCTGTCTCTCTGATGGATTTTTTCTTTTTTTTCAGCCTCAGGATGTTCTGCTTCACCTCAATTGAGAGTTCCTTAGACCGCATGTTGTCTGGTCACAGCAACAGCTTCCAAATGCAAAACCACACACCTGTAATCAATCCCAGACCTTTTAACTACTTCATTGATTACAGGTTAACGAGGGAGACGCCTTCAGAGTTAATTGCAGCCCTTAGAGTCCCTTGTCCAATTACTTTTGGTCCCTTGAAAAAGAGGAGGCTATGCATTACAGAGCTATGATTCCTAAACCCTTTCTCCGATTTGGATGTGAAAACTCTCATATTGCAGCTGGGAGTGTGCACTTTCAGCCCATATTATATATATAATTGTATTTCTGAACATGTTTTTGTAAACAGCTAAAATAACAAAACTTGTGTCACTCTCCAAATATTTCTGGACCTAACTGTATATATATATATAGACATATACATATATAGCACATATTTAATGCTCCTAAAAACATAAATAAAAACATAGTAACCCTTAACTAATCAGACGGCACACAGCTTTATTAAAGAGATTTTCCACTACTTTAACATTAATGATCTTTCCTTAGGAAAGGTCACCAATGTCTAATTGGTCAGGGTCCGGAACCTGGCAACCCCACCAATTCTCTACTCTTGGTGCCGGTGGTGGTAGGTTGCTGGAAGTGCTCAGTTCTGGATCTGCTCTGTCTTCTGATAGTGGCAGCAGTCTCCAATTAAAATCAATGAGGCGGATGTGCAGTACCCGGCCACGGACACCATCAGAGGACGGTGCAGATCCAGAAATAAGCATTTCTGGCCACCTGCACCATAATCAGCTGATCAGTGGGGGTCCCATTGCTCTCACTCAGAAGCAATGCGCAAGTGGGACCAAGGCCTAATGATCAGACATAGTCAGTATCACAAATAAACATTTACATTCAGGTACCTTATAGATGATGTTGCCTCTGAGTCGTTTCTTTCTATTCACCTTGTCCTGACGCCATGATGACTTTTCACATTCACATCTCGTCTCTGCAGATTTCCATCTTCTCCGGTCTTCTGCAGCACATTCCATCACGATGCCCCTAAAAATAGCAGAATGATTATAATACTTCTACTTAAAAATATCTGCCCTACACTGTGCCCCAGAATAAATAATGGCCCCTCACAGTATTCTCTGCACAAAATATGACCCACACTGTCCCTCTTATGGTACATGCCATCCACATTCCCTCTCTTTCCATACTGAGCATACTGTTTACATTGTTCTTTACACTGTGTCCCCTTATACTGCCCAGTCTTTATACTGTGCCTTCGTCACACTCCCCCTCCGTGCTATAACCTCACACTGTCCTCCCATTCTGCCCCCTCTTCATACTGCCCCCCTCCACTACCCAGTCTTTATTCACATTCTTCTCATCCGTTACTGTCTCCTCACTACTCCCTGTGTGTCCATATACTTTTCCCCCTCACTCCCCATCCTGCCCACTTGCTCCACATACCATGTCACTCTTTATTCTGTGTCCTCAAAATTTCTTTTGAGTTCGCTCAACATCCTCTCTGTCCCCATGCATCACCCCTCATCCTCTCTGTCTCCATGCATCACCCCTTATCCTCTCTGTCCCCATGCATCACCCCTCATCCTCTCTGTCCCCATGCATCACCCCTCATCCTGTCTGTCCCCATGCATCACCCCTCATCCTCTCTGTCCCCATGCATCACCCCTCATCCTCTCTGTCCCCATGCATCACCCCTCATCCTTTCTGTCCCCATGCATCACCATCACCTGTCATCCTCTCTGTCCCCATGCATCACCCCTCATCCTCTCTGTCCCCATGCATCACCCCTCATCCTCTGTCCCCATGCATCACCCCTCATTCTCTCTGTCCCCATGCATCACCCCTCATCTTCTCTGTCCCCATGCATAACCCCTCATCCTCTCTGTCCCTATGCATGACCCCTCATCCTCTCTGTCCCCATGCATGAAACCTCATCCTCTCTCTCCCCATACTATGTCCAAAGATAATACCCCCTCCCCATCCTCTCTTCCCACCATACTCTGTCCACACATAGTTCTTTCTCCCACCCTCTCCCCCCCATACATGTGTATATAGATATTACCCCCTCCCCACCTTCTGTCCCAGCTAAAGTGGGTCCACAGATGGTTCCCATTCCCCACCCTCTGTCCCTCCATAGTGTGTCCACAGATAGTTCCCTCCCCCATACTGTTCCATAAATACTCCCCTCTCACCCCATACTGTTCCTCTTCCGTGTCTTCAGCTCCACAGTGGAGCACTTATAAGCATTTCTCTGCACCTCCGCGCTGCAGCCCTGACTTCCGGGTCAGCAGTCTGATCAGCTGACCTGATCACATGAAAGGCGTTGTGCTGACCCGGAAGTCAGTGCCAGAGATCACCGCTCCAATTGTCCTCGCGTCTGACAGATACAAAGACAATTTAGCAGTGGAGGAGCTGCGCGCTGCACTTTCTATGACTGCGGCTGTCAGCGTGACAGGCACTCTCAGAGAATAGCCGGCTCCCACCCCGGCAGACTTCCACACCGCCACATCAGGCAACCCGAAAGCACCTCCCTGACAGTTGCGCCCGGGGCAGATGCCCCGCTACACCCCCCCCAAATACGCCTCTGATTTTCATCACATATGAGGTATCAGCATACTCAGGAGAAATTGCACAATAAATGCTATGGTGAATGTTCTCTTGTTATTGTAGCACCCCTGCAGTAACAGGTGCCACAAATAAAGCTACAAGCCCTGTGAAAGCTCGAGTCTCAGACAACTGGGCCAGTAAACACACCAGCACCTTCAGGACACATACACCCAGAACCAGATGAGGAGACTCCCTAGCAAAAGGTGACAGAGCTGTACTATTGGTTAATAGGCATCCAACCTATAGGGAGAGACCTAGACCAGGGGGAGGGGCCTGTGGCCTGACAGGAAGTTGTCAGTTGACAGTTGGGAGAGAGAGAGCGTTGACGGCTGACGGCTGAAGTGAAAGGACCTGTGGCTTGTAACAGCAAGCCACTACAGGTGGGGAGTAGCTGAGAAGTGTGTGACCAGACTCCAGGAACCGTGGGAAACTGTAGGAGTGGGAATGCAGTGCCCTCAGTACTCCGCACGTGGCGGGGTGCAGATCCCCAGGACAGTTAGTTACTCCAGGTTGACTGTCAATTCTGCCAGGCGAGGGGGTCTCGAGGATCCCCCGCCATCAAGAAAACATCCAAGGCATCAGCAGCACAGAGAGGACCGGGACCAGTAACCCTTAAATAGTCCACGCTGCCACTGGTAGGACCCAGACATGCCAGGTGGACCTCCAAATGTTTCAGGCCAGGGAGGACCACACCAGTAAAGAGTGCACAGGTGGGCAAGTGGACCAGGTCAAGCTGGCACAGAGAGATGGAACTCGGGCACACCTGGAATCTGGCACGTCCCCAGGCCGCACCACCAGCTGTGAGTAAAAAGACTGAACTGCAATTGCCCTGTCTGGACTACATTATTACTGCCATGCCTCACACTATCCTCTACACCGACCACTGCGGCCCCAGCCCTACTCGCGGAGGGCCACACCATCAGCGCTGCCCCCACTCCATCAGCCCCAGTAGGACTTGGCAGCAGCAGCCTCCACAATCACTGGACGCATACCGCGAGTTGCGTAGTCACACTCTTAATATAATCCCAGTTTTATGTGAATCCTTTTTCTTTTTTTTATGTATTCGGACCCCCACCAAGTGCTACCAGCCTCCCATTTTTGTGGGAAAAGTAAAATTCTAATTTTTTCCTTCCACGTTGCTTTAGTTCCTGTGAAGCACCTTAAGGGTTAATAAACTTTTTCAATGTGGTTTTTGAGCAGTTTGAGAGGTGCAGTTTTTAGAACGGTGTCACTTTTGAGCATTTTAGGCCCATCAAAGTCACTTCAAATGTGATATGCTCTTTAAAAAAATGATTTTGTAAATTTTGTTGGAAAATGAGAAATTGCTGATAAACTTTGAACCCCAAAAAAAACTAAATAAACTTATATTCTATTCTATCTAATAATAAACTTCTTCACAAAAAAATATGCTTCCAAAATCTTACCCATGTAAAGTAGACATGTGGAAAATGTTATTTATTAACTATTTTGTGTGACGTAACTCACAGGATTAAAGGCATACAAATTCAAAGTTTGAAAATCCCGAAATATTAATGTACCGCCCCAGCGCCAGCAGCCAGGCTGCTGCTCGGATCCGGATCCGCAGTGGCTTGAGGGGTCTCCTGACCCAGGAGGGGTTGCGCGGTCACCCGAAATAAAAGGGGGTTATTTACAGGGGATTTTGTGGTTAGAGTTCGTGACGCCACCCACGGTGTGTGGTAAGGTGGAATACCACCGCTGCTGTTGGGATTGCCCAGTGGCAATGGAATGCCAGCCAGGTGTTTAACCCCTCTGTTGGTAGGGGGAAGTGCCCCGAGGCTTGGTGATGGTAAGTGGGGAGCACCGTTGGGGAGGAAAGGGTCACTGCGTACTCAATCAGTCCAATAACGCTGACACCAACAACTTGTAAACCAGAATTCTTAGCACCGCTGTACCAGGGAGGGAGTACGCTGGGATCCCGTGCCCGATGGTGTTGCTTTTTAGCCTGTGACCTTTTCCTTGGCACTTTTTTTACTGGTTGGCCCCTGTAGTATAGAACTAGTCGGGTTCCGCTCACCAGTATGGCTAACGGAGTGAGCTTGCTCTCAGGGTTCATGCTTGGGATTTTCTGGACTATATATTGGGAAAGTCTTATCCCCCTCATTGCGCTAGTACCCTGATTTTGGAATGGGTGAAGGACGAATCGTGAAGTCTTGTGAAACTTGTATATGTATTCTGTATGTAACCCCCTTCTCATGTACAGCACCATGGAATCAATGGTTCTCTATAAATAAATAATAATAATAATAATAATAAAAAAAAACCCCAGTCTTCGCCCTCATCGGGTAAATTACCAGAACGCTTGAAGCTACTTCCCGGCAAGGGTCCACGTACCCCGCCATGCCCTGGCCCCTGCCTGGAGATGGCTCAAGGCCACCGGCTGTCCTGCTTGGCAGTTCCGTGCCTCTTGACACAATCCCCTGCGACCGGGGTTCCAGCTCCTACCAGGCCCAGACCAACGTCTGCCACCTAGTAACTGACTAGCCCAGCTCAGACCCTCCTCCAACTAACGTGTGTCCTCTCCTCTCGAGAGTCACCACACAACTGCACTGCTCCTGACACTCCTGACTCTCCCTAACCAACCCCCCAAGTGGGCGGCCCTATTCCCTTTAGGCTACCCATTGATGTGTCTGGTGGGTGTGGTGCAGAGTATTTCTAGGATTTTGATTAGCTTGTTCATTCTTAGCAACACCAAAGGCCAGGGACCTGTAACCAAGGAAGAGATGGACACCATGCAGAAGGGCAGATTGCACAATGTCCTGTGACAACCTGATAGGCCAGGCATCACATTCAAACTTTTCACAACATTTCTGATTTTTTTCACAAATAAATGCAAAAAATATCATCCTAAATTTACCACTATCATAAAGTGCAATATGTCACAAAAAACATTCTCAGAATCACTAGGATCCGTTGAAATATTGCAGAGTTACAACCTGTCAAAGTGATACTGGTCAGAATTGGAAAAAAATGCCTGGTCATGGTGATCTGCGGTAAGGAGATTAAAGAGAAGATTAATAACCAATCTTGGACTAGGAAACTCATAATATAAATTCAAAACAGATTAATAAACTCTATCCCTAAAATACCATAATAAACCAATAAATGACTCCTGAGAGAAAATTCTAATAATAAATCACAAAAAATAAATACATATCAATTTTATTAATGACAATTCATTATATACACAAAAGTTAAAAGAAAAAATGTATAAAAACAATCCATTAAGAGCAGAAAATGGAAACGGCAGTGTGGTCACTGGTATATCACAATATGGTGAACAATATATTATTAAATATCAAAATCAAATTAATCACAAGATAAGGGGGTTATAGTACCTGCACATACAAAAAGTAAAAACATAAATTATAGCCCGAGGCACAAGACCGTGTACATAAATACTATATCACAGTCCAAAAGGGCTCAGAACAAAGAAAGTACAATGTTAAATATCAATAGAAGAAAAATAGTCCCATGTAACCTCTTGATCAAAGCATCTAACAAAGTGCAATAGTACAGCAGCAAACAGACCCACCAACATGATCCATCATGAGTGCATCAATTAATGGACCCCAATGTCGAAGTCATAGGAGACAAGTGCGTCGGGGTACAGGGGCAGTGTTCTCAGCCGACCTATATAGTATGTCTGTACCCATAACTCACTGTGCCTCGCTTCTCAGAAGTCACAATGCGCATATGTGCACAGCGGAAAATCCGATTGGACACTAGGTGGGAGGAGGAGATGACTCGGCAATGAATGGGGGTCATCCCTACTGTGCAGATACATTGAAAGTATACAGGGGTCGCCTAGCATATGGTTAGTAGCCTTATTTTCACTTGAGCAGCATTAGCTATAGAGTTCATACTAACAGTATCTTGTAACTGCTCACATACTGTATATAAAAAAATAGCTGTACCAAAAGCTAAATGCTAGTGTTTATGAATATTATCAGAAGCAAGTAGAAATGGTGGCTCAGTGATTAGCACTGTAGTCTTGCAAGGCTGCGGGCCTGGATTGAAATCTCACTAAGAACAACATCTGCAAGGAGTTTGTATGTTTTCCTTGTGTTTGTGAGGGTTTCCTTTGGTTCCATCCCACACTTCAAAGAAATACTGTTAGGGAATTTAGACTGTGAGCCATAATGAGGACAGTGATTATCATGCCTGTAAAGTGATGTGGAATTAATAGTGCTATATAAGTGAGTAAAATAAATAGATCAACCCATTTACTAATACATAAACACTACTGGTCTGGTCTACACCTAACAATCCTGTCTGAATGGAGATGTGTCATCCAGGTGTCAAGAGCCAAAGAGCTGCGGTGTATATGAAGTGATAAACCGAGGCCCATCCGCTTTGCAGACCAAGTCACGGGATGAAACGGATTAATGGGTAAACCAGGGAGAATGTTCATTTACAAGGAATAACAAACGCAGTGGGGAGGGGGGGGGCAAAAAGAGTGAAGGCGGGAAATACGACCCACAGTACAACAGTATACTCTTTAGCTACAGTGACTGTCCAGGTCGCCACAGCTAGTACAATAGACAATGTAGTTTTACCAGCAGTACAGCGGTAATCATATATTCAGCATTAAGAGATCCTGTTCTGTCCTCTATCCTAATTGGTCTCCTATAAAGGGACCGTGGGGATACTGCACTCTGACTACGGAGGTCTACTATGGTTCCCTAATTGATACGCCCGGGCGTACACTCACAGCACTGTCTGCAGGACCGGTCTGCTCTGAGGCTTGATGGTACGGTGGTGCGCACTTCAGTCCAGGAGGGCAATGCAGGACTTCTCTTCCCACAATTCACTTGACAGCTGGGCTTATCAGGTGAGGTACTCTAGTAGGCCGGATACTGACTCTCCTGTGTGTGTCCCTCAAAGGTCCTGGAACTCTTTCTCCCCGTCTCTCACTTCCTGCTTCTCCCTGCACATTTCTCTGGGCAGATCAAACAAACACACAATAGCAGGGGAGATGCAGGCCATTCCATTGTGCTCTGCAGGGGAGCCAGTCTCTTAAAGCCACAGTACAACAAAGTCTTAAAGTCATAGTAAAGCAACATCCTTTTTAGGGGCTGCAATCCCCTACATATATTTGACACACCTCTTTCACAATTGCTTTACAAAAGATATATATAGTAGAGATTATTAATAGTGATGGGCGAATAGTAACTATTCGTGTTTGGATAATGCTTTCCAAATATGGAGTACTATTCCAGAATTCAGACCACAGTTTTTTTGAGGGCACCACAGATATCTAGTGGGATCAAAGCCAATTAACACACCAAAAATTGTACCAACAAGTAAAGGCCCCGTCACACTAAGCAACATCGCTAGCAACATCGCTGGTAACGAACAACTTTTGTGACGTTGCTAGCGATGTTGCTGTGTGTGACATCCAGCAACAACCTGGCCCCTGCTGTGAGGTCGTTGGTTGTTGCTGAATGTCCTGGGCCATTTTTTAGTTGTTGCTGTCCTGCTGTGAAGCACAGATCGCTGTGTGTGACAGCGAGACAGCAACAACTAATGTGCAGTGAGCAGGGAGCCAGCTTCTGCGGAGGCTGGTAACTAATGTAAACATCGGGTAACCAAGAAGCCCTGTCCTTGGTTACCCGATATTTACCTTTGATACCAGCCTCCTCCGCTCTCACTGCCTGTGCTGCCGGCTCCTGCTCTGTGCACATGTAGCTGCAGCACACATCAGGCAATTAACCCGATGTGTGCTGTAACTAGGAGAGCAAGGAGCCAGCACTAAGCAGTGTGCGCTGCTCCCTGCTCTGTGCACATTTAGCTGCAGCACACATCAGGCAATTAACCTGATGTGTGCTGTAAGTAGGAGAGCAAGGAGCCAGCGCTCAGTGTGCGCTGCTCCCTGCTCTGTGCACATTTAGCTGCAGCACACATCGGGTTAATTAACCTGATGTGTGCTGTAACTAGGAGACTGGGGGCTGGTCACTGGTTGCTGGTGAGCTCACCAGCAACTCGTGTAGCCACGCTCCAGCGATCCCTGCCAGGTCAGGTTGCTGGTGGGATCGCTGGAGCGTCGCAGTGTGACAGCTCACCAGCAACCTCCTAGCAACTTACCAGCGATCCCTATCGTTGTTGGGATCGCTGGTAAGTTGCTTAGTGTGACTGGACCTTAAGAATGAAGGAAGCAGTGTGTGAAAATAATTGGGATCACTAAAATTCAAAAGTAAAAATAACTTTCATTTAGCACAGTTGAAAGGACATAAAAACACACGCGCAAGTTAAAAACATTTAAAAGCCCAAAAGGAATTCATGTACAATATGCATCTCAGGAAGAGATACATAATCCCCCAAATATATACACCAATATATGTGCATGCATGAAATATGCAGAAACAATTGCGCAAAATAGAAAAACCGGCTCAAATTTGCAAGCAATTATAGTAGATTCAATATGACAAAAATCAAGAGCAAAAAATATATAGACACAACAGGCAATAAGCCAACATCCTGCTACTGCACACGTCAGTGATTCTGGTACGTTTGTGCTTTTTTTTAAACGTACCAGAATCACTGACATACGCAGACCCATTATAATGAATGGGTCTGCTCACACGTCAGTGATTTTTCACTGCACGTGTCTCCATGTGGCGTACCCGCGTGTGCGTGTTTGCCGCACGGAGACATGTCCATTTTTATCTGGCATCACTGATGTCCCACGGACCACGCAGTGGTGTGGTCCGTGAAACACGTGCCAGAAAAAAACGTGCTTTTAAAATAAAAAACATTTTAACTCACCCGGCGTCCAGCGATGTCCTCTGCAGCCCGTTCTCCCTGCTGCTTCTAAGCCGGCTCATTATTGTCGTGCATATTCATGATGCGCGACACAGCCGACCCGGAAGCAGCTGCTGCAGGGGTCAGCACCGGCCGGATGCTGCACCGCGGGAGCGATCAGCACCATGGAGAGCGGGGAGCGGGCACAGGTGAGTTGATTTCTAAGTGCAATCACGGGCCACGGAGAACGGAGCCTGGATTGCACTTAGACAACCCACGTGTGCCGTGATTCACGGCACACGCAGGGACATGTGCGTGTTTTACACGCCAGTGAAAAACGTCTGTGTTCTTCACTGACGTGTGAAACGGGCCTTAAAGAGTAGATGAAACTGAGCAGATGGATAAATTAGCAAAATGGCAGACAATGAAGGATCAAGATCACACCCAGATAAACTATGTGCTACAAAGTCTGTAATATAGATGTGCAATGCTCTAATAAACCTCTTGTTCATATAGAGGAAATTAGTCAAGTTGAAAAAATATCACAAAGAGCCTATTTAGTATGGAATAGAAAAAATGCACTCTCCCTGTGGCAACAAATGCTGGTTTAGAAAAAATCTACCAAGTGTTACCTAGGAGATGTTTATATATTTACCCTCATAGTATACATAAAGAGGGAAGATGTCCGGGGATGTGGGAAACCCCACGCGTATCGCTACATACCTGTGGCTTCGTCAGGGGTAGAAATGAGCACAAATAGTGTTTTGTGTCCTCTTAAATACCAAAGAATGAAGAAAAATCAATTACTCGTCACTTTGGAGTGCAAAGTTGCCGAAAGTCATGGCGTCCGGAAGTGTTGGAGTACGCAAGCGTCAGCTGCACACTATGAGCGGTGTGCCAATGCGCACGCACAATATGTAAGTTGAGAGATGCAAGGCCGCAAGGTATTTCCGCTGCTGGAGCCATCATACAGCGCGCATGCGCAATGTGGATATTAGGTCCCTGCCTGCTATGCAAATATCAAACCCACTATGGGTGTGTTCAATTACAGCCATCATGCAATACGCAGGCGCAATGCAAGTTGTTTTATATCACTGCTATTCCTGAAAACAGACCAATCTTGATTGTTATATAAAGCACCAGTACAAAAAAGGATTCTATACGTTTGCTTTTGATTCTTATGTATGCAATTTACATATAAGTGCATGGGTTATAAATAAAAATGGACTGGCCTATTAATTTCTTAACCCTTTTTGTACCATTGTATAGTTTACATACACTAGATTCATTATATATAAATAAACCACTAATCCGCGTAAGCACATTATGGCCTGTGACCACCATATATATGTACACATACATACATTCATACATACACGCAGGCATATATATATACACACATACACACATGGTGATCACTAAGAGTCCTGTTAATCCCCATGACTTACATTAATTTTGGTCTTACTTTCTCCTTTCCCTTTTCCCCTTTCTTGCCTCTTCTCCTAGCCCCTATTACTTATGAGAGCATGGAGATGTGGATATTACCATACAGTTACAACTATATTAGATGTTATTGTATATAGTGGAGCTGCCTGTTATCAGGCCCCATTATGAATATTATTAGCTCCCCATATAATTTATCGCCCAATATCCCAGGTATGGACATGTGAATAGTGATGGAAAATACATATCACGTGTTAAGTTGTGTACCCCTCATGGATTATAGTCAAAATGTATACACGTCCATACCATGAGGATATTAAGTACTAATAAGGACTAGAATAAATTCAAACATATATGTCATGCAAGCTATGGACCAAAGAATTAAAACAAGGGCCCATACCTTAGAGTGCAAACACCAAGAAATAATATATGGGTGGAGGAAGGGGAGAGTTTTTAAATAAATAAACATAATAAATGATAATAGTTATACAAATGATACAACCTATATCACAAATAACGTGGTGTAGTTTTTTTTAAAAAAATAGCACACAGATAAAGTTGAAATTTTCAAATCTATATAAACAAGCTGTAAACAAGGAAGTAAAAGGGGGAAGGGGAGGATGTTTGATTGAGTAAAAATCATATATGATAATAGTTATGCAAATTATTGAACCCATATGACAGATAGTGTGGTATAGGTTTTACACAGGCAGATGACATACAAATAGGATTGACAATTTCTGGCTTATCTAAACAGACTTAATAAAGAAGAGAAAAAGGTTATTCCCCAAAAAATGGGGGATGAAAGAGGGAAACGATGGACTTGGGATGCCACTGCAGTTGTTTCTATAGGCAGGCAAAAATGGACTTTGGATCCAAAAATCAATAGATGTTCTTTATTATGATGGTTGAAGACTGTACCTAGACTTAAAGAGAGGAGAAGAGATTATTAAAAAGGAGGGCATACATTTTTTTGTCTTCGATCGAGTCTATTATAGTCAGGTATCTGGTACTGCAATTGGCGCCTGCTATGCCCCCTCCTACACCCATCTTTTTTCTTGGGTGGTGGGAGGAGACACATGTGCGCCATTTACCATCCTTTTGAACGCGGGTGCTCCATTGGTGCCGATACATTGATGACATTCTTTTCCTCTGGACAGGTTCACAGAAGAAATGTTCTGACTTCATCTCAACCCTGAATGATAATCCATGGAATATCTCGTTCACATCTAACATCTCTACTACATGTGTTGAGTTCCTGGATCTGAGGATCACTATGAAGGACGGAGAAAAATGCTTGGGTTCCCCATAGACTTGCATTACGTTCATTATTTGGTTCGGCGGGTTCAGCTGTACTTTAAATAAAGATTGATTTGGAACCCAGTCTTGATCTGAACCCCAATGGAACTTATTAATTGGGTAGTTTGCATCTCTACCCACATGCAGCTAGCCATAAACAAATCACTTCCGGAGGGGTTCAATTATTTTATGTGCTGCACACTACATTTGATCATGTTATTCTTACCCCAGTGCAAGCCACTCAAACACTGCAAGTGGCTCGCACTGGGTTGAGCACTGATTGTACCTGAGCACAGCAATGCTCGCATGAGTAGTTTGCATATGTAAAGCACCCAAACTCAGTTATTTTTGTAGTCTGTGTTTGGTACGAACACTAAACTTTGAATTTGCTCATCTCTAGTTATGGATAGCGGAAAAGTAGTTTGGGATTCATTACGAATAATCCAAAGAGAAATAGTTACTATTTGTCCATCATTAACTAAGTATAGTGAAATTTGAGTTTACCAAGTAGTGTGGATATTACTATAAATTTTGTTTCTTAGCAAGTTTATTCTCCATGAATTAAATGTCCTTTAATATGCCCTGGTGTATGGCGAGAAATACCATTGGTGTAACCTATGCGGTCCACCTTAATCGTGGGTCTAGGGGAACTTCAGGAGATGATCCTATTGTTACTGAAAATAAATCTCTACACAAAGACTAACACTGATATTATCACCATAAAATGACCATATGGTGATAAATACCAGTGCTGCAGAACATATAAGAGATTACAGAGCAGATACAGATAGTGACTAACAGCTGAGACTCTTTCAGATGGAGTTGCTCACTTTTCTATCTTAATCAGACTCACATGAAAACTTCTCCAGCCAGGAGTGATCTACAGAGATCACAACAAAGTCACATTTTACTTTTCACATTTCAGGTGCAGTTCCCATCTATTCCCAACCTACACAAACACCTCATCCTTTGATGGTCACAATATTCTTAGTACTTGTATAACAATAATGGTTCTTAAGTGCTCACTTAACATTTAACAATGTTCCCTGAGTCCCCACATTTACAGCTCACCCATAAACAGTATGATGGACCCGCAGCTCCCCTATTCAAAATATGATACCCCTTTACCTCCTCTATACATAGTATGACAGTCAAAGTTCCCTCAAAACATATCATAATGGTCCATACTGTATGATGGCTCTTACACTGTATAATAACCCCCACAGTAGCGTTAATACAGTTTAATGGTTCTCACAGTAGCACCCACATTGCATAATGGCCCAACACTGTATAGTAGCCCCCACAGTAGCCTAAACACTGTTTAATGGTTCCACAGTAGTCCCCACCGTTGCACCCTGTCAAGCTAGGTATGGGGAAGTACTAAGCAAAAAACTGAAGGGAAAACTTGTGCCTAAGGAAGCGGGAAATAGTAACTAACCTCTGACCTAACCAACTGCTAACCTGGCTTCTATCAGCCCCCTAGATAGGTTCCACACCTATGCACCAAGTCAGATACCTGACCAAGTCTGACCCTGAAAAAAAACCCCACTAAGCGCTAAAAAACACACAGGGAATACTAACAGGGGAAGTGAACAATTAATATCTCCAAATGACTCAGGGAGAGGAACTGCAACAAAAACAAAGTTTCTCCATATGAATCCAAACCAATTGCTTGCACTGAAGATTTGTTAAGGGTATTAGACCTATCACCAGCATAGATCAAAAGGGAATGAGAATTTTAAAGGACACGAAGCTGTTTAAAACAGCTGAAAGGGTGAGGAACTAGGCAGAATCCTAAAGGGAAAGGGATAAACCCCAAGCAGAGGAGATACATAAGATATCATATACACTAAGCAGGAATAATAGTAGGCCAGGGAACAGTTTGCACAACCAAACCCTGCAACTTTCTATAGCCAGACACCACAGGACTGTCTGTCATCTGTGACACACTTGATGAGAAACTCTAGAAAGAAAAGCGCAATAGGGTCTTACCCCAAAAAGGGAGGAAGATATGTAATAAAAACACACTCACCTATAATGGTTGTGCCAGTCACAACCACTATACAAGCATATATAGGATCCAGGTCCAGGCAGCAGTCCCAAAGTTGGCTGATAACAGAGAGTGATAGAAGAAGGGTCTTAATTCCGCGCCAAGGACTCAATGGATCCAGGAAGTGATTAATGCTTCAAATCCCATTGATTTGATGTTCTCTTGCCAATGTCCTGATGAAAGGAGCTGTGTCTCCAGAAACGCGTAGACTTGTGCATGTTATTAAAGAAGCATTAATCTCTTCCTGGATCCATTGAGTCCTTGGTGCGGAATTAAGACCCTTCTTCTATCACTCTCTGTTATCTGTGACACACTTGTGACAGTACCCCCCCCCCCCTTCACAAGTGGTCTCCGGACACTCAGAACCAGGCTTATCCAGATGGGCAGCATTAAATGAACAAACCATACTTGTGGCATTCACATTTGATGCTGGGACTCTCATTCTCTCCTCCGGTCTGTAACCCCTCCAGTGTACCAATTATTAAAGGGAACGACATAGTAAACAAGAATCAACAATCTTAGCTATTTGAAACTCTAACTTGCCATCAAACATAATTAGGGCCGGCGGCAATGGAGATGGCTCCAAGGGTACCACATACTTCTTGAGCAGATGTGGATCCTAGGAGCCTGAGGTTACTCCAGACAAAATAATACTAGGTTACTGGGGCAATTACCTTATAGGAACCAATAAATCTAGATCCCAGCTGCCAGGATGGAACCTATAACTTGATATAGGACCTGTCAAGTATTTTTGTCAGCAATACTGTAGACTCCTAAAGATGATTGTTTATAGCAAATTCAGCCAATGGTAAGTAAGATACCCAATCCTCCTGGTTCAAAAGAGACAAAGCACCTGAGGTAAGTTTCCAAATTTTGATTTGTGCGCTCAGTCTGACCATTCAACTCAGGGTAGAAGGCAGAAGAAAAAGACAACTGCACCTCAAATCGAGCACAAAATGCTTTCCCAAACTTGGAACCAAACTGGGTTCCCCAATCTGAGAACAGATTGGAAGGAACCACATGAATCCTCAATCTTATATCATGTACAATCTGTGTCAGGTATCCCTGAGAAAATGGTGCTGAGTCAATGGCATAGATGGTGATGGGTTTAGTTAATATACTGCAGGTAAGCCCATACATTTTTACAAACAGAGCATCCACCATTCTCACTCCTGCTGCACTGTTTTCTCAGTCTGGCTTTCTAACGTCACCTCTGCTGTCAGAACAAACCGAGAATTACATATACAAGACAAACACACACCCTGATAGTCCACTCCTATACCACCAGAGGTCAGTTGAGCCCAAGATGTTTGTTTTTGCTTAGGAATCGAGGGGTGAGCTCCAATCAAATGACCATTTTTACCACAAAAAACAAACACCTTTTTTTAAGCAAATCTCAGTGGAAATGTGTGAAGTACTGGCTTTCCCCAACTGCATTGGCTTGTGGTTACCTATCGCCCTGGGGTACAAATTGTCAAAGCTGACTCTTTCTCTCAGAGTCCACTGCTATTTTAGAGGAGGGTGGTCATCTCTGCTCTATGTTCTGAGCTCGAGAGTGAGGTGCTGGAGGCTCAGGGAGACTCCTCTGTTTCTCGCCCCTCTGGGAAATTGTTTGTTTTTGTGCAGTTGCGCCTCAAAATTTTGAAGGACCATCATAACTAGGTCCTAGCTGGACACCCAGGTATTAAAGCAATCTTTGACCTTATTTCTTGTCATTTTTGTTGGCCTAGGTTGCATAAAGGTGTAGTAGAGTTTGTGTCTACATGTAATGTCTGCGTGTTCTAAGACCCCGCATACTCATCCGTCTGGGTCTCTCCTACCATTGACCATACCTGACAGACCTTGGACTCATGTATCTATGGACTTTATTACTGATCTTCCTTTGTCCGCTGGTACAATGTTGATCTTAGTAGTGGTGGATAGGTTCAATACAATGGCTCACTTCATTCCCCTATCGGCTTTCCCTAATGCTAAGACATTAGCTCATGTGTTTGTGTCTGAAATCGTGAAGCTTAACGGGGTTCCCTCCAATGTAATGTCAGATCGGTGGACCCAGTTTGTCTCTAAATTTTAGAGTGCATTTTGCTCTTGTCTGGGGGTACATCTTTTTCTTCAGCATTCCATCCCCAATCCAGCGGGCAGACAGAATGCTTAAATCACAGTTTAGAGACCTACCTAAGATGTTTTGTGTCAGATAACCAAGAAAATTGGTAATCTTATCTACCCTTGGCTGAGTTTGCATTAAATATTTAGTTGTGTCCACTGGAAATTCACCCTTTTTTGGTGCTTATGTTTTCCATCCTCAGTTCTGTGTATTCAGTAAGGAAGAGTCCTCGGGGGTTTCTTCGGAGGAACCATTTTCCTCATCACTCACTTCTTTTTGGCATGGTGTACTAAATAACCTTAGGGTCAATGGCGATAGGTACATATGCATGGCTGATGAGATACGTTCATCATTTCCGGACATGTCCGTGAATGATTTTGTATGGTTGTTCAGTAGAAATATCATGTTAAAAGTTCCTTCTTGGAAACTGGATCCTAGGTTCAATGATTCATACTAGATAGTTGCCATTATTAACCCTGTGGTCTTTGGCCTCGAGCTACCCACAGCACTCAAAATACACAACCTCTCACCTTTGCCACCAGCTCCAATCACTGTTCATGGGAACTTGGAGTTTGAAATAGTAAGAATTGTGGATTCTCGCTTTGGTCACCACTCTCTTCAATATTCTCTGGAGGAGGTATGGTCCTGAGGAGAGGATGTGGATACCAGCATTGGAAGTGAACACGACAAGGTTGATACGTCCCTTCCAGGCAGCTCATCCTGATAAGCCCGGTTTTAAGGGTCTTGAGGCCTCTCGTAGATGTGGGCTACTGTCCCACCCAGTGGAGACATCGAGCAAGTCTGGTATGAGAAGGCAACAGCACCTTGCTTCTGGCAGACAAACTGCTGTTACTTGAATAACATGTTTTTTACAAGTAGTACTGTAAGGGTTAAGCACCCTTTTCTGTCATGCTGCTGGCTGTAGATTTCCATCTCAGGTGTGGCTCTTTGAGCTCACTCCCCTTCACTATTTAAGGTCATGTGCCTGATCAACTAATACCTGTAAAAGAAACTAAATCTTCAGTGCTATGTGGTTCACTTTGGAAGGAGTCTGCTCTGGAAGTAGTTTGCCATGTTTTGTGCAGTGAGGGTGTTTGCTGCACTGAAGCTGCCTGGAGTGGTTTCCCTTTTTTTGCCTATTTCCCCTGTCTGTTTTCCTACTCTTGGGTTTCTGTATTGTAGAGGCAAGATAGTGATCTTGTTGGCCTGCTCACTAGCTAAGGTGAGCTAAGGACAATCGAGGGCTTAGAAACGTGGTTGGCAACGGGTGAAAGAATCCATTTAGGGACATCAGGGAGTGCAGGTGATGACCCCTTTTCCTTCTCCTTAGCACCAGGGACCTCTGTTGTATCATGACCCCTGAGTACCCTGTGTGTAATGATACCTACTGGGAGTTTTTGGTATCTGGTTTAACTCCGTTAGTCATGTGCATGACAATTATGCCACAAGTGCTCAATGTAACACTATGAGAGCTAGAATGAGGCTATCATAGAGTTACATTGATTTTGTAACGTCCGCTGCACTCTATGAAACAGTGGAGTTCCTGGCAGTTCACAAATCGCTAGACACTGACTGGAGTGATGCTGGAAAAAAGATGAAGATGAGTTTAATACATGGGGAAGGGGACTTAAATATATATATATATATATATATATATGTATATCTATATATATATATATATATATATATATATGAAAGAGGTAAGAGTCCCGGTGCACCACCTACTCCGCGTGTTACTACACGTTCAGCTACTTGAGCCCTACTGAGCCATGGAGGGGATCATGGTGCAGACTTGCGGTGAAGACCAAGATAAATCCAAAGGAGAAAGAAAGTCGCACTCCAGATGATCACCATATCACTCCGTCTTTATTGCAGGGGAAATATGAAGGTACAAGCGGTGGGGAGGGTGAGACAAGCCATACAACGCCGGACGACGGCGTGCCGTTTCGCTAAGCTAAGCTAAGTGATCATCTGGAGTGCGACTTTCTTTCGCCTTTGGACATATATATATATATATATATATGTATATATATATATATATATATATATATATATATATATATACTGCTCAAAAACATAAAGGAAACACTTAAGCAACAAAATGGTATTTTAGTGTTCCCTTTATTTTTTTGAGCAGTACATATATTACCCTATTGCCTGAAATATAGAATAATGTGAAAACATCAGTACAACTCTTTACTGTAGAGTTCTTCTTGGTAAATGTATTATCCTTCATTTTGTGGATTCAAGCTATTACTAACACAACACGGTATAGCAGAAGTTTTACAACCGGAGCAATAAGACAGAGCAAATCAAGTTAATTAAATCTTTTATTTTGCCGCAGGTCACTCCATACTTTTTTTTCCCCAAAACTTTTGACAACAAAATAAATGTAGAAATAAAACATAGTCTTGGAGACTGCAATTGTGTTAATAAATCTGTTGAAAGCTGCCCAAGTTATTCTGAAGCTAATTATAACCAAGCCAAGCAAATGAAGTGAAAAGAGAATTAATGGAGACCAGCTCCCTCCCATAAACTAATGAGGCATGGATCATACCAATAGCTATTCTGGAAGAAAAATTAACCCACACTGCAAAGAAAAAAAGGTTTTCGTTTGTTAACAGATAACCTTTAAGACAGAAGCCCGCAGAGAAAGAAAATGAACATTGTTGCATTAACACATTCAAGCTGTTTAATGCCTTGTGCAGGACAGCGGGCTGCCTGCTTTTCTGTGGAGAAATGGCTTCCCAGAATTTAATATTACCTTTCTTTATCCTTGTTAGTTTACCATTATTTCAATCTAAAAATCGGTGACCTAAAGATGCCAGAAAAATCTTTACTGCATTTTGAAAGTTATTTCTCGATTTGACATCCGTTCGCTCCACATTTGCTGTTCCAGTACTCCATGTCTAAATTGTAACATTAAATCATTCAGTTCACTTTGCAGAAACTCTTGTTATTCTTCTAGCAAGACAAACATGTGTTATTCCCAGTGATTTCATTGTCTACTGTACCAGATGGACTTTGCTCCACTAAAGAAAGGTTGCTTCTTTTAATTACACTGCCTGACATGATGTAAAACTGTTCGGAGTGATTAATAGAGTTGAGTGCGGTTCGCGGTTCTCCAGTTCGCGGTTCGAGTGATTTTGGGGCTGTTCTAGATCGAACTAGAACTCGAGCTTTTTTGCTAAAATTCGATAGTTCTAGATACGTTCGAGAACGGTTCTAGCAGCAAAAAGCAGGGCTTTTTACAGCTACAGTGTGCAGGAGCCATCGCTGGCAGCCTGCCAGAAGCTGGTAACCAAGATAAACATCGGGTATCCAAGCAAAGCGCTTTGGTTAGTAACCCGATGTTTATCCTAGTTACGTGCAGGAAGCCCACACTTCCCCGCTCAGCTCGCTCCGCCCCCTCCTGCCTGCGGCATGTACACACATACACACACACACACACACACACACTCTGCACACACACTCTGCACACATGGTCCCGCTCGGCTTACCTGCGGTGATGAAGTCCCGACCTCAGCGCTGTCACTGTCCTCCATGGCCGCCGCTTGTCACATCACCTTCTCTCGCTTCCGACCCGAGACTGACTAGCGGTGAAATCACGGGCCTCTCGCGATACTTGGCTGTGAAGGCGGCGGTCATTGAACTCAGTGACAGGTGCTGTCAGTGTGCAGGAGATCAGCGCAGGTAATATACCTCGCTGACAGCAGCACTTGTCATGCCCTGCAGTGACCTGGGCTGACCCATTGATGTTAGCTCAGGTCACTGCATTGCTCTCCCAGCCAATAGGGAACATTCTGCTCTTCATTGACTGGGACAGTGTGGATCGTCATGGCAACCCCTTGGATTACACCAGACCTGGATTTGTTTTTCTTTCTAATAAATTGGTTAAAGAGGGAATGTTTTGGGGAGTGTTTTTTCAAATAAAAATGTGTTTCTCGTCTATTTTTTTTATTACTGACTGGGTTGGTGATGTCGGATATCTGATAGACGCCTGACCTCACCAACCCCAGGGCTTGATGCCAGGTGACATTACACATCTGGTATTAACCCCATATATTACCCCGTTTGCCACTGCACCAGGGCGCGGGATGAGCTGGGGCGAAGCACCAGGATTGGCGCATCTAATGGATGCGCCACTTCTGGGGCGGCTGCGGCCTGCTATTTTTAGGCTGGGGAGAGTCCAATAACCATGGACCTCCCTAGTCTGAGAATATCAGACCCCAGCTGTCTGCTTTACCTTGGCTGGTGATCCAATTTTGGGGTGACCCATACATGTTTTTTTTTTTTAAATATTTATTTAATTTAAAATAACAGCGTGGGGTGCCCTCAGTTTTGGATTACTAGCCAAGGTGAGGTTGCCAGCTGTGGTCTGCAGGCTGCAGCCGTCTGCTTTACCCTAGCTGGCTACAAAACTAGGGGGAACCCTACGTCATTTTTTTTTTTCATTTTTTTGGCTAAATACAAAGCTAAGCACCCCTTAGTGCCACATGAAAGGCACCAAAGGGTGCAAAATTACAAAATGCAGGAGAGTGGGACATTATGTGTCTTTCTGCCATTATAATGACAGAAAAGACTGATATGAAGTGCACAAGCACAAGAAAATCACCAGAGCGCTCTACGCTGTGAAAAGCAGTAGAAAATGGCACTGGAGTGAACATGTGACCGCCTCATGTAGGATGAAGCTATGGATTCTGGGTAAATTTATGCATTTACCCTCCTTCAGTTTTTTTGCAGTACACAAAAAAACCGGAAGGCACACGGATGACAAACAGATGACATACGGACCGTCTACGGAACGGAAACGGATGCCACACGGATGCACCCGTGAAAAAAAACGGACTGTTTTTTGCAGACCGCAAGAATGGATCGGTCGTGTTAATGTAGCCTTATTCTGATCTGCCGTTTATAAACAGCAGGCAGAAATAAGTGAATAACGCCCCCCAGCGTCAGAAAATCTCCGGGGTTTCAGGGATAGCTGAGACCCTGGAGATCATGATTCAGGACGGTTTTTCCGGTCCCCACTCACGTGATCACAAGTATACACCGTACACCGATGATCACGTTACAGTAAATGACAGTGCCGGTAAAAAATTATTTATCTCCCATCTGGCATGAACAAACACTTCTTCTCCACTTCTTCTCCACTTCTTCTCCACTTCTCCACTTCTCCACTTCTTCTCCACTTCTTCTCCACTTTTTCTCCACTTTTTCTCCAGTTTTTCTCCATTTATTCTCCATTTTTTCTCCATTTTTTCTCCACGTTTTCTCCACTTTTTCTCCACTTTTTCTCTATTTTTTCTCCACTTTTTCTCCACTTTTTCTCCACTTTTTCTCCACTTCTTCTCCACTTTTTCTCCACTTTTTCTCCACTTTTTCTCCATTTTTTCTCCATTTTTTCTCCACTTTTTCTCCATTTTTTCTCCACTTTTTCTCCACTTTTTCTCCATTTTTTCTCCACTTTTTCTCCATTTTTTCTCCACTTTTTTCTCCACTTTTTCTCCACTTTTTCTCCATTTTCTCTCCACTTTTTCTCCACTTTTTCTCCATTTTTTCTCCACTTTTTCTCCACTTTTTCTCCACTTTTTCTCCATTTTTTCTCCACTTTTTCTCCACTTTTTCTCCATTTTCTCTCCACTTTTTCTCCACTTTTTCTCTATTTTATTCTCCACTTTTTCTCCACTTTTTCTCCACTTTTTCTCCACTTTTTCTCCATTTTCTCTCCACTTTTTCTCCACTTTTTCTCCACTTTTTCTCCACTTTTTCTACATTTTTTCTCCACTTTTTCTCCACTTTTTCTCCACTTTTTCTCCATTTTTTCTCCACTTTTTCTCCACTTTTTCTCCACTTTTTCTCCATTTTTTCTCCACTTTTTCTCCACTTTTTCTCCATTTTTTCTCCACTTTTCTCCGTTCTTTTTCTATGGTCGGTCTACCCATTAGCTCTGCCATGCATAGTGTAGCTCTACACCAACTGCACATGTTACTTTATGATTGACATCTCTTTCGTACCAGAGCTGTCTAAGCCTACTCTGACCCCATATTTGTCATTACTATATTGTCCTTGTACTGTATTATGACATTTGTATCATGTGTTTCATTTCTTGCTGTGTTGCAATTTTTTTGCTGCATCCCAATTGTACCTCTACATTGTTCGAGTTTATGTTATTGTTCTCTCACTCTTATGTGATACTGATTATTGTCATTTTTCATGATTACATGCAGATAAGTCTAATCTGACGAAGGCTCAGGCCGAAACGTCATTTGTAACTTGTTTTGGACAAAAACATATATGCTTATGAAAAAAAAAAAATTCTTAATACGGACCAATAAAGAGTGATTTTGCATTACTATCCGTTGTGACTTACTGACTTAGTCTGGGAGATTTAGAGTGCCGAGGTTACTCACTAATTTTATCTATTATTACCTCTGAGCACCTATATACCAGTGAGCAGAGCTTCCTCTACAGTAGTTCTCCTGATTAGGCATGCCCTTACCTCATGAGCAGGGCATTGCAGCTTTGGAAGCAACCATTACGACATGGACTCTGCTGCTGTGGACCCGGGGAGAGTGAGTGCAGATTCATTGCACCCACACTCCTCACATGAAGGGTCCGCACTCCTAGAAAATGGGGGATACGTTCCCTGAGTGTCTCCCCCCCATATTCTAGACGGTCCAGAGTCGTCGTGGGACCCCTTTATTTTTTTTCTTACAATAAATTGGTGAAAGAGGAAATGTTTTGGGGACTGTTTTTTCAAATAAATTTCTTTTGTCGATTTTTTTTGTTAGTACTGACAGTTTATGATGTTGGGTATCTAATAGACGCCATGACATCACAAACTGCTGGGCTTGATCTCAGGTGACTTTACAGCTAGTATCAACCCGATTTATTACCCCGTTTGCCACTGCACCAGGGCACGGGATGAGCTGGGGTGAAGCGCCAGGATTGGCGCATCTAGTGGATGCGCCACGTCTGGGGTGCCTGCGGCCTGCTATTTTTAGGCTGTGAAGGCCCAATAGCTATGGACCTTCCCACCCTGAGAATACCAGACCACAGCTGTCCGCTTTACCTTGGCTGGTGATCCAATTTGGGGGGGACCCTACTTTTATTGTGTAATTAATAATATTTATAAAATAATTATAAAAAAGAGCCTGAGGGGACCTCCACATTGGATCCCCAACCACGGTAAAGCTGCCAGCTGTGGTTTTCAGGCTACAGCCGTCTGCTTTACCCTAGCTGGCTATCAAAAATGGGGGGACCCAACGTCATTTTTTTTTTTAACTATTTTTTAAATAGAAAAAATTAATGGGCTTCCCTGTATTTTGATTGCCAACCAAGGTAACGGCAGGCAGATGGGGGTGGCAACCCATAGCTGTCTGCTTTATCTGCGCTGAGAATCAAAAATACCGCGGAGCGCTATGTCATTTTTTTAAAGATTTATTTTTACAGCACTGTGATGTCCAGCAATCAAAATACAGGGAAGCCCATTTTGTTTTTAGTTATTTAAATAAATAATTAAAAAAAATATATATGGGCTCCCGCTGCATTTTTTGTATTGCTAGCTAAGGGTAATCCAAGCAGCTACTGGCTGCTAACCCCCACTGCTTGGTGTTACCTTCACTGGCAATGGAAAATCCAGGGAAGCATTTTTTATTTTTTTTGCCAAAAAACTACAAAAAAAGGACGTGAGCTTCGCCATATTTTTGTATGCTAGCCAGGTATAGCAGGCAGGTGCTGGAAGAGTTGGATACAGCGTCAGAAGATGGCGCTTCTATGAAAATGCCATTTTCTGAGGCGGCTGCAGACTGCAATTCGCAGCATTGGGGCCCAGAAAGCTCAGGCCAACCTGTGCTGCGGATTCCAATCCCCAGCTGCCTAGTTGTACCTGGCTGGACACAAAAATGGGGCGAAGCCTACGTCATTTGTTTTCTAATTATTTCATGAAATTCATGAAATAATAAAAAAAGGGCTTCCCTTTATTTTTGGTTCCCAGCCGAGTACAAATAGGCAACTGGGGGTTGGGGGGCAGCCGTACTTGCCTGCTGTACCTGGCTAGCATACAAAAATATGGCGAAGCCCACATAATTTTTTCAGGGGGCAAAAAACTTCTGCATACAGTCCTGGATGGAGTATGCTGAGCCATGTAGTTCTGCAGCTGCTGTCTGTCTGTATGGAGAAGAGCAGACAGCAGCTGCAGAACTACAAGGCTCAGCATACTCCATCCAGGACTGTATGCAGAAGTTTTTTGCCCACCAAAAAAATGACGTGGGCTTCGCCATATTTTTGTATGCTAGCCAGGTACAGCAGGCAGCCACGGGCTGCCTCCAACCCCCAGTTGCCTATTTGTACCCGGCTGGGAATCAAAAATATGTGGAAGCCCGTTTTTTTTAATTATTTCACTTATATCATGAAATAATTAAAAAACAAATGACGTGGGCTTCGCCCCAATTTTTGTGTCCAGCCAGGTACAACTAGGCAGCTGGGGATTGGAATCCGCAGCACAGGTTAGCCCGAGGTTTCTGGGCGCCTCTGCTGCGAATTTCAGTCCGCAGCCATCCCAGAAAATGGCGCTCTCATAGAAGCGCCATCATCTGGCGCTGTATCCAACTCTTCCAACAGCCCTGGAGCCGGGTGGCTTGTTGGGTAATCATGAGTTAATACTTGCTTTGTTTTACTAGCCAGTATTAAGCCAGAGATTCTTAATGTCAGGCACGTTTGACCCGGCCATTAAGAATCTCCAATAAAGGGTTAAAAAAAAGACACCACACAGAGAAAAAATACTTTAATAGAAATAAATACACAGACACATTAGAGACTCCATCTTTATTACCCCCTGTCAGCCCTCCACGATCCTGCTCTTCTGTCTTTCTCGTTCAACAAATGCAGCTCTGCTACATCACTGCTGCATGGGGGAAGACGCTGCTTCCTGTGGAGCATTCACTCTGTGAAAGCTGCACGAGAAGCAGCGTGCAGCCTTCACTCCGTGAGTGATCAGTGCTGCTAGCGGTAACAGCGGTAACGCTGACAGACGCGTTACCATAGCAACGGTGCTCCCGGAGCCGCGGTTAGCGGTGACATCACCGCTAACTGCGTTGCTATGGCAACAGTGATCTCCGTTAATGGCCGGCTGTGTCAGCAGGTCCCTAACGGAATGGGGAGTCGACCGTGTGCTAGAGCATGTCGCCGATACACGGCGATACACAAATGTGCACCGTGTACCGGAGAGATGCACTCGCAGGTCCTACATGACGCGTCATAGTCATGTGACCAGTCTGTAGCCAATGAGATAATAGCCACGTGACTGGTCACATGGCTATTTTGATCTCACGATAGGTCCTGCATCACTGCTGGCAGTGCTGGTCACCGGGAGGATTCAGCGATCGTCGGATGGAATAGCGGCAGGAGACAGAGTGCAGGAGGGATCGCGGGGACCGGTAAGTGTTATGGCAATGTTTATTAACTGTTTGTGTACATTTATCATGCATTTTTATGTGTTTGTGATTGCCTCCCATTATAGCCTATTGGTTCGAGTTCGGTTCGTCGAACGTTCGACAAACCGAACTCGAACGGGACCTCCATTCGGCGAACCGACCTCGAGCCGAACCGCGACCGGTTCGCTCATTTCTAGTGATTAAAGGGAAGGCATCACCTCTATTTTTTTTTTCAAATTCAATCAGACAGTGATGCATGGCTATAGAATGGTAGAGATGGAAGGGACCTCAAGGTCCATTGGGTCCAACCCGATGTGAGTGCAGGTTTTCCTAAATCATCCCAACTATAAGTTTATCCAGCTTCCACTTGAAGATGTCCATTGAAGGAGAGCTCATCACTACCTCTCGTGGCATGATCTTTTTTAAAACATGTTTTATTTACTGATAGTAGATTTTTGTTAACTCTAATTTTTAGAAAAATATCCCAAATACACAAATTGTACACCCACTACTATACTAAACTGACACCTGTAAGTTGTTTAGAAAGTAAACTATTTAGCATCAATTATCTGTGCCAAATAAGAACCTTTCAGCTCGATTTTGTGATATAATGTTAAGCAATTGCTGTAATGCGGTGGTAACACTCATGAAATTAATTCTGTTGGTGAAGAAATCTGCTCTTTGGCTCTTCTTAATCACCATTTGATTCCCCAACCCCCTCCAACTGCCTCAAGCCTTTGAATGACATAGCTCCTCTATTTTGAAATCTCAGCATTCAAAGACCAGAGGCAGGCAGAGGGGCTGATCACAGACAGGGAGGAGAAGACCCGGTGTTCAAAAAGGCCCCTATGCACCGAAATCTAATTAGTAGAAATCTTCAAATTTTGTTTACAGAAGAGCCATAAACTTGTTTTCTTCACCAAACAAAACTATCAATTTTAGCAGCATTGCAGTGTGATTACTGCTATGTCTTTACATTACATTACAAAATCATGCTGACAGCTTCTCTTTGATCCACCATTATATAAACGGTAGGACACAAATGCTGTTGGAGATCCTCCTTAAAGGGAACCTGACACAATAAAAGTGAAGGCTAATCTGCAGGCACCATGTAATATATCAAGTGGAGCAGAGTAAAGCTGGTGTCACACATAACGACGACGACAACGACGTCGCTGCTACGTCACCATTTTCTGTGACGTTGCAGCGACGTCCCGTCGCTGTCGCTGTGTGTGACATCCAGCAACGACCTGGCCCCTGCTGTGAGGTCGCCGGTCGTTGCTGAATGTCCAGCTTCATTTTTTGGTCGTCACTCTCCCGCTGTGACACACACATCGCTGTGTGTGACAGCGAGAGAGCGACGAAATGAAGCGATCAGGAGCCGGCACTGGCAGCTGCGGTAAGCTGTAACCAGCGTAAACATTGGGTAACCAAGGGAAGACCTTTCCCTGGTTACCCGATGTTTACGCTGGTTACCGGCCTCCGCTCTTGCTGCCAGTGCCGGCTCCTGCACTGTGACATGTGGCTGCAGTATGCATCGGGTAATTAACCCGATGTATACTGTAGCAAGGAGAGCAAGGAGCCAGCGCTAAGCAGTGCGCGCGGCTCCCTGCTCTCTGCACTGTGACATGTAGCTGCAGCACACATCGGGTTAATTAACCCGATGTGTGCTGCAGGAGAGCAAGGAGCCAGCGCTAAGCGCGGCTCCCTGCTCTCTGAACTGTGACATGTAGCTGCAGCACACATCGGGTTAATTAACCCGATGTGTGCTGCAGGAGAGCAAGGAGCCAGCGCTAAGCCCGGCTCCCTGCTCTCTGAACTGTGACATGTAGCTGCAGCACACATTGGGTTAATTAACCCGATGTGTGCTGCAGGAGAGCAAGGAGCCAGCGCTAAGCGCGGCTCCCTGCTCTCTGCACATGTAGCACAGCGACCTTATGATCGCTACTTCTGCTGTGTTTGACAGCTAAGCAGCGATCATAACAGCGACTTACAAGGTCGCTGTTACGTCACCGAAAATGGTGACGTAACAGCGACGTCGTTGTCGCTGTCGTTTAGTGTGACACCAGCTTAAGTTAACCCCTTCACAACCGGACGATTTTGCGCTTCCCAGGGGCTTTTTTCGCCATTCTTCTTCCGAGAGACGTAACTTTTTTATTTTTCAGTCAACATGGACATATGAAGGCTCGTTTTTTGCAGAACGAGCTGTACTTTTAAATTAAATCATGAGTTTTGCCATATAGTGTACTGGAAAATGGTAAAAAATTTCCAAATGCGGAAAAATTGCAAAAAAGTGCGATAGCACTTTTGTTTTTGAGATATTTTATTCACCGTGTTCACTATATGGTAAAACTTATGTGTTGATGTGATGCCTCAGGTCAGTGCAAGTTTGTAGACACCAAACATGTATAGATTTACTTTTATCTAAGGGGTTAATAAAAATCAGAGGTTTGTCAGAAAAAAGTGGTGTACGTTTTATGCAATATTCCGTGACCCGTAGCGTCTCATTTTTCAGTATCTATGGCTCCGTGATGGCTTATTTTTTGCATCTCAAACTGATGGTTTTAACGGTAGCACTTTTGCGCAGATGCTACGTTTTGATCGTCTGTTATTGCATTTTGCGCAAAATTTGTGGCAACCAAAAAACGTAATTTTGCCGGTTGGAATTTTTTTGCCTCTATGCTGTTTACCAATCAGATTAATTGATTTTATATTTTGATAGATCGGGCATTTCTGAATGCGGCGATACCAAATATGTGTATATTTCTATTTTTTTAACCCTTTAATTTTCAATGGGGCATAAGGGGGGGTGATTTGAACTTTTAGGGGGTTTTTATTTTTTTAAACTTTTTTTTTATTTTACTAGGTCCCCTAGGGGGCTATATGGATCAGAAATCTGATGGCTTTGCCATATCTGCTGATCACAGCTAAACAGTTGTGAACAGCAGATATGCTCATTTCCTGTTTTACCAAGCTCTGAGCCAGGTGAAACAGTATGTGAGTCCTGTGAGCTACAGGAGTCATCACATGACCTTGTGCTACCATGAAAACCACCAGAAGTCACGTAATCACGTGACTTCCGGTATCGGAAGTATGTAAACGTTTACCGTGATTGCGATTATAATGGCGCTGTTGTACCGTCCCGCGCTAGGCCGCAGCCGAGCTGCACTGATCCGGGCTCGTTTGGTGAGTGGCTCGAGTGCCTCCGGACCAGTGGGTCACGTCGCTCTGCAAGGGATTGCTGGCGATCTCGATGGGGTGGTTAGGTAGGTGTACGGCCAGAGCCGTGTTTTCAGTTCGTGACGCCACCCACGGGACGTGGTGAAGGTGTAGACACCACTGCTGCAGTTACGGGGCACCCGGGGGAGATGGTCGTGCAGCAAGATGTTAACCCCTCCGTAGGCAGGGATGGTGGCCCCGGGACCCGTTAAGGAAGTGTGCAGTGGTTGTGCGGTGCAGGGCGGTGTGCGGCCGAATGGCACTGTTATACTCACGATTATTGATACACGCAAGTCTCTGGTAAACCAAATTGGTGATGGTCGGTGCCCGCAGTCGGCTGCGTCTTGTCCCCCACCTGGGTTGGTGGTCCTGGTCTTTCTCTTGCACCTCTTTATGTTGTGTTGACTGCCTATGCCTCAGCAACGGGAGTCCACTCCCCGACTATATATGTGCCGGAGGAGTCCGTTTGCCCGCAGGCACTGGTGCGTGGGATCTCTCTGCCTGTGCGATGGCTTTCTATCCCCCTCGTTGGGCTGTTGCCGTCTTTTGGGTCTTGGGATGGGAAAAAACCTAAGGTCCAGACCTCAATCAGTGAATTCAACGTGGTCCAGAGGCTTTTGGGCCTCGTTCTGGGTCTGAGTACACCCGTGGTGCTCCAGTTTCCAGTCAGTTCCCCGGTTCGGTACCGGCGGGCCACTACCCTGTCTCGGTCCCTTACAGTTCCACCTGGCCATCTTCCCGGCTCCTGCAGGCCAGGCCACCGCCTGCCTCCTAGCCAAGGTGTGTGGGCTACGACCCTCACACCTGTCAGTTTGTGGCAGACCTGTCACCACAGGCCTGCTGCGCTCTCCTTCACTCCTGTCACTACAAACTGCTCTAGACTCTGTGCTCCCCACCGGAAGCTGAACACAACAGACTGACTGCTGTTTTCCTGCCTCAGGCCCCTTGACTCCTCGGCGGGCGTGGCCAACTGCCTGGCTCCGCCCCCTGGTGTGCCACTCAAACCCTGAGGGAGGTGACTAGGTTTTGTGTGGTTGGCTGTTGTTACCTTATTAGGGGGACGGGTGTTATGCAAAGGTCTACCTGTGACTACCTGGCTAGTCCAGGGCATCACACTGTCACTTATCGACAGCACAATTTAAGGGGTTAAATGGCATGGGCGGATAACGATTCCGCTCCTGCCTAGCAGGCACACATGTCAGCTGTACAAATCAGCTGAGATGTGCGCCAATCTCCCAGTGCTGCCGGCAGCAGCAGCGGGAGATTAACCCTATGACCGCTAAGATGTAATTTTACCGCCCGCGGTCATTAAGGGGTTAATATATGGTTTTGTAAGAAAACATTCACTATAATGTGTGTTTTAATAATTTATTCCTCTGCTCTTTCTAGGCTTTTAGTCCAGTATCAGTCACTGACAGCCTTCTTTGTGTGCATAGAGAGATAGCTTTTAATCACTGATAGGACCGTCCACTGGACTGCAAATCCTGGTAACAGCAGATGTGTAAATGATTAAAACACTCAGAAAATCATATATAAATCTACTCATCTTTAACTGCTCTATCACATGATGCCTGCAGATTGCAATGCATTTTCATTGTGACAGTTTCCCTTTAAAAAGACTCAGTATGCCTACATTCCTACACTAAAGTGCTAGTGTTTGTATGGCCATGGATGCCTAGTCACGTGAAATTGGAAAAGAAATGGACTCACTATAGTGATAGTTCCACTTATTAAGAAATTGTTCTTCTCGTTACTAATGTACCTTTCTTTTGGGAGCAATTTTCCACCTATGTCAGGTTCATTTGATTGGATAATTTAGAGAAATTCTAGCGATGTTTTTTTGCAGATAGAGCTCTGCTCTCCAACTGATAACATGGCTGACAAACTATACACATGAACAAAGGAGATTCCAGCTTATGACACAACATCTGGTTGAACAGCTGTCTCTTGTGGCCAGAGTCCTAATTTCTCTTACATAGTTTGGATATTTTCCATTTCCTTCATTAGGGAGTATCTAGCCATCCTGATTGTGTTTAAAGGCAATATGTCAGCACATTTTTGCTATGTAAGCTGAAGCCAGCATGCTGCAAGGGATAACACAGAAAATGCAGGCATGCCTGTCTTGTCAAGGTCAGATCTTTTGTTTATTTGCTATCTTTGTTTAAGCAGCAGGACCCTTATCATTGCTGGGGCTACAACGTTATGTGCATGGCAGTATGGCACACCCCTCCACTGATTGACACCTTACTGTCAATGTACACTCTCTATAGAGAGCCTGGTCTGGGCAGGACAGCTCTCTACCCTCTGATACATGTCTTAAGCCTGCTTTACACCATACGATCCACCATACGATATCGTAAGCAATCGTACCCGCCCCCATCGTATGTGCGGCACGTTCAATTTGTTGAACGTGTCACACAAATGAATAACCCCCCGTCACACGTACTTACCCGTCCATATGACCTCGATGTGGGCGGCGAATATCCACTTCCTGGAGTGGGAGGGACGTTCGGCATCACATCGACGTCACACGGCAGCTGGCCAATAGAAGCGGAGGGGCGGAGATGAGCGGGGCATAAACATCCCGCCCACCTCCTTCCTCCGCATTGCCGGCGGGAGCCGCAGGACGTAGGTAAGATCTGTTCATCGTTCCCAGGGTGTCACACACTGCGATGTGTGCTACCCCAGGTACGATGAATAACCTGACGTTCAATTTTTAGGAATTGAACGACGTGCATGCGATGAACGTTTTACCGTTCAATCGCAATCGCACTAGCTGTTGTATGCTACAATGCAACTTACAATGCCGGATGTGTGTCACTTACGACGTGACCCCGCCGACACATCGTAAGATATATTGTATCGTGTAAAGCGCCCTTAAGTCTATAAATTCTGATTGTGCCAGAATAGCTGCACCCAGTAATCTAAGTGATACATTGTTGGATTTCAGAGTGCTGCCAGCGGTGGAGAGCTACTATTGAGGGAACCATGAATACAAACAGTGACATACTGAAGCAAAGTATGTTCCCCACATTTTCATATTCCAACATGAAAACGTTCCCAAACTCACCTCCAAGACGAACACTGGCTTGTGTCAAGAGTAGGAGAAGAGAATCGCATTGACAATTCAACACAATGAAGAAACAAGATGGGACACAGAGGACCCCCTTATACATCATGAGACAACATATGGTCAACCCTCAATAAACAATATGAAAAACTGAGAGAACTGAGAGGGAATAAATAACCACTATCATAGGTTTGAAAGAATTAATTCAAACAGGGTCAGCTCAAATACAATAATATAATCTTTATTCAGTACAAAACATATAAATTTAAAATACATATAGAGCATAATCCCAGATTACAGGTTAGGTAAAGACAGGTAAGTAGATAAAAAGTCCAGAGCAAAAGGCAGTCAGGTCTGAACTGTCACCATGGGGGATAAAAGTAAAGCCAACCCCGGCATGTGGTAGTTAGAGTTAAAGTCCTAGTGGGAATGCACATGTCAGGTAATAAGAGGAGCATAGCTACTTACCCATGGTGATGCTTAGTCAGACCAACAGCCACCGCAACCCAACGCGTTTCGTGGTCTTCCTCAGGGTCTGTTTGGGGACATTGTCCTGTTGAAAAATAAATGATGGTCCAACTAAACGCAAACCGGATGGAATAGCATGCCGCTGCAAGTTGCTGTGGTAGCCATGCTGGTTTAGTATGTCTTCAATTTTGAATAAATCCCCAACAGTGTCACCAGCAAAGCACCCCCACACCATCACACCTCCTCTTCCATGCTTCACGGTGGGAACCAGCCATGTAGAGTACATCTGTTCACCTTTTCTACAAAGACACGGTGGTTGGATCCAAAGATCTCAAATTTGAACTCATCAGACCAAAGCACAGATTTCCACTGGTGTAATGTCCATTCCTTGTGTTCTTTAGCCCAAACTAGTCTCTTCTGCTTGTTACCTGTCCTTAGCAGTGGTTTCCTAGCAGCTATTTTACCATGAAGGTCTGCTGCACAAAGTCTCCTCTTAACAGTTATTCTAGAGATGAGAAGGTGTGTCCAAACTTTTGGTCTATACTGTATTTCCACACATGCTGACCTACATCAAGACTAGGTCGCATTATTCAGGATAGAAATCCAATACCCCCATTCTGCAACAAATGTTAAGGGGTGAACGTTAATTACAGTAAGGAAGAAGCTGCTGAGCACAGCAAGACCCCCCTGGTGATAAAAGTAATTGAGCTAGGGAAGTGGGTGGGCGATTGCTAGTTCTAGAGAAACTTCAAAGGGTACTTCTGTCAGAGCATGTTAAATGCGGCTGTCAGAGATTGATAGAAGCATTTAACTGGTTAAAAGCCGCAGGTGGATCTCAGATCCACCTGTGACTGTGATATGTATTTAATGGCTGAATAAATCAGCTGTGAAGTGAAACATGCAAGCTCAGCGTGTAAGCCGCATGAAAGGGAGGGACACGGACGTTTATATACATGTACCTGATGAGTCGTGAAAGGGTTGAATCTAGGATAAGAACAGCATAAGTAGTTGCTGATTGGCATCAATAGTCGCTCCCATTTTTTATATTTTTCTTAATGTGTTGAATTTGGCATATAAACAGAGAGTGCAAAGTCTGTTTTCCAGTATATAAATAATTATCAGGTATACAATATAATGAATACATTCATATAAGAAGCAGAATTAACATTTCAAAATCAGATTCTGAGAAAAATAATATCCAATTGTCTTGGTTATTTTAGCAATATAAATTCTAAGGAATTAGATCTTAAGACTTATCAGTACATGCAGTCTGAACAGCTGCTATCGCTAAGATAGAAGTCTGTCACAGACGCTCTATGTGGAATTTAACTGCCATGTGAATTAAATAGCTTGTCTTAAAGTGGTCATTATTAGTGTTGAGCTAACAGTGTTCGAGTTCGGTTTTTTAAACGGCGGCTTAGTTCGGCGAACGATCGACGAACACCTTCGAACCCCATTGAAAACAATGGCAGGCAAACAAAAACACATACAAACACATACAAACACATTATACATGTACAAATACAGTTAATAAATATTGCCATTACACTTACAGGTCCCCGTGACGCGTCCTGCACTCTGTCTCCCGCCGCTTTTCCTTCCGATCATCGCTGCGCCCTCCCGGCAACCAGCACTGAGGACCTTCCGTGACGTCGTCATAGCATGTGACCAGTCACGTGTGTATTATCTCATTGGCTAAAGACTGGTCACATGGCTAGAAGTCATGCTAGGTCCTGTCAGTGCATCTTTCCGGTACGCGGTGCTCGTTTGAGCATTTCCGTATACTGGCGAGATCCTTGGGCACATGCTTGGCTCCCCGTTCCTCCATGTGGGCACTCTTTCTCTTTACAGAGTGATCCCACATGCAAGGACTGGATGCCACAGGCGGTGAATAACAGAGATCACCGTTGCCTGTCAGATTACTATTTAAACGGTGGCAGTGGTGACGTCACTCGCAGCCTCTGCTCACTCACTGAGTGATTAGACTGCACGGGAGCAGTAGCGTCTTCCTCCCATGCAGTGCTGTCTGATGTAGCAGAGCTGCATGGGTTGAAGGAGAAAGAAGACAGAAGACCAGGATCGTGGAGGAGTGAGAGGGAGTAATAAACATGGAGTCTCTAATTGTGTCTGTGTATTTATTTATATTAAAGTATTTTCTCTCTGTGTGATGTCTTTTTTTAACCCTTTATTGGAGATTCTTAATGGCCGGGTCAAACTTGCCTGACATTAAGAATCTGTGGCTTAATACTAGCTAGTAAAACAAAGCTAGTATTAACCCATTGTTACCCAGCAAGCCACCCGTCACCAGGGCAGCTGGAAGAGTTGGTTACAGCACCAGATGATGGCGCTTCTATGAAAGTGCCATTCTCTGGGGCGGCTGCGGACTGCAATTCGCACCAGAGGGGCTCAGAAAGCTCGGGCCAACCTGTGCTGCAGATTACAATCCCCAGTTGCCTAGTTGTACCTGGCTGGACACAAAAATGGGGCGAAACCCATGTCGTTTTTTTATTATTATTTCATGAAATTCATGAAATAATTAAAAAAAGGGCTTCCCTATATTTTTAGTTGCCAGCCTGGTACAAATAGGCAGCTGGGGGTTGGGGGCAGCCGTACCTGCCTGCTGTACCTGGCTAGCATACAAAAATATGGCGAAACCCACGTCATTTTTTTGGTGGGCAAAAAACTTCTGCATACAGTCCTGGATGGAGTATGCTGAGCCTTGTAGTTCTGCAGCTGCTGTCTGCTCTCTTGCATACACTAGTGAATGGAGCATGCTGAGCCTTATAGTTCTGCAGCTTCTTTCTGCTCTCCTGCATACACTACTGAATGGAGCATGCTGAGCCTTGTAGTTCTGCTCCCCGTGTCTCTCCCTCCAGCATACAGTCCTGGATGCAGCATGCTGAGCCTTGTAGTTCTGCAGCTGCTGTCTGCTCTCCTGCATACACTAGTGGATGAAGTATGCTGAGCCTTGCAGTTCTGCTCCCCCTGCCTCTCCCTCCAGCATACAGTACTGGATGGAGGATGCTGAGTCTTGTAGTTCTGAAGCTGCTGTCTGCTCTCCTCCATACAGACAGACAGCATACAGCAGCTGCAGAACTACAAGGCTCAGGATACTCCATCCAGGACTATATGCAGGAGTTTTTTGCCCCTCAAAAAAATTATGTGGGCTTCGCCATGTTTTTGTATGCTAGCCAGGTACAGCAGGCAGCTATGGGCTGTCCCCAACTCCCAGCTGCCCATTTGTACCCGGCTGGGAACCAAAAATATAGGGAAGCCCTTTTTTTTTTTTTTTTTTAAATTATTTCATGAATTTCATGAAATAATTAAAAAAAAAAAATGACGTGGGCTTTGCCCAATTTTTGTGTCCGGTACAACTAGGCAGCTTGGGATTGGATTCCGCAGAGAAGGGTGCCCAAGCTTTCTGGGCACCCCTGCTGCGAATTGCAGTCCGCAGCTGCCCCAGAAAAGGGCACTTTCTTAGAAGCGCCATATTCTGGCGCTGTATCTATCTCTTCAGCTGCCCTGGTGACAGGTGGCTCGCTGGGTAATAATGGGGTTAGGGCTAGCTGTATATTATTAACTGGCCCTAAGCCCGAAATTGATGGTGCCACGCCAATATCAGACATGGCCACCATGAATTTCTAGTACAGATAAAAAAAACACAACACACAGAAAAATATTTTTATTAGAAATAAAACACAACACAATTAGTGACTTCATCTTTATTAAAATAAAGAACCCCCCTCAGCAGTATTCCTGGGTCAAGGGTCCTGCGGTGTCCAATCCGGATCCAATATCATCTGATCGGTTTGATGGAAGGCAAAGCGAACAGATGATGTGTCAGGTTCAAGGGCCTGAATCACCACATGACACAGCAGCTGATTGTAAAAACGGCTTTTATACAATCAGCTGATGCATCAGTGCAAAAAAAAAAATACTACACACTTCTGTGCAGACTCCTGTACGACAGCAGCAGCTGATAGTTTAGCCGGCCGGTTGGTAAAAAGCCGGCCTCACCGCTCGACTTATAGTGTCAGCTGATTCCGTCAGGTGACCGCATCAGCTGATCATCGCCAGGTCTGAGAGAGAGAAAATAGAGAGAAAAGAGAGGGAAAAGAGAGAGAGAAAATAGAGAGAGAAAAGAGAAGAGAGAGGGAGAGAAAAGAGAGAGAGAAGAGAGAGAGAGGATAGAAGAGAGAAGAGGAGAGAGGAGAGAGAAGAAACAGAGGAGAGAGCAATGCAGCCTCATTCCGTGAACTGCTCCGATTGTAGAGGTGTGTCCCGCAGCTCACAGCTCATGTCTGGCTCATCCCCTCAGTGCATAATTAACATAAATTATCATTTAAATTCTTTACTGGGATGGCTGGGACTCAAACTCGTAAACTAATTCTCTTTAGGCAGTAGCGCTACCCATTGAGCCACTGCCTCTAATGAAAAGCATAGGCAGATTTGGTAGTCTTGACCTCTGTATTGCTGTAGAGAATCCAGAAGTGGATTATTCAGCTACAAAGAGGAGAGAGAGGGAAAAAGGGAGAAAGAGACAAAAAGAGTGAGCGAGAAAAAGAGAGAAAAAGAGAGAGAGTGAAAAAGAGAGAGAGAAAAAGAGAGGGGGAAAGAGAGAAAAGAGAGAAAAAGAATGAGAAAGAGAGAAAAAGAGAGAGAAAAAGAGAGAGAGTGAAAAAGAGAGAGAGAGAGAAAAAGAGAGAGAGAGAAAAAGAGAGAGAGAAAAAGAGAGGGGGAAAGAGAGAAAGAGAGAGAGAGAGTGAAAAAGAGAGAGTGAGAAAAAGAGAGAAAAACAGAGAGAGAGAAAAAGAGAAAAGAGAGAAAGAGAGAAAAAGAGAGAGAGAGGGCAAAAGAAAGAAAAAGAGAGGAAAAGAGAAAGAGAGAGAAAGAGAGAGAGAGAGAAACAGAGAAAAAGAAAAAGAGAGAAAAAGAGAGAGAGAGAAAAAGAGAGAGAGGGAGAAAGAGAGAAAAAAAGAGAGAACAAGAGAGAGAAGTAGAGAACAAGAGAGAGAGAGAAAGAGAGAGTGAAAAAGAGAGAGAGAGAGGAGAGAGAGAGGGAGAGAAGAGAGAAGGGAGAGAGAAGAGAGAGAGAAGAGAGAGAGCAGAGAGCAATGCAACCTCATTCAAGGAACTGCTCCGATTTTAGAGGTGTGTCCCGCTGCCCACAGCTGATGTCCGGCTCCTGCCCTCAGTGCATAATTAAATTAAATAATAATTATAATTCTGCTGGGACTCGAACTCATGAACTAATTACCTTTAGGCAGTAGCTCTACCCATTAAGCCACCGCCTCTAATGTGAAGTGTAGGAAGATTTGGTAATCTTGACCTCTGTATTGCAGTAGAGAATCCAGAAGTGGATTATTCAGCTACAAAGAGGAGAGAACAAGAGAGAAAAATAGAGAGAGAGAAAAAGAGAGAAAGAGAGAGAGAGAGAAAAAAAGAGAAAAAGAGAGAAAAAGAAAGAGAGAGAGAGGGAGAATGAGAGAAAAAGAGAGAGAGAGGGAGAAAGAGAGAAAAAGAGAAAAAAAGAGAAAGAGAGAGAAAGAGAGAAAAAGAGAGAAAAAGAGAGAGAAAGAGAGAAAAAAGAGAGAAAAAGAGAGACTGAGAAAAAGAGATAGAGAAAAAGAGAGAGAAAGAGAGAGAGAGAAAAAAAGAGAGAAAAAGAGAGAGAGAAAAGAGAGAGGGAGAGAGAGAAGAGAGAGAGGAGAAAGCAATGAAGCCTCATTCTGTGAACTGCTCCGATTTTAGAGGTGTGTCCCGCGGCTCACAGCTGATTTTCGGCTCCTCCCCTAAGTGCATAATTAAATTAAATAATAATTATAATGTAAATTCTTTACCGAGATGGCTGGGACTCGAACTCATGAACCAATTATCTTTAGGCAGTAGCACTACCCATTGAGCCACTGCCTCTAACGGAAAGCATAGGAAGATTTGGTAATCTTGACCTCTTTTTTGCAGTAGAGATATATCACACGCAGGCATTACCTGAGTGAAGTCTCCGGTGACAGCGTGGCTCACTTCAGTTGCTGCGTGGACCTGACACAGAGCACTCGTGTTCTACGGTGCTCCCTGTCAGCTTCATGTAGCAGAGCTGAAAGTGTCGTGTGGATTACTTCAGACCTGGATTATTGTTTGGGGATTAATAAAGAGGTAAATGAGGGTTTTTTTTGTCTTTTATTCCAAATAAAGGATTTTTCGTTGTTTGTGTTTATTTACTTTCCCTTACACGTTAATCATGGAAGATATCTCGGGGAGACACCTGCCATGATTAACCCCTTATTACCCCGATTGCCACCACACCAGGGCAATTCGGGATGAGCCGGGTAGAGTCCCGGGACTGTCGCATCTAATGGATGCGGCAATTCCGGGCCACTGCTGGCTGATATTGTTAGGGTGGTGGGCTCCCCATAACGTAGTGCTCCCCATCCTGACAATACCAGCCTCCAGCCGTGTGGCTTTATCCTGGCTGGTATCAAAATTGGGGGGAACCGCAGTTTTTTTTTTTGTTTGTTTTTTTTTTAATATTTTTTATTATTTATTTTACTGCACGATATAGACCCGCCCGCCGGCGGCTGTGATTGGTTGCACAGTGAGACAGCTGTAACTCATCATGGGGGCGTGTCTGACTGCAACCAATCATGAGCGTAGGTGGGCGCGTAAAGCAGGGAATACCAGATTGAATAATGAGCGGCAGCCATTTTCAAAAGAGGAAAAGCCGCCGGAGCTTTGTGAGAGCCGTGCAGCTCCGCGCCCGTGATCAGTGAGTAGGAAAAAGAGAGGGATTGTGCTAGGGAAGCAGGATGCATGCAGATACGCAACGTGCACACAGCCTTACTGTGAAAAGCCACGCTTTTGGTGATCGAACCGTTATCCAACGGTAACTCGAACTGCCGAACTTGAAGCAAATCGTTTGAGTTCGTCGAACGACTCGAACACCGCCCAAAATTACTTGAATTTGAAATTGGTGAACAGTTCGAATCGAACATCGCTCAACTCTAGTCATTATTACTAGAGATGAGTGGATCATACAAGATAAAAATGAATGTGCAGGTAAATCCTCGGCCTGAAGTATGAGCCTAGAATGCAAGTGTCATGATTTATTCCTGGCTCAGCTGCAGCTGAGCCTGTTTTTTAGTTTCACTTCTGATACAGGTTACGTTAGGGGTTAATTCTTCCTGCCTCATTCTGGAGGTCAAGCTGCTTTATTAGAGCACTGTTTCTCTGGGACTACGCCAGTGATATTTCTGGCTCTGCTTTGTTCTGCTCATGAGTGACCTGTTGTCTGCCCTGCCCCCCTCCTGACCTCCGAGTTCACCTGACCTGTAGTTAACTTCCTCTGTTCTCTGTTTCCGTCTTGTCAGTGTCTCTCCCGTTTTTCCCTGAGGAAGCCACCTGGATATGGCGATACGCGTTGGGGGGTTTTTCTTTAGGTCTCCACCTCCTCCATGACTGCTTTTTCACCATTGCTCTGTTTACCTTAATGGGAATTATTTTGCATGCTTCTTTTTCCATCATTGTGATTCTGGTAAAGATTATGGCGTTGTATACATTTACTTATATGTAAACTTGCTTTATTCCATCTTACAAGCTTTTCCATGCCCTATCCTATGGTTGATTGGATTAATATATGTATTTGGGCATTTTTGCATATTGATTTTTAAATATTAATGTATTAGCCATTTGTCTTTAGGACTGACACTTATATCTTTGCGGGTTTTTTTTTTTGCATGCTATATGATTATGCTTCATTGGTGTTATTGATTGCAGTACATGGTCTAAAATCTCTGAGGTGGACACTTCTCAGAGGCTTATGCTTTATTATAGCAAACCTCTGATGTTTATTGTACTTCATGTTTTTAGATGTTTTTAAACTATGTTGGTGTTTTTCCTACAATAAACTTTTGAATATTTTTTGCCATTATTGTTTTGGTGATCTCCTCATTAGCACACCACCCTTTTCTCCTTTTCATTGTGAGTGTCTCTCCCGTTGTCTCCCTTCAGCTCCCTGCTCGTCTGTCTCCCTGTTTGTTCCTTATCTGTTTGCCTTGACTCTAGCCACATTTAACCCGATGTGTAATGTGGCTAGGAGTGCAGAGAGCAGGGAGCCGGCACTGACAGCTGAGAGCGGTGGACGCTGGTAACGAAGGTAAATATCGGGTAACCAAGGTAAGGGCTTCCTGGTTACCCGACGTTTACTGTGGTTACCAGCGTCCGCAGAAGCCGGCTCCTGCTGCCTGCACACGTAGTAGAGTACACATCGGGTAATTAACCCGATGTGTACTGTGGCTAGGTGTGCAGGGAGCCAGCGCTAAGCGGTGTGCGCTGGTAACCAAGGTAAATATCGGGTTGGTTACCCGATATTTACCTTAGTTACCAAGCGCAGCATCGTTTCCACGTGGCGCTGGGGGCTGGTCACGGGTTGCTGGTGAGATCTGCCTTTGTGACAAGCTCACCAGCAACCCGTGTAGCGACGCTCCAGCTATCCCTGCCAGGTCAGGTTGCTGGTGGGATTGCTGGAGCGTCGTTTAGTGTGACATCTCACCAGCGACCTCCTAGCAACTTACCAGTGATCCCTATCAGGTTGTATCGTTGTTGGGATCGCTGTTAAGTTGTTTAGTGTGACTGGGCCTTAAGTATAGAGGGCCCATTATGTAGCAAGGTTTAAACAAATTCTAAAATTTTAATATAATATGTTGGGTAATTTCACTTATTTCTCTTTTTCATGGAAAGCCCCTCTAAGGTGGTCATAAACTGGTGTTACCACATATGTGACATATTTCTTCCATGTGAATGCAGATAGACAATTATCAGTAATGAGTGCCCATTAATATGTCTTATGTAAGTAGGTTTATATTTTGAGCAGGAGAAGAAAATATCTGCTAGACAACTGTATTTCAGCCTACAGTATATACACTGCTCAACTTAAATGAGTACACCATCTGGACACGTCGGCAAAATGGCAATTTTATATCTGCTTCTGAAGTGATAAATAAATTAACATATTTCTATAGCTGCTATTGACTTGAATATCTCACCACATATCGGTAACAACCCAATCAATTCCCACATCAATAAATGAAATATGTAATAATGAGAAATGACACAGGAAAAAAGTATTGAACACACTTTCTGAAATTGAATTAATACTTTGTACAAAAGGCTTTCTTTGTGATGACAGCTTCAAGATACCTCCTATATGGAAAAATTAGTTGCATGCATTTCTTAGGTATGATTTTAGCCCACGTTTCCACACAAACACTCCTCAAATCCTGTAGGTTCCGTGGGCTCTTTCTATGAACTCCGAGCTTTAGTTTCTTTCATAAATTGTCTATTAAATTCAGTTCAGGTGATTGGCTTGGCCATTCTACAGCTTTATTTTCTTTCTCTGAAACCAATCGATAGTTTCCTTGTCTGTGTTTTTGGGAAGATTGTCTTGTTCAAATATACACCCTTCATTCATTTTCATCGTTGTGGTAGATGGCAGCAGATTTTTATCAAGAATGTCTTGGTACATTTGTCCATTCATCCTTCTTTCAATTTTATGAAGTGTGTCAGTGTTGTGTGCTGAATAACAGCCCCACATCAAAATGTTCCCACCTACAAACATCACTGTTGGTATGGTGTTGAAGTCCTCCAAACATTAGCTGCATTACGGCATCCAAGAGTTCAATTCTGATCTGACCAGACCATATTCTACGAGTATTTCACAGGCTTTAAATGCGCTTGACCATGCTTTTTGTTCAGCAATGGAGTCTTGCATTGTAAATGTACATGCAGACCATGGAGGTTGAGTGAATTACCGTATTTTTCGGACTATAAGACGCACCTGACCATAAGACGCACCCTGGTTTTAGAGGAGGAAAATAGGAAAATAAAATTTTTACCAAAAAATATGGTCATGACACACTGTTATGGGGCGAGGATCTGCTGCTGACACTGTTATGGGGGTAATGTCCCCAAATTCTCTACTAAGGTACCCCATTCTGATAAGGATCCTCTTGCCTTTTATATGATCCTGCTCATATACCCCCCATCCTGCTAATAATATACCCCCCATCCATACTGCTCATGATATACCCCCATCCATCCTGCTCATGATATACCCCCATCCATCCTGCTCATGATATGCCCCCATCCATCCTGCTCATGATATGCCCCCATCCATCCTGCTCATGATATGCCCCCATCCATCCTGCTCATGATATGCCCCCATCCATCCTGCTCATGATATGCCCCCATCCATCATGCTCAAGATATGCCCCCATCCATCCTGCTCATGAAATGCCTCCATCCATCCTGCTCATGAAATGCCCCCATCCATCCTGGTCATGAAATGCCCCCATCCATCCTGCTCATGAAATGCCCCCATCCATCCTGCTCATGAAATGCCCCCATCCATCCTGCTCATGAAATGCCCCCATCCTGGTAAATGGCGTGTATCCTGTGGCACAGGAAAAAAAAAATAAACGTTTATACTTACCCTTCCTCACTCCCTGAAGCACCGATCTCTGTCTCAGCTGCAGCGCCGCTGTGTGGAGCCGTCACCGGTGTCTGCAGCATCGCGTCTTCCTGTCTGTGCCCGCGGTAAGCTGATCGATTCTGGTGGATACTAGCGGCGCGCACAGCGATGACGTCATCGCGGTGCGCGCCGCTAGTGTCCAGATCAGCTGACCGCCGGCACAGACAGGAAGACGCGATGCTGCAGGGGGGCGGCTCCAAACACGGTGACGGGTGAGTACACTGATTCACTGCACCCCGCGCTGATAATGATGCACGGGGGGCAGTGAATACAGCCGCACATGATCACTCCAGGCTGTAGTTGCCAGGGGTGATCACGGCCGGCTGCTAATTATGCACGCACACCCCCCCCCGCCCATCACCCCGCCCACCTGTCAGCGCCGGTTTCGCTGAGAGATGATGGGCGGGAGGATGGGCGTGCATATGTAATGAGCGGGCCCACGTGGTCACGGCAGGCTGTTACAGCCTGCTCGTGCCGCCGATGACCCGCTGCACCGCGGCACCCTCATTCCCCGCAGCCTTATAGTCAGACCATAAGACGCACCCCCCACTTTCCCCCAACATTTGGGGGGAAAAAAGTGCGTCTTATGGTTCGAAAAATACGGTACTTATTGTTCTCTATGAAACAGCTGTACCTGCTGATTTCAGGTCTTTCTGTGGCTCTCCATAGGTGGTCCTTGGCTCTTGGACAACTCATCTGATAATTCTTTTCAATCCTCTGCCTGAAATCTTGTAGGGAGCATCTGATTGTGGCCGGTTTATGGTGAAAAAATGTTTATTCCACTTCCAAAGTGGCTTCAGTAGTTTAGAAATTCTGTTACCACTGCCATCAGTATGTTTTGCAACAATAAAGTTGCTGTTAGAATATAATGAAAATACAAAGGATTAGAAATTATTATATCTTCTAGTCTTATTTTCATATGTATGTTTTACCTTGTCTGAATCAATTCATCCATTGTCTAGATGACTCATGGATAGCTAGGCATAACAAAGGTTAATTGAGGTTATTAATTATACAGATAGGAGAGCATTTTAATATCAGAATAACATAATAACATCAGAAAAGGATTCCAAAGGCACCCGCTATCCCGCCACTCTGCAGACTTCCATAGGAAAAGACTAGAGGGAACCAACTTTTTGCCATTCAGTCAGTAAAAAGAAATTGGAGAGGCGACTACATCAAACGAATGTCCAGAGTGGAAGCAAAATAGATTTTTCAGTTAGACACCCTGACCCCTAATGGACTAAATCAGGAAGTAGAATTTTTTGCCTTTTAATTTAGTGGTAAAATAATTTATCTGGCTTACGAGGCATATATATTAGAGATGATCGAATACCTCAAATATTCAGCTTCGCGAATATATTCCGAATAGGTCGCCGCTATTCGACTATTTGCGAATATTCAATGTGCAATGTAAGTCTATGGGAAACCCGAATAACAACTATTTAGAACTATTCGGGCTTCCCATAGACTTACATTGCGCATCGAATATTCGCATATCGGCGACCTATTCGAAAATATACGCAAAGTCGAATATTTGAGGTATTCGATCATCCCTAATATATATTGCATTTTGATCTTTTAGGCGATCATTACAACCTGTCTATAAAAATAGATCTATACAGTATATTTTTGTGTTGTTTTTTTGTCAGGTGCCGTCATCAGTCTCTCATCCACGGAGGTTGTTGATATTGTTCACAATTTTTACACTCTTTACAATTTTTGGTAATCTTGATGTATTTTTTAGAATTTATTCCAACCTAATCATTATAGGATGAGGACTTTATAATCTATTTATTGACTTATTATAGCTATTTATTTATTCATCTTATTTATCTATATACATACTGTATAGCAATCTGGCAAAACTTGATAGAATCCCATACATATATGTTTATAAAATAGAAGGAAGGAAAAGAAGTGAGAGAAGGGAATGAAAAAAGTGAAAAAAGTTAAAAAAGGAAATAAGAAAATATGAAGTAGATGAAAAGCCTTTTTGCTAGATGTGTATAGATTATTTTCTAATTCCATTTTCCTAATTCCACTTTTAGTGTTCTCTATTTTTAGTGTATCCTTACATTTTATAACTTAAGAAGTTTTTAATCAATTTTGAATTTATTCTTATTAAATTTTTAATTTTTTTGTTAATAAAGAATGTTTTTTAGATCTTTAGATTTTTAACATCATCACCACACACACTGTACGTTTCTTATAATACATGTATGCAACTTTTCCCATTCAAGGTGTGTCCTGTTTTTCATCTGGCGTTAAAATATACCCATAACCATATACCTATATGGGTGCACTATGTCTTTCACTGGGCTAATTAGTTCCCCACTGTGATTACAGAGCCTCTGGCATGAATCATTGTTAATGAGGCAGGAATTGCTGCTATAAAAGACCCCTATGTGACAAGGAAAGGCATTCCCTGAGGAAGAAGGCCTCTCCGCCTTCGAAACGTGTAGGACATGACCTCCTAGCAAGGGCTTCCATAGCATGAGTTGTGTGATGTCACCCGCTCGTTTTTCCTTGCTCTATGTGACAGGTTGCCAGGCACGCCTTTGGCCAATGGCTCCTGGTAGTCGGCATCCCAGGCTATTACGCCCACTACTTACAGCTTCCAGCTGCCGGCTCAAATCATACAGCCGTCGCAGCCTCACTCTCCATGATATCAGCAGGCAGAATTCTCCATGTACAGTGCTATTATGCCCACTGTTTACAGCTTCAGGCCTCCGGCTGAAAGCATACAGCTGTTGCAGCCTCACTCTTCCTGCTATCAGCAGGTACAAGTCTCCATGCACAGTGCCATTACCCCCGCTGCTTACAGTTTCAGCCTCCGGCTCCAAGCATAGAGCCCCTGCGGCCTCACTCTCCATGCTATTGTGGCACCCCTGAGGCTTCAGTCGCCACAGAGGTACTGCACCTCATCCAGAGGTGTGCTATTCCATCCTGGGTAAGGACGAGGTCAACACCGGTTCACACAAAACATGACACCCAGGCTCAGAAACACCTCATCAGACATGGCAAGGGCGTGATTATACCCGAAGCAAGGCTAGAGGAAGGAGTCTTAGGAGTGGGAACACAATAGTACAAGTGGGAATACAGAGTGAAGTGTGGAGTCAGGAAAATGAGGAGTAGTGGTAGAGCAAAGACCTGCGGCCTGGAGCTGGTGTAGCTCGGCCCGGGCATAGACAGAAAGGGTCTTAGAGACCACGGGAGCTAGCCTCTCATGGCCTTGTTCCAGATATAATCTACGGGTGGAAGGATTTGGTCGGAGAACAAGGACTGGTCCCTAGGGTAGAGGAGAAAAATGTATGGGCTCCACTGGCAAAACCAGTGGCTGAGGTGACTTCAAGCACCATAGCACACACATTCTCTTGAAAGTGTCCCAAAAAGGACCAAGGGATAAAGCTTCACGCCACCCCAACAGGTTCCACGGGCACTGGCACAGGGTTCAGTGAGTGAGGGCGCAAGGCAGGAGGGTGAAGCAAGTGCAGAGACAACCAGGAAAGGGACACTTAAGAAAGGTGCACCTGTGACGCCCTGGACCCCAGGGATCACAAAATAACACTACATACACACACACCCCCTTCCCTGGTCAGGAACACCCGTCAAACAAAAACCCTTGTTGCCTCCCTTCAGGGTCTGATGTCCACACCAGGTGGGGCGGAGCCAGGCGGTTGGCCCCACCCACCGAGGAGTTCACAGGCCTGGAGGCGGGAAAAGCAGTTGAGTTCAGTTAAGTTTGGAGAGGAGTTGAAGTGAGGAGTGGAAGTGGAGACTGTGTGTGTCTGGATCGGAGCCCAGGAGCCATCAGTAAGGTCGGCAGACGGTGGTGGCCGTCTGCAGGAGTAGGTGGACGTCTGCAGAACCGTAGGACCGGGGTCGAGCGTTGGCCCGCCAGCACCGAACCGGGGAGCGGATTGAAGCCAAGCACCAAGGCAGGGTACACAGACCCCGACTAGGCTCGGAAGCCGCCGTAACGGTCAAATTCGCTGATTGCGGTCTGGACCTCAGGGGTTCATTCCCAACCAAGTCCCGTCAGAAGGCCACAGCCCAACCCGTCCAGATAAGAGCCACCGCCAACGGCCAGAGATCCAAGGGCCAGCGCCTGCGGGCACAACGGGCTCTTCCGACACGTACAAGCCGGGGAGCGAACCACCCATGGGAATCCATAGGGGTCAAACACTTACACATAGGTGCAGGGAACGACAGCCACCATCAACCCGTCCGGGGAAAGCGAAGATACCGCAGACAACTGCGGGCCCCGTCCATCCAGCCGTTTGGTTTACCAGAGACTCTGTCATTGACTACCTGAGTGAGTACACCAGTGCCATCCGGCACAGTGCTGCACCGTAACGCTGCCCCGCTTCCGCGCTGCGTCCCCGCATCAGCACCTGCACCTATCCTCTACCCACCAACCAATCCTCCCAACCTGGGCCCCGGGACCAACAGCCCCTACCCACGGAGGGGCCAACACCTCAGCTGCTCCCCGCCATCGCTCCCAGGAACCCCCGTCACCAGCAGCGGTGGTGCCCACCATCACCACTACCCCGTGGGTGGCGTCACAGCCGACATCCCACCACCAAACCTCCCTTTTCACTAGTGGGCGAGGAGGCGGTGCTCGAGCCCCGGGGTCTGGCCCCATGCTCGAGCCACCGAGGAGCAGAAGCACCGGACCTGAACGCCAGCGATTCTGTCGCGGGTGGGGAGGGGACGCTGCGCTCACCACACTCGGGTCCGGCGCTGCTGCTGCTCGGTGGCTCGAGCAGTGGGCTGGATTCGGGGATTTGAGCGGCGCTCCTCGCCCATAAGTGAAAAGGGGAATGGTGTTGGGGATTTATTGTCCATGACGCCACCCACGGTTGTGGTGAGGTTGTGACACCACCGCTTCTCTGGACGGGGATCCCGGGAGCGATGACAGGGAGCAGCTTGGATGTTGTTCTTCCCCTCCGTGGGTAGGGGGATTGGTTGTCCCGGGGCCCGGTGAGGGAGGGAAGGCAGGCGGGTTACGGGGCCTGGTGAGGTGCAGGGTCGCGGGGGCAGCGCGGTGCCGCACAGCACGGTGGTACTCACTCAGCCAATGACGAATGCAAAGTCTCCGGTAAAACAAACGGCTGGATGGACGGGTTCCACAGACGGCTGCGGTGGTTATTCTCCTGGTAGGTTGGTGGTGACTGCTTTTCCCTGCACCTGTGTTATGTTCTCGGTTCTGGTGGCTTCCCACCGGTAACCCGCTCCCCAGCTTGGATGGAGGCTGAGGGAGCCCCTTTTGCCCGCAGGCTCTGGCCCTGGGAACTGTAGCCTTGGCGGTGACTGTATTTCCCTTCACGGTTTGAGCTGTTGCCTTCAATCGGGTCTTGACTGCTGGGAAACCCCGGAGGTTCCCTTCGCTAACGGATTTGACCGGTTTTACGGCGACTCCTATCCTGGTCGGGTTTCGTAAGCCCTGCCGAGTGGTGCTGGCTTCTCTTCGCTCCCCGATCCGGTACCGGCGGGCCACCGCCCGTCCCCGGTCCTTATGGTTCACGTCACTCAGACTCTCCTGCAGACGGTCACCACCGTCTGCCAACCTTGCTGTATGTGCCCGGACATGGTCAGTCTGCTCCACTACCACCTCACTCTTCCACTCTCCAAACTGAACTCTCCTCTCTCCCTTCCTTTTCCCGCCTCCAGGACTGTGAACTCCTCGGTGGGTGGGGCCAACCGACTGGCTCCACCCCCTGGTGTGGACATCAGCCCCTGGAGGGAGGCAACAAGGATTTTTGTCTGACTTTGATGTGCCTAGCCGATGTGTGGGGTGTGTTGTTGCAGTACCTGTGACGTCCTGGCTTGTCCAGGGCGCCACATTCCCCCTTAGTAAAATACAGACCGTCCGCGGGCTGCCCATCCATCACCGGTTTTATTTTTTTGTTAACTGCAAAAGAGTAAAAACAACATTCAAAAACACAAGCATTTTTAGTCAAACTTCCTATAACGGGAGGCACATTCTTAAACGTTGCTAAAGGGTATATGTTTATTTAACGGTACGGCTTCCACTCTTCTCCCACCCAAACAACCTGGCCCTGATGCTGCCCCTAAGAAGCAGGCAGCACTCCTTGACCCCAGTCCAGAACCAAGTTGCCCGAGCGGGTACGGTCTCTTTCAGGGGACCCGCGTCCATGGGGACCCCTGAACCCCCGGAGGATCGCCACCGGTTACGGTAGTGGCGGGCCTGGGCCATCCCTTTCCTCCAGGCCCATCCTCCAAATCAGCCTCTCCGGAGGCAGTAACGGTTTAAGCCAAATATTTACATCCCACAAGTTTGTGGTTGCCCTGCAAGTTCTCGGGCTTGTCCGTAAGCAGTTCCTTACGCAACGGTTGCAGAAAGTCCCTACAGGGACAACAGTGCTTCGTAGCCAATGGGCTATCACAAACAAAACTGTAGGGTCCCAACGGAGACTTGCCGTAGGGTCCCAACGGGGACTGTCAGCTGGGTCCCAGGGGCCATCCACAACACCTGGCTCCAGTACAGCTTCCTCCTGCAACTTTCCCACAGTCCACCATCGAACAGCACGAGCCCCCAATGCCACCCTCACACAGGGGTGACACTGTCCCACAGGACTCCATTTTCAGCTGCCGATGATGCGGGTACGACTGCTCCTCCAACCGGACTCCTTAGCCTTGAGGGCCGTCTGGAACGTCAGCAGAGTCCCAATGGGGACCGACAGCAAGGAAACCGGGAACCGTTACCACATCCCTTTTTTTTCCAAGCAGCAGTCTTAGGGCACAGCTGCCGTAGCTGCCGCTCCAGGTCAGTCGGTGTGGGGGACGGGCCCAGCCGGAGTCCCTCCATGCCGGCTACGACCGGCACCTTCAGTAGTGAGGGGCCCCGCTGTGACATGGCCTGCTCTGCCGCTTGGCAGCTACATCCCTGCAGTGCCTCAGCCGAAGCTAAGTGTCTGGGAGCGGTCAGCATGACTGGCGGTGCTGGCGTCGGGTTGAAGATCGCCTCCATTGCGGCCCGGCAGACTGCCGGGGCCGTCGTCATCTCAGTCGCGGCCAGGATGGAAGCCGGGACGGGTGCCAGGGTGGTGGTAAAGGTAAGGCCCGGGGGCCGCACGTCTGGGCCCTCTCCCACAGACGCTGTGGCTCCGCTACCGGTGACAGTGGTAACGGGTCGGTCGGGGCAGTGGCCGCGTACAGGGGCAGTAAGGGAGGTGGCATAGTGGATGGCAGCAGGCCGGGCCCCTCAGACGCAGCGGCCGTTCCCTCGGGGACATAGGGGTGTGGGCCGCTTACCTGCTCCGCTGGAACCACCTCCACTCCGCATGCCCAAACGGTTGCAGCCAGGCCCTTCTTCTCCGACGTCCACTCTGCCATCATGGAGTGGACCGCGGCCTGGAGCTCCTGGCACATCTTGCTGCTGGGCCCAGGAACTTGTTCGGGCACAGTCCTGGCATCCCTGCACTCTGCAGCGTTAATTACATGCAATCTTCAAGCACTGCCGCTCCTGCGGCCAGCGCTCCTCCGCCAGAAACGGACATCCTCTCTCCGTCAGGTGCAGACATCTTGTTTCCGTCCCCCTTAGTCTTTTTCCGGCTCCTCCTCTACAGGGGCGGGGTTTCGGCTTTCGTGCCTCCACTGCTCGAGGAGACGCTCGAGCGGGGATTTTTCGCGCCCAAAATGGTGGCTTCTCAAAATTTTCGGCCGGAGGTGTCACAAGGCGCACCTCTACCAGACGGCAGAGCAGTAAGATCCTGTTCGTGACACCAAGTTATCGCGGGTGGGGAGGGGACGCTGCGTTCACCAAACTCGGTGAAGAAAAAACAAAAAGCCAGCACCAAATGTGCACTTCAGCACTAAACATTCCAAACTGTACTTATTATAAAAATTTTTGAGATTTTTGGCAAAAAATTGCAATTTCTTGAGCTGCCTCGCCACGTCACGGCAAATCTCATTTGAGGCAGTCCTACACTAAAATATTTTTATAAAATGTGCCATACGGCCTCACATATGAATAGTAGAACTGCTCTTAGCAGCACTTACCTGGTCTATTTCAATCCCGTACCCATGACTGAGTCATGGCTGTGGGCGGGACAGGTCCAAGCAAATGCTGCATGAAGTAAATAGCCTGTGGACAAAGCCTGATGACTTAATGTGAACAGTCACCAACGGCCAAAATCTAGGCAGATGGAATACATCCCAAATTGGGGTGCATAGCAAGGTGGAGGTCAACCACCGACCAATTCAATGAAGAAAAAACAAAAAGCCAGCACCAAATGTGCACTTCAGCACTAAACATTCCAAACTGTACTTATTATAAAAAATTTTGAGATTTTTGGCACAAAATTGCAATTTCTTGAGCTGCCTCGCCACGTCACGGCAAATCTCATTTGAGGCAGTCCTACACTAAAATATTTTTATAAAATGTGCCATACGGCCTCACATATGAATAGTAGAACTGCTCTTAGCAGCACTTACCTGGTCTATTTCAATCCCGTACCCATGACTGAGTCATGGCTGTGGGCGGGACAGGTCCAAGCAAATGCTGCATGAAGTAAATAGCCTGTGGACAAAGCCTGATGACTTAATGTGAACAGTCACCAACGGCCAAAATCTAGACAGATGGAATACATCCCAAATTGGGGTGCATAGCAAGGTGGAGGTCAACCACCGACCAATTCAATGAAGAAAAAACAAAAAGCCAGCACCAAATGTGCACTTCAGCACTAAACATTCCAAACTGTACTTATTATAAAAATAATTTGGGATGTATTCCATCTGTCTAGATTTTGGCGGTTGGTGACTGTTCACATTGAGTCATCAGGCTTTGTCCACAGGCTATTTACTTCATGCAGCATTTGCTTGGACCTGTCCCACCCACAGCCATGACTCAGTCATGGGTACGGGATTGAAATAGACCCGGTGAGTGCTGCTAAGAGCAGTTCTACTATTCATATGTGAGGCCGTATGGCACATTTTATAAAAATATTTTAGTGTAGGACTGCCTCCAATGAGATTTGCCGTGACGTGGCGAGGCAGCTCAAGAAATTGCAATTTTTTGCCAAAAATCTCAACATTTTTATAATAAATACAGTTTGGAATGTTTAGTGCTGAAGTGCACATTTAGTGCTGGCTTTTTGTTTTTCTTCATTGAATTGGTCGGTGGTTGACCTCCACCTTGCTATGCACCCCAATTTGGGATGTATTCCATCTGTCTAGATTTTGGCGGTTGGTGACTGTTCACATTGAGTCATCAGGCTTTGTCCACAGGCTATTTACTTCATGCAGCATTTGCTTGGACCTGTCCCGCCCACAGCCATGACTCAGTCATGGGTACGGGATTGAAATAGACCAGGTGAGTGCTGCTAAGAGCAGTTCTACTATTCATATGTGAGGCCGTATGGCACATTTTATAACATTATTTTAGTGTAGGACTGCCTCAAATGAGATTTGCCGTGACGTGGCGAGGCAGCTCAAGAAATTGCAATTTTTTGCCAAAAATCTCAAAATTTTTATAATAAATACAGTTTGGAATGTTTAGTGCTGAAGTGCACATTTAGTGCTGGCTTTTTGCCGGCGCTGCTGCTGCTCTGTGGCTCGAGCGGTGGGCCAGATCCGGGGACTCGAGCGGCGCTCCTCGCCCGTGAGTGAAAAGGGGAATGGTGTTGGGGATTTATTGTCCATGACACCACCCACGGTTGTGGTGAGGTTGGTTGTCCCGGGGCACGGTGAGGGAGGGAAGGCAGTCGGGTGTCGGGGCCTGGTGAGGTGCAGGGTCGCGGGGGCAGCGCGGAGCCGCACGACATGGTGGTACTCACTCAGCCAATGACGAATGCAAAGTCTCTGGTAAAACAAACGGCTGGATGGACGGGTCCCACAGACGGCTGCGGTGGTTCTTCTCCCGGTAGGTTGGTGGTGACTGCCTTTCCCTGCACCTGTGTTATGTTCTCGGTTCTGGTGGCTTCTCACTGGTAACCCGCTCCCCAGCTTGGATGGAGGCTGAGGGAGCCCCTTTTGCCCACAGGCTCTGGCCCTGGGAACTTTAGCCTTGGCGGTGACTGTATTTCCCTTCACGGTTTGAGCTGTTGCCTTCAATCGGGTCTTGACTGCTGGGAAACCCCGGAGGTTCCCTTCGCTAACGGATTTGACCGGTTTTACGGCGACTCCTATCCTGGTCGGGTTTCGTAAGCCCTGCCGAGTGGTGCTGGCTTCTCTTCGCTCCCCGATCCGGTACCGGTGGGCCACCGCCCGTCCCTGGTCCTTATGGTTCACGTCACTCAGACTCTCCTGCAGACGTTCACCACCGTCTGCCAACCTTGCTGTATGTGCCCGGGCCACGCACCCGGACACGGTCAGTCTGCTCCACTACCACCTCACTCTTCCACTCTCCAAACTGAACTCTCCTCTCTCCCTTCCTTTTCCCGCCTCCAGGACTGTGAACTCCTTGGTGGGTGGGGCCAACTGCCTGGCTCCACCCCCTGGTGTGGACATCAGCCCCTGGAGGGAGGCAACAAGGATTTTTGTCTGACTTTGATGTGCCTAGCCGGTGTGTGGGGTGTGTTGTTGCAGTACCTGTGACATCCTGGCTTGTCCAGGGCGCCACAATTCCCCAAGGCGAGCGGCGTTCCCAAAACCCCTCCGCCCGCGACACACCAGACTCAACCTCTGAACTACCAAGGATCGGCTGGAGCCTATCATAGTAAATCCCTCCCCTCCAAAGGCGGTCCTTGGTGTGTGTGTAACCTTGGAACTGGCTACCGTGAATAAAAACCTTGAGACTGCATACCTGTGTTTTTCCATTATTCGCCAGCGCCCGCCATCATGGACTACTACTACTACCAACCCCATCCGCCCTAGGGCCCAGCTCTACCTGTGGAGAGCTACACCATTTAAGCTGCGTCACCATCTGCCCCGGGGAGCCCCATATCGCAGCGGCAGCACCTAACTTGCCACATACCACAGGTGGTGTCACAAATAAACTGTCATCATTCCCTTCCTATTTATTAAATGACACCGCCGGGGTCATGGAACCGGGCCACTCCACTGCAGCGTCCCAGAGCTAGAACCGCCGCCGGGTAATGAGTCACCCCACGGCCCCCGTGCGGATGTGTCACTATCAGAAGGCAGAAGTCTCCACACATACTGCAACATAAAGCAAGTGACCTGCAGTAATACCTTTTTTTTATCTGCATATAACTAACGAAAGGTGTATTTCATTGCAATTTGTACTTATCATACTTACCCTGTCTAACCCTGCTTTCTCATTTTTTTGCCAGAAGGGGTTCAGCCCATAAAGTTACAACAATGTCAGAAGTTAACCCATTAATTTGTGCAATAGGATTCTCCATTAAAGCGCGTTTGAACTCTAGCCATTAATAGTGCGGTAGTACTTATTTAGTTGACTTTTATCTTTTTTTGACAGATCTGGACACGGAATCTGTCCTCTACCACCGGCTACTTTTACTTTTTTACAATAAAAAGTGTATTCACTGTTAAGAGCGCTGGTGGCATTTATTCATTATTATATAGAGACATTACAAACAGAGTGATCCATTTCAAATGTTTATTTCTGTTAATGTTGATGTAACCCAAAAGTCATTATCTCAGAAAATTAGAATATTATATAAGACCAACTGAAAAAATGATTTTAAACTCAGAAATGTTGGCCTACTGAAAAGTATGTACAGTAAATGCACTCAATACTTGGTTGTGGCTCCTTTCACATTAATTACTGCATCAATGTGGTGTGGCATGGAGGGGATCAGCCTTTGGCACTGCTGAGGTGTTATGAAAGCCCAGGTTGCTTTCATAGCAGCCTTCAGCTTGTCTGCATTGTTGAGTCTGGTGACTCTCATCTTCCTCCTGAGTCCTGACAATACCCCATAGAGTCTCTATGGGGATTAGGTCAGACAAGTTTGCTGGCCAATCAAGCACGGTGATACTGTGGTTATTAAACCAGGTATTGGTACTTTTGGCAGTGAGGACAGATACCAACTCCTGTTGGAAAATGAAATGTCCATCTCCAAAAAGCTTGTCGGCAATGGAAAGCATGAAGTGCTCTAAAATTTCCTGGTAGACAGCTGGGACGACTTTGTTCTTGATAAAACACAGTGGGCTTATGCCAGCAGATGACATGGCTTCCCAAACCATCACTGATTGTCGAAACGTCACACTAGACCTCAAGCAGCTTGGATTGTGTGACTCTCCAATCTTCTTCCAGATTCTGGGACCTTAATTTCCAAATGGAATGCAAAATTTACTTTCATCTGAAAACTACACATTGGACCACTGAGAAACAGTCCAGTTATTTTTCTCCTTGGCCGAGGTAAAACGCTTCTGGTGTTGTCTATTGGTAATGAGTGGCTTGACACAAGGAATAAGTCAGTTGTAGCCCATGTCCTGGATATGTCTGTGTGTTGTGGCTCTTGAAGCACTGACTCCAGTAGCAGTCCACTCCTTGTGAATCTCCCCCAAATTTTTGAATGGCCTTTTCTTAACAGTCCTATCAAGGCTGCGGTTATCACAATTGCTTGTGCCCCTTTTTCTACCACACTTTTTCCTTCAACTCAACTTTCCATTAATATGCTTGGATACAGCACTCTGTGAAAAACCAGCTTCTTTAGCAATAACCTTTTGTGGCTTACCCTCCTTGTGGAGTGTGTCAATGACTGCCTTTTGGACATCTGTCAAGTCAGCAGTCTTCCCCATGATTATGTAGCCTACTAAAGCTGAATAAGGGACCTTTTTAAATGCTAAGGAAGCTTTTGCAGGTGTTTTGTGATAATTATTCTAATTTTCTGAGATGACTTTTGGGTTTCCATTGGCTGTTATCATCAACATTAACATAAATAAACACTTGGAATAGATCACTCTGTTTGCAATGACTCTATATAATATGTCTTTTCCTTTTTGCATTGAATTACTGAAATAAATTAAGTATTATCTAATTTATTGGGATGCACATATATATATATATATATATACATATACAGTAAAGACCACAAGTTTGGACACACCTTCTCATTCAAAGAGTTTTCTTTATTTTCATGACTCTGAAAAATGTAGATTCACATTGAAGGCATCAAAATTATGAATTGACACATATGGAATGAAATACTTAACAAAAAAGTGTGAAACAACTGAAAATATGTCTTAGATTCTAGGTTCTTCAAAGTAGCCACCTTTTGATTTGATTACTGCTTTGCATACTCTTGGCATTCTCTTGATAAGCTTCAAGAGGTAGTCACCGGAAATGGTCTTCCAACAGTCTTGAAGGGGTTCCCAGAGATGCTTAGCACCTGTTGACCCTTTTGCCTTCACTCTGTGGTCCAGCTCACCCCAAACCATCTCAATTGGGTTCAGGTCTAGTGACTGTGGAAGCCAGGTCATCTGGCGTAGCACCCCATCACTCTCCTTCTTAGTCAAATAGCCCTTATACAGCCTGGAGGTGTGTTTGGGGTCATTGTCCTGTTGAAAAATGATGGTCCAACTAAACGAAAACCGGATAGAATAGCATGCTGCTGCAAGATGCTGTGGTAGCCATGCTGCTTCAGTATGCCTTCAATTTTGAATAAATCCCCAACAGTGTCATCAGCAAAGCACCCCCACACCATCACACCTCCTCCTCCATGCTTCACGGTGAGAACCAGGCATGTAGAGTCCATCCGTTCACCTTTTCTGCGTCGCACAAAGACATGGAGGTTGGATCCAAAGATCTCAAATTTGGACTCATCAGACCAAAGCACAGATTTCCACTGGTCTAATATCTAATCCTTGTGTTCTTTAGCCCAAACAAGTCTCCTCTGCTTGTTGCCTGTCCTTAGCAGTGGTTTCCTAGCAGCTATTTTACCATGAAGGCCTGCTGCACAAAGTCTCCTCTTAACAGTTGTTCTAGAGATGTGTCTGCTGCTAGAACTCTGTGTGGCATTGACCTGGTCTCTAATCTGAGATGCTGTTAACCTGCGATTTCTGAGGCTGGTGACTCGGATAAACTTATCCTCTGCAGCACAGGTAACTTTTGGTCTTCCTTTCCTGGGGCGGTTCTCATGTGAGCCAGTTTCTTTGTAGCGTTTGATGGTTTTTGCCACTGCACTTGGGGACACTTTCAAAGTTTTCCCAATTTTTCGGACTGACTGACCTTCATTTCTTCAAGTGATGATGACCACTTGTTTTTCTTTACTTAGCTGCTTTTTTCTTGCCATAATACAAATTCTACAGTCTATTCAGTAGGACTATCAGCTGTGTATCCACCAGACTTCTGCACAACACAACTGGTGGTCCCAACCCCATTTATAAGGCAAGAAATCCCACTTATTAAACCTGACAGGGCACACCTGTGAAGTGAGAACCATTTCCGGTTACTACCTCTTGAAGCTCATCAAGAGAATGCCAAGAGTGTTTAAAGCAGTAATGAAAGCAAAAAGTGGCTACTTTGAAGAACCTAGAATATAAGACATATTTTCAGTTGTTTCACACTTTCTTGTTAAGTATTTCATTCCACATGTGTTAATTTATAGTTTTGATGCCTTCAATGGGAATCTACAATTTTCAGAGTCATGAAAATAAAGAAAACTCTTTGAATGAGAAGGTGTGTCCAAACGTTTGGTCTGTACTGTATATATATACATACTAGCACCTTTGATATTGTTCTAGGAAATGAAGTATTTCCCTCAGACAACAATAATAATAATAATAATAAGACACCCCCTACACCGCTCCTCTCCATAATATCTCTCCCACACTGTCTCTCTGTATAATATTCCCTCACAGACACTACTCCCCTGCATAATATCCCCCTAACACACTGCCCATCTTCAAAATATCCCCCCACACACTGCGCCTCTGCATATTATACTCCCACATAAACTGCCTCTCTGTATAATATCCCCCAAACGTTGCCCTTTTGTATAATATCTGACAACACACTGCCCCTCTGTATAATATACCCCACAAACTGGTAATTGCTCAAATATACTCATAGCGGGAGAGACCTACTGACCATAAAAGCTTACACTTTTCCAGGGAGAAAGAGGACTCTGCTGACCTTGTTAAAATTCATGTGAAACTGCAAATTTCAGAAAGTTTGGCTCCAGCTTGATCATTCTCATCTTTACTTCTCACATATAAGCCAGAAAGGAAGGCCACTCTGTAACAGCCGTGTCTGTTCTGGAGTAATTGAGTTTTTCCTCTTCTAAATTTATCTGAATGGCCATCTTACAAGTGGTGCTGAGTAAATGTTGAGCTGACCCTCTCAACCCTTATCAATTTGTTAACTGTACAACTGTTGTGATAGGAGCAGAACCCAAGATGATTATTTCATTGCTTCACTACTATAGTTGCTTTTTAAAAAAAAAAAATCTAATGAGACTTCATTAATGTGATTTTTATGTGTGAAATATTTATAATGTTTTATATTACTCAAGTGTATGAGTTTTTAGTAATCACGAAAAAATGAGCCAGAACATAAGTTGGTATAAGGGCAATAGTAGCACATTCACACTGTGGCCATTTCAGACAAAACCCAAGAGAAAAAAACAAAAAGAGCATATACCCTGTGAGAGATAAGAATCCATTTTTGTTGGCTACAGCAGAACAAAGTGAAGGTTCTAGAAAGGCTATCTCAGTCTCCTGACCTCAATATCAATAAGCCACTCTGAGGAGAACTCAAGCACGCCGTTCATGCAAGAAAGCCCAGACATTTACAGGAACTGGAGGCTTTTGCCAAGAAGAATAGGCAGCTTTACCATCTGAGAAAATAAAGAGCATCATTCACAACTACCACAAAAGACTTCAAGTAGTCATTGATGTTACACGGTATTAAGAACTGGGGTATGTGAACTTTTGATCAAAGCCATTTGGATGTTTTTGGTTGTCATTATGATTTAAAAAGAGAAAACACAGTAGTTTGACAATAAATGGTTTCACTATGAGTGGAAAAAAAGATTTTGTGTTATCAGTCATATTCTCAGAAAAAAAGGCCAATAAAGTAAAAAATCTGCTGGCGTATGTAAACTTTTGAACTGTATATCCAAGGTCATAAGGGGGTTAAATATACTACTACTATTTACTTATTTACTTTATTATAGGCTTATTTTGTGTTTTTCTCTTGAACTTTATCTATGAGTGTAAATTATAAAAAGTAGAAGAGAGAAAAACCATTGCCTTGCATTATATACAACATTACATCTGTTAAGGAATCAAGTTTGTGATCAGGTGTTTAGCTTGTAGATGCAAACTTAAAACTTGTAACTTGTAAGGTAGAGTTTAAAAGAAATAGGAAGTTTCAATTACCACTGGTATTTCCATAAAAAAACAATTTATTTTGGTCACTGAATACAGAACAGAGACAAAGATGAAATGAGCAACAGCTGTTTCGAGTAAATATACACTTCTTATGGAGACCCAGAAGAAGCATATACTTTAGCGAAACAGTGTATATTATGTTATACTTACTTAAAGAAGAACTATTATTTTAATCAAAGTTATCTTGAAATTGAAAATGGAAAAAACATTATTTTTACATGAAGTAAAAATATGAATTATATTAGAAGTTTTATGAAGTATTACATTCTTTTTATAGCACAACCATGGTTATATAAAGTTTTTATTTTATACTTTTACATTTCAATAGGTCAATGGAAATGTTCACAAACTTACTAGAACCATAATAATTCAAGAATTATACCTTTATCTCGGAGGATATGTTAATGTTTACTGATAAGTAATACAAGTCAAGTCTGAAAACACAAACTTTGCATCTTTATTTACATTGGACAATAAAAAGCTGCCTAGCAAGCTGAAATCGAATTGAAAAAATGAATACATGCTTTTCAGCCATCAGTTTTCAAGTCGTATTTTCCCAGAACGTACAGAAGCTCTGCAGAATAGCAGCTAAATTCTAAATAATGTTCTTTGTGGGTTTGCAGTTAGGCATTTAAAGCTGTGAAAGAATTTGAATGCCTTAGTTAGATTTCATACGCCATAATATATGACGACGCCAACAGGATATTTTAATATAAATAGTCTACATAATTACTCTAAAGCAAGATAGCAAGTAAGGAAGCGAGAAACGGGGAATGCAAACACAATATATTAGTATAGTATAAATTCATTTCTATTGGACAACTGCTTGCATTAGTAGTACCTTCCATACTAAACACAATATGGATAGATAATAGGCATTTACAACCTTTAAGCTACAATCCATATGAAGATAATCCATAAATATAAAAAAATTATATTGGAAAGATGGGAAGTAAAGTTATTTTTAAACTGGAAGCAGATGAACTGCATTAGTCTTTATGTACAAGGTGAGGGAGCTTCATGTCTTTCCTTAGTTCATTCCTACCACACATAAAAATCCTAATAATGTCCTGTTTGTATGTACAATAATTTCATAAACCTCTCTTGACCAGGGCAAGTCTACCCCCCCCTCAAAAAAATTATATTTTTTACCATTAAAATTTTCTTTTAGAAACAGATATTTATATTTGTGACATAGGCAAAAATAGTTCCAAAAATTTGCTGAACAATTTATCTTGCATACAGTAATACCCCATTTGTGGTTAGAAACTACTGTTTTGGCAAACACCAGGACTCAGAAAAAAAGAACACAAATTTAATTTTTGAAATTCAAATTTTTCCAAGAATTGTTCATGGGTTCATTATTGCAGAGTCGCTAAGGTGCCAGAACAGCAAAATAAAAACCTCAAGTGACCACCCTATTTTGGAAATGAAAAGCCTCAGAGAAGTCATTTGTGGGTGTTGGCGATTATGACTGACAAGTGTTTTCCACAAATAAGCATACAGTTTGTTGCAGAGTGAAAATTGAAAAACAGTCAATTTAGTACTCAAATACAGCATTGTGTTCAGCTTCTACTTCTGGAAACATAAATTATTAGTTGAGCTCTCCCTGCTACAGCAATGACTTAGAGTATGTGAAATAAGTATTGAACACGTCTCAAATTCTTTAGGTAAAATCAGTATATCACAAGAGTGAATGCACCCCTAACATTTTGTAAATATGTTAATATATCATTTCATGGGACAACACATATCTTCAGTATTCATTATTATTCTCCAGGTCAGTACGAGTAAGCAGATACCAAACATGTATACCATGTTTCTATAAAAATAATCAAGAGTCTTATATTTTTTTTGCTCCAAAAGATGGGCTAGGGCTTAATTTCAGGGGATTCATTTTTTTCCCCACGAACAACAATCCCCATTTATTCATGAACAAGAAATCAACATATATTGAAATGTAACAATTTTCAGTAGACATAAACAATATAAAATGGCTGCAATAAAATGGCATCAATAAATCTGGACAAAAATAGTCTTGGAATAAACTCCTAATATAAATAAACGTGTGTGACCACAAATTGGAGTACTGTATCCTTTTTAAAAATACAAAAACCTTTTTTTGTACAATTCCAACATGAAATCACAATATGTAATAAAATACATTGAGTGGAGGTATATCAAGGAAAAATGCAGAAAACACCCAAGGAATTGGAGATGAGAGTTCAATAAGTATGCAAAATATATATGGACTTTTTAAACTACTTTTTTGCAAACTCGAGCCGATGCACCTTATGATAATATTGAAGTGGAGGCATCTTCACTTTTTTCAGGCCACTATTCCAAACTTGTGTAACATGCATCGCACAGTGTGTGCATGGATGTCTGGGATCTCACTATTATGCAGCAGACGAGTCTCCTCCACTGCTGTACTCATGATGCAAGAACTAATAGAACATGTGAGGAACTGACTTGTTGACTTCGATATTTTGCCTGGACGTCAACCTCTTGGCTTTTGAATGGATAGATAGACTTAATTTTATGTTCTTCAAAACTGTCATGGCACTCACATTATGCAGTTTGACAATTCTCTTGGCCGAGAGACCGCTATCGATGAGCTAGATGATGTTGCTTCTCTTTTCTTGGGAAATCTTCTTCCTGACTGCTTCTCGATTCAAACCAGTGGCTTTTTGCTCAGCAATCAACCTAATAACACCCTGAGCTATTGAGGAATGTGAGAACCAGTTGTAATTTGTAATTTACAGAAAGAAAATTTGCATATTTCTGCATTTTGCATAATTAATCATATGTTAAATAGTTGCATGTACCATTTATGAATTAAATATCGAAGATGATTGTGTAGCGCCCCTGAAGCCATCAGGGAGCTACAAGGTACTGCATCCCTCACCAGGATGCAGGGACTACCCTCTAGGAACCCAGGAGACCAGTTCCGGTAACATCAAACACTCCAGAAAATCCCTATTTTTCCCCATAGAATGGTACCATGCTAGGATTGGACCAATGGATGGCCACCTAGAGGTGGAGAAAGTCCAGTCCACTAGTTGACCACATAGGAGGGGTAGACAGTGGACAGTCAGACAGAAACAAAGAAGGGAGTTGAGCAGTGACAGTGAACGTGAGCAGACATGCTGACAGAAATAAACAGTGACCTGAGAGCCCAGGCGGTTAGTTGCCGGTGGAGTACTCCTGGAACTACACTCCATCGAGGTAGAGGACCCTAGGTCAGGCAGAAGCTCCAGGCAGGCCTAATAACACCTGCACAGTGAGGGGACCATCAAGGACCTCACTGACCTTGAAGTTTGAAACTCAGTAGCAAAGGGAGAACTGGGGACAGGACCAGAGACTCCAACCCAACAGGGTTCACGCTACCATCATACGGACTGTAGTAGAAAACCAGCAGGTGGGGACCCCCAGCTGCTCTACGCCACGGGGACCCACCAACCAAAAGACAGGTGCAGGGGCAGAAGCACTAGGTTGCTAAACTGGCACTGGGACAAAGGGGACCTGAAGGTGAAACCAGCTGGCATCGGTTGACCAGTTACCACCAGAAAGTGGGTAAAGAACCAGTTGCACGGAAACCCTTGTGTGGCCTACCTTCTCCCGACAGCCGTCACATCACCTACCCTCTGGGGACCGGCTCTGCTTGTGGAGGGCCTAACATCCAGGCTGCCATTAACACCAGCCCCAGAAGTGAACATTGTGCAGCGGCGGCTCCATCTACATAGCCACAACACCGCAAGTGGCATCACGTGTGAACATTATTCTAATCCCCTATAATTATTCCCCTTTTCAAAAAGTACCCAGGGCATGGGACCGGGCAACGGCCACTAAAGTGACATTCCCCAGTTATACACCGCCCAGGACCGAGTACCCCATAACCCTGGGCGACACAATTGTCTATAAAATGAAGGTAGTCTCACACTCAAAGCTTTAAGGGTGCTTTACATGCTGTGACATCGCTAACAATTGCTAGTCATGTCGAGCTCGATAGTACCCGCCCCCGTCATTCATGCGACATTTGGTGCTCGCTGCCGTAGCGAACATTACCGCTACGGCAGCGTCACACGCACATACCATGTCAGCGACGTCGCTGTGACCGCCGAACAATCCCTCCCTCAAGGGGGAGGTGCGTTCGGTGTCATAGCGACGTCACTGCGGCGTCACTAAGCGGCCGGCCAATAGAAGCGGAGGGGCGGAGATGAGCGGGACGTAAAATCCCGCCCACCTTGTTCCTTCTGCATTGCCAGTGGATGCAGGTAAGGAGATGTTCATCGTTCCTGCGGTGTCACACATAGCGATGTGTGATGCCGCAGGAACGACGAACAACATCGTACCTGTGGCAGCAGCGATATTAAGGAAATGAGCGACGTGTCAACGATCACCGTTTTTGAACGATTTTGCGCTTGTTGATCGTCGCTCCTTGGTGTCACACGCTGCAATGTCACTACCGGTGCTGGATGTGCGTCACTAACGACGTGACCCCGACGATATATCGGTACCGATGTCGCAGCGTGTAAAGTACCCTTTAGTGGATGGCGAGATATGGTGCCTGAAAATCAAAAGTTCAAAACATTGTACTTATATATGTAAAGGAACATGGAAGGTAGAATACATACACAGTGAAGTATTTTTTTATATTGTGCACCTAAGAATTCGGACAATTTTTATTTATCTTTTTTTAATTTAACAGAATTAAATTCAAATCAGAGAACCTATTCCTAAGGGCATTACCGTTTTTCTGTTTACTCTGTAAAAATCTTTAGGTGTTCGTCTTGATCTAAGTCAGGAAAAAAGTGATCCAGTGAAAAAATACTTTTTTTCCAAACACCACAAAAAGAGTGAGTATGGATTTATCTACACTGAAACGATTATCAAAACACAGTACATTCAACCCAGTACCTTCCACTAGATCCAAATCTGCAGATTTATTATGGTCTGCTGTATTGGAGGAAGCATGTAGAAATGATAATTCACGTATACACAAATGGTTAGTCTTGAAAAAAAAGCAAGAAAATGACCCTATACGATTACAAAACCAATTTGTGTGTATGAGGAATCATTGTTTAAAGATTCCTCAAATGTCCACTGCCAATGAGGTGTCACTAATTTGAAGGGAGTTTGTGCCTTACAGACACAACTGGCAGAGAATGGTCAATGTAATATTGATAGAGAGAAGCGGATTTGCATGCTTGAATCGCAACTGCTAGAGATGAAAAATCTTTGTCTTAATATTGATATCCAGCTGACTCAGTCTGCTGCTGAGATCAAAGCATTTAAGGAGAAGGCAGCAATTAGCAATGCCACTATTAATTAGTTGATCTCGGAACTTGCTAGTAGGTCTCAACTGATAAAGAGTATGCAAAATATCAGCAAAGATTTTTCAAACATGGTACCAGCCTTCATTCTCTCAAAAACCAAGGACAGATTCCATACCAATTTTCCGTTGTGCGAGGCAAAAAGGAGAGAGTGATGGAATAAGTTATGGATCAAATATTTTAAATATTGATCCTATCAATAAATGTAATGGCAAGCATATGGTTTCTAACGTTATGAAAGAATACAAAAGAAAGATTGTCAAAAGTGCATCCCTACTAATGGAACTGTTTAAAAGATATAGACAAATGAAGTGTCTACTGTTAGGAGCCCTAAATAAAGCATGGCATGTGTTAGCTGCTATGTCTGTAATGGCTTAGGTCATACTGCCAGGTCCTGCAAATGGTCAGGGACTAAAATAGAGAGGAAAGTTTCTTCTGTGAAATGTTTTAAATGGGGTCTCTTTGGACATATTGCAAGGAATTGCCATTGCATAGAGCAGAGATCCCCAACCGTTCTTACCTCGAGAGCCACATTCAGCTATGAGACAGGGTCACGAGCCACATCCAGCTCCTGCACCCCTCACAGTAGTGACAGCCAAAGTTCCCATTACCTGTGTAATGACAGCCAAAGCTTTTCCACAAAAATCACAATGAGGCGGTATGCGAAGATCCAGGGGTTCCTACCTTACCCCCATTCAGATCTGTTCTTTTGTGCAGGGCTAATCACAAAAGTCACCATCTGAAGACCTGCTGTTCATAGGTATTTGCTAGATGTGCTAGTAAGATACTAAGCTGGCAGACAGTCATGAGCCACACATCATGGGCCCATGAGCCATATGTGGCTCCCAAGCTACAGGTTGGGAACCCCTGGTATAAAGAATAGGCATTTACATAGAATAGCCAAAAAAGTGTTTTCTATCATGCTCATGTGTCCCCCTCATATGCTGAAAGGTCAAGATGGCCATTCGACAAACATGGAGGAAATAGTAATTTAAACTAATCTTTTTTTAAGGCCTTGAATTCCAGCAGACCTGAACTATTTCTTTACATATGCGGCAGGTTATTTATAGCTATTTTGTCTTATTAGTTTATATTACGCTAGGTTTTACTGTTCTTTCATGTATACAGTTGTTTTGTATTATTAGTTTAATTTACTTTTCTTTTGTTTGTTAGGTTTGTTCTTTTACATAGCTTTAAAATTGCTGTTATACTGTGAACCTATATTTTTAGACCTGGGAGGCTCAGATAGGTGTTAATAAAGTTTAATCTGAGATTAGAGTTGAGCGCGGTTCGCGGTTCGAGGTTCTCCAGTTCTAGGCTCGAGTGATTTTGGGGCCTGTTCTAGATCGAACTAGAACTCGAGCTTTTTGCAAAAGCTCGATAGTTCTAGAAACGTTCGAGATTGGTTCTAGCAGCAAAAAAACAGCTAATTCCTAGCTGGCTTTCCGCTGTAATAGTGTAAGTCACTCTGTGACTCACACTATTATGACATTTCAGTGTATAGTGTGCGGGAACAGCGCCTTCAGATCACTGCTGTTTGTATAATGGCGATCGCCATTTTTTTTTTTTTCCTTGTCTTCCTTCCCTAAGCGCGCGCGTGTAGTGGGGCGGGCCAGCATGTCAGCCAATCCCAAACACACACACAGCTAAGTGGACTTTTAGCCAGAGAAGCAACGGCATGTGTGATAGGATGTCCATGTCACATGTCCCTGCATTATAAAACCGGACATTTTCCTCCAGGACGCCATTATCTCTTCTGCGTCCTTGGTGTCAGACATCACTTGGGCAGCTGCGTCCTGAGTCCTATCGCTGATACAGCTGTATGCGCTCCATACACAGCGCTGGACAGCATAGGGATAGCACTTTCCATCAGTCCTTTTAAGGGCTCGTACCGGCAGGGTCAGAGCCATAGGTGACAGGTCCTGAAAACAGCGACAGAGTCTGTGTAGCAAAGGTCAGGGATTTCGTCGCTGCATTTCCCCATTAGGAGGGATAAAAAGGCAGGCTTCCATTCCTCTACCCAGAGCCCCACAATCCTGGCACTGTACCCTCCTGTCCTCTGCACACTCCAACTCATTATAACTAAGCCATTATACTAGCAAACACTCAGTGTACCTAGTGGCATCCTAAACGTGGCTATTGGACTTTGCTATAGTCCCACTAGTGCAAAGACATTTGCAGCACCTCTGCCTGCATTGCACACTCCAACTCATTATAACTAAGCCATTATACTAGCAAACACTCAGTGTACCTAGTGGCATCCTAAACGTGGCTATTGGACTTTGCTATAGTCCCACTAGTGCAAAGACATTTGCAGCACCTCTACCTGCATTGCACACTCCAACTCATTATAACTAAGCCATTATACTAGCAAACACTCAGTGTACCTAGTGGCATCTTAAACGTGGCTATTGGACTTTGCTATAGTCCCACTAGTGCAAAGACATTTGCAGCACCTCTACCTGCATTGCACACTCCAACTCATTATAACTAAGCCATTATACTAGCAAACACTCAGTGTACATAGTGGCATCCTAAACGTGGCTATTGGACTTTGCTATAGTCCCACTAGTGCAAAGACATTTGCAGGACCTCTACCTGCATTGCACACTCCAACTCATTATAACTAAGCCATTATACTAGCAAACACTCAGTGTACCTAGTGGCATCCTAAACGTGGCTATTGGACTGTTGTCTAGTCCCACTAGTGCAAAGACATTTGCAGCACCTCTACCTGCATTGCACACTCCAACTCATTATAACTAAGCCATTATACTAGCAAACACTCAGTGTACCTAGTGGCATCCTAAACGTGGCTATTGGACTGTTGTCTAGTCCCACTAGTGCAAAGACATTTGCAGCACCTCTACCTGCATTGCACACTCCAACTCATTATAACTAAGCCATTATACTAGCAAACACTCAGTGTACCTAGTGGCATCCTAAACGTGGCTATTGGACTGTTGTCAAGTCACACTAGTGCAAAGACATTTGCTGCACCTCTACCTGCATTGCACACTCCAACTCATTATAACTAAGCCATTATACTAGCAAACACTCAGTGTACCTAGTGGCATCCTAAACGTGGCTATTGGACTTTGCTATAGTCCCACTAGTGCAAAGACATTTGCAGCACCTCTACCTGCATTGCACACTCCAACTCATTATAACTAAGCCATTATACTAGCAAACACTCAGTGTACCTAGTGGCATCCTAAACGTGGCTATTGGACTGTTGTCTAGTCCCACTAGTGCAAAGACATTTGCAGCACCTCTACCTGCATTGCACACTCCAACTCATTATAACTAAGCCATTATACTAGCAAACACTCAGTGTACCTAGTGGCATCCTAAACGTGGCTATTGGACTTTGCTATAGTCCCACTAGTGCAAAGACATTTGCAGCACCTCTACCTGCATTGCACACTCCAACTCATTATAACTAAGCCATTATACTAGCAAACACTCAGTGTACCTAGTGGCATCCTAAACGTGGCTATTGGACTTTGCTATAGTCCCACTAGTGCAAAGACATTTGCAGCACCTCTACCTGCATTGCACACTCCAACTCATTATAACTAAGCCATTATACTAGCAAACACTCAGTGTACCTAGTGGCATCCTAAACGTGGCTATTGGACTGTTGTCTAGTCACACTAGTGCAAAGACATTTGCAGCACCTCTACCTGCATTGCACACTCCAACTCATTATAACTAAGCCATTATACTAGCAAACACTCAGTGTAGCTAGTGGCATCCTAAACGTGGCTATTGGACTGTTGTCTAGTCCCACTAGTGCAAAGACATTTGCAGCACCTCTACCTGCATTGCACACTCCAACTCATTATAACTAAGCCATTATACTAGCAAACACTCAGTGTACCTAGTGGCATCCTAAACGTGGCTATTGGACTGTTGTCTAGTCACACTAGTGCAAAGACATTTGCAGCACCTCTACCTGCATTGCACACTCCAACTCATTATAACTAAGCCATTATACTAGCAAACACTCAGTGTACCTAGTGGCATCCTAAACGTGGCTATTGGACTGTTGTCTAGTCCCACTATTGCAAAGACATTTGCAGCACCTCTACCTGCATTGCACACTCCAACTCATTATAACTAAGCCATTATACTAGCAAACACTCAGTGTACCTAGTGGCATCCTAAACGTGGCTATTGGACTGTTGTCTAGTCACACTAGTGCAAAGACATTTGCAGCACCTCTACCTGCATTGCACACTCCAACTCATTATAACTAAGCCATTATACTAGCAAACACTCAGTGTACCTAGTGGCATCCTAAACGTGGCTATTGGACTTTGCTATAGTCCCACTAGTGCAAAGACATTTGCAGCACCTCTACCTGCATTGCACACTCCAACTCATTATAACTAAGCCATTATACTAGCAAACACTCAGTGTACCTAGTGGCATCCTAAACGTGGCTATTGGACTTTGCTATAGTCCCACTAGTGCAAAGACATTTGCAGCACCTCTACCTGCATTGCACACTCTAACTCATTATAACTAAGCCATTATACTAGCAAACACTCAGTGTACCTAGTGGCATCCTAAACGTGGCTCTTGGACTTTGCTATAGTCCCACTAGTGCAAAGACATTTGCAGCACCTCTGCGTGCATTGCACACTCCAACTCATTATAACTAAGCCATTATACTAGCAATTTTTGCTGCAAGTTTAAGGGCCGTAGTTGCATTGTCAGGGATATTTATTCTTTATTATTCTGCTGTTAATAAAGCTAGACCACCACTGCAATCTACACCACCTCTCAATTTTTACTACCACATTTTCAGTGCACAATCTTGTCGCAATCAACATGAGTGGCAAAATGACAGATGCTGGTGGAAAGGGGAAGAGGCGTGGTGGAAAAGGCAAAAAAGTTTTTGTCCGTGGGGAAGGTGGCAAAGCTCCATTATCATCTGCTGAAGATAGACCATCTACCAGCAAAAGTAAGATGTCTACTACTTACCGTGGACAATCCGATGTGCTCCCTTTTTTACGGACACGAACAACAGGAACAAAGGTAGATGATGGCCAAAAAAGGAAAATGCTTGAATGGATCTCAAGTGGTCCAACAAGTGCCCTCTCAGCCACTTCAAGTACCGCATCCAAAAAAACACCAGTCCTCTGAGTTGTCATCCCAATCAAACTTGCTTTCTCCCAGCTCTGACGTCTCCATCAGCCCTGCACAGTATGGTGGAACTGAGATGGCTGAGTCTGCAGAGCTGTTCAGTCACACTATAGCCTGGGAATCAGAGGTCTGCTCCCAAGCTACAGTGAGTACAGAACAGGAAATGGTCTGCAGTGATGCCCAGAACCTTGGTGACTCTGATTCAGGCCCTGAGGACCAAGTTTCTGAGCATAATGTTGACCCTTTGTCACAAACTGTAACACCTGTGGTTATAGACAATGAGGAACATACTGATGAAGATGAGACGCAGATACCCGATTGGGATGACAACTTAAATATTCGGTCAGGGCAAGAAGAGGCTCGGTCTGAGGGTGAGGGGAGTGCAAACACAACAATTGATGATGAAGTTCTAGATCCCACCTACTGTCAACCCACAGTCAGGCACTCGAGGAGGTCAACAGAGGTGGTGGAGGAGGATGCAACTGATGATGAAGTTACCTTGCGCCTTCCTGGACAGAGTCAGAGTACTGGTAGCACGTCTACAACTGCATCCTCAGCCACCACTCTGCCTCTGAGCATTATTCGGGGTGGATCAACAGGTCGCATGGCCTCTAAGCCTTGCCTAGCCTGGTCCTTTTTTGACATAGAAAAAGATCGCCCAAATTATGTGATCTGTAAAATTTGTCATGGTTCTCTTAGTAGAGGTCAAAACCTCAGCAGTTTGACAACTTCTTCCATGAATCGTCACATGAATAAATATCATATGGCCTGGTGGGAAGCTCACCGTGCTGCAATGCGGCCTAGCGGAGCGAACCATCCACCGCCTACCCCTTCCAGTGCATCCGCGCGCTCGTCATCTTCTAGGACTGTGGGGACAGCTGTCACACCTGTTTTTCCACCCACAACTTCCACCACTGTAACCGCAACAGGCAGTTTGCTTGGTAGGTCGTCAGTTGGTTTGGAAGGGGAAACAAGTGAGTGTGTACAGCTCTCTCAGACATCGATAGCACCAACGTTGGATGAAGGCAACATCATGTCTCCGCCAGCACTTTCCTCACAAACCTGCATTTTTCCAGGGGCACCCTACTCAACACCGTCTACACACAGCAGCCAGATCTCTGTCCCTCAGATGTGGTCAAATAAAAGGCCACTTCCTGCGACCCATGACAAAGCGAAGAGGTTGACTCTATCCCTCTGTAAGCTGTTGGCTACCGAAATGCTGCCTTTCCACCTAGTGGACACACAGGATTTTAGAGACCTTATGTCTGTTGCTGTGCCCCAGTACCAGATGCCTAGTTGCCACTACTTCTCTAAGAAAGGTGTGCCCGCGCTACACCAGCATGTCGCACACAACATCACTGCTTCCTTGAGAAACTCTGTGTGTGAACGGGTGCATTTCACCACCGATACTTGGACCAGTAAGCATGGACAGGGACGTTACATGTCGCTGACTGGGCACTGGGTAACTATGGTGATAGATGGTGAAGGGTCTGCTGCACAAGTCTTGCCGTCCCCACGACTTGGGTGTCAATCCTCTGTCTGTCCAAGTTCCGCCACTGCTTCTGCATCCTCCACCTCATCTGGGTCCTCCACCTCCGCCCCAAGCCTGCCTGGTCAGGCCACCAGCGTTCTCACAGCGCAAAAGGAATCACGCACCCCTCATTACTATGCTGGCAGCAGAGCGCAACGGCATCAGGCGGTCTTTAGCTTGACATGTCTTGGGAATAAGAGTCACACAGCTGAGGAGTTGTGGTCAGCTCTGCGGTCCGAGTTTAATAAATGGTTGTCTCCACTCAACCTGCAGCCTGGTAAGGCCGTGTGCGACAATGCTGCAAACCTGGGTGCGGCCCTTCGCCTGGGCAAGGTGACACACGTACCTTGTATGGCTCACGTGTTGAACCTTGTCGTCCAGCAATTTTTAACACACTATCCCGGCCTAGATGGCCTTCTGAACAGGGCACGAAAACTGTCTGCTCACTTCCGCTGTTCAAGCGCCGCAGCTGAGCGACTTGCATCGCTCCAGAAGTCTTTCGGCCTGCCGGTTCATCGCCTGAAATGCGATGTGGCGACACGCTGGAATTCAACTCTCCACATGTTACAGCGACTGTGGCAGCACCGCCGAGCCCTGGTGCAATACGTCATGACGTATAGCCTGGGCCAACGAGATGCAGAGGTGGGTCAGATCACCCTGATGGAGTGGTCTCAGATGAAGAACCTATGCACCCTTCTGCACAGTTTCGACATGGCGACGAATATGTTTAGCGCTGACAATGCCATTATCAGCATGACGATTCCAGTCATTTACATGCTGGAGCACACGCTAAACACTATTCGAAGTCAGGGGGTGGGACAAAAGGAAGGGGATGAACTACAGGAGGATTCATATGCGCAAGACACAACAACATCACCAAGGTCCAGACGTTCATCATCACCAAGGCGGCAGGCATGGGACCATGGGGGACAGGGATCAACAAGGGCGCATGGTAGCAGGCGAGATGTTGAGGAAGGTGCAGGAGAACATGAAGAAATGGAGGACGAACTGTCCATGGACATGGAACACTCAGCGAATGAGGGAGACCTTGGTCAAATTTCAGTTGAAAGAGGTTGGGGGGAGATGTCAGAGGAAGAAAGAACGGTTAGCACCTCTATGCCACAAACACAGCATGGACTTGGTCCGCATGGCTGCACAAGACACATGAGTGCCTTCTTGTTGCACTACCTCCAACATGACCCTCGTATTGTCAAAATTAGAAGTGATGATGACTACTGGCTTGCCACACTATTAGATCCGCAGTACATGTCCAAATTTTGTGACATAATTCCAGCCATAGAAAGGGATGCACGTATGCAGGAGTATCAGCAGAAGCTGTTACTCGATCTTAGCTCGGCTTTTCCACCAAACAACCGTGCAGGTGCAGGGAGTGATTCTCCCAGTTGTAACTTGCCAAACATGGGACGGTCTCGTCATCTTCAACAGTCTACCCGTACCAGTAGGACTGTATCTGGTGCTGGTAGCAGCAATTTTATGGAATCTTTTCATAATTTTTTTAGACCCTCTTTTGCAAGGCCACCAGAGACAACAAGTCTGATACATAGTCAACGGCTGGAGAGGATGATACAGGAGTATCTCCAAATGAACATCGATGCCATGACTTTGCAAATGGAGCCTTGCTCCTTTTGGGCTTCAAATCTAGAAAAATGGCCAGAGCTCTCTCCAGTTACGCCTTGGAGATTTTGAAGTGTCCAGCTGCCAGCGTTGTCTCTGAACGTGTCTTCAGTGCTGCTGGGTGTGTGCTGACAGATACGCGCACGCGTCTGTCCAGTGACTATGTGGACAGACTGACGTTCATCAAAATGAACAAGTCATGGATCCAGAAGGAATTTACTACCCCTGTGTCATCCTGGGGAGAGTAAATGCTTGTGGATTTGGAATGTGCTTGATGCAAATCAAAACATCCTGTTTGCAACTAGGGCACAACTGCTGCCACTGAAGGGGTGGGTGTGTGTGGGGCCCAATTTTTTGAAAAAAGGGAGACTCCGCTTGGAGTAACCCTTGCTTGCTGTGTTTTTAAAAGAAGCTGTCACGAACCACCGGGGGGGTCACTCAGAAATCCCCCGCGCTGGCTACCAGTACGTCACAATCGGGGGGTAACAAGTGGGGGTCACCCCTACTTTATACCTCCCGACCGACAGACAGAGCACGTGACGCGCTCTCTAGCGCCCCTCTTATAGTCAGGCCAATTATGGAATTGCCCGACAATAAGCAAGGAGGCCGCTATACTACTTATGCCGATTATGGAAGGGTCCCCGGTGAGAGTAAGGTATATATTCCCCCGACCTCCGCGGGCGGAATATATAAACTCTCCCCGAATCTCACTGGCCTCCCCACAATAATCCTTGGCACAACTCGCTGCCACCAACCGATTTACGGTAACTATTAGCCGAACACACAGACGTGGGATTCAAGATCGAGATAACAGAACAGCCCAAGATTAATTATATAATTTAATCGCCTAAAGCACACTAGAAACTACAATATATACAATAGGGAATCTACAGAATATACATATGTCAGAGTACAGTTACAGATAAAGCATGGGTTACAAACAGGTATACAATTACATCAGTTACCTTGTGTGTCTGGCCACAGGGGGGCGCTGTAGACCAGGTTTCTAGGATTCTTCCTCACAGGTCTTTCCCAACCAGGCCCCCGAGCAGAAGAACGCTGGAAAATGGCCGAAGTAGGGTTATCAACCTGGGCAGATCCAGGTCCCCTCCTACCTTAGTGACCTCACAGGGAAGCACTGCCACTCCCCCTGAATGGATCAGAATTATCCAGCAAAGGGGATATTGGCCATAACTTTGCCTGGGAGCGTCGTAGGCGGACGCCAATGCTCTCATTGTGACAGTTATGAATTTAGCTACAGAACGAGGGGACTCATGACCTGTCTGCCAGTTCCCCATTGGCTGATATCACGCCTGGGGCATTTCCCAATGTCCTGTTCCCATAAAAAGGGGGTGCCGGCATCGTCCACATGCGGAGACACCATTTTTATGGTTGCCATATTTATCGGAAATATGGCTTGCGAGATATGAACCATTTTTTACTGGAGTCGTTCTGTCTGGCTATTTCCATAGCCTTGCTAACTAGCTAGCAGCTCCTACTACAGGGTGACGGCAGGGAGTCATCCTGTGTCCATTGTCCCTAAGCCACCTCATCTCCATATCACAGGACATGGCCATGGATTTGTTGCTAAACCAGTTGTGTGAAGGGAAGGGGGTAGTGACACCAGGAGAGGGCTTCCTGACATGACTTGAATGTCATGATTTATCGTCATATCTCCGGATTTACCTCACACCTCCCCCCTTTTGAGGGCGCTAGGGGGCAGCACACTCCGGTGTTCCCCCGTGCGCCCGTCCGCGACCTCTCCTTGTCGGGACAGCCCGTCTGCGTTACCGTGGTCACGGCCCCTTTTGTGGCGAATGGTGAAGTCGTATTGCTGGAGCGCAAGGCTCCATCGCAACAATCGCCCATTCGTCCCAGAGACGGTGTGCAACCAGCTGAGGGGATTGTGGTCCGTCTCCACGATGAAGTGGCGCCCGTATAGATAGGGTTGCAGACGCTGCAGGGCCCACACTATGGCCAGGCACTCCTTCTCCATTGTAGAATAGGCCACTTCCCTTGGTAACAGCTTCCTGCTCAGGTACAAGGCTGGGTGCTCTTGGCTCGCAGAGTCCACCTGGCTGAGCACCGCACCGAGGCCGAAGTCACTGGCGTCGGTCTGTACTACAAACGGCCGCGTGAAGTCGGCTGCCTGTAGCACGGGCGGGCTGGACAGGGCGTCCTTTAGGGCCCGGAAGGCCGTCTCGCAGTCCATTGTCCAATCGACTGCAGAGGGCAGCTTCTTCTTGGTGAGGTCCGTCAAGGGCTTTGCCAGGCTACTATAGCATGGAACAAACCTCCTATAGTACCCAGCGGTCCCCAAGAAGGACATCACCTGCTTCTTGGTCCTGGGGGTGGGCCAGGATGCGATGGCCTCCACTTTCTCAGGCTCGGGCTTCAGTGTTCCCCCGCCTACCCGGTGACCGAGGTACTGGACCTCGCTCATGGCCAGCTGACACTTGCCCGGCTTGATGGTCAAACCTGCCCGGTGGACCCGCCTGAGCACCTGTGCTAGATGCTCTAGGTGATCTTCCCAGGTGGGACTGAAGACGGCAATGTCATCCAGGTACGCGGCCGCGTACCCTTCAAGTCCCTTGAGCAGGGTGTTGACCATCCGCTGGAAAGTGGCAGGGGCATTCCTCATCCCGAATGGCATCACCGTGGACTCGTACAGTCCAAATGGGGTAATAAAGGCAGAGCGTTCCCTGGCCTTGCGAGTCAGGGGGATCTGCCAATATCCCCGGCTCAGATCCATGATGGTCAGGTACTGAGCCCCGGCCAACTGATCGAGCAGGTCATCGATGCGTGGCATTGGGTACGCATCGGCGACCGTGACAGCATTGAGCCCCCTGTAGTCCACGCAGAACCGAGTGGTTCGGTCCTTCTTAGGGACGAGGACTACAGGCGAGGCCCAAGCGCTGTTGGATGCCTGGATCACCCCCAGCTCCAGCATCTCGTCAATCTCCTGGCGCATGTGTTGCTGCACCTCCAGGGAGACCCGATATGCTGAACGCCGGATCGGGGGATGATCCCCAGTGTCCACGTGATGGACAGCCAAGTCAGTCCTTCCGGGCTGGTTGGTAAACAACCCCCGGAAGGGGTGTAGGGTGGCCCACAGCTGGGACCGTTGGTCCTCCAAGAGCTGGTGGCCAACCTCTACATCCTCAATGGATCCGCCTGCCCTAACCTGGGCTAGCATATCCAAGAGGGTTTCCGCTTCTCCCTCCTCGGGCAGGTTGCACACGGGGAGCGCACATGCCTCCCGCTCATGATGTGCCTTCATCATGTTCACATGGAAGGGCTTCCGCCTTCCACGGGCAGGGTCCAGGGTGACCAGGTACGTCACAGGGTTGAGCTGCTGGTACACGAGGTATGGGCCTTCCCAGGCTGCCTGAAGCTTGTCCTGTGGTACGGGGACCAGTACCCACACCTCTTGACCCACTTGGTAGGTCCTCTCACAAGCGTTCTGGTCGTACCAACGCTTCTGATCAGCCTGGGCTTGAGCCATATTGTCGTGTACCAGTTGCGTCAAGGCCTGCATTTTGTCCCGGAAGCGCATGACATACTCGATAACCGACACTCCAGGGGTGGCCAAATCCCCTTCCCAAGCCTCTTTCACCAGAGCCAGGGGGCCCCGCACACGTCGCCCGTACAGGAGCTCAAACGGTGAGAATCCTGTTGAGGCCTGTGGAACCTCCCGGTAAGCAAATAACAGGTGGGGGAGATACCGCTCCCAGTCACGCCCATGGGAGTCGACCAACATCTTAAGCATCTGCTTTAAGGTGCCATTGAACCGCTCGCACAGGCCATTAGTCTGTGGATGGTACGGGCTGGCCACCAGATGTCGCACCTGGACTTGCTTACAGAGGGTCTCCATCAGCTGGGACATGAATTGGGTCCCCCGGTCAGTGAGCATTTCCTGGGGAAAACCCACTCGGGAGAAAATCTCCAGCAATGCGGTGGCCACCTTGTCAGCCCGAATGGACGACAAGGCCACTGCTTCTGGGTACCGGGTGGCATAGTCCACTACCGTCAGTATGAAGCGTTTCCCGGAGCTGCTGGGGATGGCCAGCGGGCCGACCAGATCCACAGCCACCCTCCTGAAAGGCTCATCGATGATTGGCAGAGATACCAGTGGGGCTTTGGGGTGTGGCCCCGCCTTCCCCACTCTCTGACAGGTTTCACACGAACGGCAGTAGGCAGCCACATCGGCCCCCATTTTTGGCCAGTAGAAATGCTGGTTTAACCTGGCCTTGGTCTTAGCGATCCCTAGGTGTCCGGCCATCGGAATCTCATGTGCGATCCGCAACAACTCCGTCCGGAACGGATAGGGTACCACCAACTGTCGGTCCCTGGGCCACGCCTCCGGTGAACCCTGCTGGACCGTGGCCCGGTACAGCCGTCCTTGGTCCCAGACCACTCGCTCCGGGTCCGAGTCCGAGGGAGGCTGTGCCGCCTGCTCCTTTAGAGCTTTCAGGCTGTCGTCAGCTTCTAACGCTGCCTGAAACTCCTGACTAGATGTGGCCAGAATCGACGAGACTGTCACATCTTCAGTCAGTACCCCGGGACCTGTGTCCTGGCCTCCACCTGACTCGGCTGCCACTTGGTCAGAAGGGGAAGAGCTATCGGACCTCCGGGAGGCCCCTTGGCTTCCAGCACTCCCACTGCGGGTGACAGCGGCCACAGCCGCTGCGACCGTGGGTCGTGCCTGCTCCTCCTCCGTTCCTGACCAAGTCGCCGGTTCAGGCAGACCTACCTGGCTTCCTGACACCCCGGTTGTGGGGGAACCCTGCACCGAGATCTTACCTGGGAGCACTTCCGCTCCTGGACCGGCCCCAATCTCACCTGCCTGTTCCCCCCCTGCAGCAACAGAACCCCGCTGTGAAATCTCTGGGGACCCCACATTTGCTGTGGTAGCCCCCACCCCACACACTGGTCCTCCCCCTGCAGCACCCTGCTCTCTGCTTATCCCTGCAGAGGGCAGCAGATCCCAGCTCACAGGCTGGTTACTTGTAGAGGCATTGTCACACCTTTCTCTGACCCCCTCCCCTGTCACAGCTGCAGCTGCGTGTGTGTCTATGGTGTCTGTGCAAGCAGAAATATCAGAGTTCACTCCCTCCTCCCTTACATCATTCATAGATAACACATTAACATTGTCCGGAGGCATGTCAGCACTGGCTGAAGGTTCAGCCTTTGGGGCGGGGCCAAACTGGGAGGTTATTTGCCCCAAATCTGTCCCAAGTAGCACGTTTGCAGGGATCCGATCAGTTACCCCCACCTCCCTCACCCCTCGCCCTGCGCCCCAGTCCACATAAATGTCAGCAACAGGCAGCGCCGGGTCAATGCCTCCAATCCCGGAGACAGCGAGGGTTTTTCCAGGGATCAAGTCTTGGGGGGACACCATCTCAGGCCGCACCAGAGTCACCTCCGAGGCGCTGTCTCGCAGTCCTATGGTCACAGACTGGCCGACGGTGACAGGTTGGAAGCTGTCCAGGGACCTACCACCACCCCCACCCACACAATACACCTTGGGCGGCCCTTGGGACGGGGACGGAGCCGGGGCCTTGGGACGCTGAGGGCACATGGCCTTGAAGTGTCCAGGTAGGTTGCACTGGTGGCACCGTCTTGGTTCTGCCACGGGCCTGGAGAGGGGAGTTGAGGGGGACACCCCCTGCAGTCTAGGGGCAGGTGGGGCAGTCGCAGAGTTCATCTTACCCCCTCTCCAGGTGCTGCTGGTGGCTGCTCTCCTGGCCTCAGGAGCCCGATTGTTGGTGTAGTCATCTGCCAGGGCAGCTGTAGCCGTGGATCCCTTTGGCTTCTGGTCTCGGATGAACTGGCGGAGATCCTCAGGGCAGTTCCACAAGAGTTGCTCCGTGATGAACAAGTCCAGGATCTCCGGTCCGGTGGAAAGCTGCAGGCCTTGGGTCCAGTGGTCGGCAGCTCGGGCAAGTGCCCGCCGGTGGTCAGCCCAGGAGTCCTTTGGTCCCTTCTGCAGCGTCCGGAACTTCTTGCGGTAGGACTCCGGGGTGAGGTTGTACTGTTGGATCAGGGCCCGCTTGATGGTGTCGTAGCCCTGATCCGCCTCAGCAGGCAAGTCCCCAAGGATATCCAGGGCCTTACCCCTTAAACGGGGGGTCAGGTATTTGGCCCACTGGTCCTTGTTCAGATGATGCTGCAAGCAAGTCCGTTCAAAAGCAGTCAAGAAAGAGTCCAAGTCTCCATCCTTCTCCAGCACTGGGAAGTCCTCAACACGGACCTTTGGAAGTTTGGTGTCTGGAAGGTCACGGGTGGCTGATGAGGGCCGGAGCTGAGCTAGCTGCAGCTGGTAGTTACGCTCTGCCTGGCGCTCTTCACGCGCTGCTTGCCGCTCACGCTCGGCCATGAGTTCCTTGTAGCCCTCCCGGTCTCCAGCCTGGCGTAGGGCCATAGCCATTTGAAGAAGGCTATCCGAGCCTCCCAGGCTCGGTGGAATGGCACGTGGTGATCTGCGGCCCGCTGCGGAGCCTGGTGCTTCACTGTCCATTGCAGAGCGGAGGGCTGGCGTCTGGCTCGTCGAGGACCCTTGGGCGAGCTGCTCCTCATCTTGTCCAGCAGTGCCCGGTTGTGCAATGTCCTCTGCAGAGCTGTTTTCTGGCGTCGAGCTCCTGGAGGACTCGTGGACAACCTCCTCATCGTCTCTGGCCTGAGCATCGGCCATTCCTTTGGCTTTGCTCCTGGTGCTCTCAGCCATTCTTGCAGACTTTTGGTCACTGACACAGAACTGACACCTGATGCCTCCACACACCTTACAGTATCTGCACTCTGACACTCTAGTGTTGAGCTAGTCTGAAGACCCCAGCAGCCACAGCTGCTGCAGGCAGTCTTTAGTGTCTGGGAGTATGGGTCTCACACTCACACACACTATTATCTCACAACTGCTGCCACTGAAGGGGTGGGTGTGTGTGGGGCCCAATTTTTTGAAAAAAGGGAGACTCCGCTTGGAGTAACCCTTGCTTGCTGTGTTTTTAAAAGAAGCCAAGATGAACAGAGCTGGGATCAGGAAAGACTTTGCTACCTACCCCGGTGTCATCCTGGGGACGGATAAGAATGGCGTATTTTTGAATGTGCTTGATGCAAATCTAGCTGTGAATTGTACAACTGGGGCACAACTGCTGCCACTGAAGGGGTGGGTGTGTGGGGCCCAATTTTTGGAAAAAAAGGAGACTCCGCTTGGAGTAACCCTTGCTTACATTGTTTTTAAAAAGAGCCAAGATGAACAAGTCATGGTTCAGCAAAGACTTTATCTACCTACTCCAGAGTCATCCTGGGGACGGTTAATTATGGCATATTTTTGAATGTACTTGATGCACATCTAGCTGTGAAGTGTACAACTAGGGCACAAGTGATGCCACTGATGGGGTGTGTGTGGGGCCCAATTTTTTGAAAAAAGGGAGACTCCGCTTGGAGTAACCCTTGCTTGCTGTGTTTTTAAAAGAAGCCAAGATGAACAGAGCTGGGATCAGGAAAGACTTTGCTACCTACCCCGGTGTCATCCTGGGGACGGATAAGAATGGCGTATTTTTGAATGTGCTTGATGCAAATCTAGCTGTGAATTGTACAACTGGGGCACAACTGCTGCCACTGAAGGGGTGGGTGTGTGTGGGGCCCAATTTTTGGAAAAAAGGGAGACTCCGCTTGGAGTAACCCTTGCTTACATTGTTTTTAAAAAGAGCCAAGATGAACAAGTCATGGTTCAGCAAAGACTTTATCTACCTAATCCAGAGTCATCCTGGGGACGGTTAATTATGGCATATTTTTGAATGTGCTTGATGCAAATCTAGCTGTGAAGTGTACAACTAGGGCACAAGTGCTGCCACTGATGGAGTGTGTGTGGGGCCCAATTTTTTGAAAAAAGGGAGACTCCGCTTGGAGTAACCCTTGCTTGCTGTGTTTTTAAAAGAAGCCAAGATGAACAGAGCTGGGATCAGGAAAGACTTTGCTACCTACCCCGGTGTCATCCTGGGGACGGATAAGAATGGCATATTTTTGAATGTGCTTGATGCAAATCTAGCTGTGAATTGTACAACTGGGGCACAACTGCTGCCACTGAAGGGGTAGGTGTGTGTGGGGCCCAATTTTTGGAAAAAAGGGAGACTCCGCTTGGAGTATCCCTTGCTTGCTGTGTTTTTAAAAGAAGCCAAGATGAACAGAGCTGGGATCAGGAAAGACTTTGCTACCTACCCCGGTGTCATCCTGGGGACGGTTAATTATGGCGTATTTTTGAATGTACTTGATGCAAATCTAGCTGTGAAGTGTACAACTAGGGCACAAGTGCTGCCACTGAAGGGGTGTGTGTGGGGCCCAATTGTTTGAAAAAAGGGAGACTCCGCTTGAAGTAACCCTTGCTTGCTGTGTTTTTAAAAGAAGCCAAGATGAACAGAGCTGGGATCAGGAAAGACTTTGCTACCTACCCCGGTGTCATCCTGGGGACGGATAAGAATGGCGTATTTTTGAATGTGCTTGATGCAAATCTAGCTGTGAATTGTACAACTGGGGCACAACTGCTGCCACTGAAGGGGTGGGTGTGTGTGGGGCCCAATTTTTGGAAAAAAGGGAGACTCCGCTTGGAGTAACCCTTGCTTACATTGTTTTTAAAAAGAGCCAAGATGAACAAGTCATGGTTCAGCAAAGACTTTATCTACCTACTCCAGAGTCATCCTGGGGACGGTTAATTATGGCATATTTTTGAATGTGCTTGATGCAAATCTAGCTGTGAAGTGTACAACTAGGGCACAAGTGCTGCCACTGATGGGGTGTGTGTGGGGCCCAATTTTTGGAAAAAAGGGAGACTCCGCTTGGAGTAACCCTTGCTTACATTGTTTTTAAAAAGAGCCAAGATGAACAAGTCATGGTTCAGCAAAGACTTTATCTACCTACTCCAGAGTCATCCTGGGGACGGTTAATTATGGCATATTTTTGAATGTGCTTGATGCAAATCTAGCTGTGAAGTGTACAACTAGGGCACAAGTGCTGCCACTGATGGGGTGTGTGTGGGGCCCAATTTTTTGAAAAAAGGGAGACTCCGCTTGGAGTAACCCTTGCTTGCTGTGTTTTTAAAAGAAGCCAAGATGAACAGAGCTGGGATCAGGAAAGACTTTGCTACTTCCCCCGGTGTCATCCTGGGGACGGATAAGAATGGCATATTTTTGAATGTGCTTGATGCAAATCTAGTTGTGAATTGTACAACTGGGGCACAACTGCTGCCACTGAAGGGGTGGGTGTGTGTGGGGCCCAATTTTTGGAAAAAAGGGAGACTCCGCTTGGAGTAACCCTTGCTTGCTGTGTTTTTAAAAGAAGCCAAGATGAACAGATCTGGGATCAGGAAAGACTTTGCTACCTACCCTGGTGTCATCCTGGGGACGGTTAATTATGGCGTATTTTTGAATGTGCTTGATGCAAATCTAGCTGTGAATTGTACATCTGGGGCACAACTGCTGCCACTGAAGGGGTGGGTGTGTGTGGGGCCCAATTTTTGGAAAAAAGGGAGACTCCGCTTGGAGTAACCCTTGCTTGCTGTGTTTTTAAAAGAAGCCAAGATGAACAGATCTGGGATCAGGAAAGACTTTGCTACCTACCCTGGTGTCATCCTGGGGACGGTTAATTATGGCGTATTTTTGAATGTGCTTGATGCAAATCTAGCTGTGAATTGTACAACTGGGGCACAACTGCTGCCACTGAAGGGGTGGGTGTGTGTGGGGCCCAATTTTTGGAAAAAAGGGAGACTCTGCTTGGAGTAACCCTTGCTTGCTGTGTTTTTAAAAGAAGCCAAGATGAACAGAGCTGGGATCAGGAAAGACTTTGCTACCTACCCCGGTGTCATCCTGGGGACGGATAAGAATGGCATATTTTTGAATGTGCTTGATGCAAATCTAGCTGTGAATTGTACAACTGGGGCACAACTGCTGCCACTGAAGGGGTGGGTGTGTGTGGGGCCCAATTTTTGGAAAAAAAGGGAGACTACGCTTGGAGTCACCTTGCGGTGTTTTACATGATTTTAGAAGAGCGTGCCATGCCTATATCTGTTTGTCCTCCTCTTTTTCCTTGTCCAGCTGTTTTGTTTTCGCATGAGTATATGTCCTTGTCACTTTCCCATGTGTTTGTGTTGTGTTGTGAGTTGTTTGTCACCTTTTGGACACCTTTGAGGGTGTTTTCTAGGTGTTTTTATGTGTTTGTGATTGCCTGCCATTGTTTCCTATGCAGTTCGAGTTCGGTTCGTCGAACGTTCGACGAACCGAACTCAAACGGGACCTCCGTTCGGCGAACCGATCTCGAGCCGAACCGGGACCGGTTCGCTCATCTCTATCTGAGATGTAATGTTAGTGCAATTTAAAACATGAGTTAATTCTTAGTATGCTGGTTGTTTTTTTATGTTTTCTATTAGATTCCTTGTGAAGTGGAAGATGTTTTAAGGGGGCTTTACACGCAGCGATATCGCTGGTGAAAGCACCCACCCTCCGTCGTTTGTGCACCACGGGCAAGTCGCTGCCCGTGGCGCACAAAATCGTTAGGAGCCGTCACACGGGACTTACCTGCCTAGTGACATCGCTGTTGCCGGCGAAACGCCTCCTTTCTAAGGGGGCGCTTTGTGCGGCGTCACAGCGACGTCACTAAGCGGCCGCCCAATATAATCGGAGGGGCGGAGGTAAGCGGGACGTAACATCCCGCCCACCTCCTTCCTTCCGCATTGCCGGCAGCCGCAGGTAAGCTGCAGTTCGTCGTTCCCGAGGTGTCACACGTAGCGATGTGTGCTGCTTCGGGAACGATGAACAACCTGCGTCCTCCACAATCAACAATTTTTTTAAAAAGGAATGACGTTTCAACGATGGACAATAAGGTGAGTATTTTCCATCGTTAACGGTCGTTCCTTGCTGTCACACGCAGTGACGACGCCAACGATGCCAGATGTGCGTCACGGAATCCGTGATCCCGGCGATATATTGTTAGATACGTCGCTGCGTGTAACGTCGGCTTTACAGTTTACAGTTTTGATTACTCTTGCTCTAGTTTTCCATAGAGTTCAGCAGCAGCACTGATTGCAGGGATAACAGGTGTGGCAGAGCAGAAAATGCATACTGCTTTGTGTATGTAGCTGTGAGGGTTATATGTATGTTACTTTTTTAAAGTGAAAAGGACTGGAGGTTGTATGTAGACTAGGTTTATTTGCCTGTACTCTTTTATTTTAACTCCAGTTTTTCAAATGTTCAGGAATAGCACAGATCACAGGGATAATGAATGTGTGGCAGAGCCACATGTATTTTAGTTTTTCTAAGTAGCTATGAGGGTTGTATGCTACTATTTTGAATAGTGAAAGACTGGAGGCGTGTATATTAAAAAAAAACTTTTTTGTTTCTTTTTGTTTTTCTGTACATTTTTGTTTGGATAAAGGGTGTTGTGTGAACTAAGAGGTGAGGCATAGATAGATAACGGATGTACATGGTGGAGTGTCATGTGCTTATACCTCAAAGTTTGGACGGATTACAGATTTTATTTAACCCCTTCAGCCCCCGGGCACTTTCCGTTTTTGCGTTTTTGTTTTTTGCTCCCCTTCTTCCGAGAGGCGTAACTTTTTTATTTTTCCATCAATCTTGCCATATGAGGGGTTGTTTTTTGCGGGACGAGTTGTACTTTTAAATGAAACCATAAGTTTTACCATATAGTGTACTGGAAAATGGCAAAAAAATTCCAAGTGCGGAAAAATTGCAAAAAAACTGGGATTGTACAATAGTTTTTGGGATATTTTATTCACCGTGTTCACTATATGGTAAAACTGATGTGTGGGTATGATGCCTCAGGTCGGTGCGAGTTTGTAGACACCAAACATGTATAGGTTTACTTGTATCTAAGGGGTTAAAAAAAATTCACAAGCTTGTCCGAAAAACGTGGCGCACGTTTTGCGCCATTTTCCAAAACCCGTAGCGTTCTCATTTTTCAGGATCTGAGGCTCAGTGATGGCTTATTTTTTGCGTCTTGACCTGACGTTCTTAACGGTACCATTTTTGCGCAGATGCTACGTTTTGATCGCCTGTTATTGCATTTTGCGCAAAATTTGCGGCAACCAAAAAACGTAATTTTGGCGTTTGGAATTTTTTTGCCGCTACGCCGTTTACTGATCAGATTCATTGATTTTATATTTTGATAGATTGGGCATTTCTGAACGTGGCGATACCAAATATGTGTGTATTTTTTATTTTTTTAACCCTTTAATTTTCAATGGGGTGAAAGGGGGGTGATTTGAACTTTTAGGTTTTTTTATTTTTTTTTAATATTTTAAAACTTTTTTTTTTACTTTTTTTTTTTATTTTACTAGTCCCCCTAGGGGGCTATAGCGATCAGCAATCTGATCGCTTTGCACAATCTGCAGATCTCAGCTACAGAGCTGAGAACTGCAGATTTGCTGCTTCACTTTCAATGCCGGCTGTATTCCGGCATTGAGAGGAAGTGACTCATGTTAGCCACAGGCGTCATCACATGACCCTGTGCTACCATGGCAACCGCCGAAAGTCACGTGATCATGTCACGTGACTTCCGGCGGGGGCGGGGTAAGTCACTGTAATGGCAGCGCCCATATACATATCGCTGCCAAGACTTTGGCAGCGAAATGTAAGGGGTTAATGGCCGCGGGTGGAAGCGATTCCACCCGCGGCTAGCAGGCACACATATCAGCTGTTGATAACAGCTGATATGTGCGCCGATCGCCGCCGCCCGCCGGCGGCAGGGGGCGGGGCTTACCGGAAAACGATCCATGACGTATCTAGTATGTCATGGGTCGTTAAGGGGTTAAAATGTGATGCAGGAGAAAAATAAAAACAGTGAATCTAAGTTTATTTTCTATCTAGATAAGGACAGTACAAGTTAGTTGGCTGTATAGAAGATACAGAAGTATTTGACAAGAAAGAACTAAATAAAATTGCATTTATTGTGTGGAGTCCTGGAGAGTCCAGGCATTATATAATTTAGTGGACATCTCAGGAAATGTTAACAGTGGGAGAGTGTAGAGACACGAGGGTCTGTGGGTGGTTTCATCTGCTGGCCTGGCCGACTTTAGAAAGACCGCACAGATCAAGGCACATCCCTCTGAACACTCTCACTTCTATGTGGGCAGAAAACTACTCAGACAACACGGGGTAAGGGAACCACACATTGGTAAGACTTTATTGCTTCACCAACATGCAAAAACATTGTATATTCCCTGCAAGAACACAAGATGGTACAAGCAACAGAGTCCTACTCTTCTTCTGGCTCACTAGGAATTAGAATCTTCGTGACTTTGGGGCTTCCATGGTCAACTATCCCAGCCAGCAGCAACCTGCTTTTGGCGGGCACCCACGGAGATGAGATAGCAGCCAGCTTAGGAAGCTGACCAAACACAGCAATATATGTAGCCAGGCGACCAAATTGTTCCAATCCTTAGTTCTCCAAGCAAATTTGTGGGCTCAGCATCGAGCAGTGAAGCTGATCTATGAGTCTCCAGCTGGAACCGTGGTTTATTGGCTGAAGTCTTGTAGAATGAATGAATTAATGATTCTTGAAGCAGTTCTGTGATCCTTCAGCTGGAAACGTGGGTCCAAGGCTGAAGTCTTGTAGAATGAATGAATCTTGAAGCAGTTCTGTGATCCTCCAGCTGGAACTGTGGATCCTAGGTTGAAGTCCTGTAGAATTTGGTGACAGCAGCAAGAGCCTTTTTATACCTCACAGGTTATTGTATTTTATAGGACTAGTGGGAGATGGCAGTTCTCTCGTTCCGCTGAATTATGTAGTCAAAAGGGCTTAGGCAATTCACATTTAGCAGGTAATCCACATGTAACAGACAATAAGGTTTTGGGCAGGCTGACATGAAACAATTGCTAATTTCTTTTGATTTATCAAACAAAGGAACAATATGTCTGGATTAATTAAGAACATTTCAACCCCCATAAATGTGGCCAGACACTGAGTCATCACAGAGGGCACCCTGAAGGGACACCCATGCCCACGTCTATTTTATATGTTATACAATAAGGGAGTGTGGTGCCACAGGAAGCATAAAATGAGAATGATAGTGTATAATCCAGTGTCAGGATAGTAAGGACTTGGCACTCATGCATTAGTGTTGGTTTTATAGTTTGGCTATTGAGACTGACCGACTCAACAGGTGGGGTGTGTTATAGCCTGTCTATTGGTTTTCATGCTTTTATAGGGTGTTTAAAGTGACTTGTCCCAGACCTATAAACAAAAATAAATTTTGCTAGCATTCATACAAGCATTAAGGTAGTTAATTAGACGGGAGCCAGACCTAGGAGCTTGGGGAGCAAGTATGTATGCTTGCTTAATAGTAGATGGAGGAAAAATACACCGCAAAGAGACCAATGGGACTAAGAGTCAAAGGTCAACGCAATGTTGGTATATGTATGATGCTCTAACTGGAGATGAGTGAACCTCCCAAGTTTTGAGTCAGTTCATGTTTGCTGACTTCAACTTTGTTCACCGAAAGGCTCAACAAACATATCCAAACCCCTTTGAATTCAAGGGAGGCACAAACAAAGGCATAGTCAACAACTTTAGGGGGGGCCCAAAAGCTGACAAAACAGCTCAGATTGTTTTACAGTTGAGCCACACTGTTGTGGCACTGCCATTAGATTCCTAGACTATTAACATAAGAAATATTGAGCTGGATGAGTAACAGGTATAGACCTGGTGCTCTGGGAGTTTTCATACCTCATGCACCAGCCCAAACTGCTTTTCTGCTCATTCACACTCCGGTGGCTGCAATATTTGCTTCATAGACTGTTATTGCTAGACACATTTAAGTATAGTAAGAGAGGTAGATAAGTGAAAGGTAGCTGCATGCCTGCCAGTCTCAAACCCTTACTGCTATAGGCAAAACACAACAAGGACACCCAAATAGGAGTTCTCATGCCCATCTCCCAAAATTAGAGTCAGCTGCCAGGACAGTTTCATCAATTGCCTGAGAGTACCCATAGTGTCTTTGCACAGCAGTGAAGCATGGGTCTGGTGCAGAATTTACAAATTTCAAAAGAAGAGGTGAGTAAGTGACAGGAGTAGACTTGTCCCTCTGAGACTCATGCTGCTACAGACAAGACACAACTTGGAGACCCAACATGGAGTCTCTACATTTCCACAAATTACTGGCAGACACTAGGACTGTGACATCACTTGCCCCACAGTACCCATAGTGTTTTGGTCCAGCAGTGAGGCATGGGCCATGCAGTAGACAGGGTCTAAGTCAAAATTTACAGCTTTCAAATCAAGGGTGGCAGGAGTAGACCTGTTCCTCTGAGCTTCCAGCCACTACAGACAAGACACAACTTGGACACCCAACTTGGAGTCTCCACATTTACAAAAATTAGGGGCAAACACCAAGACAGTAACATCAATTGCCCCACAGTACCTATAGTGTTTTGGCCCAGCAGTGAGGCATGGGACATGCACCAGACAGGGTCTGGCCCAGAAGTTTTAGCTTTCATATGAAGAGGTGCATGAGTGACAGGAGTTGGCCTGTTCCTCTGAGAGTCCAGCTGCTACAGACAAGACACAACTTGGACACCTAACTTGGAGTCTCCATATTTCCAAAAATTAGGGGCAGACACCAGAACAGTGGCATAAATTGCTCCACAGTACCCTTATCATCTTTGCACACCACTAAGGCATGGGCTATGCACCAGACAGGGCTGGTCGTGACTCAGGAGGAAGGAAAAAGTAGAGGAATAGAAGGCATATTAGGTGCTTGATAGATATAAAAAAGCTAAATTCTAAACATAACAGTCGTGGACACAGTTTGATTGTTGCACCAACAAAGCACTTATTAGTAACATCAGCAGCATAGCAGCCACAGAACCCACAAAAAAGGTGTCAGAGACTGCAATAACATGAGGTCAATGCAGTACACTGAAAACTATATTATTGCCTAGTCTTCACAGTCTGTGACTGGGGTGGAAAAGTCATTGTAGATCCATGACCTAGTCATCTTGATAAAAGTTAGGCAATCTACATTTTCAGGGGACAGCTTAATGCGCTTATCCATCTGGACACCACCAGCAGCGCTGAAGACACGTTCTGAAAGAATGCTGGCTGCAGGGCATGACAAAACCCCCAAGGCGTATCTGCCAAGCTCAGGCCACTTTTTCATTTTTGAATACCAAATTGCAGAAAGGTCCATACCCTCCCGATTGGATTGATATTGAGCTCTAGATACTCCAGCACCATCTTCTCCAGGTGTTCACTATGTGTCAGACGTGTACTCTGTTCTGCTGGTGCACTGTATTGTCTACAAAATGTGTGCCACAACTCACTGAAATAGCTTTTGTCACTTAAACTGCTAATGCTTCTACGATGACGACTCAACGTTCCCTGGATTGGAAGTCTAGAACAGTGATTTACACTGGGAATCTCATGTCTATCTTGGAGAAAACCACACTGAAGATTGTGTACAAGTGGGTTTCGATACTTAAGCATGCGCGCGTTCCTTTCCAGTGGGGAAGCATCTGGCAAAATTTTCTCTTTTACTGTGGCAGAGTGGCAACCCCATAGTCAGCACTATTTCTAATCCTAACTATTCGGGAATTATGTTGCAGATAGTGCAGCAAGAAGGCACTCATGTGTCGTACTCTTCCGTGATGTTCAAGTCCATGGTGTGTTGGTGGCAAGGTAACATTCAAGTTTGCTTTCTCTTTTGCATACTTATGGTTATGTGCCTACTAGAGGTGTTTGGTTTCTTTTAATAGAATTGAATTTAGAGAACTCAGGTAAGACTAATCAGCTCAGGACTGTAGATATGTTAAATGGACACATGTGGTCGACCACAAGCCCTCCTACTCATACTGGCAATAACAGAGAATAATGACAGCATGTACACTGCACGATGACACAATTCAGAAGTCTGCAAGCACTTAAGCGGGCTTTACACGCTACGATATCGTTAATGTTTTATCATCGGGATCACGTCGTTAGTGACGCACATTCGGTGTCATTAACGGTATTGCAGCGTGTAACACTTACCAGCAACCATAAACGTCCTCCAAAGTGGTGAAAATCGTTCACCATGGAGAGGTCGTCCTAAAACCAAAAATTGTTAATGGTTGTTTATAGATGTTGTTCCTCGTTCCTGGGGTCTCAGCTTCCCATACACGGAAAGTTTTTTAACTGCATGAGAGGACACACACTAGCTAGGGACCCCAACGTAGAGAAATACTTTGGCGTAGTGTTGGGGCTCTATTGCATTGATCAATTCGATAGCTAAATTTCTCTTTATTCATATGTTCATGGCAGTAATGCAGGTTCCATTTTTCACATTTTCATTCTTACATATAGCTATTGGATTTTTCATGTCACTATTCACACAGCAGTTTCTGCTATTACATGTATTCCCTTTGCATAGTCACTGGTGTGCATACCTTATCTCCATATAGTGAACACATTACAGAGTCATAACAATTTCAAACACTACAGTTACTTAAATAGTGAATTGCAGGACAGGAAAGGCTGCACCTTATACACCATTATGTGGCGGCCCTGAGGCTACCATTGCCGCAGAGGTACTGCACCTCAGCCAGAGGTGTGGTTCCCCATTCTGGGTAAGAAAGAGGCCATCTATCGGTTCACGCACTAAAAACTTGCAGACACCCAATTGTTCACACATTAGATCAGGGCCGGGGCAGGTCCTATTAATGCTTAGCGACCAGTAGTCTGATTATGGCACGTAAGCCCCGTGCACTGTCTCTAGAACCATCCAGGGGGTGGAGCTTAGTGGGTGAGCTGTCTGAGGTAAAATGGGCAGAGCGAAGTTTTGAAAATTGGTGGTTAGGAGAGTCAGTCAGGAGGAGGTAGGAGACCGACTAGGGGTGAGGACCCTAGGGTTCCTGAAAAATTCTGAGGAGATGGAAGAAAGAATCCCAGTGACTTAGGGGAAGTGTGTCAGACACCCCTAAGGTCTCATTTCACAGACAACAGCTCAAGGTGAAGTGATTGATCGCAAATGGGGTTCCAGACCCTAGGCTAGGAAGATACTTCAGGACTTCCTAGTGACAGCGGAGACCAGGGTGGCTGTATGCACCTTTGGGCCATAAGCAGCACACAAATCCGCTGGAAGGGGGCCACAGACCAAGGAGCCAGGCAGGCATAAATTCCCTTGGAAAGTCCCAGGAGGGAGCCAGGCAGGCAGAAGTCCCTTTACAGGTTCGTGGCCCCTGGCTCAGAGCACTGTGTGTGGAGGCACAGGAATGGCGGGAGAGAGTCAGTGCAGAGAGATGGCCAGAAAAGGCAAACAAAGGGTGTACCAGTACTGGCCTCAGACTTACTCGGGATCGGTGGTTGCCCATCAATGGGGATCCCAGCATACTGTGGATGGACTAAAATGGCTGTCAAGCTTGAACCAGTGCAGTGAGTAAAAGACTGTTGTTCCAAAGCCCTGGTGTCATCTCAATTCCCCCTGCATCACAAACTGCCATCATAGACTTTTCATATTATCAACAGTTATATTGGGGCCTCACTCCACCTGTGGGGAGTAAGAACACCTCAGCTGCGCCCTCATCACCTGCCCCGGTAAACTTACAGCACAGCGGCGGCTCACATAGCCGCAAAACCACAGGTGGCGTCACAAACTTTATTCTACTGTAATATAATCATCATCCCCCTTTATTTAAAAGACACCATCAGGGTTACAGAGCCGGAGCCCACCACCGTTGACATCTCTGGACTAGTCTGGGCCGGTTCCGAGTACCCCCGGCCCTGGAGTTGGGTGTGTCACACTTACACCCAAACCTCAACCCAATCAAATTCTTGTGGATAGAGTTGTAGAAAAAGCTGTATACATACCAGAGTGAGTTGACCAGTATGCACCCATATTGGGACTGTGAAGAAGAGACCTGGGGTCTAAATAATCAAACTTTCAAGTTAAACTTTTAGGAGCAAATGAGATGTATGAGATTGCACAGATGATTGTCTATAAAAAGAAAGTAGTCTCACTCTCAAAGCTGGAGTGGATGGTGAGATATGGAGAGACTAAAATTCAAAAGTTCAAAACATTTTTACCCTTTTGTTTGTTAGTGTTTCAGCTTCTATTACAACCCCCTTCCTCTCCCTACTGCTATCTCCAACACCAAAACACAGGAGAGGCTACAAGCAGCAATGAGAGTCAGGTGCTGGTTATAGATTGGATTTTATAGACAAGCTATCTAGATGATGAGTACACGTTATGCAGCAGCAAAATAGTATGAAATTTTCAATGAAGAATACTTCAAAAGTTTTGGAAGCAAATTATTAATAAAAAATTACAGTGCAAAGTTGTGCAAAATTTTTTCAACTCGGTTTTTCATATTAAATAAATTTGCAGAAATCCAAAGAACAGTGCTCAGAGATATGGAACAAATGTTCAGTTGCATAAATATCTGCAACAAAATCTACTTTGTGTGAATCCACCCAAAAATAAGCAATTTGATGTTTTTTGTTGTACGTTTTAGTCACATCCATTCATCTCTTTGATGTGCAATGTAACTTTTTGCTATTACATTCTGCCTGACTCTTCTAAGATCTCATCTTTAGTGTCTCCTTTCTCACCAAATACCAGAACTTTAACTTAAAAATCCAATACCTTGTTGCTCTAATGTTCTTCAGACTCTAGGCACTTTAAATATAACATGCTTTCATATAATCTAAATCTATTGGGAGCCATCTCACAAAGCTAAATTACTTCAGAGCATGAACTGCCAAATATTTATTAATCTCCTTTTTCGCATTAATATGGGGACCGTTTTGAATTCAGTTCTTTGATCTTAAGAGATGCAGCAGAGTGAGTCTTTGGCTGTGAGCCCCTATAAACCATGTAATTGAATTATAGTCTTCATATAGGTTAAGAATGGGGAATAACATAAGAATTCCATTGCCTAAAGACAGATATATCAGAACACAGCTGTTTGTCACATTACAAAGCTTCGGTTTCCTAGTACAAATATCAGATTATATTGTATCCCTGTGTTCTTTCTGGTAAGTTGTCTTACTTTCTATCATAACTTTTTTTCTTTTTCAAACTATTTCCATTACCATCTGGTTCCTGTCCCTTTTCCGTAAACAGTCCATTTTCATTACAGCACTTTCTTCTAAAAAGGCAGAGGAAGCTTTCACCCACAGTAGGTGCCAATATCAATTATTGCATAAGTAGCAATTACTGTATCTCTTACTGTTAAGGGTACTTTATATGCTGCGATATCGGTACCGATATCGCTAGCGAGCATACCCGCCCCCGTCAGTTGTGCGTCACGGGCAAATCGCTGTCCGTGGCGCACAACATCGCTAACACCCGTCACATGGACTTACCTTTCCTGCGGCGTTGCTGTTGCCGGCAAACCGCCTCCTTTCTAAGGGGTTGGTTTGTGCGGCGTCACAGCGACGTCACACGGCAGCCGTCCAATAGCAGAGGAGCGGCGGAGATGAGCGGCTGGAACGGAGGACTCATTGCCAGTGGACGGAGGTAAGGAGATATTCGTCGCTCCTGCGGTGTCACACGTAGCGATGTGTGATGCCGCAGGAATGAGGAACGACATCGTTACTAACCAGACAACGATTTTTCATAAATAAACGACCTCTCTCAGACAAACGATTTTTGCCGCTTTTGCGATCATTTAAGGTCGCACATAAGTGTCACACGCTGCGATGTCGCTAACAACGCCAGATGTGCGTCACAAACACCGTGACCCCGACAATATATCGTTAGCGATGTTGCAGCATGTAAATGGCCCTTTATGCTACTGATTACAGCTTTTATATACAACTAAAGATCAGATGGTTCATACTAGAAGATATTAATATTAATAGTGCAGTGCTGAAAAAGGAATATTGATTAATTTCAATTTGACTGACTCATCTTGGCTATAAACTGTACAATATTTGGTCGCAGGTAGAAGTGGAATGCCACAAGTACAACCAGTTGACAAGTTGTGATTTATTCTTCTAACAGCATAACCAGCTACTATTTATACTCCACTTTTATAGATTAAAAATTTCAGATCATCCTTGGAAAACCTTCCATAGTCTTAAACAGTTTTTTGTATAGAACATAACTTTTTCTTGTTTTTGAACCTTAATTTTTTCATCCTCTTCTTCCAAGAGTCATAATTGTTTTATTTTTCCAAATTACCTAAAAATATTAGTCTTCAAGTCAGTACAATTTTGGTGATATCAATCTTTATTATTTTGTTCATGAAGCTGAAGTGAAGACTTGTTTTTTGCCTGATGAGCTAATATTTTGGGGTAAATGTGATGTTTTGATAGCTTTTTATTGCAATTTGTAGGATGGCGTGGAGATTGAAAATGGCAATTCTGGTGGGGTTTATTCTCTTTTTCTATTTTTATAGACTTTTACAGATGCAACAATGTCAAATATGTAAAATTTTAGTTTTTAGATTTCATTATTTCTAAAATTAGAAAAGGAGATGATTTGAACTCATATTTTTATCACGCTAAAAAAAAAAAACTTGCTTCAGTTTTCAGTCCCCTTAGGGGCCTTGAATTTATTTTATCTCATTGTGATATATGAGCTTTAACAGAGGTTATCCTATAAAGCCCAGCACCAGATTGGGCTTTTTCTTAATACAATTAAAAAAATTTACACACAAAATTGTTAATACCCTTTTGTTAAGGTGTGAAAAACTCACAATAGCCACTGAAATAAAATGAAACAAAAGTAATTTTCATTTTAAAGTAAGTAAATAACTAATGACAAGCAGAAATTGCTTTTGAATTGTGGTTCAACAGAAGATAAAAAAAAGTTACAAAAATAGAATGGACAATAATGATGGTCTCCCTAGAAAAGATTGAAAACAATTTGACCATAGGAACTTGTAAAACTAAGGCTACATTCACGCGACCGTTCCATTTTTGCGGTCCTTAAAAAATGGTCCAGATTTTCATGGTTGCATCCGTGTGGCATTCGTGTGACAACCGCATCTGTCTCGTTGCGTTCAGTATACGGTCCGTGTGACATCTGTGTGACTTCCGGCTTTTTTTGCGGACCGCAAAAAAAACGGAAGGAGAGTTACATTCAGTCAGACGCGCCCACACGCTGAGTGACAGCTGTCTGACTGCAACCAGTCGCAGCTGCCGGTGGGTGGGTCTATATCATACAGTACAATAATTAATTTACTATTATATGTTATTATTATAACAGCGTGTGGTCCCCCCAATTTTGATACCAACCAAGATGAAGCCTTACAGCTGCTCTGCTGGCTGGTATTCTTAAGCTGGGGAGACCCACATCATTGGGAGCCCCTCCAGCCTAAAAATATCAGCCAGCAGCCGGCCGGAATTGCTGCATCCATTAGATGCAACAGTCCCAGAACTTTACCCGGCTCATCCTGAATGCGCTGGAGTGGTGGCAAATAGGGTAATATATGGGGTTGATTCCAGTTGTATAATATCACCTGGCATCAAACCCAGAGGTTAGTGATGTCACGGCGTCTATCAGATACCCGACAACACAAACCCAGTCAGTAATAAAAAAATAGACGACAAACAAATTTTTATTTGAAAAAACACTCCCCAACACATTCCCTCTCTCACCAATTTATTGAAATGAAAAATCAAATCTGTATCCGGCGTAATCCAATAAGGGGGTCCCACTATGATCTATACCATACTCACTGTCCCAGTTAATGGAGAACAGGATATTCCCCATTGGCTGGGAGAGCAGTACAGTGACCTGAGCTAACATAATGAGGTCAGCCCAGGTCACTGCAGGGCATGATGAGTGCTGACTTAAGGAGGTTAGCTAGGTACATTACCTGCGGTGATGGAAGCCTCTGCACTCCTGGCGTCAGCGCTCATCACTGAGTTCAATGACCGCCGCGTTCACAAGTGAAGTATCGTGAGCGGCCCGTGACATCACCACTAGTCACAGTCTCGGGCCGCCTGCAAGAGGTGATGTGAGAATGCAGGGGGCATGGAAGTCAATGACAAGCGCTGATGTCAGGAGTGCAGGAATTCATCACAGCAGGTAATGAACTTTACTAACCTCCTGATGGCAACGCTTATCATCCCCGTGGCTACTCGCACACTGCTGTGCAGGCAGATGCTGACACGCTGCAGTGGGGGCAGATGCTGACACACTGCAGTGCGACGGAAGTGCTTCTGTGTGGCTTCCGGGGATTTTGTGGACCCATTGACTTGTATTGAGTCATGGTCTGTTATTACAGAATAGAATAGGATACATTTTGATCACCTGTTATTGCATTTTGCACAAAATTTGTGGTGACCAAAAATGTAATTTTGGCATTTGGATTTTTTTTGCCGCTATGCTGTTTACCATCAGATTAATTGATTTTATTTGTTTTAGATCGGGCATTTCTGAACAAGGCGTTACCAAATATGTATATATTTTTTATTTTTGAATCCTTTAATTTTCAATGGGGAGAAAGGCGGGTGAGTTGAACTTTTAGGTTTTTTAATATGTTAAAACTTTTTTTTACTTTTTTTATTTTAATAGCCCCCCTAGGGGACTATAAGAATCAGCAGTCTGATCACTCATTTATTTCTGTTGATCACAGCTACACAGCTCTGATCGCTAGAAATACTCACCTCTTGTCACTGGCAGAACTCGGCCGAGTGAAACAGTAAGTGACTCATGATGCTAGTTTTAGGAGTCATCACATGACTCTGTGCTACCATGACAACAATCAGTTCACAATGATCACGTCACAACATTGCCAATGGAGCCGGGTAAGTGAAGATTTACTTCGGCGGGAGTTTAAATGGCTCTGTCACATTTTGACAGCGCCATTTAAGGGGTTAACAGGCACGGGTGGAACGCGGATCCACTCGTGCCTGGGAGGCACACCTGTCAGCTGTTCAAGTCAGTTGTTCAAATCAGCTGACATGTGCGTGGATCCCTGCCGGCTGCCAGCAACAGCCGGCGGGGATTACACTACGACCGCTTAGGATGTCATTTTGCTGCCAGTGGTTGTTAAGGAGATATAAATACATGTAAATATTATGTCTTCATCAAGTAGAGCCTGCATCAACAATCCTGATTTACCCTGCTATATCTGTAGAGAGTACATGGGTGATAAACAAAGGAGAAGTATCCGAGACTTTGTACATTGAGTATCCCTGGCTTATTTTGGAGTACAGCTTGGAGACCAGAATAAGTAAAACAAGAATGCCGCGGAGACACCATCACATGTTTCTCAACGCTGGCAGGAAACTAGCCAGGTCTTTCACCGGGAAGGAGGCTGGAGGCTGCCCTTCCCGTGGTTGCTCCTTACCGGTGAAAGACCTGGTAGTTTCCTGCCAGCGTTGAGAAAAATGTGATGGTGTCTCCGTGGCATTCTTGTGTTGCAAATTTTCCCAGGGGGCCTTGTTCTAGTGTCACTGCGTTGAGAAACACGTGATGGTTTCTCCGCGGTGTTGGATGTTGATCTCCCCGAGGTCAACCATCCTTACCTATGGAGACCAGAATAAGTCTTGGGCTCCACATATGGTTTGCAAAACATGTGTGGAGCACCTATGATAGTGGACAAATGGTGAAAGAAAAAGTTAAAACTTTAGTTTGCCAATTATATGATATGGAGAGAGCCAAAAAAACATGACAATTGTTATTTTGACGGTTCTGTGCGGTTTTCTGCCAGGAGATATAAATGTGGTGCTGGAATATCTGGACCAGACTTCTGCATCACATTTGCATCTCCTGGCAAAAAAACGCACCGAAATGACATGAAAACCATTTTGTGTGTTTTTTTTGCCAAGGGATGCAGATTTGGTGCTGACATTTCTACACCTTATGCCTGTACCAAATCTGAATCTCCTGGCAAAAAAACGCATCAAAACACAATGTGGTTTAGATGTGATATTAATACGTTTTTTTGCCAGGAGATACAGATTTGATGCAGGAATATAGTGTATAGATTTTAGCACCAAATCTGCATCTCTCGGCAAAAAAACACACAAAAATAGTTTTGATGCTGTTTCATGCATATTCCTGTTTCAAATCTGCAACTCGTGGCAAAAAAAAATGCATCAATTTCACATCAAAATCACATAGCGTTTATATGCATTATTTTTGTCAGAAGATGCTGATTTGGTGCAGGAATTTGGTGTATATATTTCAGCACCAAATCTGCATATCCTGGCAAAAAAAGTGGGGTTTTCTGCCAGGAGATGCAGGTCTCGTTGAACTGAATGAGTTGAGCTCGCTGAGTTTAATAAGGTCACTTGAGGTCAATTTACCTGCATTAACAGGAACCTTCAGCTGTGACCACATACCATCACAGTGGCGGCTCAGTCAGTCTGTGCTTGAAGTCAAAGCGTGTGGTGATGTTTATTACTTGCACGCTGTGATTTCAATATGTAACAGAGCCAGGATCATCATGGAACCTCGTAAGGATTACGTTAGAACTGGGCGTTTATGCTTAATAAATTGGAGAAAGAGGGTGGGGGGTTTTGTTTTTTATTTCAAATAAAAGATTATTTATTGTGTTTATTTCTTTTGACTTACAGTATTAGTAATGGGGAGTCTCATAGATGCCTCCCATTACTAATCTAGGGCTTAGTGGCAGCTGTGAGCTGTCTTTAACCCCTTATATTACCCTGATTGCCACTACACCAGGGCAATAGGCAAGAGTTGGGTAAAGTGCCCAGATTGTCACATCTAATGGATGCGACAATTCTGGGTGGCAGCGGGCTGCTATTTTTAGGTTGGGGGGGCCAATAACTATGGGCCTGCCCAGCCTAAGAATACCAGCTCCTAGCTGTCAGCTTTATCATGGCTGGGTATCAAATTTTGGGGGGAATGCATGTCGTTTTTTTAAATTATTTATTTAAATAAACAAACAAAACAAGTAATTATCTTGATACACAGCCAAGATAAGCACACGACTTGGAGCTGCAGCCTGTAGTCATATGCTTTATCTGCATTTGGTATCATAATATAGAGCAGGGATCGGGAACCTATGGCTCGCGAGCCAGATATGGCTCTTTTGATGGCCGTATCTGGCTCGCAGACAGGGCTCCTACCTGTCTATGGGAAGGATGCATGCACCGCGCTCCATCAGGCCACGGTGCACGCTGATCGGGCCCGGACTGACAGGCGGGAGGGGCGGGACTTCTCCCGGTGGGCTGGCCGGTGGAGGGGTGGGGGGGCCGCCACCCCCCGCCTCTCCCGCAGGTCTGCAGTGGTGTAGCAAAGGGGGGGCGGAGGGGGCAGTCCGCCCCGGGCGGCACATGTCAGGGGGGCGGCATTTTGGCCACTCGCCTTCAGTTCTGCTGTCCCTGGGCTGAGTTCCAGGGACCGCAGTCCTCGACAGGAAACTGTGCCTGCCATCCCTTTAAGGCAGGGGTGGGGAACATCCAGCCCGCGATGACCTTTTCTGCGGCCCCCGGGGCACTGGGGCAGATTCCCGGAGGCTGCAGTGCTCGGGCAGCCGCTGATCTTGTCTATTGCCGGCAGACAGCACTGGGGGTGGGACTTCCTCCCTCCGGCTCCTACATGCTCCCTTGTGAAATTGCAGATAGAAGCAGAGTGATGGGGCAGGGGCCTGTATAGTGCCGTGCGTTCTGCCTCCCACCCTCCAGTTCTGTGCTCTGCTGCTCAGGTCTATAAGGTCTTTTCTTGGAGAGAAAAAAGGAGAATGAAGCCAGCCCTTGAACTGCTGCATCATCCCCCAGCTCACAAGGGCCCCAGGGGGCGGGGCCGCCCCATCAGGTCAATGAGGGGGCCCGAATCGCTCATAGAGAGCTGTCCTCTCTCCTACTCTGCACTGATTTATGTGATCGGTGCAGGACAGGAAATGTACTATGGAGGCTGCGGTGAATGACCTGTCATCTAAAAAATCATGTGCCTGATCACATAACTAGTGAACATGCAGGTCCTGTTGTTCAGCAGCTGCAGCCTCCGTGCAGCTCCCCGTGGTTTCTCTCCTGCTCTTCACTGATCAGAAACTGCAACATGATGTAATGTATAGTGTGTGTAACTGTGCATGTAGTCTGTCTGGATGTCTCTGTTTGTCTCTTTTCCAGCCGTATGTCTCTTTCCCTGTCTGTCTCTCATTCCCTGTCTGTCTCTCATTCACTGTCTGTCTCTCAATCCCTGTCTATCTCTCATTCCCTGTCTGTCTCTCTCATTCCCTGTGTGTCTCTCTCATTCCCTGTCTGTCTCTTTCATTCCCTGTTTGTCTCTCATTCCCTGTCTGTCTCTCTCATTCCCTATCTGTCTCTCATCCCCTGTTTCGCTCTCTCTCATTTCCTGTCTGTTTCTCATTTCCTGTCTGTCTCTCTCATTCCCTGTCTGTCTCTCTCATTCTTTGTCTCATTCTCTCTCATTCCCTGTCTGTCTCTCTCATTCCCTGTCTGTCTCTCTCATTCCTTGTCTCTCTCTCATTCCCTGTCGGTCTCTCTCATCCCCTGTCTGTCTCTCATTCCCTGTCTGTCTCTCTCATTCCCTATCTGCCTCTCATACCCTGTCTGTCTCTCATTCCCTGTCTCTCTCTCATTCCCTGTCTGTCTGTCTCTCTCATTCCCTGTCGGTCTCTCTCATTCCCTGTCTGTCTCTCATTCCCTGTCTGTCTCTCTCATTCCTTGTCTCTCTCTCTCATTCCATGTCTGTCTCTTTCATTCCCTGTCTCTCTCTCATTCCCTGTCTGTTTCTCTCATTCCCTGTCTGTTTCTCTCATTCCCTGTCTCTTTCTCTCATTCCCTGTCTCTCTCTCATTTCCTGTCTGTCTCTCTCATTCCCTGTCTGTCTCTATCATTCCTTGTCTCTCTCTCATTCCCTTTCTGTCTCTCTCATTCCCTGTCTGTCTCTCTCATTCCTTGTCTCATTCTCTCTCATTCCCTGTCTGTCTCTCTCATTACCTGTCTGTCTCTCTAATTCCTTGACTCTCTCTCATTTCCTGTCTGTCTCTCTCATTCCCTGTCTGTCTCTCATTCCCTGTCTGTCTCTCTCATTCCCTATCTGTCTCTCATACCCTGTCTGTCTCTCATTCCCTGTCTCTATCTCATTTCCTGTCTCTCTCTCATTCCCTGTCTGTATCTCTCTCAGTCCTTTTCTCTCTCTCTCTCTCATTCCCTGTCTGTCTCTCTCATTCCCTGTCTCTATCTCATTCCCTGTCTCTCTCTCATTCCCTGTCTGTCTCTCTCATTCCTTGTCTCTCTCTCTCATTCCCTGTCTGTCTCTCTAATTTCTTGTCTCTCTCTCTCATTCCCTGTCTGTTTCTCACTTCCTGTCTGTCTCTTTCATTCCCTGTCTATCTCTCTCATTCCCTGTCTGTCTCTCTCATTCCTTCTCTCGCTCTGTCTCATTTCCTGTCTGTCTCTCTCATTCTCTGTCTGCCTCTCTTATTCCTTGTCTCTCTCTCATTCCCTGTCTGTCTCTCTCATTCCTTGTCTCTCTCTCTCATTCCCTGTCTGTCTCTTTCATTCCCTGTCTGTCTCTCTCATTCCCTGTCTGTCTCACTCATTCCTTGTCTCTCTTTCTCTCACTCCCTGTCTGCTTCTCATTTCCTGTCTGTCTCTTTCATTCCCTGTCTCTCTCTCATTTCCTGTCTGTTTCTCATTTCCTGTCTGTCTCTCTCATTCCCTGTCTGTCTCTCCCATTCCCTGTCTGTCTCTCTCATTCCTTGTCTCATTCTCTCTCATTCCCTGTCTGTCTCTCTCATTCCCTATCTGTCTCTCTTATTCCTTGTCTCTCTCTCATTCCCTGTCTGTATCTCTCATTCCCTGTCTCTCTCATTCCTTGTCTCATTCTCTCTCATTCCCTGTCTGTCTCTCTCATTCCCTGTCTGTCTCTCTCATTCCTTGTCTCTCTCTCATTCCCTGTCTGTTTCTCTCATTCCCTATCTGTCTCTCTCATTCCCTATCTGTCTCTCATACCCTGTCTGTCTCTCATTCCCTGTCTCTCTCTCATTCCCTGTCTGTCTGTCTCTCTCATTCCCTGTCTGTCTCTCTCATTCCCTGTCTGTCTCTCATTCCCTCTCTCTATCTCATTTCCTGTCTGTCTCTCTCAGTCCTTGTCTCTCTCTCTCATTCCCTGTCTGTCTCTCTCATTCCCTGTCTGTCTCTCTCATTCCCTGTCTCTCTCTCATTTCCTGTCTCTCTCTCATTCCCTGTCTGTCTCACTCAGTCCTTGTCTCTCTCTCTCATTCTATGTCTGTCTCTCTCATTCCCTGTCTGTCTCTCTCATTCCTGTCTCGCTCTCTCTCATTTCCTGTCTGTTTCTCATTTCCTGTCTGTCTCTCTCATTCCCTGTCTGTCTCTCCCATTCCCTGTCTGTCTCTCTCATTCCTTGTCTCTCTCTCATTACCTGTCTGTATCTCTCATTCCCTGTCTGTCTCTCTCATTCCCTGTCTGTCTCTCATTCCCTGTCTGTCTCTCTCATTCCCTATCTCTCATACCCTGTCTGTCTCTCATTCCCTGTCTCTCTCTCATTCCCTGTCTGTCTGTCTCTCTCATTCCCTGTCTGTCTCTCTCATTCCCTGTCTGCTTCTCATTTCCTGTCTGTCTCTTTCATTCCCTGTCTCTCTCTCATTCCCTGACTGTCTCTCTCATTCCCTGTCTGTCTCTCTCATTCCCTGTCTGTCTCTCATTCCCTCTCTCTATCTCATTTCCTGTCTCTCTCTCATTCCCTGTCTGTCTCTCTCAGTCCTTGTCTCTCTCTCATTCCCTGTCTGTCTCTCTCATTCCCTGTCTGTCTCTCTCATTCCCTGTCTCTCTCTCATTTCCTGTCTGTCTCTCTCATTCCCTGTCTGTCTCTCTCATTCTTTGTCTCTCTCTCATTCCCTTTCTGTCTCTCTCATTCCCTGTCTGTCTCTCTCATTCCTTGTCTCATTCTCTCTCATTCCCTGTCTGTCTCTCTCATTACCTGTCTGTCTCTCTAATTCCTTGTCTCTCTCTCATTCCCTGTCTGTCTCTCTCATTCCCTGTCTGTCTCTCTCATTCCCTGTCTGTCTCTCATTCCCTGTCTGTCTCTCTCATTCCCTATCTGTCTCTCATACCCTGTCTGTCTCTCATTCCCTATCTCTCTCTCATTCCCTGTTTGTCTGTCTCTCTCATTCCCTGTCTGTCTCTCTCATTCCCTGTCTGTCTCTTATTCCCTGTCTCTATCTCATTTCCTGTCTCTCTCTCATTCCCTGTCTGTCTCTCTCATTCTCTGTCTCTATCTCATTCCTTGTCTCTCTCTCATTCCCTGTCTGTCTCTCTCATTCCTTGTCTCTCTCTCATTACCTGTCTGTATCTCTCATTCCCTGTCTGTCTCTCTCATTCCCTGTCTGTCTCTCATTCCCTGTCTGTCTCTCTCATTCCCTATCTCTCATACCCTGTCTGTCTCTCATTCCCTGTCTCTCTCTCATTCCCTGTCTGTCTGTCTCTCTCATTCCCTGTCTGTCTCTCTCATTCCCTGTCTGCTTCTCATTTCCTGTCTGTCTCTTTCATTCCCTGTCTCTCTCTCATTCCCTGACTGTCTCTCTCATTCCCTGTCTGTCTCTCTCATTCCCTGTCTGTCTCTCATTCCCTCTCTCTATCTCATTTCCTGTCTCTCTCTCATTCCCTGTCTGTCTCTCTCAGTCCTTGTCTCTCTCTCATTCCCTGTCTGTCTCTCTCATTCCCTGTCTGTCTCTCTCATTCCCTGTCTCTCTCTCATTTCCTGTCTGTCTCTCTCATTCCCTGTCTGTCTCTCTCATTCTTTGTCTCTCTCTCATTCCCTTTCTGTCTCTCTCATTCCCTGTCTGTCTCTCTCATTCCTTGTCTCATTCTCTCTCATTCCCTGTCTGTCTCTCTCATTACCTGTCTGTCTCTCTAATTCCTTGTCTCTCTCTCATTCCCTGTCTGTCTCTCTCATTCCCTGTCTGTCTCTCTCATTCCCTGTCTGTCTCTCATTCCCTGTCTGTCTCTCTCATTCCCTATCTGTCTCTCATACCCTGTCTGTCTCTCATTCCCTATCTCTCTCTCATTCCCTGTTTGTCTGTCTCTCTCATTCCCTGTCTGTCTCTCTCATTCCCTGTCTGTCTCTTATTCCCTGTCTCTATCTCATTTCCTGTCTCTCTCTCATTCCCTGTCTGTCTCTCTCATTCTCTGTCTCTATCTCATTCCTTGTCTCTCTCTCATTCCCTGTCTGTCTCTCTCATTCCTTGTCTCTCTCTCTCATTCCCTGTATGTCTCTCTAATTCCTTCTCTCTCTCTCTCTCTCTCTCTCATTCCCTGTCTGTTTCTCATTTCCTGTCTGTCCCTTTCATTCCCTGTCTGTCTCTCTCATTCCCTGTCTGTCTCTCTCATTCCTTGTCTCTCTCTCATTCCCTGTATGTCTCTCTCATTCCTTGTCTCTCTCTCTCTCATTCCCTGTCTGTTTCTCATTTCATGTCTGTCTCTTTCATTCCCTGTCTGTTTCTCTCATTCCCTGTCTGTCTCTCTCATTCCTTGTCTCTCTGTCTCTCATTCCCTGTCTGTCTCTCTCATTCCCTGTCTGTCACTCTCATTCCTTGTCTCTCTCTCATTCCCTGTCTGTCTCTCTCCTTCCCAGTCTGTCTCTCTCATTCCCCTTCTCTCTCTCATTTCCTGTCTGTTTCTCATTTCCTGTCTGTCTCTCTCATTTCCTGTCTGTCTCTCTTATTCCCTGTCTGTCTCTCTCATTCCCTGTCTGTCTCTCTCATTCCTTGTCTCTCTCTCTCTCTCATTCCCTGTCTGTCTCTCTCATTCCCTGTCTGTCTCTCTTATTCCTTGTCTCTCTCTCATTCCCTGTCTGTTTCTCATTCCCTGTCTGTCTCTTTCATTCCCTCTGTCTGTCTCATTCCCTGTCTGTCTCTCTCATTCCTTGCCTCTCTCTTTCTCATTCCCTGTCTGTCTCTCTCATTAACTGTCTGTCTCTCATTCCTTGTTTCTCTCTCTCATTCCCTGTCTGTCTCTCTCCTTCCCTTTCTGTCTCTCTCATTCCCTTTTTGTCTCTCTCATTCCCTGTCTGTCAATCTCATTCCTTGTCTCTCTCTCTCATTCCCTGTCTGTCTCTTTCATTCCCTGTCTGTCTCTCTCATTCCCTGTCTGTCTTTCTTATACCCTGTCTGTCTCTCATTCCCTGTCTGTCACTCATTCCCTGTCTCTCTCTCATTCCCTGTCTGTCTCTCATTCCCTGTCTGTCTCTCATTCCCTGTCTCTCTCTCATTCCCTGTCTGTCTTTCTCTCTCATTCCCTGTCTGGCTCTCTCATTCCCTGTCTGGCTCTCTCATTCCCTGTCTGTCTCTCATTCCATGTCTGTCTCTCTCATTCCCTTTCTGTCTCTCATTCCCTGTCTGTCTCTCATTCCCTGTCTGTCTCTCTCAATCCTCGTCTCTCTCTCTCTCATTCCCTGTCTGTCTCTCTCATTCCCTGTCTGGCTCTCTCATTCCCTGTCTGTCTCTCATTCCCTGTCTGTCTTTCTCATTCCCTGTCTGTCTCTCATTCCCTGTCTGTCTCTCATTCCCTATCTGTCTCTCTCAATCCTTGTCTCTCTCTCTCATTCCCTGTTAGTCTCTCTCATTCCCTGTCTCCATTCCCTGTCTGTCTGTCTCTCTCATTCTTTGTCTGTCTCTCTCATTACCTATCTGTCTCTCATTCCCTGTCTGTATCTCTCATTCCTTGTCTCTATCTCTCATTCCCTGTCTGTCTCTCTCATTCCCTGTCTGTCTCTCATTCCCTATCTGTCTCTCTTATTCCCTGTCTGTCTCTCTCATTCCCTTTCTCTCTCTCATTCCCTGTCTGTTTCTCATTTCCTGTCTGTCTCTCTCATTCCCTTTCTCTCTCTCTCATTCCCTGTCTGTCTCTCTCATTCCCTGTCTGTCTCTCTCATTTCTTGTCTCTCTCTCATTCCCTGTCTGTCTCTCTCATTCCCTGTCTGTCTCTCTCATTCCCTGTCTGTCTCTCATTCCCTGTCTGTCTCTCTCTTTCCCTATCTGTCTCTCATACCCTGTCTATCTCTAATTCCCTGTCTCTCTCTCATTCCCTTTCTGTCTGTCTCTCTCATTCCCTGTCTGTCTCTCTCATTCCCTGTCTGTCTCTCTCATTCCCTGTCTGTCTCTCTTATTCCCTGTCTTTCTCTCTCATTCGCTGTCTGTTTCTCATTTCCTGTCTGTCTCTCTCATTCCTTGTCTGTCTCTCTCCTTCCCTGTCTGTCTCTCTCATTCCCTGTCTGTCTCTCTCATTCCCTGTCTGTCTCTCTCATTCCATGTCTCTCTCTCATTCCCTGTCTGTCTCTCTCATTCCCTGTCTGTCTCTCTCATTCCCTGTCTGCCTCTCTCATTCCCTGTCTGTCTCTCATGCCCGGTCTGTCTCTCTCATTCCCTATCTGTCTCTCATACCCTGTCTATCTCTCATTCCCTGTCTCTCTCTCATTCCCTGTCTGTCTGTCTCTCTCATTACTTGTCTGTCTCTCTCATTCCCTGTCTGTCTCTCATTTTCTGTCTGTCTCTCCTATTCCCTGTCTGTCTCTCTCATTCCCTGTCTGTCTCTCATTCCCTGTCTGTCTCTCTCATTCCTTGTCTCTGTCGCGGGCGGAGGAGGGGACGCTGCGCTCTCCCACTGCTCGGGTCCAGTCGCGGCTGCTGCTGCTGCTCGGTGGTGGCTCGAGCGGTGGGCCGGATCCCGGGGACTCGAGCGGCGCTCCTCGCCCGTGAGTGAAAAGGGTGGGGATTGGATTGTTCGGATTTGGTTATTGTCCGTGACGCCACCTACGGTTGTGGTGAAGTTGGTGACACCACCGCTGCTCTGGACGGGGATCCCGGGAGCGGTGACAGGAAGCAGCTTTGATGTTAGTTCTCCCCTCCGTGGGTATGGGGTTGGTTGTCCCGGGGCCCGGTGATGGGGTAGGGATGGATGGCAGGCGGATTACGGGGCCTGGTGAGGTGCAGGGTCGCGGGGGCAGCGCTGTGCCGCACGGCACGGTGGTACTCACTCAGCCAATGATGAGGACACGGTTCTCGGTAAAAAACACGGCTGGATGGACGGGTCCCACAGACGGCTGCGGTGTTTCTCCTCCCGGCAGGTTGATGGTGACTGTCTTTCCCTGCACCTATGTAGTGTAACGGTTCCAATGGGTTCCCACCGGTAACCCGCTCCCCAGCTTGAAGGTTGCTGAAGGAGCCCCTTTTGCCCGCAGGCTCTGGCCCTGGGAACTTTAGCCTTGGCGGTGACTGTGTTTCCCTCTCTCGGTTGTACGGTTGCCTTCTGTCGGGACTTAGCTGCTGGGAAACCCAGGAGGTTCCCTTCGCTAACGGATTTGGCAAATTCACGGCGACTCCTAGCCTTGCCGGGGTCCGTAAGCTTCTGCCGGATGGTGCTGGCTTCTCTTTGCGTACCGGTCCGGTACCGCCGGGCCTCCGCCCGTCCACGGTCCTTACGGTTAGCTCCAATAGGCCACTCCTGCAGACGGTCACCACCGTCTGCCAACCTTGCTGATCTGTCCGGGCCACACACCCGGACCAACTTCAGGCTGCTTAACTGCCACTTTCCTCCTTCCACTTTCACTTCCAAACTCTATCTGGCCTACTTTTCCCGCCTCCAGGACTGTGAACTCCTCGGTGGGCGGGGCCAACCGCCTGGCCCACCCCCCAGGTGTGAACATCAGCCCCTGGAGGACGGCAACAAGGGTTTGTGTCTGACTTAGGTGTGCCTGACCGGGAGTATGGGGTGTGTAGGTGTTGTTATCTGTGGCCCCTGGCTTGTCCAGGGCGCCACATTCCCCCTTAGTAAAATGCAGACCGTCCGCGGGCTGCCCGACGAAGCGGTAGCGAAACGCGTCGAGGTGCAGGGTGGTGTGTCTGTACCGGGTCCAAGGGTTACTGTGGTAGGTTACCTTGTCTGCCATTTCAGCCTGGAACTTTACTAAGGGATTCTTAATGATCGCTGCTTGCAATGCTCATGATTCTGGTTGTGACAGCACTTCCCTATTTATGTGGATAAAACGCTGTTTTGTATATCATGTTTACTATGAGCTATGACTGCTGAATAGTGGCTGATGTCACATAGTTGATTAACTTAATCAAACGTAATTGTTGTGTATAACGTTTGTACTACAGAACATTGTATACCCGCATTTGTAATATTCCTTATACCTGTATATATCTTATCAAACCCCTGGATCTGATTCTTCAGGCACACCTCCCTGGTTGTGATTTTACAGGCACTTCTGCACTTTGTGTGTCCAAATGACATCCCTTAAATCTATTGTCTTATTTATTGTTATATGATGATTAAAATTGCACTTTATGATCATGAAATGGAATTTTCCTGGATTTATTATGATATTAGTGTGATAATCATGAATTTTTGAAGGTCTCTCTTTCTCTCTACAGATTCTCGCATTCCACTCCAATAGAACCGCTCTCTCAACAGCATCTCTAGTTTCTTCCATCCGAAGTGTCCAGCACCATCATGGTATGCTTGTAGGACGGTGGGCACGTTAGCTTGGGGAATCACCAGCTGGCGGATCTTCTCATGAGTCTTCAGGTTAATCAGCTCAAGGTACAACTTCCCCTGATGTAGATACAGCCGGGTCCGTTCTCGCCACAGGCGTTGGGCTTCGGCTGGGGCGGCAGGGTCTATCCCAGCCGCGCCTTGTTCCACCAAGATCTTGACCAGGCGGATAGCAGGTGCCTGGTCCTGGGCGTCTTGCCACTCCTGGTTGGGCAGCGGGTCCAGGTTTACCCGTTGTTGATGGACATGCACCTTCTCAGTCGGTGGCTGATGAAATGCGGGCAACTCAATCTCTTCGAGGTCGTCATCCTCGGGCCCTTCTTCCAACAGGTGGGGCATCCGAGAGAGTGCATCGGCATTAACATTGGCACGGCCGGCCCTGTACTTGATGGTGAAATCGTAGTTGGCTAGCCTAGCCATCCACCGCTGTTCCAACGCGCCCAGCTTGGCTGTGTCCAGGTGGGTCTGCGGGTTATTATCCGTGAAAGCTGTAAACTTAGCCGTTGCCAGGTAATTGCTGAACCGCTCGGTGATAGCCCACACCAGTGCCAGGAGTTCAAGCTTGAAAGAGCTGTAGTTCTCAGGGTTCCTCTCAGTCGGTCGAAGCCTTTGGCTAGCATAAGCAATCACTTTTCCTTTTCCGTCTTGGACCTGGGATAGGACTGCCCCCAAGCCTACATTACTGGCATCGGTGTAGAGGATGAAGGGGTGGTTATAATCAGGGTATGCTAGGATTTCTTCTCCGGTCAGAGCCGCTCTCAGCTGATGGAAGGATTCCTCATGCCTTTCTTCCCACACCAATGGGGCTCCTAGGGGGTCTACCACCTTTAGTCTGTCCCACGAGGAGGTCTTGCATGGGGGCGGCCATCTTCGTGTACCCCTTGATGAAGCGACGGTAATACCCCACTAGGCCTAGGAACTGCCTCACCTCTGTCACCGTGGTCGGCCTCGGCCAGTCCTGGATGGCGGAGATTTTCTCAGGGTCAGGGGCGACACCCTCTGCACTGACCACATGCCCTAGGCACTGCACTCTGGGTTTCAGCAGATGGCACTTTGAGGGCTTCAACTTCATCCCATATTTGGCAAGGGACGCGAACACCTCGGCTAGGTGCTCCAGGTGGGCTTTATACGTCTGGGAGTACACAATCACATCATCCAGGTACAGCAGGACGGTCTCAAAATTTAGATGCCCCAGACAGCATTCCATCAGCCGTTGGAAGGTTCCAGGGGCATTGCACAGCCCGAACGGCATGCTATTAAATTCGCAGAGTCCCATAGGGGTGGCAAATGCAGTCTTCTCTCTGTCTTCTGGCACCACAGCCACCTGCCAGTACCCGCTGGTGAGGTCAAGGGTGGAAAAATAGTTAGCGGTTCTCAGCGCAGCCAGAGATTCCTCAATGCGGGGCAGAGGGTAAGCATCCTTATGCGTTATCTGGTTAATTTTTCGGTAATCCACACACATCCGCATGGTGCCATCCTTCTTCTTAACCAGTACCAACGGGGCGGCCCAGGGACTACAGCTGTCCCTAATAACCCCTGCTTCCTTCATGTTCCTCAACATGTCCTTGGCACATTGGTAGTGTGCAGGGGGAATAGGCCTGTACCTCTCTTTGATAGGGGGGTGCTCACCGGTGGGGATATGGTGTTGGACCCCTTTAATCTGCCCAAAGTCTAGGGGATGTTTGCTAAAAACTCACTCATACTCCCGTACCACCCGATATACCCCTTCTTTGTGATGTGTAGGGGTATCGTCAGTGCCTACATGTAGCTGTCTGCACCACTCGTCTAACTCCCCTGGGGATGGGTGAGTGCTGGCAGTAGGTGGTGAGGTTGGGGGAACGGCCTCGCGGATGGTGTGGGGATCCAGAGTGAACAACTTGGCAAGGGTAGCGTACCGGGGAAGCCTGACTTCTTCCTCCCCACAGTTCAGCATCCTTACGGGCACTCTCCCCTTCTTTACATCTACCACCCCTCAGGCGGCCATTACTGTGGGCCAGTGTTCAGAGAGCATGGGCTCTATCATAGCGGGGTAGTCACGCCCCTGGGGCCCTACCGCTGCCCTACACCAAATCATCATCTCGCTCCTGGGAGGCACAATCAAAGGGGCAACATCCATCACTCTCACCCCACCAATCTCTCCTCCTGTCGAGTTCACATGTTGGCGGTACATCAGGGCTCGGATCTCACGCTGCACAGCTCTCTGTCGGCTCCCCGCCACCGTAGCGGCCAGCTGCTGCAGTAGGGTCAGCACATCACTCATACAGTGCTCCATCACGTTAGTCCCTAGTACTACCTTCGGGTTATGATCACTGGGTTCATTCATTATCACAATCATACCCTGGTGTTGCAGTTCAGCTCGTCCCACAGTCATGGCCACTTGTTTGTACCCCACTTGGGTCAATGGGAGTCCATCAGCAGCAATTAGTGTCATACTAGCATCTGGGGAGCCAGTTCGTCTTTTCCCCAATACCGTTGATACAGTTTGTATGGTATGGTGGTTACCTGTGATCCAGTGTCCAGGAGAGCCATCACCGGTATGCCATCCACAGACACGGGGATGATGGGCCGGGCCCCGATGTACCGGTCCCGCCAGTCTGGGGGGCCATGGGGTTCTACTCCTGAGGATTGGCCCGTGGCCCCAGGGGTTGCTCGTTTAATGGACACCGTCGGGAGTAGTGGCCGGGTTTGCTGCACCTGTAACAGATTGGGGGTCCATACCGTGAGTCATTGGCCCTTCTCCGCTGCATCCAGGGGACGTCCTCAGGGCTGTCGGCGAGCTGCGTCTTCACCGGGGCCTGGGATCTGGTCGGAGGCTGGAGTGCGGCGAGGATCTTAGCGAGGTCCCCATCCATGCGGCTAACTTGAGCAGCGAGTTCTTCCATAGTTCCGCTTGGGGCTGCAGGCACTGGAGGTGCTGGTGGGGTAGGGGACACCATGACAGGAGCAGTCTCCACCGGACACGGGGCTGGCTCAGGGGCTTCAGATGCGGGGGGTTGCAGAACTTTGATGGCCCGTTCCTTTAATACGGCAAAGTCCACATCAGGGTGTTCTAGGGCCCACAGCCGAAGTTGTTTGCGGTCCTCTGAGGACCTTATCCCCTGCACAAACTGCTCGCTTAACATTTTGTTACTGTCCGCACTGTTGATGGTGTCCACCCGCTTCAGTGTGCGGAGTGCGGTTTGCAGGCGCAAGGCATAGTCCCGAATGCTATCTGCGGGCCGTTGCCTGCAATGATAGAACTGCATCTCTGCCTCGGTACGGGTCTCAAAGGCAGTCTGCAGCTTCTCAAAGATGGTGGCTACAGAGGACCGGTCCCCCTCGGCCCAGGTCTCCGCCTCTTGCTCAGCCGCGCTGGTTAGCTGCCCCAGCACTAGCGCTGCACGTTGCTTATCAGTCAGCGGGTACAGTTCTAGTAGCGGACTAAGTTTTTTCCGGAAAACCTGCAAGGCATCAGGTTTCCCATCATACTGCGGTAGCCAGGCAGCTCCGGGTACATAGGGCAAAGAGAACAGCATCACCTGAGCGAGAGCTGGGGCCGCGGCGCCCCCCGCCAGCGCGGCCGGGACCTGGGCAGGTGCATTCCCATCTACGGGTGCTCCCACGACTGCGTCCGCCGCTCCCCCAGCGGCTCCGTTGGGCGCAGACATCTTGTTTCCGTCCCCCTTAGTCTCTTTCCGGCTCCTCCTCTACAGGGGTGGGGTTTTGGCCTTCGCGCCTCCACTACTCGAGGAGATGCTCGAGCGGGAATTCTTTGCGCCCAAGATGGCGGCTTCTCAAATTTTCCGGCCGGACACCTCCGGCGGTTACAAGGCGCACCTCTATGGCAGAGCGGTAAGATCCTGTTCATGACGCCAAGTTGTCGCGGGCGGAGGAGGGGACGCTGCGCTCTCCACTGCTTGGGTTCGGCCGCGGCTGCTGCGGCTGCTGCTGTTCGGTAGTGGCTCGAGTGGTGGGCCAGATCCCGAGGACTCAAGCGGCGCTCCTCGCCCGTGAGTGAAAAGGGTGGGGATTGGATTGTGGGGACTGGTTATTGTCCGTGACGTCACCCACGGATGTGGTGAAGTTGGTGACACCATCGCTGCTCTGGACGGGGATCCCGGGAGCGGTGACAGGGAGCAGCTTTGATGTTAGTTCTCTCCTCCGTGGGTAGGGGGTTGGTTGTCCCGGGGCCCGGTGATGGGGTAGGGATGGATGGCAGGCGGATTACGGGGCCTGGTGAGGTGCAGGCTCGCGAGGGCAGCGCTGTCCCGCACGGCACGGTGGTACTCACTCAGCCAATGATGAGGACATGGTTCTCGGTAAAAGACACGGCTGGATGGACGGGTCCCACAGACGGCTGCGGTGTTTCTCCTCCCGGCAGGTTGATGGTGATTGCCTTTCCCTGCACCTATGTAGTGTAACGGTTCCAATGGGTTCCCACCGGTAACCCGCTCCCCAGCTTGAAGGTTGCTAAAGGAGCCCCTTTTGCCCGCAGGTTCTGGCCCTGGGAACTTTAGCCTTGGCGGTGACTGTGTTTCCCTCTCTCGGTTGGACAGTTGCCTTCTGTCGGGACTTGGTTGCTGGGAAACCCAGGAGGTTCCCTTCGCTAACGGATTTGGCAAATTCACGGCAACTCCTAGCCTTGCCGGGGTCCGTAAGCCCCTGCCGGATGATGCTGGCTTCTCTTTGCGTACCGGTCCGGTACCGCCGGGCCACCGCCCGTCCACGGTCCTTACGGTTAGCTCTAATAGGCCACTCCTGCAGACGGTCACCACCGTCTGCCAACCTTGCTGATCTGTCCGGGCCACACACCCAGACCAACTTCAGGCTGCTTAACTGCCACTTTCCTCCTTCCACTTTCACTTCCAAACTCTATCTGCCCTACTTTTCCCGCCTCCAGGACTGTGAACTCCTCGGTGGGCGGGGCCAACTGCCTGGCCCACCCCCCTGGTGTGAACATCAGCCCCTGGAGGAAGGCAACAAGGGTTTGTGTCTGACTTAGGTGTGCCTGACCGGGAGTGTGGGGTGTGTAGGTGTTGTTATCTGTGGCCCCTGGCTTGTCCAGGGTGCCACATTCCCCCTTAGTAAAATGCAGACCGTCCAGGGCGCCACATCTCTCTCTCTCTCATTCCCTGTCTGTCTCTCTCATTCCTTGTCTCTCTCTCATTCCCTGTCTCTCTCTCATTCCCTGTCTGCCTCTCTCATTCCTTGTCTCTCTCTCTCTCATTTCCTGTCTGTCTCTCTCATTTCTTGTCTCTCTCTCTCTCTCATTTCCTGTCTGTTTCTCATTTCCTGTCTGTCTCTTTCATTCCCTGTCTGTCTTTCTCATTCCCTGTCTGTCTCTGTCATTCCTTGTCTCTCTCTCATTCAATGCCTGTCTCTCTTATTCCATGTCTGTCTCTCTCATTCCCAGTAGTAATGTCCTTTGTTGTCCTTTGTTGCCTATAATAACCAATCACAGCTCCTATTAATGACCTCACCTTCTAGCTCCATTGACTTTATTGTAAGGAATTTTTTTGGAGAGTAACTGTAAGGCTTAAGACACACGGCATGAAAATCGGAGCGAGAGGGATGCGATAAAACATGGCATTCCACTCGAATTAATGTTATCCTATGTGCCAGCACCCAAGAGCGATTATTTTTCGGCCCCAATTGGACCGAGAAAACAATCGCAGCATGCTGGAACTGTAATGCGAGACTTTTTCTCTCGCACCCATTCAAGTGTATGGGGCAAGAGAAAAATCGCACTGCACTCACATTACACCAGTGTATCACAAGTGCAGTGCGAGAATGGCAATAGCCGGAACAGAGGAGAGAGGGAGATAAATCCATCCCTCCCCTCCTGAGTGCCGGCCCGCCCCCTCACAGCTGAGGTCAAATTGTATGATCGGACCTCAGTCGCAGTGACACTATCATGACACTCGGCTCCTGCTGTGCTGCCAGCGTGAGTTGAGTGTCATGTGAGGATCGTAGTAGTGCCCTGTGTGACCCCGGCCTAAAGTGCGGGGTTAATGTTCCCCTCAAAAAATAGTCTATGACGTTCCCTGAGTCACATGAGGTATCTGCGCAAAATATCGTGACTGCAAATGAGACGGTGCGGATTCCTATAGTGGACACACATGCAGTATATATATATATATATATATATATTTATATATATATATATACAGTTAGGTCCAGAAATATTTGGACAGTGACACAATTTTCGCGAGTTGGGCTCTGCATGCCACCACATTGGATTTGAAATGAAATCTCTACAACAGAATTCAAGTGCAGATTGTAACGTTTAATTTGAAGGTTTGAACAAAAATATCTGATAGAAATTGTAGGAATTGTACACATTTCTTTACAAACACTCCACATTTTAGGAGGTCAAAAGTAATTGGACAAATAAACCAAACCCAAACAAAATATTTTTATTTTCAATATTTTGTTGCGAATCCTTTGGAGGCAATCACTGCCTTAAGTCTGGAACCCATGGACATCACCAAACGCTGGATTTCCTCCTTCTTAATGCTTTGCCAGGCCTTTACAGCCGCAGCCTTCAGGTCTTGCTTGTTTGTGGGTCTTTCCGTCTTAAGTCTGGATTTGAGCAAGTGAAATGCATGCTCAATTGGGTTAAGATCTGGTGATTGACTTGGCCATTGCAGAATGTTCCACTTTTTTGCACTCATGAACTCCTGGGTAGCTTTGGCTGTATGCTTGGGGTCACTGTCCATCTGTACTATGAAGCGCCGTCCGATCAACTTTGCGGCATTTGGCTGAATCTGGGCTGAAAGTATATCCCGGTACACTTCAGAATTCATCCGGCTACTCTTGTCTGCTGTTATGTCATCAATAAACACAAGTGACCCAGTGCCATTGAAAGCCATGCATGCCCATGCAATCACGTTGCCTCCACCATGTTTTACAGAGGATGTGGTGTGCCTTGGATCATGTGCCATTCCCTTTCTTCTCCAAACTTTTTTCTTCCCATCATTCTGGTACAGGTTGATCTTTGTCTCATCTGTCCATAGAATACTTTTCCAGAACTGAGCTGGCTTCATGAGGTGTTTTTCAGCAAATTTAACTCTGGCCTGTCTATTTTTGGAATTGATGAATGATTTGCATCTAGATGTGAACCCTTTGTATTTACTTTCATGGAGTCTTCTCTTTACTGTTGACTTAGAGACAGATACACCTACTTCACTGAGAGTGTTCTGGACTTCAGTTGATGTTGTGAACGGGTTCTTCTTCACCAAAGAAAGTATGCGGCGATCATCCACCACTGTTGTCATCCGTGGACGCCCAGGCCTTTTTGAGTTCCCAAGCTCACCAGTCAATTCCTTTTTTCTCAGAATGTACCCGACTGTTGATTTTGCTACTCCAAGCATGTCTGCTATCTCTCTGATGGATTTTTTCTTTTTTTTCAGCCTCAGGATGTTCTGCTTCACCTCAATTGAGAGTTCCTTAGACCGCATCTTGTCTGGTCACAGCAACAGCTTCCAAATGCAAAACCAGACACCTGTAATCAACCCCAGACCTTTTAACTACTTCATTGATTACAGGTTAACGAGGGAGACGCCTTCAGAGTTAATTGCAGCCCTTAGAGTCCCTTGTCCAATTACTTTTGGTCCCTTGAAAAAGAGGAGGCTATGCATTACAGAGCTATGATTCCTAAACCCTTTCTCCGATTTGGATGTGAAAACTCTCATATTGCAGCTGGGAGTGTGCACTTTCAGCCCATATTATATATATAATTGTATTTCTAAACATGTTTTTGTAAACAGCTAAAATAACAAAACTTGTGTCACTGTCCAAATATTTCTGGACCTAACTGTATAGGGGGCTAACACTTTTAGCCATGACTGTATATATGTATGTGTATATATATGCTGCATATATATATATATATATATATATATATATATATATATATATGCAGTGTCACTGACTGACACTCTTGCAAAAACATGTATGTATATATATATATATATATATATATATATAAATACATGTTTTTGCAAGAGTGTCAGTGAGACTGTAGGAAGTTTGAGCAGTTTAGGTGGAGCTGGGGTGGAGCCTGGGTGGAGTTCCAAGGGGGCCCGAAAATTTTGCCAGTATGGGGCCCTGAAATTCCTAGTGGCGGCCCTGCTTGCCGCATACCACAGGTGGCGTCACAAACTACCATCCCCACCATTTCCACAATAACTGACACTGCCGGGGTTACTGAGTTGGGCCTTGCCACCGCAGCGTCTCAGAAACAGAAACGAGGCCCAGTAACGAGTGCCACACGGCCCCGGTGTGGGCGTGTTACATGCACTGCAAAAACTAAATATACTAAAAGGGGTAAAATATGGCTTGGTCTTTAGGGGTACTTTACGCGTTGCGACATCGCTACCAATATATCGTCGGGGTCACGTCGTTAGTGACGCACATCTGGCGCCGGTAGCGACATCGCAATGTGTAAATCCTAGGAGCGACGATGAACGAGCGCAAAACAGTCAAAAATCGCTGACCTGTGTCACGTCGTTCATTTTCATAATGTCGCTCCAGCTGCAGATATGATGTTGCTTGTCGTTCCTGCAGCATTACACATTGCTGTGTGTGAAACCGCAGGAACGACGAACATCTCCTTACCTCCGTCCCACCGGCAATGCAGAAGGAAGGAGGTGGGCGGGATGTTATGTCCCGCTCATCTCCGCCCCTCCGCTTCTATTGGCCGGCCGCTTAGTGATGTTGTGGTGACGTCGCGGTGACGCCGAACGCACCTCCCCCTTGAAGCAGATATTGTTCGGCGGTCACCGCGACGTCGCCGACAAGGTATGTGCGTGTGAAGCTACTGTAGCGATAATGTTCGCTACGGCAGCGATCACCAGATATCGCATGTGCGACGGGGGTGGGTACTATCGCGCTCAACATCGCTAGCCGATGCTAGCGATGTCGCAACGTGTAAAGTACCCCTTGTAAAGTACCCTACATTGCTATGTACTTCAGTTCTGACATTATACAAATGAATAGAAGAACCTGGCAGCCACTGTTACTCAGTTTCTACTCCATATTTTACACTACTATGTCTTAATATACCTTATATTCTTTAATATGTCCCCCTCCAGCCTTATGCATAAAATCTTCTGTCCCTCTTCCTTTTCATATTCCCCACAACTGATCCCTCCCTATCCCTCACATCTTCCCAGTGGCACATCCCTTTTCACGTTCTGCAGCAGGTAATCTTGCACACACACAGCGCTCCTTTAACACACAGCTCTTTCCCCACCCCCTAGCCGATTACCATAGTCATGTGACCGCGCACATCACAGACATGCGCATCACTATGCGTTCCATGCGTGCTTTCCACCGCACGCAACCGGACGTTACGCACCTCTCATCATGCTGCCTGTCTTCCTTATAATGGCACCGCACGGCACGCTAGTCCATGCCGCTGCAGCATTTCTCCCTGCCACTGATGCCAGCCACGAACTCCCACTGCAGGTACCGCTGTCTCCCTACACCCTCCAGCTACCACCATCGCTCTTTGCTGCTTGCCTCACCATGCTTTGGTTTGTCTTCCAGGCGTCCACCCACCTTCTATAGTGACCTATAGTGACCTGTCACCCCTTCACTAACGGTATGTAGCACCCTGTAACTCTGATATTGCTGCTCACGCTCATCTGCTGTGTTCTTCTCCTCCCTCCTTCTTCCACTTCCCTCTTTCCTCTCTTCCCTTTTTCTTTTTCTTTCCCTCCTTCCCTCCCTCTCTCTATCCCTCTTTCCCTCCTTCCCTCTCTTTTGCCTTTTCTTTTTTCTCTTTGTCACTCCCTCCCTCCTTTTCTCCTTCTCCCTTTCCCTCTTTCTCTCCTTCTCTCTTTTCTCTTCTTCCGCCCCTCTCGTTTTCTCTCTTTCTCCCTTTTACCTTTCCTTTTCTTTCTACTTCCCCTTTTCTTCTCTCTCCTTTTTTTCTCTCTCTTTCTCTCTCCCCTTTTTTTTCTCTTTCTTTTTTCTCTTCTCTCTCTCTTTTTTTCTCTGTTTCTCTTTCTTTCTTACCTTCTTTCTTTCTCACCTTTTTTTCTTCTCTCTCTCTCTCTCCCTCCCTCTCTCTCCCACCCTCTCTTTTTTTCTCTTTCCCTCCCTCTCTTTTTCTCTCTCTCTCCCTCTCCTTTTTTTCTCTCTCTCTCCCTTTCTTTTTTTCTTTTTTCCCCCCTTTTTTCTCTTCTTTTTCTCTCCTTTTCATCACTACTACACCCTAAGCTACTTCTCCCTAAGTCTAGGATATTGGCTTCTGCTTTATGTCTATCTTAACAAGAATTTTCCTGTGTTACCTGACAAAGATTTGTCATATCTCACCATGGTACCTTATGTCTGATTTTGCCTGTACTAACTATATTTTCATATTTTTCATGTGATTAAGAGCACACTCTGCAAACGTGTGGAACCTTACCTCACTTTGTGTACATCCGGCTGTCCTTTGTCACCCGTGCTTCCTTGTTCTGACCATTGATGTACGTTCCATCCGCAGTATTCCTTATATGTATATTTGTATTATTTTGTATATAATCTGTGTATCACTTGTACATAATGCACTCACTATTGGTATTGTTCTCACACCTTTTCAGGCAACAACCTTGAAAATGGCTCTATGCCGAAACGTTGGTGCTGTTGCTTTCGTTAGGTTCCTTTTGCAGTGTGTCTGTAAATAAATCCACTTGCATATATATCCTTTTTGTCTTCATTCGAGTGCTGGGGTTTACATTACTCTGTTTACTGCTACTCAGTTCACTGTGCTGTACAATCCAGCTGATACTGATTACCTATCTTCAGGATAAGTCTTCAACATAAAAGTAGTGGAGCAACTCTTTAAAGGGTTAAAATGTCGATTGTGTTTATTAAAGTTTACACCAATAAATTGCTAATACATCACTGATCTTCCCGGTGCTTTTTCACTTTCTATCTGCCTTTCTTCTACTCACTTTCTGCTCTTGTCATTATTGCATTGTAGCATTTTTTATATTAATTATCTGTTATCTTTCCTGTTTTGTTTATTTTTATTATTATCCTCATTAACCCAGAGACAAATTGTCTGTAAGCGAACACATCCATCAGCTGGTTTTATATTGCTTTTATTTCTTGGTTGATAAATTATCCGTGTCATTTTGTTTACAAAAGTCTACAGAAAGGACAAAACAAGAACAAAGTGAAAAATACCGAGAAAAAGCAATGTTTGGTGAAAACTTCCCACTACTATAATGTAACTGTATTTTTAAACATAAATGCCTGAAATGATGCTAAAATCTGCTCTAGAAACTAAACAGGTGATTCCCTTCATAGAAAGCAAGTTCTACACCAATACAATTAATATTGCTAAAGATGAAGCATCAGTTCATGATCGATTCAATGCTGTACAAATGCAAAAGGGTTGGAGGCACAAAAACTCCGGAACGGGACATAAAGGTCACCCTTTACAAAACTATGTTCTTCACTTATGCGTGCCAATTGCATCATAAATTTTCTTCCTGGAATAAGAAAAAAATATATTTTTGTACAATGTTACTGTGATGCCCTGGACTATCAGGTCGTCACAGGGTATCGTGCGATCTGCCCTTCTGCACAGTATCCGCATCCTCCTTTTGTTACGGATCCCTGTCCTTCGGTGTTGCTAAGAACAGAGCCAGTCAAAACCCTAGGAAGACTCTGCACCACACCCACCAGACACACCATGGGGGGGTCTGAAGGGAATAGGGCCGCCCACTTGGGGGGTTGGTAGAGGAGAATCAGAAGTGTTAGGAGCAGTGAAGGAGAGTGAAGTGAAGGAGAGAGGAGTGAGGAATGTAGAGGAGAGAGTGTGGAGCAGTGACTCTCGAAGTGAGAGGTCACTGGCTTGGGAGCAGTGCTCCTTGAGACTACTAGGTGGCAGACGTTGGTCTGGGCCTGGTAGGAGCTGGAACCCTGGTCACAGGGGATCGTGTCAAGGGGCACGGATCTGCCGAGGAAGGCAGCCGGCGGCCTTGAGCCATCTTCGGGCAGGGGCCAGGACACGACGGGGTACGTGGAACCTAGGCCAGGAAGTAGCTTCACGCATCCTGGTAATTTACCCGACGGGGGTGAAGTCTTCAAGATTCATCCCCCACCCACTCCAAAATCGGGGTACTAGCGCAACGAGGGGATAGGACTTTCCCAAAGCACGGTCCATAAAATCCCAAGCGTGAACCCTGAGAGCAAGCTCACTCCGTTAGCCATACGGGTGAGCGGGACCCGACTAGTTCCATACTACAAGGTCCAAATAGTAAAGAAGGTGCCACAGAAAAGGTCACAGGCTAACAAGCAACACCAAGGGCACGGATCCAAGCGTGCTCCCTCCCTGCTGCAGCGGTGCTCAGAATTCTGGTTTACAAGTTGTTGGTGTCAGTATTCTTGGAATGAGTGAGCACGCAGAAACCCTTTTCCCTCCAACGGCACCCCTTCACTGCCATTAAACACCTTGCTGCCATACCACCGCCACCGGGCGCTGCCAACAGCAGCGGTGGTACTCCATACTCCACCTTACCATGCACTAAGGGGGGCGTCATAAACTCTTAACCCCCTTGCACATATCCCCCTTTTAAATTCGAGTGTCCGCACGACCCCCCCGGGTCCGGAGACCCCTCGAGCCACTGCGGTTCCGGATCCGAGCGGTTCAGCCGCTGACACGGGGGCGGTACATTAGCAAATAAAAAAATATTAAATATTGAAAGTACTAAGTGGTTAATACCTTTTAGTTACGTTTTAAAGGAACTCTGTCAGGAGGTTTTTATTATATGATGAAGGCAAAGAGATTCTGATTTCGATGATCTATCACTTAGATTACTGGGTGCAGCTATTCTAACACAATGTGCATTTTTAGCTTTAGCCATGTAGCAGTATCCAGAGGGTTGTCCCACTACAGGTGTCAATCAGAGGAGGGGGCGTGCTGGCAACATGGCATGAGCCAGCTAGCCATAACAATGATAAAGGTCCAGCTGCTAAAACAAACAAAACATGTAAACAGAAGATCAGACAGTGACAACAAAGGCATGCCTGAAACTTCTGTCTTAACCCTTACAGCATGCTGGCTTCAGCTTATATAGCAAAATCCGGCTGACAGATTCCCTTTAACAGGTATCAACAACTGAGGACTTTATGGAAGTTTTTTTGCTGAAGAGAGTTTGGGCTAGTTCTATTAGACATAATAATTCTATAAATCAAATATAAATCTCCATTTATATACAGCTGTTTCTGTGTTCTTGCCCCTCATCAGTGCAGAGCAGGAGACTTATAGTTTCATATTTAGTTTCAGATTTTTTTTTAAGGTTGAAGGGAGACTTTAAGTCCATCTAGTTATGTTAAGGCTGGGTTCACACCAGCGTATAGCATCTGATGCAAGAAAATCGGATGCAATATGTTAAAGATACTGAGCTCAAATTCTGATCAAAACATGAGCCGAGTGTCATTCACTGTATCCGATTCACTCGCATGTGAGGTTTATATCATAGGTGTGGAGATGATGGAGAGATTAATTTCTCCATCTTCTCCATTGTGTGTCTTGGTATATATCCTACTGCACTTGGATGACATCCGAGTGCTTCCTGATGTTTCACACGCACCCATAGACTTGTATGGGTGTGTATGATTCAAGATAAGTTGCCAAACGCAGCATGCAGCAATTTTTTTATAGTGTCGAATTAGCATGAGAAAAAAATCGCTGATTCGCGGGCCGAGTATAATCAAATAAAACATCATATAGCACGCTTCCATGTTATACGGTGGTGTGAACAAGCCCTTATATACAGTCTCAAGAGGCAAATCTGCAGTGTAAAGCATGGAAGATGCCTGCCAGCCAAAACTTCTGACAAGACAGAAAATAGATTTCAAATTCCCTTCCGGCTACCATTAAATGATGTAGTGAAGCTACAGTAACTAATTACAGCGCTTCCCTAATAGCAGAACGAAAAAAAAACAGTTGTTTCTACCAGTGACACAAATAAAGACATTTAACATCTAGGGCATACCATAAAATCTCCTTTGATACAGGTTGTACAAATGTGTTCTGGATAACAAGACCATTTTATGAAAATATGATTTCATTCTAAATCCCTATGACAAAGGATAAAAATCATCTAAAAATTCAGAATGTTACAAAAGCTTCTGTATCTTCTAAAGCTTTTTACTGCATCTGAAATTCCTGTTGCTACAAAAGGAACAAAATTACTATTATAAAAAAAACTAACAATAATGCAAGAACATTAAAAAGCTATTTGAAATATGTCTTTTTAAAACTTCAATACTTCAGCTGAACAAAGACATTTTTTAGAACATTTCCATTAAGTGAGCCTTTAGTACATATGAAATCAATTTTAGCTAGTGGTTAGTAGCCGCTGAAGCTATTTCCAATTTTATTACTATTAATTATTGGATATGTAAAGGAATATAACTTTTGCCTTGTGGTTTTTTAAAGCTGCCTTTGGAATTAGTTCAGCCTCTGTTTGCCATATGAAATATATGACCTTGAAAAATACATAAGAGACACCATCATTTTCAAGATGAATAAAAGGGCTGTTTTCAACAGAAAAAAAATGTGTTCGACAAAAACTGCTTTACCAGCGTCTACAGCTTGTATATTTATGGGTTTTATGAATTTTCTCTTTTTTAGCCTTCAAACACAGGGATATCTGTCATCATCAAAGCTTTAGTATTTCAATGCTCTGTGACAAGTGCAAATTAACTTGGTAAAGTTCTTTTTCCTGTACCTTCCCAGGGAATTGTAACTTTTAAAGTTGTGCATTAATTCCAAGCAAAGATTTCATTCTAGAATCATTCAGTGATAACAGATATATTGTATTATAAATGGACTGATGTACAAAATTGGACCACAGTGGTTTTTGCAAAGCAGATTTATCACCTCTGATCATTTTACCACTATTGTGTATCTGTTGCTGCCTTGTCTTTCTCATTTTGTTAAAATGTCGTTGACATTAACTTATTTTCCTAAGAAGCCAAAAGCACTGACTGCTTCAAACTTTTTATGTAATGCAACAATGCTTTGTTTGATTAGTACAGTTCTGTCTGCGCAGATTTTATTCTACATATGGACAACTATACAGCTTGTATTAAAAAATGCAGGAACTATGCTGCTATAGCCGGCAACACCCAGCAATGGCCGCAACACTTTGAATGGTGCTGCACTCATCAAAGTGTTACATATGCCGGAGCAAAAATAAGTTGATCATTGGGGGTACCAGGGGATGGACCACCTGCTATCGCCTATTGATGACCTATCTTGCAGATAAAGGGGGATTTACACGCAGCGACATCGGTAACGAGATGTCGTTGGGGTCACAGAATTTGTGACGCACATCCAGCCTCGTTAGCGATGTTGTTGCGTGTGAAACGTACGAACAACTGCTAACGATCAAAATTGCTCACCTAATCGTTGATTGTTGACACGTCGTTCTAATCCCAAATATCGTTGCTGTTACAGGACGCAGGTTGTTCGACGTTCCTGAGGCAGCACACATCGCTACATTTGACACCCCGGGAACAACGAACAACACTTTAACTGCGTCCTCCTGCAACGAGGTGGGCGTCACTTTCTTTCGGCTGCTCTCCACCCCTCCGCTTCTATTGGACGGCTACCGTGTGATGTCGCTGTGACGCCGCACAAACCGTCCCCTTAGAAAGGAGGCGGTTCGCCGACCACAGCGACGTCGATAGGCAGGTAAGTCCGTGTGACGGGTCCTAGCGATGTGCGCCACGGGCAGCGATTTGCCCGTGACGCACAATCGACGGGGGCGGGTGCTTTCACCAGCAACATCGCTAGCGTGTAAAGCAGCCTTAAGTCATTAAATACCCAAACAACTGCTTTAAAGGGAACTGGTCCAGACAGCTGAATCGGGGACAGGCTCCCTTATTACAAATATTTATGTTTCACTCTAAAAAACCTCAGTATTTTTTTTTAAAAAAACAGACTTTAAATAGGCATTTCTCCCTATGCACAAAAAGGTAGAGGTTTGCTCATGTCAATTATGCATAGCATAAACCTGTCGGAGGCCTGCTTTGGTGGCTAGATATTGTAATAATGGAGCTTGGCCTGTCATCAAATTTCCTGTTAGACGACTTACAGAAACTCTAAGTTAATGTTGGAAGTAACAGTGAATGTAGTGTAGCTACAAGGGAAGTACTCAATTTGGAAGAACTCATCGATCCAAACTAAAAATTCAATAAATAAAAATAATGAAACATACTGTATTTTATATCACTGCATCCATAATAGTCCAATCCACAAAAATATAAAATAATTTAAGCTATACAGTACAAATAGAAATTTCAAATGAGATGTATCTCGCTCAGTGTACCTGCATTTGCCTGGCTGTATATTTTGTCATGATTGACTCCTGGCTCAGCTGGAGCTGAGCCTTTTTTTTAGTTTCACTTCTGATGCAAGTCACGTTAGGGGTTAATCCTTCCTGCCTTGTTCTGGAGGTCAGGCTGCTTTATTAGGGCACTGTTTCTCTTGGACTTCGCCAGTGATATTTCTGGCTCTGCTGTGTTCTGCTCTTGAGTGACCTGTTGTCTGCCCTGCCCCCTCATGACCTCCGTGTTTACCTAACCTGTTAACCTCCTCTGTTGTCTGTTTCCATCAGTGTCTCTCCCGCTGTCTCCCTGTTCGTTCCTTATCTGTTTACCTTAATTCTGTCTTGTGTTCCCACTCCCCCTCGTTTCTAGGCTCTGATTTCCCAGCTACTGACTATTTGCTTCCCTCTGACTACGTTTAGACTTTGCCCTTGTGTACTTACAAGACCTCATGTTGTGACACGGCTTTCTGACGATTCTACTGCCATCTGGTGGGCTTGACTAGTATTACCTCTGCTAGGGAATTCCCTGCTCATACGTTTCCTCCACTTTTACGCCCCCTAGTGGTTTACCAGCTAACTACCTTCTCAGATAGTTTCAGGAATCCTCTCAGTCCCACATTACTGCGCTGTACTGCTATTGTACATCTTAGAGTACAGCGTGACATATTTTCACTTAAATGTCAAGGCCTGATTTAAGGATACTTGAATGCTGGGCTGGGTAAAATAAAAATTCTGGAAACGTTGCTGGTGCTCATGAATGCGCAACGACAGGTGCAGGGCAAGAGGCATCTGCGCCTGTATCCTAGACAGGGGATTGGCAAGCATGTAGCACTCTGTGTACTTTCTTCCTCCATCTCCACCTGGCCCAAATGCAAAGCTTCCTCTTTAATTGTCAGCATGAGGAGCATTTGAGTAGATACATAATCAGGATAGTTGCGCTGATTATGATATTATCATCACCATCTTGGTTTTTTCCTCAAATTTTTGAAGAAACTCACAGATGTCAGACACTCATTTTCACTCATCAGTTTTTATGTACGGAGGCTGACCGGAATACTGACAGGCATGATGTAGCAGGTATTGTAAAGTGCGGCAAAATATGTTTGGTGTTGTAGAAATAAAAATAATTATTATTATGCTGTAGCTGGTATTCAACTAATGTCCTCTGTTGGTTAGAAAGCCTTGTCCAGTACATGTGCAATATGGAGTTCCAGCGTGTGGTCAGGTCACACACCTGTTGGTGAGCTGCCACTTGCAAGTGCTGCTAAAGCACTGCCAGACAAGTGGCAGCCTGGAGCTGACTTGTGAAAATTGGCACACACACGCCATATCTTTATAGGTAGCTTAGGCAAATTACGATGATTTTTCAGGTAAAATATATCTTTGTACCGTGTTAGCCAGTAGAGATAAAAAATTGTTTAAAACAACTGAAGTCCTCAGTGGTTGATACCTTTTAATGGCTAACTGAAAAGATGGTAATAATAGCAAGCTTTCGAGACTACTTAGGTCTCTTCATCAGGCATGGTATAACACAAAATCTGAAGAGTCACATATTTATACACAACAGGACATAGAATAGTGCAGTAAAGAAAACAAAACAAAAAACAAGTTATATGAAACAGAACTCTCACTGTGGCAGAGGGGCAAACTGTTGTGGCCATAAATATTGCTGCAGTTCAGTGTGAAAGTTTTATTGTCCTCTGATCAGGGTCTGGTCCAGGGCTGTGATGCGCTCGGATGGTCAGAGGAGCCCATCTCTTAACTGATGTAAAAAGACATGAATCCATGAGACACATTCATCCCTGCTCTGAATGTGTCAAAGTTCATCATAAGTTTGTACTCCCATAGTCTCCTAGCTCTCTGGGACTTGAAATTCCCTTTCAATACCAGCAATTTCATGTTTCATGATGATTTTTCAGAAACTGCTGGACCTTTAAGTTGAGAAAATGGCCCAGGCATGGTACATATGTGAGCTTGCCAAGCTTTAGAATCACCTCCAAGTTACAGGAACATTATCACACACGACCATGGCTGGTTGTAGGTTCCAATGGCAAGAGCCACAGATTTGTCTGGTCTATCAGACGTTTCAACAACTCTGCTGTAGTGGGCAGTTTATCAACCAAAAGATAGTGATTTAAACAAAGACACTTCACCCAGGCAGTGCTGCCATGATTCCAGCTTGGGACTGATAGAAAGGGTAATTCTGACCAAGATAAAAGGAACTAGAGGAAGAGACCTCCCAAATTTATGGCAGAGGGCCCTCCCAAATTTCTGATAGAGGGCCACCTTTGGCCCACCCAAATGTATGAGAGAGGGACTTCCCAAATGCAGTCAAGAGAGTACTCTCAAATTTCTGAGAAAACAACAAGGATAAAAAGTGAAAAAATGTCCTCGCTGCTGTGCCACCTGTGGGCCCTCCCAAATGTATGAGAGAGGGTTGCCTGATGGCCATCCAAAAATGATAGTTGAGGGATGCATGATGAGTCTGTGGATATGGTGGAGAAGGGGGAAGAGGAGGAGTAGGAGGAGACCCAAAAAAAATAAGATCCACAGGTGCCATCTTGTGCACAGTGTGTCCGGAGTTAATGTAGGGGGAGCTTATGTCATTGAAAGGAAAGATTTGTGGGCTGCATTTTTAGACCTGTTGGTACAATAATCAACCAAACAGTCCTAATTACAATACAGTCTATCATGGATTGATACAGCTACTCATAAATTCATAAATAGAACAGGAGGTGTCTAACCATGTCACACCCACCACATGGCCAGATAAAGTAGTAAAATGTTACTATTACATTTCCTGGTGAACTTTTTTTAGGATTAACACTAGAAGTCCCAGAGAGGGGTCATTTAACATTTCTACCTTTGGAACCCAGAGACAGGTCGAATGACCTGAAGGATTTTAGCTAACATCCTATAATCACTGTCTTTTGTTCTGTAATTAAGGCCATTACTGTCGCACCATAGGAGGTTGTTGTTTTCCATTGAGTTTAGCCATTTAGTTTCTAGTTAGTTCTATTCAGTTTGGACTAAGGGTCATTTGACCCTCTTTCGGGACTTCAGGGGGGAGCTCGAAATTTTTGGGACTTCTAGTGTTAAAAGCAATGAGAAAAACAACAGCAAAAACACGTGAACATAGGCTAAAGGGGACAACTTTTTTTCTCTCCCTTATTTTGCCTTATATACAAGTCGTTATACAGGAAAGAATGTTTCTGAGATTTGGTTTTGGAGCTTTATTGTCAGTCTGTAATAGGGACATAATACACTGACCTCATTATTCCCAGAAACCAACTGTGAGTCATAAATGCATCCAGACATCTTCCCCATGATGTTTCATAACTTTTCCATTCATTGTAACATTGTTACAACCCTCGTAGACCTCATTGCAAGGTCCTCCAAAAATATATTTGTTTCTCATTGACTTGCATTAGGTTTATTATTCGGCACGAATACACAAATAGTACAAATTATTCAACACAAATAATCCAAACTCAAATATTTCACTATTCGCTCATCACTACTAATGACACATCTTCTGTGGTTGGATGCTTGCGCGAAAACCTTATGTCGCTTCAAAGAATCCCACAAAGTATTGATGATTTTGATATCCCTGCTCTATGGGTTCCGTATAATAATTTCCAGGACTCCTTGTTCTAATTTACATTGAAGATAGTTCTCAAGCTTGAGTTCGTTGTGCTATTGCAGATTAAATTTGAAGCCAATCAGATGCCTCAGTGGTGATATTGCATAATGGATATGTATCTGGCTGTATTTTTCAGCATTGAGGACAATACAAAGAATTTGCAGCAACGTTGTAGAGCTTGATGGTTGGTCAAGAAAATTAAGTACAGCAGATGAAAGACAGATTATGCTTCTTTCCTTTTCAAATAAAAAGGACTAATATCATCCAGGAGACCTAGGTCCACCTATCTACTGTTTGAATAAGTCAGACTAGAAGTGGTCTTCATGGAAGAACTGTGGGCAATAACCATACCTTCAACATGGTAACTGGGCCAAGTGATGGAACTATGCACAAAAACATAGGAATTTCTGCAGCAAGAAATTCCAAACATTCAGTCAATGTTATTAAGAACAAACTTTAGTAAAAACAAGAACAATGAGTCACGGAAGGGACGATATGACCTGCAAAGAACCCAGATCTCAAGATCATAAAGTCTGTATGAACTTATATGATGAGACAGAAAGATTTGCACTAGTCTACATCCACAGAAGATCAGTGGTTAATTTACATGTTTATGTACCGTCCCGCACTCGGCTGCAGCCGAGCCGCTCAGGTCCGGGCTCATTGGTGGGTGGCTCGAGCACCTCCGGACCCGGGGTCAATTCGCTCTGAAAGGGGATGCTGGCGCTTTGGTGGGGGGGTTAGGTAGGTGCACGGCCGGAGCCGCGCTTGAGTTCGTGACGCCACCCACGGGATGTGGTGAAGGTGTAGACACCACCGCTGCAGTTACGGGGCACCCGGGGAAGATGGTAGTGCAGCAAGATGTTAACCCCTCCGTGGGCAGGGATGATAGCCCCCGGGACCCGTTGGGGGGTAGCTGGGAGGTGCAGGGCGGTGCGCGGCCGGGTGGCACTGTTGTACTCACTGTTATTGACACACACAAGTCTCTGGTAAACAAAGTTGATAATGGTGGTCGGTGCCCGCAGCGTTACATTTACAACAAACTTCCTACAAAAACTGTGTGGAAATATACTTAAAAGAATAGATTATATGATGATAAAGACAAAGGGTGGTCGCACCAAATATTGATTTGATGTAGATTTCTCTTTTGTCGTTTCACTTAGCAGTTGTTTCATCAATAGAGAAAATGCAAACACTTATTTTTAAAGCAAACTTAGTTTTCAGTATTATTTCCACTCTTGCCTAAAACTTTTGCACAGTACTATATACACAAAAGTGATACCAATAAAAACTAAAGGTCGCAATGCAAAACAAAGCCAAACCATTATAGAGCACAATAGATAGAAAATGGAAAAAGTTGCGAATCTCAGAAATTGGCAGCATAAACTGCTGTTCTTTTACAGAGTTCTGGTATTTTTGAACCACTAGAATAGAAAAAAACCCATGCCATTTCTATATCGCTACATTGGTACTGACCTGAAGAATCATGTTCCCTATGTGATTTTTACTGCACAATAATTGCTGTAAACACATAACCCAAGCAAGTATGGCAGCATTGGAATTTCAACCCACTTGGATTTTTTTCTTTCTTTTCAGTACATTGCAATCCCTCCCTTTCTTTGGCAGCTGGAGCTGCAATCCCTCCCTCTCCTCTGCAGCTGTGATTCGATCCTAGGATCGAATCAAAGTTGCATGGCACTCGGCTCTCACTGGAAGCACTGTGGGAGCCGAGGGTCATTAGCATATCGCATCCAATGCACTCGCATCGGATGCCATACGATTGTGTGAATCCAGCCTAAATAACTGCAGTCATACGTCATACGTAACGTGCATGTACACTAATGCCCGAAGCCTCACAAATAAGGTGGAGGAATTAGAATTAATATTGTTGGAAGAAAATTATGATATAGTGGGGATATCAGAGACATGGCTGGATGAGAGCTATGACTGGGCTGTTAATTTACAGGGTTATAGCCTATTCAGGAATGACCGTACAAATAAGCGAGGGGGAGGTGTGTGTCTATATGTAAAATCATCCTTAAAACCCATCCTGCGTGACAACATATGTGAGGGTACTGAGAATGTAGAGTCCCTATGGGTGGAGATAAGGGGGGGGAGAGTGAATAATAAAATACTGATAGGGGTGTGTTATAAGACGCCGAATATTATGGAAGAGGTAGAGAATCTCCTCATAAAGCAAATTGATAAAGCAGCGAGTCTCGGAGAGGTAATTATTATGGGGGACTTTAACTATCCTGATATAAATTGGGGAACAGAAACTTGCAGTTCCAGCAAAGGAAATAGATTTTTGATAACAATGAAAGATAATTACCTTTCACAAATGGTACAGGACCCCACAAGAGGGGGAGCACTACTAGACCTTGTACTAACCAATAGGCCAGACCGCATATCAAATATACAAGTTGGGGGTTACTTGGGGAATAGTGATCACAAAATAATAAGTTTTCATGTATTCTTTAGTAAGATGTATAGTAGAGGGGCTACAAGGACACTAAACTTCAGGAAAGCAAATTTTAAACGGTTGAGAGATGATCTTAGTGCAATAAACTGGGATGATGTACTAAGTAATAAAAGTACACAAAGCAAATGGGAGACTTTTATGAGCATCCTGAATAGGGCTTGTGCAGAAAATATACCCTATGGGAACAAACATGCTAGAAATAGGAGGAAACCCCTATGGCTAAATAGAGCTGTAAGGGAAGCAATAAAAGAAAAACAGAAAGCCTTAAAAGAATTAAAGAGGGTAGGTAGTGATGAGGCATTATATAATTATAGAAAATTAAATAAAATATGTAAAAAGCAAATTAAGTTAGCTAAGTTTGAGACAGAGAGACTCATTGCGAGAGAAAGTAAAAATAATCCTAAAATATTCTTTAACTACATAAACAGTAAAAAACTGAAAAGCGATAGTGTTGGCCCCCTTAAAAATAGTCTTGGTGAAATGGTGGAAGGGGATGAGGGTAAAGCCAACCTGCTGAATGACTTTTTTTCTACGGTTTTTATACAAGAAAATGCCATGGCAGATGACATGACCAGTGATGCCATAAATTCACCCTTGAATATTACCTGCTTAACCCAGCAGGAAGTACGCCGCCGCCTCGAAATCACTAAGGTTGACAAATCTCCGGGCCCGGATGGCATACACCCCAGAGTACTACAGGAATTGAGTTCTGTGATAGATAGACCATTATTTTTAATCTTCTCAGATTCCTTAATAACAGGGTCGGTACCGCAGGACTGGCGCATAGCAAATGTGGTGCCAATATTCAAAAAGGGGACAAAAACTGAGCCGGGAAATTATAGGCCGGTAAGTTTAACCTCTACGGTTGGTAAAATCCTTGAGGGTTTCTTGGGAGATGCTATACTGGAGTATCTCAAGAAAAATAACCTTATGACAGAGTATCAACATGGGTTTATGAGGGATCGATCCTGTCAAACTAATTTGATCAGCTTCTATGAAGAGGTAAGTTCAAGCCTGGACCAGGGAAATGCAGTGGATGTTGTGTATATGGACTTTTCAAAAGCTTTTGATACGGTGCCACACAAAAGGTTGGTACATAAAATGAGAATAATGGGGATAGGGGAAAATATGTGTAACTGGGTTAAAAACTGGCTCAGTGATAGGAAACAAAGGGTGGTTATTAATGGTACGTACTCGGACTGGGTCTCAGTTCATAGTGGGGTACCACAGGGGTCAGTATTGGGCCCGCTTCTTTTCAACATATTTATAAATGACCTTGTTGGGGGCATGCGGAGTAGAATTTCAATATTTGCAGATGATACTAAACTCTGCAGGGTAATCAATACAGAGGAGGATAATTTTATATTACAGGGAGATTTATGTAAATTGGAGGATTGGGCTGAGAAGTGGCAATTGAAGTTTAATGTAGATAAATGTAAGGTCATGCACTTGGGTAGAGGAAATAACATTTATGATTATGTACTTAATTGTAGAACACTGGGTAAAACAGACACAGAAAAAGACTTGGGTGTATGGGTGGATGGTAAACTTCACTTTAGTGGACAGTGTCAGGCAACTGCTGCCAGGGCTAATAAAATAATGGGATGTATTAAAAGAGGTATAAGTGTTCATGAAAAAAATATAGTTCTACCTCTGTACAAGTCACTAGTGCGACCGCACTTAGAATACTGTGTACAATTCTGGTCACCGATATATAAGAAGGACATAGCTGAACTGGAGAGGGTGCAAAGAAGAGCGACCAAGATTATTAGAGGAATGGGGGGGCTGCAATACGAAGACAGGTTATTAAACTTGGGGTTATTTAGTCTGGAAAAACGAAGGCTTAGGGGAGATCTAATCACAATGTATAAATATATGAGGGGACAGTACAGAGACCTTTCCAAAGATCTATTTACACCTAGGCCTGCGACTGGAACACGGGGGCATCCGCTACGTCTTGAGGAAAGAAGGTTTAATCATAATCACAGACGAGGATTCTTTACTGTACGAGCAGTGAGACTATGGAACTCTCTGCCGCATGATGTTGTAATGAGTGATTCACTACTAACATTTAAGCAGAGCCTGGATGCCTTTCTTGAAAAATTTAATATAACCAGTTATGTATATTAGATTTTATGACAGGGTATTGATCCAGGGAACTAGTCTGATTGCCGGATGTGGAGTCAGGAAGGAAATTTTTTTCCCCATTGGAACTTGTTTGCCACATTGGGGTTTTTTGCCTTCCTCTGGATCAACATGTTAGGCTACGGGTTGAACTAGATGGACTTAGAGTCTCCCTTCAACCTTAAAAAACTATGATACTATGATACTGCTTTCACACTACATTTTTTTAACATGCGTCATGAACGTTTTTTTAACGCAAAAACGGATCCAGTGCAAATGCATTTTCATTTCAATGCATTTGCAATGGACTCGCGTCAACATGCGTTCACCTGCGTTATAGTGAGGATCCAGTGAGTTGCAGTTTTTTAACTTTTTTCAAAAACCCTACATGTAGTGTTTTTGAGCTGCATCCAAATACTGCAAATCGCTGGATCCTGACTAAACAGCACGCAAACGCATGTGAACGCTGGCATGCTCATAGACAGGAACCAGCCTGGCATGATCAGTCCCTCTCTCCCCCTCCCTCTCTCCCCTCCCTCTCTCCCCCTCCCTCTCTCCCTCTCCCTCTCTCTCTCTCTCCTCTCTCTCTCCCCCGCCTGAGAGCGGCGGACGCTCGAAACTAAGGTAAATATCAGGTAACCAAGCAAAGCGCTTTTTAGTTACCCGATGTTTACTTTGGTTACGTGTGGAGGGAGCCGGCTCCTAGCAGCTGCGGGCTCGTAACCAGGTAAATATCGGGTATTCAAACAAAGCACTTCACTTAGTTACTCGATATTTACCTTGGTTACAGCTTACCGCAGCTGTCAGATGCCGGCTCACAGTCTATCACGTTCAGTTCCCCTCACTCCCGATCACATGACTCCAATGCCCGCCCATAAACTTCAAGTGACAGGATCCTGCAAAATAACACATGCGTTTGGATGCGTTTTTCTTTACAAAAACAGGATCCACTTTTGCAGCAAAAAAACGTTCATGACACATGCTAAAAAAACGTAGTGTGAAAACAGATTAATTTGGACAGTGTGCAACGTACACACTGTCAGGATTCCACTTTGATGATTTTTAATGCAGTCTGTCACATAACACTCCCTGATTAGCCCCTTTTTCTGTTACTATTAATATCCTAATGAAGTAGACGAGAAGCTGATCAGCTCATGACCACAGCAATATCACGCACTGTCAGGATTTGGCAATCTGCTGTCACACAGAAGTCAGTTTTAACCTGAAATCCAAGAAATAAATATATTTGATGACTAGATAACATGTAGCATTACATTATTATGACCTAAATTTGTAACAGTTTTAAATAGTCCAAATGATAAAACCAATAGTTCAGTTTACATCAGAGACTATATCACAGACTATGCGTATAAGAAATATTATCTAGTCTATGGAAAACATTGCAAACAAGTCCTAAGTTCTTTTTATGGTCCATGGGGAGCATTTTGCTGAGTTTCATTTAGTTCATTTCTTATGTATTTAACAAGTAAAGTGTCACAAACTTTGAGCCAAACACTTAAGTATATGCCTCTGAGGAGGACGAGAATAAATATAGGGTGACAGAAGTGTCACATATAATTTTTTACCAAGGCAAAAAAAAGGAATAAATAAAATGTCAGAATTTCCAGCAACATGTCATGTAGGCCTCTAATAATGAACCTGCAGCAAAACTTGCTTCCAGTTCCTTTTGCTTAGCTCTGTTAAAATCCTATGTTAAAAGAACGTGTTCAGTTGTCAGTGCTATATATCGGGGCAGTGAAGCATGATGGGACATAATCACAGTTTCTGACATTTCATGTGAAAGCAAAGATTCAGTAATATACAAGTTACCTGCTCTCTTCTATATGGTTTAATGGCTCATTGATTATGAATACAGCTATGTATATTTAAAAACTATAGCAATATGATACTTTGTAAATTTCAGGTCATATGATATTCAATTCTTATATCCATTTTATGTTCCATTAAGATTTGATATTTTTTTTTTATATTTCTGAGCTACTTTACTTAAGGAGGTGGTTCACTAGTTATTTTTCCAAACCACATCGATAGTACGTTCACAAACAAGGCTTCTCTTAAATACCTTGTGTTGCCAATAGTGCCTGTGAGCAGCGCTATTGCGGTCTGCTCACCCCCTTCTCGTGACCCCCCCGGGCTACGTGATCTCTGATGTCCGGTGATATCACGTTAACTTCCAGTGGACCTGACATCACCGCAGCCGGCACCAGTCTTCCTGAGTGACTGGGCTGTGGGCGCCATTTCACTGTTGTCACAGCCAGCGTCACAGCCCAGCATCTCCCTGCTTCCTTCTTCACTGAGGAGCGCTGCAAGCAGGAGTGATGCTGGGCTGTAACGAGCGGTGAAACTCCACCAACAGCCCAGTGACTCACGGAACCCTGGGGCCAGCTGCGGTGAAGTCAGGTCAACTGGAGGTTGGCGTCACATCACCAGACATCAGAGGTCACGGAGCCCGGGGGTCATGGAAAGCTGATGAGGCAGACCGCAATATCGCCATTCATAGGTACTATTGGCAACACAAGGTATTTGAGAGAAACCTTGTTTCTCAACATAAAATCAATGTACCTTGGAAAAATAATTAGTGAACCATCTCTTTAACGCAGATGCTTACTAGAAGATGTTTGTCGTCTTTCATTTCATGCAATTATGTCATATAATAACTTACAAAGAAATAACTTTGGTAACGGGTTAACAAATTACAGGCATCCATCATACATTTACAGGAGATGTTGGGTGCAGGTTGTATGGAGCGCACAATTGATATTTAGCATGCATTGCTTATATAGCACCATCATATTCCATAAAGCCTCATAGACATTGCCATCACTGTCCCTATAGGACCTCATATTCTAAATTTCCTATCAGTATGTCTTTGGAAAGAAACCACCCATGCAAACACAGGAATAACATACAAACTCCTTGCAGATGTTATCCTTGGTGGGATTTGAACCCAGGACCCAAGCACTGCAAAGTAACAGTGCTAATCCACTGCATATTCTGTGGCTTCCAGCTGTTAGAATTGGATCTAACAACTTAAATGCCACTGACACATGGTTTATAGCTATGTTCACACAGTGCATTTTTTCTAACCACAAAGATGCAGCGTTTTTGGCCCCATAAAAAAGCATGCTTTTTTTATGCGGTTTTTATTGCATTTTGACCATGCGTTTTTTAAATCAAGTCTATTGACTGGAAGGGCTAAATAAAACTGGAAAAACGCAAAAAGAATTGACATGCTGCATCTTCAAAAACGCAGCCAAGATGCAGCCAAAAAAAGATGCCCAGTGTGGACAGCAAAATAGAAATCTCATAGACTTTGCTGGGGAAAGGAAATGTATGCATTTAGGTGCATCTTTGTGACCTCAAAAATGCACGAAAAATGCAGTATAAGAAGTAAAAGATGCAGTGTGTGAACATAGCCTTAAGCGGTGTGATTCTAGAGAGGCATAGATATGGGCGCCATCACCACTCCAGGACATGATTAAAGGGTACTGCTGGGTACCATAGCAACAGAGAAAATTGTAAATTTCACTGTATACTGCAATGCATCATCAATTTATCAAATATAACATTAGCTAATCTGTCTCTCCAAGATCCTATCCAAATATGTGGTCGGTGTAAAAGTAATATATCTCCAATTAAAAATGTAGTATAGTTCTTCTAATTCACTGTCGCTTACCTCATGTTCAGGGCATTGCAGGACCTTAGGTATCCATGGTGACGACCATGCATATAGGGAGAGTTAGTTACAAGTGGTTATAACCATGGATACCTAAGGTCCTACAATGCCCTGCACATAAAGTAAGTGACATCAGTGAATCAGGAGAACTATACTACATTTGTAATTGGAAGTATTTGATAATAATAATAATATTATTATTATTATTATTATTACACCTACTATATATTGGGATAGGATGTTGGAGATGGGAATACCCCTTTAATGCAAAAAGAAAAAAAATCTGAAAGACTGAATTGCTGTTTTTTAGTCACTGTACCTTTTGAGGGAAAAAAAGGGAACAAAAAGGAATCAAAACATTGCATATACCCTCAAATTATACCCATATAAGCTACAGCTCAGCTTGAAAAGAAGCAAGATCTCAAACAGTTCTATCAATAGAAAAAAAAAAGTTACAGTATAAGAAAAAAGCAACACAAGACAAGTTTGATATCACAAGTTTGGTAAGTTTTATCATAAATGTCCTGACCTGAAGAATAATGTTGTCGGGTCGCATTTACCACTCATTGAACACCTTAGAAACAAAACCCAGAAACCAATGGTGGGTGTTGTTTTTTTTACCATTTCATCGCACTTTAATACTTCTTTCCCCTTTTCAGCATGTTATATGGTAAAATAAAATGTATTATTCAAACCTTTAACTCATCCCCCATAAAAATTACTCACAGCAAGTTGGGCTGTAGTGTGTACATCGCCCAGGCCAAAAGCTAATGCTCTACCAGGATACAGCTAAACCCCCACTAATGTGGAAGCGTCACAGGTGCAGGAGAAGCAGATCACACACACACCTCCATGGAATGGAGGGGAGGCGAATGCTAGATGATAAAACTGCACACAAGTGGCTTGCATAGAGCGCTGTTCACATGCAGATGGCACAGTCACAAACCCGCAGCCTATTAGGTGACGCCCTTCTATTAGATCAGGCGGGCTGCCAAGCCGTACCCCACTGTGTATCATGCACGGACAGACACTCTACAATGCAAGGCCCAACAGAAAGGGGCCTGGCTGTATCCTGTACAAACAAAAAAATATGAGGTTTTTGTTGGTATTTATGGCCATAAAACGTAAGCCTACACCCTCGTCACGGGACCTCATGTCTGTAGGTCCCTACACTAAATATAAAAATAGCAACAAAAAGAGGACAATGTCCTCCAAAAATTAAGTATTACTCACAGCAAGTTGGGCTGTAGTGTGTACATCGCCCAGGCCAAAAGCTAATGCTCTACCAGGATACAGCTAAACCCCCACTAATGTGGAAGCGTCACAGGTGCAGGAGAAGCAGATCACACACACACCTCCATGGAATGGAGGGGAGGCGAATGCTAGATGATAAAACTGCACACAAGTGGCTTGCATAGAGCGCTGTTCACATGCAGATGGCACAGTCACAAACCCGCAGCCTATTAGGTGACGCCCTTCTATTAGATCAGGCGGGCTGCCAAGCCGTACCCCACTGTGTATCATGCACGGACAGACACTCTACAATGCAAGGCCCAACAGAAAGGGGCCTGGCTGTATCCTGTACAAACAAAAAAATATGAGGTTTTTGTTGGTATTTATGGCCATAAAACGTAAGCCTACACCCTCGTCACGGGACCTCATGTCTGTAGGTCCCTACACTAAATATAAAAATAGCAACAAAAAGAGGACAATGTCCTCCAAAAATTAAGTATTACTCACAGCAAGTTGGGCTGTAGTGTGTACATCGCCCAGGCCAAAAGCTAATGCTCTACCAGGATACAGCTAAACCCCCACTAATGTGGAAGCGTCACAGGTGCAGGAGAAGCAGATCACACACACACCTCCATGGAATGGAGGGGAGGCGAATGCTAGATGATAAAACTGCACACAAGTGGCTTGCATAGAGCGCTGTTCACATGCAGATGGCACAGTCACAAACCCGCAGCCTATTAGGTGACGCCCTTCTATTAGATCAGGCGGGCTGCCAAGCCGTACCCCACTGTGTATCATGCACGGACAGACACTCTACAATGCAAGGCCCAACAGAAAGGGGCCTGGCTGTATCCTGTACAAACAAAAAAATATGAGGTTTTTGTTGGTATTTATGGCCATAAAACGTAAGCCTACACCCTCGTCACGGGACCTCATGTCGGTAGGTCCCTACACTAAATATAAAAATAGCAACAAAAAGAGGACAATGTCCTCCAAAAATTAAGTATTACTCACAGCAAGTTGGGCTGTAGTGTGTACATCGCCCAGGCCAAAAGCTAATGCTCTACCAGGATACAGCTAAACCCCCACTAATGTGGAAGCGTCACAGGTGCAGGAGAAGCAGATCACACACACACCTCCATGGAATGGAGGGGAGGCGAATGCTAGATGATAAAACTGCACACAAGTGGCTTGCATAGAGCGCTGTTCACATGCAGATGGCACAGTCACAAACCCGCAGCCTATTAGGTGACGCCCTTCTATTAGATCAGGCGGGCTGCCAAGCCATACCCCACTGTGTATCATGCACGGACAGACACTCTACAATGCAAGGCCCAACAGATAGGGGCCTGGCTGTATCCTGTACAAACAAAAAAATATGAGGTTTTTGTTGGTATTTATGGCCATAAAACGTAAGCCTACACCCTCGTCACGGGACCTCATGTCTGTAGGTCCCTACACTAAATATAAAAATAGCAACAAAAAGAGGACAATGTCCTCCAAAAATTAAGTATTACTCACAGCAAGTTGGGCTGTAGTGTGTACATCGCCCAGGCCAAAAGCTAATGCTCTACCAGGATACAGCTAAACCCCCACTAATGTGGAAGCGTCACAGGTGCAGGAGAAGCAGATCACACACACACCTCCATGGAATGGAGGGGAGGCGAATGCTAGATGATAAAACTGCACACAAGTGGCTTGCATAGAGCGCTGTTCACATGCAGATGGCACAGTCACAAACCCGCAGCCTATTAGGTGACGCCCTTCTATTAGATCAGGCGGGCTGCCAAGCCGTACCCCACTGTGTATCATGCACGGACAGACACTCTACAATGCAAGGCCCAACAGAAAGGGGCCTGGCTGTATCCTGTACAGACAAAAAAATATGAGGTTTAAAACAAACACTCATAAGGATGGAAAAATAAAAAAAGTTATGGGTTTTGGAAAAAGATTAGAAAAGATGAAAGAGTAAAAAATGAAAAATCACTTTGTCAGGAAGAGGTAAAAGCTTTGCTCTTTTTGCTCCGTGGTGTCACCATAGCTAGATTTACTAAAGACCTAAAAGAAATAAGGCAGACCTTTACAAAATGCACCTATTCATTCTACTTAACAAATGAATGCACTGAACAATGGGGCATATTTACTAAAGAGTCTAATTATAACCCCTTCCCAACATCTGCCCCACATGCACAGCATATGCTGGGAGCAGGTAAGTGAAGCAGTCACACAGGCTGAGCCTGCCCCATATTCAGCTGATAAAGGCTTCACGTCACAGCCTGATTCTGTCTCTAACAGCAGCTGGTGAAGCTCCGCCCTCAAATGTTAAAGGGAATCTGTCACCACTTTGACCTTGTTATACTGTTAATATGGGCAGACAGGTTACAGAATGCTAAAAAAAAAAGCCATACCTGTATGTCTCATATCGGAAGCCTTGTTGTTGAAATATCATCTTTTATCACTTTATGTAAAGGAGCTCTTCCAGGCTATGGGGCGGATGCTGTCTGGAAAATGTGTGGCGCCCCTGACCCGGTCAGGTGCCACTGAGTACTGCACCCATGCTGGGACAGTACTTCCAGGTAATCCTAAGGGCCAGAACAAGGTGTGTACGCACAGACACATAGCAACCAGTTCTCCCACACCAGTAGATGGGACCCTTGGGCAGTCTCCGGAGGGGGCTGGCTTTCAAATCTTGTCAAGGGGTGAAGCGGAGGGGCTGGGAGCTAGAGTGTAGAGGTTGTCAGGAAGAGAGGAGAGCCAGTCTGGTGGTGGTGAGCGGCGGTTGCGAGGTAGATACACGCGCAGCCACTAGTCAGACTCTGCACAGGGTAGTAACCGTTAGCGGGGGAGAATGGGCACCTGGTGAGAAACAGTAGGGTGTTCCTGGTGACTAGGCACGTACGGGGTACAGGTCCCTAGAGCAGACTCCAGTTTCACTACCTACTAAACCTGCCGGTGAAGGGAACTACATGTACCTCACCAACCTGACAGAGTCTGAGCCTCAACAGCAATGCAGGGACCCATAAGGGGACAGAGCCTGGAGCCGTCTCACTAGGTCCACGCTGCCGGAAAACGGGCCCAAACACAGGGGAGAAAAGGCAGAAGCGACTCCCTGGATAGGCCCCCATGGTACTCCACGTCAGGGTGTTATCCAAACATAGAGTGCTAGGAAGGTGAGTTAACAGGTTACCCTCAGACTGGCCCGAAGGAGCCCTGGTCCTACCTGGTTCATCACAGCGACGCCCGGGTCAGCTCACCACAACATCTGAAGTGAGTAAAAACCATTTAAAAGACTTTTGGACTCAGCCTGTGTTATTCCGGGACTCGCTACCGTGCTCACCCAAGCCCCTGGGGCCTGCCTCACTCACGGGAGGCTACATCATCTGGCTGCAGACTCCATCAGCCCCAGACACTCGTAAAACCTGCAGTGGCGGTCATTCACATTGTGGAGACACGGGGCTCAGTGGGTGATCTCGTCCGCTAAAACCCGCCGCCTTTAAAAAGATAGCGTGGCTCAGGGCTCATCCCAACTGAATACCAGCCTCCTTAACCGTGGGCGTAACACTACTCAGACAACACAGGGTGAGGGAATCACAATAATTAGACATTATTGGATCCCCAAACAATTAACGGCACATAACACATAACCAGCAAAACACAAATGTAACAGGCAACAGAGTCTCACCCTTCCACTGGCTCACCAGGGATTAGAATGTCCATGCCTCAGAGGTCCCAGGGCTATTTACTCCAATCCAGTAGCACCCCGCTTTTGGTGGGCACCCACCGAGAAAGGAATAATGCCAGATTTAGGAAGCTGTCTGAGGTTTGCAAAGACTGTAACAGGTGACTGAACTGTCCCAACCTGAGTGTCCTCCTTAGGTAGTCCTGGTATGATGATACAATCCTGGCAGCCGGAGTCAAAATCCCTAGGCTGTGGATATGGTCTCCAACCGGAACCGGAGTCCCTAGATTGAAGCCATAAGATATCCTGATCCTCTAGTCAGCTGCTAAGAGCTTAGCCTAGATCCATCAGCATCCATCAACAACCTGGTGGCTTAAAGAAATCCCTTTTATAGCCACAGCCTTCCACTTGGATACACTGCGTCCTCATTCGATTGGTTGGACAAGATCGCCTCTCCCATTGGATGAATCTCAAGCTGCATGGACAATGTTCATCCAAATGACTTTAACCCATGAGAGGCATTGGGTGTCCATGTCGTCACACACATCTCTAAAGCCCGCTACACACGCTTCAATATATCTCACAATCTGTCGTTGGGGTCAAGTTGTAAGTGACGCACATCCGGCATCGTTTGTGAGGTATCTGCGTGTGACATCTACTTGCGATCAGGATTGAACGCAAAACCGTTGATCGCAAACACATCGTATCATTCTCTAGAATTGAGCGTTTTGTTTCAGGAACCTAGTCAATTGTAACGTGTGACATCCCTCATACGATTTTGGTGTCTGATGCTATGTGCGCAGGTGTGCGCTCTGCACCGCAGCTTAAAAAAGGTCTGCTTCAGAGCGCAGCTGAAAAGCTGCGTTCTGAAGCGCCTCACAATGTCTGTCAGTCACTAATCTCTGTCAGTCGGTCACTATCTCTGTCCCTCACTCTCTGTCCATGTCAGTCTATCCCCCTCTCTCATATACTCACCGATCCCCGATCCCCGGCGCTGCACGGCGTTCACACTGCTCCGGCGGCTTTTACTGTTTTGAAAAAGCCGGCCGCCCATTAAACAATCTCGTATTCCATGCTTTACCCGCCCACCGGCCCCTATGATTGGTTGCAGTGAGACACGCCCCCACGCTGAGTGACAGGTGTCACACTGCACCCAATCACAGCAGCCGGTGGGCGGGTCTATACTGTGTAGTGAAATAAATAATTAAATAATTAAAAAAAACGGCGTGCGGTTCCCCCCAATTTTAAAACCAGCCAGATAAAGCCATACGGCTGAAGGCTGGTATTCTCAGGATGGGGAGCTTCACGTTATGGGGAGCCCCCCAGCCTAACAATATCAGCCAACAGCCGCCCAGAATTGCCGCATACATTATATGCGACAGTTCTGGGACTGTACCCGGCTCTTCCCGATTTGCCCTGGTGCGTTGGCAAATCGGGGTAATAAGGAGTTATTGGCAGCCCATAGCTGCCAATAAGTCCTAGATTAATCATGTCAGGCGTCTATGAGACACCCTCCATGATTAATCTGTAAATTACAGTAAATAAACACACACACCCGAAAAAATCCTTTATTAGAAATAAAAACACAAACATATACCCTGGTTCACCACTTTAATCAGCCCCAAAAAGCCCTCCTTGTCCGGCGTACTCCAGGATGCTCCAGCGTCGCTTCCAGCGCTGCTGCATGGAGGTGACCGGAACTGCAGCAGACACAGCCGCTCCGGTCACCTCCACGCAGGTAATGAAGACAGCCGCGCGATCAGCTGCTGTCACTGAGGTTACCCGCTGTCACTGGATCCAGCGGTGGCCGCGGGTAACCTCAGTGACAGCTCAGCTGTTCGCGCTACTCACCTCAGTTGCTGCGTGGAGGTGATAGGAGCGGCGGTGAGTAGCGCGATCAGCTGAGCTGTCACTGAGGTTACCCGCGGCCACCGCTGGATCCAGTGACAGTGGGTAACCTCAGTGACAGCAGCTGATCGCGCGGCTGTCTTCATTACCTGCGTGGAGGTGACCGGAGCGGCTGTGTCTGCTGCAGCTCTGGTCACCTCCATGCAGCAGCGCTGGAAGCGACGCTGGAGCATCCTGGAGTACGCCGGACAAGGAGGGCTTTTTGGGGCTGATTAAAGTGGTGAACCAGGGTATATGTTTGTGTTTTTATTTCTAATAAAGGATTTTTTCGGGTGTGTGTGTTTATTTACTGTAATTTACAGATTAATCATGGAGGGTGTCTCATAGACGCCTGACATGATTAATCTAGGACTTATTGGCAGCTATGGGCTGCCAATAACTCCTTATTACCCCGATTTGCCAACGCACCAGGGCAAATCGGGAAGAGCCGGGTACAGTCCCAGAACTGTCGCATATAATGTATGCGGCAATTCTGGGCGGCTGTTGGCTGATATTGTTAGGCTGGGGGGCTCCCCATAACGTGGAGCTCCCCATCCTGAGAATACCAGCCTTCAGCCGTATGGCTTTATCTGGCTGGTTTTAAAATTGGGGGGAACCGCACGCCGTTTTTTTTAATTATTTAATTATTTATTTCACTACACAGTATAGACCCGCCCACCGGCTGCTGTGATTGGGTGCAGTGTGACACCTGTCACTCAGCGTGGGGGCGTGTCTCACTGCAACCAATCATAGGGGCCGGTGGGCGGGTAAAGCAGGGAATATGAAATTGTTTAATGGGCGGCCGGCTTTTTCAAAACAGTAAAAGCCGCCGGAGCAGTGTGAATGCCGTGCAGTGCCGGGGATTGGTGAGTATGAGAGAGGGCTGCTAACTTCAGTAATTTAGGAGATTAGCGGTCACCGGTGAGTCCTTCACTGGTGACCGCTAATCAGGACACGACACAGACAGAGCCGCAGCATGACAATGAAGTCGGGTGAAGTTCACCCGAGTTCATTCTGACAGTGCGGCTCTGTCTGTGTCTGCTGTCATCTGCCATTCAGCTCTGCTACATGGCTGTCTGTGTCTGCTGTCAGCAGCCATGTAGCAGAGCTGAATGGCAGATGACATAGTAAAAACACATCCCTACACATTACACACGCTTGGCAAGTCAATAAATAAAAAAAAAAAGGTGCCCAATGCATACGTCACAGATCACATGATCTAAAGGATCGCACATAACATTGATCAATTTAACATAGACTACTAACGCTCGTGTGACAGCAAATGAACGACCAACGTGAAATCTCATAAGATCCCATATGCAACCTGGGCGTGTCACATCGCAAATGCGATTGTACAACTAATTGCAACGTGTAAAGTGGGCTTAAGGCTACTTTCACACATCAGGTTTTTTCCATTAGGTACAATCCGGAAAAAAACGGGTAAATCGGATCCAGTACCGCATCCGGTTTATCCCCATAGACTTGCATTGTTACCGGATTGTACCTGATGGCTTTGCGTTGCATCCGTTTTTTTCCGGATGTGGCAAAATTAATAAATGCGTCGGCCGGATAGAACGTTTGATGTAACGGTTTTTGGCCCCTTAAAAAAAACCGCATTGTGCCGGATCCGGCACAATGCGGCGTTGTCTCTAATGATTGTCTATGGACGCCGGATCCGGCGCGATGCGGTTTAAACCGGATGCGGCCGCCGTTTCCGGTTTTGGAAACAGAGCATGCGCACTTTTTTTTTTTTTCTTCACAAAACATATATAAAGCCCTTCAGGAGATTGTACACACTTCCTGCCATTCTGTACTGCCTTCAAGTCGTGCTGTCCTCCAGTCCACTGATCCAGGGCAGTCCAGCGCAGTCCTGCGGTCGAGTCCAGCGGTCCAGGGCAGAGGTAATGTCCACAGTAATGTCCAGAGTTTACTGTTCTGAGGTCCGTTCATCTACTTACAGGGCTTGTTTTTTTCCAGGTGCAGTGCAGCGGTCTGGTCCAGTGCAGTGGTCCTGTCAATTTGTCAAGTCCAGTGGTCCAGTCAATTGGTCTACTACAGCGGTCCGGTCTCAGTCCTCTCCAGCGGTCGTGTCCGTTAGTGCGGTCGAGTCCAGCGGTCACTCCGTGAATTGGCAAGTTTTTTATTTTTTTTTTATTTTTTTTTAAAAAGTTCTGTTATGTAATTTTGCTGTCTGGCTCCGTCCTTAAATTTATTTTGAAAACAATTAAACAAAAAAAAAAAATTAAATGTATACAAAACCTTTGCATGCGTTGTCTTATTACCTTTACATTTTTTGGTTGTGTATTTGTACAACTTTAAATTGGTGTTACATTAAGGTTGTGCAGTCATTAGGATACGTATATAATCATGTTTATTTCTTTCAGAAATTTGCACGGTCAAAAAATAAAAGCTATGTCTTCTTCTGGGAGCCCTCCCTCCTGTTCACAAACAACTGAGGTATTTTTTTTTGGGTTGTTTTGTGTTTTTATAAAAAAACAAAAATTTTTAAAAAAAAAAAAATATTTTCACAGGAAGCAGAAACATCACAGGTGCTTCCAGAAGGGGACGAAAGGGGTGGAGAAATCCACGGAGCGGGCGGTCAGATTGTAAGTTTCATGTTACAGGAATTCCTTATCACAGCACACCCAACACATAAAAGCACCTAAATGTTCTTTTTTTTTTTTTCACTAAAGGCTTCCACTTCTAGGCCTCACGATAGAGCTCCTCCAAGACCGTCTCATGGTCGGCTTCGAGGGGGCGGAGGTCATAGCGTAAGAAAATATATATATATATATTTTGTTTTTTGTTTCATGTCTACTTTGTGTGAATTGCAGTCTAAATCGTTTTGGTTTTTTTTGTTTTTTTTTCTTTCTTGGAACAGGATTCACAGCGTGCTCCCGAATCTGACGGTGAGGAGGCCGGATTTATCAACATCAACCTCCTCATCGATGAAGTTCGAGAGATGGAGCCGCTGTGGAACATGGGTGACCGCCGCCACGCTGATACCATCGTAACCCGTCGACTCTGGGACGAGGTATGCCACTCAGAGGTAGAAGGTTGGGAGGAGCTCAATTCTCAAGCCCAGAAGAAAGCGCGTAAGTATTCACAGTTCAGTAGGTTATACTGCAGGATTTAATATGTTGTATACTAACCACTTTGTGCTTTCCACTTTCAGGTGACAAACTTCAGAAGCGGTGGCGGTCTAGCAGGGATCGCTTCAAGAAGGAGTTGAATCTAGAGATGCAGGCCCCGAGTGAATCCGGAGGACGCAGATCCAAATACAGATATTTTACAACGTTGTCGTTCCTCCGGACAACTATGGAGTGCAGAAGGTAAACATTCCCCACAATATGTACAAAGTATAATTGTTGATATGTCTGACCTTTTTTGTCTTTTTTTAGCCAGGGACAATGTATATCAATTCAATTAATAATTTTTTTGTTTTTTTTCCTCTTTGTAACAGCACCGTCTGCAGCACTCGGGAGCCTGCATAGAACCCGTCAGGAGCGATCCCAGCACAGTCCGCCACTGGGGAACACATGCACAGACCCCACCCATCTGCACCTTCCCTTTCATCTGATACCTCGGTCCCATCCACCTGCGCTGGAGCATCCGGTGAGACTTCATTACCTGAAGCTGCTGGTGACGAGATAGCTTTTCCCCTACCCCACCCTTCTGACACTGCTGCCCTCAGTAGAACACCTTTGGGTTCTGGGCGTCAGCGTCATAGGGGTCAGGATATGAGCTATGCGCCCGAAGTTCTTGCATCTAAATGCAGCCTTCCAGAACACCATTAAATTATTAGCTGAACAAACGAGTGCTGGTTTTAGCCTCATGAAGACCTCTATGGAGAAAAATACGCACGAATTGTGCACACGTCTGGACAGGCTGCATTTAGATGCAAGTAAATCACCAAATCATTGTTTTTTTCAAGCCGTACTCGAGCGCATGGAAAAGCTGTCTCCTGACCAGCAGATGCATGTAATGCAAGCCACACAGCAGGCTCTGGCGCAGGTTTTCTCCCAACCACCTCCACCCACCCCTCGTCCAGCACCTGCCCCCCCCTCCAGCCATTGTCCCTCCTCCCCCTCCTGCCCCGTACCAGCCTGCTGCCCAGTACCAGCCTGCTGCCCAGTACCAGCTCCCAACCACATCTGCCCCTACACTCCCTATCCAATACCACCTCTCGCCTTCCACACCCATCATGACCCCAACACAAGCCTCTAATTCACCCGCCACCTCTTCTGTCTCCCAATCCCTCCACTCCACCCCACAATCCTTAACACATCCCATCCCATCTCCTGTTTTCCCTCTTGGTTTCTCCACCACACCTTCACCTTCTGTTACTTCCTCACCACCACCACCAACACCACTTTCCACCCTCCATACTCCCATTGTGCATGTGTTCCCATCTGACAGCCCCTCCAGTACTATCTCCACCCCAAGCCCAAGATATACGCATTTATAATTTTTTTTATATGTACAGTATGTAATAAAAAATAAAACATTTTTTTTTTAAATCAGATCTTTTTTTATTAAATCATTAGGGATCGATACAGAGAGTATTTCACTTTTCATATAACTGATAACAATAAACAACAGATAAACACATGTGATTTATAAATCAGGTTCTTTCTCTGCATGTATGTAAATATAATAATAGAGTTCTCAAATCATAATTATATTATATAGCTTGAGCCTACAAACCTCGTGGCTCTACAAATAAACAACACTTAAATTATGCAATAATGCCTCAGACTAACAGAAGCACCTCCTCCATCAGCCGTGTCGCTCCACATCATATTACTATACTTTCCCGCCCCTCCCTCTCCGTGCAGTCATCCATGAAACCGTTCCAGTCCTCTCTCACCTCTGCATTCAAAATCCACTTCGCCACAGAAAAAAATAGTTTTAATTCCCTTCCTCACACATGCCATCACTGCAGGCACAACAGTAACCGGTCCAGCATTGCATCCCGAACCAGTGCACTAGAGGGTAGGCCCGGCAACTCCATCCATGGCCGCCAAATGTTGTAAAACTTTTTCAATGTTTTTCTTTTTAAATAAACTCCCCTTTCCAATCTTATGACGTTATTTAATTTGTTTTTGAGCTCTGATAATGTTGGTGGTAGAGGGTCTAACCAGTGATATGCAAGTAGCTTTCTTGCTTGGTACAAGATACGGGATATTCCCAGAGCTGTTGGAGAATCCGGGTCCACTTCTCCTTCCCACAGACTCAACAGGCACAGGCGGGGCGACGGTTGTATTGTGATATGATATATTTGATCTATAAGTCCCAGGGTTTGGTTCCAGAAATCACCAATGTGTCCACACTCCCACACAACATGCATCAAATTGGCATCATCCTGTCCACACCTAACACACTGTGTGTTTGGTCTGAGTCCCATCTTAAATAGAAGACTGGGAGTTTTATATACCCTGTGGATGAGATATATTTGAGACAGATTTTGGCACTCCGATACCGCCAGTTTAGGAACTTGTTCCAATATATCAGACCACTGGCCTTCCGTCAGGGGACCGACGTCTCGTTCCCATTTGCTTTTAACAATCAATGGATGTGTTTCCAGATGGGCAGGTAGTAATTTTTTATATAATTCCGAAATAAGACCCTTAGAGGACTCAGATGTAAGCAGCCTATGTAATGTTTGATTATGTGTCACTGTTACCGGCTTTGTCCTCCCCTGTCTTTCCAGTGCGTGTCTCAGCTGCAAATACTGATAAAAGAAGACATGCGGAAGGTGAAACTCCGTTCTCAGTTGTTCAAAGCTTTTAAGAGTATTATTTTGTAGTACTTGTGACTAGAGATGAGCGAACCGGTCGTGGTTCGGCTCGAGTTCGGTTCGCCGAACGGAGGTCCCGTTCGAGTTCGGTTCGCCGAACGTTCGACGAACCGAACTCGAACTGCATAGGAAACAATGGCAGGCATTCACAAACACATAAAAACACCTAGAAAACACCCTCAAAGGTGTCCAAAAGGTGACAAACAACTCACAACACAACACAAACACATGGTAAAGTGACAAGAACAAATTCTCATGCGAAAACAAAAGAGCGTAATGAGGAAAAAGAGGACGAGACACAGATATAGGCATAGCATGCCCTTCTAAAATCATGTAAAACACCGCAAGGTGACTCCAAGCGGAGTCTCCCTTTTTTCCAAAAATTGTGCCCCACACACACCCACCCATTCAGTGGCAACACTTGTGCCCTAGTTGTACACTTCACAGCTAGATTTGCATCAAGCACATTCAAAAATACGCCATTGTTAACCGTCCCCAGGATGACCCCGGGGTAGGTAGCAAAGTCTTTCCTGATCCCAGCTCTGTTCATCTTGGATCATTTTTAAAAACAATGTAAGCAAGGGTTACTCCAAGCGGAGTCTCCCTTTTTTCCAAAAATTGGGCCCCACACACACCCACCCCTTCAGTGGCAGCAGTTGTGCCCCAGTTGTACACTTCACAGCTAGATTTGCATCAAGCACATTCAAAAATACGCCATTGTTAACCGTCCCCAGGATGACACCGGGGTAGGTAGCAAAGTCTTTCCTGATCCCAGCTCTGTTCATCTTGGATCATTTTTAAAAACAATGTAAGCAAGGGTTACTCCAAGCGGAGTCTCCCTTTTTTCCAAAAATTGGGCCCCACACACACCCACCCCTTCAGTGGCAGCAGTTGTGCCCCAGTTGTACACTTCACAGCTAGATTTGCATCAAGCACATTCAAAAATACGCCATTGTTAACCGTCCCCAGGATGACACCGGGGTAGGTAGCAAAGTCTTTGCTGAACCATGACTTGTTCATCTTGGCTCCTTTTAAAAAACACAGCAAGTAAGGGTTACTCCAATTGGAGTCTCCCTTTTTTTCCAAAAATTGTGCCCCACACACACCCACCTATTCAGTGGCAGCACTTGTGCCCTAGTTGTACACTTCACAGCTAGATTTGCATCAAGCACATTCAAAAATACGCCATTGTTAACCGTCCCCAGGATGATCCCGGGGTAGGTAGCAAAGTCTTTCTTGATCCCAGCTCTCTTCATCTTGGATCATTTTTAAGAACAATGTAAGCAAGGGTTACTCCAAGCGGAGTCTCCCTTTTTTCCAAAAATTGGGCCACACACACCGACCCCTTCAGTGGCAGCACTTGTGCCCCAGTTGTACACTTCACAGCTAGATTTGCATCAAGCACATTCAAAAATACGCCATTGTTAACCGTCCCCAGGATGACCCCGGGGTAGGTAGCAAAGTCTTTCCTGATCCCAGCTCTGTTCATCTTGGATCATTTTTAAAAACAATGTAAGCAAGGGTTACTCCAAGCGGAGTCTCCCTTTTTTCCAAAAATTGGGCCCCACACACACCCACCCCTTCAGTGGCAGCAGTTGTGCCCTAGTTGTACACTTCACAGCTAGATTTGCATCAAGCACATTCAAAAATACGCCATTGTTAACCGTCCCCAGGATGACCCCGGGGTAGGTAGCAAAGTCTTTCCTGATCCCAGCTCTGTTCATCTTGGATCATTTTTAAGAACAATGTAAGCAAGGGTTACTCCAAGCGGAGTCTCCCTTTTTTCCAAAAATTGGGCCACACACACCCACCCCTTCAGTGGCAGCACTTGTGCCCCAGTTGTACACTTCACAGCTAGATTTGCATCAAGCACATTCAAAAATACGCCATTGTTAACCGTCCCCAGGATGACCCCGGGGTAGGTAGAAAAGTCTTTCCTGATCCCAGCTCTGTTCATCTTGGATCATTTTTAAAAACAATGTAAGCAAGGGTTACTCCAAGTGGAGTCTCCCTTTTTTCAAAAAATTGGGCCCCACACACACCCACCCCTTCAGTGGCAGCACTTGTGCCCCAGTTGTAGACTTCACAGCTAGATTTGCATCAAGCACATTCAAAAATACGCCATTGTTAACCGTCCCCAGGATGACACCGGGGTAGGTAGCAAAGTCTTTGCTGAACCATGACTTGTTCATCTTGGCTCCTTTTAAAAAACACAGCAAGCAAGGGTTATTCCAATTGGAGTCTCCCTTTTTTCCAAAAATTGTGCCCCACACACACCCACCCATTCAGTGGCAGCACTTGTGCCCTAGTTGTACACTTCACAGCTAGATTTGCATCAAGCACATTCAAAAATACGCCATTGTTAACCGTCCCCAGGATGACACCGGGGTAGGTAGCAAAGTCTTTCCTGATCCCAGCTCTGTTCATCTTGGATCATTTTTAAAACACAATGTAAGCAAGGGTTACTCCAATTGGAGTCTCCCTTTTCTCCAAAAATTGGGCCACACAGACTCCCCATCAGTGGCAGCACTTGTGCCCTAGTTGCAAACAGGATGTTTTGATTTGCATCAAGCACATTCCAAATCCACAAGCATTTACTCTCCCCAGGATGACACAGGGGTAGTAAATTCCTTGTGGATCCATGACTTGTTCATTTTGATGAACGTTAGTCTGTCCACATTGTCACTGGACAGACGTGTGCGCTTATCTGTCAGCACACACCCAGCAGCACTGAAGACAAGTTCAGAGACAACGCTGGCAGCTGGACACGACAAAATCTCCAAGGCGTAAGTGGAGAGCTCTGGCCATTTTTCAAGATTTGAAGCCCAAAAGGAGCAAGGCTCCATTTGCAAAGTCATGGCATCGATGTTCATTTGCAGATACTCCTGTATCATCCTCTCCAGCCGTTGACTATGTGTCAGACTTGTTGTCTCTGTTGGCCTTGCAAAGGAGGGTCTAAAAAAATTCTGAAAAGATTCCATAAAATTGCTGTTACCAGTAGCACCAGATAGGGTGCTACTGGTACGGGTAGACTGTTGAAGATGACAAGACCATCCCATGTTTGTCAAGTTACAACTGGGAGATTCACTCCCTGCACCTGCACGGTTGTTTGGTGGAAAAGCCGAGCTAAGATCGAGTAACAGCTTCTGCTGATACTCCTGCATACGTGCGTCCCTTTCTATGGCTGGAATTATGTCACAAAATTTGGACTTGTACCGGCGATCTAATAGTGTGGCAAGCCAGTAGTCATCATCACTTTTGACAATACGAGGGTCATGTTGGAGGTAGTGCAGCAAGAAAGCACTCATGTGTCTTGCGCAGCCATGCGGACCAAGTCCACGCTGTGTTTGTGGCATAGAGGTGCTAACCGTTCTTTCTTCCTCTGACATCTCCCCCCAACCTCTTTCAACTGAAATTTTACCAAGGTCTCCCTCATCCGCTGAGTCTTCCATGTCCATGGACAGTTCGTCCTCCATTTCTTCATGTTCTCCTGCACCTTCCTCAACATTTCGCCTGCTACCATGCGCCCTTGTTGATCCCTGTCTCCCATGGTCCCATGCCTGCCGCGTTGGTGATGATGAACGTCTGGACCTTAGTGATGTTGTTGTGTCTTGCGCATATGAATCCTGCTGTAGTTCCTCCCCTTCCTGTTGTCCCACCCCCTGACTCCGAATAGTGTTTAGTGTGTGCTCCAGCATGTAAATGACTGGAATTGTCATGCTGATAATGGCATTGTCAGCGCTAAACATATTCGTCGCCATGTCGAAACTGTGCAGAAGGGTGCATAGGTCCTTGATCTGAGACCACTCCATCAGGGTGATCTGCCCCACCTCTGCATCTCGTTGGCCCAGGCTATACGTCATGACGTATTGCACCAGGGCTCGGCGGTGCTGCCACAGTCGCTGTAACATGTGGAGAGTCGAATTCCAGCGTGTCGCCACATCGCATTTCAGGCGATAAACCGGCAGGCCGAAAGACTTCTGGAGCGATGCAAGTCGCTCAGCTGCGGCGGTTGAACGGCGGAAGTGAGCAGACAGTTTTCGTGCCCTGGTCAGAAGGCCATCTAGGCCGGGATAGTGTGTTAAAAATTGCTGGACAACAAGGTTCAACACGTGAGCCATACAAGGCACGTGTGTCACCTTGCCCAGGCGAAGGGCCGCACCCAGGTTTGCAGCATTGTCGCACACGGCCTTACCAGGCTGCAGGTTGAGTGGAGACAACCATTTATTAAACTCGGACCGCAGAGCTGACCACAACTCCTCAGCTGTGTGACTCCTATTCCCAAGACATGTCAAGCTAAAGACCGCCTGATGCCGTTGCGCTCTGCTGCCAGCATAGTAATGAGGGGTGCGTGATTCCTTCTGCGCAGTGAGAACGCTGGTGGCCTGACCAGGCAGGCTTGGGGCGGAGGTGGAGGACACAGATGAGGTGGAGGAGGCAGAAGCAGTGGCGGAACTTGGACAGACAGAGGATTGACACACAAGTCGTGGGGACGGCAAGACTTGTGCAGCAGACCCTTCACCATCTATCACCATAGTTACCCAGTGCCCAGTCAGCGACATGTAACGTCCCTGTCCATGCTTACTGGTCCAAGTATCGGTGGTGAAATGCACCTGTTCACACACAGAGTTTCTCAAGGAAGCGGTGATGTTGTGTGCGACATGCTGGTGTAGCGCGGGCACACCTTTCTTAGAGAAGTAGTGGTGACTGGGCATCTGGTACTGGGGCACAGCGACAGACATAAGGTGTCTAAAATCCTGTGTGTCCACCAGGCGGAAAGGCAGCATTTCGGTAGCCAAGAGCTTACAGAGGGATAAAGTCAACCTCTTAGCTTTGTCATGGGTCGCAGGAAATGGCCTTTTATTTGTCCACATCTGAGGGACAGAGATCTGGCTGCTGTGTGTAGACGGTGTTGATTAGGGTGTCCCTGGAAAAATGCAGGTTTGTGAGGAAAGTGCAGGCATAAACATGATGTTGCCTTCATCCAACGTTGGTGCTATCGATGTCTGAGAGAGCTGTACACACGCACTTGTTTCCCCTTCCAAACCAACTGACGACCTACCAAGCAAACTGCCTGTTGCGGTTACAGTGGTGGAAGTTGTGCGTGGAAAACCAGGTGTGACAGCTGTCCCCACAGTCCTAGAAGATGACGAGCGCGCGGATGCACTGGAAGGGGCAGGCCATGGATGGTTCGCTCTGTTAGGCCGCATTGCAGCACGGTGAGCTTCCCACTGGGACATATGATATTTATTCATGTGATGATTCATGGAAGAAGTTGTCAAACTGCTGAGGTTTTGACCTCTACTAACAGAATCACGACAAATTTTACAGATCACATAATTTGGGCGATCTTTTTCTATGTCAAAAAAGGACCAGGCTAGGCAAAGCTTAGAGGGCATGCGACCTGCTGAGCCCCCCCAACTAGTGCTCAGAGGCAGAGTGGTGGCTGATGATGCAGTTGTAGACGTGCTACCAGTGCTCCGACTCTGTCCAGGAAGGCGCAAGGTAACTTCGTCGTCGGTTGCATCCTCCTCCACCGCCTTTGTTGACCTCCTCGAGTGCCTGACTGTGGGTTGACAGTAGGTGGGATCTAGAACCTCATCATCAATTGTTGTGTTTGCACTCACCTCCCCCTCAGACCGAGCCTCTTCTTGCCCTGACCGAATATTTAAGTTGTCATCCCAATCTGGTATCTGCGTCTCATGGTCATCAGTATGTTCCTCATTGTCTATAACCACAGGCGTTACAGTTTGTGACAAATGGTCAACATTATGCTCAGAAACTTGGTCCTCACGGCCTGAATCAGAGTCACAAAGGTTCTGGGCATCACTGCAGACCATTTCCTGGTCTGTACTCACTGTAGCTGGGGAGCAGATCTCTGATTCCCAGGCTATAGTGTGACTGAACAGCTCTGCAGACTCAGCCATCTCAGTTCCACCATACTGTGCAGGGCTGATGGAGACTTCAGAGCTGGGAGAAAGCAAGTTTGATTGGGATGACAACTCAGAGGACTGGTGTTTTTTGGATGTGGTAGTTGAGGTGGCTGAGAGGGCACTTGTTGGACCACTTGAGATCCATTCAAGCATTTTCCTTTTTTGGCCATCATCTACCTTTGTTCCTGTTGTTCATGTCCGTAAAAAAGGGAGCACATCGGATTGTCCACGGTAAGTAGTAGACATCTTACTTTTGCTGGTAGATGGTCTATCTTCAGCAGATGTTAATGGAGCTTTGCCACCTTCCCCACGGACAAACCCTTGTTTTCCTTTTACAACACGCCTCTTCCCCTTTCCACCAGCATCTGTCATTTTGCCACTCATGTTGATTGCGACAAGATTGTGTACTTAAAATGTAGTAGTAAAAATTGAGAGGTGGTGTAGATTGCAGCGGTGGTCTAGCTTTATTAACAGCAGAATAAACAACAATAATTATCCCTGACAATGCAACTATGGCCCTTAAACTGGCACCATAAATTGCTAGTATAATGGCTTAGTAACAATGAGTTTGAGTGTGCAATGCAGGCAGACGTGCTGCAAATATTTTTGCACTAGTGGGACTATACAGAAGTCCAATAGCCACGTTTAGGATGCCACTAAGTTCACTCAGTGTTTGCTAGTATAATAGCTTAGTAACAATGAGTTTGAGTGTGCAATGCAGGCAGACGTGCTGCAAATATCTTGGCACTAATGGGACAATACAGAAGTCCAATAGCCACGTTTAGGATGCCACTAAGTTCACTCAGTGTTTGCTAGTATAATGGCTTAGTAACAATGAGTTTGAGTGTGCAATGCAGGCAGACGTGCTGCAAATATCTTTGCACTAGTGGGACAATACAGAAGTCCAATAGCCACGTTTAGGATGCCACTAAGTTCACTCAGTGTTTGCTAGTATAATGGCTTAGTAACAATGAGTTTGAGTGTGCAATGCAGGCAGACGTGCTGCAAATATCTTTGCACTAGTGGGACAATACAGAAGTCCAATAGCCACGTTTAGGATGCCACTAAGTTCACTCAGTGTTTGCTAGTATAATGGCTTAGTAACAATGAGTTTGAGTGTGCAATGCAGGCAGACGTGCTGCAAATATCTTTGCACTAGTGGGACTATACAGAAGTCCAATAGCCACGTTTAGGATGCCACTAAGTTCACTCAGTGTTTGCTAGTATAATGGTGTTAGGTTGACCTAACGGTCACAGCTATTGCCAGCGATGTCCGAATGCAGAGAGGGTACCGGTGACCCCCCTCTGCCCTCCCTTTAGCCTTCAATGAAAACAGGCAGACACCGTTATACACGTAAAGGCTAGGAGACGTGCGGCTCCCAAAAAGGAAACTGTATTATTTTGTTTACATTACAAGGTTATACAGATTTGATTAGGGCGTAACTATGCAGCATACATATTCATTAAAGGCGTGAATTACATATTCCCAGCAAAAGAAATTAAACATAATGACTTATACTCCCATAACAAACTGTTGCGTTCTTATTCCCATAACAAGATGTTTGTCAGTCGTTTCTAAGTCAAAACATTCTGTGTCCTTGAGGTTGGTCTCACAGTTTATTACGCAAATAAGTCTGGTTCGGTCTTGCCAGGGAGAATGAATTTCTATTATTTTCTAAGTCAGTGAAAAAGGTTAACTCTTTCCTCACAATCCCCCCTATTGGCGTGATTGATGGACAGGGGGCCATCGAGAAGCTGTGGACTATAGAGAAAGCAGGCTAGCCTCCAGATACTTTCTGAGCCGCGGGTTTGCTCAGGGAGTGTCGTCTCACATCCGTCACCCAGGACTGCCTGCATGCCTCTCGATAGGAGTCTCATCATGATACGCCAAGGTGATTTCTAGAGGAAAGAGTAGAGAAGAGAAAAAAGGCATATTAGTGATTTCATACGGGTGCTGAATAATCATTGTATCTACATTGCTTCAAGCAGCGGGAAAACAAAGCCATTAGCAACTTGAACTCTACATAAGCAACTAGTAAATAGAGTAACACTTGGAACACTGATAGTCTGTTGTAACAGCCTCCCCATTGAAACACTTTGTTTATTGGGACTGGTATGGCTAAGTATGGCATGGAAGAGGCTGTCACAAGTGCGTGTGTACATATCCAGCAGTCTGTGATCTCAAGTTTTTCAACTAACACTTCATGATGGGTCTCAAATGAATTCTGCCGTGGTGTAGAAGGCCCCAAAAAGGGAGTACACATAGAAATACTTATCAGCAGTATTAGGCCTTCTTGCAGTGGCTGGCATGGACCCATGTCGATCTCCCCTCAAGTTTGACGGAGGTTGGAGTGGTCAGCTGGACAGTCAAAGGCCCTTCGAATCGTGGCTCAAGGGTCTTTCTCACGTGCTTCTTTAGGTAGACCCGGTCACCAGGCTTTAGAGAGTGGGTTCCTGGAACGGCATCAGGATCAGGTAGAGAAGAGTAGACCCTTTGGTGGGTTTCAGTTAGTCTCTTCTGCAGGGAAAGAACATAAGACGTTAGGCTATCACATTGCAGGTGTAACTCCTGCGGGAAGTAGCATCCTAATCTGGGTGCACTACCAAAGAGTATTTCAAAGGGTGAGAGCCTGTGCTTTCCCTGCGGGGTAGTCCTTATAGAGTAAAGAGCTATGGGGAGACATTCTGTCCATGGTCTACCAGTCTCCTCCACTGCCTTGGCTAGTTTGAGCTTTAGAGTTCCATTTAACCTTTCCACTTTCCCTGATGACTGTGGGTGGTAAGGTGTGTGTAAGGCTGACTGAATGCCTAACAGGGCACAGGTGTTCTGGAAAACTTGTCCAGTGAAATGAGTACCTCGGTCTGACTCTATGACTTCAGGGAGTCCAAACCGGGGCACCAGCCCACAGGCCAATTTTTTTGCTGTAATTCGGGCCATGGCTGAGCTGACAGGGTAGGCCTCTGGCCATCCCGAGAAGAGGTCTACACAGACAAGTACAAACTCGTAGATGCCATGTTTTGGCAACTGTATACAGTCTATTTGTACTCTTTGAAATGGGGCAAACGTCTTTGGCATGTGTCTTTGCGGGGTTTTAGTTAGCTGGCCTGGATTGTGTTGTTGACAGATGTGACAATCCTTTATTCTCTGGGAGGCGTATTGTCTGAAGCCGGGGGCTACCCAATAGGGTTGCATCTGGTTCATGATTGAGTTTGTGCTACCGTGTGTGGGGTAGTGGAGTACTTGGAAAATGGCAGGGAACCAACTGCGTGGCAGGACGGGAAGTCCGTTTAGGCGCCAAATCCCCTCCACCTTTTCTGCCCCCTTGGCCCGCCATCCGGCCTTTTCTTCCTCAGAGGCGTTTTCTTGTGTCTCAAAGAGGTTCTGCATTTCTTCCTCCGTCGTTGACACTGTTTCCGTCTCCTTTAAAGGGAGTAAGGCGGCTTGTTTTGCTGTTTGATCGGCCAAGCGATTTCCCCCTTGCCTCGGGTGTTTGAGCCTTGGTGTGGGCAGCAACCTTTATGATTGCTAGCTGTTTTGGTATCAAGGCTACTTCCATTAGTTTCTTCACTGAGGCTCCATGCCTGATGGGATTTCCTGTTGCTGTGAGGAATCCTCTAGTCTGCCAGATAGTGCCAAAATCGTGCACAATGCCGTGTGCATAGGCTGAGTCCGTGTAGATGTTCGCTGTTCGTTCTTCCAGAAACTCAATTGCCCAGATGAGGGCAAGAAGTTCTGCTTCTTGAGCAGATATGCGTGGAGGTAGCGGTTGCTTGGCTAAGACTGCATATAGAGTCACTACTGCAAATCCGGTGTGGAACTTGCCTGCTTCATCAGCGTATCTGCTACCATCCACAAAAAGTTCCAAGTCTGGATTTGTAAGCGGTGTTGCCTGAATATTGTGCAGGGGCTTTGCCTCATGTTCAATGAGTTCCTGACAATCATGATCAAATGGTGCGCTGGTACGTTTGTCACTCTCTTCTGTCCTCTCTTCTGTCCCCCCTTCTAAACTTGTGAAGATCAGCAGATCAGCAAGGTTTAGACTTGTAACTCGAGCAAATGAGATGTTTGGGGGTAGCAACAGCGTGCACTGGAGTCTGACTTGTCTTGCCATGGAGAGATGTTTCAACTGCACTTGATTGAGAACAGCATAGATGTCATGGCTGGTAAGGATGGTAGTCGGGAAATCGAGTGAGATTTCAGATGCTTTCTGCAGTATATTTGAAACTGCTGTAACGGCACAGACACAGGTTGGTGCTGCTTTTGTGACGTTGTCGAGTTGAGAGGAGTAGTACCCGATTATGTGATGTTTGTCCGTCTTCTGGGTGAGTACTCCTACGGCAAATCCTTGAAGCTCTGCTACGAACAGATTAAAGGTGAGATCATAGTTTGGTAGTGCCAGAGCAGGTGCATCAATCACTAGTTCCTTGAGCTTTTGAAAGTTTTGTCGAGCTTCTTCTGTAAGGGAGAAAGGAACATTCTTTGTGCAATCATACAGCGGTTGCATGAGTAGTGACGCATTGGGAATCCACCGTCTGCATTTATCTCTGCTTGCTTTGCATCCTACTTCTGCCAGAAAGGTAAGCATTCCTCTTCACTAGGGCAGCACAGTAATAAATCATCCACATACTGGTAGATGTACTGCGAGAGGTAGCGGGAGGGGGGATTGTCTCAGCTGCGGTGGCGTAATTCCAGGCTTGACTGAAACTTTTACTGTGGGCACGGGTAGTGTGCCGAGGTCAGTTTTTGATGTGGACCAGAGTTTTGCAGGAACTTGCAGAATTATTGGGTCCGTGTTTACTTCATGTGTAACTTCAGATTCTGGTTGGTCTTCTATCATCTGGAGAGTGCACAGGATTTCTTCTGGGATATCTTCTGGAATTTGCAGGATAGCAGATCCATCTTCATTGTAGACAATCTGAGCTTGTAGTCTTGATAGTAGATCTTCTCCCACTAGGGCATCTCCACCCAGGGGGGACACTAAGAATTTAGACACGAACATGTATGGTCCCAGTTTCACCTTCAGTGGATGTATTATTGAGATTATCTGGGCTTGTCCATCAACTCCGGATACTACAGTAGCTTCAGAGGAGATGGATCCTTCAGGCACCAGATTCTTGGGGAGTACGGAGCGAGAGGCTCCTGAGTCCACTAAAGCTCTTATTTCCTTGTTGCCAATTTGAAGGGGGACGTGTATAAATGGACCTCTGGCATCCCTATCCCGTGCTGCCGCAGGTCAGGCAGTCTTCTCCTCCTGACTCTCGGGTTGGTTTTAGTGTCCCTCTTCTTCTTTCTACAGTCTCTGATCTCGTCCTCTGACTCCACAATAGTAGCAGGTCGGTGCCTTCCTTCTTGTACCTTCTGGCTGACCGTCCACTGCTGCTATGACAACTTTCTTGTTGCTCCTTTTATCCTTTGCGTCGGTTTCTAAGCCACTTGCTTTGTTGACTAGAAGATCTATGTCTTCCATGTTTCTCCATTCTGGGCAGCACGCTTTCAATCTTTCTGCCAGAGGTGCATGTATTCCATCCATGAAGGATCTTACCATCAGGCGACGTATTGCACCCGCTTGTAAGTCCAGCCCTTCATCTGCGAATGACTGCATCAATCTGTAGTAAAATGAGCTGACATTCTCCACAGGACCTTGATGCACTGGTCCCATTGTGCTCTTAGTTCTTTGCTCCTGGGCGCAGAAGAGATTGAGTGTTATCATGAAATCTTGGCCCGATTCCACATTACGGGTATTGTCCGGAACATGTCCTGTCAGGTGGGCAGTGAGTTTGGCATACAGTTCGGGAGACATTTTAACTCTACACAAACCTTCCATGTCCAACCAAGTGCTTCTGTAGGAGACCTGTATTTGGTTCAGGTAATGTGAAAAACTGACTGGGTTTCTAGTCGGGTCTGGAGCATTTTGCAGGAAAGCCATCTGCTCGGCTGGAGTCCAGGGTACGTAGTCATCATACGTACGAGGAACTGCATCTCTGGGAGCATCTGGGTTTTGTGGATTAACAGGTGGTCTTATCAGGACTCTTCTTTCCACTACGGCATAAAGAGGCACTGGTGCTGTGGCTTGTAGCTTGTGCTGTGGGGCTCCACAGGCTAGGCATGTTTCACTCCAGTCCGGATTTTGTTGGCTACAGTTTGTGCAGGTCCATTCCTGGGATCCTGCTATTTTTGGAGTCGTTCCAGGAGTAGCTGACAGGTACGGAGGAAGCTGCTGTTGATCCTTATTAGCCTTCTTCCCAGCTTCTTCCCATGTGTCTGATTCTTCATGGTATATCCAACCTTGATCGTGGGCTGTTTTTGCCATGTCAGAAAGAGTTCTGACTAGTTCAGTCCATGATTTATCTGCTATCACTCCTGCTCTAGTAGCTGTTATTGTATCCCATTTGTTGGGGTCCAATTAATCTTTCCCCTTCAATCCAAATGTCTTAAAAAAACTTCCTTGGACTGACTGGCTGTTCTTTTGCCATGATAACACGTAATGAGATGTTGCAGGGTGCATCCAGCTCTTCTGTCTTTTGATATTCCTTGCCCCATTCTTCGTCTTCTATCTTCTTCAGCTTTTAGACCCTTGAACGTCCTTTGGACTAAACCTACCTATCCTGGAGATACTCAGAGACTAACTCCTTTTGTATTCCTACCTAAGGTGAGGTCTAGAACCACCTTTCCTGGAGATACCTAGAGACTAAAGCTGGTGTCACACTAAACGACAGCGACAACGACGTCGCTGTTACGTCACCATTTTCGGTGACGTAACAGCGACCTTGTAAGTCGCTGTTATGATCGCTGCTTAGCTGTCAAACACAGCAGAAGCAGCGATCATAAGGTCGCTGTGCTACATGTTCAGAGAGCAGGGAGCCGCGCTTAGCGCTGGCTCCTTGCTCTCCTGCAGCACACATCGGGTTAATTAACCCGATGTGTGCTGCAGCTACATGTCACAGTGCAGAGAGCAGGGAGCCGCGCTCACTGCTTAGCGCTGGCTCCTTGCTCTCCTTGCTACAGTATGCATCGGGTTAATTACCCGATGCATACTGCAGCCACATGTCACAGTGCAGGAGCCGGCGCTGGCAGCAAGAGCGGAGGCTGGTAACCAGCGTAAACATCGGGTAACCAGGGAAAGGTCTTCCCTTGGTTACCCGATGTTTACGCTGGTTACAGCTTACCGCAGCTGCCAGTGCCGGCTCCTGATCGCTTCATTTCGTCGCTCTCTCGCTGTCACACACAGCGATGTGTGTGTCACAGCGGGAGAGTGACGACCAAAAAATGAAGCTGGACATTCAGCAACGACCGGCGACCTCACAGCAGGGGCCAGGTCGTTGCTGGATGTCACACACAGCGACAGCGACGGGACGTCGCTGCAACGTGACAGAAAATGGTGACGTAGCAGCGACGTCGTTGTCGTCGTCGTTATGTGTGACACCAGCTTTACTCCTTATTTGTATTCCTACTGAAAGGTGGTGTCCTAACTTCAGAGGGGGCTGAGAATGTTGAATGGCGCTGGGTTACCCTTCTTGTACCAGAGATACACTCTATATCCGATAGCAATGGCAAACAGGGCTATTCCCACTAACACTAGGGCAGTGAATATCACATCCATTGGACAGAGCAGGTACACTATTCCCTTTCAACACTCACTGATGTATGGGATCTATGACAACCAACAAGGACAACAGCACAGAAGTAAAGCACAGGAGAGCAGACACGCGACACACGGAGAGGCAGAGAAACACAGAGAAACAAACAAACAAACAACCAAACAAGGCACAGAAAACATCAGCTGGCAAGGCTCTCTCAGAGTTCAATAGAAACCCGCCAATAACCCAGTATCTACTCACAGTGTACCATTTTGCGCGTTGAGGAGAGGGGAGATCAGATGTGGGGAGCATAAAGAGAAGAATAAGGTTCAACTCTTACCTGGCCAGGTGTTTCTGGTCCCCACGTCTGGTCCACTCCTCCTCTGAATGGCAAGACAGTCCACTGGGTCCTGGGATTACAAACACGGGTCCCTGCTTTTCGGGCGCCAGATAATGTTAGGTTGACCTAATGGTCACAGCTATTGCCAGCGATGTCCGAATGCAGAGAGGGTACCGGTGACCCCCTCTGCCCTCCCTTTAGCCTTCAATGAAAACAGGCAGACACCGTTATACACGTAAAGGCTAGGAGACGTGCGGCTCCCAAAAAGGAAACTGTATTATTTTGTTTACATTACAAGGTTATACAGATTTGATTAGGGCGTAACTATGCAGCATACATATTCATTAAAGGCGTGAATTACATATTCCCAGCAAAAGAAATTAACATAATGACTTATACTCCCATAACAAACTGTTGCGTTCTTATTCCCATAACAAGATGTTTGTCAGTCGTTTCTAAGTCAAAACATTCTGTGTCCTTGAGGTTGGTCTCACAGTTTATTACGCAAATAAGTCTGGTTCGGTCTTGCCAGGGAGAATGAATTTCTATTATTTTCTAAGTCAGTGAAAAAGGTTAACTCTTTCCTCACAATGGCTTAGTAACAATGAGTTTGAGTGTGCAAAGGGCAGGAGGGTACAGTGGCAGGGTTGTGGGTCTCTGGGTAGAGGAAAGGAAGCCTGCCTTTCTATCCCTCCTAATGGGGAAATGCAGCGAGGAAATCCCTGACCTTAGCTACACAGACGCTGTCATCTTGTGTAGCTGTTAAACTCTGTTTTCACGGACCTGTCACCTATGGCTCTGACCCTGCCGGTATGAGCCCTTAAAAGGACTGATAGAAAGTGCTATCCCTATGCTGTACCGCGCTGTGTATGGAGCGTACACAGCAGTATCGGCGATAGGAGCTGCGCCAGTGATGACTGACACCAAGGACGCAGAAGGCAGATAATGGCGTGCTGGAGGATAATGTCCGGTTTTATAATGCAGGGACATGTGATATGGACATCCTATCACACATGCCGTTGCTTCTCTGGCTAAAAGTCCACTTAGCTGTGTGTGTGTCTGGGATTGGCTGACATGCTGGCCCGCCCACTACACGTGCGCGCTTAGGGAAGGAAGACAAGGAAAAAAAAAAATACAGCAGTGATCTGAATGCGCAGTTCCCGCACACTATACACTGAAATTTCATAATAGTGTGAGTCACAGAGTGACTTACACTATTACAGCGGAAAGCTAGCTAGGAATTAGCTGGTCTTTTTGCTGCTAGAACCGTTCTCGAACGTATCTAGAACTATCGAGCTTTAGCAAAAAGCTCGAGTTCTAGTTCGATCTAGAACAGCCCCCAAAATTACTCGAGCCGCGAACTGGAGAACGTCGAACCGCGCTCAACTCTACTTGTGACACTAAATAGATCCCTTTATCCTCCCATCCTCTGAACCCTACTAATTTTTTAATTTCTGGCAAGTCGGGGTTTTGCCACAGTGGCCAGAGCTCTGTAGGTCCGCTTATCCCCAAAAGAGACTTACCCCTGTCCCACACCCGGAATATCATAGCCAGTGTGGGATATCGTGCCCCATTTATCTGTCTTTGTCCCACATCTAACCGGCAACCTGGGTACTTCCATACTGATCCCTCTCTCACTATATCACCACTGGTATCATACCCTCCTTCTTTGCCCCAACCCCTCAGATGTTGCATCTGGGAGGCTATATAGTATATATATGGGTTTGGTACCGTTAGTCCTCCCTCCTCCTTTCCCCGTTGTAGCACTTCCAGTCAAATCCTAGCTTGCTTTTTCTTCCAAATAAGTTCCCGGAATATTGTATTACTTTTTACAAAAAATTTCCTACATATCCACACTGGAGAAATATGTATAAGATATAGTAATTGTGGCATCATTACCATTTTAATTAAATTGGATCTGCCGATATTTGATAGCGGCAAATGGCACCAGGTATGCACTTTTGCTCTGAATCGCTGTAACAGGGGTTCCAGATTTAGGGCCTGGAAATCCTTCGGGATTGGGCTGACAATTACTCCCAGATATTTAAACTCCCGGACCACAGGGACTGGAATCTGTAAGTCCGAAAAGTCCCCCGGAAGGGGGTCCAACGGCATTAAAGCCGACTTGGACCAGTTGATTCGTAGACCAGACCTCTGCCCAAATTCCCGAATGATATTCATTGCCGGCAAAATCGAGGAACGTACCCTGTCTAAATAGAAGAGTAGATCGTCTGCGTATAATGATATCTTTTGTTCCACGGCTCCACACCGAAATCCCTCTACCTCCCTGGATTTCCGTATTGCCACTGCCAACGGCTCCACTGTCATGGCGAATAGCAAGGGTGAAAGCGGGCACCCCTGTCTAGTACCTCTTCCAAGAGGAAAAGACTCGGAGACCCTGCCATTAACCCTAACCTTCGCCACTGGTGAGTCATATAGCAGTTTTACCCAATTTATGAATCTATGTCCAAAGCCCATTTTCCGAAGTACAGCCCACATATATTCCCATTCAAGGCTATCGAACTCCTTAGCGGCGTCTAAAGACAAAATTGCCTTTTCCCCCGGTTCCTCAGAACTATGTTGAATTCCCAAATATAATTTCCTGAGATTCATAGATGTGGCTCTGCATGGAATGAATCCTGTCTGATCACTCTGCACTATAGATGAGATGACTCGGGACATCCTATTGGCGAGCACCTTGGTCAGCAATTTAATGTCTGTTTGTAGGAGAGAGATTGGGCGATACGAATCCGGGATCTCTGGATCTTTTCCGGGTTTTAATATTAAGACTATTAAGGCTTCCCTCATAGAGGGCGGGAGGACCCTCTGCCTTTCAGATTCTTCAAATACCTTAAGTAGTTTGGGTAGCAGTAAGGGTGCATACGTTTTATAAAATTCTCCAGGCAGGCCATCCATTCCCGGACCTTTTTCATTTTGTGTCTGGCCAAGCGCTTCCTCCAGTTCTTCCAATGAGATGTGCCGGTCCAGCAATTCCCTGTTTACATCACTCAGTGTAGGAAAAGAGAGAGCATCCAAATACTGCTCAATCTCAGTCTCCGTGAGGTCACAGTCTGATGTGTATAGCCGCATATAATACCTCTTTATTTCTCTTATTATATCCTCGCTTGCTGTTACAAATCTGTCTTTCTTTAACCTATTTATATAAGAAGATCCTTCCTGTGCTCTAATGACTGTGGCCAGTAGGTGCCCCACGCCCTCCCCCGCCATAAAATAATTTTGTTTAAGGAAATAGTGTTTATTTTCTGCCACCGACATGAGATTTTCTTTGAGTGACATCTGTGCCTTCTCTAGAGTGTTTTTAGTTTCTACTGTCGGGTTGAGCACCACCGCAGCCTCCGCATCAGATACCTCCTGAATCAGACTCTGGGTGTAACATTTGGTTTGATTTTTGCGTATGCATATTTCTCTAATATATATGCCCCTTACCACAGCTTTCATAGAGTCCCAAACTATGTGTGGCGGTGCAGAGCACTCATTAAGATGAAAGTATTCCAGAATGTTATCATATAAAGATCCCCCAATAAGCTGGATCCAGAAGGGATTAAGTTTCCAGATAGGCCTGGGCAGAGCGAGGGGGTTTCCCCAAGCAAGCGTAACATGTAATGGTGAGTGATCAGATACACTTCTAGGTAGGTAGGCCACCTTTTGTGTATATGAGGCCATAAGTGTGTTTCCAATAGCCAGGTCTATCCGTGACATGGTGTGGTGGGAGCTAGAGTAAGAGGAGAATTGTTTGGTTGTTGGGTGTTGGGCGCGCCAAAGATCTACAAAACCCAGCTCTGTTAGCATTCTAGCAAATGAAGTCAGGGCGGCGTTCTCCGATATGTTTCCCGAGTGTAATTTATCTAGATAGGGATGTAAGTAATTATTAAAATCCCCTATCAGAAGTGTCGGCGCAGATGGAAGGGAATCTAAAATAGACAATATCCTTTTTACCGGTTCGACTGAATATGGTGGAGGAATATATATCGCAACCAGAATAAATTGTATACCATACAACGTGCAAAGCAAACAGACAAATCTGCCCCCCGGGTCAATTACTGATTTGGTACATGAGAACGGGATGGATTTGTGCACCAAGACACTCACACCCCGTGCATGGGTCGAGTATGTGGAATGATATTCATGCGTGATCCATCCCCTCCTCAGTCAATGAACATTATCCCTGACCATATGGGTCTCGGATAGACATAAAATAGCCGGGAAAAGTTTCTGTAGGTGAGTAAATATAGCACATCTTTTGTTCGCATCTCCGAGCCCTCTAACATTCCACGCTACAATATTTAAGGATGTTGCCATAAGCGTAGACTAAGATATGATCTGGACGGATACTTTATACCTGCTGGAGAGAGGCATTCTCCACCGATTCTCAAAAACATTAGGTTGAGCGACACGACTGAGGCACACCACGCTTCCCAAACAGATTGCATCATACAACAGTAAACAAGAAAAACAAGGAGAGAGATAGAGCTCCGCACACCAGTGCGCAGTGCCCCTGCCCTCAAAATCAAGTGTATCTTACACATTTCTCCCAAATAGAGAGAATCAGGGCTAAAAACTCGCCCCAAGTCCATGTAGGGAGGGGGGTCCACAACTCGCTAGTGCAGCGTGTGTCCACAATGAACCGGCCGTCTCCCGTCCTGGATCCTAGATGAATTTAACTGTAATGAGCTCACCAGCATAGCGTCCCAAACAAAAACAACGCCTGGCGGCAGAAAGGGAAATCTCAGGTATTCTTCCTCCTCAGGGACCTCTCATTGATATCCAGCCAAGACAGCGCCGCCCCAACCGTATAAAAAAAATGAGTCTCTCCGTTCGCAGCAATCCGCAGCTTAGCAGGGTACATCATGGAGTATGGCACTTGTAGGTTGCGCAGGCGTTTTTTGATCTCAATAAATTGCGCTCTTTTACGTTGCACTTCCATGGAGAAATCAGGAAATATTGATATCTTCCTCCCATCAATTGCAAGTTCTTTGATATCTCTGGCTCTGCGCAGGATAGTGTCCCTATCTTTATAGTGCAGTAGTTTAATCAGAATAGGACGTGGGGGTGCTCCCGTGCTGTGGGGCACGCGCAGGGACCCTGTGCGCCCTTTCAATGGTGAAGAAAGGGGACAGTATGTCTTTTCCCATGGTGTCTTTAAGCCATTTTTCAAAGAAATTCAATGGGTCATTGCCCTCCATCCTCTCTGGGACCCCCACCAGTCTCAAATTACTTCTACGGGAGCGGTTCTCTAAATCATCCACCTTGTTTAGCAGTGTGGAAATATTTTGCGTGGCCTTTCCCAGCTCTCGTGACATTGGTGGTAATTTATCCTCTGTTGTACTCACTCGTTCCTCCAGCTCCCCTATTCTGACAGTCACCCCCTGCAACTCACATTTAATACAGGCCATATCTGAGGTGACAGTTCCCATCTGGCTGCTTAGAGTGGCCAATGTGGTATTGCAAGAGTTAATTGCTGCTAGAATGTCTCTCAGTATGGCCTCAGTGAAGATAGATGTTGTTTGCTCCACATCTCCCCCTCCTCCCTCTGCCAGTGCAGGCCTCTGTGTCTGCATATCTTGTGCTGCTGAACATGCAGGGCCCAGGGTACTCACAGTCTCGCCGTCGGGTATGTTTTCTCCCTGCTCCAGGGCCCATTCAGCGCTGCCATCGGGTGCCTCGTTGGAGGTAGGCTCTGTGCCAGGGGCCACTCTGGCAAACCGCTCCAGCCTGCCTGCTACTCCCCCTGCTCCACCGCGGGATGGTGTGGACGCCGGCAGCGCCATATTGGATTCTTCAGAGGCGCGCTCCTGCGCATCTCTGTCCTTTTTATTGCTGCTGCGGGTCGGCATATCCTGGCGGTGCTCGCTTCCCCGGGTGTTATAAGTAGTATTGCAGCCCTCCAGGGTCGGTAGTGCTTGTCAGCAAGGCCGGTGTGCAGGATGATTCAGGATCCAGGCAGGAGCTCACCCACGCTGCGTCCTCTCTACATGAGGTCCAGGCCACGCCCCCCAAAAAAATATAAAACATTTTAGTTGAAATGTATTTATTTGTTCTTGTTTTTTTTTGGGTAATCAGATTTTTCAAGTACGGTTAATAATAAGGTATAATAAAAAAACGTAACATGTTATAATTATAAGGTGTAAAAATTACCAAATTTTTAAGATATATAAACAGTTTCAAATTACAGAGGTTAACAACATACATGTGTTTTTTTTAACAAGATTTTTATTTTTAATAAAACTACAGACAAATCTTATACCATTTGATCTTGCCAATCTACTCTACCTTCTGGGGACACAAAATATTCTGCATATTTGTCACGGATTGTTGAACAGGCAACACTACTCCTAAATCCAGGACTGGGGTAGTCAGACAAAGAGGTGGATTCCAAACTGTGGTCATCCAAGGACAAAGTTTCCTTTGTTAAAACAATGTTATGAAGTACCACACATGCTTTGACTATTTCATCAACAGTTTCAATGTTTAAATTAATCGCTGTTAACAACACTCGCCATTTGCTGGTTACTATCCCAAAGGAGCATTCCACCATTCTTCTGGCTCTGGATAATCGATAATTATATATTTTTTGTGTTTGCGTCAATCCATGGCTTGCATATGGCTTTATAAGATGTGGTGATAGTTGAAAGGCTTCGTCGGCCACGAAAACAAACGGCATTGGGGGCTCACGTGCCAGGAAGAGGTCTTGCAGGAGGGAAATCAAAAGTATTACCATATAATCGCCGCCCCATTGAGGACATTTTAAAGACCTGCGAGTCATTTGATCTCCCATATGTGCCAATGTCCACTGAGATAAATTTGTACTCCGCATCCGTTATTGCCATTAGGACAATTGAGAAAAACTTTTTATAGTTGTAGTATTCCGAACCCGAAGCTGCAGGTTTCACAATTCTTATATGCTTGCCGTCCACTGAGCCAAGGCAATTTGGAAACTGACAAATGTTGTAGTATTGTTCGGCAATCGCCAGCCATCTGTCCCTGGTGGGCTGTGGGATGAAATCCTCCTGTAGACAATCCCACAAGACTCGGCAAGTCTCTCTAATGATTCCAGAGATGGTGGAAATACCGAGTCTAAACTGGTAATGGAGTGATGACAGAGACTCTCCAGTTGCAAGGAATCTGTAAAGGAAAGACAATAATTAAAAAAAAATAATAGCAACCACATTACAGTTAAAAGTCAAGTTAACAGGAGGATACAATTTAACCAAAAAAGCTTACCTAAGCGTAACCAGCAAACGCTCCTCAGGTGTTATTGAGTACTAGCAGTAGGTGTCCGTTTTACGTATGTGGTCTGCAACAAGGCCAAGGAGGAAGTCAAAATTATTCACTGCCATCCGGACATAGCTTGTAAGTTTTTCATGGTTTCCACGAAGCTCCATGTACAGTGTTGAAAACACCCCACGGGTCAGTCTCTGGGCAGTCACTGGATGAATCCAAAATCGACGATGGCGCTGACGCCTCAGACGCTGTCGCTCCTTTTCTCGGACGGTGATACCCAAGCGATTTGCCTCAAATGTAAAATCAGCCGATATCTTTGTGATCTTTTCAAGAACACCTTCCATGGTTTCTGCTTGCCTCTGTCTTCATTCTGTCATATATGCTTCAAACTACTGTATATATACCATATTTTCCCAATAGCCAATCAGAATATGGAACACGTTAATTGTTTGTTTTGTTTTTAAAATCCGGATCCGTCAAAAAACGGTCAAAACGGATGCTAAACGGATGAAAACCGGATCCACCGGATCCGGTTTTTACCGGATCCGTTATGACGGATCCGGTAAAAAACGGATCCGGTGGATCCGGTTTTCACTAAAAAAAAGGAACCATTGGATACGGAAAAAAAGGACTGTACCTGAATACAGAAAACTGATGTGTGAAAGTATTGAGCACAAAAGAGAAAAGGACTCGCTGTGCAAGGAAGAAGTATAGTTATATTAAATCAATGTCACAGCCACCAAAAAAGTGCATATAAAAAATCACTTTTATTATAAGACCAAGTAAAAAAGGCCGGTTGGATTAATATCATATGTAAATATATACTTCAGTACAACAGGTAAAGATCATAAGGTAACGAGGACAAAAGAAAAAGCAGCACAAACCCAAACATGAAAGAGAGTAAAGGGCTGATACACATTTAACCCTAAAATTGTTCAGAGTAACTCACACATAGATAAAGGTGATGTCTCATAGGGAAAAGAGACAGGGTAGGTATGGTTAGTCAGATCAATATATAACGGTTGCTTCACATGCATGTGTCAGAAGGCTCCCTGCATTGTGTCAGTAATCAGGGCTGAAGCAGCCTCACAAAGGCAGGGGAGCATACTACATGGAGCAGATCCAGAAGTAAATCAGGTCTAATCACACTTACCCATATGTTAAATAAAATCAGCCAGTTTGCAGAGTTGTGTGCCCCTACGCGTCTCGCCTATAGCTTCATAAGGGGGAGGTATAGGAGGAAAAGTGCCGTTCGGAGGTATCAAGCCATATGACGCTTATGAGTCATAGAGTCAGTGCCGATAGGTGCAGAGAGCTGTCAATTATGCCCAGGATACGGCGCGCATAACCATGTCCCCGCCCCCACTCGCGTCACTTCCGGCTCTCCAATGGTGACGTAAATTGTCCGCATTAAGGAGGCCATCGGGAGCGCGTATAGGGAGGGGTAAATGGAGGTGCGCGCACAGGGCAGCACCACATCAGATGAGTGATGGAGGGGTAGATGGACGCATGCGCATTGCGCAATCAACTCCTCCAATCGTCACTCGCAGCAGTTTGGAACGACCAAGCAAAGGAAGAGAAGAAGTAGAGAGAGTGTGGACGGTCAGAACCACAACATGTCACAGTGTCATATATATTTAAGCTGGATCATGATGTTGAGGATCATCACAGACCAGAGAAAAGAAAGACAAATACAGAGTAGATAAGAAAGAAAGGAAAACAGATGAGGAATACATGGGAAATATAGAGACATCATATGTCACTACACATAAAGACACATCACTGTCTATACACTATATCACTATAAGTAACACTACTATAAAGAGAAATCATGATTAGCCTATATATGTGACAATCTAGACACTATACAGTCCTAGAAACTCCCATGGATCCTCAAGAGAAAGTCGTAGAAGACTGCTGATTGTTCCATAAAAAAGGGGGTGCCTGGCTTGACCCATATCGGAGTCGTTTTTGGACCAAAACAATGCCTCACAAATGGCAGAAAAAGATTTTTTAAAACCTGTGAAAAATCCAAAAGAGCAACCAATTAAAACCAGTACACACAAAAACAACATACATGAATGGAAAAACAAATTAAAAACACCAAATTCTAGAGAAGAACATTATCTGATAATAAAAAGCTCCCAGCTCATGCTAGATGGTATGATGTAGCATTATACGGCAGAAAGGGCCCATACAAATACAATGGAAGAGAACATATACATACACACATATATATATATGTATACATATATATACACATATACATATGTACATGAGGGTGAGTGGACAGCTGATGTCTACAAAAATGGTGAGAAGCTAAGCTTCTCATTTAGTCCAAGGGGCGAGACAGTATCTAATCTCACTATCCACTCACACTCACGTCTCGCTAGGGCCTTTTTGTAATCTCCTCCTCGTATCCCTAAATGTACGACATCAATCCCCATAAATTTCAAGTCATCAGGATTGCATTTATGATGAGTCTTGAAATGGCGGGGTATCGTCTTTAGAAGATGGATATTTGTTTCCTCACGGGCCGCCAGAATATCCCTGACATGTTCCCTAATGCGTCGACGGAACTCACGTGAAGTGAGTCCAATGTACACAAGATGGCATGTGCATCTAGCGTAGTAAATGACATTCGAGGTTCGGCAAGAGATGTAATGTCTTACCTCGAATGTCTTACTCCCGTCTGACGATGTGAATGTATTAGCCCGTACGTATCATGTTCCGACAGGCTACACACGATCCACAAGGGAAAGAGCCCAGATTGGTCCTCGGTATGTTAAAAAGGGAAGGAATCTTGGGTACATAATGACTATGTACCAGATGGTCCTTCAGATTTTTCCCCCTTCTCGCTGTCATAAGAGGTGTATCTGAAAGTTTGGGACCCAGCACACTATCAGTTTTCAGGACGGCCCAGTGTTTATTTAAAACTGCTCTGATGTCCTCCCACTGGTTATTAAACGTGGTAATAAATCTTGTCGGGTATTCCTCATTTTTCCTTTTATTTCCTCCCATGAGTAAATCAGGCCTCTTGGTGTTTTTGGCCCGTTTATACCCATTTTTAATAACCCGGTGGGAATATCCCCGTTCACGGAATCTAATTCTAAGATCCCCAGCTTGCTCTTCAAAAGATTATTCAGTTGAACAAATTCTCCGAGCACGGAGGTATTGTCCCACCGGTATTGCTCTTATCGTGGAGGCCTGATGACAGGAAGTGGCATGGAGTAGCGCATTAACCGAGGTCTCCTTCCTGAACATATCTGCCTGTAAAGATCGGTCTGGATGCACCAAGAATTTCACGTCCAGGAAATCCATTTCTGCAGGATGGCATTTATAGGTGAGTTTGATGCCGTACTGATTCTTGTTTAGGGAGCCGATGTACCTTTCCAAATCAATTGTGGTGCCCCTCCACAGAATCAGCACGTCATCAATGTATCTTATCCATTGTTGTATGGGGGCATCGGCCTGTGCATCACCTCCAAACACCTCCGTCTCCCAGTAACCTAAGAAGAGGTTAGCGTAAGAGGGCGCACAGGCCGCCCCCATCGCGGTCCCCCGCTTCTGCAGAAAGAATTTGTCCCTGAATGTGAACAGATTGTGCGTCAAAATAAATTCTAGCAGATCATGAATCAGCTGACATAACTGTGCATCCAGACTACTCATGTTCAGAAAAAAGTCCACAGCCCTCAGTCCGTGTTGATGGTCAATGCACGTATACAGTGACTCCACGTCAATAGTTGTGAGGAGAGTCCCTTCGTCCACAAAGACACCATCCACCCGTCGTAGGACATCCAAAGTGTCTCGGGCATAGGAGGGCAGCGTTTCTACCAGTGGATGCAAATAATGCTCCAAGAACTTGCATACTGGGTCGCACATCCCTCCAATGCCCGAGACAATCGGGCGCCCCGGGGGGCAGACTGGGTCCTTGTGGACTTTGGGGAGGAGATGAAAGGTTGGTATCACGGGACATTTGATGACAAGGCCATCCAATACCTTCTTAGTGATTATACCTTGTCTGAAGGCTTTATCAAGAATGTCATATAGTTCCACCATAAATTCGCCAAGTGGATTATATGTCAGGGGAGTATATGTGTGGCGGTCGCGAAGTTGACGACCTGCTTCTTTTTCATACATGTGTCGTGGCCAAACCACAACATTACCCCCTTTGTCGGACGGTTTGATTATAACGTCGTCCAAGTCTTTCAATTCTTTTAGAGCCCTACGTTGGTCTCGGGTGAGGTTATCCTTATTGTGTCCCTTCCTTAAATTTTTAAAATCCTCAGAGACCAATTTACAGAAAATCTCAACCTCAGGGCAAATTGAGAACGGGGGAAAGGTGGTGGACCTGGGAAATATTGAGGCAGGAAAATGAGTCTCAGGGCCTCCTACCGTTTGTGGGGAGGATTCGTCCAACTCCTCAAGAATGGAAATGGCCTCTACTTCTGCATCCGTCAGGGGGGATACGTCGAAGTTTCGTTTAGCATGTAATTTTTTCAACACAAGTTTCCGGGAAAATAGGTGTAAGTCCTTAATTACTGTAAACAAATTAAAATCATAATTAGGTGCAAAATTCAAACCAAGACTCAAAACCTCAATCTGAGGTTTGGTTAACACCAACTCAGAGAGGTTAATCACCTCCAAATTGCGCCCCTTAGTCTTCTTCTTTTCCATCGCTTGGGGTGGTGTGATGGTACGTTTCACGCCACCCTGATTGGGCTGCTTCTTTGATAATCCGATCAACCCACCAAAGGATGTATGGGGGTCGGTACACCTCTGTACTCCCTCCTCCATGGATGATAATGACGAGAAAGACATGGAGCGTGATTTGGAGTTCCGTCTCTTCCTGGTTTGACCAAAGGACTTCCACCTATACACCATACCACTCTTAGAGTCATTAAGATCTCTCTTATATTTCTTAGTTTTTGTGGAAATGATTTCCTTTTCCCATTTCAAATATTCCTTGTCAAGCTCCTCCATGAGCTTGGACATAGCCTCCCCCGACAAGAAGCCGGTAAGTTGTTCCTGGATGTTGTTAATTTCTACTTCAATCTCAGAGAGAGATTTGAAGTTGGCCTGTATTAACAAGCCCATATGGCCTTTAGAACAGGAATTGGAAAAATCCTCCCATTTTTTCTTAAACTCATCATCTTCAACAACGTAGGACGGAAAGACCCTGACTCTGAGACCTCTTGGAATAAGACCCCTCTCCAGATACCTTTCGAGAAAAGCCTTATTCCACCAGAGCCGAGTTTTGCGGTTGAGCAACAGTTTCAATTTATCGATCAAAATATTGTTATCCCTAGATGATGTATCTAAAACCACTTCAGTGTCCTCGTTAAACACTTGATCAAGTTTATTCTGCCACGTGGACTCACGGGCTTTGTGATCCATTCTTGCGGAGAAAGCTGTGAATATACACAGAAAGACAAGTTTAAATAAACAAAACCGCAAATGTGGAATCATAGGTGCGGCTGTCATATGACCACTCAAGCACGTCCTTAAATAGCAATTTATTGAGCACAAAAGAGAAAAGGACTCGCCGTGCAAGGAAGAAGTATAGTTATATTAAATCAATGTCACAGCCACCAAAAAAGTGCATATAAAAAATCACTTTTATTATAAGACCAAGTAAAAAAGGCCGGTTGGATTAACATCATATGTAAATATATACTTCAGTACAACAGGTAAAGATCATAAGGTAACGAGGACAAAAGAAAAAGCAGCACAAACCCAAACATGAAAGAGAGTAAAGGGCTGATACACATTTAACCCTAAAATTGTTCAGAGTAACTCACACATAGATAAAGGTGATGTCTCATAGGGAAAAGAGACAGGGTAGGTATGGTTAGTCAGATCAATATATAACGGTTGCTTCACATGCATGTGTCAGAAGGCTCCCTGCATTGTGTCAGTAATCAGGGCTGAAGCAGCCTCACAAAGGCAGGGGAGCATACTACATGGAGCAGATCAAGAAGTAAATCAGGTCTAATCACACTTACCCATATGTTAAATAAAATCAGCCAGTTTGCAGAGTTGTGTGCCCCTACGCGTCTCGCCTATAGCTTCATAAGGGGGAGGTATAGGAGGAAAAGTGCCGTTCGGAGGTATCAAGCCATATGAGGCTTATGAGTCATAGAGTCAGTGCCGATAGGTGCAGAGAGCTGTCAATTATGCCCAGGATACGGCGCGCATAACCATGTCCCCGCCCCCACTCGCGTCACTTCCGGCTCTCCAATGGTGACGTAAATTGTCTGCATTAAGGAGGCCATCGGGAGCGCGTATAGGGAGGGGTAAATGGAGGTGCGCGCACAGGGCAGCACCACATCAGATGAGTGACGGAGGGGTAGATGGACGCATGCGCATTGCGCAATCAACTCCTCCAATCGTCACTCGCAGCAGTTTGGAACGACCAAGCAAAGGAAGAGAAGAAGTAGAGAGAGTGTGGACGGTCAGAACCACAACATGTCACAGTGTCATATATATGTAAGCTGGATCATGATGTTGAGGATCATCACAGACCAGAGAAAAGAAAGACAAATACAGAGTAGATAAGAAAGAAAGGAAAACAGATGAGGAATACATGGGAAATATAGAGACATCATATGTCACTACACATAAAGACACATCACTGTCTATACACTATATCACTATAAGTAACACTACTATAAAGAGAAAGCATGATTAGCCAGACAAAGAGGTGGATTCCAAACTGTGGTCATCCAAGGACAAAGGTTCCTTTGTTAAAACAATGTTATCAAGTACCACACATGCTTTGACTATTTCATCAACAGTTTCAATGTTTAAATTAATCGCTGTTAACAACACTCGCCATTTGCTGGTTACTATCCCAAAGGAGCATTCCACCATTCTTCTGGCTCTGGATAATCGATAATTATATATTTTTTGTGTTTGCGTCAATCCATGGCTTGCATATGGCTTTATAAGATGTGGTGATAGTTGAAAGGCTTCGTCGGCCACGAAAACAAATGGCATTGGGGGCTCACATGTGCCAGGAAGAGGTCTTGCAGGAGGGAAATCAAAAGTATTACCATATAATCGCCGCCCCATTGAGGACATTTTAAAGACCTGCGAGTCATTTGATCTCCCATATGTGCCAATGTCCACTGAGATAAATTTGTACTCCGCATCCGTTATTGCCATTAGGACAATTGAGAAAAACTTTTTATAGTTGTAGTATTCCCAACCCGAAGCTGCAGGTTTCACAATTCTTATATGCTTGCCGTCCACTGAGCCAAGGCAATTTGGAAACTGACAAATGTTGTAGTATTGTTCGGCAATCGCCAGCCATCTGTCCCTGGTGGGCTGTGGGATGAAATCCTCCTGTAGACAATCCCACAAGACTCGGCAAGTCTCTCTAATGATTCCAGAGATGGTGGAAATACCGAGTCTAAACTGGTAATGGAGTGATGACAGAGACTCTCCAGTTGCAAGGAATCTGTAAAGGAAAGACAATAATTAAAAAAAAATAATAGCAACCACATTACAGTTAAAAGTCAAGTTAACAGGAGGATACAATTTAACCAAAAAAGCTTACCTAAGCGTAACCAGCAAACGCTCCTCGGGTGTTATTGAGTACTAGCAGTAGGTGTCCGTTTTACGTATGTGGTCTGCAACAAGGCCAAGGAGGAAGTCAAAATTATTCACTGCCATCCGGACATAGCTTGTAAGTTTTTCATGGTTTCCACGAAGCTCCATGTACAGTGTTGAAAACACCCCACGGGTCAGTCTCTGGGCAGTCACTGGATGAATCCAAAATCGACGATGGCGCTGACGCCTCAGACGCTGTCGCTCCTTTTCTCGGACGATGATACCCAAGCGATTTGCCTCAAATGTAAAATCAGCCGATATCTTTGTGATCTTTTCAAGAACACCTTCCATGGTTTCTGCTTGCCTCTGTCTTCATTCTGTCATATATGCTTCAAACTACTGTATATATACCATATTTTCCCAATAGCCAATCAGAATATGGAACACGTTAATTGTTTGTTTTGTTTTTAAAATCCGGATCCGTCAAAAAACGGTCAAAACGGATGCTAAACGGATGAAAACCGGATCCACCGGATCCGGTTTTTACCGGATCCGTTATGACGGATCCGGTAAAAAACGGATCCGGTGGATCCAGTTTTCACTAAAAAAAAGGAACCATTGGATACGGAAAAAAAGGACTGTACCTGAATACAGAAAACTGATGTGTGAAAGTATTGAGCACAAAAGAGAAAAGGACTCGCTGTGCAAGGAAGAAGTATAGTTATATTAAATCAATGTCACAGCCACCAAAAAAGTGCATATAAAAAATCACTTTTATTATAAGACCAAGTAAAAAAGGCCGGTTGGATTAATATCATATGTAAATATATACTTCAGTACAACAGGTAAAGATCATAAGGTAACGAGGACAAAAGAAAAAGCAGCACAAACCCAAACATGAAAGAGAGTAAAGGGCTGATACACATTTAACCCTAAAATTGTTCAGAGTAACTCACACATAGATAAAGGTGATGTCTCATAGGGAAAAGAGACAGGGTAGGTATGGTTAGTCAGATCAATATATAACGGTTGCTTCACATGCATGTGTCAGAAGGCTCCCTGCATTGTGTCAGTAATCAGGGCTGAAGCAGCCTCACAAAGGCAGGGGAGCATACTACATGGAGCAGATCCAGAAGTAAATCAGGTCTAATCACACTTACCCATATGTTAAATAAAATCAGCCAGTTTGCAGAGTTGTGTGCCCCTACGCGTCTCGCCTATAGCTTCATAAGGGGGAGGTAAAGGAGGAAAAGTGCCGTTCGGAGGTATCAAGCCATATGAGGCTTATGAGTCATAGAGTCAGTGCCGATAGGTGCAGAGAGCTGTCAATTATGCCCAGGATACGGCGCGCATAACCATGTCCCCGCCCCCACTCGCGTCACTTCCGGCTCTCCAATGGTGACGTAAATTGTCCGCATTAAGGAGGCCATCGGGAGCGCGTATAGGGAAGGGTAAATGGAGGTGCGCGCACAGGGCAGCACCACATCAGATGAGTGACGGAGAGGTAGATGGACGCATGCGCATTGCGCAATCAACTCCTCCAATCGTCACTCGCAGCAGTTTGGAACGACCAAGCAAAGGAAGAGAAGAAGTAGAGAGAGTGTGGACGGTCAGAACCACAACATGTCACAGTGTCATATATATGTAAGCTGGATCATGATGTTGAGGATCATCACAGACCAGAGAAAAGAAAGACAAATACAGAGTAGATAAGAAAGAAAGGAAAACAGATGAGGAATACATGGGAAATATAGAGACATCATATGTCACTACACATAAAGACACATCACTGTCTATACACTATATCACTATAAGTAACACTACTATAAAGAGAAAGCATGATTAGCCAGACAAAGAGGTGGATTCCAAACTGTGGTCATCCAAGGACAAAGGTTCCTTTGTTGAAACAATGTTATCAAGTACCACACATGCTTTGACTATTTCATCAACAGTTTAAATGTTTAAATTAATCGCTGTTAACAACACTCGCCATTTGCTGGTTACTATCCCAAAGGAGCATTCCACCATTCTTCTGGCTCTGGATAATCGATAATTATATATTTTTTGTGTTTGCGTCAATCCATGGCTTGCATATGGCTTTATAAGATGTGGTGATAGTTGAAAGGCTTCGTCGGCCACGAAAACAAACGGCATTGGGGGCTCACATGTGCCAGGAAGAGGTCTTGCAGGAGGGAAATCAAAAGTATTACCATATAATTGCCGCCCCATTGAGGACATTTTAAAGACCTGCGAGTCATTTGATCTCCCATATGTGCCAATGTCCACTGAGATAAATTTGTACTCCGCATCCGTTATTGCCATTAGGACAATTGAGAAAAACTTTTTATAGTTGTAGTATTCCAAACCCGAAGCTGCAGGTTTCACAATTCTTATATGCTTGCCGTCCACTGAGCCAAGGCAATTTGGAAACTGACAAATGTTGTAGTATTGTTCGGCAATCGCCAGCCATCTGTCCCTGGTGGGCTGTGGGATGAAATCCTCCTGTAGACAATCCCACAAGACTCGGCAAGTCTCTCTAATGATTCCAGAGATGGTGGAAATACCGAGTCTAAACTGGTAATGGAGTGATGACAGAGACTCTCCAGTTGCAAGGAATCTGTAAAGGAAAGACAATAATTAAAAAAAAATAATAGCAACCACATTACAGTTAAAAGTCAAGTTAACAGGAGGATACAATTTAACCAAAAAAGCTTACCTAAGCGTAACCAGCAAACGCTCCTCGGGTGTTATTGAATACTAGCAGTAGGTGTCCGTTTTACGTATGTGGTCTGCAACAAGGCCAAGGAGGAAGTCAAAATTATTCACTGCCATCCAGACATAGCTTGTAAGTTTTTCATGGTTTCCACGAAGCTCCATGTACAGTGTTGAAAACACCCCACGGGTCAGTCTCTGGGCAGTCACTGGATGAATCCAAAATCGACGATGGCGCTGACGCCTCAGACGCTGTCGCTCCTTTTCTCGGACGATGATACCCAAGCGATTTGCCTCAAATGTAAAATCAGCCGATATCTTTGTGATCTTTTCAAGAACACCTTCCATGGTTTCTGCTTGCCTCTGTCTTCATTCTGTCATATATGCTTCAAACTACTGTATATATACCATATTTTCCCAATAGCCAATCAGAATATGGAACACGTTAATTGTTTGTTTTGTTTTTAAAATCCGGATCCGTCAAAAAACGGTCAAAACGGATGCTAAACGGATGAAAACCGGATCCACCGGATCCAGTTTTTACCGGATCCGTTATGACGGATCCGGTAAAAAACGGATCCGGTGGATCCGGTTTTCACTAAAAAAAAGGAACCATTGGATACGGAAAAAAAGGACTGTACCTAAATACAGAAAACTGATTTGTGAAAGTAGCCTAACCGCAAGCCGTGAGTGGCGTCACGACATATAAGGAAAACTTCATTACCTGTTTGCCATATTGAAGAAGCCCTGTGGCGTCCCTGAACAGGACTGACACTCCTGGGGCATCACAAATGCTGCCTCCAGAGTATATTTTAAATAAAAGCTGCGTTACTAGTGTGATGTGTGATGGATATCTGACACTTCTGCAGGTGCCTCTCAGCTTTAGCCTTCAGCTCACAGGCAGTGTTGCAACATTGTTACAACGAAGCAGAGCTCAGGGAGCTGCAAAAAATGTGTTTGAAAGAAGACAAGTAAGTTTAACTTGTTCTGTGTCAGTTACTTGTCTCACACTGGTAACGCCCCTTTTATGTAAAATAAGCTCTGCAGGTGGAGTTATCTTCCAGGTAGCATCCGCCCCATAGCCTGGAAGAGCTCATTTACATAAAGTGATAAAAGATGATTTTTTACAAGGCATCTGATATGAGACATAAAGGTATGGATTTTTTCAACATTCTATAATCTGTATGCCCATATTAACAGTTTAAAAAGGTCAAAATGGTGACACATTCCCTTTAATCCTTTTATGACCAGGCAATTTTACATTTTGGCTTTTGCTCCCCTTCTTCCGAGAGCCGTAACTTTTTTATTTTGCCGTCAATCTTGCAATGTGAGGGCTTGTATTCTGCAGGACTAGTTGTAGTTTTAAATTAAACTATGAGTTTTACCATATAGTGCACTGGAAAATGAAAAAAAAATTCCATGTGCAGAAAAATTGTGAAAAAAAAAAGTGCAATTGCACAATCGTTTTTAGGGTATTTTATTCACCGTGTTCACTATATGATAAAATTGATGTGTCAGTATGATGCCTCAGGTCGGTACACGTTCATAGATACCAAATACATATAGATTTACTTTTATCTAAGGGGTTAAAAAAATTAAAAAGTTTGTCCAAAACATGTGGCACACTTTTTGAGCAATTTTCTGAAACCCATAGCGTTCTCTTTTTTTTGGGATCTGGGGCTCAGTGATGGCTTTCTTTTTGCGTATTGAGCTGACATTTTTAATGATACAATTTTTGCGCAGATTCTACGTTTTGATCGCCTGTTATAGCATTTTGCGCAAAATTTGTGATGACCAAAAAACGTAATTTTGGCGTTTGGATTTTTTTTCCGCTATGCCATTTACCAATCAAGTTAATTGATTCTATATTTTGATAGGTTGGACATTTCTGAACACGGTGATACCAAATATATGTATTTTTTTTATTGTTTATTTTTCAATGAGGTGAATTGAACTTTTAGGTTGTTTTGTATTTTTTTTTTTTTAATTTTTACATCTTTTTTTATTTTACTAGTCCCCCTAGGGTACTACAAGGATCAGCAGTCTCATAGTTCATTCATATCTATTAATCAGAACCGCACAGCTTTGATCAGCAGAAATGCAGCGCTCTTGTTAGAGCCGCTGCTCTGTTGGCTCTAACAGGAACCACATTATGATAGCGACAGAAGTCATCACATGACCCGTTGCTACCATGGCAACCATCGGCTCCCCGTGATCACGGGGCCTTCAATAGTGGTGGGGAAAGATGCATTCCCCGCCATGGCCATTTAAATTGTACTGTCACATTTTAACAGCTCGATTTAAGGGGTTCAGATCAGCACGACATGTGCAGGGATCATCACAGGCCCTCCACAGCAGCCGACATAATTTAGAACGTATCGGTATGTCCTAGGTCGTGAAGGGGATAAGCTCTCAAATGTCATTTTCAATGTCTGATGTGACAGATGAGTTGCTATGACAGCAGGGGTTCTCTTGTAGACGCCTTTGTCTGCCATTATCGAGCTGTATTGAAATTCAGTTTGTGGCTGGGCTTCTAAGGAGAGAGCAATACTGAAGCTGTAAATAGTATAAGTGAGCTGAAAATTGCAGGTTCACATTTCCTAAGTAGACTAACATGTATATTAACCCCTTCACGACCTTTGGTTTTTTCATTTTTATATTTAATTTATTTATTTTTATTTTATTTCATTTCTATTATTTTTATTTTTAGTTATTTTTTTAATTTTATTTTTTAATTTTTTATTTCTAGTTTTTAGTTATGTTTTATTTTTCTTTTTACTTTATTTTTTCATGTCATTATTTTTTTTATTTCTATTAATATTTTTTTAAAGTGGTATAATCCAAAACATCCAATCCCCCTTCAACTAAGTTTTTTGTACATCCAAGCCCATATCTGTCCCTTTAATGTTGGCTTTTGCAGCAAGCCCGCATTTTTCTTCACACATGTTGATTGATCTAATCAGCTGACATGTGCAGCTAACAGATGCGGGTGGATTGAGATCCACCAACGCATTTTAATTAGTTATATCGCTTTGTCAAGCACTGATGGGTTGTCATTACAGTTGGGGGACCCCTTTCACTGTCATGACAAAGTTCCTGTGAATTCCAGCAGAGCACCTGCATTCACAGATCATCAGCATTTCTGCTGTTAAGAGGGATGCTGAAGCATTGCTCTAAACAGCAAAAGTGATGACACTGCAGGCTTCAATTCGCTGCGCGCCATCAATTCGCTGTGCACCAATGTGGATTTAAAAGGTCGGCAGCCAGGAAAGTGCAACTGCTGACCCAAGTACTGCATGCCCGGGAACTCTGCCCTGGGACCATAGAATACATCACCGCCCCTGCCGACTGCGAGTGGGCTCCCCGGTGGTCCAGGGCCCCAGCACTTGCCCGGGTATGTGGCGCCCCTGAGGCTCTAGTCGCCACAGAGTATTGCACCCAAATTTGGGTGTAATGCTAAATCCAGATCCTGAGGAGGTCAGTCACGGTTTCACCACTTACACACTCAAATACACACCAGGTTGCCCTATTCCCACTTGGGACTGGGCTAGGGTCAGTTAATAAAGGGATTGCCTACAGAGTGGCATTTACAGGATGCCGTCATACAGCGACCCCAGTCCCACTAGCTTAGGACCTGTTAGGGAGTTCTCCAGCAGGAGAGCAATGGAGCAGACGTGTCTCATGGGTGCTCCAGTGGGAAGGAGGAGAAGTTTTACACAATTGTCATGGGGAGAGTCCATCTGCTCCCCTCGGAATCGGCGCTACTCAGGGCGGCAGGACCCTAGGATAGATCATACTTCACGTTGGTTTTCCAGAATCTTCCTGGACGGGGAAAGTTTCAAGCTTCCCTGACCACACAGCTCCCGAAAACACAGTGCCAGAGAGGATCAGAGGCTTCGCATAACGCCGGACCCCATTTCAGAACCGCGGCATCTGAATATAAGGACAAGAGTACAACTCGTGAAAACCCAGGTCCCCATGTAGCTTCAAGCCAGGGGATCCACTGACAAACACTACAAGGGGGGAACCCACCGAACACCACACCAGACTGATCTCTAAAGGAATTTGGGTTCGACGGAACCCATTATAGCAAGTGACCGGTATTTCCTGGGTGAACAGCACATCACAAAAGTGAGTAAGCAACCTGGAACCGCAGCCATAGACTGTCTCTCTATTACCGGTACTGCCGCTCCGCGCCTTGGCGCTCGCCATTTCTACTCACCTCATCATCCTCCCCGGGGCCCACTCCACCTGTGGGGAGTGATACCATCCATAGCTGCTACCACCATCCGCCGAGGAGGACAGCGATTCCCTGGCCGCATACCACAGGTGGCGTCACAACATTCACCTCACTACTGCCCCAACATCTCTCCCCTGCCATCTTCTGTATGCCTCGAGGCAATGGAGCCGGGCTAGGCCGCCCGTGACAACAACAGTCGATGGCTTGGCGATGAGTAGGTTAACCGCCTGCCCCGTGGGGCGCTACAGGTGCGCTGGGTGCTGACGCTGGCCCTGCATCTTTCTCTTGCTTTTCCCATTCATTTTCATCACTTTTCCATTCATTGCAGCATTTTTACAGACCTCCCAAGCCTCCTTGCAAGTGTTGCAGGCAGGGGCCGGTGACGCTTCTGGGGTTGCTCCGATCTGGGTTACTGCTGCGGCTCGAGTGGTGACCGGACCCGGGCTCACACAGCCGTTCGTTCTCACAACCATCGTAAAGGGGGTATTTACAGGGGATTTTGTCTGTGACGCCACCCTTGGATCGCGGTGAGGGATGGTGACACCGCCACTGCCTGGTGATGGGGCGCCCGGTGCTGGTGGAACGGGGCAGCTAGATGGAATCCCCTCCACGGGTAGGGGAGGTGTAGTCCCGGGGCCCTGTGTCAGTACACTGGAGTGATGGCTGCTGGAGGTGGCGCGCCGGGTTGGACCGGGGGTCAATGGTGTACTCCAAGTTCAGTAATTTCACACAAGTCCAGTAGTAAACCAAGTTGCCAGTGACCGGCTGGCGTTGGAGGATGTATTCGGGTCCCACACCCTGGTTAGTGAACAAATGTCCCTTCCTCCTGCACGTTATGTTTGTCTCTTTTGTTGGACGACTTCGCATGAAACGGAGAAGTCCACTCCCGGTTCTGTATGTATTTGGACGCTGTGGCCCACGAAATCTGACCCTTGGGATCTCTGTGGGTTCTGACGGACACCTTATCCCCCGCGTTGGGCTTCCGTTTCGCTCTCTGGGCTTCGGGAGAACAAGGCCTGAAACCTCGTCCTCTGCTAGTGAATTAACAAGGGGCATGCAACCTTCCTCGTCCTAGGGTCCGGACTGGATTTCCGCTGTCGGCACCGGCGGGCTACAACCTTGCCCCAGTCCACTTTAGGCCTCCCAAGACCGGATCTCCGTCGCCTGTGGCCCTGATCACTGTCTGCCACCGAGCCGGGTAGTCCAAGGGCCCCTACCCCTGACTACACTGCACAGTCTCCACTTGCTTTCCACTCACTACTCTTCCACACTTCAACTTGAACTCCTAAACTTGTCTCTACTGTGTTCCAGACTCAACTGTTGTATTCCCGCCTCTGACACCTCAGGACCCCTAGGTGGGCGTTCTCATCTGCCTGATCCCGCCCACTGGTGTGCCCTTATTATCATGAGGGGATGGCTAGGCTTTTATGTACCTGAGTGTGGGCTTTTGGTGGTGACAAGGAGGATTTACACTTTTGTGACTACCTGGTTTTGCCAGGGCATCACACAAGGTCTTCTGGAAAAATATTTCAGTTTCTTATTGCCTTGCATTAGTTTCATTATTCAGTACAAATACACGAATAGTACAAATTATTCGACACTAAGAATTCCAACCTGAATTTTTACTATTTGCCCACCACTAATAATGATATCATGATATTTCACATCAAATAAACATTTTAAAAGGGAAAGTGAAAGCAAAAGAAGTTTTCATATAAGAGTAAAGTACATTATAGAATGTAGGTCAATGCAGGTTTATTTAAAGTGCAATGTGTTTTTCGGCACAGACACACAGATGTTTGATAAAACCCATGTTAATAACAAGACAGCAGGGAAAAGGATCTGAACGGATTTTATTAGAATGGTGTTTACATTTCAAATAGAATTTATTATTCATGTGCGAAAGGTGTTCAGTGACAATATACAATTCTAGAGCACTTCTTTTATCTCCTTTCTTGAAGAAGGCTTTCCATGAAAGGCCCAAGAGGACTGAAACTTTACACACAATTGTATTATATGTGATTAGTAATGCAGTATTGTGTTCTAAAATAATTCCTCTTGAAATATTAAACCAGATGGATTCATACGAAAAGATGTCATGTTTGGCAAGATGACAACAAATATAATGGGTGACTCTTTATAGGGGCAGTGAAGTCCAATCCACATCACATACAGTTTAGACCACTCTACTTGACATCTTTGTAGATGAAAAAGGAAAATCGTATCTTGGCACAGAAGGCGAGGGAGAACATTCCTTAAAGAAATCAAAGGGATTGCCCCCCCCCCCAACCATTCCATCCTTTTGTGTCAAGATCCAACTATTATTTTAGTATACAAATAAAAAACTGGGAGCAGTATCTCTTGAATGGGATATGTAGGAGGCTTAAACTGAAAACTAAGTTATGTAAACTACAAAGCAGTGCATTGAAATTATAGATTAAAGGTGTTTTCTTATTTGAAGTGCTCCTTTTGACACAATTGTTTAGAGAATAAACTTACTTTGCAATAATCTAATTGTACATCTTCTGATCCTTTACTTTCTTCTTTACCTAATGAAATGAAGGCAGGCTGTGAGTAGCAAAACATGAACTTATGTCTTATAATGCTCAGAATTCTGGTTATAAAACATTAAAAAGTCAAAAAGTGTTTCCCCTGTATTCGTGCAAGAATTATGCAACCAGTGGTATTTCTAGGTCTACTTTGATTAGCGATGCCAAATATGGGGGGCGCAGACCATATCAGGGGGGCTACTCGAGGCGCTCGGATCTCGGATCGTGGCTGCAGCTTGAGTGGCGACCGGATCTGGGGCTCGTGCTGACCACAACAAAAATAAAAGGGGATATTTACAGGGGAAAAGTTTGTCAGTGACGCCACCTGTGGGTCGCGGTGATGGTTGGTGGCATCACCGCTGCCTTGGTATGGGACGCCCGGGGCTGATGGAGCGGGGCAGCAAGATGGTATCCCCTCCACGGGTAGGGGAGGTGTAGTCCCGGGGCCCAGGTGCGCGGGGAAGGAAAATGCTGCGGAGCGTGTTCTGCAGGGCTGGACCGGGTGATGGTGGTATACTCACAGTTCCAGAGAAATCCAAACAGAGTCCAATGGTAAACCAAATTGCCAGTGACCGGTAACCTCTGGCAGGTGTATTCGGGTCCCACACCCTGGTACAGCAAACAGGGGTCCCTTCCTCCTGCACTTAGTGTTTGTGTCTTCAGTTTGACTACTCCGCTTGAAATGGGGTAGTACACTCCCGGTGATTCTATGTGTTGGGAGCTGTGGCCCACAAGATCTGACCCTTGGGATTTCTGTAGGTAGTTGCAACCACCCTATCCCCCGCGTTGGGCTTCCGTCTCACTCTCTGGGCTTTCTGGTGGAACAAGGCCTGAAACCTTGTCCCCAGCTGGCTAATTGACGAGGGGCTTAAAGCTGTCCTCACCCTAGGGTCCAGGCACCCGACTGGCACGGCCACTGGACCGGATTCCTGCTGTCGGCACCGGCGGGCTACAACCCTGCCCCGGTCCACTTTAGGTTTCCCGCGACCAGATCTCCGTCGCCTGTATCCCTGTCTGCCGTCTGCCACCTAGTCAGTCGTCTGGTAGTCCAGGGGCTCTGACCCCTGACCACCCTGTCACTTCACTCCTCTCACTTCCACTGCAAACTGACAACTGACGTGTTTCCTCCCCTGACACCTCAGAACCCCTAGGTGGGCGTCACCATCCACCTGCCCCACCCACTGGTGTGTCCCTATTGTCATGGGTGGGTGACTAGGCTTTATTGGCTGGTGTTGTGTACCATGGATGTGGGTTTGTGTTGGTATGCCAAGGAGCATATAGTCCTGCACCTGGTAGATTTGTGCTGCATCTGTGACAACCTGGTTTTCCCAGGACATCACATAGGCAGGAGGAGAACATGGTATCATAATTTAAACCCCTAAAGTCCCTAACTGGAGTACATTTCTGGTGGTGGCAGACGGCAGCTTCAAGAACAAGTGCATGCCTCTTAATGAATTTGGTTCATCTTACTGTCTTGCTAAATTCTACTAAAAAGGGGGCTGAAAGCCCGTACTTACGAAGCGCTCACTGATATCCTAATCAGGCACGAATACTAATATTCTTTATAGCAAGATACTATTTATTTTAATAGCACATGAATAGTTAATGGTACATAGGCATTTAGAACTATAGTCATAGAAACTTATACAATAACAGAAATATGCATCAACATTACCGTTATGTTGTAGCAATCCTTTCACATCGGAGGGAACTCGAGTTAATGATAAGGAATCAACATGGCATCTTGCATCACAGGAACAGTGCGTACGTACACTTCAATGTCCTGGAAGGTTTCCCTTACATTAAGCGAGTCCGGTGTAATTTTTATAGGAAAACTTTGTAGGTTGTGTTTAAATGGTCACCAGCATGTGACAGCTGAGTCATGTTCATCTAACTTGACCACAAACTGCTGTGGGCACCGGCAGCTTCCTGCACATTTCCTGCACATCCTGCCAGTTGACAACTGGCCGACCACAGTTTGACCATAGTGTTAGTGAAATATTGCAATGAGCCGTAAATTTCATATGCAAGCTTCCTTAAACCTGTCTTTAAGCCAACCACAAGTTTCCGGTAAGTGGAACTGTAAATGTGACTTCCTCATTATCTTAAAACTGCTTCAAAACCTGGTTGACATGTATTCCTTGGTCATCATTAGTGAAATATTATCCAAAGGACATCTCTTTGATACTGAATTATTGATAGGTCAAATAATATCTGGGATCACTCCTATCTTTTGACTATGATTCCTATCTAATCACACATTCTTTCAGTCATATCACATTGGTATCACAATCGGTCCTTGATTCCAGGGATTATTTTCCATCATCAGTATTCCACTAGAAGAAGATCACTCGGAATATACCATACCATGACCAAGAAATATTGTTTGCCACAAATTTTGTTTTCTTGGTTTGTTTAGATAAACGTTGAATCACAAATATAATCACTTTCACTACTTTTGTACAGTATATTAAAACTAAAAGCAATATTATCTGAAAAGCTCCCTTGAATATCATGTGTTTTGGCATTTGCTCGATATTCAAAGGAATCATTACACATTACATTTCCCGATATGTTACTACAAGTTTCACTAGTCCCATTTATGAACATATTGGCATAAGGCCATAACATATCATGAATTGTCTTTTCCACTAAGCTGGGTTTAAAAGCATCTACAGTATTTATAGCTGTCCCAAAACTTATTTTTATATTCTCTATAGGGATGAATTCCAGGTTAGTCAGTTCAGTCTTATTTCTTAGTACCCAAATTCCTCCCTTAAAAGCCAGATATTGCAAATTGGTGACTGTTGCATTCAAATTGCCTTGCCACCATGGAAGATTGATCCATCCCACTATGGAAATGGGTACTGTAGTATTCTATAGACGAACACTTCGAGTGTCTTTATCAGCAAGATGATCAGAACAACTTTTCTACTTTAAGATTTCCTCCATCGATACCAGGACATCCAGATAAGGGATACTGGTGGCTGTAAGCGAAGAATGTGTACAGATCCAGCAATCTGTGTGTTGAAAATGTGATGGTGCATCAGAAATTCTTTCGCCACAGGTTCCTCCTGATGTAGACTTGTCCATCCAACGACCAGAGAGGCAAACATCAAACACAGGAATTTCTCCATCTCATCACTATCGAGCTCTTCCCAGTAACCGATACCATGGATTCCGCTTATTTACAACACCATCTGCAAATAAAGATATACTATTATTGTCGTAAATAAAATTTTTCTTGTGGGACATATTCCCACTTCTCCACTCCTGGTCTCATTATCAGGAGAGTACGATCTTTTCCGACCGCTATTACCGCTGTCTCTGAGGGCGGTCCTTGGAGGTTTTGAATCCATATTTTTGCTCCTACATTTGTAATATTAGAGGATCCAAAACCTTTAGTACCCCGTATTGTTAATTCTGCCGGGGCAGTTCCTTCTCTTATTTCAGACAAGTTTATTAGAATTATCAACACCTGAGCCACCTTCTGGTGTTTCATCAAGATCAAAGGTTCATTTCCAAAATTTAGCATCAGTACCTTGATTTCTCCCTGATAATCTGCATCTATTACCCCTCCCACCACTATGGCTCCTTTTAACACTAAACTAGAACGAGTGGCTATTTGACCATAATGATCCTTTGGTATCTGGCAACCCAATCCTGTTGAAATTGGTTTTACCTTACCTGGGGGTACCACGACAGTTTCCAATGTACTGAGGTCTAAACCTGCTGATTAAGGTGTCGCTCTTTCTGGTGTGCCCAAACAGCTGTACCTTGCCTTGTCAACTGTTGGACTGACTTGTCTGATGGCTGCTGCTTTATCTGCTTCTGAATTAAACAAACGTTCAAGTGAGTTAGTAGGGACATGAGCATCAACATGAAATACAGTGGTCTTGGTAGTTTGAATAATCCCTTCAATGTCTTTCCACACTTCCCTGACCATCTCAAACACATTTTGCTGTTCCTCTCCCCAGTGGAACTCATATTTTTTCCTCGTTACTTTGTACAAATGAGCTAACATTTGTCCCAAATGAGGGATATGTTGTCTCCAAAAATCAAACAATCCAATATAAGACTGAGTCTCCTGTTTGGATTTAGGGACCAGAAAATTAATAATTTTCTGTCTGGCATTGGGCAAGATCTCTCTGTGCCCCTTGTTCCACTGAATCCCTAGACATGTAACCAACTGAGACGGTCCTTGAACCTTGGCATCACTGATTTCCCATCCTTTACTCCACATATGAGCAACCAGTTTTGTCAATTTCACACTTTGCTCATCTTGTCCTTGTATCATTATATCATTGATATAATGTGAGATCTGCATTTCCTTATGACAAGACATAACCCCAAAGGAGAATTTTCCTTCGGTTAGATTAAGAGTCATCCATTTTAGGATATCAATTCCCAAATTATATTCTGGTATAGGAACTACCAGCACCGTGTACTTCTTGATAGGTAAATTACCTATCTTCAAAGCTACCTGTGTCTGAACCCCGGTGATCACTTGACCACCTAGTCCAGCAATTTTTACTCGAGGTCCTTTTATTGTTTCTGGGTTTCCATGAATTAAAGTAGCCTCCGCCCCCGTGTCAATCAAAGCTGGGACTCTTTGAACATTTCCCCCTTTCCAATGTATGCTAAGATTGACGTAGGGACGTTCGTCCCTTTTTATCAATAGGGGGTTTGGCTGGCTACCTATGGTAAATCACTTCCTTCTGAACTTTCATTTACATAGACTTCAGTCTGTGTATTAGCCCTTCCTTCCGTGACCTTTGTGGCCACGGCTGCAGCCCCAGTTCTTCCCATGGATAAACTGACTGAAAATCTTCCCAAGACACATTCTTTGGGGGTTTTTCCCCTTTTCCCTCTGATTTCTTTACCTTGGGGGTTTTTGAACCCCCTTCCACATTTGTAGTGGTCACTTTCTTTGTGGATAGAACTTTCTGTTTGTACAACTTCCATAATTCTCCTGTCTCCTTTCCATCAATCCTTTCCTTATTGATCCTGGCTTTAAGCAAAGCCTGGAACATGTCTTTGCGAGACACTCGTGGGGCCTCCCCTACTGATTTCTCTTTCCAATCAGGATTGTGTCGCTTACTGTTACCAACATGGCCTCCAGGGGACGATTTATCCCACTGTCCCATCTCCTGTAACTCCCTCATCCTCCCTAGAACTACACCGATTGATTCTCCAGTCAGCGCTACAGTTAAGGTTAAAATAACTGTTTTGTATGCTGGAGGAGCATGTTTAACCCGCCTATTTCTTATGCTGGCTTTCAATGGGTACTGGAGATAATCATCATCCATTCCCAAAAGAGGAAGAGCATTCCTCATTGCTTCTTCCTTCAGTCTTTCCATACCATCTTTTAAGGTATACCAAGGTTTATCATTGATAGGAAAGTCTGCTTCTGATGGATATTTGTCCAGAAAAGCATGGGCTAAGATCATGATTAAGTTTTGAGTACCATGCTCATTATGATCAACAAAATAATTTTTTATTGATCTCTGAATTACTGGGTCACGAGACATGGTGACAAATTTTGCCACGTCTCCGGCGTCAAAGTGCACTCCACCTCCTCCGAGATCGTGCACCCTGACCAACCAGGGAATTTCTCCTTCTCCTGGTTTTTGTCTAAACTGTGTTAAAATGCTATCAACTTCTCCTTGAGAGTAATCTTCAATGGTTACTCGATTTTTTACATGAGGAATCGTTCTCTCATTTATGATGGCATTACCATCTTCGTCATATTGCAGATTCCCCTGACTATCCCGGACATGTTCCCGGATGATCTCATTCTCTGTCCTCTCTAGGCGCCTCCTTACTGGGTTAGCCTGAATGCTCCCTTTATGGTAATCCTCCTCATCAGATGATGAAGATGAATCCCACACATCCCCATCCCAAGTATCGGGATCCCAATTTATAGAAGCTGGGACGATACTTTTAGGTACTTTGTTTTTATTTACTTTTCCTCTTCTTTTCTTGTACTTATTTTGAGCAATTTGGATTTTATTTACCTTTCCTCTTCTTTTCTTGTACTTATTTTGAGCAATTTTTACGGCAGCTTTTTGTGCCACATTCTGATAATGTTCCAATTTATCCTTCAACAGTCTGGTATTACATTCCAGAACTGTTTTCAGGCAACCTAATTCTATCATCTTTTGTTCCATCTGGGAACTTTTCTTCTGCATCTTTAGATTACGCTCATGCATTACACTATATGCACTTGCCAAAATCCAGATGCGCCGTCCTAAAGACACTACATCACCTGCTTTCACAGGGACACCACTGAGTACATTCACAACATCAGTAGCTTCACTACCCTTGAGCTTATCCTGCTATTGTTTGTGCCGTGCTAAAGACACTACATCACCTGCTTTCACAGGGGCACCACTGAGTACATTCACAACATCAGTAGGTACACAACCCTTAAGCTTATTCTGACATTGTTCTGCCAATCCACAATTGACCAATTCATGTGCTATAAGATTGTAGGGAGCCTCAATCCAGCTCGGGATCTCCACAACAACCTCCTTAACATTATCCTTACGTTTTCTGAACATTTTGACACTATGCAAAAAGATTGAAAAAATATATCTGGAAATTTGCCAAATATATGTTTTTAATTTCTAAATTACAAAAATTAGTTTAATTACTTCTTATAGAAGTAATCCTGCCGACTACGCCAATTTATGTCTTGCTAAATTCTACTAAAAAGGGGGCTGAAAGCCCGTACTTACGAAGCGCTCACTGATATCCTAATCAGGCACGAATACTAATATTCTTTATAGCAAGATACTATTTATTTTAATAGCACATGAATAGTTAATGGTACATAGGCATTTAGAACTATAGTCATAGAAACTTATACAATAACAGAAATATGCATCAACATTACCGTTATGTTGTAGCAATCCTTTCACATCGGAGGGAACTCGAGTTAATGATAAGGAATCAACATGGCATCTTGCATCACAGGAACAGTGCGTACGTACACTTCAATGTCCTGGAAGGTTTCCCTTACATTAAGCGAGTCCGGTGTAATTTTTATAGGAAAACTTTTGTAGGTTGTGTTTAAATGGTCACCAGCATGTGACAGCTGAGTCATGTTCATGTAACTTGACCACAAACTGCTGTGGGCACCGGCAGCTTCCTGCACATTTCCTGCACATCCTGCCAGTTGACAACTGGCCGACCACAGTTTGACCATAGTGTTAGTGAAATATTGCAATGAGCCGTAAATTTCATATGCAAGCTTCCTTAAACCTGTCTTTAAGCCAACCACAAGTTTCCGGTAAGTGGAACTGTAAATGTGACTTCCTCATTATCTTAAAACTGCTTCAAAACCTGGTTGACATGTATTCCTTGGTCATCATTAGTGAAATATTATCCAAAGGACATCTCTTTGATACTGAATTATTGAGAGGTCAAATAATATCTGGGATCCTTCCTATCTTTTGATTATGATTCCTATCTAATCACACATTCTTTCAGTCATATCACATTGGTATCACACTTACTCCAGCACATCCCTCACCAAGACAGTTGTGTATAGTGTCAGTCTTAATGAACCAGGGCCCTATACTATGTGGTGCTTGAACATGCACCCATGCATTAATAGAGGGTCATTAGCTCATTAATAGAAAGCAAGTAATGAAACCCATGATGACCACCAAACTGGCCTACTAAAAACTCCAGATAAGTTTGGGAGAATAAATGACTATTATTTGTATCTGTTCAAAAAAATTAAAATGTAGAAGCATATAGGGTGATTTATTTTTGCTGAGCTCGACAGCTGCGCAGAAATATTGCGACTTTCTCATTTACATGCAAGCTACGCCAATATGGGCATGGAATGTATGGGACAAGGAGTGGATATGGGGCATAGTCATGTCCACCCAATAAAACTTCATCATGTATTATGCCACTAAAGTGGCTTAACTTACACCGCAGATGTATGCCAACCTTGACGGCACATGTTGGGTACCAGATGCGCCTGATTCCTTAAGCAAAGCCCAGCTCTTAATGAATCAGGTCATTGTACTCCAGCTGGCATTTAATTAAGACTGGCACACTAAACGCCAGTGTTAATAATTCACCCTCAATGTTTTTCCTGTATTAATTGTTACACTAAGTTTCTACATAGGCACAGATATTTGCTTTCAATTCCATGAAAGGGAATTGATTAGGACCTTAAGCCTCACAAACTTCCACCAATGAACTTTAGAGCCTTATTCATGCATTCAAATAATGACCATGGTGTCTCAGACCTATATCTCAATGTGTGTCAACGTATACAACTGTCACTCGCTACATATTAATTACTTAGGATTAGTCTGGCTGAATCCACTGAAACCAGTCCTGCATCAGATACTGTAATCACACTCTCACTGTCTGAGTGGGGCTCAGCATCATTATGTCTCCCTCGGCATGCGCATTATGCCAATAAAGTGGAGTGAGAGTACATAGTGATGGAGACTTCACCCCAATCCTTTGGACTAAGTTGAAGAAAATATGATGTTCATTTCACAAAAAAATCCCAAGCATCACAATTTTTAAGTTTCACAAGCTTTTCTTCAGTTTGGAAGGCTGATAGGACAGTTAAGGTTCTCCTTAAAAATTTCTCCAAACACCCCAAAAAAGTTGTTAGTCGTTTGTTAAATATCTTTCTCTACTTAGTGGCTTAAATTTACACAAAATATAAAATTGTGCTGAGGTTGGAGTTTTTTCTATCCCAAAAGTGTTGGGGCATTTCATGGACAGGTTGGCAGACAACAGGCCATAGATAAACTCCATTAGAAAGGGAAAAAACTTAAAAACAACTTAAATTAAAACTTTACGTTTGTTGAGTCAATGTAATCTTGTCGCGGGCGGAGGAGGGGACGCTGCGCTCTCCCACTGCTCGGGTCCGGCCGCTGCTGCTGCTCGGTGGTGACTCGAGCGGCGCTCCTCGCCCGTGAATGAAAAGGGTGGGGATTGGATGGTGGGGATTTGGTTATTGTCCGTGATGCCACCCACGATTGTGGTGATATTGGTGACACCACCGCTGCTCTGGACGGGTATCCCGGGAGCGATGACAGGGAGCAGCCTGGATGTTAGTTCTCCCCTCTGTGGGTAGGGGGTTGGTTGTCCCAGCGCCCGGTGATGGGGTAGGGATGGATGGCAGGCGGGTTACGGGGCCTGGTGAGGTGCAGGGTCACGGGGGCAGCGCTGTGCCGCACGGCACGGTGGTACTCACTCAGCCAATGATGAGGACACAGTTCTCGGTAAAACACACGGCTGGATGGCCGGGTCCCACAGACGGCTGCGGTGTTGATTCTCCCGGCAGGTTGATGGTGACTGCCTTTCCCTGCACCTGTGTACTGTAAAACGGTTCCAATGGGTTCCCACCGGTAACCCGCTCCCCCAGCTTGGATGGTTGCTGAAGGAGCCCCTTTTGCCCGCAGGCTCTGGCCCTGGGAACTTTAGCCTTGGCGGTGACTGTGTTTCCCTCTCTCGGTTGGACGGTTGCCTTCTGTCGGGACTTGGCTGCTGGGAAACCCAGAAGGTTCCCTTCGCTAACGGATTTGGCAAATTCAGGGCGACTCCTAGCCTTGCCGGGGTCCGTAAGCCCCTGCCGGATGGTGCTGGCTTCTCTTTGCGTACCGGTCCGGTACCATCGGGCCACCGCCCGTCCACGGTCCTTACGGTTAGCTCCAATAGGCCACTCCTGCAGATGGTCACCACCGTCTGCCAACCTTGCTGATCTGTCCGGGCCACACACCCGGACCAACTTCAGTCTGCTCTACTACCACTTTTCTTCCTTCCACTTTCAACTCTCAATCTGATCTCCCTGCTTTTCCCGCCTCCGGGACGGTGAACTCCTCGGTGGGCGGGGCCAACCGCCTGGCCCTCCCCCTAGTGTGGACATCAGCCCCTGGAGGAAGGCAACAAGAGTTTGTGTCTGACTTCGGTGTGCCTGACCGGGAGTGTGGGGTGTGTTGGTGTTGTGCTTGTGACGTCCTGGCTTGTCCAGGGCGCAACAATCTTAGCTGAGAATATTATAATGTAGAGGCAGAGACCCTGATTGCACCGATCTATCACTTACTGGGCTGCTTTTTGTAGTATAAGTAAAATCAGTGCTTTATTAGGAGAAGATTCACTAGAGAATTACCATAGTTGTATTGTGCCATGGGCTGTGCCAGCCTGCCTTAAACACTGATTTCAATACAATGTACACAGAAAGCTGACAATCAGTGGTGTGGGCAGGATTATATAGAGCTCAGCATTTAGAGAACTGCTAGATCTATAGCAGATGAAAGAATGATTTTACCAACATGACAGCAGTAACTCCATAACTGATATATTGCTGGAATCAGTGCCTCTTTCCGTACATTATGCTGATTACGTCACAAAAACCTGGTGACAAATTCCCTTTTAAAATTTTGGTTCTTGGGTTCTTGCTCATAGGTAATATCATTCCAGAATAAACAAGTATGAATGCTGAGACCAACTCATAGATAACATCACTCCAAATTAAACAAATATGAATGCTAAAATCAGCTAATATCACTCCAGATTAAACATTAAACAAGTATAAACACGAAGACCAACTCATAGGTAATATCACTACAAATTAAACAAATAAGACTGCTAAGATTAGCTCATGGGTTATATCATTTCAGATTAAACAAGTGTGCCGCCCACGTTGGGGGTTAAGGGGGGGGGGTGGATGTAGGATGTATATGTACGGACTGGGCCGTACTAGGATTGTGACGCCACCCACGGTTTGTGGTGAGTTTGGACACCACCGCTGCAGTTACGGGGCACCCGGGGGCGATGTTGTGCAGCAAGTTGTTAGCCCCTCCGTGGGCATGGATGGTGGCCCCAGGACCCGTTGGGGGTTTTGTTGGTGCAGGGAGAGGGGCGACCTCAGGGTGCTGGTGTACTCACTATTGAAGGAAACACACGAGTCTCTGTTAAACCAAGGTGATGGTGGTCGGTGACCGCAGCCGGCTGTGTTCTGGTCACCCACCCGGCTGGTGGTCTCTGTCTTTCTCCTGCACTTTTTAGAATGTTTGACTGCCTGTGCTTGCAACTTCAAGAGTCTGCTCCCGGCTGGTTGTAGCCTAAGGAGCCCTTGCCCGCAGACGCTGGCCCGTGGGATCTCTGAGCCTTGGCGGTGGCCTTTTATCCCCCTCGGTGGGCTGTTGTCTTCAATCGGGACTTTGGGTGGGACAGGACCTCTAGTCCTGGCCTCAATCGGTTAATTAGCTGCTTCCAGTCGCTTCTGGTCCCGGCTTCAGGGTCCAAGTACCCCCCTGTGTGCTCCGGTTTCCGAGACGGTTTCCCGGGTCGGTACCGGCAGGCTACAACCCTGTCCCGGTCCACCTCGGTTCTACCGAGCCGTTTTCTCGGCTCCTGCAGACGGAGACCGCCGTCTGACTCCTAGCCAGTGGCACCAGGGCTCCTACCCTGGCGTCGTTCAATTTGGGGTATTCACCTCTGCTGGAGCTGGACACAGCTCCAGCCCACACTCCTCTCCAACTTGAACTCTAACAGAATCTGTCTACTTTCCCGCCCCGGGCTGTCTAGACTCCTGGTTCCGCCCCTGGTGTGTCTATCTAGCCCTGAGGGGAGGTGACTAGGGTTTTGAAGGTCGGCTGATGTCACCTGAGAGGGAAGGTATTGTGTAGGGGCCTATTTGTGACTACCTGGCCCGGCCAGGGCGTCACACAAGTATGAACACTAAGACCAACTCATAGGTAATATCACTCCAAATTAATCAAATATGAATGCTAAAACCAGCTTATATGTAATATCACTCCAGATTAAACAAGTATAAATGCTATCACTAACCAATAATGATCCACGTTACAATCCCAGGCTGTATTTCCATGTCTACAAATTTGTCTGATACACAATCGTCAACTTTAACACTGAATTTGTCGGTAACAAAATTTGTTTCTACTGTCAATATCTCAATAATGATATAACAGTTTTCTAATTCAAGTGACTCCATTACGTGGCATACGCTGATCTATTTAAGGCTAAGTTCACATTTCCGTTGTTTTGTATCAGTCACATGCGTCGCTTGACGCATGTGACTGATGCGCTGTTCAACGCTGTACAACGGATGACAAAGAACAGAATTCTTTGTCGGATTCCGTTGTGTGCGGGGGGCGGAGTTCGGGGGGGAGGGGAGCCGAGCGGGGCCGTGGCACTGAGGACGTCAGTGCCGCAGGGACTGCAGGACAGGTGAGTGTGTGTGTGTGTGTGTGTGTGTGTGTATACACACATGCTGAATGCGGGAGGGGGCGGAGCCGAGCGGGGGGCGGGGCCAGGCGCTGAGGATGTCAGTGGAAGTGCTGCGGTCTGCATGGCTGGGGACAGGTGAGTGTATGTGTGAGTGAGTGTGTGTATGTATGTGCATGTATGTATGTATGTATGTATGCATGTGTGTGTGTGCACATGCAAAGTGCGGGAGGGGGCGGGGCCGAGCGGGGGGCGGGGCCAGGCGCTGAGGATGTCAGTGGAAGTGCTGCGGTCTGCATGGCTGGGGACAGGTGAGTGTATGTGTGAGTGAGTGTGTGTATGTATGTGCATGTATGTATGTATGTATGTATGTATGTGTGTGTGTGCACATGCAAAGTGCGGGAGGGGGCGGGGCCGAGCGGGGAAGTGTCGGCCTCCCTGCACACGTAACCAGCCTAAATATCGGGTAACAGCAAAGCACCCGATGTTTACCTTGGTTACCCGATATTTACCTTGGTTACGGGCCTACACCGCTTAGCGCTGGCTCCTTGCACCGTAACCAGGGTAAATATCGGGTAACCAACCAAAGCTGGTGACGTGTGCAGGGAGCCAGAGAGCATGCGCAGCGAAATCCGACGGATCTCGCTGCTCAAAAAACGTTACATGCTGCGTTCCTCCCGCCCGGCGGTCAGTCGTTCCACGACTGATCAGTCGGACGGAGGGTGCAACGCAGCATCATTAGTCACAATCCGCTGCTCATACAAGTCTATGGGAGCAGCGGAATCCGCTAAACGGATTCTGTTGTTTACAAGAGCAGCGGATTGTGACTGATAGATTTTAGCGGAAATGTGAACTTAAGCGGGCTTTACACACTGCGATATCGCCGGAGTTTTGTCGTTGGGGTCACGGTTTTGGTGACGCACTTCCGCAATCGTTAGCGATATAGCTTTGTGTAACAGCGTTCAGCGATGTAAAATCGTCGCAAAAGCGTGATTTATCGCTAATCGGCTACACGGGTCCTAATTCCCAAAAATCGTTGTTATTTCTTTGTAACTATCGTTGCTCGTTCCTTTCAACATACTTTACGTTACGTGTGACACTACTACAGCGACTTAAAAAATTGTTGCCTCTTGCGTCATCATCGATACGGGCGTGTATGGTGGTTTAAATGTTCAATACGCCTACTTGTTTCCTATTTGCTAACGCATCTGCTCCATGATTGGAGCATAATATATGTAATACGCTAGCATCCTTTTTGCGTTTATCCATTTGGTGGGTTCATTTCCTAGGTTCATTTCGTAGGTTTTAGACGTGTCCTGCTGCCTCCGTGTCCGGCGTATAGTTTGGCGTCATTCGTCCGTGAGATAAACTTCGCATGTGAGTTGTTTTTTTTTCTTTTTTTTTTTTTTTTTTAATTTTTTTTTTTTTTTATTGTTTCTCAATAATTGTTGAAAATGTGGGTTTTTTTTTTAAATTTATGTCTTCCTTTGTATTATAACATTTACATATGTTTGTAGTATTAAATTGGGTTTATCATAATTTAGTAAATAGCCTATATCATGACTGTATTTGTGTTTATTTAATACATTACAGTTAGATATATTATATTATCCATTATTGTATGTTATTCAAGATTGCAGGCATCCAAACTTTAAAGTTGAAAAGACGTCAAACATGACTGTGACCAATAAGAATAAGATTCATATTTGTTAAATGTTTATATTGTCAGACCCAAAAAAAATGGTTTCTTATTTAAAAAAAAAAAAAAAGACCAAAGCATTTACAAAATTATTCTCTGTTATACAGGCTAAATATGCGTAGTGAGCCTGAAAATGCCGTCATAGCTGCCATGCTTGTAGCCGGAGGAGCCCTTGCACTTGCCGAGGATCATGACATGCGATGCAGAACTAGAAAAAGACGAATTTGGGCACGCAAATGGCTACTAGAGAGACAACGCTATACACACATGCACCTTGTAAGAGACCTACAAGAGCATAACCCACATGACTTTAGAAACTACTTACGCATGTCGGAAAGCTCGTTCTCATACCTTTTAGAGAAAGTCCGCCCTTATATCATGCGCAATAATACCGTAATGCGTCAGGCAGTACCTGTAGACGAGCGTTTGGGGGTGACTCTTCGATTCTTGGCTACAGGACGCAGTTTGACTGACCTTCAGTATTCATCAGCAGTGTCCCGCTCTCTACTTAGCTCATTAATTCCAGAGACATGTTTGGCAATAGCACATGCTTTACATGACTACATGCATTTGCCAAATAGTCCTAGTGATTGGGACAAAATTGCAAATACATTCAACCTATTATGGCAATTCCCTAATTGTGGTGGCGCAATTGACGGCAAACACATAAGGATAATGCAGCCACATAATTCTGGCTCATATTATTACAACTACAAGGGCTACCACAGCATTATCCTTATGGCGGTTGTCAACGCCACTTATGATTTTCTGTACATTGATATCGGCATGAATGGGCGAGTTTCGGATGGTGGGGTATTTGAACATACGGAGTTTGCATTACGGCTAAAACAAAATCAACTCCAATTACCCAATAACCAAAATACCATTGGAAATTTAAATTTTGTTTTTTTGGCGGACGAGGCCTTTCCATTACAACGTAATTTGTTACGGCCATATCCACTTACAGGCTTGAATGTAGAAAGACGCATTTTTAATTATCGTCTATGCAGAGCTAGAAGAGTTGTTGAGAATGCTTTTGGCATCTTAAGCAGTAGATTTCGTATCTTTTCCATGCCAATCAACTTAAAACTTGAATCCATTGACAATGTTGTGCTTGCATGCTGTTATTTGCATAATTTTCTCAGAAAAAGAGATGGTCTTGAATATGTTCCACCTGGCTTTGTTGATGTAGAAAATCAAAGTAATGGTGTTGTTGAGCTTGGGGCATGGCGTCAGCAAGTTAACCCACTGGATAATCTTTTGCCACAGCCACCCCTGACACGTAGTATGATGGATGCAATGGAAAACAGAACTAATTATTGTAATTTTTTTAATGGCCCAGGGGCTGTGTCATGGCAGCATGTTTATAATTAATTAATGAGTTTAGGTGCTCATTAAACATGATATTGCATGGTTGTGTTTAAATAATGTAAGTCATATTTTTAAAAAAAATTTTTTTTTAAAACAAATTGCCTTAAGGGTGTAAAGATTATGATTTTGAGTGGAAAAATGTTTATTGTGTTATGAAAGTAAGTTGTTTGATGTTACTTAATACAACATTGTGAATATTGTTTTTTTTTATTGTGAAAACATTTATAATCATCACAAATGAATGTATGATTGTAAACAAAATATTTTTTTAGGAAAACATATTAATTTAAATATTAACAAAAAACTATAAAAAACGAATTAAGCATTACAAGCATTCTGTCAATCATTTCTCTCGTATGATAATTAACATTTATTAATATGTTTGTTATTTACATGACATAAAACATTATGATTAAAACAATATACGCCACATTTCCTTAAATAAAATATTAAACACAGAAATTTTTTTATAAAAACTAAACAACCAACAGAAAAAAAAAATAAAAAACCGAAAAAAAAAAAAAATCCCATTTGCGCATACAAAAATGAGCACATAAGTATTATTAATGTACATTACGGCGACATACAATGTTCAGTTTGTTAACATATCAATAAAGAAACGTCATGACGTTGCAAACGTCTAAAGGACCATGTGACACGCCACACTGTGTACCTGCTGATCTAAAGCGAAACTGAAAGAGAAAATGTCAACCAACAAACGTGCAAAGGTCTGGGGCCAAGGGGAGGTCCAATACTTGGTGAAAAGGATGGATGCACTGGACTATATATGTGCAAAGACATATCAACGTCCTATGGCACATAAAAGAAGTGTTGTTAAAAAAATATGCAGGGGCCTGTACCGTAAATTTCATATCAGACGCACATCAACGCAGGTACTGAAGAAATGGGCTGATTTAAAGTACAGGGATAAGGAGAGAATAGAAGAAATTCGAAGTGACATGGTAGTGATAGCTGGTAAGATAATATTTTCATCCATACATAATATATATATGTGATTTATAATATAAAAACATAACAGTTGTTGTTTTTAAAATCATTAACGGTCTGCTGTGATTTTTTATATCAAAAAATCACATTATTTCTTTTTTTTTTTTTGTTTAATTTTTTTTTTTTTTTATTTAATGTTAACAGATGTAAATTCCTTGAATAATGAGTCAAGCCAGGCCACTAACAATAATGAAGAAAATGTTGTACAGCAGCTGGCTCCAAGCATGGATTCCAACCGTGAAAATAGCCTACACATTTTAAATGAGGAAGCAGACAGCCTTGATTATGATGTTATTTCACCATCATCAGGACATGCTGATGCTGATGTAATGTCAGAAGAGAATATGGAGGACAATGGTAATGATGTGGTTTGCCAAAGTTAGTACAGTGGTAAATATTTTGCTAGATGGATAAAACTCTAACAAAATTTACTTATGTTGAAATTAGGTGGGAAAGGATCAGGTTGGGACATGAGCGCATCATCCGGAGATGAACGTGAAGAACAAGTTGTCAGTAATGGTAAGTTTCATGAGTGTACAACATAATGGTCCATGTTTTGTTTTTTGTTTTTTTTGATAATTTTTTTTTTAAAAACCAAATGCTACAATATATACCAAATACTGACATTTGTTTTTGTTTTTTCCCAGAAATAGTAACACTATATGATATTTATGTGTCTGCAAACCGACTAAAAGAAGCCTCTGCGGCGCATGATGCCATAATCCATAAATATATTAATCAACGTCATAAATAAATGATGTTTGTTTAGGATTTTTCTATGTTTAACATGTATGTAGAAAGGTTTTTAAAAGAATATTTAAACTTAAAAATATTTTAACAATAAAACATTATACAAGTTCCTAAATGATTCTAAAGTAAAATAAAAATTAATAAAAATTTTATAACAAATGTGCGTAATAGAATCGAAAAATACATTATTTCATATGTCAGGTTTATTGTGTGTGGAATAGTTACACATTTGTTATTTTTCACAAATATGCACGAAATATCAGGCAACAGAAGGAATACAATAATAAAAAAATATAAAAAAAAAAAAAAAAAAAAAATATTAAATATTATAAACTACTTCTTTTTGCGTTTGTTAACCAAACTCATGCGTGACCTACGGCCACGCACACCACCCTTTCGAAGTGGTTGTCTTGATGGCTCTGCTGCAGCTTGAGGATTTTCAGGGGCATCAACAGGATCAACAGGATCTACAGGATCAACAGGATCAACAGGATCAACAGGATCAACAGGATCTACAGGATCAACAGGATCAACAGGATCAACAGGATCTACAGGATCAACAGGATCTACAGGATCAACAGGATCTACAGGATCTACAGGATGAGGAACCTCGCCAATGGCAACATAGGATGAGTCTGTTAGTTTTTTAGCTCTTGCCAAACGTAAGACATCCTGGATTAAACATTGGGCAATGTATTTTTGGTCTGGGCTAAGTTCACGCATTTCATCATCCACGAACATAGCAATACCAGAAAGGGGTGGTCTGTTGTGCTGGTCTAGGATGTTTTGTGCCACTCCCATCAGTTTGGTTACAGCAGTAGTAGTGTTTGCAGGGATGGTTTTTTTTTTCCTTTGCCAACTTTGTGTGTATAACACATTGGATGGGCCTGCCTCAACCAAATCCACATTGGTTAATTGGCTAGCAGGAGTTTCCATTAGGTGTTCTGATGATGATTGTTGACTTGTTGTTGGCTCCTGCAATACAAAAAAAACATGAATAAATAAAATTTTCATTAAAATATATTTTTTAAATACAACATTTGAATACTTTTACATATATCTTGAAAAGTATACAAATATTCATTTCATCATAATGAAAAAAAAAACAAAAACATTGTTTATGACAAATTAGGACAATAATAAAAATTATACCTCAGATATAGTCACTTCATTGTTAGCATCTGGGGGAATATCACCACCAATATTGAGGCTACTGGTTGATGGCCTGTGAAGCTCCTGGTCCCTTGTGAAATTCAATAAATCAAAATACCAGAGCGTTGGGACGTAGACATCACCAGTGCCAGCACCAGAACGTTTGGATTCCTCTATTTTGTTCAGTTCTTTCTTATAAACTGTGCGTATTGCCTGTATTTTTCTTTTCACGAGATCCTCGGTACCTTTTTGATTAGGATGGTATTTGTCATATATTACAATCATTTTAAGGTACGCATCCTTTTTAAGTTGCCTATTACTGTACTCGGGGGATTTTATTTTCCATAAGGGTGTTTGCGTCTGGTACACCTCTATGAATTCACGTAGGAATTCCTCCTTATTAGTACACATCTGGAAAACATTAAATAGGAGATAAATCAGTATAAACACTGATTTAACATATTTAAAAAAATAAAAAAAACCAAAAAAAAAAAAAAAAAAATCAATAGAGTTAATACTATAACACATATACAGCTGGAAAAAATTTAATTGGAGATAAATCAGTACAAACACTGATTTAAAAAATTGCAAAAAAAAAAAAAAAATTATAAAAAAAATATAGTGAGAAAATACTATAACACATACCTTGCTGCAAAGATTCTCAAGTCCAGATGACAGTTGTTTTCAAAAATCACTTGTGCGAGGACAAACGCAAATGGGTAGACAACAGCTGCAAGAATGAACACGCATCTGCGCACATTTATACTACCAACATCCAATGAAAATCAATAGCGCTGATTACACAAATGAGTCGAGGCAAGAAGGGGTGTAGCGAGTTTACAATTCAACTACATCAAGATGCACTTTGTGTGGGGAAACAACGCCCATATCGCCATGACACTTGGAAATCCATGCGGTGAGACCGCTACACAACGATGCTAATGTTCATCATCACATCGGGAAACGAGATAGCTTGGAAGGTGACTATAAAAGAGATTGTGACATGTGACCGTAAGCACACGACTAAAACATGGACACACAGCGATGAACACACATCGCACTAACGAACAGGGCGTGCCGCACATACGACGACATCGCGCCCGATATCGCAGTGTGTAAAGTAGCCTTTAGCCTAAGAGCCAAATATAATAGAAGGAAAGAAACTGAGCGTTTCTGGTGACTATTGAAAAGTTGACTAGGTGCGTTGAGGGATTAGAATACATAGAAGGGAGGCACGATGGATCACTGGTTAGCACTGCAGTCTTGCAGCACTGGGGTCCTGGGTTCAATTTGCACCAAGGACAACATCTGCAATGAGTTTGTTGTACGTTCTTCCTGTGTTTGCGTGGGTTTCCTCCGGGTACTCCGGTTTCCTCCCACACTCAAAATACATACAGATAGGGACTTTAGATTGTGAGTCTCAATAGGGACAGTGTCGCTGATGTATGTAAAGCGCTGAGGAATATGTTAGGCCTATATAAAAATAAAGATTTGATTTAAATTCACAAATTTTGTGATATGTCACTCTAGCTTAATCTTACTATTTCATTATCGTAGTTGACCTATCAATCTGTTTATTTACCCATTTAAAAAAACAAAACCTTATACTCACTGGCGCCATTCCGGCAGTATCAGTGTGCTGCCCCTGAGGGTCCAGTCACCACAGAGGTACTGCACCTCAGCCAGGTGTGTTATCCCATTTCCGGGTAAGGAGGAGGCCACAACTCATTGCACACATACACAGACACACACTCTTAATTTTGCAACACTCCATTAGGCCGTGGTTAGGGCGAGTTGCACCTTAGGGAAAGCACAGTCCCGAACCCAGTCTGGAGGTGGGGTTTAGTTACTGGGAGCAGACAGTAAAACGTGAGTCAGTCAGGAAGTGGACGCGGAGGTTACAGGCCCTGGGATCTGGAGCAGGAGCAGCTCATCCCAGGATCAGGACAGAAGAAGTCCTAGAGCTGTGGGAAGTGTGCCATACATCCGTGGGCTCGCATTCACAGCCGGCAAACCAGTGTGGAGGGACTTGGGCGCAATGGCGCACAATCCCTAGACTAGTGGATTACTACATGGCTCAGCTAGTAAACTGGAGGCTGAGGTTACTTCAAGTACCAAAGCCACCACTCCACATAACCCGCTGAAAAGGTTACCACATAGGACCAAGGAACAAGGCAGGGAAGCCACAGATACAAAGGATCCGCGGACACTGGCTCAGGGCACTGTGTGTGAGGTACAGGGCAGGCAGTAGAGGCCAGTGCAGGAAGACGACCAGGGAAGGAACACAAAAGGGTGTATGGGATTGTGCCTCTGAACTATCCGGGGATCAGCTGGGGCCCATCACAGCAGGACTCAGCACTCCAAGGGCAGCCTCTGACTAGTCCTGGTAACCTGGAACTATCAACAGTGAGTAAAGAACTTGTGATTGCATTCCTGTGCTGCCCAGTTTTTGTCTGCACCTCTGGCCCTGCACCCTGCCATTACATCTCAACACCATAGACTATGGGGCACTTTGCACACTGCGACATCGCAGGTGCGATGTCGGTGGGGTCAAATTGAAAATGACGCACTTCCGGCATCGCATGCGACATCGCAGTGTGTAAAGGCTGGATGATACGATTAACGAGCGCAAAAGCGTCGTAATCGTATCATCGGTGCAGCGTCGGCGTAATCCATGATTACGCTGACGCGACGGTCCGATGTTGTTCCTCGCTCCTGCGGCAGCACACATCGCTGTGTGTGAAGTCGCAGGAGCGAGGAACGTCTCCTACCGGCCTCACTGCGGCTTCCGTAGGATATGCGGAAGGAAGGAGGTGGGCAGGATGTTTACATCCTGCTCATCTCCGCCCCTCCGCTCTGATTGGCCGCCTGCCGTGTGACGTCGCAGTGACGCCGCACGACCCGCCCCCTTAACAAGGAGGCGGGTCGCCGGCCACAGGGACGTCGCACGGCAGGTGAGTGTGTGTGTGAAGCTGGCGTAGCGATAACTTTCGCTACGCCAGCTATCACCACATATCGCTGCTGCGACGGGGGCGGGCACTATCGCACTCGGCATCGCAGCATCGGGCTGCGATGTCGTAGTGTGCAAAGCCCGCCTATGTCACCCATCGACAGCCCTGGGGCCCAGCTCTACCTGTGGAGAGCTATACCAACTCAGCTGCATCACCACCGACCCCAAGGGAACCGAATCGCAGGAGCGGCACCTATCTTACCACATACCACTGGTGGCGTGACAAATTCATCTCCCCTTGTAAATAACTTTTTTCCCCCATCATCTTAAAAACAACACCGTCGGGATCACGGAGCCGGGCCTTGCCGCCGTGATCCTCCCAGAACAGAATCCGCCCAGTTCCAAGTGCCCCCCCACGTCCCCGGTCCATGTGTCATCAACACTGTCTCTCCAATCAGTAACAGTGTGATGTAATACGATCCCGATCGGCCAATCAGTGGCTGCTTTATTCTCCCCGCCTCCAGACATATTACATGCCTTTGGACGAAGCGAAAAAGCAGCAGCTCTCACTTTCTCCTGAATGTGATTTGTCCGAAGGCAGAGAGAGTTGATGCAGCCACTGATTGGCCTCCGGGATCATATGACATCCTACAGTTACTGATCCCGGGAGAGACGGAGCCGACTATGCTGGAACGGCAGTGGCACCTGAGTAAGTATAAGTTTTGTTAGTTTAAATGGGGTAAACATACGGATTGAAAAGGAGTTGTCCAAGTATGAGACAACCCCTTTAAAGGGAACCAAACATCAGGATTTTTGTATATAAGGTGCAGCCAGTGCAGTACTGGCACTATCAGGCACAGTGTTTACATACCATTAGGGTGCAGCTCGGGTGTTTAGTCAGTGAAATCCAACTGTATAAAGTTTGAAAATTCGTGCACTCTTTGATTGACGTGTGCCCCTCTCTCCTAATGTCCGAGTGTGTTATGCACGTGTATCCCCGCCCCCCCGACGCCTGTTCCTCCCTCTCTCCTAATGTCCGGGCGGGTTATGCACGTGTATCCCCGCTCCCCACAGCCTGTTCCTCCCTCTCACTGGCCGTATGTAAATTTCTTTCCTCAGAAACATGGCGCCGGAGTTGGCACCTGTGCATAGGGCTTATCTCCGGCGCCATGTTTCTGAAGCTGCAGCTTCAGCTGCAGCTAATAGCGTCCTCTCATCAGCTGTTCTGCAGTCCTGTTGTGACCACGCACAGTCACAACGGGATCTGAAGAAGAGAGGGCGCATGCACTGGCCTCTCCTGCAAAATATTAAGTACAGCGGGCTTCAGAAACATGGCGCCAGAGATAAGCGCTATGCACAGGTGCCAACTCCGGCGACTGAAGAGAGAAATTTACATATGGCTAGTGAAAGGGAGGAACAGGCGGCTAGGGCGGGGATACACGTGCATAACCCGCCCGGACATTAGGAGAGAGGGAGGAACAGGCGGCAAGCTCACGTTTAGCAAGACGATGTCTGATAGTTTAAGTTTGCCTGCACCAAGACCATTGCCTGGTACTAATGGGCCTAGTTTACCTTTTGTCATGGTTGCAGATCAGGGGTTTGCCTTGTCTAGGCATTTGATGCATCCATATCCCAGAAGGGGGTTGGACAGAGCATCCAACTCCAACCATCCACCGTCAAGGCTGTCATGAAAGCTACAGTAGTGTTACATAATTACTGTAGATTACATGAAAGCAATGACGAAGACATTGAAGAGTTGCCTGTTTTAAATGCCCCATTTGTAAATAATGGTACTATTAGAACCAATGTGTCCACTTCTGGTCTACAAGTGAGGAATTAGTTTAAAGATTATTTTAGTTTAAATCGCCATAGTCATGTATAAAATTGACATTGTTATATATTTTGTTATCTCGGTTACATAATTACAAACACATATGTAATACAAAAGAGAAAACCACCATACATAGGTATATTTTTTGGTGTATTTTGTTGTTTTGTTGTGTTTGAGCTACCAATAAGCTATCTTTTATTTTTTTTTTGGAAAAAACTTAGTAAATATTGTTTTGTCAGTGACATTACTACTGAATGTAGCTGACTAATAAAAAAATTGCAATATCATTTCAAAAATAGTAGTCCAGATTGTTTATTGTACCTATGTACGTCTTTTTTCTTTTGCAAAACACACTGTATTCTATTATTATTTTTAAAGAATTTTGTCAGGGACATAATCCCATACAAAACACCATACTGTATTATGCAATAATGTCACGCAAACATGATTTGTTTGACACTATTGGAATACAAGTATGGGACCAGACCATATGCAGATACTGCATAATGGGTGGATTTTTAGTAATAAAGGTGTTTGAATATTAGTGTAGTAGTTTATGTGCGTGCATTTTTTCTATAAACACAGTTTTGTGTAATGGATTGACTAAACACCATGTCCAGAGCAAGGCAACATTCTTACAGGCCGGTAATGTTTATAAAGTGATAAATTAACTTTCAGTTTAAATTTTGGAAACATAATGACAAATATTTCCCCATGCATATAAAGTAATTAATGTTTAACATTTTGTAATGTTTTGAGACCATCTATAACCCTGAAAACATAACAAAATGTTTAACAATGCATACTTAATCACATTATGAGTCAACTAAATCCTCTAGGCTAGTGATGCTTTCCTGTGTAGTCTCCATTGCACTGACACCTACTGAATATGTTTGCTGCCCAACACTAGATGTTGTTGACTGGCCCACTCCAGGGCTTTGGGACACACAGTGTCGGGCCGGACTAGTCCGGGTGTAGTCAGTGGTGGCGGGGCCCGACTCCGTGACCCTGGCGGGGTCAACTAATATGGCAGTTGTGGGGATGGCATTAATTAAAGTTTGTGGAATATTCGTGACGCCAACTGTGGATTGCGGCTATGGAGCCGCCGCTGCTGGATGGGACCTCTGGGGCTGATGGATTAGCAGCTGGGATGGTTCTGCTGCCCACAGGTGGAGCGGTGCCCCGGGGCAACCGTTGGTGCTTATTAAAGTCTATGGTGCTTTGAAATGGATGCGGTGCAGGGCGAAATAAAGGAGGCAACACCAGGGCTTGCAGTTTAAGATGTTTACTCACTGTTGACTAATGCCGGGGCTGTAGTAACCTGGTTGCCCTTGGTGTGTTGAGATCTCCTGTCAGGGACCTCCGCTGACCTCCGCTGATCCCGGGTAGTTCTGGGAGTAAATGCCGGTGCACCCTTTTGTTGTGTCTCTTCCCTCGGCTGTCTTCAAAGCCTTGACCTCTCTGGATAAACCTGTCTCGGCCTCTTCTAGTGGAACAGGACACGAGCTTGAAAGCCTTTCAGTGGCCCTGGAATCCTTTCCTTGCTGTCTGTGGTGTCACTTGGGCCAAGCTGGGCCCCAGGGTCTCCACCAGGAAGCTTCACTTTCTGTCGCTTTTCTGACGTATCAACCTCTCTCTCTCTTCAACTCCTCACTTCTCACTCCTTCAACCAACTCTGTCTGACTACTCACTCAACTTGACCTTCCTGTCTCTGCTCTTACTTGCTGTTGGTTCCTCCCACCTTCCCAGTTGCTAGGCCCCACCCTATGGGAGAAGAGATGGGTCTCACGGCCCCCCCAGCATGCAGCATGGGGGTAGCTGCCACTATCCCCGGTCCCAAAATATGCCTAACAATGGGTGTAATGTGAATTTGTCTGTGAACCTGCATTTACTCCTTTCCTTACCCAGGATGGGACATCACACCTCTGGATGGGGTGCAATGTTCCTGTGGCGACGGAAGCCTCTGGGGCGCCACACTCCCGCACAGCAAATCCCAGCACGTCCGTGGGCTGAAACAAAAAGATACAGTGGACAGAAACTGCAAAATTTTTATATGCTTAAAACAATAAAACTTTAAAACATTTCATCCCTTTATGGGAGGCGCATATTTTTGAACGTTACCAACATGAACATTAAAATAAAATAAACTTTAAAGTCTTTGATGCACTTTACTATCCAGTGCCTAAGTGCTATGGATCTTCCCACCAGAATTCTGGTGGGGGGCACAATTGGTGCAACTTTTTACAGGGGAATAGCTGACCACACCTAGTCCAGTGGCCCAAGTGTCTTTGCAACTTTTTAACTTAGGGGGGAAGAACCAGCCACTAAGTCCAGTGGCCTGGTTCAAACATTACATATACAAATAGACATTTAACTGTGGACCACTTTCCAGTCTAGTGGCCCGGTAACACATAAACAAGGGGGGTGACATCTTCGAAAAGCACATAAGGGCAGGAATTCAGGGATGGGTGACGTCTTCAAAAAGAACAAAGGGGCGGAGCAATTCAGAGGAAAATCTTCATAATGACAAGGGACAGACAGGGGCTATATACCGTTCTTGTACTTGCAGTTCTTTAGATGTGGGGGTCACGCTGTGACAGGGCCCTGGGCAGCATGTAGGCCATGGAGATCCTGGTCTGCGTCTCCTGTGTATTGATTGCTGGCTTGCTACAGGGTGCTGCGGTCTGAGCGCTTGCTGGAGTGGGACTGCTTGCTGAAGTAGTACGGCGCCACTCTAGCTCCTCCAGGGCTGCTTCCTCCCTCAGCACATGTACATCCAGGGCGTACCAGCCACGGCTCCCCATCAGCCGGGTGTATTCGACCAGGTCGCCGGGCTGGACGTCGCGCCCTGGATGACCTCTGGTCAGGTGTTCTTCAATGTCCCGGTGGGAGACAAATACATCCTTGCCCAGGCCGGGCTCCCGGATGAAGCCCCAGCCCTCCGCCAGTCTGAAGTTGATCACTTGGCCCCTCTTAACTGGGCCCTGGGGTCCTTTGCGGGCCTTCCGGATGCGTGCCTTGGAGGCCAGGTTAGACACTTCCACTGCCCTCCGCTTTTCTTCCCAGCGTTCCCTCTCATATTGGTTCTGCTCCAGCTGCTGCGTGCAGGCCATGTGGGCGGCTAGCGGGGTTGTGGCGGGGAGTATCGGCAGAGGCAGTCCCCTATCTCGGACTGGTGCGGTGTCCCAGTTCACCCCTGGCGAGGACGTACCAGGTAAGCCTGTGGGAGGGCTCGGCAAGGGGCCCACTAGATGCTCGGGGCCTGCGCTGCCTGGGGACTCATCCTCGCTGCCGGGGTCTGCGGTGCTCTCTCTTGCCTCGGGGTTGTCGGCGGGGACCCCCTGCAGGCCTGCAGGAGGGCTGGGTGATGGCACTTCATGGTGCCCTGGGCTCGGACGGGTTGGGGCGGCATACGGCTTACCCGGGTATAGCACAGCAGCCTGCTCTCAGTGGCCCATGACCACGGGTGCCGCCCGGTCCTCCTTGGCACTTGCCCTTCTTTCTCCGTCCTCCATCCACCGTTCCACCTCCGCTTGCAAGGAGCTCAACCTCTGGGTGAGGAGCTCCATTTCTTCCCGGAGGAAGTTCCGCTCGGGGTCCAATTTCTTGGTCGCTGTGGTGCCTGGCTGCACTTTCTCCGCAAAGCTTCTGGCCTGGTGACTGCTCACTTCTGCACTGATCGAGTGCTCGACCACGCCACTCGGCTGCACCCTTTCCCCCGCTGAAAGCGGGGCCGGGGGCTGCACCAGCGCCTTGCGCCAGACTGGCACCCAGCCCATGGCCGGCATCACTCCGCCTATGATCCAGTACATTCTTGCGGTCTTCTGGTCTAGCATTTAGAATCACTTTGCCAGCCGTTCAGCTCCCTGTTACGCCATTTTGCATCCTCTGCGTTGCATAGCGGGCTTTTCTTCGCGCTCTTTTGCAAGACAAGGGGGCGGGGCCTGTTTTCGCGCTCTTTCCTCAAGCACGCCCCTCTTCTACCCGCGCTCAGCAGTCTCAATGGCGGAAGTTTTTAAAGTAATACAGTCTCTTAAGCACAGTTCGTTAAGGCGCACAGTATCCCGGTGTTGGGATCTCCTGTCAGGGACCTCCGCTGATCCCGGGTAGTTCTGGGAGTAAATGCCGGTGCACCCTTTTGTTGTGTCTCTTCCCTTGGCTGTCTTCAAAGCATTGACCTCTCTGGATAAACGTTTCTCGGCCTCCACCATAGGGTCTGGTCAAGAAGGCTTGCCTGGATAGAATCTTGCCCTCTTCCCAGGAGTTCTACGGTGGGTTGTGGCCCTGGGCGCTTGCAACCACCCTGGGCCTTCAGTGTTTACTTTGGAAATGTCTTTCTTTCCTTGGTTTCTAGGGACCGTCCCTGGATGTAGCCTGATCCCTCCACCCGATGTTGTAGTGGAACAGGCCACGAGCTTGAAAGCCTTTCAGTGGCCCTGGAATCCTTTCCTTGCTGTCTGCGGTGTCACCTGGGCCAAGCTGGGCCCCAGGGTATCCACCAGGAAGCTTCACTTTCTGTCACTTTTCTGACGTATCAACCTCTCTCTCTCTCCAACTCCTCACTTCTCACTCCTTCAACCAACTCTGTCTGACTACTCACTCAACTTTACCTTCCCATCTCTGCTCTTACTTGCTGTTGGCTCCTCCCACATTCCCAGTTGCTAGGCCCCACCCTATGGGAGAAGAGATGGGTCTTACGGCCGGCCAGCATGCAGCATGGGGTAGCTGCCACTATCCCCGGTCCCAAAATATGCCTAACAATGGGTGTAGTGTGAATTTGCCTGTGATCCGGCGTTTACTCCTGTTCTTACCCAGGATGGGACATCACACCTCTGGATGGGGTGCAATGTTCCTGTGGCGATGGAAGCCTCAGGGGCGCCACATTGTAATAAGTGACTGATCAGTGTTTCCACTAGTAACAGTTGTTGTACTTGGAACAAATATTGATGCAGTTGTTTGAGCATATGAAAGACCAAGTGTAGGTGGTACATATTGATGTGTTTGAAGAGGCTGAGTATGTGTGTATGTGTAGTTAGTTGGGTAAGGCTGATGTTGAAAGTACTGTTGTTGTAGATTATTAGGCACATGGTAGGATGTTGGTTGTTAAATCATTTGAGGTAGTCTATGAACATTACTAACATTACTTGGATAGCTAAACGATGATTGTATTGGTGTCTGTTGTGGGCCTTGTGGGTTAAATGATGGCTGTTGAGATGGCCTTTGTATCATTAAGGTACCAGTTTGATGTGGGACAATTGTTTGCCTAATTTGTACATCACTTCCCATAGAAAAAGAAGGCCATTGTATATGTGTTTGTTGCACTACAGTATTTAGTTGTGAATTTGAGTAATGTGCATCTGTTTGGGTTTCCACAGTGTGTTGAGTTGTGTTTGTGTGTGGACCACGTGGATTAGCTCTCCATTGCTCAATCACTTCAAAACAATATATGGGTTTGGGCTCACGCTGGGTAGCAGATATCAGTGTTATTAAGGACGCCCTTAACCTGTCCTGCCTATCAGCTTGGACCAATGCAAGAGAGGGAGAAAGGGAGTGGCAAAATCTATCTCCATCACTCTCTGGTATCAGTGAGTTCATCATGTGTATTATTCTGGTATCAATGATCTCAGGCAGGGACCGTAAATCTTCACAACGCCTATGTCTGCGACCACGGATAGATTGGGCTATTGTGCGCATGGTATTAGTTGTTATTCTTGGCTGTGGGCCTGTTTGTTGCTGTGGACTGCTCTCTGCAAGAACTGGTGAAGGGCCATTTTGTTGCCCTGTAGACTGGCCTGGAATTACAGTTGTGGATTGACTTGTTCCCAAACCCAAATCAGATGACATTTCTTCTGCGTTTGGCTGGCTGGTGTTGGGGATTGGGGGTGGTTGGTAGGAGGTTGGCTTCATCACGGAAGCAGAGGTCGCTGTTAAGACTGCTGACTGTGCCTCCTCACTGTCTTCTAGATTATCCTCTGTAAAGGATTTTTTTGTGTAAAGAAAAAAAAATAATTACTGTGTGCATTTAATAAAGACTGCCATGTGATATAATGGTTAAAACTTACTTTGGTACTTCCATAATGGGCATGAGGAAGCTGAGTCTTGCATAATGGACATATTTTTTCTTTTTGGATGCGGCGGCTGTGGTTGGCACTGGGTTATATTCTCTTCTGAACTGGTCACGTGCAGACCGCCAACGGCGTTTCACAAGATCCACTGTTTCCAAAAACAACAGAATATATCAACATCATGAAAACAATATTTTCCATTAAAAAAGGCACATTGATCTTGTCTACCAAACTATTCAATAATTAGGTTAACAAATTCATGTGGATTAACCCCTTCAGCCCCCGGGCACTTTCCGTTTTTGCGTTTTTGTTTTTTGCTCCCCTTCTGAGAGGCGTAACATTTTTCCATCAATCTTGCCATATGAGGGCTTGTTTTTTGCGGGACGAGTTGTTCTTTTAAATGAAACCATACGTTTTACCATATAGTGTACTGGAAAACGGCAAAAAAATTCCAAGTGCGGAAAAATTGCAAAAAAAGTGTGATCGTACAATAGTTTTTGGGATATTTTATTCACTGTGTTCACTATATGGTAAAACTGAGGTATCTATGTGATGCCTCAGGTCGGTGCGAGTTTGTAGACACCAAACATGTATAGGTTTACTTGTATCTAAGGGGTTAAAAAAAATTCACAAGTTTGTCCAATAAAAGTGGCGCACGTTTTGCGCCATTTTCCGAAATACGTAGCGTTCTTATTTTTAAGGATCTATGGCTCAGTGATGGCTTATTTTTTGCGTCTCGAGCTTACGTTTATAATGGTACCATTTTTGCGCAGATGCTACGTTTTGATCGTCTGTTATTGCATTTTGCGTAAAACTTGCGGCGACCAAAAAACGTAATTTTGGCGTTTGGAATTTTTTTGCGACTACGCCGTTTACCAATCAGATTAATTGATTTTATATTTTGATAGATCGGGCATTTCTGAACGCGGCGATACCAAATATGTGTATATTTATTTATTTTTTAACCCTTTAATTTTCAATGGGGGGAAAGGGGGGTGATTTGAACTTTTAGGTTTTTTGTTTTTTTTTTTATTTTTTAAAACTTTTTTTTTTATTTTACTAGTCCCCCTAGGGGGCTATAGCGATCAGCAATCCGATTGCTGATCGCTATCTGCTGATCACAGCTATACCGCTGTAATCAGCAGATTCAGTCACTTTGGTTTTCCCTCTGCTCTCGGCCGAGGGAAAATGAAAGTGAAACATCGTAGCAGCAGGCGTCATCACATGACCCTGTGCTACGATGGCAACCACCGATAGTCACGTGATAACACACGTGACTTCCGGTGGGGGCGGCGGTGAGTAACAAACATGGCCGCGCGCATTTAAATCTTGCTGCCAGACTTTGGCAGCAAGATTTAAGGGGTTAATGGCCGCGGGTGGAAGCGATTCCACCTGCGGCTAGCAGGCACACATGTCAGCTGCTGAAAACAGCTGATATGTGTGCCGATCCATGCCGCCTGCCCGCGACAGGGGGCGGGGCTTAACGGGACACGATCCTGGACGGATAGATCCGTCCAAGGTCGTGAAGGGGTTAAAACTGCAATCCATGACAATCATATAGTGACATAATAACACAATTAACACGACGAAGTAAACCACTTCACCTTTACACAGATTAAACCAATGTATAATCATTTATCACTTTAAACTTGGCAAAAAAAATAAAAAAATAAAATGCCATCAGTAAGCCATGAGACCCTAAATGTCTACAAACCCATGAAGTGCCATATGTTACGCAAATCTAGTACATTACAAACTACAAATTACTGTTAACATTACAGGAATGGTGGCAACAAGGGTAATGCATGAAAAAAAACAAAAAAAGATTAATGGATAGACACTTAACAGCACATTTTAAAAAGCCTTAAAAAAACCATGTTTGAATGATGCTTTAGCAGCCTGAAATGCCTTTTGTACATGCATGAAGTGCTTTGCAGCCCATACACACATGATGACATTACTACAAAACAACAAGGATTAGTTTAACGGCCCAAAAAACAACACTCTCCTGTTTGTGAGTCTCCAGTGTAGCTCAAAATGAGTCAGGCCCATTAATACATGCAAAACAAACTATACAAATATGTTTATACTCTGCCTACAGAATGAGCACATGTAGGTAAAGACAGAAGCAATGCAAATATCTGTACTCACCATATCTATTTTTCCTTCCAGGGGTGCATTGAGACCATCCATTCCTGGGGTAGACTAGTTCAGCCAGAGACATCCATGCTCGTTCCTCCTTTAACCTGTCATGGTAGCCATCAACACGTGTGTCCCACAGCTCTGGATGCCTCTCTACTTCTCCAATCAGCCTCTCTGTATCGGTTCTGGGTGCCATGCTCAGTACCTGTGGTGTTCTCTGAGCTCAAAGTTCCCCTGCAGTGAGAGGACAGGTGCCCAGCTGCTGTCTGGCGTGCAAATGAGACAGGAAATGTATGTTTGGCACCAGAAATGGCCTACAATTGACCTAATAGATTGGTAAGAAGTGTTTCACATTTTTTGATTAAAAACGGACACGGACAATACGTACTGAACACGGACATACTCCGTGTGCGGTTCATGCAGGCACGGACCCATAGACTAAAGCGGGTCCGTGCCTGCGTGCTGCCGGCCAAAAACGGACATGTCATCTGTGTAGAAAACCGCACACACGTACTTACGACACGGACACACGTTCCGTGTGATTTTACGTGTGTGTGCCATCGACCATAGAGTAACATTGGTCTCCGTGTCTCCATGTCTCCAGTACGTGCAAAAACGTACCAAACACGTACCGGAAACACGGATGTGTGTTGCAGGCCTTATACATAAAAATCCTGATGTTTGGTTCCCTTTAAGTGTATTCTAAAATGTAAATGATATGATTACTATCACATTAATGTAACTGGTATTATGGTATGAAAAGACGACTATTTCCATAAGAACATACTAAACGAGACATCTGTTAGACTCCCATCTGCGGAATCCTTTATATGATAAATAACAATGTCACTACATTTTTTTTCATTGTATCTAAAAAAATAGGATGTATGCTGAGAAGAAAGATAGCGGCACAGCCCCACCGCTACATCATGCAGTTGTCCCTAGAGGCTCGGACTATTTTTGAACCCAGGTGTCCTCACAAAGATACAGTTCATGTAACGTATTCACTTGTATGGAAGAGAAAGCATGTGTTATAGCTGGAAGGATGTTGCTATGAGAAGGTAATACTATTGCTTGACATTTAACTGTAATTGAAAACGTCTGTCTTGCGTGCTATCTCTATAATGCAGGTAAGATGTCTTATATCTCCCAGCACTGCCACTGCTCCCCTAGTCATCCCTCTTGTTGAGATTGTTAAACACTTGCTCCGGTGTTGAGAAATTATCCTGTAACAACAACATTAAAAAGAAAAAACAGATTACTGGCATGCAACTTCATTTTTATCAATGGCTTACAGTATGCATTTTCCAATGATACCTTGAGGGATTTCTCCAGCGCTGTATCATTTGTAATAGCTTTACTGACTGCAGATTACATACACTTATGTAGACGTGTCACTGTAAACTACTGTACAAGGCACTCTGTAGAAAAACAAACCCATCATCCTTGACGCATCTATAAGGGATAAGCAGGTTATCCTGTAAAACACACCCCCTGTACCATATCTACCTAAATGAAGACGAGAACCACGACTTTATTGCAGGAATGGCCACAGTTTTATTTTACCGTATATATGTATACCAAACTTGTGGCCCAACATGCCACTCAATTGTTAAACTTAACCTTATACATATATATACCCGTATAACCAGAAACACCGATAGATCCGTCCGAGAGGCAAACCATCATTCCTAACCCCCCGGCCGTAACCTCCAAACCGGCCCAGAGGACCACCTCGGCCGTGACCACCCGGCCCGAGGTGAGGGGTAACAACGTTCCATCGTTAATTACCCCTACCCAGAACCTGCGGGACCTCCGCCCACAAGTTCCCATCCACTCCGAAGCCACTCCCCTTGAGCGACTTCGTACCAACAAGCCGACTGTCGGTACTCCCAACCTCTCAGACGGACCTATCACCCCGCTGTGACAACAATAAATTAGCAACTCAACCTTGTATTCTCCTTTATTCCTCTTTTTTTTTTTTTTTTTTTTTTAAAGTTCTTTTTTTTTTTTTTTTTGAAAAACCATCACCTTTTCACCTTTTTATTTTTTTTTTTTTTTTGAACATATATATATAATTATATATCAGGGCGGGCGGGTGGGACACAAAGATCAATCGACGAAAGGGGAGGTAAACAGCACACCCCCCTCTCTTATACCTCTCCCAACACCCCACCCCTTCCTTGCTCCCCCCCCCAATCCCCTTACAGCTCCCTACTACCAATCCTGTACTCCCACACATCCCCCATCCCATGCAAACCTATTAACCCTTTCCTAACCTTGCACCCTCCCGATCGTCATGGGGTCCATTCACCCCTATGGGGCTCACTGCCCTTCTTGACGCATCTATAAGGGATAAGCAGGTTATCCTGTAAAACACACCCCCTGTACCATATCTACCTAAATGAAGACGAGAACCACGACTTTATTGCAGGAATGGCCACAGTTTTATTTTACCGTATATATGTATACCAAACTTGTGGCCCAACATGCCACTCAATTGTTAAACTTAACCTTATACATATATATACCCGTATAACCAGAAACACCGATAGATCCGTCCGAGAGGCAAACCATCATTCCTAACCCCCCGGCCGTAACCTCCAAACCGGCCCAGAGGACCACCTCGGCCGTGACCACCCGGCCCGAGGTGAGGGGTAACAACGTTCCATCGTTAATTACCCCTACCCAGAACCTGCGGGACCTCCGCCCACAAGTTCCCATCCACTCCGAAGCCACTCCCCTTGAGCGACTTCGTACCAACAAGCCGACTGTCGGTACTCCCAACCTCTCAGACGGACCTATCACCCCGCCACAGGCCGGCCAAGTGACACCCTTACTTGGCCCGGGCCCCCCACACCCCCAGTGCTTGCTCTAGGCCATCCCTCAAACCCAACATCCATAAATCCAGACCCACATCAGTCAGGTGAACCCCATCTCTCCTTAGATACTGCTCCGTGGACTCCTCCAATTCTCTATGCCGCACCACCAACCCACCATTTCTCGCCACAAACCTGCCAATAGCCCGGTTCAGCTTGCTCCGAGCCCTATTAATACGGTCCACCGACCTCCCAAAACGCCACTGCGTCCGAGCTATAATGTCCGACCAAACGATAACTATGCCCGGGAACGCCCTCCACAAATGTAACAGGTCCAGCTTTATATCCCTTTTCAATTCCCTCGCCGACCTTACTCCCAAATCGTTCCCTCCCACATGCAAAATTAACACATCAGGGACACGATCCATATGGCTATAATAAGCCACCTCAGGGCGCACCCTACCCCAGGTCATGCCCCGAATTCCGAGCCACTTTACTCGAGCTTCCGACACCGACACTCCGAGCTGCCGACCGTCACGCCGCACATCCGCCCGCAACGCTCCCCAATACACATAGGAGTGCCCGAGGATCCACACAAGGCATGGACCTATAAAATACAAAGACCACGAATAAAAACAGCAACAGCACAAGAAATTGCCCACAAACCGGCATCTAACACCAACCTTGAATCCCCCACCCCTGACCATCACCTGACCAAGTGAGGCCTAATGTACAAACGGAACCTGGAAGACTCCCACCTCCCAATCCGCCGGATACAATCCTCACTCAAGCCCCACCTGGCGGCCTCCGTTGCCGCCCCAATCCGGAAGGAGTGAGACCCGTACTCACGTGGCTCCTCCCCCACCCTTGCTAGAGCCATCTTCAGCACCGCATTGAATTGATACCGCGACAAAGCCAATCCGTCCGTATGTCTAAGAAAAACACCAGGGTAACCGCCGCGCACCTTTAAAAACTCTGACACATGTAACACTGGGCACAACTGGTGCCCCGGTAAAGCGTACAACACTACTAAGCGCCCCCGGCCCCTCTGATCCGTCTTAGAAAAACGAAGCCGACATTCCACTCTATCCTCCCCCAGCATCACATCACCCAACAGCAAACCACCCGTCGCTTGCTTAGTCGGGCTGACCAATTCGCCAATACGAAAGGCCCCAAAAAACGCCAGTACAAAAGCTACCGAGAACAACACCCGCTCATAAGGAGACGAACACAACTCCCCTAAACACCCCACCAAACGCACCAACAATGGCAATGACACCGGCCGCCTACAGTCACGCGACTGAGCCCCTTTTCGAAAACCCTTCATCGCCTGTCGCACCAGAAAATCCTTAGTCGCGTCCCGAACCCCTTGCATCTGGAACAAAAAGGCCAACGCCGCCAACTTGCAACCAATCACCGAAACAGACCTGCCTTCCGAAAAATCCCCACTTATTAACATCAGTACCCCCAACACTCGACCCTGGTAACCCGACTCCATGAACTCCCTACTTTCCAACTTTGCCCATTCCTGCCACACCGCCTGATATCGGCACCAAGTAGCCTCAGACACCGATCTCCGAATTCCCTCAAAAGCTACACCGATGCCAGGTCCCACAGCCAGTTCGGGCAAGGTTCCCCCTCCGCGTCCGCTTCCGGCACCAGCTTCCTGAACCTGCAAAACTGAAACCGTGATAGCGCATCAGCCACCTCGTTGCGAATCCCAGGCACATGCCGAGCCACCACGCAAATGTTTAACTCCAAACAACGCAGCACTAGATGCCTTAAATACCCCACAACCGGCGGGGATTTTGCCGACAGTGCGTTGATGGAATGCACCACCGCCATGTTGTCACAATGCATGCAAACCCTTCTTCCAGCAAAAACAGGGCCCCACAACTCCACCGCCACAATAATGGGAAACAATTCCAACAGCGCCAAATTCCTCACCAAACCTGCTTCCACCCACCGCCGCGGCCACTTTCCCACGCACCAGCGCGTTTGAAAAATTGCTCCAAAACCTGTCGCCCCAGCCGCATCCGTGTACAATTCCAGCTGGCTATTGGACACCGCCTCGCTCATCCAAAGGGTCCGACCGTTGTACCGGTCCAAGAACTCCTCCCACACCAACAAATCCCCTTTCATCATTTTTGTCACTCGGACAAAGTGATTTGGAGCTTTTACCCCTGCGGTTGCGCTCGCCAGTCTCCTATTAAATATCCGCCCCATCGGCATAATGCGACAAGCGAAATTCAATTTTCCGAGCACTGACTGCAACTCGCGCAACCGCACCTTCTTGGCCTGAGACAAAAACCGCACCGACGCCTTCAAATCCAACAGCTTTCCCTCCGGCAACCGGCATTCCATTGCCAGTGTATCAATTTCGATACCTAAGAAACATAATACCGTCACCGGCCCTTCTGTTTTGTCTTTTGCCAACGGAATACCCAGGCTCCGCGCGATCCGCTCTAACGTAAACAACAACAAGGAGCAAACCGAAGAGCCCGCCGGACCCACGCAAAAGAAGTCATCCAAATAGTGAATCACCGAATGGACTCCTGCCCCCTCCTTGACTACCCATTCCACAAACGTACTGAATGCCTCAAAATAAGCACACGAAATGGAACAGCCCATCGGCAGGCAACGATCAACATAGTATTCACCATCCCACATACACCCTAAGAGATGAAAGCTCTCTGGATGCACCGGGAGTAAACGAAAAGCTGCTTCCACATCCGCCTTTGCCATCAGGGCCCCCCGCCCCGCTACCCTTACCAGCTCCAAGGCCCTATCGAACGATACATAACATACCGCCGACAATTCCGGTGATATCCCATCATTCACCGACAATCCCGCCGGATAAGATAAATGATGAATGAGCCGAAATTTGTTCGGCTCCTTCTTAGGTACCACCCCAAGGGGGGAAATCCGTAAATTAGAGAATGGCGGGTCCTGGAATGGGCCCGCCATCCTCCCCAACTCCACCTCCTTCTGCAGCTTTTCCTTCACCACCGCCGGATGTTCTTTTGCGGACCGCAAGTTTCCCGGGCGAAACACCGGCGCCTCAGATTCAAACGGAATCCGAAAGCCCTCTGTAAAACCACGTTCCAACAACTCCGCCGCCCGCACATCCGGGTATCTACTTAAATAGGGAAGCATCGCCTCTACCCTCACTGGCGTCCTCCCTTTTTCCAGACCCCTCCCCCGCCTTTCCTTTGCTTTTCTTGAAGCACCTGGCCAGAGGGTGGGACCCTCCACATCCGGAACACTCGTGTCTGAACCGACAAGAGGCCCCGAACTTACACTGTCCCTCGTTATACTGCCAACAAGCTCCCTTTTTCTGTCCAGCCGAGGACCCGCCACTCGCACCCGGGCTCCCGGCACCCCCTCGAAAGGGCTGAGCCGGCGCCGTCATTAACCGCATCCACAAAGAAATATCCTTGTGGCCCCACTGGACTCCCGGCCGCAGAGCCTTCCGCTGCCGGAACTGCTCATCATATCTCAACCACCCCAAACCGCCGTATACTCTATACGCTTCCCCTATCGCGTCCATATATCCAAATAGGGCGGAACAATGCTCCGGCTCCTTTTCCCCGATCACACTGGCTAAGATAGCAAAGGCCTGCAACCAATTGGTAAACGTCCTCGGGATCAACCTATATCGCCGTTTTTCCTCATCCTCCTTCTCCTTTTTTGTATCACTAGGTTTCACCTTATCCAAATTAAACTTTTCCAAGGGAAGCAGGGAAAAAATTTCCACATACTCCCCCTTCCAAATCTTTTCCCTCACCTCCTTTTTCAAATGAACCCCTAACTGCCCTTCAAAGCACACATAAATTTCACTCCGTGCCCTATCATCCAAACGCACTACCTCATCCTCCTTTTCTTTTTCCTTTTCCGCCTCCTTACTCGCACCCAAGGAAGCCGCCCCACCAGCCTCCTGTCCCGTACCTGCCGCCGAGGTCGTGTCCCCCGCAGCAACATCGCGCACCGGCGCTTCTGTCCGCACCACCTCCGTGGGGCCCACCCACGCCCCCACCGGAGCCCCAGGCCCAGTCCGACTAACCCGTTCCGTAGACAACCCCTGCAACACCCCCAAAAGCTGCCCCCAAAACTCCGGACCCGGTAAACCAGACTGCCCGACCGCACTCGCCCCCAGCGCAACGCGTCCCGCGACGGAACCCCCGCCCTCGCCCGCGCTACCCACAGCATGTAACATTTCTGTTGTCTGCTCACCAGGCTGCCGTTGAGCCGACGCCGGAACAGCCGTGCCACGATCTTCCAGCTGCCGCTCCGTCCGACCTGCCGCTGCTCCTTCTTCCTCGCTGGAGTCTGATGCGCTGCCGAAATCCTCAGGGGGGACCAGCGAGGGGACAGCCCGCACCTGGCGGCCGTCGACCCCCACGGTCACCGCACCCCGCTCGTCCGGGCGACTCCTGCTTGACCTCTTCCTTTTCTCCCGCCGTGGCGCCCTGCCGCCGTCTCTTCCCGCTGTAATCGTGATATCCTGCTGCGCCGCCCCTTCTCCTGTCGTCCTCAGTGGGCTCCCTCCCTGCCGACTGCCGGAAGGCCGTGCCGAGCTTGCTCCTCGCCGGGACCCACCCCCAGCACGCTCCTCGCCGGGGGGGACCATGACTACCGATCTCCTCTGTGCCTGCGGGCCACCGTACCCCTCCTCCGATCTCCTGACCTCGCCGCTCACATCCGCTCCCATCCCCCGTCCTGTTGCTCTCCCCTGCGGCCTGCAGGGAGTCTCCTCCGGCAATCCGGCACGCCGAGCGCCACCCCCAGCCGGCACATCACTGGGGGCTGCCGTCATCCATGCTCCGGTCTGGTGCTGCGCAGGCCGCGGACCGGAAGTGGGCCTCGCAGAGGCTCCGCCCACCCCCGACCCACGGGATCTCCGTCGCGGATTCCTCCCGGTGGCCGGCTGCTCCCCTAGGTTAGTTGGAGGGCTCCGCCGCTGCTCCGGAGGGTCCCCGCAGGGGCTCCTTGATCTGATTCTCCCCCTCCAGCTGGGGGAGTAGCGCTCCGGCGGTCGCGCCCGCCGAGCACGTAGCCACGGCCCGGGCGCTGGAACAGCAGGCGGCGCCGCTCCAGCCCCACAGACCGCTGCCAACTGCTGCCTCAGGGCATCCACTCCCATGACCTCGGATGCCCCCCGCACCATCTCCAGGAGTTCAGCAAGGGCAGCCATGGCAGGAAGCAGCAGCAGCACTACGTCCTGGGACACAAAGATCAATCGACGAAAGGGGAGGTAAACAGCACACCCCCCTCTCTTATACCTCTCCCAACACCCCACCCCTTCCTTGCTCCCCCCCAATCCCCTTACAGCTCCCTACTACCAATCCTGTACTCCCACACATCCCCCATCCCATGCAAACCTATTAACCCTTTCCTAACCTTGCACCCTCCCGATCGTCATGGGGTCCATTCACCCCTATGGGGCTCACTGCCCTTCTATCTTGTCATTGCCAATGCTTTTCTTCTATGAACTTGTCTTTAAATAAAATACTTTTCAATTTAACTGGAAAAATAAAAAATCGTCCAAATAGAAAATATTTCACGTTGATACAGTGTTTTTTTCAGATAGGTATAGGAGACAAATAATTCAGGATGGAAATAATGACCTTTCACATAAAATAGTGTCGCTAACATTGTTATAGGAATACATTCTCATAGGTTTGACACTATTATGATCACATGTAGCAAATTATCACCAGAAATCTGTATCTGTGAAGATGGTGTGGAGTGAACATAATTTTGATGGACAGTATGAAATAGATTTTCAGCTGGAGACATTATTTTTATCAAATCTGCCACATGTGAACATAGCTTTTAAGCCCCCGGGCGTTTCGCGTCTTTCCGGGGGGTTTTTTCCTCTTTTTATTCCAAGAGTTGTAACTGTTTTATTTTTCCGTTAATCTTGCCATATAAGGCTTGTTTTTTCCCGGACGAGTTGTAGTTTTAAATTAAACCATATCTTTTACCATATAGCATACAGCAAAAAAATTTCAAGTGTGGGAAAAACTGCAAAAAAAGTGTAATCGCGCAATAGTTTTTGGGATATTTTATTCACCATGTTCACTATATGGTAAAACTGATATGTGGCTGTTCTGCCTGAGGTCGGTTCGAGTTTGGAGACACCAAATATAAATATGAATAGGTTTACTTGTATTTAAGGGGTTAAAAAAATTCACAAGCTTGTCCAAAAATAGTGGCGCACATTTTGCGCCATTTTCCAAAACCCAAAGCGTTCTCATTTTTCAGTATCTATGGCTCAGTGATGGCTTATTTTTTGCGTCTCGAGCTGACATTTTTAACGGTACTATTTTTGCGCAGATGCTACGTTTTCATTGTCTATTATTGCATTTTCGGCAAAATTTGCGGCGACCAAAAAACGTAATTTTGGCGTTTGGAATTTGTTTGCTGCTATGCCGTTTACCAATCAGATTAATTGATTTTATATTTTGATAGTTCTGGCATTTCTGAACGCGGTGATATCAAATATGTGTCTATTTTTTATTTCTTTTTAACCCTTTAATTTTCAATGGGGTGCAAGAGGGGTGATTTGAACTTTAAAGTTTTTTTTTTTTTTTAATTTTTTTAAAACTTTTTTTAACTTTTTTTATTTTACTAGGTCCCTTAGGGGGCTATGTGGATCGCTCTTCCATATCTCCAGATCACAGGTACAGACCTGAGATCTGCAGATATGCTGCTTTACTTTCAATGCCGGCACTATTCCGGCATTCTGAGAAAATGACTCATGTTAGCTACAGGCGTCATCACATGACCCTTGCTACCATGGCAACTACCGGAAGTCACATGATCATGTCACGTGACTTCTGATGGCGCGAAGTACGTTATCATAATGGCGGTGTGCATATACATCTCGCTGCTAGATTTTGGCAGCAAATTGTAAGGGGTTAATAGTCGCAACTCTAATAGAATACAATTCCACTGGCGACTAGTAGGTGCGCATGTCAGCTGTTGAATCAGCTGATATGTGTGCAGATCTCCACGGCCTGCCCACGGCAGGAGACAGGGCTTAACCTCACACGATCCATGACGTACCCAGTACGTCATGGGTCGCTAAGGGTTTAAAGGGAACCAAACATCAGGACTTTCGTATATAGCCTAAAGCCAATGCAGTACTGGTGCTATCAGGCTGATTCACTACATACCTTTAGTGGTCAGCTCGGATGTTTGGGTTTTGAAATCCAAGAAAGTAAAGTTTATAAAATCACCAGCTTCTTGAGTGACAACAGCTGACGATCAGATAATAGCTGAGGGGGATTCGTAGTTATCCCCTCCCTTGTTAGAATTAGCATATGTATTATGCAATTGATTTAACATTTCACTAGCAGGACCTGTGTGAGGTCATACCCATGTGATCAGAAGAGGCTTGGCGTCAGCTACCAGACAAATGTTGCTTCCTTGTATCAGTCTTGTTTGCTGAGGCCCCGCCCCTTCTGGTCACATGGGTATGACCTCACACACATCCTGCTAGTGAAAAGTTAAATCGATTGCATAATACTTGTACTAATTCTAACAGGGGGAGGGGATAACTATGAATACCCCCCAGGTATTATCTGATCCTCAGCTGCTGTCACTGAAGAAGCTGCCAATTTTACAAACTTTACTTTCTTGGATTTCAAAACCTATACCTCCTAGCTGACCACTAAAAGTATGTAAAGAATCAGCCTGATAGTGCCAGTATAGCACTTGTTTTAGCTTATATACGAAAATCTTGGTGATTGGTTCCCTTTAAAGTAGCATTGTGAATGACTTTTTATGTGGAATTGCTAGCATTGGAACCTTTGCATGGACAATTCTGTGCAGGGATTTTTCAGTGAGCACTATTATGGTTGGAACTACTCAATAAGCATTATTAAAGGGAATCCGTCAACAGGTTTTTCCTTTATGAGCTGCGGCAAACACAAGTAAGCCCTTATATACAGCACTCTGTTTATAAGTGCCCAAGCCACTCTATAGAACATAAACAAAAACTTATTATACTCACCAAGGGAATGGTCTGGTCCGGTGGGCATCACTGTTCTTGGTACCACAAATTACTCTAATGTGCATGCGCGAGGAAAGGTCAAAGACCGCCCGCGCATGCACACTATAAAACTTCAGCCTGGCAGATCAATGTGCTCTTGCGCAAGAGCGTAATGGAGGCCTCTGTGTAGATGACGTAGGATGTGTCATGCACATGGGGCTGGGAAGGAAGACGGCGATTCCACAAGAGGAGGGGCCGGATCAAGAGCAGCAACACCGATTGGACCAGACAGTTTTTTTTTACATTATACAGATTCGGCTTGTACACTTATATACAGCGTTCTAGAATGCTGTGTATAAGAGCTCACTCATAGTGGCCGCAGCTCATAAGGGAAAAACCTGGTGACAGGTTCCTTGTAAATGGCTAGTGGTGTTCTTAGATCACTTCCCTCAAATAACTTTTCTTTGTCATTTTTATTTTTAGTGAATTAAACTTTTTAGGGTAGAGGGTGGAGCCTACCTCGTCACTGGGCTGACAATGTACACGATTGGTAATCATTCCTATTCATCCCAGTAACATGAGCATAGTAGTAATGCCTGATAATTTCCCCACCTCAATCTAACATATCCACACCGACATTTTCATAATAAGTAGCCGGGATGAGTGGTGCTCATTACAGACGTACGGTAACATATGGGGTTCACCGCTGGTGTATGCATCCCACTGTCCGTAACTTACATCACTATACCTGGAAATGATGCAGCCGTATAGCTGACTATGCATAGCTTAAATAAGAGAAAAAGGAGCCAGCACGATCTGAAATTGGCATGCATCATATAAAAAGTGCAAATTCACAGATTTATTCCAACTATACTATAATAAAAGAATGAGATTTTTAGCAAATAATTGATCAATTCTTTGAGCCACCCCTGCCAACGTCACGGCAAATCTCAATAGGGGGGTCCTAACCTATATTATGTATTTCATCTGCCATGCAGCCTCCTAAAGTTAAAAGCAGAACCATAATGGAGCACTGTAACCTGTATATAGCCGCTTCCATGTTGCAAAAGAGGCAATTATGGATAGAGGCCAGCCCAGGTCCCAGTATGTGGAGCAAGCTCTACACCTACCAGGACTATATCATAACTGACCCTCCCAGTGCCAGACAGCAACCATGTCTGGTGGGGGTAGTCACCACCATGCTATGCATGCCTGATCTTGGTTTGCAATATATTCCTCCTGTTGGTAGCTGTTCACATTCAGTTGTCTCACCCTTTCCACAGGCAATGCTAATTAAGCACCATACTTGGATCTGATCCGCCTTTATCACTGGTTGCTGTCTGGCACTGGGAGGGTCAGTTCTGATATAGTCCTGGTATGTGTAGAGCTTGTGTGACGCCCTGGACAAGCCAGGGGTCACAGGTAATGACATCACCACACCCTACACCCCGGTTAGGCACATCAAAGCTAGACCAGAAATCCTTGTTGCCCTCCTCCAGGGGGTGATGTCCACACCAGGGGGTGGAGCCAGGCGGTTGGTCTCCACCCACCAAGGAGTTCACAGTCCTGGAGGCGGGAAAACCAGGCAGTTCAGTTTTGGAGAGGAAAGAGAGGAGTTGGAGAAGTGAAAGTGGAAGGAGGAAAGTGACAGCTAAGAGCCTGAAGTTGGTCCGGGTGTGTGCCCCGGACAGAGACAGCAAGGTTAGCAGACGGCGGTGACCGTCTGCAGGAGTGGCCTATCGGAGTTACCGTAAGGACCGCGGACGGGTGGTGGCCCGGCGGTACCAGACCGGTACACAAGGAGAAGCCAGCACCATTGGCAGGGGTCTTTCGGATCCCGGCAAGGCTAGGAGTCGCCGTGAATTTGCCAAATCCGTCAGTGAAGGGGACCTCCGGGTCTCCAAACAGCTAAGTCCCGATTGAAGGCAACCGTCCAACCGTATGAGAGAGACACCGCCACCGCCAAGGCACCAGTTTATCAGGGCCAGCGCCTGCGGGCAAAGAGGGGCTCCTCCGGCCCATATCCAAGTTGGGGAGCGGGTTACCGGTGGGAATCCATCGCTACCAACATTGAACATAGGTGCAGGGAAAGAGACAGTCACCGTTAACTACCGGGGAAAAGCAACAGCAGACGTCCGTGGGAACCGTCTTTCCAGCCGTGTGTTTTACCGAGAACTGTGTCATCGTCTCAGGCTGAGTGAGTACCACCGTGCCGTGAGGCACAGCACTGCCCCCGCGACCCTGCACCTCACCAAGCCCCGCAATGGGCCTGCCATCCCTCATCCTCCACCTCATCACTGGGCCCCGGGACAACCACCCCCTACCCACGGAGGGGAGAACTAACAATTTTGCTGCTCCCTGTCACCGCTCCCGGGATCCCCATACAGAGCAGCGGTGCTGTTACCAAAAATCACCACAACCGTGGGTGGCGTCACGGACAATAAATCCCCAAAAACCAATCCCCTTTTCACTCACGGGCGAGGAGCGCCGCTCCAGTCCCCGGGATCCGGCCCATCGCTCGAGCCACCGAGCAGCAGAGGCCGCAGAGCAGCGGCGGCCGGACCCGAGCAGTGGGAGAGCGCAGCGTCCCCTCCTCCGCCCGCGACAACTTGGCGTCACGAACAGGATCTTACCGCTCTGCCGTTGGGTAGAGGTGCGCCTTGTTACCGCCGGAGGTGTCCGGCCAGAAAATTTCAGAAGCCGCCATCTTTGGCGCGAAAAGTTCCCGCTCGAGCGTCTCCTCGAGTAGTGGAGGCGCAAAGGCCAAAACCCCGCCCCGATAGAGGAGGAGCCGGAAAGAGGCTAAGGGGGACGAAATGGCGACTGGTCGCATGTAGCCGCGGCTATAAAAGCAGGGACGCCAGGACTCTGCAGCCATGTTGTTCCTGGGAGAGGCTGCCAGCAAGATGTTTATGCCGTCCCGTGGCACCGTAGTCCCCGCGCCTGGAACCGCGGCGTGGGTGGAGATCCGGACCGCGCAGCTCTACCAGAGGCTGCAGGTCAAGATGCAGCTCCTCATGGAGGAGTGGGAGACCGACATGGCGGAGGTCATAGCGGCCGTGCGGAAACGCGAGGATGAAGTGGTAGAAGAGAGGGTGAGTGAACCACGCCCCGATGCCCTTGAAGGGCCGGTCATCGCGGCTGCGGGACCCAGTCTAAACCCTCTGCCCCTGCTACCCCCCTCGCCATCCATCCCGGAAGCCATGACCCCCGCCACTAGGCCCGCTGCCACCACCACCGGTAGCGATACCCCGCATGCCCGTCCCGGCGGGCCGACCTGTAGCCGGAGCCTGTAGCCGACCGGAGGTGCTGCCGTGGAAAGTCCCGAAGCCCGAACCGGAGGCGTCCCCCGAGAAATTCCCCGAGCCGGAGCTGACAGCCCGCTCCGTGCCGAAGGCCCAGCAGAGGAAAGCCCCTGTGCCCATCCCCCACACCTCGGCTGAGGTTGCGCCGGGTTGCCGCTGTAAGGTGGCGTCCAAGGCCAAGTCACCACGGGACCTGCCTCCCAGATCACCAGTAGTGGGCAGTGTCCAAAAGGTCTCGCGGGGCCCGACCCGTGCGCCGGAGCTCGCAGCAGCGCCGTACTGGGACAGGGAGCCGGTACCGTTGGGCCTGGAAATCGAGGAGAGGGAGAAGAGGAAGGCTGAGCTGGTGGCCCGCACAATTAGAGAGAAAGAGAACCTGAGGCAGGCGACCTTTCGAGTCCGGGGCCCCCTGTATGAAGGGCAGGTGAGGCGATTTGATGTCCGCCGGGGCTTTGGTTTTATATACGAACCGGGCCTGGAGGCCGAAGTTTTCATAGCCCGGCGGGATGTTAATGCTCACCTGCCAGAGGAGAACCCCGCTCGTAACCTGATGCCGGGCGACTTGGTTCAGTACACCCGGCACTGTGGGGAGAGGGGGTGGTTTGCGCTGGATGCGAAGCTAAGGGGCAGCCAGGAGGCCCGTGTGAGCACCGCACCCCCTCCCTCAGGTGACGCCGAGGAATCCGAGTGATGGCAGCGGAGCACCGTTGTAACCGTCCCCGTTGGGACCACAAGAAAACTGTGTGTGTTAAAAGTTTTAAAGTTTGAAAATGAGAATGAATAATTGCTGGAAAGTCATCTGATTTACTGCTGATTGAAACCGGTCGTGGCCGGCACTGTTGTCCCCGTGGGGACCGCTTGAAAAGATGCGTAAGGGACTCCTTACGGACAAGCCCGTGAACTTGCAGGGCAACCACAAATGCTAGTGGCTTGTAAATATGTTTTGTTGCAGCTTCCACCGTGCCGCCTCCGGAGAGGCAGGTTGGAAGAAGGGCCCGCAGTGGAGCAGGCTGGGGCCCAGCCACCACCGGAACCGGTGGCGATCCTCTGGAGGGGAAGGACAGATCCTGCTCGGGTAACTTGTGCAGGACTGGGGTCAAGGGGTGCTGCCTGTTTTCTTAGGGGCAGCATCAGGGCCAGTTTGCTTGGGTGGGAGAGAGCGGAAGCCGTAACCGTTAACCGTTTGCAACGTTTAAGAAAAGTGCCTCCCGATGTGGGATGATGTTCTTTTACTTGTATTGTGTTTTTCATCTTTTTTCAGTTCGTGAAAAATAAAACCGGTGTTGGACGGGCAGCCCGCGGACGGTCTGCATTTTGCTAAGGGGGAATGTGATGCCCTGGACAAGCCAGGGGTCACAGGTAATGACATCACCACACCCTACACCCCAGTTAGGCACATCAAAGCTAGACCAGAAATCCTTGTTGCCCTCCTCCAGGGGCTGATGTCCACACCAGGGGGTGGAGCCAGGCGGTTGGTCTCCACCCACCAAGGAGTTCACAGTCCTGGAGGCGGGAAAACCAGGCAGTTCAGTTTTGGAGAGGAAAGAGAGGAGTTGGAGAAGTGAAAGTGGAAGGAGGAAAGTGACAGCTAAGAGCCTGAAGTTGGTCCGGGTGTGTGCCCCGGACAGAGACAGCAAGGTTAGCAGACAGCGGTGACCGTCTGCAGGAGTGGCCTATCGGAGTTACCGTAAGGACCGCGGACGGGTGGTGGCCCGGCGGTACCGGACCGGTACACAAGGAGAAGCCAGCACCATTGGCAGGGGCCTTTCGGATCCCGGCAAGGCTAGGAGTTGCCGTGAATTTGCCAAATCCGTCAGTGAAGGGGACCTCTGGGTCTCCAAACAGCTAAGTCCCGATTGAAGGCAACCGTCCAACCGTATGAGAGAGACACCGCCACCGCCAAGGCACCAGTTTCTCAGGGCCAGCGCCTGCGGGCAAAGAGGGGCTCCTCCGGCCCATATCCAAGTCGGGGAGCGGGTTACCGGTGGGAATCCATCGCTACCAACATTGAACATAGGTGCAGGGAAAGAGACAGTCACCGTTAACTACCGGGGAAAAGCAACAGCAGCCGTCCGTGGGAACCGTCTTTCCAGCCGTGTGTTTTACCGAGAACTGTGTCATCGTCTCAGGCTGAGTGAGTACCACCGTGCCGTGAGGCACAGCGCTGTCCCCGCGACCCTGCACCTCACCAAGCCCCGCACTGGGCCTGCCATCCCTCATCCTCCACCTCATCACTGGGCCTCGGGACAACCACCCCCTACCCACGGAGGGGAGAACTAACAACTTTGCTGCTCCCTGTCACCGCTCCCGGGATCCCCATACAGAGCAGCGGTGGTGTTACCAAAAATCACCACAACCGTGGGTGGCGTCACGGACAATAAATCCCCAAAAAACAATCCCCTTTTCACTCACGGGCGAGGAGTGCCGCTCGAGTCCCCGGGATCCGGCCCATCGCTCGAGCCACCGAGCAGCAGCGGCCGCCGAGCAGCGGCGGCCGGACCTGAGCAGTGGGAGAGCGCAGCGTCCCCTCCTCCTCCCGCGACACTTGCTCCACATACTGGGACCTGGGCTGGCCTCTATCCACAATTGCCTCTTTTGCAACATAGAAGCGGTTATATATACAGGTTAAAGGTACATGTGCTCCATTATGGTTCTGCTTTTAACTTTATCTAGGAGGCCGCATGGCACATGAAATACAGAATATAGTGTAGGACCCCCCTATTGAGATTTGTCATGACGTTGGCAGGGGTGGCTCAAAGAATTGATCAATTATTTGCTAAAAATCTCATTAATATTACAGTAGTTGGAATAAATCTGTGAATTTGCACTTTTTGTATGATGCATGCCATTTTCAGATCGTGCTGGCTCCCCTCTCTCATAGCTTAAATAAGACAGAGAGAGCTAAGAACACTGCACCATGCAGGGACACACGAGCCACCATCTGTGTAATGCCCAGGCAAGGGGGTACTCAGTCCCGGGCGGTTGCAAATGGGAATATCACTCTGGTGGCCGTTGCCCAGTCCCGTGCCCTAGGGCTTCTCTTATAAAAGGGGAATTATTTTAAGTAGGGATGAAAGTTAGTGTACGTGCGGGTTGCGGTTAAGGGTGGAGAACCGCCGCTGCTGCATGTGGGTACTCCCAGGGCTTGTGGTAGTTGCAGCAATGAAGTTGGGCCCTCCGCAGGTAGGGCCATGCCTGGGAGTTATGAAGGGCAATAACGGAGACCACACAAGGTTGAAAGCATCAGTCTCTACTTACTCTGACCCGAGGATGACTGGTTCAGGTCCCATGGAGTATCAGTGCCAATGTAGTGACCCAGGTTTCTCTGTCCCCGGCACTCTCTGTTGATTGGGTCCCCGTAGCATAGAGTGATTGGGGGCCCAACTGTTCCTTTTTGGGTATCAGTCTCCTCCATACGGCGGGCAGTGCGGACCCTGTTGGGAGGTAAGTGTCCGAACCCCGATCTTAGTTTTCTGCTGATGCCCCTGGATTACTTGGTTCGGTGAAGTCCATGAAGGTGTCCACACTGTGCAGGTGATTATCAAGCCGTGTAGAACTGGCGCCTGATCTAGGGCCCTGTGCCCCGTGTGTGCTCTGGTCCCAGCGGTACTTGTCCATACCCAACCTCTCTCCTGTGCCCCCGGGTCACCATTGCACGGACCCAGCTCGAGCACGTCCGCACACCTCTCTGTGTGCCACAGTTCTCTCTGTCTGACCGTGTGTGCATCCCCTCCCACCAGGCTGGCTAATCCCAGGACTCGTTCCTAACTTTAGGCGACCATAACCATACTTGATTAACCCTTTAGCCCCGGTGTGGAGTGGAGAACTAGGATTTTGGTTGTGCTTTGGTGGTATCGGCACTGGTACTCCAGGTGCCAGGGGGTAGGTCCTGCATCCTCATGAGGATGCAGTTCCTTGTAATGCCCTGAGTGGCTCAGGGGTGCTACATTCCCCCTTGGTTAAACACAGCACGTTCTCGGGCTGTAAGCAAGATAGTTTTATTAAACCGGAATAATAAGGTAAATTGGTTAATGCATAACATTCTTCCCATGCAGGGGAGGCTCAATTCTTAAACTGTGCAGCAATCCCCCCATCAACCCACCACCTAAAGGTCCTGGTCCCCAGAACCCTCTAAGGAGGCAGGTCACCGGTCCCTGTGGTGACCATGTCTATCCCAGACCTTTCCTCCAATCTTCCTCTCCTTGGTGGTGGTATCAGTGTTCTGATGGTAAAGTGAATAACAAACACACAACAATGACAAAGTAATCGAGTGGAATTACCACCCTCCATGCCACCCTCCACCTGGGGTCTCTGGTGCCACTTCCCAAGATCCTGATAGCCTTTTTTAACTTTAACCAAACATGGTAAAAAGGTTCAACAAGGATGGCACACTGGGTGCAATTATTTACAAGACAAAAGTTTGTGTTGGCTGCTGCCAGTCCTGCAGCCTGGGTCCATTTCTATTAAAACAGATCAATTTGCAGAAAATCAGGTAACTTTTCCAGGGATTATTCATTATTAATTTATCAGACTATTCAAACTTTTCAGTGAAAATAACAAACACAAATAACATTTCAACTGCTGGGGAAGCCTGGTTCCACTACCACAGCGTGGAGGACTTTGGAAATGGTGGGGGAGTAGGAGGAGCTGGCAGGGACAGATCACGGATCTTCTGCACATCCAAAGCATAGCAGCCTCTCACTGCGTGTTGCCTGCTATACGTGACCACATCACCCAGGTGCAGGTCACGGTCGGGATGTCCCTGTTTCAGGTGATCCAGCACATCTCTGAGGGGCACAAATATGCCAGCATGCATCAATTGCTCCTTTATGAACCCCCAACCTTTCTGTTGGTCAAACTTGTCGACCGTGCCCTGGTACCAGACCCCACGGGCTCCCCAGGTGGCTTGGCGCAGACTCTGCTTTTCTTGCAAATCTCGGGCTGTCACTTGCCTTTTCTTGGAAGCCCGAGCCTGCTGCTCCGGGTTCAGCTGCCGGTTGGTGGCTTGGCAGGTCTCCTTATCCACGACAGCCCTCTGTGCCGCAGTAGCCATACCGGACTCCCTCTCGAACCTCACGCTCCCCAAACCTGAATAACTCGCATCTGGATCGCCGTTAGCTGAATTCAGGTTGGGCTGGTCACAGGTGCCTTCTCTATTGGTTGTCAGTTCTGTCAGGGCTGCGTCCCGCGGCCTAGCCGGGTCATGTCTAGTCATGGATGGAGGCGTTGCGGCCTGGTCTGGTCTGGCCATGGACGGAGGCGTTGCAGCCTGGTCTGGTGTGGCCGTGGACGGAGGGTATAGTGCTACCTGCGGGTCAGCGGGCAAGGGTGTTACTGGTTCCGCGACCATAGGGACTGGCTGTATATAATGTCCCCCAGTCTGGCACTCATGCTGGTATATATATATAATGTCCCCCAGTCTGGCACTCATGCTGGTATATATATAATGTCCCCCAGCCTGACACTCATGCTGGTATATATATAATGTCCCCCAGCCTGGCACTCGTGCTAGTATATATATAATGTCCCCCAGCCTGGCACTCATGCTGGTATATATATAATGTACCTGATGTAATAGGTTTTAGAGGATTATGGAATATGCATTATACTATATTCAGGATTATGGGATGTGAATTATCTTAAATGGAGGACTGTGGGATGTGTATTAAATTATATGAAGGACTATGGGACTATGGGATATGCATTATATTATATGGAGGACTATGCTCTACACTATTCTATATGGAGGACTATGTGAAGTGTATTATAATACATGGAGGACTATGCGGGTGCATTCTAATACAGTATATGAAGGTTTATTTGGGACTCATTATACTATATGGAAGGCTATGTGCGGGCCATTATAGTATTTGGAGAGCTATATACGAGGGGGGACAAAGATAAAGCATGGGATGGGAAAGTTTTGTGCTGAGGGAAAGAGGTGCTTTCTCTCAGCACCCAGCTTTCCCATGCTCTGCTATACAGCTTTCCCTCAGCACCCAGCTTTCCCATGCTCTGATATCATGGGAAAGCTGGGCGCTGAGGGACAGATGTATACCAAACCATGGGAAAGCTGCGTGCTGTGGGAAAGATGTATAGCAGAGCATGGGGAAGGTGCGTGCTGAGGACAAGATGGATATCAGAACATAGGAAAGTTGGGTTGCTGATAGAAAGATTTCAGATTATGGGAAACCTGAGTGCTGAGGGAAAAAGCTAAGTGTCAGCGTCACTATCCTGTAGTCTGAGTGTCGGTGTACAGTTGGGGGGGGCAGGTCCAAACTTTGCATTGGAGTCCATCTTACTCTAGTTACGCCACTGGTCCTCACCGTTTGGCTGCTGAGCTTGGCTGATCAGAAAGGGTGTTATATGAAGGACCCATTGTTCTCAGTCCACTTATTTGCTTGAGCCACTCTTTCAAATACTTTCAGATATGACTCGATCTTCAGTCTTTGTTAGTTTGGTAAGTTTTAATTGTGTAATAGGAGTCATATTGCGCTGCATGGCTTGCCGAGTCTAATAAAACTGTTCTTCTCTCCTTGTTTTTTAAGCTTCTTGTTGCTGCCAGTCAGATGTGCATTGCTCCTCCTCTTTCTCTATATTGCTCCTGATGACGGTAGCACCTTTCCTCCTCCTTTCTACATTGGTCACCTAGCTCTTGGCGTTGACCCATACATACCAGGCGTTCATTCATATTTCTTTGAGTACTTGCACTTAGAAGTGGAAGAGTTTTATTCTCAGCTGCAGCACCCTCCTCTGGAACAATAGGTGCACACACTTCAGTTTGGGTGCATTCCATTTGATATGCAGGGATAGCTTTAACTGCTGGAAGATGACTTGCCAGCCTAGGACCAATAGCCTTCGCTCTGCACTGAGATAGTATAGGAGATTGAGTTCATATCAATCTTCTGGAGAGTCCTCTTCCTGCGATTCACTAAGTGGACAACTGTACTTAGACCACTACAAGTGGCAATCACACTTCTGACACCATATCTTGGGGTGTGGGCACTCTTGCCATCATTGAATGTTGTCACTCACGCAGTTTCGATCAAAGCTCATATTTATTTTGAGCAAAAAAAAAAGTAGTAAAATAAAAAAGTAAAAAAAAGTTTAAAAAGAAAAAAAAAGTTCAAATCACCCCCCATTTGCCACATTGAAAATTAAAGGGTTAAAAAAATAAAAAATATACATACATTTGGTATCGCCACGTTCAGAAACGCCCAATCTATCAAAATATAAAATCAATTAATCTGATCAGTAAATGGTGTAGCAGCAAAAAAAAATTCAAATGCCAAAATTACGTTTTTTCGTCACTGCATATTTTGCGCAGGATGCGACTAACAGGCGATCAAAACGTAGCATCTCCGCAAAAAAAGCACCGTTAACAAAGTCAGCTCAAGACGTAAGAAATAAGCTGTCACTGATCCATAGATCCTGAAAAATGATAACACTACGGATCGTGGAAAATGGCGCAAAAAGTGCACTATTTTTTTGGACAAACTTGTGAATTTTTTTAAGCCCCTTAGATAAAAGTAAACCTATACATATTTGGTGTCTACAAACTTGTACTGACCTGAGGCATCACACTGATACATCAGCTTTACCATATAGTGAACACGGTGAATAAAATATCCCAAAACAAACTTTTTTCACACTTGGAATTTTTTTCCATTATCCAGTACACTATATGGTAAAACTTATGGTGTCATTCAAAAGTACAACTCGTCTTGAAAAACATAAGCCCTTATATGGCAACATTGCCGTAAAAATAAATAAGTTACAGCTCTCAGAAGAAGGTGAGTAAAAAAACAAAACAGAAAAACGGAAAATCGCACGGGGGTGAAGGGGTTTATGGGGCGAACATATCATTGGTACAACGTGGGCCGAAGAGGTAAAGGGTCCACTTTCACCTTCAAATGAGCAACCAGGTCCCTGTCACAGAAACAGAGAGGGGCCCTTAGGCTACATGCGCACACTGCTTTTTTTGCTGCGTTTTTGGTGCGTTTTTGGCTGCAGTTTATTTGTCAGAACTTTCTGACATCTGACTTCCCAGCAAAGTCTATGAGAAGTCAGATTTTCTATGCGCACATTGCAGTTTATTTGTCAGCGTTTTATTTGTCAAAAGTTTGTGACAAAAAAAATGCACCATGTTAATTCTTCCTGCGTTTTTGTCAACATTTGTCACAAAAACGCAGCAAAAATGCAGGTTGTGAAAAACGCACCAAAAACGCACTGAAAAAGCAGCAAAAACGCACCTATAATTATAAGCATTTTTTGTGACATTTCCAGGCTCTCTCTGACAAGGTGCAGTTTTGCCTGCAGTTTTTGAACACAAAAAGATGCAGCGTGCGCATGTAGCCTAATACTGTTCTTGTACATGGGCCGTCTTCCATCTGTGTCCACTACCGAGTTGTGTCATTTGCACAGAGCCGCATTTATTCTGTATTTTTACACATTCCAGACACCCATTACATATGAAAGGATAAATCATGTTGTGTGTTTTTTGCCAGTATTATTAGTGTATTGTCACTTCATTATCCAGTGCATTTACTATTGAAAATATACACTTTAAGATGCCAGTGGAAACGCTGCAAATTGACTCCTTCAAATGGCTCCTTGAACGTTCTGTAACTGATATATTATGACTAATGACATCACACCAGGGTGACACTTCATATTACATCCAAATTACTGTACTGCAAGAATTTAGACATTTTCAGAGTGAAGTGCATAATTTTCCCTTGTAAGTAAGTGATACTCAGGGGTAATGCATCAATTAACTTTGAAGCACTGATAAAGTTTAATTATTCCCCTTTTTAAGTGTTGGTATAATAAAGATATTGAGCTCTATGTATGAGCATAAAGCAGATTAATTATATTATTATAGTATAGAAAATTTGCATATGTATCCAGAGTTGCTTCAATGAGCACAAAGCTACAGTATGTGAATTATGTTCCCTTTCTAAGTGGACATGAAAATGCAGGGAAATTAACTGTGTCCTGAGGAACGCACAGAATGTTATTGGGTGCAGACAGGAGCCGGAGAATAATATTTTCACTATTAGACCTTCATACCACGTGCGTATAAAAATAATGGCACCAATTTTCAGCCAGAAAAGTTGAATGAGTGAAATCCGTTTGGTATGCCATGTCTCATGCGAGTGTGCGATTTTATTCTCACCTAGCATCCGTATGTTATCCATATGCAATGAGTTTTTTCTCAGTATCTTTTATTCCCAAATCATTTATAGGACCACGTACAGTGTTCTATGTTATAGAATGGTAATGTATCCATCTAAAACGCATACGTCCGTTTTTTTCCTTGCACTCATAGACTTGCATTGGTGAGTTTCGTCCAATATACGTGGCCAGACGTAGCATGCTGCAATCATTTCCTAAGCCCTATAACAGCTGATGAAATACTTGCAGATCAACACTGCCTCATTGAATTACATTGGGGGGACTGCATAAAGATTTTGTATCGCATTGCACTCAGCATATTTATACTCAAGTGTGAGCAAGGCCTAAGGGTGGATAAAGTAGAAATCAGCACACAATCCATTTTATCCAATTAATATGAGTTATTCCCAGCAGGCCCGGACTGACCATAGGGCAATTCTGGCAAATGCCAGATGGGTCGGTCCCTGTAGTGGGCCGGTCCCTGTAGTGGCCGCTCTATCTGCAGTCACCACTGCTCTCCTCAGCAGTGTGCAGGCTGGGCAGCATTATCTGCCGTGTGCACACTAGCTGCAGCAGTACCAGATGGCAGCGCGCTGTGCTGTGGCGGCCCTGCTGTGTGATAGTGTGCCCGGCATGCACACACTTCTGAGGAGCGCGGCGGTGGAGGTGTCCGTGACCGCAGCTCCCTCCTTCCTATTCAAATGTATTTGCGTCTTTCAGACGTAAATACATTTGAACAGTGCTCCGGGACTGGACCCCGCCCCTGACGTGCAGCAACGTGATGACATCAGCACCTTTCAGACGTCATCACAGTGCTTCGGGCGCCACACAGGATACATCAGGCAACGGTAAGCGCTCCATGGAGGAGCTGAAGATATTAATGGGGATGAGTGGGGAGGGGCTGAGGACATATAATGGGGTAACATTTGTGAAGGAACACAGCTTTGTGACAGGCAGGGGTGGTTACTGTATTCCGATGGAGGGGAGGAGGCAGGAAGGTGTAGTGATGGGGTAGTGTATTTTGTGTGTGTAGGGACTGATGGGGGATGCATTTTATTATGTCTGGGGAGGGGGTAATGGGGGGTGCATTGTATAGTATGAGTGTGTCTGTAGTGGTGATGGGGGGTGCATTTTATTGTGTGTGATTGTGTGTGTGTGTGTATGGGAGGGGGTGATGGGTGGTGCATTGTATTGTGTGTGGGGAGGGGGTGATAGGTGGTGCATTGTATTGTGTGTGGGGAGGGGTGATGGGTGGTGCATTGTATTGTGTGTGGGGAGGGGTAATGGAGGGTGCATTGTATTTGTGTGTGTGTGTATGTGTGTGTGTGTGTGTGTGTGTGTGTGTATGTAGGGGTGGTGGGGTTGCATTGTATTGTGTTTGGGGGGAAGGTTAATGGATGGTGATGGAGGGTGCATTGTATTTTGTGTGTGTGTGTGTGTGTAGGGTTAATGGAGGGTGCATTGTATTGTGTGTAGGGGCTGATGGGGGGTGCATTGTAGAGTGTGTGTGTGTGTGTGTGTGTGTGTGGGAATGTGATGCCCTGGTGCCCCAGGTGGTCACACATAGAATAGGCCCCTGCATAACACCTTCCCTCACAGGGCGCGGGAAAAGAGTCAGTTTTGAGTTTTGAGTCTTGAGTTGGAGAGGAAAGGAGTAGGAGTGTGAGAGGGACAAGTGCAAGTGAAATCAGAGAGCAAAGGCGTCGGGATTGGAGCCCCGGCGTACTGGCTAGGTGGCAGATGGTGGTCAGTGTCTGACAGGAGATGGGAAGACGGCTGCCGGAGATCCGAGGTGGACCGGGACAGGGTAGGAGCCCGCCGGTACCGCCACCGGAGAACCGACCCGGAAACCATGCACAGAGGTGGTACTTGGACCCTGAAGCCAGGACCGGAACCAACGGCCTCGCTAATTAACCAATTGAGGACAGGATTATAGGTCCTGTCCCAACCAAAGTCCCAAAAGCAGACAACAGCCTACTGCGGGGAATAGGGCATCCGTCAGGGCCCGGTAGATCCCGAGGGCTAGCGTCAGTGGGCATGGCTTCCAATAGAAGTAACGGGAGCGGGCTCCCGTGTTCCATACTGGGAAGTCGACAAGAAACAAAAGTTGTGCAGAGGAAAGTGACACAGACCATCACCCCGGGTGAGGGACCAGAATACACACGGCCGCGGAGCTCCGGCCACTGGCACCTTGGTTTACCACAGACTTGTGTGATTTCTTCAATAGTGAGTACACCAACATCCCCAGTCTGTCCGGGCGCGCCGGCCCCTGCAATCACCATTCTCAGCACATTGACACTGGGCCCCGGGGCATCCATCCCTACTCACGGAGGGTTAAAAACAGCTAGTTGCCATCCCAACGCCCCGGGTGCTCCCTAATAGCAGCGGTGGTACCCCATTTTACCACACACCGTGGGTGGCGTCACGGACTGTATACAATATCCCTACATACCATCATCCCCCTTTTTTATTTCGAAGTGTCCGTGAGGCCCCCGGGTCCGGAAACCCCTCAAGCCACACTGCATATCCGGATCCGAGCAGCCCGGCTGCTGACGTGGGGCGGTACAGGAGTGGGTGATGGGTGGTGCATTGTATTGTGTGTGGGGAGGGGGTGATGGGTGGTGCATTGTATTGTGTGTGTGGGGAGGGATAATGGAGGGTGCATTGTATTGTGTGTGTGGGGGAGGGGTAATGGGGGGTGCATTGTATTTTGTGTGTGTGTGTGTGTGTGTGTGGGGTGCATTGTATTGTGTGCGTAGGGGCTGATGGGGGTGCATTGTATTGTGTGTGTGTGTGTGTGTGTGTGTGTGTGTGTGTGTGTGTGGGGAGAGGCAATGGAGAGTTCATTGTATTTTGTGGGTTTGTGGAGGGAGGGGTAATGGAGGGCGCATTGTATTGTGTATGGAGGGGAGAGGGGTAATGGAGGGTGCATTGTAGTGTGTGTGGGGGGAAAATTACAAAAGAGCAGTTTGGGGGGAATATATAAATAAATAATAATAATAATAATAAAAAAGGGGCAATATGGGGGGATATTATGGAGAGAGGCAGTGTGGGGGTATATTATAAAGAGAGCAGTGTGGAGGGGACATTATGGAGAGATGCTGTGTATGGGAACATTATGGAAAGAGGCAGTGTGGGAGGTATTTTGGATAAGTGCAGTGTGGGAGGATATTTTTTGAAGGAAGCACAGCAATTATTTATTCAGGGGCACAGCATGGGAGATATTTATATTTATGGGGCAGTATAATGATACTTTTATTTTTAAAGGTGCTGTGTGGGCAAGTGCTGCTGAAGAATAAAGAGGGAGGTCTTCAGAGACGAGCAGTGGGCACGAAACCTCATCATGGCGTCTGTACTGCGTGGAGACAAAAGAGATCGACTCAGAAAATGTCACGGATAAAGGTACCTGGATGAAAATGATTATTTATGATACTGCCTGCGTCTTATCAGTATTCTGGTTCCTGTAAAGTCCGCAGTCTGAAAACAACAACTCCCAGCATTTCCTTACCATTGTTAAGGACAATCTGAGAGTTGTAGATTCCAGCATCTTCCGAGCCTTCCCATTGATCTGCATTGTGAAATACAGAGTGATTTCCGAGTGGAAAAAAACAGAAGAATGGAGCGGTCACTTCTTTTAATCACTTGGTGGTTTTAGAAACCCGAAGTGGGTAAAACATGCTCAAAAGTCTGAACCTGTGCACAGCGAGTAGATGCATATGATACAAGTAAAATATATCTTGGAGGCAGTGGCGTAACTAGAGTTGGATGGGCCCCGGTGCAAAGTTTAGACCTGGGCCCCCCCTCCACATACACAGACACTTGGGGTAAGGCATACCTCCCAACTTTTAAAGAAGGAAAAGAAGGGCAAATTTTTAGGCCACGCCCCCTAACCACACCCATTTCACAGTCACGCCCATATCCACTCCCCATCCACACCCATTCAGCATGGACACGCAGGCAGCCGCCGGGCCTCCGGCATGGACACGCAGGCAGCCGGCGGGCCTCCAGCATGGACACGCAGGCAGCCGGCGGGCCTCCAGCATGGACACGCAGGGAGCCACAGTGAGGTGGCCGGTTGCCCACACAGTGAGGTGCCCGGTCGCCTTCACAGACAGGCGGCAGGGGGGTGCCCGCACAGACAGGCGGCAGGGGGGCGCCCGCACAGACAGGCGGCAGGGGGGCGCCCGCACAGACAGGCGGCCGGGGGGCGCCCGCACAGACAGGCGGCCGGGAGGCGCCCGCACAGACAGGCGGCCGGGGGGCGCCCGCATAGAAAGGCGGCCGGCCGACCGCACAGACAGGCGGCCGGCCGACCGCACAGAGAGGCTCCGGCCGGGGGTGAGGGGGGGGGGGGGAGGGAAATCAGCGCTGGGGAGATTTTACTGTACCAGCAGCAGCACAGGCAGCGCTCCTCTCTGTTATGCCACGTCTACTGGGATGGTAGGAGGGAAAAGCAGGGAGGCGGAGAGAGAGTGGGTGGGCGGAGCCCGGGAGCCGGCCGTCCCGATCGTGGCAACGGGACAAACAACGTAAAGCGTGAAAGTCCCGCTGTATCCGGGACGGTTGGGAGGTATGGGGTAAGGGATAATGACACTGACACTCGGGGTACAGGATAATGACGCTGACACTTGGCTCTCACCCACAGCACCCTGAAATCCCTCTATCAGCACCCAGCTTTCCTATGTTCTGATATTTATCTTGTCCTCAGCACCCAGCTTTCCCATATCAGAGCATGAGAAAGCTGGGTGCTGAGAGATGTATATCAGAACATGGGAAAGCTGGGTGCTGAGAGATGTATATCAGAACATGGGAAAGCTGGGTGCTGAGAGATGTATAGCAGAGCATGGGAAAGTTGGCTGCTGAGGGAAAGAGCCTTTTTCCCTCAGCACAAAACATTTCCATCCCATACTTGTATCTTTGTCCCCCCTGTATAAAGTTCTCAAAATACTATAACAGCCCCCACATAGCCTTCCAAATAATTGTATAAAGGGTCTCACATAACCCTTCATATATTAGAATGCAGATACATAGCCCTCCATATATTATAATGCACCCCCATAATCCTCCATGTATAAAGTAGCCCTTCAATTATAATGCATTTCCCATAGTTCTCCATGTATTAAAATTCACCCCATAGTTCTCCATATATTATACTGCACCACATAGTCCTCCATGTTTTATAATGCACTTCCATAGTCCATGTATAAGGTAGCCTCCATAGTCCTCCATATATTATAATGTAGCCCCCATAGTCCTATATGTATTATAATTTAGCCCCATCAATTTTCATATTGTATTATGCAGCCCCATACTCCTCCATGTATAATGTACCCCTAGTCCATGTATAAGGTGTCCTTCATGTTTTTTATGCAGTCCCATAGACCTCCATGTGTCATGCAGCCAGCCACCCCAGGGCCTCCATGTGTCATGCAGCCAGGCCCCTCCAGGGCCTCCATGTGTCATGCAGCCAGGCCCCTCCAGGGCCTCCATGTGTCATGCAGCCAGGCCCTCAGGCCTCCATGTCATGCAGCCAGGACCCTCCAGGCATCCATGTGTAATGCAGCCAGGCCCCTCCAGGCCTCCATGTGTCATGCAGCCAGGCCCCTCCAGGCCTCCATGTGTCATGCAGCCAGCCACCCCAGGGCCTCCATGTGTCATGCAGCCAGCCACCCCAGGCCCTCGATGTGTCATGCAGCCAGGCCCCCAGGCCTCCATGTCATGCAGCCAGGCCCCTCCAGGCCTCCATGTCATGCAGCCAGGCCCCTCCAGGCCTCCATGTGTCATGAAGCAAGGCCCCTCCAGGCTTCCATGTGTCATGCAGCCAGGCCCCTCCAGGCCTCCATGTGTCATGCAGCAAGGCCCCTCCAGGCCTCCATGTGTCATGAAGCAAGGCCCCTCCAGGCTTCCATGTGTCATGCAGCCAGGCCCCTCCAGGCCTCCATGTGTCATGCAGCAAGGCCCCTCCAGGCCTCCATGTGTCATGCAGCAAGGCCCCTCCAGGCCTCCATGTGTCATGCAGCAAGGCCCCTCCAGGCCTCCATGTGTCATGGAGCCAGCAAAATAAAAAAACAAGTACCTCTCTTCTCCTTTTGACCCCTGCAACCACGGTAGTTATGACCCTGCCCCCATATGTCACACACACTGCTCCCCATACAGCCTGCACAACCCATAGCACACACACTACACCCCCATATGTCCCACACCCTGCCCCACATATCTCACCCTGCCTGTACCCCAACTTACCGCTCTCAAACACTCTGCACCCCTTCACATCCTTCTGTCACAGTCTGCAGCCCTCATATGCCACTCACCCTGCACTCCCCTCCCCCTCGTGCCCCCTCTTTTCTCATTACCAGTCATCATGTGTCCATGTCTCCTTCAGGAATCCGTATCTTCTGATGCTTTCTGCCCGGCAATCCTGTGTCTCCTCCCACACACTCACATGGGCATGACATCATCGCAGGTCCTGGAAGGATGGATTTCGTCTGCTGTGCAGGAGCGCTTCTGCTCTGCCGCAGCTCAGAAACGCCTGGTGGGTCTCTCCAGGTCAGGGGGCCCCTCTGCCCCCTGCTGACACCGGGCCCCCTGACTCACAGGCCGGCCCCCTGGCGGTCGCGTAGTCGGCCACTACACAGCGCATCTCCTCTGTTACAGAGAGGAGCCGGCTGTGCAGAGCGGCTGCCGGGCTCCTAAAACCCTGCGGGCCCGGTCGCAGTGGCGACCGCTGCGACCGCGGTCGTTACGCCCCTGCTTGGAGGATGGAGGATACCAGAATGTACCGCATCTTTATGGAACTAAAGACACTTCTGAAGAAACGCGCACAACTGGACAGCGACATATTTTTCTTATCTCTTTTCAGTTAGCCATTAAAAGGTATCAACCACTGAGGACTCTGTTCTTTTAAACAATTTTTTTAGATGCATATGGTCATTCGAGTATTTTTCACAGTAGTTTCCATGGTGGGATCTGCCCCCAAAAAATGTCATTGCATATTCCCTAAGTGGTATGTGTCCAAAATTATCACCCGTGAAAACGACAGCCTCCCTGATCACCTCTCTGTAGAATAGGTCCTCATCAATATTAGTTCAGGGGGATCTGATTTTGTATCCCTACCCATCAGCTATGTGACCGCAGCATTAGGTGGAGAGCAGCATCCTCCTCATTATCTGTAAGACCCAGCTCTGTAGGGAAAATAGCGGCTTCACCAGGTTCTGCTACTAAGAGTAATAAATAGGACTGAGCTGTATTACTGGACGCAGCCGAGACTACATGTTATATGGTCGTGTTACACAATCTACAAGTGCACAAAGATATTAGTTTCATTCAAAGCAAGTGAGGGTACTTTCACACTTGTGTTGTTTTCCTTCTGTTACAATCCGCCCTTTTGGAAAACAGCAGAATCCGTTAACGGATTCCGCTGTTTCCCATAGACTTGTATGGATGACGGATTGTACCAAAAGGACCTGCGTTGCTTCCGCTGGGCGACGCTCTGTTGCTTCCGCCCAGTGGGAGGAACGCAGCATGTAACGTTGTTTTGAGCAGCGGAATCCTCTGGATTTCACTGCGCATGCTCTTTTTTTTTTTTTTTTAAATCACAAATGTTATTTTGGCTCGCGGTGGCCGGACGTTCAGCTGAGCGCCCGCCCGCCAGCATGCCCGGGCGCCGGCAAGTGACAGCGCTCAGCTGAGCGCCCGCCGGCATGCCCGGGCACCGGCAAGTGACAGCGCTCAGCTGATCACCCGGCGGCCGGCTGCAGGGAGCGATCAGCTGATCACCCGGCGGCCGGCTGCAGGGAGCGATCAGCTGATCACCCGGCGGCTGGCTGCAGGGAGCGATCAGCTGATCACCCGGCGGCCGGCTACTGGGAGCGATCAGCTGATCGTTCACAATAGTCTGCCGCCGGTAAAACTGTAAAAAAAAAAAATCAAAACGGATTCCGTTGTTTTACAGCATCTGTTGCATCCGTTGTGCCACTATATGCAACACATCCGTTGCATCCGTCACACAACGCAATGCAACGGATACCGTTCAACGCAAGTGTGAAACTAGCCTGAGAGTGAAACCATTGGCTGTAGGGCTCAAATGACATAATGCCGTCATACAAGACCAGGAAGACCTGGCATCCATGTCGCTAGAAAGGTGGAGGTGAGTATAGGCTGCTTTTATTTTATACGAGAAATATAGTAATTAAGAATGGGGTGTCCAAGTAGTGGACAATCCCTTTAACCAATATAATAGTGGACAAACCCTTTATATCATATACCAAGAATGATGAAGATAAACTCCTTAAATATTTCAAGAAGGAATCAGATAATTTTTAATTTACATTGTGTGAATGACAAAGAAAATGAAAAAGAATGTGTTAACAGAAAATGAACAAAATTTAAAACTAATACTTAGCCTGGGATAAAAAACGACCAAACATATCTGCATAGTCACCCTATCTGCTACCCTCCATTTGCCTCCTTTTGCTTCTTCTACTCAGATCAGCATTTTGTTCCTCCTGCTTCCACGATGGCGGACATATTGGCATGAGTAGGGAAGGGGGTATGTGATGCCCTGGCAGAACCAGGTAGTCACACAGTTTAGCCCCCACACAACTCCGCTCCCACACAGGGTTAAACCAGCAGACCTGAAAACCTAGTCACCCCCTCAGGGAAGGACAGACACACCAGTGGGCGGGACAAGGTGGAAGGAGAACGCCCACCTAGGGGTCTGGAGAACTCGAGGCGGGAAAAACAGTGAGTCAAGTTTGGAGTTAGCAGTGAGTGGAGGTGCTAGCTGACAGGTGTCGGGGTTGGAGCCCTGACATTCTGGCTAGGTGGCAGACAGTGGTCAGTGCCAGCAGGAAACGGGGAGATAGCTGCCGGAGATCCGAGGTGGACCGGGGCAGGGTTGTAGCCTGCCGGTACCGACACCGGAGAACCGACCCGGAAACCGTGCACAAAGGGGGTACTTGGACCCTGAAGCCAGGGCCTAGCTAATTAACCAATTGAGGGCAGGATTTTACGTCCTGTCCCAACCTAAGTCCCAAAAAGTAGACAACTGTGTCGCCCTGGACAAGCCAGGTCGTCACAGGTACTGCAACAACACACCCCACACCCCGAGATAGGTACATCAGTCTTACACAAATCCTTGTTGCCTCCCTCCAGGGGCTGATGTCCACACCAGGTGGGGTGGAGCCAGGTGGTTGGCGCCACCCACTGAGGAGTTCACAGTCCTGGAGGCAGGAAAGGAAGTCAGTTCAGTCAAGGAGAGTGAAAGTTAAGGAGCAAGAAGTGGTAGTTGAGGAGAAAGAGCAGACTGACCATGTCCGGGTACGTGGCCCGGGCACCAAGAGCAAGGTTGGCAGACGGTGGTGGCCGTCTGCAGGAGAGGCTGATCATCGCGGAACCGTAGGACCGGGGACGGGCGGTGGCCCGCCGGTACCGAACCGGGGAGCGAAGAGAAGCCAGCACAAACCGGCAGGGCCTACGGACCCCGACCAGGCTTGGAGTCGCCGTTAAACCGGTCAAATCCGTTAGCGACTGGAACCTCCGGGGTTTCCTAGCAGCAAAGACCCGATAGATGGCAACCGTCCAAACCGAGAAAGGGAAATACAGCTACCGCCACAGCTAGAATTCCCAGGGCCAGAGCCTGCGGGCAAAAGGGGCTCCTCCGGCACACATCCAAGCTGGGGAGCGGGTTACCGGTGGGAAGCCATCGGGACCGAAGACACACAACAGGTGCAGGGAAAGCCGGCTGCGGGACCCGTCCATCCAGCCGTTTGTTTTACCAGAGACTCTGTATTCATCATTGGCTGAGTGAGTACCACCGTGCTGTCAGGCACCGCGCTGCCCCCGCGACCCTGCACCTCGCCAATCCTGCCTCCCCCGACACCTCACCGGGCCCCGGGACCACCAAATCCCCCTACCCACGGGGAGAGAAACATCTCGGCTGCTCCCTGTCATCGCTCCCGGGATCCCCGTCCAGAGCAGCGGTGGTGTCCCAACCTCACCACAAACCGTGGGTGGCATCACGGACCATACCCTCCAACCCCAAACCACCCCTTTCACTCACGGGCGAGGAGCGCCGCTCGAGTCCCCGGATCCGGCCCACCGCTCGAGCCACCGAGCAGCGGAGAGCAAGCAGCAGCCCAGAGCCGGACCTGAGCACGGTGAGCACAGTGGCCCCCCTCCCCGCCCGCGACACAACCACCCACAGAGAGGGATAGGGCATCCGCCAGGGCCCGTTAGATCCCACGGGTCAGCGTCTGACGGGCACGGCTCCCAACCAAAGGAACGGGAGCGGACTCCCGTGTTACACACCGGGAAGTCCATCACTGAAAACTACAGAAGTGCAGAAGAAAGGGACATTGACCACTGGCCCGGGTGTGGGACCTGATACACCTGTCTGCGGAGGCCGGCCACCATCACTTTGGTTTACCAAAAGAACGTTGTGTTTATTGACAGAGCCTGGCTTGACAAAGAACACAGGCAGCGTTCGAAACGCGTAGCCTTATGCCGCATATGGGATCCCTATTTTTGTCCTTGTCATCACATTAATTTTGACGTCCTTCAATAAAAGTTTGCAATAGTTTTACTACAACTCCGGAAGCTGGATTTTTTCTCCTTCTATTGTGCTCTTTACTATCACAAGCACCACCTATATATTAAGACAGGATCACCATTTACTATAATTGATGGTCAGAGTTCACCTCCAGAGTTTCCTCTGCACAGTGCCCAGAATAATTTCCTATTGAAGTCAATGAATAGCACCAATTTATTTTCTTTCAATTTCCATGGGCAACAGGCTGGCTGATGTATTAAAAATGCTGCTTTGCAGTACTGGGGTCCTGTGTTCAATTCTCCGCAAAGTCATCTATAATAGATTTGCATGCTCTCCCACACCGCAAAGACATGCTGATAGGGAATTTAGATTGTGACCCCCTTTCATTGCAGCTCTGAAAGCAAGATCTGTAAATTGCTGTGGACAATGTATGCAAGAACAGTATAACAAAAATTCCATGAGACTGTTGTAAAGCATATTTAAAAATGCTGTTAACCAATGCTCAGGTAATGTGGCTGCCTTTATGGTCATGGGCAGATAATACAATTAAATTCTACAAATATAAAATAATACAAGTAATACATTCCTTGTGTACCAATAATCCAAGGATCAAAATGTCTTTTTCATTGTGTTGTTCTAGAAAACATCAAGAACTGTTAAAAGGAATCTCTCACCAGGTTTTTGCCGCCTAATCTGAGAGCAGCATAATGTAGGGACAGAGATCCTAATTCCAGCGATGTGCCACTTACTATACTGCTTAGTGTAGTTTTGATAAAATCACTGATTAATCAGCAGTAGATTATCATTAGAGGACTACTTGGCGTGCTGCAGGTAGTTCAGCACATTCATAAGCTCTGTAACTGCTAGTGTAGTGCCCCTGAAGCCATCAGGAGCTACAAGGTACTGCATCCTGTCAAAGATGCAGGGCCTACCTCCAGGCAGCCGGAAGACGAGTTTCGGCAACACCAAAACACATATATAATCCCTGATTTTCCCTTCCCCAGGGACTGCTGACAGACTAGGGTTGGACCCAATGGATGGCCACCTAGGGGTGGAGCCGATCCAGTCCACTAGATGACAACCAGGGAGGTGAGTTCAGACAGTCAGTAAGGGACGCTTTACACGCTACGACATCGCTAAAACGATGTTGTTGGGGTCACGGAATTTGTGACGCACATCCGTCCGCTTTAGCGATGTCGTTGCGTGTGACACCAATGAGCGATTTTAAATCATTGCAAAAACGTTCAAAATCGCTAATCGGTGACATGGGGGTCCATTCCCAATTATCATTGCAGCGGCAGGTACGATGATGTTTGTCTTTCCTGCGGCAGGACATATCGCTATGTGTGACACCACAGAAACGAGGAACCTCACCTTACCTGTCCGCCGGCAATGAGGAAGGAAGGAGGTGGGTGGGATGTTACATCCCGCTCATCTCCGCCCCTCCACTTCTATTGGCCGGCCACTTAGTGACGTAGCGGTGACGCCGAACTCACCTCCCCCTTGAGGGAGGGATTGTTCAGCAGTCACAGCGACGTCGCTGAACAGGTATGTGCGTGTGATGCTGCCGTAGCGATAATGTTCGCTATGGCAGCGATCACCACATATCGGCCGTACGTCGGGGCCGGGTGCTATCGCGCTCGACATCGCCAGCAAATGCTAGCGACGTCGCAGCGTGTAAAGCGGCCCTAAGTGGAAGTGAAAGAAGTGAAAGAAGATGGATGTAACCATACTGACGGGAGTGTGTAACAGTGACCTGTCAGGCGCAGACGTGTGGTTGCCGAAGGAGTACAGTGGAGTACTCTCGGAACCATAGCACCGACGGGGTACAAAGCCCTAGGTCAGGCAATCGTTCAAGGCAGACCTGATAAAATCTGCACGGTGAAGGGACCATCCAGGACCTCACCGACCATAAAGTCCAGGGGCATCAGCAGTGATGGGAGAACCAGGGACCAGAACGGAACACCAACCCTACAGGATTTAAACTGCCCGCCGTACGGACTAAAGGCCGCTTTACACACTACGATATATCTAACGATATGTCGTCGGGGTCACATCATTAGTGATGCACATCTGGCCTCGTTTGACATATCGTAGCATGTAACACAAATGAGCGACTGTGAACGAGCAAAAATACTCACCTTATCGTTGCTCGTTGACACGTCGCTCATTTTCAAAACATCGATCGTCCTTCTGTGCTCTGGCAGCACACGTCGCTCCGTGTGACACCCCAGGAACGAAGAACTACAGCTTAACTGCGTCCGCTGGCAATGCGGAAGGAAGGAGGTGGGCGGGATGTTTACATCCCGCTCATCTCCGCCGCTCCGCTTCTATTGGCCGGACGCTGTGTGACGTCGCTGTGACGCCGAACGTCCCTCCCCCTTCAGGAAGAAGATGTTCACCGCCCACAGCAAGATCGCTCAGGAGCTAAGTACGTGTGATGGGGGTTTACGACTTTGTGCAACATGGGCAACAAATTGCACGTGCCGCACAAACAATGGGGGCGGGTGCGATCGCAAATGCGATCGCACGACATATCGACACGTGTAAAGCAGGCTTTAGAGACTACCAAGAGGGGACCCCCAGACGCTCTAAGCCACTGGGACCCATAATCAGAGACAGATGCAGGGGAAAGGCGCTGCCAGGTTACCACACCGGCACTGGGATAAGGGGACCAGTTGTGAGGACCAGCCTTCTTCGGGTTGCCAGCCATAACAATGCTGTGAGTAAAGAAACCAGTTATACTGCAATCCCTTGTGTGGCCTACCTTCTTTCCGCGCCTAACTCCATCACCAACCACCTGGCGCCTGGCCCTACTTGTGGAGGGCCCAACATCCAAGCTGCCATTAACATCAGCCCCAGCGGTGAGATACTGTGCAGCGGTGGCTCCATCTACCTAGCCGCAACCCGCAAGTGGCATCACGATAAAACCTTTATTACTATTCCCCTGTATATAACACCTTACAAGCGACCCCCAGGGTCACGGAACTGGGCAACGGCCACCCAGTGAACTGTTCCCATAAACATACGGCCCGGGACTGAGTACCCCATAGCCCTGGGATGAGTCACTAGATCTGCAGCAGAGAAAACATTGATTTTACCAAAATGACAGCAAACAGCCCAGTAAGTGACACACCGCTGGAATCAGTCTCTGTCTCTACATTATGCTGCTCTAAGATGGGGTAGCAAAAACCTGGTGACAGATTCCTTTTAACTGTAACTCATAATATACAAAACTGTGCAGTACAGCTCTTCTCAACTGTTTCCAAAGCTCCATCTCGAGTGGTTGGAGCATAGACGCAGTTATCCCCCCATCTTAAGGGTGCTTTACACGCTGCGACATAGCTAACGATATATCGTCGGGGTCACGTCGTTAATGACGTACATCCGGTGCTGTTAGCGGCATCGCAGCGTGTGACACCAAGGAGCGACGGTCAGCAATCGCAAAAGCGTCAAAAATCGTTGACCGTTGACACGTCGCTCCTTTTCATAATGTCGTTGCTGCTGCTGGTACGATGTTGTTCATAGTTCCTGTGTCATCCCACATCGCTATGTGTGACACCGCAGGAACGACGAACATCTCTTTACCTGCGTCCACCGGCAATGAGAAAGGAAGGAGATGGGCGGGATATTCCGCCCGCTCATCTCTGCCCCTCCTCTGCTATTGGGTGGCCGCTTAGTGACGCCGCAGTGACGTCGCTATGACGCCGAACGCACCTCCCCCTTGAAGGAGGGATTATTCGGCGGTCACAGCGACGTCGCTGAAAAGGTATTTGCATGTGACGCTGCCGTAGCGATAATGTTCACTACGGCAGCGATCACCAAATGTTGCATGAACGACAGGGGCGGGTGCTATCGCTAGCAATGTCGCAGCGTGTAAAGCACCATTTAGTCATGAACAGCTGAGATAATAACCTTCTAATTAATATGGCTCTAAGGGGTACTTTGCACGCTGCAACATCGCTACTGCGATATCGTCGGGGTCAAATCGAAAGTGATGCACATCCGGTGCCGGTAACGACGTCGCAACGTGTAAAGCCTAGATGCGCCGATAAACGATCGCAAAAGCATCGTAAATCGGTGATCTGTGTAGCGTCGGCCATTTTCATAATGTCGCACCAATAGGAGATACGATGTAGTTCCTCGTTCCTGCGGCAGCACACATCGTTGTGTATGAAACCTTAGCATAGAGGAACATCTACCTGCGTCACCACGGCTCACGCCGCCTATGCGGAAGGAAGGAGGTGGGCGGGATGTTTACGTCCTGCTCATCTCCGCCCCTCCGCTTCTATTGGCCGCCTGCCGTGTGATGTCGCTGTGACGCCGCACGACACGCCCCCTTAGGAAGGAGGCGGGTCGCCAGCCAGAGCGACGTCGCAGGGCAGGTAAGTGCGTGTGAAGCTGCCGTAGCGATAATGTTCGCTACGGCAGCTATCACAAGATATCGCATGTGCGACGGGGGCGGGTACTATCGCTCTTGGCATCGCTAGCCGATGCTAGCGATGTCGGAACGTGCAAAGCAAAGTACCCCTAAGTTGTATATAGCAATCAATGTGCTACTCATCATCATATACCGTACAATGCAAGTGACACCTTTATTGCCAAAATATTTAGTACAGAAAATATCAAACAAAACTACAAGCCAACATTCTTCTTTGGAGAACAGCCTTTGTAAACTTGTTCAAAGTGATCTTTCATGCAATTGTGCGTCAATATGAAAATACAGAAAAGTACAAAGTAGGATAAAAGGGATTCTGCTAAAATGACCTTCAATCTCTCAGTAAGACAGAAGCATAAAAAACATTCCCTGACCCTTGATGTTTAGGTAAATAAGCTCTTGAAAGAAAAGTTTTTTGTGTGTAGCGTGCACTACCTCTCATACATAAAAATGTCCCATCTGCGTTTACATTCTGTACAGCAAATGTTATCTTTCCAATATCCATCTAGCATTACAGCTTAAGTGTGCTATTTGTAGAAAATTATAGACAGATATGTATTCATGAGGTTTACTATTAATCATTAGGTCCAGAGTAGAGATGAGTGAACCCGCGGAAGTACGGTTCGGCGGGTGCAACCAAACTGTCCCTCGATGGGTTCAGACTTGGCTTGAACCCCAATGGAAAGCAATGATTGCCAGTTCGGGTAGAGCCAGCCATAAGCATAACACTTCTGGGGAGTGTGGACGTGGATTTCCATTTTGGGGAGTGCACACTACATCTGATCATGCTGTTGTTACCCCCAATGCGAGCCATTCAAACACTGCAAGCGGCTCGCACTGTGCTGAGCACTGAGCAGACCTGAGCACAGAGATGGTCGCATGAGTGGACAGCATATGTGTCGCCCCCGCGTCAGCAGCCAGGCTGCTCGGATCCGGATCCATGATGGCTCGAGAGGGCTCCGGACCCGGGGGTTGAACAGCTCCTCAAACCAAAGGGGCTTATGTACAGGGGATGGTGTGGAAAGTTTGTGACGCCACCCAGTGGCGATGGTGTGGGCAGCTAGGTGATTAACACCTCCACAGGTAGGGGGATGCCCCGGGGACTTGGTGAAGGTGACGGGGGGTGCCGTTGGGATGGTAAGGGTCACTTGCATACTCACTCAGTCCAATAAAGCTGACACCGACAACTGTAGTAAACCAAAGTTCTGGACACCGCTGCGAGGGAGCACGCCTGGGTCCCGTGCCCTGTTAGACTGTGACCTTTTCCCGTGGCACCTTGTCTTCTAGTTGGTCCCTTTAGTCTGAAACTAATCGGGTCCCGCTCCCAGTGTGGCTAACTGCGTGAGCTTGCTCTCAGGGTTCATGCTTGGGATTTTCTGGACCGTGTAGTGGAAACTCCTATCACCCTCGTTGCGCTAGTACCCCGATTTTGGAGCGGGTTGAGAATGGATCTTGAAGGCTCCATCCTTGTCTGGTTAATTGTCAGGACGCCTGAAGCTACTCCCTGCCTAGGGTCCACGTACCCAGTTGTGCCCTGGCCCCTGCCCTGTGATGGCCCAAGGCTGCCGGCTGTTATCCTCGACAGTCCGTGCCCCTTGTCACGATCCCCTGCGACCGGGGTCCAGCTCCTACCAGGCCCAGACTAACATCTGCTACCTAGTAGTTCACGGAGCCCAGCTCCTGACCTCTCCTCTTGAGAGTCACTGCTTAACTGACTGTCTCCTGACACTCCTGACCTCCCCTACTAACCCCCCAAGTGGGCAACCCTATTCCACTCAGGCCATCCACAGGTGTGTCTGGTTTGGGTGGTGCAGAGTGTTCCTAGGATTTTGATTAGCTTGTTCTTGGCAACACCAAAGGTGAGGGACCCGTAACCAAGGGGGAGGTGGATATTGCACAGAAGGGCATATTGCACAATACCCTGTGACGACCTGATAGGCCAGGGCGTCACACATACATAAACCACCCTAAATCTAGGTTTTTTAAAAGTCGGTGTTTGGCCCGAAAACCAATCCTTGAGTTTGCTCATCTCTAGTCCAAATACCTCCCTAGAAACTTTTGAATTACCTTTGGGACCTTTTAAGCACTCTGACCTGGGTGCAGCTACTTTCAGTTGGCTCTCTACTTTTTTTTGCAAATTATTTTGTTCCCTTGATGTCTTACTTCTTTTGGCCATAAAGGTGTTAAAGCCCCGTTACACACATCAACGTATCTAACGATATATCGCTGGGGTCACGGATTCCGTGACGCACATGAAACGCCCACGCCGGGGCTTGCAGGGCTCGCACGGTCACCGGGCCGGTGGTATTCGGGATCAGGCTGTGAGTGGCCCGACCCGGCTTCCGTGACCCCCGGCGGGTTTCAATAAAAAGAAAGTCCGACCGTCAGTCCGGTGTTACAAGGGGGACGGAAGGAGGGTAACAGGGTCCCTGGGGGGGGCTTGCCATCGCTCTCCCCCAGGAAATGGTACGGGACGGGGATGGGGGATGCTTGCAGCGCCACCCGTGGTTTGCGGCCAGGTGTTCAGCCGCCGCTGCGCGGTCTCTCTCCGGGGCAGGTGTTACGGGCAGCCGGATGGAATCGCTCCCCACGGGTGGAGCGGGGGAGCCCCGGGAGGTTAATGAGACCCAGGGCAACAGTCCTCAGGGACACCGGGGGCACAGTGCGGCGGCATTACTCACAGCAGTCACGGTGTGCGGTTCCAGTTGTTCTTTATTTAAAGTCCGTTTCACATCGCACCCGGGTGCTGGTCCTCGCCGCCTGTAGCCTTTGGTCGGTCCCGGGCAGGTAGGAGGAAGGGGTGTCCGGTGAGGTGTTCTGGGGGTCTCTCCCTTTCGGTGCGTTAGTGCCGTCCCCGTGGCATAGAGCATCTTGGGAACTCGCCGCCTCTCTGTCTCTCTCATCCCCGGTAGCGGACCAACACAACCGCCACCGAGTACAACTTTCTCCAGGGAACCCCAGTCCTCAGCTCCATTCCCCTCCTCTAGGTGTTATCAGCCCTGGTCTCGTGGCATCTCCTCAACAGGAGCTGTTCTCTGGACGTCTGCACTCCCTTGCAGCCCCTGACGTTCTGCCTAAAACTTCTGTGTGCTCTGCACTAAGCTCACTCCTTCAGGCCCCCCTCCCCTTGGTTGTCATGGGGACCTGCCTGTGTCCAGCCACCTGCTCATTAAGGAGACAGGATGAGTCATGGACTCAGAACAAACTTCATGCTGCAAAAGCTATTAACTCCTTCCTGCCAGTGTGATGTTAGTGTGTGTTGTGGGGACTCTTCTTCCTCCTGCCCGGGAAAAATAGGGTAACATTTAATACCCTGTAACGACCCGTTTACAGGGGCGTTACATTCCTCCAGACCAAAAACGCAACACTCCAGGGTTGCGACAACAAACAACACCGCAAAAAAACCTTTTCATAGATAAACAAATTAACACGTCCCTTTTACCGGGACCCAATAAAGGATAGGAAGAGGCAGGAGGAAAAAGAAGAAGAAAGAGAAGAAAAGCATGGAAAAAGAAACATTTGCATATGTCAAAACATTTAAACTTTCGGGAACAGGCCTCCTTATGACGCTCCAGGGCCCTCCAGGTACCCAGGTTTAGGGGGAAAAACTCGGTAGTCCAAATCCCGGTACGGGCTGCGGTGCCGGGCTCACCCCTCCGGCCACCACTCGCCAAAGCTCGCACCCGGGCAGTCCATATCATCTCCCCATCTTCTCCTGGGCCTGGGGAGGCAGGGTTCCTGGCTCCTAGCAATGTCCAACAAAGGGGCGGGCATGGATTTTTGCGCCCCACTACAGCCCCACCCACGAAGGGCGGGCAAGTCCAGTTTTTGTTGGTACGCATGGCGCCCATCCCATTCTCAATGGACGCCATTGTACAGTCCAAGTCCATTTGTCACATACCCGCAGCCGCAGGCACCAAAATAAATATTAGACAATCCAATTTTGCAGATGGTAAACACAAGGCACGCGTCACCCGGCGTTACTGGGTCTTGTCCGGACCCTGCTCGCAGCGCCAAGTTGAAACGCCCACGCCGGGGCTTGCAGGGCTCGCACGGTCACCGGGCCGGTGGTATTCGGGGTCAGGCTGTGAGTGGCCCGACCTGGCTTCCGTGACCCCCGGCGGGTTTCAATAAAAGGAAAGTCCGACCGTCAGTCCGGTGTTACAAGGGGGACGGAAGGAGGGTAACGGGGTCCCTGGGGGGGGCTTGCCATCGCTCTCCCCCAGGAAACGGTACGGGACTGGGACGGGGGATGCTTGCAGCGCCACCCGTGGTTTGCGGCCAGGTGTTCAGCCGCCGCTGCGCGGTCTCTCTCCGGGGCAGGTGTTACGGGCAGCCGGATGGAATCGCTCCCCACGGGTGGAGCGGGGGAGCCCCGGGAGGTTAATGAGACCCAGGGCAACAGTCCTCAGGGACACCGGGGGCACAGTGCGGCGGCATTACTCACAGCAGTCACGGTGTGCGGTTCCAGTTGTTCTTTATTTAAAGTCCGTTTCACATCGCACCCGGGTGCTGGTCCTCGCCGCCTGTAGCCTTTGGTCGGTCCCGGGCAGGTAGGAGGAAGGGGTGTCCGGTGAGGTGTTCTGGGGGTCTCTCCCTTTCGGTGCGTTAGTGCCGTCCCCGTGGCATAGAGCATCTTGGGAACTCGCCGCCTCTCTGTCTCTCTCATCCCCGGTAGCGGACCAACACAACCGCCACCGAGTACAACTTTCTCCAGGGAACCCCAGTCCTCAGCTCCATTCCCCTCCTCTAGGTGTTATCAGCCCTGGTCTCGTGGCATCTCCTCAACAGGAGCTGTTTTCTGGATGTCTGCACTCCCTTGCAGCCCCTGACGTTCTGCCTAAAACTTCTGTGTGCTCTGCACTAAGCTCACTCCTTCAGGCCCCCCTCCCCTTGGTTGTCATGGGGACCTGCCTGTGTCCAGCCACCTGCTCATTAAGGAGACAGGATGAGTCATGGACTCAGAACAAACTTCATGCTGCAAAAGCTATTAACTCCTTCCTGCCAGTGTGATGTTAGTGTGTGTTGTGGGGACTCTTCTTCCTCCTGCCCGGGAAAAATAGGGTAACATTTAATACCCTGTAACGACTCGTTTACAGGGGCGTTACATTCCTCCAGACCAAAAACGCAACACTCCAGGGTTGCGACAACAAACAACACCGCAAAAAAAACCTTTTCATAGATAGACAAATTAACACGTCCCTTTTACCGGGACCCAATAAAGGATAGGAAGAGGCAGGAGGAAAAAGAAGAAGAAAGAGAAGAAAAGCATGGAAAAAGAAACATTTGCATATGTCAAAACATTTAAACTTTCGGGAACAGGCCTCCTTATGACGCTCCAGGGCTCTCCAGGTACCCAGGTTTAGGGGGAAAAACTCGGTAGTCCAAATCCCGGTACGGGCTGCGGTGCCGGGCTCACCCCTCCGGCCACCACTCGCCAAAGCTCGCACCCGGGCAGTCCATATCATCTCCCCATCTTCTCCTGGCCCTGGGGAGGCAGGGTTCCTGGCTCCTAGCAATGTCCAACAAAGGGGCGGGCATGGATTTTTGCGCCCCACTGCAGCCCCACCCACGAAGGGCGGGCAAGTACAGTTTTTGTTGGTACGCATGGCGCCCATCCCATTCTCAATGGACGCCATTGTACAGTCCAAGTCCATTTGTCGCATACCCGCAGCCGCAGGCACCAAAATAAATATTAGACAATCCAATTTTGCAGATGGTAAACACAAGGCACGCGTCACCCGGCGTTACTGGGTCTTGTCCGGACCCTGCTCGCAGCGCCAAGTTGAAACGCCCACGCCGGGGCTTGCAGGGCTCGCACGGTCACCGGGCCGGTGGTATTCGGGGTCAGGCTGTGAGTGGCCCGACCTTGCTTCCGTGACCCCCGGCGGGTTTCAATAAAAGGAAAGTCCGACCGTCAGTCCGGTGTTACAAGGGGGACGGAAGGAGGGTAACGGGGTCCCTGGGGGGGGCTTGCCATCGCTCTCCCCCAGGAAACGGTACGGGACTGGGACGGGGGATGCTTGCAGCGCCACCCGTGGTTTGCGGCCATGTGTTCAGCCGCCGCTGCGCGGTCTCTCTCTGGGGCAGGTGTTACGGGCAGCCGGATGGAATCGCTCCCCACGGGTGGAGCGGGGGAGCCCCGGGAGGTTAATGAGACCCAGGGCAACAGTCCTCAGGGACACCGGGGGCACAGTGCGGCGGCATTACTCACAGCAGTCACGGTGTGCGGTTCCAGTTGTTCTTTATTTAAAGTCCGTTTCACATCGCACCCGGGTGCTGGTCCTCGCCGCCTGTAGCCTTTGGTCGGTCCCGGGCAGGTAGGAGGAAGGGGTGTCCGGTGAGGTGTTCTGGGGGTCTCTCCCTTTCGGTGCGTTAGTGCCGTCCCCGTGGCATAGAGCATCTTGGGAACTCGCCGCCTCTCTGTCTCTCTCATCCCCGGTAGCGGACCAACACAACCGCCACCGAGTACAACTTTCTCCAGGGAACCCCAGTCCTCAGCTCCATTCCCCTCCTCTAGGTGTTATCAGCCCTGGTCTCATGGCATCTCCTCAACAGGAGCTGTTCTCTGGATGTCTGCACTCCCTTGCAGCCCCTGACATTCTGCCTAAAACTTCTGTGTGCTCTGCACTAAGCTCACTCCTTCAGGCCCCCCTCCCCTTGGTTGTCATGGGGACCTTCCTGTGTCCAGCCAGCTGCTCATTAAGGAGACAGGATGAGTCATGGACTCAGAACAAACTTCATGCTGCAAAAGCTATTAACTCCTTCCTGCCAGTGTGATGTTAGTGTGTGTTGTGGGGACTCTTCTTCCTCCTGCCCGGGAAAAATAGGGTAACATTTAATACCCTGTAACGACCCGTTTACAGGGGCGTTACATTCCTCCAGACCAAAAACGCAACACTCCAGGGTTGCGACAACAAACAACACCGCAAAAAAACCTTTTCATAGATAAACAAATTAACACGTCCCTTTTACCGGGACCCAATAAAGGATAGGAAGAGGCAGGAGGAAAAAGAAGAAGAAAGAGAAGAAAAGCATGGAAAAAGAAACATTTGCATATGTCAAAACATTTAAACTTTCGGGAACAGGCCTCCTTATGACGCTCCAGGGCCCTCCAGGTACCCAGGTTTAGGGGGAAAAACTCGGTAGTCCAAATCCCGGTACGGGCTGCGGTGCCGGGCTCACCCCTCCGGCCACCACTCGCCAAAGCTCGCACCCGGGCAGTCCATATCATCTCCCCATCTTCTCCTGGGCCTGGGGAGGCAGGGTTCCTGGCTCCTAGCAATGTCCAACAAAGGGGCGGGCACGGATTTTTGCGCCCCACTGCAGCTCCACCCACGAAGGGCGGGCAAGTCCAGTTTTTGTTGGTACGCATGGCGCCCATCCCATTCTCAATGGACGCCATTGTACAGTCCAAGTCCATTTGTCGCATACCCGCAGCCGCAGGCACCAAAATAAATATTAGACAATCCAATTTTGCAGATGGTAAACACAAGGCACGCGTCAACCGGCGTTACTGGGTCTTGTCCGGACCCTGCTCGCAGCGCCAAGTTGAAACGCCCACGCCGGGGCTTGCAGGGCTCGCACGGTCACCGGGCCGGTGGTATTCGGGGTCAGGCTGTGAGTGGCCCGACCTGGCTTCCGTGACCCCCGGCGGGTTTCAATAAAAGGAAAGTCCGACCGTCAGTCCGGTGTTACAAGGGGGACGGAAGGAGGGTAACGGGGTCCCTGGGGGGGGCTTGCCATCGCTCTCCCCCAGGAAACGGTACGGGACTGGGACGGGGGATGCTTGCAGCGCCACCCGTGGTTTGCGGCCAGGTGTTCAGCCGCCGCTGCGCGGTCTCTCTCCGGGGCAGGTGTTACGGGCAGCCGGATGGAATCGCTCCCCACGGGTGGAGCGGGGGAGCCCCGGGAGGTTAATGAGACCCAGGACAACAGTCCTCAGGGACACCGGGGGCACAGTGCGGCGGCATTACTCACAGCAGTCACGGTGTGCGGTTCCAGTTGTTCTTTATTTAAAGTCCGTTTCACATCGCACCCGGGTGCTGGTCCTCGCCGCCTGTAGCCTTTGGTCGGTCCCGGGCAGGTAAGAGGAAGGGGTGTCCGGTGAGGTGTTCTGGGGGTCTCTCCCTTTCGGTGCGTTAGTGCCGTCCCCGTGGCATAGAGCATCTTGGGAACTCGCCGCCTCTCTGTCTCTCTCATCCCCGGTAGCGGACCAACACAACCGCCACCGAGTACAACTTTCTCCAGGGAACCCCAGTCCTCAGCTCCATTCCCCTCCTCTAGGTGTTATCAGCCCTGGTCTCGTGGCATCTCCTCAACAGGAGCTGTTCTCTGGATGTCTGCACTCCCTTGCAGCCCCTGACATTCTGCCTAAAACTTCTGTGTGCTCTGCACTAAGCTCACTCCTTCAGGCCCCCCTCCCCTTGGTTGTCATGGGGACCTGCCTGTGTCCAGCCACCTGCTCATTAAGGAGACAGGATGAGTCATGGACTCAGAACAAACTTCATGCTGCAAAAGCTATTAACTCCTTCCTGCCAGTGTGATGTTAGTGTGTGTTGTGGGGACTCTTCTTCCTCCTGCCCGGGAAAAATAGGGTAACATTTAATACCCTGTAACGACCCGTTTACAGGGGCGTTACACACATCCGGCGTCGTAAGCGACATCGTTGTGTGTAACAGCTCCGAGCGAGTGTTAACGAACAAAAATACTCACCTTATCGTTGATCATTGACACGTTGTTCATTTTCATAAAATCGTTGCTGTTGCAGGATGCTGGTTGTTCGTCATTCCTGTGGCAGCACACATCGCTATGTGTGACACCGCAGGAACGAGGAACAACACCGTACCTACGGCTGCTCACAATGAGGAAGGAAGAAGGTGGACGGGATGTTACACCCGCTCATCTCTGCCCCTCCGCTTCTATTGGGTGGCCGCTTAGTGACGCCGCTGTGACTCCGAACGAACAGCCCCCTTAGAAAGGAGGCAGTTCGCCGGCCAGAGTGACGTCACTAGGCAGGTAAGATGTTGTGCGCCACGGGCAGCGATTTGCCCGTGACGCACAACCAACGGGAGCGGGTGCTTTCACCAGCGACATCGCTAGTGATGTCGCTGGGTGTAAAGCCCCCTTTAGACTTGGAGCCATATGACAGCAGAGGTAAAAAGTACTGAACGATACATCACAAATACGTCTGAAGTGCTGTCATTTTATAGAGAAAGAAACGTTCTGGACAAACATGAGCATAAAGTAGCTTCATGTCAATGAAAACACATTTAATGAATATAAATGTCCAAGATTTCCTTGTAAAATACAGTTATGTCTAGTAATTATCTCTACTGCTCTAACAATAGGACACTCCTAAATGTGAATAATGAATGTGACTGAAACTGTAAGAGAATATATCTATACAATGGAAACCTACCTGATTTTCGTAGAGTAAATGAAGCATACATTTTTTTTAAATCAGATAATTTTTTAATTGAGTTTTCAACTATAACAAAAATTAACATAGCAAAGTAAAAATACAAACATGAACTACAAAGAAACCCATCTACGTACCCCTCCTCCCATCCCCTTGTTTTCTGGTCGACTGTCTCAATTTCAAAAAATCCAACCCATTTCTGTTATATGGTGTTATAAACATTATGCAGATAATTCCGCAGTATAGTCAAACGATGCAAGTCCTGGGAAGTAAAGCCATTTATTCCATATTTTTCCAAACTGCAGCATCCTATCCCTCTGTATGTACACATTTTTTCCTTGTAAACGATAAAATTGACTTTGTTTATATATTCTCTACGAGTTGGTGTCTTCTCTGATAACCAATATGAGGTGATTAACTTTTTTGCAGCATATAGAAATCTACTGATCTCTACTTATTCATTTTCCTCCATTGCCACCTTCTCCACATATATGTTAGCTCTGCGCCGCTAGATAGCAAAGCCATGGGTTAGGCAATGGCAGTACCCCTTCATCTTTAGGTTTTTGTAGGAACTCTAATTTAATTCATGAGCGATTCTTTCACCATGAAGATCCCTGAAAATTGAGTTGTTCCTATGGAATCTGTGTTGACGGAGCTACACAGGGTTATGGTGAAGTATATATATAGATATATATATATATATATATATATATATATATATATATAAAAGTTGAGTATCATTTTAATCAAGTTAACTACTCAGTTTAGACCAGGCCTGAATCTTCTGCTTTAATTTGAGCAATAAAGGAGCAAGATTAAGCTGTTCATATGCTGCCAATTTGGTAGAAATCATTATTCCTAGATGCTTAAAGTTAGACACCACCTGTATCAGAATATTACACAGTAAGTAATAGAGGGAGGTGTCACCGAATCCAGAGGGAGCAATCTAGACTTATTCCAGTTGATAGCCCCAAAATTCCCCAATTAAGAGATATTTGACATTGTGCTCTTCAGCGACCCACATGCATCTCCCAGAAAAAGTAACAGGTTGTCTGCATATAGTGCGACCTTTTCGTCACGAGCCCCATATCAAAATACCACTATGTCCAGATCCTCAAGCATCACCGCTGTCAAAGGCTCAACTGCAATTGAAAATAAGAAGGGAGATAGGGGGTACCCCTGCCTCATGCCCCGATGTAGATAGAATTGATTAGCCATACTACCGTTTGCGCACACCCTAGCCCTTGGAGTAGAGTATAGTAATTGTACTCATCTAATAAATACAGTCCCATTGACCATTTGACACATCATGGGCCCCAGATACCCACATTCAATGCTGTCAAATGCTTTGGCTGCATCTAATGAAAGAATAACCCGCTGCCCACCATTGTCCGCTTTTGCTTCCATATTAAGATAGAGCCTTCTAAGGTTAATTGTTGGTCATGATTCCAGACTGATCTGGATGTATCAGTGATGTAATAACTTTAGTAAGACTGTTAGCGAGCATTTTGGCGAGGAGCTTAACATCCACTGTTAATTGACAGTTGGGTCTATATGATGCCGGCAAGCTGGGATGTTTCCCAGCATGTTTCAGTAGCATTGGTAGCAAAATCTCTATATGATGCTTGTACACTTCAGTTGGAAACCTATCTACCCCCGATGCCTTGTCATTTGCCACATAGCTCAGGGCCAGATCAAGTTCCTCTACATTAAATGGCTCTTCTAGAAAATCTTGGGACTCCAAAGTAAGGACTGAAAGGCATGCCGTCTCTAAAAATTCCTATACCTCTTCCTTCATTGGCTGTACCTTAGTAGATTATAACTCTAAATAAAATTATTCCATTGTTTTAAGAATGTCAGGAATGACAGTAACTATTTCACCTTCTTTCGTGTGTAGTCGTGGGATAAATGAGGATTCTTTATATGCTGTGACTATTACTGACAACAGATGGCCCACTTTTTCACCGTTTTCAAAGTACTGCATGATTTGAAACATTTTCATTGTCTCTGCAGACTGCATGGTCGCTTTAGTGACCACACCCTGGGCCGCCCTAATCCTTTCCAGTGCAGCCAGTGTCGGATCTAAAATCAATATACATACAGGAGGAAAACGGGTATATGCCGCGCTTAAAAACCACTGAGGCAGAACTGATATAAAAATTTCTTTTTTATTACAGCATTCCAACGCGTTTCAGAGACAAGGACCGTCTCCTTCTTCAGGGTGAAAGAAATCATCTTAGATCATAGATGATTTCTTTTTCCCTGAAGAAGGAGACGGTCCTTGTCTCTGAAACACGTTGGAATGCTGTAATAAAAAAGAAATTTTTATATCAGTTCTGCCTCAGTGGTTTTTAAGTGCGGCATATACCCGTTTTCCTCCTGTATGTATATATATTTTTATCACGCATTCACGGGGCTGCTGCTTGAACCACGCGGACACTCACATGTGCTTTAAGGAGTTGTGACTGACACAACCCCATCAGGTGAGTGTACCTATTTTCTTTCTCATCACCCCTGTTATATCGGGTAAGACCCTATTGCGCCTTTGTCTCCCCACCTCTAGGATCTAAAATCAAGGCATTTTCCGCCTCCCCCAGTTCCTGAAATATCAATTGGTCCCATTTTTTGGCATCTGATTTGACTTTGGAGATTTCTTTTATACAGATACCCCTAAGATATACCTTTAAGGCTTCTCAAACAAGCACAATAGACACTGTACCCGCAATAATCCTAAGAAACTCCTTCAGTTCCCCATTAATATGATCACCTACATCTATTAATTGCCACCAAAAAAGGTTCAATTTCCAGACAGGTCTACACTAAGATGAAAGCTCACCCAAGTCTAAGAGAATATAAAGAGGTGAATGGTCTGACACCATCCTGGGGAAGTATTTGTCGTCTGCAACTAGTTCCTGCATAGCTTCATTTCCCATAGCTATGTCAATCTCGACAATGACAAGAAAGTGGCTGAGAAACATGAGTACTGATATATTTCAGAAGACTGAACCCACCATAGATCAATTAAAGCTGTTTCCCTGAGTAAGCTACTGAAAGGAGTACAGTTAACCCCCACTTTCTTCACCTCACGTCTCCCTTTATCCAAATGTGCATTTGGGATATCGTTGAAATCCCCTACTATTACATAAGGGACTCATGGAAAAAGTGCAATTATATTAAGATTCCGGTGTATAATTTAGCTACAATACGGTGGATGTATGTATATAGATATTTTCATTATAGGCCTCATTCCCAACTTACATAACAAACATATGTACCACCCCTCCTTTTCCGTAATTACCTTAAGATATTTGAATTGAATACCCGAGTGGACCAGAATACTAACCCATACTGAGTGTGCCAAGTGGTATCCCACCTTAGGCCATCTCTTATTCAAAAAGTATATTTTCCCAGGTACCAGGTGAGTCTCCTGTAGACAAATCATATCAGATTTCTCAGTGTGTAAGAATTGAAATATTGCCTGTCTTTAATATTACTTTGACATTCTAGCTAATTAGTCGATAGGTCCCGCTATTCTCATTCCAATAAATAAATATATTAAACCATTTCCTAGAAACCAAATAGTTATGCTTATCATGTGAGACTGTGGATCATTAAGACCATTCCCAAACTTATCTCAATAAAACTTCAACCAAAAAACATCGAACATAACAAAATATAACATTCCTTTCCCGCTTAGGGAAAAACATTTAGGTTACCCTTGTTGCCGTAGCTGTCCCTGTAGGCATCCTGACATTCACCCATTTGAACTTCCAACAGGAGAAGTGACAGACAGGGCTGAGATCAATAGAGAAAAAAATGAAGGGAAGGAATAGAAGCGTTATCCCTCCATCTCTGTTTGATGTCAGAAGTTCCATTTGTTCCATAGAAAAGTCCTTTCATAAATCAGAGTTGTTTTCAGAATTATTAAAACAAACACTTTGTTAGTAAAAAAATAAAATCCTTATATCTGTAATAATATTTATACATTACAACAAAGACCCGCTTCAGATCTTTAGTTCCAGCTTTCTTGATGCTTCAGCTGATTGTTCATCAATATCGTTCGTCAATACCTATTTTGGTCTTTAGCCAATTTTCAAAGAATTCAGTGGGGCTGATCTTCCAATTTTCTCAGGTACCCCAATAAACCTTAGATTGTTGAGACTGGATCTGTTCTCTAGATCATCTGTATAGGCTAGCAGCATCGCTATTTGTTATCCTGAGTGTTTACAATCTTTGTCGGCCCAAACCATGTGATCTTCAATGGCACTGACTCTTTTTTCCACCTCCTCTGTTCTCTTCTTCACCTCATGCAGCTTGTGGTGGATATATTTAACATATCTTCCCTGACGTAGCTACTGCATCACCTCAGAAATAGACGTCTTGCAATGTTTCACAGCCATAAGTACATCCCTTAGGATAGGTTCATCAGTGATACATACCTCAGCCACCAGATATTTCTGCCCAGCATTAGATGGCACAGTACCCTGGGCTTGCTCCAGCTCCTCCTCTCCAACATCTGCTGCCTCAGGCTGCGGCTGCCTCTGTGGCTCACTCGCGACGCCATCTTGATTTTGCCACTCAACATCTCCCACCATCCTCCTCCTTCATCATTTCAGCGAGTGAAGTGTGGCCTGGTCAGTACAGGAAGCTATCTAGTCTCTGGAGAATATTATCGAAGGTAGATTGCGGGTCTTAGTCAATGGGTTAGCTGGATGCTAGGCAGGAGCTCTGAGATCCACGTCTTCCTCAAGTGCCGCGCTAGGCCATGCCCCAAGGAAGCACACATTTATTTTACTTATATAGAACCATCATATTCTATAGCTCTTTACAGACATTATCACATTCATTTATGTAATAAATAGGAAAAAAAATTGGTGTGTGTCCATATAAACTGGGGAAAGTAATGGTTGAGCAGAATCTCTGGGTGTTCTTATAAATACAAATGAGCAAACTTGTTTGGAAAAGTTTGCAAATCTGAAATTCAGCACGAGGCTTGCCAATGTGGATTCGGGTTCCCAAACACATTTCTCAAAATCGGCAAAGTTCAGCTTTTGTTTAGTGACTGTTCGTATTTGCACTAATGCTTTTCTTCTACTTTGTTATAACTTTGGCTAGGATAGTGGTGCTGTATAATGAGCAGGGGGAGGTGTTTGATAAGAAAGGGGATTACTTATCTCTCTGCTGTCACACTGCTTCTAGATTGGCTCATTACATCTCATATATATTCACTGCCTCCCCGCCTACCATCTGTGACAGAGTCTGTGATTTGTTGCAGTGAGACTGCCAGCGTCTCTGATTGGTTGCTATCACAGAGGCTATCTGGGTCCCCTAATGGAATGTAAAAGTCAATAAATTAAAAAAAAAATGAGCTAGAGTCCTCTGTATATTAATACCCAGTGCAGATAAAGCTGACGGCTTTAAAAAGAACACCCTCTTCCTCCAATATATTAACCCCCCCAAAACACCCAGGTACGACGTAATAAACACCACGACGTCCCACAATGATAAGGGTAAAGGTAAGGGAGAGAACATGACTGCCCACTGCAGCTTCAGGCAGAAACTGGCTGAGCCGCAGATGTGATCAATGATGTCACTGGGTTTACCTGAAGTGACAGCTGGATGTTGCCATGGTGCCCCACTTGTGACCACATGTAAACTCATATCAGGTGAACTCATTGCGTTCAATGAGACCTATATCTCCTGGCAGAAAGTAGCAGAGTTTTCTTGCCAGGACATGCAGAATTTGGTGCTGAAATTTATACTTCAAATACGTGCATCAAATCTGCATCTCCTGTCAAAAATCCGCATCAAAACCGCCTCGCGTTTTGATGCGTTTTTTTTCCCAGAAGATGCAAATAGATCCATAGACTTGTAATGGCCTTTGTAATCCCTAATACTGCTGGAAAAAAATCCACATGGCTTCTTGTGTTTTGCTCAGACATAAAAAAACAGCTCTAATCCATCTTGCTAAAGAGAAGAAGGATCGTCAGTATGGTAAAGTGTCAGGTTATTATATTTTATGGAGAGGTAAAGAGTAGAAAGAGGAAACAAGCAGAGAAGGACATAGACCCTCTATGTGTTCTGTGATCTGTATGGGAGACATTATAGTAGCTATTCTCCACCCCTCAGGTCACAGTCAATAACAATGTTTAAAATTAGTCAAAAATACAAGATTTAAATCATAGAATGGTAACTTATAATACATTATAGCTTAGTCTAAAAAGCTACTTTCCTTTTAAGAAAACTTCCATTATACAAAACACTGAACCTACTGAAATACAGATCAGCAAGTTAGAGGTGAGTAGATCTTTAGAATTCGAACTTACGAGAATAAAATTACTGAAACGCCACTAATTGCTCAAGAGAGGAAATGTGTCTTTACCTGCGGGGATCTGCACATTTATGGAAATTTGACTTGGAAGTTGATCGTCAGCATATCTATCTGCTCAATAAGGTCAGCATTGTAGTAAGCTGTCAAAATAGGTCAGCAATCTCTATACTGTACTGTGTGTTAACTACCACCATAAGAGTGCATGCCCGCAATCAATGTTCACAGCGTTTTGGACACAGCATGCTTCAGCTGCATCCAAAATGCTGCTGTGACGCCCCTGGACTATCAGGTCGTCACAGGGTACTGCACGCTCTTTCCCCTTATGCAGTATTCAAATCCTTCATGGTTCTGTGTCCCCAACTTGCGGTGCTGCCCCCAACAGCAAATCAAATCCTAGATACACCCTGCACCACATCCACTAGACACACCAGTGGGCGGCTTGAGTGGAATAGGGTCACCCACCTAGGGGTCAGGAGGGGAAGGTGAGGAGTGTCAGTGGAGTAGAGTGGAGTACAGTGAAGTAGAGTTGTGAATTGGAGGAGGCAGGGAGCGGTGGCTCCCAAGAGTAGCTGTCTAGGTTGCAAAAGGTGGTCTGGACCTAGAGGAGTCGGACTCCCGGTCACAGGGGATTGAGGCAAGGTGCCTGGACCTGTGAAAGAGAACGGTCAGCAGCCTGGTCCTATCATCGGTCCGGGACCGAAGGCACGCCGGGGTACACGGACCCTAGGTCGGGGAGATGCTTCAGGCACTTAACCTCCGGAGAACGGAGCTTTTTGGACTGTTCCCACTAGCTCCAGAATCGGGGCACTAGCGCAATGAGGGGGATAGAATCTTCCATACAAGCAGCCCACTAAGATCCCAAGTGTGAGTCCTGAGAGCAGGCGCCCTCACTTAGCCACAGTGGGGAGCGTGGCCCGGCAAGTTCCAGACTACCGGGCTACTACGGTGAATCTAAACTTTGTGCCAAGAGGCAGGTCACGGACCATCAGGCAGCACTGCAGGGGACAGGACCCGGACGAGCTCCCCTCGAGAGGCAGCGGCACTCAGAGACTTGGTTTACCCGGTTGTTAGCTTCTGCTTACTGGCTGAGTGAGTACATGAGTGATCTCCCTGTCACAACACCCAGTATCATCTTCCAGACTCCCGGGGTATACCCCTACCCGTGGAGGGTAACAACACCTTGCTGCCGCATTCAATCACCCGGGTACTCCTGACGGCAGCGGTGGTACTCCCAGTTACCGCACACCACAGGTGGCGTCACGAACTATAACTCCCCTGTAAATATCCCCCTTTTACTTTAGAGTGTAGCACCTAAGCCCCCGGGTCCGGAGACCCTCGAGCCACGAACGGACACTACCCCCGGATCCGAGTGGTTCGATCCGCTACTGGGGTGGCACACTGCAATGTACAGTACAAGCATAGTGGATTGGATTTCTAGACAGATATGATGTCTGAATGGGCAGATACTTGGCAAATGAAATATAATGTTGATAAATATAAAGTAATGCACCTAGGACGGAGCAATCCTATAGCTGCGTATACATTAAATGGAAGTAAACTCGGGACTACAGAACAGGAGAAGGACTTGGGTATTCACATTACAAATAGGCTGAGCAGCAGTTCTCAATGTCAGGCAGCAGCTGCTAAAGCAAACAAGATTTTAGGGTCTATAAAAAGAGAGATTAGATCCCGTGATCCCAACGTATTGTTACCCCTCTATAAATCACTTGTAAGGCCACATCTAGAATTTGAGATTAAGTTTTGGGCTCCACATTTTAAAAAGGACATTCAGAAGTTCGAGTCAGTTCAAAGGCAGGCAACTAGATCATTACAAGGAATGGAAGGCCTCCCATATGATGACAGGTTGAAAACGTTGGATATGTTTAGCTTAGAAAAAAAGACATCACAGAGGAGATCTCATTTATATGTATAAATACATGTGTGGTCAATATAAAAGACTGGCACATGACTTATTTCTTCCAAAGACAATACTAAGGACCAGGGGCATACACTGCGAGTGGAAGAAAGGCGATTCTGGCAGCTAAATAGGAAAGGGTTCTTTACAGTTAGAGCAGTCAGACTGTAGAATGCTCTACCACAAGAGGTAGTAATGGCAGATACTATAACAGCTTTTAAAAAAGGGCTGGATGAGTTCCTCAGTACACACAACATTGTTGGTTATAAATGACTTAGAGACCAAATGTAGAATTGGTGGAGGAAGGATGAACTAGATGGACCTAGGTCTTTTTTCAACCTATGTAACTATGAAACTGTGCTTGTTATTTCCGCAGCAAATACTGACCTACGGTCCGACTTTACAAGTCGCAACATGTCAATTGTTTGCTGCGGAGTCATAAGCGTCCTCCTCAGGGAGAACAGAAGCAAGAGACTGCAGCGCCCCAAGTCCGGATCATGACTCAAAAATACTTGTTTCATTAGTCAACATAGGGTTATATTAGAATAAAATTACAGTTTTCCTAAGGCAACAGATTCCCTAAACTAAAAACTAGTTAAGATATAACTTAATTCATTTTTTAAAAAATAAATCATGGACTCACAAAGAATAATTAAAAATGCTAAGCACTGGGATCTGAGTTGGATAGCCTATGTAGTCATTATAACTGTCAGTCATAGTTATGGGGGAACAATAATAACTGACAGTTATAATGACTACATAGGCTATCTAACTCAGATCACAGTTCTTGGCGTTTTTAATTATTCTTTGTGTGTCCATAATTTATTTTTTAAAAAATGAATTAAAAGTTATACAGTATCTTAACTAGTCTTTAGTTTAGGGAATCTGTTGCCTTAGGCAAACTGTAAATTTATTCCAAGTCACGATCACGGTCATGAGCAGCTGCGGTCTCCTGCGGAAGAGAATCGCGACCCCGCAAGGCAAGGACCCACCGCATCCAGGATGCAGCGGGTCCTGATCGTGGGTACGTACAATAATTGTTTAAACATAAGCTGGTCACTTAACCAAACATTAAATTGTTACATAGTATTAGCACATACACGTATTGTATATAAATATCTCGGAATTTCATATCTGTTACTGCAATAATATGAAAATCTATTGTTTCCACAGCCTATATCCACTTTTTCTGAGCTTTTGATCGACAGCATAGTTTGTCTTGGCTACGTTTTCACAGAATCTGACAGACCTGTCATGACAGTTTAAGACCTAGAGCAGAATGATTGCTATGCCTCTATCCAAGGTGAATCGTTACTCTGAGCTACTATCATGGTCACTGATCTAAAGGTGAAGGGTATTTTCAAAATGAACCCTAAATGTATGCGAATAACTGTAAATTGCATTTTTATGTTGTAAACATTAATTAAGTAATTAATTAACTATAGTTTAATATCATATTTAAGTTTATTTCTAACCAAACCAGCATGTCAGTGAAAACATACTTTGAAACTTCACCAGTAGATTAGGCCTCTTGAATAAGTAGTCAAAGGCAAGTACCTGGCAGCTTTTTCCTGGCTGGTCACCTATGCAAACAGGTCTTTTCCTACACACATGTAAAGGGAGATCAGTAAGCCTCATTGAGTGCAAGGTGAAGTCACCGGGGACCTGGTTCTGACTAGTCATCCAAAATATTCACAGAAAAGGGCTTAAAATTAAAAAACATTACAGTAATAAGACAGCTGTACTCAACCCCTTCACCCCCGGGCGTTTTTGCGTTTTTCCGGGGGTTTATTCCCCTCTTTCTTCTGAGAGCTGTAACTTTTTTCCGTCAATCTTCCCATAAGAGGGCTTGTTTTTTGCGGGATGAGTTCTACTTTTAAATGAAACCATAACTTTTACAATATATTGTACTGGAAAACAGCAAAAAAAGTTCAAGTTTCAAAAAACTACAAAAAAGAGCACTCACATAATAGTTTTTGGGATATTTTATTCACCATGTTCACTATATGGTAAAATTAATGTGTCGCTGTGATGCCTGAGGTCACTGCAAGTTTGCAGATACCAAACATGTATAGGTTTACTTGTATCTAAGGGGTTACAAAAAATTCACAAGTTTGTCTAAAAAAAGTGGAAAAATTAACAGAAATTTATAGGTGGGTAGAGTACTCAAAGGACTAACATTTGATCTCAAAACCCTATTTAAAATAACCAATTTTTATTGATATTCATTAAAATTCCGAAATATCCAAAGACAGACACAAACACATTTAGATTATTACAAAAAATGCAAGATGGATCAGGTTAACCTTGTAAATTTATGCAAGGAAAATAAATATATATATATATATATATATATATATATATATATAGGGAAGGGAGGGGTGCTATCATAGCCCTAGATGAAGGAATATATCCCTACCTACCAACGGAGGGTATGACACCATAAGTTACCGGGCGCCCCCATTCCACGTCGGCTTTCCCTCTCCCTCCTGACCCTAATATGGGAATAAGATAGGAAATCCTATTTTTAACACTGCATAAAAAATAGAAAGGCAGTTATATTCCCTATACTAATTTCCACTCCTGATCCATAAATATTTTTACAACCATAAAAATTGTTCAGAGTGGTATACCCAAATATGATATCACAATAAACCCTAGAGTCATATCTCACGGAGCTCAGATAAACTCCCCATACCACTCCAGGATCCAGAAACAATTGGGATAAACCACCACTACAAAATACTGCAAATAGGTATATAAATAACAAATGTCCCAATCACTTTCAAGGATAAATAGGGGGTAAAGATAAATCACTTCCCTGAAAAAGCAGGAATCCTTGTCTGCCAGGCCTCAACGCGTTTCTCCTCTCCCTTCAGAGGTTCATCAGGAGCCTAAGGGGAGACAGCAGCGGGTCCTGTTTAGAGTTGAGCGCGGTTCGCGGTTCGAGGTTCTCCAGTTCTAGGCTCGAGTGATTTTGGGGCCTGTTCTAGATCGAACTAGAACTCGAGCTTTTTGCAAAAGCTCGATAGTTCTAGAAACGTTTGAGAACGGTTCTAGCAGCAAAAAACCAGCTAATTCCTAGCTGGCTTTCCGCTGTAATAGTGTAAGTCACTCTGTGACTCACACTATTATGACATTTCAGTGTATAGTGTGCGTGAACAGCGCCTTCAGATCACTGCTGTTTGTATAATGGCGATCGCCATTTTTTTTTTTTTTTCCTTGTCTTCCTTCCCTAAGCGCGCGCGTCTTGTGGGGCGGGCCAGCATGTCAGCCAATCCCAGACACACACACAGCTAAGTGCACTTTTAGCCAGAGAAGCAACGGCATGTGTGATAGGATGTCCATGTCACATGTCCCTGCATTATAAAACCGGACATTTTCCTCCAGGACGCCATTATCTCTTCTGCGTCCTTGGTGTCAGACATCACTGGCGCAGCTCCGTCCTGAGTCCTATCGCTGATACAGCTGTATGCGCTCCATACACAGCGCTGGACAGCTTAGGGATAGCACTTTCCATCAGTCCTTTTAAGGGCTCGTACCGGCAGGGTCAGAGCCATAGGTGACAGGTCCTGAAAACAGCGACAGTGTCTGTGTAGCTAAAATCAGGGATTTCGTCGCTGCATTTCCCCATTAGGAGGGAATAGAAAGGCAGGCTTCCTTTCCTCTACCCAGAGCCCCACAATCCTAGCACTGTACCCTCCTGTCCTCTGCACACTCCAACTCATTATAACTAAGCCATTATACTAGCAAACACTCAGTGTACCTAGTGGCATCCTAAACGTGGCTATTGGACTGTTGTCTAGTCCCACTAGTGCAAAGACATTTGCAGCACCTCTGCCTGCATTGCACACTCCAACTCATTATAACTAAGCCATTATACTAGCAAACACTCAGTGTACCTAGTGGCATCCTAAACATGGCTATTGGACTTTGCTATAGTCCCACTAGTGCAAAGACATTTGCAGCACCTCTGCCTGCATTGCACACTCCAACTCATTATAACTAAGCCATTATACTAGCAAACACTCAGTGTACCTAGTGGCATCCTAAACGTGGCTATTGGACTGTTGTCTAGTCCCACTAGTGCAAAGACATTTGCAGCACCTCTGCCTGCATTGCACACTCCAACTCATTATAACTAAGCCATTATACTAGCAAACACTCAGTGTACCTAGTGGCATCCTAAACATGGCTATTGGACTTTGCTATAGTCCCACTAGTGCAAAGACATTTGCAGCACCTCTGCCTGCATTGCACACTCCAACTCATTATAACTAAGCCATTATACTAGCAAACACTCAGTGTACCTAGTGGCATCCTAAACGTGGCTATTGGACTGTTGTCTAGTCACACTAGTGCAAAGACATTTGCAGCACCTCTACCTGCATTGCACACTCCAACTCATTATAACTAAGCCATTATACTAGCAAACACTCAGTGTACCTAGTGGCATCCTAAACGTGGCTATTGGACTTTGCTATAGTCCCACTAGTGCAAAGACATTTGCAGCACCTCTGCCTGCATTGCACACTCCAACTCATTATAACTAAGCCATTATACAAGCAAACACTCAGTGTACCTAGTGGCATCCTAAACGTGGCTATTGGACTTTGCTATAGTCCCACTAGTGCAAAGACATTTGCAGCACCTCTGCCTGCATTGCACATTCCAACTCATTATAACTAAGCCATTATACTAGCAAACACTCAGTGTACCTAGTGGCATCCTAAACGTGGCTATTGGACTTTGCTATAGTCCCACTAGTGCAAAGACATTTGCAGCACCTCTGCCTGCATTGCACACTCCAACTCATTATAACTAAGCCATTATACTAGCAAACACTCAGTGTACCTAGTGGCATCCTAAACGTGGCTATTGGACTGTTGTCTAGTCACACTAGTGCAAAGACATTTGCAGCACCTCTACCTGCATTGCACACTCCAACTCATTATAACTAAGCCATTATACTAGCAAACACTCAGTGTACCTAGTGGCATCCTAAACGTGGCTATTGGACTTTGCTATAGTCCCACTAGTGCAAAGACATTTGCAGCACCTCTGCCTGCATTGCACACTCCAATTCATTATAACTAAGCCATTATACTAGCAAACACTCAGTGTACCTAGTGGCATCCTAAACGTGGCTATTGGACTGTTGTCTACTCACACTAGTGCAAAGACATTTGCAGCACCTCTACCTGCATTGCACACTCTAACTCATTATAACTAAGCCATTATACTAGCAAACACTCAGTGTACCTAGTGGCATCCTAAACGTGGCTATTGGACTTTGCTATAGTCCCACTAGTGCAAAGACATTTGCAGCACCTCTACCTGCATTGCACACTCCAACTCATTATAACTAATCCATTATACTAGCAAACACTCAGTGTACCTAGTGGCATCCTACACGTGGCTATTGGACTTTGCTATAGTCCCACTAGTGCAAAGACATTTGCAGCACCTCTGCCTGCATTGCACACTCCAACTCATTATAACTAAGCCATTATACTAGCAATTTTTGCTGCCAGTTTAAGGGCCGTAGTTGCATTGTCAGGGATATTTATTCTTTATTATTCTGCTGTTAATAAAGCTAGACCACCACTGCAATCTACACCACCTCTCAATTTTTACTACCACATTTTCAGTGCACAATCTTGTCGCAATCAACATGAGTGGCAAAATGACAGATGCTGGTGGAAAGGGGAAGAGGCGTGGTGGAAAAGGCAAAAAAGGTTTTGTCCGTGGGGAAGGTGGCAAAGCTCCATTATCATCTGCTGAAGATAGACCATCTACCAGCAAAAGTAAGATGTCTACTACTTACCGTGGACAATCCGATGTGCTCTCTTTTTTACGGACACGAACAACAGGAACAAAGGTAGATGATGGCCAAAAAAAGAAAATGCTTGAATGGATCTCAAGTGGTCCAACAAGTGCCCTCTCAGCCACTTCAAGTACCGCATCCAAAAAACACCAGTCCTCTGAGTTGTCATCCCAATCAAACTTGCTTTCTCCCAGCTCTGAAGTCTCCATCAGCCCTGCACAGTATGGTGGAACTGAGATGGCTGAGTCTGCAGAGCTGTTCAGTCACACTATAGCCTGGGAATCAGAGGTCTGCTCCCAAGCTACAGTGAGTACAGAACAGGAAATGGTCTGCAGTGATGCCCAGAACCTTTGTGACTCTGATTCAGGCCGTGAGGACCAAGTTTCTGAGCATAATGTTGACCCTTTGTCACAAACTGTAACACCTGTGGTTATAGACAATGAGGAACATACTGATGAAGATGAGACGCAGATACCCGATTGGGATGACAACTTAAATATTCGGTCAGGGCAAGAAGAGGCTCGGTCTGAGGGGGAGGGGAGTGCAAGCACAACAATTGATGATGAAGTTCTAGATCCCACCTACTGTCAACCCACAGTCAGGCACTCGAGGAGGTCAACAGAGGTGGTGGAGGAGGATGCAACTGACGACGAAGTTACCTTGCGCCTTCCTGGACACAGTCGGAGTACTGGTAGCACGTCTACAACTGCATCCTCAGCCACCACTCTGCCTCTGAGCATTATTCGGGGTGGATCAACAGGTCGCATGGCCTCTAAGCCTTGCCTAGCCTGGTCCTTTTTTGACATAGAAAAAGATCGCCCAAATTATGTGATCTGTAAAATTTGTCATGGTTCTCTTAGTAGAGGTCAAAACCTCAGCAGTTTGACAACTTCTTCCATGAATCGTCACATGAATAAATATCATATGGCCCGGTGGGAAGCTCACCGTGCTGCAATGCGGCCTAGCGGAGCGAACCATCCACCGCCTGCCCCTTCCAGTGCATCCGCGCGCTCGTCATCTTCTAGGACTGTGGGGACAGCTGTCACACCTGTTTTTCCACCCACAACTTCCACCACTGTAACCGCAACAGGCAGTTTGCTTGGTAGGTCGTCAGTTGGTTTGGAAGGGGAAACAAGTGAGTGTGTACAGCTCTCTCAGACATCGATAGCACCAACGTTGGATGAAGGCAACATCATGTCTCCGCCTGCACTTTCCTCACAAACCTGCATTTTTCCAGGGACACCCTACTCAACACCGTCTACACACAGCAGCCAGATCTCTGTCCCTCAGATGTGGTCAAATAAAAGGCCACTTCCTGCGACCCATGACAAAGCTAAGAGGTTGACTCTATCCCTCTGTAAGCTGTTGGCTACCGAAATACTGCCTTTCCGCCTAGTGGACACACAGGATTTTAGAGACCTTATGTCTGTCGCTGTGCCTAGTCGCCACTACTTCTCTAAGAAAGGTGTGCCCGCGCTACACCAGCATGTCGCACACAACATCACCGCTTCCTTGAGAAACTCTGTGTGTCAACGGGTGCATTTCACCACCGATACTTGGACCAGTAAGCATGGACAGGGACGTTACATGTCGCTGACTGGGCACTGGGTAACTATGGTGATAGATGGTGAAGGGTCTGCTGCACAAGTCTTGCCGTCCCCACGACTTGTGTGTCAATCCTCTGTCTGTCCAAGTTCCGCCACTGCTTCTGCATCCTCCACCTCATCTGGCTCCTCCACCTCCGCCCCAAGCCTGCCTGGTCAGGCCACCAGCGTTCTCACTGCGCAGAAGGAATCATGCACCCCTCATTACTATGCTGGCAGCAGAGCGCAACGGCATCAGGCGGTCTTTAGCTTGACATGTCTTGGGAATAAGAGTCACACAGCTGAGGAGTTGTGGTCAGCTCTGCGGTCCGAGTTTAATAAATGGTTGTCTCCACTCAACCTGCAGCCTGGTAAGGCCGTGTGCGACAATGCTGCAAACCAGGGTGCGGCCCTTCGCATGGGCAAGGTGACACACGTACCTTGTATGGCTCACCTGTTGAACCTTGTCGTCCAGCAATTTTTAACACAATATCCCGGCCTAGATGGCCTTCTGAACAGGGCACGAAAACTGTCTGCTCACTTCCGCTGTTCAAGCGCCGCAGCTGAGCGACTTGCATCGCTCCAGAAGTCTTTCGGCCTGCTGGTTCATCGCCTGAAATGCGATGTGGCGACACGCTGGAATTCAACTCTCCACATGTTACAGCGACTGTGGCAGCACCGCCGAGCCCTGGTGCAATACGTCATGACGTATAGCCTGGGCCAACAAGATGCAGAGGTGGGGCAGATCACCCTGATGGAGTGGTCTCAGATCAAGGACCTATGCACCCTTCTGCACAGTTTCGACATGGCGACGAATATGTTTAGCGCTGACAATGCCATTATCAGCATGATGATTCCAGTCATTTACATGCTGGAGCACACGCTAAACACTATTCGGAGTCAGGGGGTGGGACAACAGGAAGGGGATGAACTACAGGAGGATTCATATGCGCAAGACACAACAACATCACCAAGGTCCAGACGTTCATCATCACCAAGGCGCCAGGCATGGGACCATGGGGGACAGGGATCAACAAGGGCGCATGGTAGCAGGCGAGATGTTGAGGAAGGTGCAGGAGAACATGAAGAAATGGAGGACGAACTGTCCATGGACATGGAAGACTCAGCGGATGAGGGAGACCTTGGTCAAATTTCAGTTGAAAGAGGTTGGGGAGAGATGTCAGAGGAAGAAAGAACGGTTAGCACCTCTATGCCACAAACACAGCGTGGACTTGGTCCGCATGGCTGCGCAAGACACATGAGTGCCTTCTTGTTGCACTACCTCCAACATGACCCTCGTATTGTCAAAATTAGAAGTGATGATGACTACTGGCTTGCCACACTATTAGATCCCCGGTACAAGTCCAAATTTTGTGACATAATTCCAGCCATAGAAAGGGACGCACGTATGCAGGAGTATCAGCAGAAGCTGTTACTCGATCTTAGATCGGCTTTTCCACCAAACAACCGTGCAGATGCAGGGAGTGAATCTCCCAGTTGTAACTTGACAAACATGGGACGGTCTCGTCATCTTCAACAGTCTACCCGGACCAGTAGGACCGTATCTGGTGCTGGTAACAGCAATTTTATGGAATCTTTTCATAATTTTTTTAGACCCTCCTTTGCAAGGCCACCAGAGACAACAAGTCTGACACATAGTCAACGGCTGGAGAGGATGATACAGGAGTATCTCCAAATGAACATCGATGCCATGACTTTGCAAATGGAGCCTTGCTCCTTTTGGGCTTCAAATCTAGAAAAATGGCCAGAGCTATCCAGTTACGCCTTGGAGATTTTGTCGTGTCCAGCTGCCAGCGTTGTCTCTGAACGTGTCTTCAGTGCTGCTGGGTGTGTGCTGACAGATAAGCGCACGCGTCTGTCCAGTGACAATGTGGACAGACTGACGTTCATCAAAATGAACAAGTCATGGATCCAGAAGGAATTTACTACCCCTGTGTCATCCTGGGGAGAGTAAATGCTTGTGGATTTGGAATGTGCTTGATGCAAATCTAGCTGTGAATTGTACAACTGGGGCACAACTGCTGCCACTGAAGGGGTGGGTGTGTGTGGGGCCCAATTTTTGGAAAAAAGGGAGACTCCGCTTGGAGTAACCCTTGCTTGCTGTGTTTTTAAAAGAAGCCAAGATGAACAGAGCTGGGATCAGGAAAGACTTTGCTACCTACCCCGGTGTCATCCTGGGGACGGATAAGAATGGCGTATTTTTGAATGTGCTTGATGCAAATCAAAACATCATGTTTGCAACTAGGGCACAAGTGCTGCCACTGATGGGGTGTCTGTGTGGCCCAATTTTTGGAAAAAAGGGAGACTCCGCTTGGAGTAACCCTTGCTTGCTGTGTTTTTAAAAGAAGCCAAGATGAACAGAGCTGGGATCAGGAAAGACTTTGCTACCTACCCCGGTGTCATCCTGGGGACGGATAAGAATGGCGTATTTTTGAATGTGCTTGATGCAAATCAAAACATCATGTTTGCAACTAGGGCACAAGTGCTGCCACTGATGGGGTATCTGTGTGGCCCAATTTTTGGAAAAAAGGGAGACTCCGCTTGGAGTAACCCTTGCTTGCTGTGTTTTTAAAAGAAGCCAAGATGAACAGAGCTGGGATCAGGAAAGACTTTGCTACCTACCCCGGTGTCATCCTGGGGACGGATAAGAATGGCGTATTTTTGAATGTGCTTGATGCAAATCTAGCTGTGAATTGTACAACTGGGGCACAACTGCTGCCACTGAAGGGGTGGGTGTGTGTGGGGCCCAATTTTTGGAAAAAAGGGAGACTCCGCTTGGAGTAACCCTTGCTTGCTGTGTTTTTTAAAAATGATCCAAGATGAACAGAGCTGGGGTCAGGAAAGACTTTGCTACCTACCCCGGTGTCATCCTGGGGACGGATAAGAATGGCGTATTTTTGAATGTGCTTGATGCAAATCTAGCTGTGAATTGTACAACTGGGGCACAACTGCTGCCACTGAAGGGGTGGGTGTGTGTGGGGCCCAATTTTTGGAAAAAAGGGAGACTCCGCTTGGAGTAACCCTTGCTTGCTGTGTTTTTAAAAGAAGCCAAGATGAACAGAGCTGGGATCAGGAAAGACTTTGCTACCTACCCCGGTGTCATCCTGGGGACGGATAAGAATGGTGTATTTTTGAATGTGCTTGATTCAAATCAAAACATCATGTTTGCAACTAGGGCACAAGTGCTGCCACTGATGGGGTGTCTGTGTGGCCCAATTTTTGGAAAAAAGGGAGACTCCGCTTGGAGTAACCCTTGCTTGCTGTGTTTTTAAAAGAAGCCAAGATGAACAGAGCTGGGATCAGGAAAGACTTTGCTACCTACCCCGGTGTCATCCTGGGGACGGATAAGAATGGCGTATTTTTGAATGTGCTTGATGCAAATCTAGCTGTGAATTGTACAACTGGGGCACAACTGCTGCCACTGAAGGGGTGGGTGTGTGTGGGGCCCAATTTTTGGAAAAAAGGGAGACTCCGCTTGGAGTAACCCTTGCTTGCTGTGTTTTTAAAAGAAGCCAAGATGAACAGAGCTGGGATCAGGAAAGACTTTGCTACCTACCCCGGTGTCATCCTGGGGACGGATAAGAATGGCGTATTTTTGAATGTGCTTGATGCAAATCTAGCTGTGATTTGTACAACTGGGGCACAACTGCTCCCACTGAAGGGGTGGGTGTGTGTGGGGCCCAATTTTTGGAAAAAAGGGAGACTCCGCTTGGAGTAACCCTTGCTTGCTGTGTTTTTTAAAAATGATCCAAGATGAACAGAGCTGGGGTCAGGAAAGACTTTGCTACCTACCCCGGTGTCATCCTGGGGACGGATAAGAATGGCGTATTTTTGAATGTGCTTGATGCAAATCTAGCTGTGAATTGTACAACTGGGGCACAACTGCTGCCACTGAAGGGGTGGGTGTGTGTGGGGCCCAATTTTTGGAAAAAAGGGAGACTCCGCTTGGAGTAACCCTTGCTTGCTGTGTTTTTAAAAGAAGCCAAGATGAACAGAGCTGGGATCAGGAAAGACTTTGCTACCTACCCCGGTGTCATCCTGGGGACGGATAAGAATGGCGTATTTTTGAATGTGCTTGATGCAAATCAAAACATCATGTTTGCAACTAGGGCACAAGTGCTGCCACTGATGGGGTGTCTGTGTGGCCCAATTTTTGGAAAAAAGGGAGACTCCGCTTGGAGTAACCCTTGCTTGCTGTGTTTTTAAAAGAAGCCAAGATGAACAGAGCTGGGATCAGGAAAGACTTTGCTACCTACCCCGGTGTCATCCTGGGGACGGATAAGAATGGCGTATTTTTGAATGTGCTTGATGCAAATCTAGCTGTGAATTGTACAACTGGGGCACAACTGCTGCCACTGAAGGGGTGGGTGTGTGTGGGGCCCAATTTTTGGAAAAAAGGGAGACTCCGCTTGGAGTAACCCTTGCTTGCTGTGTTTTTAAAAGAAGCCAAGATGAACAGAGCTGAGATCAGGAAAGACTTTGCTACTTACCCCGGTGTCATCCTGGGGACGGATAAGAATGGCGTATTTTTGAATGTGCTTGATGCAAATCAAAACATCATGTTTGCAACTAGGGCACAAGTGCTGCCACTGATGGGGTGTCTGTGTGGCCCAATTTTTGGAAAAAAGGGAGACTCCGCTTGGAGTAACCCTTGCTTGCTGTGTTTTTAAAAGAAGCCAAGATGAACAGAGCTGGGATCAGGAAAGACTTTGCTACCTACCCCGGTGTCATCCTGGGGACGGATAAGAATGGCGTATTTTTGAATGTGCTTTATGCAAATCTAGCTGTGAATTGTACAACTGGGGCACAACTGCTGCCACTGAAGGGGTAGGTGTGTGTGGGGCCCAATTTTTGGAAAAAAGGGAGACTCCGCTTGGAGTAACCCTTGCTTGCTGTGTTTTTAAAAGAAGCCAAGATGAACAGAGCTGGGATCAGGAAAGACTTTGCTACCTACCCCGGTGTCATCCTGGGGACGGATAAGAATGGCGTATTTTTGAATGTGCTTGATGCAAATCTAGCTGTGATTTGTACAACTGGGGCACAACTGCTCCCACTGAAGGGGTGGGTGTGTGTGGGGCCCAATTTTTGGAAAAAAGGGAGACTCCGCTTGGAGTAACCCTTGCTTGCTGTGTTTTTTAAAAATGATCCAAGATGAACAGAGCTGGGGTCAGGAAAGACTTTGCTACCTACCCCGGTGTCATCCTGGGGACGGATAAGAATGGCGTATTTTTGAATGTGCTTGATGCAAATCTAGCTGTGAATTGTACAACTGGGGCACAACTGCTGCCACTGAAGGGGTGGGTGTGTGTGGGGCCCAATTTTTGGAAAAAAGGGAGACTCCGCTTGGAGTAACCCTTGCTTGCTGTGTTTTTAAAAGAAGCCAAGATGAACAGAGCTGGGATCAGGAAAGACTTTGCTACCTACCCCGGTGTCATCCTGGGGACGGATAAGAATGGCGTATTTTTGAATGTGCTTGATGCAAATCAAAACATCATGTTTGCAACTAGGGCACAAGTGCTGCCACTGATGGGGTGTCTGTGTGGCCCAATTTTTGGAAAAAAGGGAGACTCCGCTTGGAGTAACCCTTGCTTGCTGTGTTTTTAAAAGAAGCCAAGATGAACAGAGCTGGGATCAGGAAAGACTTTGCTACCTACCCCGGTGTCATCCTGGGGACGGATAAGAATGGCGTATTTTTGAATGTGCTTGATGCAAATCTAGCTGTGAATTGTACAACTGGGGCACAACTGCTGCCACTGAAGGGGTGGGTGTGTGTGGGGCCCAATTTTTGGAAAAAAGGGAGACTCCGCTTGGAGTAACCCTTGCTTGCTGTGTTTTTAAAAGAAGCCAAGATGAACAGAGCTGAGATCAGGAAAGACTTTGCTACTTACCCCGGTGTTATCCTGGGGACGGATAAGAATGGCGTATTTTTGAATGTGCTTGATGCAAATCAAAACATCATGTTTGCAACTAGGGCACAAGTGCTGCCACTGATGGGGTGTCTGTGTGGCCCAATTTTTGGAAAAAAGGGAGACTCCGCTTGGAGTAACCCTTGCTTGCTGTGTTTTTAAAAGAAGCCAAGATGAACAGAGCTGGGATCAGGAAAGACTTTGCTACCTACCCCGGTGTCATCCTGGGGACGGATAAGAATGGCGTATTTTTGAATGTGCTTTATGCAAATCTAGCTGTGAATTGTACAACTGGGGCACAACTGCTGCCACTGAAGGGGTAGGTGTGTGTGGGGCCCAATTTTTGGAAAAAAGGGAGACTCCGCTTGGAGTAACCCTTGCTTGCTGTGTTTTTAAAAGAAGCCAAGATGAACAGAGTTGGGATCAGGAAAGACTTTGCTACCTACCCCGGTGTCATCCTGGGGACGGATAAGAATGGCGTATTTTTGAATGTGCTTGATGCAAATCAAAACATCATGTTTGCAACTAGGGCACAAGTGCTGCCACTGCTGGGGTGTCTGTGTGGCCCAATTTTTGGAAAAAAGGGAGACTCCGCTTGGAGTAACCCTTGCTTGCTGTGTTTTTAAAAGAAGCCAAGATGAATAGAGCTGGGATCAGGAAAGACTTTGCTACCTACCCCGGTGTCATCCTGGGGACGGATAAGAATGGCGTATTTTTGAATGTGCTTGATGCAAATCTAGCTGTGAATTGTACAACTGGGGCACAACTGCTGCCACTGAAGGGGTGGGTGTGTGTGGGGCCCAATTTTTGGAAAAAAGGGAGACTCCGCTTGGAGTAACCCTTGCTTGCTGTGTTTTTAAAAGAAGCCAAGATGAACAGAGCTGGGATCAGGAAAGACTTTGCTACCTACCCCGGTGTCATCCTGGGGACGGATAAGAATGGCGTATTTTTGAATGTGCTTGATGCAAATCAAAACATCATGTTTGCAACTAGGGCACAAGTGCTGCCACTGATGGGGTGTCTGTGTGGCCCAATTTTTGGAAAAAAGGGAGACTCCGCTTGGAGTGACCCTTGCTTGCTGTGTTTTTAAAAGAAGCCAAGATGAACAGAGCTGGGATCAGGAAAGACTTTGCTACCTACCCCGGTGTCATCCTGGGGACGGATAAGAATGGCGTATTTTTGAATGTGCTTGATGCAAATCTAGCTGTGAATTGTACAACTGGGGCACAACTGCTGCCACTGAAGGGGTGGGTGTGTGTGGGGCCCAATTTTTGGAAAAAAGGGAGACTCCGCTTGGAGTAACCCTTGCTTGCTGTGTTTTTAAAAGAAGCCAAGATGAACAGAGCTGGGATCAGGAAAGACTTTGCTACCTACCCCGGTGTCATCCTGGGGACGGATAAGAATGGCATATTTTTGAATGTGCTTGATGCAAATCAAAACATCATGTTTGCAACTAGGGCACAAGTGCTGCCACTGATGGGGTGTCTGTGTGGCCCAATTTTTGGAAAAAAGGGAGACTCCGCTTGGAGTAACCCTTGCTTGCTGTGTTTTTAAAAGAAGCCAAGATGAACAGAGCTGGGATCAGGAAAGACTTTGCTACCTACCCCGGTGTCATCCTGGGGACGGATAAGAATGGCGTATTTTTGAATGTGCTTGATGCAAATCTAGCTGTGAATTGTACAACTGGGGCACAACTGCTGCCACTGAAGGGGTGGGTGTGTGTGGGGCCCAATTTTTGGAAAAAAGGGAGACTCCGCTTGGAGTAACCCTTGCTTGCTGTGTTTTTTAAAAATGATCCAAGATGAACAGAGCTGGGGTCAGGAAAGACTTTGCTACCTACCCCGGTGTCATCCTGGGGACTGATAAGAATGGCATATTTTTGAATGTGCTTGATGCAAATCTAGCTGTGAATTGTACAACTGGGGCACAACTGCTGCCACTGAAGGGGTGGGTGTGTGTGGGGCCCAATTTTTGGAAAAAAGGGAGACTCCGCTTGGAGTAACCCTTGCTTGCTGTGTTTTTAAAAGAAGCCAAGATGAACAGAGCTGGGATCAGGAAAGACTTTGCTACCTACCCCGGTGTCATCCTGGGGACGGATAAGAATGGCGTATTTTTGAATGTGCTTGATGCAAATCAAAACATCATGTTTGCAACTAGGGCACAAGTGCTGCCACTGATGGGGTGTCTGTGTGGCCCAATTTTTGGAAAAAAGGGAGACTCCGCTTGGAGTAACCCTTGCTTGCTGTGTTTTTAAAAGAAGCCAAGATGAACAGAGCTGGGATCAGGAAAGACTTTGCTACCTACCCCGGTGTCATCCTGGGGACGGATAAGAATGGCGTATTTTTGAATGTGCTTGATGCAAATCAAAACATCATGTTTGCAACTAGGGCACAAGTGCTGCCACTGATGGGGTGTCTGTGTGGCCCAATTTTTGGAAAAAAGGGAGACTCCGCTTGGAGTAACCCTTGCTTGCTGTGTTTTTAAAAGAAGCCAAGATGAACAGAGCTGGGATCAGGAAAGACTTTGCTACCTACCCCGGTGTCATCCTGGGGACGGATAAGAATGGCGTATTTTTGAATGTGCTTGATGCAAATCTAGCTGTGAATTGTACAACTGGGGCACAACTGCTGCCACTGAAGGGGTGGGTGTGTGTGGGGCCCAATTTTTGGAAAAAAGGGAGACTCCGCTTGGAGTAACCCTTGCTTGCTGTGTTTTTTAAAAATGATCCAAGATGAACAGAGCTGGGGTCAGGAAAGACTTTGCTACCTACCCCGGTGTCATCCTGGGGACGGATAAGAATGGCGTATTTTTGAATGTGCTTGATGCAAATCTAGCTGTGAATTGTACAACTGGGGCACAACTGCTGCCACTGAAGGGGTGGGTGTGTGTGGGGCCCAATTTTTGGAAAAAAGGGAGACTCCGCTTGGAGTAACCCTTGCTTGCTGTGTTTTTAAAAGAAGCCAAGATGAACATAGCTGGGATCAGGAAAGACTTTGCTACCTACCCCGGTGTCATCCTGGGGACGGATAAGAATGGCGTATTTTTGAATGTGCTTGATGCAAATCAAAACATCATGTTTGCAACTAGGGCACAAGTGCTGCCACTGATGGGGTGTCTGTGTGGCCCAATTTTTGGAAAAAAGGGAGACTCCGCTTGGAGTAACCCTTGCTTGCTGTGTTTTTAAAAGAAGCCAAGATGAACAGAGCTGGGATCAGGAAAGACTTTGCTACCTACCCCGGTGTCATCCTGGGGACGGATAAGAATGGCGTATTTTTGAATGTGCTTGATGCAAATCTAGCTGTGAATTGTACAACTGGGGCACAACTGCTGCCACTGAAGGGGTGGGTGTGTGTGGGGCCCAATTTTTGGAAAAAAGGGAGACTCCGCTTGGAGTAACCCTTGCTTGCTGTGTTTTTAAAAGAAGCCAAGATGAACAGAGCTGGGATCAGGAAAGAGTTTGCTACTTACCCCGGTGTCATCCTGGGGACGGATAAGAATGGCGTATTTTTGAATGTGCTTGATGCAAATCAAAACATCATGTTTGCAACTAGGGCACAAGTGCTGCCACTGATGGGGTGTCTGTGTGGCCCAATTTTTGGAAAAAAGGGAGACTCCGCTTGGAGTAACCCTTGCTTGCTGTGTTTTTAAAAGAAGCCAAGATGAACAGAGCTGGGATCAGGAAAGACTTTGCTACCTACCCCGGTGTCATCCTGGGGACGGATAAGATCGGCGTATTTTTGAATGTGCTTGATGCAAATCAAAACATCATGTTTGCAACTAGGGCACAAGTGCTGCCACTGATGGGGTGTCTGTGTGGCCCAATTTTTGGAAAAAAGGGAGACTCCGCTTGGAGTAACCCTTGCTTGCTGTGTTTTTAAAAGAAGCCAAGATGAACAGAGCTGGGATCAGGAAAGACTTTGCTACCTACCCCGGTGTCATCCTGGGGACGGATAAGAATGGCGTATTTTTGAATGTGCTTGATGCAAATCTAGCTGTGAATTGTACAACTGGGGCACAACTGCTGCCACTGAAGGGGTGGGTGTGTGTGGGGCCCAATTTTTGGAAAAAAGGGAGACTCCGCTTGGAGTAACCCTTGCTTGCTGTGTTTTTTAAAAATGATCCAAGATGAACAGAGCTGGGGTCAGGAAAGACTTTGCTACCTACCCCGGTGCCATCCTGGGGACGGATAAGAATGGCGTATTTTTGAATGTGCTTGATGCAAATCTAGCTGTGAATTGTACAACTGGGGCACAACTGCTGCCACTGAAGGGGTGGGTGTGTGTGGGGCCCAATTTTTGGAAAAAAGGGAGACTCCGCTTGGAGTAACCCTTGCTTGCTGTGTTTTTAAAAGAAGCCAAGATGAACAGAGCTGGGATCAGGAAAGACTTTGCTACCTACCCCGGTGTCATCCTGGGGACGGATAAGAATGGCGTATTTTTGAATGTGCTTGATGCAAATCAAAACATCATGTTTGCAACTAGGGCACAAGTGCTGCCACTGATGGGGTGTCTGTGTGGCCCAATTTTTGGAAAAAAGGGAGACTCCGCTTGGAGTAACCCTTGCTTGCTGTGTTTTTAAAAGAAGCCAAGATGAACAGAGCTGGGATCAGGAAAGACTTTGCTACCTACCCCGGTGTTATCCTGGGGACGGATAAGAATGGCGTATTTTTGAATGTGCTTGATGCAAATCTAGCTGTGAATTGTACAACTGGGGCACAACTGCTGCCACTGAAGGGGTGGGTGTGTGTGGGGCCCAATTTTTGGAAAAAAAGGGAGACTCCGCTTGGAGTAACCCTTGCTTGCTGTGTTTTTTAAAAATGATCCAAGATGAACAGAGCTGGGGTCAGGAAAGACTTTGCTACCTACCCCGGTGTCATCCTGGGGACGGATAAGAATGGCGTATTTTTGAATGTGCTTGATGCAAATCTAGCTGTGAATTGTACAACTGGGGCACAACTGCTGCCACTGAAGGGGTGGGTGTGTGTGGGGCCTAATTTTTGGAAAAAAGGGAGACTCCGCTTGGAGTAACCCTTGCTTGCTGTGTTTTTAAAAGAAGCCAAGATGAACAGAGCTGGGATCAGGAAAGACTTTGCTTCCTACCCCGGTGTCATCCTGGGGACGGATAAGAATGGCGTATTTTTGAATGTGCTTGATGCAAATCAAAACATCATGTTTGCAACTAGGGCACAAGTGCTGTCACTGATGGGGTGTCTGTGTGGCCCAATTTTTGGAAAAAAGGGAGACTCCGCTTGGAGTAACCCTTGCTTGCTGTGTTTTTAAAAGAAGCCAAGATGAACAGAGCTGGGATCAGGAAAGACTTTGCTACCTACCCCGGTGTCATCCTGGGGACGGATAAGAATGGCGTATTTTTGAATGTGCTTGATGCAAATCTAGCTGTGAATTGTACAACTGGGGCACAACTGCTGCCACTGAAGGGGTGGGTGTGTGTGGGGCCCAATTTTTGGAAAAAAGGGAGACTCCGCTTGGAGTAACCCTTGCTTGCTGTGTTTTTAAAAGAAGCCAAGATGAACAGAGCTGGGATCAGGAAAGACTTTGCTACCTACCCCGGTGTCATCCTGGGGACGGATAAGAATGGCGTATTTTTGAATGTGCTTGATGCAAATCTAGCTGTGAAGTGCACAACTAGGTCACAAGTGCTGCCACTGAATGGGTGGGTGTGTGTGGGGCTCAATTTTTGGAAAAAAAGGGAGACTCCGCTTGGAGTAACCCTTGCTTGGTGTGTTTTTTAAAAGGAGCCAAGATGAACAAGTCATGGTTCAGCAAAGACTTTGCTACCTACCCCGGAGTCATCCTGGGGACGGTTAAGTATGGCGTATTTTTGAATGTGCTTGATGCAAATCTAGCTGTGATGTGTACAACTAGGGCACAAGTGCTGCCACTGAATGGGTGCGTGTGTGTGGGGCCCAATTTTTGGAAAAAAAGGGAGACTACGCTTGGAGTCACCTTGCGGTGTTTTACATGATTTTAGAAGGGCGTGCCATGCCTATACCTGTGTGTCCTCCTCTTTTTCCTTGTCTTGCTGTTTTGTTTTGGCATGAGTATATGTCCTTGTCACTTTCCCATGTGTTTGTGTTGTGTTGTGAGTTGTTTGTCACCTTTTGGACACCTTTGAGGGTGTTTTCTAGGTGTTTTTATGTGTTTGTGATTGCCTGCCATTGTTTCCTATGCAGTTCGAGTTCGGTTCGTCGAACGTTCGACAAGCCGAACTCGAACGGGACCTCCGTTCGGCGAACCGACCTTGAGCCGAACCGAGACCGGTTCGCTCATCTCTAGTCCTGTTCAATGACAATCCTTGGCTGTAAGCAGCGTTCATGTGAATGAATGGGATATTTAAAGCATGGCGCTGGGAGAAGGGGCAGTCATGTGAGCCAATCCAATGAAAGTACTTCAGTGTCTGTAAATGCAGCTGCGCATGCCTACAACGACAAACGCTAGATGTCTGTGACATCTACTGCGCATGCCCAGTATCCAATGAAACACAGGATGCTGGATCAAAGCGCAGATGTCAGGGGGAGTGTCAATGGTACGATCCGCGTCCAATTATCACATAGTGGGTGTGGCTACACACAGATAGTTTGATCTTAAAGCCGAATATAGATAAATACAGGCGCGGTCACGTGAACCAATCACATGAAAGGGCTTCAGTGTCTGAAAAACGCAACTGCGCATGTCAGTGAGCGATAGACGCTAGATGTCTGTAATATCTTCTGCGCATGCCCAGCATCCAATGAAAAACGGGACGCTGGTAATAAGCGCAGATAGCAGGGGGGGAGTGTCGCTGACGCGATCTGCGCCCAATCATCAACTAATAGGTGTGACTAAATGGACAAACAGCCAGAGGCTTGTGTTCATAAGAGACTGTAATTTCTTCTATGTATAGCAATGCTGTGGCATTGCTATGGTATATATAGAACAAGTGATCAGACCATTGCAGATTCAAGTCTGCTAAGGGAACTAATAAATTAAGCAAAAGGTCAAAAAATGTATTAAAAAATATGAAAATAATAAAAAAGATGAAAGTTAAAATCATCCCTTTTTCAACATTAAAAATTAAGAAATTAAAAATACACATATATGGTATTGCTGCTAGATTTAATTGCAGACATTGAAAATCAAAGGGTTAACATAACACCCCTATTTCTATGAAACCATGTGCAGGTAACACCATTTTGAAAGCGAATAGTTAACATCTTAAGCACAACATTTCAAGTCTACCACATGGGGAGTTTACCCAGGCTAAAAAGATCTACTCTGCTCCCACTTAGTTTACTGAGATGCCGGATAGTTCAAGATAGGTTAAAATAAAGAGGTTATAACCAATGAGTTTTAAATGAAACATCTTACAAGAAAACAATTATTTCATGGAGTGAGAAATAAAACCAAAACCAAGAATACTGACATCAATTTTGTAATATCTTACAGCAATCAATTTGGTAGAATTAAACAAATCATATGAAAATATTTACCCATCTTGAATCAGAATGAAATTCTTGCCAAAATATTTAAAAATTGTTGCGGCTTTGTTGCCAAGAAAGATAAAACCTTAAGGCTATGTTCACACACTGCGTTTTTGACCTGCATTTTTGGTCCGTTTTTGCTGCAGAAATTTCTTGAGAAATTCTTGTAACCTTTCTGCAGACATTCCCCAGCAAAACCTATGGGGAAAAAAATTAGCTGTGCGCACACTGCGTTTTTTTCTTAAGAAAATTCTTTCAGTAGATTTTCTTAAGAAAAAGAATGAGCATGTCACTTCTTTTCTGCAGCTAACTGCGTTATTTCACTCCATTGACTGTAATGTAATCATGAAATAGCGCAGGAATAACGCAGGTAGCAAGTGATGTGCGTTATTCCTGCGTTATACCTGCGTTATTCCCGCGTTATTTCGCGTTTTCGGGACATAGTGTACTTCCCTGCACTGCGTTTTGCAGGGAAGTGATGTCACTAGGACAGGAAGAGGAAGGAGAAGAGAAAAAAAAAGCGTGTGCTCCGCTGTGTTTTTACCTTCTAGCCGGGTAAACACACAGCGGCGGCCCGGTATTCTCAGGCTGGGGAGAGCGAGGGACAGGGTTAATGCCCCCTCCCCCTCCCGAAAATATCAGCCGCAGCTGCCCCGGGACTGTTGCATCCATTACGTGGCAGTCCCGGCATGTTACCGGCTCTTCCAGATGCCGTGATACTGGAGCAATCCAGGTAATATGGAGTTAACGGCAACTAATAGCTGCCGCTAAGTCCAAGATTAGTGATGGCAGAGTCTATGACACGCCCTCACTAATCTGAAAGTGAAAGTAAAGAAACACTCACACACCGAAAAATCCTTTATTTTGAATAAAAGACAAAAATCCCCTCTTTCTCCACTGTATTAACCCCTCCCAGACACAGCTCCGACGTAATCCACAGCGATGTCCCCCGGCGCTTCCAGCCCTGCTCCAGCCGCATGTGACAGTTCTCCACGGGTCAGGAAGCGAGTGTTGAATGCAGCTCCTGAGTGAGGCTACGGGTAACTACAGGACATTTCTCATGGCCGCTGATGTGAGCACATTACCGGCCATGAGAAGTGCAGTGTGTGGGGGGAAACATGATAAATAAAGCTGGAATATCTATCCCTCTATTATCTATCTATGTATCTATTATCTATCTATCCCTCTATTATCTATCTATGTATCTATCTATCCATCCCTCTATTATCTATCTATCTATCCCTCTATCTATCTATATTATCTATCTATCTATCCATACCTCTATAATCTATCTATCTATCCCTCTATCTATCTATATTATCTATCTATCTATCCCTCTATCTATCCCTCTATCTATCTATCCCTCTATCTATCTATCTATCCCTCTATCTATCTATCTATCCCTCTATCTATCTATCCCTCTATCTAGCTATCTATCCCTCTATCTATCTATCTATCTATCTATCTATCTATCTATCTATCTATCCCTCTATCTATCTATCTATCCCTCTATCTATCTATATATCCCTCTATCTATACCTCTATCTATCTATCCCTCTATCTATCTATCCCTCTATCTATCTATCCCTCTATCTATCCCTCTATCTATCTATCCCTCTATCTATCTATCCCTCTATCTATCTATCCCTCTATCTATCTATCTATCTATCTATCCCTCTATCTATCTATATTATCTGTCTATCTATCCCTCTATCTATCTATCTATCTATGCCTCTATCTATCTATCTATCCCTCTATCTATCTATATATCCCTCTATCTATCCCTCTATCTATCTATCCCTCTATCTGTCTATCCCTCTATCTATCTATCTATCTAGCTATCTATCTATCCCTCTATCTATCTATATTATCTATCTATCTATCCCTCTATCTATCTATCTATCTATCTATCCCTCTATCTATCTATCTATCCCTCTATCTATCTATCCCTCTATCTATCTATCCCTCTATCTATCTAGCTATCCCTCTATCTATCTATCTATCTATCTATCCCTCTATCTATCTATCTAGCTATCTATCTATCCCTCTATCTATCTATCTCTCTATCTATCCCTCTATCTATCTATCCCTCTAACCCTCTATCTATCTATCTATCCCTCTATCTATCTATCTATCTATCTATCCATCCCTTTATCTATCTATCTATCTATCTATCCCTCTATCTATCTATCTATCTATCTATCCCTCTATCTATCTATCTATCTATCCCTCTATCTATCCCTCTATCTATCTATCTATCCATCCCTCTATCTATCTATCCATCCCTCTATCTATCTATCCATCCCTCTATCTATCTATCCCTCTATTATCCTATCTATCTATCTATATTATCTATCTATACCCCTAAATATCTATCTTTCTATATTATCTATCTATTATCTATCTTTCTATATTATCTATCCTTATGTCGATCTATCATCTATCTGTCTATCTATCTATCTTATCTATCTATCTCCCTAAATATCTATCTATTATCTATCTATTATCTATCTATACCCCTAAATATCTATTATCTATATCTATCCCTCTATATCTATCTATCTATTCCCCTAAATATCTATATCTATCTATCCCTCTATCTATAATATATCTATCTCTGTATTATCTATTTATTTTTTTTTTATTTTCAATGTGCTTTATTGCTGTAAAGTTTATTAAAAAATGCAGGGACCAACATGAAAGAAAACGCACCAAAAACGCACCTGCGTTATTGGTGCGTTTTATAACGCAGGTGCGCTAATCCTTCACTCTCAAGAAATTTCTTAAGAAATTTCTTAAGAAAAATCATTTTTCTAGTGTGAACATAGCCTAAGGGCTAACCTTTTCTCCCAGTTTATTTGTTAGCAACCCTACCAATATTAAAACATGGCTATTCTTTAGTGGTTCTTCTAAATGTTGAGGGTCTGTATTGCCAAGTATTTAAAGGGATCTGATATGGCTTTAACCCCTTAACGACCGTGGGCAGTAATATTACGTCCTAGCGGTCATAACGTTACTGCCCGCGGTCTGCCGCCGGCAGCATGCCGCGATTGACACACATCTCAGCTGATTTTCACATGAGATGTGTGCCTGCTAGGCACAAGCAGAATCGTTATCTGCTCATGCCGTTTAACCCCTTAAATTGCGCTGTCAATTTGTGACAGCGCCATTATAATCGTGATTGCGGTAAACGTTTACTTACCGTCCGATACCGGAATACTTCCGGTAGTTGTCATGGTAGCACAGGGTCATGTCACGACTGTACTTGTCCTGAATTACTTTCAGTTTCACTCGGCCCTCAGCCCAGTGAAGAATAAAGTGAGCATATCTGCTGTTTACAGCTGTGTAGCTGTGATCAGCAGATAGGGCAGAGCGATCGGACTGTTGATCGCTATAGCCCCCTAGGGGGACTAGTAAAATAAAAGAAAAAAATAAAAAAAAAAAGTTTGAAAAAATTTTAAAAAAAAAACCAACCCTAAGGCTATGTGCCCACGCTGCGGAAAATGCGTGGATTTTGCTGCGGATTTCTCGCGGAAAAGCCGCGGATTTTCCAAAAATCTGCAGCACAGCTACTCCCCAGCCATTTCTATGGCATTTGGGAAATGCTGTGCCCACGCTGCGGATTTTTCCGCAGCGGAAATCGTGCGGATTTTCGTGCGGAAAAATCTGCAGCATGTCAATTATTGTTGCGGATTTCTCCGCAGGGTCCCATATACTTACCTGCCTTGATAGAATACAACAATGTCACTTTCTCCGTCCGGTGTACAGCAGCGTGGTGGATCCAGCCAGGTACAGGAAGGAAGAGGTGGGCGGGGCCTGCACAAGCTCCGGTCATGTGACAGCCGGAGCTAGTTCAGGCCCGCCCACCTCCAGCACAGTGCACCAGATGCTGACAGTGACCCGGCCGCCGGAAAGCGAGGTGCTGCATGATGGAGGTAAGTATGAGCACCCCGATCACTGCAGCACTTGTTCTGCATTGAGGATGCAGTGCCGAAGCCATGGTACTGTATCCTCAATGCACAATGTCCGCACCATATCCGCAGGACATTCTGCTGTATATCCGCAGCATTGAAACAGAGAAAGTTCTGTTGCGGATTTCTGGGAGCACCTGCGGAATGTCCTGCGGATATATCCACAGGACACTGTCCCCGTGGGCACATAGCCTAAAAGTTCAAATCACCCCCCTTTCGTCCCATTGAAAATTAAAAGGTTAAAAAAATAAAAAATATACACACATTTGGTATCGCCGCGTTCACAAACACCCGATCTATGAAAATATAAAATCAATTAATCTGATCAGTAAACGGCTTAGCGGTAAAAAAATTCCAAACGCCAAAATGACGGTTTTTGTCGCCACAACCTTTGCGCAAAAGGCAATAACAGGCGATCAAAACGTAGCATCTGCGCAAAAATGGTACAGTTAAAAATGTCAGCTTGGGACGCAAAAAATAAGCCATCACTGAGCCATAGATCCTTAAAAATGAGAACGCTATGGGTCAAAGAATATGGCGTAAAACGTGCGCCACTTTTTCTGGACAAACTTCCATTTTTTTTAACCCCTTATATAAACGTAAACCAATACATGGTTGGTGTTTACGAACTCTCACTGACCTGATGCATCACACCCACACATCAGTTTTACCATATAGTGAACACAGTGAATTAAATATCTAAAAAACAATAGTGCTATCACACTTTTTTTGCAATTTTTCTGCATTTTGAATTTTTGCCGTTTTCCAGTACACTATATGGTAAAACGTATGGTTTCATTTAAAAGTACAGTTCGTTCCACAAAATATGAGCCTTCACATGACCATATTGACTGAAAAATAAAAAAGTTACGTCTCTCAGAAGAAGAATGGCGAAAAAAAACAACGGAAAGCGAAAAATGGCCGGTCGTGAAGGGGTTAAAGAAGGCGATTAATTTTATTATAATGATTCAATGATTACAGAAAATAGGAAATAGTGTTATATTGCGTACACTTTTGCATAATATAAATCACAAAGGTAAAGTACTTACATTGCACACTACATAAAAAAAACGTCACCAGGAGCAACACATCATCACAGAGAAACTCCGGGGAGCCACACTGTGGTGTCACTGGCATCCGCTTTTAGTCCACAGGTAAACAGGCTTCCAACTTCACTGAAAATCTTCACCAGTTTATATCTCACGAAAACAAATGCTTGTGTAACCAAGTGTTACACAAACTCTAACAGGTTCCATGTGTCCAATATATTATCCCTCTTCTGAGTGGCCAACTCTTCAGATGTCAGTCTACACCGGACAAATACGTCACCAGGTGAGACATGCCAAAGGCTCCTGGTACCAGATGTTTTACTATACTATAAATATGTACATTCTCATTAAACATTAATAAGAGAACTATCTGGTACTGGGTGATACTATATACATGTACTTACTCACTAAACATTGGTACTAGAACTATGACTCCAAGTGTCTGGGAAAATTACAGAAAAACAAGCTAATATAAACTAAACTGTTACAGTCTAATATCTTAAAGGGTTTCTTAAAGACAGACTACAATATGGATTCCTGATGGCCACTAACATCTTAGCACTACAATCCACCTTTGGCCATCTGGAATCCATTTATCATTTATATGCAATGCCAAATCCCAAGGGAATAGCTTCAGCAGATGAACGACACATTGATATGAGAGAAGGAATACATTGTATACAGCAGCATAAGGCAATACAAGCACAGATCACAGCAAAAATTACTCCTATAATATTGCGTAAATAACCAAAATCAGGTAACGAGTAAAATAACCAATCCCACCATTTACCATTACTTTTTGTGATGTGATCAGTGTCAACATGTAACTGATCTATCTGAGACATTTACCTATTCTATTTTGATTTCAAGTAATTTGATAACATAACTCAGCGGATGCAATATTTTGAGTCTTTATAATTATCATGTCTTCAGTCAGAAAATCCTCTCCAGTACAGTTTATACAAGCATAATATGGGTTGTATGTATAATTCTGGATCACATCTCTTTCTTCAATTTCCTCATCGTGGACAAACCCCCCTATCAATTTTGTCCACAGTTGTAAGGAGGTTGGTATAGCTACCATGCACGTTTCTAGTATATTGGTAGCGGTAGCACTCTTTGTCATACGAAAATGGCTCATGTTCATCAATTGTGCCAAGTAACTCCATACGTTCTGTTTAATTTTCCACAATGCCACATTGTCTTTGACCGGCACTTCTCTTTGTCTGCCCCTCTGGAAATTACCTCTACAGGCTCTGGGGGATTGTTTTATCCAAATTTTTGCACCATCGTTTAAAGAATAAGTGCAATTTGCCTCGGGCTATATGGCCCCTAACCACATGGGGAATAGGTCTCTGTTATGAATGTTGAAACACTGGACATTTCATAATGGTTTCATAATGGTTTCCTTGATCACATCTAACTTAAGGGGCACCCCTCTGGTTTATGCCCATTCATAAGTAGCTTTTTCTACAAGATGTCCACATTTTTGGTGCGACCATTGAGCCAATCCAAGTAACTTTTCAGCTGACTCAGGCTCTTCACTTACATCAGCAACTGATATTTTGGAATGTTCTTCCGCTATTGAATTGAAGAGTTTTCCAGGTTATCTGAAGCACAATGAGCATCAACATGAAACGCAGTCACTTTAATTCTTTGCACGATTGCCCAAATATCTTGCCACAGTTCTTTTCCCCATACATCTTTGCTGTATATTTTCCAACCACTCTGAGCCCAAGTTGGTAACCAGGTAGTCAACCCATTCACGACAGACCATGATTCTGTATACAAATAACATTCACTCAGTGACTCCTGTCTCAAGACACTGTAGATTGCATAAAGTCACCAGTGGTAACTAGTAGTGATGAGCGAGTACTAAAAAGCTCGGGTGCTCGAAGCTCGGGCCGAGCCTCCCAAGATACTCGTGTACTCGGCCCGAGCACCGAGCCCAATGTTATCCTATGGGAGACCCGAGTATTTTTGTGAAATGACCCCCCGGCAGCATGGAGAAACCCTAAAAATGTCACAAAAGTCTCAGAAGAGTGCTCAAATGACAGGGAAACAGCATGGGGAAGACCCCTTGAAGCATTTATCACTCAAAAGTCACAGATGTGAACAATTTTGTCCGAGTTTTACGCCATTTTTACGGACTCACCAGAAAACCTTCCAAAATGACACCAAAATGAATTTTCATGGCGGAAATGTTAAGGGCACATACCCAATAGTGAGATAGAGCTGGTGTATGTTACTTTTTGAGATTAATACATGAAAGATTTTACATGAAAACCTTGTGTGGCACTCCGATGTCCAAAACGCACGTTTTGTGCTTTTTACTAGCGATGTCGGTCATTTTTTTTTTTTTATTCTATCTCCCTCAGTCCGTCGGTCTGTCTCTCTCTGTCTTGTCTGTCCCCCTCTCACAGTCTGTCGGTCAGTTCCCCCCCCTCTCTCTTACTTACCGTTCCCCGATCACTGCCGCGGCGCTGCACAGCTGTTCAAACTCCGGTGGCTTTTCCTCTTTTGAAAAAGCCGGCCGCTCATTAATCAATCTCCTATTCCCTGCTGTCCTGCTTTTCGGCGCCTATGATTGGTTGCAGTGAGACACGCTCCCACACTGAGTGACAGCTGTCTCACTGCAACCAATCACAGCAGCCGGTGTGTGTATACTGTGCAGTGAAATAAATAATTAAATAATTAAAAAAAACGGCGTGCGGTTCCCCCCATTTTTAAAACCAGCCAGATAAAGCCATACGGCTGAAGGCTGGTATTCTCAGGATGGGGAGCTCCACGTTATGGGGAGCCCCCCACCCTAACAATATCAGCCAACAGCCGCCCAGAATTGCCGCATACATTATATGCGACAGTTCTGGGACTGTACCCGGCTCTTCCCGATTTGCCCTGGTGCGTTGGCAAATCGGGGTAATAAGGAGTTATTGGCAGCCCATAGCTGCCAATAAGTCCTAGATTAATCATGTCAGGCGTCTATGAGACACCCTCCATGATTAATCTGTAAGTTACAGTAAATAAACACACACACACCAGAAAAAATCCTTTATTAGAAATAAAAACACACACATATACCCTGGTTCACCACTTTAATCAGCCCGAAAAAGCCCTCCATGTCCGGCGTAATCCAGGATGATCCAGCGTCGCATCCAGCGCAGCTGCATGGAGGTGACCGGAGCTGCAGAAGACACAGCCGCTCCGGTCACCTCCACACAGCAAATGAACACAGCCGCGCGATCAGCTGCTGTCACTGAGGTTACCCGCTGTCACTGGATCCAGCGGTGGATGCAGCGGTGACAGCGGGTAACCTCAGTGACAGCAGCTGATCGCGCGGCTGTGTTCATTTGCTGTGTGGAGGTGACCGGAGCGGCTGTGTCTGCTGCAGCTCCGGTCACCTCCATGCAGCAGCGCTGGATGCGACGCTGGATCATCCTGGATTACGCCGGACAAGGAGCGGACAAGGAGGGCTTTTTCGGGCTGATTAAAGTGGTGAACCAGGGTATATGTGTGTGTTTTTTATTTCTAATAAAGGATTTTTTCTGGTGTGTGTGTTTATTTACTGTAACTTACAGATTAATCATGGAGGGTGTCTCATAGACGCATGACATGATTAATCTAGGACTTATTGGCAGCTATGGGCTTCCAATAACTCCTTATTACCCCGATTTGCCAACGCACCAGGGTAAATCGGGAAGAGCCGGGTACAGCCCCAGAATTGTCGCATATAATGTATGCGGCAATTCTGGCCAGCTGCTGACTGATATTGTTAGGGTGGGGGGCTCCCCATAACGTGGGGCTCCCCATCCTGAGAATACCAGCCTTCAGCTGTATGGCTTTATCTGGCTGGTATTAAAATTGGGGGGAACCGCACGCCGGTTTTTTAATTATTTATTTATTTATTTTACTGCACAGTATAGACACGCCCACCGGCTGCTGTGATTGGGTGCAGTGTGACACCTGTCACTCAGCGTGGGGGCGTGTCTCACTGCAACCAATCATAGGCGCCTGTGGGCGTGGAAAGCAGGGAATATGAGATGGCTGTGTACAGAGCACAGCGCGCCGGCCGGTATAAAGGCTCGGTCACGCTGTGCAGGCCAGCCAATCACTGCAATTCCACAACTAACAGGGCTGTGGCATTGCAGTGGTCTGCCAGCCAATCCCTGCATGAGGGCTGGCTCTCAAAAGAGCGCCAACATGCAGGGATGAAGACCACGAGTAAAGCACGAGTATTGCAAAATTACTCGGTACCCGCCGAGCAGCCCGAGTACAGTGATACTCGTGCGAGTACCGAGTAGTTACAAGCATGCTCGCTCATCACTAGTAACTAGCATTCTGTTGCTGGCTGATACACCACCGCTTTCCACACTCGATTATTACCCGATATATAGCAGACCCATCAGTAAATCAAGCATGTTTTCACTGTTCAGGACTCATCTATTCCAAAAGAACCTCTCATGTTACCGGTGATTCCTTGCGTGGCCTTTGTAATTCTTGTTGCTGATGTCCTATTGCTAAGTGCTCTGTATCACCTAATGCCCAGTAACATGCCAACAACTTATGTTCAAAGGGAGAATAACACTGAGCTTCTTAGATTGATCTTCCAAACTTTACTCCTTATGTGTTCAATCAGTGCATTTAACTGCTGAGCTACTTCCTTCTCTGTGTCTCCCTGTACCATAATGTCATGAATGTAATGAGCTATCTGCATGTGCGATGGAAGGACGAACTCATCCAAGTAATATCCCACTACTAGGTGACAAATGGTTGGACTGTGTATCCACCCTTGGGGAAGACGTGTGAATGTATATTGTCTCCCCTTCCATGTGAAAGAGAACTGAGTCCAGGATTTCTTGTCAATTCGTATGGTGAAGCATTAGCTAAATCTATCACTCCATGCCAAGTTCCTTTGTGTTTCTGTATTTGTTCAGTTAAAGTGATGGTATCAGGTACTGCAGCTGTGAGGGGAGGTGTGTTTGCTCAATTCCCTATGATCCACAGTCCTTCTCCTTGAACCAATCCTCTTTTTCACTGGTCAGACAGGAATGTTGCATTCAGTAGTCAAAGGCACAAGTACCCCAGCATCCAACAATTCCTGAACCACCTCACTGGTCTCCTCATCCCCAAACCCTTCCCCACGGAACTCTGCACTGTTTCATACTGATTATGTGCCGCCCCAGCAGCAGTCAAACTGCTTGTTTCCTGGGTTGCTGTGGCTCAAGGGTCTCCGGACCCAGGGGCTTGCGGCCACTTCAAATGTAAGGGGATATTTACATCGGATGAATGTTCATGATGCCAATGTGGCGCCCCTGACCTGGTCAGGCACCACTGAGTACTGCACCCAAGCTGGGGGCAGTACAATACAGGTAATCCAGAAGGCTGACCGAGGTGTGATTACACAGGCACATAGTAACCAGGTCTCCCACATTGACCTTTGAAGGGACCCCTGGGGAATCAAGGAGGGGGCGTGGCCTCCATCTCCACTCAAGGGGTGTGGTAGAGAGCCTGGTTGTTAAGTTGCGTAGGGAGGCATAGTGGGGAGGGAGTAGTGAGCCAGTTAGTGAGTGCAGCTCAGGGAGATCAGACGCATGCAGCAGACCCTGGAGTCTGGCACAATCTCACAGCGCACGTGCAGTGGCTACCGACGGGGGAGAACGGTCACCTTGGAGTGCCATCCGAAAACCACCCGAGGCTGGAGGCAAGCGGTGGCTGAGTAAGGTGACTGCCATGGAGGTACCAGGCCCGTAAGGGTTACAGGTCCCAGTGCAGAGATTTATTCAATTTTCTCCTGCCAAACCTGCCGGAGGGGGCACTTCAGACCCCCACCACAACACCACAGAGTCCGCAGCCATGTAGCAATGAGAGGGCCCATAGCTCACAAGAGGCAAGCAGCCGGAGTGACCTGGTCCAGGCTACAAGCAAACGGGCCGAAAAGAGGGGAGAACAGGCAGCAGCAACTTCCCTGGGTGAACCCTGTAGGGACTTCAAGTCGGGGTCACTCCAAAAACATCAGGGCTAGAGAAGGCGAGTCGGTAGTCAGCCTCACAGTCAGCCTGAAGGAATTCCTGTTTTCTCCTGGTTCATCCCAGCTACGCCCGGGTACTCACCCTGCCATCATTGTGAGTTAAAACCTTGAAAGACATTCTGGTTGTGCGTGTGAGTCATTCTGCAACCTGTGGTTCCACACACCTACACAGGGCCCTGGGGCCCGCCTCACTCTCGGGAGGCCACTACATCTAGCTGCATCCAACATCAGCCCCAGGCGTCCCCTAACCTGTAGTGGAGGTCCCCTGACCGCAATACCGAGAGTGGAGTCACGAAATTCCTAAAAGAAGATAACCTACCTGTGACCAAACCGCCACGTGGAGTCCCTGAAGGTAATGCACCGCTACACCTGGGCTGGGCTCCAAACCACCTGCGGGTTGTGGTAAAGGGGAGTACCGCCGCTGCTGATGGGAGTATCGGGGCAGATGGTGTGGGGCAGCCAGATGTCAGTCCCTCCGCAGGTAGGGAAGGCCCCGGATAGTGGGGTATTTGGTGAACGGGTGGCTTGGCCTTGGGAAGCAGGGTGCATGGGGTCAGATTACTCACTGTGGTAGTCGTGGTGCTGGATCAGGTGGAATAAGCAGACTCTCACACAGATGGTAAACTAAAGTCTCTAGGCACTGCAGTCTCTACGGGGGAGCCTGTCCAGGTCTGGCTCCCACCAGTGTCACTTGGAAAGTCCGGAGCCCTCCCTCCGTGCACAAATTGATTGACAGATGTGGCCCCTTGGCTTGAAGCTTTCTAGGCCCCGCTGCCCGTGTGTATGGCAGCTGTACTCTTGGTGGCTGGCACTTGGGATTTCAGTGGGTTGTGTATTTTGGAGAACCCCATCCCCCGCGTTGTGCTGATGCCTCCAATGTCTGATCTCTTGGGGAAGGTTCATAAAGAGACTATCCTCCACAGGTTAATTACCAAGGCGCTTGAAGCTCTTTCCCTGATCTAGGGTCCTGTACCCCGCCGTGCTCGGTACCGGTAAGGTGGCCAGGCTATCTGGTGCCAACAGTCCATCTAGACTGCGTATGTTACACTCCTGTCCAGTGTTCATAATACCGGTCCCCTACTCCTGTGGTCCCGGACCACCATCTGCGACCCAACCTGTCGCCTCGCTGGCAGCTCCAACTCCCCTGCTCCTCACTCACTTTGAGAGCTGACTCCAAACTGACTTCCTCCCTCCCACCAGTCTGCCCGACCCCTAGGTGGACGGCCGTGCTCCAACTTGACCAACCCACTGGTGTGTCTGCCCAGCCCTGGTGTGAGGTGTAGTTGGGATTTGTAGTGCGGATATCAGTGACTGTTGATGGGAACCTGGAACCATGGGGGGGTCGGCCCTGCACCCTGGGGTACAGGATGCAGTTCCCTGTAGCACCCTGATGTAGTCAGGGGAGCTACATTCCCCCTTGGTTAAACGTAGCTCGTCCCCGAGCTACCAGACAACTAGAGTTTTATTAAAACTGTAATTGGAAAAAGATAACAGATTAAACATTCTTCCCACTCTTGGGAGGCAATACACTTTAAACATTACAAAACTCACAGAGTTTATTTAAGAACGACTGGGAATGCTACTGGTTGTAGCAGTAGCTGGTAGCTCAGCCTACTCTGCTGCACCTCCTTCCTGCGACAGTCCATTCCCACTATCCCTTCAACCCGCCACCCAAGACACCTGAATTCTGGTGCCACCGCTAGCCATGGTGTCACACCACCCCGAGTTCCTTGCTGTATCCGTGGTGACAGTGACTGAACCCCGTTGGTTCAAGGGATGACTCTGGTAGACACACAAGGTGCAACTATATACAATTAGCACAAGTTCGTGCTGGCTGCTGCCAGTCCTGCAGTCATGGTCCATTGTTAACTTTTAATCTGCAGAAAACCAGGTGACTTTCCCGGTTAATTAATACGTTTCAACATTTCGGATTATGCAGATTTCAAACATTTAAAACAACATAACAATATAATATTCTTAATGAGATAGACGGGTTTTGCTACCATTCCTCTCTAAGGTAGTCGGAGATAGTTGCAGGAGCTGGCACCACTCTTTCGCCCCACATGACGTACCTTCTCACCTCCAGGGCGTACCAGCCCCGCTCCCCACAATGCCAGCAATAGGAGACCATGTCTTCCAGCTTCAGATTTATATCAGGGTGCCCCTTTGGGAGGTGTTTTGCGACATCCCTCCTGGAGACAAAAACCCCAGCAGCAAGGCCCGGTTCCGCTATGAACTCCCAACCTTTAACGGGGTTAAAACGCTCCACAAAGCCCGGTACCGCGGCCCTCTGACCTGGAAGGTAGCCTTTCTCAGATGCTCCTTTTCTTTGTGTGTGCAGGCAGCAACCTCTGCCCGACACCACTCCCAGGTAGAAATTTCTTTGTGTAGCTGTTGGTGTTGCCTCTCCCAGTAGGGGGCACTGACCTCGGGTTCCACCTGCAAAAGAACCAGGTGTAGACGGAGTCCCGCAGCCCCGGCAGCTACTGGGAGGCCACGCTGCAGTGGAACCGGCATGTCGGCGGGTTCCTCCTCTGCAGCTGCAACAAGATATGCCAGCAGTTCCGCAATCGGGGTTGCGACGGCCAGTGGTGAGACTGGAGGCATTGCAGCCTGGTCTGGTCTGGCCGAGGGTGAGGCCGGGGACGCTGCAACCTGGTCTTGTCTGGCCGGTCGGGAGGCCGGAGGCGTTGCGGCCTGCTTGTCTTACGCGGGGGTTGGAAGTTCTGCTGCCGATGTCAGGGTTAGCGGCTCGGCTGCGGCCACAGCCGAGGGTGGAGGAGGTGGCATGGCTATTGCGGTGACCAGGGGCAGACCGGATTCCGCGGCCGGATAGACCGGATCAACTGGAACTGAGTTACTGCTTACCCGCTCCACACGCAGGGCATCCGCCTCACGGGCCTGCACCGCCGCGGCCACGCTCCTCATCTCAACTCTCCAGTCGTCCAGCATGAACAGGAATCGCGTCCGCATTCGCCTGCAGAGTTGCTCCATCTTCTTCTCGATCCAGTCAGCCATCCCAGGAACAGCACTCTCAGGTGACCAGTCTCGTTGTTCCGACATCTTGCTGCTTCTCCTTCCAGGAACTTTAATGCAGAGTCCTGGTGTCCCTGCGCAAAGCTCCGCCTTCACATCCTGTCTCCCCCCTCAGTTTTGGTCACCAGGCTCTTAAGGGACAGGGGCGGGGCCTCGGCTTCAGGCTCTTTTGCTGGGGATGATGGCGCAGTTGTTGTTATTGGCACCAAAATATGGCGGGCAAGATGGTGGCAAGATAATTTTACAGTCACTTTTTAGATTTTGACAGTTCTGTAAGGCGCACGTCAGCTGGGTTAGCAGGCCCAGTTCTTATCCTGTTCGTGATGCCAGGAATTTGAAGGTGTTCCGCCCCAGCAGCAGTCGACTTGCTCGGATCTGGTGTTGCTGTGGCTCGAGGGTCTCTGGACCCGGGGGCTTCCGACTACTTCAAATGTAAGGGGATATTTACAGGGGATGAATGTTCATGATGCCACCTGCGGGTTGCGGTAAAGGGGAGTAACGGCGCTGCCGATGGGAGTACCGGGGCAGATGGTGTGGGGAAGCCAGGTGTCAGTCCCTCCGCAGGTAGGGAAGGCCCCGGATAGTGGGGTATTTGGTGAAAGGGTGGCTTGACCTTGGGAAGCAGGGTGCAGGAGTCAGATTACTCACTGCGGTATTCGTGGTGCTGGATCAGGTGGAATAAGCAGACTCTCACACAGATGGTAAACCAAAGTCTCTATGCACCGCAGTCTCTATGGGGGGAGCCTGTCCAGGTCCCGCTCCCACCAGTGTCACTTGGTAAGTCTGGAGCCCTGCCTCCGTGCACAAATTGATTAGCAGTTTTGGCCCCTTGGCTTGAAGCTTTCTGGGCCCCGCTGCCCGTGTGTATGGCAGCTGTGCTCTTGGTGGCTGGCACTGGGTATTTCAGTGGGTTGTGTATTTTGGAGAACCCTATCTTCCGCTTTGTGCTGATGCCTCCAATCTCTGAGCTCTGGGGGAAGGTTCATAAAGAGACAATCCTCCACAGGTTAATTACCAAGGCGCTTGAAGCTCTTCCCTGATCTAGGGTCCTGTACCCCGCCATGCTCTGTACCGGTAAGGTGCCAACAGTCCTCTTAGACTACATCTGTTACCCTCCTGTCCAGTGTTCCTAATACCGGTCCCCTACTCGTGTGGTCCCAGACCACCGTCTGCGACCCAATCTGTTTCCTCCCTGGCAGCTCCAACTCCCCTGCTCCTCACTCACTTTGAGAGCTAACTCCGAAATTACTTTCTCCCTCCCACCAGTCTGCCCGACCCCTAGGTGGGCGGCAGTGCTCTAACTTGACCAACCCACTGGTGTGTCTGTCCAGCCCTGGTGTGAGGTGTGGTTGGGATTTGTAGTGCGGATGTCAGTGACACTGTTGATGGGAACCTGGAACCACGGTGGGTAGGCCCCGCACCCTGGGGTACAGGATGCAGTTCCCTGTATCACCCTGATGTAGTCAGGGGCGCTACAATTACTTTTGAATTAGGAGGAATTTCTACAGGAGGCATTTTGACTTTTCCAACCATCACTGGAGCCGTTTTGCTATAAGACTTCACCGACAGCTGAGACGGTCAAGCTGTTATTGCTGGTGGTACCCAAACATTAATACTTACCATCCGGTAACTGTAATGTCCTCTCTTCCAGTATATCAATGCTAATTATATACTCTGGAATAGAGACAATCATTACTTTATACATTGCAGTAGCCAAATTTCCTATTTTAATGATACTGTAGTTTGTACTGCTTTTATTTGTTTGCCTCCTAATCCTGTGATTAATAATTTTCTTACTTTGAATTGCTTTAGATTACCATAGATCAAGCGAGTCTCTGCCCCCATATCTACTAGGGCTTTTACACATTGTCTGTTTTTATTTTTCCAATTAATGACCACATTTACATTAAGGCGCTTATCCATATGAAGGGCTCGGCCAGAAAGTCAATCACTACTGTTCCCCTCTGACTGGGGAACCTCTGTGGGAGAAAAGGTCTGCCACTGTTGCTGTGTTTTACTTCAACGTAAAGATCCTCAAACCCAAGCGCTGTGGGTTTCACCAGGGACAAAGAGGGAGTGGGCCCTCTCTCTCACCATGTCCGACTCTGCCCACGCTGGGAAGACAAAGAATCTTCCACTGTCACCTTTTTATTTTGTACTGTGCTACTCGTATGGCTCCCTTTTCTGCGACATGTTGATTCCCATCACATTTATGCATAAGCAACCTATTTTGGCATTGTGGCACTGTCAGAGCACTCTGCATCTCACATACGTGCAGTTCTTGCATTTCCTTTCTATATTTAAACAACTTAGTGCGTTCTTCATGCTGTTTCCAAAAGGCATATCACAAAATCCAACCTTTCCTGCTCACTGCATTCCTCTGCATTCCTAGCGTTTGACAACTACGAGCGTCTGTTAACGAGCAAAAATACTCACCTTATCATTGCTTGTTGACATGTCGCTCATTTTCTAAAAATCACACATCCTTTTCTGCGCCGGTTGTTCATCGTTCCCGGGGCAGCACACATCGCTCCGTGTGACACCCCGGGAATGCTGAACTGCAGCTTACCTGCGGCCGCCGGCAATGTGGAAGGAAGAAGGTGGGCGGGATGTTTACGTCACGCTCATCTCCGCCCCTCCACTACTATTGGCCGGCTGCTGTGTGACGTCGCGGTGACGCCGAACGTCCCTCCCCCTTCAGGAAGTGGATGTTTGCCGCCCACAACGAGGTCGTTTGGAAGGTAAGTACGTGTGACGGGGGTTTACGACTTTGTGCGACATGGGCAACAAATTGCCCATATCGCACAAACAATGGGGGCGGGTGCAATCGCGAATGCGATCGCACGAGAAATTGAAGCATGTAAAGCAGCCTTTACTCCAACACATTGAGACCACTCATTGGCCAAAACACTGTAGGGAGCCTGCAACCCACCTGGAATCTCAACAGATATATTTACAACAACTTTTTTATTAAAGAGGGACATGTTTTACCAATTTCCCGAACTATCAGAAATTGGTCTCAAAATTCCGGAATATCGTAATTTAAATTTTAAGCCTTCTGCGTATCCCACTTCTGACACCAATTGTTTTGCCAAGTATTTAAAGGGATCGGATACGGCGTTAACCTCTTCATGACATATGATGTACTGGGTACGTCATGTATAATGTCACTGTGATCACCGCGGGCTGCCGTGGGCAGTCCGCAGCGATCCGCACACATATCAGCTGATTTCAACAGCTAACATGTGGGCCTGCTAGTTGCGAGTGGAATCTCGTTCCACCCGTGACTATTAACCCCTTACATCTTGATGCCAAAATCTGGCAGCGAGATGTATATGCGCACAGCCATAACACTAATTAACCGCCCCCAGCGGAGGTCACGTGACGTGATGACGTGACGTCCGGTGGTTGCTATGGCAGCACAGGGTCATGTGATGATGCCTGTAGCTATCATGAGTCACTTTCTCTCACTGTCGGCAGAGGGCAGTGTGAGAGAGAAGAGCTGATTTTCTCCAGATCTCAGCTGTGTAGCTGTGATCTGGAGAAATGGAAGATCTATCAGATTGCTGATCATAATAGTCCCCTAAGGAACCTAGTAAAATAAAAAAAGTTAATAAGAAAATAAAAAAAACCTAAAAGTTCAAATCACCCCCCATTCGCCCCATTGAAAATTAAAGGGTTAAAAAAATAAAAAGTATACACATATTTGGTATCACCGCGTTCAGAAATGCCCAATCTATCAAAATCTAAAATCAATTAATCTGATCAGTAAACGGCGTAGCAGCAGAAAAATTCCAAACGCCAAAATTACGTTTTTTGGTCACCGGAAACTTTGCGGAAAATGCAATAACAGGCGATAAAAATGTAGCATCTGCACAAAAATGATACCGTTAAAACCGTCAGCTCAAGACGCAAAAAATGAGCTATCACAGAGCTATAGATCCTGAAAAATGAGAACACTACGGGTTTTGGAACATGGTGCAAAACGTGCACCACTTTTTTTGGACAAACTTGTGAATTTTTTTAACCCCTAAGATACAAGTAACCTTATACATCTTTGGTGTCTACAAACTCGCACCGACCTCAGGCATCACAGTGACACATCAGTTTTACCATATAGTGAACATGGTCAATAAAATAACCCAAAAACTATTGTGCGATCACACTTTTTTTGCCGTTTTTCCACACTTGAAATTTTTTTGCTGTTTTCTAGTAAACTATATGGTAAAACTTTTGGTTTCATTTAAAAGTACAACTCATCCGGCAAAAAACAATCCCTCATATGGAAAGATTGACAGAAAAATAAAAAAGTTATGACTCTTGGAAGAAGGAGAGCAAAAAAAAACAAACAGAAAAACGCGATTAATTTTATCATAATGATTACAGAAAATAGGAAATAATATAAATCAAAGTACTTACATTTCACACTACATAGAAAAAACTTCGCCAGTAGCAACAAATCATCTGCCCGGAAACATCAGCTGTGAGAAGCAAAACAGTGAAGACAGAGAAACTCTTGGGATCCACACTGTGGTGTCACAGGCGTACCCTTTTAGTCCACAGGTAAACAGGCTTCTGACTTCGCTGAAATCTTCACCAGCTTATATCTCACTTGAAAACAAATGCTTCCATAACCAAGTGTTACACAAACTCTAACAGGTTTCATTTGTCCAATATCTTATCCCTCTACTGAGTGGCCAACTCTTCAGATGTCAATCTACACAAATACATCACCAGATGAGACATGCCAAAGGCACCTGGCACCAGATGTTTTACCATACTATAAGCACATACATTCTCACTAAACATCGATAAGAGAACTATGTGGTAGTCGTTGATACTATAAACTGTACTTTCTCACTAAGCATTGATACTAGAACTATGACTCCAGGTGTCTAGGAAAATGATAGAAAAACAAGCTAATATTGTCAAGGGAGGAATTTGGGTGAAGACTGCTAATGGAGTCTTCGTTTGGGATATCGGTGCCGTATTAGCTATATATATCAGAGGCGATATTAATGTATCAGACAATGAATACATGAGACATGTTCTCCTTGAGCCAGCATCACCAACTGAACTCGTGTATTGCAAGACACCCAATTATACAGTTTGCATCTCTAACCTTGAAGCTAGAACAAGGGAGTAGGGAGTATCAACTACTTATTTTCTCCCAGCATATTATTTGTTTCTTGTACATTCTTTCTGTGTGAAAGCTACTGATAAGACTTTGCAGCTTCTCATTCTGGCTTTATTATCTTTGGTTAACTCCTTCATGACTATACAGCTTAGAATTATATTATGGGTCTATGTGATGGCTACATAGACAGACAGATAATTATGCAACTACATCTACATTTTGATTATTTATATACACAGATATTCTTATTACATTTGAACAAACAAGCTATAGCTCAGGCGACCTCCACAGTCCCCCCTTAATAAAATATCTGTGAATGTTGTCAACTTCAAATTTTAAAATTTTCCCCATTTAGATATATTCTATTATTTGGAACTTTAATTATATCTATATCTATATATGCGGGCTTTTCATGAGATCGTTGTTTAATTTAACACTACAGACTTTAACTCCCCCCTTAAGTACTTATTTTATTTATTAAAAATAACTTTATGATTTATAGGGGCTATTAGAATTGGCGTTATTACTCTCATTAGGGCACATTATCCTGATTAAGAAAGATTGAATCTAGATCTTATTTAAAAATTAGCATATATTTAAAAAACAAAAGAAACAAAAAACATTTGCTACAAATTGTCCATGGTCCTCTGACCAGACCTGGAAAGAAATCTACACAATACGCACAGACTTGCATACAACGTGCTCATGATATACATCTATAATCAGTTTGCAGTCTCTAAGAATAGGTAGAGCAGGTGCAGGGTGTTTCTGCGGACTCTTTACAGTTTTTCCTCATTGTTTTAAGAACGTGTTTTACAAGACCGGGTGAATTTGCCTACATGGGTACTGAACCCTGGCGTCACCAAAGCGCACACTGATATTCGTCTTTCACATATTTTAGTCCATAAGTTACTTGGGCAATCATTGAGAAGAGATCTCATGGCAGAGAAAGCTTACGGCCCTTCATCCACAGACCTTCCTCAGTCAGCTGGCTCCCTGCGTCTCGCACTCCACTCCTTGTTGATTCGCTTGTTCCTGAAGGGATTTAAGAACACAAGGAGTGACAGAAGTCACTGACGTGACAGTTGTCACCGAGGCATGGTCCATATGCATGGTAAAGGACTCCTCAACTCTAGGCCCGTTCACTGCTTCTTGGTCAGCTGCACCTGTGCGGGGATCTCCATCCGATTCCATCAGCTCAGATCTAGACTTTCTTTTCGGTATACCTAGCTTATTTGACAACAGGAAAGATCTATATCCTACATACATTTTGACTATCTTACCTACCTCTGCTTTACCCATCTAGAGAGGCATTTATGTCACTTCCTCCTGTACCGATAGGAGGGGATGGAGTGGCCTAAATTTAGACTACCTCATGTTGTGCAAACCGTAGCATATCCAGTGCAGAATCGACCAACATCTGGTTTCATCTATAAAAACAAAAACTAAAAGAAATATGCATTAGATCATTTTTATAAAAGACATGTTTCATAGTAGTCCAATAAACATGACATAACTGTTTCAAAAGAAAGGCCAGCTTTAAAGCCTATCCAATATGTCTGCTGTGCCTTCTACTGCTGGAAAAATATAATAGATATGTACTTTTCCCCCCTTTTTATGTTTTGTTTTTATATACTACTTTGGCAAAATTTATAGGTATATAACAGCAGACAATATAATTAAACAACCGATAAATATAACCTATACTTTACTGGGGAATTTTGAAACCTTACAACATGGTTTATAGATATTCTGTATCTACAAAAGAAAGGAAACTAATTAATATTGGCAGTTTGTATGCAAAAATAATACAAAACAAAAACATAACCATAAAAACAAAAAAAAACCTAATTTGTATATTTTAAGAAATATACTTTTCCCTGCAAAATTAATTTAATTATTTAGGTATTAGTAGGATATTAGTGATAATCTCCTGTGAAATTTTGAACTCTAAGGATTAAACAAAATCTACTCTACTAGCTGGAAAAAGCAATTGTTAGTATATAAAACACATGTAGTCCTGCAAATCTCTGCAGAAGCCATTCTTTTTTCTTTTTTTTTCTTTCTCTACTTCGTCAGGTTTTTTTTCTTTACAACTTGTGATAAGTACACCCTCCCACACATCCCTGCGGGCTTATGGCTCCCCTTGTCCTTCAGGGTGCGCGATGTTAGAATGGCTGGTGGGAAAAACAGATACAAGAAAACCCATAGGCAAAACTTTCAATACAGAAATATATAAAATATATTTTTGTACCGTGTCAGCCAGCAGAAACAAAACTACTACAAAAACATATATTAAAGAAGCCTTAAGATTGATGGAGTGGAATGGAGAGCATCATTAAAACGGGTGGCTTGGGACTGGAAATCACTGCAACAAAAAAGCAAGCAGCCTGGGGCTCCCCTCTGTGTCATTAGGGAAGGTTGGGGCAGACTCATTGGTGCAGCCCGGACTGTGGGCAGTATCTTGGAAAATCTCCTGGGACTGATTTAAAGGGATACTGTGATACTCTGGGAAAAGGCACACCTGGCTTCAGGTAGATCATTACTGAATCTACAAGGAACACCTTTATTGTGGATTTTTGTGCTGCAAGTTTTGGTTACGGTTTCGAGGGTACCTGGCCAAACACTGAGATTTGGAGGTGTGACACTATTTTTGATAGTGACCAGGCTGACCACAACGCCAACAATTCTATTGCTGGCTCTGCTGGTTTTGTTGATTGGGAGCTACGTATACGGGGTTTGGGCCCTGTTGGGGAATGGGCTGTGGTGGGGGCTGCACCGGCGCGGTTGTATACACCAATTGATCTTGAGCCCATCTTTTTAAAGTGACACAATACTGTTGTCCACTTTGGAAAGTGGTGTCATCAGTGCCTGGGGGCATTGTGAGATGGGGCTCCATTAAGGGCCAAAAACTGTCTCCTGCTTTTATCTTGGTGAGATTAACCAGGTCCTTTTAAGCAGCTGAATATAACTGGTGGACCTGTAGCATCTTCCTATAAAATCGCATAGGGTTAATTTCGGGATCTGGCAGGCAGGGGATTAATGCCGCTGACTGGATGGGGTTGAAATGAGGGCTGTTCCACGTCAGGTTCGGGGTAAGGCTCACTATGTGTCCTAGGGGAAAAAGGGGATCCAAGGAGAGGGGATTGGTAACTGGGGAGCGTGACGCCAGACTGGCCGGTGAGGGGAGAGACAGCATTGCAGGTATGGGAGGGACTAGGGGTATGGGTGTGGAAAGTGTTAAGGGATGTTGTCTAGTGACTGCAGCATCTGTGAATAACTCCAGAGCTTGTCCAGAATCAGGCTGCGAAGTAGCAGCAAAACAACCTTCCTGAGTGCCCCTAAACCCATCCTCAGACTTGGGTGACCTATAGGAAAACACATCTCCTCGCTCATCCTCTTCTTTGACCTCAATATATCCGTCTGATAGCAATATCTGTGTTATTCTGTTAAACAATTCAGCATCAATTAACAATCTCTTGTTACCTTCAGGCTTTCTGTCTAAACATTTTTGCTATCTTGGTGGTGTCTGGATTACACTAATTTATGACTATGCGGCGTGCGTTAGAGTCCAGCCGGCACCTAAGGCTCCACCTCTATACTAGCCCCTTCCTCAGCTATATAGTAATAATGGTATACCGTGCTTGGAGGAGGGGTACAAAATGTATTCCCTCCGGACTTGATCAGCTGTACTAATATTTTTTATTGTCCTAATCCCTATCTTCTTTCACTGAGGATCTGTCTCATGAAAGGAGGAGGACATACAAAAATGTACATGCATATACAAGAATGTCCCGACCTCTGGACTTGGTCAACTGTATGAAATTTAATGTCCTAATCCCTATCTTCAGTCACGGGAACCCCCCGCGTCTTTAATTACAGACCGGGTCAGTCTAACTAGCTATATCCGGCCACCACCGTCTTTCCTGCCCTAACAACCGTCCTCTGGATCCCGTGTGACAATCTCGATCAGTCCACACCTCAGGGCTGGGATCGTGCTCTGAGCCCCAGCGGGCACTACCCCTGAGTCACAATCAGGTACCTTTTAACACCAATATGGACACATAGCCCGTCACTTCCTCCTCTCCAAAACCAACCACAACGGCAGTGAATACACAGTATGTAACACTTACCCGTGGGGTCGGAGGTGATCGGCCTGTTTGGAGGAGAGGGAGATCTCAGTCCGCGACGTCCAAACCATCGGTATCTCCAGGTCAGCAATGCGTCCGTGGAGCCCCACGCTGGTGCACCAAACTGTCAAGGGAGGAATTTGGGTGAAAACTGCTAATGATGTCTTTGTTTGGGATATGCAGAGACGGTGCTGTATTAGCTATATATATCAGAGCCAATATTAATGTATCAGACAATGAATACATGAGACATGTTCTCCTTGAGCCAGCATCACCAACTGAACTCGTGTATTGCAAGACACCCAATTATACAGTTTGCATCTCTAACTTTGAAGCTAGAACAAGGGAGTAGGGAGTATCAACTCCTTATTTTCTCCCAGCATATTATTTGTTTCTTGTACATTCTTTCTGTGTGAAAGCTACTGATAAGACTTTGCAGCTTCACATTCTGGTTTCATTATCTTTGGTTAACTCCTTCATGACTATACAGCTTAGAATTATATTATGGGTCTATGCGATGGCTACATAGACAAACAGATAATTATGCAACTACATCTACATTTTGATTATTTATATACACAGATATTCTTATTACGTTTGAACAAACAAACTATAGCTCAGGCGACCTCCACAATTTAAACTAAACTGTTACAGTCAAATATCTTAAAAGGTTTCTTAAAGACAGACTATCAATATGGATTCCAAATGGCCACTAACATCTTTGCACTACAGGGTCGAAATGTTAGGTCTGTTTTTGCCATGAAAGCTAAATCATTCAGTAAAAACAATCTTTATAAATTGTGATACAACACTGTAGTTTATGCTATTATACAGTATGCACATGCTGCAATTTTATGTACATAGGCTGTACCTTAGAAAATTAAAAACTTGAATTGCTGAACATATTGCAGATATTAAAAACAAAAAGATATCTAACACTTCTGGGGTGGCAAAACATTTTTCAGAGATGCATGGAGGCAGTACAGACAACTTCCCATTTTTTGGAATAGCTAGAGTTAACAGACCCAAAAGAAGAGGTGATTCGAGAAAAATATTGTTAAAAAGAAGCCATGTGAATAATGAAATTAAACAACAGGCTTGAATTTTCAGAATGACCTCCTGTATATTTATTAAACCCTTTATTGTATGTTTTTTCTTGGAATAAGTTATGCATTTTTCATGCGTTTTATTTATATTAACATCCTACTTGTCAATTGTACTGTTCTGTACGTTATGTGACAGATATTTGTATATATTAGGCAAGATATATTTATAAGATCATTATTAAGATATGAAAAATGTCTATATATATTATATGTGACATATTTGCAGAGGAGTGGTAGAACAGAACACAAGAAATTTGTTATGATTAAGACTTTCTATAGTCAAAATGCATCAACATGTACACCTGACTGCTATGCCTTTTTATTTAAGATATGGTTGATATTTTGGTAAAAGTACGCAAGGTCAAAAAAAAAAAAGCCCACAAAAAATAGTCAATTTAAAAAGCATTCCTCAACTCTTTCCCTGGCTCACCAATTTATAAAACAAAAACACAAATATATGCAGGGCCGACATAGTCCAGGGAATCCAAAAATGGAAACCTGAAAGACATAAAAAGAGAGAATTATAAACAAGACACTGTCCCTCATTCGAACAAACAATACCATAACACACGAGAAATCTCGTGCCATAATTAGCATATGGAAGAAGCCATATACAGAAATTTATTGTAACGAGAGAGAAAGAATCTGTACAAAGGCTTTATAGTTGAAAAATGTATACATTTTTATTAAGTAGAAAATACAAAAGACAAAAAAGTGATTAAAAAATGTAGAGACAGGCGATAAATACCACCAAATGGCACCCCCACAGCATACTGGTACGTATATAAATATTCAGAGCAGTCAGTGAGCCAAGAGACCAAGGTAATGGATGATCCATAGCAATCAATCAGCATAAATTCAAAACCCACTGACTCCTAGACATAACCTGTGCCAACGTTAGTATAATACCACCAAGATTCTTGCAAGTGCAAGTATAACTAGTAGCGCAGGGTGTCTGATCACACAAAATTAACGTACCTGAGGTATGGTGTGAGGGTGAGAAGCCCCGACCTATAGGTTTCGGTGTTATAATCCTTCTTCCGGGGGTGGTCTCAGAGTAAAAAGAGCGTCCTTATAAATAACACACATCCAATCCAAAGCCATGTCAGTCCAGACCAATCAGAGCGTCTCATTATACACTATCCCACCAAAGTGCATTGCAACAGTGTCTGCCATTGGTAAACGGCCCAGAAAGCTGAGTCAGGCTCCGCCCCCATGAATGACGCGATACCGGAAGTGTACAAATATGGGCATCGCGTCATCAACTAGGAGGCGTGCCCATCGCGTCACACAGGGGGGTGTGTGCGTGCCGTTTGGTCCACATTGGTGAGTGGCCCAAGATGACGAGTTAGGCTCCGCTCCCATGAATGACGCGATACCGGAAGTATACAAATATGGGCATCGCGTCATCAACTAGGAGGCGTGCCCACCGCGTCATACAAGGGGTGCATGCGTGCCGTTCGGTCCACATTGGTAAGTGGCCCAAGATGACGAGTTAGGCTCCGCCCCATGGATGACGCGAAACCAGAAGTGCACAAATATGGGCATCGCGTCATCAACTAGGAGGCGTGCCCACCATGTCATACAGGGGAGTGTGTGTGTGCCGTTCGGTACACCTATAGAGGCCCTCGAACTGAGCGCCATAGCAACCAGATACACAACACCAGCCAGACCATTCCTCCCAAAACTCGGCAGAGGCCACGCCTCCCCTCATCCACATCCAATGTGAGTACACAGGGGAGGTAACGTTCAAATGGCAGAATCGCACATGTGATTCACAAACAGGGGGCGTGCTAGTCATATAATATGAAACAATAGGTCCTATTATGTGCACATATCTGATCATAGTATAGTTATAAGGTCAAATCAGTATAGAATATACCAATAATGGCACTAGGCCATAGCACATTATTGTATACATTAGATATACATTAAATATCGGGACCATTGTTCGATCTCGGTTGACCATTAATGGCGCGCGGGCGGACGCCCGGGAAGCACCACGTCACCACGAGCGCGTCCAGCACCGACCACAATGATCAGATCACCGCGGAAGGAGCCACAGGGGACACGCACACGGTGACACAACGCAACCAAGCCGAACGCGCGCGCGCACTGGTGCCGAGAGGGAAGTAGTCACCGAATGGAGAAAGAGTATTCATATCTCAAAGAAGAACGTCCACCCGACACTGCTAGCCATATGAACCATTCAATAGCTATATAGAGACAAATATACAAATAACAAACAATATTCGTTCAGTGAATCGTGGCGAGTGTCAGGTAATGTAGTCCCATTCGTCCTTGCAATAGTCCAATGGATCACCAATTTCTCCAAATTTCTATATGGACGCGATGATGGATCAGGAGAGGCATGGGAATATGGATATAACTAGAGATTAGAAAAATATAAAAAGGTTAAAAAGGACCAAACGGATCAAGAACAAGGGGATCATATACAGAGCTGCAGATTAATAAGTTGCACATTCACAAACATTGAGACAAGATGGGACATTGTCTGGGAAAACCTATAGGAAGGATACAAAGCTTAAACACTCATTCAACCCATGGGGTTGTAGAGTCTTCAAGGTCCATATCCATTCCGTCTCACGCTGTGTGAGGAGACGGGTAACATTGCCGCCCCGAATCCCAGTTATGATTTGATCAATGCCCCGTACCTTTAATACAGTGTGGTCACAATGGTGATGTTTCCTGAAATGCCTTGGTATTGTCTTAAGGCTCTCAATGTCTGTCTCGTCTCTGGCGGCCTGAATGTCTCGAACATGTTCTCTCACACGGACCTTCAAGGCCCGTGTAGTCAGGCCGACATAGACGAGAGGACATGGACAAACAGCATAATACACCATGGCCTTAGAAAGGCAATTAATCTTCTTCCTGATGGGAAAAACTTTCCCATCAGAAGAAGTGAACTCTGTCACTGTTTCAATGTTGGGGCATGCAACGCATGCCCCACAAGGTGAGCAACCAAATCTTGACCTCGATGTAGTGGAGGAGGAGGACACAAATGGGAGAACATTTTTATCCTTTTTGTTGTAATGACTAGAGGTCAATATGTCCTTCAGATTCCTGGCCTTGCGGGCCGCAACCGATGGTCTGTCAGACAAATAGCTCCGAAGAATGGGATCAATAGTGAGTATGGACCAGTATCGGGACATGACTTCCAGCATCCGTTCCCAATGTGAATGGTACCTGGTGATCATTCTAACAATATTCGTGTTCTTAGTCCCATGGTCACCAAATAATAGATCAACACGTGGGGAATTCCTTGCTCTATTATATGCCTTTTTAATAGACCTATTGCTGTACCCACGATCACGGAATCTTCGTTTGAGATCCAGGGCTCTGGACTCAAAGGAAGAGTCCGAAGAGCAAATCCGCCGTAGGCGAAGAAATTGTCCTACGGGGACCGCTCGTACAACATGTGCGGGGTGGGCAGAGGTGGCATGTAAAACTGAATTTACAGAAGTGTCCTTACGATATAGATCAGTTTGTAAGAAACCTGATGTATCTCGTATGACCAGAACGTCCAGGAATTCGAGGGACGTGTCACTGAACCTATGAGTCAGCCGTATATTGATCTCATTATTGTTCAAATTTTGTATAAATAAATTAAGTTCTGGGATGGTCCCTTGCCAGATAAAAAAGATGTTGTCGATGTACCGCGTCCAAAGGGGGATGCGGTCCACCAACGACAACCAATCTGGCAGGAGAAGGTCCCTCTCCCACAGCCCCAGAAACAAGTTTGCATATGAGGGCGCAAAAGCCGCCCCCATTGCTGTGCCCTGGAGCTGCAGGTAGAGGGACCCCCCAAAAAAGAAAAAATTGTGAGTCAAGGCAAAACTCTATAGGTTCATGACAAAGTCCCTCTCGGTCCCGGACATGCTGGTCATAGAGAGAAAGTATGAAGCAGCCCGTAGTCCGTCGCGATGTCAAATGCTCGTATAGAGCGATTCAACATTGCAAGAGACCAACAGGGAGCCCTCCCCCAGATGTATAGAATCGATTTTTTGCAAAAAATTCCTTGTGTCTCTTGTATATGAGGGAAGAGACTCAACTAAGGGTTTCAATAAGGAATGAATATAGATACAGACACGTTCAAGGAAATTGCCCACACCAGACACAATGGGTCTACCAGGTGGTGTGTTCACATCTTTATGTACCTTAGGTAGCAGATACAGTGTCGGTATCGTCGGCTCACCCACATGTAATGCATCGAACAGTCTCCTCTCTATTGTACCACAATCTAAGGCATCAGTCAATAGACAATGTAGTTCTTTTACAAACTTACTAAGGGGGTTAAAAGTGAGGCGTTGATAGCACTCACCAACCCTGAGTTGTCTATATGCCTCTCTTTCATAAAGTGTGCACGGCCACACCACAATATTCCCGCCCTTGTCGGCCGGTTTTATCACAATGTCCTCCAAACTCCTGATCCTGTCAATGCAGCTCCTCTCCTCCCTTGTAAGAGTATCATTACGGATGTTTTTAGGGAATTTAGAAAATTCATCAGAGACGAGCCGCACGAACAGATCTACATTAGAACAGGCCGACGGGGGTGGAATTTTTTTGACTTGATCCGCAGCCGTGAAGGAATCTTACCTAGAGAACCGGAATTATGTTCCTCAGACAACTCCTACAAAATTCGTAGAGCAGATTGTTCAGTCTCTGTAGGAATAGCCTTTTGTAGGTCGTCGTCATGGAACCATTTCTTCAACATCAGTGCTCGACCGAAGATATGTAGATCCTTCACGGCTGTAAATGGATCAAAGCGTGAACTAGGTGAAAAGGTGAGGCCCCTAGCTAGAATCTCATTGTCTAGAGCTGAAAAAATATGTTGGGATAGATTAATTACCTTTGGGGTATTGACCGGTTTACCAACAAGTCTCTTGTTCTGATTACCGGTCATTTTTTGTGGTTGTTGTTGTTGTTGCTCCCCTTTTCTTCTACTCCCAAGCCGCGTGGTCACAGGAGAAAGAGACTGATCTGACGCACCACCCGCAGATGAGACCGAGGACACCGACACCGATCTGCCACGTGTAAACCGTGGTATTGGCTTACGCCACCTGTAGACCTTGAGCTGCTGATAATCCGTCATATCACGTGTAATCTTTTTTGAATGGGTCTCTCTGATAGATTTTTCCCATTCCTCGGAGCTAGTTGCCATCGCTGAATCAAAGGTCGCAATCTCCTCAGCCGAAGAGGCCGCCTTCAACTCAGAATAGGTAGTGTCCAACTCCCTCTCCACTTCCTCCAAGGTCTTTGAATTCAGACCAACCAATAACTCCATGAGTTTGAGGGAGCTGGTGGAACAGACTTCTTCCCACTTACTAATAAAGGTCGTGTCCTCCACGGGAAACGAGGGGAATACCTGTATCCTTAATCCTCGAGGGACCATTTGTTTGGAAATGTATCCCTCGAGGAACGCCCTGTTCCACCACACATTCGTACGCCTGTGTAACAGGCGTTTGACATTGTTCTGCAGCTCGACACGTCCCCTATGTTCAATACCATTACCATCAGGTAGGTTACCATCAAAAGCTCTACTACAAGCAAGTTTCCAGGAAATATCCCTGGTTCGGTAATCCATGCTTGGTATGAAAAGGACCTGTGAAAATACACAGAAAATCATATGAACAAACAATACCATAACACATGAGAAATCTCGTGCCATAATTAGCATATGGAAGAAGCCATATACAGAAATTTATTGTAACGAGAGAGAAAGAATCTGTACAAAGGCTTTATAGTTGAAAAATGTATAAATTTTTATTAAGTAGAAAATACAAAAGACAAAAAAGTGATTAAAAAATGTAGAGACAGGCGATAAATACCACCAAATGGCACCCCCACAGCATACTGGTACGTATATAAATATTCAGAGCAGTCAGTGAGCCAAGAGACCAAGGTAATGGATGATCCATAGCAATCAATCAGCATAAATTCAAAACCCACTGACTGCTAGACATAACCTGTGCCAACGTTAGTATAATACCACCAAGATTCTACTATCCGCCTACGGCGGATTTGCTCTTCGGACTCTTCCTTTGAGTCCAGAGCCCTGGATCTCAAACGAAGATTCCGTGATCGTTGGTACAGCAATAGGTCTATTAAAAAGGCATATAATAGAGCAAGGAATTCCCCACGTGTTGATCTATTATTTGGTGACCATGGGACTAAGAACATGAATATTGTTAGAATGATCACCAGGTACCATTCACATTGGGAACGGATGCTGGAAGTCATGTCCCGATACTGGTCCATACTCACTATTGATCCCATTCTTCGGAGCTATTTGTCTGACAGACCATCGGTTGCGGCCCAGAAGGCCAGGAATCTGAAGGACATATTGACCTCTAGTCATTACAACAAAAAGGATAAAAATGTTCTCCCATTTGTGTCCTCCTCCTCCGCTACATCGAGGTCAAGATTTGGTTGCTCATCTTGTGGGGCATGCGTTGCATGCCCCAACATTGAAACAGCGACAGAGTTCACTTCTTCTGATGGGAAAGTTTTTCCCATCAGGAAGAAGATTAATTGCCTTCCTAAGGCCGTGGTGTATTATGCTGTTTGTCCATGTCCTCTCGTCTATGTCAGCCTGACTACGCGGCCCTTGAAGGTCCGTGTGAGAGAACATGTTCGAGACATTCAGGCCGCCAGAGACGAGACAGACATTGAGAGCCTTAAGACAATACCAAGGCATTTCAGGAAACATCACCATTGTGACCACACTGCATTAAAGGTACGGGGCATTGATCAAATCATAACTGGGATTCGGGGCGGCAATGTTACCCGTCTCTTCACACAGCATGACGGAATGGATGTGGACCTTGAAGACTCTACAACCCCATGGGTTGAATGAGTGTTTAAGCTTTGTATCCTTCCTATAGGTTTTCCCAGACAATGTCCCATCTTGTCTCAACGTTTGTGAATGTGCAACTTATTAATCTGCAGCTCTGTATATGATCCATTTGTTCTTGATCCGTTTGGTCCTTTTTAACCTTTTTATATTTTTCTAATCTCTAGTTATATCCATATTCCCATGCCTCTCCTGATCCATCATCGCGTCCATTTAGAATTTTGGAGAAATTGGTGATCCATTGGACTATTGCAAGGACGAATGGGACTACATTACCTGACACTCGCCACGATTCACTGAACGAATATTGTTTGTTATCTGTATATTTGTCTCTATATAGCTATTGAATGGTTCATATGGCTAGCAGTGTCGGGTGGACGTTCTTCTTTGAGATATGAATACTCTTTCTCCATTCGGTGACTACTTCCCTCTCGGTACCAGTGTGCGCACGCGTTCGCCTTGGTTGCGTTGTGTCGCCGTGTGCGTGTCCCCTGTGGCTCCTTCCGCGGTGATCTGATCACTGTGGTCGGTGTTGGACGCGCTCGTGGCGACGTGGTGCTTCCCGGGCGTCCGCCCGCGCGCCATTAATGGCCAACCGAGATCGAACAATGGTCCCGATATTTAATGTATATCTAATGTATACAATAATGTGCTATGGCCTAGTGCCATTATTGGTATATTCTATACTGATTTGACCTTATAACTATACTATGATCAGATATGTGCACATAATAGGACCTATTGTTTCATATTATATGACTAGCACGCCCCCTGTTTGTGAATCACATGTGCGATTCTGCCATTTGAACGTTACCTCCCCTGTGTACTCACATTGAATGTGGATGAGGGGAGGCGTGGCCTCTGCCGAGTTTTGGGAGGAATGGTCTGGCTGGTGTTGTGTATCTGGTTGCTATGGCGCTCAGTCAGTTCGAGGGCCTCTATAGGTGGACCGAACGGCACACACACACTCCCCTGTATGACGTGGTGGGCACGCCTCCTAGTTGATGACGCGATGCCCATATTTGTGCACTTCAGGTTTCGCGTAATCCATGGGGGCGGAGCCTAACTCGTCATCTTGGGCCACTTACCAATGTGGACCGAACGGCACGCATGCACCCCTTGTATGATGCGATGGGCACGCCTCCTAGTTGATGACGCGATGCCCATATTTGTGCACTTCAGGTTTCGCGTCATCCATGGGGGCGGAGCCTAACTCGTCATCTTGGGCCACTCACCAATGTGGACCGAACGGCACGCACAGCCCCCCTGTGTGACGCGATGGGCACGCCTCCTAGTTGATGACGCAATGCTCATATTTGTACACTTCCGGTATCGCGTCATTCATGAGGGCGGAGCCTGACTCAGCTTTCTGGGCCGTTTATTAATGGCAGACACTGTTGCAATGCACTTTGGTGGGATAGTGTATAATGAGACGCTCTGATTGGTCTGGACTGACATGGCTTTGGATTGGATGTGTTTTATTTATAAGGACGCTCTTTTTACTCTGAGACCACCCCCGGAAGAAGAATTATAACACCGAAACCTATAGGTCGGGGCTTCTCACCCTCACACCATACCTCAGGTACGTTAGTTTTGTGTGATCAGACACCCTGCGCTACTAGTTATACTTGCACTTGCAAGAATCTTGGTGGTATTATACTAACGTTGGCGCAGGTTATGTCTAGCAGTCAGTGGGTTTTGAATTTATGCTGATTGATTGCTATGGATCATCCATTACCTTGGTCTCTTGGCTCACTGACTGCTCTGAATATTTATATACGTACCAGTATGCTGTGGGGGTGCCATTTGGTGGTATTTATCGCCTGTCTCCACATTTTTTAATCACTTTTTTATCTTTTGTATTTTCTACTTAATAAAAATTTATACATTTTTCAACTATAAAGCCTTTGTACAGATTCTTTCTCTCTCGTTACTGTCCCTCATTCACCAAGTTATTAGAAAGCAAAGTTCCCGGGTCCGACGTAATCCAGCGCCTCCCACGGCGTTCCTCAATTACGTAGATCATAGGCTATGGAGCCTCACAACAAGAATTTACATAGAGTAGTCTAGGATAGGGCTCGACAAACTGCGGCCTGTGGGCCACATCCGGCCCTCTGTCTGTTCTAGTATAGCCAGCAGACCGAAACAGCCAAAAGGTTCGAATCAGTGGACCACAGTGCCCTCAGAGGTATGTGGTGTTTGTTTTTTTTCGTATGTGTAGAGCGCATACTATATATAGGTGACTATGTGGGGTGAGGCTCATGTATATAGGAGGCTATGTGGGGCTCATGCATATAGGAGGCTATAAAGGGCTTATAGAGTGTGTAGGAGGCTATGTGGGGCTCATAAGGTACCGTATTTTTTGCTTTATAAGACGCACTTTTATTCCCCCAAATTTTGGGGGAAAGTAGGGGGTGCGTCTTATAAACCGAACATACGGGGGGTGGTGTGTACATATATATATATATATATATATATATATATATATATATACACTGCAGGGTCCGCTCAGGAGCAGTGCTGGCGGCAGGTGAAAGCTGCGGGCGGCAGCGTTAGATCTCCTGCTCCCACTCATATAATATGCACAGCCGCTGTCCATCAGCGTGGTGCTGAAACGTCATCGCGCTGATGGGCTGGGGCAGCGGGGCATATTATATCTGCCTGTGCTCCCTTTGATTGCACATGATCCCCCCCCTGTTAGATATGGCCCCCATACTGCTGCCCATAGTAAAATAAAAAAAGCTTTACTTACCTCCAGCGCTGATCTCCCGGTCTCCTGCTGCTGCTGTCTGTGATAAGGCACGCAGAGATGATATCACTCTGCCGTGCCGATCACATGACCGGCAGCAAGAACCAGGAAGTGGAGGAGGAGCTCAACCCCACGGAGGGAGACACAGGGATTACAGCGCTGAGAAGGTAAGGAAAGAGTGTTTCATTTTATTATGGGAAGCAGTATGGGGGGCATATCTAACACAGGGGAGATGTGCCATCTATAGGGGCCATGGGCAGCAGTATGGGGGGCATATCTAACACAGGGGAGATGTGCCATCTATAGTGGCCATGGGCAGCAGTATGGGGGCCATATCAAACACAGGGGAGATGTGCCATCTATAGTGGCCATGGGCAGCAGTATGGAGGTCATATCAAACACAGGGGAGATGTGCCATCTATAGTGGCCATGGGCAGCAGTATGGGGGCCATATCAAACACAGGGGAGGTGTGCCATCTATAGGGGCCATGGGCAGCAGTATGGGGGCCATATCAGACACAGGGGAGGTGTGCCATCTATAGGGGCCATGGGCAGCACAGGGGGACGTGTCCCAGAACAAGGGGGCTATATTCAATATAAGGGGGCCATATCCAGATTAAGGGGGGATAATTTTAGGATGGGGGCTATGAGGGACATATACCCTATATGATTTGTTAGACGAACACTGGCATTATAAGATGGACCCCATTTAACATTAAAAAAAAAAATTCTCTTTTCCTTCACCAAATTTGGGGGTGCGTCTTATAATCAGGAGCGTCTTAAAAAGCAAAAAATACGGTATATAGGATGTTTTGTGGGGCTCATGCTGTACATAAAAGCCTATGTGGGGCTCATAATGTATATACACTCCCTGAAAGACGTTCTGTCGCTTATCCATGTTATATAAATAACAGCTTATAACCTGACTTTAAATTCATCCATTGGTTTCATAAATTACTCTTTTGAAAGCTGAAACCCTCACAAATTTGGTTTAGGTTATGAAAATAAAGTTGCTGCAAAGCTGCAGTATTGATCATTTAATGAACACATAAAGGTCAGATTTTAGCAAGACAAAAGTTTTGTCGCCCACCGAAAGTAATGTGAAATTTAAACAAATAATTAACTTCTAATACAAAGATATGTTGCATAACATTGGTGAATGAAGTTGTGATGCTATTAGAGCCATATTTCATATTTTGGGTGACTTCCAGCTTTACTTGAGCTTGAAGGACTGCATCCTTGCGGTTCAACAATGATTCATACAATTTATTGATGAAGTCATCAGGAATAGCAAATAATGTAGTCTTACATGCTTCCCAGAGTTCATCTAGATTCTTTGGTTTTGTCTTCCAAGCTTCCTTTTTCATCGTACCCCAAAAATGCTCAATGATGTTCATGTGTGGTGACTGGGCTGGCCAGTCTTTGAGCACCTTGATCTTCTTTACCTGGAAGAACTTTGTTGTAGAGATGGATGAATGAGATGGAGCATCATACTGCTGCAGAATTTGACCCCTTTTATGATTAGGAATGTAAGAGGTAGCTAATACTTCTTGATATTTTAGGCTATTGATATTGCCTTCCACCTTGCAAATGTTTCGCACACCCCCGTACTGAATGTAACCCCAGACCATGATCTTTCCACCACCAAACGTGACTGTTTTCTGCATCAATACGGGCTCCAATAGGTCTTCTGGAGTATTTGCGGTGGCTGTGGTGTAATTCAACTGAAGATTCATCAGAGAAATCCACCTTCTGCCACTTTTCCAGCGTCCATCTGTTTAGCAGGCTGTGGGACTTGGCAAATGACACACGTTTTTTTAATTGCCTTTTGTTTACTGCTGGCTTCTGGGCACTGATTCGACCATGGAGGCCATTTCGAGACAGAATCCTACAAAAGTGTTCTAGTTGACACAGGGACTTGAGGTGACCAGGCCTGTTGGAGCTCTGCTGCAGTGGAAGAGGGGCTGGCTTTGGATTTTCTAACCAACAAATGTTCCTCCTGAGCAGTTGTCTTTCGGGGTCTGTCGGACCTGGGCTTGTCAAAAACATCTCCAGTCTCTTCAAATCTTTTATTAATTCTTTGTACGTGACACTGAGACACATTAAAGGTGCCAGCCACCTCTGCAGTGGATATGGTCTTCAGCCTCTTGATAATCAAGGCTTTGGTCACAGGGTCGGTTTTTGGCATATTGTCAGAGGTCAAGTTGCAGTTCAAGTGAAGGTCTGGGGTGTTGGGTTTCTTTTTATACACACCCACTAATTAACCAATCATTTAGTGAGCACAGGTGAGGATGTAAAGTAAGATTGGGTGCATTATATGACAAGGCGACAAAACCTTTGACTTGCCAAAATCTGACCTTTCTATGTTCATTAAATGATCAATATTTCAGCTTTGCAGCAACTTTATTTTCATAACCTAAACCAAATTTGGGAGGGTTTCAGCTTTCAAAAAAGTAATTTTTGAAACCAATGAATGAATTTAAAGTCAGGTTATAAGCTTTTATTTACATAACATGGATAAGCGACAGAACGTCTGTCAGGGACTGTAGGAAGCTATGTGGGGGTCATAAAGTATATGAGGCTATGTGAGGGCTCATGCTGTATTATGGAGGCTATGTGATAGCTCATGCTGTATTTAGGAGGCTGTGTGGGTCTCATACTGTATATAGAGGGGTTATGTTGGGACTCACTGTATATAAAGGGACCATGTGTGGGATCACACTGTATATAGAGGGGCTATGCGGGGGCTCACACTGTATAAAGAGGGACTATGTGAGGGCTCATACTGTATATAGGGAGCTATAGTGGGTACGGAAAGTATTCAGACCCCTTTAAATTTTTCATTCTTTGTTTCTTTGCAGCCATTTGATAAATTCAAAAAAGTTCATCCCATCTTGACAGAAAAAAGCAGAAATGTAGAAATTTTTGCAAATTTATTAAGCAAGAAAAACAGAAATATCACATGGTCATAAGTATTCAGACCCTTTGCTCAGTATTGAGTAGAAGCACACTTTTGAGCTAGTAAAGCCATGAGTCTTCTTGAGAATGATGCAACAAGTTTTTCATACCTGGATTTGGAGATCCTCTGCCATTCTTCCTTGCAGATCCTCTTCAGCTCCATCAGGTTAATTGGTGAACGTTGGTGGACAGCCATTTTCAGGTCTATCCAGAGATGCTCAATTGGATTTAGGTCAGGGCTCTGGCTAGGCCAGTCAAGAATGGTCACAGAGTTGTTCTGAAGCCACTCCTTTGTTATTTTAGCTGTGTGCTTAGGGTCATTGTCTTGTTGGAAGGTGAGCTTTTGGCCAAGTCTGAAGTCCAGAACACTCTGGAAGAGGTTTTCTTCCAGGATATCTCTGTACTTGGCCACATTCATCTTTCCTTCAATTGCAACCAGTCTTCCTGTCCCTGCAGCTGAAAAACACCCCCATAGCATGATGCTGCCACCACCATGCTTCACTGTTGGGATTGTATTGGGCAGGTGATGAGCAGTGCCTGGTTCTCTTTACACAAATCACTTAGAATTATCACCAAAAAGTTCTATCTTTGTCTCATCAGACCAGAGAATCTTATTTCTCATAGTCTGGGAGTCTTTTATGTGTTTTATGCAAACTCTATGAGGGCTTTTATATGTCTTGCACTGAGGAGAGGCTTCCATCTGCCACTCTGCTATAAAGGCCCAGCTGGTGGAGGGCTGCAGTGATAGATGACTTTGTGGCACTTTCTCCCATCTCCCTACTGCATCTCTAGAGCTCAGCCCCAATAATCATGGGGTTCTTCCTTACCTCTATCACCAAGGCTCTTCCCCATGATTGCTCAGTTTAGCTGGACAGCCAGGTCAAGGAAGAGTTCTGGTGGCCCAAACTTCTTCCATTTAAGGCTTAAGGATTATGGAGGCCACTGTGCTCTTAGGGACCTTGAGTACTGCAGAAATTCTTTTGTAACCTTGGCCAGATCTGTGCCTTGCCACAATTCTGTCTCTGAGCTCCTTGGGAAGTTCCTTTTACCTCATGATTCTCATATGGTGGGACATGCACTGTGAGCTGTGAGGTCTTATATAGACAGGTGTGTGCCTTTTCAAATCAAGTTATATCAGTTTAATTAAACAAAGCTGGAATCCAATGAAGGAGTAGAACCATCTCAAGGAAGATCACAAGGAAATGGACAGCATGTGACTTAAAGGGGTTATCCGGCTTCTTTTGACTTTTTTTCATTATTACACTATTGGGCTACATTGGGGCAGGTAAGTAGATAGAGACCACTTACCTGCCCCGCTGTCAGCCCCTCTCCCCCGGCTCAGAGCGGTCATGTGACCCCTCCTGCCGCGATTTTGCTGCTTCCGGCCTTTGCACGTCTACATGGGCAGAGCCATGTTGACATGCAAATCTGGAACAGCATGTCACCTCCCTGCTGGGCTGTACAGTGTTTGGAGTAAACGCCCCCGTTCCCTGCCCCCTCCCACACATTCCCCCCGCACCCCGTACTCTGCCCACAACCTCCCACACACTCCGTAGTCTCCCTCATCCGCCTCCTGTGCCCAGCTACGTGCGCCCTGAATTGCAGCCGAGTCAGTGTCCAGTTCAATAAGGCAAGGAACACTTGTTGTCCGATACACTGCCAGCGCTGTGCCCCCAGCGCTTTATTATGTTTACTGCCTGACGCCCTGGGAACTGTTCCCCCCCCATTTCACCCCCCCCCCGCCCTCCCCCCTGTCAGTGTTTGCCCCCCTCTGCAGTATAAGCTGCCTCTCATTCTCAGCCTGCATTGCGTGCATCCGCGGGGATGACGAGCGCTGCTTCACTGCCCGTGCAGTCTGTGTCCCGCTCCCTGCCAGCCCCGCAGCTGCCCGCACTGCAATGTCAGTGTCTGCCCGCAGTATCTGCAGCTTCTCACGCCGCAAGGTGGTTACCCGATATTTACCTTAGTTACCAGCCTCCGCCGCTCTCGCTGCCAGCGCCGGCTCCTGCTCTGTGCACATGTAGCTGCAGTACACATCGGGTTAATTAACCCGATGTGTACTGTAGCTAGGAGAGCAGGGAGCCAGCGCCCAGTGTGCGCGGCTCCCTGCTCTCTGCACATGTAGCTGCAGGTTAGATTAGATGACATAATTACCTGCAGTAACGATCTCCTGCCTCCTGACGTCACCGCGGTCACTACCTTCTCTGCCCGTCTCGCGGGCGGCCCGAGACTGTCACTAGCAGTGACGTCACGGGCTCTCGCGATACTGCGTAGAACGCGGCGGGCATAGAAGTCAGTGACAGCGCTGACGTCAGGAGAGCATGAGATCGTTACTGCAGGTAATGAACTCATCTAACCTCCTGACGGCAGCGCTCGGCATCCCCTGCAGTGACCTGGGCTGACCTATTGATGTTAGCTCAGGTCACTGCACGGCTCTCCCAGCCAATGGGGAACATTTTGTTCTTCATTGACTGGGAGTCTCATTGACTATGGTATGGATCGACGTGCGACACCGTTATTGGATTACGCCGGACCCGGATTTGATTGTTCTTGTCAATAAATTGTTGAAAGAGGGAATGTGGGGAGTGTTTTTTCAAATAAAAATTTTTTGGTTGTCTATTTTTTATTTCTTACTGACTGGGTTGGTGATGTCGGGTATCTGATAGACGCCTGACCTCACCAACCCCAGGGCTTGATGCCAGGTGACATTACACATCTGGCATCAACCCCATATATTACCCCGTTTGCCAACGCACCAGGGCGCGGGATGAGCTGGGGCAAAGCGCCAGGATTGGCACGTCCAATGGATGCGCCACTTCTGGGGCAGCTGTAGCCTGCTATTTTTAGGCTGGGGAGTGTCCAATAACGGTGGACCTCCCTAGTCTGAGAATAACAGACCACAGCTGTCCGCTTTACCTTGGCTGGTGATCCAATTTTGGGGGGACCCCACGTTTTTTGTTTTTAATTATTTATTTAATTTTAAATAACAGCGTGGGGTGCCCTCTGTTTTGGATTACCAGCCAAGGTGAAGCTGCCAGCTGTGGTCTGCAGGCTGCAGCCGTCTGCTTTACCCTAGCTTGCTACAAAAGATAAGGGGGACCTCACGTCGTTTTTTTTTTTTATTAATTCTTTATTTATTGGCTAAATACAAGGCTAAGCACCCCTTAGTGCCACATGAAAGGCACTAAAGGTGGCTTTACACACTGCAACATCGCAAACGACATCGCTGTAACGTCACCGGTTTTGTGACGTTACAGCGACCTCCCCAGCGACATTGCAGTGTGTGAAACACATCAGCGACCTGGCCTCTGCTGTGAAGTTGTGATCGCTAGAAATCATTCAGGACCATTCTTTGTTCCTTTTGTTTCCCGCTGTGCAGCAAAGTCTCAGTGTGTAAAGGGGACTTTACAGCGACCACGCGGCTCTGTCTGTGTAGCGTCATGATTAGCGGTCACCTGTGAAGGATTCACCGGTGACCGCTAATCCCCCGAGTGACTGAAGTTTCCCCCCCTCTCTCATACTCAACGATCCCCGATCCCCGGCTCTGCACGGCATCCACACTGCTCCAGCGGCTTTTCCTTTTTTGAAAAAGCCGGCCGCTCATTAAACAATCTCGTATTCCCAGCTTTTCCCCGCCCACAGGCGCCTATGATTGGTTGCAGTGAGACACGCCCCCACGCTGAGTGACAGGTGTCTCACTGCACCCAATCACAACAGCCGGTGGGCGTGTCTATACTGTGCAGTAAAATAAATAAATAAATAATTCAAAAATCCGGCGTGAGGTCCCCCCTATTTTAATACCAGCCAGATAAAGCCATAAGGCTGAAGGCTGGTATTCTCAGGATGGGTAGCCCCACGTTATGGGGAGCCCCCCAGCCTAACAATATCAGCCAGCGCCGCTCAGAATTGCCGCATACATTAGATGCGACAGTTCTGGGACTGTACCCGGCTATTCCCGATTTGCCCTGTTGCATTGGCAAATCGGGGTAATAAGGACTTATTGGCAGCCCATAGCTGCCAATAAGTCCTAGATTAATCATGTCAGGCGTCTGACCGAGATACCTTCCATGATTAATCTGTAAATTACAGTTAAAAAACACACACACCCGAAAAATCCTTTATTAGAAATAAAAAACACTAACAAATTCCCTCATTACCAATTTATTACCCACAACAAAGCCCTCCTTGTCCGGCGTAATCCACGTTCCTCCAGCGTCGCATCCAGCTCTGCTGCATGCAGGTGACAGGAGCTGCATAATACACCGCCGCTACGGTCACCTCCACGCAGCTAATGAAGACAGCCGCGCGATCGGCTGAGCTGTCACTGAGGTTACCTGGATACAGCGGTGGCCGCGGGTAACCTCAGTGACAGCTCAGCTGATCGCGCTACTCAGCCGCCGCTCCTGTCAGCTCCACACAGCAAATGAGGTGAGTATCGCGATCAGCTGAGCTGTCACTGAGGTTACCCGCGGCCACCGCTGCATCCACCGTGTGTGTGTGTATGTCCGCTAAAGGAATCCGCTCTCATTTACAATAACGTTTTTTTGCACAGATGACCCATGTGACCCAGGGAACGTCGTAGACTACGGTTTCACATGAAAATTGAACCCTGCGCTTTACAGTCACTCTCCAAAAAACATGACTCCATTAAAGTGAATGGAGCCTGGAACTACAGTTTATTAATCTCAGCTGTGATTGGTTACTATAGTATCAAAGGACAGTGTTAGTATAAGAGGTAATAAGATGTCAGTGGGGAGACGGATAGAGAGAGACAGACAGGGAAAGAAAAGAGACGGAAAGCTAGAGACAGACAGAGACAGACGGTGAACGAGACAGACGGTGAACGAGACAGACGGTGAACGAGACAGACGGTGAACGAGACAGACGGTGAACGAGACAGACGGTGAACGAGACAGACGGTGAACGAGACAGACGGTGAACGAGACAGACAGAAACAGAGAGTGCAGTACAGAGGGTGCGATATAGGGACATCATGCACACAGTGCTGACTCTCAGAGCTCACATAAACAGGGTGAAAGATGGAGCAGGGAGCTTATGATTCCTTCTTGTTTTCAACTGTATGTGCATCCACAATGTTGATGCCATTGAAAGAGTGATGCTGTGAGGGACGGGTGGCTATTACCAGTGCGGAAATGAAAGCCACCTCACAGACCTGCATCATGCTAGTAGTGACATAGGCATGCTGTGATGTATGACAGCATGACCAAAATACCATGTAGCCCAAGGAAAAAATAGTGGTCGAGATTTTTCACAAAAATCTGCAGTAACTATATTTTATTGTAGATGATGATGATTATTATTATTATCGCACTATATCTTGCTTGCTGCTACACAGTGTAGATATGTGAATCCTCACATCACATGCAGCAGACACAGTTGTCGACAGTCAGAATGAATGGTCATGTGACCACTCGTATGCAAGCTGCACACCACATTCTGAGCCCAATGTGTCAATTCATATAGTGACACATAGAGGGATAAGCCTGGAGAATCTATGTGTGTGTATATATATATATATATATATATATATATATATAGATATATATTTATATATCTATATATATATATATATATATATAATGTATATGTATACACATAACTATATGACACAAACCACGCACACACACACACATGTACCATACATACATGGCGTATATATCTACTATAGACTCACATTGGGTGCTATATATAGTCTGCCTTACACAGTATTCATTTATCTATAAGGGGTGAGGAACATGTAACAACTCTTTCTGTTACCATTGTTGATGGGATGTGAGCTGATTGCTGTGTCACAGATGAGAGAAGCTGGATCTCTGCTCTGTCACATGCTGAGAGGTCAGGTGCTGGGCAGAATACTGACAGCCATTGAATGTGCAGAGGGAGGGCAGGGGGCGTTCCTGTACACTGAGGCCGGGCAGGGGGCGTTCCTGTACACTGAGGCTGGGCGGTGACAGCTCTGACTGAGGTTTGGCAACCAAGAATACAGGAAATTGTCATGTTTGTTGGAGCTAAATGTAAACAAGAGCTGCAGGGAATAAAGTGTGAATTCAAGAGAAACAAAAGTTAGAAAACAGAAAATAACAATGTAGGGGTGATTTATATGACAATACAGCACAGATTAGCTTACAATTTTTTTTGGAGTGTATGTCGGATAACTCCTTTAAATATGAGTGTCTGAGCAAAGGGTCTGAATACTTATGACCACGTGATATTTCAGTTTTTCTTGTTTAAAAAATTTGCAAAAATTTCTACATTTCTGTTTTTTTCTGTGAAGATGGGGTGCAGAGTGTACATTAATGAGAAAAAATGAACTTTTTGAATTTACCAAATGTCTGCAAAGAAACAAAGAGTGAAACATTTAAAGGGGTCTGAATACTTTCCATACCCATTGTATGTGGCGGGCTTGTAATGTATATCGGGAGTTATGTAGAGGGTCATACTCTATGTAGGATACTGTGTGTGGGTTCATACGATATACTTAATTCTGCTCAATATGAAATTATACAGTTAATATTAATATAAAATTATAATTATTATTAATAAACTACTATTAATATTGAGAAGAATTAATTTAAGCATATTGGTTTGGCCCTCCACACTTGTCACGGTCTTTCATGTGGCCCCTCAGAAAAATGAATTGCCCACCCCTTTCTTAGGATGGAAAAGATGATGTTAAAAGGATGGCATACGCATGGAAATTTTGATATAATAGAAACAGGTTTCATTTTTTTTTGTTTTCTTTTAACCAGAGTAGAAACCAGCTTTAGGCCTGCGCCACACATCCGTGCCTCCGGTACGTTTTTGGCATTTTTTACACGTACCGGAGACACGTGCTGATGTTGACACAGTATTTTTAATATAAAAAGCCTCACGTCAGTGTTTGCGCTCGGAGCGTGTGTCCGTTCAGTGCGTACGTTTGAGCATGCCGAAAAAGCGCTGACATGTCCGTTTTCCACCGGCATAACGTCCTCACGGATCCATTAAATCCTATGGGTCCGTGTTTACACGTACGTGATACGGATGGCCTCCGTATGCTATCCGTGTGGTCCGTGTCCGTGTTTTAATTAGAAAGGTTGTTACAATCTCAAATACTTTCAGGTGGCGTAGCTAACATATTTTTTTTGCACAAAACTAACTATGCATTTGCAGAAGGAGTGAGCAAGCAAGCAGTTGTAGTTCTGTGTATTGAAAGATATATTTTGAGCAAAATTTCGGCTTCGAAATATAATAATGGCACCACGGGTGGACACGGAGAAACTGATAACAGCTGTCGAGACTCACCCACCATTATGGGATACACGTGTTGATGGTTACCATGACCGACTGACAGTTGACCGCCATTGGAATGAAGTAGCTGAGGAAGTGTACCCCAATAATGCATGGGCTAGATGTTCGCCTGCAAAGCGTGCTAAATATGGTAAGTTGTTGTATGTTTTTATATTTATTTATTTAATATATATATTAGGATTTTTCAAATAATTACAAACTGTGAATGTTTTGTTATAGTTATGTTGTATTTTAGTTAAAAAATCTTTGTGAAGAATTGGTATATGTACTACTCTATATATTGAGTTCATGTTAAATTTTTAAAAAGTTAACCAAACATTTCCTAACTTACAAAAATCAAAGTATACTTATTTTTGTAATCTGACTTTGAATTCTTCATGAAGTTAATTAATTAACTGATTAAACTGTCATGTGTTTTTAAATTCCCTGTTTTATTAGTCTAATTTTAGTATCACAATTTCAATTCATGTTTTTTAATTTTTAATATTTTTTTTTAATTTAGTTAAATGACATTTCAATATCATGACCTACATGAATAAAATAATATTTCTAGTAATTTATTGCCAAATGTTATTGCTAAAAAAAAAAAAAAATGGAAAATTTAAATATATATGACAATTACTTCAAAGATAATTTATCAGAAATATTATTTTGTTATGTGTGAATGTCTAAAAATGCTTTTGAATGAAGAATATATAAAAAAATGATTTTTCCTCAAAAGTATTTGTCCAACATTATTTTGTTAAATTGTATATTACATTTAGCAAACATTATTTTAATTAATGTGTGCAGATTTATGGTGAATGTTGCAAGTGACATATTTTTTAAAATTACACAGTTGACTTGGTCAAAAGGCGTTGGCGTTCAGCACGTGATCAGTACCGAAGGGAGTACAACCCTATACCATCCTCATCCAGCCAAGGCCGCAAACGCACATATGTTTATTATGAACAAATAAGCTTCCTAGCACCCATCTTAGAAGTAACACAGTAAGTTTTTTTTTTTTTTTTAGAAAAAAAAAAAAAATGCAACATTCATTTACTTCATGAAGATACTTGTACAAATATAAATGTTAAGATTGTAATATGTTGTCTCATTTCTTATAGAACGGAGGATAATCTAGACGATTCAGATGATCAACCAACAGCAGGTCCCTCTGCTACAGCCACCTCAGCATCAGAACAAGAACCTGGCAGAGAAGACAGTGAAAATCCAGAGATTCAACAAGATGCAGCAACTGAATCACATGAGGGTGGGACAGAGAGTGCACAAACCAACACCCAAGGCTCATCAACACAACAAACAACCACACCAGCTACACAATCAACACAAACAAATGTACTTCCACGTTTTGCACCACAACCTCTACGTGCAAGAAGAATCCGCAGACCTGAGGAAATGAGATCCTTACCGGAAATAATTGACACACGCATTATTCACATAATGAACACTCTAATTCCAGAAACAGATGCAGAGCGCTTTTGTCGGTCTTTATCTTCTAGCTTAACCAAAATTCCATCCGATAGGCAGGAACGTGTACGTGCTGCTATGCTGACCCTACTTTCAGCTAGTCAGGCAGAACAGGAACCAGTGAGAGTATATGAGGCCATAGAAAATTGGCGTACCATTATGCAACAACATACAGTCCCAAACACAACAGACAATCAAAATACAATTTCAACACAAACAACAATGGCAACTGTAATATTCAATAATCCAGTATTACAACAATCTGGTCAACCTTCAATTGCTTCAAGTACGTTATTCCCAACACCAATTAGACAAGGGTATGTTGCAACCAATACTGGTGCCTTAAGCACTGTACAAAGTGCTACCTCACAGCAACCCATGAACTATATGAATTTACAACCCACTCCAAGTACTAGTTACTTTACTCAACCCACAAATATTGGTGGTTTACCTAACTTGTTTCCTGGTTCAACATACCCACAATCATTCATGATGCCTCATTATCCAATCTCAACTATGTTACCTACACCACACTTACAAACATCAGTCAACTATCCTCAAGGTCAACAACATACACACACACAATACCCAATTACCCATGTAGATCCACAGGTGTACTCAACAACAGGCAATGTGTTGGGACAAACAAGCATGCAACAGACTGTTCCACACACTACTGTAGTTAGTAATAGGAATGTTGTTCAGCAAACAACTGCTTCCATTCCTGAAAATACCATTTCTGAGGCCACACAAAACAACATACTCAGCAACACTCAGGTTACTTCACTAGAAGATCTTGTTGACTTATGATACACATTTTTGGTAATCTTTACATTCAAACAACAAATATGATGAATGTGTCAAAATTTAAAAAAAGAGGGATTTCCAAAAATGTGTAAACTCTGAGTTTAAAAAAAACAAAAAACATGTGTGATTATATTTAGTGACGGATCACATATATGTTTGATGGCATGGTTTTTTTTTTTATTTTAGGAACACATTTGTACCCAACCAATTTGATGGTTAGATTAGTTATTATATTCTCAAAACACAGTTTACATTTATTATGTCTATGTCAATGTCCAACATGAGACCAACTTAATTGTTCGACAATTTTACAACATTGTAAGCAATGCACACATTTTTGAAAATGTACTCTTGTAAGTAAAGTATATTTTTAATTTTAGAAAGAATACCATAAAAATTTACATTTTGTAAAATTTAACAGAAGATGAACAATATGTTCATTTTTTATTTTGATGTGAAAAAATAACAGCATTACTTTATGGATTAATATGCTTATTATTAATAAAAAAATATGTTTGTGAAAAAAACTATCATGTTTATTATTTAAATTTATAAATAATATTGCATTTTTTCAATAGACGTTTAACATTATTAATGTTGTAAGTTTAAAATAACAAAAAAAACATGATAGTAACACAGAAATTTACAAAAACATACATACAACATTCAGAAATCCATGTTGTTAACAGAAATGTCAGTTGATGATTAACGCATTTTCACTTTAATACAAGTAAGATTTAAGCTCTTAGATGTTTAGAAAAAATTAAACATTTTCGTATAAGAAAAAATAATAAATTTTTATCGAAATAAATCCATGACAATCTTAACAAACATCACTATTATTATTATCATCAAAACAATTAAAGTAATCAGTAAATAAATTTCTAATTTGTAAACCAGATGTCACGGAATTATGAGACATAGGTTCACCTGTTGGATTAACAACATGGTTTATCTGAAATTCATCATCCACATAAGTTCCTCCTTCATGTATCCGACAGAAATTGTGAAGCACTATGGTAGCCTTGAGGACAGATGTGACAAAGTTTGGCTGCAACTGAATAGTTGTCTGATAAATGCGCCATTTGTTAGCTAAAATACCAAATGCACACTCCACATAACGTCTTGCTTTAGTTAGCCGATTATTAAAGTACTGTTTCCTGTCATCAATGGATCTCCTTGGATATGGTCGCATAACATGTTTGGATAATGCAAATCCTGCATCTGCTACCATCACATATGGTGCCAACGGTCCAGATGTACCAGGTAGGGCAACTGGTGGGGGGATCAATAATGCATTTTCTTGCAGGCGTTGGGCTAATCTTGATGAACGGAAAATACGGGCATCTGAGGCACTACCATAGGCCCCAATGTCTGCATAAATAAAACGGTATTCTGTGTCAACCAATGCCAAAATAACAACGGAAAAAAACTTATGAAAATTGAAATAACGTGACCCAGAGTTTGGTGGCTTTTTAACTCTGAAATGCTTGCCATCCAAAGCTCCTATGCAGTTAGGAAAGTCAACAGAGTCCTTGAAGCCCTTAGAGATTTTCAACCAATCTTCTCTGTTTGGCTGAGGCATCATTTGTTCTTTTAAATGTTGCCATATCATGTCGCATGTGTGACGTACTATAACGGCAATGTTTGATCTCCCCAACAAAAAATCAAAATGTAAAGCACTAAAAGATTGACCAGTCGCCAAGAATCTATGAAAACAAGACAAACAATGATTTCCAATTAACAATATGTTATTTTAAATTAAAGCAATCAAAAGAAAACACAAACATTGATTCAAAACAGATATTAGATCAATAAAGATCAATTACACATTTCAATGTGAAAAATAACACATTTACAAAAATTAAAAAAAAAAAAAAAATACCTCAGAGTCACCATAAATCTCTCCTCTGGGGAAATGGAAAGCCGCATCCAAGTGTCCTGATGTTGCAAATGAGGTCGTAAAATATTTAGTAAGTAATCAAAACTCTCAACTGACAAACGGCAGTATGAAAAAAACTTATCTGGGAAATTCCGTAACTCAAAAAATAAAGTATGGAAATGACCATGCATAGGCCGCATCATCATTAGTGGATGCACCCACAATCTGGTTCTTCTTACATTATCATATTGCAACATGTGCCGTCTAACGCCAAAACGACGAGATATAATCCAACATAAAAACACTAAGGCCTCCGTGGATAATGGCATTGCGACAATTTTGTCTCAACACATAGGTGCTCCAAGGCAAAATACAAGCAGGAAACAGTTTATAGTTAACTTATATTTATGTCCTAATCACATACACCTATGTGTCATTTAATTCCAAGTAATCACCATTATCTCAATGTGTGAAACATGTTAAACACGCACAAAAAACGGACTGCACACGGAACACACACTGACGTATTTCACGCACAGGAAAACGCACACACGTACACACGTATGACACACGATATGCATACGGACACTACACGGAGGGGAAAAACGGACTGCAAATACGGAACACGGACACAAAAAACGGACTACAGCAAACGTACGTTTTTTACACGTGAGTGTGGCAGAGGCCTTACATAGCTTTCCCTCTGGTTGACCCAGTGTGCTGTCCATTGTTTTTAATGAAAACCGTGTCATTCTTTATTTTCTCTCTGGTTGTCCTGTTTCATTGAAGTCAAACATTTGCTGCTGAGCTCCCATGCCGATTAAATCTGATTTCTGATGTTCCCTGCAGTGGGACAAGCTGTGATCGGCTGATAATCATGGGATCCTTCTAAGAAAAATGCTCAAAGTAGACAACCATATGATAAAGTATATCATATTATACCCTATAAATATATATATTCTTCTACTTCACATACAACCAGTAAGCAGTGCCACCTGACAAAGGGATTGACTAGTCTGAACATTCCTGCATATATAAATGGGAGTGAACTCTTTATAACCCATTTATTTTCTACAGTATTCATGTGGTATCATCACGATATGGACATTTTTACAGTTTACTATCCTCACAGGACACAAGGTCAACATTTGCTGCTGGAAGAGAAAATAAAGCTTAAAAACTAATAAAAATTCATTACAGTTACAACTATAAAAATGTGGACCGCATTCCCTTAGGAACTAGTGCTGCTAGAGACGGGGGCTACAGTATAACAAAAGCCTGGACAGCTTCCTACATACACAGTATATACAGCACTATTGGCACTAAAGATACTCGTGTATATATATATATATATATATATATATATAATACAAAACATATGATGACCAGCCCAGCAATTCTATTATTTTCAGTTCAAGCAATTCAGATTATGCTTTATATGTTTTGTTGGCTGGAGCTTTTTCTTTCACGTAATATTTTTTATATTATTATTGTGGTTAAATCTCTTAATTTCAAAGATATTGGTATTTCTGTTTTGAGATGGCTGAAAACCTAGAAAATATACTAGTCCAACTTTGTTATTCTTTGAACTATGGTTTATGGCATCATATTTAACCAGTTTGATCATTTAATCTGCATAGATATGTAAGGCATTTAGAGCGTTTAGCCATGGTACCTTTACATTCCCGCCAACTTCCGAAATACAAAGTAGAATAGCAGAACCTACTTTAATTTCACAGTTTATGGTTTTCCTCATAAAACTTTTGAGGAGCAATTATTTGCTATGATTGCTATGCTCAAACGGAGGTAAATGATTAATGTAGTAAGGGTTCTGAGCACAACATTACTGTAAATCCGGTTAACAATTTTTATGATAAGCAAAACAGAAATGATGTAGAGTCAGTTCTAGCATATTGCAGCTATAATTACAATTCTGCAAGTGCAAGGAGTTCTCTATATAAGCTAATTGAAGAACCAATGTGAATTCCTATTAGACTGAGTAGGTGAAACAGATGTCCTCCACCAAACCTAGTCAGTAGCTTTTTCGTTAATACACTTATGGGTATGTACACACATGGACGACTTTAGCTATATGCAACGTTTGAGATTACACAGGGCGCTGGCTTTCAGACTGCAGACTCCCTATGTGCGCTTTCTTTCTCCCGTCAGAACTTTAGTCTACACCAGGGGGAGGGGAGCCTGCACTGCACTGCTGGGCAAAATATGATAAATGGCACCATATACCTCATGCTCCCCTGGAGCACCATGCAAGAAACGGCATCCACAGAGGTAAGTGTAATATGTGTATATGAATGTGTCTTCTGTTAGGTGTCATGTATTATGTTGCAAACACATAAAGAAGAAGGCAATTGTGCAAGAACACTACATCGCTTGAAATATGTATTGAACATGTCACCGATTTTTTTTAAGTAAATATATTTCTAAAGGTGCTATTGATATGAATTTCTTAACAAATGTCAGTAATAGTCTGGTTCCACGCGGTTTCAAACGTACCCGAGAGTCTCCAGCACGGCTGTAACTGCTCCTGTGGCTGCTAATTCCCTTCTGGTGCTGCTCATTACCTTCAATGCATATGCACCACTTTCCCCACCCACCAGCATCTGTGATTGGTTGCAGTTAGACGCGCCTCCACCCTAAGTGACAGTGTACCGCCTCCGTGTCAGCGGCCGACCTGCTCGTATCCGGAACCGCGGTGGCTCGAGGGGACTCCGGACCCGGGAGGGGGTTGCGCGGACACTCAAAGTGAAAAGGGGGTTATGTACAGGGGATTTAGAAGTTTGTGACGCCACCCACGGTGCGTGGTAACATGGAGTACCACTGCTGCTGTTGTGAGCGCCCGGTGGAGGTGGTATGGCAGCAAGGTGTGTAACCCCTCTGTGGGTAGGGAGTTGTGCCCCGGGGCCCAGTGATGGTAGCGAAGGGGTACCGTTGGGGAGGAAAGGGTTTCTGCATACTCACTCAGTCCAAGAATACTGACAGCAATAGCTTGTAAACCAGAATTCTGAGCACCGCTGCAGCAAGGAGGGAGCATGCTTGGATCCGTGCCCTTGGTGTTGCTTGTTAGCCTGTGACCTCTTCCATGGCACCTTCTTCACTGTTTGGACCCTGTAGTGTGGAACTAGTCGGGTCCCGCTCACCCGTATGGCTAACGGAGTGAGCTTGCTCTCAAGGTTCACGCTAGGGATTTGATCGACGTGTTTTGGGAAAAGTCCTATCACCTAGTTGCGCTAGTACCCCGATTTTGGAGCGGGTGAGGGATGAATCTTGAAGGCTTCACCCCCGTCGGGTAAAGGGTAAATTACCAGGATGAGTGAAGGTACTTTCCAGCCTAGGGTCTGCGTACCCCGTCGTGCCCTGGCCCCTACCCGGAGATGGCTCAAGGCCGCCGACTGCCCTCCTCGGCAGAATCGTGGCCCTTGACATGATCCCCTGCGACCGGGGTTTCAGCTCCTACCAGGCCCAGACTAACGTCCGCCACCTAGTATTCTACAGGGAGTCCTGCTCCTCACATCCTCCAACTACTTGTGACCTCGCCTCACGAGAGTCACCGCACACTCATCTACTCTTTTACTTTCTCTCTCACTTCTCCTTCTACACTTCTCACTTTCCCCTACCAACCCCCAAAGTGGGCGGCCCTATTACCTTCAGGCTCCCCAATGGTGTGTCTGGTGGGTGTGGTGCTAAGTGATCCTAGAGCAGTCATGGCGAACCTTTTACAGGCCGAGTGCCCAAACTGTAGCCCTAAACCCAATTTTTTTTCCGAAGTGCCAACCAATCCTATTATATAAAGAATTGATTTTAATCTTACCTTCGCTGTCTTCTCTTCAGCAGGGGGCATCACGCTCATGCTTACCACACATTGGAGCTGAGCCCCTGCCCTTTCCAGACACAGCAGTTGGATTGATCTTTCTGGAAAAAAATTGCAGCATATTAGACAGAGATTTTAGCCTGGAATGCAATCAGATGTCACCCTGTAATCCACATCTACATTTCAAAGTCTGAACATCTTGAAATCCCATAAAGACGTACGAGTGGCTCCCCTCCCCATCATTGTGTAGATCTGTCCCCCTTCCTCAGCCACTTCCTGGTAAACATGTCCCCCATCCTGGTATATATTTCCTACATTCTGGTATATTTGTCCCCATCACGGCCCCATCCTGGTAAATGTCCTCCATCCTGGTAAATGTTACCCATTCTGGCATGTTCCCCCATGCTGATAAATGTACCCCATCCTGACATATTGCCCATCCTTGTAAATGTTCCCCCATCCCGGCATGTACCCCATTCCTGGTAAATGTTCCCAATCCTGGTTAATTTACCCCATCCAGGTAAATGTACCCTATCGTGGCATGTTTCCTCCATCCTGGCATGCATGTTTCCTCCATCCTGGCATGCATGTTTCCTCCATCCTGGCATGCATGTTTCCTCCATCCTGGCATGCATGTTTCCCCATCCTGGCATGCATGTTTCCCCATCCTGGCATGCATGTTTCCTCCATCCTGGCATGTATGTTTTCCCCATCCTGCCATGCATGTTTCCCCATCCTGCCATGCATGTTTCCCCATCCTGGCATGCATGTTTCCCCCCCATCCTGGCATGCATGTTTCCCCATCCTGGCATGCATGTTTCCCCCCCATCCTGGCATGCATGTTTCCCCCCCATCCTGGCATGCATGTTTCCCCCCCATCCTGGCATGCATGTTTTCCCCATCCTGGCATGCAGGTTCCCCCCCCCCCATCCTGGCATGCATGTTTCCCCATCCTGGCATGCATGTTTCCCCATCCTGGCATGCATGTTTCCCCCCCATCCTGGCATGCATGTTTCCCCCCCCCATCCTGGCATGCATGTTTCCCCCCATCCTGGCATGCATGTTCCCCCCCATCCTGGCATGCAAGTTTCCTCCATCCTGGCATGCATGTTTTCACCATCCTGGCATGTATGTCCCCCCCCCATGCTGGCATGTGTGTTCTCCCACCCCATGCTGGCATGTGCGTTCCCCCACCCGACGCTGGCATGTGCGTTCCCCCACCCCACGCTGCCATGTGCGTTCCCCCACCCCACGCTGCCATGTGCGTTCCCCCACCCCCACCCCACGCTGCCATGTGCGTTCCCCCTCTCCCACCCCACGCTGCCATGTGCGTTCCCCCTCTCCCACCCCACGCTGCCATGTGCGTTCCCCCTCTCCCAACCCACGCTGCCATGTGCGTTCCCCCACCCCCACCCCACGCTGCCATGTGCGTTCCCCCACCCCCACCCCACGCTGCCATGTGCGTTCCCCCACCCCCACCCCACGCTGCCATGTGCGTTCCTCCACCCCACGCTGCCATGTGCGTTCCCCCACCCCACGCTGCCATGTGCGTTCCCCCACCCCACGCTGCCATGTGCGTTCCCCCAGCCCCACCCCCACCCCACGCTGCCATGTGCGTTCCCCGTCTCCCACCCCACGCTGCCATGTGCGTTCCCCCAACCCACGCTGCCATGTGCGGTCCCCCACCCCACGCTGCCATGTGCGTTCCCCACCCCACGCTACCATGTGCATTCCCCCTCTCCCACCCCACGCTGCCATGTGCTTTCCCCCACCCCACGCTGCCATGTGCGTTCCCCCACCCCCACCCCACGCTGCCATGTGTGAACATCTTGAAATCCCATAAAGACATACGAGTGGCTCCCCTCCCCATCATTGTGTAGTTCTGTCCCCCTTCCTCAGCCACTTCCTGGTAAACATGTCCCCCATCCTGATATATATTTCCTACATTCTGGTATATTTGTCCCCATCACGGCCCCATCCTGGTAAATGTCCTCCATCCTGGTAAATGTTACCCATTCTGGCATGTTCCCCCATGCTGATAAATGTACCCCATCCTGACATATTGCCCATCCCTGTAAATGTTCCCCCATCCCGGCATGTACCCCATTCCTGGTAAATGTTCCCAATCCTGGTTAATTTACCCCATCCAGGTAAATGTACCCTATCGTGACATGTTTCCTCCATCCTGGCATGCATGTTTCCTCCATCCTGGCATGCATGTTTCCACCATCCTGGCATGCATGTTTCCTCCATCCTGGCATGCATGTTTCATCCATCCTGGCATGCATGTTTCCCCATCCTGGCATGCATGTTTCCCCATCCTGGCATGCATGTTTCCTCCATCCTGGCATGCATGTTTCCCCATCCTGGCATGCATGTTTCCCCATCCTGGCATGTATGTTTTCCCCATCCTGCCATGCATGTTTCCCCATCCTGCCATGCATGTTTCCCCATCCTGGCATGCATGTTTCCCCCCCCATCCTGGCATGCATGTTTCCCCATCCTGGCATGCATGTTTCCCCCCCATCCTGGCATGAATGTTTTCCCCATCCTGGCATGCATGTTTCCCCCCCATCCTGGCATGCATGTTTTCCCCATCCTGGCATGCATGTTTCCCCCCCATCCTGGCATGCATGTTTCCCCATCCTGGCATGCATGTTTCCCCATCCTGGCATGCATGTTTCCCCCCCCATCCTGGCATGCATGTTTCCCCCCCCATCCTGGCATGCATGTTCCCCTCCATCCTGGCATGCATGTTTCCTCCATTGTGGCATGCATGTTTTCACCATCCTGGCATGCATGTTCCCCCCCCCATGCTGGCATGTGTGTTCTCCAACCCCATGCTGGCATGTGCGTTCCCCCACCCCACGCTGGCATATGCGTTCCCCCACCCCACGCTGCCATGTGCGTTCCCCCACCCCACGCTGCCATGTGCGTTCCCCCACCCCCACCCCACGCTGCCATGTGCGTTCCCCCTCTCCCACCCCACGCCATGTGCGTTCCCCCTCTCCCACCCCACGCTGCTATGTGCATTCCCCCTCTCCCAACCCACGCTGCCATGTGCGTTCCCCCACCCCCACCCCACGCTGCCATGTGCGTTCCCCCACCCTCACCCCCACCCCACGCTGCCATGTGCGTTCCTCCACCCCACGCTGCCATGTGCATTCCCCCACCCCACGCTGCCATGTGCGTTCCCTCACCCCACGCTGCCATGTGCGTTCCCCCAGCCCCACCCCCACCCCACGCTGCCATGTGCGTTCCCCCTCTCCCACCCCACGCTGCCATGTGCGTTCCCCCTCTCCCACCCCACGCTGCCATGTGCGTTCCCCCAACCCACGCCGCCATGTGCGTTCCCCCATCCCACGCTGTCATGTGCGTTCCCCACCCCACGCTGCCATGTGCGTTCCCCCTCTCCCACCCCACGCTGCCATGTGCGTTCCCCCACCCCACGCTGCCATGTGCATTCCCCCACCCCCACCCCACGCTGCCATGTGCGTTCCTCCACCCCACGCTGCCATGAGCGTTCCCCCACCCCATGCTGCCATGTGCGTTCCCCCACCCCATGCTGCCATGTGCGTTCCCCCACCCCACGCTGCCATGTGCGTTCCCCCACCCCATGCTGCCAGGTGCGTTCCCCCACCCCCACCCCACGCTGCAATGTGCGTTCCCCCTCTCCCACATTACGCTGCCATGTGCGTTCCCCCTCTCCCACCCCACGCTGCCATGTGCATTCCCCCACCCCACGCTGCCATGTGCGTTCCCCCACCCCACGCTGCCATGTGCGTTCCCCACCCCACGCTGCCATGTGCGTTCCCCCACCCCCACCCCACGCTGCCATGTGCGTTTCCCCCACCCCCACCCCACGCTGCCATGTGCGTTTCCCCACCCCACGCTGCCATGTGCGGTCCCCCACCCCACGCTGCCATGTGCGTTTCCCCACCCCACGCTGCCATGTGCGTTCCCCCTCTCCCACCCGACGCTGCCATGTGCGTTCCCCCACCCTACGCTGCCATATGCGGTCCCCCACCCCACGCTGCCATGTGCGTTCCCCCTCTCCCACCCCACGCTGCCATGTGCGTTCCCCCACCCCCACCCCACGCTGCCATGTGCGTTCCCCCACCCCCACCCCACGCTGCCATGTGCGTTCCCCCTCTCCCACCCCACGCTGCCATGTGCGTTCCCCCTCTCCCACCCCACGCTGCCATGTGCGTTCCCTCACCTCCACCCCACGCTGCCATGTGCGTTCCCCCCCACGCTGCCATGTGCGTTCCCCCACCCCACACTGCCATGTGCGTTCCCCCACCCCCACCCCACGCTGCCATGTGTGTTCCCCCTCTCCCACCCCACGCTGCCATGTGCGTTTCCCCTCTCCCACCCCACGCTGCCATGTGCATTCCCCCTCTCCCACCCCACGCTGCCATGTGCGTTCCCACTCTCCCACCCCACGCTGCCATGTGCATTCCCCCACCCCACGCTGCCATGTGCGTTCCCCCACCCCACTCTGCCATGTGCGTTCCCCCACCCCACGCTGCCATGTGCGTTCCCCCACCCCCACCCCACGCTGCCATGTGCGTTCCCCCTCTCCCACCCCACGCTGCCATGTGCGTTCCCCCTCTCCCACCCCACGCTGTCATGTGCGTTCCCACTCTCCCACCCCACGCTGCCATGTGCGTTCCCCCACCCCCACCCCACGCTGCCATGAGCGTTCCCCCACCCCCACCCCACGCTGCCATGTGCGTTCCCCCTCTCCCACCCCACGCTGCCATGTGCGTTCCCCCTCTCCCACCCCACGCTGCCATGTGCGTTCCCCCTCTCCCACCCCACGCTGTCATGTGCGTTCCCACTCTCCCACCCCACGCTGCCATGTGCGTTCCCCCACCCCCACCCCACGCTGCCATGAGCGTTCCCCCACCCCCACCCCACGCTGCCATGTGCGTTCCCCCTCTCCCACCCCACGCTGCCATGTGCGTTCCCCCACCCCCACCCCACGCTGCCATGTGCGTCCCCCCCCCACGCTGCCATGTCCGTTCCTCCACCCCACGCTGCCATGTGCGTTCCCCCTCTCCCACCCCACGCTGCCATGTGCGTTCTCCCTCTCCCACCCCATGCTGCCATGTGCGTTCCCCCTCTCCCACCCCACGCTGCCATGTGCGTTCCCCCACCCCATGCTGGCGCTGCCGCACACGAGTTATAACATATGCACGCTGCTCAGTTCCCACGCGGCCAGCAGACGGTGCTGGCGCCGCTCTCTGACGCTCCTCCGTCTCCTAGGCAACACACCTGCAGCCTGGGGGAGGAGGAGTGTCAGAGCGGAGGAGAAATGTCTCCTCCGCTCCAACACAGATTTGATCTGCCGGCGCGACTGCACTAGCAGACCAAAACTGCAGGATCGGGCGACAGCACGCGTGCCAACAGAATGGGCTCAGCGTGCCCCTGGTGGCACGCGTGCCATAGGTTCGCCATCACTGTCCTAGAGTTTTGACTGGCTCTGATCTTAACAACACCAAAGAACAGGGATCCGTAACCAAGGAGGATGTGGATACTGTGCAGAAGGGCAGATTGCACAATACCCTGTGACGACCTGATAGGCCAGGGCGTCACATTCCCCCTTGGTTAAACGTAGCTCGTCCCCAAGCTACAGGACCCCAGAGGTTTATTTTTGTTTTAACTGTAGAAAAAAGGAATATTTAAACATTAGCACAGTATTTATTAACAGGTTCCATCCCACACAGGGGAGGCACATTTCTTAAACGTTACTAACTTTTTAGAGTTTATCGTCCAACAGTGGGACGCTACTGGTTTCAATGGTAATGGAGGCTCAACCTACTCCGTTGCAGCCCCTTCCTGCGACAGTCCAGTCCCAATGTCCCAAACCCAATAATTAGCCACCCAAACAACCTGATCGCCTGGAAACCTATCCACGGGTCCGTGACCAGGTTAAGGTCCCGGGTGTTGTCTAAATATGAAATGAAAGCTTCGGTCTATTAGAGCGTGTTTTCTTTAGATGACTCTGGTTGGCACAGTAGGTACAACTTGTACAATACACAAGTTCGTGTTGGTCACGCTAGTCCTGTGACTATGTTCCATATTTACTTATATATACCTATAAAACATAACGGAGTCCATGTACCGGTTCTACACACTGAAAAGGAATTTGGTTGATAATCAGGTAACTTCCTCGCTCATTTTCAATTATTTACTCAAACTTTCATTTGCTGATATCTATATGAAAAATAACAAACTGTGAAAAACAATAAGCGAAAACACTGATACCTAACAGTTCTATGGCATCGTAAAACTACTGGCATTGTAACATTTTTAGTAGTAGATCGTCGGGTCCCGTAGCCATGCTTCTTTGCGACTACGTGCTACTGACGCCAACACAAACCCTTCCTCAAACATCACATGTTTGGTTACCTCCAGGGCGTACCAGCCCCTCTCCCCGCAATGCCGGGTGTAGGTAACCATCTCCTCAGGTTGAAGATTGCGCTCAGGATGGCCCCAAGGGAGGTGCTGCTCTACGTTCCGTCGGGACACATACACCCCAGCTGTGAGGCCTGCTTCACAGATGAATCCCCACCCTTGCTCGGGGTCAAACCGCTCCACAAGGCCACGGCACCGTGGCCCTTTAACTCGAGAAGCAGCGCTCCTAACATGCTCCTTTTCTGCTCTGTTACGGGCGGCAAGCTCCCGTCGTCTCCGGTCTCGGGTTACGATCTCCGCTTGTAGCTGGTACTGGTGTCATTCCCAGTAGGGGGCATCAGCGTCCGGCCTCAGCTCCCTATCTGGCTCTGGCTTTATCTGGACTCTTGCGGCCCCAACAGCCGTCGGGATGCCGCGCGGTAGCGGAACTGGTGGATTCCTTGTCTCCGTTTCTGTAGCTGTAGGTAGAAAGACCGACTGCTCCGCAGCCGGGGTTGCAGGGTCCGGGTGCTCCACCTCTGAGGACAGGCCCGGGGAGGCGGCTGGATCTTGTCTGGCCAGTGTCTGGGTGACCGCTGTCGTGACTGGAATGTGGGTCGTGATCAGGATCTCCAGAGCTGGAGTTTCTTCTAGAGGCACCGAAGGTTCGACTGCCGGGGTTGGTGTGGGCAGCTTGGCTTCCGCCGAGGACGGGGTAGGTGACGGTGGAGTGCTCACCGCGAGCGGGGGCGGTCCGGTTCCCTCAGCCGCTGTGGCCAGATTTGAGCAATCAGTAGGGACTGGGTAACCACTTACCCTCTCTTCACGTGGGATTTCAATCTCACGGGCTTGCACCGCCATCACCAGGCTCTTCCCTCCAGTGATTCAGTATAAACAGGAACTGCATCCACATTCTCCTGCACAGCTGCTCCGTCTCCTCCTCTATCCATGTCGCGGTCCCAGGGACAGCACGTACTGGGGACCAGTTTCTCTCCGCCATCTTGCCACTGCATCGTTCAGAAATGTTATCGTAGAGTCCTGGCGTCCCTGCTCCACTTCCGCTGCTGTTAAATTCCAGCACACCACCTCGGTCTTTTCTCAGCACTCTTTTGCGCGCCGTGGCCCTCTGGGAACTTCCGGTTCTGGCCTCACACGCAAGACAAAGGGTGGGGCTTAGGCTTTGCATGCTTTCTCGAGGAAGACAGCTTTTTGGCGCGAAAAGATGACAGAAAATGGTGGAATTGGTGGGAAAAGGACTTTTGACTCGCGGTTTTCAAGGCGCAGCTCACCCAGGTAAGTGGGTCCTGCTCGTATCCTGTTCATGACGCTAGGCTTTTCGAGGTGTACCGCCCCCGTGTCAGCGACCGAGCCGCTCGGATCCGGAACCGAGGAGGCTCGAGGGGTCTCCGGACCTGGAAGGGGGTCGCGCGGACACTCAAAGTGAAAAGTGGGATATGTACAGGAGATTTAGAAGTTCATGACGCCACCCACGGTGCTTGGTAAGATGGAGTACCACCAGTGCTGTTGGGAGCGACTGGTGGCGGTGGTATGGCTGCAAGGTGTTTAGCCCCTCCGTTGGTAGGGGGTTGTGCCCAAGGGGTGCTGTTGGGGAGGAAAGGCTTTCTGCGTACTCACTCAGTCCAAGAATACTGACAGCAACAGCTTGTAAACCAGAATTCTGAGCACCGCTGCAGCAAGGAGGGAGCACGCTTGGATCCGTGCCCTTGGTGTTGCTTGTTAGCCTGTGACCTTTTCCGTGGCACCTTCTTCACTGTTTGGACCCTGTAGTGAGGAACTAGTCGGGTCCTGCTCACCCGTATGGCTAACGGAGTGAGCTTGCTCTCAGGGTTCACGCTTGGGATTTGATGGACTGTGTTTTGGGAAAAGTCCTATCTCTTCGCTGCGCTAGTACCCCGATTTTGGAGCGGGTGAGGGATAAATCTTGAAGACTTCACCCCTGTCGGGTAAATTACCAGGATGCGTGAAGCTACTTCCCGGCCTAGGGTCCGCGTATCCCGTCGTGCCCCGGCCCCTGCCCGGAGATGGCTCAAGGCCGCCGGCTGCCCTCCTCGGCAGATCCGTGCCCCTTGACACGAGCTTCTGCGTCCGGGGTCCAAGTTCCTACCAGGTCCATACCAACGTCTGCCACCTAGTATTCTACTGAGAGCCCTGCTCCTCACCTCCTCCAACTACTTGTGACCTCTCCTCACGAGAGTCACCGCACACTCTCCTACTCCTTCACTTTCTCTCTCACTTCTCCTTCTACACTTCTAACTTTCCCCTACCAACCCCCAAAGTAGGCGGCCCCATTCCCTTCAGGCCCCCCTGGGGGGTGTGGTGCAAAGTGTTCCTAGGGTTTTGACTGGCTCTGATCTTAGCAAAACCAAAGAACAGTGATCAGTAACCAAGGAATATGCAGATACTGTGCAGAAGGGCAGATTGTACAATACCCTGTGACGACCTGATAGGCCAGGACGTCACAGCAGCGTGTCTGACACTTCCAATCACAGACCCTGTCTGTGGGTTTATCGTACAATAAAAATAAATAAATTGTCGTAGGGTTTCCCCATATTATGAAACGCAGCACTTATAAAGCATACGGCTACAGGCTTCAGCCCCCAGCCGTGTGCTTATCTTGGCTGTGTATCAAAATAAGAGGAAACGCATGCGGCTTTTTTATTATTATTATTACTATTATTATTATTATTAATTAATAATTTAAAGAAAAAATGGCATGTGGTCCCCCCCAATTTTGATACCTCCGCTATGGTAAAGCCTGACTGTTGGGGTATTCTCAGGCTGGGGAGACCTGTGCTTATTGGCCCCCCAGCCTAAAAATAGCAACCTGCAGCCACCCAACATTGCCCCTTCATTAGATGTGACAGTCCCAAAAATGTACCCGTCTCTTCCTGATTGCCCTGGTGCGGTGGCAATCGGGGTGATAAAGGGTTAATCATAGCTCACAGCTGCCACTAAGCTCTAAAATAGGGATGGGGAGGAGCTAAGAGACCCCCCATTACTAATTTGAAAGTGAAAGTAACTAAATACAAACACCAAAAAAATCCTTTATTAGAAATAATATAGAAAACCACCCTCTTTAACCACTTTATTAACCTCAAATCATCCCTGCAGGTCTGACATAATCTACACAACTCAAGGTCCCACGACGATTCCAGCTCTGCTACATCTGAAGCTCACAGCGAGCGACAAAGAACATGACAGCCCATTGTGAGCTTCAGGCAGAGAATGAATGAGCTGCGCAATCAGTGGTTCCCATGGCCCTCCACCTATGACCGCAGGTAACCAGACCTCAGGTGACCTCAGTAAAGTCAGGGACTTCACCTCAGGTGGGGTCACTGAGTTTAATGAAGTACCCTGAGGGCAGGTTACCTGCAGTCACAGATGGAGAGCAGTGGGAACCTCCAGATGTGCCCACAACGTACCTGAGTGACATCACTGCTGGGGATAAAGGGGTTAATAGTATACTTTTTCTGATATGTCCCAGCATTTCATAGTAAGACTTTGTTCACAAAAGTGCATTTCACAGTTATTATACAGATTACCACAATTTCCAGACTGACCCTAATGTACTAACCCTAATTTACAGCTCCATACATGTGTATTAGGCCTTCTTCACATATCTGTGTCTCCAGTAAATGTGACGTCCATTTTCACACACACTGGAGACACAGCCTCACATAGACTTATTAAAATCATTGGGCTTGGTCACACATCTGTGTCCGTGTGCTCCAGACGGTGACATGTCCGTTTTCTGCTGGCAGCACGAGTGTCACACGGACTGCATACTGATGTGATGCATGTGACATCAGTGAGAGACATACCGGAGAAAACACAGGTCACAAAAAATAAAGAATTTTTATGCTTATCTGTCACCGGCGCTGCTGTCTCTGCCTCTTTTGTTGCTTCCGGGCTCGCTCATTATGTTCATGCATATTCATTGCACTGACCATGGACCCGGAAGTAAAAGCAGCGTGAGAGACAGCAGGGCTGGGGACAGGTAGATATACCAGCACATGCTGTCCGTATGCTATCTGGATGTCACAAGGATAGCACAGGGACAGCACACAGAAAACACACACATACACAAAGACACCTTCACCACGGACCTCCACACATGTGCATTTAATGTATGGATGTGTGAAAGTAGTCTTAGGCAGTAAGTTCAGATCAGAGACCCAAAGTGAATCTAAGCACTGCACTCTATATACAGACAATGAAATAAACCCATGTATATCTGGTCTAACACAAACAAAGCTGCAATAACTCAGCTAGACTCTGATTCCTGCTGTCTGTGGTTTGTGGTTACCATGAATCAGCTGTCAGATTTTCTTTTTTTTTTAATTCTTTATTTAAGGCCAAAACACAGAACAGAACAGAACAAAGCAGCTGTATAATAACAGGAGGCCAGTGACAATACAATAAAGCATGACATATACAGTGCATACAAGTAGTATTCAACCCCCTGCAGATTTTGCAGGTTTACACATTTGGAATTAACTTGGCATTGTGACATTTGGACTGTAGATCAGCCTGGAAGTGTGAAATGCACTGCAGCAAAAAAGAATGTTATTTCTTTTTTTATTGTTTTTTTAAATTGTGAAAAGTTTATTCAGAGGGTCATTTATTATTCAACCCCTCAAACCACAAGAATTCTGTTTGGTTCCCCTAAAGTATTAAGAAGTATTTCTGGCACAAAGAACAATGAGCTTCACATGTTTGGATTAATTATCTCTTTTTCCAGCCTTTTGTGACTAATTAAGACCCTCCCCAAACTTGTGAACAGCACTCATACTTGGTCAACATGGGAAAGACAAAGGAGCATTCCAAGGCCATCAGAGACAAGATCGTGGAGGGTCACAAGGCTGGCAAGGGGTACAAAACCCTTTCCAAGGAGTTGGGCCTACCTGTCTCCACTGTTGGGAGCATCATCCGGAAGTGGAAGGCTTATGGAACTACTGTTAGCCTTCCACGGCCTGGACAGCCTTTGAAAGTTTCCACCCATGCCGAGACCAGGCTTGTCCAAAGAGTCAAGGCTAACCCAAGGACAACAAGGAAGGAGCTCCAGGAAGATCTCATGGCAGTGGGGACATTGGTTTCAGTCAATACCATAAGTAACGTACTCCACCGCAATGTTCTCCGTTCCAGACGAGCCCTTAAGGTACCTTTACTTTCAAAGCGTCATGTCAAAGCTCGTCTACAGTTTGCTCATGATCACTTTGAGGACTCTGAGACAGACTGGTTCAAGGTTCTCTGGTCTGATGAGACCAAGATCGAGATCTTTGGTGCCAACCACACACGTGACGTTTGGAGACTGGATGGCACTGCATACGACCCCAAGAATACCATGCCTACAGTCAAGCATGGTGGTGGCAGCATCATGCTGTGGGGCTGTTTCTCAGCCAAGGGGCCTGGCCATCTGGTCCGCATCCATGGGAAGATGGATAGCACGGCCTACCTGGAGATTTTGGCCAAGAACTTCCGCTCCTCCATCAAGGATCTTAAAATGGGTCGTCATTTCATCTTTCAACAAGACAAAAACCCAAAGCACACAGCCAAGAAAACCAAGGCCTGGTTCAAGAGGGAAAAAATCAAGGTGTTGCAGTGGCTTAGTCAGTCTCCTAACCTTAACCCAATTGAAAACTTGTGGAAGGAGCTCAAGATTAAAGTCCACATGAGACACCCAAAGAACCTAGATAACTTGGAGAAGATCTGCATGGAGGAGTGGGCCAAGATAACTCCAGAGACCTGTGCCGGCCTGATCAGGTCTTATAAAAGACGATTATTAGCTGTAATTGCAAACAAGGGTTATTCCACAAAATATTAAACCTAGGGGTTGAATAATAATTGACCCACACTTTTATGCTGAAAATGTATTAAAATTTAACTGAGCAACATAACTTGTTGGTTTGTAAGATTTATGCATCTGTTAATAAATCCTGCCCTTGTTTGAAGTTTGCAGGCTCTAACCTATTTGCATCTTATCAAACCTGCTAAATCTGCAGGGGGTTGAATACTACTTGTAGGCACTGTATAGTGTACTGAAGATTTAAGTCACTGACAAAAGAACACTAAGAAAAAAACAAACCTGTGACATTGTCATTCAGTGCTCGTTTTTTTAAATATTTTAGAGAAAAAGAAAAAACAAAAGGATTAGAAGCAAGTCTGTGATGGTAGAGATGGGAAAAGGGGATGAACTAGGAGAAAGCAGAGACGATAAAAAGAGAACATTGGATTGGACAAAAGGAGCAATGGGGAAGCGAGGTAATGGTAAGTAAGGGGAGGGGGGTTTGGGGAGTAAAATATTAATAATAAAATGGAGGAGGATAACACACAAAAATAATAAATAAACAAATAAATAACATCCCAAAAGGGGCATGCCTCACCACTTGTCTAGGGAAATCAGACATATAAGTCTGATATCAGTCTGTCGTAGTTATCAAACTATTTAAACTCTATCCATTGAAACCATGTCTTGTAGAAAGCCTCATAAGTGTTGTGGAGAGACCATGTAAGGTCCTTCATATTCATCAGGTCATTGAGCTTAGATGCCCAAAGAGAGAAGCTGGAAGGAGTGACAGACTTCCAAATCAAAGGGATGCAAAATCTGGCTGACTTTACTAGAAATCTCAACAATGAGTGTCTGTATAATGAAATTGAGCAAAAATCGAAAGGGAATGCAAAAAGTGTCTTAACTAGAGGGAACACCACCCGCCCAGTGTTCCAGGAAATGAGCATTCTTGAATGGCTTTCAGAGTGGGACAGTCATCACCCACACCAGAATTGCAGGCATGAAACTTCCCTCCAAACATCCAAAGCCAGAACACTGGATCCAAAAGCCCTGGGCGGAAGTCCCTCAAGTCAATATTGGGAGAAAAAGGAGAGGGTACCAGGATGAGGAGTCTGTGTATCTCTGGCCTCAAGCAACAATGCAAAGTGGTACTAATTGTAGAATAAGATTTCAAAGTGGGTGGAGAGAAGTTGGGTAACCTCAGGATGGCAAGAAGATGGAACTCGGGGAAGTTTTGTTCTATTAATGCCCAGGGCTTCAACAAAGCATATCTGCACCAATCAATATCACTGACCATATGGGTAGCTAAATAATAGGTTTTTAGATCTGGGATACTCAGCTGCTAGTTCTACATAAAAGAGAGCGGGAGAGTCATGCTGGTTTGTTTGCCCAGATGAACCTACTTTGCAAGGATGCTATGTCTTTAAAGGGAACCAATCACCAGGATTTTCGTAAATAAGCTAAATACAGTGCTGTATGGGCACTATCAGGCTGATTCTCTACATACCTGTAGTGGTCAGCTCGGATGTTAAGGTTTTGAAATCCAAAAAAGTAAAGTTTATAAAATTAGCTGCTTGTTGAGTGGCAGTTGCAAGGGAGCAGATAATATATTCATAGTTATCCCCTCCCCTGTTAGAATTAGCATAAGTACTATACAAACAATCCACTTTGTTGCAGGACCTGTGAGGTCACACCCATATGACCTGGTATCCAGCTTTGTTGGCTGAGGCCCTGCCCCTTCTGGTCACATGGGTATGACCTCACACAGGTCCTGGAACAGACAAAGTGAGTCATTTGTATAATACTTATTCTAATTCTAACAGGGGGAGGGGATAACTATGAATATATTATCTGCTCCATTGCAACTGCCACTTAACAAGCAGCTAATTTTATAAACTTTACTTTTTTGGATTTCAAAACCTAAACATCCGAGCTGACCACTACAGGTATGTAGAGAATCAGCCTGATAGTGCCAGTATAGCACTGGCTTTAGGTTATATACGAAAATCCTGGTGATTGGTTCCCTTTAAAAAACGAGTTGGGTATTTTGATTGTTAGTGACTGGAGGAGATAAAGAATCCAAGGGAGAACATTCATCTTGAGGATTTCACATCTCCCAAACCAAGTAAAAAGGCCCTTTCCCCATTTTTTACAATCCTCTTTGATAACCTGAAAGAGTGGGAGAAAGTTTAGTTTAAATAGGGAATTAACATCTTCAGCCAAATTGATCCCTAAATATTTCAAAGGTTGCGAAGCTCAGTGAAAGTTAAACGAAGTCTGCAGTGAGGAGACCAACCTCTGGGGGAGGTTAACATTCAAGGCCTCTGACTTAGATTAATCTTAAAATTAGACAGAGCAAAGTAGTTTTCAAATTCCCTCTTTAAGTTAGGAAGGGAGACGACAGGGTTGGTGGTGAATAATAGCAGATCATCAACATAAGCTGCGAAGATGTGTTTAGAATTCTGGGGCCAGTAATATCCTGATTACTTCTGATATGGAAGAGGAAAGTTTCAAGGGTTAGAATAAAAATAAAAGGAGAGAGTGGTCAGCCCTGTCTCGTGTTATTAGTTATAGGGAATCTGTCAGATAAAATACCATTTAGCCTGACACATGCCAAATGGGTACCATAGAGAGAGTCTATCCACCTCAATATTGACCTCCAACGACACAGATCCAGCAAGTCTTCCTACTACATGAACAACCAATTAACTCTATCAAAGGCCTTTTCTGCATCTGTGGATAAAAGTATGAAAGGCAAGCTCTCTGTCTATTAGATCGTGTATTAGATTCAGGGCTTTAGTACTGTTATTTCTCGCCTCTCTATCAATCATGAATCCAGCCTGGTCAAGGTGAATGATCTCTCCCAACAGATGAGACAGTGTATCTGCCAGAATTCTGGTGAAAAGTTTCAATTCAGTATTAAGGAGAGAGATTGGGCAGTAGCTGGCACACATGGCGGGGTCCTTACCTTGTTTATGAATTACAGTGATATTTGCCGCCAACGAATACCTTGGAAGAGATGATGATGTACATAGTGGCACATTATTGAAGGCTAAGAGAAATGAGGGAGAGGAGGAGGGGGCCAAATGTTTTATAGTATACAAGAGGAGGCTGTCTGGGCCCGGGACCTTGCCCATAGGAAAGTTTTTAATTGCATTGAGGAGCTCCAGCTCAAATATAGGTCTCTCCAGGGCCACAACAGCTCTTGTTTTAAATTGCTTGAGACCAGAACTTCTCATTTAAACCTGAATATGTGTTCAGAGATCTGCCCTGGCCATTTCAGACTATGAACTGTCTATAGAGTATAAGTGTTAAAATCTTTAAAGACAGAGGCAATATTCCCTGATAAGATGGTGTTCCCACCTCTGGGAAGCTGGATGCGGGGGATGTAACCTCATGCATATTGGATCTGTAAAGCTCTGGCCAGGGTTCTGCTACTTTTATTCCAATACTCATAAAAATGTCTCCTACACTTGGCCATAGCAACCTTTGCTTTGTGATTAAGTAATGACCTCAACTGGAAAAGGAGAGTTTTCACATTGTCATCATTGTACTAGTGATGGGTGGACTTGCAGAAAACCAAACTGGATTTTTTTAAAAATTGATCCCGGATATCTGGCCAGTCCCCATATAAGTCTATGGGGTCCAGAATCCGAGGTGTAAAAATGGTGGTAGAAGGGATATGGGAATTGGAGCTGTAGAGACACGGGGGTCAGTGGGTGCTCTCGTCCGCTGGCCCGGCCGCCTTTAGAAAGACAGCATGGCCCAGGGCTCATCCCAACTGAACGCCCGACCTCCTTAACCATGGGCGGAACACCACTCAAACAACACAGGGTGAGGGAATCACAATATTAAGACTTTATTGGATCCCCAAACAATTAACTGCATATAACACATAACCAGCAAAACACACAAATGTAACAGGCAACAGAGTCTCACCCTTCCGCTGGCTCACCAGGGATTTAAAATGTCCGTGCCTCAGAGCTTCCAGGGCTACTTACTCCAATCCAGCAGCACCCCGCTTTCGGCAGGCACCCACCGAGAATGGAATAACGCCAGATTTAGGAAGCTGGCTGAGGTCTGCAAAGTCTGTAGCCATGTGACCAAATTGTCCCAACCTGGGTTTCTTCCTTAAGTAGTCTCTGGTATGATGATATAATCCTGGCAGCCGGAGTCGAAATCCCTAGACTGTGGTTATGGTCTCCAATCGGAATCGGAGTCCCTAGATTGAAGCCATGTAGCCAAGTGATCCTCTAGTCGGAGCCAAAGTCCCTAGACCGAGACCACAAGGCATCCTGGTTCTGATCCCCTAGCCAGCTCCTAAGAGCTTAGACTGGATCATGCAACATCCATCAACAACTGGTGACTCTGAGAAGTGCCCTTTTATAGCCATAGCCTTCCCTTAGGATATACTGTGCCCTTATTGGATTGGTTGCACAAAGTTGCTTCTCTTATTGGATGAATTTCAAGCTGTATACAGAATATCCAAGTAATAATGGTCAATGGCAGGACAGCTAAGTTAAGCTGGGTTTACACACTGCAACATCTCAAACGACATCGCTGTAACGTCACCGGTTTTGTGACGCAATAGCGATGTTGTTTGCGATGTTGCAGTGTGTGAAACCTATCAGCGACCCGGCCCCTGCTGTGAAGTTGTAATCGTTACAAATCGTTCAGGACCATTCCTAGGTCCTTTGTTTCCCGCTGTGCAGCAAGCATCGCTGGAAAGTTTCAGTGTGTGAAAGACTTTGCAGCGACTTTGTTAGCAACTTCCCTTTCAAAAGGCTGCTTATCAACGTCCCCAACAACCAGCTAGGTCGCTCTGCAGGTCCGGATCGCTGTTGCGTTGTTGGCCAGGTTTGCCTGTTTGACTGCTCACCAGCGACTTAGCAGAGACTTAGGGATGTCGCTATTGCGTCACAAAACCGGTGACGTTACAGCAATGTCCTTTGCGATGTTGCAGTGTGTAAACCCAGCTTTAAATCGCATCCAGCAAACACATTGTAATACAATGAGTATCTGGCCTTCAGTGGCCAAAACAATTACATGAGTCAACAAAAACTTCAATACTAAACTCCCAAGAGTCTTGTAGAACAATGAGGGATTATCCCCCATTTTTAAACAAACTGTTGTCATGTCTGGCTGAATTTTAAGAAAGTTAACCCATGCTAGGCACTGAGTGTCCATGTCGTCACATTCCTCCCCCTTCTTAATATTAGCCAGACATGATAGGCTTCCGATCAGCCTTCTCTTGACGGCATTGTCCTTTTTAATGGTGAGGTCAGCAACAGAGGTTCTCATCTATACACATCCCCCTGATTACCTCCCCCAGGTTGAGCAGCCATATTGCGGACAAGCAATAAGGTGGGGTCCGTGAGTTGGGTTTGCATACATTTCTTACTATCAATCTTCCCCCAGTCAAAAGCCACAGTCTGGTTAGGCTTACTCATGGTTGTTGGCTCAGAGGTGGATGATGGAGACTGGGAATGTGAATAATCCTTGTAAAAGATGTTAGAAAGATCCACATCAGGGTCTTTCTTGGCTTGGAAGTGGGTGATGGCTGCTACAAACTGGCTGGATAGTCCTTGTCCTAGGTCATACTCCAAAATAACTGGTGTGAGCAGGTAATCCACAAGCCCCACTTTCATTTCCCTCTGGGTAGTATCCAAAACAACAGGCTTGGTGGGGCCATCCATGAACCCCACTTCAACTTCCTCCTGGCTAGTCCCCGAAACAACAGAAATGGGGAGACCATCCATGAACCCTACATCAACTTCCTCCTGGTTAGTCCCCGAAACAACAGGTGTGGGGAGGCTGTCCATAAGCTCCATATGGACCTCTTCCTGGTCAGACCCCAAAATAACAGGTGTGGGGATGCTGTTCATAAGCTCCACATCAGCCTTGCTCTGATTCGTCTCCACAATGACAGGTATGGGGAGGCTGTTCACAAGTCCCACATCGATCGCTTCCTGGTTGGGCCCCAAAATACCAGGTGTGGGGAGGCTGTTCACCAGACCCACAATGATCGCTTCCTGGTTAGTCCCCAAAATACCAGGTGTGGGGAGGCTGTCCACAAATCTCACATCAACCTCTCCCTGGTCATTTCCCAAAATAACTGGTGTGGGGACGCTGTCCATAAGCTCCACCTCGACCTCTCCCTGGTCGGTCCTTAGGTCCAACTGCACATATGCCAGAGGGATGTCCGAGCGCTGGCCCTCAGCCAGGGAGATGGATAATTGGGAATCTGGTAAATGGTCTTCTGGGGAAACAATAACTGGGCTTACCAGGGTAAAGGAGGAACCAGTGTCTCATAGTCCCTGGCTCTGTATGTCACAGACCTTGGCCGGCTGAGCTGGCAGATGGGCTCCAAGCATGGGACCTCAGTTTTGGAGACAATCTTTATCTATATGTCCAAGATGCTCACATGTATAACAGCATCGTAGATTGGGCAAGTCACAGGCCCTGTATATAGACCTTTGTTTTGGTGCAGCTTCTGCTGGGTAGCGGGGCCATCCTTCTCGAGCGGCTGGTGTTAGCAGTACGGCAGCTGGAAACCCATAAACAAATTCCAGAACACAAGCCCTCTCTTCTCTTGAGGATTTAGGCCCCAATGCGGCCAACAACTCTTTGGCTCAGGCCATTTGGGACCAAGTTGATTCCCGATTGTCACTAGATTCATGATGTGGCACATAGTTTAAATCCTCTGGGTAAATATCGGCGGGATCCTCATCATCCTCTGCATCATTCTGGGCATCCCAACGGACTAATTTTCGGATCAAGTCCGACCGTGTGTCAGCGTTCCTGTAGTCAATCTTTCGCATCTGGCACAGATCCTGTAGCATCCATTTACTGCTGCGGTCGTAACTCCTCTCTGGTCCTTGTCCCATGGCTGAGCTGGTGGGGTTGGACATGGCAGCGTCCGGAACCTGAATGCCTCCCCTATGGCCTGCTAGGTATGCTTATGTGCCTCCCTGGTTGTTGAGCCCTGGATGGTGTCCGAGAACAGCAGTCCTCTGCAGCTAACCTGGATAAACCAGGCTGAGTAGTATCCCACTGCTGCCACCAATTGTGGAGACACGGGGATCAGTGGGTGCTCTCGTCCGCTGGCCCAGCCGCCTTTAGAAAGACAGCATGGCCCAGGGCTCATCCCAACTGAACGCCCGACCTCCTTAACCGTGGGCGGAACACTACTCAGACAACACAGGGTGAGGGAATCACAATATTAAGACTTTATTGGATCCCCAAACAAATAACGGAACATAGCACATAACCAGCAAAACACACAAATGTAACAGGCAACAGTTTCTCAACCTTCCGCTGGCTCACCAGGGATTAGAATGTCCGTGCCTCAGAGCTTCCAGGGCTACTTACTCCAATCCATCAGCACCCCGCTTTCGGCGGGCACCCACCGAGAATGGAATAACGCCAGATTTAGGAAGCTGGCTGAGGTCTGCAAAGTCTGTAGCCAGGTGACCAAATTGTCCCAACCTGGGTTTCTTCCTTAAGTAGTCTCTGGTTTGATGATATGATAAAATCCTGGCAGCCAGAGTCAAAAATCCCTAGACTAGCCAGCTCCTAAGAGCTTAGACTGGATCATGCAACATCCAACAACTGGTGACTCCAAGAAGTCCCCTTTAATAGCCATATCCTTCCCTTAGGATATACTGTGCCCTTATCGGATTGGTTGTACAAGATTGCTTCTCTCATTGGATGAATTTCAAGCTATATTCAAATATCCAGAGACAAGGGGGAGACAGGTAAGTTACATCACATCTAGCAATTCACTTAGTAATACAATGGGAAGTTCGCATAATTGAGTTATCTGGGTGTCTGGCCTTCAGTGGCCAAAACAATTACATGAGTCAACAAAAACTTCAATACTAAACTCCCAAGAGTCTTGTAAAACAATGTGGGATTATCCCCCCTCTATAAACAAACTGTCTTCATGTCTGGCTGAATGTTAAGAAAGTTAAACCATGCTAGGCACTCAGAGTCCATGTCGTCACAGGAGCAAGCGGTTCATACTTACTGAGTCTCCAGTGCTGCAATAACTGCTCCCGTGGCAGCTCATTCCACTTATTATTGCTTCTTCATATTCACTGCTTCCCCTGCCCACCGGCAGTCCTGGCGTCTAGGATTGGTTGCAGTCAGACAGACCTCCAGTTTGTGTGACTGCATCTGACTGCAACCAATCACAGACCCTGTCTGTGGATCACTGTAGATTGGATTTAAAATAAATAAATTAATAAATTGTCGTAGGGTCTTATCGCCTTTATGGTCAGGCAGCATAGCTCCTCTAATACTATACTTCAAATCTGTAAAACCAATGGTAGCATAGTCACCTCCCCAGCAGATATCCTTCAATGCTTTAGGGATTTTTATAGCTCCCTCTAAAAGTCTAGGAATAGGGCATCGGTGGATGACTGTATGGTGTACCTAGCCGGCGTGAACTTCCCGAGGCTGACCGCTGGTCAACAATCCTTTTTAGATGCTGACATTACTCTAGATGAACTTAAATCTGGAATTGCTGACTTGGCTGTGGGTAAGAACCCGGGGCCAGATGATTTCCCTGCAGAATTATATGGGAGGTATCAGGACCTCTTATTGCAGCCCCTGCTAGAGGTTCTCGTACAGCCCACCCGGGGAGCTTTCCTTCCAGACTCCTTTTATGAAGCCAATATATTAGTACTTGTAAAGGAGGGGAAGGAACCTCTGGAATATGGATCATATCGCCCCATCTCCTTAGTCAATGTGGACTACAAAATCGTTACTAAAATATTGGCGACTAGGCTGAACTCGGTAATTCTAGATGTTATCAACCCAGATCAAATGGACTTTACACCAAGGAAGAATACTTCCATTAATATCAGAGTTCAGTCGGTTGTCCAATATAGCACTATGGTGGCGGACAACGAATGGGCCTTAGCATTGCTGGACGCGGCCAAGGCATTTGACTCCCTGGAGTGGAACTTCTTGATGGCCTGCCTTCAGAACTTCGGTTTTGGTCCCCAATTCTGCACTTGGATCCAGATGTTATATCGGGCCCCTAAGACCAGAATGGTGGCCAACTGTATCTCGTCTGAACCTTTATTATTAAAAAGGGGGATTCGTCAGGGGTGTCCCTTGTCCCCGACGCTCTTTGCCCTGGACATTGAAGCATTGGCAATTAAGATACGTTCTGACAGACTGATTAAGGGTATACGGATTGCTGACCGGGTGGATATAATTGGTCTGTATGCAGACTATATGATTATATTTATAGGTGATGTGGAGCAGTCACTGCCTCGGGTTGTTGAGATTATAGATGACTTTACTAAATATTCCGGATTTGACATCAATGGGGATAAATCTAATCTGATGTCCCTCTCCTGTGGTCCCATGGTCCACTTAGAGGCTTTATCTCCTTTGTGCTTAGTCTCCGACTTTAAATATTTAGGCATCATTGTACAAAAAGATAGCAAACGCGATCTGTCATCTGATATACAGTATAACCCCTTCTAGAACTGGTAAACGTGAATTCCTGTTATGAGGTAAACTTCCTTTTTCGGTCTTGGGGCGTATTAATTTGATAAAGATGATATTGCTCCCCAAATTTAACTATTTTCTCCAACATAGTGCAGTGTTAGTTCCCAAATCATTCTGATCATCCTTAAATATGCTAATAACTGGGTTTGTATATGGCAATGCAAGACCAAAGCTAAAATTAACTACCCTCCAAAGGTCCAATCAACTGGGAGGGACAGCATTGCCAGATTTCTTGTATTGTTATTTAGTGGGCCAGTTAAATGCGATATCCTCCTGGATGCCCAGCTCTGTCTTCCCTAACTCTGAGAGTCATTTGGCTCTTGGGGCAGGGACGAATTGTCTACTTGGTTTTCTTGAGACAGGGGGATCGGGGTTGTGGAAGTTGTTGCCCCTTTATAGGATGACGCGACAGGTGTGGAGGCAGGCGAAGAAGACCCTACATTTTCCTGATGTTAAATGCTCCAATGGCAAAATATGTATTTCCGCATGCTATCGGATCACCTGTCTTCCGCATTCTGGAGTGCACATGGTGTTTTCTATCTCGGTGAGATTTATGAGCAAAATGTACTCTAAAGCGGGCTTTACACGCTACGATATATCTAACGAGATGTCGGCGGGGTCACATCGTAAGTGACGCACATCCGGCATCGTTAGTGATATCGTAGCGTGTGACAGCTATGAATGAGCAGAATTACTCACCTTCTCGTTCATCGCTGACACGTTGCTCATTTTCTAAAAATTGCACGTCCTGTTGTTCATCGTACCCTGGCAGCACACATCGCTCTGTGTGATACCCCGGGAACAATGAACTGCAGCTTACCTGCGGTCGCCGGCAATGCAGAAGGAAGAAGGTGGGCGGGATGTTTATGTCCCGCTCATCTCCACCCCTCCACTTCTATTGGCCGTCCGCTGTGTGACGTCGCTGTGATGCCGAACGTCCCTCCCCCTTCAGGAAGTGGATGTTTGCCGCCCACAGCGAGGTCATATGGAAGGTAAGTACGTGTGACGGGGGGCTACAGGATTGTGTGACACGGGCAAGAAATTGCCCGTGCCGCACAAACGATGGGGGCGGGTGCGATCACAAATGCAATCGCACGATTAATTGTAACATGTAAAGCAGGCTTTATCCTTTGACCAGATCCAATCCAAGTTCATTGTTACTAGGCGTCATTTTTTCAGGTACATGCAGCTTAGAACGGCGAGCCAGCACCACATGAGGAGGACTTCTGGGATCATTTTCATTTCCTCTTTTCTCTTCATAGGGATACTTTGTCCCAGGGACGGAAAGGACTGATCTCATCTCTGTATACATTTCTACTGTCCGTGAGGAATGAGTCCCAACCTTTGGCAGTTAAAGAAAAATTGCGGTTGTTGGTTCCGAATATGCAGGAGGATGACTGGGAGGAAATCTTGGAATTGCCTACTAAGGGCTCCCCATCAATTAACAACACAATGATCCAAATCTATATAGTAGCAAGGGATATCTTACCCCACTGAGGTTGTTTAAGGTACGACCCCGAGAGACGTCAGAGTGTCCGTGGTGTTATGGGGAGGACGCAGACTTTGTCCATATGATCTGGGGTTGCCCGGTAATCGCTGCCTATTGGCATGAGGTGGTATCATTTCTGTCCTCCCTGGCCTTCTTCCCTATACCTCTTGATTCACTACTCTGCCTATTTGGAGTCCTGGACAAGGGAACCTAGTCCCATCACCACAAAATATTTCTTTGGGAATCCCTATTTATGGCCAGGAAACTCATTGCCCTGTGATGGAGGGGCAGTTCCCCCCCAACAGTGTGTGCATGGGTGGAGCTAGTAAATGCAGTGCTCCCTTATGAATGGACAGGAGATCAAAATAGGGGTTGCCCTGAAAAATATAATAAGGTCTGGGAGATGGGGAATTCCTCTCCTTTGACGTTACCTGTTTAAGTGTAATAACTGTATGGATTGCCTGTTCTCTCTTATATTGTAGTAAATATATTTTGGTCTGGTATTAATGTTGAATGTTCCTTGGTTTCCGCCTATGGCAGAAACAGTCACTGTGATATTGTTATTATGTGTTCTGTGTTTTCTTCCTTTGTTCTTTGTGTTTTATTAACATGCATATGCACCCCAGGTACCTGGAATATGTATATCTCCATACAGAATCCTTTTACAATTTCACATGTCAGCACTGTATATGTCCTTACCTGTACCTGGTTGCTCTCTGTTATTTAATAAATTAATTAAAAAAAACAATTGTCATAGGGACTCCTGTATTATGATATCAGCCATGATAAAGCCCACGGCTACAGGCTGTAGCCCCAGCCACGTGCTTATCTTGCTTATGTATCAAAATAAGAGGAACCGCATGTAGCTTTTTTTTTTAATTAATTAAATAACTAATTTTAAAAACTGGCATGTAGTCCCCCCTAATTTTGACATCCAGCCACGATAAAGCCTGACAGGTGGGGGCTGGTATTCTCAGGCTGGGGAGATCCATGCTTATTGGCTCCCCCAGCCTAAAAATAGCAGCTTGCAGCCGTCCGAAATTGTCATACCCATTAGATGTGACAATCCCAGCACTTTACCCGGCTCTTCCAATGGCCCTGGTGTGGTGGCAATCGGGGTTTAAAGGATTAATCGCAACTCACAGCTGCCACTAAGCCCTAGATTAGTAATGGGAGGTGTCTATGAGACCCCCCATTATTAATCTGTAAGTGAAAAGAAATAAACACAAACACCAAAATAATCCTGTATTTGAAATTATATACAAAAAATATCCTCTTTCACCCCTTAAAGGGAACCTGTCAGCAGAAATTTCGACTTAAACCTAACAGATTCCCCCTCTGCAGCTCCTGGGCTGCATTCTAGCAAGGTCCCTGTTAGTATTGTGGCCCCTTTCTGACCCAAAAAAAGAGTTTATATCGAGGTACCTTTTTGGCTTCTGATTCTCTAAATGTGTCACGGGGGCGGGCTGCCTGATGGCCGTTATTCTGCCCCCTGTTCCTGTATGCCGCCCCCATCGCCGATTTCTATACTTCTGGACGCCGCCCACTGCTCCAGCCATCCCCGCGCATGCCCAGTGCTCATCTCTCGTGGATGAGCACTGTGCCCAGTGTCACCGGTGGTGACGTGCGCGCAGGGTTTAGATTATGGGCGGTGCTGTGATGTTAATTACCAAGCAACCGCCCATAATCGCGGGACCGCGCATTCCCCCTCGGCCTGCTTTCTGCGCAAGCGCGCTGCAGCTGAACTCACGTCACCTCCTTCCCATCTTGCCCTGAGGCAGGAAATAGATGGGAGGAGCGCGGAGCAGTGACTACACCGATCAGGAGGAGTTCAGCTGCAGCGCGCTTGCGCAGAAAGAAGCAGGCCGAGGGGGAATGCGCGGTCCCGCGATTATGGGCGGTTGCTTGGTAATTAACATCACAGCACCGCCCATAATCTAAACCCTGCGCGCACGTCACCACCGGTGACACTGGGCACAGTGCTCATCCACGAGAGATGAGCACTGGGCATGCGCGGGGATGGCTGGAGCAGTGGGCGGCGTCCAGAAGTATAGAAATCGGCGATGGGGGCGGCATACAGGAACAGGGGGCAGAATAACGGCCATCAGGCAGCCCGCCCCCGTGACACATTTAGAGAATCAGAAGCCAAAAAGGTACCTCGATATAAACTCTTTTTTTTGGGTCAGAAAGGGGCCACAATACTAACAGAGACCTTGCTAGAATGCAGCCCAGGAGCTGCAGAGGGGGAATCTGTTAGGTTTAAGTCGAAATTTCTGCTGACAGGTTCCCTTTAATAAATCCTTAAAACAGCCAGGTCCGACATAATCCATACAAGGTTCCACAACAATTCCAGCTCCACTACAATCCTGCAAATATCCAAAAAACTGACCCGCACATCCAACAAATGTGAACAGGTGCTAACCGAAAAAACATAGTAACTATAAAATGCATACAGTTGCACACTGAAAAGCCAAAAATGTACAAGGGAAAATATGGCACTGCATTACTGCAAAAGAGAGATATTTAGTTTATGTACTGGCCAATGCCTGTAAGCCCAGAAACCAACGGCAAGGTATATCTCTGTAATCCAGGAACCTAACTTAAATGCCACTATCTAGGTTAAAAACATCCGTGTCTGGGCAAAATACCACTATTTGGACTATAAACCTCCATGTATGGGTGGCTAGGCTCCTGCTATAATGGTTATGAACACAGCCAGGTCTTAGGGTGGAGAGCTCAGTCAGAAAGAGACTTACTACAAATATCCAAAAAACTGAACAGCACATCCAACAAATGTGAACGTGCTAACTGAAAAAACATAGTAACTATAAAATGGATACAGCTGCCCACTGAAAAGCCAAAAATGTACAAGGGAAAATATGGCACTGCATTACTGCAAAAGAGTTGGTTTCCGGGCTTACATGCATTGGCCAATACATAAACTAAATATCTCTCTTTTGCAGAAATGCACTGCCATATTTTCCGTTGTACATTTTGGCTTTTCAGTGTGCAGCTGTATGCATTTTATAGCCACTACAATCCTGAGCAGCTGCAGGCTGCTTTTTTCAGGCTGGGCAGCCCAATAAGCATTGGGTTCCCTAGCCTGAGAATACTAGCCCCCAGCTATTGGGCTTTATCATTCAAAATTGTTTTTTTAAATTATTTATTTAAATTAAAAAGAAAAAAAGCCTCATGCGGTTCCTCCTATTTTGATAAACAGCCAGGAGAAGTGCATGGCTGGGGGATGCAGCCTGTAGCCATGGGCTTTATCTGTGCTGGGTGTTATAATATGGGGGCACCCTACGCCAATTTTATTAATTAATTTAGTTTTACACCACAATAGTGACCCGTGGACAGGATCTGTGATTGGTTGCAGTTAGAGCCTGTCATACAGGCTAAGGGCGCATCTGACTGCAACCAATCACAGATGCCAGCACTGCCGATGAACTGGGAAAGCAGTGCATATGGATTAGCAATAATGACCGCCCCTGGAAGAAGAATGAGTGGCCTGGAAGCAGTTACAACATTGCCGGAAACTTGGTAAGTATGAAGCACTTGCTTCATTCTTATTTTCTTTATTTTTGCTTTATTTTTTTTTATTTTACTTGTGTCAAACCCGTATTATTTGCAGGAATTCCCCGAGAATTTCAGGCCAAGATCCCGTACTCGGGTATGTTTGAAACTGTGCGGATCCGGACTTTTACTGTTAAGTACAGTGCCAGATTTCGAGCATCTAATACATGTGCCACCTCTGTTGCGACTGCAAGCTGCTTTTTTTAGGCTGGGAAGTGCCAAATAACCATGGCCCTTCCCACCCTAGAAATATCTGCCCCCAGTTGTCTGATGACCCCTTGGCTGGTTTTGAAAATATGGGGGGGACCCTAAGCCATGTTTTTAAGATTATTTTTTTCAAATAATTAAAAAAATCAGTGTGGGATCCCCTCTCTTTTCAAAACCAACCAAGAGACAGCTGACAGTTGAGGGTTGCAGCCTGCAGCTGCTGCAGAACCTGTGCTGGGTATGAAAATTATGGGGCGCCCCAACTAATTTTTTTCTAAACTTATTTATCAACTCTGCTAAATAACTGTAAAGGCTATTTAGCTAAAGGCCGCTTTACACGCAACGACATCGCTAATGCGATGCCGTTGGGGTCACGGAATTCGTGACGCACATCCGGCCTCGTTAGCCCAGCAAACTTTTGAAAACTCGATACAAATTTGTTTATCATCAGATTGCCTTGCTCAGCTTTAGTAAGTAGTATCTTTAAGGTTGTGCTATAGCTTTTGTAACTAGACATTATTAGATTCCTCTTAGAGGTACTGTAAGGCTATGTACACAGACAGCGTTTTTTTAACGCTGCGTTTTTGTGCATTTTTTGGCTGCAAAAAACACAAAAAAACACACCCGCGGCAAAGACGAACCAGTAAAAAACGCATGTGTTTTAACCTCGTTTCGGTGCGTTTTTGGCTGCGTTTTGCTGCATTTTTGATCACTGCTTTTGCTGCGTTTTTCCAATAGGTGAAAAACACAGTAAAATGCAGGAAAGAATTGACATGTCAATTTTTTGTGTTTAGCTCAAAAACGCAGGTAAAAAAATAGGTTGTGTGTGGACAGCAAAAATGAAAAGTCATAGACTTTGCTGGGGAAGCAAAGTCATGCAGTTTTGAGCCCAAAAAAGCACCCGAAAAAATGTGCAAAAACGCAGCAAAAAACGCTCAGTGCGCACATAGTCTAAGTTCATTGTGATATAAATAATCCTGCTGGATGACATTGCCACAATTTAAGGAAGTCTTTCCTTTTACATTGTTAAGTTCTCTAGGTTGACATTTACAGACATATGAAATTATAGCTTGAAGGTTATAAACGTTTTATCCACCTCCTCTGTATGATGATTGTCCAGATAAAATGAATTAACCCTGAATGGCTGAATGACCTTGTATTGTTTTATCTGCATGTAAAATGCTGAAGCACGCTGCAACAGTTACAGCATACCAATTACAGTCAGTATATGATTACATTCCAGAGATGTATAATTTACATTGCATTGCAAACAAGGAAACAATGCTTTGACCGTTGTTGGATTACATCACTTGGATGATGCATGATGTAATGATGCCTCTTGTATATCTACCAGGGTTTGATGGATTTAAACTCTGAGAAATGCCATGAAAATGTTTCTTGTTAGCACTGTTTCTGTCAGTATACTTTTTCTCCATTGGCTACAAAAAGTATTCCACAAATTCACCATGCCATAGGCTATCTTATAAAAAGGCCAGGGAAGTTTCCTTAAATATATTGATAGTCTACCAACTGCATAGGGACTACATGGCTTGTTATATTAATCCTCGATTCTCAGTCAGGCAGCTACACATCTTAACCTCGAAACAGCTGGGGATTTTCATGCTATTCTACAGTCTATAACTCAAACTCACAATTTAGACATACAAAGATCTCAAGGCCAACACCTTATGACCTTCAAAGGCAAACAAGGTTACCTGCGCTGTCTCAGGCTATAATTGAAAGTCTCAAAAATCCATTACTCCTGAAAGATACAGAAGACATTACAAGTCTTTCTGGTAGTAATAGTCGAAGACTTGACACGTATAACAAATGTCAACAAAACGTCACATACAGATATTACAGACCCCCTATGTAGAGCTATTGGCTTCATCTTAGATGGCAGAGTTCACCTTAAAACTCATTCCCACCAGACAAGGATTCTGTATTTTGTGCTATTGTATCCACTTCTAGATATAACAAATACAGGTACTAATATAGAACTAAAACCTTCAATTCTGGTATGTATGGAGTATGTGAAAATACAATGGAACCCGGGGTGATCCTATTTATTACTATAAAAACTTAGATTGTGTGGACGTATTATTTGTCAATGAATAAATAAATGAAAAGACCGTATCCTGAACACCACCTGCTAACTGCACACATGATCGGATGGGATTGTACAGTGGCACTGAGCTTCTCACACTCACTTGTCCACTCACCTATATTGCCACAGTGAGCAAAGGGCACCCCTAAGTCAGTTCACACATCCACACAACTTGCTGCCTCTATTCTCTCTTTTGGGGAGCAATTCTACAACTGAATATCTGCAAGGAGTTTGTATGTTCTCCCCGTGTTTCCATGGGTTTCCTCTGGTTACTCTGGTTTCCTCCCACACTCCAAAGACATACTGACAAGGAATTTAGATTGTGAGCCCCAATGGGGGACAGTGATGATCACATCTATAAAGCACTGTGGAATTAATAGCGCTATATAATTTAGTAATATAAATTTTGTCACGTACAGGAAAAAACAGCTCAGCAATTTTTCCCTCTTTGAGGTTTTTGGGATATTTATAGCAACAAGGAACAAAGTTATTAAATTTTAGAATTAATATACAAAAATAGTACAGTGCTTACAAAATGCACAAAAAGATGACATAACAAAAAATATGCACACAAGTCAAAACAGTGCAAAATAACAGTGATAAAGAAAATTCTTATGGTAAGTGAGCGATCTTTGTGGAGGAGACGCCACAGACATCTAGGTAGATCACTGGATGAGTCATCTAATATATAAAGCTGAGTGTGTGTGTGTGTGTGTGTGTGTGTGTGTGTGTGTACTGTATGTCCGCTAAAGGAATCTGCATCATCGCATTTACAATCACTAAATTTTGCACAGATGCTTCATGTGACTCGGGGAACGTCATACACTATGTTTTGATGGGAATATTTAACCCCACGCTTTGCAGTTACTCTCCAAAAGACCTGCCTCCATTAAAGTCAATGAAACTGCGACCTACAGGCTATTAATAGCAGCTGTGAGTGGTTGCTATAGGAACAAAATACATTGTTAGTATATGAAGCTTATGTGTGAGGTAATAAGATGTTGGTGGGGAGATGGATAGAGAGACAGAAACAGACAGAAAGAGACAGACAGACATAGACACAAACAGAGTAAGAGGCAGACAGGGAAAGAGACAGAGAGAGACAGACAGTGAAAGAGACAGACAGAGACAGACAAACAGCGAAAAAGACAGAGAGAGACAGACAGTCAAAGAGAAAGAGGCAGACAGAGACAGACAGGGAAAGAGACAGAGAGAAAGAGACAGTCAAAGAGACAGAGACAGACAGACAGGGAAAGAGACAGAGACAGGGAAAGAGACAGACAGGGAAATAAACAAAAACAGGAAAGAGACAGAGACAAGGAAATAGACAGGGAAAGAGAGAGTGACAGAAGGGGAAAGAGACAGACGGGGAAGAGACAGATGGGGAAGAGACAGATGGGGAAGAGACAGACGGGGAGGAGACAGATGGGGAAGAGACAGACGGGGAAAGAGACAGACTGTGAAAGAGACAGACTGGGAAAAAGACAGACTGGGAAAGAAACAGACTGGGAAAGAGATAGACAGAGAAAGAGATAGACAGACAGACAGACACAGATACAGAGAGACAGACAGACACAGAGATAGAGAGACAGACACGGAGATACAGAGACAGAGATAGAGAGAGACAGACAGAGAGATAGAGAGACAGACACAGAGATAGAGAGAGACAGAGATAGAGAGAGACAGACATAGAGACTGATACAGAGACAGAGATAGACATAGACAGACAGAGAGATAGACACAGACAGATAGACATGGATAGAGACAATGACATACATGGGACAGAGACATACATACATAGAGACAGACACACAGACAGACAGAGACAAATAGGGAAAGACAGACAGAGAGACAGACACACAGAGACAGACAGGTAAAGAGCCAGACAGAGAGAAAGACATACAGAGACAGAGACAAAGACAGACAGAGACAGACAGACAGAGACAGACACACAGAGACTGACAGAGAGACAGTTACTATCCCAGGCAACGCACGGGTACTACAGCTAGTTATACAATATAAATTTTATATATATATATATATATATATATATATATATATATATATATGCAATGAAAGACAGTGTTAGGATATACATTGACGAGGAAAAGGGTAAAAATGGTTTGAACATTTGTATTTCAGGCTCCATTGAAAAGCCAAGCTCTGGATGTCTAGGCAAAATATAGGAGTCAATAAGTTGGCTCATCTCAAAGTCTATCAGTTCTGGTGCAACAAACATGGCAGTAGAGGTGGCTTGTATGATTCGTAATAGTGAGATCACAGACGTCCCTGCAAGAACCGTGTGATGCACTTTACACAAATCTGCAATGGTGGGCTGAAAAAAGGTAATGATGCATCAACTTCAATATTGTCATAAGAAGTGTCGGCTCGAGCTTGCTAAAAAGTGCGAAAAGTGGACAGTAGAAGATTGGAAACGGGTGATTTGGAGTGATGAGACAACAATCAACAGACTAGGCTCAGATGAGTGCAGAAGGGTCCGGAAGAAACAAGGGAAAAAGGAGGCTAACGGATTTAGAAATTGAAGGAACTGGCAAGTGCGGTGGAGGAATCCTGATGATATGGGGCTGTTTCACAACCAAAGAAGTTGGATACTTTACCAGGATAAATGGTCTCAATGCTGAGCTATATGTGAGTATTCTTCAAGGTGAGTTACTTCATACATTCGTGTACTATGGGAAAAAGGGAGATTCCAGCTCACCACATGGAGATGTGAGGTAGACGGTGGAAGGATGTAGGCAATTCCAATTCTGCATAAAGGAAAAAATCCAGCATCCATGTCAGTATAAAATAAAACTTCGTCTTTATTGCAAAATTTCTTTAAAATTCCATAAGATCAATGCTCAAGATATGGGGCTGTTTCACAACCAAAGAAGTTGGATATTTGACCAGGATAAATGGTCTCAATGCTGAGCTACAGTATATGTCAGTATTCTTCAAGGTGAGTTACCTCATACACTCGTGTACTATGGGTATGAAAATGACAACATAGTGATCCAGCAGAACAATGACCAGAAGCATACATCGAGATTTGGAAAGAAACGGTTCAATGACAATGAAGTAGAGGTGCTGGATTGGCCCCCAAAGTTCACAGACATCAAGTGAATCAAACACTTGTGACTGGAGTTGAAGGAAAAACTGTTTACATACCCAAGTAAGTCGATCAGTATGCACCAACATTGGGAAAGTGTACAAGAGACCTGGGAACAGATTTTGGTTAAGACGTGCTTCAGTCTGATCAAGAGCATGCCTAGAAGGATTCAGGCAGTGTTGAAAGTCAAAGGTGCATTTACAAAATACTAACAAAATTTAAAAAAAATGATTTTTAGTAGGAAAACAGTAATGATGGAGTGACAACAAGAATCTGTATAAATAATCATATGTTAAATAGTTGAAAGTCAAAGTTATGTATGAGATAGCCAAGATGATGGCCTATAAAAACAAGCTGTAGTAGTTGGTGAAATATGGAGCCTGAAAGTCAAAAGTTCAAAACATTGTTACCCTTTTGCTTGTCAGTGTAATTCTAATTTTGTCATATGTCTCCAAAGAAAAATATTGGAATAATAAGGCCACTATGTTTCTAAGCACATTTTTATAGTCCTAAACACACAAAATATGTCTATAGGGTGCTTTACACGCTGCGACATCGCTAACGATAGCTAACGATGTCGTGCGCGATAGCACCCGCCCCCATCGTTTGTGTGACATTTGGTGATCGCTGCCATAGCGAACATTATCGCTACGGCAGCGTCACACGTACATACCTTTTCAGCAACGTCGCTGTGACCGCCGAATAATCCCTCCTTCAAGGGGGAGGTGCGTTCGGCATCATAGTGACGTCACTGCGGCGTCACTAAGCGGCCGCCCAATAGCAGAGGAGGGGCGGAGATGAGTGGCCGGAACATGCCGCCCACCTCCTTCCTTCCTCATTGCCGGTGGACGCAGGTAAGGAGATGTTCGTCGTTTCTGCGGCGTCACACATAGCTATGTGTGACGCCGCAGGAACGACGAACAACCAGCGGCATGCACCAACGATATTATGAAAAGTAGCGACGTGTCAACGATCAACGATTTTTGTCGTTTTTGCGATCGTTGATCGTCGCTCCTTGGTGTCACACGCTGCGATGTCGCTAACGGCGCCGGATGTGCGCCACTAACGACGTGACCCCAACAATACTGTATATCGTTTGAGATGTCGCAACGTGTAAAGCACCCTTATGAGATTCAATAATTTGAGTTGATATTAGAATTATGTGCTTTTCAAGACCAAAACTCTTGGTACTTGAACCCATAGAAGCAATAAGGTCCCCAATCACAGATATATCCAAGGCTCCAGTTGACATCAGCTTATTGTAGAGGTAGCATTGAAGTATTGCATTTTCATTGTACCATCTGATGTATCTGGTGTGGACTGCAGACCACCATTTGACATTAAAGGCATTTATCTGCCCTGCATAATAGCACCTCTTTGATACACAAATAGACAGTTTGCACTTTCTGAGGCTTGAAACACACATCCGTGAAACACGTGCGTGTTTGGTCCGTTTCCGTGTATACTGGAGACACGGCCAAACGTGCACCAATGTTACTATATCTCTGCGGTTACAATTGCGTTTTTGGTTATGTCCGTGAGTCCGTCTCCGTGATGCGTTTTTTGGTCCGTGTCTCACGCCAGCATGTCCGTTTTATTCACGCAACACGCAGCACGGACCCAATGAAAGTTAATGGGTTTGTGCGCACGTCCGAGTGACACGGACGCATCTCTGTTTGTTCCCTGTATGTTTTGTGCTTTTTTCATGTGATGTCAGTCTTTTTTCTTTTTATGTTTCGTTCTCTCCCTCAGTCCGTCGGTCGGTCTCTATGTCTGTCTGTCCCTCTAGCTGTCTGTCGGTCAGTTCCCCCCTCTCTCATACTTACCATTCCCCGATCTCCGGCGCGGCGCTGCACGGCTGTTATAAAAACGCCGGCGGCTTTTCCTCTTTTGAAAAAACCGGCCGCCCATTAATCAATCTCGTATTCCCTGCTTTACCCGCCCACCGGCGCCTGTGATTGGTTGCAGTGAGACACGCCCACCACGCTGAGTGACAGGTGTCACACTGCACCCAATCACAGCAGCCGGTGGGCGTGTCTATTCTGTGCATTAAAATAAATAAATAAATAATTAAAAAAACCGGCGTGCGGTCCCCCCCATTTTAATACCAGCCAGATAAAGCCATACGGCTGAAGGCTGGTATTCTCAGGATGGGGAGCTCCACGTTATGGGGGGCCCCCCACCCTAACAATATCAGTCAGCAGCCGCCCAGAATTGCCGCATACATTATATGCGACAGTTCTGGGACTGTACCCGGCTCTTCCCGATTTGCCCTGGTGCGTTGGCAAATTGGGGTAATAAGGAGTTATTGGCAGCCCATAGCTGCCACTAAATCCTAGATTAATCATGTCAGGCGTCTATGAGACACCCTCCATGATTAATCTGTAAATTACAGTAAATAAACACACACACCCGAAAAATCCTTTATTATAAATAAAAAACACAAACAAATTCCCTCATTACCAATTTATTAACCCCGACAAACCCTCCATGTCCGGCGTAATCCACGGACCTCCAGCATCGCGTCCAGCTCTGCTGCATGCAGGTGACAGGAGCAGCAGAAGACACCGCCGCTCCTGTCAGCTCCACGCAGCTAATGAGATGAGTATAGCGATCAGCTGCTGTCACTGAGGTTACCCGCGGCCACCGCTGGATCCAGTGACAGCGGGTAACCTCAGTGACAGCAGCTGATCGCGCTACTCACCTCATTAGCTGCGTGGAGGTGACCGGAGCGGCGGTGTATTCTGCTGCTCCTGTCACCTCCATGCAGCAGAGCTGGACGCGACGCTGGAGGTCCGTGGAGTACGCCGGACATGGAGGGTTTGTCGGGGTTAATAAATTGGTAATGAGGGAATTTGTTTGTGTTTTTTATTTCTAATAAAGGATTTTTTTCGGGTGTGTGTGTTTTTTTACTGTAATTTACAGATTAATCATGGAGGGTGTCTCATAGACGCCTGACATGATTAATCTAGGACTTATTGGCAGCTATGGGCTGCCAATAACTCCTTATTACCCCGATTTGCCAACGCACCAGGGCAAATCGGGAAGAGCCGGGTACAGTCCCAGAACTGTCGCATATAATGTATGCGACAATTCTGGGCAGCTGCTGACTGATATTGTTAGGCTGGGGGGCTCCCCATAACGTGGAGCTCCCCATCCTGAGAATACCAGCCTTCAGCCGTATGGCTTTATCTGGCTGGTATTAAAATGGGGGGGGACCGCACGCCGGTTTTTTTAATTATTTATTTATTTATTTATTTTAATGCACAGAATAGACACGCCCACCGGATGCTGTGATTGGGTGCAGTGTGACACCTGTCACTCAGCGTGGTGGGCGTGTCTCACTGCAACCAATCACAGCCGCCGGTGGGCGGGGAAAGCAGGGAATACGAGATTGATTAATGGGCGGCCGGCTTTTTCAAATTAGAAAAATCCGCCGGAACAGTGTGAACGCCGTGCAGCGCCGGTGATCGGGGATCGGTGAGCATGAGAGAGGGGGGGACACTTCAGTCACTCGGGGGATTAGTGGTCACCGGTGAATCCTTCACAGGTGACCGCTAATCAGTACACGGCACAAAGACAGAGCCGCGGCATGACAATGAAGTCGGGTGAAGTTCACCCGAGTTCATTCTCATCCCGCTACTCTGTCTTCCGACATGTAGTAACGACATTTTGCATCACACACGTACATTTCACACGGACAACACATACACATGTCAGTTATTTCACTCACGCACACACGGACATTCCACACGCACATACGGCTAGCATACGGGATACACACGCAGGCCACACATACCATAAAAACGGACCTAAAAAACGGAAAACGGACCCGAAAAACGGCCCGTTTTACACGGACGTGGTTTTCACGGATGTGTGGCGGAGCCCTGACACTGTTGACGCCTTGTTAATTTAATTATCTACTCAAAGAGAATTAAGCTGGGTTCACACATAGCGACAGCGACAACGACATCGCTGTTACTTCACCATTTTCTGTGACGTAACAGCGACCTTGTAAGTCGCTGTTATGATCGCTGCTTAGCTGTCAAACACAGCGACGCAGCAGCGATCATAGCGTCGCTACATGTGCAGAGAGCAGGGAGCCGCGCACACTGCTTAGCGCTGGCTCCTTGCTCTCCTAGCTACAGTACACATCGGGTTAATTAACCCGATGTGTACTGCAGCTACATGTCACAGTGCAGAGAGCAGGGAGCCGCGCACACTGCTTAGCGCTGGCTCCTTGCTCTCCTAGCTACAGTACACATAGGGTTAATTACCCGATGCGTACTGCAGCTACATGTGCAGAGAGCAGGAGCCGGCACTAGCAGCAAGAGCGGCGGAGGCTGGTAACGAAGGTAAATATCGGGTAACCAGGGAAAGGTCTTCCCTTGGTTACCCGATGTTTACAGTGGTTACAGCTTTCCGCAGCTGCCAGACGCCGGCTCCTGCTCCCTGCTCGCTTCATTTCATCGCTCTCTCGCTGTCACACACAGCGATGTGTGCTTCACAGCGGGAGAGCGACGACGAAAAAATGAAGCAGGACATTCAGCAACGAGCAACGACCTCACAGCAGGGGCCAGCTCGTTGCTGGATGTCACACACAGCGACAGCGACGGGACGTCGCTGCAACGTCACAGAAAATGGTGACGTAGCAGCGACGTCGTTGTCGTCGTCGCTGTGTGTGACACCACCTTTAGTTTCCACGTGCACAGTTATATCAGATTCATTAACCTAATCTATAACAGTCCAATATTTAGAAAGCCATGGATGTCTATCAGTGTTAGGGTATGACCGCACTTTGCGTTTCCACCTGCGTTTCAGCTGCTTTTTAGGTCCGTTTTGAACTGCAGCGTTTTCATGCCAAAAGGCATGCGTTTTGGTTTTCCATGATAGTCAATGGAAAATGTAGATTTCTAGACCGCACTTTGCGTTTTAAAATGCTGCATTTAATTTGCATAATTTGTGGCAAAAACCATGCGTTCAAAGAAGAAGCATGTCAGTTGTTTTTGCCATTTCTGCAGTGTTTTGCTAACATTGAAGTCAATGAGAAGTATCAAAAAGCAACAAACATCTAAATTCCTGCGTTTTACCTGTATTTTAGGTGCAGAAACACTGCGTTTTTGACTTAAAAAGCGCATGCTTTGCTGACATTAAAATAATGGAATAATATGTCCCTTTACACACACACATAGTTTGACAATTAAATTAAAGAAAATTATAATTTTATTTCTATTTTAGCATTAAATATTATAAAACCGCTATAATTTCATGAAAGATAAATATTGTCTTTATTAATTAACAAAATATATGTTTTGCTTTTTTTTCTCTTTTTTCAGTCTGTTTGACTGTGCAAATTTTATTTACCAGTGTCTTGATGTTCAAAGCACATCTGTCAAAACGCAGGTGAAAAAGCATGGAAAAAGCGCTGAAAACGCATCTAAAAAGCGGTAAATACGCATGCGTTTTTAACGCTAAATTTCTGGAAAAGGCAACTTTGGCTAACTCAATTAAGCTTAAGCCCAAAACGTGCGTTTAGAACTGCAAGTAGGGCAACGCAAAGTGCGATCATAGCCTTAAGGCTGCTTTACACCAGACAATCTATCGTGCGATAGCTCGTCGGGGTCACGGTTTTTGTGACGCACATCCGGCATCGCTGGCGATGCCGGCCTGTGTGACACTTCCTAGCAACGCAGTATCGCTCACAAATCGTGAGTCCGTGTACTGCTCGCTAGGTTCCATAATATCGTTTAATTTAGTTGTTCATCGTTTCCGTGGTAGCACACGCCGCTCCGTGTGACACCACGGGAACGATGAACAGCAGCTCACCTTCGTCACGCGGCCGTCGCCGGCTACGTGAAGGAAAGAGGTGGGCGGGATGTTTACTTCCCGCTCATCTCCGCCCCTCTGCTTCCATTGGCCGGCGGCCATGTGACGTCGCTGTGACGACGAACGTCCCTCCCACTCCAGGAAGTGGACGTTCGCCGCCCACAGCAAGGTCGGACGAGAGGTAAGTATGTGTGACGGGGGTTACAGACTGTGTGCGCCACGGGCAGCGATTTGCCCGTGACGCACAAATGACGGGGGCGGGTACGATCGATTGTGAAATTGCACAATCGGTCGTACCGTGTAAAGCCCCCTTTAGGATGGCGTTCCTTCAGCCTACCAAAGAAAATAGAGATCATGTTCACATATTAAACAATATTTCTGCTGTAGATTTGGTCACAAATCCACAGTAATATTTCTGCAGACAGAATTGTCATGTGCTATTTGTGAATTTCATTGCAGAATGGCTATGGATTTCACCCTACTCCATTATTAAGAATTGAAAGGGATGAAATTCACAATCTAAATCCGCACAAGAATGAGTATGCTGCAGAATTGAAATCCGCACCACGCTTTCATTTTCATGCAATATTTTCCCCACAAAGTACAAATAAGATTTTGAGAAACCCATTGGTTTGTATTACATTGTAAAGTGCTGTGCATTTATGGTGCGTAATCTTCAAATCCTATGATATATGATGTTGGCCTAGGCACGCAATTTCCATATATCCAAAATATGAAGTACTTTCTGGTTGACATTGTAAACGTTATTATCATTGCGCATATCGTTAATAGGTTTATTAGAAATCAGTCTGATAGTGAGTGGCTCGAAACAAGTAATCAAAGGGAATCTGTCACCAGCATTTTTGCTCCTCCATTTGAGAGCAGCAAAATGAAATGACAGAGACCCTGATTCCAGCGATGTGTCACATACTGAGCTGTTTGCTGTCATTTTGATACGATCAATATTTTCCCTGCTGCAGATCTAGAAGTTATTTAGAGCTCATGAATATGCTGGACTACCTCGCAGCACACCAAGTAGCCCTCTAATGATAATCTCGTGCTGATTAATCAGTGATATTATCACAACTACACTAAGCAGCCCAGTAAGTGACACATCACTGGAATCAGGATCCCATACGTTATGCTGGTCTCAGATTAGGTTGCAAAAACCTGATGACAGATTGACTTTAACACCAAAGCCGGCTCTAATTAGGCTTCTTCAGGACATCAATGTATATTTAATTACAATTTGGGCCCACAGAGGATGCTTTGACACTGTTGTGGGCCAGTCCAACCATGTTCTGCACTTTAGTATTATCCGCAAATAATTATTATTGCAATTTTCCTAACCAGAAACAAGTACATGTAAAATACCATTATATATAAAGTGTACAATTTTCTGACAGGGCAAATTTCCATGTGGGCAATTCTTTGTGTGCCCATATATGAAAATGTTTTCTGTTTGTAATTTTAATATGTGCTTTTTACATGTGTTGTGTATGTTGTAGTTTTTTATAGCATCCCCATTGTCACATTCCTTGAAAACTTGCTGATTTTTCCTTCACTTGTATTCTGAGGAATAATGTTCTAGAGCTAAGTAACATTATTCAGATGAGCGTATACATAGTTACATAGGTTGAAAAAAGACCTAGGTCCATCTAGCTCAACCTTCCTCCACCAATTCTACATTTTGTCTCTAAATCATTCATAACCAACAATATTATGAGTACTGAGGAACTCATCCAGCCCTTTTTTAAAAGTTGTTCTAGTGTCAGCCATTACTACCTCTTGTGGTAGGGCATTCCACAGTCTGACTGCTCTAACTGTAAAGAACCCTTTCCTATTTAGCTGCCGGAATCACATTCCTTCCACTTGCAGTGAGTGTCCAATGGTCCTTAGTATTGTCTTTGGATAGTAATTGTAAAAATATTTGCACATAGTTCAGATTCATCATTGCATTTACGCCTGTTTTTTATCTAGTATTCTGTGATTTGCTCCTTTTTTCTTCATTTATACCCACTTCATTATTCTGTTTGCACCTTATATATGATCCCTTTTTATTTTTCTTTCCTGCTTTGTGGGCAGATTAATGATTCCAGATATATTTATCTAATTCAACAATTCCAACTTTTCAAAAAGTTATAACATTTGGCGCGACTCCCTTTCAGTCACTCGCTGGTATAGCTACATGCAGGTTTTTCATAAATCACATTTTTTTACATTTTAAAAAAGATGCTACTTTTTTGAGCAAAAATGATTAATGAGAAGCTTTCTTTTTTATTTTTTACTTAGTGTCAAGTTCATAAACCGCATGCACCATTTTGATAAATTTGAATTAAACATCAGCAAATTCCTCAAACACAAAATAGGTGACTTAAAAAACTCCGCAAATGATGATTCGGAACCACAGTCTTTAAAAATACATGAAAATCATTTACACTTTATGAACCATGTCTTTAATGAAGCGTGTATCGTGGAACTCAAGAGTTATCTAATTGTAGACTGACCTTTCTCATACATCAAAACTTATATTTTTCTTTAGACAGAAGTTTAGACAGAAATGTTCTTTGGGTTTATTCATAAATATGACAGCTAAAGTGTAGACAAATTATTGATGTGGCTGTTCCCCTTAAAATGATTGCAGCACCGTGAACAAGAAAGGCAGAGAGACAGGTTTGCTGGTTGCAAGTTCCCTATGACAGCGTCTGTGAGTCGAAGGTCATTATATGTGCTCTGACAAATTACTTCCCTCTGTTTTCCCTCCTGGTTCTTTATTGCTTTTCTTACAGCAAGTGAAAGGAAGATAGCAGACACAAATGAAAGCTGAGTTTGATGGATACTCCCAACAAAGTCGGGTTTTCATCTTGATAAGGTGTAAAACTTAGGGCTCTGTTATCTCAAGTGTAAGTACTGGTACCAAAGTCTAGGCATTTTCTGTCATCTTGACATTCTGCAATGCGCTATTGGGAGAATGCATCTTATGGGTAAGAACGATTGATTTCACTAACTCTAGGCAGGCAACTGTTTCATGATGAATGACATAATGTGCAATTTATCATTTTCCAGTCAATGCGCAACCATCAACACACAAACAAAAAAGAAGCACAAGCGAAACTTTGGTATATGTCCCTCCCTGTAATGGGTCATATCAAGTTCACAACCTTGTATGTTTGCCTCAAGAATTGGGAAAAAATAACTCAAACATGCAGGTCTTCTTCAGTAGTAATCTTAAAAGTACATATGTTGTAACATATAATAGTGTTATAATACACTATAAATCTATTTCATGTCAACCATTATATGTCAGCATATAGATCACAAGTCATATTCCTGAATCTTCTGCAAAAAAAAGACAAACCGTATTTTTCGGAATATAAGACGCACTTTTCTTTCTAAAAAATGGTGCAGGTTTCATAATGGCTCCCGGAGGCAGCATGTGCACAGATGGAACTCTCGGCTCAAGAAGATCTCATCTGTGCACGCGCCGCCTTCGACCCATTGATCTCCCAGCAGCGAACTTAAGGAAAATGGTGCCCAGAGGTGGCGCGTGCGTAGATGAGATCTCAGCTTGTTATTGAGCCGATAGCTCGATCTGCACAAGTGCTGACTCCTGGGGCCATTTCTTTGAAGCTCGCACCACCAACAGTTTCTGAAAGTTGCCTACCTCATAGCATCCTACCACCCGCTGGCCACACTGCCCACAGCATTGCTCTGTTCCACAACCGCCCCTGTCTCCTGTGACCTCACTCCACCACTGCTGCCATCCACCCCGGTAAGAGACCACCGGATTGTAAAACGGAACGCTTTTTTTTGCATTTTTTCTCTAAACTTGGGGTGCATTTTATAATCAGGTGCATCTTATAAACCGAAAAATACGGTAATCAACTTTGTAGTTCAGTTGCAGAAATGTTTTTTCTAGAGTTGGTGTGAATCGATTGCCAAGAAGCAGTTCAGTGGACAAGTCAGTAATTTTTGTCCCCTTTTTCCATGGATTTCTGTTTTTAGCTGTCTGACCATTTGGCAAATGATTTTAATGGAAAAATAAAAGAGACATTTTATATGATAAGTCTTCTTAGTTTGGTCCTCTCTGCGCTGGAATTTTTTTCTTAGTTTTCCTGAGTACTTATACATCGGGAAAAACCATGTGAGAGAGAACAATATTAATTTCTGCTACGGACAAAGTCAGTAGCAATTGGGAGGCAGACAGCAGACTGGTGTACTGGTGGGAACAAGCATACTTGGAGCCTAAATGCTCAGGCACCTCCCTACAGGAGAAGGTGTCTTAAATACCCTAAGACTCCCAGCCATAGGATGGGGACCTTTTAGGGTGTGCATTCTGTCCCTTTAAGAGGCAGAGGGTGTGCATGCCCTAAGAACTCAGGACAGATGGAGCTCCTGGGTGAGACAGAAGCCTGGTAGCTGCAGCAGTGAGCACATTGGAGTCCCTGCTGGGAAGAAGTGGCAGCACAGCACAACAACGCCAACATTATAATATCCTATTTGCACCCCTCTGAAGCTGGCCAGATTGCCATCTTCAGTCACCTTCTATTAAATGCTGCCTCTGCTAGCAGCCTGGGAGAAGGCAGAGTTCAGACCAGCAGCACGGCCATGCCACTAGTCTGAACTGTCAATCTTTAGGAGCGTATTGCCTCTTTTACAGCAGAGGGCTGAGATTGATGGGCACCTTGAAACAACCCCTTTCAGAGACAGCAAAAACAATTGCGATTTTCAAAATCTGTTTCATTTCCTACAACCTGTGATTATATTGGTGCATCAGAAGTTAAATGGGTTGACTAACACGCCTTAAAAATTTGAAAACAAATACAAAGAAGCAGATAAAGATTTTAGACAATTCTAAAAGAGTATTTCTAGTTATCATGTACTTATGTGGATAAATTGTTTTCACCAGCATGGCTCAAGTATCAGTTTGTACGCCTCTAGGTGTAATGTTTGTCAGAGTGTTAAAGTATCACACCAGCTGAGAGTTTTATAACGCTGACACATTTATAACGCATGAAGTATTTTCAAAAGCCTAAGATATATAAACTCTCGTTACACGACTGTAATATGTGTTTTCATTATTTGTGCTTAATTTCACTGGATAAACTGCTACATAAACTAAAGAGGTTTCCGATCTCCCAGATCCTATCCCAATATGTAGTAGATGTAGTAATAATAATAATAATAATAATAATAATAATAATATTAGCAAATACCCCCAATTAGAAATGTAGTATAGCTATGTATCTTACCTCATGTGCAGGGCATTGCAGCTTAAGTATCCATGGTTATGACCACACAAAACTAACTAATTAACTGTTCCTATATGAGTGGGGTAACCATGGATACCTAAGCTGCAATGCCCTGCACATGAGGTAAGAGACATGGCTATATAAGGAGAATTACACTACATTTCTAATTGGAAGAATTTTTTTTATTATTATTATATTATTATTATTATTATTATTATTAATATACCTACTACATATTGGGATAGGATCTTGGACATGGTAATAACCCTTTAAACAGCTCACATTTGTTTATTCCTTAGAAACATTTGTAAAAGCTTGAAGGATTTTATTATGGAGAGCTGAAGGAGTAAGTAATATCACAGCTAATTACAACTTCAACTTGTCATGTTACTACAAGGTACGGGCTATGGCAATCCCTGTAGATGGAGCTAAATATTTTGAATACATGAAGTTTTGCTGTTATTTTGTCTTTTCTTTTGTTAGTCCACAGTTTGTTTAGTCCCGATAACTTTCATGGATTGGCCTCTTGAAAATGAATGGTTGCAGTATTCACAGCATGCCATTGAATAGTTTTAGAGGCCACACAACTTACTCTCCATCCATGGTCATTATTCAGACAGCAGGGCCCCAAGTAATAATAGCGCCACACCCTGATGTCATGCATAAGGCCGGGGCCACACGGGGGACTAATGCGATCCTCGAATGACACTCGGCTCACGCTGGCAGCACAACAGGAGCCGAGTGTCATGCGAGTGTCACTGCGACTGAGGTCTGATCATGCGATCGGACCTCAGCTGCGAAGAGTGGGCTGACACTGAGGAAGGGCGGGCGAGCGCTGAGGAGGGGAGGGCCGGCGTGGAGTAGGAGAGGGAGGGATTTATCTTCCTCTCTCCTCCATAGCCGGCTATTTCCATTCTCTCTCTGCACTCGTTGTACACCGGTGTACTGCGAGTGCAGTGCGATCTTTCTCTCGCCCCATAGACTTGAATGTTTTCTCGGTCCTTTAGGGACTAGAACATAGGACATAGGACATGCTAGGACATAGGTTAATATTGGTCCAAGAGGAATGCGATGTTTTATCGCATTACACTCGGTACGATTTTCACGCTGTGTGGCTTAGGCCTAAGAAGTTGTCTCGAATGTGCTGCTTTCTAGAAGATTTACAGTGCCTACAAGTAGTATTCAACCCCCTGCAGATTTAGCAGGTTTACACATTTGGAATTAACTTGGCATTGTGACATTTGGACTGTAGATCAGCCTGGAAGTGTGAAATGCACTGCAGCAAAAAAGAATGTTATTTCTTTTTTTATTTTTTTTTTAAATTGTGAAAAGTTTATTCAGAGGGTCATTTATTATTCAACCCCTCAAACCACAAGAATTTTGTTTGGTTCCCCTAAAGTATTAAGAAGTATTTCAGACACAAAGAACAATGAGCTTCACATGTTTGGATTAATTATCTCTTTTTCCTGCCTTTTCTGACTAATTAAGACCCTCCCCAAACTTGTGAACAGCACTCATACTTGGTCAACATGGGAAAGACAAAGGAGCATTCCAAGGCCATCAGAGACAAGATCGTGGAGGGTCACAAGGCTGGTAAGGGGTACAAAACCCTTTCCAAGGAGTTGGGCCTACCTGTCTCCACTGTTGGGAGCATCATCCGGAAGTGGAAGGCTTATGGAACTACTGTTAGCCTTCCACGGCCTGGACAGCCTTTGAACGTTTCCACCCGTGCCGAGGCCAGGCTTGTCCGAAGAGTCAAGGCTAACCCAAGGACAACAAGGAAGGAGCTCCGGGAAGATCTCATGGCAGTGGGGACATTGGTTTCCGTCTATACCATAAGTAACGTACTCCACCGCAATGGTCTCCGTTCCAGACGAGCCCCTACGGTACCTTTACTTTCAAAGCGTCATGTCAAGGCTCGTCTACAGTTTGCTCATGATCACTTAGAGGACTCTGAGACAGACTGGTTCAAGGTTCTCTGGTCTGATGAGACCAAGATCGAGATCTTTGGTGCCAACCACACACGTGACGTTTGGAGACTGGATGGCACTGCATACGACCCCAAGAATACCATCCCTACAGTCAAGCATGGTGGTGGCAGCATCATGCTGTGGGGCTGTTTCTCAGCCAAGGGGCCTGGCCATCTGGTCCGCATCCATGGGAAGATGGATAGCACGGCCTACCTGGAGATTTTGGCCAAAAACCTCCGCTCCTCCATCAAAGATCTTAAGATGGGTCGTCATTTCATCTTCCAACAAGACAACGACCCAAAGCACACAGCCAAGAAAACCAAGGCCTGGTTCAAGAGGGAAAAAATCAAGGTGTTGCAGTGGCCTAGTCAGTCTCCTGACCTTAACCCAATTGAAAACTTGTGGAAGGAGCTCAAGATTAAAGTCCACATGAGACACCCAAAGAACCTAGATAACTTGGAGAAGATCTGCATGGAGGAGTGGGCCAAGATAACTCCAGAGACCTGTGCCGGCCTGATCAGGTCTTATAAAAGACGATTATTAGCTGTAATTGCAAACAAGGGTTATTCCACAAAATATTAAACCTAGGGGTTGAATAATAATTGACCCACACTTTTATGTTGAAAATGTATTAAAATTTAACTGAGCAACATAACTTGTTGGTTTGTAAGATTATGCATCTGTTAATAAATCCTGCTCTTGTTTGAAGTTTGCAGGCTCTAAATTATTTGCATCTTATCAAACCTGCTAAATCTGCAGGGGGTTGAATACTACTTGTAGGCACTGTAGATGCCACCCTGGAAATTTGCAAACTCTTCTGGCAATCCAATCTCCTCTTTTTTCAAGATCTGCTTGTACTTTCTAAAAAGTTTGGCAATCATGATTTAGTGAAATATGTCATTGTCTTTGTTGTTGAATTAAAATCAACTATCAGTACTTAATTTCTTTTTTTAGTTCAAACATTACAATTCACATTTCACAGCACTTTGAGGTTATGTAATTTCCTAGTTTTATCATGGGTGGTTCTGTGTGCTCCCAAAAATACCTCTAGTACATAACAGATATGCTCTAGCCCAATTAATTATCTTATACCTGGGGCATATAGTAACTAGTAACAGCATAAAGTCATTTCTTCAGCCAAGATAGCTGATTGTTTCTAAAGCCTATACACTAATGCTATCATACGAGAAGCAACCACAAGAAAAAGTTACATTTTTATTAAGGAATTGACAGCCTTGGGCCCAGTTGCGCTAAGAACATACCATATATTTGTTTAACAGCCCTTTAAGTTCTTGTGTCCTGGTAATTTTCTACGGTTGACAGTTTTTCGCAGATAAGCATGTACTTCTTTCAGTCTTTGGGCATTTTCAAGTCAATATATTTCGCAGACCAATAGTATACAAAAATTGAAAATTCAGACATTTCCAAGCTTGGTTCAATTTGTGGACCCAGTTTGCCCATTTAAGTGAATGAGTCAGTGATAACAGCGAGCAGCACACATATACCATCTGACCGTGATTCGTAGGCAGTATATATTTCACTCATGGGTGGTTAAAAGGAGCTTGGAAAATGTAGTTTATATTTGCAAACAAGAAAAATTGGATTGTAAAAATTGATACAGGGGCAAAATATGGATGAAAATAGGATCCAGTACACTATTTAAATTTGGCCTAGAATAAGCCTGCACAGTGTCATTGGCTGATAAAAGGTACAACTTACAGTCTTTTAACCCTGGAACATAAAATTGAGACTTAGAGCCCTATTCACTATTACATTTGCACCTTTTTTAAAATTTAGCTTTAAATATAAGTCCATGGTAGGCTTTTTTTGCCTGTTTTTCATCTTACTCTTTCCTTAATTTGTGCCTTTTTTTAAGTCCATTTCACATTTGTTCTTTTTCTTATGTTCGTCATTGTGGATAGGGTTTGGGTTTTCCAGATGTTCTTAGTTGACTCATCAATTGTATTGTTTCAAAAAGCAGAGATTTTTTTATTTTTATTTTTTGCAAATTTGCTACAGACTTCCCGAAATATTTTTATATACACCTGAATTTTTGGTGAAAATTTTGTAACATTTTAGCAGAACATGTGACTTTTTGCTATAAAAAGTCACAAAAAAATGATTAAGACAAACCAAGAGCATTTATGATTTTGAACAAAATTCATGAACTGCATACACCAATTTCAAGGAATTTGGTGGAAAAACATCAATGCATACCATAAGACAAAAAAAGGAAAAGTGAATTAAAATGATAAATTGGGAGATTATTGCTTCCAATAGAATTTGACATGATGGTGAGATTAGATTGTAGTTGACTCAACTACTGTATTTTTATTTAATATTTTTTGCTTTAAAAAGTTTCTATAACAAACATTTAAAATCACCTTTTTAAAATTAAAGAAAAACTGAACACATGATTTATTGGGATGATTTGAGCACCAAGACATATATAAGAACTATACCTGCTATATGGCTTTGATCTCGTGTGGTATGGCAACTATTTTTCTTGCACTTGATATATTTTATGGAACTGCTGAAGTGTTGCAGGTAAAAGTTAACATAAACAATGTCAATTACAGATGGTAAGAAATGGAAGGATATGTTGTCTGAGCCTCATTACTTTGATTTGAAGAGGCAGTACTAGTATAACACAAATGCTGAAAACCCCAGAGAAGATGAACAGGTTGATAACAAGAACATAAAACTGCCAAAAGCTGCTAAAATTGAGAATGTTGTCTTTGAGCACTGTTGACTGTGCAGCACAAACAACATACAGAACTCGGCAAGTATCGTATTTCTTACATTTTATGTATGAATAGATACAGATAATGTCAAGAATAAATCCCCAGCACTTCTATGAATTATATTTACTTCCAATATATTCATTTTTTTCAGAAATGAATGTGTTCATATTTTGTCAGGTTTGGTTATTTTGCAATGAGCTATTTGACAATTAAGTTAAAATTCTCTTAAAGAGAACCTACTGCTTTACAATTTCAGGAAAATAAAAAAAAAGTATTCTCAGTATCTCATAATAAGAATAACCTTAAAGGGATTATACACTAAAAATATTTAAAGGAAACTATTATGACTGATAACAGTATTAACCTGTAGATAAAGGGTTAATCTGCCAGTTATAGCATTGTGAAGGTGCACAACTGCTTAATTGAAAGTGCGGCGCACTTTCGCTATATAACTGTTACGTTCAATTGTTTGTATTTAACTTTCCTTCTACAGGACTGCACTTTATAAATGTGTAATTTACATTATACTTTAACAGCTAAATATTTGCAATTTATATAGATGTTCTCCTCCCTCCTCCCTTGTTTTTCCTCCACTTCTTCCCTTGTTTTCCCAATAAAAGTTTACTTTCCTATTTCTCCCCTCCCATTCTTATACCGATTACCTATATTGTTTTACTATAGATGTTTACAATTAGAGTTCAAATTGTCTCTCCAGGCAAGGAGACAAACTCTAGCGCAGCGCCACCTATTGGAAGTAGCGATCCTAAAAGTTAAATGTGGATTTTTAACAATCCTTTACATATAACTTAGGATATATATGCCAGATCAGAATCCCAATTTGCAGATATGGTGTTTCGGGGTGCTTGCCCCTTGTCAGTGCAAAGTATGGGGTGTCTATTAGAGTTGAGAGAGTTCCTAACTATTCGTACTCATTATACTCATAATGAGTACTGTCTGCTTTTCATGATAGTTCCGAATATCATCTGCAATGCAAGTCAATGGGGAAAAACTCGCAATGTTACGAGTACCCCGAATTCCACACTCTTCACTACTCGCAAGAAGAGTACGGCATTCGGGTTACTTGTTACATTGCGAGTATACTCCATTGACTTGCATTGCACACACTATTCGGAACAAATACACGAGTATTAGACAGTACTCGTTATGATTATAGCGAGTACGAATAGTTAGATACTCTATTTACAATGCAGTCCTCAAATATTGTAATGTATTCACCTTATTCTTCCCATTACCTAGTTGTTATACCTCTTTTAAAATAAACATTTTGGAAATGAAAGTGTGGCACACGGGAGAAAATTTACTTTATTTCTTCTGGGAGCCACCAGCTTTCAGTCATGTAGGCGTGCCAGAGCAATTACAGTCACCAAACCTAGCACTGAAAACAGCAGCTGTAAGCAAGCCTCAGCAATGACTAACAGCCAACTCTGTGCCAATGCCTAAGCTGAGCATTGGATCCCTGAGGGTAAGGAACTTTGCGTAGATCCAGTCCACAGCCAGAGACTATTCACCTGGACCATGGACCAGAGTCATGCAAAGCAATCTGATCAACTCTAAGGGGCACTTTGCACACTACGACATCGCAAGCCAATGCTGCGATGCCGAGTGCGATAGTCCCCGCCCCTGTTGCAGCTGCGATATGTGGTGAAAGCTGGCGTAGCGAAAATTATCACTACGCCAGCTTCACATGCACTCACCTTGCCCTGCGACGTCGCTCTGGCCGGCGATCCACCTCCTTATTAAGGGAGCGGGCCGTGCGGCGTCATAGCGACATCACACGGCAGGCGACCAATAGAAGCGGAGGGGCGGAGATGAGCGGGATGTAAACATCCCGCCCACCTCCTTCCTTCCGCATAGCCGACAGGAGCCGCGGTGAAGGAGGTAGGAGATGTTCCTCGCTCCTGCGACTTCACACACAGAGATGTGTGCTGCCGCAGGAACGAGGAACAACATCGGACCGTCGCAGCAAGGTAATTATGGTTTTTGACGACACTACACCGATGATACGATTACGACGCTTTTGCGCTCGTTAATCGTATCATCTAGGCTTTACACACTACGATGTCGAAAGTGACGCCAGAAGTGTGTCACTTTCGACATGACCCCACTGACATCGCACCTGCGATGTCGTAGTGTGAAAAGTACCCCTAACACTAACATTATCTACTTAATATTTTAGCAGCTACATCTCAGCCAAAACCTAACTACTGCCAAGTGGGCTCACTTTAAGTCTAACTTTATAACACCTTGATGTAATGTACGTTTTAAAAATTGTAGATGGCTTACTAACACCTCTTTTACAAGTGAAAGTATCATAGTTATTAATATAAAATGCTAAATGATTGGCCATTTAAGGGCTTGTTACACGCTACGATATATCTAACGATATGTCGTCGGGGTCACGTCGTTAGTGACGCACACCCAGCATCGTTTGACATATCGTAGCGTGTGATAGCTACGAGCGACTGTGAACGAGCAAAAATACTCACCTTATCGTTGCTCGTTGACATGTCGCTCATTTTCAAAAAATCAAACGTCCTTCTGCGTGCCGGTTGTTCATTGTTCCCGAGGCAGCACACATCGCTCCGTGTGACACTCCGGGAACGATGAACTGCAGCTAACCTGCGGCCGCCGGCAATGCGGAAGGAAGGAAGGAGGTGGGCGGGATGTTACGGCGCTCATCTCCGCCCCTCCGCTTCTATTGGCCGGTTGCTGTGTGACGTCGCAGTGATGCAGAACGTCCCTCCCCCTTCAGGAAGAGGATGTTCGTCGCCCACAGCGAGGTCGTTCGGAAGGTAAGTACGTGTGACGGGGGTTACTGACTTTGTGCGACACGAGCAATAAATTGCCCGTGTTGCACAAACGATGGGGGCGAGTGCGATCGCACATGCGATCGCACGATAAATCGCTGCGTGTAAAGCGGCCTTTAGATAATAAAATCACACATGGGAAAGGGTAGTGGCCATGAGGCTATCTCAAGTTGATACATTATTATGCAACTGCTAAATCATCTTGTTATGTCAAATTGACCAAATGCACTGTTTTTACTTGTACCACAATCAGCTTACAAAGATATACATGTAGAAAGATTAGACCTGGCTCAACTATCATAAATTTAGGTGCTCTGGAGAAATCGGAATACAATATATAAAAAATACTTCGGCACACTAATATGAATGATGAGAAAAGCAGTACGGTGCTCAAAAAGGTTTTATTTTGATATATTTGTAGAAGACATTGCCCGACATTTCAACCCAGTGTGGGTTTTTATCAAGGACTTTTGTCTAGTTAAATTAAATACAGAAAAAAGAAACAAATTGTTAGAACAGAATAACATACATGATTACATCAGAAAGATATGATCAAATACATGATAAACATGACAAGACAGTGATTACTTGGAGATCCCAAGACCATCATCACAATGATGTGAGTAAAATAAAGGATGAGCCTCCTTATGACATAAAAATATGATGTTCCATAGAAGGAACATCTCCTATACGTGTTCAATGATAATTAGAAAAATTACATAGTGTCAAAGTTACAGGAGCAAGGTAAGTACACACATACCTATCAATACAAGGTGTGTTTCGCAAGGAGCACCAAGAACGTAATATTTCTAAGAGATTCTGTTCTAACAATTTGTTTCTTTTTTTTGTATTTAATTTAAGTAGACAAAAGTCCTTGATAAAAACCCACACTGGGTTGAAACGTCGGGCAATGTCTTCTACGAATACATCAAAATAAAACCTTTTTGAGCACCGTACTGCTTTTCTCATCATTCATATTAGTGTGCCGGAGTATTTTTTATATACAAAGATATACAGTCATGGCTAAAAGAGTCAGCACCCTTGAAATTGTTCCAGAAAAGTATGTCTCTCAGAAAAGTATTACATTTACACGTTTTGTTAGAACGACACAACAATATGGAGAAAAAAGGCAAATTGCACATAATTTCACACAGAACCCCAAAAAAGGGCCATACACAATTGTTGTCAGTTTTCAAAAATTGTGGGTAAACAACTTTGTTTCAAGCATGTGGTGCTCTTCCAAACTCACCTGTGGCAAGAAGCAGAAGTAGACAATATGAAAATCACACCTGAAACCAGAGAAACAGGGGAGAAGTTGACTCAATCTTTGCATTGTGTGTCTCCATGTGCTACATTAAGCATAGAGAACAGAAAGAGGAGAAGAGTGGTGTTTGCTGAACCCGAACTGTAAATTTCGGACTCCGTGCCAGATACCTTATGTCCGTGCATGGACTCCGAACAAGGACTTCTCAAAGAAATCCATGTAACTGTTCGGGTTTGGCTTCCAAGATTGTAAAAGATTTTATTTTTTTTTAAAAACAAAAAAGAAAGAAAATATGGAATGAAGCAAGATCTTCCTCAAGGCTGTAACTCTGCTTCCAGGTCCGCTCATTAACTCTTATACATATTTAATGCATCCCCTTCCCACCGCCAGTTTTGGCATCTGTGATTGGTTGCAGACCACACTCCCACCCTGTGTGACAGCGTCGTTCATTGGTTGGAATCACACACGATTTCTGCATCCATATAGAGGTGTAAAAGTAAATAAATTAAAAAAACTGGCATAGGGTCCCCCGTATATTGTAATACCCAGCACAGATAAATCATGCGGATACAGGATGCAGCACCCAGACATGTTTATCAAAATACGAGGGACCCTATGCAGCCTTTTTAAAATTATTAAATTAATTAATAATTTTAAAAACCAGTGTGCAGTCTCCCTCAATTTTAATGCCCAGTCAAGATAAAGCCAACCGCTGGGGGCTTGTATTCTCAGGCTAGGGAGGCCCATGGTTATTGGGCCCCCCAGCTTAAAAGCAGCAGCCTACAGCCACCTAGAATTGTTGTATCCATTAGATGCGACAATCCCGGCACTTTACCCAGCTTTTCCCGATTGCCCTTGTGCACTTTACCCAGCACTTTACCCAGCTCACAGCTGACACTAAGCCCCAGGTTAGTAATGGGAAAGGTCCTGTAAATGAAAAGAAATAAACATAAACATTGAAAAAAATTCATTATTTGAAATAAAATACAAAAAAAACACCCTCTTTCTCCAATTTATTAACCCACCAAACACCCAGGTCTGACGTAATCCACACAAGGCCCCACGACGATCCATGCTCTGCTACATACTGAGACAGAGTATGAAGGCACATTACAGAACATGACTGCCTGTTGCGACTTCAAGCAAATACTGACTGAGCTGCAGCTGTGAGCGGTGATGCCAGTGAGTGTATGTGCAGTAACAGTTGGAGGTTCCCCCGATACCCCATCGTGACCGCACAGGTAAACTTACCTTAGGTGAACTCATTGAACAGAGTGACTTCACCTTCGTGAACTCATTCATTTTAATGAGACCTGCATTTCCTGGCAGAAAACCACTTTTTTTTTTTTGCCAAGAGATGCAGATTTGGTGCTGAAATTTCTACACCAAATGCCTGCACCAAGTCTGCATCTTCTTGCAAAAACAACACCAAAATGCATTTTAAATGGGCTATATAGTGTTGTAGGGGATTTATTACCTATAAAACTATATTAGCACTGTACCTGTTACTGGTTCAGTTCCTGAGAAATTAATGTTTAATTCAATAATTTAATATGCAAATGAGGAGGTTTTGGTGCTCCCTTAGCATTTCCAAGATTTTAGTGCACAGTTACATCTCACTTGCATACTGGACCCTTTCCCCTGATTCTGATTGAGACAAGCTTCCCAGAGAAAACACTGTCTGAATGTTACCGGATTTGTACAGCCGCGCATGAAAATAGTAGCCAGGGATGATGTCTTCCCCAGGGACCTTGTGTAGTCTAGTCCATTTACTGTTGCATTTACAGTGGTGTGTGCTGGGGGGTATGGATGTTATTGCACTATTGCACTTTAATAGATGCTCTTTTTGTGAGGGGCTCCTTGTGTTGATTTATTGTTATTTGTATTTAATTCTCATTATATTTAATTTGCAGCTTCTGTGTGGGGTCATTTTATGAACTAGGATTCTTATCTTGATCATCTTGTTATCTAGTGAATGATATTTTGTTCCCTTGAATATATTTTATTATTATTATTCTTATTATTTATTATTATAGCGCCATTTATTCCATGGCGCTTTACAAGTGAAAGAGGATATACGTACAACAATCAATGACAATACAAAACAGACTGGAATAGGAGGAGAGAGGACCCTGCCAGCGAGGGCTCACAGTCTACACATATTTGTTATTTTGTGCAGATTTTGACACCTTCCCCCGCCTTTTTTTTTGCTAAGTTATTACAATTGTTATTTATTATAGTCTTTAGCCATGATGTGATTTACTATTGACCATATTGTTATGGGGTGTTTTTATAATATTTTTTCTTCCATCTTTCTGTATTGTACTTAATAAAATTATATTTATTTATGTTTGTATTTTGGGTCATTTTCTATTAGTTATTTTTAATGAGGTTATAATCTCTTCTCTGTCCTGTCTTCTTTCTTTTGACACCTCTCACTGCACTAATACACCCAGAAATAGAATGGTCAATGTCGGAGGAAAGGACACAGGAAGGAGAATATGCAACCCCACATATGCCTATAACATTTAGACATTTTGTCAGGCACTGTACCAGTAACAGAACCAATAAGAGTTCCAGTGCTAGTATGGTTAATCTGTATCAGAGAAGAGTAGGGTGCTGGATGGCACACTGAGTTTCACGGAAAAAATGCACTATTCTATTTTTATTTTTTATTTTTTGTAATATCCCAAATATTTGAGACACGGACTTATTCTATTGTATATATAAAGTCTCATAAACAGCCAAGTAAAATAAATAGTAAAAGTAATGCAACTGCAGTAAATATATAAATGTTGATGTAGCCATGGAAACCAGAATTAAAATATTATTTTCTGGCAGCATTCATAAAAGAAGAAAATAATAAGGTCTATATTACAAAGTTACTTTTTTTTATTTAGTCCTAGTCCTAAAATTATTGCTACTCATTTTTGTACATGTAGTAAAAGAAATTAAACTTAGAAATTCCTCATCCCATACTTAGCTTTTTGTTTCAGTTGCCATTCCTGCTGAAAAAGTTGCATTAGGTGTTTTCTTTTGGGGTAAGGATGCTAATGGGTACAGATATTATAGGTCTCGGTACAGAATGAGTTTTACATTTTGTTTGTCCCCTGTACAGCTCAGCTTGATCACAAACATCTTGGTTTTGGAAAAGTCATTTCAGCCTGACACGAGCACAAGTAGCCTAAGGTTCCAAAGATACAGTTCATTTGAAAGCCAAGTCTCCATGCAGTTATACATTAGCATTAGCAGCAATGTCCTGCCCAAGGCCTTACAAACAATGCAATTTTCAAGGTGCTTTGTAACTATATGCACCGAAAACTTGCTAGCTCCATCCTGTGACCTCCCACAGCACCAATTAGAGAAAACGGCAAAACACTTCTAATCATTGCTGAGAGCAAGTTGAGCAAACATACTGTACGTCTACAGCGTCAAGGGACATGTTACTGATTCTACACTCCGGCTATGTTGATGATAGTGCTAACGAAGAACATAAGAAAGCTATTTAAACAGCATAAAAGCAAATACAGTATATAGACGTGCGTTTGTGTTTTAAATAGCCTTTATAATCACCACAAACTTCAATATCATCTTTTTTATTTAACCCCTTCCCACCTTGGACAGTTTTCTTTTTTATGCTTTTGTTTTTTTTCCTAAATAATTTCCATAAATCATAAGTTTTACTTTTCTGTCTCTATTGCCTATACAGGTTTGCTTTTTGCAAGGTAAGTTGCTATTTTAAAAGAAACCATTCACTGAACTATAAAATGTACTTAAAGAGTCTGTCTACTACTTTTACATTGTTGGCCTATCCTTGGTATAGGTCATCAATGTCTAATCAACCGGAGTCCAACACTCGGAACCACCGCTGATCATTTCTCTGTAAAACGTCAGGAAGGATGAATTGGGTGTTAAGTCGCACTATCACCAAACGAATCGATGTTGATTGATTATTCCATGTGTTTTATTCTTTGTACAGGTCAACACGTTTCGGAGATTGCAGTCTCCTTCCTCAGGACATCAAAGACAGAAAATCAACAATCAACAATTGAGATTGTTGATTTTCTGTCTTTGATGTCCTGAGGATGTCCTCCTGACATTTTAGCGATTCTCTTCGGGGCTGCAACTGTTCGCTTTTAAACTACGTGATTATAGGAGTTGTGACTGTCCTAACCATTCTAGGTAAGTGTATCCACGTACATTTGCCCTTTGTCCTGCCTGGTAAAACCCTATTGCACTTTCTTCCACAGATTTCTCTGTGTCAGCAGCAGCAGGTGGCCGGAAATTCTCAGTTCCGGAGCTGCTCTGTCTTCTCATAGTGCCGTCACCAGATACTGCACATCCGCTTCCTATTGATTTGAATGGGAGTCGGATGTACAGCACTCGGCGGCAGCCACTATCAATTGACGGTGCAGCTTTGAGAAGACATTATAATTAAGGGTGGAGGTGGGAGAGAGAAAACTATAATGAATAGAGGGTGGGGGTTGGAGAGAAAAATTTATAATTAATTAAGAATGGGGGTGGGAGAGAGGAAATTATAATGCATTGAGATTGGGGGGTGGGAGAGAGGGTATTATTTTAAAATTAATTGACGGTGGGAGTGTGAAAGAGAAATTCTAATGAATTGAGAATGGATGTATGTAAATTTTGGATGTAAATTTACTAGATGGAAATGTTTATTAATGTATAGTAGGGGTACTGTATGGGAGTACATTTACATGGACCAACCAGTAGCACCAAACGATCATTAATCCATAAACCACTACCGATCAGCACCTGTTTACTGCAGTCTGTCTGTTTAAACAGGCTATTAAATGATCCACACTTACCAATTTGTTCCATATTTCATAGCAATGCCTTTTGTCATATATAGAATCAAAGAGTTATAGAAAGTTAGAGTTGGAAGGGACCACCAGGGTTTTCATGTCCAACTACCTTCTCAATGCAAGAATCACTAAACTAGACTTCCACTGAAGGAGACCTCGGCACCTCTTATGGCAGCCAGTTCCACTCATTGATCACCCTTAGTGTCTCCCCTTTTGTTTTATATATATATATACATATATATATATATATATATATATATATATACAGTGCCTACAAGTAGTATTCAACCCCCTGCAGATTTAGCAGGTTTTGATAAGATGCAAATAAGTTAGAGCCTGCAAACTTCAAACAAGGGCAGGATTTATTAACAGATGCATAAATCTTACAAACCAACAAGTTATGTTGCTCAGTTAAATTTTAATAAATTTTCAACATAAAAGTGTGGGTCAATTATTATTCAACCCCTAGGTTTAATATTTTGTGGAATAACCCTTGTTTGCAATTGCAGCTAATAATCATCTTTTATAAGACCTGATCAGGCCGGCACAGGTCTCTGGAGTTATCTTGGCCCACTCCTCCATGCAGATCTTCTCCAAGTTATCTAGGTTCTTTGGGTGTCTCATGTGGACTTTAATCTTGAGCTCCTTCCACAAGTTTTCAATTGGGTTAAGGTCAGGAGACTGACTAGGCCACTGCAACACCTTGATTTTTTCCCTCTTGAACCAGGCCTTGGTTTTCTTGGTTTACACATTCGGAATTAACTTGGCATTGTGACATTTGGACTGTAGATCAGCCTGGAAGTGTGAAATGCACTGCAGCAAAAAAGATTGTTATTTCTTTTTTTATTTTAAATTGTGAAAAGTTTATTCAGAGGGTCATTTATTATTCAACCCCTCAAACCACAAGAATTCTGTTTGGTTCCCCTAAAGTATTAAGAAGTATTTCTGGCACAAAGAACAATGAGCTTCACATGTTTGGATTAATTATCTCTTTTTCCAGCCTTTTCTGACTAATTAAGACCCTCCCCAAACTTGTGAACAGCACTCATACTTGGTCAACATGGGAAAGACAAAGGAGCATTCCAAGGCCATCAGAGACAAGATCGTGGAGGGTCACAAGGCTGGCAAGGGGTACAAAACCCTTTCCAAGGAGTTGGGCCTACCTGTCTCCACTGTTGGGAGCATCATCCGGAAGTGGAAGGCTTATGGAGCTACTGTTAGCCTTCCACGGCCTGGACAGCCTTTGAAAGTTTCCACCCATGCCAAGGCCAGGCTTGTCTGAAGAGTCAAGGCTAACCCAAGGACAACAAGGAAGGAGCTCCGAGAAGATCTCATGGCAGTGGGGACATTGGTTTCAGTCAATACCATAAGTAACGTACTCCACCGCAATGGTCTCCGTTCCAGACGAGCCCCTAAGGTACCTTTACTTTCAAAGCATCATGTCAAGGCTCGTCTACAGTTTGCTCATGATCACTTGGAGGACTCAGAGACAGACTGGTTCAAGGTTCTCTGGTCTGATGAGACCAAGATCGAGATCTTTGGTGCCAACCACACACGGGACATTTGGAGACTGGATGGCACTGCATACGACCCCAAGAATACCATCCCTACAGTCAAGCATGGTGGTGCCAGCATCATGCTGTGGGGCTGTTTCTCAGCCAAGGGGCCTGGCCATCTGGTCCGCATCCATGGGAAGATGGATAGCACGGCCTACCTGGAGATTTTGGCCAAGAACCTCCGCTCCTCCATCAAGGAGGACAACAAGACAACGACCCAAAGCACACAGCCAAAAAAAACAAGGCCTGGTTCAAGAGAGAAAAAATCAAGGTGTTGCAGTGGCTAGTCAGTCTCCTGACCTTAACCCAATTGAAAACTTGTGGAAGGAGCTCAAGATTAAAGTCCACATGAGACACCCAAAGAACCTAGATAACTTGGAGAAGATCTGCATGGAGGAGTGGGCCAAGATAACTCCAGAGACCTGTGCCGGCCTGATCAGGTCTTATAAAAGACGATTATTAGCTGTAATTGCAAACAAGGGGTAATTCCACAAAATTTAAACCTAGGGGTTGAATAATAATTGACCCACACTTTTATGTTAAAAATGTATTAAAATTTAACTGAGCAACATAACTTGTTGGTTTGTAAGATTTATGGATCTGTTAATAAATCCTGCTCTTGTTTGAAGTTTGCAGGCTCTAACTTATTTGCATCTTATCAAACCTGCTAAATCTGCAGGGGGTTGAATACTACTTGTAGGCACTGTATATATATATATATATATATATATATAGTGCTGTCCCTTATTACATAGCATTCCTTTTGGTTAATTATTAGTGATGAGCGAGTACTAAAAAGCTCGGGTGCTCGAGGCTCGGGCCAAGCATCCCAAGATACTCGTGTACTCGTCCCGAGCACCGAGCCCAATGTTATCCTATGGGAGACCCGAGTATTTTTATGAAATGACCCCCGGCAGCATGTAGAAACCCTAAAAATGTCACAAAAGTCTCAGAAGAGTGCTCAAATGACATGGCAAAAGCATGGGGAAGATCCCTTGAAGCATTTATCACTCAAAAGTCACAGCTGTGAACAATTTTGTTCGCGTTTTACGCAATTTTTACGGACTCACCAGAAAACCTTCCAAAATGACACCAAAATGAATTTTCATGGCGGAAATGTTAAGGGCACATACCCAATAGTGAGATAGAGCTGGTGTATGTTACTTTTGGAGATTACATGAAAGATTTTACGTGAAAACATTGTGTGGCACTTCGATGTCCCTGAGAAGAGACGTACATGAAGGCCTCTTGAGTCTAATGTGCCCATTTTGAGGAAGTGGGTCTATTGTAGTATAGCCCTTTGGCAGGGCAGCCAAAAATTGGGAGGCTCCACGTTGTCCCTGGATAGAGACGTGCATGAGGGCCTGTAAACCTGAAGTGCCCATTGTAAGGAAGTGGGTCTATTGTAGTATAGCCCTTTGGCAGGGCAGCCAAAAATTGGGAGGCTCCACATTGTCCCTGGATAGAGACGTGCATGAGGGCCTGTAAACCTGAAGTGCCCATTGTAAGGAAGTGGGTCTATTGTAGTATAGCCCTTTGGCAGGGCAGCCAAAAATTGGGAGGCTCCACGTTGTCCCTGGATAGAGACGTGCATGAGGGCCTGTAAACCTGAAGTGTCCATTGTCAGGAAGTGGGTCTATTGTAGTATAGCCCTTAGGCAGGGCAGCCAAAAATTGGGAGGCTCCACGTTGTCCCTGGATAGAGACGTGCATGAGGGCCTCAAAACATTGTTCCCATTGCAAAGGAGCGGGTCTCCTGTCCTTGTAATGTCCATTCTGAAAGAATGGGCGAAAAAATTTACCACTGGGGGTATACCTGAAACAAAGGCCTAACTATTGTAACGGTCATCATGGTGGCGCATGAGGAGAAGGAGGAGCAGTCCAGCGATTATCCAAAGTCCAGAAGTGTGTACCCATGGGTGAGTGGAGGTACATGGCAAATTCCCGTTACAAACTTTAAATTTCGCTCTCATTTGCTGGTGGTGTGGTGAAGTCTGGCCCAATCCAACCCTTGTTCATCTTGATCAGAGTCAGCCTGTCAGCATTTTCAGTTGACAGGCGGGTGCGTTTATCTCTAATGATTCCACCTGCGGCACTAAAAACACGCTCTGACAAAACGCTAGCGGCAGGGCAGGCCAGGACTTCCAAGGTGTAGAGAGCCAATTCATGCCACGTGTCCACCTTGGATACCCAATAATTGTAAGGCACAGAGGAATGTCAGAGTACAGTTGTTCGATCTGCAAGGTACTCCTTGAGCATCTGGGCAAACTTAGGATTTCTTGTGGCACTACCCCGCACCTCAGGGGCTGTGGTACGTGAGGGGCTGAGAAAACTGTCCCACATCTTAAAGACTGTTCCCCTACCTCTGGCGGATTGGACTTGTGCCCCTCTCAGCTGTACGCCTTGGTTGTCCACTGATTCCTGACCTATGCCGCTAGCGTTTTGTGAGGGGAATGCTTTGCCTACTTCCGTGACTATGGCCTTCCGGAACTGCTGCATTTTGGCTGACCTCTCCGCCTCGGGAATAAGAGACATAAAGTTCTCCTTGTAGCGTGGGTCTAACAGTGTTACCAACCAGTAATGATTGTCAACCAAGATGTTCTTAACGCGAGGGTCACGAGACAGGCAGCTTACCATAAAGTCAGCCATGTGCGCCAGACTCTTAACAGCCAGTACTTCAGTATCCTGAACAACACGATGACTGAACATGCTGTCCTCCTCCTCCTCCTCATCTACCCTGTCCTCTGGCCAGCCACGCTGAACCGAGGATATGACTGGTGTGCATGTCATATCCTCAATTTGGCCGGAGAGTTGCTCCATGTCTTCACCCTCCTCCTCGTCATAGTCCTCCACTGCACGTTGTGATGAGACGAGGCTGGGCTGTGTGTTATCACCCACACCCACTACTGTTTCTTGCTCCAACTCATCGCGCTCCGCCTGCAATGCATCATGTTTGTTTTTGAGCAGAGACCGTTTTAGAAGGCAGAGAAGCGGTATGGTGACACTTATAATGGCGTCATCACCACTCACCATCTTGGTGGAGTCCTCAAAGTTTTGGAGGATGGTACATAGGTCGGACATCCATCTCCACTCCTCAGGTGTTATGTGTGGAGTTTGACCCATTTCCCGACGGCTTAGGTGATGCAGGTACTCAACAACTGCCCTCTTCTGCTCACATATCCTGACCAACATGTGCAGAGTTGAATTCCAACGCGTGGGGACATCACACACCAGTCTGCGAGCCGGAAGATGCAAACGGCGCTGAAAGCCGGCAAGGCCGGCTGAAGCAGTAGGTGACTTTCGAAAATGTGCAGACAGGCGGCGAACTTTTACCAGCAGATCAGACAGCTCTGGGTATGACTTTAGAAACCGCTGAACCACGAGGTTGAGCACATGGGCCACGCATGGAACATGTGTCAGCTGGCCTCGCCTCAAAGCCGCCACCAGGTTCCGGCCATTGTCACACACGACCTTTCCTGGCTTTAGGTTCAGAGGTGTGAGCCAGTGATTTGCCTGCTGTTTCAGAGCTGTCCACACCTCTTCTGCATTGTGGGGTTTGTCACCTATGCAGATTAGCTTCAGCACAGCCTGTTGCCGCTTCGCCGAGGCAGTGCTGCAGTGCTTCCAGCTTGGGACTGGTGTGGAGGGTAAAGTGGATGAGGATGCGCAGGAGGAGGAGGAGGCTGAAGAGCATGACATTCCGGAGCTGTAGAGTGTGGGTGAAACCCTGACTGAGGTAGGGCCTGCAAACCTTGGTGTGGGAAGGACGTGTTCCGTCCCTCGCTCAGACTGGGTCCCAGCTTCCACAATATTAACCCAGTGTGCCGTCAACGAGATGTAGCGGCCTTGCCCACAAGCACTTGTCCACGTGTCTGTGGTTAGGTGGACTTTGGGTGAAACAGCGTTGTTCAGGGCACGTGTGATGTTTTGTGACACGTGGTTATGCAATGCGGGGACGGCACACCGGGAGAAATAGTGGCGGCTGGGGACCGAGTAACGTGGGACAGCTGCCCCCATCAGGTCGCGGAATGCTTCTGTCTCCACCAGTCTAAAAGGCAACATTTCCAGCGCAAGCAGTCGTGAAATGTTAGCATTTAGAACTGTGGCATGTGGGGCGTTGGCAGTGTATTTGCGCCTGCGTTCAAAGGTTTGCTGAATGGATAACTGAACGCTGCGCTGGGACAAGGACGTGCTTGATGATGGTGTTATTTCTGCGTAGGCAACTGCAGGTGCAGGACCGGAGGAGGGTTGTTCGCAGGCAGCATGGACAGGGGATTGGCTCGCATGCACAACAAGCGAAGACGTAGCAGTGACATCAGCAAGCACTGCTCCTCGACTCTGTTGTACTTCCCACAAAGTCGGGTGCTTGGCTGACATGTGCCTGATCATGCTGGTGGTGGTCAGGCTGCTAGTTTTGGTACCCCTGCTGATGCTGGCACGGCAGGTGTTGCAAATGGCCTTTTTAGAATCATCTGGAGCCAACTGAAAAAACTGCCAGACTCGGGAAGACCTAACATTTGTACAGGCACCTTGTGTCGTGTTGTTGTTCCGGGGAACGGTTGCCTGACTTCTGCCTGGAGCCACCACCCTGCTTCTTACTGCCTGTTGGGATGCTACGCCTCCCTCCCCCTGTGCACTGCTGTCCTCGCTCTGCATATCCTCCTGCCAGGTTGGGTCAGTTACTGGATCATCCACCACGTCGTCTTCCTCTTCCGCACCCTGCTCCTCCTCCTGACTTCCTGACAATTGTGTCTCATCATCATCCACCCCTTGTTGAGACACGTTGCCAACTTCGTGAGAACGTGGCTGCTCAAATATTTGGGCATCTGTACATACGATCTCCTCATGACCCACTTCAACATGAGCTGGCGAGAGGCCAGAATGTGCGAATGGACACGTGAACAGCTCTTCCGAGTGTCCAAGTGTGGGATCAGTAATGTCCGAGGACGTGTACTCAGCCTGGTGGTAGGAAGGAGGATCAGGTTCTGAAATGTGCGGTGCAGTATCACGGCTACTGACACTTGACCGTGTGGAAGACAGAGTGTTTGTGGTGGTGCCAATCTGACTGGAAGCATTATCCGCTATCCAACTAACAACCTGTTGACACTGGTTTTGGTTCAAGAGTGGTGTACTGCTGCGGTTCCCAAGAATTTGGGACAGGACGTGCGAGCGAGTAGATGTGGCCCTTTGTTGTGGCGAAATTAGAGCTTGCCCACGACTTCGGCCTCTGCCTGCACCACCATCACGTCCACTTCCTTGTTCGTTGCCAACGCCCTTGCGCATTTTGCAATGCTGTGCTGACGTGTATTCACTAGACTTGTGCGTTATATCCAAGTTTGTGCAAAACGCGCACCTGTACGCTGCCACCGACAGGCACACACGTGCGGTTTTTAAATGCAAGCACGGACGCACTAAGAACCTAAAAGGATTTTAGGAGCGACAATTACTGAGAAGTCTGACACTATCAGACACTGCTGACTGACGTGTATTATACACTAGACTTGTGCGTTATATAATAGTTTGTGCAAAACGTGCACCTGTACGCTGCCACCGACAGGCACACACGTGCGGTTTTTAAATGCAAGCACGGACGCACTAAGAACCTAACAGGATTTTAGGAGCGACAATTACTGAGAAGTCTGACACTATCAGACACTGCTGACTGACGTGTAATATTCACTAGACTTGTGCGTTATATAATAGTTTGTGCAAAACGTGCACCTGTACGCTGCCACCGACAGGCACACACGTGCGGTTTTTAAATGCAAGCACGGACGCACTAAGAACCTAACAGGTTTTTAGGAGCGACAATTACTGAGAAGTCTGACACTATCAGACACTGCTGACTGACGTGTATTATTCATTAGACTTGTGCGTTATATAATAGTTTGTGCAAAACGTGCACCTGTACGCTGCCACTGACAGGCACACACGTGCGGTTTTTAAATGCAAGCACGGACGCACTAAGAACCTAACAGGTTTTTAGGAGCGACAATTACTGAGAAGTCTGACACTATCAGACACTGCTGACTGACGTGTATTATTCACTAGACTTGTGCGTTATATAATAGTTTGTGTAAAACGTGCACCTGTACGCTGCCACCGACAGGCACACACGTGCGGTTTTTAAATGCAAGCACGGACGCACTAAGAACCTAACAGGTTTTTAGGAGCGACAATTACTGAGAAGTCTGACACTATCAGACACTGCTGACTGACGTGTATTATACACTAGACTTGTGCGTTATATAATAGTTTGTGCAAAACGTGCACCTGTACGCTGCCACCGACAGGCACATGTGGCGCCCCTGAGGCTTCCGTCGCCACAGGTCATTGCACCCCATCAGCGGTGTGATGCCCCATTCTGGGTGAGGAAGGGAGTGAACACCGGTCCCCTGGTAAATCCACACTACACCCATTGCTAGGAACACACTGGGACAAGGGATAGTGGCAGTAACCCTCCCATGCTGCATGCTGGGAGGGGTGGTAAGACCCATCCCTGCTCCCATAGGGTGGTAGCTTAGCAACCGGGGGGTGGGGAGAGCCAGCTGAGTGTAGAAGCAGAGAGGAAGGTCAGAGTTTCAGTTTACCTCAGAGAGTGAGAGAGTGAGGAGCCAGCATGTAGCTGTGAAAGGGAAAGGAGCTCTGTGAGCTCAGAGTGTCCGCACAGAGAAAGCAACAGAAGTCGAAGAGGGGGAGGGGAAGGAGAAGGAGGCCTGCTGGAGGCAGGCAAGGAGGAGAAGAAAAAGGGAAACAGAGCTCCAAGTCAGACAGGAGCTGAAAGAAAGAAAGAGACGCTTCCTGGTGAAGATCCTGGGACTCGGAGGGTCCAGGTGACACCACGCAGATAACAGAAAGAGTCGCAGGGCCACGGGTAGTCTGTAGAGCTGTCCAGGGCACTTTAGAGCTGCGGTGGCCTGTTCCACAAGAACATCGGTGGAGGGATCAAGCTGCAACAGGGGACGGTCCCTAGAGACTGGAGGAGTGCAAAAATCATCTCCAAACAGTAAAAACCGAGGCCCAGGGAATGTTGTAAACTCCCCGGGCCAGAACCCATAGCAGACCTTTCAGAAAAGGGGTAATCAGCCGACAGGTGACCCCCCAGCCTGGAGGCTGTAGTGGAGGCCAAGCCAGGTTTATCCTATCAAAGGCAAGGCTAAGGAAGACAGCAGAAGATAGAGACACTAAAGATTAGGGTACCGGCTTTTACTCTCAGAATCACCCAGAAACGGCGGAGGTCCCTGACAGTGGTCCCAGCAGTCCAAGGGCCCTGGGCCCCGACAAGAATTGTGAGTAAAGAACTTGAACTGCACCCTTGAAGTTGCCTCTGTCATTTCATCTGCATAGACACTCACAAGCACCAACAGTGTGCCCCGGGCATTGCTCCACCTGTGGGGAGCAGTACCACCATTGCTGCTATAACATCCCCCGGAGGCCTCATACAGCAGCGGCGGCCTATTAGCCGCATACCACAGGTGGCGTCACGAACACAATCTTTAACTCAAGCCACATACTCTACTGACACCCACCAGGGCCACGGAGCCGGGCCCAGCCACCACTGACTACCACCGGACTAGTCCGGCCCGGCACCGGGTGTCCCACAGCCCTGGGGTGGGCGAGTCAACTTTGGCGTCACGAACAGGATTTCGTGCCCGGTCACACCGGGTACTGTGCGCCTGAAGAATCGTGAAATAGCCTGTGTTTACTGTGAGAAACTGCCGCCATTGAAGCCACTGAGCGCGGGAAGAAGGGGGGCGTGCAAGAAGAAAGGGCGCGAAGAGAAGCCCTGCCCCCTTGTCCAAGAAAAGAGCGCGAAGCAGTGCCCGCCATGGAAGGCGGAGGAGAAGAAGACGAAATGGCGACTAGACAAGCTGGCCGGCTGGCAGAAAGAGTCTAAATGCCAGACCAGCAGATAAAGAAAATGTACCTTATCGCCAGCGGAGTGATGCCGGCCGTGATGGGCTGGGCGCCAGTCTGGCGCCAGATACTAGTGCAGCCTCCGGCCCCGCCTCCAAGAAGGGAAAGGGTGCAGCCGAGTGGCGTGGTCGAGCACCCGAGCAGTGTTCCAGTCAGCATTCCCCAGGTCGGCAGCATGGTGGAGGAGCTGCAGCAAGGTGCACCAGGGACCGGAAGAATGGATCCTGAGCTGGACCTGCTCCGGGAGGAGATGCGGACCTTGGCGCGGAGGCTGAGCAGCGTGGAAGTAGAGGCGGACCGGCGGAGAGAAACACCGCTGGTGCCGGAGGGCCTGGGTCAGTGGATGGATGCCGCGGAGCAACAGCAGGGTGAGCAAAATGAACCCCCGACCCGTCCGGACCCATGGCCCTGCCAAACGCCATCGCCTAGCCCCTTCACCGACCCACTGGCCTTCCCCACCAGCCCCGCTGACGCCCGGTGGGGTACCGGAGGCCTGCCGGAGACCCCCGCAGATGGTGCCTGGGGTGGGGTGGACCCCGAACAGCTAGCGGGCCCCCTACCGAGTCCCCCTGTGAGCCTCCTGGGAATGACATCCCCGGGAGTGAACTGGGACGCAGCACCCATTGAAAGAGGGGGACTTCAGCAGCCACTGCGCCCCAAGGAGACTCCCCTAGCAAGCGAGCTGACTTGCCGGAGACTGGTGGCAGAATACCAGAGGGAGCGGGAGGTCCGGGAGGAGAAGCGGAAGGCCAAAGAAGCCGCTAACCTGGCCTCCAAGGAACAGGTCACGAAGGCCCTGAAGGGATCCGAGGGCCCAGTGAGACGGGGCCTAGTCATCGATTTCCGTCAAAAGGGCGACTGGGGCTTCATCAGGGAGCCCGGTCTGGGCAAAGACGTATTTGTGGCCCGACGTGACATTGAGGAGCACCTGCCCAGAGGCCACCCAGGGAGAGATGCTAAACCGGGTGATGTGGTGGAGTACACACGGCTGATGGGGAGCCGTGGCTGGTATGCGCTGCACGTGCGTATCCTAAGGGAAGAAGCGGCCCCAGAAGAACCAGAGTGGCACCGCACGATGCAAGCGTGCAGCATCTCCCCTAGCAGCAGCACTACCTCAGGGCAGGCCCAGGCCGCAGAACTAAGCAGCGGACCTGCGACACCCACGCAAGAAACCCAGACCCGAATCTCCATGGCTTGTGTGATGCAGGGAGCACGGCCAAAACAAGATCCCAAGGACCACAATAACAGCCCTCTGCAGACGAGCAGCCCTCTGCAGCAACGCCGTATTGTGCCGGCAAGCAGCCCCACTCCAATCCAGGCTGCAGAACAGCGCAGAAGGTCAGGGACCAGTGCCCAGGGGACCCAGACGATAATCTCGTCGGCATACCTGCTGCCAGGAGCAATGCCGGAGTGGGACCCCCGCATCTACCCTCGTGAGTAAGGATGAAGAGATGCTGAACTGTATATAGCCCCTGTCTGCCCCTCATTCTTTTTGAAGATGTCCCTTGTGTTCTGCCCTAATGTTCTTTTCGAAGATGTCACCCCCATGTTTATGTGAACCGGGCCACAGAACTGGAATGTGGTCCCCGGTGAATGTTTTGGTGTCATGTCTTACCAGGCCACTGGACTTAGTGGCTGGTATGTTGTTTCTGTGTCTTACGTTTAAAATGAAGCTGAACGAACTGCCAGGCTACTGGACTTGTTGTAGCCAAGAAATGTATATAGTTGCACCCGTTGTGCCCCCTACCAGAATTATGGGGGATGTGCCCGAACCGTGCAATGGACTGGAAGTGCACACTTAGAGTTTTTTTTCTTTATAAGAAGTTTGCAACGTTTACCTATATGTGCCTCCCATAAAGGGAAGAAATGTTTTACTGTTGTTGTTATATGCATGTAAAAATGTTTTTGCAGTTCTTCCACATGTTTTTGTTGTTTTTCAGCCCGAGGACGTGCTGGGATTCGCTGTGGGGGAGTGGGGCGCCCCTGAGGCTTCCATCGCCACAGGTCATTGCACCCCATCAGCGGTGTGATGCCCCATTCTGGGTGAGGAAGGGAGTGAACACCGGTCCCCTGGTAAATCCACACTACACCCATTGCTAGGAACACACTGGGACAAGGGATAGTGGCAGTAACCCTCCCATGCTGCATGCTGGGAGGGGTGGTAAGACCCATCCCTGCTCCCATAGGGTGGTAGCTTAGCAACCGGGGGGTGGGGAGAGCCAGCCGAGTGTAGAAGCAGAGAGGAAGGTCAGAGTTTCAGTTTACCTCAGAGAGTGAGAGAGTGAGGAGCCAGCATGTAGCTGTGAAAGGGAAAGGAGCTCTGTGAGCTCAGAGTGTCCGCACAGAGAAAGCAACAGAAGTCGAAGAGAGGGAGGGGAAGGAGAAGGAGGCCTGCTGGAGGCAGGCAAGGAGGAGAAGAAAAAGGGAAACAGAGCTCCAAGTCAGACAGGAGCTGAAAGAAAGAAAGAGACGCTTCCTGGTGAAGATCCTGGGACTCGGAGGGTCCAGGTGACACCACACAGATAACAGAAAGAGTCGCAGGGCCACGGGTAGTCTGTAGAGCTGTCCAGGGCACTTTAGAGCTGCGGTGGCCTGTTCCACAAGAACATCGGTGGAGGGATCAAGCTGCAACAGGGGACGGTCCCTAGAGACTGGAGGAGTGCAAAAATCATCTCCAAACAGTAAAAACCGAGGCCCAGGGAATGTTGTAAACTCCCCGGGCCAGAACCCATAGCAGACCTTTCAGAAAAGGGGTAATCAGCCGACAGGTGACCCCCCAGCCTGGAGGCTGTAGTGGAGGCCAAGCCAGGTTTATCCTATCAAAGGCAAGGCTAAGGAAGACAGCAGAAGATAGAGACACTAAAGATTAGGGTACCGGCTTTTACTCTCAGAATCACCCAGAAACGGCGGAGGTCCCTGACAGTGGTCCCAGCAGTCCAAAGGCCCTGGGCCCCGACAAGAATTGTGAGTAAAGAACTTGAACTGCACCCTTGAAGTTGCCTCTGTCATTTCATCTGCATAGACACTCACAAGCACCAACAGTGTGCCCCGGGCATTGCTCCACCTGTGGGGAGCAGTACCACCATTGCTGCTATAACATCCCCCGGAGGCCTCATACAGCAGCGGCGGCCTATTAGCCGCATACCACAGGTGGCGTCACGAACACAAACTTTAACTCAAGCCACATACTCTACTGACACCCACCAGGGCCACGGAGCCGGGCCCAGCCACCACTGACTACCACCGGACTAGTCCGGCCCGGCACCGGGTGTCCCACAGCCCTGGGGTGGGCGAGTCACACACACGTGCGTTTTTTAAATGCAAGCACGGACGCACTAAGAACCTAACAGGTTTTTAGGAGCGACAATTACTGAGAAGTCTGACACTATCAGACACTGCTGACTGACGTGTATTATTCACTAGACTTGTGCGTTATATAATAGTTTGTGCAAAACGTGCACCTGTACGCTGCCACCGACAGGCACACACGTGCGGTTTTTAAATGCAAGCACGGACACACTAAGAACCTAACAGGTTTTTAGGAGCGACAATTACTGAGAAGTCTGACACTATCAGACACTGCTGGCTGACGTGTATTATACACTAGATTTGTGCGTTATATAATAGTTTGTGCAAAACGTGCACCTGTACGCTGCCACCGACAGGCACACACGTGCGGTTTTTAAATGCAAGCACGGACGCACTAAGAACCTAACAGGTTTTTAGGAGCGACAATTACTGAGAAGTCTGACACTATCAGACACTGCTGACTGACGTGTATTATACACTAGACTTGTGCGTTATATAATAGTTTGTGCAAAACGTGCACCTGTACGCTGCCACCGACAGGCACACACGTGCGGTTTTTAAATGCAAGCACGGACGCACTAAGAACCTAACAGGTTTTTAGGAGCGACAATTACTGAGAAGTCTGACACTATCAGACACTGCTGACTGACGTGTATTATACACTAGACTTGTGCGTTATATAATAGTTTGTGCAAAACGTGCACCTGTACCCTGCCACCGACAGGCACACACGTGCGGTTTTTAAATGCAAGCACGGACGCACTAAGAACCTAACAGGTTTTTAGGAGCGACAATTACTGAGAAGTCTGACACTATCAGACACTGCTGACTGACGTGTATTATTCACTAGACTTGTGCGTTATATAATAGTTTGTGCAAAACGTGCACCTGTACGCTGCCACCGACAGGCACACACGTGCGGTTTATAAATGCAAGCACGGATGCACTAAGAACCTAACAGGTTTTTAGGAGCGACAATTACTGAGAAGTCTGACACTATCAGCCGCTGCTGACTGACGTGTATTATACACTACACTTGTGCGTTATATAATAGTTTGTGAAAAACGCACACAAGTGCACCTGTACGCTGCCACCGACAGGCACACACGTGCGGTTTTTAAATGCAAGCACGGACGCACTAAGAACCTAACAGGTTTTTAGGAGCGACAATTACTGAGAAGTCTGACACTATCAGACACTGCTGACTGACGTGTATTATACACTAGACTTGTGCGTTATATAATAGTTTGTGCAAAACGTGCACCTGTACGCTGCCACCGACAGGCACACACGTGCGGTTTTTAAATGCAAGCACGGACGCACTAAGAACCTAACAGGTTTTTAGGAGCGACAATTACTGAGAAGTCTGACACTATCAGGACTGTTTTAGACTGTGTACACCAGCCCCAGATATGATGAAGGCTGGTATACGGTCACCACTAGGAATGGCTATATACCCTGCCTGCCTGCCTGCCTGTATACTGCTAAAATAGTCCTGACAAGGACTCTTCTGGTCACTAGCCTGTATTCCGACCTGGCTATACCCTGCCTGCCCTGCCTGAATACAGCAACAATAGTCCTGAGAAGAACTCTGCTACTGTACTCCAACCTGGCTATACCCTGCCTGCCTGTATACAACTACAATAGTCCTGAGAAGGACTTCTGGTCACACTGTTTGCAGCCCTGCTACGGAAATAACTATAAAGGGCCGCAAACCTTTCCCTGAAGCAGCAACACTCTCCCTGCACTGACTGTCTAAATGGCTGTGTGCAGAGCACAGCGCGCCCGCCGGTATAAAGGCTCGGTCACGCTGTGCAGGCCGGCCAATCACTGCAATTCCACAACTAACAGGGCTGTGGCATTGCAGTGGTCTGCCAGCCAATCCCTGCATGAGGGCTGGCTCTCAAAAGAGCGCCAACATGCAGGGATGAAGACCACGAGTACAGCACGAGTATCGCGAGATTACTCGGTCCCCGCCGAGTAGCCCGAGTACAGTGATACTCGTGCGAGTACCGAGTAGTAACAAGCATACTTGCTCATCACTATTAATTATAGCTCCATCTCATATTATATAGCATCCTCTTGTTACTTATGGCACTGTATCTTATTACATAGCATCCTACAGTATATGATGAACAGCGCTGTTATTTATAGCACTGTATATAAAGGAAAAAAATTGTTCTCACATTTTTCCTCTGCAGATGTGCACCACAGTACCTTTGTGGTAATCATGTGACATGTCACATCATATATTGGGTACTGGGGGGCCATGCCCTCTAAAGTGTTCTGGGCCCTGGCGACTATTAATTCACCCTTGACGATATTCACAGTGCAATATACTTAACATGTTAATGTGGCGCCCCAGGACCTGGTCGCCACAACAGCATTGCCCTTCCAAAGGGTTAATGCTGAGCCTGGAGGTATTGGGGAGGTCCATTGGCCAGCAAGTTTAACATCCACCGCAGTTCTCCCTCCGGCCAGCAGGGGGAGCTCTGAACCTGGAATTCCAGGGAGCCTTCCTCAAGTCTGACCTGAGGGAGGAAGTAGAGTTCAGTCTGTAGGGAGAAGTGATAGTGAGCAGATGCAGAGTGTGCTTTCCTGTGGATCTGGGGCCTAGAGCTAGAGCAGCTTGGCCCAGGGAAGCAGGAGTAGCAGAGAGGCAGCGAAGAGACTCGGACATCGGAGTCTGTGGCCACCAGGGCTTAAAATACTCCCTGGTAGCCGAATCCGAAGGGCAGGAGAGCTGCAAGCAAAAAAACACCAAAAAGGAGCCAAGACAAATGATATGTGCACACACAGAATGTGGTGAGCCTTCCTCATAAAGATGGCTGCAGCCGAGGTGCAAGATGCTGATGTCACAGCCACTCAACCTCCACACTAGGGGGGAGGGGCGGCTGCTTAGCATAAGACATGCACACTAATAAGGCTTGCACTGGGAGCCCATCATATAATGAGTGAAATGCACAGTGTCTGAACTGTGACCAGGACTGGACTGTTCCTAAAGTAAAAGAGGAAAAGGTAAAGAGACTGTTGTTTGTGCCTGGTTCTTTCATTGCCTGTCGGCCCTGCACCGTGTTAGCCACACAACACCATAGACTTTCACGAGCACTAACAGTGTTCCCGGGGTTCCGCTCCACCTGTGGGGAGCAGTACCACCATTGCTGCCATAACATCACCCCGGAGGCCTCACACAGCAGCGGCGGCTTAATAGCCGCAGACCACAGGTGGCGTCACGAAACATATACTTTAATTGCTCCCAAGTCACCAGCCCTATTACAACTGACACCCACCAGGGCCACGGAGTCGGGCCCCGCCACCACTGACGTCCCCCGGACTAGTCCGGCCCGGCACCGGGTGTCCCATAGCACTGGGGTGGGCGAGTCAACTTTGGCGCTGCGAACAGGATTTCATGCCCAGTCCCACCGGGTACTGTGTGCCTGCAGAAACTGTGCTTAAAAGACTGTGTTACTGTTTGCAAACTGCCGCCGCCATTAGCCTCGCCGAGCGCAGGAAGAAGGGGGGCGTGCCTGACAAAGAGCGCGAAGGGAGCGCGCCATCAGAGCAGAGCGCCGTTAACCCCGCGCTACCCGGAAGAGATTGTAACAAGACAGCGGAGCCTGGTAAGGTTCACTAAGGAGGAGGAAGATGTCCGACACCGAGGGAGAGCCGATGGCTGTAGTGGTTCAAGATGTAGCAGCGCCGGCCGATGTAATCCCAGTCGCCGTCGCCCCAGCCCCCGTGTTCACGCCGGTAATGCCGATCACAATGCCGTACATCCCGGGAGCAGAATGGCTGCCGCAGTACTCCGGGGAGTCCCATACCCTGAGCGACTTCAGAGAAAGTCTGCACGGCTTGTTCACAGTGTATCCGCTGACTGAGAGCCAGAAGGTGGGCATATTAATGGGGCAGCTAGCCGGCGCGGCCCAGCGTGAAGTGAAGTCCTGGCCTGATACAGATAAAGGGACAGCAACCCAGATACTGGCCAAGTTAAAAAGTACTTTTGACACCCGCACCGCAGCAGAAATAAAGATGAGATTCTTTGGGTGCAAACAACGGGCCACAGACAGCATAAGGGACTATGCCTTAAACTTGCAGGAGGCCCTGAAAGCAGTTAAACAGGTGGACCCCCAGAGAGTGTACGTGAAGAAGACAAACTCCTAACTGAGCAGTTCATAGAGGGGCTCCTGTCAGACGCCCACAGGACCCAGCTGCGTATCATGGTCCTGCAGAACCCTGCTCGGGACTTTGCAAAGTTTAAGGACCAGGCCATCCGGGTACTGAGGGAATCTACACCGAGTGACCCAGTACCTCTCCGGCCTCTTGCTATCACGTACCCAGGGGTGGTGCCTGCAACACGAGCCGCTGCAGGGGCTGAGGCGCAGTCCCTGGATAAGGATCCCACTGCAGAGCTCAGACAGCAGGTCCAGGAGCTGACCAAGACTGTAGCTGCCCTTGCTAGGACCGTGCAGTCTCTACAAGTGACCCCATCGCCTGCAAGAATCGAGTTGGCCTCCAGCCCAGATGACGTCCCATGGATGCGACAGAGGATGATTCCGCCGACCCGAGGAAAAGATACAGACCAGTATGATTCAACGGGACAACCGATCTGCCGCCGCTGCAGTCAGGCGGGCCATATTGCAAGACACTGTCCTTTAAATGGGCCGAGCCTGGGGCCAGGAGCCAACCCCCAGGTGTAAGGAAGCCCGGCTCAACCCCCAGTCGCAGCAAGTATGTAGGAGGACGCCCGGTCCTTCCTATTGTGCTGGATGGGATCCCGTTGAATGCCCTCCTGGATACGGGGTCCCAGGTAACAACCATCCCTTATAAACTGTACAAAAGATATTGGGCTGATTCAGACATTGACCATGGCCCCGATGATGATTTAACAATTGTGGCCAGTAATGGTCAGCCCTTACCTCAAATTAGGTATAAAGAAGTAACCATTAAAGTGGGGCGGGTAGAATTGCCATGTCAGGGGATGATAATTGTAGATATTGATCGCAAAGAATCTGACCCACTGCTAACCATTGGTACAAATGTGATAGAAAATTGTATTGCCGAGGTGATAATTTTGTTGCAACAGGCGTCTGAAACTGCCAGCTCCGGGCAGCAGCGTGCCCTACAGAGGGAGATCAGAGCCCTGATGAGGAGGCAGCAGGTAGAGCTGGCCGGAGGAGAAATTGGCAGTGTGAGGGTAAGTGACTCCCTCCCCATTGCAATACCCCAAAGAAGTGAAATGTTGATATGGTGTCGGGCCGGCAATAGGCCTCAAGGGTCAGGATTACCATGCCTTGGTAGAACCGGTGTATTCAGACAGTAGGCCTGGAGTCCTGATAGCCAGAGGGGTAGCAGACGTTCGCAAGGGGAGAGTGCCCGTCCGTGTCCTGAATTGTGGGGAGGAGGAAGCCAAATTGCCCCGGTACGCCACCATAGCAAAACTGTACACTGTCAGCAACAATACCATCAAAGCAGTGGAACCCTTGATCCCATCCGACCAGGCAGAAGACAATGGCTCCAAGGGGCAGCTGAAAGACTGGTGCCAAAAATTACATGTGGGCACCGACTCCACCCCCTCACACCAAAAGCATGCGGTTTACCGGGTGGTACAGGAGTACGAGCGGGTCTTCAGCAAACACCCCCTAGATTTTGGGCAGGTAAAAGGGGTTAAACATCAAATCCCCACGGGTGATCATCATCCCATTAAAGAGAGATACCGCCCTGTACCCCCAGCACAGTATCAGCATGCCAAAGAAATGCTACGGGAAATGAAGGAGGCTGGGGTTATCAGAGATAGTTGTAGCCCCTGGGCAGCTCCACTAGTGCTCCTAAAGAAAAAAGATGGTACAATGAGCATGTGCGTAGATTACAGGCAAATTAACCGCATTACACATAAAGATGCTTATCCATTACCCAGAATAGAGGAGTCACTAACAGCCTTAAAGTCAGCTAACTATTTCTCCACCTTGGATCTCACCAGTTGGTATTGGCAGGTTCCCGTGGCAGAGGCGGACAAGGAGAAGACTGCATTCACGACACCAATGGGCCTCTGCGAGTTCAACTGTATGCCATTCGGGCTCTGCAACATTCCAAAGGTTGATGGAGTGCTGCTTGGGCCACCACAACTTTGAAACCGTGCTGTTGTACCTGGATGACGTCATAGTCTACTGCAAGACTTATGAAGACCACCTGAGGCACTTAGCAGAAGTGTTTGACTCCTTGTCGAAATATGGCCTGAAGATAAAGCCGTCCAAATGTCACCTCTTGAAGCCAAAGGAACAGTACTTGGGTCATGTGGTCAGCGCAGAAGGTGTGGCACCTGATCCGGAGAAAGTCACCGTAATCAAGGACTGGCCAAGACCCACCATGGTAAAGGAGGGTGCGGCAGTTCCTTGGGCTGGTGGGCTACTACCGAAGGTTCATTGATGGTTTCACAAAGATAGCAGCGCCCCTTCAAGATCTCCTGGTGGGCCAGCCAAAGCAGGCTAAGAAGCAGAGCCCTCCATTTGAATGGAGCAGCCAACTGGAAACATCCTTTGTCCGGCTGAAAGGGGCTCTCACGGGAGAAGAAATTCTGGCCTACCCTGACTACAGCCAGCCGTTTGTACTGTATACAGACGCCAGCAACGTGGGACTGGGAGCAGTTCTGTCCCAGGTGCAGGGAGGCAGAGAGAAGGTGATAGCTTACGCCAGTAGGAAGCTTCGGCCCACAGAAAGGAATCCAGAAAACTACAGTTCAAGCTGGAGTTCCTCGCTATTGTTTGGGCAGTGACTGAACGCTTCAAGCACTATCTGGCATCGGCCAAGTTCACCATCTTCATGGACAACAATCCGTTGACACATCTGGCAACAGCCAAGTTAGGTGCGTTGGAACAGCGATGGATGGCCCGGCTGTCTAACTTTGACTTTACCATCAAGTACCGGGCTGGCAAGAAAAATAACAATGCTGATGCGCTGTCCAGAATGCCTCACTTACCCGAGTCTGGAGAAGACCTGGATGAACTCGAAGAGATAGAGTTACCGGCTTTCCATCACCAAGGTGTTTCCCAGTGTGAGCATGCTGTAGGAGTGAAGCGCTCGAGCCAGCACGAGGTCTCGGTCAACCCATTACTCCACCATAATTGGGAAGAGACACAGAACGGTGACCCGGCCGTGCGATTGGTCAAAGAAAAGCTAGCACAAGCTGAGACCACCTTGGCCCAGATGCTCCAGAAGAAGCCCAGCAGCTGTGGAAGGAGCGGGGACGACTGTTCACGTACCAAGGCAAGCTCTGCAAGAGATATGTCAACTGGCGAACGAATGAACTCGTCTGGCAGATAGTGGTCCCACAGAGGGATGCTCCAATGGTCCTAGCCGCTTACCATGATAACGCAGGACACTTCGGGTGGAAGAAGTTGGAGACCCTACTCTGCGATCGGTTCTACTGGGTGCACATGAGGAAAGACAGTCGAGAAGTGGTGCCGAGACTGTGGTCCGTGTAACCTGAGGTGGAAAGATGATGCCAGCCAGAGGTCTCCCCTACAGCCAATTGTCACGAAGCAGCCCCTGGAGTTGGTAGCCCTGGACCACGTGAAGTTAACACCAAGCCGGTCAAGCTATGTGTACGCCGTCACCATTGTGGACCATTACTCTCGTTTCCTGGTAGTAGTGCCTGTGAAGGACCAGACAGCCAGAACAGCAGCTAGAGCATTTCAGGCATACTTTTGTCGACCTCACGGTTACCCTGAGAGGGTACTGACTGATCAAGGTCCTGCATTCGAGGCAGAAGTGTTCCAAGAGTTCTGTAACATGTACGGTTGTAAGAAAATCAGAACAACACCGTACCACCCCCAAACCAATGGATTGTGCGAGAAGATGAACCATGTGGTCATTGATATGCTCAAGACTCTACCTCTGGAAGAAAGAAACCAATGGCCGGAGAAGTTACCAGATCTGGTAGACCTGTACAACCATATCCCAGTAAATTCGACCAACTGCAGCCCTGCTTACCTGATGCGAGCAAGACCTGGCAAATTACCTGTAGACTTTGAGATGGGGACTGTGTCACCTAAAGCGGTTCAGGAGATAGAAGATTGGGATACAGAGCGACAACAGCAGTACCGCAAGGTCCAGGAATGCGTAGAAAGGAGCCTGTCCAAAGCAAGAACGAGACAAGAGCAGCATTACAATCAAACAGCCCCAGCAACTCCCTTAGCACCTGGAGAACAGGTCCTCAAGAAAAAGCGGAGGGCGCATAAAAATTAGATGATCAGTGGGAGAATGAATCCTACACCATTATTCCCTCCAACTTTGACAATAGTAAGGTATGCCTCATAAGCAAAGATGAAGGCAAGACCTATCAAGCAGTTTCTCGAGACCGCCTGAAAGCGTGCCCCGAACGGTGCAGAACCCAAAAAGAAGTAGAAGAAGTACAAGAAAGTCCCCAAAGTCAAGAAAAAGAGGAAGAGATGATCCAAACAATCCTTGGAAAATTCCCCAAAACTTGGACCCGAATAAACAATGCCATAGTGGTACCAGTGTTGACGTTCCCGCAGTTGGTCGAGCCAGAAACAGAAGAGGTTCCAGATCCACCTAAAGAACCGTCCGCTCCAACACGAGATGACACGCCAGCAGTGGAACAGGAGAATCAACCCCCTGTCGGTGGTGAACCTGTCATACCCTTGGTGACTCTTAGACCACATAGGCAATCATCACGCATACCTATCAGGGTTAGGCCTACCTGTAGTGCTGAGGTAGAAGACACACCAAGTAGTCAGGGACAAACACCAGAGCTACGCAGGTCTCAACGCAGCACTCGGGGACAGCCCCCTCCAAGGTATAGAGAGTAAAAAGAAAGAGTACTTATTAGAATGTAAATAGTTATGTGAAATGTCTGTAATGTTGTGTATAAAATGTTTTTCTTTTTTGATTGAAAAATGGACAATTGGGCCACTGGACTATGGGTGGCCAACACCTAGCTGTACATAGTTAGCACCAGTGTGCTCAGTACCCCTGAAGGAAAACCCGTCCGGCGTGCATAGAGTGGGGTCATCAATGCTCTGACGCACGCCCAGAGCCTACGTTGGGGGTTTTATCGCGGCGGGTCCCCCATGGAGCAGTGTAATGGACACCCGGCAAGGAGCCACGCTGGACTCTTATAGTTGTTTAAGGTTGTAACATGTTTTGTTTTGTTTCTACAGTCCGGGAGTACTGAATTTAACTAAGGGGGAGTGTGGCGCCCCAGGACCTGGTCGCCACAACAGCATTGCCCTTCCAAAGGGTTAATGCTGAGCCTGGAGGTAATGGGGAGGTCCATTGGCCAGCAAGTTTAACATCCACCGCAGTTCTCCCTCCGGCCAGCAGGGGGAGCTCTGAACCTGGAATTCCAGGGAGCCTTCCTCAAGTCTGACCTGAGGGAAGAAGTAGAGTTCAGTCTGTAGGGAGAAGTGATAGTGAGCAGACGCAGAGTGTGCTGTCCTGTGGATCTGGGGCCTAGAGCTAGAGCAGCTTGGCCCAGGGAAGCAGGGGTAGCAGAGAGGCAGCGAAGAGACTCGGACATCGGAGTCTGTGGCCACTAGGGCTTAAAATACTCCCTGGTAGCCGAATCCGAAGGGCAGGAGAGCTGCAAGCACCTGGCCCATAAACAGCCCGAAGGTACAGCTGCAGCATCAGGGCCCGGTGTGGACTCCAGCAGAGAAGCACCAGAGAGGGCCTGCACAGCCTACTACAGAGGGAAAGGGACGTACCATCGGTCCCAGCAGCAAAGAGGGCCATTGCTGGATTCAGAGAAGCAGGGTCCTATCATAACAAAGAAAAGCACAGGAGTAGGCCTCATTCTCAGCTGGCCAGAAAGATCACCCCAAGTACTTCCAGGCCGACCGGATCCCCATCACCACCTGTGACGGTCTCCCAGGACTGGACTGTTCCTAAAGTAAAAGAGGAAAAGGTAAAGAGACTGTTGTTTGTGCCTGGTTCTTTCATTGCCTGTCGGCCCTGCACCGTGTTAGCCACACAACACCATAGACTTTCACGAGCACTAACAGTGTTCCCGGGGTTCTGCTCCACCTGTGGGGAGCAGTACCACCATTGCTGCCATAACATCACCCCGGAGGCCTCACCCAGCAGCGGCGGCTTAATAGCCGCAGACCACAGGTGGCGTCACGAAACATATACTTTAATTGCTCCCAAGTCACCAGCCCTATTACAACTGACACCCACCAGGGCCACGGCGTCGGGCCCCGCCACCACTGACGTCCCCCGGACTAGTCCGGCCCGGCACCGGATGTCCCATAGCCCTTGGGTGGGCGAGTCATTAACAGGACACGATTATCAGAAAATTACCTATTATTAAAATCAGGTTTTTGAGTTACATATATCTTTAAAAAACTGCATTTTTGTTCCTTTTTCTTTTTTAATTAGTAATCTTGCAATTTTCACCCTTGCTAATCGGGGTTTGTTTAATGACTATTCTGACTCACGAGTATAAGCTACGTTATCAGGGGCGTAACTACTGTGGTCGCAGCGGTCGCCATTGAGACCGGGCCCGGGAGGTTAGGGGCCCGCGGCCTCCCGGCAGATCAGCAGCCAGCTCCTTTCTGTGAGAGGAGCTGCGCTGTTCTGCCGCAAACTCATACAAGGGGAGAAGAAAGCTCATGCATAATGGACGTGCAATCCAGAGAATGAAGCGATATGACCATGGTCCTTGATCATTAACAATATTTATTTAGCAATCCAAAAACACACAATAAATGATTAAAATCAATTAAAAAACATGTAACATCAATTCCACATTTCCCATAGATGACAATAAAAGGGTATGACTATGTGCAAATATGCAAAGAGATACAAGAAGGTGTAACTATTGTCACATAATAATGCAGTAGAAAGACCTCTATAAATGTATGCAATTGAAATCTAATATATAAAGCTGAATGTGTGTGTGTGTGTGTGTGTGTGTGTGTGTGTGTGTGTGTGTGTGTCCGGGATTGGCATCTGCACCGTCACAGCTACAGCCACAAAATTTTGCACACTCACACTTCTGGACCCCGAGAGCCTCATAGGCTATGTTTTAATGGGCTATTTTAACCCCGCTCTTTACAGTTATTCACCAAAAAACCTGCCTCCATTAAAGCGAATGGAGCTGGGAGCCACAGTGCAGCCAGAACTTCATTCAGAAGAATGCGCAGCCATGCCCTTATATGGAATGTTGGCGTGTCACAATGCAGCCAGGGAAAGCGATAGACACAGACAGGGAAAGAGGCAGACACAGACAGGGAAAGAAACAGACATAGACAGGGTAAGAGACAGAAACAAAGACAGACACAGACAAAGAGACAGACTGACAGGGAAAGAGACAGATAGGGAAAGAGAGGGAAAGAGACAGACAGGGAAAGTGACAGACAGGGAAAGTGACAGAGATAGATAGACAGGGAAAGAGATAGATAGACAGACAGGGAAAGAGATAGATAGACAGACGGAGAAAGAGATTGAGACAGACGGAGAAAGAGACAGACAGGGAAAGAGACAGACAGACAAAGAGATAGAGAGAGAGAGACAGAGAGATATATATAAAGGGGGAGACAGACAGAGAATGGGAGAGAAACAGAGAGATAGTTACTATCCCGGGCAGCGCCGGGTGCTATGTTGTGAGGCAAAATTTTAACCCCGCGCGTTCCAATTTACCAATCAATTGTGTATGTATGTGTGTGTGTGTGTGTATGTATGTATGTCTGGGATTGGCATCTGCACAGTCGCAGCTACAGCCACAAAATTTTGCACACTCACACTTCTGGACCCCGAGAGCGTCATAGGCTATGTTTTGAGGGGAAATTTTAACCTCGCGCTTTACAGTTATTCACCAAAATACCTGCCTCCATTAAAGCGAATGGAGCTGGGAGCCACAGTGCAGCCAGAACTTCAGAAGAATGCGCAGCCACGCCCTTAAATGGAATGTTGGCGTGTCCCAATGCAGCCAGGGAAAGAGACAGACACAGACAGGGAAAGAGACAGACTGACAGGGAAAGAGACAGACTGACAGGGAAAGAGACAGACAGGGAAACAGAGGGAAAGAGAGAGACAGGTTAAGAGACAGACACAGACAGGTAAAGAGACAGACACAGACAAAGAGACAGACACAGACACAGGGAAACAGACAGACAGGGAAAGAGAGGGAAAGAGACAGACAGGGTAAGAGACAGGCAAAGACAGGTAAAGAGACAGACAAAGAGACAGACACAGGGAAAGAGACAGAGGGTTAAGAGGGAAAGAGACAGACAGGGAAAGAGAGGGAAAGAGAGGGAAAGAGACAGACAGGGAAAGTGACAGATAGATAGACAGACAGGGAAAGAGATAGATAGACAGACAGGGAAAGAGATAGAGACAGACGGATAAAGAGGCAGAGACAGACAGGGAAAGAGATAGAGAGACAGAGAGATATATACAGAGGGGGAGACAGATATTATAATTACATTTACATCTATTTGTTTTGGGGTTTTTGTGTGCAGAATACATTTTTGTTAATACATTCTATTTTGTTAACAGCAGTTATTAACCCTGGCGAAGCCGGGTAATACAGCTAGTAATACATATAATGCATGTTTGTCAACATATAAATGAGTCACAATATCAGTGAGATCCGTATTGCTGAAACGGAGTCCTGCTGCCCACAAGGATGTGAGGTTAAAGTGATGGGGAGCTGTCTAATAATTAGAGCTACAACCCTGCAAGTTGTTCTAGGGTCAGTGAATCAGCTAAACATACACTGCAAAATACCCCAATGCAAAAACTTTGTGAACCCAATATGTGAAAAAGTGACTGCAGCACTAGTTAATCACAGACAATATAAAGCAGGCAAAACAAATATAAATGGCTCAATAATCCAGCACCCTCATAAAGGCAACAATGCATTCAACCTGTAGGCAGGACAAGGAGCTCATAGTAATACCCATGGGGGAAACGTGGGATAGCCCCACGCATATCGCTGAGGACAGCTTCGTCAGGGGAAAGTGTGAGCTTGCTTCTCCCCTTGTATGATTCGGTTTATCATGCAGGATGATGCATCCAGTTGATTTATTATTGATATATAACTGGGCTGTACACTCAGTGTTTTGCATGTTCTGCCGCAAACCACACGGCGCGGCGGCCTCTATATGACCCGGTCACCGCCGCTGACACCGGGCCCCCCGGAACTATGGGGTGAAATATAATACATGGACGACTATGGGAAATGCATTATAATACATGGAGGACTATGGAGGTGCATGCTAATATATGAAGAGTTATGTGGGACCCGTTATACTATATGGAAGGCTATGTGGGGGCCATTATAGTATTTGGAGAACTATATACGAGGAGGGACAAAGATACAAGCATGGGATGGTAATGTTTTGTGCTGAGGGAAAAAGGTTCTTTCCCTCAGCATCCAGCTTTCCCATGCTCTGCTGTACATCTCTCAGCACCCAGCTTTCCTATGCTCTGATATGGGAAAGCTGGTTGCTGAGGGAATGATGTATAGCAGAGCATGGGAAAGCTGGGTGCCGAGGCCAAGATGGATATCGCAAAGAAGAGGGAAGCCAGCACTGCTAATGAATGGCATGCAACAATGAAAAAATAAAAAGTGTAAAATTCACAAATTAATTCCTACTGTAACATTTCAATGAGATTTTTTGCAAATTATTGATCAATGATTTGAGCCCCCCTGCCCCGTCACGGCAAATCTCTATAGGGGGGTCCCTACACTATGTTATAAATTAAGATCGTACCATAAGGTCTCATATAATGACTTGAACAGGACCATATAAGAACACCACTTACCCGGGGAATGTCAGAACCTGCGTTTACTGGTCGGTGGTTGACCGCCACCTTGCCGTGCACGCCCAGTGTGGTTTGCAAATTCCTTCTGTTGCCATCAAAATTCATGTTGGTGCCTGTTCACATACAGCCACCGCCCCCTGGTCCATAGGCATCATTATTTAAGCACCACCTGCCGGAAGCTGTTCCGCCCTTCATCCATGCTTGCTGGTCTGGCACTGTGAGGGCCAGTTCTGACATTGTGCTGGTGTGTGTGGTTCTGCCACACACACTGGCACCTGGGCTGCCTTTATTCGCAGTTGTCAGTCCTTGCAGCATGGGAGCGGTTCTGACTGCTTTGCACACTCTTGGCATTCTCTTGATGAGCTTCAAGAGGTAGTCACCGGAAATAGTTTTCACTTCATAGGTATGCCCTGTCAGGTTTAATAAGTGGGATTTCTTGCCTTATAAATGGGGTTGGGACCATCAGGTGTGTTGTGCAGAAGTCTGGTGGATACACAGCTGATAGTCCTACTGAATAGACTGTTAGATTGGCCATCATTACTTTAAGAAATGAAGGTCAGTCAGTCCGAAAAATTGGGAAAACTTTGAAAGTGTCCCCAAGTGCAGTGGCAAAAACCATCAAACGCTACAAAGAAACTGGCTCACATGAGGACCGTCCCATTAAAGGAAGAACAAGAGTCACCCCTGCTGCGGAGGATAAGTTTATCCGAGTCACCAGCCTCAGAAATCGCAGGTTAACAGCAGCTCAGATTAGAGACCAGGTCAATGCCACACAGAGTTCTAGCAGCAGACGCATCTCTAGAACAACTGTTAAGAGGAGACTTTGTGCAGCAGGCCTTCATGGTAAAATAGCTGCTAGGAAACCACTGCTAAGGACAGGCAACAATCAGAAGAGACTTGTTTGGGCTAAAGAACACAAGGAATGGACATTAGACCAATGGAAATCTGTGCTTTGGTCTGATGAGTCCAAATTTGAGATATTTGGATCCAACCACCGTGTCTTTGTGAGACGTAGAAAAGGTGAACGGATGGACTCTACATGCCTGGTTCCCACCGTGAAACATGGAGGAGGAGGTGTGATGGTGTGGAGGTACTTTGCTGGTGACACTGTTGGAGATTTATTCAAAACTGAGGGCATACTGAACCAGCATGGCTACCACAGCATCTTGCAGCGGCATGCTATTCCATCCGGTTTGCGTTTAGCTGGACCATCATTTATTTTTCAACAGTACAATGACCCCAAACACACCTCCAGGCTGTGTAAGGGCTATTTGACTAAGAAGGAGAGTGATGGGGTACTACGCCAGATGACCTGCTCTCCACAGTCACCAGACCTGAACCCAATCGAGATGGTTTGGAGTGAGCTGGACCGCAGAGTGAAGGCAAAAGGGCCAACAAGTGCTAAGCATCTCTGGGAACTCCTTCAAGACTGTTGGAAGACCATTTCCGGTGACTACCTCATGAAGCTCATCAAGAGAATGCCAAGAGTGTGCAAAGCAGTAATCAAAGCTAAAGGTGGCTACTTTGAAGAACCTAGAATATAAGACATATTTTTAGTTGTTTCACACTTTTTTGTTAAGTATTTCATTCCACATTCATAGTTTTGATGCCTTCAATGTGAATCTACAATTTTCAGAGTCATGAAAATAAAGAAAACTCTTTGAATGAGAAGGTGTGTCCAAACTCTTGGTCTGTACTATACATCACAGGGCTACAGGGAGTGAGCAGGGACAAATACATGAGGAAAGCAAACTTCTGCCTAGCAGCAGGGATTCAATACAAGGCAATGCAACATTAAATTATTTCCCAGGGAGTGGGACATAACAATGACTCATACTTATTTTCCTTCCAGATAGAGTTTTCAGCAGGCTCCTTATCAGAGGCAGACTTAGGCTATGTGCACACAGTGCGTTTTTCGCGGCGTTTTTCGGGTGCGTTTTTGGCCTCAAAACTGCATGACTTTGCTTCCCCAGCAAAGTCTATGAGTTTTCATTTTTGCTGTCCGCACACAGCTTTTTTTTTAAGCTGCGTTTTTGAGCTAAAAAAAAATGGACATGTCAATTCTTTCCTGCGTTTTTCTGCGTATTCCCCCCATGCAATGCATTGGAAAAACGCAGAACGCAGAGATCAAAAACGCTGAAAAACACAGCCCAGCACCAAATTGTGGTAAAAATGCATGCGTTTTTTTTGCCGCGAGTCCATTTTTAGCGGCCAAAAACGCACAAAAACGCAGCGTCAAAAAAACGCAGCGTGTGCACATAGCCTTACAATGACAGGTAAGTCCTCAGTATACAGCTGAGAACACAGGGGATTTGTTAGGTCTCCGCCAGGGAACGGCCACCGCCCGGGCCACACTGCAAGTCCGGCACCAAGATTTGACCCACAAGGTTATGCCAAATTAGAATTATTGGGAGTTTTCATCTACCACGCCTCTCACAGACGCAATCTGTTCCTCTCCTTCAGGGACTCTCCTCACCACCTAACTTCCTAACTGCTCTTTTTCAAACTCAGCCCCTCTCCTTCATTAACTCCCTCCAGCTCGGGAGCACCAGAGAAGCAGCTACACACTGTGGCCACCTAATGGCCGTTTACCAATAATACACATTATACCAGAACAACGTACAGTATATTGCCGGTTTGCAGGTCTGGGGTGAGCTGAGCCCTGCACCCCCCTTACATGCTGATCCTCATACAAGAAGGAAGGGTGAGGTAACATTGCAGTGTGTGTGTGCTAATCCTCATACAAGGTGGAAGGGTGAGCTAACTTATTGCAGCGTGTGTATGAAGTACAATATGTTGTGAAAAACAATCTCAGAATCACTGTGAAAGGTTGAAAGATTCCAACGTTATCACCTCATGAAAACTGACACAAGTCAGAATTGTAAAATTTAATCTGGTCAGGTAGGTGAAAACAGACTAGATGGTGAAGAAGTTAAAGCTACAGTTTGGGGTGTTCAATATTAAATTAAAGTACTAAGGAGTTTGGGTGCACAGCAATATTATATAAACTTATAGTATTAATGGGGTGCTGTCACAAGCAGTATTAACAACATCTGAAGGGGAAGAGAAAAAGTACTGCATAACCGGGAAGCACACCCAACTATCATATAAATAAATAGAATTTTATTGAATTGCATAAACAATTAAAACATACTTAAAAACATATACCCACACCAGGGTCTCTCCATAAATTACAGCAGTATTATAAATGGAATGTTCGCTGTGGTCAATAAGCATGCAAAATCATCATAGTTTACAGCATTCCATACAATCCACTATAAATAGAGTAAGAGCAATCAGCATATCTGTTGGAGCCAGCCACAACCCATAACCTCCTAAGGTAAAAGGATCTCAAGCATAGAAGGAGGTTGAAAATACAAAGTGGCCCCAACCAAACATACAGACCAGTAGTAACCTGTCTACATGTATCAGCTGCAGGTTAATATTAACCGCACGAAGGGCACCGAATCTGAGAGACAGATTAATGAGTAGTCACTTTGTAAAACCCCAAGTAAGACTCAACAGAGGATACAATCTTGTAGGCTCCTACCCTTGTGGAGACTGTAACGTCTGTCCACTCATGCAGATAACCCGACATAAATTTTGCAACCCACAGGACACTTTTTTAAGTATGTTTTAATTGTTTATGGAATTCAATAAAATTCTATTTATTTATATGATAGTTGGGTGTGCTTCCCGGTTATGCAGTACTTTTTCTCTTCCCCTTCCAATATTAAATTAAACTGAAAAAAACTAAAAAAAGTCCTTTCTGCCATATGGCTCTCCAGTGGTAAGAATCGGCACCACCGCCGTAGCTGCAAGCAGCCTGCTGGGGTTCCTGCTACGCCCAGGCGCTGGCCGACATTTTTGGCTGTGCCTCGGGTCGTCCAGTTGGCTGCTTATTCCTCCACGTCTAAGTGTGGAGAGGCGGCTATGGTGCATGCGTGTGCCGATTTGCCCCAGCTAGAGCTTATGTCCAGTGTTTCGCCTGCTGAGCATGCTCAGCCTGATAGTGCTATTTCTGAGGCAAAGTCCTCAGTTCAGGCTACTGAGCATGCTCCCACACTTAGTGTGAAAAGCCTCTTTGCTCAGGTACTTGGACTTCGTTCTGTATCCAAGTCCTGTGTTGTGCCTTCTGAGTATGTGTCGCAGGCAGGGAGGATGCTGCCGCTGCGCTCGCTAACGCTCGGGTCCGGCGCTGCTGCGGCTGCTGCTGCTCGGTGGCTCGAGCGGTTGGCCGGATCCGGGGACTCGAGCGGCGCTCCTCGCCCGTGAGTGAAAAAGGTGGTTGGTTTGGGGGGAGTTAGTCCGTGACGCCACCCACGGGTTGTGGTGAAGGTAGGCACCACCGCTGCTGGTGACGGGGATCCCGGGAGCGATGGTATGGAGCAGCTGGGATGTTGTTTTCCCCCTCCGTGGGTAGGGGTCGGTGGTCCTGGAGCCCGGTGGTGTGACGGGGAGGCAGGGTTGGTGAGGTGCAGGGTTGCAGGGGCAGTGCGGCGCGGTGCCAGATGGCACTGGTGTACTCACTCAGAAAGAGATGCACAAAGTCCTCGGTAAACCAAATGGCTGGATGGACGGGTCCCGCACCCGGCTGCAGTGTCTCTCCCCGGACAGGTGATGGCAGCTGTCTTTCCCTGCACCTTTGTGTACTTGTTTGACTACGGTGGATCCCCAACGGTAGTCCGCTCCCCGGTGTATGGATGCCGGAGGAGCCCGTTTGCCCGCAGGCGCTGGCCCTTGGGTCTCTAGCCTTAGGCGGGAGCTGTGTACCCTCATGGTGTGGGCGGTTGCCTTCTATCGGGTCTTTGGCTGTTAGGAAACCCCTGGGGTTCCTGTCACACTCGGATTTGATTGTTGACGGCGACTCCAAGCCTAGTCGGGGTCCGATGGCCCTGCCTGTGGTGCTGGCTTCACTTCGCTCCCCGGTCGGTACCGGCAGGCCAACGCCCGACCCCGGTCCTACGGTTGCGCGTCGATTCACCGCTCCTGCAGACGGCCACCACCGTCTGCCAACCTTGGTGTCAGTGCCTGGGCCACAAACCCAGACACTCTCTACTTTACTCCTCTCACTTCAACCTCCTGGACTAAACTCTAACTTTTTCCCGCCTCCAGGCGTGTGAACTCCTCGGTGGGTGGAGCCAACTGCTTGGCTCCGCCCCACCTGGTGTGGACATCAGACCCTGGAGGGAGGCAACAAGGGTTTTGTGTTTGGCTAATGTTACTGTCTGGTGGGGGTGGGAGTGTGTGAGTGTTACCTGTGACGACCTGGCTAGTCCAGGGCACCACATTCCCCCTTGGTGAAATGCAGACTGTCCGCGGGCTGCCCGTCCATCATCGGTTTTATTTTTTTTTCCAAAACTGTAAAAACATAAATAACATGTAAACATTTCAAACATAAGTATTTTTGTTAGGTAACTTAAACGTTGCACATATAAAAACACTTTTAATAATGACGGACATATAAAAACACTTTTAATAATGACGGACGGACGCTTCCGCTCTCCCACCCAAGCAACTTAGCCCTGATGCTGTCCCTAAGTAGTGGGCAGCACCCCTTGACCCCAGTCCAGGTTCAGGCTCCCCGAGCGGGAACAGGTACGGTTACTCGCACCCGGCTGTCACTTCAGGGGACCCCACATCCAGGGGGACCCCTGACCCCCGGAGGATGGCCACCAGTCCTGGTGGTGGCCGGGCCCCAGCCTGCTCTGCTGCGGGCCCTTCCTCCAATCTGCCTCTCCGGAGGCGGCAACGGTTTCCATCCCACAAATCCATTTACAAGCCCACCAGTTCGTTGGTGGCCTGTCAGTTCTCGGCCATGTTCATGAGTAGTTCCTCATATGGGTGCTAAAAACACACAGAGTCCCTCCGGGGACAACTTGCCAGCAACGGCCGGGATAATCACAGTAGCTAATCAGATGATCTTTTCGGGTGATTTTTGTCATTCATTCTGCTGAGGGTCCCAACGGGGGACAACTTGCTTGCAACGGAGGACCGCTGCCTATTCCACCTCTTCCTCTGAGGTGGCCTCGCCCTCCGCTGTCAATATTGCAAACATCCGGTGGCAGGCCTGGTGTGAGAGGGCCGCCCGGTATCCGTTCCCTCCACCACGCGGGACATAGAAAGCTACTGGTGCATTGCCGTTGGGAAGACTCTCACCCGCTTCCTCGGACTCCGAAACCGGTTCTGTGTCAGCCCCCGAGCTGCTGTCATCTGACTCCAGGGGGCTAATGGTGGGACTTGGCAGGTCAGTAACGGTTTCCAGCTGAGCCCAGACTCGTGGCTCCTCAGTGGCAAGTGACCCGTCATTGGCCGGTGTATGGAGGTCTGCCATCGGTTCTTCTAAGTCCCCTGCTCCAGCTATTGATTGGCTGGCTTCCTCTCGGGCCTCCGGGCCCTGGCGGGGCAACACGGACTCCGCCACCTCCTTCTGGGACGACGGTCTGAGCGGGGTTGTACGGGCGGTCAGCACAGGCGATGGGTCGGGCCCTGCTGGGGCCAGGGGTAGACCGAACCCTTCAGTCGCAGCGGCCGGTCCCTCAGGGACACAAGGGCGTGGGTCACTCACCAGCTCCTCTAGCATGGTCTCTATTTCATGCGCCCGCACGACCGCAGCCAGCTCCTCCATATCAGCGGTCCAGCGATCTAGCAGGTCCCATACTTGGGCCCGGTTACGGCAGCACAACAGCATCACTTGGGTATTCAGCCAAGCCGCCGTCCCTGGGGCAGGCTCCGGAGACTCAGACCACTCAGGTGGTGCGGACATGTTGCAAGCTGCTTCCAGGAACCGGGTATATATGCAGAATCCTGGCGTCCTCGCTTTTATAGCCTCGGCTACATTAGGCAGACACACACCCGCCCCTCCGTGGTTCTCTTCAGCACTTCCGCTTGTTGGGGGCGGGGTTTCGCTTTCGCGCCTTCCCTGCTCGGAGAAGACGCTCGAGCGGGAGATTTTCACACCAAAGATGGCGGCGCTTCAAAATTTTCGGCCGGACACCGCCGGCAGAGATCACAAGGCGCACTTCTACTGGTAAGTAGATGGGTTCAATCCTGTTTGTGACGCCAAGTTGTTGCCAGCGGGGAGGACACCGCCGCTGCTCTCGCTAACGCTCAGGTCCGGCGCTGCTGCGGCTGCTGCTGCTCGGTGGCTCGAGCGGTGGGCCGGATCCGGGGACTTGAGCGGCGCTCCTCACCCATGAGTGAAAGGGGTGGTTGGTTTGGGGGGAGTTAGTCCGTGACGCCACCCACGGGTTGTGGTGAAGGTAGGTACCACCGCTGCTGGTGACGGGGATCCCATGAGCGATGGTATGGAGCAGCTGGGATGATGTTTTCCCCCTCCGTGGGTAGGGGTCGGTGGTCCCGGGGCCCGGTAGTGTGACGGGGAGGCAGGGTTGGTGAGGTGCAGGGTTGCAGGGGCAGCGCGGCGCGGTGCCGGATGGCACTGGTGTACTCACTCAGAAAGAGATGCACAAAGTCCTCGGTAAACCAAATGGCTGGATGGATGGGTCCCGCACCCGGCTGCAGTGTCTCTCCCAGGACAGGTGATGGCGGCTGTCTTTCCCTGCACCTTTGTGTACTTGTTTGACTACGGTGGATCCCCAACGGTAGTCCGCTCCCCAGTGTATGGATGCCGGAGGAGCCCGTTTACCCGCAGGCGCTGGCCCTTGGGTCTCTAGCCTTAGGCGGGAGCTGTATACCCTCACGGTGCGGGCAGTTGCCTTCTATCGTGTCTTTGGCTGTTAGGAAACCCCTGGGGTTCCTGTCACACTCGGATTTGACTGTTGACGGCGACTCCAAGCCTAGTTGGCGTTCGATGGCCCTGCCTGTGGTGCTGGCTTCACTTCGCTCCCCGGTCGGTACCGGCGAGCCAACGCCCGACCCCGGTCCTACGGTTCTGCGGCGATTCACCGCTCCTGCAGACGGCCACCACCGTCTGCCAACCTTGTTGTCAGTGCATGGGCCACAAACCCAGACACTCTCCACTTTACTCCTCTCACTTCAACCTCCTGGTCTAAACTCTAACTTCTTCCCGCCTCCAGGCCTGTGAACTCCTCGGTGGGTGGGGCCAACCGCTTGGCTCTGCCCCACCTCGTGTGGACATCAGACCCTGGAGGGAGGTAACAAGGGTTTTGTGTTTGGCTAATGTTACTGTCTGGTGGGTGTGGGGGTGTGTGAGTGTTACCTGTGACGACCTGGCTAGTCCAGGGCGCCACACATGCTCAGGATGATAATCTCATTTCTGAGACAAAGTGTGTGGTTCAGGCTACTGAGCATGCTGAGGCACTTAGTGCATCAGAGGCTAAGTCCGGTAAGGACTTCACTGGGTATATCCGTGAGGTGACAGGCTCTGACAAGCTGGACAGCGTCAGGTGTCCTGATGATGTGGCCACTCTGGACTGGCTTGGGGAGGCCCGCCCCTATGACATGGCACTCCATCATTGGTCATCAGATGATGACTGGTAGGGTGTTTGGGGCGGTGCTACTATTGTGTCATCAGTGACATGGTGGTTCCGGATAGGTCGCTGGTGACGTCACTGATGATGTGGCACTCCGCTATTAGCCCCTGGAGGTGCCATTGTGGCTCACCCTGGGTTTGGGGCGGACACTAGGTGATAAAAGGGCAGGGAGACTGCATGAAGGTGCACAGTCTTCACATGCATTGCTCATGTTTAGAGCCTCATTGCGGCTACAGCCTCTAGTTCTGAAAGTGGTAGGTAGAGTTAGGCGTCTGGTGCCTGTCACACCAAGATACGTGGCTCGGCACGTTAGAGTCAGGCGCCACGCTTCCCTCCTACCGTCCAGTCCTGCTTGAGCAGCCCAGTGGATTTAACTGATCAACAAGTTGTCCTTTGCATATAAATATTAGTGCACACACAACATGAACTAGCCAACTATTGTGCCCGAGGGTATCCCACCCTAGGGGCAATTAATGCGATTGCACCATAAATATTTGATCAAATATAATTTTATTGTGGAGAAATATAAAAAACATTCAAAAAAGTGGAAAACAGGGAGACACCAGGAGGAACACTAACCAATTTACAGAAGCCGATAATATCCATAATCATAATAGTTGGCCAGTGGAGTTAACTTGGCTGCAGCTGATACACCTACTGTCTGGGTGTGCCCCCATGCTCACAGACAGTGTACCCCAGGACTCCTGTGGTGCTAACCGGGGAGTTCCTGCCTGGGGTGTGTGGACCCTGTGGCGTGAACAGGGTTCACAGTTATCCTGATCCAAGTGATGTTTAACTCGGGTCAGGTTCATATTATTTCGGAGCCACCAAGCTCTGTATTAACTGCCTGACCTACGGGTTGCCAGCAGCTCCTTTACCATCTGGGAGCACGGTGGACCCCGACTGGTGACTGGGATATACACCACCTTATCCTAATCCACCAGTCCCCCTGTAACATCCAGTATTCTGAAATGGCAGCAATTGTATGCATTTTGTTTCCCTACATAAAAATGGTAAAATCATGAAATATTACATTCTGTGGTGTACAGCCAAAAAAGAAATGACACGGGAAAATTGTAAGAAACAAAAAATACCTACATTTAACGCACCCATTAATTTAGTTTCCCTTGAAGAAGGCATTAAATACTGTACAATTATGAATAATCTCTTAGCAAGTATCAGTGCACTAAGAGATAATGCAGTGCATGCTGTAAAAGGTGCTTCAGGCACAGCTTAAACTATCTAATGAATTAGTTCTTAAGTATTCAACATGACTATAAATTCTCAAGACTATATCCTATTTGCATTAAGATTATGTGAAAATTCTAACACAGTATAATACAGAATTCAAGGGAAGCAGGTTTATAGTTATACGTCAACCACAATATCTTGAGAGATAACTTCAGACTTGATTTTACCCTGTTAAGTGTGACTTAGCAAAGTTTGCAAAGCTGTTTGGACTCATACATTATTAAAGAGATTTTCCAGTTTTATATGAATAAAGTACAATCATTGTGTGCTTAAAACTTCAAAATAGACATATTATAAACTGTGAATAATTGTAACACAAACGGTATTCAATCACTGAATAAATTCACATTATTCTGCTGTTAATATGAAATTACAGGCAATTTTTCATAATTAGTAAGATTGAGCTGCAATGTTCATGTAACATATTAGTGTTGTAATTGTTTTCATGCTGGCAAGTGCTAGTTTCCATGATGCAGTATATATCATAGTCTACTAACACTACACAAAATAACAAAATGGGGCTTGCAGTAGTTGTCACAAAGGACACCACTTCTTTGATCTGTACCTGTTGGCTGAAGCTCTTCCACACGGACTTTGTGGTGTACTGCTATTAGTTGTAATTGTCCATAGGTGACTTCCTGCTTCTTTCTGACCCTTTCATGTACTTTGGATTTAATAGTGATAATTATCTGAAAGGGTCCATTTTTATTATTACACTAACTGGTCAAAAGTATTGGGATTTACTGTAATTAAGCTCTAGCCTTGACACTTAGCAGCTCTAAGTAGGTCTTTCACAGACAGGATTTGCAATAGCTACTCCAACTAAGAGGTTCCATGGGAGTCCTGATTTTCACCCTTTAACCTCATATGGCAAAGCCAGGTAGGAATGGGTTAAACCCTAGCACTGCAGGTCTTGATTACATGCACCTGGCTAATTTTGTCTAAGGACCAGGACATGTGTTCCCCTGGGTCTCTGAATCTGCTAGGGATTGAGCAGAATACAGATGTGGAAACTGCTGAGTGACCAGACTGTTTAATGTGAGCTGTGCACAGAGATGAATACTTCCGTTGGTACTGGAAGCTACAAGAGCTTAGGCTGAAGGGGACACCAAGATTGGAAGGACCGTACTCCTTGTTTGTGGAAAGATTGCCCCAGCTAAACTGACTGTAATCTGTTCCAGAGAGCCCGTACTAACATTTATGTGTCTGCTGCTTGAGCAGTTTATTTGCTGTTATAGCTTTGTGCCCAAAAGAGGCTATTTAGGTTGTTGAATCCCTTGGAGTATTATGACATCAATAAAGTTTGGACCAAACCACATTTCAGAACTCTACCTAATGCTTACCTGAGAGAGTGAATACCTACACCCTGTACAGGAATGACTACTTCCAGGAGCCCAGTATGAGTCCTCGGAGTATTCCCTGCCTTCCCATTCTGTAAAAAATCTTAAGGTATTTTATCAAGAGTGCAAAATCTTGCCATCTTCTTGTTATGCTCGATAAGAAGGTAAGAAACTCTAAACTTACATTAGATGAGCATGGTAATTGCTAATGGCCTCACAGGGCATGTAAAGAAATATAGTTTCTGGATATCTTGGACCAAATGTTGACCATACATTTTCACAGGTTTTGTGTAACAGGACAGCCTTAAATGTATATTTTGTTGCAATGTTAAAGTTTTCTAGTATGTCTGCTGGTTTACCTTTCATGGCAAAGTCATCTCTGTGTCTGTTTTTAAACAAGAAATTCTGACAATATGTCAGTAGTCAAGTGTATACAATAGAGTGCACAAAATGGTCAGTACAGCTATGAGTAAAAGCACCTGGGAACACCAGTCCTGTACTGTCAGATCGTAAGCTCAGAATTGCAATAGCTTCTAGACTTATAGGCATTAAATGTGATAGAATAATAACACTTTATTTTATATTGCCAAAATACCGAATAGATATATATTTTTAAAATATTAGCATTTGACAAAATGGAGAAAGTGAGGAAATATCACTGAAAATTGAATGAAAATTCTAAAGTATGACTGGAAAGGCTACACTCACAACTTTTGTTTTAACGAACACAGATATCTCTAAGTATACTAAGTGCACCCCAAAAAGTACAATAATATCACAAACCCAGACTGCATCCTTCAGAAATGTACAGAAGCTGTCAATAGTGATGAGCGAACTCGTGAAAGTTTGGTTTGGCGGGTTCAGACAGACTTTAGATAAGGTTTGGTTTGGGACTCAGACTTGACCTAAACTCCAATGGAAGTTACTATTTAGGCAGTTCGGGTCTCCAATCACATACAGCCGGCCATAAACAGACAGGTGGTAGGAGACAGGTGGTAGGGTGTTTCCATTTTTTTGGTACACACTACATTACAATGTTGTTACCCCCAGTGCAAGCCGTTCAAACACGCAAGCGGCTCGCACTGGGTTATTATTATTATTATTGTTTATTTATAGAGCACCATTGATTCCATGGTGCTGTACATGAGGGGGTTACATACAGAATACATGTACACGTTACAATAGACAGACTAGCACAGGGGGAAGAGGGCCCTGCCCTTGCGGGCTTACATCCTAAAGGATTTTGGGGAGGAGACAGTAGGTGGGGTGTAGGTGGGGCGGCAGCTCCGCACGGTGGTGGGGCGGCAGCTCCGCACGGTGGTGGGGCGGCAGCTCCGCACGGTGGTGGGGCGGCAGCTCCGCACGGTGGTGGGGCGGCAGCTCCGCACGGTGGTGGGGCGGCAGCTCCGCACGGTGGTGGGGCGGCAGCTCCGCACGGTGGTGGGGCGGCAGCTCCGCACGGTGGTGGGGCGGCAGCTCCGCACGGTGGTGGGGCGGCAGCTCCGCACGGTGGTGGGGCGGCAGCTCCGCACGGTGGTGGGGCGGCAGGTCCGCACGGTGGTGGGGCGGTGAGGTCATTGTAGATTATAGGCATTTCTGAACAGATGAGTTTTCAGGGTCCGTTTGAAGTTTGCAAGTGTAGTAGATAGTCTGACGTGTTGAGGCAGTGAGTTCCAGGAGACTGGGGATGCTCGGGAGAAGTCTTGGAGTCGGTTGCATGAGGAGCGAATGAGAGAGGAGGATAGAAGGAGATCTTGGGAGGACCGGAGGTTACGTTTTGGAGTGTAGCGAGAGATTAGTTCAGAGATATATGGAGGAGACAGATTATGGATAGCTTTGTAGGTCAGTGTTAGTAATTTGAATTGGATACGGTGGAAGATTGGGAGCCAGTGGAGGGACTTGCAGAGAGGAGAAGCGGGGTGGTATTGAGGAGAGAGGTGGATCAGTCGGGCAGCAGAGTTAAGGATGGACTGGAGAGGGGCGAGTGTGTTAGCAGGGAGACCACAGAGGAGGATGTTGCAGTAGTCGATGCGGGAGATTATGAGGGCGTGCACTAGAATTTTTGTAGATTGGGGATTGAGAAAAGGGCGGATTCTGGAGATATTTTTGAGTTGAAAACGGCAGGAGGTGGTGAGGGATTGGATGTGCGGTATGAAGGACAGGGCAGAGTCAAAGGTCACTCCGAGGCACCGAACTTTGGGTGCTGGGGAGAGCGTGATGTTATTAATTGTAATGGATAGATCAGGTGGAGAGTGCAGGGGAGATGGAGGAAAGATGATCAGTTCAGTTTTGGCCATATTGAGCTTTAGGAAGCGAGAGGAAAAGAAGGAAGATATAGCAGATAGGCACTCTGGGATTCTGGACAGCAGAGATGTGACATCTGGACCAGAGAGGTAGATCTGAGTGTCATCGGCATATAGGTGGTACTGGAAGCCATGGGACTTTATGAGTTGTCCCAGGCCAAATGTATAGGTAGAAAAAAGTAAGGGTCCCAGGACAGAGCCTTGAGGGACACCAACAGAGAGAGAACGGGATGAAGAGGTTGTGTGGGAATGGGAGACACTAAAAGTGCGGTTGGAGAGGTATGAAGAGATCCAAGAGAGAGCGAGGTCTCTGACACCAAGGGAAGAGAGGATCTGTAGTAGCAGGGAGTGGTCAACAGTGTCAAAGGCTGAGGATAGGTCTAGAAGTAGGAGTACAGAGAAGTGGTTGTTAGCTTTGGCGGTAAGTAAGTCATTTGTGATTTTAGTCAGGGCAGTTTCAGTGGAATGATGTGGACGGAAGCCGGACTGTAGGTTGTCAAAGAGAGAGTTAGAGGAGAGGTGGGAGGAAAGTTCAGCATGGACGTGCTGTTCCAGGAGTTTTGAGGCAAGTGGGAGTAGCGATATGGGTCGATAGCTGGATGTAGAGGTTGGGTCGAGGGAAGGTTTCTTTAGGATAGGTGTGACTGTTGCATGCTTAAAGGCAGAAGGGAAGGTACCAGTTGTTAGAGATAGGTTGAAGAGATGGGATAAGGCGGGAATAAGGATAGTGGTGAGGTTGGGGAGGAGGTGGGATGGGATGGGGTCAAGTGCGCATGTAGTGAGGTGCGCTTTTGAGAGAAGATGTGCAAGCTCTCCTTCGGTGATAGTGGGGAGGAAGTTTATGGGGGAGGGGCAGTGGTCTGTTATATAAAGGGGTTGTGGTGGTTCAGCAGAAAAGACTTGTCTGGTTTGGTCGATCTTTTCTTTGAAATATGTGGCAAATTCTTCTGCGGAGATGAGGGAGGTTGGAGGGGGCAGCGGTGGGCGAAGGAGGGAGGTAAAAGTGTTAAATAGCTGTTTGGGGTTGTGTGTTAAAGAGGATATGAGGTTTTTGAAGTAATTCTGTTTAGCCGAGGTAAGGGCCAAGCGAAATGTGTGAATTGCATTTTTGAATGTGGTGAAGTGTTCCTGGGAGTGCGTTTTCTTCCAGCGCCGCTCTGCGGCTCTAGACACTTGCCGTAGTTTTTTAGTGAGGCTGTTGTGCCAGGGTTGTCTATTGATTCGTCTTGCTCTGCCGTTCACAAGAGGAGCGACTGAATCAATAGCTGATGTGAGAGTGGCGTTGTAGAAAATGGTGGCACTGTTTGTGTCGTGGAGTGAAGATATGGAGGACAGCGGTAGGATAGAGTCAGAAAGGGTGTGTATGTTGATGTGTGCAAGGTTTCTGCGGGGGTGTGATACGTGCTGGACAGGGGGGGCAGGTGAGGAGGACAGGGCTGAAAAGGTCAGCAGATGGTGGTCAGATAAGGGGAGAGGGGAGGTAGTGAGGTTAGATAGAGAGCAGAGACGGGTGAAGATAAGGTCTAGTGTGTGGCCATCTTTGTGGGTGGCAGAGGCGGACAACTGAGTTAGACCAAAAGATGAGGCGAGGGAGAGGAGTTTGGAGGCCGCTGACTGGCGGGTGTCAGTGGGGATGTTGAAGTCACCCATGATGATAGTGGGGATGTCAGCAGAGAGAAAGTGTAGAAGCCAGGCGGAGAACTGGTCGATAAAGGCAGTGGTTGGGCCCGGGGGTCTGTATATGACGGCCACTTGGAGGTTGGAGGGAGAGTAGATGCGGACAGAGTGCACTTCAAAGGAAGGCAGGACAAGGGAGGGTAGAGGTGGCATTGGGGTGAAGCTGCAGTTGTTAGAAAGGAGGAGGCCCACTCCTCCACCCTGTCTATTGCCAGGGCGAGGGGTGTGGGTGAAGTGGAGGCCGCCGTAGCACAGCGCAGCAGGGGAGGCAGTGTTGGATGGTGTCAGCCATGTTTCGGTGAGGGCCAGAAAGGATAGATTGCTAGAGATAAAGAGGTCGTGAATGAAGTGCAGTTTATTACAGATGGAACGGGCATTCCAGAGCGCTCCAGAGAGAGGGGGCTGCGGAGTGGCAGAGAGGGGAATGGATTTTATGTTGGAGAGGTTGCGGTAGTTACTACTAGATGGGGAGCGGTAGGGGGGTGATAAAGAGGAGTGTCCCATCTGTGGGGGTCCAGGATTGGGAGATATGTCACCAGCAGTGAGGAGAAGTAGAGAAAGGGAGAGCAGGTGGGAGAAGGAGAGTGGACGGCCTAGTCTGCGCGATACTAGAAGCGATCTGCGGTTTAGGAGCAGGTCAGCAGATGAGGACAGGTGGGGAGGTAAGAGGGAAGGGGAGATGAATATTTGTTTGGAGAGTGCAGGGGTTTGGGGATAGCGAAGGAGAGTGAGGAGGAGTGGAGCAAAGACTGTGAGGGCGTAAGTGAACATGGTGTGAATTGGGTTTTCAAGTGGGAATAAGGGGGAAGGAGCAAAATGCAAGTGAAAGACACAGTTAAAGAAGTAGAGTTCACCTTCTGGTCACTTCTGGGACATTTCTGGTATATTTCTGAGCACTTATGAAGCACTTGTAGAAGTACACAGACCAAGGTACACAGACCTAATGCCCTAAATTTATACCAGTCTCATTACACAAGATGAACAGCAGGTGAGCAAGAGAGAAGGAAGCAGATCAAAGAGTTACACCATGTATGGAAACAACTCACAGGAGAGAAGACAACACATAACTAATTACACAGCAGAGATAGGTCAGTTTAACATACCAATATCAGAAACAGCTTTAAGTGTGAAGACAGAGCAGGAGAATAGATTAGGATCTGTGCAGGAAATTCAGAGGGTCAATTCAAATGAACAGTGTTCATACCTGTGAATGAGACAGATGGATTGTCAATATCATAGATGAATGATGACCATGGAGAAGTCACTCCACAGAATTACATCTCTGCTTTCTGGTATATTTCTGAGCACTTATGAAGCACTTGTAGAAGTACACAGACCAAGGTACACAGACCTAATGCCCTAAATTTATACCAGTCTCATTACACAAGATGAACAGCAGGTGAGCAAGAGAGAAGGAAGCAGATCAAAGAGTTACACCATGTATGGAAACAACTCACAGGAGAGAAGACAACACATAACTAATTACACAGCAGAGATAGGTCAGTTTAACATACCAATATCAGAAACAGCTTTAAGTGTGAAGACAGAGCAGGAGAATAGATTAGGATCTGTGCAGGAAATTCAGAGGGTCAATTCAAATGAACAGTGTTCATACCTGTGAATGAGACAGATGGATTGTCAATATCATAGATGAATGATGACCATGGAGAAGTCACTCCACAGAATTACATCTCTGCTTTCTGGTATATTTCTGAGCACTTATGAAGCACTTGTAGAAGTACACAGACCAAGGTACACAGACCTAATGCCCTAAATTTATACCAGTCTCATTACACAAGATGAACAGCAGGTGAGCAAGAGAGAAGGAAGCAGATCAAAGAGTTACACCATGTATGGAAACAACTCACAGGAGAGAAGACAACACATAACTAATTACACAGCAGAGATAGGTCAGTTTAACATACCAATATCAGAAACAGCTTTAAGTGTGAAGACAGAGCAGGAGAATAGATTAGGATCTGTGCAGGAAATTCAGAGGGTCAATTCAAATGAACAGTGTTCATACCTGTGAATGAGACAGATGGATTGTCAATATCATAGATGAATGATGACCATGGAGAAGTCACTCCACAGAATTACATCTCTGCTTTCTGGTATATTTCTGAGCACTTATGAAGCACTTGTAGAAGTACACAGACCAAGGTACACAGACCTAATGCCCTAAATTTATACCAGTCTCATTACACAAGATGAACAGCAGGTGAGCAAGAGAGAAGGAAGCAGATCAAAGAGTTACACCATGTATGGAAACAACTCACAGGAGAGAAGACAACACATAACTAATTACACAGCAGAGATAGGTCAGTTTAACATACCAATATCAGAAACAGCTTTAAGTGTGAAGACAGAGCAGGAGAATAGATTAGGATCTGTGCAGGAAATTCAGAGGGTCAATTCAAATGAACAGTGTTCATACCTGTGAATGAGACAGATGGATTGTCAATATCATAGATGAATGATGACCATGGAGAAGTCACTCCACAGAATTACATCTCTGCTTTCTGGTATATTTCTGAGCACTTATGAAGCACTTGTAGAAGTACACAGACCAAGGTACACAGACCTAATGCCCTAAATTTATACCAGTCTCATTACACAAGATGAACAGCAGGTGAGCAAGAGAGAAGGAAGCAGATCAAAGAGTTACACCATGTATGGAAACAACTCACAGGAGAGAAGACAACACATAACTAATTACACAGCAGAGATAGGTCAGTTTAACATACCAATATCAGAAACAGCTTTAAGTGTGAAGACAGAGCAGGAGAATAGATTAGGATCTGTGCAGGAAATTCAGAGGGTCAATTCAAATGAACAGTGTTCATACCAATATCAGAAACAGCTTTAAGTGTGAAGACAGAGCAGGAGAATAGATTAGGATCTGTGCAGGAAATTCAGAGGGTCAATTCAAATGAACAGTGTTCATACCAATATCAGAAACAGCTTTAAGTGTGAAGACAGAGCAGGAGAATAGATTAGGATCTGTGCAGGAAATTCAGAGGGTCAATTCAAATGAACAGTGTTCATACCTGTGAATGAGACAGATGGATTGTCAATATCATAGATGAATGATGACCATGGAGAAGTCACTCCACAGAATTACATCTCTGCTTTCTGGTATATTTCTGAGCACTTATGAAGCACTTGTAGAAGTACACAGACCAAGGTACACAGACCTAATGCCCTAAATTTATACCAGTCTCATTACACAAGATGAACAGCAGGTGAGCAAGAGAGAAGGAAGCAGATCAAAGAGTTACACCATGTATGGAAACAACTCACAGGAGAGAAGACAACACATAACTAATTACACAGCAGAGATAGGTCAGTTTAACATACCAATATCAGAAACAGCTTTAAGTGTGAAGACAGAGCAGGAGAATAGATTAGGATCTGTGCAGGAAATTCAGAGGGTCAATTCAAATGAACAGTGTTCATACCTGTGAATGAGACAGATGGATTGTCAATATCATAGATGAATGATGACCATGGAGAAGTCACTCCACAGAATTACATCTCTGCTTTCTGGTATATTTCTGAGCACTTATGAAGCACTTGTAGAAGTACACAGACCAAGGTACACAGACCTAATGCCCTAAATTTATACCAGTCTCATTACACAAGATGAACAGCAGGTGAGCAAGAGAGAAGGAAGCAGATCAAAGAGTTACACCATGTATGGAAACAACTCACAGGAGAGAAGACAACACATAACTAATTACACAGCAGAGATAGGTCAGTTTAACATACCAATATCAGAAACAGCTTTAAGTGTGAAGACAGAGCAGGAGAATAGATTAGGATCTGTGCAGGAAATTCAGAGGGTCAATTCAAATGAACAGTGTTCATACCAATATCAGAAACAGCTTTAAGTGTGAAGACAGAGCAGGAGAATAGATTAGGATCTGTGCAGGAAATTCAGAGGGTCAATTCAAATGAACAGTGTTCATACCAATATCAGAAACAGCTTTAAGTGTGAAGACAGAGCAGGAGAATAGATTAGGATCTGTGCAGGAAATTCAGAGGGTCAATTCAAATGAACAGTGTTCATACCTGTGAATGAGACAGATGGATTGTCAATATCATAGATGAATGATGACCATGGAGAAGTCACTCCACAGAATTACATCTCTGCTTTCTGGTATATTTCTGAGCACTTATGAAGCACTTGTAGAAGTACACAGACCAAGGTACACAGACCTAATGCCCTAAATTTATACCAGTCTCATTACACAAGATGAACAGCAGGTGAGCAAGAGAGAAGGAAGCAGATCAAAGAGTTACACCATGTATGGAAACAACTCACAGGAGAGAAGACAACACATAACTAATTACACAGCAGAGATAGGTCAGTTTAACATACCAATATCAGAAACAGCTTTAAGTGTGAAGACAGAGCAGGAGAATAGATTAGGATCTGTGCAGGAAATTCAGAGGGTCAATTCAAATGAACAGTGTTCATACCTGTGAATGAGACAGATGGATTGTCAATATCATAGATGAATGATGACCATGGAGAAGTCACTCCACAGAATTACATCTCTGCTTTCTGGTATATTTCTGAGCACTTATGAAGCACTTGTAGAAGTACACAGACCAAGGTACACAGACCTAATGCCCTAAATTTATACCAGTCTCATTACACAAGATGAACAGCAGGTGAGCAAGAGAGAAGGAAGCAGATCAAAGAGTTACACCATGTATGGAAACAACTCACAGGAGAGAAGACAACACATAACTAATTACACAGCAGAGATAGGTCAGTTTAACATACCAATATCAGAAACAGCTTTAAGTGTGAAGACAGAGCAGGAGAATAGATTAGGATCTGTGCAGGAAATTCAGAGGGTCAATTCAAATGAACAGTGTTCATACCAATATCAGAAACAGCTTTAAGTGTGAAGACAGAGCAGGAGAATAGATTAGGATCTGTGCAGGAAATTCAGAGGGTCAATTCAAATGAACAGTGTTCATACCAATATCAGAAACAGCTTTAAGTGTGAAGACAGAGCAGGAGAATAGATTAGGATCTGTGCAGGAAATTCAGAGGGTCAATTCAAATGAACAGTGTTCATACCTGTGAATGAGACAGATGGATTGTCAATATCATAGATGAATGATGACCATGGAGAAGTCACTCCACAGAATTACATCTCTGCTTTCTGGTATATTTCTGAGCACTTATGAAGCACTTGTAGAAGTACACAGACCAAGGTACACAGACCTAATGCCCTAAATTTATACCAGTCTCATTACACAAGATGAACAGCAGGTGAGCAAGAGAGAAGGAAGCAGATCAAAGAGTTACACCATGTATGGAAACAACTCACAGGAGAGAAGACAACACATAACTAATTACACAGCAGAGATAGGTCAGTTTAACATACCAATATCAGAAACAGCTTTAAGTGTGAAGACAGAGCAGGAGAATAGATTAGGATCTGTGCAGGAAATTCAGAGGGTCAATTCAAATGAACAGTGTTCATACCTGTGAATGAGACAGATGGATTGTCAATATCATAGATGAATGATGACCATGGAGAAGTCACTCCACAGAATTACATCTCTGCTTTCTGGTATATTTCTGAGCACTTATGAAGCACTTGTAGAAGTACACAGACCAAGGTACACAGACCTAATGCCCTAAATTTATACCAGTCTCATTACACAAGATGAACAGCAGGTGAGCAAGAGAGAAGGAAGCAGATCAAAGAGTTACACCATGTATGGAAACAACTCACAGGAGAGAAGACAACACATAACTAATTACACAGCAGAGATAGGTCAGTTTAACATACCAATATCAGAAACAGCTTTAAGTGTGAAGACAGAGCAGGAGAATAGATTAGGATCTGTGCAGGAAATTCAGAGGGTCAATTCAAATGAACAGTGTTCATACCAATATCAGAAACAGCTTTAAGTGTGAAGACAGAGCAGGAGAATAGATTAGGATCTGTGCAGGAAATTCAGAGGGTCAATTCAAATGAACAGTGTTCATACCTGTGAATGAGACAGATGGATTGTCAATATCATAGATGAATGATGACCATGGAGAAGTCACTCCACAGAATTACATCTCTGCTTTCTGGTATATTTCTGAGCACTTATGAAGCACTTGTAGAAGTACACAGACCAAGGTACACAGACCTAATGCCCTAAATTTATACCAGTCTCATTACACAAGATGAACAGCAGGTGAGCAAGAGAGAAGGAAGCAGATCAAAGAGTTACACCATGTATGGAAACAACTCACAGGAGAGAAGACAACACATAACTAATTACACAGCAGAGATAGGTCAGTTTAACATACCAATATCAGAAACAGCTTTAAGTGTGAAGACAGAGCAGGAGAATAGATTAGGATCTGTGCAGGAAATTCAGAGGGTCAATTCAAATGAACAGTGTTCATACCAATATCAGAAACAGCTTTAAGTGTGAAGACAGAGCAGGAGAATAGATTAGGATCTGTGCAGGAAATTCAGAGGGTCAATTCAAATGAACAGTGTTCATACCAATATCAGAAACAGCTTTAAGTGTGAAGACAGAGCAGGAGAATAGATTAGGATCTGTGCAGGAAATTCAGAGGGTCAATTCAAATGAACAGTGTTCATACCTGTGAATGAGACAGATGGATTGTCAATATCATAGATGAATGATGACCATGGAGAAGTCACTCCACAGAATTACATCTCTGCTTTCTGGTATATTTCTGAGCACTTATGAAGCACTTGTAGAAGTACACAGACCAAGGTACACAGACCTAATGCCCTAAATTTATACCAGTCTCATTACACAAGATGAACAGCAGGTGAGCAAGAGAGAAGGAAGCAGATCAAAGAGTTACACCATGTATGGAAACAACTCACAGGAGAGAAGACAACACATAACTAATTACACAGCAGACATAGGTCAGTTTAACATACCAATATCAGAAACAGCTTTAAGTGTGAAGACAGAGCAGGAGAATAGATTAGGATCTGTGCAGGAAATTCAGAGGGTCAATTCAAATGAACAGTGTTCATACCAATATCAGAAACAGCTTTAAGTGTGAAGACAGAGCAGGAGAATAGATTAGGATCTGTGCAGGAAATTCAGAGGGTCAATTCAAATGAACAGTGTTCATACCAATATCAGAAACAGCTTTAAGTGTGAAGACAGAGCAGGAGAATAGATTAGGATCTGTGCAGGAAATTCAGAGGGTCAATTCAAATGAACAGTGTTCATACCTGTGAATGAGACAGATGGATTGTCAATATCATAGATGAATGATGACCATGGAGAAGTCACTCCACAGAATTACATCTCTGCTTTCTGGTATATTTCTGAGCACTTATGAAGCACTTGTAGAAGTACACAGACCAAGGTACACAGACCTAATGCCCTAAATTTATACCAGTCTCATTACACAAGATGAACAGCAGGTGAGCAAGAGAGAAGGAAGCAGATCAAAGAGTTACACCATGTATGGAAACAACTCACAGGAGAGAAGACAACACATAACTAATTACACAGCAGAGATAGGTCAGTTTAACATACCAATATCAGAAACAGCTTTAAGTGTGAAGACAGAGCAGGAGAATAGATTAGGATCTGTGCAGGAAATTCAGAGGGTCAATTCAAATGAACAGTGTTCATACCAATATCAGAAACAGCTTTAAGTGTGAAGACAGAGCAGGAGAATAGATTAGGATCTGTGCAGGAAATTCAGAGGGTCAATTCAAATGAACAGTGTTCATACCAATATCAGAAACAGCTTTAAGTGTGAAGACAGAGCAGGAGAATAGATTAGGATCTGTGCAGGAAATTCAGAGGGTCAATTCAAATGAACAGTGTTCATACCTGTGAATGAGACAGATGGATTGTCAATATCATAGATGAATGATGACCATGGAGAAGTCACTCCACAGAATTACATCTCTGCTTTCTGGTATATTTCTGAGCACTTATGAAGCACTTGTAGAAGTACACAGACCAAGGTACACAGACCTAATGCCCTAAATTTATACCAGTCTCATTACACAAGATGAACAGCAGGTGAGCAAGAGAGAAGGAAGCAGATCAAAGAGTTACACCATGTATGGAAACAACTCACAGGAGAGAAGACAACACATAACTAATTACACAGCAGAGATAGGTCAGTTTAACATACCAATATCAGAAACAGCTTTAAGTGTGAAGACAGAGCAGGAGAACAGATTATGTCAGGTTTCCAGGTTTTCCAGTTCTCTTTTGACTGCCCTTGCCCTCGGTTAACATGGAGGTTACCGTTCTGTTGCCCTACTTCCTGTCCAGCAGCTTAAAAGGCCGCCTCCCAGCCCAGTCCAGTGCCTGAGTATACTGCCTGCTGTGTGCTCCTGCTGTGTTTGCTGCTTATTCCGGATTGCCTCGGGATTCCCCTAAAGGACGACCTACCGATTGTCTCAGGACTGTACCCGGCTCTTAAGGCTGTGCCCGGATTCCGTTTACCATCTTCGGTCAGCACTCCGCCTGGTTCTCTTTTGGTTCGTAACCATCCTGGATAAACATTTCCGTACGGACACTCATTGACTTTACCGCTTGCTCCTTATCCCGGCCGCTGCGCATTTAGGCCTTCCGGGGTAGATTGCCGGACAGTCCCTGTATAGGGGTTCGCTCCGGTGGTCTCCCTGGGGGAGTCCGGTGCGTGGTCCCGGGAATCCCCTGCGCGTCTATTCCGGAAAGTATTGTATGTGTTATTGTATTGTTGTGTGTGTTCTGTTTCTACCGTGGTGACATACTATAAAACATCTTGTACCCGGAACTCGTCTCTGATTGTCATTGCCCTACGCTATCGAAATCCTCAGAATATAGAATAAGTATTACATTATACTCAGGCCATTAGAGGATTTCGCTGGGGCAATGACTGAGACACGAGTAGATCAGCTGTTCTCCATGATTAACTCCCTGCAGCAGGAGATGGAGGTGGTGCAGACTAAGCTTAGAGATGTGGAGGCACAGCTGGGCCATGATCACCAGGTACTGGGTCCGGCTATACAGGATTTGCAAGTCAGAGTGGAGGCTCAGGAAGCCGTCCCCACTACGTCCGTACCAGCTGCCGGTATGCCTAGGTTACCCCCATTCCGTTTTAATGGTGATCGTAGTCAGTTCCGTGGATTTATTAACCAATGCATACTGTTTTTCGATGTACATGCTGAATATTACCGTTCTGACCGGTCAAAGGTGTTATGTATCATCATGTTATTAACCTCACGAGCACTGGCTTGGGCTAATCCGATGATAGAAAACCGGGACATCCGTTTAAATCACCTAGATGACTTTCTGAACGCAATGGCGCAGATGTTTGATGATCCGAATCGCCGTGCTACCGCTGAATCTGCTCTCCTTTCCTTACGTCAGGGAAAGCGCTCTGTCATTGAATACGCCACTGAGTTCAGGAGGTTAGTGGTAGACACCGACTGGGAAAACAATGCATTATTGTCCGTTTTCAGAAAGGGTTTGTCCGGTTCCATCAAGGACGAGTTAGCCCGTTCCGAATCCCCAGGGGATTTTGACCTGTTTCTCCAGCACTGTGTGCGCATAGATACCCGTTTAACGGAACGTAGACAGGAAAAATGGGCAGCTATAAACCGTATAAATAATAATACATTTCCTTCCAGAGAACCGGCTTTCAGGACGCCACGGGAGGCTGAGGACGTTCCTATGCAAGTGGACTCTCTACAAAAGCGAGAGACCAACGAACGTCGTGAACACCGGCTCCGTGAGCGTTTGTGTTTCTACTGCGGTCAATCGGACCATTTTTTAATCGACTGCCCGAAACGTCCGAATCGCCCAAATAAGGTATTGGCAGCCATGGCAGAGTGTGATAACACGGACGCAGAGTCTGATATCTCTGAGGCAAGTGGACACTTGGATGCGGTATTTCCCTTGCCGGTAATGTCTACCTCACCGAAGGACTCAGAAGGGAAATATACCCATTGTTCACTCCCCATTCAGATCCGGTGGGAGGGACAGCTAATTCCTACCTCTGCAATGATAGACTCTGGGGCAGGGGGAAATTTCATGGACTTTTCTTTTGCTAGTAAACACGGTATCCGGACTCAGCAAAGATCCTTACCGGTTACCATGGAGACGGTAGACGGATCTCCGTTAACATCTGGACCAGTGGATCGGGAAACAGTACCGCTAGAATGCGTGATGAAACCAGGTCAGCAGGAGACTCTTGTTTTCATGATGATCTCTTCTCCACATTTTCCGATTATTCTAGGTATTCCGTGGCTACGGTCTACAAATCCGGTCATCAATTGGGAAACTAAGGAGATATCCTTCCCACCGCAGAGTGATCCGGCCATTTGTCCAACTGTTCCGGTTCCGGTAACACCACATGCAGAAGGCACGGTACAGGTACCCGTTTTACCCTCGGTTTATCGTGACTTCGCTGACATATGCGACAAAAGAAAGGCCGATCGGCTTCCTCCGCATAGACCGTATGATTGCCCCATAGACTTACTCCCAGGGGCAGAAATCCCGTTTGGTCATGTTTACCCGTTGGCGGCACCTGAGCTAGAAGCCCTAAAGGAGTATATTGATGAAAGCCTGGCCAAGGGATTTATTCGCCCGTCTACCTCGCCCGCAGGGGCACCCATCTTTTTTGTGAAAAAGAAGGAGGGGACTCTGAGACCCTGTATTGACTACCGGGAACTGAATAAAATAACCATCCGGAACCGGTATCCGTTACCGTTGATTCCGGAGCTATTGGAGAGAGTCCAACAGGCAAAGATATTCACCAAATTGGACCTCCGTGGGGCATATAATCTGCTTCGTATACGTCCCGGAGACGAGTGGAAGACCGCGTTCCGATGTCGGTACGGACATTTTGAGTATTTAGTGATGCCTTTTGGACTTTGTAACGCTCCTGCGGCATTTCAACATCTAGTTAATGATATTTTCAGGGATATCATGGACCAATTCATGGTGATCTATCTGGATGATATTCTAATCTTTTCTGATTCTCTCCAGGAACACCAGGAGCACGTCAAGACCGTACTTACCCGGCTGAGGGACAACCACCTGTACATTAAACTGGAGAAATGTGAGTTCCACTGCTCACAAATACAATTCTTAGGTTATGTCATCTCTCCTCAGGGACTGAACATGGAATCTAGCAAGATACAAGCCATTCTCGACTGGCCGGAACCGGGAAACATCAAAGAGGTACAACGCTTTGTCGGTTTTGCCAACTTTTACCGACGCTTTATCCGTAACTTTTCAGAGATTGTTCGTCCCATCACCCTGTTGACTAAGAAAGGACAGAAGTTTGTATGGTCCGCCCAGGCTCAGGAAGCGTTCCATCGTCTCAAGGGATGTTTTACCTCAGCACCCATACTAGTGCATCCGAATCCCGCACTTCCCTTCATCGTGGAGGTCGACGCTTCCGACTACGCATTAGGGGCCATTCTTTCTCAAAGGACCGGGGACAAGAGTCTCCTGCATCCGTGTGCCTTCTTCTCCCGCAGGTTGTCCCCTGCGGAAAGGAACTACGACATTGCGGATAAGGAATTATTGGCGATTATTGCCGCCTTCAAGGAATGGAGACACCACTTACAGGGAGCCGCGCAGCAAGTGATAGTACTCACAGATCACCGTAATCTGGAATTTCTCAAGTCTGCCAGGTGCCTGTCTCCACGACAAGCCCGTTGGAGCCTATTTCTTAACCAATTCAATTTTGTTGTTACATACCGTCCAGGTTCACGTAATGGGAAAGCCGATGCCTTGTCCCGAATCCCTGCCGTGGACTCCGTGCCTGGAACCCCGTCGCAGACCGTGTTAACAGATGCCAATTTCGTTGGAGTAATCCAGGACCAGGACTTGTGGAAGGACATCAAGCTGGCCTATGATGGTGATGTATTTCTTGCTGCCCCCCCGAATGATGTAACTCTTGTTCTTCGGAATGGTGTGTGGTTAAGAGAACGACGCATTTATGTCCCGGAGGCCGTAAGACTTCGGGTTCTCAAGTTGGTTCATGACTCCGTGTTGGCCGGTCATAGGGGGGTACAGAAGACGCAGGAATTTCTGAGCCGGTTTTTCTGGTGGCCTACCTGTTTAAAGGACGTGAAGGACTATGTCCACTCATGTGTGGTTTGTGCCCGGTGCAAGGTCCCTTGTGTGGCTCCTACGGGACTCCTCCAACCGTTACCCGTGCCATCTCGCCCTTGGGGGTCTATCTCCATGGATTTTATTGTGGAGTTGCCGGTCTCAGGCGGGCATAATACCATTTTAGTGGTGGTGGATCGATTGACTAAAGCTGCTCACTTCATTCCGTGTACCGGTCTTCCCTCAGCCGCAGAGACAGTGGATTTGGTTGTCCAGAACGTATTCCGATTGCATGGGGTACTGGATGAGATCATCTCCGATCGGGGCGTGCAGTTCACGTCGAGATTCTGGAAGGGGTTTTGTACGGCACTCCAGATTGATGTCTGTTTGTCTTCTGCATACCATCCTCAGACAAATGGACAAACCGAACGGACGAATCAAACCCTGGAACAATATCTTCGCTGTTATGTCAGCCATCTCCAAGACGATTGGTTGAAGATGCTTCCGTTGGCGGAGTTCTCCTACAACAACACTCAGAGCAGCTCCACTAAGGTAACGCCCTTTTTCGCTAACCTGGGTTACCATCCGACTATTTTGCCTAGGTCACCGGTTGCGGTTTCGGTACCAGCGGTGGAGGACAGAGTGACAGAACTACGACAAAATCTGGAGGTTCTAAGGAACACCGTAGCTACGGCCCAGGAGCGTTACAAGAGGTCGGCGGACACTCACCGGAAACCGGCACCCATGTACAAGGTAGGGGACTCTGTATGGTTATCCACCAAAAACCTGAGATTGGGTGTTCCTTCGCAGAAACTGGGACAAAAATTCATCGGTCCGTTCAAAATCACCGGGATCGTGAGCCCTGTGGCCTGTCGGCTACGGTTACCGCACCATCTAAAGGTACACCCGGTCTTTCATGTGTCTCTCCTCAAACCCGTTTCCCCTAATACTTTTCATGGTCGTATTGTGCCTCCTCCTCCGCCTGTGATGGTCGACGGCGAGGAGCAGTTCGTGGTTGAGGACATTATTGACTCCCGGCTCCATCGTCGTCGGCTTCAGTATCTGGTACGTTGGCAGGGGTACGCCCCCGAGGACGATTCCTGGGAACCGGTGGGTAACATTCGGGCACCCCGGAAGATTGCTCAGTTTCATCGCCGGTACCCGGACAAACCTGGCCCTGATCCGTCCTGAGGCCGTCTCTGGGGGGGGGGAGTAATGTCAGGTTTCCAGGTTTTCCAGTTCTCTTTTGACTGCCCTTGCCCTCGGTTAACATGGAGGTTACCGTTCTGTTGCCCTACTTCCTGTCCAGCAGCTTAAAAGGCCGCCTCCCAGCCCAGTCCAGTGCCTGAGTATACTGCCTGCTGTGTGCTCCTGCTGTGTTTGCTGCTTATTCCGGATTGCCTCGGGATTCCCCTAAAGGACGACCTACCGATTGTCTCAGGACTGTACCCGGCTCTTAAGGCTGTGCCCGGATTCCGTTTACCATCTTCGGTCAGCACTCCGCCTGGTTCTCTTTTGGTTCGTAACCATCCTGGATAAACATTTCCGTACGGACACTCATTGACTTTACCGCTTGCTCCTTATCCCGGCCGCTGCGCATTTAGGCCTTCCGGGGTAGATTGCCGGACAGTCCCTGTATAGGGGTTCGCTCCGGTGGTCTCCCTGGGGGAGTCCGGTGCGTGGTCCCGGGAATCCCCTGCGCGTCTATTCCGGAAAGTATTGTATGTGTTATTGTATTGTTGTGTGTGTTCTGTTTCTACCGTGGTGACATACTATAAAACATCTTGTACCCGGAACTCGTCTCTGATTGTCATTGCCCTACGCTATCGAAATCCTCAGAATATAGAATAAGTATTACAGATTAGGATCTGTGCAGGAAATTCAGAGGGTCAATTCAAATGAACAGTGTTCATACCAATATCAGAAACAGCTTTAAGTGTGAAGACAGAGCAGGAGAATAGATTAGGATCTGTGCAGGAAATTCAGAGGGTCAATTCAAATGAACAGTGTTCATACCTGTGAATGAGACAGATGGATTGTCAATATCATAGATGAATGATGACCATGGAGAAGTCACTCCACAGAATTACATCTCTGCTTTCTGGTATATTTCTGAGCACTTATGAAGCACTTGTAGAAGTACACAGACCAAGGTACACAGACCTAATGCCCTAAATTTATACCAGTCTCATTACACAAGATGAACAGCAGGTGAGCAAGAGAGAAGGAAGCAGATCAAAGAGTTACACCATGTATGGAAACAACTCACAGGAGAGAAGACAACACATAACTAATTACACAGCAGAGATAGGTCAGTTTAACATACCAATATCAGAAACAGCTTTAAGTGTGAAGACAGAGCAGGAGAATAGATTAGGATCTGTGCAGGAAATTCAGAGGGTCAATTCAAATGAACAGTGTTCATACCAATATCAGAAACAGCTTTAAGTGTGAAGACAGAGCAGGAGAATAGATTAGGATCTGTGCAGGAAATTCAGAGGGTCAATTCAAATGAACAGTGTTCATACCTGTGAATGAGACAGATGGATTGTCAATATCATAGATGAATGATGACCATGGAGAAGTCACTCCACAGAATTACATCTCTGCTTTCTGGTATATTTCTGAGCACTTATGAAGCACTTAATAGAAGTACACAGACCAAGGTACACAGACCTAATGCCCTAAATTTATACCAGTCTCATTACACAAGATGAACAGCAGGTGAGCAAGAGAGAAGGAAGCAGATCAAAGAGTTACACCATGTATGGAAACAACTCACAGGAGAGAAGACAACACATAACTAATTACACAGCAGAGATAGGTCAGTTTAACATACCAATATCAGAAACAGCTTTAAGTGTGAAGACAGAGCAGGAGAATAGATTAGGATCTGTGCAGGAAATTCAGAGGGTCAATTCAAATGAACAGTGTTCATACCAATATCAGAAACAGCTTTAAGTGTGAAGACAGAGCAGGAGAATAGATTAGGATCTGTGCAGGAAATTCAGAGGGTCAATTCAAATGAACAGTGTTCATACCTGTGAATGAGACAGATGGATTGTCAATATCATAGATGAATGATGACCATGGAGAAGTCACTCCACAGAATTACATCTCTGCTTTCTGGTATATTTCTGAGCACTTATGAAGCACTTGTAGAAGTACACAGACCAAGGTACACAGACCTAATGCCCTAAATTTATACCAGTCTCATTACACAAGATGAACAGCAGGTGAGCAAGAGAGAAGGAAGCAGATCAAAGAGTTACACCATGTATGGAAACAACTCACAGGAGAGAAGACAACACATAACTAATTACACAGCAGAGATAGGTCAGTTTAACATACCAATATCAGAAACAGCTTTAAGTGTGAAGACAGAGCAGGAGAACAGATTAGGATCTGTGCAGGAAATTCAGAGGGTCAATTCAAATGAACAGTGTTCATACCAATATCAGAAACAGCTTTAAGTGTGAAGACAGAGCAGGAGAATAGATTAGGATCTGTGCAGGAAATTCAGAGGGTCAATTCAAATGAACAGTGTTCATACCTGTGAATGAGACAGATGGATTGTCAATATCATAGATGAATGATGACCATGGAGAAGTCACTCCACAGAATTACATCTCTGCTTTCTGGTATATTTCTGAGCACTTATGAAGCACTTGTAGAAGTACACAGACCAAGGTACACAGACCTAATGCCCTAAATTTATACCAGTCTCATTACACAAGATGAACAGCAGGTGAGCAAGAGAGAAGGAAGCAGATCAAAGAGTTACACCATGTATGGAAACAACTCACAGGAGAGAAGACAACACATAACTAATTACACAGCAGAGATAGGTCAGTTTAACATACCAATATCAGAAACAGCTTTAAGTGTGAAGACAGAGCAGGAGAATAGATTAGGATCTGTGCAGGAAATTCAGAGGGTCAATTCAAATGAACAGTGTTCATACCAATATCAGAAACAGCTTTAAGTGTGAAGACAGAGCAGGAGAATAGATTAGGATCTGTGCAGGAAATTCAGAGGGTCAATTCAAATGAACAGTGTTCATACCAATATCAGAAACAGCTTTAAGTGTGAAGACAGAGCAGGAGAATAGATTAGGATCTGTGCAGGAAATTCAGAGGGTCAATTCAAATGAACAGTGTTCATACCTGTGAATGAGACAGATGGATTGTCAATATCATAGATGAATGATGACCATGGAGAAGTCACTCCACAGAATTACATCTCTGCTTTCTGGTATATTTCTGAGCACTTATGAAGCACTTGTAGAAGTACACAGACCAAGGTACACAGACCTAATGCCCTAAATTTATACCAGTCTCATTACACAAGATGAACAGCAGGTGAGCAAGAGAGAAGGAAGCAGATCAAAGAGTTACACCATGTATGGAAACAACTCACAGGAGAGAAGACAACACATAACTAATTACACAGCAGAGATAGGTCAGTTTAACATACCAATATCAGAAACAGCTTTAAGTGTGAAGACAGAGCAGGAGAATAGATTAGGATCTGTGCAGGAAATTCAGAGGGTCAATTCAAATGAACAGTGTTCATACCAATATCAGAAACAGCTTTAAGTGTGAAGACAGAGCAGGAGAATAGATTAGGATCTGTGCAGGAAATTCAGAGGGTCAATTCAAATGAACAGTGTTCATACCAATATCAGAAACAGCTTTAAGTGTGAAGACAGAGCAGGAGAATAGATTAGGATCTGTGCAGGAAATTCAGAGGGTCAATTCAAATGAACAGTGTTCATACCTGTGAATGAGACAGATGGATTGTCAATATCATAGATGAATGATGACCATGGAGAAGTCACTCCACAGAATTACATCTCTGCTTTCTGGTATATTTCTGAGCACTTATGAAGCACTTGTAGAAGTACACAGACCAAGGTACACAGACCTAATGCCCTAAATTTATACCAGTCTCATTACACAAGATGAACAGCAGGTGAGCAAGAGAGAAGGAAGCAGATCAAAGAGTTACACCATGTATGGAAACAACTCACAGGAGAGAAGACAACACATAACTAATTACACAGCAGAGATAGGTCAGTTTAACATACCAATATCAGAAACAGCTTTAAGTGTGAAGACAGAGCAGGAGAATAGATTAGGATCTGTGCAGGAAATTCAGAGGGTCAATTCAAATGAACAGTGTTCATACCTGTGAATGAGACAGATGGATTGTCAATATCATAGATGAATGATGACCATGGAGAAGTCACTCCACAGAATTACATCTCTACTTTCTGGTATATTTCTGAGCACTTATGAAGCACTTGTAGAAGTACACAGACCAAGGTACACAGACCTAATGCCCTAAATTTATACCAGTCTCATTACACAAGATGAACAGCAGGTGAGCAAGAGAGAAGGAAGCAGATCAAAGAGTTACACCATGTATGGAAACAACTCACAGGAGAGAAGACAACACATAACTAATTACACAGCAGAGATAGGTCAGTTTAACATACCAATATCAGAAACAGCTTTAAGTGTGAAGACAGAGCAGGAGAATAGATTAGGATCTGTGCAGGAAATTCAGAGGGTCAATTCAAATGAACAGTGTTCATACCAATATCAGAAACAGCTTTAAGTGTGAAGACAGAGCAGGAGAATAGATTAGGATCTGTGCAGGAAATTCAGAGGGTCAATTCAAATGAACAGTGTTCATACCAATATCAGAAACAGCTTTAAGTGTGAAGACAGAGCAGGAGAATAGATTAGGATCTGTGCAGGAAATTCAGAGGGTCAATTCAAATGAACAGTGTTCATACCTGTGAATGAGACAGATGGATTGTCAATATCATAGATGAATGATGACCATGGAGAAGTCACTCCACAGAATTACATCTCTGCTTTCTGGTATATTTCTGAGCACTTATGAAGCACTTGTAGAAGTACACAGACCAAGGTACACAGACCTAATGCCCTAAATTTATACCAGTCTCATTACACAAGATGAACAGCAGGTGAGCAAGAGAGAAGGAAGCAGATCAAAGAGTTACACCATGTATGGAAACAACTCACAGGAGAGAAGACAACACATAACTAATTACACAGCAGAGATAGGTCAGTTTAACATACCAATATCAGAAACAGCTTTAAGTGTGAAGACAGAGCAGGAGAATAGATTAGGATCTGTGCAGGAAATTCAGAGGGTCAATTCAAATGAACAGTGTTCATACCAATATCAGAAACAGCTTTAAGTGTGAAGACAGAGCAGGAGAATAGATTAGGATCTGTGCAGGAAATTCAGAGGGTCAATTCAAATGAACAGTGTTCATACCTGTGAATGAGACAGATGGATTGTCAATATCATAGATGAATGATGACCATGGAGAAGTCACTCCACAGAATTACATCTCTGCTTTCTGGTATATTTCTGAGCACTTATGAAGCACTTGTAGAAGTACACAGACCAAGGTACACAGACCTAATGCCCTAAATGTATACCAGTCTCATTACACAAGATGAACAGCAGGTGAGCAAGAGAGAAGGAAGCAGATCAAAGAGTTACACCATGTATGGAAACAACTCACAGGAGAGAAGACAACACATAACTAATTACACAGCAGAGATAGGTCAGTTTAACATACCAATATCAGAAACAGCTTTAAGTGTGAAGACAGAGCAGGAGAATAGATTAGGATCTGTGCAGGAAATTCAGAGGGTCAATGCAAATGAACAGTGTTCATACCAATATCAGAAACAGCTTTAAGTGTGAAGACAGAGCAGGAGAATAGATTAGGATCTGTGCAGGAAATTCAGAGGGTCAATTCAAATGAACAGTGTTCATACCTGTGAATGAGACAGATGGATTGTCAATATCATAGATGAATGATGACCATGGAGAAGTCACTCCACAGAATTACATCTCTGCTTTCTGGTATATTTCTGAGCACTTATGAAGCACTTGTAGAAGTACACAGACCAAGGTACACAGACCTAATGCCCTAAATTTATACCAGTCTCATTACACAAGATGAACAGCAGGTGAGCAAGAGAGAAGGAAGCAGATCAAAGAGTTACACCATGTATGGAAACAACTCACAGGAGAGAAGACAACACATAACTAATTACACAGCAGAGATAGGTCAGTTTAACATACCAATATCAGAAACAGCTTTAAGTGTGAAGACAGAGCAGGAGAATAGATTAGGATCTGTGCAGGAAATTCAGAGGGTCAATTCAAATGAACAGTGTTCATACCAATATCAGAAACAGCTTTAAGTGTGAAGACAGAGCAGGAGAATAGATTAGGATCTGTGCAGGAAATTCAGAGGGTCAATTCAAATGAACAGTGTTCATACCTGTGAATGAGACAGATGGATTGTCAATATCATAGATGAATGATGACCATGGAGAAGTCACTCCACAGAATTACATCTCTGCTTTCTGGTATATTTCTGAGCACTTATGAAGCACTTGTAGAAGTACACAGACCAAGGTACACAGACCTAATGCCCTAAATGTATACCAGTCTCATTACACAAGATGAACAGCAGGTGAGCAAGAGAGAAGGAAGCAGATCAAAGAGTTACACCATGTATGGAAACAACTCACAGGAGAGAAGACAACACATAACTAATTACACAGCAGAGATAGGTCAGTTTAACATACCAATATCAGAAACAGCTTTTAAGTGTGAAGACAGAGCAGGAGAATAGATTAGGATCTGTGCAGGAAATTCAGAGGGTCAATGCAAATGAACAGTGTTCATACCAATATCAGAAACAGCTTTAAGTGTGAAGACAGAGCAGGAGAATAGATTAGGATCTGTGCAGGAAATTCAGAGGGTCAATTCAAATGAACAGTGTTCATACCTGTGAATGAGACAGATGGATTGTCAATATCATAGATGAATGATGACCATGGAGAAGTCACTCCACAGAATTACATCTCTGCTTTCTGGTATATTTCTGAGCACTTATGAAGCACTTGTAGAAGTACACAGACCAAGGTACACAGACCTAATGCCCTAAATTTATACCAGTCTCATTACACAAGATGAACAGCAGGTGAGCAAGAGAGAAGGAAGCAGATCAAAGAGTTACACCATGTATGGAAACAACTCACAGGAGAGAAGACAACACATAACTAATTACACAGCAGAGATAGGTCAGTTTAACATACCAATATCAGAAACAGCTTTAAGTGTGAAGACAGAGCAGGAGAATAGATTAGGATCTGTGCAGGAAATTCAGAGGGTCAATTCAAATGAACAGTGTTCATACCTGTGAATGAGACAGATGGATTGTCAATATCATAGATGAATGATGACCATGGAGAAGTCACTCCACAGAATTACATCTCTGCTTTCTGGTATATTTCTGAGCACTTATGAAGCACTTGTAGAAGTACACAGACCAAGGTACACAGACCTAATGCCCTAAATTTATACCAGTCTCATTACACAAGATGAACAGCAGGTGAGCAAGAGAGAAGGAAGCAGATCAAAGAGTTACACCATGTATGGAAACAACTCACAGGAGAGAAGACAACACATAACTAATTACACAGCAGAGATAGGTCAGTTTAACATACCAATATCAGAAACAGCTTTAAGTGTGAAGACAGAGCAGGAGAATAGATTAGGATCTGTGCAGGAAATTCAGAGGGTCAATTCAAATGAACAGTGTTCATACCAATATCAGAAACAGCTTTAAGTGTGAAGACAGAGCAGGAGAATAGATTAGGATCTGTGCAGGAAATTCAGAGGGTCAATTCAAATGAACAGTGTTCATACCTGTGAATGAGACAGATGGATTGTCAATATCATAGATGAATGATGACCATGGAGAAGTCACTCCACAGAATTACATCTCTGCTTTCTGGTATATTTCTGAGCACTTATGAAGCACTTGTAGAAGTACACAGACCAAGGTACACAGACCTAATGCCCTAAATTTATACCAGTCTCATTACACAAGATGAACAGCAGGTGAGCAAGAGAGAAGGAAGCAGATCAAAGAGTTACACCATGTATGGAAACAACTCACAGGAGAGAAGACAACACATAACTAATTACACAGCAGAGATAGGTCAGTTTAACATACCAATATCAGAAACAGCTTTAAGTGTGAAGACAGAGCAGGAGAATAGATTAGGATCTGTGCAGGAAATTCAGAGGGTCAATTCAAATGAACAGTGTTCATACCAATATCAGAAACAGCTTTAAGTGTGAAGACAGAGCAGGAGAATAGATTAGGATCTGTGCAGGAAATTCAGAGGGTCAATTCAAATGAACAGTGTTCATACCTGTGAATGAGACAGATGGATTGTCAATATCATAGATGAATGATGACCATGGAGAAGTCACTCCACAGAATTACATCTCTGCTTTCTAGTATATTTCTGAGCACTTATGAAGCACTTGTAGAAGTACACAGACCAAGGTACACAGACCTAATGCCCTAAATTTATACCAGTCTCATTACACAAGATGAACAGCAGGTGAGCAAGAGAGAAGGAAGCAGATCAAAGAGTTACACCATGTATGGAAACAACTCACAGGAGAGAAGACAACACATAACTAATTACACAGCAGAGATAGGTCAGTTTAACATACCAATATCAGAAACAGCTTTAAGTGTGAAGACAGAGCAGGAGAATAGATTAGGATCTGTGCAGGAAATTCAGAGGGTCAATTCAAATGAACAGTGTTCATACCTGTGAATGAGACAGATGGATTGTCAATATCATAGATGAATGATGACCATGGAGAAGTCACTCCACAGAATTACATCTCTGCTTTCTGGTATATTTCTGAGCACTTATGAAGCACTTGTAGAAGTACACAGACCAAGGTACACAGACCTAATGCCCTCAATTTATACCAGTCTCATTACACAAGATGAACAGCAGGTGAGCAAGAGAGAAGGAAGCAGATCAAAGAGTTACACCATGTATGGAAACAACTCACAGGAGAGAAGACAACACATAACTAATTACACAGCAGAGATAGGTCAGTTTAACATACCAATATCAGAAACAGCTTTAAGTGTGAAGACAGAGCAGGAGAATAGATTAGGATCTGTGCAGGAAATTCAGAGGGTCAATTCAAATGAACAGTGTTCATACCAATATCAGAAACAGCTTTAAGTGTGAAGACAGAGCAGGAGAATAGATTAGGATCTGTGCAGGAAATTCAGAGGGTCAATTCAAATGAACAGTGTTCATACCTGTGAATGAGACAGATGGATTGTCAATATCATAGATGAATGATGACCATGGAGAAGTCACTCCACAGAATTACATCTCTGCTTTCTAGTATATTTCTGAGCACTTATGAAGCACTTGTAGAAGTACACAGACCAAGGTACACAGACCTAATGCCCTAAATTTATACCAGTCTCATTACACAAGATGAACAGCAGGTGAGCAAGAGAGAAGGAAGCAGATCAAAGAGTTACACCATGTATGGAAACAACTCACAGGAGAGAAGACAACACATAACTAATTACACAGCAGAGATAGGTCAGTTTAACATACCAATATCAGAAACAGCTTTAAGTGTGAAGACAGAGCAGGAGAATAGATTAGGATCTGTGCAGGAAATTCAGAGGGTCAATTCAAATGAACAGTGTTCATACCTGTGAATGAGACAGATGGATTGTCAATATCATAGATGAATGATGACCATGGAGAAGTCACTCCACAGAATTACATCTCTGCTTTCTGGTATATTTCTGAGCACTTATGAAGCACTTGTAGAAGTACACAGACCAAGGTACACAGACCTAATGCCCTCAATTTATACCAGTCTCATTACACAAGATGAACAGCAGGTGAGCAAGAGAGAAGGAAGCAGATCAAAGAGTTACACCATGTATGGAAACAACTCACAGGAGAGAAGACAACACATAACTAATTACACAGCAGAGATAGGTCAGTTTAACATACCAATATCAGAAACAGCTTTAAGTGTGAAGACAGAGCAGGAGAATAGATTAGGATCTGTGCAGGAAATTCAGAGGGTCAATTCAAATGAACAGTGTTCATACCAATATCAGAAACAGCTTTAAGTGTGAAGACAGAGCAGGAGAATAGATTAGGATCTGTGCAGGAAATTCAGAGGGTCAATTCAAATGAACAGTGTTCATACCTGTGAATGAGACAGATGGATTGTCAATATCATAGATGAATGATGACCATGGAGAAGTCACTCCACAGAATTACATCTCTGCTTTCTGGTATATTTCTGAGCACTTATGAAGCACTTGTAGAAGTACACAGACCAAGGTACACAGACCTAATGCCCTAAATTTATACCAGTCTCATTACACAAGATGAACAGCAGGTGAGCAAGAGAGAAGGAAGCAGATCAAAGAGTTACACCATGTATGGAAACAACTCACAGGAGAGAAGACAACACATAACTAATTACACAGCAGAGATAGGTCAGTTTAACATACCAATATCAGAAACAGCTTTAAGTGTGAAGACAGAGCAGGAGAATAGATTAGGATCTGTGCAGGAAATTCAGAGGGTCAATTCAAATGAACAGTGTTCATACCAATATCAGAAACAGCTTTAAGTGTGAAGACAGAGCAGGAGAATAGATTAGGATCTGTGCAGGAAATTCAGAGGGTCAATTCAAATGAACAGTGTTCATACCTGTGAATGAGACAGATGGATTGTCAATATCATAGATGAATGATGACCATGGAGAAGTCACTCCACAGAATTACATCTCTGCTTTCTGGTATATTTCTGAGCACTTATGAAGCACTTGTAGAAGTACACAGACCAAGGTACACAGACCTAATGCCCTAAATTTATACCAGTCTCATTACACAAGATGAACAGCAGGTGAGCAAGAGAGAAGGAAGCAGATCAAAGAGTTACACCATGTATGGAAACAACTCACAGGAGAGAAGACAACACATAACTAATTACACAGCAGAGATAGGTCAGTTTAACATACCAATATCAGAAACAGCTTTAAGTGTGAAGACAGAGCAGGAGAATAGATTAGGATCTGTGCAGGAAATTCAGAGGGTCAATTCAAATGAACAGTGTTCATACCAATATCAGAAACAGCTTTAAGTGTGAAGACAGAGCAGGAGAATAGATTAGGATCTGTGCAGGAAAATCAGAGGGTCAATTCAAATGAACAGTGTTCATACCTGTGAATGAGACAGATGGATTGTCAATATCATAGATGAATGATGACCATGGAGAAGTCACTCCACAGAATTACATCTCTGCTTTCTGGTATATTTCTGAGCACTTATGAAGCACTTGTAGAAGTACACAGACCAAGGTACACAGACCTAATGCCCTAAATTTATACCAGTCTCATTACACAAGATGAACAGCAGGTGAGCAAGAGAGAAGGAAGCAGATCAAAGAGTTACACCATGTATGGAAACAACTCACAGGAGAGAAGACAACACATAACTAATTACACAGCAGAGATAGGTCAGTTTAACATACCAATATCAGAAACAGCTTTAAGTGTGAAGACAGAGCAGGAGAATAGATTAGGATCTGTGCAGGAAATTCAGAGGGTCAATTCAAATGAACAGTGTTCATACCAATATCAGAAACAGCTCTAAGTGTGAAGACAGAGCAGGAGAATAGATTAGGATCTGTGCAGGAAATTCAGAGGGTCAATTCAAATGAACAGTGTTCATACCTGTGAATGAGACAGATGGATTGTCAATATCATAGATGAATGATGACCATGGAGAAGTCACTCCACAGAATTACATCTCTGCTTTCTGGTATATTTCTGAGCACTTATGAAGCACTTGTAGAAGTACACAGACCAAGGTACACAGACCTAATGCCCTAAATTTATACCAGTCTCATTACACAAGATGAACAGCAGGTGAGCAAGAGAGAAGGAAGCAGATCAAAGAGTTACACCATGTATGGAAACAACTCACAGGAGAGAAGACAACACATAACTAATTACACAGCAGAGATAGGTCAGTTTAACATACCAATATCAGAAACAGCTTTAAGTGTGAAGACAGAGCAGGAGAATAGATTAGGATCTGTGCAGGAAATTCAGAGGGTCAATTCAAATGAACAGTGTTCATACCAATATCAGAAACAGCTTTAAGTGTGAAGACAGAGCAGGAGAATAGATTAGGATCTGTGCAGGAAATTCAGAGGGTCAATTCAAATGAACAGTGTTCATACCTGTGAATGAGACAGATGGATTGTCAATATCATAGATGAATGATGACCATGGAGAAGTCACTCCACAGAATTACATCTCTGCTTTCTGGTATATTTCTGAGCACTTATGAAGCACTTGTAGAAGTACACAGACCAAGGTACACAGACCTAATGCCCTAAATTTATACCAGTCTCATTACACAAGATGAACAGCAGGTGAGCAAGAGAGAAGGAAGCAGATCAAAGAGTTACACCATGTATGGAAACAACTCACAGGAGAGAAGACAACACATAACTAATTACACAGCAGAGATAGGTCAGTTTAACATACCAATATCAGAAACAGCTTTAAGTGTGAAGACAGAGCAGGAGAATAGATTAGGATCTGTGCAGGAAATTCAGAGGGTCAATTCAAATGAACAGTGTTCATACCAATATCAGAAACAGCTTTAAGTGTGAAGACAGAGCAGGAGAATAGATTAGGATCTGTGGAGGAAATTCAGAGGGTCAATTCAAATGAACAGTGTTCATACCTGTGAATGAGACAGATGGATTGTCAATATCATAGATGAATGATGACCATGGAGAAGTCACTCCACAGAATTACATCTCTGCTTTCTGGTATATTTCTGAGCACTTATGAAGCACTTGTAGAAGTACACAGACCAAGGTACACAGACCTAATGCCCTAAATTTATACCAGTCTCATTACACAAGATGAACAGCAGGTGAGCAAGAGAGAAGGAAGCAGATCAAAGAGTTACACCATGTATGGAAACAACTCACAGGAGAGAAGACAACACATAACTAATTACACAGCAGAGATAGGTCAGTTTAACATACCAATATCAGAAACAGCTTTAAGTGTGAAGACAGAGCAGGAGAATAGATTAGGATCTGTGCAGGAAATTCAGAGGGTCAATTCAAATGAACAGTGTTCATACCAATATCAGAAACAGCTTTAAGTGTGAAGACAGAGCAGGAGAATAGATTAGGATCTGTGCAGGAAATTCAGAGGGTCAATTCAAATGAACAGTGTTCATACCTGTGAATGAGACAGATGGATTGTCAATATCATAGATGAATGATGACCATGGAGAAGTCACTCCACAGAATTACATCTCTGCTTTCTGGTATATTTCTGAGCACTTATGAAGCACTTGTAGAAGTACACAGACCAAGGTACACAGACCTAATGCCCTAAATTTATACCAGTCTCATTACACAAGATGAACAGCAGGTGAGCAAGAGAGAAGGAAGCAGATCAAAGAGTTACACCATGTATGGAAACAACTCACAGGAGAGAAGACAACACATAACTAATTACACAGCAGAGATAGGTCAGTTTAACATACCAATATCAGAAACAGCTTTAAGTGTGAAGACAGAGCAGGAGAATAGATTAGGATCTGTGCAGGAAATTCAGAGGGTCAATTCAAATGAACAGTGTTCATACCAATATCAGAAACAGCTTTAAGTGTGAAGACAGAGCAGGAGAATAGATTAGGATCTGTGCAGGAAATTCAGAGGGTCAATTCAAATGAACAGTGTTCATACCTGTGAATGAGACAGATGGATTGTCAATATCATAGATGAATGATGACCATGGAGAAGTCACTCCACAGAATTACATCTCTGCTTTCTGGTATATTTCTGAGCACTTATGAAGCACTTGTAGAAGTACACAGACCAAGGTACACAGACCTAATGCCCTAAATTTATACCAGTCTCATTACACAAGATGAACAGCAGGTGAGCAAGAGAGAAGGAAGCAGATCAAAGAGTTTCACCATGTATGGAAACAACTCACAGGAGAGAAGACAACACATAACTAATTACACAGCAGAGATAGGTCAGTTTAACATACCAATATCAGAAACAGCTTTAAGTGTGAAGACAGAGCAGGAGAATAGATTAGGATCTGTGCAGGAAATTCAGAGGGTCAATTCAAATGAACAGTGTTCATACCAATATCAGAAACAGCTTTAAGTGTGAAGACAGAGCAGGAGAATAGATTAGGATCTGTGCAGGAAATTCAGAGGGTCAATTCAAATGAACAGTGTTCATACCTGTGAATGAGACAGATGGATTGTCAATATCATAGATGAATGATGACCATGGAGAAGTCACTCCACAGAATTACATCTCTGCTTTCTGGTATATTTCTGAGCACTTATGAAGCACTTGTAGAAGTACACAGACCAAGGTACACAGACCTAATGCCCTAAATTTATACCAGTCTCATTACACAAGATGAACAGCAGGTGAGCAAGAGAGAAGGAAGCAGATCAAAGAGTTACACCATGTATGGAAACAACTCACAGGAGAGAAGACAACACATAACTAATTACACAGCAGAGATAGGTCAGTTTAACATACCAATATCAGAAACAGCTTTAAGTGTGAAGACAGAGCAGGAGAATAGATTAGGATCTGTGCAGGAAATTCAGAGGGTCAATTCAAATGAACAGTGTTCATACCAATATCAGAAACAGCTTTAAGTGTGAAGACAGAGCAGGAGAATAGATTAGGATCTGTGCAGGAAATTCAGAGGGTCAATTCAAATGAACAGTGTTCATACCAATATCAGAAACAGCTTTAAGTGTGAAGACAGAGCAGGAGAATAGATTAGGATCTGTGCAGGAAATTCAGAGGGTCAATTCAAATGAACAGTGTTCATACCAATATCAGAAACAGCTTTAAGTGTGAAGACAGAGCAGGAGAATAGATTAGGATCTGTGCAGGAAATTCAGAGGGTCAATTCAAATGAACAGTGTTCATACCTGTGAATGAGACAGATGGATTGTCAATATCATAGATGAATGATGACCATGGAGAAGTCACTCCACAGAATTACATCTCTGCTTTCTGGTATATTTCTGAGCACTTATGAAGCACTTGTAGAAGTACACAGACCAAGGTACACAGACCTAATGCCCTAAATTTATACCAGTCTCATTACACAAGATGAACAGCAGGTGAGCAAGAGCGAAGGAAGCAGATCAAAGAGTTACACCATGTATGGAAACAACTCACAGGAGAGAAGACAACACATAACTAATTACACAGCAGAGATAGGTCAGTTTAACATACCAATATCAGAAACAGCTTTAAGTGTGAAGACAGAGCAGGAGAATAGATTAGGATCTGTGCAGGAAATTCAGAGGGTCAATTCAAATGAACAGTGTTCATACCAATATCAGAAACAGCTTTAAGTGTGAAGACAGAGCAGGAGAATAGATTAGGATCTGTGCAGGAAATTCAGAGGGTCAATTCAAATGAACAGTGTTCATACCTGTGAATGAGACAGATGGATTGTCAATATCATAGATGAATGATGACCATGGAGAAGTCACTCCACAGAATTACATCTCTGCTTTCTGGTATATTTCTGAGCACTTATGAAGCACTTGTAGAAGTACACAGACCAAGGTACACAGACCTAATGCCCTAAATTTATACCAGTCTCATTACACAAGATGAACAGCAGGTGAGCAAGAGAGAAGGAAGCAGATCAAAGAGTTACACCATGTATGGAAACAACTCACAGGAGAGAAGACAACACATAACTAATTACACAGCAGAGATAGGTCAGTTTAACATACCAATATCAGAAACAGCTTTAAGTGTGAAGACAGAGCAGGAGAATAGATTAGGATCTGTGCAGGAAATTCAGAGGGTCAATTCAAATGAACAGTGTTCATACCAATATCAGAAACAGCTTTAAGTGTGAAGACAGAGCAGGAGAATAGATTAGGATCTGTGCAGGAAATTCAGAGGGTCAATTCAAATGAACAGTGTTCATACCTGTGAATGAGACAGATGGATTGTCAATATCATAGATGAATGATGACCATGGAGAAGTCACTCCACAGAATTACATCTCTGCTTTCTGGTATATTTCTGAGCACTTATGAAGCACTTGTAGAAGTACACAGACCAAGGTACACAGACCTAATGCCCTAAATTTATACCAGTCTCATTACACAAGATGAACAGCAGGTGAGCAAGAGAGAAGGAAGCAGATCAAAGAGTTACACCATGTATGGAAACAACTCACAGGAGAGAAGACAACACATAACTAATTACACAGCAGAGATAGGTCAGTTTAACATACCAATATCAGAAACAGCTTTAAGTGTGAAGACAGAGCAGGAGAATAGATTAGGATCTGTGCAGGAAATTCAGAGGGTCAATTCAAATGAACAGTGTTCATACCAATATCAGAAACAGCTTTAAGTGTGAAGACAGAGCAGGAGAATAGATTAGGATCTGTGCAGGAAATTCAGAGGGTCAATTCAAATGAACAGTGTTCATACCTGTGAATGAGACAGATGGATTGTCAATATCATAGATGAATGATGACCATGGAGAAGTCACTCCACAGAATTACATCTCTGCTTTCTGGTATATTTCTGAGCACTTATGAAGCACTTGTAGAAGTACACAGACCAAGGTACACAGACCTAATGCCCTAAATTTATACCAGTCTCATTACACAAGATGAACAGCAGGTGAGCAAGAGAGAAGGAAGCAGATCAAAGAGTTACACCATGTATGGAAACAACTCACAGGAGAGAAGACAACACATAACTAATTACACAGCAGAGATAGGTCAGTTTAACATACCAATATCAGAAACAGCTTTAAGTGTGAAGACAGAGCAGGAGAATAGATTAGGATCTGTGCAGGAAATTCAGAGGGTCAATTCAAATGAACAGTGTTCATACCAATATCAGAAACAGCTTTAAGTGTGAAGACAGAGCAGGAGAATAGATTAGGATCTGTGCAGGAAATTCAGAGGGTCAATTCAAATGAACAGTGTTCATACCTGTGAATGAGACAGATGGATTGTCAATATCATAGATGAATGATGACCATGGAGAAGTCACTCCACAGAATTACATCTCTGCTTTCTGGTATATTTCTGAGCACTTATGAAGCACTTGTAGAAGTACACAGACCAAGGTACACAGACCTAATGCCCTAAATTTATACCAGTCTCATTACACAAGATGAACAGCAGGTGAGCAAGAGAGAAGGAAGCAGATCAAAGAGTTACACCATGTATGGAAACAACTCACAGGAGAGAAGACAACACATAACTAATTACACAGCAGAGATAGGTCAGTTTAACATACCAATATCAGAAACAGCTTTAAGTGTGAAGACAGAGCAGGAGAATAGATTAGGATCTGTGCAGGAAATTCAGAGGGTCAATTCAAATGAACAGTGTTCATACCTGTGAATGAGACAGATGGATTGTCAATATCATAGATGAATGATGACCATGGAGAAGTCACTCCACAGAATTACATCTCTGCTTTCTGGTATATTTCTGAGCACTTATGAAGCACTTGTAGAAGTACACAGACCAAGGTACACAGACCTAATGCCCTAAATTTATACCAGTCTCATTACACAAGATGAACAGCAGGTGAGCAAGAGAGAAGGAAGCAGATCAAAGAGTTACACCATGTATGGAAACAACTCACAGGAGAGAAGACAACACATAACTAATTACACAGCAGAGATAGGTCAGTTTAACATACCAATATCAGAAGCAGCTTTAAGTGTGAAGACAGAGCAGGAGAATAGATTAGGATCTGTGCAGGAAATTCAGAGGGTCAATTCAAATGAACAGTGTTCATACCAATATCAGAAACAGCTTTAAGTGTGAAGACAGAGCAGGAGAATAGATTAGGATCTGTGCAGGAAATTCAGAGAGTCAATTCAAATGAACAGTGTTCATACCAATATCAGAAACAGCTTTAAGTGTGAAGACAGAGCAGGAGAATAGATTAGGATCTGTGCAGGAAATTCAGAGGGTCAATTCAAATGAACAGTGTTCATACCAATATCAGAAACAGCTTTAAGTGTGAAGACAGAGCAGGAGAATAGATTAGGATCTGTGCAGGAAATTCAGAGGGTCAATTCAAATGAACAGTGTTCATACCTGTGAATGAGACAGATGGATTGTCAATATCATAGATGAATGATGACCATGGAGAAGTCACTCCACAGAATTACATCTCTGCTTTCTGGTATATTTCTGAGCACTTATGAAGCACTTGTAGGGGTTGAGATGCGAGTGTACCTGAGCACAGCGATGCTCATGCAAGTGTTTTGCAAATGTAAAGCAACTGAACTCTAAGGCTATGTCTCCACGGGAGAATGTATCTGCGGATTTTTCTGCATCAAAATCCGCAGCTTTCCCGCAAAATCCGCAAATGTGGATTTGCCGCGGATTGGCCGCGAATTTGATGCGGATTTTGATGCGGATTTTGCAATTTTTTTTTTTTTCAATTTTAAAGGCAAAATCCGGATGAAAATCCCGCAACAATAATTGACATGTTGCAGATTTTTCCAGACCAAAATCCGCACGAAATCCGCTGCGGAAAAATCCGCAGCATGGGCACAGCATTTCCAAAATGCCATAGAAATGGCTGGGAAGTACCTGTGCTGCAGATTTTCGGGAAATCCGCGGCTTTTCCGCGAGAAATCCGCGTCAAAATCCACGCATTTTCCGCAGCGTGGACACATACCCTAAACCCGAACTGTGTTTTTTTTGTAGTCGATGTTTCGTACGAACACCGAACCTCGGGTTCACTCATCTCTAGTTGTCAACCATAAAAAACTGTATAAATTTGGTATCACCACAAGTGTATAGACCTGTAGAATATAGTTAAAGGGAATCTACTACCAGAAAATATTCTGTTGATTAAATCAGGTATTTTTGTTGCTTATTTAAAAAAAAAAAACACTAAGCAAAGCTCAAGATTAAAAAAAATAATAAGAATAATATTAATAATAAGAATTTTTGCAATTTTCACACTCGGTAGTGGGACTTTATTTTTAGACTCATGCTCTCTTTTGTTTCAGGAAATAACACATGCACAGGACAATAGTGGTCAGATCCCAACCTTATCCCTTGTATTGAAAAGTTTAATGAGCCGATGAAAAGGTCATTGTGGGGGCAGCAGGGTTAGTTATGACGTCACCTGATATGATCATGTCAGTGGGCCCTTGAGAGAGGAATAGGTCCTGACTGACTGGAAAGACGGTTTAGTCTGCCATGGATAGTGAAGCTGAAGGGGAGGATGAAGAGCTTAGGCACCCTAAAGGCGGTCCGAGTACCAGGGAAGCGGTGACCAGAAAAATGCTTAAATTATCCGTTGCTATTGGTAACTCTTTCGGGGGAACAAGATTGTGCCTGCCTCAGGCGAGATAAGAAACTGTATTTGATGTTGACAAGTAAAGACATTTGGTTGAAAGAACCTGTGACAGTGAAGAAAAGGTATGCATATTACTGTATTGAACTAAAGTGGCGGTTGGGGTGCAGAGGAAGAACACTCGGCTCCGTGGCAGCCGAACAGCAGACTCTGCCACGACTACAATGGCCCTTGACCGCCCCTCTAACATTTGGCATAGTCGGCAGGCCACCACCTGGGCCACACTGCGTGTCCGGCACCCGGATTTGATCCACAAGGTCATGCCATATTAGAGTTATTGGGGTTTTCCTCCACCACACCTCTCACAGACACAGTCTGTTCCTCTCCCTCAGGGACTCTCCTCACCAACTAACTTCCTAACCACTCTTTTTCAAACTAAGCCCCTCCACTTCACTAACTCCCTCCAGCTCAGGAGCACCAGAAAAGCAGCTTACACACTGTGGCCACCTAGTGGCCGTTTACCAATAATACACACTATACCAGAACAACATACAGTATATTGCCAGTTTGCAGGTCTGGGGTGGGCTGAGCCCTGCACCCCCCTTACAACCATACACACAATGCAATAAGTCACCTTACCCTTCCTCCTTGTATGAGGATCAGCATACACACACTGCAATAAGTCACCTTACCCTTCCACCTTGTATGAGGATCGGCATACACACACTGCAATAAGTCACCTTACCCTTCCACCTTGTATGAACATTAGCATACACACAATGCAATAAGTCACCTTACCCTTCCTCCTTGTATGAGGATCGGCATACACACACTGCAATAAGTCACCTTACCCTTCCTCCTTGTATGAGGATCGGCATACACACACTGCAATAAGTCACCTTACCCTTCCTCCTTGTATGAGGATCAGCATACACACACTGCAATAAGTCACCTTACCCTTCCACCTTGTATGCGGATCGGCATACACACACTGCAATAAGTCACCTTACCCTTCTACCTTGCATGAACATTAGCATATACCCACTGCAGTAAGTCACCTAACCCTTCCACCTTGTATGAGGTTCCTACGATCAGTACGGAGTGACTTGGGTCCAGGCCATGCAGCATTGGAAAAAGAAAGCATAGGTATCCAGAAATGCAAAGAAACCAGTATTGCAGACGTAAAAACAGCTTTAATTTATCAATGTAAAAATATCTGGTATTAAAAATGGTGAACGCCCAATCCCCCCTCCCCTTTTTGTTCCAGACCAATGCGTTTTGGCGATGCCTTGTGGCTGTGCCTTAATCATGGTTATGGTCTGAACCGTACAAACAGTGCTGTATATACAAATGGAGTAAATGTTCATCTGTGGACCACAGCTGTTCTATTGACGCTGATTGAGTGATGGAGTTAACCTCCATCAGATGTTAACTCCAAGTTTGACAGACAACAATTTGCTTTTCCATAAGAACTGCAATGCAGATCTGGTACAATTCAGACTTGCAAAAAAACCTGAAACATTGTACATGACATGAACACTGATTTTGACAAATATAAACATGACATGGAGTAAATCAGATCAATAGTTGCAATAAAACACAAAAGGGAACAAAGTGCAAATAAAAACAAAGTAACAGTGTTACAAAAATAATTATAAGCAAAAACACACCAACAAAACGGTATATGAATCTGAGATTAAGCACTTGCACTTATACAGGCAGTTTATCAGTATTTTAACACTAAATTCCTAGAAACTTTCATAAGGACAAAGAAAGCTGTTATATGTAGAAACAATTGCAATCTGCAAAAAAAAATGTGAACACAGAATAGTTGTCAGATACAAAAAAGGAACAAATACTGGAACTGATTTCACTGCTAATTCCATAAATTTGGGACCTGAATCCATCAGACTTAAAAAAATATATAATACAAAGGTAAGTGATCTACTTAACTGTCTGTGGGAATATGGTTAAAAGTCGGACTATAGAGACCAAAACATCCTGAGAACATAAGTACACACGTGACAAGCACCATCATGGCTGGCTTTGTGCCTTGTACACATTTCCTTCCTTCTCAGCCTGCACATATTACTAGATAAGAGGACAAACTGTGGCTACTGGCACTAACAAGTTGGACTTTGATGGACTGGGATTCTGCAGGATTTTAGAAAAGGACAGAAACATCAGGCAGCCCTACCAAATTAGATATCTCGGCAAATCGCTGGGCCAAACACATTCATACGTCTAAATTATATCACTGTAAAATACCCAAATTCTTTGTAGGGTAAAATAAAGAAACCTTAAAAATAATGGGGTATCCATCATGCACGTGACTAGCAGGGTTTACCTAGTACCTGGTAAACCCCCAGAAGATCTAACAGCACACAGTGGACACAGGGGTCACAATACCATAGAGGTCCCTGCCACTAGGGAGAGGGGTGAAGGATCACCTCTTGATCTCATCTCAAGCGGACTCCTGAGCTCCTGAGCATCCCTGTACAGGTTCTTGCAACCTGTCGCCGAGCTGGATACTTTAGGCAGTCAGCTAGCCGTGGACTCATTATGGCTAGTGCATAGGCAGACGAGATCAATAGACTTGCCACTACAATACAGAAACACAAGGGAAGGAATACAAAGGGGAAATAGACATGCAAAGGAAAAAATGCTCCAGGCAGCTTCAATGCTGCAGTCACCACTGCTGCACACTACACAACAGACTTCTTCCAGAGCAGGCTCCTTCCAAAGTGGACCACATAGAAATGAGGATTCCGTTTCTATTTTAGGCATCATATCATGAGATCACATGACTTAAATAGCAAAGGGGAGTGATCCCCTGAAATTGAAATTGAAATTGCCAGCTACAGCCAGCAACCAGACAGGAAAGGGTGCTAACCCTTACAGCACTATGAGCAAGGTGATGTTACCAAATAATAGCAGTGAACCTGCCAGCAGCAAGGCTCTATGACCTTCTGACACCAGACTCACTCGGGTCTCCCCCAAGCGAGATACACTCATGACATCTTCCTATCCTATTACATCTCCATGCTACACAGTTTAAATAATGTAAAATATACTTCAATAATTACTACTTGCATTCTCCATTAATAAAAATACATTGGTTTGGAAACTGTACTTTTGAATGGCACACTGGGAAAACCAAAGAAACTCTGTAACAAAGTAACTTTCTAGTTTTGCTTCTTTCATTACAGCTTGTGCTTCCTTTAATTATAAGAAATAAAGAAGTGTCTATTTTGAAATCTAAACCCATTATGGATTTTTACTTTGATCTATGTGCATTGAATCCACTTGTGCATTGTATCGCTCCTTTACTGGTATCTGCAAAAATTTGGATGTTCTCTTAACCAAAAAAGTCATTTTAATCTAATAATTTTTTACATTTCTTACTTTTTACATATTCACTATTCTTCTTTTAGTCACAGAGACAGTGGTTCTACAGGGACCTGAAAAGCCGGCTATTAATAAAAGAATTGGGAATTTCAACATTTTTTACATTTAAACTGGAGAGGTGATACATCTCAATGACCGACAAATACTACATGTTTGAGCTTTAAAAAAAAATCCCCTTAAGGTGCAGAAGACATTGTGAATTCTGTTGTAAATGGTGATGTTTTCTTATTCTGGATCAGATGGCTCCACCAGCTCATATTTCATTCGTGGCATAGGAAATTCTTTCCTGACCCTGAATTGATGTGATGATTATTTTTCCCAACTGATGCTTCTTTTTATCTCAAAAGATGACTTTCAAAATGTAGATCTGATGCTCCAGGAGTCATTCAAATGCAAGACCTGAGCTTGCCAATTCTTTAGCAAGTGCAAAATGATTCCTCCGCCCAAAGGAATACAAGGAAAGCAGAATAGCTTGAAGAACAAAGCATCTGCTCGGTACAGTGCTATGAAATGCAGTATGTCTGCCGCATTCTCTTTATTCTCCTTCGCGAGGTTTAGAGAAATGGAACACTTTGACTTCTTTCAATGTATAGGTTAATTCTGAATATTTTAATGAATGTTTTATATTTCCCACAATATTTTTTCCATTGTGTCAAGATGTAAAGAAAAGAAAGGGGAAAATAAAACATGTCTTCCTGTAAAGATTTAAGAATGTTAAAAATTTTCAAACTATATATTTTATATTAGAAAGATTTACAATATAATTCTGAAAACTAAGTGGTACTTTCTTTCTGTAATTTCACACAATTGTTTTAGCTGAAATAATTCAGCTGCAGCAAAATATGGGTGTTCTAAGGAAAAGACAATAATTAGGTTTAGGAAAGCTGGTGTATTGATAATAGCCTCTATCTTTGGTGGTGGTGTAATGAGTATTACACAATAAACCCCTTCCCATATTAGGACTTAAACTAACATCAAGTGAAGGGGTCAGTATTGATGGAGGGGGTCAAGAAGTGAGCCTCCTCCAGACGTGGCTGATGCCACCTATAATACAAAACCATCTGTCTCTAATAGTTGTAGATGGAGCTGAGCTGCAGCTGTTAACCATTTAAATGCTGCTGTTAATCACTGACAGCGGAATGTAAATGGATTTCGTTCACCTGCATCCACCAACCCTCTATGAAGCAATAATGGTAGACTGAAGGGTTACTACACCAACTTACAGGCTGCTGAAGCCCCCCATTACTACCCTGTTGGTGAGTGCATTAGGAGTCCATGATTTTTACAATATATTACAATAGTGTGGTATTCAAGTATATGGTATAAGCGATAAGTTAAACAAATGGTTTTTAAAATATTTCAAAAAGTATATAAAAGTTTTCATCCCCCTTTTTTCCCAGTTTTAAAATAGAGAAACAAAAATATAAACTAATAATAACAATAATAATAATAATAATAATAATAATAATAATAAACATAACTGATGTCCATAAAAGTTCTGTCTATCTAAATATAATATTCTATACAAATAATAATAATAATAATAAACACATTGAATACCAGAAAAAAACAAAAATCAAAAAGTAATCAATAAGTCATTTCACAGTTCTAAAAATCAAAAAATGAAAAAAAAAAGAAGTTTTTAAATTTATAGTATAAGAAAATGTAAAAATTAAATTCACCACCCTTTTCCCCAGTTAAAATGTAACAAATAAATAAAGAAACATATTTGATATTGCTGACTACTTAAAAGTCTGATTTACCAACACATTTTTAATTAAAAAAGAAGCAAAATGCTAGAATTGTGGGGGTTTTGGTCATGTTATTTACAGTGCCTACAAGTAGTATTCAACCCCCTGCAGATTTAGCAGGTTTGATAAGATGCAAAGAAGTTAGAGCCTGCAAACTTCAAACAAGAGCAGGATTTATTAACAGATGCATAAATCTTACAAACCAACAAGTTATGTTGCTCAGTTAAATTTTAATAAATTTTCAACATAAAAGTGTGGGTCAATTATTATTCAACCCCTAGGTTTAATATTTTGTGGAATAACCCTTGTTTGCAATTACAGCTAATAATCGTCTTTTATAAGACCTGATCAGGCCAGCACAGGTCTCTGGAGTTATCTTGGCCCACTCCTCCATGCAGATTTTCTCCAAGTTATCTAGGTTCTTTGGGTGTCTCATGTGGACTTTAATCTTGAGCTCCTTCCACAAGTTTTCAATTGGGTTAAGGTCAGGAGACTGACTAGCCACTGCAACACCTTGATTTTTTCTCTCTTGAACCAGGCCTTGTTTTTTTTTGCTGTGTGCTTTGGGTCGTTGTCTTGTTGTCCTCCTTGATGGAGGAGCGGAGGTTCTTGGCCAAAATCTCCAGGTAGGCCGTGCTATCCATCTTCCCATGGATGCGGACCAGATGGCCAGGCCCCTTGGCTGAGAAACAGCCCCACAGCATGATGCTGCCACCACCATGCTTGACTGTAGGGATGGTATTCTTGGGGTCGTATGCAGTGCCATCCAGTCTCCAAACGTCACATGTGTGGTTGGCACTAAAGATCTCGATCTTGGTCTCATCAGACCAGAGAACCTTGAACCAGTCTGTCTCAGAGTCCTCCAAGTGATCATGAGCAAACTGTAGACGAGCTTTGACATGACGCTTTGAAAGTAAAGGTACCTTACGGGCTCGTCTGGAACGGAGACCATTGCGGTGGAGTACGTTACTTATGGTATTGACTGAAACCAATGTCCCCACTGCCATGAGATCTTCCCGGAGCTCCTTCCTTGTTGTCCTTGGGTTAGCCTTGACTCTTCGGACAAGCCTGGCCTCGGCACGGGTGGAAACTTTCAAAGGCTGTCCAGGCCGTGGAAGGCTAACAGTAGTTCCATAAGCCTTCCACTTCCGGATGATGCTCCCAACAGTGGAGACAGGTAGGCCCAACTCCTTGGAAAGGGTTTTGTACCCCTTGCCAGCCTTGTGACCCTCCACGATCTTGTCTCTTATGGCCTTGGAATGCTCCTTTGTCTTTCCCATGTTGACCAAGTATGAGTGCTGTTCACAAGTTTGGGGAGGGTCTTAATTAGTCAGAAAAGGCTGGAAAAAGAGATAATTAATCCAAACATGTGAAGCTCATTGTTCTTTGTGCCTGAAATACTTCTTAATACTTTAGGGGAACCAAACAGAATTCTTGTGGTTTGAGGGGTTGAATAATAAATGACCCTCTGAATAAACTTTTCACAATTTAAAAAAAAAAAATAAAAAAAGAAATAACATTCTTTTTTGCTGCAGTGCATTTCACACTTCCAGGCTGATCTACAGTCCAAATGTCACAATGCCAAGTTAATTCCGAATGTGTAAACCTGCTAAATCTGCAGGGGGTTGAATACTACTTGTAGGCACTGTACCTAAAAAAAGTCTACAAAAATGAACATGTCGTATGTACCTAAAATTGGTATAAATAAAAAAAAAATCAGCTCATCACACAAAGAAAAATTCCTCAGCTACCTCAACAGGAAAATAAAAGTGTTATGAGTCTCTAAAAATGGTGACACAAAGAAGGGGTCAGCATTGGTAGAGGGTGCTCAAGAGCTGAGCTTCCTCCAGACGTGAATGATGCCAGCTATATTACAGAACCAGCATCTGTCTCTAGTAGTTATGATAAAGCTGAGCTGCAGCTGTTATCCATTTAAATGCTGCTGTCAATCACTGACAGTGGACTTTAAATGTATTTTGCCCACCTGCATCCACCGACCCCTGTGATGCAATAATGGGAGACTAATGGGTTATCACACCAACTTACAGCCTGCTGAAGGCCCCCATTACTACTCTGTTGGAGAGCTGTTTAGGAGTCCATGATTTTCATAATATACTGCAATACTGTGTATTGCAGTATATGGTATAAGTAATGAAACATATTTGGTATTGCTGTACCCTTAAAAGTCTAATCTATCAAAATGTACAATAAATTTACCCATTCACGCTTAATTAAAAAAAGCAAAATACCAGAATTGATTTTTTTTTTTTAGTCACCTTACTTATCTAAACAAAAATGCTATTAAAATGATCAACTTATGTACCTAAAATTGGTATAACTAAAAAATCAGCTCACCACACAAACAACAAGCCCTCAACTCCCTCAAGAGAAAAATAAAAGTGGTACGGGTCTCAGAGAATGGTGACACAAAAGAAAGCTATTCTGAATTTTTTTCACCCCTTAAATAAAAAAAAAAAAAAATATGCAAGCTTGGCTTAGATTAGTGTAGGATAGGTGCAGACAATTTAGTTGCCAGGGAGACGGAGCTAAGGTGGGTGGAGTAAGGAGTTTTGCAAGAGGAGACAGGATAAGTTAGGCAGTGAAGTCCTACTTAGTGGACGGGAGGTACCCTCCCTAGTGCCAAGACCTCTCCCTGCGGGCAGGGAGAGGACGTCGGGGTGTGGAGACCCCTGACGGTACCTTGAACCGGCCAGGGGCTGGTGCTTCGTCCGAGGGTCCGAATGAGGCATGGTAGCCACTAGAAAAGAATACAGGGAGAAAACCAGCATTAGAAACAAGCACCAGAAGCCAAAAACCCAGAGCAAGGGTAGAAAGTCAGATACCCCAAAGAGAGCGGCGCAGCGCAAAAAGTCTGTCCGAAGTAAGAAAGACCTGGTATACCACAATAAAGTTTGTTTCTGAGTTGCTCATAAAAAGGACTTGCGCGTAATTGTTTCACCCTCCATGTCGGCGACAAGGATCCGAATCCTAGATGAAGATCACTGTGGACATTGTTGTAAATACACAACACGTACAAACACAAATGCAGGAGCAGGGGAGTCGGTGACCGTCGGCCGGGATAAGGCACCCCGATTCACACACTCGAGTAATTTAGTTGAAATATCGTTCTGCAGTGCATCTGTGCAGAGCCCATTGCCAATCTAAATGCCAGGGCATGCTTAAACCTATATCTACAGGTTATGGCCACCTTCACTTGTCCATGTTCCCGGTACATGTGTCATCTGCTTTTTTCACAGATACAAAACATACCCATTTTAACCTATGTGGTTGCCCGTGTGTCCTTGTGAACCACATGGAAACATGACCATTTTTTTCTGGCAGGACAGATGAAAAAGGCCATACAAGTCCATGACTGCATGAAAAACAAGTACAGCAAGCGGAGGGTGTCCATGCACCATCACTGAGCTGTTTGTGTTTAACATTGAAAGTATAGGGGAAGCTTTGTAATATCTTTTTTCTTTAGCTATACCAGAAAACATGGATGGTACACGGATAACACATTGACGGCTCACTGATGGAAAGCACTGATGACACTGGTATTGGTTATTCACGTACGTATTTTTTACACACATGTGAAGGGGGTCTAAAAGTGACTGGGGACAAGACAGTCTCTATAAAAAGTTAAAGAAGTTGTCTCTTGATAACAAACCCTTTCTACCTGAGCTAGGGAAGACAGCTACTAAGTACATGCATCTTTATTCTATAAGATCAGACTTTAACAGGTAGTAAAAACTGGTCGTCAGTTATTTAAAGACACAAATCTTTAGCAAACAGCTGATTGACAAGGGCACCTTGGCTTAGTAAGACAAATAACACAATGGTATATGCCTGGTACTTCATCCAAAAGGATCACTGCCATCATATACAGTCTGTCATCATTTAAGCCATGACTTGAGACCGTAAATCTGGACCTAAGTATCTGTTCCTTAAATATCTAGATATTCATATTGGATCTAATATGTAGTTTGAATGAAATATCTGATGTCAATGAATTACATACATTTTCTGAGTGCCTCTTTTTATATTTACTGCACATCATAGATGTTCAAAAGTACGTGTAATCTTCTCATTTATCAGCTACAACTTTATTTGCCAGTGATTCTGCATACGAGTAGACAAAGGTGTAGCTGACGCAGAAGTAGCAGTCATATCCAGGCTCTGGTGTCTGCCAAATAAAGACACGTGGGTGGGTACAAATCTACAAACTTTACAGTGGGACCCAGCTTTTTCATGTTACATCTGTGCCATTAGATAATAGTTCCTTGTTTACTTCTCCACATTACTTGTTGCCACAGAAAACATAATATTCACGGTCATGATGGGGATAAAGAACTGATGGTCTCCGTTTCTGAATAAGATATTATCTGTTCTTGTCATGGTGTTGGTGGACAGCAGAGGACAGGGACTCTTAAGGCTGCTTTACACCAGACAATCTATCGTACGATAGATCGTCGGGGTCAAGGTTTTTGTGACGCACATCCGGCATCGCTGGCGATGCCGGCCTGTGTGACACCTCCTAGCGACGCAGTATCGCTCACAAATCGTGAGTCGTGTACTGCTCGCTAGGTTCCATAATATCGTTTAATTTAGTTGTTCATCGTTTCCGGGGTAGCACACGTCGCTCCGTGTGACACCCCGGGAACGATGAACAGCAGCTCACCTGTGTCACGCGGCCGCCACCGGCTATGTGAAGGAAGGAGATGGGTGGGATGTTTACGTCCCGCTCATCTCCGCCCCTCCGCTTCCATTGGCCGGTGGCCGTGTGACGTCGCTGTGACGCCGAACGTCCCTCCCACTCCAGGAAGTGGACGTTCGCCGCCCATAGCGAGGTCGCACGAGAGGTAAGTATGTGTGACGGGGGTTACTGACTTTGTGCGACACGGGCAGTGATTTGCCCGTGACGCAAAAAGGACGGGGGCGGGCACAATCGATTGTCAAATCGAACAATCGGTCGTACCATGTAAAGTAGCCTTTAGATTGGCCTTCAGGCTAGGGGACCCTAGCTAACCCTAATACAAGAGTTACGTCTGATGGTGAGGATATCTGGGGCTGTCTTCCTTGCCTTGCTCCTGACCAGACCTGATCTTATACCCTCTCCCTCCAACCCATGGGGAGGGCCTGGGAAGGAGTGATAAGACTAACAGAAATAGATAAATAGGGGAAACCAAATCAGATGGCAAACACGCAGCGGTATAAGACAAAAAGACCTTAGGAGGAAAATAAGAGCAAAGAGAAAACAACAAGACAACAGGAGAACTCCACGCACAAAGCAATACAATCCCCAGGAGGACTGCGATACAACAGCACATGGAGCGGTTTAGCAAAAGTTATAGTTGGCATGAGATGAAAGGCTCCACCATCTTAAAAAAGGCGAAAAGTGATTGTGATAAGTCTCTCAGAACATGTGATCTAAGAGGTAACCCACAGGCTGGCAGAAATGAAATACTGCAAGCCTGATCACTAATGAGAACACAGCTGATCAATGTCTGAGGCTGTCTGTGTAACTCAGAAGCACCAAAGGAGGTATAGTGAAGAGTGTCAGATTCTGCAGTGTGAACAGCGTCAGATGCTATTATGACTCTCGGCGAGTCTTTTATTTTTGTTTTGTTGTTTTTCGTTTTTCTTTCATAACAAGTAAAATTTCTAAAACAGATATGCGTCAGACATAAGTGAACTTGCCTAAAAAGTTCATGTATTATGCATAGCATGCAGATCAATTAAATTAAATGTATAAAATTTGCAAAATAGATATGCATGAGATATAAGAGAACTCACCCAAAACTTTATACGAGTATTATGCAAAACATGCAGATTACTTTTCATCTCATTTTTTCTTTTTTTTTTCCCCTCCTAATAACAAGTGAAAAGTAAAGAATACAAAATATATATACACCAGACAAAGGTGAATTCATTTATAATCTTGTATAATATGCATATCATGCAGATCAATTAATATTTTTAATTTTACCTCTATTTAATATTCTTTTACATAACAAGTCAAATCTATAAAGTAGATATGCATCATACATATTTTATATCTTATGCACAGTATGCAGATCAATTAATTTTATTCCTTTAATCCTGTTTGAGGGTTTTTTGTTTTGTTTTTGTTTTTATACTAATGGTATACAACTGCGATCATCTAGCATTTATTTGTATACACATTTTATGTATTTATTTTTCACTGTATTGTCAGGTAAAAATGTCATGCTATTTAAAAAACCTCCAAAGGACAACATTTTAGTGACTAGCCGGAGGACCGCGAGCACCCTGGAACATTGTTTGGCATTGGATGACAGGTGAGCTGAAAGAATTTTTTTCACAACATTTGAATGCCTGAGACAAGGGAATATAAGAGAGACAACACTTGTACTTCAGGTGCAAAGTTGTAATTCAACTTGCAATCTCCTCCCTCAAGATGAAAAGTAGAGGATAGAGATCCCATATGTGGATTTTGATATAGCATTGAGGTGTACATTATTCATAGTTTTACATGTTCTCAACCTGAAGAAGGCTCTATTAATGGAGCCGAAATGCGTTGTTTTAGTATATACACACATATGGGGTTTTTTATTAAAATAATCTATCAAAACCGACCCTATCAAGGCTGGATATATTGGAAGCACCGCATGCGATCTATTACATCTTTTTAGAATATGTCACCAAAAAAATCTAAGAATCACTGGGATCCATTGAAGCATTCCAAAATTATCACCTCTTAAAATGACACTTGTCAGAATTGTAAAAAATGGCTGGGTCCTACAGGTGAAAACAGGCTGATGGGTGAAGGGGTTAAAACCAACATAGTTTTACGTAACAGTCCTTCGATAACAACTAAATACACCAGGTAGTGGATACACAACCTTTCATATATTTCAGTTACACAGAGTATTCTTAAGCATAATGACTTCAGATCTGGGACGTTCCTGTTCTCACAGGACTGGCTAACTTCGGTACAAGCCAGCGTAGCTCCACAGTTTGGTCCATGAAAACCATTCTACTCTCTCTAGGGTTTCGTGTCTGATTATCCTCTTAGAAGATGGGGGTTTTGCCAATATGGCGGGATTCAGGCATCAAGCTTTCAGAATCTTGAGGGATTATCCCCTGGGACTCTCTCTTGTCTCGTGGGCTTTTCAATTTTGTCCCATTACTTTAAGAAGCTGTAAGTCATTCAGGCCCTAACTGCTAGAAGTCCTTCCGTCTGGACCATTGTAATTAGGTCACTCCGATTCAAAGGTCAATCCCAGGACCTGACGTAGTCCCTTACTCTATATCTCGATCAATTATTTTGGATCACTCTATCTTGGTTCCAGTCTCCATACTCATGTCTTCCACAGGTGAACCACTGCATGCAGCCTTGATGACCATTCAGACCATAGGCCTGCTATAGTCACTCATTGGGCTCTAACTGATCCTCACAAAGGAAACTGTCTCTTTCCCTACATACTAACCTCTCCCACTATGGGTTAGTCCCAAGTTTAACTATTTCTTGCCCTAATGTCAACACAAATACATTACATTAACTTCACAATACAAAAATCAAAATACAAATTACACATCACATGACAATAACATGATTGGTGACCTCCTGCGGAAGGCAATAACATGTACACCTCCATACAGTGGGTCAGGGGATAATGCCACAGCTCGTCTTATTCATGACTAGTTGCAACATGCCTGAAAACAAAGATTTTACTCCAGTTTTTCACTGAAGTAAGATATCTGAAGAGGCACATGGAAGTGCACACAACCCGTCATATGCTGCTGATTCATTACAAGGCATGTGTCTCTTAATGAATCAGGGGCATCTAACTCCAACATGCCTACTCATTAAGACTTGTTTTGTGGTATCACTAATGCATGTTCCCTGCTATTAGAAATATACTTACATGCCACCATCTTGTTCTGTTCCCAGCACCGCTACGGTCGTCTTCTGCTGTCTGTGACTTATCAATATAAGTTAGAATGAGGCTCTCACAGACTGACACTGAGAGCTTCTGACCATTAGCAATGACTTCCAGTCAACCAGAAGCTGCGGTCTTAAGACAGTGGAACAGGACTGGAGCAGCTCTGGGAAGACCTGAAGATGGAGATTGGTAAGTATATTACTAGGGGCAGGGAACATGTATTAGTGTTACCACTCCAGTGGTGAAATAAAAAAAACTCACTAGAGTGGTGCTTTAAAGTGAACCTGTCATGTGCAATATGCACCCAGAACCATGAGTAATTCTGGGTGCATATTACTAATCCCTGCCTAACTGTCCCTTTATCTAGTAGCATAGATAAAGAGATCTTTAGAAAAAGTATTTCTAAAGATCCTTTATGATATGCTAAAGAGCGCAGGGAGTAGTCGCAAGGACATTAGTTCCTGCACTCATCTCGCCCTCTTAGCATGTTAGCAGGCTCACAGGGGCATGCTAACATACTTTTCAAAGCCCACTGCCCAGCGTTATCATCGGCAGTGACGCGTGTAACTGAGTCCATCGCACTGCCTTAAAATGCAAAGCTTAGGGCCAGTGCACTTCTGGTCATGCACACTATGAAGCCGAGTGTAAGCGCCTCAGCTTCAGAGAGGTCGATTGCACATGTTGTGGACTTCTGATCATATGCACTGACCCTAAGTATGGCATTCTGATTTTGTGCAATGGACACAGGTACGCGCATCACCGCTGATGACACTGAGCAGTGGGCATTAAATAGCATGTTGGCATGCCCCTGTGGGTGTACTAACATGCTAAGAGGGTGGAATAAGCTCAGGAACTAACGCTTCTGTGACTAGTCACTGTGCTCATTAGAATATCATAAAAGGATCTTTAGTAATACTTATTCTAAAGATCTCTTTATCTATGCTTCTAGATACAGGGACCGTTAGGCAGGGATTAGCAATATGCACCCAGGACTGCTCGTGGTTCTGGGTGCATATTGCAGCTGACAGGTTCCATTTAATTATAGATGTCCAAGCACAATAAATTTTAAAAGCCTGTGTACCCAATAACTAAGGTTAACTGGTGCAAAATATATCTATGAGATACATTTTTCTGTCAATTCTGAACGTATACCTATATGCAAAGTTCTATTCTCAATCAATAATCAGTGTCCTTTGCTGATGACGGAAGGACAATTCATAGTTCTGCTTTCACTAAATTAACAAAAGCTCCATCTCATAAAAACTTGCTGATGAAACAGAGATGGACAAAAACATTCTACGCTCAAACCCATAAATATATGCTATATTTTAAGCTGATGAGAGACCATGGCCCAATTAGTTTATAAATTGCTTTTCTGTTGATTATATTTCTTCTTAATTTCGGAAATGTTTATAATCTTTGCCATCAGTAAAGTATATTTGAGATCAAGCACAGATTTTTATTTGTGTTTGTTCCTCTAATGATGCAATGATGAAGAAATGTTCCTGGCAAAATTATAATCAGGCTGGAAGTTGCTCATCATTACGTTTAAGCATCTCTACCATACAAATTAAATTTCCCATCTAAAACACAGTGACCTTAGGCAGAGTGGAAATTGCTCTTTCAAGTTTTTAATTTTCTTTATCAGTATAGAAGTGAAAACATAAAAAGAAATTAAGATCTAGAAGTGTCAGATTTACAAGATGGATTCTTAACACCTTAGTGAGAATATTTAGTGCAGGTCTCAACAGTCAACACTACCATTGAGAGACATTCCTTACTTTGAAACGTGTCCTCAACAGGTCCTAAAATCTAATGTCCTAAGTAAGGGCAATAGCAAGTGGATGTTACATGCAGACTAGCAGAGGAGGAACTTTTAGGTGCTATTGAAAATTATATAAAATTGCTCCACCACTGTGTTTAATTTATAAAATTCATGTTTTATAGGGTGACGTCTTCTGGCACCCTATGCTCTAAGGGCCTTGTGTGACTGGTACCTCCATGACCCATGACTAGGCCTCTGACTAACTACAAATAGTGTAAGTCTAAAGGGGGCTTTACACGCAACGACATATCTAACGATATGTCGTCGGGGTCACGGAATTTGTGACACACATATGGCATCGTTAGCGACGTTGTTGCGTGTAACAGCTCTGAGCGACTATTAACAATCAAAATTACTCACCTAATCGTTGATCGATGACACGCCGTTCATTTTCAAAATCTCGTTGGTTGTTGTGGATGTCGGTTGTTTGTCGTTCCTAAGGCAGCACACATCGGTACGTGTGACACCCCGAGAACGACGAACAACAGCTTACCTGCGTCCTCCGGCAATGAGGTGGGCGTGTCGATAATGCGGCTGCTCTCCGCCCCTCCGCTTCTATTGGACGCCTGCCGTGTGACGTTGCTGTGGCGCCGCACGAACAGCCCCCTTAGAAGATAGGCGGTTTGCCGGCCACAGCGACGTCAGTGGGAAGGTAAGTCCGTGTGATGGGGCCTAGCGATATTGTGCGACACGGGCAATGATTTGCCCGTGATGCACAAACGATGGGGACAGGTGCTTTCACGAGCGACATCGCTAGTGATGTCGCTGCGTGTAAAGCAGCCTTAACTCTTAGGGGCACTTTGCACACTACGACATCGCAGGTGCGATGTCGGTGGGATCAAATTGAAAGTGACGCACATCCGGCGTCGCAGACGATATCGTAGTGTGTAAAGCATTTTTTATATGATTAACGAGCGCAAAAGCATCGTAATCGTATCACTGGTGTAGCGTCGGTCATTTCCATGAATTGGGAATGACTGATGTTACGATGTTGTTCCTCGTTCCAGCAGCAGCACACATTGCTGTGTGTGAAGCCGCAGGAGCGAGAAACATCTCCTACCTGCGTCCTGAGGCTCACGCCAGCTTTGCGAAAGGAAGGAGGTGGGCGGGATGTTTACGTCCCACTCATCTCCGCCCCTCCGCTTCTATTGGCTGCCTGCCATGTGACGTCGCTCTGACGCTGCACGACCCGCCCCCTTAATAAGGAGGCGGGTCGCCGGCCAGAGCAACGTCGCAGGGCAGGTGAGTGCATGTGAAGCTGCCGTAGCGATAATGTTTTCTACGCCAGCTATCACCATGATATCGCAGCTGCGACGGGGTCGGGGACTATCGCGCTCGGCATCGCAGCATCGGCTTGCGATGTCGTAGTGTGCAAAGGGCCCCTTATGATATGTGGCAGATTACATACTATCCCATATCACTATGAGATTTAAAATTATTCAAAATTATTGGAACTTGACTTTTTTTGTTCAAATTTATAGTCCCTTTCATAACCAAAGCAATTGTTGCATTTTCCTGAACTTATTCCACCCGTAATTCATTACTCACGCTCTTTGTACAGTGATCATAAGCGTAAATGCTATAATTGCTGTTTCTATTTTTTTAACATAGCTCAGGAATTACATAAAATATTAAAAATTGCATTTTTTACATATAATATTTTCAAGCAGTCCTATATGAATATTAAATTACAATGAAAAAAAAATACAAACGTAACACTTGTTTTTGTTCCAATTTTTCATGAGCTGAACTAAAAAATCTAAGAATTTTTCTATGTATAGAAAAGGCTTTTTTTCTCAAATATTGTTCACAAATTTGTCTAAATCTGTGTTAGGCCTCTTTCACACGTCAGTGATTCTGGTACATATGTGACAGTTTTTATACCGTCCAGAATCACGGACATACGCAGACCCATTAAAATCAATGGGTCTGCGCACACATCAGTTATTTTTCACTGACCGTGTCTCCATGCAGCGTACACGTGTGTCTGTGATTTCCGCATGTAGACATGTCCGTTTTTTTCTGGCATCACTGATGAGCTACATATTCCTGCCAAAGCAAGCGAGGGTTACTGAACGTGCGAGGGGCTGCAGAGAAGTCTGGGGGTGCAGGTAAGTCCAAAGTTTAAGCACAATATCATAGTTTGACACAATAGCATAGTTTGAAGCTATCCTTACAAGTTTCCCATTGTTTTTTCTTTGTTTTTCTACTTTTTTCTGTACGGTTTATCTCCATTTAATAGGTGCTCCATGGACAATGCTACCAAGTGTGTGTCTTGTCAGATGTATAGGCGAAAAAGTGATGGAAGAGTCGGCTCAGCACAAATCCAATAAAATATAAAAAAAATTTCTTTATTGATATTTCCTTAAAATAGTCATTCCTGGAAATACATCACACAAAGGTATAATCTGCATACAGGTGAAACTTTACGCGTTTCGGACCTATATCATAAAAACAAAAGGGTCCTTAGTCATAAGTCACTTATTACTAAGGACCCTTTTGTTTTTATGTATAATCTTTCTTTATTAAGAACAAAAAAATAATACAGAAAATAAGAAGAAAAAGAGTTAGATCTTACAGACCAATTTTACAATAACAGTCTTAGGGCGGCTTTGCACGTTGCGACATTGCACGTACGATGTCGATGGGGTCAAATCGAAAGTGACACACATCCGGCGTCGCAGTCGATATTGCAACGTGTAAAACCTTTTTGATACGATGAACGAGCGCAAAAGCGTCGTTATCGTATCATCGCTGCAGCCTCCGACATTTCCATAATGCCGATGGTGCGACAGGTACGATGTTGTTCTTCGCTCCTGCGGCAGCACACATCGCTGTGTGTGAAGCCGCAGGAGCGAGGAACATCACCTTACCTGCCTCCCGGCTGCAATGAGAAGGACGGAGGTGGGCGGGATGTTTACATCCTGCTCATCTCCGCCCCTCCGCTTCAATTGGCCGCCTGCCGTGTGACGTCGCTGTGACGCCGCACGACCCGCCCCCCTAAGGAAAGAGGCGGGTCGCCGGCCAGAGGGACGTCGCACGGCAGGTATTTGCATGTGAAGCTGCCGTAGCGATAATAATCGCTACGGCAGCTTTTACTAGATATCGCACGTGCGACGGGGGCGGGACTATCACTGCAGCATTGGTAACACATTGTTACCGATGTCGCAACGTGCAAAGCCCGCCTTATTCCGAAAGAATTTAACTATTCAATTCAGTTATGAATACAATTTTCTCCAAGAAGAGAACAAAATAGTAATACGATAAACCTGTAAGGCCCTGCTTTATGTAATTTTAACTTTGCTGCTCTCTCCGTCCCCCCCTCATCCATTAATCTATCCACATTAACCCTCTCTCTCCATGAGAGGCAAGATTTTAAACCAATGAGAAAAAGAGAAGGAGTCTGCGACATCAGTCTGGCATGTAGATCCCATATATTGAGCAAAGGAGTGACCCTCTAACCGTAATGCAAGGCATCTTAGAGTATAAATAATAGATAGCCAAGAGAAGAAAGGAGATGAGTAGCGAAAAGCAGTGAAAGTGGGTGAGGGAAGGAAAGGGAAGGGAAGGTCTGAGGGAGAGGAAGTCCGTGGTGCTCCCAGGTGTGGCGGGTTAAGTTAATAACTGTGAGCGGGATCGCTAACAGCTCAAGGGTCGAACAGTTCTCGAAACGCTTCAGTATCTTTGAAAAGGATCCAGGGCTGCCAAATTTTTAAGAATCTCTCACTGTCCCTGTTGCCTCTGCGGACAAGTCCTCCATATAAAATATGGAGGCCAATTCCTGTTGCCACTCTTGTAATGATGGAAGGATTGTCGTCCGCCAGTGCCTAGGGATCACCGAGCGAGCTGCTGTTAGACAAAATCTAAGCAGATCTCCCTTTTGTGTTTTAATAGAGCCAGGCAACATGGACAGCAACGAGATCTGGGGTGATGGTGTTACCGATTCTCCAGTAATTTTGGTGTATGTCTGAAACACCTCCAACCAGAAGGGTTTGATTAGCGGACACTCCCACCAAATAAGTAGCATCGTCCCGGGGGCCCCCCCACACCGCCAACACAACTCTGACACAGAGGGAAAGATCTTATGTAGCTTCACTGGATATTGGTACCATCTGGATAGAATTTTGTAGTTCTTTTCTTTTGCATAGCCAGCTGTGGACATCTTATGGGTAAACAGGTAAGCTTTCTGCTTCTCCTCCTCAGTAAAAGGAGTGCCCAGTTCTGTCTCCCAGTTAGATATGAAATTTGGGTCTGTGTCTGTATCCGGGGCCGCCTGACTCAGTAATTTGTATATGACTGAGATTAAATGAGATGGTGGGGATTTTTGCAAAAACAAACCCTCAAACGGGGTCAGAGAAATGTCAGGTATGTGTTTCCAATGTTTCAGTCTATTACATACAAAGGAGTATAGTTGTCTATACTCAATCCATGACAGCAAGCGCGGGGGGTCCAGGCCCTGCATGTCTCCAAAAGACATAATATCATTCTCTTTCAAAGCATGATATACCCGAAGATCATCTTCCACCTTCCAGCGCAGAAAGGAGGAACGTGTGAATCCCGGGGAAAATTCCGGGTTGGAGAAAATCGGGATGAGCAGAAGCGGAGGTCCAGTCAAAGAGCTCCTCTGCCTCACCCGATCCCACACTTTAAGCGTGGCCTTGATTAGAAAGTCAGCTGCAGGTAACTTCACCCCCTCACGTGATTCCAGCCATGGCAGATACCTCGTGGGCACCAGCGCTCCCCCCTGTTCCAACACGACCCATTTTTTATGTGTAGCCGAAAAGTGCCAGTCGAACATACGCAGCAGAAGAGCGGCCTGATGGTATCTACGAAGATCCGGCAATCCAGCCCCTCCCCTACTAATGGATCTGGTTAAGATCTGAAATCTTACTCTCGCCCTGGAGTGGCCCCATACAAATTTGATTAATGCCGATTTAAGTGTGCGTAAAAAGCTAGTGGGTGGTAAGATAGGAACCGCCTGAAAAACGTACAGGAACCGTGGTAGCACATCCATTTTAAACGAGTTAATAAGTCCGAACCACGAAATAGGTTTTTTGTGGTATGATAGTAGGTCTTTAAGTGTTCGTGTCAACAGGGTCTGATAATTCAGGGAATACAGGAGTGTGAGATCAGCAGGGATCTGTATACCTAAATATGTCATTGCTTTAGGTTGCCACCGAAACGAGAAGTTTTGTTTAGCTAATGACACCTCAGAGGGCTGCAAGGTAACATTCAGAGCTTCCGTTTTTGAATAATTTACTTTAAAGTTGCTCAAATCTCCAAATTTCTCAAACTCCATCAACAAGGAGGGCAGGGTTATGTGAGGCTGAGAAATATAAATCAATAAGTCGTCAGCATACAGGGAGGTCTTATACATCCTACCTTCCACTTGCAGACCGTGCACACAGGGATTCCTCCTTATGGCATTGGCCAGATGCTCCATCACCACCACGTATAACAACGGAGAGAGAGGGCACCCTTGTCTCGTACCATTCCTTATAGCAATGGGCCGGGACAACGCTCCATTGGCCTTGATCCGTGCCGAGGGACACGTATACAATGCCAATATTTTTTGTAGAAAGCGGGGGCCCAGGCCAATCTTTTTCAACGCCGCGCAAAGGAAATCCCAGTGTACGCGGTCGGAAGCCTTCTCAGCGTCCACCGACAGAAGGCCCATAGATGTGGAGGAGGAGATTGCATTCGTCATAAGTAATAATGTCTTATTTACATTATCTCGGGCCTCTCTGCCCTGTACAAAGCTAACTTGGTCTGAATTAATAATTTCAGGGAGAAGGGGAGCCAATCTGTTAGCCAGTGTTTTGGAGAACAACTTCACGTCCACGTTTAATAAAGAAATCGGCCTATAATTAGATACCATAGATGGATCCTTCCCCGGTTTTGGTAGTACTGTAATATACGCCTCCAGGGACTGCACTGCAAATGGGGATGTGTCAGAAACTGCATTGAAGACCTTTGTAAGAAATGGCGTTATTAAGTCTCTAAATGTCTTATAAAATGCTGGGGAAAACCCATCTGGGCCAGGGCTCTTACCTACTGGAGTATTCTTAATCACCACACCAATCTCCTCTTCTGTAAATTGCTCTTCCAATTGAGAGACCTCCTCATTCCACAGCGGCGTGGAAACAGTTTCTGTAACATACTCATCAATTCGCTCTGACAAATTACTCTGCCCCATGTCTGCCAAGCGGCCCCTAATGTTATAGAGGTCTGAATAAAATGTCCGCATTTCCTCCAGAATCTCCTCCGGGTTACTCGTGTCCGAACCACCCCGCCGCTGTAAGCGTGAGATAAACGACGTATTATTACGGGGATGAAGCAGGCACGATAGGGGCCTACCGCATTTGTCTGAGTGTTGGTATAGGAAGCGTTTGTAGTGATTTCGGTATCTGAGGTATTTCTCGTTAAGAAGTGACCTAAGATCTTCTCTACATTTAGTGAGGTCCGCCAGGACCCCTGCCGATCTGTATCTTTTATGTGTAAATTCCAGCCTATGTATCGTGTCGAGTAATTCCTTGACTTGCGAAATCTTCATTCTCTTAATGCGTGCCCTATGTTTTATCAGAACCCCCCTAATCACGCACTTAAATGCTTCCCACTGAAGGGGCAGGGAAGTAGGGTCCGCCGCATGTGCCTCCATAAAAACCCCAATCGATTCCTTGATGTCATTCACGCACACCGTATCTTTCAAGAGGTTATCATTAAGTTTCCACGCCCACTCGCGCGTCTGGCCATTAGGAGGAGAGATAGTTAGAAAAATGGGCGCGTGATCCGACTAAACAACGCTACCGATCTCTGCAACTGGGCTCCAAGCGAGAGCATGCTGACTTGTCAACAAGAAATCAATATGACTATATGAGTCGTGTGGGTTTGAGTAGAAGGTATAATCCCTTCCAGATGGGTTTAATATCCGCCACACGTCTACCAGTTGTGACTGGTGCATCTCCTGCTTAAATGACCTTAAGTGAGACAGGGGGATCGCGCTTCTGCCAGACGAGGTATCCTCTGATGAGTTCAAAGGAAGGTTAAAATCCCCTCCCAAGATCACCACCCCTTCCGAGAATTCTGCCAACACCCGAAGGAAACTTCGCCCTGCCCTTGACTGTCCCACGTTGGGCGCGTACCATCGTGCCACTGTAAACACTGTATTCGCAATACGCAACTTAATTATGACAAATCTGCCTTCCGGATCTAGCTTTATGTCTATCATGGAATGTGCTAATGATTTGTGCAGGGCCAATGACACCCCCCTGGACCTGGACTCTGTGTTAGCGCTGTGATACCAGGTTGAGTAGTAACGGTTTATCATGTTGGGGATACAGCCGACTTTAAAATGAGTTTCTTGGAGAAGAAGAATGTGTACCCTCTGCTTATGCATGTCGTATAGGATTTGTGCCCGTTTTTGGGGGGTGTTGAACCATTTAACATTCAGAGAGCCGAATTTTAGTTCCGCCATGATTCCACCCCCGGGTCCCAGACCACAAACTGTAGGAGGGAGGGAAGTAGGATGAGTGGCTAAAAGGAATGGGAAGGAGAGTGGGAAGAGGAAAAGCCAAGGAAGTGCGAAGAAGAATGAGAAATGAAAAAGAACAGGAAGGAAAGAGTAGAATCAACTGCAAATCAAAAAAAAAGGGGCATTAGGAAAAGATTATAAATGAAAGTACTTTAGCACCACAGAAGGGCTAAAGTTGACGTCTAACCAGACGAGTGATTGGGGTAGATCTTTTATATAGCTGCGCCTTGGCCTGCCAAGTGCAACAACCCCAGAAAAGAAACGGACTGAACATGGAGGGGAACTCCCCCCGACCCAGTTTACACCACCTGAGCAACTTATGTCATCCATCATAGCTTTATAATTTTATATTCTGCCCACACTTTCAGTTAACCCTGCGGCTACGAGTGTAGACCCCACAGGGACGAACCAGCCCCTCAAATGGAGCTAGACGTCCCCGAAGGGGCCACGACCCAGGCCATTGCCTCCAAAGAGGGAACCGCCCCCAACATATTTCAACTATGCAACTCAAAAACAACTGTTAATACTTTTCTTTTCCTTTTTCCCCTATTATGCATCTCAAACTACTGCAGGAGAAATTAAACCATAGCTCTCAAGCAAAATTGAGTATCAAATTTTTCCCTTTCATCTCAATTACCACATCCCAGCCACGATCTTCAGGGGCGCCTTGCAGATTTCCCCTCCTCGCCCGGGCCGCCCAGGATGCACATCTCCAGGCCCCCCCAGAGGCAAGCACGGCCATCCCGTGATAGTAACCTCTGGGATATGTAGGGCTGCTGCAAATGTCGTTATACCCCCAGGGTGACTCAAGACGTGCATCCTGCCCGCCCGCCGGACCCTAAGATGGAAAGGGAACCCCCATGTGTAGGGGATGTTTCGTTGACGTAGAGAGTCCAGGAGCGGACTCAATGCCCTCCTTTTCTGTAAAGTACACCTGGATAAGTCCGGCAGGAGTTGGATCCTCTGTCCCTGGTGGCGTAAGTTCTCTGCCGAGCGAGCCCGCATCATGATGGCATCCTTCAGCTGGTATCTGTGGACCTTGCAAATAACATCCCTGGGTCGGTCCGGGTCCAAGGACCGAGGGCCCAGATCTCTGTGTGATCTATCTAGTTCCAAAGGTGAGTCCAAGGGAACTTGCAGCAAAGCATTAAAGATATGGCGAAGGGATTTATCAAGGTCGACAGATTCAATCGATTCCGGCAGGCCGTGGACCCTTATATTGTTGCGCCTGTTACGATTTTCAATATCATCAATATGATCGGCTAAATATTGGAAGTGTGCCGTGTGAGGGGCCAGGGTAGAGTCCTGCTCGGTTACTTTAATTGATAGAGATTGTGTTGCAGATTCAATAGACCCCACTCTCTCCCCCATCTGCTGGACTTCGTCTCTCAGGCCTGAGAGCTCTGATCTGTATGAGCTTTCCAGTCTGTCTATATATGACTCCATGTCAGCCTTCGTTGGGATATTTCTAATATGGGAGCTAAGGCCCTCTAGCACCCTCCACATCTGGAGCATGGACTGGTGTGCAGGCTGACCCCCTCCTTCACTGATGTTAATAAGCTCAGCAGCTTGTGCAGCAATTTCTGATCTTGCAGCTGTGGCATGCAATCCTGCAGGGGTGCTCCCCCCATAAGACACAGTCCCAGCAGCTCCAAGGGGCACAGGGGGAGCACACAGCTCCAAGCCTGCAGCAGCTCCATGGCTGGGCAACACCACCTCCCCCTCCTCCATTAGCCGAACCTCCAAGCCTGATGTACTGAGCAGACTCCTGCTGGATGGGAGGTAAGAGGGATTCCTCACAGCCGAGGGCCTCCCGCTTTCATTGTCCTTTCCTCTTGGTCCTGCACAGGGGGATGCCACATAGGTATAATCTGTGGTCGCTCCTACTGCACCACCAGCGCACGTGGGTGCAGCGCCATCTTGTCCTCCCACCGCGGGAGCCGTGCTGGCCTGTTCCCCACTAACCTGCTTCTGTTTCCTGTCGCCGCCGGACTCTGCCGCCTGCCTCTCCACGCCGCTTGCAGCCTGTAAATCTTCAGCAGCCGCTACCGCCGCACTCAGCGAGCGGCCGCTTCTTGTGTGCATTGCTGTGTCAGCCATCTTGCGCCCAGTAGCTTCCTGAGTAGGGTCCAGCATGTAGCTCCGTATATCGCGAGTAGGGGTCCCCGATGGATTAAATGTGGTCTGGGGGCTTCCTCCCCCCTTCTTCTTGCCCATTCGCTGCCTGAAGCCAGATAAAAGAGACGCTGTTGCAGTGTATCCCTAGGTCAGGGCAGGAGCAGATTCCCCAGGCTTCTTTATCCCTCCATGTCCAGGCCACGCCCCTGACCCTTTTGTTTTTATGATATAGGTCCGAAACGCGAAAAGTTTCACCTGTATGCAGATTATACCTTTGTGTGATGTATTTCCAGGAATGACTATTTTAAGGAAATATCAATAAAGAAATTTTTTTTATATTTTATTGGATTTGTGCTGAGCCGACTCTTCCATCACTTTTTCGCCTGTTATACCGGCTAGGACTGACCGGCAGGCTCGTGCACTTTGGAGGATTACTAGCAGTTGGAGAACAGGTGAGCTGGAAAAATCCCCCCCTTTCTTGTCAGATGTATGCATGCCTTGAACAGCCATTCGAGGGTGAATATGTCTGCACTTGATGCAAGCATGTTACATATTTGGAAGCCCAGGTAACTGATCTAAATATGCATCTTGCAACACTCAGGAGCATTGCAAACCGGGAGAGGAATTTAGAGCTCACTGAGCTTTCTCTGGCTGGGGCCAGTGATATGGAGGAGGATGGAGGTGGGAATGGTCACAACTCAGAGATAGGTAGCTGGGTAACAGTTAGAAGAAGAGGTAGGGGGAAAAGTGTCAAGGAGCCCAGTCCTTATCTGGCACAACCTAGTAAATATGCCTGTTTGGCTGATATTAGGAATGCAGGCCCAGGACAAGGATCACTACAGCAGGACATTGCTCCTAGCAACCAGGAAAACAACTGCTGTAGGAAGGAGAGAAATAGGACTGCAGCAAAGACCAGACAGATGTTGGAGGTAGGCAACTCCATAATTAGACGGACAGACAGGGTCATCCGTCGCCGAGACCGTGAATGCCGCACAGTGTGTTGTCTGCCGGGTGCTCGGGTTCAGCATATTACGGATCAGATAAACAGATTGCTGGGTGGGGCTGGGGAAAACCTAGCGGTCATAGTGCACATTGGTACTAATGACAAAGTTAGAGGCAAGTGGAAGGTCTTTAAAAATGATTACAGGGAACTAGGAGAGAACCTAAAGTCCAGGACCTCAAAGGTCGTGTTTTCAGAAATACTACCAGTGCCACGAGCATTACTAGAAAGACAGCGGGAGCTTAGGGAGAAATATGTGGCTTAGAAATTGGTGCAGGAAGAAAGGGTTTAGGTTCATGGAGAACTGTGTGGACTTTACAGTCGGCTGCAGGCTCTATGGTAGGGACGGGCTGCACTTCAATGGGGAGGGTGCAGCTGTGCTGGGAAGAAAATGGTCAGACGGATGGAGGAGCTTTTAAACTAGGTTTTGGGGGGCGGGAGGGTAGTGGAGCAAATAAGGGGATAGATAGAGCAGATAGAGACAGTGAGACTGTAGGGGTCAATGAAGAATTAGGGGAGGCTGGGACATGCAAGGAAAGGAGGGAGGCTAGGAGTAAGGAATGCATTAATAGTAATAAATGTCTACTGGCAAATGCAAGAAGTTTTAATTAATTGGAGACTCTTATGTCAACCATGGATTATGATGTGGTGGGCATTACGGAAACCTGGCTGGATGAGAGCCATATGACTGGGTGACAAATGTAGAGGGTTATACTACATTCAGGAAAGACAAGAAAGACAAAAAAGGTGTGGAGTGTGTATATTTATCATATCTAACCTAAGACCTGTGTTCAATGATGACATTGGGGGGAACTGCAACAATGTAGAGTCAGTATGGGTAAATGTACATGGGGAGGGGAATAATGGAAAAATGCTAATTGGAGCTTGCTATAAGCCTCCTAACATACCTAAACAGGTAGAGGGTGAAATGCTGCAACAAATTGAAAACGTAGCTAATAATAATTGGGTCCTTATTATGGGGGATTTCAACTAACCAGACATTCAGTGGGACAAAGAATTTTCTGGTTGTGCTAAAAGCTGTTAAAAAGTTCTTATCTTCAATTCATGACAATTACCTCTCTCATATGGCAGATGAACCGACGAGGGAAGATAATTTGCTAGATCTGGTCCTGACAAATAGACCGGATACAATTTCAGATCTACAGTACCGGGAACACTTGGACACCAGCGATTATAATATGGTAAGCTTCAAAGTATTATTCAATAGAACATTTAAAAGGGGAAATGCTAAAACCTTGAATTTTTGGAAAGCTGATTTCAACAAATTAAGGGAAAAGTTTAATTGTGTAGATTGGGACAATGTCATGCTAACTGGGGATACCGAACATAAATGGGGTAAGTTTAAGGATATACTCCTAGAGTCCTGTAAAAAACTTATACCCTCTGGTAATAAAATGTCCAGGAATAAAAAGAAAACACCATGGATAAATAAGACTGTACAAAGTATAATAAAACAAAAACAAAGGGCGTTTAAAATCTTGAAGTCTAAGAATGCAGAAATAGCATTTCAGAAGTATAAAGATATCAATAGGAAATGTAAAAAAGAAATCAAGCAAGGAAAATTAGCTACTGAAACAAAAATCGCCAAGGACATTAAAATAATTACCAAAAATCTTTTATAAATACATTAATGCGAAAAGGAAAACAAAGGATAGTATCGTCCCCTTAAAATATAATAACAATTTAGTTATAGAGGACAAAGAAAAGACTGAGATATTAAACAGGCACTTCTCATCCGTGTTCACCAGGGATCATTCAACAAGACAAAAATCAATGTTCACCACCCGATATAATTAATTTAACACAAGAAGAAGTACGTCTGCATCTGAGTAAATTAAACATTGACAAATCCCCCGGGCCAGATGGCATTCATCCACGAATATTGAGGGAATTGAGCTCAGTAATTGACAGACCGCTGTATCTCATCTTCTTAGACTCGCTTGTAACAGGGTTGGTGCCTCAGGATTGGAGGTTTGCTGATGTGGTACCGATATTTAAGAAAGGTAAGAGGGTGGATCCAGGCAACTACCGTCCAGTAAGCCTGACATCAGTAGTATGCAAAGTTTTTTAGGGCATTTTAAGGGATTACATGCAAAAATATATTGCGGAAAATAATATAACAACTGACAGACAGCATGGATTCATCAAAGATAAGTCATGTATAACCAACCTGTTGAGGTTCTATGACTAGGTAAGTGCAAATCTGGATATTGGTAATGCAGCTGATGTGATTATTTGGATTTTGCAAAGGCATTTGATACTGTACCACATAATAACCTTATACTAAAGCTCCAGAAGCAAGGACTAGGGGAAACTATATGCAACTGGGTAAGGAATTGGCTAAAAGATAGGAAATAAAGAGTAGTCATAAATGGTACATTCTCTAAATGGGCTATAGTCAGTAGCACGGTACCGCAGGGATCTGTGCTACTAGGACCAATTATTTTTAATCTCTTTATTAATGACCTTGTAGATGGGATTGATAGTAAAGTGTCAGTCTTTGCTGATGACACCAAACTATGTAGGATATAAAAAACTGACCTTGATAGTACAATATTACAAAACGATCTGGATAAGATGTCAGAATGGGCAGACACTTGGCAAATGAGATTTAATGTTGATAAATGTAAAGGAATGCACCTAGGATGGAGTAATCCTATAGCTGCATATACATTAAATGGAAGTAAACTTGGGACTACAGAACAGGAGAAGGACTTGGGTATTCTGATTACAAATAAGCTGAGCAGCAATACTCAATGTCAAGCAGCAGCTGCTAAAGCAAACAAGATTTTAGGGTGTATAAAAAGAGAGATTAGATCCTGGGATCCCAACGGATTGTTACCTCTTTATAAATCACTTGTAAGGCCACATCTAGAATATGGGATCCAGTTTTGGGCTCCACATTTAAAAAAGGACATTCAGAAGAAAGAGTCAGTTCAAAGGCAGTTTACTAGACTACTACAAGGAATGGAAGGCCTCCATATGATGAGAGGTTGAAAATTTAGATTTGTTTAGCTTAGAAAAAACACGTCTCAGAGGAGATCTCATTTATATGTATAAATACATGGGTGGTCAATATAAAGGACTGGCACATGACTTATTCCTTCCAAAGACAATACTAAGGACCAGGGGGCATTCACTTCGAGTGGAAGAAAAGCGATTCCGGCAGCTAAATAGGAAAGGGTTCTTTATAGTAAGAGCAGCCAGACTGTGGAATGCCCTACCACAAGAGGTAGCAATGTCAGATACTATAACAGCTTTTAAAAAAGGGATGGGTGATTTCTCAGTACACACAACATTGTTGGTTATAAGTGACTTAGTGACAAAATATATAATTGGTGGAGGAAGATTGAACTAGATGGACCTAGGTCTTTTTTCAACCTATGTAACTATGATGTCGCATGGACCACACCATGGTGTGATCCATGAAAGGCGTACGAGAAAAACACATACATTGAAAATAAAAAGCTTTTTATACTCATCATTTCCAGCGACGCTGTCTTCGGACGCTGCTTTCTGCTGCTTCCAAGCCAGCTCATTATTCTCCTGCATGTGCTTTTATGCACCGCACAGCCGATACCAGAAGTAGCTGCAATGGTAGGAGACACAGTGGCCAGACACAGCAGAGCCGGAGATTCAGCACCACGGACAGCAGGAGCGGGGACAAGTACGTTTATCGCCATGTGCTATCACAGATCACTGATCATGAATAGCAGATGTAGAACCAAGGTGTGCAATGAATCACAGCACACGGTGGGACATATGCGCTTTTAACACATCAGTGAAAAAGTCTGTGTTTTTTACTGACCTGTGAAACAAGCCTTAGTGAGGACTTCCCCTTTGCCGAGATAATATAGCCATCTCACATGTGTGTCATATCAAGATGCTGATTATAAAGCATGATTATTGCACAGGTTTGCCTTAAGGGTACTGTACACACTGCGACATCGCTAGCAATCTCGTTAGCGATGTGAAATTCTAGATCAAGATCTAGATTCTAGATTCTAGAAAATGACCTATGTGCAATCTGGAAAGATCGCACTTGCGATCTAGAATTTCACATCGCTAACGAGATCGCTAGCGATGTCGCAGTGTGTAAAGTACCCTTTAGGCTGACCACAATAAAAGCCACTCTAACATGTGCAGTTTTATCACCAGGGTCGCCACTAGGAATTTCTGGGCAACATACTGGCAACATTTTGGGGCCCCCTTGAGACTCCGCCCAGGTTCCACCCCAGCTCCGCCTCCACCCTGCAAACCTTCCCCAGCCTCACCGCCATCTCGGAAAATGTGTGTGTGTGCGTGTGTGTGTGTGTGTGTGTGTGTGTATACTGTATATATATATATATATATATATATATATATACACATATACATACAGTCAAAATTGTTAGCACCCTTGAACTTGTTCCAGAAAATGAAGTATTTCCCTCAGAAAATTACTAATACACCCCTAAACTGCCCCTCTCCATAATATACCCTCTACCCCGCAGCTCTCCATAATACACCCTCTACACTGCCCCTGTCCATAATATTTCTCCCACACTGTCCCATACTGTATATATCACCCCACACACTGCCTTTCTATATAATATCCTCCCCACACCATGCCCCTGTGTATAATATCCTCACACACTGCTCCTCTTTATAATATCTCTCTCCGACACACTGCTCCTCTGTATTATATCCCCCACACACTTCTCCTCTGTACTGAGCTTACTACAGAGATACGAGATCAGAACCGAGATTACTACAGAGATACGAGATCAGAACCGAGATTACTACACAGATACGAGATAAGAACTGAGCTTACTACAGAGATATAAGATCAGAACTGAGCTCACTACAGATATATGGGAGCAGAACCGAGCTTACTACAGAGATACGAGATCTGAACCAAGCTTACTACAGAGATATGGGAGCAGAACCGAGCTTACCACAGAGATACGAGATAAGAACCAAGCTTACAACAGAGATAGAAGATCAGAGAGATATTGGAGCAGAACCGAGCTTACTACAGAGATACGGGAGCAGAAACGAGCTTAATACAGAGATATGGGTACAGAAACGAGCCTATTACAGAGATACGGGAACAGAACTGAGCTTACTACAGAGATGCAGGAGCAAAACAGAGCTTATTAAAGAGATAGGGGAACAAAACCAAGCTTACTATAGAGATAGGGGAACAGAACTGAGCATACTACAGAGATATGGGAACAGAACCAAGCTTACTACAGAGATAGGGGAACAGAACTGAGCATACTACAGAGATATAGGAACAGAACCAAGCTTACTATAGAGATACAGGAACAGAACTGAGCTTACTACAGAGATACGAGATCAGAATTATTAGAGAGATACAAGGTCAGAACTGAGCTTACCACAGAGATACGAGATCAGAACTGAGCTTACTACAGAAATACGAGATCAGAACTGAGCTTACTACAGAGATACGAGATCAGAACCGAGCTTACTACAGAGATGTCGCACATTTTAACCTATGGTGCTACCCACAAGTCCGTGTTTTTCCGGCAGAACTAATAACAAAGGCTGATACAAGTCTATGGATTTGTGAAAAACACAAACAGCACATGGATGGTAGCCATGTACAGTCCTTGTGCTGCACGTGTTTAACATTGGAAAGTATAGGAGAAACTTTGTAATTTCATTTTCTATATATTTATACCGAAAAAACATGGATGGCACACTGATAGCACACAGTTTTAATAATGTACATACACATTAATGGGTGATAAAAGTAAACACAGTCAAAACAGAGCGAACCACACATATGTGTTTATGTATGGATGTATTCAGCGCAACACACAATACACAGGCGAAATATGTCCCCATTATACAGTGCAACACACGGTACATAGGGCCACATGTGCCCAGTATACAGAGCAACACACAGTACACAGGGCAATATGTCACCAGTATACAGAGCAACACACAGTACACAGGGCAATATGTCTCCAGTATACAGTGAGTACACAGTACATGAGGCAACATGTCCCCAGTATACAGCACAGCACAGCGTACACAGGGAAATATGTCCTCAGTATACAGCATAGCACACAGGGCAATATGTCTCCAGTATACAGCACAACACACAGGGTAATATGCCCCTAGCCCTTAACAGTAGAGAGTGCAGCACCTCTTCTCACAGAGTGAAGTGTAGCAGACCTCAGCCCCTTATAATTAACATAGCAATAAACCCCCAGGCCCATATAATATACAGAGCTAAACCCCCCCCAACCACACTCAGCTTCCTATAATATACACAACCCCCAGCCCCTAAAATCATACCGAGGTGCAGACCCTCTATTAGTCCTCTATCCAGCCCACCACAGTGCACAGTATAGCAGACCCGGACCCTATCACGAGCTGTAACCACACATCCATCTTACCAGCCTCTGACTGGCCAGGAGCTCCATGTCGAGGAGAGAAGCCATGAATCACAGCACAGGAGGTGGAGGGGGTGGAGCCTGCACTGAGTTCCGCAGGTCCTGTCTGGAGAGCAGAGAAGATGCCGGGATCCTCTTCACTCAGATGATCTGCCAGGACATGATCTGACACATACAGCATGCTTACAGCATGCTTCAGACCACGTCTGAAGCAGCCAGACAGGAAGATTTAAAGGTATAGTGCCGCTCGTGGGCCCTGTGAAGAGGGGGCGGTCTGGGCTTTATAAAGTTATGTAAGTACCCCGGGCCCGGTACACCAGTCATAGTTGTAATGCCCTGATGGCGGCCCTGTTTATCACACAGCGCAATGCCACAGATGTCGCAAGTTTTGAGGGAGCATGCAATTGATATGCTGACTGCAGGAATATTCACCAGAGCCTGTGAATTGAATGTTAAATTTTCTTCCATATGCTTTCTCAAAAGGCATTTCAGATAATTAGACATTACATCTAACCGGCCCCACAACCATAGACCTTATGTAACTGTGGCACCCGAGTGGTCATGGGAGCCACAGTGGAATTGTTCGCTTCACCTGGAGGACAGTGCTATGCCTGGAAGCAGCGAGAAGATCTCAATGTCAGGTACCATTTCACACAACACTTCCTGACTCAGACCAGAAGGGAGAGCTCAAGTCCTGGTTGGGACAAGCCTCCCCTGTGCATTCTGGGATGGGAAGGGGTTAGTCAGAAAATAGAAAGTGAAATCTCTGAACCCTGGAGGACAGGAAAGAGACCGGTCGCTGTTAGAAAGCTGTCAGCAAGCTTTCCAGGACCGAGCGCATTGCACAGGACACTGTCCCTGCACATGGCTGCACAGCGCGATAGTCGGCACCACCCCCCACCGCCGCCATGATATGGTGAAACCCACTGTGTGACAACAGGGAGGGAGGGGTTTGTTACCGTTCCCCATCGCGTACGATGTCAAATGTGAGGGGATTTGGGTGACTTTTTACCCGTGGCGTAATGCCGGCCCCTACAGGGGCAAAAAATACCATACACTAACCTCTGAACGGAGTGTGGGTATCAGCAGGTGGGGTACATGCCACCAGCAGACTACTGCTCCCTGCATATTGCGCGTGCTTGCTGCCCGCCCCCCTCAACCCGTACAAATAAAATGGGGCCTGACAGTACCACTTATCATTAAACCGGGGGAGGGGAGGGCGGGGGGTTGGTTAAGTAGCCACGGACCACCATTGTGAATGCCGGACCAAAGGGGGAGCGAGAGGGCTCAATGCCTTCAGGTGGATGAATAAAATAATGACTCCCCCACTGCAGCGCTTCTAACCTGCGCCTTACCATAAAGGTGCCAGCCCACATCCTGCACCCGTATGCTGCTGCTCCCCTGGGCTTGCTGTAACAGGGCGGCGGGTGGGGGACGGTTTACCTAGGTGAAGAGCGGGAAGTAAGTTTCTTCGCGCTATTTTTCAAACTGATGGCAAGCACAAGCAGACCAGCGGGCGGGTAGTTCCCACAGAAACACCGCTCGCCGTCGCACGTTGCTTGTGCCTCAGCAGGGAGGGAGCCGCTCACAGCTAAAAGCCGTGAGCAGATTGCTTCCCTCCTTGCTGATATGCTCTCTAACCGCCTCACAGCGCGGTTACCTGTCTCCGGCTGCCCAACAGGTCTGGGTCCTATAACAGAGAGGCCGGAAGCTGGGCAGCACGGTGACATATATCCAGGAGGCGGGGCGAGCATCAGTCACACCATAGGGGGCGGGGACAGCAGAGCAGTGTCTTTCAAAGGGGACACCTGTTTTAAACATGGAGAGGGGCCAGCAGTCAGGGGGAAGCATCTCAAGTTTGGCTGCAATGCCCCTCATTACAGTATACAAAATAAGCTTGTGTATCTCAAGTTCTCCAGCTTTCTTGCTAAACTTTACTGAATAAACTGGCACAGGGTCTATGTTGATAGATGTATAGAAATGTTTCTTAATAAATCTGATGCTTTTTTTTAGTTTTCTGGGGGAATGGGGCTCTACTGCTTCACTTTCTAGAGACTTCCCATTACTTGTAGGTGCTATAAAAATGCTATCTCTACAGAAAATGCAATGAAGATATATCCACTATGGCTGTTTCCACGGAGGTGTTTAAATCTAAAAAAAAAAAATCATTCCCTTTAAGTTTGGCAAATTACACATTCTCTCAGCCTCTGGTTTTAGGTTTTATGCTACTTGATGTAAAGAGACAATGTCTCATGGTTGAAAAAGTTACTTATTGTTCTTATAACACAGAGGAGAAGCCAATCCCATCCTTTGTAATGTAACTCAGGATGCTGGACCAGCAAAATAGAGAAGGTCAAAGAAATAGTGCAATTTATGTGCCAAAAACCTGTCTCAACTGAGTAAGCATATTTAGCAATAACTAAAGAGGACAAATGACACATTATGCAAGAAAGTCAGAGGCGACAGAGTAGTGCCTAGCACTTTACTGATGTCATTGTAGCCTTATAGCATACTACAGTGTATTGTAAAAAATAAATCTCTTATTTCTGTACTGTTATTATTTTAATGTAGAGGATATGTATACTTATATCATAATAATGTGGATTATGAGGTTAATAAATTGGGGATTATAAGTCAATATCATGTTACTATGCAGAAAGGAAGACAGCAAAGTTTACAAGTCCTCTATTAAAACAAGTTGATAATTTGCAGATGGATGTAGGTGGAAACGTGAAGATGTGGAGACATAATATAGGTGACTATTATTTAGGATTGGTTATCAAAATCAGTTTGGTGGAGATAAGACACCTTGCACCCCTATTGATCACCTGCTTTTAGCTTGGTTGCTGGACAGATGTAGACGGGGAACAAAGCTGGAACAACATAGTTCTATACACTGAGTAGTGGCCGTTGGCCCGTTGCCAAGAGATGCAGCTCAGCTACTATCGGTGGGAATCCCGTGTCCTGGGTATGTCGAATGTCACGGATAGGTCATCAATATCATAAGACCGGACAACCCCTTTAATTTGGAAAACATTTTCTATCTCTCAGAAAACACGTAAAGAAAAGAAAAAAGAATGTGTTAGATGCAGAAGAACATTTTGATTATTCTCAAATCTTTGGCAAATAATGTGCATCTTTTGACTATTTGAAACCACATTTTTCATGTTTCTTTTATCACACCCCAATATCTTCGCAATTTCAGGACTGCTTTTAAAGGAAATCTGTCAGCAGGCTTTTGCTACTTTATCTGAGGCAGCATGATGTAGGCAAAGACTCCAACGATGTATCACTTAGTTTATTGGGTGTAGTGGTTCTGAAGCAATCAGAGTTTTTAGATTTAGAAGAGCAGCATAGCTGAGAAAGTTGCCCCTGCCCACACTTGGATCTCTGTTTACAATGTCTATAAACAGGGAGCTGCTAATCACAGCAGGGGGTCTAGTGGACTAGCTTACCCCAAAAGCAAATTCAGGAAAAAAATGCTAAGCACTCACAACAATCTGCTCCCATGGCATCCATGCGCTAACCACCTGTTGACCCACAGGTAAATGCAGGAAAGGAAAGGGTCAGCATCCGAAGAAGGAAAAGTATATTTCATCATTGCTGAATCCAAATGTACCATAGCAGTCACTTATACAAATGAAGGTAATGTTTTTATTTAAAATGGACTGGTTGGGAACATTGATGAACAAAGAAAGACTGACTGGGAAATTCTTGAGTACTTGGTCTCTATTTATTCCAACCTTATCTATTGCAATTAGAAATAGACTGAGATTGCAATTTGAAAACACACAATGGTATCTTCTAGAACTTATCAGTGGACACATGCCAATAAGCTATTAACCAGACAGACACTAGATGGCGCTCAAGCTCAATTAGGCCCCCGAAGAGGATTACCTCAAAACGTACGTCGGGCGAGGGTCGAGACCCGACATCTGAGCCCCACACGTGATTACTATGGGCAAGTCTGGAGTACGGTACCTTTAAACTGTCGCTGGAATGGACGGGCACATTATGGTTGCTAATTGAGCTTGAGTGCCATCTAGTGTCTGTCTGGTTAATAGCTTGAATTTTTTACACTGATTTTAGCTATCTGTACCTGTGCTCCAGATGCGTTAATATACGTTTACTATTGCCCATTTTTGGATTAGGCTGGTGAGGGCTCTGATGTCCTGTTCCGCCCCTTTTGGGCTTTTTACTGGTGTCCCCACTTTCTGTCCTGCCCCCTCTTTTGGACATTATATGCTTAATTGTTATTAGATTAATCGCATGGTGTGTATATGATCTTAATATAATAAACTGTTTTTTGTATTTTTCCACAATAAAAACAAATTAATTATAAGCAGTTTCTGTGTTTACTGGCAATATAGTGATATATATATATCTTGGGTCATTTAATCTCCCAGAGGTTGAGTTCATGGGGTTAAATATATTGATAGGGAGTGACCCAATGTTTGAAAAATGAGGTTCCAATTTTCCCTTGCTTTTGGTGTTAGACGTATGTGCAATCTTGGCAAGTCATAACTACAATCTGGGCGTGTCATGTCGCTCATGAGATCGTCAGATAAATTGTAGCGTGTAAAGCGGCCTTTAGTCTTAGATGTTGCTTGTCTACCACAGTGGAATACTTTTAATTGATCTTTAGCTGACCCCATAGCTGACCTAGTCCAGCAATGATAATCTCATGACGCTAAAACAAACATTACAGGTAAACAACTGCACACAGTGTGACAACTGAGGTGCCACTGAAATCTCTGTGATAACCATTACAGCATGCAGATTACATAGCCGAAACCTGCAGACAGATTCCCTGTTACATTTTTTTCATTTTTTAGACTCAGTTAAATCTCTTTAAGTCAATACAATGTACGCTTTTGTAGTAATTTACAACCTAACCAGCATCATGACTCTACATTAAGAGGAATATGTCAGTAGGATTTCACAACCCAAACTATTTATATGTGCATTCAACTCTTTCAAAGACAAGTTCAGTAATAACTTAACATGGCCAGTCCATTTCTCTGTTACTGAGAAATTCAGCATTTGAATTGATATGCAATTGAGGCTGTAGATCTGAAGTCTCTGTCACTCCGGCTCTATTCCCGGCCCAACACCCCCTCCTCCTTCTTCACTAACAGCCTTTATGCTGTGTGACTTCAGGCAAAGGAGCTGTCAGTCAAGCAGGAGGAGGCTGATTTATCAGCAACAGATTAATGGACTGGCCATGTAAAGGTATTTCTGGACTTGTTTTTGAAAGAAATACATGCACCTATAAATAGTTTGGAGGGAGAAATCCTGCTGACAGATTCCCTGTAAAGTGATCAAAGCCTTATGACAACTAACTGCACCGGATTGATTTACTGTATATTGCAATAGTGAAATAGGAACTTCTGTCTTGTGAAACAGGACTTGAAGTTAAAACGTGAAATATTATACAAAATACAGGAAGAGGAATAAATTGTGTGTACTAGTATTAATTCCCAGTATTAGACGAGAAATAAGACAACGCAGTAGGAAAGCATAGTAAGGGAAAAAAGTTGATGAATAAATTGTAATGTACACAATGCTGTTTTATGACTCGCTCTTTGTTTTCAGTCTTTGATGTTTGGTGCCATTACTTTTGCCTGTTTTCCATTTCACAGAAATGTGTCATGTGTAAGATGGAATTCCACTTAGTGCAGACATCTTTGATGAAAGGTAATTTGGTTTTGATACAGCAAGTGATGTTTGTGTTGCTTGTGTACAAGGAACATGGTAATTGATCAAAGAAACGGAGCTGACAATCTCCCTCAATTGATGCAGCTATTCAGTAACAAAGTTATTCAAAGCAGTGATGTATGCTACATATAAGCCTTCCCAGGAAATGAAGCGCCAGAGCCTCGCAAAAACCATTACTTTTCTATCTCCTTGCTGGAAATAACTGAGTGATCCATTACAGAACTGACAGAACATCTGACAGACAACACATTTGGTCACCAACAGTAATAGGTTTAGTATTACACCAAACATTCATATATATCAGACAACATCAAGCACTGGAATACACAATCTGGAAAAATGTATTTTCATGAAATAACACATAAGTTATTCCTTTATTAACCAAAACATATGGTGGTGTGAGCAGACCTCTATATGTAATAACACCTTAATGTATATGACTGTATGACTTTCATTTAAAGAGCTTATCTAATAAAGACTTTAGCACTCACGTACTTCACACCCCTAATTGTATCATGGTTGCCCATTCATTTTATTGTGCGGCATGTATCTTACATAGTTATATAGGTTGAAAAAAGACCTAGGTCCATCTAGTTCAACCTTCCTCCACCAATTCTACATTTTGTCTCTAAGTCATTTATAACCGACATTGTTGTGTGTACTGAGGAAATCATCCAGCCCTTTTTTAAAAGCTGTTATATTATCTGCCATTACTACCTCTTGTGGTAGAGCATTCTACAGTCTGACTGCTCTAACTGTAAAGAACCCTTTCCTATTTAGCTGCCGGAATCGCTTTTCTTCCACTCGCAGTGTATGCTCCTGGTCCTTAGTATTGTCTTTGGAAGAAATAAGTCATGTGCCAGTCCTTTATATTGACCACACGTGTATTTATACATATAAATGAGATCTCCTCTGAGACATCTTTTTTCTAAGCTAAACATAACTAACTTGTTCAACCTCTCATCATATGTGAGGCCTTCCATTCCTTGTAGTAGTCTTGTTACCAGCCTTTGAATTGACTCTAACTTTTAAATGTCCTTTTTAAAATGTGGATCCTAAAACTGGATTCAATATTCCAGATGTGGCCTTACAAGTGATTTATAGAGGGGTAACAATACGTTGGGATCCCAGGATCTAATCTCTCTTTTTACACACCCTAAAATGTTGTTTGCTTTAGCAGCTGCTGCCTGACATTGAGTGCTGCTGCTCAGCTTATTTGTAATGAGAATACCCAAGTCCTCTCCTGTTCTGTAGTCCTGAGTTTACTTTCATTTAATGTGTAGGCAGCTATAGGATTACTCCGTCCTAGGTACATTACTTTACATTTATCAACATTAAATCTCATTTGCCAAGTATCTGCCCATTCTGACATCTTATCCAGATCTTTTTGTAATATTGTACTATCAAGGTCAGTTTTTTATATCCTACATAGTTTGGTGTTATCAGCAAAGACTGACACTTTACTATCAATCCCTTCCACAAGGTCATTAATAAAGAGATTAAAAATAATTGGACCTAGCACAGATCCCTGCGGCACCCCACTATTGACTATAGCCCATTTAGAGTATGTACCATTTATGACTACTCTTTGTTTCCTATCTTTTAGCCAATTCCTTACCCAGTTGCATATAGTTTCCCCTAGTCCTTGCTTCTGGAGCTTTAGTATAATGCGGGTGTCGCGGGCGGAGGAGGGGACGCCGCGCTCTCCCACTACTGCTCGGGTCCGGCTGCCGCGGCTGCTGCGGCCTGCTGCTGCTCGGTGGCTCGAGCGATGAGCCGGATCCCGGGGACTCTAGCGGCGCTCCTCGCCCGTGAGTGAAAGGGGATTTTGGGTGTGGGGATTGGTTATTGTCCGTGACGCCACCCACAGTTGTGGTGGTTTGTTGACACCACCGCTGCTCTGTATGGGGATCCCGGGAAGGATGGTATGGAGCAGCCAGTTGTTGTGTTGCCCCTCCGTGGGTAGGGGTTGGTGATCCCGGGGCCCAGTGATGAGGTGGGTGATGCAGGGCTCGGTGGGGTGCAGGGACGCGGGGGCAGCGCTGTGCCTTGCGGCACTGTGGTACTCACTCAGCCTGAGACGATGACACAGTTCTCGGTAAAACACACGGCTGGAAAGACGGTTCCCACGGACGGCTGCACTTGCTTTCCCCAGTAGGTGACGGTGATGTCCCTTTTCCTGCACCTAATGTTTCTGTGTTGGTAGCGATGGGTTCCCACTGGTAACCCACTCCCCGGCTTGGATATGGGCCGGAGGAGCCCTACTATGCCCGCAGGCGCTGGCCCTGAGAAACTGGTGCCCTGGCGGTGTCTCTCCGTTACGGTCGGACTGTTGCCTTCAATCGGGACTTGGTTGTTTAGAGACAGATGTCCCCTTCACTGACGGATTTGGCAAATTATGGCGACTCCTAGCCTTGCCGGGATCCGAAAGGCCCCTGCCCTGGTGCTGACTGTTCTTCGTATACTGCTCCAGACCGCCGGGCCACTACCCGTCCGCGGTCCTTCCAGCAACCTCCGAGCAGTCACCCCTGCGGACTATCACCGCCGTCTGCTGACCTTGCTGTCACTGTCCGGGCACACAGCCCGACCAACTTCAGGCTTTACTACTGTCACTTCAGCTTCTCTCTTCAGCTCCACTACTACTTCCTTCCACTTCACTTCACTTTCCTCCCTCCACTGTTTACTCTTCACTCTCCTAACTGAACTGCCTGGTTCCTCCCGCCTCCAGGGCTGTGTACTCCTCGGTGGGCGGAGCCAACCGCCTGGCCCACCCCCTGGTGTGAACATCAGCCCCTGGAGGAAGGCAATAAGGATTTTGGTAGCCTTGGTGTTCCTAACTGGGGTGGAGGGTGTGGTGGTGTGATGACCTGTGACCCCTGGCTCGCCCAGGGCGTCACATTCCCCCTTAGCAAAACGCAGACCGTCCGCGGGCTGCCCGTCCAACAACGGTTTTATTTTCTGAAAATGGTAAAAAGGTAACATATAAAGCATAACATCATCCCACAACGGGAGGCACATTTCTTAAACGTTGCAAAACGGTTTACGGCTACGGTTTCCGCTCTCTCCCACCCAAGCAACCTGGCCCTGATGCTGCCCCTAAAACCCAGGCAGCACCCCTTGTCCCAAGTCCAGCACAAGTTACCCGAGCGGGATCTGTCCTTCCCCTCCAGAGGGTAGCCACCGGTTCCTGTGGTGGCTGGGCCCCAGCCTGCTCTGCTGAGGGCCCTCCCTCCAACCTGCCTCTCCAGAGGCGGCAACTGCGGAAACGGTAACGGTAAAACAACTTATTTACAAGCCACTAACGTTTGTGGTTGCCCTGCAAGTTCACGGGCTTGTCCATGGAAAGTCCTCCATGCAAACTTTTTAAACGGTCCCCACGGGGACAACGGTGCCGGCGACGGCCGGTTTTCTCTCAATCACGGTTGTAGACAATCTGATGAAACTTCGGTAATCATTTTTGCTTATCATTCTTTTTCAACAAACTTTTTCAAACATACACACAACTCAGTGGTGGTCCCAACGGAGACTGCTGCAGCGGGCATCCGCTGCCCTACTCCCGACTTTCAGCTTCATCTGAGGGAGAGTACAATCTTACAAAAAGATCTGGATAAGATGTCAGAATGGGCAGATACTTGGCAAATGAGATTTAATGTTGATAAATGTAAAGTAATGCACCTAGGAAGGAGTAATCCTATAGCTGCGTATACATTAAATGGAAGTAAACTCGGGACTACAGAACAGGAGAAGGACTTGGGTATTCTCATTACAAATAAGCTGAGCAGCAGCACTCAATGTCAAGCAGCTGCTGCTAAAGCAAACAAGATTTTAGGGTGTATAAAAAGAGAGATTAGATCCCGTGATCCCAACGTATTGTTACCCCTCTATAAATCACTTGTAAGGCCACATCTGGAATACGGGATCCAGTTTTGGGCTCCACATTTTAAAAAGGACATTGAGAAGTTAGAGTCAGTTCAGAGGCGGGCAACTAGACTATTACAAGGAATGGAAGGCCTCCCATATGATGACAGGTTGAAAAAGTTAGATATGTTTAGCTTAGAAAAAAGACGTCTCAGAGGAGATCTCATTTATATGTATAAATACATGTGTGGTCAATATAAAGGACTGGCACATGACTTATTTCTTCCAAAGACAGTACTAAGGACCAGGGGGCATTCACTGCGAGTGGAAGAAAAGTGATTCCGACAGCTAAATAGGAAAGGGTTCTTTACAGTTAGAGCGGTCAGACTGTGGAATACACTACCACAAGAGGTAGTAATGGCAGATACTATAACAGCTTTTAAAAAAGGGCTGGATGATTTTCTCAGTACACAAAACATTGTTGGTTATAAATGACTTAAGCTGGGTTCACACTAAGCGACAGCGACAACGACGTCGCTGTTACGTCACCATTTTCTGTGACGTAACAGCAACCTTGTAAGTCGCTGTTATGATCGCTGCTTAGCTGTCAAACACAGCGACGCAGCAGCGATCATAACGTCGCTGTGCTACATGTGCAGAGAGCAGGGAGCCGCGCTTAGCGCTGGCTCCTTGCTCTCCTAGGTACAGTACACATCGGGTTAATTAACCCGATGTGTACTGCAGCTACATGTCGCAGTGCAGAGAGCAGGGAGCCGCGCACACTGCTTAGTGCTGGCTCCTTGCTCTCCTTGCTACAGTATACATAGGGTTAATTACCCGATGTGTACTGCAGCCACATGTGCACAGAGCAGGAGCCGGCGCTGGCAGCAAGGGCGGAGGCTGGTAACGAAGGTAAATATCGGGTAACCAGGGAAAGGTCTTCCCTTGGTTACCCGATGTTTACGCTGGTTACAGCTGACCGCAGCTGCCAGACGCCGGCTCCTGCTCCCTGCTCGCTTCATTTCGTCGCTCTCTCGCTGTCACACACAGCGATGTGTGTGTCACAGCGGGAGAGTGACGACCAAAAAATGAAGCTGGACATTCAGCAACGACCGGCGACCTCACAGCAGGGGCCAGGTCGTTGCTGGATGTCACACACAGCGACAGCGACGGGACGTCGCTGCAACGTCATAGAAAATGGTGACGTAGCAGCGACGTCGTTGTTGTTGTCGCTGTGTGTGACACCAGCTTTAGTGACTAAATGTAGAACTGGTGGAGGAAGGTTGAACTAGATGGACCTAGGTCTCTTTTCAACCTAAGTAACTATGTAACTATGTAACTATGAGAGGCTGCAGGACTCACTCGGCTCTCCTGGCTGCCCCGCAGTTTGGAATCTAGGGCAAACCACCCCCTCTCTCCACAGTGCCGGGTATACTGCACAATGTCACCCGGCATCAGATTACGGCCGGGGTGCTCCTCGGGCAAGTAGGCATTCACATCCCGCCAGGCTATAAACACTTCGGCCTCCAGGCCTGGTTCGTATTTAAACCCATAGCCCCGGCGTACATCAAACCGCCTCACCTGCCCTTCGTACAGCGGGCCCCGGACCCGGAATGTTGCTTGACGGAGGCTTTCTTTTTCTCTAATGGCTCGGGCCACCAGCTCCGCCTTCTTCCTCTCTCTCTCTCCGATCTCCAAGCCCAGCGGTACCGGCTCCCTGTCCCAATACGGCGCTGCTGCGAGCTCTGGCGCACGGGTCGGGCCCCGCGGGACATTCTGGACGTTGCCCACTGTCAGGGATCTGGGCGGCAAGTCCCGCGGTGTCTTGGCCTTGGGCTCCACTTTGCAGCGACAACCCGGCGCTACCTCAGCTGAGGTGTGGGGGATGGGCACAGGGGCTTTCCGCAGCTGGGCCTCCGGCTCGGAACGGTCCATCAGCTCCGGCTCGGGGATTTTCTCTGGAGACGCCTCCGGTGCGGTTTTCGGAGCCTTCCAAGGCAGCACCTCCGGTCGACTACGGGCTCCGGCTGCAGGTCGGCCCGCCTGGGCGGGCATGCTGGGTAGTGCTACCGGTTGCGGTGGTAGCAGGCCTAGTGGCGGGGTCACAGCTTCCGAGACGGGTGGCGAGGGAGGCAGCAGGGGGAGAGGGCTTGGACCGGGTCCCGCAGCCGCGATGACCGACCCATCAAGGGAATCGGGGCGTGGGTCACTCACCCTCCCTTTCTCCGCTTCCTCCTCGCGTCTCCGCACGGTTGCTATAACGTCCGCCATGTCGGTCTCCCACTCCTCCATGAGGAGCTGCATCTTAACCTGCAGCCGTTGGTAGAGCTGCGCGGTCCAGATCTCCACCCACGCCGCGGTTCCAGGCGCGGGGGCTACGGTGTCGCAGGACGGCATCCACATGCTGCTGGCAGCTTTTCCCAGGAACAATATGTCTGCAGAGTCCTGGCGTCCCTGCTTTTATAGCTGCTCTCACATGCAGCTAGCCGCCATCGCGTCCCCCTTAGATTCTTTCCGGCCCCTCCTCTATTGGGGCGGAGTTTTGGCCTTCGCGCCTCTGCTACTCGAGAAGACGCTCGAGCGGGAACTTTTCGCGCCAAAGATGGTGACTTCCGAAATTTTTCAGCCGGATACCTCCGGCGGTCACAAGGCGCACCTCTACCCAACGGCAGAGCGGTAAGATCCTGTTCGTGACGCCAAGTTGTCGCGGGCGGAGGAGGGGACGCCGCGCTCTCCCACTGCTGCTCGGGTCCGGCTGCCACGACTGCTGCGGCCTGCTGCTGCTCGGTGGCTCGAGCGATGGGCCGGATCCCGGGGACTCTAGCGGCGCTTCTCGCCCGTGAGTGAAAGTGGATTTTGGGTCTGGGGATTGGTTATTGTCCGTGACGCCACCCACGGTCCGTGGGTAGGGGTTGGTGATCCCGGGGCCCAGTGATGAGGTGGGTGATGCAGGGCTCGGTGGGGTGCAGGGACGCGGGGGCAGCGCTGTGCCTTGCGGCACTGTGGTACTCACTCAGCCTGAGACGATGACACAGTTCTCGGTAAAACACACGGCTGGAAAGACGGTTCCCACGGACGGCTGCACTTGCTTTCCCCAGTAGGTGACGGTGATGTCCCTTTTCCTGCACCTAATGTTTCTGTGTTGGTAGCGATGGGTTCCCACCGGTAACCCGCTCCCCGGCTTGGATATGGGCCAGAGGAGCCCTACTTTGCCCGCAGGCGCTGACCCTGAGAAACTGGTGCCCTGGCGGTGGCGGTGTCTCTCCGTTACGGTCGGACTGTTGCCTTCAATCGGGACTTGGTTGTTTAGAGACAGACGTCCCCTTCACTGACGGATTTGGCAAATTATGGTGACTCCTAGCCTTGCCGGGATCCGAAAGGCCCCTGCCCTGGTGCTGACTGTTCTTCGTATACTGCTCCAGACCGCCGGGCCACTACCCGTCCGCGGTCCTTCCAGCAACCTCCGAGCAGTCACCCCTGCGGACTATCACCGCCGTCTTCTGACCTTGCTGTCACTGTCCGGGCACACAGCCGGATCAACTTCAGGCTTTACTACTGTCACTTCAGCTTCTCTCTTCAGCTCCACTACTACTTCCTTCCACTTCACTTCACTTTCCTCCCTCCACTGTTTACTCTTCACTCTCCTAACTGAACTGCCTGGTTCCTCCCGCCTCCAGGGCTGTGTTCTCCTCGGTGGGCGGAGCCAACCGCCTGGCCCACCCCCTGGTGTGAACATCAGCCCCTGGAGGAAGGCAACAAGGATTTTGGTAGCCTTGGTGTTCCTAACTGGGGTGTAGGGTGTGGTGGTGTGATGACCTGTGACCCCTGGCTCGCCCAGGGCGTCACACGGGCGTCAGACGAGACAATATTATCATCGCTGTGTGTGACACTGAGCAGCGATCTCACAGCAGGGGCCAGATCGCTGCTCAGTGTCACACACAGCGAGATCGCTAATGAGGTCACTGCTGCGTCACAAAAACCGTGACTCAGCAGCGATCTCAGTAGCGATCTCGCTGTGTGTGAAGTACCCCTTATCTCTCTCAGTTAGTAGATGAACCGACCAGGATAGATAATTTGCTAGATCTGGTCCTGTCAAATAGACCAAATACAATTTCAGATCTACAGGTCCGGGAGCATTTGGGCAATAGCGACCATAATATGGTAAGCTTCAAAGTAATATTCAATAGAACATTTAAAAGGGGAAAGGCTAAAACCTGGAGTTTTAGGAAAGCTAATTTCAACAAATTAAGGGAAGAGCTTAATTGTGTAGATTGGGACAATGTTATGGTAACTGGTGATACCGAACATAAATGGGGTAAGTTTAAGGATATACTACTAGAGTCCTGTAAAAAACTTATACCTTCTGGTAATAAAATGTCCAGGAATAAAAAGAAACCACTATGGATAAATAAGACTGTTAAAAATATAATAAACAAAAACAAAGGGCATTTAAACTCTTGAAGGCTGAGAATACAGAAATAGCATTTCAGGAGAATAAAGATATCAATAGAAAATGCAAAAAAAGAAATCAAGCAAGCAAAATTATCTACTGAAACAAAAATCACCAAGGACATTAAAATAAATCCCAAAATCTTTTATAAATACATTAATGCCAAAAAGGAAGGAAATTATAGTATCAGCCCCCTAAAATATAATAACAAGTTAGTTATAGAGGACAAACAAAAGACTGAGATATTAAACAGACAATTCGCATCAGTGTTTACCAAGCCCTGGTTCGTTTTTTTATTGTTGCTTTCCCGCTGATAAGCACACATCGCTGTGTGTGACAGCGAGATAGCAACAATCCTGAATGTGCAGGGAGCAGGAGCCGGCGTCTGACAGCCTGCAGTAAGCTGTAACCAAGGTAAACATCGGGTAACCAAGGTGGTTACCCAATATTTACCTTCGTTACCAGCCTCTGCAGCTCTCACGCTGCCAGTGCCGGCTCCTGCTCCCTGCACACGCTAAGCTAAGCGGTGTGCACTGGTAACTAAGGTAAACATCAGGTAACCATACCAGATGTTTACCTTAGTTACCAGTGTCCGCAGCTTACAGACGCCGACTCCGTGCAAGCGCAGCGTCGCTTGCACGTCGCTGCTGGCTGGGGGCTGGTCACTGGTCGATGGTGAGATCTGCCTGTTTGACAGCTCACCAGCGACCATGTAGCGACGCAGCAGTGATCCTGACCAGGTCAGATCTCTGGTGGGATCGCTGCTGCGTCGCTAAAGTGTGACGGTACCCTAATTGTCTTGAATTGTAGATAAGAACTTACAGCTTTTAGTACAACCAGAAGATTCTATTTCCCACTGTATGTCTGGATAGTTGAAATCCCCCATAATAAGAACCTGATTATTATTATTACTAGAAGGTGGCCCGATTCTACGCATCGGGTATTGTAGAATTTACGTATTGTGTAGTTCATGTATGATTTTTGTTATATATATATATATATATATATATATATATATATATATATATATATAGATGTTGTTGTGTGAAGTTAATAAGTGTTTGTGTAGGGCGCTGTACATGTTCTGAGTGTTGTCTGGGTGTGGCGGGGGGTGAGAGCGGTGTTGTATGTGTGTTGCGTGTGTTGCGTTGTTTGTGGAGCGCTGTGTGTCTGTAGCGTTGTGTGTGTGTGTGTTGCGCGGTTTGTGTGGGTGTGGGGTGTGTGTGTGTGTTTTGGGGGAGGTATGTTTTGTGCAATGTGTGTGTTGTGCGGTATGTGCGTATATTTATGTATGCCGCGGTGTTTGTGTGTTGGGTGTTGTGTGTGTGCAGCGTTGTCTGTGTGTGTGGGTGTCTGTGTAGGGCGGTGTTTGTGGTTCCCAGCGTGTGTGTGTGGTGTGTTGTGCAGTGCGCGTGTGTGTGTGTTGGGGGGAGGTGTGCACCTCCTATCGTGCTCCATCCCCCATGCTGCGCACCCCCCATCGTGCTCCATCCCCCATGCTGCGCACTCCCCATCGTGCTCCATTCCCTATGCTGCGCATTCCCCATCGTGCTGCATCTCCCATGCTGCGCACTCCCCATTGTGCTCCATCCCCCATGCTGCGCATTCCCCATCGTGCTCCATCCGCCATGCTGCGCACTCCCCATCGTGCTCCATCCCCCATGCTGCGCACTCCCAAACGTGCTCCATCCCCCATGCTGCGCACTCCCCATCGTGCTCCATCCCCCATGCTGCGCACTCCCAAACGTGCTCCATCCCCCATGCTGCGCACTCCCCATCGTGCTCCATCCCCCATGCTGCGCAATCCCAAACGTACTCCATCCCCCATGCTGCGCACTCTCCATCGTGCTCCATCCCCCATGCCGCGCACTCCCCATCGTGCTCCATCCCCCATGCTGCGCAATCCCCATCGTTCTGTATCCCCCAAGCTGCGCACTCCCAAACGTGCTCCATCCCCCATGCTGCGCACCCCCCATCGTGCTCCATCCCCCAAGATGCGCACCCCCATCGTGCTCCATCCCCCATGCTGCGCACCCCACATCGTGCTCCATCCCCCATGCTGCGCATTCCCCATCGTGCTCCATCCCCCATGCTGCGCACGCCCAAACGTGCTCCATCCCCCATGCTGCGCACTCCCCATCGTGCTCCATCCCCCATGCTGCGCACCCCCCCATCGTGCTCCATCCCCCATGCTGCACCAGCATCAGCCTCTCTGCCCCCAGCATCAGCCTCTCTGCCCCCAGCATCAGCCTCTCTGCCCCCAGCATCAGCCTCTCTCCTCCCAGCATCAGCCTCTCCTCTCTGTCCCCAGCATCAGCCTCTCTGTCCCCAGCATCAGCCTCTCTCCTCCCAGCCTACCCCAGCCTCAGCCTCCCCCAGCATCAGCCTCCCCCTCCCAGCCTCCCCTAGCATCAGCCTCCGCCTCCCAGCCTCCCCCAGCATCAGCCTCTGCCTCCCAGCCTCCCCCAGCATCAGCCTCTCTCCTCCCAGCCTCCCCCAGCATAAGCCTCTCTCCTCCCAGCCTCCTCCAGCATCAGCCTCTCTCCTCCCAGCCTCCCTCAGCATCAGCCTCCCCCTCCCAGCCTTCCCCAGGATCAGCCTCTCTCCTCCCAGCCTCCCTCCTATCAGCCTCCCCCAGCATCAGCCTCCCCCTCCCAGCCTCCCCCAGCCTCAGCCTCCCCCAGCATCAGCCTCTCTCCTCCCAGCCTGCCCCAGCATCAGCCTCCCCCAGCATCAGCCTCTCTCCTCCCAGCCTCCCCCAGCATCAGCCTACCCCAGCATCATCCTACACCCTCCCAGCCTCCCCCAGCATCAGCCTCCCCCAGCATCAGCCTCCCCCAGCATTAGCCTCTCTCCTCCCAGCCTCCCCCAGCATCAGCCTTCCCCAGTATCAGCCTCTCTCCTCTCAGCCTCCTCCAGCACGCCGTGCTCCTCTGCCGACACTCACAGATCTGATCGCATACACACACACACCCGATCGCATACACGCACACACACCCGATCGCATACACTCACACACACACACTGACGATATTGCACATATGCGCTCACACTCACAACATCCAGAGATACCACATGCTTCTGGCCATGTGATCCTCCGGCAGGTCCTGGAAGCTCACTGCAAAGTATCGCCGCCGAGAAGCAAGCGATATCCCAGGATGTTGTGAGTGTGTGGATGCGATGTGATGTGTGTGTGAGGTGTGTGTGAGAGTGAGTGTGATCTGATGTGTGTGTTGTTATGTGTGTGTTGTTATATGTGTGTGCGTGTGTATGTTCCGCCGCTGCAGGACCTTGATGCGCTGGTAACTATGCTACCATGGTTACCAGCGTATCCCGTCCCCCGCTCGCACGGGAGCCCACACCAGCATACGCCGGCAACCCCAGCAATGCGAGGGTATGTGTCGGCTGGGTTAGCGGCGTACGCTGATGTGGGCTCCCGGGGGTACAGTACTTACCTGGGAGTCGTGGCTCCGTGTCGCTTCGGGGAATGCATGCGGGGGCGGGGCCAGAGCGAGCGTGCATTGCGTGAGGGGGGCGGGGCGTGGCCGAGTTGCCAATACGTGCAGGGTGCCGGGGCAAGAGGCCAATCCGAGTGGGGGGCGAAGCCTGGGCGAGCAGCCGGCCAATCCATGTGGGGGCAGAGCCTGGGCAAGCGGCCAATCGGTGTGGGGGGCGGGGCCATGGTGAGCCCAGTGGCCAATCCGCTTTGTGTCACCGTAAGGACACAATTTTGGAGCAAGACAGACAGACAGACAGACAGAATAAGGCAATTATATATATATAGACTAGAAGGTGGCCCGATTCTACGCATCGGGTATTCTAGAATTTACGTATTGTGTAGTTCATGTATGATTTTTGTTATATATATATATATATATATATATATATATATATAAAAATGTTGTTGTGTGTAGTTACCAAGTGTTTGTGTAGGGCGCTGTACATGTTCTGGGTGTTATATATAACCACGATCAAAGACCAAGGGGAAAAATTCGGTAGGTACATTATATAACCCAAGAATATATTTTAAAGTGATTCCCCAAATATTGGATTAATTATCCGGAAAAACTCCATCTATACAATTTACAAAAAATGTGTATAAACCACACACAAGGGAGTACTGTTTCCATAAAATATAACAATCTTTATTGAAATTCAAAGGGACATACATATATGAATTTAAATATCATTATTCATCAATAAACAAGATGTTTAGAGGTATAAGGAGGACTTCTTACCAGCAATCACCCCCCACATAAGTGTGTGTGTGGATCCCAATCAATAAATGCAAACATGCATAATCCATAGTTGCAGCAATAACAAAATGTCTGCTTCAATAACAAAAAGTGTCGTCCCTAGTGGGCCAGATTGAGTCAGAAGACTGCTGCACATAGAAAAATGAAGCCTAAAGACTGTCCCAGGGTAATCGCCCAACTCTATATAGATATCAAAGAAGAATTTGTAAATGTATCAGGGCTTACCCATATAAAGGACAGAAAGAAGGGCAAAAGATCCAAACTGTGGGGGGAAGACAAGCAGCTCCCAGTCCTGAACGCGTATCGCTCTCGCTTCCTCAGCAGGCTGGAGGCGGGGGTGGAAGTGCGTTCATTCCCTGATCACACCATTAAATACACCTGATCCATTAATTAGTCGGCCGGTGATGTGCGCACGTCATGTCGGCGCGCGCGTAATGCACAGCCCCCGGTTGTTGTGGCAACATGATGCAGCTCTCCAGCCACAGTGCGCACGCCCAGGGAGAAATCTCCCGATGACGTCAATGCGCATGCGCATCGGGCATAAGGAGGCCGCAGAATGTGTACACCCGGGGAAGGCTGTCAGAAAGCGCGCGCACGTACGGCGCACATCACCGTATAGTACAGAAGGGAATTCGAGCATATATATTCACATACCTTCAATACCTAATAACCTAATGTGCCTCAAAATAGATGTATGTACATGTGCAAAATTAGTATGTTTAAGAACAGAGCATATTATGTGTAAGTAAACTAGATGATTATAGCTTTATTCTCATTAAGCACATAGTGCATCCCACTTAATAAGGCACTATATGCTTTCAATTACATACAAAAGAGTTGATAATAACAGCATCCAATAGTGTTTATATACATGGGTACAGATATGCATGTACATACAAAAAAAGGGGGGTTCAGAGATTTTCAATGTATATAGAACATTGTGGTATTATAATAGGTCCTGAGTGATACAGACTACACTTCATATAGATATATCACATGTACCGCCCCCATATAAATGGAGACCCAAGTACATGGACAGGGTCACACATAGAGAACATAAATAGATAATAAAACAAGCGCACTATGAGAAGCACCCGTGGGATCCTTTTTAACGTTTATAATATTAGAATTGCTCACCTTTGTTGGTTGTGCGCCCCCGCACAACTTCAGTGTCAGCTTATCAGACTGGAGTTCCTCCGAACAGATCCTGTGTCCAGGCTTCAGGAGTCCAGCTTTAGGGTATCTATGTCAGCTACTGATTTCCACCGGCACCATGGAATTCAGGTTTTTGTTCCTCAATCCTCCAGCTTACTGCTCCTATTTTACCTGATGAAAGCAATTCTGCTGAAACGCATTGTAATAATAGGAGTGCCTAATTAATAAAGTTTAAATAACTATCACCAGCAAATATCCTTATTGCGCTATATATAGACCGAAAGAATTATCCACACACATAGAGAACAGACATCATTCTAAAATGATGCCAATCAGAACACATAATTAATTCCATTATTTTATTGTATTCAAATATATATATATATTTATTCGTATTTTTTATTATTGTTATCACTAATTTATGTGTGACCATTTAATATCAACAGGAATCATATCACTCATTACCCTTCATACACAGATATCCACAAGAGGTCAATTTTAATTATCATATAATGGGTTACAAGAGTCATCAATGTCATAACGTATTCCCACAACACATTGTGGCATCAAATAGGTCCTGAGTGATACGAACTAAACTTCATATAAATACACCACATGTACCGCCCCCATATAAATGGAGACCCAAGTACATGGATGGGGTCACACATAAAAAGAACGGACAACATTCTAAAATGATGCCAGTCAAGACATATAATTAATTCCATTATTTTATTGTATTTATATATATATATATATATATTTGTTCATATGTTTTATTATTCTTAAATTATGTGTGATCATTTTAATATCAACGAGAATCACATCACTAATAAACCTTCATACACAAATACCCCCAAAAGAAAAAATTCAATTTTAATTACCATACAAAAGGTTACATAAATCATCAATAACAACATATTCCTTCAATGAATATGATATTGCCGAAATATCCTCCCAAGAATAAATGAGAATCCACATGGACAGATGGTATTTCGATACATCCCAACTTCATAGGGCTATGTATCACCGACCTTTACAGATGAATAATCACTTAAAAACAGAGAATAAAACAAAATTAAAATTGAATCAGAAAACACCATTCATATCATATTACTCCTGTCTAGCTAGAGAAAGGATGCAAAACTGAGTTTTTCGTTGAGCCCATTCGGTGTCATAGTACCCAAGGTGACTATCCACCGACATTCCAATTGTGCCAACTGCTTTTTTAGATCTCCCCCCCTGATACCACAATGCAAGATGTCAATGCCCTTCAATTTCAAACCAGATGCATCACAGCCATGAAAGTTCTTAAAATGTCTAGGGATTGTCCTGAGGGTTGTGTCATCAGTAACCTGCCTCGAGTTAGTAATGTCCCGAACGTGTTCCCTTGTCCTCACCCGAAGCTGTCTAGATGTTAACCCAACATACAGCTTTGAGCAGGGACACGTTGCGAGATATATGACAAAAGAACTCTTGCAGGTTATGTATTTTTGGATCTTAAAGTATTTCTCACCGTCTGCCGACCAGAAATCAGTACCCTGAATTATATTATTACCCTTACAGGCCAAGCATTCTCCACATGTAAAGCAGCCTTTCCTCTTTATTGGTTGTGAAAAAAATGGATTAGTCACTTCTGCCACGTAGTGGCTGTCAACAAGAATGTCCTTAAGATTCCTCCCACGACGAGGTGTCATTAGGGGAATCTCTGAATTTTATCTGTCTTTAGAACAGCCCAATGTTTTTCTAGGCAATCTCTCATTCTATTCCATTGACAATTAAACGTGGATATGAATCTAATCTCGTTATTCTGGTTTTTCAATTTTTTGGAGTTGGTTGTCTTAAATAGTAACTGTTCTCTTGGGGTATGCTTGGCCCTAAGGTATCCCTTCTTTATATCACGATTGCTGTAACCCCTCTGCTGAAATCTTGCCCTCAAGTCCTGTGACTGTCTCTCAAAGCTTTGGTCTGTCGAGCATACACGCCTGGCCCTCAAAAATTGCCCCGTCGGGACGGCCCTAATCGTGGACTTAGTGTGGGCCGATGACGCATGCAACAAAGAATTCACGGAAGTCTCCTTCCGATGAATATCAGTGTGCAAAGCGCCATCAGCCCCCACTTCAAAATGAATATCTAAAAAATCTATCTGTGTTTGACTAGCAATATAAGTCAACTTAATATTTAAATCATTTCTGTTCAAATAAATCATAAACTCATCTAGCAGAGACGCCGCACCTTGCCACAGGAACAGCACGTCATCGATGAATCTGTGCCAACATATCACATGTTGGGAGAAGAGGTCATCCTCATGGAACAACCCCCTCTCCCACATGCCCAAAAATAAATTTGCATACGATGGTGCACATGCTGCCCCCATAGCGGTGCCGCGCCTCTGCAGATAAAAACGGTCTTTAAATAAAAATACATTGTGAGTTCAAATAAAATCCAAAAGTTCCAAAATAAGTCCACGAGTAGGTCCATCCAGACGGCTGCCATCAAGAAAAAGGCGCGCTGCCTCCAGACCATCCTGATGTGCTATGCACGTATAGAGGGACTCCACATCGGCCGCCACCAACCACATATCAGGCTCGATGTGGAGTCCCTCCATTTTTGTGAGCACATCAGTGGTGTCACGTGTGTAGGAAGGCAGATCTTGTACCAAGGGATTTAGATAGAACTCCACAAATTTACAGATAGGATCACAGATGCCACCAATCCCCGAGACAATTGGACGTCCAGGGGGATTGGTGGCATCCTTGTGGACCTTAGGCAGCAGGTAAAAGGTTGGTACCCTGGGATGTTTGACAATTAGGCCATCCATCACTTTCTTCGGGATAATTCCCTTTGTAAAAGCCCTATCCAGAATCTCCTGTAGCTCTAAATTAAATTCAAGGATAGGGTTATGACTCAACTTCTGATACGTCACCCTGCTGTTTAATTGGCGAAACGCCTCACGTTCATATAGGGTTGTGGGCCAGATAACCACATTTCCCCCCTTGTCGGCGCTCTTAATTACAACATCTTTAATCTCTCTTAATTCTCTCAAAGCTCTCCGTTGTTTATTAGAGAGATTATCTCCATAGTTAAATCTCGAGATCTTACCAAAGTCCTCCAAGACCAATTTTGTAAAGATTTCTATCTGTGAGCAAACCGACAGGGGGGGAAAAACAGTTGATCTGGGCAACAAGGCAACTGGGAATCTCTGCACAGGGTCTGTTGTCTGTTCCCTTAATAAATCCTCTAATGTGCGGATAGCCTCTTGTTCAACCTCAGTCAAACTCGCCCCAGGGACCTCCCTCTTGCAATGTAATTTTCTCAGAATCAATTTTCTTGAGAAAAGAAAAAGATCCTTGACTGCAGTAAAATAGTCAAAAGAGTTATTTGGCACAAATGTTAAGCCCAACCCTAGAACCTGTAATTGAGTCTCAGAAAGGATATGTGGAGAAAGATTAATTACCTCAAGTAGGCCAGGTTTTCTTTTGGTCTCTTGTGCCACCCCAGGAGAAATATTTTTCCTTTTGGCCGGACCCTTTCCCTTATTGGCCTTAAAGGTCTCCTTAGGTCCTCCTCTATAAGTGTTGAAAAGGTTTTGTCCGCTCTTGATACCCTCAACATCAGATCCCTCACCAGATGTAACTGAAGAGAAGGATTGAGATCTTGATCTATTACGGTGGAAAAGGGGAAATTTCTTGTTTCTCCATCTGTAGATCTGATTATTTTGTTGATCAGTCAGATCCCTTTGGAATTTTTTGGTTTTAGCTAACTTTAATTCTCCCTCCCACTTAGTGAGATCAGTCTCAATATCCGTATGCAACTTAGCCAGTTCGGTGGAATTTAGTTCCTTCTTAAGGGCATCCTGGACTAATTCAATTTCTTTCTCTAGGTCCTTGATGGTTTGATCATTAAGTTTAATTAATAATTCCATAAATTTTCTTGAACATAGGCTGGCACTTTCTTCCCATCCCTTTCTGAACCACTCCTCCTCCACAGAAAAAGATGGGAATACTTGAATTCGTAGGCCACGAGGAATAAGACCTTTAGTAACATATTTCTCAAGAAAACCTTTATTCCACCATGTTCTAGTACGTCTGTGGAGTAGTGACTTCAGATGGTTAATCTGGGTCAAATGGTCTTTCTGATTCAAATTAAAACACCCATTGGAATCCTCCTTGAATACCTCATTAATTTGGCAGAGCCATGATTGATCTCGAGCTCTATAATCCATTTCTCTAAGATCACTGGCTGTGAAAAACACAGATATAGTCAATGTAAACACGATCAAAGACCAAGGGGAAAAATTCGGTAGGTACATTATATAACCCAAGAATATATTTTAAAGTGATTCCCCAAATATTGGATTAATTATCCGGAAAAACTCCATCTATACAATTTACAAAAAATGTGTATAAACCACACACAAGGGAGTACTGTTTCCATAAAATATAACAATCTTTATTGAAATTCAAAGGGACATACATATATGAATTAAAATATCATTATTCATCAATAAACAAGATGTTTAGAGGTATAAGGAGGACTTCTTACCAGCAATCACCCCCCACATAAGTGTGTGTGTGGATCCCAATCAATAAATGCAAACATGCATAATCCATAGTGGCAGCAATAACAAAATGTCTGCTTCAATAACAAAAAGTGTCGTCCCTAGTGGGCCAGATTGAGTCAGAAGACTGCTGCACATAGAAAAATGAAGCCTAAAGACTGTCCCAGGGTAATCGCCCAACTCTATATAGATATCAAAGAAGAATTTGTAAATGTATCAGGGCTTACCCATATAAAGGACAGAAAGAAGGGCAAAAGATCCAAACTGTGGGGGGAAGACAAGCAGCTCCCAGTCCTGAACGCGTATCGCTCTCGCTTCCTCAGCAGGCTGGAGGCGGGGGTGGAAGTGCGTTCATTCCCTGATCACACCATTAAATACACCTGATCCATTAATTAGTCGGCCGGTGATGTGCGCACGTCATGTCGGCGCGAGCGTAATGCACAGCCCCCGGTTGTTGTGGCAACATGATGCAGCTCTCCAGCCACAGTGCGCACGCCCAGGGAGAAATCTCCCGATGACGTCAATGCGCATGCGCATCGGGCATAAGGAGGCCGCAGAATGTGTACACCCGGGGAAGGCTGTCAGAAAGCGCGCGCACGTACGGCGCACATCACCGTATAGTACAGAAGGGAATTCGAGCATATATATTCACATGTTCTGGGTGTTGTCTGGGTGTGACGGGGGGTGAGAGCGGTGTTGTATGTGTGTTGCGTGTGTTGCGTTGTTTGTGGAGCGCTGTGTGTCTGTAGCGTTGTGTGTGTGTTGCGCGGTTTGTGTGTGTCTGGTGTGTTTTGGGGGAGGTATGTTTTGTGCAATGTGTGTGTTGTGCAGTATGTGCGTATATTTGTGTGTGCAGCGTTGTCTATGTGTGTAGGTGTCTGTGTAGGGCAGTTGTGGTTCCCAGTGTGTGTGTGGTGTGTTGTGCAGTGCGCGCGCGTGTGTGTGTGTTGGGGGGAGGTGTGCACTTCCCATCGTGCTCCATCCCCCATGCAGCGCACTCCCCATCGTGCTCCATCCCCCATGCAGCACAGTACCCATCGTGCTCCATCCCCTATGCAGCGCACCCCCCATCGTGCTCCATCTCCCATGCTGCGCACTCCCAAACGTGCTCCATCTCCCATGCTGCGCACCCCCCATCGTGCTCCATCTCCCATGCTGCGCACTCCCAAACGTGCTCCATCTCCCATGCTGCGCACCCCCCCATCGTGCTCCATCTCCCATGCTGCGCACTCCCAAACGTGCTCCATCCGCTATGCTGTGCACTCCCAAACGTGCTCCATCCGCCATGCTGCGCACTCCCAAACGTGCTCCATCCGCCATACTCCGCACTCCCCATCGTGCTCCATCCCCCATGCAACGCACTCCCCATCGTGCTCCATCCCCTATGCTGCGCACCCCCCATCGTGCTCCATCTCCCATGCTGCGCACTCCCAAACGTGCTCCATCCGCCATGCTGCGCACTCCCAAACGTGCTCCATGCGCCATGCTGCGCACTCCCAAACGTGCTCCATCCTCCATGCTGCGCACCCCCCATCGTGCTCCATCCCCCATGCTGCACCAGCATCAGCCTCTCTACCCGCAGCCTCAGCCTCTCTGCCCGCAGCATCAGCCTCTCTCCTCCCAGCATCAGCCTCTCTACCCGCAGCATCAGCTTCTTTCATCCCAGCATCAGCCTCTCTGTCCCCAGCATCAGCCTCTCTCATCCCAGCATCAGCCTCTCTCATCCCAGCATCAGCCTCTCTCCTCCCAGCATCAGCCTCTCTGTCCCCAGCATCAGCCTCTCTCCTCCCAGCATCAGCATTTCTGTCCCCAGCATCAGCCTCTCTGTCCCCAGCATCAGCCTCTCTCATCCCAGCATCAGCCTCTCTCATCCCAGCATCAGCCTCTCTCCTCCCAGCATCAGCCTCTCTGTCCCCAGCATCAGCCTCTCTCATCCCAGCATCAGCCTCTCTCCTCCCAGCATCAGCCTCTCTGTCCCCAGCATCAGCCTCTCTCCTCCCAGCATCAGCCTCTCTGTCCCCAGCATCAGCCTCTCTCATCCCAGCATCAGCCTCTCTCATCCCAGCATCAGCCTCTCTCCTCCCAGCATCAGCCTTTTCTGTCCCCAGCTGATGCCTTTTCGGTCCCCAGCATCAGCCTCTCTCCTCCCAGCCTACCCCAGCCTCAGCCTCCCCCAGCATCAGCCTCTCTTCTCTCAGCCTCCCCATCCCAGCCTTCCCCAGGATCAGCCTCTCTCCTCACAGCCTCCTCCAGCACGCCGTGCTCCTCTGCCGACACTCACAGATCCGATCGCATACACTCACACACACTCACACACACCCGATCACATACACTCACACACACCCGATCGCATACACTCACACACACCCGATCGCATACACTCACACACACACACATTGACGATATTGCACATACGTGCTCATACTCACAACATCCGGAGATACCACATGCTTCTGGCCATGTGATCCTCCGGCAGGTCCTGGAAGCTCACAGCACAATATCGCCGCCGAGAAGCAAGCGATATCCCAGGATGTTGTGAGTATGTGGATGCGATGTGATGTGTGTGTGAGAGTGAGTGTGATCTGATGTGTGTGTGTGTGTGTGTGTGCTGTTATGTGTGTGCGTGTGTGTATTTTCCGCCACTGCAGGACCTTGATGCCAATCAAGTTGCCAATGCCTGCAGGGTGCCGGGGCAAGAGGCCAATCTGTGGGGGGGCGGAGCCTGGGCGAGCGGCCGGCCAATCCGTGTTGGGGCGCAGCCTGGGCGAGCGGCCAATCCGTGTGGGGGGGCGGGGCCATGGCGAGCCCAGTGGCCAATCAGCTTTGTGTCGCCGTAAGGACACAATTTTGGAGCAAGACAGACAGACAGACAGAATAAGGCAATTATATATATAGATTAGCTGCCTTTTCAATTTGTTATTAATCAACAATTCACCTGACCATATATTTATGCCACTAAATTCAACTGGACCAACACAACACACAAGCAAATGTCCCCAATCAGGAAACAAATCAGTGGTTCATGGTTAAAACAATAATTTTTATTACATAAATTAAATAACACACATTTTAAAAAAACAGAAATATCCTGTAGGGACACAATTGATACCCAGAAAACATTGGTTACATCCAGAGAAAATGGGGCTATATGTTACAATAACAGAGACTTCCATATATGTGGCAGAATACCATAAAGCAGTGCTGCTAGTAAGACCATACATGCACTGAAATACACATTATATCCATAAAGCTGCCCATAAATAGAAAGAGTCTGATAGCTGGAAAGTATACACTGCCCTGATGTAACAGGAGGTCATCCCAAGGCTAACGCCACAATAGCTACCTGATAAATAACCTGGGTCCAGGTAAAAGCGTCCCTGCACCCCAACGCCGTTTCGCCCTTGCTTCTTCCGGGGGCGTGTCTAATTGGGGAAAAGGCTGTCTATTTATAGTGACGCCAATGAGTTAAGTCACTTCACCTGGTTGTTCCCCTATGATGCTCGTTGCAAAGGGTGTATCTCGGCTGCAGACGCTGATCACCGGCCACTCCCACAGGAACTACACAAGCCGCGCGCGTGGAACGCAGGCTTGAACCGCAAGCTGTGTCTCCATGTGCGCGCGACCGGAAGTTCGGAGGTCCGCTATCCGAGTCTGCGCACAACCATTTGCAAAGACATATACACTACATATAGTGAGCAAATGACTGGAAAAAGGATCTATACACAGCTCACTGCAGAATTAATGCATATATTGCATATGATACGAGAAACCACTATTTAATGGGATAAATAGCCATTCATAAATATAAATATAATACTGCTTTATATATAATCTACTGCATAAAATGAAGAAACCCATTACTTTCAATTTTAAAATGAACTAGATAAATGATAAATAGATTGATCCTTCCTTCTAGAAAAACTACACATATACATAAGAGAAACATCAGCCTTATCAATAAATTATTAATATTATAATTGTTATTGTTGTTATTGTTAAGCCTAAACCTCAAATAATATGTACAATTACATTCACATATAAAATCCATATATCCATAAAAAATTATTATTACATTATTCAATATATATAGGTCAATGGATACTATTTATTAATACATATATGCAATAAATATAATAAAATAAAACATATGCAGGTGCAATATTAAATAATATGTGTTAAATATGTGATAAGTTGAAAATTAAAGATTAAGATTGTGTAACCATGATTATAATAAATATGATATAATATTTTTTTACGATGATGTGCATAAAATTGCACTCCATTATACACACAACTATAAATAGTGACCAAAGAAAAACATAAATGTCAGTAGGATTATTATGCACCTGTTATGCAGATATACATATACTAAACCCATGACATGTGTAAACTATGTGTAGGTGTATTAAGTGATAGCTACAAATTATGTGCAAAAAACCATACACAAAATATGTGCATATTTATACATAAAAGAACATAAAAGAATAGATCAATATAGTTTCATTCATCTCCAAAATTCTTGGAACGATTCCAAAGTAGATGATCCCAACATCTGGTCAAAGGGAACGACCCAGGTGAAAAGAGACACCGACAAACAAGGCTAAAAAAATAATGAAATAAAAAACAATTAATATACAATTAAAACCACATAATACAAACCAGACAACCCACCCCTAAAAGAGACCTAGATAAATTAAGCATATCATGCAAATTTTAAGAAAATATTCAGGAACACAGCCTAAAAATGCCTACAAAAAAAGACCTACAATAAACGGAATGGCCTATATAAAGGAACCAAAGCCTAAGTTTTCATTTAGACCTTGAGGTGCAAGAGTGCCTAGCCTAAAGATCCACCGGCTCTCTGTCTGAGCCAGGACCTTCCCCAGGTCACCACCCCTTGGAGCCCATTGACACCTGATCAATACCTTTAAATGTAATCTCATTTGATTTACATGCGTGGTAGATCTTAAAATGTCTGGCTAAAGTCTTGAGTGATGAAATATCCTCAACATCTTTGGCATTCTCGATGTCTCTGATATGTTCTCGTACGCGGATCTTCAATTCGCGTGTTGTCAATCCTATATAAACTTTATTACACGTGCATTGAACATGATAAATGACATCTTTAGATGCGCAATTCAACAGCATACGAATTTCAAAATTTCTGGATCCATCAAAGTTGCTGAACGTTTTAGCTTTCCTCATATTCTTGCAGGCCTTGCACATACCGCACGGGAAAAAGCCTTGTATTGAATTGTTTCGATTATTGCCAACTGTTGAAGACTCATAATGACTTTTAACCAGAAGATCACGTAAGTTTCTTGACCTTCGTGCCACCATGAGGGGACGAGATGGTAACACCTTTTTAAGAACGGGATCCATCATTAACACACTCCAATGTTTTTGTAAAATGGATTTAATTTCACTCCATTGAGAGCTAAAGGTAGTAATAAATCTCAATTGATTATCCATTTTTTGGGCTTTTTTTTACCAAAAAGCAGATCATTTCTATCTGCTTTAAATGCTCGCTTGAAGCCTTTATTAATGTTGCGACGGCTATAGCCTCTTTCTTCAAATCTTTCCGCTAAATCTCTAGATTGATTTAGAAAAGCAGAATTTTCAGAGCAAATTCTCTTGGCTCGCAAGAATTGGCCGACTGGTATGCCACGTTTTGTAGATTCTGGGTGCGACGAGGAGGCATGAAGGAAGGAGTTTGTAGACGTGGGTTTTCTGTACATGTTAGTAATCAATTGACCATCCTCAGAAACATCAATCTTAATGTCCAAGAATTCAACACTACGCCCATACTTATATGTAAGCTTAATGTTTAAATTATTATCATTGAGCGTAGTGATAAATGAGTCAAGATGTTCAATTGATCCCTCCCAGATAAACCACACGTTATCAATAAATCTCATCCATTCCTTAACTTGCATGATGTCCGATATTGTCTCATTCAAAAAAAATGTCTCGCTCCCAAGCACCCAAAAAAAGGTTGGCGTATGAGGGGGCACATGATTCCCCCATAGCCGTTCCTTGGGCTTGTAAAAAATATTTGTTCTTGAATAGAAACACATTGTGTGTTAACACAAATTCCAGTAACGTAAGAAGTAACTTGATCAAAGACTTATCCAAACTGCTCATATTTAGAAATAAAGCTGTGGCTCTCAAACCGTCTTCATGTCTGATGGAAGTATAAAGAAACTCCACATCTGCCGTGACCATAATCATATCTTCATTAAGATTAATCTGGTTAAGTCTTTGTAAGGCAGATGTGGTGTCCCTCAAATATGACGGCAAGGATGACACAAGAGGTTTTAAGTAAAAGTCAATCAGAACTCCAATGTGTTCACAAAGACCCCCATTGCCAGATATAATTGGTCTACCCGGAGGGTCCTGGGGGTCCTTGTGAATTTTTGGGATAAGATAGAGTGTAGGCGTTCGTTGGTGCAAATTAATAACGAACTCTAGACATTTATTTGGAACAATGCCTTCTTCAAAGGCTTTTTCCAAGATCTTAATTAAATCATCTTTGAAAGATGGAATAGGATTGGTCCACAATTTCTTATAGCACCTCGGATCGTTAAGTAACTTGAATGCCTGCTTTTCGTACATTTCCGATGGCCAAACAACCAAATTTCCACCCTTGTCCGCTGGTTTAAACAAAATATTCTCCAAAGTTTGTAACTTTCTAAGAAAATTGCCAATTCAAATTGGAGGCTCCTTTTGTATGATTTGGCAAGAGTTCCAAGTCTGCCGTTACTAATTTAGAAAAATGTCTACAGCGGGACACAAATTGAACGAGGGAAAGGTCCTGGATTTAGAAAAAAGATGTATGGGAAACTTACTTGTTTCTTGTGGCGCACTTTCCTCAGATAACTCTTCCAATATTTCCAAGGCCGTCTGTTCTTCCTTAGTTTGAAAAATTTCCTGACGGTCAGTTTTATGATGAAGGCGTTTCAAAATCATTTTTCTGGCAAACCGATGTGTATCTTTTACCGACGTGAATACATCTGCATAATGAGATGGGGAAAAGGTAAGTCCTTTTTCCAACACTCTCAATTCAATATCAGAAAAACAATATTCAGACAGGTTAGTCAACTTAAATTGGGCCGCCCGCTTATAATTTCTATTTTTAGAGAATATCTCAGGGAACTTTTTTCATTTGTTCGGATTTCTTGTTCTACGAAAAATTTCCTCACTTTCTTCCACATCACTGGATGATGTATATTGATCTGATAGGGAAGTGTGACCTCTGCTAGATGGGCTCTCAGGATTGCCCGGTATAGCATTTTTCTTTATCTTATTTTTCTATTGCCAACGAAAAATCTTTCCTGTCTCGTAATCTCCAACATCTCTTTGGAACTTTTTTCCTTTACTCAAACTAATGTCGCTTTCCCATTTATCTACATCTTTATCGTTATCCTCCAAGAATTTTTCAAATTTTTTAGGATCATAATCTTTCTTAATTAATTCAAATAATCTCTCTATCTCCAAATCAAGTTTGGTCAAGGCCAATGAATTATTCTCAATAATAATTTCAATGAATGCAAGTGAACATGAGCTAGCAGCCCTGCTCCATTTGTCAACCAGACTGTTGTTATCAAGGTCAAATGAAGGAAAGAGGTGGATCCGAAGTCCCCTAGGTATAATATTTTGTTTGTGATAGTTCTCAAGGGACATTCGGTTCCACCACAACCTAGTCTTTTTCTGTAAGGCATTTCTATATTGGCGTATTAGTTCATTCCTATCTGTAGAGGTCTCAGACGAAACACCAGGATTATTCTGTTTAAACAAGTCAATAGCTTTATCATGCCAAGACTTTTCTTTAGCCTTGAAATCCATGTGAATGGTGCACACTGTCAAGAAAACAGCAAAAATGCAATTAATCAACAATTCACCTGACCATATATTCATGCCACTAAATTCAACTGGACCAACACAAGCAAATGTCCCCAATCAGGAAACAAATCAGTGGTTCATGGTTAAAACAATAATTTTTATTACATAAATTAAATAACACACATTTTAAAAAAAACAAAACAGAAATATCCTGTAGGGACACAATTGATACCCAGAAAACATTGGTTACATCCAGAGAAAATGGGGCTATATGTTACAATAACAGAGACTTCCATATATGTGGCAGAATACCATAAAGCAGTGCTGCTAGTAAGACCATACATGCACTGAAATACACATTATATCCATAAAGCTGCCCATAAATAGAAAGAGTCTGATAGCTGGAAAGTATACACTGCTCTGATATAACAGGAGGTCATCCCAAGGCTAACGCCACAATAGCTACCTGATAAATAACCTGGGTCCGGGTAAAAGCGTCCCTGCACCCCAACGCCGTTTCGCCCTTGCTTCTTCCGGGGGCGTGTCTAATTGGGGAAAAGGCTGTCTATTTATAGTGACGCCAATGAATTAAGTCACTTCACCTGGTTGTTCCCCTATGATGCTCGTTGCAAAGGGTGTATCTCGGCTGCAGACGCTGATCACCGGCCACTCCCACAGGAACTACACAAGCCGCGCGCGTGGAACGCAGGCTTGAACCGCAAGCTGTGTCTCCATGTGCGCGCGACCAGAAGTTCGGAGGTCCGCGATGCGAGTCTGCGCACAACCATTTGCAAAGACATATACACTACATATAGTGAGCAAATGACTGGAAAAAGGATCTATACACAGCTCACTGCAGAATGAATGTATATATTGCATATGATACGAGAAACCACTATTTAATGGGATAAATAGCCATTCATAAATATAAATATAGTACTGCTTTATATATAATCTACTGCATAAAATGAAGAAACCCATTACTTTCAATTTTAAAATGAACTAGATAAATGATAAATAGATTGATCCTTCCTTCTAGAAAAACTACACATATACATAAGAGAAACATCAGCCTTATCAATAAATTATTATTATTATAATTGTTATTGTTGTTATTGTTAAGCCTAAACCTCAAATAATATGTACAATTACATTCACATATAAATCCATATATCCATAAAAAATTATTATTACATTATTCAATATATATAGGTCAATGGATACTATTTATTAATACATATATGCAATAAATATAATAAAATAAAACATATTCAGGTGCAATATTAAACAATATGTGTTAAATATGTGAAAAATTGAAAATTAAAGATTAAGATTGTGTAACCATGATTATAATAAATATGATATAATATTTTTTTACGATGATGTGCATAAAATTGCACTCCATTATACACACAACTATAAAAAATGACCAAAGAAAAACATAAATGTCAGTAGGATTATTATGCACCTGTTATGCAGAAATACATATACTAAACCCATGACATGTGTAAACTATGTGTAGGTGTATTAAGTGATAGCTACAAATTATGTGCAAAAAACCATACACAAAATATGTGCATATTTATACATAAAAGAATATAAAAGAATAGATCAATATAGTTTCATTCATCTCCAAAATTCTTGGAACGATTCCAAAGTAGATGATCCCAACATCTGGTCAAAGGGAACGACCCAGGTGAAAAGAGACACCGACAAACAAGGCTAAAAAAATAATGAAATAAAAAACAATTAATATACAATTAAAACCACATAATACAAACCAGACAACCCACCCCTAAAAGAGACTATGAATGAGATGAATGAAACTATATTGATCTATTCTTTTATATTCTTTTATGTATAAATATTCACATATTTTGTGTATGGTTTTTTGCACATAATTTGTAGCTATCACTTAATACACCTACACATAGTTTACACATGTCATGGGTTTAGTATATGTATTTCTGCATAACAGATGCATAATAATCCTACTGACATTTATGTTTTTCTTTGGTCACTATTTATAGTTGTGTGTATAATGGAGTGCAATTTTATGCACATCATCGTAAAAAAATATTATATCATATTTATTATAATCATGGTTACACAATCTTAATCTTTAATTTTCAACTTTTCACATATTTAACACATATTGTTTAATATTGCACCTGCATATGTTTTAATTTATTATATTTATTGCATATATGTATTAATAAATAGTATCCATTGACCTATATATATTGAATAATGTAATAATAATTTTTTATGGATATATGGATTTATATGTGAATGTAATTGTACATATTATTTGAGGTTTAGGCTTAACAATAACAACAATAACAATTATAATATTAATAATTTATTGATAAGGCTGATGTTTCTCTTATGTACAGTTAGGTCCAGAAATATTTGGACAGTGACACAATTTTCGCGAGTTGGGCTCTGCATGCCACCACATTGGATTTGAAATGAAACCTCTACAACAGAATTCAAGTGCAGATTGTAACGTTTAATTTGAAGGTTTGAACAAAAATATCTGATAGAAATTGTAGGAATTGTACACATTTCTTTACAAACACTCCACATTTTAGGAGGTCAAAAGTAATTGGACAAATAAACCAAACCCAAACAAAATATTTTTATTTTCAATATTTTGTTGCGAATCCTTTGGAGGCAATCACTGCCTTAAGTCTGGAACCCATGGACATCACCAAACGCTGGGTTTCCTCCTTCTTAATGCTTTGCCAGGCCTTTACAGCCGCAGCCTTCAGGTCTTGCTTGTTTGTGGGTCTTTCCGTCTTAAGTCTGGATTTGAGCAAGTAAAATGCATGCTCAATTGGGTTAAGATCTGGTGATTGACTTGGCCATTGCAGAATGTTCCACTTTTTTGCACTCATGAACTCCTGGGTAGCTTTGGCTGTATTCTTGGGGTCATTGTCCATCTGTACTATGAAGCGCCGTCCGATCAACTTTGCGGCATTTGGCTGAATCTGGGCTGAAAGTATATCCCGGTACACTTCAGAATTTATCCGGCTACTCTTGTCACCTGTTATGTCATCAATAAACACAAGTGACCCAGTGCCATTGAAAGCCATGCATGCCCATGCCATCACGTTGCCTCCACCATGTTTTACAGAGGATGTGGTGTGCCTTGGATCATGTGCCGTTCCCTTTCTTCTCCAAACTTTTTTCTTCCCATCATTCTGGTACAGGTTGATCTTTGTCTCATCTGTCCATAGAATACTTTTCCAGAACTAAGCTGGCTTCATGAGGTGTTTTTCAGCAAATTTATCTCTGGCCTGTCTATTTTTGGAATTGATGAATGGTTTGCATCTAGATGTGAACCCTTTGTATTTACTTTCATGGAGTCTTCTCTTTACTGTTGACTTAGAGACAGATACACCTACTTCACTGAGAGTGTTCTGGACTTCAGTTGATGTTGTGAACGGGTTCTTCTTCACCAAAGAAAGTATGCGGCGATCATCCACCACTGTTGTCATCCGTGGACGCCCAGGCCTTTTTGAGTTCCCAAGCTCACCAGTCAATTCCTTTTTTCTCAGAATGTACCCGACTTTTGATTTTGCTACTCCAAGCATGTCTGCTATCTCTCTGATGGATTTTTTCTGCCTCAGGATGTTCTGCTTCACCTCAATTGAGAGTTCCTTAGACCGCATGTTGTCTGGTCACAGCAACAGCTTCCAAATGCAAAACCACACACCTGTAATCAACCCCAGACCTTTTAACTACTTCATTGATTACAGGTTAACGAGGGAGATGCCTTCAGAGTTAATTGCAGCCCTTAGAGTCCCTTGTCCAATTACTTTTGGTCCCTTGAAAAAGAGGAGGCTATGCATTACAGAGCTATGATTCCTAAACCCTTTCTCCGATTTGGATGTGGAAACTCTCATATTGCAGCTGGGAGTGTGCACTTTCAGCCCATATTATATATATAATTGTATTTCTGAACATGTTTTTGTAAACAGCTAAAATAACAAAACTTGTGTCACTGTCCAAATATTTCTGAACCTAACTGTATATGTGTAGTTTTTCTAGAAGGAAGGATCAATCTATTTATCATTTATCTAGTTCATTTTAAAATTGAAAGTAATGGGTTTCTTCATTTTATGCAGTAGATTATATATAAAGCAGTACTATATTTATATTTATGAATGGCTATTTATCCCATTAAATAGTGGTTTCTCGTATCATATGCAATATATGCATTAATTCTGCAGTGAGCTGTGTATAGATCCTTTTTCCAGTCATTTGCTCACTATATGTAGTGTATATGTCTTTGCAAATGGTTGTGCGCAGACTCGGATCGCGGACCTCCGAACTTCCGGTCGCGCGCACATGGAGACACAGCTTGCGGTTCAAGCCTGCGTTCCACGCGCGCGGCTTGTGTAGTTCCTGTGGGAGTGGCCGATGATCAGCGTCTGCAGCCGAGATACACTCTTTACAACGAGCATCATAAGGGAACAACCAGGTGAAGTGACTTAACTCATTGGCGTCACTATAAATAGACAGCCTTTTCCCCAATTAGACACGCCCCCGGAAGAAGCAAGGGCGAAACGGCGTTGGGGTGCAGGGACGCTTTTACCCGGACCCAGGTTATTTATCAGGTAGCTATTGTGGCGTTAGCCTTGGGATGACCTCCTGTTACATCAGAGCAGTGTATACTTTCCAGCTATCAGACTCTTTCTATTTATGGGCAGCTTTATGGATATAATGTGTATTTCAGTGCATGTATGGTCTTACTAGCAGCACTGCTTTATGGTATTCTGCCACATATATGGAAGTCTCTGTTATTGTAACATATAGCCCCATTTTCTCTGGCTGTAACCAATGTTTTCTGGGTATCAATTGTGTCCCTACAGGATATTTCTGTTTTTTTAAAATGTGTGTTATTTAATTTATGTAATAAAAATTATTGTTTTAACCATGAACCACTGATTTGTTTCCTGATTGGGGACATTTGCTTGTGTTGGTCCTTTTCAATTTGTTGCAGCATTTAACCCTCTACCTGTTGAGGATGTTTGCAATGCATGGCAGGGTAGCTAATCTCCCAGGACTTGAACAGCAGACAAAGATTGATGAGAGGTTTCAATGTCGGCTTTCCCCTATCTGACCCTGCTACCTATAAATATGGTATCCCACAGCATATAAACCAAAAGTGAAAAAGTGTCAATAAGAATACAGTCACAGTCTTAGGTCATCAATTTTTTTTAGTCTAATGAAGCACAATATGTCCACTAATGCCCCAAAACAAATCACGTCATTACATATATATTTTTATATAATCAGATATTAGGCCTAAATTAGGCCCCGCATGGTACTTCTCTACTGGAGCCTTCAAAAAGGTCCCAGAAAAAATCCTGATCTGTTTTTCCCCTCATATTTCAGGGTTCATCAGGCATGCTAGATAGGACTCATCATCAGTCCCCTCTATATTGAATCATCTTGACATAAAAGAATGATATGCCAGGAAAGATGTTATTATTCCTGGCTTAAAACAAAACATCAATTAACCAATGCAATTACAGCTGGTATCCTGCCCCATGTCCTACCTGTATCCACAGGGTAATGCTAGATTCACACAGCTCCACAGTTGCCTGCTGATGTCTGCAGGCCCACAAGCAAAAAATGTCCCTGTGATGAGCGTCCCTCGATGACGGGCATGTAAACCATGGTGGGGAGCATCCCTCTTCCACATGTAGCTATCAATCCAAACCAAACGCCACAGGCCAGTGTCCATAAATAGTGTGTTCGAGCTGCGTAAAAAAAAAATGATGACCTAAGACGGTGACTAGATTCTTATTGCACTTTTGGTTTGTTTACTGATGGATACCATTTTTATGGGTAGCAGGGACAAATAAGGGAAAGCCAATGACTAGCGGGGGCACCCAAAAAATTAGGGTGACTTCACCTCCACTGCTAGGCAGGAAACAGTGAGGGAAAGCCAGCTTATTGTTTCTGGCATATTCTGGATATCTCTAAATTGTGTATTCACGCTGTACACGTGCCCCTATGCACTGCACCCTCATAAGGTATCCTCATTGTGCAGTCCAAATGACACCGTGTGTGGGATTTGTACTTTTGACTGATTTTAATAACAAACATAATAAAAATAGAAAGTTTGTAGAGTAATTATTTGGTTGGAATATAGTTATCGTCTATAGACGATATTTAGGTTGTAAAATGTGCAATGGAGGCCTCCAGTATTTACACTCATATAATAGCCATATAGTCACATTCTAGAGTGAAAATCCTAATTATACATACACAAAATTATAGCTCAATTACTCAAAAGTGAGCTGGGCATTTCATCTAGTGCTTCCCGTGGCTGTGTGTCCAGTTGGGACACAGCCACTCTCTGCCCTTATTCAGATTGATGTCTGTTGACACATGGTGAGGTTTTAATATTAGAGAGTGTAGGTACTATCCCAACGGGGTACACCTTGTCGCGGTGGGGTGGCTTTACATTTTTTTTTTAAAAAAGAAGAAAAGACATTGCATATAGCGCACAACCCATAATACAATGTGAAAACAACCTTTATTAGCAGTGCACTAATACAGTTTAAAAACAGTTAAAACATATAATGTAGACAAGATCCTGTACCCACAAGTTTATAATAATCATAATAATTCAACAATTATAACAATACACCCCCGCCACAAGGGGAGAATAGATTGCAGCCTGGCAAGACACCTGTAGAGGCAAATAGTCCAGGAAAAACATATGCAAAGAATACATCAACAATAATGAATACCTGGAGGTAAATAACCAAGTGCCAAACAGGTTAATGGCTCTTATATAGGACTAAAAAGGCCGTAGCACCCCAAAACACGCGGTGTGGATCACTATATAGTCCTAAGGGCATCGTGGTCCCACTGAACAAGGACACACCATCCACTAGTGTTTTGGGGTGCTACGGCCTTTTTAGTAATGGATCGGGATTTAGTAATGGATCGGGTCAGCTCAGTTCATAGCTGAGCTCGGGTCAGCTGACTTCAGAGCATCAGCTGACCCGGGCACAGAAGTCAGCTGGTCAGACTTAATTCGCGAGCACGGGCGGGTCAGCTGAGTGCACATCGACAGCTGAATAGTCGGCTGATGTGCAGTCATGTGACCCGGGCACGGACGTCAGCCGGTCCCAGCAAACGGAAGAGAGCTTTGCAGCATCTCGTACACTGACGGCTGCTGGGACCGGCTGACGTCCGTGCCCGGGTCACATGACTGCACATCGTCAGCTGACTTAATTCGCGAGCGCAGGCGGGTCAGCTGACTGCACACCGACCAGCTGATGTGCCGGGCTCCGATGTGCACTCATCTGACCCGGGCACGGACGTCAGCCGGTCCCAGCAGACGGAAGAGAGCTTTGCAGCATCTCGTACACTGACGGCTGCTGTGACCGGGTGACGTCAGTGCCCGGGTCAGCCGGGTGCACATCGGAGCTGTCATGGATTATCGTCGGGGGATTCAGGGAGTAATAAAGATGGCACTCAGGGATGTGTGTGTTTTTCTTTCAAATAAAATTTTTAAAAAAGTGTTTTCTTTTCTTTATTACCAAACGGAGGTTCATAATGGCCGTGTCTACACAGGCATGACATTATGAACCTCGGGCTTAGTGCCAGTTTGCAGAAAACTGGCAGTAACCCCGTTATATTACCCAGCCAGCCAATGCATCAGGGCAGCTGGATGAGCCTCGGTACAGCACCTGAGAATGGCGCTTCACAACGGAGCCGCCATTTTCAGGGGCAGCTGAGGACTGTTTTTCTCAGCGGGAGGGGCAGAGAATGCTTCAGCCTTATCCCGCTGAGAAGCACAGCCCTCAGTTGCTTGCTTGCATCGGGCTGGACAGTGAAAATACAGCGGAGCACATTTTTTTTTTTTTTTTTTTAAAAAAGAATTGTGAAAAAAGACCTGGGATCCTGTTTTGCCAGCTAAAAGCAAGCAGCCTGTAACTAGCTGCTTTTAGCTGGCAATCCAGAGTCCGGACACAACACGACTACACTGCCACTACTCTACACTACAAAATGGTGAAACTTCCTCTTCCTGAACTATCCTACATCACTTCCTGCGGATTTGTTTGCGAGATCCGCACCAAATCCGCAGGAAAAAGAGCCTGTGGGAACAGACCTGCGGATTTCTTGCGGATTTTACACCTTGCATTGACTTGCATGGGAAAAATCCGCAACAAAATCCGCAACAATAATTGACATGCTGCAGATTTTTCCAGATCAAAATCCGCGGCAAATCCGCCGCGGAAAAATCCGCAGCATGGGCACAGCATTTCCAAAATGCCATTGAAATGGCTTGGAAGTGCCGCTGCTGCAGATTTTCGGCAAATCCGCGGTAAATCCGCGGCAAATCCGCGACAAAATCCGCGGTAAATCCGCAGCGTGGGCACATAGCCTTAAAGCGCCAAAATATAAAAACAAACATAAATGTGGTATCACTGTAATCGCACTGATGGAGAAAAATAAAGCTGTCTTATCAATTTTACCACGTGGTGAACAGCATAAAAAAAAATCCTGAATTACTGATTCTGCCTCCCAAAAAATAGAATAGAAAGAGATCAAAAAATGTTTTGTGCCCAAAAATAGTACAAAAAAACCTTCAACTCATCCCGCAAAAAATATGATCTCACGTGACTATGTCGGCAGAAATATAGAAAAATTATAGCTCTCAAAATATGGTGATGCAAAAACCTTTTATATGTAAAAAAAAACAACAATTTTTAGTGTAAATATATAAATCTGATATTGCGGATATCGTAGTGACAAAAAGAATAAAGCCGTCTAAGCACTTATACCACACAGCAAATAACATAAAAACAAAAAATTTCTTGAACTGATGTTGATTTGTTAATTGTTCCTCACAAAAATTGTAGTAAGGATCCTGTGCTCTACATTGAGCACTTACACGTGTAAATCATTAAAACACGTGATTCAGACGAAACCTACAACTGAACATTCCATATAATAAGGCTATTTTCAAATGTACTGTAATAATCATTTCTGTTTTTGTATCCGTTTGGAAAATGCAAAAACGTATCTGTTAACGGATCCATTGACTATAATGATGACAAATCCGTTAACGGATCACTCAAAATTTGTCATCCGTTAGGTGCAATCTGTTAGCCCTCTGTTGTTTTGGATGGAAGAAAAGTCCTGGGTACTTAACTTTTCTTGTGCAGAACCAAATACAGATCACGAACAGATCCGTTAAAGCACAATGGGAGTCTATGAGCAATGGATCCGTTATTGAAGCAGCCGTTTGTTCACCTATCATTTAACAGATCTGTTGTCCAATGACTCCCATTATGTTTTAATGGATCCATTGACCATAAATGCTAGCTAGAATAGAATAAATTAGAATAGACTAGGATAAGATAGAAAGACCTGGAAAGGTTGGGGCCCGACCTACACACACTTTAGGTAATGGTTATCCCCTTTAAATAGGGGAGTCTCACTGCTTAGGGGTGGGTTAACATAATTGGATTAGTGAAATGGTTATACAAAGGATTCTAATAATTGCAAATGATTTATTAACATATAATAAGTAATATGAGTGGTAAAGTCTATATAAATATAACGTATTTCAATAATTACATTGGAACTTTCTCAGTGATGCACGGACATGCGCAGTAAATAACCGCAAAACGATAATGGCGCTGGTAATGTGTAGTTGGCACGAGTTACATGATTACAATTATGGGTGAGTTATCCAGCAATTATATTGGTCACGTGTGTGGGACATATATAAGCACTGAAGCACCTTTTTGTGCACTTTATATGTATATATACAAATGAGAATGTATACTGTAATAGAATTACTATTATGAAATGAAAAATATGTATCTATTTTCACAAAAATATTAAGACACTTGTATTTATTATGAAATTTTGTCTAATTTTATGTAAATTATAATGCATAGCACTATGGTTATATAAACCTTGTAATTGCACCTGCAAAGACAGCCTTGGGCCTCTTTCACACGTCCTTGTATCCGGTACGTGTTTGGTCCTTTTCCTCGCGTACCGGAGACACGGGCACACGTAGACCCATTAAAATCAATGGGTCTGGCCTCACGTGCGTGTTCTGCCATGGACCGTGTTTACGTGTGGAGCATACGTGTGCCCATGTTCTCCACACGTCAACATGTCAGTTTTTCTCTGGCATCACGGGTGTCACAAGGAATGCAAACGGACCACACGGAGGTGTTCCGTGTGACACGCGCCGGAGAAAACACGCGTGTTTGAGAAAATAAAAAAAAACCTTTACTCACCTTCTCCAGCCCTCCTGTCTCTGCCGCTGCTGTCACTTTCTTCCGACTGCCGCTCATTATGCTCATTGCATATTCACTTCACTGCGGCCGGAAGCTGCAGCAGCGGGGAGTCGGCAGGACTGGAGACCGAAGATCAGCAACACGGCAGCGACGCCAGGGACAGGTGAGCAGAAAGTTCCCGTTCTCCGTGTGTTATCACGGATAACACACGGAGAACACACGTAGGCCATAAACATGGCTCACGGAGGGCAAAATGCACCTCTGACACGTCCGGGAAAAACATGCGTGGTTTTTCAAGAACGTGTGAAAGAGGCCTTAGAAAGATACTTGGGGATTGAAACGTTGCTGATACATCTATGGGCCAAGAAAGGTCTGAATTCTTTGCAAAGGAGAGTGCTGCTTTCATTATTTTGAGATCTGTCTGATGGAAATGGAATAATTTTCTGGACGGTATTGCACCCATGATTTGTGAGTTTTTTAGTGCTGCTCGTTTTTTTTATTTATATCTAGTTAGCTAGCTATATAAAATGATAACCCATCCGTTACTGGTTCCACTGACTGTAATGATAACAGATCCATGAACAGATAGGTTAAAAAAGTGATCCGTTTGTATGATTCATTAACAGTCCTCCAGCCAATCCAAGAACACAGCCTAAGGCAGATGGAGTTACCTTGTGCTGTGTCTAGTCTATGATCTGACAGTGTCCATCTTTTTAGCGTGAATAAAAGTGCAGTCAGACACAGTTTTGTGCATCTCTAAAAAAAAGGATCACGTTGAACAGAAGTATCTCTGTCAGCTTCATTATAGTAAATGGATTTGTCGGGGATTTCTTCTGAAGTGCTCAGCGTAGAGTGCATGATAAATGTGATTCAAAATACTATGTAAAATGTTGCCAATAAACGTCAAATCAATCTACAAAAAACAAAGTCCTCACCCAGGTCCGCTATCTGATAATGCTAATATAAGGGTTTTCCACGTTACTGGTAGCACAAAAGTTCTGGAAAAGCACCATGGATTCTCTCCCTCCCACCCCTCAAAAGAAATTCAGAGCTCACAAAACCCAATGTCCCACTCCTTTCTGAGCCCCATAGTGTGCTTAAACCCAATTTAGCTTCCACATGTTTGGTCTTTCTGTAGCAATGAGAGCCCTATTAATTTACTTGGTGTGTGTCTCCAGAAGCACGAGCTGGACACAATGTATGGGCACTACAATGTACTAGGCACTACAATGGCAAATTTGCAATTTTCACTCAGCAATATATTTTTCTGCTTCTTTCTGGAAAACACCCATAGTGTCAAAATTTGTCACTACACCTATAGATAAATTCCAAAATGGGGTCACTTGGGTGGTTCTGCTCTTTTGGCATTTAGGGGCTCTGTATATGGAGACTGAAAATTATTCTAGGAAAATCTGTGCTCCAAGAGTCAAGTAATGCTCCTTTACTCCCAAGTCTAAACAGTACTATACAGCCACATGTGGGATACTGCCACGTTCAGCAGAAATTGTATGACAAATTTTAGTGGCCTTTTTGCCTATTTCACCTTCTAAAAATGTAAAATCTGTGGCTAAAAGAATTTTCTTGTGGTAAAAATGTAACTATTTTTTCTTCACCATTCTGTAGTTTAAAACTGTGACACACCTGTAGTGTCAATATAATCATTGTACCCTTAGATTAATTAATTGAGAGGTTTAGTTATTAAAATGGGGTCACTTACATGGTGTTTTGCTGTAGCACCTCAGTGGTTCTGCCAATGTGACATGGCACCCTCACATCATCCAGCAAAATCTGCATTATAATAAGGCACTCCATCTGGCGCTTTGTACTTATGCATAAATAATTTTAGACCACAAATGGGATATTGGCGGGCACAGGAGAAATTTAACAAAAAAGGTAGGGTTCCATTTTCCCATTACTTTTGTCCAAAGGAAAAATTTGGGGCTAAAACAACATTTATGCTGACGTAAAGTAAACATGTGGGAAATGTTATTTATTTACAAACGATTTTGTGTGATATAACTCTTTGGATAGAGGGGATATAAATTAAAAGTTTGAAAATTGCAAAATTTTCAAATTTGTTCTCAAACTTTTAATATTTTCATAAATAAATGCAAAGGAAATCAATTTACTGTAAATCTACCACTAAGGGCCCCTTCACTTGTCCGTGATTTCGGTACGTATGAGGACTGTTTTCATACGTACCATAGACACTGATATGTGGCACACATCCCTGTGTTCTCACGGAGGTGTGTCCGTGTGGAGCACACGCGTGTTCATGTGCTCCACATGGCGACATGTCAGTTTTTTTCCGGCACGGGTGGCACATGGACCACACATTGATGTGATCCATGTGACATCAGTGTGACACATAGCAGAGAAAACACGGGTCTTTGAAATAAAATTATTTTCTATACTCACCTGTCTGCAGTCCTGATGTCTTCGGTGCTGCTTTCACTTGCTTCCGGGCTCACTTGTTATGCTCATGCATATTTGAAGCACCCCACAGGGTCTTGGGAATACTCATCAACGGAACGGTGAGGGTCAGGGGATGTCACGCATGGCCCTGCCCGGTTTCTTGACCCCGAGGTGTCCATGAAAGGATGAAGGATGGTGGGATGATGAGGATGAAGGGGTTTTGGATGTTGAGAGTAGTAGTTGTGTTGTGACACCACCTGTGGTACGCGGCCAGGAATTGGCCGCCACTGCGGGTGCTGTCCTCTGGGGTGGATGGTGTCGCAGCCAGAATGGTCCAGCTCCCCACAGGTAGACCTAGGCCCCAGTGAGGATGATGGGGGTGGCGGTAGTGGCCGATAGCACCGGAGCGCAGAGCGACGGCAATAAAGGCCTGACTCATAGGTTGTGGTTCAAGGTCTTTTACTCACAGTCCGGTTGTCACCCTTTGACTGCTGATGTCTGACGTGATGGACCCCAGCCGATCCCGGATAATTCAGAGGTCACCACTGGTGTGGTGGAGTGTGGGCCCTTCCTTCTTGCACTTTCTGTGTGGATCCCCTGACCTGAAGTGCTTGGGACCCATGTTAGGTGTTAAAGTTCCCATCCCGTCTCTAGGCAGCTCGAGTTCGTTTGGGGCCTGACTGTGATCACGACTCCACGCTCTATGTTGCTACTGTGCTCCGAGATCTTGGGGTGGCCAGAAGGACATAAAATTTCCTGGCGCAACTTGAAATATACACCACCCTAGGGCTCCGTACCCTGAACTGCGCTGGTCCCGAGGGACCAACTAAGCTCACCCCTCAGTGACTGTATTTACTCCTGTGTCCCACAGCTTCCACCTGGGTCTCCTGCTACTTCCAGTCGGGCCGGTCCTAACTGAGAAAGATCTAAAGCACTCTCCTCAGTGGCCGTGTTGTTCTGTGTCCAAGACTATTCTGAGGTAAAAGTCTGTGTGTTCTCTAACTTCCCTCATGCTGCCCCCACCTTCCTGATGACTCACTAGTGCTGAGGAAGTCTCGTTGCTATGGTGACCACCTCTAGCCCAGCTCCAGTGGTTGGCTGCTAAGCTGTGTGTGTGTTGTATAAGTGAACACCAGCGGTTAACCTCTTCCTTACCCAGGATGAGTACTGCACCTTAAGTGAGATGCAATACCCTGTGGTGACTGAAGCCTCAAGGGCGCCACATATTCACTGCACCATGGACCCAGTAGCAGCAATGCCGGAGACAAGTAAGTACATAAATTCCAACTGTCTGTTTGCTAATACAGATAACATACGTAGAGCACACTGACAGCACACGCTGAACACACACATAGAACATGCACATACATACGCACCCATACCACGGACCGTGAAAAACTTGTTGACATTTGAAGGGGGCCTAACATGAAGTACAATGTGTTATGAAAAAACAATGTCAGAATCACTAGGATATGTTGAAAAGTTCCAGAGTTATTACCTCATAAAGTTACACTGTTCAGAATTGAGAAAATTGGGCTAGTTAGGAAGGTGATGACTAGAGATGATCCCGAGTTTCGGTGTGCGTTCCAAAGACAGACTTTACAAAAAAAAAACCAGAGTTCAGGTTCGGAGTTTGGGTTCTTAATGTATCGCGCAAGCATAGCTGTGCTCAGCTACGCTTGGTTCTCAGCCCAGTGCAAGCTACTTACAGTGTTTGAATGGCTCGTACTGGAGGTAACAATAGTGTGATCAGATGTAGTGTGCACCCCCCGCCCCCCAAAAAATGGAAAAACTCGCCGGAAATGTTCTGTTTATGCCTGGCTACATGTTGTCGGAGACCTGAACTGCCCAATTAGTGACATCCATTGGGATTCAGGTCAAGTCCGGGTCCAAAACTGAACTTTATCTAAAGTCCGGCTGAACGCGCCAAACCTGAACTTTCACAGGTCCGTACCTCTCTAGTGATAACAGACTTCAGGGTGAAGGGGTTAATTTAAGGAGAACAAATTTACTGCAAATCAAATTTCCAGGTAAGAGTCACACTATTTGATGAATTTGAATCTCGATGAATCTGCTGATCTCTAGTGGCCAGCCCAATACTCACATCCACGCATGGATACCTCTGCAATCTATCAGAACGTTCTTCTTTTTCATGCTTTGGTATTGTTTTAGACCAAATACTACTTTTATTATCACATCGTTGGATACATACAGGCCCACACTGCCCTGGAAAAGAAGAGAGAGATTTCACTTTAACTCTTTTTAATCAAACAGATTGTCAGATCCAGACACAGGAGACAGTTACAGGGACAAATTGCTTTCAGATACTAAACTGAATTACAGTTGTGATTTCATTTCAGTGCTTTTCCTCAGTATCAACTTTGCTGACTAAGACAATGAGACATGATTTATGTTTTTTGGCAAACTTACTCCATCACAGTAACATTGTTCCCTAGCAATAGCTGGGAATAAATTGATCAGTGCGTCTAGTCAAGCCTGTTTACACCTTGTGATAATACTGCGCACTGCATTTGTTTTCTGCAAGGATTACTATAGCATCTCAGTTCTTACAATTTATAATAAAATAATACAAAAATAAGAAGATTTCAGACTACATTACTTAAAAAATGAAAAAGCGTAAAATAAATGAAGTATTTTACACTATTTTATGATCATTTATATTAACGTTTTCAGGAAATCCATTTAATGTTTTGGATTTAAAACCGGGATCAGCATAACGTATTTTAGCATAGATAAAAACAGCTAAGTTATACTATCAAAAATTAAAAGAGAAAAAAACAGCTAAATTATACCATTAAAAAAGAATAAAAACAGTTACATTTTACCACCAAAAAATAAAAAAATCTTAAATTTAACAAGATTTGTACAGCTGAAGAGTAAAGTAATACAAGAGGATTAAATCAGGGCTGCACATAATGATGTGCATTAAATAGCCAAGATCGTGTACTTGTAAGCTGCTAGGTACGATGATATATTAACACATTTTATGAATAATGATGTTTGTAATATCACAGTTAATCCAGTTACAGAGATAAATGGCCCATAATGGACATAGGTCGACAATATACAGAAGAAAGCAATTGGCGCTTGTTTACTATCATTTCCATATTATATTCATATGCTCCATAAAATGCAGATAATGGGGTGTCTGACAAATGTTCTGATTAGAGACTAATAACAAGACATAGATTACCGTAATTAAATTTGCATACCCAGATATAGACAAAGTATAATCTTTTGTTATATTCTTATTATTTATTTATCTATAGCTCTGCTACATGTCTGGATCCTATGTCATACTACGGTTAAACTCAGCTGAGCTAAATCACTAAGTCAACCTCCATTCCTCAGCTGGCTCGGAGTCGAACTCTATGGCCATAGTCACATTTGTTAGACACTTGCACGAATCTCGCATCAGTATCACCTGGCACAGCCGCACACTCTCCTGACAGTAGCGGGTCGGCTGCATGTATTTCTTTGCAGCTAAGACGCTCCTGTCTGGAGAGTGTGCGGCCGTGCCGAGTGATACAATGCGAGACTCGTGCAAGTCTCTCACAAGTGTGACTCCGGCCTATGATAAACTGAGCTCTGTTAGATCTCTGGAACAGTTCAGCTAGTATGCTATCACTTCAGCGTTGAACTTCTGCAAAGTCAGCTACGATAATTTGCTAAGTTTGCTGTGCTACACCCCTGGTCCACTTCTGCCTTGGGACCTGTACTGTAACTTAGTTCTAGTACATTAGTTCCTTATCACAGAGTCTTCAGACTTCTTTGCTTCCTTGGGAGCAACAACTTTGTCATGCCGGTTGCCATATTTCCATTCTGCTACATCAGATTGTGTGATTCTTGTTAGCTGTTTCAGTTGCCATTTACCAGCATAGCATCAATTGTCCCACTTGGATATCCCTGCTGTACCAGTGCTACCTACACATGCTGCTTAACAACTGCTCATCTGGGACCAAGGGCTTTGGTGATCCACCACACCAGATGAGACATAACAATGAAGGAAATGTACTCATTCTCAAAAGCTTTAGGCTTTTTTCTTCAGATGGCAGTATTCTTATATTTACGCTGTCCATGTTTCTTTTACAGATTGAACTCGTACCTATCACAGTTTGTGGGGTAGTCCACATGTCCAATATTAATCCAAGTGTATCAATCTTCACAATGCAAGTCCGTTGATCTGTGAAAAAAACAGACAGCTCTCGGAGGCCAATCATGAGCTGTCCATTTTTCACAAACTGTTTAATAGGCGAAGCTTGTGAAAGCTTCATAATTTTTTTTCATCTGTTAAAAACTAATGAAGTTCTGATGGTAAAAGCTGACACACTGACAAAACATTGATGACACTCAGACCTTTTTTTGCTTACGAGAGAAATCACCGATGTCTGAAAGAGGCCTACTACTGATGAAGCTGCACTGAGAGGCATAATTATGTGAGGGATACCAGCCTGCAACCCTAAGTGTCTAGGCCCACCTTCCTCACTTGGTTATTTCTTGTAGGTTATTCGTATATTGCATTTTTGCTTCATTTATTTGCATTATTGTTTTTATTCATTATTCGGTAATTATTGCTGTACATATGCTGTGCTGCTGGGTAAAGCGGGCTTTACACGCTACGAAATCGCTACAGCGATCTCGTTGGGGTCACGGATTTTGTGACGCACATCCGGCCACTGTAGCGATCTCGTTGTGTGTGACTCCTAGGAGCGATTTTGGATGGTTGCAAAAACGTCCAAAATCGCTCCTCGTTGACATGAGGGTCCTCTCCCAATTATCGCTGCTGTCGCTTGGGCGAAGTTGATCCTCGTCCCTGCGCAGCACACATCGCTACGTGTGACGCCGCAGGAACGAGGAACCTCTCCTGACCTGCCACACGCCAGCAATGAGGAAGGAAGAAGGTGGGCGGGATGTTCGTCCCGCTCATCTCCGCCCCTCCGCTTTGATTGGGCGGCCGCTTAGTGACGTCGCTGTGACGCCGAGCGAACCGCCCCCTTAGAAAGGAGGCGGTTTGCCGGTCACAGCGACGTCGCCGAGCAGGTAAGTACATGTGACGCTGCCGTAGCGAAAATGTTCGCTACGGCAGCGATCTTCACTAGTGATGAGCGAGCATGCTTGTCACTACTCGGTACTCGCACGAGTATCGCTGTACTCGGGCTGCTCGGCGGGGACCGAGTAATCTCGCGATACTCGTGCTGTACTCGTGGTCTTCATTTCTGCATGTTGGCGCTCTTTTGAGAGCCAGCCCTCATGCAGGGATTGGCTGGCAGACCACTGCAATGCCACAGCCCTGTTAGTTGTGGAATTGCAGTGATTGGCCGGCCTGCACAGCGTGACCGAGCCTTTATATCGGCCGGCGCGCTATGCTGTGCTCACAGCTATCCAGACTGTCAGTGCAGGGAGAGTGTCGCTGATTCAGGGAAAGCTTTGCGGCCCTTTATAGCTTTTTCAGTTGCAGGGCTGCAAACAGTGTGACCAAAAGTCCTTCTCAGGACTATTCTAGTTGTATACAGGCAGGCAGGGTATAGCCAGGTCGGAGTACAGTAGCAGAGTCCTTCTCAGGACTATTGTTGCTATATACAGGCAGGGTATAGCCAGGTCTGAATACAGGCTAGTGACCAAAAGAGTCCTTGTCAGGACTATTGTACCAGTATACAGGCAGGCAGGCAGGCAGGGTAGTGGTGACCGTATACCAGCCTTCATCATATCTGGGGCTGGTGTACACAGTGTAAAACAGTCCAGATAGTGTCTGACTTGTCTGTAATTGTCGCTCCCCAAAAAAACCTGTTAGGTTCTTATTGCGTCCGTGCTTGGTTTTTAAAACCGCACGTGTGTGCCTGTTGGTGGCAGCGTACAGGTGCACTTGTGTGCAATTTCCACAAACTTTGATATAACGCACAAGTAGTGAATATACACGTCAGCAGTGCACAGCATTGCAAAATGCGCAAGGGCATTGGCAAGGAACAAGGAAGTGGACGTGATGGTGGTGCAGGCAGAGGCCGAGGTCGTGGGCAAGCTCTAATTTCGCCACAACAAAGGGCCACATCTAGTCGGTCACACGTCCTGTCCCAAATTCTTGGGGACCGCAGCAGTACACCGCTCTTGAACCAAGACCAGTGTCAACAGGTTGTTAGTTGGATAGCGGATAATGCTTCCAGTCAGATTGGCACCACCACAAACACTCTGTCTTCCACACGGTCAAGTGTCAGTAGCCGTGATACTGCACCGCACATTTCTGAACCTGATCCTCCTTCCTACCACCAGGCTGAGTACACGTCCTCCTCGGACATTAATGATCCCACACTTGGACACACGGAAGAGCTGTTCACGTTTCCATTCACACATTCTGGCCTCTCGCCAGCTCATATTGAAGTGGGTCATGAGGAGATCGTCTGTACAGATAGCCAAATATTTGAGCAGCCACGTTCTCACGAAGTTGGCAACGTGTCCCAACAAGTGGTGGACGATGATGAGACGCAATTGTCAGGAAGTCAGGAGGAGGAGCAGGGTGCGGAAGAGGAAGACGACGTGGTGGATGATCCAGTAACTGACCCAACCTGGCAGGAGGATATGCAGAGCGAGGACAGCAGTGCACAGGGGGAGGGAGGCGTAGCATCACAACAGGCAGTAAGAAGCAGGGTGGTGGCCCCAGGCAGAAGTCAGGCAACCGTTCCCCGGAACAACACGATGACACAAGGTGCCTGTACAAATGTTAGGTCTTCCCGAGTCTGGCAGTTTTTTAAGTTGGATCCAGATGATTCAAAAAAGGCTATTTGCAACACCTGCCGTGCCAGCATCAGCAGGGGTACCAAAACTAGCAGCCTGACCACCACCAGCATGATCAGGCACATGTCAGCCAAGCACCCGACTTTGTGGGAAGTACAACAGAGTCGAGGAGCAGTGCTTGCTGATGTCACTGCTACGTCTTCGCTGGTTGTGCATGCGAGCCAATCCTCTGTTCATGCTGCCTGCGAACAAGCCTCCTCCACTCCTGCACCTGCAGTTGCCTACGCAGAAAGAACACCATCATCAAGCACGTCCTTGTCCCAGCGCAGCGTTCAGTTATCCATTCAGCAAACCTTTGAACGCAGGCGCAAATACACTGCCAACACCCCACATGCCACAGTTCTAAATGCTAACATTTCGCGACTGCTTGCGCTGGAAATGTTGCCTTTTAGGCTGGTGGAGACAGAAGCATTCCGTGACCTGATGGCGGCAGCTGTCCCACGTTACTCGGTCCCCAGCCGCCACTATTTCTCCCGGTGTGCCGTCCCCGCGTTGCATAACCACGTGTCACAAAACATCACACGTGCCCTGAACAACGCTGTTTCACCCAAGGTCCACCTAACCACAGACACGTGGACAAGTGCTTGTGGGCAAGGCCGCTACATCTCGTTGACGGCACACTGGGTTAATATTGTGGAAGCTGGGACCCAGTCTGAGCGAGGGACGGAACACGTCCTTCCCACACCAAGGTTTGCAGGCCCTACCTCAGTCAGTGTTTCACCCACACTCTACAGCTCCGGAATGTCATGCTCTTCAGCCTCCTCCTCCTCCTGCGCATCCTCATCCACTGTGCCCTCCACACCAGTCCCAAGCTGGAAGCACTGCAGCACTGCCTCGGCGAAGCGGCAACAGGCTGTGCTGAAGCTAATCTGCATAGGTGACAAACCCCACAATGCAGAAGAGCTGTGGACAGCTCTGAAACAGCAGGCAGATCACTGGCTCACACCTCTGAACCTAAAGCCAGGAAAGGTCGTGTGTGACAATGGCCGGAACCTGGTGGCGGCTTTGAGGCGAGGCCAGCTGACACATGTTCCATGCGTGGCCCATGTGCTCAACCTCGTGGTTCAGCGGTTTATAAAGTCATACCCAGAGCTGTCTGATCTGCTGGTAAAAGTTCGCCGCCTGTCTGCACATTTTCGAAAGTCACCTACTGCTTCAGCCGGCCTTGCCGGCTTTCAGCGCCGTTTGCATCTTCCGGCTCACAGACTGGTGTGTGATGTCCCCACGCGTTGGAATTCAACTCTGCACATGTTGGTCAGGATATGTGAGCAGAAGAGGGCAGTTGTTGAGTACCTGCATCACCTAAGCCGTCGGGAAATGGGTCAAACTCCACACATAACACCTGAGGAGTGGAGATGGATGTCAGACCTATGTACCATCCTCCAAAACTTTGAGGACTCCACCAAGATGGTGAGTGGTGATGACGCCATTATTAGCGTCACCATACCGCTACTCTGGCTTCTAAAACGGTCTCTGCTGAAAAACAAACATGATGCATTGCAGGCGGAGCGCGATGAGTTGCAGCAAGAAACAGTAGTGGGTGTGGGTGATAACACACAGCCCAGCCTCGTCTCATCACAACGTGCAGTGGAGGACTATGACGAGGAGGAGGATGAAGACATGGAGCAACTCTCCAGCCAAATTGAGGATATGACATGCACACCAGTCATATCCTCGGTTCAGCGTGGCTGGCCAGAGGACAGGGTAGATGAGGAGGAGGAGGAGGAAGAGGAGGAGGAGGACAGCATGTTCAGTCATCTTGTTGGTCAGGCTACTGAAGTCCTGGCTGTTAAGAGTCTGGCGCACATGGCTGACTTTATGGTAAGCTGCCTGTCTCGTGACCCTCGCGTTAAGAACATCTTGGCCGACAATCATTACTGGTTGGTAACACTGTTAGACCCACGCTACAAGGAGAACTTTTTGTCTCTTATTCCCGTGGAGGAGAGGTCAACCAAAATGCAGCAGTTCCGGAAGGCCATACTCACGGAAGTAGGCAAAGCATTCCCCTCACAAAACGCTAGCGGCATAGGTCAGGAATCAGTGGACAACCGAGGCGTACAGCCGAGAGAGGCACAAGTCCAATCCGCCAGAGGTAGGGGAACAGTCTTTAAGATGTGGGACAGTTTTCTCAGCCCCTCACGTACCACAGCCCCTGAGGTGCGGGGTAGTGCCACAAGAAATCCTAAGTTTGCCCAGATGCTGAAGGAGTACCTTGCAGATCGAACAACTGTACTCCGACATTCCTCTGTGCCTTACAATTATTGGGTATCCAAGCTGGACACGTGGCATGAATTGGCTCTCTACGCCTTGGAAGTCCTGGCCTGCCCTGCTGCTAGCGTTTTGTCAGAGCGTGTTTTTAGTGCCGCAGGTGGAATCATTACAGATAAACGCACCCGCCTGTCAACTGAAAATGCTGACAGGCTGACTCTGATCAAGATGAACAAGGGTTGGATTGGGCCAGACTTCACCACACCACCAGCAAATGAGAGCGGAATTTAAAGTTTGCCATGTACCTCCACTCACCCATGGGTACACACTTCTGGACTTTGGATAATCGCTGGACTGCTCCTCCTTCTCCTCATGCGCCACCATGATGATGACCGTTACAAATTGCAATACTTAGGCCTTTGTTTCAGGTATACCCCCAGTGGTAAATTTTTTTGCCCATTCTTTGCAGAATGGACATTACAACGACAGGAGACCCGCTCCTTTGCAATGGGAACAATGTTTTGAGGCCCTCATGCACGTCTCTACCCAGGGACAACATGGAGCCTCCCAATTTTTGGCTGCCCTGCCTAAGGGCTATACTATAATACACCCACTTCCTTAAAATGGACACTTAATGTTTTGAGGCCCTCATGCACCTCTCTACCCAGGGACAACGTGGAGCCTCCCAATTTTTGGCTGCCCTGCCTAAGGGCTATACTATAATACACCCACTTCCTTAAAATGGACACTTAATGTTTTGAGGCCCTCATGCACGTCTCTACCCAGGGACAACGTGGAGCCTCCCAATTTTTGGCTGCCCTGCCTAAGGGCTATACTATAATACACCCACTTCCTTAAAATGGACACTTAATGTTTTGAGGCCCTCATGCACGTCTCTACCCAGGGACAACGTGGAGCCTCCCAATTTTTGGCTGCCCTGCCTAAGGGCTATACTATAATACACCCACTTCCTTAAAATGGACACTTAATGTTTTGAGGCCCTCATGCACGTCTCTACCCAGGGACAACGTGGAGCCTCCCAATTTTTGGCTGCCCTGCCTAAGGGCTATACTATAATATACCCACTTCCTTAAAATGGATACTTAATGTTTTGAGGCCCTCATGCACGTCTCTACCCAGGGACAACGTGGAGCCTCCCAATTTTTGGCTGCCCTGCCTAAGGGCTATACTATAATACACCCACTTCCTTAAAATGGACACTTAATGTTTTGAGGCCCTCATGCACGTCTCTACCCAGGGACAACGTGGAGCCTCCCAATTTTTGGCTGCCCTGCCTAAGGGCTATACTATAATACACCCACTTCCTTAAAATGGACACTTAATGTTTTGAGGCCCTCATGCACGTCTCTACCCAGGGACAACGTGGAGCCTCCCAATTTTTGGCTGCCCTGCCTAAGGGCTATACTATAATACACCCACTTCCTTAAAATGGGCACTTCAGGTTTACAGGCCATCATGCACGTCTCTATCCAGGGACAATGTGGAGCCTCCCAATTTTTGGCTGCCCTGGCAAAGGGCTATACTGAAATAGACCCACTTCCTTACAATGGGCACTTCAGGTTTACAGGCCCTCATGCACGTCTCTATCCAGGGACAATGTGGAGCCTCCCAATTTTTGGCTGCCCTGGCAAAGGGCTATACTGAAATAGACCCACTTCCTTACAATGGGCACTTCAGGTTTACAGGCCATCATGCACGTCTCTATCCAGGGACAATGTGGAGCCTCCCAATTTTTGGCTGCCCTGGCAAAGGGCTATACTGAAATAGACCCACTTCCTTACAATGGGCACTTCAGGTTTACAGGCCATCATGCACGTCTCTATCCAGGGACAATGTGGAGCCTCCCAATTTTTGGCTGCCCTGGCAAAGGGCTATACTGAAATAGACCCACTTCCTTACAATGGGCACTTCAGGTTTACAGGCCATCATGCACGTCTCTATCCAGGGACAATGTGGAGCCTCCCAATTTTTGGCTGCCCTGGCAAAGGGCTATACTGAAATAGACCCACTTCCTTACAATGGGCACTTCAGGTTTAGAGGCCATCATGCACGTCTCTATCCAGGGACAATGTGGAGCCTCCCAATTTTTGGCTGCCCTGGCAAAGGGCTATACTGAAATAGACCCACTTCCTTACAATGGGCACTTCAGGTTTACAGGCCATCATGCACGTCTCTATCCAGGGACAATGTGGAGCCTCCCAATTTTTGGCTGCCCTGGCAAAGGGCTATACTGAAATAGACCCACTTCCTTACAATGGGCACTTCAGGTTTACAGGCCCTCATGCACGTCTCTATCCAGGGACAATGTGGAGCCTCCCAATTTTTGGCTGCCCTGGCAAAGGGCTATACTGAAATAGACCCACTTCCTTACAATGGGCACTTCAGGTTTACAGGCCCTCATGCACGTCTCTATCCAGGGACAATGTGGAGCCTCCCAATTTTTGGCTGCCCTGGCAAAGGGCTATACTGAAATAGACCCACTTCCTTACAATGGGCACTTCAGGTTTACAGGCCCTCATGCACGTCTCTATCCAGGGACAATGTGGAGCCTCCCAATTTTTGGCTGCCCTGGCAAAGGGCTATACTGAAATAGACCCACTTCCTTACAATGGGCACTTCAGGTTTACAGGCCATCATGCACGTCTGTATGCAGGGGCATTGGTGAACCTCACAATTTTGGACTGCCCTGGCAAAGGAAAATACTACAAAGACTCACTTCCTCAAAATGGGCACATTAGACTCAAGAGGCCTTCATGTACGTCTCTTCTCAGGGACATCGGAGTGCCACACAATGTTTTCACGTAAAATCTTTCATGTATTAATCTCAAAAAGTAACATACACCAGCTCTATCTCACTATTGGGTATGTGCCCTTAACATTTCCGCCATGAAAAATCATTTTGGGGTCATTTTGGAAGGTTTTCTGGTGAGTCCGTAAAAATGGCGTAAAACGCGGACAAAATTGTTCACAGCTGTGACTTTTCAGTGATAAATGCTTCAAGGGGTCTTCCCCATGCTGTTGCCATGTCATTTGAGCACTCTTCTGAGACTTTTGTGCCATTTTTAGGGTTTCTCCATGCTGCCGGGGGGTCATTTCACAAAAATACTCGGGTCTCCCATAGGATAACATTGGGCTCGTTGCTCGGCCCGAGTACACGAGTATCTTGGGAGGCTCGGCCCGAGCTTCGAGCACCCGAGCTTTTTAGTACTCGCTCATCACTAATCTTCACATATCGGATAACGATAGGGGCGGGTGCTATCACGCTCGCCATCGCTAGCATCGGCTAGCGATCTCGTAGTGTGTAAAGCCACCCTAAGTCAAGCACTTGGACTCAACATCTGACCGCGGTGCGATTTTCACGGACTGTCAGAATGAAGAAGGCAGAGAAACTTTTTTCTCTCTCTCCACGTACGAGAAAAACGGATGACACTAAGACCACACTTTAATCAAACTCTCATAAGACTCTGGTCTCAAAAATTGGTCAATGTTCTTCATGCATGAGAAAATCGAATAACCGGATGCAGTGTCGGACTGGCTACTGGAGGAATCTTCAGTAATGCCAGGCCTGGATTCAGTCCGGAGCTCTCACCTGAGCTCCAGAGTTCAGCGTAGACTGAACCGCGAGCACCGAGTGATTGATTCCCTGGCGATTGCGGTTCAGTTCATGACATCTGCAGACAGGCCGGGGTGATCTCCAGTGCTCTCACCTGAACTCCGGAGATCAGTCCGGCCTGTCCACAGCTGTTATGAACTGAACCGCAATCGCCGAGGAATCAATCACTCGGCGCTCGCAGTTCAGTCCTGCAAACTCCGAGATCAGTCAAGGCTACAGGTGAGAGCTCTGGAGTGCAATGCAGGTAACTGAATCCAGGCCTGGCATTACTGGAGATTCCTCTGGTAGCCAGTCCGACGCTGACCTGATGAGCCCTTAGGCCTTATTCAGACATCCATTTTACGAACAAGAAAAAACATACTTTTTTTATCAGTGTTCTGGATTTAATCTTCATCTATTTTTTTTTCATACAAGTTCATTGAAATCATTTGTGTGGAATGTGTTTTTCCCTTATGAAATAAAAATGATGAAGGTTTCAAAGATTATCCTTTTTACCTTTTTAGACAATGAAAAAAAGAAAGCACTAGGATACAACGTGGATGGCCTCTAAGCTAAATTTTCAAAGACCTATTGACTTGAATGACTGATGTTAATCCACAGATTAGATCGCAATTGGATCGCAATTGGACATATCTCATATTTGTGCACTAGTGGTCAACTAAAAAAAATGTGCATATGAAAAGGCTTTGGAATTTAACTTCTTCACGACACATGGCGTACTGGGTACGTCATGGATCGTGTCACTGTAATCCCCGCCGGCTGCAACGGGCAGCCGGCAGCAATCCCCTCACATGTCAACTGATTTGAACAGCTGACATATGTGCCTCCCAGGCATGAGTGTATCCGCGATCCACCAGTGACTATTAACCCCTTACATCTCGCTGTCAAAATCTGACAGCGCCATGTAACAGCACACTGCAATAAACATTCACTTACCCGTACCCGGTGCCATTGGAAGTCACGTGACATGATTGACACGCCCCACTTGGGCCTCTGGACACTCGTTACCAGGCCGCGGCTTTGTTTCTGCTCTGAGGATGTCACGGCGACAGGACCCAGTTCCGACATGGCGGTGTCGTATTAAATGGCGGGTTGATGATAGTGGGAATATTTACAGGGGAGATGTCGTGACGCCACCTGTGGTATGCGGCAAGATAGGTGCTGCCGCTGTTGTTCCGTTCCCCTGGGGTCGGTGGTGACGCCGCAGAGTTGGAATAGCTCTCCACAGGTAGAGCTTGGCCCCAGGGCTGTTGGGAGTACTAGTCTGTAATGGCGGGGTGCAGGGCCGGAGGCGCAGGGAATAACCAGATGAAACAGGGTTGCAGTCACAAAGTCTTTACGTACAGTAAGGGTTCCAGATTAACTTGTCCGGACGGTCAAATGCTGCCATTGGAGTGCTGAGTTCTGCTCTGATGGGCTCCAGCCAATCCCGGATAGCTCAGAGGCACAAACCAGTGCACCCTTCTGTGTTCCTTTCTGGTTGTCTTCTTGCGCTGACCTCTCCCGTGCCTGCACACACAGAGCCCCGAGCCGGTGTCCGCGGACCTTGTCGGGTGGCTTGAAGCTCTATCCCTTGGCACTATGGGGTCACTTTTCACTGGATGTGTGTGGATGTGGCTTCAGCACTTGCAGTAACCTCAGCCTCCAGTTTGGTAGCTGAGCCTTGTAGTTCTCCACCAGTTGAGGGTCCGGTCCTCTACTGCGGCCAAGTCCCTCCACACCGGTATGCAGTTTGTGGAACGAGACCATGAGTGTATGGCGCACTTATCGTGGGTTCAAGGACCCCTTCTGTCTTGTGCCTTGGCCGAGCTGCACCAGCTCCAGACCACGGGTCTTCACTCCTCCGCTCCTACTTTCCAACTGGCTCACGTTCCATAGTGCGCTCCCACTAACTAGATTCCAACTCCAAGCTGGCTTAGGGGATGGTGCTACTACCAGAGAATAGCAATACCATATCTTAGCTGCACTAAGTCCTAACCATAGCCTGATGGAGTGTTGCTAAATGACAGTGTAGCTGTGTTTGTGTGTACACCGATTTGTGTCCTTCTCTTTACCGGGAATGGGGTACTACACCTCTGGCTGAGGTGCGGTACCTCTGTAGCGACTGAAGCCTCAGGGGCGCCACATGATCATGTGGAGCCAATGGTTGCCATGGTAGCACATAGCCATTTGATGACTCCTTGCGAACGTATTCGGCCCCCTTGAATCTTTCAAACTTTTCCCACATTTCAGGCTTCAAACATAAAGATAAAAATTTTAATGTTATGGTGAAGAATCAACAATAAGTGGGACACAATTGGGAAGTTGAACGAAATTTATTGCTTATTTTAAACTTTTTAAAAAAATAAATAACTGAAAAGTGGGGCGTGCAATATTATTCGGCCCCTTTACTTTCAGCGCAGCAAAGTCACTCCAGAAGTTCATTGAGGATCTCTGAATGATCCAATGTTTTCCAAAATGACTGATGATGATAAATATAATCCACCTATGTGTAATCTAGTCTTTGTATAAATGCACCTGCTCTGTGATAGTCTCAGTGTTTTGTTTAAAGCACAGAGAGCTAAGACCAAGGAACACAACAGGCAGGTCTGTGATACTGTTGATGAGAAGTTTAAAGCCGGATTTGGTTACAAAAAGATATCCACAACTTTAAACATCCCAAGAAGCACTGTGCAAGCGATCATATTGAAATGGAAAGAGTATCATACCACTGCAAATCTACCAAGACCAGGCCGTCCCTCAAAAATTCCATCTCAAACAAGGAGAAGACTGATCAGAGATGCAGCCAAGAGGCCCATGATCACTCTGGATGAACTGCAGAGATCTACAGCTGAGGTAGGAGAGTATGTCCATAGGACAACAATCAGTCATACACTGCACAAATCTGGCCTTTATGGAAGAGTGGCAAGGAGAAAGCCATTTCTCAAAGATATCCATAAAAAGTGTCAATTAAAGTTTGCCACAAGCCACCTGGGAGACACACCAAACATGTGGAAGAAGGTGCTCTGGTCAGATGAAAACAAAATCGAACTTTTTGGCACAATGCCAAACAGTACGTTTGGAGTAAATTCAAAAACAGCTCATCACCCTGAACACACCATTCCCACTGTTAAACATGGTGGTGGCAGCATCATGATTTGGGCCTGCTTTTCTTCAGTAGGGACAGGGAAGATGATTAAAATTGATGGGAAGATCGATGGAGCCAAATACAGGACCATTCTTGAAGAAAACCTGTTGGAGTCTGCAAAAGACCCGAGACTGGGACGGAGATTTGTCTTTCAACAAGATAATGATCCAAAACATAAAGCAAAATCTACAATGGAATGGTTCACAAACGTATCCAGGTGTTAGAATGGCCAAGTCAAAGTCCAGACCTGAATCCAATCGAGAATCTGTGGAAAGAGCTGAAAACTGCTGTTCACAAACGCTCTCCATCCAACCTCACTCAGCTCGAGCTATTTGCAAAGAAATAATGGGCAAGAATTTCAGTCTCTCGATGTGAAAAACTGATAGAGACATACCCCAAGCGACTTGCAGCTGTAATCGCAGCAAAAGGTGGCGCTGCAAAGTAGTAACTTAAAGGGGACTAATAATATTGCACACCCCACTTTTCAGTTTATTATTTTCTATAAAAGTTTAAAATAAGCAATACATTTTGTTCAACTTCACAATTGTGCCCCACTTGTTGTTGATTCTTCACCATAACATTTAATTTTTTTTATCTTTATGTTTGAAGCCTGAAATGTGGGAAAATGTTGAAAAATTCAAAGGGGCCGAATACTTTCGCAAGGCAGTGTATCCAGAGTCCCTTCCTCTTACACCCGACAGAGCACCATGTGTGAGAGGAGAGCAGCTTTTCTGCGGATCAGAGCAATGCTTCTCTGATCTGCAGAAATGAACAAGCGACCAGACTGCTGATCCTTATAGTCCCCTAGGCAGACTAGTAAAATAAAAAAATTTAAAAAAAAGTTTGAAAACATAAAAAAATAAAAAATAAACTAAAAGATAAAATCATCCCCCATTTGCCCCATTGAAAATTAAAGAGTTAAAAAAATTAAAAATATACACACATTTTGTATCGTCGCCTTCAGAAATTCCCGATCAAAATATAAAATCAATTAATCTGATCGGTAAACGGCATAGCGGCAAAAAAAATTCCAAATGTCAAAATTATGTTTTTTGGTCTCCGCAAATTTTGCGCAAATTGCAATAACAGGCCATCAAACCGTATTATCTGCGCAAAAATGGTACCGTTAAAAATGTCAGCTTGAGATGCAAAAAATATGCCGTAATTGAGCCCCAGATCCTGAAGAATGAGAACGCTATGGGTTTCGAAAAATGGCGTAAAAAGTGTGCTATGTTTTTGGGACAAACTTGTGAATTTTTTTTAACACTAAGATAAAAGTAAACCTATACATGTTTGGTGTCCACGAACTCATACCGACCTGAAGCATCACACCGGCACATCAGTTTTACCATATAGTGAACACGGAGAATAAAATATCCCAAAATCAATTGTGTGATCACACTTTTTTTGCAGTTTTTCTGCACTTGGAATTTTTTTTTGCAGTTTTCCAGTACACTATATGGTAAAACTCATGGTTTCATTTAAAACTACAACTCATCCCGCAGAAAAGAAGCCCTTATATGGCAAGATTGACGCAAAAATAAAAAGTTACGGCTCTAGTAAGAAGTGGAGCAAAAAAAACAAAACGGAAAAACGGAAAATCACCTGGGGATGAAGGGGTTAATTATGTGTTCTACCTATGAAAAACATACACAGAACACATATGACAGAAATGGAAACATGAATGATGTCTATTATTATAGAGTCTTGCAAGAAAAATGAAAAAAATGCAGATATTTGTCAAAAAAATAAATTGCGCTTTTGGCCCCATTTTTCAAAACCGTAACTTTCTCATTTTTCAGTATCGGGCTCAGTGATGGCTAACGTTTTGCATCTTGAGATGATGTTTTTATTTATAATATTTTGCTTTACATACAATGTTTTCATCACCTTTTACTGCATTTTAGTGCAATGTTGCAGCAATCAGAAAACTGTAATTCTGGCGTTTTGATTTTTTTCTTGTTACGCCCTTTATGGATAAAATTAATTAATTTCTAATTTGGTACATCGGGCATCGTTGAAAGTGGCAATACTAAATATGTGTATATTTTGTTTGTTTGTTTTATTTTTTTAATTGACCAAAAGATGGGTGATTTAAACTTTTAGCGGACTTGAAAATGCGATATTCCGATCACTTATGCTGTACAGAGCGGTGCTTCAGAACCACTCTGCACAGCACAAATGCAGTCTTCCTATGAATGCAGGCGCTTAACTGGCGTTCACAGGAACTACATCATGACAGTGACCGGGGTCATCAGCTTACTCCTGGCTGTCATGATAACCCATTGGCACTTCACTATGATGTCATGGGACCACCGATTGGAGTGAGGAATGACGCACTCCACATCGACACACATTAAATCTTACTGTCAGAAATTGAGAGTTAACTAATTAACAGGCAAGGGTGGATCTTTGAAATCACCCGCACTTGTTAGAAGCACATGTCAACTGATCAGATCAGCCAACATGTGCAGGGAAACATGAGGGCTCCGTAGGCAAGCCCGCATCAAAGGGATAGACACGACCTTGGATGTACCACTACGTCCAAGGTCGTAAAAGGGTTAAAATCTGGGTAAAACTCAAGCCTAAAAATCAGGGAGTGAGCATTTGGAGCTTAAAAGTCTAAATTTTTGCACCATATAAACAGGTGATATCCTGCTAAAACCATGATATTCTATGGGCCCACAACGATCATTCCCAAATTCTGAATTATTAAAATGTTTGTCAGACTGCCTAAGAAAGCCATTAAGCAACCACTGATAGGCTATGTGCCCATGTTTCTTTTATATGTGCTTCTTTTCTGCACATAAAAAAGCATATTTTTTATTGTGGTCGAGTGTTTTTACATATGTGTTTTTTTCCTGCTTCTTTTTGTGCTTTTTTTAATCATGGCTTTTAGGCACTGATGTTACAGCCGGGACCATGCTCTCACTGCCAGGAGTGGTGCCTGCGCCGTTCCTGGCAGTTTAACCCCCAATAAACATGGTTTTCCTTAGCCTGAGAATACCAGACCCCAGCTGTCAGGCTTTATCATGGCTGGGTATCAAAATTGGGGGCGGATTGCATGGCTTTTTTAAAAATTATTTATTTAAAAATAAAAAAAATAAAAAAAGTCGCATGTGATTCCTCTTATTTTGATATACAGCCAAGATAAGCACACGGCTGGGGGCTGCATCTTAAAACTGTGAGCTTTATCATGGCTAGTGTCATAATATGGGGGGACCATAGAGGAAATTTATTTTTTTAATTTATTTTTACTCCAATCTACAGTGTCCCTCAGACCGGGTCTGTGATTGGTTGCAGTCAGACGCTGTCACACAGGATGTGGGCGATCTAACAGCAACCAATCACTGACACCAGAACTGTTGATGGGTGGGGGAAGCAGTGACTATGGATTAGCAATAATGAGCGGCCCCGGAAGTGGAACGAGCGGCTGTCGAAGCCGTTACAGCAATGCTGGATACTCAGTAAGTATGAAGAGCTTGCTCCAATTCCCCTATCCCTTTGTCCATTATTTTTACGTGCCATATTCTGGTAACCATAGACTTAGGGCGGCTTTGCACGTTGCAACATCGCACGATGCGATGTCGGTGGGGTCAAATCGAAAGTGACGCACATCCAGCATCACTTTCGACATCGTAGTGTGTAAATCTTAGATGATACGATTAACGAGCGCAAAAGCGTCGTTATCGTATCATCAGTACAGGTTCCGACTTTTCCATAATTACGCTGCCGCGACAGATACGATGTAGTTCCTCGTTCCTGCGGCAGCACACATCGCTGTGTGTTACGCCGCAGGAGCGAGGAACATCACCTTACCTGCCGCCGGCGGCTCTACGGAAGGAAGGAGGTGGGCGGGATGTTTACATCCTTTTCATCTCCACCCCTCCGTCGCTATTGGCCGCCTGCCGTGTGACGTCGCTATGATGCCGCACAACCCGCCCCCTTAGGAAGGAGGCGGGTCGCCGGCCAGAGTGACGGTCGCAGGGCGTGTGAGTGCATGTAAAGCTGCCGTAGCGATAATTTTCGCTACGCCAGCTATCACAAGACATCGCACGTACGACGGGGCGGGGACTTGGCTGGCGATGTCGCAACGTGCAAAGCCCGCCTTAGATATCCAGAATCAATTGCAGACCAGAACCAGATTTTTTCTTTAATCCAGTTAGATCCGCTGGTCCCGGTTATCTGCAAGTCCGAGCATCACTAATTACCAGTAATTTCTCATTTTTCCAACAAAATTTACAAAATCTATTTTTGTTAGGGACCACATCACATTTGAAGTGACTTTGATGAGCCTATATGAAAGAAAATGCCCCAAAATGACACCATTTAAATACTGCAGTTCTCAAAGTGATAAAAAAAACCTACTTTCAAGAAGTTTATTAACCCTGTAGGTGCTTTACAGGAATTAAAGCAATGTGGAAGGAAAAAAGTAAAATTTTAATTTTTCACAATGGCAACAGGAAAAAATGGATGATATAATGTGTTGTGTAATTTCTTCTGATTATGCCCATACCTCATATGTGATGGAACATTTTTTTGGTGCATGGCAGAACTCGGAAGAGAAGGAGTGCCGCTTGAATTTTGGAATGCAAAATCATCTGGAATCGATAGAGGAAGCCGTGTTGCATTTTTAATGTCCCTGATATGCCTAAACAGTGGAAACCCCCCACAAATGACCTTATTTACTAAACCAGACCCTTTAAGGAATTTTTCTAAATGTGTGGTGAGCACTTTGAACACTCAGATGCTTTAAATAATTTTATAATGTTAAGCCTTGAAAATAAAAAAAAATCATATTTTCCCCACAAAAATGTTGTATTAGCCAATACCCCAAAATGAGCATGCCAATACCCCACATGTGGTGGAAAACTACTGTTTGGGTAGACGGCAGAGCTAGGAAGAGAAAGAGTGGCATATGATTTTTGGAATGCAAAATTGTCTGGAATCTATAGCAGATGTCATGTCCTGTTTGGAGAGCCAATGATGTGCATAAACAGTGAAGACCCCAAACAAGTGACCCCATTTTGGAAACTAGACCCTTCAAGGAATTTATCAAGATACAGTATGTAGTGAGCACCTTGAACCTTCAAGGTGTTTCACAGAATTTTATGATGTTGAGCCGGGAAAATAAAATCATCTGGAATCGATATCCGATGCCATGTCACGTTTGGAGAGCTCTTGAAGTGCCTAAACACTTTAATTCCCCCACAAGTCACCGCATTTTCGAAACTAGACCATTCAAGGAATTTATCTAGATGCATGGTGAGCACCTTGAACCTCTAGATGCTTCACAGAATTTTATGACGTTGAGCCGGGAAAATAAAAAAAAAAAACACATTGTCCCCACAAAAATGCTGTTTTAGCCTTAATGTTTTTATTTTCACAAGGGTAATAGGAGAAAATGCACCCTACAATTTCTTGTGCAATTTCTCTCGAGTTTGCCGATACCCTATACAGTACGTGATGGGACACAACTGTTTGGACGCACACCAGGGCTCATAAGGGAAGGAGCTCCATTTTGATTGGAATAGATTGCGGATGCCATGTAAGAATTGAAGATCACCTGACATGCCAAAACATCAGAAACACCCCACAAATAATCCCATTCTGGATACTACACCTCTCAAAGAAATCTATTAGGAGTGTAGTGAGCAATGAAAATAAAAATGTATTATTTTTTCCACTAAAATGTTGCTTTGGCCCCAAAATTTTAGTTTTAAACAACGGTAATAGGAGAAAATGCACCATACAATGTGTTACACAATTTCTCCTGAGTTCGCTAATATCCCACGTGTCCAAAAACTACTTTTGAGTCACAGAGCAAAGTTCAAAAGGGAAGGAGTGTCTTATCGGTGTTCAAATTTAGTTGGTATGGTTTGGAGGTGCCATGTCACATTAGCAGAGTCCCTCACATGCCAGAAGAGCATGTACATCTCCAAAATACGTGATTCATATGAAACTCCTTATGCATCAATTCATTGAGGCAGCAGAGTTAGGCGGACTTTACACGTTGCGACATCGGTAACGATATATCGTCGGGGTCACGTCATTAGTGACGCACATCCAGCGTGTAAACCCTAGGAGCGACGATCACCGATCGCAAAAACGTCAAAAATCGTTGATCGGTGACACGTCGCTCCTTTTCATAATATTGCTGCTGCTGCCGGTACGATCTTGTTTGTCTTCCTGCAGCACCACACATTGCTGTGTGTGACACCGCAGGAACGACAAACATCTCCTTACCTGCCTCCACCGACAATGCGGAAGGAAGGAGGTGGGCGGGATGTTATGTCCCGCTCATCTCCGCCCCTTCACTTCTATTGGCCGGCCGCTTAGTGACGTCGCGGTGACGTCGCTGTGACGCCAAACGCACCTCCCCCTTGAAGGAGATATTGTTCGGTGGTCACAGCGATGTCGCCGACCAGGTATGTGCGTGTGAAGCTGCCGTAGCGATAATGTTCGCTATGGCAACAATCACCACATATCGCATGTGCGACGGGGAAGGGTGCTATCATGCTCGACCTCGCTAGTAATTGCTAGCGATGTCGCAGCGTGTAAAGCCCGCCTTCCTCCAGACTCTTTGTTGAGCGGTGTCTTTCTTTTCCAACATGCACAACACTGTTTGACCGAATTTTCGTCTAAAAAAACATGTAAAAAGATGGATACCATCAGACCACAGGCCAGAATGAACTTCAAAGTGACTTCCTTTGCTTCATTGCAGTGAATTTTTCATTGGGAATTTTGTCTGAATCAGTTTTTCAGAGATTTACAAACAATCTCCAGGGTGAGCGCTCAGCGTAGTGAGCAGGATAGATGTGAGCTGAGTGATACTGCAATGTTTAGGTGGGCCAAATAAATAAAATCAACAGCAGTTGAAGAATTGGCTTGCTCCCATGCCCCAATCCCTTATACCACCATTTTTAGTTGCCAGATTCTGGTCCCATAGACTTATATGGGGACCGGAATCCAGCCCAGAACCGGACGGATTTTAGAAACTGGACCACCAGGATCAGTCAGTCTCAGTTATCTGTGAGTCTGCTCAGTTGTTACCCACATCTAATAAGAAAATCATGTCAATAGCACTTTTATAAATATATTTACTTTGAAAATTGGTCAAGTGTTCAATAGTTATGTCACCTACTGTACATGTTATACGGAATATAAGAATGAATATGTACAGCTCTGGCAAAAATTAAGAAACCACTGCAAAATTTTCAGTTTTTTTTATTTTCTGAACTCTACCTGAGTTAAAACATTATTAGTATTGTTGTTTCTAAATAATTATGAACTTGTTTTCTTTGCATTATTTGAGGTCTGAAAGCAATGCATTTTTTGGGTTATTTTGACCATTTCTCATTTTCAGAAGATAAATACCAAATGTATTGCTTAGAAATTCGGAGACATGTTGTCAGTAGTTTTTAGAATAAAAGAACAATTTACATTTTACTCAAAAATATACCTAGAAAGAGAAAAATTAGAAAAACTGAAAATTTTGCAGTGGTCTCTTAATTTTTGCCAGAGCTGTACATGTTGAGTAAATCTCTGTTTTACATAGATAATTAGTAGTAAATGGAATTATACATTCATTTCTTTATTTTTTTGTCTTTTCCCTGTTTCTTTTTAAAAACCGTATAAGTATGAAAATTAGTTTCTAAGAGCTAATAAAGTCATTTGAAATCAAGCTAGCAAAACAAACACTTCACTCAGCAGTTCTGCTTCAGTAAAATTCACAGTTCATAAAGTATCTTCTGCTGCAGCCGGAGATACGCTATTCTGTAATATTCAGTTCTATCCTCTGGCATCTAATCACACAATTTAAAGTATAAATATAAGATATTTATAAATGCAAAAAAGCTAAATTAACAAGTTAAAAAGAAAAATCATGAACCTGGTTCATTCGGGCATCTGTTTTTCATGTACATGTTCAATTCGTGATTTCATGGAGAAAATACATAACAATTTTAGTCTATGGGGCTGTTCATGTACCTTTTTATTTTTTTAAAACTGTGTGTTGGCAGCAAAATTTATGTACTGTATATATGACTGCTTTTGATCAGAGTTACAGATCAAAATCAATCATAGAAGTCTAGAATTCTGTGAAAACCAGACAACACACTGGCAATCACAGATGCCATCCATGTGAAATCCAAGTGCTGTCCGTTTTTAACATTGTAATGGACAGGAGTAGCTTTGTAAAAAAAATAAATGTAGTAATACATGGAAAAATGGTATGTTAAAAATAAATACACTAACCAAACATTGATGTAAATCTGACCAAACACACCAATGAAAATTAGTTTTTTTACATACAGTGCCTTGCGAAAGTATTCGGCCCCCTTGAATTTTTCCACCTTTTCCCATATTTCAGGCTTCAAACATAAAGATAAAAAATGTAATGTTATGGTGAAGAATTGAAAACAAGTGGACACAATTGTGAAGGTGAACAATATTACAGTAATTGCTTATTTTAAATTTTTGTAGAAAATAAAAAACTGAAAATTGGGGCGTGCAATATTATTCGGCCCCATTACGTTCAGTGCAGCAAACTTACTCCAGAAGTTCATTGAATGATTCAATCTTCTCCTAAATAACTGATGAAGATAAATATAATCCACCTGTGTGTAATCAAGTCTCCGTATAAATGCACCTGCTCTGTGATAGTCTCAGGGTTCTGTTTAAAGCACAGAGCGCATCAGGAAGACCAAGGAATACAACAGGCAGGTTTGTGATACTGTTGTGAAGAAGTTTAAAGCCGGATTTGGCTGCAAAAAGATTTCCAAAACTTTCAAGATCCCAAGAAGCACTGTGCAAGCGATCATATTGGATTGGAAGGAGTATCATACCACTGCAAATCTACCAGGACCCGGCAGTCCATCCAAACTTTCATCTCAAACAAGGAGAAGACTGATCAGAGATGCAGCCAAGAGGCCTATGATCATTCTGGATGAACTGCAGAGATCTACAGCTAAGGTGGGTGAGTCTGTCCATAGGACAACAATCAGTCATACACGGCACAAATCTGGCCTTTATGGAAGAGTGACAAGGAAAAAGCCATTTCTCAAAGATATCCTTAAAAAGTGTTGTTTAAAGTTTGCCACAAGCCACCTGGGAGACACATCAAACATGTAGAAGAAGGTGCTCTGGTCAGATGAAACCAAAATGTAACTGTTTGGGCACAATGCCAAACGATATGTTTCGCGTAAAAGCAACACAGCTCATCACCCTGAACACACCATCCCCACTGTCAAACATGGTGGTGGCAGCATCATGGTTTGGGCCTGTGTTTCTTCAGCAGGGACAGGGAAGATGGTTAAAATTGATGGGAAGATGGATGGACCCAAATACAGAACCATTTTTGAAGAAAACCTGTTGGAGTCTGCAAAAAACATGAGACTGGGATGCAGATTTGTCCTTCAACAAGATAATGATCCAAAACATAAAGCAAAATCTACAATGGAATGGTTCACAAATAAACGTATCCAGGTGTTAGAATGGCCAAGTCAAAATCCAGACCTGAATCCAATCGAGAATCTGTGGAAAGAGCTGAAAACTGCTGTTCACAAACGCTCTTCATCCAACCTCACTCAGCTCGAGCTGTTTGCAAAGAAAGAATGGGCAAGAATTTCAGTCTCTCAATGTGCAAAACTGATAGACACATACCCCAAGCGACTTGCAGCTGTAATCGCAGCAAAAGGTGGCGCTGCAAAGTATTACCTTAAAGGGGCCGAATAATATGGCATGCCTCAATTTTCAGTTTATTATTTTTTATCAAAGTTTAAAAAAAGCAATACATTTTGTTCAACTTCACAATTGTGTCCCACTAGCTGTTGATTTTTCACCATAACATTACATTTTTTTATCTTTATGTTTGAAGCCTGAAATGTGGGAAAAGGTTGAAAAATACAAAGGGGCCGAATAATTTCACAAGGCACTGTATATATTTTTTATCTTTTTTTTTTTTTTTCATTTTTGCTTTTGGAAAAATCAATGCAATACTATTTTTGAAGTGAAGATATGGCCTTATGTGTTTCTATCTGTTCTTTCATATTAGACTTTTTGAAGGATTAGTAAAAAAAAATATTCATCCACCAATAGGATAGAATATAAACACACACCTCAATGCTGCACAACCCTGTCGGTACATCAGGGGTCCACAACTTGTAACTCAGGAGCCACATGTAGTCGCAGGTCCATGATATGTGTCTTGCAACTGTCTGCCATCTTGGTGCATTAGCACCAAATCTAGTGTGTCGCCCAGGGTTATGGGGTACTCGGTCCCGGGCGATGTATAACTGGGAAAATGTCACTTTTGTGGCCGTTGCCGGGTTCCGTGCCCTGGGTGCTTTTTGAAAAGGGGAATATTTACAGGGGATAATAAAAGAAAGTTTATACGTGACGCTACTTGCGGTTTGCAGCTATGAGGATGGAGCCGCCGCAGCACAGTTCTTGCTGCTGGGGCTGGTGATAATGGCAGCCTGGATGTTAGGCCCTCTGCAAACAGGGCCAGGCCCCAGAGGATAGGTGATGTAGATGGGTGTTGAAAGAAAGTAGGCCACACAAGGGGTTGCAGTGCAACTGGCTCCTTTACTCAAAGTGAGATGTAAACTGGTCACCCGAGGCAGGCTGGTCTTAACCACAGGTCCCCTTAGTCCCAGGGCCAGTTTAGTGACCTGGTGGCTTCTTTCCCCTGCACCTGTCTTTCGTTGGTGGGTCCCCGTGGCTTGAAGCAACTGGAGGTCCCCTCCTGGTTGTCTTTTAACAGCAGTCTGTATGACGGTAGCGTGAACCCTGGTGGTTTGGAGTCTCTGGTCCTATCCCCGGTTCTCCCATTGCTACTGTGTCCCGAACTTCAAGGTCAGTGAGGTCCTAGGATTCTGTACCCCGTTGGTGCTGTGGTTCCAGGAGTATTCCACCGTACTCCACCGGCAACCAACCGCCTGGGCCCTCAAGTCACTTTCACCCTCCTGCTTGTGCATCTGCTCACTTCTTCTGTCACCGACTAACTACTGTCTTTCTTACTGTCCACTGTCTGCCCCTCCCACCTGGTCATCTAGTGGACTGGATTGGCTCCACCTCTAAGTGGCCATCTATTGGTCCAACGTTAGCTGGTACCAGTCTATGGGCAATTTGGGGAAAAACGAGAATTAACTGGAATGTTTGGTTGTTACTGGCACTGTCTTCTGGGTCCCTGGTGGTAGACCCTGCATCGTGGTGGGAATGCAGTACCTTGTAGCTCCCTGATCGTCTTAGGGTCGCTACATTCCCCCTTGGTTAATTACAGCACATCCTTGGGCTGCAACATGAAACAGGTTAACAATTTTTATTCTTGCATGAAAACATTAACATTTTTCTCACCCAGGGGAGGCTCTGACTTTAACGTTTCAACCTAGAGTACCCCTTTCCCTTCACCCACCACCCAAAAATCCTGGTCCCAAAACCCTTTAGGAGGCAGGTCACCGGTTTCTCTGGTGACCAGGTCTCGGCCGCCTCTGCCGCAGACTTTTCCTGCCACCATTCTCTCTTTAGTGACGGTGTTAATCAGGGTCCACTGGTAGTACTCTGGTGAGGCACAACTGGTGCAACTATTTACTGGTTAAAGTTTTTTACTGTTGCCAGTCCTGCAGTCTGGGTCCAATTTTTTACCAGTTATGCAAACTGGTTAATGCAACATTGCATACTTTTATCTTCTATTGTCCAGTTTTATCAAACACTCAAAATCAGGTTAAATCAACATTTACATTTCTTTTTACTTGAACAGTCAACAAAGGAAACATTTTGGGTAGCTTAGCAGGTGTTGACTACTAGGGTATTGGAAAGGGGCCATTTGGATCGACTGGCCTCCTGGGATCAGCACTCACAGTCTGGGTACACTGGTTCCGTGCACCTCTACTGCCTCCTGGTGGCAGCTGGGGGACTGGTGCTGTAGTGGGAGCGGGACTGGTTTCTCTGCAACGACCTCCACATCAAGTGCATACCGACCCCACTCTCCATAGTGCCGGGTGTAGGTAACTTTATCGCCTACATGCAAGTCCCGATTGGGGTGTCCTCTGGGGAGATGAGGTCTCACATCCCGGGGAGAGATGAAGACTCCCTCCTTCAGGCCGGGCTCCGCAATGAAACCCCATCCCCTTTTGAGGTTAAAGCGCTCCACCACCCCCTGGTACAGCAGCCCCCGTGCCCAGTAGCTTGCACGTCGCAGGTGTTGTTTCTCTTGGAGGTCCCCGGCTTCCGCCAGCACCCACTGTGCCTCTTGCTGCTCCCGCTCCCGGGCCAACTGGGTTACGATGGCTTGGCAAGCTCCGCGGGTGTCCTCCTCAACCTGGGCCCGCTCCCAGGTGATGACTGCTGCTCTCCCGCTACCTGGTTCAGGGTAGCTCGCTGCCGGGTCCCCGACAGCGACTGGGCAGAGTACCTGTGACTAGTCGTCAGCGATGGTGGCGGACTCCTCCGCTGCTCCTGATGACGCTGTAGCCTGGCCTGTCGTCACTGGGTCAGACGGTGGTGCAGCTTGATCCTTCTCCTTTGGAGAAGGTGATGCGGCCTGGTCTGATCTGGCCAGGGATGTCTGTGCCACTTGGTCCTTCTCCTCTGGAGAAGGTGATGTGACCGGTTCAGGTCTCACTGGGTCTGGCGGTGATGCGGCCTGGTCGAGGATGGACTACAGCATACAGGTTGGTGCAGCCTGGACAAGCGGCACCCTACTCTCCTGGGCCCGCATGGTCGCCACCACTCCCATCATCTCTGCCCTCCACTCCTCGACGCGCTGCAGTTGTTCCGCACGCATGGTCCAGCACAGCTGCTGGATCTCTGCCTCTAGCCTCTCCGCCGTCCAGGTCCCTGGGTGACCTGGTGCATTTGTACGATCCTCCGGTGCAGACATGTTACTGGTAACAGTCCTGGAGGCATTCTGTGGCAGGGCTTCCGAGCTCCCTGCTTCCAGTCTCGTTTTACATTCTGGACACTCCCCGGGGGCAGGGCTTTTTTTTTCTCCTCACCTTATTCACATCTGTGGCGCAAGAGGGGAATATTTACAGGGGATAATAAAAGGAAGTTTATACGTGACGCTACTGTGTCCCGATTTTCAAGGTCAGTGAGGTCCTTGATGGTCCCCTCACTGTGCAGATTTTACCAGGTCTGCCTGGAGCGTTTGCCTGACCTAGGATTCTGTACTCAGTTGGTGCTGTGGTTCCAGGAGTAATCCACCATACTCCACAGGCAACCAACCGCCTGGGCCCTCAGGTCACTGTCACATGCTCACTTCCTCTGTCACCGACTAACTACTGTCTTTCTGACTGTCCACTGTCTGCCCTTCACACCTGGTCGTCTAGTGGACTGGATTGGCTCCACCTCTAAGTGGGCATCCATTGGTCCAACCCTAGCCTGGTACTAGTCTACGGGGAATTTGGGGGAAAATAGGGATTAACTGGAATGTTTGGTTTTTACCGGCACTGGTCTTCTGGGTCCCGAGGGATATGCCCTGCATTCTGGTGGGGATGTACTACCTTGTAGCTCCCCGCTGCCCCCATACAGCGGTGGATTCCACGTCTGACAGCCCACACAGCGTGTTCCCTCACACATGTGCTACTGAGGAAGGTCCACATAGGACCGAAAACGTTTTTGTTACGCACATGAATACATTTTTCTTCAAATCATCTTGGGAGTGCCTTGTATACTTCTCACTGTTTAGCTTTGGAACCTGAAGTGCACCCCAGTATCTCCTTGATGCATATATAGGAAGTGCCATTCTCTTCTTGCTATAAATGATAAAGCCCAATAGCTGGGAACTGGTATTTTCAGGCTGAGGAGACCCATGCTTATTGCCCACCCCTCCCCCCAGCCTAAAAATAGTAGCCTGCAGCCGACCAGGATTGTCGCATCCATTAGATGTGACAACCCCAGAACTTTACCTTTTCTCAACTGATTGCCCTGATGCAGTGGCAATCAAGGTAAGAAAAGGGTTAATTACAGCTCACAGCTGCCACTAAGCCCTAGATTAGTAATGGGAGTCATCTATGAGACCCCGCATTACTAATGTGTAAGTGAAAAGAAAAAAAAAGAAACACAGAAAATGTCCTTTATTTTAAATAAGAAAAAAAAAACCCTTTCACCCCTTTATTAACCCCCAAAACACCCAGTTTCGACATAATCCACATGAGGTTCCACAGCGATATCAGCTTTGCTAAATCTGAAGTCACAGAGAACGGCCATAGAATATGACCATCCACTGTGAGCTCCCATGGTCCTCCACCTGTGTTCGAAAGTAATCTGACCTTAGGTGATTGAGTTCACAGAACTGCATCTCCTGGCAGAAAACAGCTTTTTTTGCCAAGAGATACAGATTTGGTACTAAAATTTCTGCAGCATATTCCAGCACCCAATCTACACCTCCTGGCAAAAAAAAATTCATTACTACCGCATGCGATATGATGCGGTAATGATGCAGGTTTTTTGCCGGGAGGTATAGATTGGGTGCAGGAATATTGTGTAAAAATTTCAGCACCAAATCTGCATCTCTTTACAAAAAAATAGCGGTTTTCTGCCAGGAGATGCAGTCACCTGAGGTCAGGTTACCTGCGATCACAGGCCGAGGGCCGTTGGTACCTCCAGCTGTGCCACAACTAACCTGATCGATGTCACCATTCATCACTGCAGGTCATTCATTCTCTGCCTGAAGCTCACAGTGGGTGGTCATGTTTTATGGCTGCTCGCTGTGACTTCAGATGTAGCAGAGCTGGAATCGTCATAGGACCTTGTATGGATTATGTCGGACTTGAGTGTTTTGTGGGGTTAATAAAGCTGTGAAAGAGGGTGGGGTTTTTTGTATTTTATTTACAATAAAGAATTTTTTTATGTTTTGTATTTTATTTCTTTTAACTTACAAATTAGTAATAGGGGGTTCTCGTAGACCCTCCCCATTACTAATCTAGAGCTTAGTGACAGCTGTGAGCTGTCTTTAACCCGTTATTACCCTGATTACCACCACACCAGGGCAATCCGGAATAGCTGGTTAAAGTGCCGGGATTGTCACATCTAATGGATGAGACTATCCTGGGCAGCTACAGGCTGTTATTTTAAGGCTGGGGGGCCCAAAAAGCATGGGTCTCCCCAGCCTGAGAATACCAAATCTTTATTATGGCTGGGTTTCAAAATTGGGAGGGACTGCACACCATTTTTTAAAATTTATATAATTTGGATAAAAGCCGCATGTGGTTCCTCTTACTTTGATGCACAGCCGCAATATGCGCATGGCTGGGGATTGTAGCCTGTAGCCGTATGCTTTATCTGTGCTGGGCATAATAATATGGGGGACCCTACGCCTATTTTTTATTTATTTTTACTCCAACCTACAATGACCCGCAGACACAGTCTGTGATTGGTTACAGACAGACTGGGGGCTCTGTCTGACTGCAACCATTCACAGACGCAGGAACTGGCGGTGGGTGGAGAAAGCAGTGCATTTGTATGAGCGATAAGGCACAGCTCCAGAATTAAAATGAGCGGTCTGGAAGCAGTTACAGCAACACAAGAGACTTGGTAAGTATAGCGTGCTTGCTTCAATCATTTTATCCCTTCTACCACCATTCCTAAGCATTGGATTCTGGTCCCATTATACTTATATAGGGACCGTCGTCCAGCAGATATCTGGGATCAATTCCAGGTAGAACCCGTTTGGTTTTTTTTAAAATTTGGTTATCCCTGTTGATCTCGTCTATCTGCGAGTCCACCCATCACTAGTAACCACCCTTTGTCTCCAAAACAGCATCAATTCTAGGTATTTTTTCAGTTTTTATAGGAATTTAGCAGGAAGGTTGTTCAGTGGATGTATCGTTTGTCAATGTAGGCTTGCATAAATTTTTGTGTTTTCACGCAATTACCTTTGCAATGATGTTGTGAAGGGAAGCAAGCATGATGTGTCTTTCAACTGCTGCACTAAATTAACTTGGCCGACCACGGCATCTACGGCTCTTAACGTTGCCCATTCCTTGATGCTTCTTCAATAACGTCTAAACAGCACATCTTAAAACCCAGTCTGCTTTGAGACCTTGCTGATGCAGTAGAACTACCTAGTGTGTTTTCGCTGTGCTCAGAATTGCCATGGTATATTACCTATGACATGAAAATGTCTTCCATAACCTCACCTTTGTATCAGTTAGGCTATCCCTCACCCAGTTTTGAGCCTCCTACAGAACTGTTTTAGTCTCGTAACTATGTTTCAGCCTGCATATGAAAATAATGATCAATATCACCTGTTCCATATAATTGGTTATTCATACAACTCGCTGATGCTATTTTGTAAGGTGGTCACAATACATATTGGTTTTTTTTACATTTAGATTGTTCATTCACGTTGCATTTGGTTAATTGATAAAAAATAAACTATATAATTGTACTTCGATTTTTTTTAAATCATTCTTACTCAGCAGCATTTTTCCTCACCTGCCTAAAACTTTTGCACGTTACTGTATATGTATTACTGATTTCACGGACTGAATTTTGGGAACATTAGGGATACAGTATTTTATACTAAATGACTAGTGTTGGAACTGGCAAGCTTCACATTACAATCCAATGCCTCTGAGGCACTGAAACATTTACTTGCATCTTAGAAACTCTGATCAAGGAGGAAAATATAATTAGATAATCCCCAAGTACTACTGAAGACATAAGATTCCACTTATTTCAAACTTCAGCAGTTTGGAAACAATACACAAACATTAAGAGCAACTAGCTCAGCAGGTCCCTCCAGAAGATTATGGTGGCTCTCAAATCTCAGTTCAATCACTCTGCAAACTTGCATACAATCACTCTACAATTCTGCTCCCCAAAGAGAAACAAGGTGAAAGCATTAGCTCCAACCTATAAGGTTATAATGATGTATTTACAGTGGCTGAATATTGTGAATCAGCGTTTGTTTCACGATAATCGTCCAGTATACCTGGGTGCCAATCACTGGATGAACAAGCAAAACACTAATTTGTTGGGTGAAATAAATTCTACGCTTTTTAAAAAAAAAAAAAAAAAAAATCATCATTCTGGGCAGCACATCATCCTATGTAACAGGACATGTGCTGTCAAGAACAATGAGTCTGTGTACAACAAATGATCTATTACTGATTGTTTTGTGTGCATTGGAAGCATGGGCAACCTGTATTTACCCTTTAACTAGAGATGAGCAAACCTTAGGCTCGACGCTCCGGGATTGGGCTCAGAAAATGACGTAAAAGTCACCTTGGTGAGTATCGCGCAGTGCTGGCGTCTGAGTAATGCGCAGCATTGTGCGCACTGTGGTTAGTGTTTGATTGGCTTACATTCAGCGTTCTCAGATGTGTTGTTTACGGAGAATTTAAAAAACAAAAAACCCAAACACCGCACACCCACCTCCGGAAGTATTTTGCTTTTGGCTCATAGCAAAACACTTCCGGAGGTGGGTGGGCAGTGATTTTTTTATTCTCTGTGAAGAAAACATCTCAGAATGCTGAATGTAAGCCAAACTTGAGCCGATCAAACACTTCCCACAGAGCACACAAAGCAGGGTATCACTCAAACACAAGCACAGCGCTATACTCAGCATGGTGATTTTCACGTCATTTTCCATGCCTGAACCCCAAGGCTAAAGTTCACTCATCTCTACCTTTAACACCTTAAGTTCTTTTAATTATGCAGATCAGATGTCGAACGGTACATGCATACGCAGGAATTGTCACTAAAAACATGGATATTAAATTGATTTGGACCCCTCTGGCAGCAGATTGGTAACTGATTTGTTACTAATGCAAGCAGTTAAAAGGGCACAATCTCATGTTTTTGACCCGAAGGGCTGACATGAAGAGCTGTGGGATGCCATTCAGCATGCAGAGATCTGTCAACATGGAAGTTTGGACCTGTCTTATGCTAGAAAGCCTGGTCTTCTAGAAGATGCTTATGTACTGTTTTGTACATTTTTTTAATGTACAAAACAATTTACACATTTATAATAGAAAAATAATTATATAAATAAAATAAATAAGCTGGAGCATAAGTTAGTATACAGGTAACGTGTAGGAGCATGTTCACACTACTTAAGAGACAAAACCTAAGATAGAAACAAAATGAGCAAATACCCTGCTGTAAGAAAATAGTAACAGTACATGGAAATAACATGGGGTACTTCATTAACACTGTTTTTGATTAAAAAAAAAAAGCATCAAAGCCCTCCCACAGTGACAAGGTGTACCTCAATATACATGCTTCTACGCATTGCATGTATACCTACTTATGCTTTGGCTCATTTCTCTGGTTTTGCTGTAGTTTCTTGTACAAACAGGGGTATGTTTCTTCCTTTTTGAGCTGGGTACCTTATTTATATAACCTCCCGTGGGCAAGTAACTGAACAGTTGGGCCCCGGTCTTGCTTTGCTGAATTTACACCAGGTAAGGTTTTAATATTAGAGGTTAGGCCCATTACAATAGTGGTACACCTTGTCACAGTGGGATGGCTTTATGCTTTTTTGATCAAAAACAGTGTTTACTAAGCACCCTATATTATTTATATGTACTACTAGCTGTAGTACCCGGGCATTGCCCGGGATTGTAACTGTCTCTCTCCCAGTGTCTGTCTCTTTCTGTCTCTCCCTGTCTCTGTCTGTCCATCTGTCTGTCTGTCTCTGTGTGTGTCTCTGTGTGAGTGTCTCTGTCTGTCTGTCTCTATGTGTGTCTCTGTCTCTATCCATGTCTGTCTGTGTCTATCTCTCTGTCTCTCTCTCTGTCTGTCTCTTTGTCGCTCTCTATCTCTTTGTCTCTCTATCTGTTTCTCTCTCTCTGTGTCTGTCACTCTCTGTCTGTCTCACTCTCTCTATGTCTGTCTGTCTCTGTCTCACTCTGTCTCTCTCTCTGTTTGTCTCTCGCTCTCTGTCTGTCTCTTTCCCAGTCTGTCTCTTTCCAGGTCTGTCTCCTTCCCTGTCTGTCTTTGTATTTCTTTGTCTGTCTTTGCCTGTCTGTATCTCTGTCTCTCTGTCTCTTTCCCTGTCTGTCTCTTTCCCTGTCTGTCTTTCTCCCCTGTCTGTCTTTGTCTGTCTCTGTCTATTTCCCTATCTGCCTCTTTCTCTGTTTGTCTGTCTCTTTGTCTGCCTTTTTTGTCTGTATCTCTGTCTGTCTCTTTCCCTGTCTGCCTCTTTCCCCGTGTGTCTTTCTGTTTGTCTGGCTTTTTTTTCCTGTCTCTGTCTGTTTGTCTCTGTCTCTTTCACTGTCTGTCTGTGCCTGTCTGTCTGTCTCTCAATCTGTGTCTGTCTCACCACTAACATCATATTACCGCACACATAAGCTTCTTATACTATGAATGTCCTTTGTTCCTATAGCAACCAACCACAGTTGCTATTAATAACTTGCAGCTCCCAGCTCCATTCAGTTTAATGGAGGCATGTTTTTGGAGAGTAACTGTAAAGCACGGGGTTACATTTTCCTGTCAAAACAGTCTACGACATTCCCTGAGTCACATGAGGCATCTGTGCAACATTTTGTGAATGTAAATTCGACGGTGCGGATTCCTTTAGCAGACATATACACACACACACACACACACACACACACACACACACACATGCATACACTCAGCTTTATATATTAGATTACTATTTACTTATTTTGGGATATATGATCAATTTGTTTCTATCTTAAGTACACTCCATTATCGTTAAATCATAAGCGCATGGCTGCCATTGTTTTCCTAAATATATACACCAGTACTTTGATAGAAATGTAGGTAATCTTGTACAAATTGAATATCATTGCACTGAGGTGATTAATATTCTTTAAAGAGAACCTGTCAGCTGATACATGTTGCCCAAAACGTGGGCAGCATGTATCAGCACTGGTTGCATGGTCACAGCCAGTTATGTTTCATTCTGAAACACTGTGGGGCTTCAGAGAAAAACATACTTATAACTATTAACTAGCTGTACAGACAGCTCCTTGATAGTTTCTCCCCGCCAGCAGACAGTGAATGACAGGTCTCTGCTTACATGTGCGTATAGGCAGAGACCTGTCATTCATTATCAGCAGCCAAGAGAAGCTGACGTGGATCTGCCAGTACGACTAGTCCACAGCGTGGCTCAGTACCTTTAGGCATAAACTTTAGTCTTTACTTTCAGGATATGTATGGGTATGGTGGATTGGTATGATTATTTTTCTATTATAAAATTAGTTTTTATACATTTTAAAACTGCAACAAAGAACAAGTAGCAGTGGCAGTACCAAGGCAAAAAAATAATCTGAATGCACATCTATTAATAGTGAACTAACAAAACAAATGTGCAAGATGTAAATAGTCGCATGTTCAATGAAAAATGCATATACTTTGTATTAGATGCATGAAAAAGACATATAAAAATGCCAATTACTCAGACATCATGAGAAAAAGGTGTGTGAGATAATCAAGAAATTGCATACAAAAATATATATACGTGTACACTGAACAAAAATATAAATGCAGTACTTTTGTTTTTGCTCCTATTTTTCATGAACGGAACTCAAAGATCTTTTTATGTAAACAAAAGGCCTTTTTATCTAGAATATTGTTCATAATTTTCTCTAAATCTGTGTTTGTGAGCACCTTTGCTCAGATAATCCATCCATTTCACAGTTGTGGCATATCCAGATGAGGATTAGACAGCATGACTATTGCACAGGTGTGCCTTAGGCTGGCCACAATAAAAGGACACACTAAAATGGAAAGTTTTACAGGATCTGGGAGGGTATGGGAAGGGGGGTTGGTCAGAAAAACAGTCAATATCTGGCATGGCCACCATTTTTCGTAGTGAAACATCTCCTATGTATAGAGTTGATCAGGTTGTTGATTGTGGCTTATGGAATGTTGCTCCACTTCTCTTCATTGGCTGTGCAAAGTTGCTAGATATTGACAGGAACTTGAACACCCAGCCGTATACGTCAATTCAGAGCATCCTAAACATGTTCAATGGGTGACACGTCTGGTAAATATGCAGCCATACAAGAATTGGGATATTTTCAGATTCCAGGAATTATGTACAGATCTCTGCCACATGGGGCTATGCATTATCATGCTCCCACATGGGGCCGTGCATTATGCTGCAACATGAGGTGATGGTCGTGGATGAATGGCACAACAATGTGTCTCAGGATCACAGTGTATCTGTGCATCAAAATGGTGTTAATCAAATGTACCTGTTTTTGTCCATAGCATACACTTGCCCATACCATAACCCCACCATCACCATGGGCCACTCGATTCACAACATTGATATCAGCAAACAGACCACCCACACCATACTATACACAGTCTCTCATCTGCCCTGCAGTTTCCCTCAGACATTTTCTGACAGTTTGTGCAAAAATTCTTTGGTTATGTAAACCGATTGTTACAGGAGCTGGTCTCATATGATCTTGGAGTTGAAGATGCAGGATCTTAAGGTCCTGGTCTGGTGTGGTTGCATATGGTCTGTGGTTGTGAGGTCGGTTGGATGCACTGCCATATTCTGAAATGCCTTTGGAATTGGCTTATGTTACAGAGATTTTAACATTCAATTCCCCGGCAATAACACTGGTTGTCAATCCTACAATCAGCATGCCAACTGCATGCTTGCTCAAAATTTGCAACATCTGTGGCATCGTGCTGTGATAAAACTGGACATTTTAGATTGGCCTTTTTTTGTGGCCAGCCTAAGGTACACCGGTGGAATAATCATACTATCTAATCACACCTGTGAGGATAGATTTTTTTGGCACAGGAGAAGTGCTCACTAACACAGATTTAGACAAATTTGTGAACAATATTTGAGAGAAAAAAAGCCTTTTCTGTACAAAGAAAAAGTGTTAGATCTTCGAGTCCAGCTCATGAAAAATGGGAGCAAAAACAACAGTGTCGCGTTTATATTTTTGTTCACTGTATGCATGTAAATAAAAGGCAAACAAATCTCGTCAGACATAAGACATAAGGGAGTAAAGGCAACAATGTCAAAGAAAATAAATTGAATACAGGGAAAAACAGTTAATAAGGTTAACAATGGACCAAAAGTCACCCTGATAGGAAAAAAAAGATTCCAAAGTCAATGGTATAACAGTGGCTCACCCATGAAACCCACAACATGTGTTTCACAACTGCTTCATCCAAATTGACTTTTACAGGACTTGGATGACAATTTTCTATTGTTTTACTGTATACAGAATCATCATCATACAAGAACTGCACAAAAATTTTAGGCAGCTGTGGAAATAAAGCTACGAAGTAAGATTTATTTAAAAAATATAAAAGTGTTAATAGTTTATATTTATCAATTAGCAAAATGCAAAGTGAATGAAAAAGAGAAATCAAAATCAATCAATATTTGGTATGACCACCCTCTGCTTTCACAACAGAACCAATTTTTCCAGGAATACTTGAACAAAATCAGGGATTATGTAGGATTGTGGTCAGGTGTATGAGTAAAAAAATTATGCTAAACAGGTGATAATGATCATTGTTTTCATAATTACATTGAAACACGGTAATTAACTGAAACAGCTGAGCTGGTTTAAAACTGAGGAGCAGCAAGAATCTATTACAATGGTGAGGTTGTGGAAGACAGTTTCCTGTCACACGTCATACACCATGGTAAGATTGGGTGCAGCAACAAGGTCATTATACTGCAACAGCCTCATCCCTCCCAAGCAAACATTTCATAGTAGACTTGCATTTCAAAATCTTTTGCACAAACACGAAGAAATGGGTAACCAACACGGCAGACGGAACTGTTGTACTAGGAGAAACACACCGTGCTTACTTTCCATCAAAATCAGAAAATGGACAGCAGTGCCATCAACTCAGAACTGGCAGCAAGCAGTGGGACACAACTACACTCAAATACTTTCTAGACTGAAGTGGTCTTCATAGAAAAATTGTGGACAAAAGCCATACCTTTGATATGGAATCAAGGCCAAACCAGTCAATGAACAAAAAATCAGTTCAGTTGTGGGAAAAAAATGACAGCAGGTGCTCTTGGCTCTGGGACCTCAGTCGCAGTGACACTCGCATGACACTTGGCTCCCGCTGTGCTGCGAGCGTGAGCCAAGTGTCCTGCGAGGATCGCAGTAGATCCCAGTGTGGCCATGGCCTTAGATGAAGAGAGAGAAGAATTAGTGTAAGCCTACATCCATAAAAGATCTGCGGTTGGTTCTTCAAGATGTTTGGAACAACCTTCATGCCAAGTTCGCTAAAAACTGTGTGTACGTACAGTAGCGCCCAAAATTATTTGTTTTTTTGTTTTTTTTTAGTGTAATTACTTCTCTCTGGATGTTGTGATGCCATTTTCCTAATGATGAATTGAAAGTGCATGAAGTTGTCATCATGCAAAACCTTAATTTTAACCAAAATGCTTTTGAATATAGGTATGGTCATTTAGTTAAAGAAAACTGAAGGCCAAAAGTTTGGCATATACTATTTATTGATCACAACATAGAGAATAATTAATTGTTTACAATGCCATAACTTAGTACTTTGTAGCATAACATTTTGCTTTAATTACTGCACCACATCGACGGGGCATTGACGTTACTAGGGTCTTCAAGACATCTTGAGGGATCTTGCTTCATTCCATTTCCAAATCTGCAAATAATTCATCTTTATTGCTATATGTACAGACCCCAACTCCTTGCCCTAACTCATTTGAAAGGTGCTCTATAGGATGTAAATCAGGTGATTGGCTTGGTCATTCCAACAGGTGAACATTTTTCTTTGCTAACCAATTTTTTACTAAATTGGATGTGTTTAGGAGCAATACCAGAGTTCCCTTATTCATTGTTAGCATTTTAGAGTGCAGCTGTATATATTTTGAAGTTATATTGTGTTTTCAGCTAGCACCTGTTCACATCTGTTGGATATGCCGGTGAGTCTTTTTGATATATAGTGCATATCTGTCTGACTGAACAATCCAGCCTTTAACCAGGCTGTCCATCCTCCTTTATCGCTGGATCCTAGCTGCTCAGACATGTAGGTTTTTAACCCAGGAGAGGCATATGAGTTAGGGTCCCGGTATATTGAGGTACACCTTGTTGCGGATTACCAGGCTCACATGTATTGGCCAATACATAAGCTAAGTATCTCTTTTTTCAAATATTCCTATAGCAGTAATGCAATTCCAGAGTTCCCTTATTCATTGTTAGCATTTTAGAGTGCAGCTGTATTTTGTAGTTTTTAGGATCATTGTCTTGATGGAATTGCCAGGACCTGTCTACTCTGTTTTTAAAAACCAAGGGGCAGCATCACATTCTCCAACCTATCCTTTTACATGGTAACATTCATATTTCCATCAATTTTATACAGAGGACCAATGGCAGATGCAGAAAAACAGCCCCGAACCATAACATTGCCACCACCATGTGTCACTGTAGGTGTTTGGTGTGGAGACACGGGGCTCAGTGGGTGCTCTCGTCCGCTAAAACCCGCCGCCTTTAGAAAGACAGCGTGGCTCAGGGCTCATCCCAACTGAACGCCGGCCTCCTTAACCGTGGGCGTAACACTACTCAGACAACACAGGGTGAGGGAACCAGAATAATTAGACTTTATTGGATCCCCAAACAATTAACAGCACATAACACATAACACATAACCAGCAAAACACAAATGTAACAGGCAACAGAGTCTCACCCTTCCGCTGGCTCACCAGGGATTTAGAATGTCCATGCCTCAGAGGTTCCAGGGCTATTTACTCCAATCCAGCAGCACCCCGCTTTTGGCGGGCACCCACCGAGAAAGGAATAATGCCAGATTTAGGAAGCTGTCTGAGGTCTGCAGAGTCTGTAACAGGTGACTGAACTGTCCCAACCTGAGTGTCCTCCTTAGGTAGTCCTGGTATGATGTTACAATCCTGGCAGCCGGAGTCGAAATCCCTAGGCTGTGGATATGGTCTCCAACCGGAACTGGAGTCCCTAGATTTAAGCCATAAGATATCCTGATCCTCTAGTCAGCTCCTAAGAGCTTAGACTGGATCCATCAGCATCCATCAACAACCACCTGGTGGCTTAAAGAAATCCCTTTTATAGCCACAGCCTTCCACTTGGATACACTGCGTCCTCATCGATTGGTTGGAGAAAATCGTCTCTCCCATTGGATGAATCTCAAGCTGCATGGACAATGTTCATCCAAAATTTTTATAATGCAGTTTGGAATATTTGATGCCTTAGTGCACATTGGTGCTGGCTCTTTGTTGTTTCTTTGTTGAATTGGTCGGTGGTTGACCTCCACCTTGCTATGCACCCCAATTTGGGATGTATTCCATCTGTATAGATTTTGGCGTTTGGTGACTGTTCACATTGGGTCATCAGGCTTTGTCCACAGGCTATATATACTTCATGCAGCATTTGCTTGGACCTGTCCCGCCCACAGCCATGACTCAGTCATGGGTACGGGACTGCAATAGACCAGGTGAGTGCTGCTGAGAGCAGTTCTGCTATTTATATGTGAGGCCGCATGGCACATTTTATAAAAATATTTTAGTGTAGGACTGCTTCAAATGAGATTTGCCGTGACGTGGCGAAGCAGCTCAAGAAATTGCAATTTTTTGCCAAAAATCTCAAAAAAAATTTTATAATGCAGTTTGGAATATTTGATGCCTTAGTGCACATTGGTGCTGGCTCTTTGTTGTTTCTTTGTTGAATTGGTCGGTGGTTGACCTCCACCTTGCTATGCACCCCAATTTGGGATGTATTCCATCTGTATAGATTTTGGCGTTTGGTGACTGTTCACATTGGGTCATCAGGCTTTGTCCACAGGCTATATATACTTCATGCAGCATTTGCTTGGACCTGTCCCGCCCACAGCCATGACTCAGTCATGGGTACGGGACTGCAATAGACCAGGTGAGTGCTGCTGAGAGCAGTTCTGCTATTTATATGTGAGGCCGCATGGCACATTTTATAAAAATATTTTAGTGTAGGACTGCTTCAAATGAGATTTGCCGTGACGTGGCGAAGCAGCTCAAGAAATTGCAATTTTTTGCCAAAAATCTCAAAAAAAAATTTTTATAATGCAGTTTGGAATATTTGATGCCTTAGTGCACATTGGTGCTGGCTCTTTGTTGTTTCTTTGTTGAATTGGTCGGTGGTTGACCTCCACCTTGCTATGCACCCCAATTTGGGATGTATTCCATCTGTATAGATTTTGGCGTTTGGTGACTGTTCACATTGGGTCATCAGGCTTTGTCCACAGGCTATATATACTTCATGCAGCATTTGCTTGGACCTGTCCCGCCCACAGCCATGACTCAGTCATGGGTACGGGACTGCAATAGACCAGGTGAGTGCTGCTGAGAGCAGTTCTGCTATTTATATGTGAGGCCGCATGGCACATTTTATAAAAATATTTTAGTGTAGGACTGCTTCAAATGAGATTTGCCGTGACGTGGCGAAGCAGCTCAAGAAATTGCAATTTTTTGCCAAAAATCTCAAAAAAATTTTTATAATGCAGTTTGGAATATTTGATGCCTTAGTGCACATTGGTGCTGGCTCTTTGTTGTTTCTTTGTTGAATTGGTCGGTGGTTGACCTCCACCTTGCTATGCACCCCAATTTGGGATGTATTCCATCTGTATAGATTTTGGCGTTTGGTGACTGTTCACATTGGGTCATCAGGCTTTGTCCACAGGCTATATATACTTCATGCAGCATTTGCTTGGACCTGTCCCGCCCACAGCCATGACTCAGTCATGGGTACGGGACTGCAATAGACCAGGTGAGTGCTGCTGAGAGCAGTTCTGCTATTTATATGTGAGGCCGCATGGCACATTTTATAAAAATATTTTAGTGTAGGACTGCTTCAAATGAGATTTGCCGTGACGTGGCGAAGCAGCTCAAGAAATTGCAATTTTTTGCCAAAAATCTCAAAAAAATTTTTATAATGCAGTTTGGAATATTTGATGCCTTAGTGCACATTGGTGCTGGCTCTTTGTTGTTTCTTTGTTGAATTGGTCGGTGGTTGACCTCCACCTTGCTATGCACCCCAATTTGGGATGTATTCCATCTGTATAGATTTTGGCGTTTGGTGACTGTTCACATTGGGTCATCAGGCTTTGTCCACAGGCTATATATACTTCATGCAGCATTTGCTTGGACCTGTCCCGCCCACAGCCATGACTCAGTCATGGGTACGGGACTGCAATAGACCAGGTGAGTGCTGCTGAGAGCAGTTCTGCTATTTATATGTGAGGCCGCATGGCACATTTTATAAAAATATTTTAGTGTAGGACTGCTTCAAATGAGATTTGCCGTGACGTGGCGAAGCAGCTCAAGAAATTGCAATTTTTTGCCAAAAATCTCAAAAAAATTTTTATAATGCAGTTTGGAATATTTGATGCCTTAGTGCACATTGGTGCTGGCTCTTTGTTGTTTCTTTGTTGAATTGGTCGGTGGTTGACCTCCACCTTGCTATGCACCCCAATTTGGGATGTATTCCATCTGTATAGATTTTGGCGTTTGGTGACTGTTCACATTGGGTCATCAGGCTTTGTCCACAGGCTATATATACTTCATGCAGCATTTGCTTGGACCTGTCCCGCCCACAGCCATGACTCAGTCATGGGTACGGGACTGCAATAGACCAGGTGAGTGCTGCTGAGAGCAGTTCTGCTATTTATATGTGAGGCCGCATGGCACATTTTATAAAAATATTTTAGTGTAGGACTGCTTCAAATGAGATTTGCCGTGACGTGGCGAAGCAGCTCAAGAAATTGCAATTTTTTGCCAAAAATCTCAAAAAAATTTTTATAATGCAGTTTGGAATATTTGATGCCTTAGTGCACATTGGTGCTGGCTCTTTGTTGTTTCTTTGTTGAATTGGTCGGTGGTTGACCTCCACCTTGCTATGCACCCCAATTTGGGATGTATTCCATCTGTATAGATTTTGGCGTTTGGTGACTGTTCACATTGGGTCATCAGGCTTTGTCCACAGGCTATATATACTTCATGCAGCATTTGCTTGGACCTGTCCCGCCCACAGCCATGACTCAGTCATGGGTACGGGACTGCAATAGACCAGGTGAGTGCTGCTGAGAGCAGTTCTGCTATTTATATGTGAGGCCGCATGGCACATTTTATAAAAATATTTTAGTGTAGGACTGCTTCAAATGAGATTTGCCGTGACGTGGCGAAGCAGCTCAAGAAATTGCAATTTTTTGCCAAAAATCTCAAAAAAAAATTTTTATAATGCAGTTTGGAATATTTGATGCCTTAGTGCACATTGGTGCTGGCTCTTTGTTGTTTCTTTGTTGAATTGGTCGGTGGTTGACCTCCACCTTGCTATGCACCCCAATTTGGGATGTATTCCATCTGTATAGATTTTGGCGTTTGGTGACTGTTCACATTGGGTCATCAGGCTTTGTCCACAGGCTATATATACTTCATGCAGCATTTGCTTGGACCTGTCCCGCCCACAGCCATGACTCAGTCATGGGTACGGGACTGCAATAGACCAGGTGAGTGCTGCTGAGAGCAGTTCTGCTATTTATATGTGAGGCCGCATGGCACATTTTATAAAAATATTTTAGTGTAGGACTGCTTCAAATGAGATTTGCCGTGACGTGGCGAAGCAGCTCAAGAAATTGCAATTTTTTGCCAAAAATCTCAAAAAAATTTTTATAATGCAGTTTGGAATATTTGATGCCTTAGTGCACATTGGTGCTGGCTCTTTGTTGTTTCTTTGTTGAATTGGTCGGTGGTTGACCTCCACCTTGCTATGCACCCCAATTTGGGATGTATTCCATCTGTATAGATTTTGGCGTTTGGTGACTGTTCACATTGGGTCATCAGGCTTTGTCCACAGGCTATATATACTTCATGCAGCATTTGCTTGGACCTGTCCCGCCCACAGCCATGACTCAGTCATGGGTACGGGACTGCAATAGACCAGGTGAGTGCTGCTGAGAGCAGTTCTGCTATTTATATGTGAGGCCGCATGGCACATTTTATAAAAATATTTTAGTGTAGGACTGCTTCAAATGAGATTTGCCGTGACGTGGCGAAGCAGCTCAAGAAATTGCAATTTTTTGCCAAAAATCTCAAAAAAATTTTTATAATGCAGTTTGGAATATTTGATGCCTTAGTGCACATTGGTGCTGGCTCTTTGTTGTTTCTTTGTTGAATTGGTCGGTGGTTGACCTCCACCTTGCTATGCACCCCAATTTGGGATGTATTCCATCTGTATAGATTTTGGCGTTTGGTGACTGTTCACATTGGGTCATCAGGCTTTGTCCACAGGCTATATATACTTCATGCAGCATTTGCTTGGACCTGTCCCGCCCACAGCCATGACTCAGTCATGGGTACGGGACTGCAATAGACCAGGTGAGTGCTGCTGAGAGCAGTTCTGCTATTTATATGTGAGGCCGCATGGCACATTTTATAAAAATATTTTAGTGTAGGACTGCTTCAAATGAGATTTGCCGTGACGTGGCGAAGCAGCTCAAGAAATTGCAATTTTTTGCCAAAAATCTCAAAAAAATTTTTATAATGCAGTTTGGAATATTTGATGCCTTAGTGCACATTGGTGCTGGCTCTTTGTTGTTTCTTTGTTGAATTGGTCGGTGGTTGACCTCCACCTTGCTATGCACCCCAATTTGGGATGTATTCCATCTGTATAGATTTTGGCGTTTGGTGACTGTTCACATTGGGTCATCAGGCTTTGTCCACAGGCTATATATACTTCATGCAGCATTTGCTTGGACCTGTCCCGCCCACAGCCATGACTCAGTCATGGGTACGGGACTGCAATAGACCAGGTGAGTGCTGCTGAGAGCAGTTCTGCTATTTATATGTGAGGCCGCATGGCACATTTTATAAAAATATTTTAGTGTAGGACTGCTTCAAATGAGATTTGCCTTGACGTGGCGAAGCAGCTCAAGAAATTGCAATTTTTTGCCAAAAATCTCAAAAAAAATTTTTATAATGCAGTTTGGAATATTTGATGCCTTAGTGCACATTGGTGCTGGCTCTTTGTTGTTTCTTTGTTGAATTGGTCGGTGGTTGACCTCCACCTTGCTATGCACCCCAATTTGGGATGTATTCCATCTGTATAGATTTTGGCGTTTGGTGACTGTTCACATTGGGTCATCAGGCTTTGTCCACAGGCTATATATACTTCATGCAGCATTTGCTTGGACCTGTCCCGCCCACAGCCATGACTCAGTCATGGGTACGGGACTGCAATAGACCAGGTGAGTGCTGCTGAGAGCAGTTCTGCTATTTATATGTGAGGCCGCATGGCACATTTTATAAAAATATTTTAGTGTAGGACTGCTTCAAATGAGATTTGCCGTGACGTGGCGAAGCAGCTCAAGAAATTGCAATTTTTTGCCAAAAATCTCAAAAAAATTTTTATAATGCAGTTTGGAATATTTGATGCCTTAGTGCACATTGGTGCTGGCTCTTTGTTGTTTCTTTGTTGAATTGGTCGGTGGTTGACCTCCACCTTGCTATGCACCCCAATTTGGGATGTATTCCATCTGTATAGATTTTGGCGTTTGGTGACTGTTCACATTGGGTCATCAGGCTTTGTCCACAGGCTATATATACTTCATGCAGCATTTGCTTGGACCTGTCCCGCCCACAGCCATGACTCAGTCATGGGTACGGGACTGCAATAGACCAGGTGAGTGCTGCTGAGAGCAGTTCTGCTATTTATATGTGAGGCCGCATGGCACATTTTATAAAAATATTTTAGTGTAGGACTGCTTCAAATGAGATTTGCCGTGACGTGGCGAAGCAGCTCAAGAAATTGCAATTTTTTGCCAAAAATCTCAAAAAAAATTTTATAATGCAGTTTGGAATATTTGATGCCTTAGTGCACATTGGTGCTGGCTCTTTGTTGTTTCTTTGTTGAATTGGTCGGTGGTTGACCTCCACCTTGCTATGCACCCCAATTTGGGATGTATTCCATCTGTATAGATTTTGGCGTTTGGTGACTGTTCACATTGGGTCATCAGGCTTTGTCCACAGGCTATATATACTTCATGCAGCATTTGCTTGGACCTGTCCCGCCCACAGCCATGACTCAGTCATGGGTACGGGACTGCAATAGACCAGGTGAGTGCTGCTGAGAGCAGTTCTGCTATTTATATGTGAGGCCGCATGGCACATTTTATAAAAATATTTTAGTGTAGGACTGCTTCAAATGAGATTTGCCGTGACGTGGCGAAGCAGCTCAAGAAATTGCAATTTTTTGCCAAAAATCTCAAAAAAAAATTTTTATAATGCAGTTTGGAATATTTGATGCCTTAGTGCACATTGGTGCTGGCTCTTTGTTGTTTCTTTGTTGAATTGGTCGGTGGTTGACCTCCACCTTGCTATGCACCCCAATTTGGGATGTATTCCATCTGTATAGATTTTGGCGTTTGGTGACTGTTCACATTGGGTCATCAGGCTTTGTCCACAGGCTATATATACTTCATGCAGCATTTGCTTGGACCTGTCCCGCCCACAGCCATGACTCAGTCATGGGTACGGGACTGCAATAGACCAGGTGAGTGCTGCTGAGAGCAGTTCTGCTATTTATATGTGAGGCCGCATGGCACATTTTATAAAAATATTTTAGTGTAGGACTGCTTCAAATGAGATTTGCCGTGACGTGGCGAAGCAGCTCAAGAAATTGCAATTTTTTGCCAAAAATCTCAAAAAAATTTTTATAATGCAGTTTGGAATATTTGATGCCTTAGTGCACATTGGTGCTGGCTCTTTGTTGTTTCTTTGTTGAATTGGTCGGTGGTTGACCTCCACCTTGCTATGCACCCCAATTTGGGATGTATTCCATCTGTATAGATTTTGGCGTTTGGTGACTGTTCACATTGGGTCATCAGGCTTTGTCCACAGGCTATATATACTTCATGCAGCATTTGCTTGGACCTGTCCCGCCCACAGCCATGACTCAGTCATGGGTACGGGACTGCAATAGACCAGGTGAGTGCTGCTGAGAGCAGTTCTGCTATTTATATGTGAGGCCGCATGGCACATTTTATAAAAATATTTTAGTGTAGGACTGCTTCAAATGAGATTTGCCGTGACGTGGCGAAGCAGCTCAAGAAATTGCAATTTTTTGCCAAAAATCTCAAAAAAATTTTTATAATGCAGTTTGGAATATTTGATGCCTTAGTGCACATTGGTGCTGGCTCTTTGTTGTTTCTTTGTTGAATTGGTCGGTGGTTGACCTCCACCTTGCTATGCACCCCAATTTGGGATGTATTCCATCTGTATAGATTTTGGCGTTTGGTGACTGTTCACATTGGGTCATCAGGCTTTGTCCACAGGCTATATATACTTCATGCAGCATTTGCTTGGACCTGTCCCGCCCACAGCCATGACTCAGTCATGGGTACGGGACTGCAATAGACCAGGTGAGTGCTGCTGAGAGCAGTTCTGCTATTTATATGTGAGGCCGCATGGCACATTTTATAAAAATATTTTAGTGTAGGACTGCTTCAAATGAGATTTGCCGTGACGTGGCGAAGCAGCTCAAGAAATTGCAATTTTTTGCCAAAAATCTCAAAAAAAATTTTTATAATGCAGTTTGGAATATTTGATGCCTTAGTGCACATTGGTGCTGGCTCTTTGTTGTTTCTTTGTTGAATTGGTCGGTGGTTGACCTCCACCTTGCTATGCACCCCAATTTGGGATGTATTCCATCTGTATAGATTTTGGCGTTTGGTGACTGTTCACATTGGGTCATCAGGCTTTGTCCACAGGCTATATATACTTCATGCAGCATTTGCTTGGACCTGTCCCGCCCACAGCCATGACTCAGTCATGGGTACGGGACTGCAATAGACCAGGTGAGTGCTGCTGAGAGCAGTTCTGCTATTTATATGTGAGGCCGCATGGCACATTTTATAAAAATATTTTAGTGTAGGACTGCTTCAAATGAGATTTGCCGTGACGTGGCGAAGCAGCTCAAGAAATTGCAATTTTTTGCCAAAAATCTCAAAAAAAATTTTATAATGCAGTTTGGAATATTTGATGCCTTAGTGCACATTGGTGCTGGCTCTTTGTTGTTTCTTTGTTGAATTGGTCGGTGGTTGACCTCCACCTTGCTATGCACCCCAATTTGGGATGTATTCCATCTGTATAGATTTTGGCGTTTGGTGACTGTTCACATTGGGTCATCAGGCTTTGTCCACAGGCTATATATACTTCATGCAGCATTTGCTTGGACCTGTCCCGCCCACAGCCATGACTCAGTCATGGGTACGGGACTGCAATAGACCAGGTGAGTGCTGCTGAGAGCAGTTCTGCTATTTATATGTGAGGCCGCATGGCACATTTTATAAAAATATTTTAGTGTAGGACTGCTTCAAATGAGATTTGCCGTGACGTGGCGAAGCAGCTCAAGAAATTGCAATTTTTTGCCAAAAATCTCAAAAAAATTTTTATAATGCAGTTTGGAATATTTGATGCCTTAGTGCACATTGGTGCTGGCTCTTTGTTGTTTCTTTGTTGAATTGGTCGGTGGTTGACCTCCACCTTGCTATGCACCCCAATTTGGGATGTATTCCATCTGTATAGATTTTGGCGTTTGGTGACTGTTCACATTGGGTCATCAGGCTTTGTCCACAGGCTATATATACTTCATGCAGCATTTGCTTGGACCTGTCCCGCCCACAGCCATGACTCAGTCATGGGTACGGGACTGCAATAGACCAGGTGAGTGCTGCTGAGAGCAGTTCTGCTATTTATATGTGAGGCCGCATGGCACATTTTATAAAAATATTTTAGTGTAGGACTGCTTCAAATGAGATTTGCCGTGACGTGGCGAAGCAGCTCAAGAAATTGCAATTTTTTGCCAAAAATCTCAAAAAAAATTTTTATAATGCAGTTTGGAATATTTGATGCCTTAGTGCACATTGGTGCTGGCTCTTTGTTGTTTCTTTGTTGAATTGGTCGGTGGTTGACCTCCACCTTGCTATGCACCCCAATTTGGGATGTATTCCATCTGTATAGATTTTGGCGTTTGGTGACTGTTCACATTGGGTCATCAGGCTTTGTCCACAGGCTATATATACTTCATGCAGCATTTGCTTGGACCTGTCCCGCCCACAGCCATGACTCAGTCATGGGTACGGGACTGCAATAGACCAGGTGAGTGCTGCTGAGAGCAGTTCTGCTATTTATATGTGAGGCCGCATGGCACATTTTATAAAAATATTTTAGTGTAGGACTGCTTCAAATGAGATTTGCCGTGACGTGGCGAAGCAGCTCAAGAAATTGCAATTTTTTGCCAAAAATCTCAAAAAAATTTTTATAATGCAGTTTGGAATATTTGATGCCTTAGTGCACATTGGTGCTGGCTCTTTGTTGTTTCTTTGTTGAATTGGTCGGTGGTTGACCTCCACCTTGCTATGCACCCCAATTTGGGATGTATTCCATCTGTATAGATTTTGGCGTTTGGTGACTGTTCACATTGGGTCATCAGGCTTTGTCCACAGGCTATATATACTTCATGCAGCATTTGCTTGGACCTGTCCCGCCCACAGCCATGACTCAGTCATGGGTACGGGACTGCAATAGACCAGGTGAGTGCTGCTGAGAGCAGTTCTGCTATTTATATGTGAGGCCGCATGGCACATTTTATAAAAATATTTTAGTGTAGGACTGCTTCAAATGAGATTTGCCGTGACGTGGCGAAGCAGCTCAAGAAATTGCAATTTTTTGCCAAAAATCTCAAAAAAAATTTTATAATGCAGTTTGGAATATTTGATGCCTTAGTGCACATTGGTGCTGGCTCTTTGTTGTTTCTTTGTTGAATTGGTCGGTGGTTGACCTCCACCTTGCTATGCACCCCAATTTGGGATGTATTCCATCTGTATAGATTTTGGCGTTTGGTGACTGTTCACATTGGGTCATCAGGCTTTGTCCACAGGCTATATATACTTCATGCAGCATTTGCTTGGACCTGTCCCGCCCACAGCCATGACTCAGTCATGGGTACGGGACTGCAATAGACCAGGTGAGTGCTGCTGAGAGCAGTTCTGCTATTTATATGTGAGGCCGCATGGCACATTTTATAAAAATATTTTAGTGTAGGACTGCTTCAAATGAGATTTGCCGTGACGTGGCGAAGCAGCTCAAGAAATTGCAATTTTTTGCCAAAAATCTCAAAAAAAATTTTATAATGCAGTTTGGAATATTTGATGCCTTAGTGCACATTGGTGCTGGCTCTTTGTTGTTTCTTTGTTGAATTGGTCGGTGGTTGACCTCCACCTTGCTATGCACCCCAATTTGGGATGTATTCCATCTGTATAGATTTTGGCGTTTGGTGACTGTTCACATTGGGTCATCAGGCTTTGTCCACAGGCTATATATACTTCATGCAGCATTTGCTTGGACCTGTCCCGCCCACAGCCATGACTCAGTCATGGGTACGGGACTGCAATAGACCAGGTGAGTGCTGCTGAGAGCAGTTCTGCTATTTATATGTGAGGCCGCATGGCACATTTTATAAAAATATTTTAGTGTAGGACTGCTTCAAATGAGATTTGCCGTGACGTGGCGAAGCAGCTCAAGAAATTGCAATTTTTTGCCAAAAATCTCAAAAAAAATTTTATAATGCAGTTTGGAATATTTGATGCCTTAGTGCACATTGGTGCTGGCTCTTTGTTGTTTCTTTGTTGAATTGGTCGGTGGTTGACCTCCACCTTGCTATGCACCCCAATTTGGGATGTATTCCATCTGTATAGATTTTGGCGTTTGGTGACTGTTCACATTGGGTCATCAGGCTTTGTCCACAGGCTATATATACTTCATGCAGCATTTGCTTGGACCTGTCCCGCCCACAGCCATGACTCAGTCATGGGTACGGGACTGCAATAGACCAGGTGAGTGCTGCTGAGAGCAGTTCTGCTATTTATATGTGAGGCCGCATGGCACATTTTATAAAAATATTTTAGTGTAGGACTGCTTCAAATGAGATTTGCCGTGACGTGGCGAAGCAGCTCAAGAAATTGCAATTTTTTGCCAAAAATCTCAAAAAAATTTTTATAATGCAGTTTGGAATATTTGATGCCTTAGTGCACATTGGTGCTGGCTCTTTGTTGTTTCTTTGTTGAATTGGTCGGTGGTTGACCTCCACCTTGCTATGCACCCCAATTTGGGATGTATTCCATCTGTATAGATTTTGGCGTTTGGTGACTGTTCACATTGGGTCATCAGGCTTTGTCCACAGGCTATATATACTTCATGCAGCATTTGCTTGGACCTGTCCCGCCCACAGCCATGACTCAGTCATGGGTACGGGACTGCAATAGACCAGGTGAGTGCTGCTGAGAGCAGTTCTGCTATTTATATGTGAGGCCGCATGGCACATTTTATAAAAATATTTTAGTGTAGGACTGCTTCAAATGAGATTTGCCGTGACGTGGCGAAGCAGCTCAAGAAATTGCAATTTTTTGCCAAAAATCTCAAAAAAATTTTTATAATGCAGTTTGGAATATTTGATGCCTTAGTGCACATTGGTGCTGGCTCTTTGTTGTTTCTTTGTTGAATTGGTCGGTGGTTGACCTCCACCTTGCTATGCACCCCAATTTGGGATGTATTCCATCTGTATAGATTTTGGCGTTTGGTGACTGTTCACATTGGGTCATCAGGCTTTGTCCACAGGCTATATATACTTCATGCAGCATTTGCTTGGACCTGTCCCGCCCACAGCCATGACTCAGTCATGGGTACGGGACTGCAATAGACCAGGTGAGTGCTGCTGAGAGCAGTTCTGCTATTTATATGTGAGGCCGCATGGCACATTTTATAAAAATATTTTAGTGTAGGACTGCTTCAAATGAGATTTGCCGTGACGTGGCGAAGCAGCTCAAGAAATTGCAATTTTTTGCCAAAAATCTCAAAAAAATTTTTATAATGCAGTTTGGAATATTTGATGCCTTAGTGCACATTGGTGCTGGCTCTTTGTTGTTTCTTTGTTGAATTGGTCGGTGGTTGACCTCCACCTTGCTATGCACCCCAATTTGGGATGTATTCCATCTGTATAGATTTTGGCGTTTGGTGACTGTTCACATTGGGTCATCAGGCTTTGTCCACAGGCTATATATACTTCATGCAGCATTTGCTTGGACCTGTCCCGCCCACAGCCATGACTCAGTCATGGGTACGGGACTGCAATAGACCAGGTGAGTGCTGCTGAGAGCAGTTCTGCTATTTATATGTGAGGCCGCATGGCACATTTTATAAAAATATTTTAGTGTAGGACTGCTTCAAATGAGATTTGCCGTGACGTGGCGAAGCAGCTCAAGAAATTGCAATTTTTTGCCAAAAATCTCAAAAAATTTTTTATAATGCAGTTTGGAATATTTGATGCCTTAGTGCACATTGGTGCTGGCTCTTTGTTGTTTCTTTGTTGAATTGGTCGGTGGTTGACCTCCACCTTGCTATGCACCCCAATTTGGGATGTATTCCATCTGTATAGATTTTGGCGTTTGGTGACTGTTCACATTGGGTCATCAGGCTTTGTCCACAGGCTATATATACTTCATGCAGCATTTGCTTGGACCTGTCCCGCCCACAGCCATGACTCAGTCATGGGTACGGGACTGCAATAGACCAGGTGAGTGCTGCTGAGAGCAGTTCTGCTATTTATATGTGAGGCCGCATGGCACATTTTATAAAAATATTTTAGTGTAGGACTGCTTCAAATGAGATTTGCCGTGACGTGGCGAAGCAGCTCAAGAAATTGCAATTTTTTGCCAAAAATCTCAAAAAAATTTTTATAATGCAGTTTGGAATATTTGATGCCTTAGTGCACATTGGTGCTGGCTCTTTGTTGTTTCAATGTTCATCCAAATGATGTCTACAGAAAGACTAAGGGTATACATGTAGTCTGGAAGTCACCGACTAGACAATGGCTACTAACGTAATTACATTAGCAATACACAACTACAATACAATGATTACTGGAAGAGTCTGGAGAAACAATACGTCTGGCTTTCAGTGGCCAACACAATTACATGAGTCAACAAGAGTCTTGTAAAAACAATGAGGGACTTATCCCCCATCTATAAACAATCTATCATCCTGTCTGGCTGAATGTTAAGAAACTTTAACCCATGAGAGTCCATGTCGTCACATTCCTCCCCCTTCTTAATATTAGCCAGAAATGATAGGCTTCCGATCATCCTTCTAATCTTGACGGCATTGTCCTTTTTAATGGTGAGGTCAGCAACAGAGGCTTGCATCTATACACCTTCCCGATTACCTCCCCCAAGTTGGGCAGCTATATTGCGGACAAGCACTAAGGTGGGGTCCATGAGTTGGGCTTGCATACATTTCTTACTATCAATCTTTCCCCAGTCAATAGCCACAGTGTGGTTAGGCTTAAGGTACTGTCACACATAACGAGATCGCTAGCGAGATCGCAGCTGAGTCACCGTTTTGGTGACGCAGTTGCGATCCCGTTAGCGATCTCGTTATGTGTGACACCTACCAGCGATCAGGCCCCTGCTGTGAGATCTCTAGTCGTTGCAGAATGGTCCAGGTCATTTTCTTCAAAGGCGATGTCCTGCTGGGCAGAACACATCGCTGTGTTTGACACTGTGTAACAGGATCACAGTGACTGCTGAGATCGTTATACAGGTCGCTACTGCGATCTGTATTGTTCTGCATCGCTGGTAAGATCTGACTGTGTGACATCTCACCTGCGACCTCCCAGCGACTTACCTGCGATCCCTATCAGGTCGCATCGTTTTTGGGATCGCAGGTAAGTCGTTATGTGTGAAGGTACCATTACTCACGGTTCTTGGCTCAGAAGTGGATGCTGGAGACTGGGAATGTGAATTATCCTTGGAAAAGATGTTAGAAACATCCACATCAGGGTCCTGCTTGACTTGGAAGTGGATGATGGCTGCTTCAAACTGACTGGATAGTCCTTGTCCTAGGTCATTCTCCAAAATGACTGGTGTGAGCAGGTAATCCCTAAGCCCCACTTTCACTGCCCTCTGAGTGGTATCCGAAACAACAGGCTTGGTGGGGCCATCCATGAACCCGACTTCAATTTTCTCCTGGTTAGTCCCCAAAATAACAGAAGTGGGGAGACCATGCATGAGCCCTACATCAACTGCATCCTGGTTAGTCCCTGAAACAACAGGTGTGAGGAGGCTGTCCATAAACTCCATATGGACCTCTTCCTGATCAGACCCCAAAACAACAGGTGTGGGGATGCTGTGCATTAGCTCCACATCAGCCTTGCTCTAGTCAGTCTCCACAATGACAGGTATAGGGAGACTGTTCACAAGTCTCGCATCAACCTCTCCCTGGTCATTTCCCAAAATATCTGGTTTGGGGACGGTGTCCATAAGCTCCACATCAGCCTTGCTCTGGTCAGTCTCCACAATGACCGGTATGTGGAGGCTGTTCACAAGCCCCACATCGATCACTTCCTGGTTGGTCCCAAAAATACCAGGTGTGGGGAGGTTGTCCACAAGCTCCACCTCGACCTCTCCCTGGTCGGTCCTTAGGTCCAACTGCACACATGCTAGAGGGATGTCTGAGAGCTGGCCCTCAGCCAGGGAGATGGATAATTGGGAATCTGGTAAAGGGTCTTCTGGGGAAACAATAACTGGGCTTACCAGGGTAATGGAGGAACCAGTGTCTCATAGTCCCTGGCTCTTGACCGGCTGAGCTGGCAGATGGGCTCCAAGCATGCGGCCTCAGTTTTGGAGACAATCTTTATTTATATGTCCATGGCGCCCACATGTATAACAGAGCCATAGATTGGGCAAGTCACCGGCCCTGTTTGTAGTCCTTTGTTTTGGCGCTTCTGCTGGGTAGCGGGACCATCCTTCTCGAGCAGCTGGTGTTAGCAGTACGGCAGCTGGAATCCCATAAACATATTCCAGAACATAAGCCCTCTCTTCTCTTGAGGATTTAGGCCCCAATGCAGTCAACAACGCTGTGGCTTGGGCCATTTTGGACCAAGTTGATTCCCGATTGTCACTAGATCCATGATGTGGCACAGTTTAAATCCTCTGGGTCAATATCAGCGGGATCTTCATCGTCCTCTGCATCATTCAGGGAATCCCAACGGACTAATTTCTGGATCAAGTCCGACCGAGTCTCAGCGTTTCAGTAGATAATCTTTCGCCTCTGGCACAGATCCTGTAGCATCCATTTACTGCAGCGGTCGTAACTCCTCTCTTGTCCTTGTCCCATGGCTGAGCTGGTGGGCTTGGACATGGCAGCGTCCGAAACCTGAATGCCTCCCCTATGGCCTGCTGGGTATGCTTATGTGCCTCCCTGGTTGTTGAGCCCTGGACGGTGTCCACGAACACCAGTCCGCTGCAGCTCCCCTGGGTAAACCAGGCTGAGTAGTATCCCACCGCTGCCACCAATTGTGGAGACACGGGGCTCAGTGGGTGCTCTCGTCCGCTAAAACCCGACGCCTTTAGAAAGACAGCATGGCTCAGGACTCATCCCAACTGAACGCCGTCCTCCTTAACTGTGGGCGTAACACTACTCAGACAACACAGGGTGAGGGAACCACAATAATTAGACTTTATTGGATCCCCAAACAATTAACAGCACATAACACATAACCAGCAAAACACAAATGTAACAGGCAACAGAGTCTCACCCTTCCGCTGGCTCACCAGGGATTTAGAATGTCCATGCCTCAGAGGTTCCAGGGCTATTTACTCCAATCCAGCAGCACCCCGCTTTTGGCGGGCACCCACCGAGAAAGGAATAATGCTAGATTTAGGAAGCTGTCCGAGGTCTGCAAAGTCTGTAACAGGTGACTGAACTGTCCCAACCTGAGTGTCCTCCTTAGGTAGTCCTGGTATGATGTTACAATCCTGGCAGCCGGAGTCGAAATCCCTAGGCTGTGGATATGGTCTCCAACCGGAACTGGAGTCCCTAGATTTAAGCCATAAGATATCCTGATCCTCTAGTCAGCTCCTAAGAGCTTAGACTGGATCCATCAGCATCCATCAACAACCACCTGGTGACTTAAAGAAATCCCTTTTATAGCCACAGCCTTCCACTAGGATACACTGTGTCCTCATCGATTGGTTGGACAAGATCGCCTCTCCCATTGGATGAATCTCAAGCTGCATGGACAATGTTCATCCAAATGATGTCTACAGAAAGACTAAGGGTATACATGTAGTCTGGAAGTCACCGATTAGACAATGGCTACTAAGGTAATCATATTAGCAATACACAACTACAATACAATGATTACTGGAAGAGTCTGGAGAAACAAAACGTCTGGCTTTCAGTGGCCAACACAATTACATGAGTCAACAAGAGTCTTGTAAAAACAATGAGGGACTTATCCCCCGTCTATAAACAATCTATCATCCTGTCTGACTGAATGTTAAGAAACTTTAACCCATGAGAGTCCATGTCGTCACATTTGGTACCTTACATCATTACCTTTTCCAATTGGGCGGTATAGATAGTGCTTGCCATCACTACCAAACAACTTGAACTTGGATTCATCTGAGCAGAACACCTTAGACAAATCTGTCTCTTTCCATTGGCTGTGTTCTTTATCAAACTGAAGACGGACCATCCAGTTATTTAGGGAAAGGAAAGGTTTCTTGACTGGAACATGTGCATTCAAGCCTACTGCTCTTAGCCGTCGCACCACAGCTTGGTGACTCACTTTGACTCCATATACAGTACAGACCAAACGTTTGGACACAATTCTCATTCAAAGTTTTCTTTATTTTCATGACTCTGAAAATTGTAGATTCACATTGAAGGCATCAAAACTATGAATTAACACATGTGGAATGAAATACTTAAAAAAGTGTGAAACAACTGAAAATATGTCTTATATTCTAGGTTCTTCAAAGTAGCCACCTTTTGCTTTGATTACTGCTTTGCACACTCTTGGCATTCTCTTGATGAGCTTCAAGAGGTAGTCACCAGAAATGGTTTGCACTTCACAGGTGTGCCCTGTCAGGTTTAATAAGTGGGATTTCTTGCCTTATAAATGGGGTTGGGACCATCAGTTGTGTTGTGCAGAAGTCTGGTGGATACACAGCTGATAGTCCTACTGAATAGACTGTTAGGCCAGAATAACACTTGCTAGTGCCTCGCATGTTTCTCGCACGAGTCTCTCATGGTAGAACCCGGCATGGCCGCACACTCCCCTGACAGGAGCGGGTCGGTTGCATGTATCTCTATGCAGCTCAGACACTCCTGTATGCATAGTGTGCGGCCATGCCGGGTTCTACCATGAGAGACTCGCGCGAGAAACACGCGAGGCACTTACAAGTGTGATTCTGGCCTTAGAATTTGTATTATGGCAAGAAAAAAGCAGCTAATTAAAGAAAAATGAGTGGCAATCATTACTTTAAGAAATGAAGGTCAGTCAGTCTGAAAAATTGGGAAAACTTTGAAAGTGTCCCCAAGTGCAATGGCAAAAACCATCAAACGCTACAAAAAAACTGGCTCACATGAGGACCGCCCCAGGAAAGGAAGACCAAGAGTCACTTCTGCTGCGGAGGATAAGTTTATCCTAGTCACTAGCCTCAGAAATCGCAGGTTAACAGCAGCTCAGATTAGAGACCAGGTCAATGCCAAACAGAGTTCCAGCAGCAGACACATCTCTAGAACTGTTAAGAGGAGAATTTGTGCAGCAGGCCTTTATGGTAAAATAGCTGCTAGGAAACCACTGCTAAGGATAGGCAACAAGCAGAAGATACTTGTTTGGGCAAAAGAACACAAGGAATAAACATTAGACCAGTGGAAATCTGTGCTTTGGTCTGATGAGTCCAAATTTGAGATATTTGGATCCAACCACCGTGTCTTTGTGCGACGCAGAAAAGGTGAACGGATGGACTCTACATGCATGTGAAGCATGGAGGAGGAGGTGTGATGTTGTGGGGGTGCTTTGCTGGTGACACTGTTGGGGATTTATTCAAAATTGAAGGCATACTGAACCAGCATGGCTACCACAGCATCTTGCAGAGGCATGCTATTCCATCCGGTTTGCGTTTAGTTGGACCATCATTTATTTTTCAACAGGACAATGAACCCAAACACACCTCCAGGCTGTGTAAGGGCTATATGACTAAGAAGAAGAGTGATGGGGTGCTACGCCAGATGACCTGGCCTCCACAGTCACCAGATCTAAACCCAATCGAGATGGTTTGGGGTGAGCTGGACCGCAGAGTGAAGGCAAAAGGGCCAACAAGTGCTAAGCATCTCTCGGAACTCTTTCAAGACTGTTGGAAGACCATTTCCAGTTACTACCTCTTGAAGCTCATCAAGAGAATGCCATAAGTGTGCAAAGCAGTAATTAAAGCAAAAGGTGGCTACTTTGAAGAACCTAGAATATAAGACATATTTTCAGTTGTTTCACACTTTTTTAAGTATTTCATTCCACATGTGTTAATACATAGTTTTGATGCCTTCAATGTGAATCTACAATTTTCAGAGTCATGAAAATAAAGAAAACTCTTTGAATGAGAAGGGGTGTCCAAACTTTTGACCTGTATTGTACTTCGTTCATTTTATGCAGAATATGTACAGCACTTTTATGGATATCAGATACAGACATTTTCTTAACAATGTGATCAACTTTGGAGGAAATTTCCTCTGGTTGCCCACTTCTGGGTTTGCCAGCTGTTCCATAACCTTCTTTCTGTTTATTATACGTGACACTTGACTCTGAGAAGAGTTGAATTTCATAGCTACCTCTTTTTGGCTTTTTCTTGACCTCACTCTCAGAATAATAAGCTTCCTGACATCTGGTGATAAATTTGGCTTTGTCTTTGCCATGTTTCATACAAAAAACACTAAAAAAAATATTTAGGCAAAATTAGACTACCCATGACAAAATAGGCAAAAGGTTGTTCCAGTAAATGTGGAACACACACATAAAGGGATAAAACAATGTCAAACACAATTTTCATCCTTAGAGCTGAGAACCATTGGCTTGCAGTTTACTAAAATCACTAGGAAAATGTCATCACAAAAACCAGACAGAAGTAATCACACATTTAAATAAACAACAAAAAAAAACCCTAAAATTTTGGTCAGTACTATATATCTAAAAGAATTGATGCTGTTGTGGAGGCAAGGTGGGGGAAGAGCAAACAATGATTTAATTTAGTAGATTCCGCTTTTATTTACTTTTATTTACTTTCCATTTTGTTCATTGATATAAATAAACTATTAGGACATATTTAGCAGCATTTTTTTTCACACATACTTAAAACTTTTGCACGGTACAATACTTTTATTAAAGTCTTCTAGTAACACAACTTGCCTGTCTTGCTATGCACCCCAATTTGGGATGTATTCCACCTGTCTAGATTTTGGCGATTGGTGACTGTTCACATTCAGTCATCAGGCCCTGTCCACAGGCTATTTACTTCATGCAGCATTTGCTTGGACCTGTCCCGCCCACAGCCATGATTCAGTCATGGGTACGGGATTGAAATAGACCAGGTGAGTGCTGCTAAGAGCAGTTCTACTATTTCATACGTGAGGCCGTTTGGCACATTTTATAAAAATATTTTAGTGTTAGGACTGCCCCAAATGAGATTTGCCGTGGAGTGGGGGGGGGGTGGCTCAAGAAATTGCAATTTTTTGCCAAAAATCTCAAATTTATAATAAGTACAGTTGGAATTTTTAGTGCTGTTGTGCACATTTAGTGCTAGCTTTTTTGTTTTTTCTTTAATGATTTAATTTAGTATATTCCGCTTTTATTTACTTTCCATTTTGTTCATTGATATAAATAAACTATTAGCACATATTTTTCAAAGCACAATTACTTAGCAGCATTTTTTTTTCACACATACTTAAAACTTTTGCACGGTACAATACTTTTATTAAAGTCTTCTAGTAACACAACTTGCCTGTCTCAAGTAGGAAAATGATAAATTCAATTTGCTTTAAAGTTAACTAATTAAGTTAAGTAAAGAAAGAAGATGTCAAGTATCGTTGCTGTCTTTAATAGCTGTGTTAGTATTTTTAAGAACAATGAACTGGCAGCTAGCTAGAAGAAAGAAGAATCTTAAAAGTAAAAGCCCTGCTTTTGTATTGTGTAAGAATGGAGCATTTTTTTTCTGATGAAATGTGTGCTTTAAGAATTGTTGCAGAGCCAGCAGAAATCTATGAAGATAATCAATTATTCAGCAGATTACTCAGCAGGAAGATTGAATGGAGTCTCCTTCAAAAAGAGGTGGTATGAAAGTTGTAAATAAGAAATATTTTTCTTCCGGCTTCATGGATTGTCTCCCACAGCTGTAACGGACGTAATTTACTTTTGTGTGCAGTTTGTTTTTAAGAACTTTGTTGTCTGTTTGGGTCATATGTTTAAACCACGCAGCTAACTGGATTACCGTGCTACATGAAAAAAAGACATGTTCCCATCGACACTTATTTCTGCCTTTGTGTTCCATTCTTAAATATACAGAAAAATACAGAAGTGCTGACACTTTGCATGCAGTGCACCAGTGGCGTGACTATAATTGAGTCCATTTGATTTTTGCAATGGTGTGTTGTATTGTACCTAACAAAATCAGCACATCATAATATACTGTTATCTTGGTGATTTTGACCTGAGCTTTGAACAGAGCCTTGCATAGTTAATTCAGCAGTACCACGTGTTAAAAAAGGAGGTAAAAACAAATGCTCATCTCCTTTCAATATCACTGAAATATCAAGAACTCAACCATAAAGCCCGTTTCACACATCCGGCATTTCGCCACCATGCGGACAAATGCGTTTGTGCATGACGCACACAACCACATGGTGTCGCGCTTCCACTGTAAATTAATGTACTGTACTGCATGCGTGCTGGATCCGGCAAAATGCCAGGTGTGTGAAACGGGCCTAAGATTATCTCCAGGTGGTACAAAACCCCCGATATTTCGCAAATATTTTGACAAATCCCACTCAGCAAACTGCTGGAGATGCAACAATGAAGTAGGCCCCCCTCTCACATTTGGTATTTTGGTTAAAAAATTAGTCAAGGGGGGGGTGGGAATGAAAGATCATATTGAAAAAGTCCTCAACACCAAATTTAACTAAACTCTTGGCTTCATCCTACTCAACCTAGATACTTCGGGTCCAGTCACACGTAGCGACGCACCAAAGATCCCACCAGCGATCCGACCTGGCAGGGATCGTTGGTGCGTCGCTACATGGTCGCTGGTGAGTAGAGTTGAGCGCGGTTCGCGGTTCGAGGTTCTTTAGTTCTAGGCTCGAGTGATTTTGGGGCCTGTTCTAGATCGAACTAGAACTCGAGCTTTTTGCAAAAGCTCGATAGTTCTAGAAACGTTCGAGAACGGTTCTAGCAGCAAAAAAACAGCTAATTCCTAGCTGGCTTTCCGCTGTAATAGTGTAAGACACTCTGTGACTCACACTATTATGACATTTCAGTGTATAGTGTGCGTGAACAGCGCCTTCAGATCACTGCTGTTTTTTTCTTTTTTTTCCTTGTCTTCCTTCCCTAAGCGCGCGCGTCTTGTGGGGCGGGCCAGCATGTCAGCCAATCCCAGACACACACACAGCTAAGTGGACTTTTAGCCAGAAAAGCAACGGCATGTGTGATAGGATGTCCATGTCACATGTCCCTGCATTATAAAACCGGACATTTTCCTCCAGGACGCCATTATCTCTTCTGCGTCCTTGGTGTCAGACATCACTGGCGCAGCTCCGTCCTGAGTAATATCACTGATACAGCTGTATGCGCTCCATACACAGCACTGGACAGCATAGGGATAGCACTTTCCATCAGTCCTTTTAAGGGCTCGTACCGGCAGGGTCAGCGCCATATGTGTCAGGTCCTGAAAACAGCGACGGCGTCTGTGTAGCAAAGGTCAGGGATTTCCTCCCTGCATTTCCCCATTAGGAGGGAATAGAAAGGCAGGCTTCCTTTCCTCTACCCAGAGCCCCACAATCCTGGCACTGTACCCTCCTGTCCTCTGCACACTCCAACTCATTATAACTAAGCCATTATACTAGCAAACACTCAGTGTACCTAGTGGCATCCTAAACGTGGCTATTGGACTGTTGTCTAGTCACACTAGTGCAAAGACATTTGCAGCACCTCTACCTGCATTGCACACTCCAACTCATTATAACTAAGCCATTATACTAGCAAACACTCAGTGTACCTAGTGGCATCCTAAACGTGGCTATTGGACTTTGCTATAGTCCCACTAGTGCAAAGACATTTGCAGCACCTCTGCCTGCATTGCACACTCCAACTCATTATAACTAAGCCATTATACTAGCAAACACTCAGTGTACCTAGTGGCATCCTAAACGTGGCTATTGGACTGTTGTCTAGTCACACTAGTGCAAAGACATTTGCAGCACCTCTACCTGCATTGCACACTCCAACTCATTATAACTAAGCCATTATACTAGCAAACACTCAGTGTACCTAGTGGCATCCTAAACGTGGATATTGGACTGTTGTCTAGTCACACTAGTGCAAAGACATTTGCAGCACCTCTACCTGCATTGCACACTCCAACTCATTATAACTAAGCCATTATACTAGCAAACACTCAGTGTACCTAGTGGCATCCTAAACGTGGCTATTGGACTTTGCTATAGTCCCACTAGTGCAAAGACATTTGCAGCACCTCTACCTGCATTGCACACTCCAACTCATTATAACTAAGCCATTATACTAGCAAACACTCAGTGTACCTAGTGGCATCCTAAACGTGGCTATTGGACTTTGCTATAGTCCCACTAGTGCAAAGACATTTGCAGCACCTCTACCTGCATTGCACACTCCAACTCACTATAACTAAGCCATTATACTAGCAAACACTCAGTGTACCTAGTGGCATCCTAAACGTGGCTATTGGACTGTTGTCTAGTCACACTAGTGCAAAGACATTTGCAGCACCTCTACCTGCATTGCACACTCCAACTCATTATAACTAAGCCATTATACTAGCAAACACTCAGTGTACCTAGTGGCATCCTAAACGTGGCTATTGGACTGTTGTCTAGTCACAATAGTGCAAAGACATTTGCAGCACCTCTACCTGCATTGCACACTCCAACTCATAACTAAGCCATTATACTAGCAAACACTCAGTGTACCTAGTGGCATCCTAAACGTGGCTATTGGACTTTGCTATAGTCCCACTAGTGCAAAGACATTTGCAGCACCTCTGCCTGCATTGCACACTCCAAATCATTATAACTAAGCCATTATACTAGCAAACACTCAGTGTACCTAGTGGCATCCTAAACTCGGCTATTGGACTTTGCTATAGTCCCACTAGTGCAAAGACATTTGCAGCACCTCTGCCTGCATTGCACACTCCAACTCATTATAACTAAGCCATTATACTAGCAATTTTTGCTGCAAGTTGAAGGGCCGTAGTTGCATTGTCAGGGATATTTATTCTTTATTATTCTGCTGTTAATAAAGCTAGACCACCACTGCAATCTACACCACCTCTCAATTTTTACTACCACATTTTCAGTGCACAATCTTGTCGCAATCAACATGAGTGGCAAAATGACAGATGCTGGTGGAAAGGGGAAGAAGCATGGTGGAAAAGGCAAAAAAGGTTTTGTCCGTGGGGAAGGTGGCAAAGCTCCATTATCATCTGCTGAAGATAGACCATCTACCAGCAAAAGTAAGATGTCTACTACTTACCGTGGACAATCCGATGTGCTCCCTTTTTTACGGACACGAACAACAGGAACAAAGGTAGATGATGGCCAAAAAAGGAAAATGCTTGAATGGATCTCAAGTGGTCCAACAAGTGCCCTCTCAGCCACTTCAAGTACCGCATCCAAAAAACACCAGTCCTCTGAGTTGTCATCCCAATCAAACTTGCTTTCTCCCAGCTCTGAAGTCTCCATCAGCCCTGCACAGTATGGTGGAACTGAGATGGCTGAGTCTGCAGAGCTGTTCAGTCACACTATAGCCTGGGAATCAGAGGTCTGCTCCCAAGCTACAGTGAGTACAGAACAGGAAATGGTCTGCAGTGATGCCCAGAACCTTTGTGACTCTGATTCAGGCCGTGAGGACCAAGTTTCTGAGCATAATGTTGACCCTTTGTCACAAACTGTAACACCTGTGGTTATAGACAATGAGGAACATACTGATGAAGATGAGATGCAGATACCCGATTGGGATGACAACTTAAATATTCGGTCAGGGCAAGAAGAGGCTCGGTCTGAGGGGGAGGGGAGTGCAAACACAACAATTGATGAAGTTCTAGATCCCACCTACTGTCAACCCACAGTCAGGCACTCGAGGAGGTCAACAGAGGTGGTGGAGGAGGATGCAACTGATGACGAAGTTACCTTGCGCCTTCCTGGACAGAGTCGGAGTACTGGTAGCACGTCTACAACTGCATCCTCAGCCACCACTCTGCCTCTGAGCATTATTTGGGGTGGATCAACAGGTCGCATGGCCTCTAAGCCTTGCCTAGCCTGGTCCTTTTTTGACATAGAAAAAGATCGCCCAAATTATGTGATCTGTAAAATTTGTCATGTTTCTCTTAGTAGAGGTCAAAACCTCAGCAGTTTGACAACTTCTTCCATGAATCGTCACATGAACAAATATCATATGGCCCGGTGGGAAGCTCACCGTGCTGCAATGCGGCCTAGCGGAGCGAACCATCCACCGCCTGCCCCTTCTAGTGCATCCACGCGCTCGTCATCTTCTAGGACTGTGGGGACAGCTGTCACACCTGTTTTTCCACCCACAACTTCCACCACTGTAACCGCAACAGGCAGTTTGCTTGGTAGGTCGTCAGTTGGTTTGGAAGGGGAAACAAGTGAGTGTGTACAGCTCTCTCAGACATCGATAGCACCAACGTTGGATGAAGGCAACATCATGTCTCCGCCAGCACTTTCCTCACAAACATGCATTTTTCCAGGGGCACCCTACTCAACACCGTCTACACACAGCAGCCAGATCTCTGTCCCTCAGATGTGGTCAAATAAAAGGCCACTTCCTGCGACCCATGACAAAGCTAAGAGGTTGACTCTATCCCTCTGTAAGCTGTTGGCTACCGAAAAGCTGCCTTTCCGCCTAGTGGACACACAGGATTTTAGAGACCTTATGTCTGTGCTGTGCCCCAGTACCAGATGCCTAGTCGCCACTACTTCTCTAAGAAAGGTGTGCCCGCGCTACACCAGCATGTCGCACACAACATCACTGTTTCCTTGAGAAACTCTGTGTGTGAACGGGTGCATTTCACCACCGATACTTGGACCAGTAAGCATGGACAGGAACGTTACATGTCGCTGACTGGGCACTGGGTAACTATGGTGATAGATGGTGAAGGGTTTGCTGCACAAGTCTTGCCGTCCCCACGGCTTGTGTGTCAATCCTCTGTCTGTCCAAGTTCCGCCACTGCTTCTGCATCCTCCACCTCATCTGGGTCCTCCACCTCCGCCCCAAGCCTGCCTGGTCAGGCCACCAGCGTTCTCACAGCGCAAAAGGAATCACGCACCCCTCATTACTATGCTGGCAGCAGAGCGCAACGGCATCAGGCAGTCTTTAGCTTGACATGTCTTGGGAATAAGAGTCACACAGCTGAGGAGTTGTGGTCAGCTCTGCGGTCCGAGTTTAATAAATGGTTGTCTCCACTCAACCTGCAGCCTGGTAAGGCTGTGTGCGACAATGCTGCAAACCTGGGTGCGGCCCTTCGCCTGGGCAAGGTGACACACGTACCTTGTATGGCTCACGTGTTGAACCTTGTCGTCCAGCAATTTTTAACACACTATCCCGGCCTAGATGGCCTTCTGAACAGGGCACGAAAACTGTCTGCTCACTTCCGCCGTTCAAGCGCCGCAGCTGAGCGACTTGCATCGCTCCAGAAGTCTTTCGGCCTGCCGGTTCATCGCCTGAAATGCGATGTGGCGACACGCTGGAATTCAACTCTCCATATGTTACAGCGACTGTGGCAGCACCGCCGAGCCCTGGTGCAATACGTCATGACGTATAGCCTGGGCCAACGAGATGCAGAGGTGGGTCAGATCACCCTGATGGAGTGGTCTCAGATCAAGGACCTATGCACCCTTCTGCAGAGTTTCGACATGGCGACGAATATGTTTAGCGCTGACAATGCCATTATCAGCATGACGATTCCAGTCATTTACATGCTGGAGCACACGCTAAACTCTATTCGGAGTCAGGGGGTGGGACAACAGGAAGGGGATGAACTACAGGAGGATTCATATGCGCAAGACACAACAACATCACCAAGGTCCAGACGTTCATCATCACCAAGGCGGCAGGCATGAGACCATGGGGGACAGGGATCAACAAGGGCGCATGGTAGCAGGCGAGATGTTGAGGAAGGTGCAGGAGAACATGAAGAAATGGAGGACGAACTGTCCATGGACATGGAAGACTCAGCGGATGAGGGAGACCTTGGTCAAATTTCAGTTGAAAGAGGTTGGGGGGAGATGTCAGAGGAAGAAAGAACGGTTAGCACCTCTATGCCACAAACACAGCGTGGACTTGGTCCGCATGGCTGCGCAAGACACATGAGTGCCTTCTTGTTGCACTACCTCCAACATGACCCTCGTATTGTCAAAATTAGAAGTGATGATGACTACTGGCTTGCCACACTATTAGATCCGCGGTACAAGTCCAAATTTTGTGACATAATTCCAGCCATAGAAAGGGACGCACGTATGCAGGAGTATCAGCAGAAGCTGTTACTCGATCTTAGCTCGGCTTTTCCACCAAACAACCGTGCAGGTGCAGGGAGTGATTCTCCCAGTTGTAACTTGCCAAACATGGGATGGTCTCGTCATCTTCAACAGTCTACCCGTACCAGTAGGACCGTATCTGGTGCTGGTAACAGCAATTTTATGGAATCTTTTCATAATTTGTTTAGACCCTCTTTTGCAAGGCCACCAGAGACAACAAGTCTGACACATAGTCAACGGCTGGAGAGGATGATACAGGAGTATCTCCAAATGAACATCGATGCCATGACTTTGCAAATGGAGCCTTGCTCCTTTTGGGCTTCAAATCTAGAAAAATGGCCAGAGCTCTCCAGTTACGCCTTGGATATTTTGTCGTGTCCAGCTGCCAGCGTTGTCTCTGAACGTGTCTTCAGTGCTGCTGGGTGTGTGCTGACAGATAAGCGCACGCGTCTGTCCAGTGACAATGTCGACAGACTGACGTTCATCAAAATGAACAAGTCATGGATCCAGAAGGAATTTACTACCCCTGTGTCATCCTGGGGAGAGTAAATGCTTGTGGATTTGGAATGTGCTTGATGCAAATCAAAACATCCTGTTTGCAACTAGGGCACAACTGCTGCCACTGAAGGGGTGGGTGTGTGTGGGGCCCAATTTTTTGAAAAAAGGGATACTCCGCTTGGAGTAACCCTTGCTTACATTGTTTTTAAAAAGAGCCAAGATGAACAGAGCTGGGATCAGGAAAGACTTTGCTACCTACCCTGGTGTCATCCTGGGGATGGTTAATTAGGCCGTATTTTTTAATGTGCTTGATGCAAATCAAAACATCATGTTTGCAACTAGGGCACAACTGCTGCCACTGAAGGGGTGGGTGTGTGTGGGGCCCAATTTTTGGAAAAAAGGGAGACTCCGCTTGGAGTAACCCTTGCTTGCTGTGTTTTTAAAAGAAGCCAAGATGAACAGAGCTGGGATCAGGAAAGACTTTGCTACCTACCCCGGTGTCATCCTGGGGACGGATAAGAATGGCGTATTTTTGAATGTGCTTGATGCAAATCTAGCTGTGAATTGTACAACTGGGGCACAACTGCTGCCACTGAAGGGGTGGGTGTGTGTGGGGCCCAATTTTTGGAAAAAAGGGAGACTCCGCTTGGAGTAACCCTTGCTTGCTGTGTTTTTAAAAGAAGCCAAGATGAACAGAGCTGGGATCAGGAAAGACTTTGCTACCTACCCCGGTGTCATCCTGGGGACGGATAAGAATGGCGTATTTTTGAATGTGCTTGATGCAAATCTAGCTGTGAATTGTACAACTGGGGCACAACTGCTGCCACTGAAGGGGTGGGTGTGTGTGGGGCCCAATTTTTGGAAAAAAGGGAGACTCCGCTTGGAGTAACCCTTGCTTGCTGTGTTTTTAAAAGAAGCCAAGATGAACAGAGCTGGGATCAGGAAAGACTTTGCTACCTACCCTGGTGTCATCCTGGGGACGGTTAATTAGGCCGTATTTTTGAATGTGCTTGATGCAAATCAAAACATCATGTTTGCAACTAGGACACAACTGCTGCCACTGAAGGGGTGGGTGTGTGTGGGGCCCAATTTTTGGAAAAAAGGGAGACTCCGCTTGGAGTAACCCTTGCTTACATTGTTTTTAAAAAGAGCCAAGATGAACAAGTCATGGTTCAGCAAAGACTTTATCTACCTACTCCAGAGTCATCCTGGGGACGGTTAATTATGGCGTATTTTTGAATGTGCTTGATGCAAATCTAGCTGTGAAGTGTACAACTAGGGCACAAGTGCTGCCACTGATGGGGTGTGTGTGGGGCCCAATTTTTGGAAAAAAGGGAGACTCCGCTTGGAGTAACCCTTGCTTGCTGTGTTTTTAAAAGAAGCCAAGATGAACAGAGCTGGGATCAGGAAAGACTTTGCTACCTACCCCGGTGTCATCCTGGGGACGGATAAGAATGGCGTATTTTTGAATGTGCTTGATGCAAATCTAGCTGTGAATTGTACAACTGGGGCACAACTGCTGCCACTGAAGGGGTGGGTGTGTGTGGGGCCCAATTTTTGGAAAAAAGGGAGACTCCGCTTGGAGTAACCCTTGCTTGCTGTGTTTTTAAAAGAAGCCAAGATGAACAGAGCTGGGATCAGGAAAGACTTTACTACCTACCCCGGTGTCATCCTGGGGACGGATAAGAATGGCGTATTTTTGAATGTGCTTGATGCAAATCTAGCTGTGAATTGTACAACTGGGGCACAACTGCTGCCACTGAAGGGGTGGGTGTGTGTGGGGCCCAATTTTTGGAAAAAAAGGGAGACTACGCTTGGAGTCACCTTGCGGTGTTTTACATGATTTTAGAAGGGCGTGCCATGCCTATATTTGTGTGTCCTCCTCTTTTTCCTTGTCCAGCTGTTTTGTTTTCGCATGAGTATATGTCCTTGTCACTTTCCCATGTGGTTGTGTTGTGAGTTGTTTGTCACCTTTTGGACACCTTTGAGGGTGTTTTCTAGGTGTTTTTATGTGTTTGTGATTGCCTGCCATTGTTTCCTATGCAGTTCGAGTTCGGTTCGTCGAACGTTCGACGAGCCGAACTCGAACGGGACCTCCGTTCGGCGAACCGACCTCGAGCCGAACCGGGACCGGTTCGCTCATCTCTACTGGTGAGCTGTCAATCAGGCAGATCTCACCAGCGACTTGTGTAACAATGCTGCGCTTGTTAACCAGGGTAAATATCGGGTAACTAAGCCAAGCGGTTTACTTAGTTACCCAATATTTACCCTGGTTACCAGCATACACTGCTTACAGGCTGCCAGCGCTGGCTCCCTGTATACGTAGCTCGGGTACACATCAGGTTACTAAGCAAAGCGCTTGGCTTAGTTACCCGATATTTATCCTGGTTACCAGCATACGCTGCTTAAAAAGAGTCGGTGCTCGTTGGTCTCCCGCCGTCAAACACGCTGATGTGTGCTGTACAACGAGCAAAAAAAGGTTCTGATCGTTTTGTAAGGATCAGCGACCTCGCAGCAGGGGCCCGCTCGCTGCTACGTGTCACACACAGCGACATCGCTGGCAAGGTCGCTGATACGTCACAAAACCTGTGACGTTTCAGCAATCTCACTATGTGTGATGGGGGTTTTACAACCAACATCTAAACAAACACTCTGTAATCCCACATTTCCTTAACACAGCTAAAATCTCTATAGCAAGACACTGGAGAGATAACGATCCACCCTCTTTGTTCGATTGGATATTCATGAGAAAACCAGGTTATTCCATCCTAAGAATAAAAAAACTTGTAGAATTTTGTAACAAATGTACCCGCTAACAAAATGTATTAATTGTTAATTGACTACCTTTGCTTAACTAGAAGTGTATTTCCCTTTTGTTCTCTAGTCTCCCTGACTGAAGTTAACGTTTATACCATAAGTACTAATTAATGATTTACTCCCTATCCTAAGCATACTTTCCAGCTATGGACAGGACTTGCCATCCCACCCCACCCCAGTTTTTTTTTCCCTTCATACATGGTTGCCCCAATCCTGTCCATCGTTCCTTCCCTACCTTGCCTGATTTCCCATGCTAAATCTTGTTTATAAAACAAATGTTTATACTGTGCCATTATTTTGAATCAGTATTACTGTACTGCTCTAAAACATTCTAATTAAAGATTATATACAGAAAAAAAACCCTGATGAAAGAACCATAAAAACACATATTATATACAGTCAGTGAAGGGTTTTGTCTCAAAGGTTAGCCTATGATAAGAATCCCTTATTAGCAGGCCACAAGAGCGAAGATGACCATTTTCAGCAAAGCTTTACCCCTACACTTCACTTGGGCATAGAGACTGCAAACCAGCACAAGTTTTCAGATATGAGATTATACATACTTATTTTAATTTAAAATAAACTGTGGTCTTGAGCTTTGATAAAAATCTTACTTTCTAGTCGTCTTTGACTAAACCTGTGACCACATAAACATTGAACAGACTTGGAAATTTCTCGAACATTTTTGCTAAATACTTTATTTTAACGGTTTTCTAGTTTTGTACTTTAGAGCAGAAACATTTGAAAACCTGATGATATCTAAAAGATACATACAGTAGTTTTTTTTTTTTTATTAGTGTCTTACTGCCAAGATCTCTCATTGTTGGACTGTGAAAGGCTGCCAGATAGATAAGATAGGAGTACTACTCTAAAGGCCCCTTTACACACTGAGACTTTCAGCGATCCCAACCTGGCTGGGATCGCTACAAAGTCTCTGGTGAGTCGCTGGTGAGCTGTCAAACAGGCAAACCTGGCCAACGACGCAACAGCGATCCGGACCTGCAGAACGACCTAGCTAGTCATTGGGGACGTTGTAAAGCAGCTTTTTGAAAGGGAAGTCGCTAACAAAGTCGCTGTAAAGTCCCCTTTACACACTGAAACTTTCTAGCGATCATGCTGCACAGCGGGAAACAAAGGACCAAAGAATGGTCCTGAACGATTTGTAGCGATCAGCAACTTCACAGCAGGGGCCAGGTCGTTGATGTGTTTCACACACTGCAATGTCGCTGGGGAGGTCGCTATTACGTCACAAATCCGGTGACGTTACAGCGATGTCGTTTGCGATGTTGCAGTGTGTAAAGCCACCTTAAGGGTGCGCTCACATGAGCCGTATGACTCGCACAAGTCTCGCATCGCATCACTCAGCACATCCACACACTATCCAGACAGGAGCGTGTAGAAATTCATGCAGCCGACCAGCTCCTGTCAGGAGAAAAGCCGGTTGCACCGCGGGTAATACAATCCAATACTCGTGCAAGTCATACGGCTCGTGTGAGCGCACCCTAAGAGTAACACGTCACCAAACTGTGTCGGTAGTAAGGCCGCCTCTCTGGGACTGCTGTTTTTTTTTTTCTTTTAAATCATCTCGCCAGCATATTCATAACATAGTAATGTCTACAACTTCCTTAGGATTTTTATTGGTGTATGTATGGCATAGTTTGAGGTACATCCGATGCTTTAAGTTTAGATGCAAGTTCATGGAGAATCCACTCAATAAAACCCATTTAATGCCTCCGTTTAAAATCAGGAACTTTATTGAAGCCCTATAAAAGTACTGTATTATGGCTGTAGGATATTTAGCAGCAAATATATGCAAGTGTGTCTGTTTCCAAAAGTGCATACAATAATAGTTGTTTTATAGACAAGAAATTGGAAGAAAAAAAATAGAAAAAGTCAACCACAGCAACTTATAAAATCATAGTTATACCGTATAAAAGAAATATTACTGAAAATGCAATTACTAGATTACCAGGCAGATTTTATCTATGCTAAATGAAACGTCAGGCACATGTTTAGCATCAGTTGAAATATCAGTTTTATGACCTTCAGATATAAAACTTTTAATTTTAACAGTGGAACATATACATTTTTTTTGTAACAAAGATTCATATTTGAAATTAAACAATGGAACCTTAGTATTAGGCGATTACAGAACAGCAGCCGAAAGAAGAGTAAAGAAATAGATTGCAATTGTTTCCTATTAGTTTAACCTTCATCATGAATACAAAGTCAGACATTTTGATACACATCACTACAGAAGAACCTTGTATAATTCATTGCACAAAATCTAAAATAAAGTCAATCATTTATCAGCCACAGAACAGTGTTTCCCAAATGTTTTCCTTCCTCGCTTTGGAACACATTTCAAATTACATTTATGATTTTATTCCCAGGATGGACATTCAACAAAATCTGTCGACGATAACGACTTTATCAAATTCTTTTCTTCAAACGATGGCATGTCGAATGTGACTTTTATGCCAACCAGCTTTGTTTTAGACCATTTGATTAATAACACAATTGAATTTTCATCACCCTGGGTTCTAAAAATATTTTATATACTGAAGCGTGAACTACATTAAAAAAATATATAGATTTTAAAAAATAGTCTAGCTTCACAAAAAATAGGTTGCACCCAAGTTTGAGATGACAGAAAAAACAGTAAAAAAATATGTCATGCTAATTGACATGATGTTAGAAAAGTGGAGGTGTTCTTGTTCCTAAATCTGCATAGGTCACAAAGCAGAGGAAAAGTATGGAAAAAGTTACAAAATAGCCATCCGCTGCATGCAAACACACATATAACTCAAAGTAGGCAAAAAAGTAGCTACAAATAACCAACAAAGCAATAGCCTTCCCCATGTAGCTACTGTGTGCGCATACACACACAGAGTGATAGTATATCACAAAAAAATGTTTGTAAATATTTTATATGTTTTCTTGGGACAACACTGAAGATATGACACTTTGATACAATGTAATGTAGTCAGTATCCAGCTTGTATACTAGTGTAAAGTTGCTGTGCCCTCTACATAACTAAGCACACAAATTCTAAAAGTTATGTTTGGTGTAAAGCCAACACTGCGCATCAACAAAAGAACACCATACCCACAGTTAAGCATAGTGGAGGAAGCATTATGGTTTGGAGAGTTATTTTGGTAGCTGGAACGATTTAGTGAAGGTATAGGGAAATCTGAACAGTTTCAAATATCAGTTTTGCAACAAAACCTTCATGATTCAGCTGAACAGCTGAAGTTGAATTTCACCTTTCAGCACGACAATATCCTTGAGCATGCATCCAAGTCAACAAAAAAAAATGGATTGGACAGAACAAAATAATAGTTTTGAAATGATCCAGCCAGAGCCCAGACCTGAAGTCAATTGAACATCTTCAGGTTTGATATGAAGATGGCTGCACACAGGAGATTCCCAAGCAATCTGACAAATCTGCAAGGAATAGGGGGCAAAGAGTGTCAAATCTAGATATGCCATGCTGAAAATCTACACAAAAAGACTGGCTGCCAAAGGGTACTCCAAAAAAGTATTCACTATAAAAGGTGTGCAGACTTATGCAACCTGATTATTTTAGGTCTTTATTTTTCCTTTTGCACCAGAAAAATTTAAAGGGGTATTCCCATCTCCAAGATCCTATCCCAATATGTAGTAGGTGTAGTAATAATAATAATAACAAATTCCTTCAATTAGAAATGTAGTATAGTTTTCCTGATAAGCTATGTCTCTTATCCAATGTGCAGGGCATTGCAGCTTATTTATCCATGGTTACGACTATAAGCAACTAACTGTCACTATATGTATGGCCATTACCTTGGATACCTAAGCTACTGTAAAGCAGTAAGGGACACAGCTTTTCCTAAGTATTATACTACATTTGTCATTGGAGGTATTTGCTAAAATTCTTATTATTACACCTGCTACATATTGGGATAGGATCTCAGAGATGGGAGTACTCCATTAAGTTTATATTTCAATTGATTTGTACAGATTGGTGAAATTAAGGGTGGAACATTTTTGAAATGATTCTTCTTAGTAGGCTTTTTTTGGCATGCCAAAAAGCTGGCATCTTACTTTTTATATTCACTATATATATTACACCAGCGTGGCTGTTGAAAAATATAAGGCTGTTTGCTACTATTCAGTAAACTTGTACACATTCAATAACAACAGTTCAAGAACACAAAAACAGTTTATGAAGACATAAGAAATCTTTATTTTTTGATAATCAAAAGGAATTTTGTAAAAAAAAATACAAAAAACCCCCAAAACAGGTCTTTAATGTATTCAACACAAAGATATATGTTGAAAACAAAAACAACACTTAAGAGTAAGACGGAGAGATGGTCTGTGATTTTAATATTCATTGAAGTTCACTGAATATCTGCTCCATTTCTTCCATATCCTCTGACTTTATGTTCATTTCATTTATACTCGAGGATGAACTAGACGTGATCTGGCTTTGAGAAGTTGCTTGAGAACTTTCCATGGGTGTTTGCTCTTTCTTGACATCACGGCCACCAGTAAGCAGTCTTTGACTTTCAGCAAAATATTGATTTGGATGATTCAATGAAAACCCACAGTCATCAACCTGTGTAGAAAAAATAAAAATGACAGAAAAAAAAACCCAAAACAAATTGAACAAAGGAATGGGCTGCGCTGTCCATACATTGCTATATGGATGGGTTCACTCAGGGGTCCTTGCAGTTACTTTATACCAGTAAATAATGACAGCATTCAATATTGATACTTTCTCTAAATACTGTGGCAGCCCACTCCCTGACTTGAGAAAACGTGTAAGGGTAAACTCACACTGATGTATAAAAAAAAAAAAAAAAATAAAAAAAAAAAAGGTCAGATTTTCATCCAGAAAAGTTGTATGAGTGTCATTTGAGTGTTATATGAGTGTGTGATTTTTCTCTAGTATCCTTATGCCATGTGTATGCAATTTTCTCTCAGCAGCTATTATTCTACAATCATTTACAGGACCATTTACAGTGTTCTATGCTACAGAATGGCAATGTATCCATAAAAACAGATGGCCAGTGTGATGTCTGGTTTTTGTTTTTTACTCACTGACTTGTATTGCTGAGTCTCATCCATTTTATGTGTCCACTCATAGCATGCTGCAATTTTTTCCTCAGGCCGAAAACAGCTGAGGAAAAAAAATAATCACATATCTGCTCTGCCTCACTGAATAGCATTGGTACGAATGAAATCTGATTTTTTTTTTCTCGTCGGAGTTATACACCAATGTGAGCACAGCCTAACACTGTGCTTCATACCCTGCCCCCTGTGCTTGGACTGCAGGGAAGTACCATATTTTTTGCTTTGTAAGACGCACATTTTTTTTTTATGGGGGTGCATCTTACAAAACGGATGTGGCTTACCGGGGCAGCGGTGGTCAAGTGGAGTCATAGGAGATAGGCTCACACGACGCGCTCGGGGGTGTCGCGGCGGGCGGCATTGATTTGCAGGCAGGTGGGCAGGCAGCGAGGTTGCCTCGGCGGGGGGCTGCATTGATCTGCGGGCGGTCAGGCGGGCTACAAGGATGTCTCGGCGGGGGTGCATTGAGCCGACTGGAAGCTCAATTGAATAGCCCGCTGTTGACGCAATGAACTTCAAGAAAATGGCCGCGGAAGCGGTGGTTGCGCAGATTGACACGATTGACTTCAAGAAAATGGCCACAGAGTCCTATCTGCGCACGCGCCGCCTCTACGGCGATTTTCTTGAAGTCCATCTCGTCAACCATGGGCAATTCAATGGAGCTGGCAGTCATCTCAATGCACCTGCCGCTGAGACACCTCCGCAGACCACCTGCCAGCTGATCAATGGCACCCGCCGCGACACCCCTGAGTGCATCCTGTAACCCTGCCTCCTATGACCCTGCTTCATCAACCGTCACCCTGGTCAGCCACACTGGGTGATTAAAATGCCCCCGCCGCTACACCCATGAGCCTGCAGCATCGCCGATTCTCCTGAGCCACAACACCCCCTCCTCTGAACCCGCAGCATCGCCTGCCTGGTCTCCTGTGACCTTCCTGAGTCACTCCACCACCGCCGCTCCCCCTTGGTGAGCCTTAGGATTAAGATGCACTAGGAATATAAGACGGACCCCTCTAACATTAAAAATTATTTTTTCCTTCTCTAATTTTGGGGTGCGTCTTATAAAACGAAAAATATGGTAGATATAATCAGGGAGCTGGTAGTTACAACACTAGGAAAAGTCCATGCTCCTGATGTGTGATGTAACATCCCAGAGGGGAGGGGGACCAGCTCCAGTGTCACACAATTACAGATAAAGGAACAGCATTATGGATCTCATCTTAAAAGGACAGAGACAGTAGAAGACGTTTTTTTTTAATCTCCCGGAAGTTCCCATTTAGGCTATGTGCGCACGTGTGCGTAATTCATGCAGTTACGCTGCGCTTTGTAGCGCAGCGTAACTGCATGCGTCCTGCGTCCCCTGTATAATCTATAAAGATTGTGCAGGGGCCGTGCGCACGTGGCGTCTTTGAGCGCAGCGCTTCGGCTGCTGCCCGAAGCGCTGCGTTCAAGAAGTTACATGTCACTTCTTCCGTGCGCTTTGCCGGCAGCTCCTGCTCTGTCTATGGCAGGAGCTGCAGGCAGAGCGCATGGAATCGGCTTTTTTTTTTTCTAAGGACATTTTCTGCAGCGATTTGAAGTGCACGTGTGCTCTTCAGATCGCTGCAGAAATTTCTGCAGGGCTAGTACGCAACGTGCGCACATAGCCTTAAAGTGATTGTTCAGAAGCAAAATATTGATGACCTATCTGTAGGATATACAAACATAACAGAAATAGACAGTGTCTAGAACGGGTAATAACTAGGGATGATCGAATACCTCAAATATTCGGCTTAACGAATACTTCCCGAATAGGTCGCCGATATGCGAATATTCGATGTGCAATGTAAGTCTATGGGAAGCCCAAATAGTTGTTATTCGGGTTTCTCATAGTTACATTGCGCACTGAATATTTACGAATAGTCGAATAGCGGCGACCTATTCGGAAAATATTCGCGAAGCCAAATATTTGAGGTATTCGATCATCCCTAGTAATAACATATCAACCAGAATGTATTTTGCCAAACACATATCAGCTATGTTTCGTCCCATTGCATATATACTTAATAAAGACCTGTAATGGGTCAAAATGTTGCTATTATGCATTTGGCAGAATAAATTCAGTTTGAGGCATCATTACCCACTCTTGAAGCAATCTACATCTCTTATCCTTATGAGGTACCAAGTGGAGTTCCTTGGTTATCTGGTGGCTGCATCTATCTGAAGAATGAATGCTGTGGGCCAGCGTTGTCTATATTCAATCTGTGGAAGTCAATATGGGATAGATAAAGGTCCAACACCCAGCATCCCTACAATCAGCAGAAATCTGCACTGGCAGCGTAGGAACTAAGTGATGTATAGCAGAGAATGCAGAAGACCTGTACACAGCTTAGCGGCCACTGCTGAGTACTGTGCTTCAGCTACAATTCAGTTTAATGGTAAATAAAGTACAGTACATAGTTGAATGTAATATAAAGTCTAATACTCAGCAATGGCTACTAAACAATGTAGAGAGTGCTGATATATTCTAGGTCACACATCAATTTGTTCCGTCCATGACAGGTCATCAATTGTTTAGTCCTGGACATCACTTTTAAATTCATTCCTGGAAGTTAAAATCACACTATTCAATACATATATTTTAGAGAAAATAAAAAAACGTTGTGCAGTAAAGATTGCGACTATTTTAGTATTGTGCCAAAAGATTCTAAGAACCCTGGTCCAGTCACCACATTGGTAGAGTGGCACTGCCACACCAAAGCCCAATGAACCTCCTTTTACCTGTCGGCATCCACAGGGCCTCTTCTGATTAGTATGCTTGACATAACATCATTTTGGAGAGCATGACTTTGTGCTAAGCCTACTAATCATTGATTATTGGGGAAGCCAGCGTGTAGAAGGTTTAAAGGGCTCTGGCCTGGACTACTGAGGGTCCAGGAAATATTTTTGACAATTCTAGACCGACCACATTCTCTAAATCAGTAACTTCTCCAGACTTTGGAGCTTAAAACACAATGTGAACAGGGCAATAGACAAGTTGTGTTATCCAAATCAGTATTTAGTTCCTACATATGCACAGTCACTGCTTGTTTGGGATCAATATTCCCTATCTGATCTCATCCTAAAATTCAATTATACAGCCACATAAATGCTTTGGTGCTTTAGCTCTAATTGAGCAGAATGTTGAATCATGTAACAGGTCACACACATATTTTAAATATAATCACGCATCAGGGAAATACACAATCAATCTAATGGTAACAGCTTATATTACAAGGTGTTTTGAATTCTGTACGATATGCATGCCATCATGGCGGATCAATAAGAAGCTGCAGCATTTATCAGTCATATCGGGCCTCCTTACAACTTGTCAGTGATGCTATCTCTTTTCTCTGCACAATGACCTTCACACAAACACAAGTATCACATTTCAAGCTAGGACTAATGTGGTTTTCAAGCAATTAATGCACTACTGCAATACTTGGGAATTTTCTTTTGGGCCTAGTTAAGTGGTTTAGAGCAGGCAGCTGAAATGTTACAATCCACAATGCTTTGTGGTTACCGGTATCAATTAACAGGGTGACATACCTGGGTTTCTAGAGGACATTATTTTTATCTGCTCTTACACAATATACACAACACTGTGTCTTATCTGTCATTTCATTATATAAACAGTACGGTAGGAAATACAGACAGGTGGATAATACTTCTACTAGAAAATCTATTATTCTATTTCTCAAAATTGTTCCAGCAGGCAGAGCATGCTTACTATAATTAATGTTCCCTACACTTGCACATTAGGTTCCTTGGCAGACAGATGCCAGCCATTATAAAATGTGCTGCTAACCTGCTAAGCAGTTGGTTGCAGAGTCTAGCCGGAATGGCTGCCGGGCCAATTTACATGATTGCAAAAATTATTTGGGGGAACCAACTGTCTTTAAAGGGCAACTTGGAAACAATGTTAATAGACTTTGGTTTCATAGAGGAACCATTGGTGTACAAAGCAGTAATGCACTAAGGAAAAATTTGTAATGGCGACAAAAAAAAGAAAATCTCAATCTCTAACCAACATGACATTACATATTCATATAAAAAGAGCTTACATTGTGCGTTAATTCAAAATACTTCTGGCATGCAAGCTGGAAATGCATACCCTTTACCAGGTCCATTATCTAGGAAAAAAGGAGAATGGAAGAGTTTACAAAAGCAGGACGTATGAGAAAAGTAAATTACTCAGATTGTGTTCAGATCTGCATTGGAGACCCCGTTGCAGAGTTTGCTAAAACTACAGCAAGCTGCACTATATTGCTCAGCATGGACTACTTTATAGTGGATAGGGGCCAGCTAGCACCATTGTTTTCTGCTAAGTGCAGGTTCCAGCACTGCTGCAGATATGAATCAAGCCTTATAACACAGAATGGAAGAAGTGCCTGGAATAGAATGACCTGGACACCACATTTAGTAACAGCAGAGCAGCAGTGGGATATACTAAACAGGTCATCATATACCAGGGGGTATTGAAATTACTTGGCCTTGAATATTTCTAGCAGACAAAAATAAATCCTGTTGCTATGGAAACAAATATTAACCTTTTGGGCTAAAACTTAGCACGTGCGCTTGTCATATTAAAGATTGTGATTAAGTTAACCATGTCAGGTGAAGGTTGGAAGTTTCCAAAGCCTCTTGTTTTTGCAGGATAATGCATTCGCCCATAAGTCTCATATTGCGCTGCACAAACTCAATTACATCGGCTTTAAAATTCTCGATCCCCCGCCATATTCTTCTGACTTGGAATCACCTGAGTATTATCTCTTTCCAGCAACAAAAAAAAAATAATTGAGAAGGACAAAAAAGTATGACAACGAGATAGTGATTGATGTTGTGGAGCCTTGGATTGCAAAACAGGATTACTATGTTTTTCTAGAGGATTAGAATTACTTTTTGATCAATGCATTAAAGGGTTTGTCCCCTTTCAATTAAGTCTCTGCTCTGGCTGTAATTTATTATGAGACAACAAACCGCCGTATAACCTTCCCCAGGGCCACCAGCGAGTCTTCATCCCTACCTCGTATAAACACCTTCCCCAGGGCCACTGCCGAGTCTTCATCCCTACCTCGTATAAACACCTACCCCAGGGCCACCGGCGAGTCTTCATCCCTACCTCGTATAAACACCTTCCCAGGGCCACTGCCGAGTCTTCATCCCTACCTCGTATAATCACCTCCCCCAGGGCCACCGGCGAGTCTTCATCCCTACCTCGTATTAACACCTTCCTCAGGGGCCACTGGCGAGTCTTCGTCCCTACCTCGTATAAACACCTTCCCCAGGGCCACTGCCGAGTCTTCGTCCCTACCTCGTATAATCACCTCCCCCAGGGCCACCGGCGAGTCTTCATCCCTACCTGGTATAATCACCTCCCCCAGGGCCACCGGCGAGTCTTCGTCCCTACCTCTGATGTCTGGTATTGGCTGTGCTACTTATGTCACCTTGACGGCACGGCAGCCAATCAATGAGCATCGCGGCTCTATAGGGTGCGTTCCTTCTACACTGGCAGAGTCACCGAGTAAACTGATTGCTGCCAAGCTGACAATGTGACATCAGCACCTCAGATCAATGCCCACATAACTGTATCAATGGCGGAGAGTCGCTAGTGGACACAGTGAAGGTGACTAAAACACAATATGTTGTTTTATAAAAAAAACCTGCAGCTGAGGTAGAAAACTCTTTACATGTACAGAATTGACAGGTAATTATTTTGAATAAAAAAATAGTATTACTTTGACAACATGCAGGTTTTTTTTAAGCTAAACCAACTATACAGCTCTGGCAAAAATTAAGAGACCACTGCAAAATTTTTAGTTTTCCTGATTTTGCTCTTTATATGTATATTTTTGAGTGAAATGTAAATTGTTTTTTTTATTCTATAAACTACTGACAACATGTCTCCAAATTCCCAAGCAATACATTTTGTATTCATTTTCTGAAAATCAAAATGGCCAAAATACCAAAACAATGCATTGCTTTCAGACCTCAAATAATGCAAAGAAAACAAGTTCATAATCCTTTAAAAACAATACTAATGTTTTAAGTCAGGAAGAGTTCAGAAATCAATATTTTTTTGGAATAACCATGATTTTTAATCACAGCTTTCATGCGTCTTGGCATGCTTTCCACCAGTCTTTCACACTGCTTTTGGGTGACCTTATGCTACCCCTGATGCAAATGTAAGCAGTTCTTCTTTGTTTGATGGCTTGTGACTATCCATCTTCCTCTTGATTACATTCCTGAGGTTTTCAATGGGGTTCAGGTCTGGAGAGTGGGCTCGCCATGACAGGGTTTTGATGTGGTGGTCCTTGATCCACACATTGATTTACCAGGCTGTGTGGCATAGCGCATTGTTCTGCTAGAAAAAACAGTCCTCAGAGTTAGAGAACACTGCCTGAGCAGAAGGAAGCAACTGTTTTTTTCAGAATAACTTTTTATGCGGCTTGATTCATACATTCTTTGCAAAGTTTAATTTGACCAATTCCAGCCTTGCTGAAGCATCCCCAGATCATCACCGATCCTCCACCAAATTTCACAGTGGGTGCAAGACACTGTGGCTTGTACGCCTCTCCAGGTCTCCATCTAACCATTAGACGACCAGGTGTTGGGCAAAGCTGAAAATTAGATTCATCAGAGAAGATTACCTTACTCCAGTCCTCTATGGTTCAATTCTTATGGTCTTTGGCAAACTTTAGCCTGGCTCTCATTTGCTTCTCATGGATGGAAGGCTTTTTTCTAGCTTTACATGAATTGAGCCCTGCCTCTAGCAGCCTGTTACAAACTGTTTTTGCCATGCACTTCACCCCAGCTGCCATTTGCCATTCCTTTTGTAGGTCACTTGATGTCATCCGGTGGTTGCCGAGTGACATTCGAATAAGAGGAAGGTCATTCCGGTCAGTGGAGAGTCGCTTTCACCCACTGCCGGTCTGTAGCTTTGCTGTCCCCAATGTCTACTGCCTAACCTTGTTGTAATGGACCGCTGTCTTAGAAATTTTAAGGCTGGTCGCAACATGATGCTCATTGTATCCCTCTGCTAGTAAAGCTAGAATTGAGCTCTTGTTTTCCTCACTCAAGACTTTTCTTTTCAACTCTTTTGGCATGATTAAAAGTATTTTTTTCATTTCTATTACTTTTGGGATTTTACTACGACTTGTTTTGCCATCCAGCTTGTCCTATTGCAAGAGGATTGTGAAGACCACAGCAGTGTTGTTTATACTTTGCCTCGTTATATAAGATTTGGTTCTGGTAATCACCTAATCAGATGCACATTAAGTAGAATGAGGTGTACTCTGGTTGTAATTCAACCGATACTGGAATGGAATGGCTGTCAGACATGTAGAGAAGCTGATTTTTATAAAACTGTGCAGTGGTCTCTTAATTTTTGTCAGAGCTGTATATCAATATCTCTCTTATGAGAGCAGATTCCTTAGTGAATGTCATTTCGATAAATTTCGAAATATCTTAGACAAACCAAAGACTCCTACTGATCTCTAAAATGAAGAGAGAGAAGCGCTCAGACGCAAGAGTACTTAGATGAGTGTTGGACCCTTCTCCTTAGACAGTCTTTCTATTAAGTTCTTCCTTTTTAAAGGAGAGCAGCTACTGGTTAAGCACCTCTGCTTCTTTATTTTAGTAATTTTTGAAGGTCTCAAAATTCTAGATTCCAAAAAGTTATACTTCAAAAGGGGGTTACCTACATTTGCTAGTCCACTGGCTTTTTTTAATTAAAAATAAAAAACCCCAAAATAAACGTTACTTAACCCCTGCCTCTCCACTACTCCCTCTGATCTGTGTTAATATGTCTACAGCACATATTAAAACCTTCAGACAATCACATAGTTCAGCGTTGACACCAAGTTAGAGGACAAAAGATCACTAAGCCGAGTGACTGGCTGCAGAAGTCAAGTGTTCTAGACAGGTCATTATCACTGCAGGCATGTCAACAAAGACTGGGGCAGCAGTGCTGAGGCAGAAAGGAATAAGTAAAACAAATTTTGTTCGTTTTAGGCAGTGCAAGCCTGTGGACTAAATCTAATCATGGACGATCCCTTTAAAAGGACTCTGTCAGCACAGAATGACTGTTCACATCAAGTACAGGCGCTCGTGCAGCATGGTGAGGCTAATTATTTAAATACACCTTTCCACCTTCTAGATTTCCAGGAATTTCCACCCTTCCTTCTTTGGTTGACAGCTCTGGCTTCACGGATAGTAGGAAAATAAGCAAGTGGGAAGGTGTATTTAAATTATTAACCTATCATGGAAGCATCGAGTGCCTGTACTTGATGTGAGCAGTCACCCTGTGCTATGAGAGTCCCTTTAAAACTACATTAATATGTAGTTAATGTAGTAGATACATCAGAGTATGTATGGGTTTCATGGCTGCTAAATATAATTGAAATCAGAGTGACTAGACGTGTCGTTTTAGACTGGACAACCCCTTTAACCAGTGGATATCAGACTATTACATCTTCCAGGCAATGATGGACAGATGCTCTCCTTGAGACCATAGAGTTAAAGGGGAGCTGCATACAAAGTCTTTCTTCTATACAAGGTTGTGCCACAACTTGGTCTTATCTAAGTCCTCAACAGTACAATAAGATTGTTGAGAAATCACCTTTCCTCTACAAAAGAGAACTGCTCGTTCTGTCTTAAGCTGGTGTCACACTAAACGACAGCGACAACGACGTCGCTGTTACGTCACCATTTTCGGTGACGTAACAGCGACCTTGTAAGTCGCTGTTATGATCGCTGCTTAGCTGTCAAACACAGCAGAAGCAGCGATCATAAGGTCGCTGTGCTACATGTTCAGAGAGCAGGGAGCCGCGCTTAGCGCTGGCTCCTTGCTCTCCTGCAGCACACATCGGGTTAATTAACCCGATGTGTGCTGCAGCTACATGTCACAGTTCAGAGAGCAGGGAGCCGCGCTTAGCGCTGGCTCCTTGCTCTCCTGCAGCACACATCGGGTTAATTAACCCGATGTGTGCTGCAGCTACATGTCACAGTGCAGAGAGCAGGGAGCCGCGCGCACTGCTTAGCGCTGGCTCCTTGCTCTCCTTGCTACAGTATTCATCGGGTTAATTACCCGATGCATACTGCAGCCACATGTCACAGTGCAGGAGTCGGCGCTGGCAGCAAGAGCGGAGGCTGGTAACCAGCGTAAACATCGGGTAACTAGGGAAAGGTCTTCCCTTGGTTACCCGATGTTTACGCTGGTTACAGCTTACCGCAGCTGCCAGTGCCGGCTCCTGATCGCTTCATTTCGTCGCTCTCTCGCTGTCACACACAGCGATGTGTGTGTCACAGCGGGAGAGTGACGACCAAAAAATGAAGCTGGACATTCAGCAACGACCGGCGACCTCACAGCAGGGGCCAGGTCGTTGCTGGATGTCACACACAGCGACAGCGACGGGACGTCGCTGCAACGTCACAGAAAATGGTGACGTAGCAGCGATGTCGTTGTCGTCGTCGTTATGTGTGACACCAGCTTTATTCTGTACAACCAAGCTGACAAGTGAGCATTAGAAGGCAGGAATTGTAAGCTTATTAGAGGCCAGTGTGAAAACTCTAAATTTTGTATGTGACTAGTCATATATAAAATAAAAAATATTCTCATAAAAAACCCTAATTTAAATGTTATTTATTTTCGACAATACAGGATACATTTGTTCATAGGTTTCTCAGCTTTCATTAGTTGTGAAACGGCTGTATCGTAAAAAGTGCTACTGTGTCCAATCTCTTACCAGTGCATTAATGTTCAGTGAAACAGAACACATCAAAGAACGGATGCCTTTACACAGACAATCCCATAAATAATGTGGTGCTAAAGAACAGCCCTCAAGCACAGATGTGGTTTCATCACCTTTAAGCCTGAATTATTTATGAACACAGAGTGGAACACAACGCTGCCATGTAATCAGATTAAACAATGCTACAGCTAACCCAACGGAGCCCTGCCAAGTACCTGAGTGTGAAAGTTCCCTTTTCAACATCTGTTAAGATGACAGCCTGTTAAAAATACAATTTGCTTCTTAATTTTTACTTTATGTAATCTCTTCAGGGTTGAATGCTCTCCAATTCTTATCAACAAAATGCAATGATGGTTGACCTTTATAGTGGATAGACAACATCCCTCGCTAAGTCCCATACAACAATCAAAAGAAGTCCTTTGCCAGCTTATCAAGCCCAGGAAATTGCTGCTATGAAGAGATAACCTCTACTCGAGCACACAATTGAAGAAAGGTGACATCTTACCCCTCCTTTCTAGAGCCATGTTTTCCCATGTCAGACACAGCAATTGAGTCAGCCTCAAATCCCCGCTGTCCACATTATTAGATGCTGCCTTTCAGTTATTGAAAGCTGAAGAAATAAATTACGTTTACTGAATGGATTAAATCAGGAGATAAGGCCAGAAGTGCTAACTATTTGGTTTTCCTGTTACAGCCAAACAGATTATATATCCGCCTTACGTTTTACTTCTTAACATTAAGGATGTCCGCAGTACGGTTATACCCCTTCTCCTAAAAAAGAGCGTACACTAAATAAACATAATACAGTCGCAGCCACAATGTATAGTCATGAGCCAGCAGATGGAGGATCGGTCCTTGAAAAGTGAAAAAGCAGAAAATTCACACAAGTTATTTAGTGGTGGAGTATGTGATCGGGAGGCACTGTTTTACTATTACTTAGACACTAAAGACAGGGGACTAGTCCTTAGTTATGTTTTTCATCATTCTGTCCTGCGCTGAATATTACACATTCTTATACACCGGTTCACAGGTATATTTTACATAACTGTACTGTGTGTACACTACATATATTACATTACTTCTATTTTACCACAACTAAGGTGTTATTCACACATGTATATTAAAACACAGCGCTAAATTCACACTTGTATATTAAAACACAGCTCGCTAAATGCTGTGAGTGAAGTGTGAATCTAAATCTTGTTACCATTTCTCATCTCTGGAGTCATTTAGCCCTATCTAGATCTTAATCGTGTCAGAAAACACAGCCAGTACCCTCTGTTCACCAGCCAGCAATTCTGCTGTAACTCAGCCCAAATGTGGGAAAGAAAAAACACACCCCTTCATGGGCTAAGTACACGCTGCATTCAGCTTGGCTTTTAATGCTTCCTTCTGAATACATTTCTTTAAGGGATTCAGCTAGAAGGATTACGTCCTTTTACCAAGGTGTGCAGAATTATTAGGCAGCTTTTCCTTTCTTCAGGCAAAAGGAGCCAAAAGAGATTTAGTGACTCTGAAATGTCAAACATTGGTAGAGGTCTTCTTACAGAAGGATGCAGCACTCTTGAAATTGCTAAAATATTGGGGTGTGATCTCAGAACCAACTAAAAATTTGTTGCGAATAGTCAACAGGGTCGCACAAAACATGCTGAGAAAGAATAAAGCATATTAACTACCAAAGTTTGAGAAAATCAAAACGTGAAGCGACCAAGAACCCATTATCCTCCAGGGCCATCAAATTTCAGCACTGCAACCTCCCTGGAGTGTACAGAAGTACAAGGTGTTCAGTGCTCTGAGACACGGCCAAGGTAAGCCAGGCCAAAATCGACCACCACTGAAGAAGATATATATGGTGAAATGTAGACTGGGCCAAGAAATATCTGAGGACAGATTTTTCAAAGGTTTCATGGACTGATGAGATGTAAGACTTTTGATGGACCAGATGGATTGGCCTGTGGTCGGATCAGTAACGGGAAGAGATTTCTACTTTGACAGATGCCAGCAAGGTGGAGGTGGGGTACAGCTATGGGCTGTTAATAAAGATGAACTAGTTGGGCCCTGTTGGGTTGAAGATGTACTCAAAATCAACTCTTAAACCTTCTGGCAGTTTTTAGAAAACACTTTCTTCATGCTGTGGCACAGAAAGAGCTCTACATCTATCAAAAAAACCATGATTATGTAGAACAATCCTCCATTGCATGCATCGAAGTACTCCACTGCTTTGCTAGCTAGTAAAGGTCCAAAGACTGATGAAATTTTCATCTAAATCCCTATTTATTGCCCCAATTTAAACGAATTTCTAAAATGGCTGCATTAAACATTTCCTATCCTTCCCCCACTGGACTAACTGCAATTGATTTTTTTTTCTCTACATCCTGCCTGACAATCCCTTGTTTGAGAAACTCAGTGCATGCTGGGATACTTAAAGCGTCATCAGGAGGCAGAGGCTGCAGTTACTGCCACTGTCCCTGCCTGTAACAAAGCATCATCAGTGAAGCTCGTTTCAGGGGCTGGGCTGGTCCCGAGCTGTGATCCAAAAGGTTCATAATTCTGAATAAGAAAGTAAAAGTGAGGATTTATCTTTCTTAGGAGTAAAGCTATGTGTGCAGAATTACTGGGCAATTATTAGTGTGCAGAATTATTATGCAACTAAACAAAGCATCATCAGAAGGCGGAGGCTGTGGTCACTGCCACAGCCTCTGCCCCATCCCTGAAATGTCATCAGTGAAGCTTGCTTCAGGGGCTGGGCTGGTTTCTGCGTACTGTTATAGTGGGATTTACATAGTGCCAGTGCGCGCTGTGTTGCCAGCTCAGATCAGTAGACACGCATTGTCAAAATACCTTGTGACGTGCAGAGACCATAGACGCTGCCAAAAGTGACGTCACTTGCAAGTGCGGCACTGGTCTCTGAACGCCACCAAGAACTTTAACAATTAGTCTCTACTGATCTGAGTGGGCAGCACAGCGTGCACTGGCACTGTGGAAATCGCAATATAACCACGCAGAGGCCAGTCCAGCTCCTGAATTGAGCCTCACTGATGACAATTCAGGGATGGGGCAGAAGCTGTGGCAACGACCACAGCCTTCACATTCTGATTACGTTTTGTTTTGCTGCATAATTCTGCACACTAATAGTTGCCCAGTAATTCTGCACACACAGCTATTCTAAGAAAGAAAAAACCTCACTTTTATGTTTTTTTTATTCAGGTTTATGAACCTTTTCGATAGACCAACAGCACTGTAGTTGTTCAGCAATAAAATTAATAATCAAAATTACAATTTTCCTAATTGTGTACAAGGTGTATTTCATCTAATATAAGATCTATTCAGTTGTAGTGGGGTCCAGTATAAGAATGGAAAAAATTAAAACAATGACAATAACAAAACCCCCACAAGACAAACCGAGAAGGCACCAGATGGATCCCTTAAACTATAATGGTGAGTTGGGTGTCTATAATGACTATCATTTTAACAGACATATCGGCGAATCACAGGTAGCGATTCATAATCTATATATATTTAATTGCCTTATTCTGTCTGTCTTGCTCCAAAATTGTGTCACGTGACAGTGTCAACGTGTCATAAAAGTGACAACTGTCGGATTGGCCGTTGGGCTCGGCCTGCCCCCCCCCCCATGGATTGGCCGCTCGCCTCGGCCTGGCCCCGCCCCCCTCATGGATTAGCCGCTCTGGGCTCGGCCTGGCTCCTCCCCCCCACGGATTGGCCGCTCGACTCGGCCTGGCCACGCCCCCCACCACATGGATTAGCCGCTCGCCTCGGACCTCCGCACGCAGGGAGCCGACATACGCTGCGGTCAATAATGAAGTGTCATGCAGCGGTGAAAGAGTTAAAGACACTGCAAGACACTTCATTATAGGCAGAGGGCACCCCCAGAAGAGAGAAGACAGAAGAAAGAAGACCCCGCAGTCATACTCACCAGACGCCGACCGGGAGCAGGTGAGCACATCAAGGTCCTGCAGCGGCGGAACACACACACACGCACACACATAAGAACAGACACACACACATCAGATCACACTCACTCACTCTCACACACACCACACACACCACACACACACATCAGATCGCATCCACACACTGACAACATCCCGTGATATCGCTTACTTCTCGGCGGCGATACTGTGTGTGCAGTGACCTTCCAGGACCTCCCAGAAGATCACATGGCCGGAAGCATGTGGTATCTCCGGATGTTGTGAGTGTGTGAGCGCGTATGTGCAATATCGTCAGTGTGTGTGTGTGCGTGTATGCGATCGGATGTGTGCGTGTATGCGATCGGATGTGTGCGTGTCGGCAGAAGGCAGAGGAGCACGGCGTGCAGCACAGCTGCTGGGACCGCCCACCGGAGGGCACAGGGAGAAGTGGGGTGTGAGGGTATCCGATCAGATGTGTGACTGTGGAGCACGATGGGGAGTGCGCAGCATTGGGGATGGAGCACGATGGGGAGTGCGCAGCATAGGGGATGTAGCACGATGGGGGTGCGCAGCATGGGGGAAGGAGCACGATGGGGGGTGCGCAGCATGGAGGATGGAGCACGATGGGGGGTGCGCAGCATGCAGAATGGAGCACGATGGGGGGTGCGCAGCATAGGGGATGGAGCACGATGGGGGTGCGCAGCATGGGGGAAGGAGCACGATGGGGGGTGCGCAGCATGGAGGATGGAGCACGATGGGGGGTGCGCAGCATGGGGGATGGAGCACGATGGGGGGTGCGCAGCATGGGGGATGGAGCACGATGGGGGGTGCACAGCATGGGGGATGGAGCACGATGGTGAGTGCGCAGCATGGGGGATGGAGCACGATGGGGAGTGCGCAGCATGGGGGATGGAGCACGATGGGGAGTGCGCAGCATGGGGGATGGAGCACGATGGGGAGTGCGCAGCATGGGGGATGGAGCACGATGGGAGTGCGCAGCATGGGGGATGGAGCACGATGGGGGGTGCGCAGCATGGGGGATGGAGCACGATGGGGGGTGCGCAGCATGGGGGATGGAGCACGATGGGGGGTGCGCAGCATGGGGGATGGAGCACGATGGGGGGTGCGCAGCATGGGGGATGGAGCACGATGGGGGGTGCGCAGCATGGGGGATGCGCAGCATGGGGGATGGGGCATGATGGGGGGTGCGCAGCATGGGGGATGGAGCACGATGGGGGGTGCGCAGCATGGGGGATGGAGCGCAGCATGGGGGATGGATCACAATGGGGAATGCGCAGCATGGGGGATGGAGCACGATGGGGGGTGCGCAGTATGGGGGATGGAGTACGATGGGGGTGCACACCTCCCCCCAAAACACACAGTGCCACACGAGCACCGCACAACACACCACACACACACTGGGAACCACAAACACCGCCCTACACAGACACCCACACACACACAGACAACATCGCACACACACAACACCCAACAAACAAACACCGCGGCATACACAAATATACGCACATACCGCGCAACACACACTGCACAAAACATACCTCCCCCAAAACACACACACGCACTCCACACCCACACAAACCGCGCAACACACACAGCACCACACACACAGAACGCTGCAGACACACAGCGCTCCACAAAGAACGCAACACACACAACCCAACACACATACAACACCGCTCTCACACACCCCCACACCCAGACAACACCCAGAACATTTACAGCGCCCTACACAAACACTGGCAACTACACACAACAACATCTATATATATAACAAAAAACATACATTAACTACACAATAAATTCTAGAATACCCGATGCGTTAGAATCGGGCCACCTTCTAGTGTAATAATATAGAGTTAGGAGTAAAAGCAAACATCAAAGTGTGCACTCACCCTGTGTGGTCGTGTAAGGAACAAGCACAACACAGAAATGCATGGAAGAAAATCCTCACAGCTGTGATTGTCACCTATAGAACCAGCTTGAGTTCCAATCAACATTAAGAAGATTGAAGGTACAATAAAAAAAATATGAATTTCGAAGTAATGACAGATAGGATGGAAACGGTTTTCCTAAAGGCATGAAAATGTATTAGAAAGAAAATTTTCATGTCTTTTTGAATACGGTTTCCTTCTTATTTGGAAGCGCTTTGATACATCCCTATCAGACATAGCACAACATGCTGAGCTATTTTTTCCTCCATTTTTAGAGGAATCCGCAAGTGGCTTTCAGCACCTATGCTGACAAACCCTTAAAGAAGCCCTAAAGCCCAGAACTGTATTGATATTTCTGCCGTTTGGCCTAACATTTTAGCTTTGTAACTAGAATAAGGCAAAAAGACTGTACTGAATTCTAAAACTTTTATTTATTTTTTTTTAAAAAAGCAAAACTTTTACAGTGTGTGGCAGGGTTCCCTGAACAGGGCGATCAAATGTCTAACAATCCTGCGGATCATGCTTCAAGGCTTATAGTTGGCACATGGGGAGAAAACTGTTGTATTATTGAGTTAAGAGATTAGAAAACTCACACTGTTTGCTGTGTACTTCAGAGCTACATGCTGCCAACAGGTTCCCACGTTTAAATAAAAAAAAAAGCTTGTGTGACGTGCATAATATTTATTATAAAAGCGCTTATTTAGATAGCGATGATATGAGACACTAGGGTACAAAATGCACTGATAGGAGTATCAAAATAATGTGCTGCATCTGGCTGGTAAGAGCCATGCTAGTGAGTGCCAGGCTGATTTTAGATCATGGAGAAACACATACGCTAAGCCCAGATGGTCTACCCTCCAGCACACTACACAAAACTGGAGTCAGATGTAACGAGTGTGTTTCTTCCACTAGATGTTATGCATCTATCGTCATCCAGAAGAGCAATCTCTCCCTGTGCCTATAAACATATGTATGCCCAGTAACCAGGGGACCGAGCATTTACGAAGGATTCCTCAACAACTGGTATGAACCTGAAATACTGCAAGACTCTCGAATGACTACACAATGATAAAGACACTGAAATGTAGAGAGCACAGAAATGGTTGGTGCTGGGAACAGTAGGACATGTGCACACTAGTGGACTGGTGCAGGATTCATTGATGGGCTTTAGTAAGCAGAATGTGGGTGAATTATCCATTTATTTGGGAATACATTGCTCCTCTTACAGGGTACCCCAAACGCCTATCCTTTACCCTTTACATTCACTGCAACATACAAATACCAAGATACCTTTCTTCGATGGCTCAGTTAATACTTTTTTAGATCTTATAATTCCAATTTTTTTCAGTCCCACTAGTGCATTACAGCCCTCCTGATTGACAGATGAGAGCCTAGCAGACATTATTAATAATAATAATAATAATAATAAGACATTTGTGGTATATCGTGTTGCTGTGCCACAAATGAAAAGGCCCCCCCCTTAGAGCGTTCAGCGTGGGGGGACTCATGGGTTTGCGTCGCCTGACACGTTAATTCTTGTTTTTAATGGTTTTCTATTCATTAATTTGTACATTAATTGTGGTTGGTATGGTCTGTTCTGCACTCTTCTTCCCCCCCCCCCCCGCTTTTGTTATGTTTTATGGTACTTACCTTCGGGGTGATTCTGTAGCCAGTCAGCTGACTGCGCAGATTTGAGCAACAGATACAGGATTCGCTGATATCTTTTGGCGGGAAAAGCGAGTTTTATATATAGAATGTCATCTGGTGTCAGGTGTCAGTTCTGACAGGAAGCGGATTCAAGCAGCTCGCTGCCCGCCCTCCCTTAAGGTTTAAGTGGCGGTTTTATTAGTTGGGTAGTCGCCCAGCTAAGCCTGGGTGGACAGTGATTTTTTTTTTGAGATATTGTAAGATTAATTATTTATACAAGAGGTTATTTATTGGTCTAATTTATTTAATAGTTAAAATTATTATTTAATGGTTCAATTATGTAACCCATTAATAAACACCATGGCCTTTATTCACCAAGATATGTTTTCTGTGTTTTTATTGTTAAGTTATATTTTGTTATATAAGGGGTGTCTATGGCGTCTGCGATACCATGTCTGATGAGAATACCCTGCTGAGCCTTACCCTCTTGCATCAGTTTCATCCTCCCAGCTGTTCGGTAGAGCGCAACAGATTACACACCTCTGTTCCCGCCAAAGTTTTCGCCACAGAGTTTCAGGAGCCAAATACTGTCATCAAATGTATATTTTTTGGCATTATAGGGCTTATTTAAAATAAATAAATAAAAAAGATATGAGCCGTTGTGATTACTCGCTAATCCGGCCCCCCCGTCTATTACCAAATGTGGCTCCGCTTCACGCTCATTACCACAAGGAGCACCGCCTTCCGCAGCCATTATCACAAGCGGCTCCGCCCCCCAACCATTACCACACGCGGCTCCGCCCTTCCCCGCTCATTGGCACACGCGGTTATGCTCCCCCACCCACTACCACATGCGGCTACGCCCCCGCACATTACACACTCGGCTCCGCCCCCCGCACATTACCCACGTGGCTTAACCCCCCGGACATTACACACACACACACAGCTCTGCTACAGCCACACTCTAAATCCCTCCTGGCCCCACACATAGACTTCACCTCATCCAGCACCATGAAAAGCAGCACAGCGGTGTCCTGCATATGCTGATCATGCGACCCCCTGACTCCTCCCCTCCATGTGCAGTTTAGTGTCACGGTGATTAACCTGTCACAATGATGAACTCCAGCCCACCGGGAAAGCCAATATTCAAGGCTGCAGTATAGTGCCACGGAGATTAACCTTTACACCCCCAGCTGTATACAGCTAGCTGTATACCCTTGGGGGGAGCTGTATACCCTTTGGGGGAAGGACAGCTGTATACCATTGGGGGGAGGGGAGCTGTATACCCACTCTACTCTCCAGATCACATCTCACAACCTGCCTGCTTGATCCACTCCCATCCCACCTCATCCCTAATCTCACCACAGTCTTCATCCCGACCCTAACCCATCTCTTCAACTTATCACTAACAAGTGGTGTATTCCCTTCGTGCTTTAAACATTCCTCTATCACACCCATCCACAAAAAGCCCTCCCTTGACCCTTCCTCTGTGTCAAACTATCGCCCATATCACTTCTCCCCTATGTCTCAAAACTACTGGAACAGCATGTCCATCTTGAACTGTGCTCATACCTCTCTTCCTGCTTCCTCTTTGACCGGTTACAATCTGGCTTCCGACTCCACCATTCCACTGAAACTGCCCTAACAAAAGTCACTAACGACTTACTAACCGGAAAAGCCAAGCGACACTACTCTGTTCTCCTCCTCCTGGACCTGTCCTCTGCGTTTGACACAGTAGGCCACTCCCTTCCACTACAAATTCTCTCGTCTCTGGGCATCACACACTTGGCGCTATCTTGGATCTCCTCATACTTAACCAACCGAACTTTCAGTGTCTCCCACTCTCACACCACTTCCTCATCTCGCCCCCTGTCGGTGTCCCCCAAGGTTCAAATCTTGGACCCCTGCTTTCTCCATCTATACCTTTGGCCTGGGACAGCTCATAGAGTTCCACGGCTTTCAGTATCATCTCTACACTGATGATACCCAGATCTACTTCTCTAGACCTGACATCACCTCCCTACTAACCAGAATCCCACAAGGTCTGTCTGTTACTTCAGAGAAAAAGGATGCTCGATTCCTAAAACTGAACATGGACAAAACAGAATTCATTGTCTTTCCTCCTCCTTGCTCAACCCCCCCACCTGACATATAATATCTCAATGGCTGCTTACTTTCCCCAGTGCCACATGCTCGCTAACTCCTAGACTCTGATCTCTCTTTCAAGCCACACATCCAAGCCCTCTTCACCTCCTGCCACCTCCAACTCAAAAATGTTTCCCGGATCCGTACATTCCTTTCCCAATAAGCTGCAAAAACCCTAGTATATGCCCTTATTATCTCCCGCCTGGATTATTGCAACCTCCTGCTCTGTGGCCTCCCTTCTAACAGTCTCGCACCCCTACAATCTATTCTAAACTATGCTGCCCGGCTAATCCACCTGTCCCCCCGCTATTCCCCGACCTCTCCTCTCTGCCTATCCCTTCACTGGCTTCCCATTGCCCAACGACTCCAGTTCAAAACACTAACAAGGATATACAAAGCCATCCACAACCTGTGTCCTCCCTACATCTGTGACCTAGTCTCCCAGTACTTACCTGTACGTAACCTTCGATCCTCACAAGATCTCCTTCTCTACTAACCTCATCTCCTCTTCCCACCATTGCACCCAAGATTTCTCCCGTGCCTCCCCCATACTCTGGAATACTTTGCTACAACATATCAGACTCTCACCTACCTTGACCAGCTTCAAAAGGAACCTGAAGACACACCTCTTCCGACAAGCCTACAACCTGCCGTAACCCTCAGTCTGCTATAGCGCCGCACAACCACCTCTACCCTAACGTACTGTATCCTCACCTATGCCTTGTAGACTGTGAGCCCTCGCGGACAGGGACCTCTATCCTCCTGTACCAGTCTGTGCCTTGTATTTTTTGATTATTGTACTTGTCCCTATTATGTATATCCCTTTCACATGTAAAGCGCCATGGAATTGATGGCGCTATAATAAATAATAATAATACTCTTGCGGGGAGGGGAGCTGTATACCCTTGGGGGAGAGCTGTATACCCTTGGGGGAGAGCTGTATGCCAGGGAGGTGAGGTGTATACCCTTGGGGAGGTGTATACCCTTGGGGAGGGAAGCTGTATATCCTTTGGGGGAGGGGAGCTGTATACCCTTGGGGGGGAGGGGAGCTGTATACCCTTGGGGGGGAAGGGAGCTGAATACCCTTGGAGGGAAGGGGAGCTGTATACCCTTGGGGGGAAGGGGAGCTGTATACTCATGGGGGGGCAGAGGAGCTGTATACTCATGGGGGGCAGGGGAGCTGTATACCCTTGGGGGGGAAGGAGAGCTGTATACCCTTGGGGGGGAAGGGGAGCTGTATACCCTTGGGGGGGGGAAGGGGAGCTGTATACCCTTGGGGGGAGCTGTATACCCTTGGGGGGAGCTGTATACCCTTGGGGGGAGCTGTATACCCTTGGGGGGAGCTGTATACCCTTGGGGGGAGCTGTATACCCTTGGGGGGAGCTGTATCCCCTTGGGGGAGAGCTGTATACCCTTGGGGGAGAGCTGTATACCAGGGAGGTGAGCTGTATACCATTGGGAGAGAAGAGAGCTGTATACCCTTGGGTATAATAGTATTCTGCTATTTTGGCAATTTAGGGACTCTGCAAATGGGGTGAGCAAACTATTCTAGCAAAATCTACATTCCAAAAGCTAAATAGAGCTTTCTTCTGAGTCATGTCCGGTGGACAAACAGTATTGTACAACGACATATGGTGTGCATTTTCATCTATTATCCATTGGGAAAATAAAAAAACATGCACCTAACAGTGGTATAAATGTATTTTTTTTTATTTTCATAGCCCAATCTTATAGAATTCTGTGAGGCACCTGTGGGTGCAAAATACTTGCTGCTAAATTTTAAACCTTCTATCATCCTAACAAAAAAAAAAAAAGAATCGAAAAATGATACTGAGAAAGTAAATATACAGGAAACTAAGTGACACATCGCTGGATTCAGGGACTCTGTTCCTACATCATGCTCCCCTCAGATCAGGTAACAAAACCCTGCTGACAGATTCCCTTTACCCAGCATGGCTACTAGAGCTGTATTCAGCAATATGCCATCAGATTTTGTCCTAAACAAGTCTGGCATCTCAATGGAACGGTTCGTGGAACTCTAAACACATTGTTGTTCCAAAAGTATTTAACAAAGGAAGAGGATGGTTACGTTTTGTAGTTTGGGGAAAATTTAACTAGAAAATTAAAGGTTATTCAGAAACATATGTCCAACTAAAACTCACAAATAAGTGTGGACACGGCATCTGAGATACCACATAATTGCTTTTTCATGCAGAATGGCATGTGTCTTTTTACCTTCTAGTGGTGTAACCCTACTTTAAGCCTCCAGCAATACAATATCCAAGACATGTTATCCTTATGGCATGACCACCTCTAATAATAATGGGGTGACCCTGACCAAGTCCACAAACTGAACAGAAAGCTATACATAACCGAAAATACTAGTCCTTTTTAATTAGGGTTTATAGATTTATTACACTATGAAAAAATGTTAGTGTTGATAAAAGGAGTTTGGAAAGAATAACCAAAGAATAATAAAATACAAATTTTTACATACCTGGTTTATTCCTGCTGCGGAAACCTTAAATGACTGCAATTTCTGCTTCAGCAACTCCGGATCACTGTGCCTAAAAGGACACCCTAATAGAGGAATGCAATTAAAAAGTGAGAAAAAAAAACAAAAAAAAAAACCTCAGTTTACTCAAGGATGAGAGCTATAAACACTGTTGATGCTTCCTAAACTGACTAATTACTACTAATTGTCTAGAAAGCCCAGAATAAAAGGAAAGTTCATTCTTCATGCTTGTGTCTAGTACAATAAGTCTTGTGTGTTTATTAGAGCATTGCAGATTAAAGAATTCCAAGGAACAATAGAAAAATAGGAAGAAAACATTATCTTCCTAAAATTTAGTGTATGTAAGCTAATCACAAACAGAAGCCATGCTGGACTATGCTAGAAACCATTAGTAAGGTTAAATTGAGACAGGCCGACTTTGGGTGGCTCCATACAAGTTGATTGCTGGTCGATTAATAGCCTATTTAGACAGGCTGACCACATGTGCACAGATCATGTTCATTGCAGCACGTGCCGTTTACACAGGACGGCGTGCTGCCAAGAGTGATTTTTAAACCTGGGTAAATAAACATTTCATCAGATGTTTTGCTCGTTTGTTGGGTGATTGCTAGCATTTTAAGATGAGCCAATAATTGGGAAATAAGCATTCCTTGGAATGCTCACACTAATTATCGGCCAGTGTAAATAGCTCTTTAGTATTCTTTCCAGACTTCACATCTTTCGGAGTTCACAAATTTCTCACAAGTTACTTTCACATGGACTAAAGCTCGCATTGGTCTACATCAAGGCATTGTATTATTTACAGTGTCAAAAATTACCTTAAAATAAAGGTGGCCCACATTGAACAATAAAATATCATTAAGGCTACATGCGCATTTGACGTCCCAGTAAAGTCTATGAGAAGTCAGATTTGCTGTCAGCACATTGCAGTTTGTCAGCGCTTTTTTTTCTTGCGTTTTTTTTTGTCTACATTTGTCACCCATTGAAATCAATGAGGGCATCAAAAACACAAGGAAAAATGCATGCTATCAAATTGGTGCATTTGGCATGCGTTTTGCATACGTTTTACCCACGGTTTTGTCAACAAAAACGCAGCTCACCAATTTAGTTCCAGAATAACAAAATCAATGCTGGAGTGATTATTGCATGTTGGTGTCTCTCTCTCCTAGCACTACATACTCACCGATCACCGGCTGTCACACTGCTCACGCGGCCTCTCATCTTCTTCCGGATCCGCTCATTAGTCTCATACATATTCATTCCTCCCCCTGTCTGTGATTGGTTGCAGTCAGACGTGCCCCCATGCTGAGTGACACTGTCTGAGGCAACCAATCAAAGCCGCTGGGGGGTGTGTCTATATCATACAGTACACTTCAGTAGCTGCCTGACCCTCACAGCAGTGAACTAGTGATGTCACTGCTACAACACATGCCGTACTGTGGGACCCATAGCTATGATATGAGGGGTTCCCCCCAGTTGATTCTGATCAATGCGGCTCTGTCTCCACTCACAGCTGGCAGTCATGTTCTATGACGCTCGCTGTGACAGGACAGGGATGTAGCAGAGCTGAAATGCCGTGGGACCTAGAATGGAATACTCGGACCTGGAGGGGTCTTTGGGGGGTAATAAATGGCGAAAGAGGGGGCTTTTTATTCTATTTCAAATACAGGATTTTTTGGCTGTTTGTGGTTATTTACTTTCACTTACTGATAGGTGTGGGGTGTCTCAGACACCTGACATCACAAACCTAGAGCTTACTGGCAGCTATAAGCTGCCATTAACCACTTATTGTCCCGATTGCTACCGCACCAGGGCAATCGGGAAGAGCTGGGTCCAGCGTCAGAATTGGCACATCTCTCATCTCTCACGACCTTGGATGTACTGCTACGTCCAAGGTCGCTTCCCTCCCTTTGACTTGGGTTTGCACCCCGAGCCAATATCTTTCCCTGGACATGTCAGCTGATTTGATCAGTCAAAATGTGCATCTAAAGGCTACTTTACACGCTGCGATATCGGTCCCGATATCGCTAGCGTGGGTACCCGCCCCCATCTGTTGTGCGACACGGGCAAATCGCTGCCCGTGCCGCACAACATCGTGCAGACCCGTCACACATACTTACCTGCCCGGCAACGTCGCTGTGACCGGCGAACCGCCTCCTTTCTAAGGGGGCGGTCCGTGCGACATCACTGAGCGGCCGCCCAATAGAAGCGGAGGGGCGGAGATGAGTGGCCGGAACATCCTGCCCACCTCCTTCCTTCCTCATAGCGGCCGGGAGGCAGGTAAGGAGAGGTTCCTCGTTCCTGCGGTGTCACACATAGCGATGTGTGCTGCCACAGGAGCGACGAACTACATCGTTACTGCTGCAGTAACGATAATCGAGAATGGACCCCCATGTCACCGATGAGCGATTTTACACGTTTTTGAAACGATGCAAAATCGCTCATCGGTGTCACACGCAGCAACATCGCTAATGCGGCCCGTGACCCCAACAACTCCGCATTAGCGATGTCACAGCGTGTAAAGCCCCCTTAACAGGCGCGGGTGGGTCAGAGATCCACGCACACCTGTTAACTAGTTATATCCCATTGTCAATCTCCAACAGGGAGCAAGTCATTATTTGCCACCATCGGTGGCCTCATGACGTGATCACAAGGCGCCGATGAGTTGTCATTACAGCCAGGCATCAACTGATGACCCCTGTGTGCGTCATGACACAGTACCTAGAAACATTGGCTGAGTGCCAGCGTTCACAAAAGATCAATATTTCTGCTGTACAGAGCAGTGCAGCACAAGCTATCAGTATATTGCAGCTAAAAGTCCCCGAAAAGGACTAGTAAAAACAAGAAAAAGTGTATAAAAAAAAATTGAAAAAAAGAAAACCAAGTTTAAAACACCCGTTTGGTCCATTAAAAATTAAAACAATTTAAAAAAAACCCAAAACCCCACATATTTGGTATTGCTGAGTTCAGAAATACCCGTAGATCAAAATATAAAATGAATCTGATAAGTAAAGGGCGTAACAAGAAAAAAAATGAAATCCAAAGAATTACATTTTGGGGGGTGGGGGGGGGGTCGCTGGAACATTGCAAAAAAATGCAATAAAAGGCGATCAAAACAGCACTTCCACACCAAAATGGTATGTTTTAAAACGTCAGCTCAAGACGCAAAAGGTAAGCGCTCATCTCCAGATTCCGAAAAATGAGACTGTTATGGGTCTCTAGAATTGGCATCAAAAACACAATTTAATTTTTTTTTTTTTAACTTTCTGAATTTTTTGTTCAACACTTACATAAATTTTAAAAATACAAAACAACAACTGCATATGTTTGGCATCTATGTACTCATACTGACCTGATGGCATGATGCTGCCAGATTAGTTTTACCAAATAATGAAAGTGGTAAATAAAAAAAAAATTGTGGAATTGCTCTTTTTATTTTTTGCAATTTCACCACATTTTTAATTTTTTTCCCCGTTTTTCAGTACCACATGTGGCAGAATTAATGGTGTCAGTCAAAAGTGCAAATGGCCCCACAAAAAAAAAACCAGGCTAACATGGCTATATTGACGGAAAAATAACATCGTTATGGCTCTTGGAAGAAAGGGAGGAAAAAATGAAAAAGGAATATTGCTGGGTGATGAATTGGTTCAAATACATTCCCAACTTTTCCAGACCACCCAGCTCATATCTTATCTGTATACATTAACATTAAGGTAGTTTACTATTAAAAATTAGTGGGGTAAAACTTACAAGTATACATACAGTAACTGGCCTAGTGCTCTATGAGGGAAGTAGTGTGCCCCATAAATCAGTATACAGAAGACCCTTAAACCTGGAAATAAGATAAGGGTACACTTAAAGGAGGATACAGTCAGTCTGTGTGTATCACGGCCAACACACGGAGAGCACATGGACCCAGCCTGTGTGGCAGTGCACATGGCCAATTTTCCAAGCAGGCTGTTGGTCTGTTTTACAGACTAACATAATACATGCAATAAAAGGCAGCTCCAACACCTGTCCAAAATGAGATCGAGCACAGAGAGTTGCACACGGAGCCAGCCATGTCTGAAATTTGCAGTCGTGACTGGTCCAATTGTCCAATTTTCAATGCAGCTGTCTGAACTCGGCCTTACTCCAGCAAAACAATCAGAAACACAAAAGAATCAGAATATTCTTTTAGCGCCTGTAGTGGTGAAACAGCCCTACACATGTTTATTAATTTGATGTCCACCCTCTCAACTCTTTTTTTTTTTTTTTGGAAACCATCTAGCATTGAGTGAAGACAAAAAATACAGCAATCTCAACTAACCGATCTCACCATCCCCTGCGGGTCTCCATACTTCCTTTTTTATGACTGCTGCAGTGACCAGCACATCAGCACTGTGGGCAATGACCGACTGCAGTGGTCACATCAAGACAGGATGTACAGGGCCAGTTTCTTAACATTACGCACTGGTTGTAGAAACTAAGGGGTACTTTGCACACTACGACATCACAAGCCGATGCTAGCGATGACGAGCGCGATAGTCCCCGCCCCCGTCGCAGCTGCGATCTCTTGTGATAGCTGCCATAGCAAACATTATCGCTATGGCAGCTTCACATGGACTTACCTGCCGGCGAACCGCCTCCTTCCTAAGGGGTGGGTCGTGCGGCGTCATAGTGACGTCACACGGCAGGCGGCCAATAGAAGCAGAGGGGCGGAGATGAGCGGGACGTAAACATCCCGCCCACCTCTTTCCTGCCGCATAGCCGGCGTGAGCCGCAGGACGCAGGTAGGAGATGTTCCTCAGTCCTGCGGCTTCACACACAGCGATGTGTGCTGCCGCAGGAACGAGGAACAACATCGTAACATCGGTCCTTCCGAAATTATGGAAATGACCGACGCTACACCAATGATACGATTTCGATGCTTTTGCGCTCGTTAATCGTATCAAAAACGATTTACACACTCAGATATCGACAGCGACTCTGGATGTGCGTCACTTTCGATTTGACCCCACCGACATCGCACCTGCAATGTCGTAGTGTGCAAAGTACCCCTTACTAGTTAGAAATGGAGTGAATCGGTAAAGTAAGTATGTGATGTGTTAAATTTTTTATTTTACAAGTCCCTGTAAAAAAAAAAAAAAAAAAACATGTTGACGAAGGCACACTAACACATTTCCAAACATAATCTTTGTACACTACACGGTCAGTAATAAAAAGCTTACCATGATAGTCGCCTTGACTTGGTGGGTTTGACAAAATAATTTTCATGCAGCTGTATGGTGTGTAATCTGTTCTCTTTCCCTCCCTTCCATAGTTATGGCGGATGGAATAAGAATAACTTTTGTCAAACTGAAAATGAAATGACATTTGTTAGACCACAAGGTAACGTTACAGAGCGACATTCAAAATGACTATATAACATATTTCAGGATAACACGTAACAAAATGTTTAACATTCTGCAAAACTAGAGTCATCTGGATGTAAAACGGAGTATACAAATAGGGTGGATACACGCAGCTTGGCAACTGCCCTATTCATCTCAATGGGGCTGCCAGATTTTGGTGAGTTGTTGACACAGAGCCTCACAGTGTCAGCAAAGTGGATGGATTTATAGAAATCTCACGGCCAGTACCTTTTTTTTTTTTTAATCCATGTAAACTGGCCTGCCGTGCATATTTCAAATCCACGACATGTCAATTTCTCTTACAGTTACGATGAGTTTTATGTGCGGATTTTTCCCATAGAGTTGTGTTAGGGGTAGAAGATACACAGGTAAAAAAAAAAACAACGCATTTTAGTGCATTTCTGTGGCAGAAACGCATCAAAAAGGCACATATCCTACATGACTATATCAATAAAATTTTATTAAACCTAAAAACCAGGCAGTGTCAAAAACAAAGCAGCTTTGATTAAAACATGACACACCAAGAAGATAAAGCAAAAAATCCCCAAAAAACTACAGCGTCAAACACGAGATAAGATCACATTTAGAAGAAAAGAAAAGCATTAAAAAATCGCAATGTAGGAAACACAAGTAACCCAATTTACATAGTAGGTGCAGTTCATCTGCAATATTTATAATAAAATAAAAAAAAAAATAAGCTTATTGTGAGAATGTAGCCTTACAGGTTCACCTTCTAGAAATACTCATCAAACTATCAAATAGGACAAATAGAACAGGGACTCCTACTAATGCCAGTCTGATGATATGTGTATCTGGTGTGGTCAGAACAGTGCCTCATTGCAGTTTACATTAATTACAGCTGCTGCTTCTTCTCTTGTAACTACCCATCTACTCCTTTGAAGCACTACTTCAGCGGTTTTTTCATTGCACAGCTGGAGTGGTGCTTTAAATTTAAGTCCCCTTCCAGCAGCTTCACCTTCAATCGTCACCGATCCGATCAGTCCTCTCTAATTTGTGACCTGCCGGAAGCTCCAGTGTTTCATAGAGCACACCGGAGGTCACAAATCAATGCAACTCTATGAAAGCCTCATTCTGGCCCTCACAGACTTGTATTGACCCTCATTCTGTCCCTATTAGACTTGTACATAACTTCATACTTTCAGCCAGTCAAAAGTTACAGTTACAAGATGGCGCCAAGTGACCGGAGTAGTGTCAGTAAAAGGTGAAGCTGCCAGAAGGTGAAGGGGACTAGATTAAAAGTGCCACTCCACTCCAGTGAAGGGGGCGACAAAAAAAACAACTGCTGGTGTGGTGCTTTAATTCATCGCCCAAAAAAATAACATAGAAGCTTTGTTTTTACATGTTGGACATAATTATTTTCATTGTAGTCCGGCTAAAGGATTTAAACATGCAATTTTCAGGTTACGTGAATGCCACATATTACAATGCCACATGTCATAATGGGCTACAGCCACACTGGGCAGGTTTACAGAAGAAAACATTCACAGCAAATCCAACTAAAGGGCCATTTACACGCTGCAACATCGCTAACGATATATCGTTGGGGTCACGGTGTTAGTGACGCACATCCAGCATCGTTAGCGACATCGCAGCGTGTGACACCTATGAGCGACCTTAAACGATCGCAAAAGAGGTATAAAAAAAAAAAATAAAAAATCGGTGGTGTGTAAGAGGTCGTTCATTTACCAAAAATCGTTGTCTGGTCAGTAGCGAGGTTGGTCGTCGTTCCTGCGGCAGCACACATCGCTATGTGTGACACCGCAGGAACGAGGAACATCTCCTTACCTGCGGCCGCCCGCAATGAGGAAGGAAGGAGGTGGGAGAAATGTTCAGCCCACTCATCTCCGCCCCTCCGCTTCTATTGGGCGGCCGCTTAGTGACGCCGCTATGACGCTGAACGAACCGCCCCCTTAGAAAGGAGGTGGTTCGCCGGTCACAGCGACGTCGCTAGGCAGGTTCTTAGCGATGTTGTGCGCCACAGCCAGCGATGTGCCCGTGACGCACAACCGACGGAGGCGGGTACGCTCGCTAGCGAGATCGCAGCGTGTAAAGTACCCTTAAGGCTATTTCACATGTGTCTCTATAGCGTTATTTGCTGTATTTGTTTTATGCAAATTTAAAGCTGCTTTTTACAATAGCAGCAAAAGCTGAGATTTCAGAAATATACACACAACTGATTTTTTTTTCTCTTTACTAAATTGGAAAACCGCTATAGTTTTTAATCTGCAGCATGTAAAGTCTGGGGTTTTTTTTTTGCCGCATTCTAATACCACAAAAAGCAATGAAGAAATGCAACAATGCTGAAAAAAACCCAACCATGCATTTTTGCTACATTTATGGAAAATAAAACTAACTTTATTAAACATATACTGTAGACAAATGACACATAATAAACATTAAAAATGCAGCAAGGAATTCTGCGTCCTGCAGGAGTGGGACAAATGATGATGCTGGAGCCATATTCCACAGTGAGCTGTCCACACTGCAGGGATGGTGTAAATGAGCCAATGGTGGAGATTTAGCCCACAGACGAGTGAAAACATTTATGCCCACTTCAACTGTGAGCACAAAGCCACTGCTGCTATGATGGGATGAGCGACTTCTACTTGTATAGTTATTATTGAACCATATTTGCTGCCAAATTCAGTTTACATCTGAAGATCCCCATTATGTGCTGACATTGGCCTATACAAGCTGTCATTAACTAACTGATAATTAGGCACTAGATATGCGAAGCAGCAGAATGATGTATTGTATAGACACACTCCGGAACAATATTTTACTCCATTTCTATTCACAATATTCAAGTACATATGGAAAACCTCCAAGTACAAGGGTATGATGTCACATCTGAATAATTGCATCCTTAAGTTTTCCATGGCTTGAAATTTCACTCCCCTCCCCCAAAACCAGTATTGAATAACTGCATAATGACTGACTGAGGTGACTCTGCCCATAGCGAAATACCATCACTAGACATCATCATCTGGAAGGCCCACAATATCTTGGCATATTCGATAAGTGTGCTCACATTTGGGGATCACGTTCCCATTAAAAGAATTAGATTCTAACAGAGAGAAATGCACAGATCACATCTTAAAGGGGCTGTCCACTCCTAGGACAGCCCTTTCTCATTCCCCATGTGTACCCCCATACACCAGGGACAAAACTGTAGACTTGCATAAAGCTGGGATGGGTTACAGGACAATAAGTAAGCAGCTTCGTGAGAAGACAACAACTGTTGGTGCAATAATTAGAAAATGGAAGAAACACAAAATGACTGTCAATCTTACACGGTCTGGGGCTCCATGAAAGGTCTCGCCTCATGGGGCGAGGATGATTCTGAGAAATGTCAGGAATCATCCCATAACTACATTGGAGAACCTGGTCAATGACCTGAAGACAGCTGGGCCCACAGTCGTAAAGATTACCATCAGTATCACACTATGCGGTCATGGATTAAAATCCTGCAGAGCACGCAAGAGCCAATGCTCATGCCAGCACATGTCCAGACCCATTTGAAGGTCGCCAATGACCATCTGGATCATCTGGAGAAAGCATGGAAGGAGGTCATGTGGTCAGATGAGAGCAAAATAGAACTTTTTGGTATCAATGTCACTCACCGTGTTTGGAGGAAGAAGAAGAAGGGTGAGTACAACCAGAAGAATACCGTCTCAACAGTGAAGCATGAGGGTGGAAACATCATGCTTTGGAGTTAGTTTTCTGCAGAGGGAATAGGACAACTGCACCGTATTGAAGAGAGGATGGATGGGGTCATGTATTGCAAGATTTTGGCCAACAACCTCCTTGCCTCATTAAGTTAATTGAAGATGGGTCATGACTGCATCTTCCAGCATGTCAGTAATCCAAAAGACACAGCCAGGGCAACTAAGAAGCAGCTTTGTAAGATGCATTTCAAGGTTTTGCAGTGACCTAGCCAGTCTTCAGACCTGAACCCAAAAACTGAAAGATCTGGAGACTATTTGTATGGAGGAGTGGGGTAAAATACCTGCTGCAGTATGTACAAACTTGTTCAAGAACTACAGGAAATGTCTGACCTCTGTAATAGCAAATAATGTTTTTTGTACCAAATATTGAGTTCTGTTTTTCTATTGTATCAAATGCTTATTTCATGCAATAAAATGCTATTTAATTATTTAAAAATCATACAATGTAACTTTCTGGGTGTTTTGGGGGGATTCCGTCCGTAACAGCTGAAGTGTACCTACAAATGAAAATTACAGACCTCTATTCATTGCAATTATTATTATTATTATTCATTGCAAGGTGGGAAAACTTGCAAAATCGGCAGTGTATTAAATACATATTTTCCCATTGTATATAGAAAGTTATATGGGGGTTCAATGTATATACAGTAGGAGGCTATGTGGGAGCTCTAATGTAAATTGGAGACTATGTGGAAGCACAAAGTATAGTAAGAGGCTATAAACATGTATGTATGTGTAAGGGCCCAGATGTTCCCTGCTATCCACCCCCACACAGTATCCACAGCTGATGGACAGTCCACAGAAACGGTCTTGGGGATAACAGTTGCTTTAATATAGCAGGAACAAAGCAAATCAATACGGAATATATGTTTCACAGTCTCTCGTGGGTTGGCCACGGCAAATACAGCTTGGAGTTGAATGCTGAAGTGCAATTAGGGTACTGGAGCTTTAAGTGCACGATTTGTTTCAGAATTAATTCTGGTATGCTTTAGGTTCAGAGTCTCTTGAGTTTAGAGGGTAGATATGATAAGATTGTACTGACCTGGAGTCCTGGGGTTAATTTCACTGCTAGTTCAGACACGTGCAGTACTTGTAAGCAAATGAAGACAGTTACCCAGCGTGCTACGGGGAGCGGACGGCTGGTGCGTGGACAATGGCATGAAAGCCACTAATATTGCAGTGGGGCGGGAGACCCTCAAACTTCCCCAATCTGCGTGCAGTAGGGTCTGGTATATAGTCAGTATGCCCTACTGTCTGAAGAGATGCACAGTGTCAGGATAGGAAGCCTTCAGCATATTGGCTGTAAAAATCAGGAAATGATGAAATTCTAGGCCTCGGGCCTAGGAGGAGTCTTGTGGTGAAGAGATTCTCCACATAATGTCTTCCCTCAGAGGAGACTCAGCCAGAACCAGCTCATTCCAGTTGTTTCTAGACAGAGGCTGAAGAATAGCTCCACTTATTGAGCCATGTGACCAAGAACTAGCCAATAGGATAACACCCAATGAACACTTCAGATTCTTACAGTTTTCACCAGTAGATGGTGCTAGAACACAACAAATGAAAAATGCTTTACTTATAACATATAGCATAATATTACATATAAGTAAATGTACTTAAAGAAACAGACACAATCTGGACCGGGCTACTACATATGTATGTATGTATGTATGTATGTATGTATTTGGGGGGCTCAAAATATATTATATACAAGGCTATGTTGGGGCTCATGCTATATATATGAGGCTAAGTGGGGCTCATAATGAATTTAGGAGGCTATGTGACAGCTCATGTTGTATTTAGGAGGCTATGTTTGGGCTCATACTTTATAAAGGAGGGTATGTGGGGCTCAATGTATATAGGAGGCTATAAAGGGCTCAGTGTATATAGGAGGCTACATAGGGTCCATAATGTATATATAGAAGCTATGTGGGGTCATACTGTATATAAGAGGCTATGTGGGGCCCATGTAGTATTTAGGAAGCTATGTGGGGGCTCACACTGTATATAGAGGGGCTATATTGGTGCTCACACTGTATATAAAAAAGCTATGTGGGTGCTCACATTTTATATAGAGGGACCATGTGGGGGCTCATATGGTATATAGGGGGATGTCAGCATACTTAATTCTGCTCAATGTTAAGTGATACAATATTAATATAATAATTAATCTGTTAATATTAAATATTGAGCTGAATAAACTTCAGCCTATTGGTTTGGTTCTCCTCACTAGTCAGTCTCATGTAACCCCTCAGGAAAATTAATTGCCCACCCCTAATATAGACGATGCCGTTGAATCCGTTTGTTAACTTGAATCACATAGAACTTTGGTTGCACAAGGGGTTAACCAGGGAGGAAATTATCCAGAAAATGCTGTGATATGTAAAGTGTTTCAAAGCCATGAACACCATCTGCAAATTGATGGATACTGATCAAAAACTTTCATTCTGCATTATTTATTCCTAAATGGAAGGGCATTCATTTCCAATTGTTTATTGTGCTGAAAACAACTCCGTCTAGAACAGCTGCTTAAAAAATTCCCCCGTCACAACTTCAACATTAAAAAAAACAAAACAATCCGGCTGTTTTTCTGCGTCCGTCACAGCCATTCCCCGCATTACTGAATTGGGATGACATATTCTGTTTATCCTTTTCCCGACTATCATCTTTGCAGGACGTGAAATTGATAATACCTTAATGCCATTTTAAATCCCAAGCGCACAACAGACTACCCCTTAAAAGCTGACATAAAAGCATTATTTTTCCTGCTCAATCGCGTGATATATAATACCTTAAAATTACCATAAGCCTTTGTATTTGCATGCTAAGCAGAGCAGGGAGAGAAACTTTTCAGTGTATCTGATTTAAAGGAAATTAATCTCCATATTAAGCGAGTGGCTAGCCGACTTGTGATCTCGGAAGTGAAGTTGTCACCCATAAAATGTCTGGCTATGCCTTTGAGCAGTCAACCTTTACCACAGATCTTCCTGGTGACTGCCATGAAGTAGAATTATTCTGTAATCTAATGAGATGTGCTGTACAAATAATTATCCCCAGAACAGAACAGCCGTACTCTGCTGAAACAGATGGGTTACTACCGTACTTATGAATATATAATTTACAGCCAGCAAAGGCATTGAATAAACAGCAGGAGAATAAAAAGATCCATTGCAAGTTGCTGGTTTAGTAGGAAAAACAGTCAATCTTGGAATTTTACACACTTCATCTCATAACATCTTGCATGCCACCATTTAAAGAGGACCTTCCGCTTGCACAAGAAAGAGATTTAAATACTTTGGAAAATTGACTGAGCTCCCCTGATTCTGCCTTTTTTCCGTTTTGCGCTGCATCACTCCCGTGCACATTCACAACATTTTGTTGCTTTATGAGTACAATATTTGTAATCTGTGCTTGCTATTCAATTGGGCGTTTCTTCAGTCGTCTCTGGGTTCGTTCGCTTTCACCCCTTCCTCCAAGATGCCGTCAATCAAAGCTCAGGTACTGATCCAGAGCACTCAAATGCTACATAGTTGTGTTTGGCATCATATGGGGTGAAAACGCATGCCCCCAGGGAAAAGTCAGAAAAAAAATGCAACTTGATCTACAAGCAGACACTGCACTTTAAAAGTGGCAAATGTAAATATTTCTACAATGGAGTAACAGAGTGTAAAATGGAAAAAAGCTGCAGAATCAGGGGAGTTAAAGAGGTGGTCTAAAACCTATAAAGCCCATCTTTAAGCCTTAACACTAGAAGTCCCAGAGAGGGGTCATTTAACATTTCTACCATTGAAACCCTATGGAGCTCGAAATTCCTGGGACTTCTAGTGTTAACCACTTTTACTACTAAATTCCTTACACGTTTCACTATCGTATGTCCTGATTTTGTGCTTGTTTTACACTTTCTGTGACGATGTTTCGCTTGAAAGAAGTCTCAAGTAGAACATCACATTTGCCTTCAAATACACTGTGAGGTGCTTCTCCACGGCGTACATTTGAATATGGTCACTGAACGAAGCATCACAAATGTACACAGATGCCACATGACGACGAATAAAGCCTTTTTTGTTTCTGTGGGAGAAGCGAGTGCAGCGGCAGCACTCGGCTTCCATCTCTGCTGCAGCAGCTTTTACCTGTGAAACAAGACATTGTCAGGAGGTTTGGATAGAAGCACAGTGACACCAGTGCTGCCCCACAGCTTCTAGCACCGCCCTCAAAATGAATATTTATTAGGGATAAGTGCCGGTGACTCACTCAGATTTTACCATCACCCCCCAGATGTCTATTTGATTGAGGATGGGGCAAGAAGCTGTGGGGCAATGCTGGTGTAATTTACTGCTGCTATCTTCGCCCTGCGATGATGTCTTGTTTTACAATTAGTCTAAGCTATGGTAGCAGAAATAGAAGCAAAGGGTGGGTTCTGCACTCACCTCTCCCACACCTTCCATCACCATAGATCCAGGACATCTTCAGAATGTGGTGATGCAAGAAACTCTAGTAAATAATTGCAGCTCCACCCACTAATTATGTCCTTTCCAGGAAGGGTGATGGATACTGCAAAGAAGCGAGTGCAGCCCCAGCCTCCTTTGACTTCGCATGTAAGATTCCGCTATAAAAAAAAAATAAAAAAATAAAAAGGAAGTGAAGTAAAAATAAAAACAGATTTAAGGATTAGTAGGATAGGGAGAAGTGTAGGGTATTAAATAATAAAGTTAGTTACAAAAGTGGTTAAGGTGTAAAAGTAGATATTTAGACCTCCCCTTTAATTCCTTCCATTGGGCAAAAAAACGAGATCATTTTGATAAATATAAACTTGAGAAATAACCCTTTAAATCTATTGATGCTTGCTTGTCTGTCATAATAAAAAAGTAATTACCATTCAATAATACAATTTTTCTTTGTTACACAGATAAAAAAAAAAAATTGGCAAGCCTTCTACAGAGGATATAAATAGAATTTTGTAAGGTCCGCTTTGGTTGAACACATACTACTGCATCTGCTTATTCACTAATAGTTTTTATTGGTGGTGTTTTAGCTCTTCCCTTTCCGGCTGCCATGTTTCAGAACCTGTACTATGAAATACTATGTGACCTTTGGCAGAACTATGCCAAACTATGGCTGCTGTGATAGATGATTGCTGAACCCAGCAGTGTGGAGAAGAGGATGTCAGGGGCACAAGTGGATCACAGCAGGCTCATCAGCCCACCTATGGATTCATTTTTATGAAAAAATAAAGCCAATCATTTAAATAGAAGCGAGCGCCCTGAAATAAACTACAGGATAAAATGTTGTACGTGAGATAATTGAACAGTGTCAACATTTACATAACTTGCTTAACCTTGGGGTACACCACTAAATGTAGTTATTTAGGGTCTCAGAAAAGGAAATACTTTTACAGTGAAATACGCTGAGGTATAATTAGCATTAATCGACATTCACATTAGCCGTGCGGAATAATTAAAAGTACATCACTCTGAGAAATCTACATAACTATGTCCTGGAGATATTCTCATTAGTAATACGTTATCTACAGCGCTACCAAAAGGGACCTTAGTTTACAAGGTCAAACGCCAAATTAGACAAACAGAAAATTGTAATTGCAGGAAAGTTAAACAGATGAAATTTAGATTTGCCGCCAAGGTTGTTCATGGGTATTTACGCCCTAAATGATCTTGAAGACAGGAGAGAAAAGCTCACCTTGCTTCTACATTCTTAGCAAAACATTGCCCACTTCCCACACCTTGCCTACTTTCCATAGTGCATCCTGGTACATGTTGTTCTACAGGTATGTGATGCGCACACCCAGCTTTTCACATAATGAACACCGCAACATAAATCATCAGACCAGAATGCCCATTTCCACTGGTCCATTGTCCAGTTCTGCTACTCTCGTGCCCATTGCAGGTAGTATGGCCACTGACCAGTCCTGCCTCATATGCAACGAGCTGGAACATACTGCAGGCACGCTTCAGCCATCAGTGGTATTTATCACCTGACTCTTCATGCGCTATTTTTATGGGCAAGTACTTGTGTACTTTTTTTTTTTTTTTAATATATCAGTAACATGAAAAATAAGTTAATAAGAGACACACCTATGGATGTATTTTAATCCAGAAAATAGACAGAAAGGGTCGCACTCCACAAGGATCTGGATAGATACAAATCTTTAATCCATGCTCAAATCAGGGATACAGGTGGTGAGGGAAGTTGAGGTTGTGCAGCGACGGACGACGGCGGGCCGTTTCGCAAACAAATTGCTTCTACGGGTCCAGTGAAACCAGGGACGTTGTATCCACCCTTTTATACCAGGTGGTGTTGAAAAACAACGTCACTGAGTGAATTAAAATACATTTTAAAACAAAACCCAGTTGTAATTACATCAAGCAGACATAGAATAATATAATAAACAAATGGCAGCAGCATTATAGTTCACAGAAGTTTAGAAAGAATACCATACATCACATTTCAAGGTATTTTGAAGAAAAATTTATTTAGGAAGAAATTCCCCCAAGAAAAAAAACTTTCTCCCAGAAAAAATTCTTTTCAAGAGAAAACTGTCCCCTTTCAAGAAAAAATTCCCTCAAGACAAATGCTTTTCTTTTTTTAAGAGAAGAATTTATATATATATATATATATATATATATATATTATATATAATTTATTCGTCATTAAAGCACCTCGAAATGTATGCAGAGAGGGGAGGTCAGTAAACAAGGATCTACAAAAAGACCGACAAATCGTTTTTATCATTCAGGCCTAAGGGGCCAAGAGCATTCAAATCCATAAATAATCTAGACTCCCTTTGGAGTAATGTACGATGGGTGTCACCTCCTGTAGGGCAAGGGTTACTTTTAACCACACCAGCGTATCTCAAAAGCCGCGGGTTTCCTTCATGGCATTCCTGCATATGCTTAATTAATCGTGGTGAGCCCACTCCAGATGTTATTGATTTAAAATGCTCCCTGAATCTAACGTACAGGGGCCGGATGGTTTTACCTATATAGAACCGCTGACAAGGGCAGAAAATGACATATACTAGGTAGTTGGATTTGCATGTTATGCAGTCATTAATTTTCATAACCTCACTACCAATACTTAAAGTATTGCCTATACAACGGTATTCGCAAAAGGGGCAGTTTCCACATTTAACATTCCCTTTCATTTTTCTGCGATCTAGCCATGTTCCTTCTTTTTGGTTGACAAAACGATTTTTAGTGGTCACAACAGGACTGCAGAACAGCTGATGAGTGGACGCGATTACCTGCAGCTAATCGCGTCCTCTCATCAGCTGTTCTGCAGTCCTGTTATGACCACGCGCGCTCCCGCGGTCACAACGGGATCTGAAGAAGCGAGGGAGCATGCGCCGCCTTCTCCTGCAAAATACTAAGTACAGCAGGCTTCAGAAACATGGCGCCGGAGATAAGCAGTATGCGCATGCGCCAACCCCGGCGCCATGTTTCTGAAGAGAGAAATTTACATACGGCCAGTGAGAGGGAGGAACAGGGGGCGGGGGAGGAGGTTGGGCATAAACGTCCATAACACGCCCGGACATTAGGAGAGAGGTGCACGCACGAATTTTCAAACTTTATAAAGTTGGATTTCACTGACTAAACACCCAAGCTGCACCCTAATGGTATGTACACAATGTGCCTGATAGTGCCAGTACTGCACCTTATACATGAAAATCCTGATGTTTGGTTCCCTTTAAGTGTGTGTGGCAGCAACCAGGTGAGGAGTACAAAGACAAGAGTGTCTTGCAAAGTCAAGCATAGTGGTGGGCGCATCATGGTTTGGGGCTGCATGAGTGCTGCCGACTGTGGGGAGCTGCAGTTCATTGTGAAAACCATGAATGCCAATATGTACTGTGACATACTGAAGCAGAGCGTGATCCCCTATTTTCAGAAACTGGTTTGCACGGCAGTATTCCTACATGATAATGACCCCAAACTCACCCCCAAGAAGACCATTGCCTTGCTAAAGAAACTGAGTGGAAAGGTGCAGGATCAGCCAACCATGTCTCCAGATCTAAACCCTACTGAGCATCTGTGAGGCAGCCTCAAACGGAAGGTGAAGGACCGCAATGTCTCTAACATTCACCAGCTCCATAATCTCGTCATGAAAAAGGGGAAGAGGATTCCAGTGGCTCCTCTGAAGCTCTAGTGAAATCCATGCCCAAGAGAGTTAAGGTAGTGCTTGAAAATAATGGTGCCCACACAAAATATTGACACTTTGGGCGCTATTTGTCCATTATCATGTATGGGTGTACTAACGTTTGCTGTCAATGGTTTAGATATTAATGGCTGTGTTGAGTTATTTAGCGTGTACACCAAATTTACAGTTATACAAGCTGGACATTGACTACTTGGTATCAAAGTGTCATACAGTGCCTTGCAAAATTATTCGGCACCTTTGAATTTTTCAACCTTTTCCCACATTTCAGGCTTCAAAAAAAATTAAAAAAATTTAAATTTTATGGTGAAGAATCAACAACAAGTGGGACACAATTGTGAAGTTGAACAAAATGTATTGCTTATTTTAAACTTTTATAAAAAATAATAAACTGAAAATTGGGGCTTGCAATATTATTTGTCTCCTTTAAGTTAATACTTTGTAGCGCCACCTTAAGCTGCGATTACAGCTGCAAGATGTTTGGGGTATGTCTCTATCAGTTTTGCACATCGAGAGACTGAAATTCTTGCCCATTCTGCTTTTACAAATAGCTCGAGCTTAGTGAGGTTGGATGGAGAGCGTTTGTGAACAGCATTTTTCAGCTCTTTCCACAGATTATCGATTGGATTTAGGTCTGGACTATGACTTGGCCATTCTAACACCTGGATACGTTTATTTGTGAACCATTCCATTGTAGATTTTGCTTTATGTTTTGGATCATTGTCTTGTTGAAAGACAAATCGCTGTCCCAGTCTCAGGTCTTTTGCAGACAGGTTTTCTTCAAGAATGGTCCTGTATTTGGCTCCATCCATCTTCCCATCAATTTTAATCATCTTCCCTGTCCCTGCTGAAGAAAAGCAGGCCCAAACCATGATGCTGCCACCACCATGTTTGACAGTTGAGATGGTGTGTTCAGGGTGATGAGCTCTGTTGCTTTTACGCCAAACATATCGTTTGGCATTGTGCCCAAAAAGTTTGATTTTGGTTTCATCTGATCAGAGCACCTTCTTCCACATGCTTGGTGTGTCTCCCAGGAGGCTTGTGGAAAACTTTAAACAACACTTTTTATGGATGTCTTTGAGAAATGGCTTTCTTCTTGACACTCTTCCATAAAGGCCATTTGTGCAGTGTACGACTGATTGTTGTCTTATGGACAGACTCTCCTATCTCAGCTGTAGATCTCTGCAGTTCATCCAGAGTGACCATGGGCCTCTTGGCTGCATCTCTGATCAGTCTTGTCTTCTTGTTTGTAATGAAATTTTTGAGGGACAGCCGGGTCTTGGTAGATTTGCAGTGGTATGATACTCCTTCCATTTCAATATGATCGCTTGCACAGTCTTGGGATGTTTAACGTTTTGGAAATCTTTTTGTAACCAAATCCGGCTTTAAACTTCACCACAAGACTATCACGGACCTGCCTCTTGTGTTCTTTAGTCTTCATGATGATCTCTGTGCTTTAAACAGAACATTGAGACTATCACAGAGCAGGTGCATTTATATGGAGATTAGATTACACACAAGTGGCTTATATGTATCATCATCAGTCATTTAGGACAACATTGGATCATTCAGAGATCCTCAATGAACTTCTGGAGTGACTTTGCTGCACTGAAAGTAAAGGGGCTGAATAATATTGCACGCCCCACTTTTCAGTTTATTCTTTTTTACAAAAGTTTAAAATAAGCAATAAATTTCGTTCAACTTCACAATTGTGTCCCACTTATTGATTCTTCACCATAACATTAACATTTTTATCTTTATGTTTAAAGCCTTAAATTTGGGAAAGGGTTGAAAAATTCAAGGGGCCGAATACTTTCGCGAGGCACTGTATCTTCAGTAATGTCCAATGAAAAGATAATAAAATATTCACAAAAATGTGAGTGGTGTACTCACTTTTACGATATACTGTATTTTTTTCATATTTTGTATGCTTTTGGATTGTGTTGCACATTTTTGTAAACTACCATAAACCGACCCGAGTATAAGCCGCGGCCCCTAATTTTACAACAAGAAACAGGGAAACTGTATTGACTCGAGTATAAGCCTAGGGAGGGAAATGCAGCAGCTACTGTGAAGTTTCAAAAATAAAAATAGATCCCAATAAAATGTATTGTGCCCCATCCTTGTCCCCCCTTGTAGTAATGTGCCCCGTCCTTCTCCCCCCCTCCCCTCATATGCCCATCCTTGTGCCCCGTACTTTTATCCCCTCCCCTTATTGTAATATGCCCATCCTGGTGCCCTTTCCTTGGGCTCTGCAGTAATGTCCTCTTACTGGTCCCCTTCTTGTCCTCTACTACAGAAAAAAAAATATTCTCACTTCTCCGTTCCCACGGTGACCTCAGCTGCTCCTTGTAGACCCCTCCGTGATTGCACGGGACGCGATCATCAAGGGGTGCCTCTTGCAGACCACAGGCAAAGACACCTCCGTGATAGCGTCCTGTACACGGGGCCGCCGCTGCCATCAGCGCTTTACAGCAGTTGACTGCTTTACTGCACCGTTGCATTCAACTGCATAAAAGACATGACGGCAGACAGCAGCCCAGTGCATCGGACGCGATCACGGAGGGGTCTACAAGGAGCAGCTGAGGCACCGCGGGAACAGAGGAGAGGTGAGAATATGAGATTTTTATTTTTTTTTGTGGGACCCTGACCCAAGTATAAGCCGAGGGGGGCATTTTCAGCTTAAAAAAAAAAATGGGCTGAAAAACTTGGCTTATACTCGAGTATATACGATATATTAATTCGTTTAGCCATTGTTTGTGAATTCAATTATTCTTGCATCTTTGAAGTCATTATAAAACAAGCACAAATGGACTTCTTGATTTCTAATGTAATTACCATGTCAGATAATTATCATTTTTAGGCAGGTTAACTATACAAACACAGTATTCACAATGCTTGGAGTGACTCGAGTTGTCCATTACAGCAGCAACTTTCACAATGTAAGAATAATCGTCATGTCAGCAGTAACAGACCACCAGCAGATTGTTTTCAGATGTCACTACAACACTTTCACACATTTTCTCTATTTTGAGGTTTGCAAGTCAAATTAACAAAAACAACTAAATGAGCTTGGTAACACGTCAGTGTATTTACTCATTACATTCATGATTTTTGTTTAATCAGAACAGTGAAATCCATATCTGTGACTGCACTCTCAAAACAATCGGAATCATAAACATATCAATGATTAAAGAAATAGAACCTAAAATCAATGACGGATTAGTGAAATACACACTTGTGTCACTTCTGCCACAAATAGCTGGCATCATATCAATTCGCATAATCGTTTTTACACTCAAACTGCGCTATGACTATAGGTAAAATTGCAGCAGTTGTAATGAATGCTGACACTTGGTGTACTTAATCTTGAAAATCTACGTGGAATGGATGCCCGATCCCGATATTAAGAAGAGAATTATATGAAATATGAAGAATGGAATAGGAATTTGTTAGTGTCTTCACTCTGTCCTCCCAGCCTGACAGCAGCAGCTTATATTAAGCAGTGTGAGATCTCAGCAGGAGGAGGGTCACTGAGGAAGTGTCAATCAGACTCAGTAAGGACTAACTTTACATTTTATAAATTAGATTATACAGTCATTCAAAAATGGATTCTCAAAGAAAGTATACCAGCCTCATCAAGTCAAAAAGGTTAATTTAATAATGCATGCAGTTTGTCCTTTGAAATGTGGTGACAGAGCGACATAAGTAATTTCAGCATGGATGTCAATTGTTCATGGTATAACGTAGCCAGGTGATTTCCCTATGACGGCAAAGCTCTTAGTTGATATTCATGAACCATGGAAACATGATGTTTCAATCATAAACAGCAGAAATGCCAGAACCAGTTAAGAGCAAAAAAGACAATTCATTCTATGGAAAGTAATCACATTGCATGCTCAGTCAAGACTTAACTAGTTGAAGTCAATATAGGAATACAATATGAACAAATACTTAAGACGCCGGCCAGTGAGGACGCAATTTTACATTTTAGTGACTAAGTGACCACAAGTATAAATAGAAAACAACATAAAAAAGCAAAAGACAACAGTTATCATTTTCCTGCTATATGGCCAATCTGGCTTCTAAGACTGGTTTAGCTCAATTTAATAGAAGTACAGAAAAAGTAGGAATTAGTGATCGGTGGACCCAGACTATAAAAGTCAGGATCCGCATGGGTTTAAAAGTACCCGAGCATTGACCCTGGGCCCAGAGTTCTCAGGGAACTCCAGGTAACGATCCAGGTCCGGCAACTTTGGTAATTAAAAAAATAAAGGGAAAAATAAAGAAAATAAAAAAAAGGGGAAAGCAGGCACATTGGTTGCAATAAGATGCACCCCCACCCTGTGTAACAGTGTGTCTGACTGCTTTCAAACATACACACTGTGTGTCTATATTGGTGTAAATGTAAAGAAATATAAAAAATTGGTATAGGGTGCTCACATATTATGATACACAGCCATGATAAAGCATACAGCCACAGGCTGCAGACCCTAGCAATGTGCTCATCTTGGCTGTGAAACAAAATAAGGACAGCATGTGGCTTTTTTAATAATTTAAATAATTGTTAAAAAACAGTGTGTGGTCCCTCCTAATTTTGATACACAGCCATGATAAAGCAGACAGCTAGGGGCTGGTATTCTCAGGCTAGGGAGACCAGTGCTTATTGCCTGCCCCGTCCCGCACCCCAGACTAAAAATAGCAGCTGCCCTGGATTGTCGCATCCAGTAGCTTAAATGTGAACGTCATAACAAGCCACTGATTGACAAATCATTAGTATGTCCCAATACCATAACCTGAGCCTAAGGACAAAGCTGCTGAACCTGAACTGTCACTCAATGAGCAGTGTTCGCTCCACCTGCATCAAGGGCATGATAGAGGCTGTAAAGCAGTGTGCTGCCAAGAACACATACTGAGAATAACAGTTAAAGCTCAATAACATTTGTAGTAACAACTATCCACTTGTGTGGAGCGAAAAATGGGATTTGGTTCACAGTAACATAAAAAGAAGTTCCAACTACTATTATAATAGTAGTTGGAACTTCTTTTTATATTATAATTATAAGTCAGATAAGCTTGTACAGGTTTCCAGCACAGAACAGCAATAAAACAAAAGGAAGGACTGACAAAACCAATTATAAAGTTCCTCAAGTTAGAAAAAAACAAACATACTGGAAAAACTTTTTTCTAGAGAGTTTCTCCAGAAGGATCCCAACTTTTATATATTTTTCTATAACTGTCTGGCCATGCAGCAAAATATTTGATAATGCGTCATTTCAGTCCTATTATAGGTCCTAATACGACCGAATTAAAGGGAACGTATTCTCAAATTACCATAATTCCTTTACGCCAAATTTTGAATATATTCATGTAAATAAAAAAATAACTACACACTGAAAACTTTACAGGTATTTCACAGTGAGAGTTATGCAACTTTACTACCTACTGTTGCTGCTATTTTTGCTGAATGCCATGAAATAAAAAGATACAAAAGAACCATTAAGATTACAAATAAAATACAAAATAATATGTTCCGATGATTAATAACACAAGAAAATAAGGGCTCCTTATATACCAGACAAGAACAGATTATTGGATTTCCATTAAAAAATAATTCTAGTGTACAGTACACTACAGTGGAGAAGAAAATGAATAACTGATTGCTCAAAAATTCAATACTGGAATGCTAGAATACAGAAAATGCAGCAATAGTGACATTTTGTACGTTTTTCTTTTTTAATTGCTAAACAATATGCAGTTCTGCAATAACATTCAGCACCAATATCAAACAGAAGTGTATTTAAAGAAAAATAGAGCTGAACATTCATATAGCAAACTCCCTTATATAAAGGCCAAGGTTACGTCATGTCTTTGAAAGCTGCTGATTTGAGTTAGAGACACACCTGTACAAGTACAAACAAGATGGGACTATCCAGCCATCATACCGGTCAAGAAGGAGATGGGTTCTGTGTACCAGAGATGAACATGCTTTGGTTAGACATGTGCATGTCAACCCAAGAACAAAAGCAAAAGACCTTGTGAAGATGCTGGCGGAAGCTGGTAAGATTGTGTCATCATCCACAGTGAAACGAGTACTGTATCAATATGGTCTGAAAAGCCACTCTGCCAGGAAGAAGCCCATACTCTAAAAGAAATATAATGCAGATAAATGTTTGCAAATGCACATAGGAACAAAGATCTTAATTTTGGAGACATGTCCTGTGGATTGACAACTAAAATTTAACTGTTTGGCCATAATCACTATCGTTACGTTTGGAGGAAAAAGAGAGAACTTTTGAAGCCTAAGAATGCCATCCCAACTGTGAAACACAGGTATGGCAACATCAAGTTGTGAAGTTGTTTTGCTGCAGGAATGACTGGTGCACTTCACAAAATAGATGGCATCATAAGGAAAGAAGATAATGTGGCAATACTGAAGCAATATCTCAAGATTGGGCCGAAATGGGTCTTCCAAATGAACAATGACCTGAAGCATACTGCCAAACTGGTTTGGTTACAAAGTGGCTTAAGGATAACAAATGGAATGAATAATATCAAACTCAGTACACTGATATTATTCATTCCATTTGTTTTGCTCCTGGACACCCTATACATTATTGGCAGTTGCAACAGGACTAATCTATATTAAGGATAACAAAGTCAATGTTTTGGAGTGGCCATCATAAAACCCTGTTCTCAATCCTATTGAAAATTTATTGGCAAAGCTAAAAAGGCAGGTGCGAGCAAGGCGACCTACAAACATGGCTCAGTTACACTAGTTCTGTCAGGAGTAGAGTTGAGCGCGGTTCGCGGTTCGAGGTTCTCCAGTTCTAGGCTCGAGTGATTTTGGGGCCTGTTCTAGATCGAACTAGAACTCGAGCTTTTTGCAAAAGCTCGATAGTTCTAGAAACGTTCGAGAACGGTTCTAGCAGCAAAAAAACAGCTAATTCCTAGCTGGCTTTCCGCTGTAATAGTGTAAGTCACTCTGTGACTCACACTATTATGACATTTCAGTGTATAGTGTGCGTGAACAGCGCCTTCAGATCACTGCTGTTTGTATAATGGCGATCGCCATTTTTTTTTTTTCCCTTGTCTTCCTTCCCTAAGCGCGCGCGTCTTGTGGGGCGGGCCACCATGTCAGCCAATCCCAGACACACACACAGCTAAGTGGACTTTTAGCCAGAGAAGCAACGGCATGTGTGATAGGATGTCCATGTCACATGTCCCTGCATTATAAAAACGAGTATCTGCCCGTCCGGACGCCATTATCTCTTCTGCGTCTTTGGTGTCAGACATCACTGTCGCAGCTCCGTCCTTTGTCCTATCGCCGATACTGCTGTATGCGCTCCATACACAGCGCTGGACAGCATAGGGATAGCACTTTCTATCAGTCCTTTTAAGGGCTCAAACCGGTAGGGTCAGAGCCATAGGTGACAGGTCCTGAAAACAGCGACAGCGTCTGTGTAGCAAAGGTCAGGGATTTCCTCCCTGCATTTCCCTATTAGGAGGGAATAGAAAGGCAGGCTTCCTTTCCTCTACCCAGAGCCCCACAATCCTGGCACTGTACCCTCCTGTCCTCTGCACACTCCAACTCATGATAACTAAGCCATTATACTAGCAAACACTCAGTGTACCTAGTGGCATCCTAAACGTGGCTATTGGACTTTGCTATAGTCCCACTAGTGCAAAGACATTTGCAGCACCTCTGCCTGCATTGCACACTCCAACTCATTATAACTAAGCCATTATACTAGCAAACACTCAGTGTACCTAGTGGCATCCTAAACGTGGCTATTGGACATTTGTCTAGTCACACTAGTGCAAAGACATTTGCAGCACCTCTGCCTGCATTGCACACTCCAACTCATGATAACTAAGCCATTATACTAGCAAACACTCAGTGTACCTAGTGGCATCCTAAACGTGGCTATTGGACTTTGCTATAGTCCCACTAGTGCAAAGACATTTGCAGCACCTCTGCCTGCATTGCACACTCCAACTCATGATAACTAAGCCATTATACTAGCAATTTTTGCTGCCAGTTTAAGTGCCGTAGTTGCATTGTCAGGGATATTTATTCTTTATTATTCTGCTGTTAATAAAGCTAGACCACCACTGCAATCTACACCACCTCTCAATTTTTACTACCACATTTTCAGTCCACAATCTTGTCACAATCAACATGAGTGGCAAAATGACAGATGCTGGTGGAAAGGGGAAGAGGCGTGGTGGAAAAGGCAAAAAAGGTTTTGTCCGTGGGGAAGGTGGCAAAGCTCCATTATCATCTGCTGAAGATAGACCATCTACCAGCAAAAGTAAGATGTCTACTACTTACCGTGGACAATCCGATGTGCTCCCTTTTTTACGGACACGAACAACAGGAACAAAGGTAGATGATGGCCAAAAAAGGAAAATGCTTGAATGGATCTCAAGTGGTCCAACAAGTGCCCTCTCAGCCACTTCAAGTACCGCATCCAAAAAACACCAGTCCTCTGAGTTGTCATCCCAATCAAACTTGCTTTCTCCCAGCTCTGAAGTCTCCATCAGCCCTGCACAGTATGGTGGAACTGAGATGGCTGAGTCTGCAGAGCTGTTCAGTCACACTATAGCCTGGGAATCAGAGGTCTGCTCCCAAGCTACAGTGAGTACAAAACAGGAAATGGTCTGCAGTGATGCCCAGAACCTTTGTGTCTCTGATTCAGGCCGTGAGGACCAAGTTTCGGAGCATAATGTTGACCCTTTGTCACAAACTGTAACACCTGTGGTTATAGACAATGAGGAACATACTGATGAAGATGAGACTCAGATACCCGATTGGGATGACAACTTAAATATTCGGTCAGGGCAAGAAGAGGCTCGGTCTGAGGGGGAGGGGAGTGCAAACACAACAATTGATGATGAAGTTCTAGATCCCACCTACTGTCAACCCACAGTCAGGCACTCGAGGAGGTCAACAGAGGTGGTGGAGGAGGATGCAACTGATGACGAAGTTACCTTGCGCCTTCCTGGACAGAGTCGGAGTACTGGTAGCACGTCTACAACTGCATCCTCAGCCACCACTCTGCCTCTGAGCATTATTCGGGGTGGATCAACAGGTCGCATGGCCTCTAAGCCTTGCCTAGCCTGGTCCTTTTTTGACATAGAAAAAGATCGCCCAAATTATGTGATCTGTAAAATTTGTCATGGTTCTCTTGGTAGAGGGCAAAACCTCAGCAGTTTGACAACTTCTTCCATGAATCGTCATATGAATAAATATCATATGGCGCGGTGGGAAGCTCACCGTGCTGCAATGCGGCCTAGCGGAGCGAACCATCCACCGCCTGCCCCTTCCAGTGCATCCGCGCGCTCGTCATCTTCTAGGACTGTGGGGACAGCTGTCACACCTGTTTTTCCACCCACAACTTCCACCACTGTAACCGCAACAGGCAGTTTGCTTGGTAGGTCGTCAGTTGGTTTGGAAGGGGAAACAAGTGAGTGTGTACAGCTCTCTCAGACATCGATAGCACCAACTTTGGATGAAGGCAATATCATGTCTCCGCCTGCACTTTCCTCACAAACCTGCATTTTTCCAGGGACACCCTACTCAACACCGTCTACACACAGCAGCCAGATCTCTGTCCCTCAGATGTGGACAAATAAAAGGCCATTTCCTGCGACCCATGACAAAGCTAAGAGGTTGACTCTATCCCTCTGTAAGCTGTTGGCTACAGAAATGCTGCCTTTCCGCCTAGTGGACACACAGGATTTTAGAGACCTTATGTCTGTCGCTGTGCCCCAGTACCAGATGCCTAGTCGCCACTACTTCTCTAAGAAAGGTGTGCCCGCGCTACACCAGCATGTCGCACACAACATCACCGCTTCCTTGAGAAACTGTGTGTGAACGGGTGCATTTCACCACCGATACTTGGACCAGTAAGCATGGACAGGGACGTTACATGTCGCTCACTGGGCACTGGGTAACTATGGTGATAGATGGTGAAGGGTCTGCTGCACAAGTCTTGCCGTCCCCACGACTTGTGTGTCAATCCTCTGTCTGTCCAAGTTCCGCCACTGCTTCTGCATCCTCCACCTCATCTGGGTCCTCCACCTCCGCCCCAAGCCTGCCTGGTCAGGCCACCAGCGTTCTCACTGCGCAGAAGGAATCACGCACCCCTCATTACTATGCTGGCAGCAGAGCGCAACGGCATCAGGCGGTCTTTAGCTTGACATGTCTTGGGAATATGAGTCACACAGCTGAGGAGTTGTGGTCAGCTCTGCGGTCCGAGTTTAATAAATGGTTGTCCCCACTCAATCTGCAGCCTGGTAAGGCCGTGTGCGACAATGCTGCAAACCTGGGTGCGGCCCTTCACCTGGGCAAGGTGACACACGTACCTTGTATGGCTCACGTGTTGAACCTTGTCGTGCAGCAATTTTTAACACACTATCCCGGCCTAGATGGCCTTCTGAACAGGGCACGAAAACTGTCTGCTCACTTCCGCCGTTCAAGCGCCGCAGCTGAGCGACTTGCATCGCTCCAGAAGTCTTTCGGCCTGCCGGTTCATCGCCTGAAATGCGATGTGGCGACACGCTGGAATTCAACTCTCCACATGTTACAGCGACTGTGGCAGCACCGCTGTGCCCTGGTGCAATACGTCATGACGTATAGCCTGGGCCAACGAGATGCAGAGGTGGGGCAGATCACCCTGACGGAGTGGTCTCAGATCAAGGACCTATGCACCCTTCTGCACAGTTTCGACATGGCGACGAGTATGTTTAGCGCTGACAATGCCATTATCAGCATGACGATTCCAGTCATTTACATGCTGGAGCACACGCTAAACACTATTCGGAGTCAGGGGGTGGGACAACAGGAAGGGGATGAACTACAGGAGGATTCATATGCGCAAGACACAACAACATCACCAAGGTCCAGACGTTCATCATCACCAAGGCGCCAGGCATGGGAGCATGGGGGACAGGGATCAACAAGGGCGCATGGTAGCAGGCGAGATGTTGAGGAAGGTGCAGGAGGACATGAAGAAATGGAGGACGAACTGTCCATGGACATGGAAGACTAAGCAGATGAGGGAGACCTTGGTCAAATTTCAGTTGAAAGAGGTTGGGGGGAGATGTCAGAGGAAGAAAGAACGGTTAGCACCTCTATGCCACAAACACAGCGTGGACTTGGTCCGCATGGCTGCGCAAGACACATGAGTGCCTTCTTGTTGCACTACCTCCAACATGACCCTCGTATTGTCAAAATTAGAAGTGATGATGACTACTGGCTTGCCACACTATTAGATCCCCGGTACAAGTCCAAATTTTGTGACATAATTCCAGCCATAGAAAGGGACGCACGTATGCAGGAGTATCAGCAGAAGCTGTTACTCGATCTTAGATCCGCTTTTCCACCAAACAACCGTGCAGGTGCAGGGAGTGAATCTCCCAGTTGTAACTTGACAAACATGGGACGGTCTCGTCATCTTCAACAGTCTACACGTACCAGTAGGACCGTATCTGGTGCTGGTAACAGCAATTTTATGGAATCTTTTCATAATTTTTTTAGACCCTCCTTTGCAAGGCCACCAGAGACAACAAGTCTGACACATAGTCAACGGCTGGAGAGGATGATACAGGAGTATCTACAAATGAACATCGATGCCATGACTTTGCAAATGGAGCCTTGCTCATTTTGGGCTTCAAATCTAGAAAAATGGCCAGAGCTATCCAGTTACGCCTTGGAGATTTTGTCGTGTCCAGCTGCCAGCGTTGTCTCTGAACGTGTCTTCAGTGCTGCTGGGTGTGTGCTGACAGATAAGCGCACGCGTCTGTCCAGTGACAATGTGGACAGACTGACGTTCATCAAAATGAACAAGTCATGGATCCAGAAGGAATTTACTACCCCTTTGTCATCCTGGGGAGAGTAAATGCTTGTGGATTTGGAATGTGCTTGATGCAAATCTAGCTGTGAAGTGTACAACTAGGGCACAAGTGCTGCCACTGAATGGGTGGGTGTGTGTGGGGCACAATTTTTGGAAAAAAGGGAGACTCCGCTTGGAGTAACCCTTGCTTGCTGTGTTTTTAAAAGAAGCCAAGATGAACAGAGCTGGGATCAGGAAAGACTTTGCTACCTACCCCGGTGTCATCCTGGGGACGGATAAGAATGGCGTATTTTGGAATGTGCTTGATGCAAATCTAGCTGTGAAGTGTACAACTAGGGCACAAGTGCTGCCACTGAATGGGTGGGTGTGTGTGGGGCCCAATTTTTGGAAAAAAAGGGAGACTCCGCTTGGAGTAACCCTTGCTTGCTGTGTTTTTAAAAGAAGCCAAGATGAACAGAGCTGGGATCAGGAAAGACTTTGCTACCTACCCCGGTGTCATCCTGGGGACGGATAAGAATGGCGTATTTTGGAATGTGCTTGATGCAAATCTAGCTGTGAAGTGTACAACTAGGGCACAAGCGCTGCCACTGAATGGGTGGGTGTGTGTGGGGCCCAATTTTTGGGAAAAAAAGGGAGACTCCGCTTGGAGTAACCCTTGCTTGCTGTGTTTTTAAAAGAAGCCAAGATGAACAGAGCTGGGATCAGGAAAGACTTTGCTACCTACCCCGGTGTCATCCTGGGGACGGATAAGAATGGCATATTTTGGAATGTGCTTGATGCAAATCTAGCTGTGAAGTGTACAACTAGGGCACAAGTGCTGCCACTGAATGGGTGGGTGTGTGTGGGGCCCAATTTTTGGAAAAAAAGGGAGGCTCCGCTTGGAGTAACCCTTGCTTGATGTGTTTTTAAAAGAAGCCAAGATGAACAGAGCTGGGATCAGGAAAGACTTTGCTACCTACCCCGTTGTCATCCTGGGGACGGTTAATTATGGCGTATTTTTGAATGTGCTTGATGCAAATCTAGCTGTGAAGTGTACAACTAGGGCACAAGTGCTGCCACTGAATGGGTGGATGTGTGTGGGGCACAATTTTTGGAAAAAAGGGAGGCTCCGCTTGGAGTAACCCTTGCTTACATTGTTTTTAAAAGGAGCCAAGATGAACAAGTCATGGTTCAGCAAAGACTTTATCTACCTACCCCGGTGTCATCCTGGGGACGGTTAAGAATAGCGTATTTTTGAATGTGCTTGATGCAAATCTAGCTGTGAAGTGTACAACTAGGGCACAAGTGCTGCCACTGAATGGGTGGGTGTGTGTGGGGCACAATTTTTGGAAAAAAGGGAGACTCCGCTTGGAGTAACCCTTGTTTGCTGTGTTTTTAAAAGAAGCCAAGATGAACAGAGCTGGGATCAGGAAAGACTTTGCTACCTACCCCGGTGTCATCCTGGGGACGGATAAGAATGGCGTATTTTTTAATGTGCTTGATGCAAATCTAGCTGTGAAGTGTACAACTAGGGCACAAGCGCTGCCACTGAATGGGTGGGTGTGTGTGGGGCCCAATTTTTGGAAAAAAAGGGAGACTCCGCTTGGAGTAACCCTTGCTTGCTGTGTTTTTAAAAGAAGCCAAGATGAACAGAGCTGGGATCAGGAAAGACTTTGCTACCTACCCCGGTGTCATCCTGGGGACGGTTAATTATGGCGTATTTTTGAATGTGCTTGATGCAAATCTAGCTGTGAAGTGTACAACTAGGGCACAAGTGCTGCCACTGAAGGGGTGGGTGTGTGTGGGGCACAATTTTTGGGAAAAAGGGAGACTACGCTTGGAGTCACCTTGCGGTGTTTTCCATGATTTTAGAAGGGCGTGCCATGCCTATATCTGTGTGTCCTCCTCTTTTTCCTTGTCCAGCTGTTTTGTTTTCGCATGAGTATATGTCCTTGTCACTTTCCCATGTGTTTGTGTTGTGTTGTGAGTTGTTTGTCACCTTTTGGACACCTTTGAGGGTGTTTTCTAGGTGTTTTTATGTGTTTGTGATTGCCTACCATTGTTTCCTATGCAGTTCGAGTTCGGTTCGTCGAACGTTCGACGAGCCGAACTCAAACGGGACCTCCGTTCGGCGAACCGACCTCGAGCCGAACCGGGACCGGTTCGTTCATCTCTAGTCAGGAGGAATGGGCCCAAATTCCTACAAATTATTGTGAGAAGCTTGTGGAAGGAGATCCAAAATGTTTGACCCAAGTCATACAATTTAAGGGCAATGGTACCAAATACTATTGAAATGTATGCAAACTTTTGACTTTGCAGAAAGTAATAAAAATGCCTTAAAACATTCTCTCTCATTATTCCGGCATCTGGCAAATATAAATATTTTGGTTCCTAATTGACCGAAAATGAAAAAGGTTTATTCTGATTTCATGTCAGATAGTGAGAAAAACATGCAGATGTGTCTTTTTGGATAGTATATGTAAACTTCTGGTTTCAATTGTATATCTATATGTATCTATATTTTTTTTATTATTATTATTATTACATTGATATACAGTGAGGAAAAGAAGTATTAGATACACTGCCCATTTTGCAAGTTTTTCCCACCTATAAAGAATGGGGAGCTCTGTAATTTTTGTCATTGGTACACTTCAACTGTGACAGACATAGAAAAAAATATATAAAATCACATAGTATGATTTTTAAGTAATAATTTGCATTTTGCACAATTTAAAAAAAAAAAAAAAAGACATGACTTGTACATCCCAAATTCATACTTTGATCTAAAAGCCGCTAGATAAAAATTAAATAATAAAACATTAGGTTCTTAGGATACCGTCTCACTAAACAACATACCAGCGATTCCGACCACGATATGACCTGGTTAGGATCGCTGGTGCGTCACTACATGGTCGCTGGTGAGCTGTCAATCAGGCAGATCTCAGTAGCGACCAGCGACTCCTGTAACTATGCTGCGCTTGGTAACCAGGGTAAATATCGGGTAACTAAGCAAAGCTCTTTGCTTGGTTACCCGATATTTACCCTGGTTACCAGTGTACACCGCTTAGCGCTGGCTCCCTGCACACGTAGCCAGGGTACACATCGGGTTACTAAGCAAAGCGCTTTGCTTACTTACCTGATATTTACCCTGGCTACGTATACAGAGACCCAGCGCTAAGCGGTGTATGCTGGTAATCAGGGTAAATGTCAGGTAACTAAGCAAAGCGCTTTGCTTAGTTACCTGATATTTACCCTAGAAACCAGCGCACACTTCTTACACAGAGTCGGTGCTTGTTGGTCTCCCGCCGTCAAACACGCCAATGTATTCTGCACAGCGGGAGACCAACGAGCAAAAAATGAACCAGAACAGTGTGTAACGATCAGCGATTTCACAGCAGGGGCCAGGTCGCTGCTTAGTGTCACACACAGCGAGATCGCTGATGAGGTCACTGGTACGTCACAAAACCTGTGAATCAGCAGCAATCTTGCTAGCGATCTCGCTATGTGAGAAGTACCCCTTAGTTTAACATTCTGATTAGATTGTATGAAGCCCACTGCCCCGTCGAACCTCTGAGTGGGTCCCTAATCTTTGCCTAGACAGTGTGGCACCGCGCGCCGACCACAGCAGCAGAGACAATGCACCAGCAGGGCAGGCGACCTGGTGCCTCACAACACCCATGCTGCAAGGCAGAATCCTCATGATGCCAGGTCACACAGCCCCACTGAAACAAAACCACCACCACAGCAGCCACCACACAGTCCCAGGACTCTGTCAAAGGAGCTGTACACCTCACCTAGGGACCCACTCAGAGGTTCGCGGTGACGTGGCAATGGGCTTAATATAATCTGATCAGAATGGTAACAAAGAACCTCATGTTCTATCATTTATTTTTTGCCTATTGGCTTTAGATCATTGTATTATCAGGGATGTGCGATCCATGTCTCTTTTTTTTCTTCTTAGTTTGTTAACATTCTATACCCCTCTGCTTTTTGTCTGGATCTGCACTCCCCCCATTCGGCACAGGTGATTTTAATAAGCAGGAGACTGCAAGAGGGGCCAGCCTTTGTTGCTCCCAGTTCACATATAGGAGCCTGTAGGAGGAAAGTGCGCAGCTCCTCTCACTGGGTGCTGGTACGGTGTGGTAGCCGCTGTTATGGTGGTTTTGTGTCAGTGGGGCAGTGTGGACTAGAGCCATGGGGACCAAATTACCTGCCCTGCTATTACTTTTTTGCTGCAGCAGTGGTTAGTGCACAGTGCCGCACTATAAGGTTTAGATTAGGGACCCACTCAGAGGTTCGCCGTGACGTGGCAGTGGGCTTAATATAATCTGCTCAGAATGGTAACAAAGAACCTCATGTTCTATTATTTATTTTTTGCTTAACTGCTTTAGATCATTGTATTATAAGGGATGTGCGATCTATGTCTCTTTTTTTTCTTCTTTGTTTATTAATTTGCATTTTATTGCATGAAAAAACTATTTGATACAATCGAAAAACATAACTTAATATTTGGTAAATAAACCTTTGTTTGCAATTACAGAGGTCTTGACCAAGTTTGCACACACTACAGCAGAATTTTGGCCTACTCCTCCACATAGATCTCCAGATCTTTCAGTTTTAGAGGCTGTCACTGGGCAACATTGAGTTTCAGCTCCCTCCAAAGATTTTCTATTGAGTTCTGGTCTGAAGACTGGCTAAGCCACTCCAGAACATTGAAATGCTTCCTACAGAGCCATTTCTTACTTGCTGTGTATTTCGGGTCATTGTCATGCTGGAAGACCCAGCCAAGACAAATCTTCAATTCTCTTACTGAGGGAAGGAGGTTGTTGGCCAAAATCTCACGATACATGATCCCATCCTCCCCTCTATGTGCAGTCGTCCAGTCCCCTTTGCAAAAAAGCACCCTAAAGTATGTTGTTTCCACCACCCATGCTTCACGGTTGGGAAGGTGTTCTTGGGGTTGTACACATCTTTCTTCCTCCAAACACGGAGAATGGAGTTGATATCAAAAAGTTCTATTTTGATCTCATCTGGCCACATGACCTTCTCCCATGCCTCCTCTGAATCATTCAGATGGTCTTTCAATCGGGCCTGTACATGTGCTGGTGTGAGCAGGGGGACCTTGCGTGCCTTGCAGGATTTTGAGCCATGACACTGTAGTGTGTTACTATGGTAATCTTTGAGATTGTGGTAACAGCTCTCTTAAGGTCATTGACCAGGTCCTCCCGTGTAGTTCCGGGCCAATTCCTGACATCTCAGAATCATCCTTACTCTACGAGGCAAAATCTTGCATGGAGCCCCAGACTAAAGGCTGCTTTACACACAACAATATCGCTAGCGATCTCGTTAGCGATGTGACACGCCCAGATCGTTGTTACGATTTGCCGAGAACGCTCCTAGGTCGTTTTGTAGCGGTCACACGTATACATCTCAGAAACGACGCTACATCGTTCAGCGATATATTGTTTGACTAAGGCGGTCGTGTGGATGTTGTTCGCCGTTGGCAGGGTGTCAAACGTAGCAATATGTGTGCTGCGTTCCAAACGACGAACAATATTTTGAAACTGAATGACGTGTCAACGATCAACGATTTTCACCCTATTTGCAGTCGTTCGGAGTCGCACGTAGGTGTCACACGCAACGAAGTCGCTAACGATGACGGAAGTGGGTCACGAAAACCATGACCCCACCGACATATCGTCAGATAAATCTTAGCGTGTAAAGCAGCCTTAAGTAAGTTTGACAGTCATATTGTTTTTCTGCTATTTTCTAAAAATTGCGGCAACAGTTTTTCCTTCTCACCAAGCTGCTTGCCTATTGTCCTGTACCCTATCCCTGTTTAGTGCAGGTCTACAATTTTGTCCCTGGTGTCTTTAGACATCTCTTTGGTCTTGGTCATGGTGAAGAGGTTGGATTGTGATTGAGTGTGTAGACAGGTGCCTTTTATACAGATAATGAGTTAAAAAACAGGTGCAATTATTACAGGTAAGGAGTTTAATGTAGGAGGACTTAACCCCTTAACGACCCATGACGTACTGGGCACGTCATGGATCATGTGCCGTTAATCCCCGCCCCCTGCCGTGGGCAGGCAGCGGCGATCCGCGCACATATCAGCTGTTTTCAACAGCTGACATGTGTGCCTGTTAGCCGCGGGTGGAATCGCTTCCACCCGCGGCCATTAACCCCTTACATTTCGCTGCCAAAATCTGGCAGCGATATGTATATGGGCGCCGCCATGACAGTTACTTACCCCGCCCCCACCAGAAGTCACGTGACATGATCACGTGACTTTCGGTGGTTGCCATCGTAGCACAGGGTCTTGTGATGACGCCTGCAGCTACGAAGTTTCACTTTCGTTTTCACCCGCCTCGGAGCAGGGTGAAACAGAAAGTGACTGTATCTGCTGTTTACAGCTGTATAGCTGTGATCAGCAGATAGATAAGAGCGCTCGGATTGCTGATCGCTATAGCCCCCTAGGGGGACTAGTAAAATAAAAAAAAGGGAAAAAAAAAGTTTTAAAAAAAAAAATAAATAAAAAACCTAAAAGTTCAAATCACCCCCCTTTCACCCCATTGAAAATTAAAGGGTTAAAAAAATTAAAATATACACATATTTTGTATTGCCGCGTTCAGAAATGCCTGATCTATCAAAATATAAAATCAATTAATCTGATCAGTAAATGGCGTAGCGGCAAAAAAATTCCAAACGCCAAAATTAAGTTTTTTGGTCACCGCAAAGTTTGCGCAAAATGCAATAACAGGCGATCAAAACGTAGCATCTGCGCAAATATGGTACCGTTAAAAACGTCAGGACGAGACGCAAAAAATAAGCAGTCACTGAGTCTCAGATCCCGAAAAATGAGAACGCTACAGGTTTTGGAAAATGGCGCAAAACGTGCGCCACTTTTTTTGGCCAAGATTGTGAATTTTGTTTAACCCCTTAGATACAAGTAAACCTATACATGTTTGGTGTCTACAAACTCGCACTGACCTCAGGCATCACATAGATACATCAGTTTTACCATATAGTGAACACAGTGAATAAAATATCCCAAAAACTATTGTACGATCACACTTTTTTTGCAATTTTTCCGCACTTGGAATTTTTTTGCCGTTTTCCAGTACACTATATGGTAAAACTTATGGTTTCATTTAAAAGTACAACTCGTCCCACAAAAAACAAGCCCTTATATGGGAAGATTGATGGAAAAATAAAAAAGTTACGGCTCTCGGAAGAAGGGGAGCAAAAAACAAAAAACGCAAAAACGGAAAGTGCCCGGGGGCTGAAGGGGTTAAAGAAAGAATAATAGGTCTGTGAGAGCCAGAATTCTTGCTGATTGGTAGGTGATCACACACATATTTCAAGAAATAAATGCAAATAAATTATTTAAAAATCATAATGTGATTTTTTGGATTTTTGTCAGTTCAAGTGTACCTCCAATAAAAATTACAGACCACTCCATTCTTTGTAGATGGGAAAACTTGCAAATTCAGCAGTGTATCAAATACTTCTTTTCCCCACTGTGCATATATACTTTACAGGGAACATCCACCCAAACGTTTGGCTATTCTACAGAATTATTATATTGTTTTTAGTTTAGCTGCCCAGACATGGAGGTTTCTAACCCAGATAGTGACATTTCAGGTTAGGTTCCCGGTATACAGAGATTACCTTGCCGTGGTGTCCGGGCTCACATGCATTGGCCAAGAAATATGCTAAATATCTCTTTTTTTTTAAAAAATATTCTTATAGCAGTAATGCAATACCAGAGTTCCCTTATTCATTGTTAGCATTTCAGTGTGCAGCTGTATATGTGTTGTAGAATTATTATATTGGATGTGACTTCTGAACTATCACTTCAGAAACAGATACACAATTGTTATTTTGCCAACATGTTCAAAGAAAAATGAAGTGACAACATTGTGAAATGTTAACTCAAAGGTAACAAGGAATATAGCTGCAGCTTCTCCACTCAGTTTTGAAAAAATGGCTGCATCAACGAAACAGAAAAACGCCAATATCCGTAAGTAAAAGAATGGTGTAAGATAGATTTTGGTTGCTACTCTTACTTCAATATGGTCATATATATTTACCTTTCAGGTGAAAAGCTTCTAACATCAGTGAAATTACATTGTCCAAATCAAACATAGATAACTATGTCTTGGATAATTAGAAATGGAGGAACGAGACTTGTCAATAGAGAATCTCCTGATTCGTAGCCTAACAATCCTGGGTACTAATGCCAAGTACGCACTACATAGAGAATTATTTCATTGCCTCAGTCCTTCGCTTTTATCTTAAACAAACCTATCAACACTATTAGCATTCTCTACCAGAAATCCATAATTCTCTGTTTCGTGAAATTGATTTTATATTACAGTCGTTTTGGACTGTTGCAGAGAGTCATTAAATTAGTGAACACTGCTCAATTCAATATAGTGATGTCACACACTAGCTGGGATGTGCATATTTCACTTCTGTTCTAACTATACTGGCAATAACAGTATAAAGCAGAAAAGTCATATAGCTCACTGCCCTGTTACATAGGACCTAGGACCTCAATAGTGCTTTTATTTTAAAGGGAATATAATATTAGCAAATACTTCAAATAAGAAATGTACTATAGTTCTCCTAATATAGCCATGTCTCTTACCTCGTGTCCAGGGCATTGCAGCTTAGGTATCCATGATTACGTCCACGAGCAACTATCTATCACTACATGAATGGTCATAGCCATGGATACCTAAGATGCAATGTCTTGCACATGAGATAAGAGGCATGGCTATATCAGGAGAAGTATACAATATTTCTAAATGGAGGTATTTTCTAATATCATTATTATTACCCATACTACATACTGGGAAAGTAGTTTGGAGACTCCTTCCCAACATTACATGTACTGTTATGTCCTATTAGTAAAGGTGTTCCTTCATGGTCATTTGACTTAACTGACAGCCGAGTTCCTGCAACAGCCAGGGCAAGATGTCAGCATCATTTGTACCTGTTTAACCCTCTATAGGCAACTGTTAATAGCAACCACAGTATCTGAAGATTTACAAGCGATATAAACAACAAAAAAAGGACGATCTTACAAAGCCCAGCCTTACGTTTGTCTTCAAAAGAGCACTGTCAGCACCCCGCGATCGTGTCATAGTTGGGAGGGCCACACAATGGGTTCATGGAACGGAGCCTCCCGGTCCACAAGTATTAAACTCCTATCTCAGAGATTGATAGCAGCATTTCAGGAGCTAACCGCAATAAGCAGAGCTTAGTTCCACTTGCTACTATTAAAGGTAGATGCTGGCTGTGTAATGGTATATGCACATGGCATCTTTTAGACAGCAGCGGGTCTGCATAGTTTTTCAAGAAGATGCTTGCAGCGTGATCCCTGCACGATCTTTTTGGGCAGCTTTAGCAGTGGCTTCCTTACCAGCGCTTTTTTCTTCTTTAAACACCATATAGAAAATATTAGCGACTTCCAAATGGAAGATGACTGAAGAATGGACCAATCACTTCTTTTAGCTGCTTTGTGACTTTCGATGCCTGCAGCGGTTAAAAGAAGAAGTGAAAATAGACAGACCATGGGCACAGTAAGTTGCTGTGCTCAGGATCCTTGTTTTGTGACTTTTCAGGCAGGTTCCAGGAGTAATCCATCTGAAAGAGACATTATGTGCACATACCATAACTCAAGCTGGCTTCATTCTCGGGGACCCAAAATAACATACCAGTATGTCTACTGTTGGAAAAAGTTAGCCTGTACAATAAACCTTGTTTACAAAAATTAATACATTAAACAAACATGTCATATACACTGTTTTGAAATGTAATGAAATACGATCAAAGTCACAAGTAAAAGAAAATCGGTGAAAAATTCATCATGTTCACAAAAAATCAAACCTCCACATCTTCACATGGATCTATTGGCGGAAAAATCAAGGTATAAGCTCTCAAAATATGGTTATACAAAAAAAATATATATTTTTTATATTTATAGGTTTACAAAAAATGTGTAAAAGTTGCAAAACATAAAAATAAAAAAAATAAAAAAACTCCTACTATTGCTGTAATTGTATGGACCCAAAGAATAAAGATGTCCCATTACATTTACTGAATGATGAATGGCAGAAAAATTATTATTATTAATAATAATAATAATAAGAAGAAGAATAATAATAACAATGACAATAATACTAATATTCCTAAACTGCTGTTGATTTGTTCATTCTGACTCCCAAAATTTGAAATAAAGCTCGGCTAAAATTAATCTTGTGCTCTTCATTGAGCATTTACATTGGAGATTTCATCTTAACATCTAAATCGCATTTTTGAAGATTTAGATAAAAAAATTATTAAATTATCGCATTAACAATCCCCGATACACCTTTTCACAGAGGTCATTAAGGGGTCTTAATCTTCAGCACCGTGAAAAAGAGGCGCTGAGGATTACGTTTGTCGCTGCCCGATGACGTCATCACTGTACACACGGTTCTACACAGGTCAGCTGGCACACAGACAGGAAGCGAGCGATGCTGCATGGAGTGAGGTGAGGTGAGTATACAGCGGGAGTCCTCCAGCTGTTACCGCAAATTCGTCCGCAGCTGAAGTGAGCGCGAGATCCGTGGTGACTTCAGTCAGGTATGTGCGGTGATAGATGGAGTCACCGGGATCACTTCACTTGTGGCCTGAACCACACAGAGAGCGGTCGTGTTCTATGGCTGCTCTCTGTGATTGTCAGATGTAGCAGAGCTGAATGTGTCGTGGAACATCTTGTGGATTACATCGGACCTGGGTGTTGTAGGGGTTAATAAAGTGGTGAAAGAGGATGTTTTTTTGTCTTTTATTTCAAATAAAGGATTTTTATGTGTTTGTGTTTATTTACTTTCACTTAGAGTTTGGTGATGAGGGGGTGTCTTATAGACGCCTGCCATCACTAAGCTAGGACTTAAGGGTACTTTACATGCTGCGACATCGCTAGCGATCCCGTTAGCGATGTGAAATTCTAGATCGCAACTGCGATCTTTCAAGATCGCACATGCGTAAAATGACCTATGTGCGACCTCAAAAGATTGCACTTGCGATCTAGAATTTCACATCGCTAACGAGATCGCTAGCGATGTCGCAGAGTGTAAAGTACCCTTTAGTGTCAAGTTTAGTGTCAGCTATGGGCTGCTGCCATTAACTCCTTATTACCCCGATTGCCACCGCATCAGGAAAATGGGGATGAGCTGGGAAAAGTCCCAGGACTGTCGCATTTAATGGATGCGGCAATTCTGGGCGGCTGCTGGCTGATATTTTTAGGCTTGGGGGGCTCCCAATAACGTGAGTCTCCTCATCCTGAGAAAACCAGCCCCCAGCTGTGAGACTTTACCTTGGCTGGTTATCAAAATTAGGGGAACTGCACGACGGGTTGTTTTTTTTGTTGTTTTTTAAATTACCCCCATACAGTGTTAGCAGCAGATCCTCGCCTCATAACTGTGTTATGACCACATTTTTTGCTTAAAAATTTCATTTTCCTATTTTCCTCCTCTAAAACCAGGGTGCGTCTTATAGTCCGATGCGTTTTATAGTCCGAGAAATACGGTATATGTAGAAGCATACCAGAGTTATTACCACAAAGTGACACGTCAGATTTAGAAAACATGCTTGGTCAGGAAAGGTGAAAACTGACTTTGGTGGACAGGGGTTAAAATCGTGAGTGTTTATAGCAGGGGTCTCAAACTCGGCTGGGTGTATGGGCCTCACACAGGGAAAAAATAATTTGAGGGGCCGCATTCCTTTAAGGACAAAGTGACATTGGTAGTGGTACCATTTTTTCTTGCTATACACCCTTGAATCACTGTTTTTGAACATTTTTCATTTGTCCATTATAACAAATGTGTGTGTGTATGTGTGTATATATATATATATATATATATACACATTATATATATATATATATATATATATATATATATATATATATATATATATATATATATATATATACAGTTAGGTCCAGAAATATTTGGACAGTGACACAATTTTCACGAGTTGGGCTCTGCATGTCACCACATTGGATTTGAAATGAAACCTCTACAACAGAATTCAGGTGCAGATTGTAACGTTTAATTTGAAGGTTTGAACAAAAATATCTGATAGAAATTGTAGGAATTGTACACATTTCTTTACAAACACTCCACATTTTAGGAGGTCAAAAGTAATTGGACAAATAAACCAAACCCAAACAAAATATTTTTATTTTCAATATTTTGTTGCGAATCCTTTGGAGGCAATCACTGCCTTAAGTCTGGAACCCATGGACATCACCAAACGCTGGGTTTCCTCCTTCTTAATGCTTTGCCAGGCCTTTACAGCCGCAGCCTTCAGGTCTTGCTTGTTTGTGGGTCTTTCCGTCTTAAGTCTGGATTTGAGCAAGTGAAATGCATGCTCAATTGGGTTAAGATCTGGTGATTGACTTGGCCATTGCAGAATGTTCCACTTTTTTTGCACTCATGAACTCCTGGGTAGCTTTGGCTGTATGCTTGGGGTCATTGTCCATCTGTACTATGAAGCGCCGTCCGATCAAGTTTGCGGCATTTGGCTGAATCTGGGCTGAAAGTATATCCCTGTACAATTCAGAATTCATCCGACTACTCTTGTCTGCTGTTATGTCATCAATAAACACAAGTGACCCAGTGCCATTGAAAGCCATGCATGCCCATGCCATCACGTTGCCTCCACCATGTTTTACAGAGGATGTGGTGTGCCTTGGATCATGTGCCATTCCCTTTCTTCTCCAAACTTTTTTCTTCCCATCATTCTGGTACAGGTTGATCTTGGTCTCATCTGGCCATAGAATACTTTTCCAGAACTGAGCTGGCTTCATGAGGTGTTTTTCAGCAAATTTAACTCCGGCCTGTCTATTTTTGGAATTGATGAATGGTTTGCATCTAGATGTGAACCCTTTGTATTTACTTTCATGGAGTCTTCTCTTTACTGTTGACTTAGAGACAGATATACCTACTTCACTGAGAGTGTTCTGGACTTCAGTTGATGTTGTGAACGGGTTCTTCTTCACCAAAGAAAGTATGCGGCGATCATCCACCACTGTTGTCATCCGTGGACGCCCAGGCCTTTTTGAGTTCTCAAGCTCACCAGTCAATTCCTTTTTTCTCAGAAGGTACCAGACTGTTGATTTTGCTACTCCAAGCATGTCTGCTATCTCTCTGATGGATTTTTTCTTTTCTTTCAGCCTCAGGATGTTCTGCTTCACCTCAATTGAGAGTTCCTTAGACCGCATGTTGTCTGGTCACAGCAACAGCTTCCAAATGCAAAACCACACACCTGTAATCAACCCCAGACCTTTTAACTACTTCATTGATTACAGGTTAACGAGGGAGACGCCTTCAGAGTTAATTGCAGCCCTTAGAGTCCCTTGTCCAATTACTTTTGGTCCCTTGAAAAAGAGGAGGCTATGCATTACAGAGCTATGATTCCTAAACCCTTTCTCCGATTTGGATGTGAAAACTCTCATATTGCAGCTGGGAGTGTGCACTTTCAGCCCATATTATATATATAATTGTATTTCTGAACATGTTTTTGTAAACAACTAAAATAACAAAACTTGTGTCACTGTCCAAATATTTCTGGACCTAACTGTATATATTATATATATATATATATATATATATATATATATATATATATATATATCTGCATACACACTTTTTTTTTTACATTTTTCCCCCTTTTTGTAAGTAATACAGTTTTACAATAACCACCGAATAGTAATTTTGGCCAACATCTTGTAGTAATGTGCCCCATCTTGTTTCCCATTATTCCCATAAAAATGTGTGCATCCTTGTCCCCTTGTAGCAATGGGCCCCAGCCTCAGCTAACACCCCCACACACACCCCCCTCCCCACCCTGTGCAGCCTCAGCTAACACCCCCCCCCACCCTGTGCAGCCTCAGCTAACACCCCCCCCCCCCCACCCTGTGCAGCCTCAGCTAACACCCCCCCCCCCTGTGCAGCCTCAGCTAACACCCCCCCCCCCACCCTGTGCAGCCTCAGCTAACACCCCCCCCCACCCTGTGCAGCCTCAGCTAACACCCCCCCCACCCTGTGCAGCCTCAGCTAACACCCCCCCCACCCTGTGCGGCCTCAGCTAACACCCCCCCCACCCTGTGCGGCCTCAGCTAACACCCCCCCCCACCCTGTGCAGCCTCAGCTAACACCCCCCCCCCCCCCCACCCTGTGCAGCCTCAGCTAACACCCCCCCCCCTGTGCAGCCTCAGCTAACACCCCCCCCCCCCACCCTGTGCAGCCTCAGCTAACACCCCCCCCCCACCCTGTGCAGCCTCAGCTAACACCCCCCCCACCCTGTGCAGCCTCAGCTAACACCCCCCCCCACCCTGTGCGGCCTCAGCTAACACCCCCCCCACCCTGTGCGGCCTCAGCTAACACCCCCCCCACCCTGTGCGGCCTCAGCTAACACCCCCCCCCACCCTGTGCGGCCTCAGCTAACACCCCCCTCACCCTGTGCGGCCTCAGCTAACACCCACCCCCCTCACCCTGTGCGGCCTCAGCTAACACCCCCCCCCCCACCCTGTGCGGCCTCAGCTAACAACACCCCCCCACCCTGTGCGGCCTCAGCTAACACCCACCCCCCTCACCCTGTGCGGCCTCAGCTAACACCCCCCCCCCCACCCTGTGCGGCCTCAGCTAACAACACCCCCCCACCCTGTGCGGCCTCAGCTAACAACACCCCCCCACCCTGTGCGGCCTCAGCTAACAACACCCCCCCCACCCTGTGCGGCCTCAGCTAACAACACCCCCCCACCCTGTGCGGCCTCAGCTAACAACACCCCCCCACCCTGTGCGGCCTCAGCTAACACCCCCCCCACCCTGTGCGGCCTCAGCTAACACCCCCCCCACCCTGTGCGGCCTCAGCTAACACCCCCCCCACCCTTTGCAGCCTCAGCTAACACCCCCCCACCCTGTGCGGCCTCAGCTAACAACACCCCCCCACCCTGTGCGGCCTCAGCTAACACCCCCCCCACCCTGTGCAGCCTCAGCTAACACCCCCCCCACCCTGTGCAGCCTCAGCTAACACCCCCCCCCACCCTGTGCAGCCTCAGCTAACACCCCCCCCCACCCTGTGCAGCCTCAGCTAACACCCCCCCCACCCTGTGCAGCCTCAGCTAACACCCCCCCCCACCCTGTGCAGCCTCAGCTAACACCCCCCCCACCCTGTGCAGCCTCAGCTAACACACACACACACACACACACACACACTCTGTGCAGCCTCAGCCAGCAACACAGAACCCCCCACACACGAAAACATTCTTCTCACCTGCTGTCAGCGGCATGCAGGCACGTGGACTCTGTGAAGCCTCAGCTACCCCACACACACACACACACACACACACACACACACACACACACACACACACACAGTGCAGCCTCAGCCAGCAACAGAACCACACACACACAGGGCATGCCACACACACACACACACACACACACACACACACAGTGCAGCCTCAGCCAGCAACACAGAACCCCACACACACGAAAACATTCTTCTCACCTGCTGTCAGCGGCACGCAGGCACGTAGAGCCGGTAATGATCACAGCTGCTGTCATCGCTGAACTTTCGGCCGGCGCCTGCCGTGCAGAGCAGTTCTCAATGCACAACAGCCACTGGCCAATCACAGGCAATCATCTGAGGTCATATGCAGCAGGTGCTTGCCTCTGATTGGCAGGCGGCTGTTATTGCGTTCTGCAGCGAGAACTTCACTGTGCGCGGCAAAGACAAAACTGTAGGCTGAAATAAATAACTGGCAGCTGCGGCCCCTGCACCAGTCGCCATCTTTACCAGGTCCACGGGCCTGCGGGCCGCAAGAAGCCACCTGAAGGGCCGCATGCGGCCTGCGGGCCGCATGTTTGAGACCCCTGGTTTATAGTGCTCAGTGCGCATAACGAGCATTTTGACACTCGGATGGAAGTCAATGGGGGACTATAGCATTTCTACGGAAGATCTTCCATGTTCCAACTAAAGAAGAATCACATATTCAATATAATAATCAAGACAGTATAGTTAATGGATACCTTTTCAGAGTCAACCTTTCCCTTTGTAAACTCCAGCTTCCAGAACTGTAGTGCCTGTTCGAGTGTCAAACCAATACCTTTTAGGAACAGCCCATATTGCATGCGTCCACCATGACGCAGGTGATGGTGCTCTCTCAAAGACTTGTGCAGTTGCCGCATACAGAGAGGAAATGATTTAGAAGAAAGCTGAAAAATATATATTTAAAAAAAAATCAGTATGATTGAAAACCACTAGATTTAGAATATGTGCAAATATTCAGTCTCTGTAGCAGAATATCTGAGTTAAATATGTGCTTTTTTTTTTATGTGGGTTTCCCCCACTCATTTGAATGGGTGAAATCGATACAAAAACACTGAAAGAACCGACATGTTGCACCTCTGAAACTACTTCAAAGCTGTAAGGAAAAACTAAGCAGAATTTGTATGAAATTTCAGAAATCTTATTCACTTTGTAAATACACAAACACTGCTTTTTTTTGCATCCATAAACAAATATCAAAAAAGCAACGTGAACACACCCTTATACCGGAATCTGATAGAAATCTAACACTGAACAAATTATGTTCTTATATAACAACTATTAATGTGCAGAAGCGGAGCTGAAATAGCCCAAGTGAAAAAGCAGGAAAAAGTTCTGACATGAACGGTTTCCAATACTTACCGCATCAAGCTGATCAAGAGAAATTTTTCCGGTATTTCTTTGTGAACTAAAGTCTTGTCCAACATATGAATGGCTAGGAGGAAGACGAAAAATAAAAGTTATCTGCCAATTCACTACCATATGTACACAGAAAATGGGAGTTATGACTCTACTGGAAATAAGAGAATAAGAGTCCGGCCACCTGGATTTGATAGGAAAGCCCAAATTTAGTCTACGATTCCTCTATCACAGAAGAGGTTATCCGGCTCCTCATCCACCTGCACTAATGACCCTACTCCCTTCACATCTCCTTCAGTCTCCCTCCCCAACAGTCACTACGAACTATGCTAAAATATTTAACTCTTTTCTTTATTCTCATATATCTTTTCCTCCTTATTTAAACATGCTGTCATTACCCTTTTGTTAATTCTTTGCCCACCAAGCCTGGTTTTCACCTTTTTCATTAGGCCAATTTTTTCAATTCTGACCAGGGTCACCTTATGGAGGTAAATAACCCTGGAACGCATTCATGGATCCCAATGATTCTGAAACTGTTTTTTCCTGACATTGTACTTTATGACAGTGGTAAATTTAAGACAATTTTTTTTGGTGTTTATTTGTTAAAATATTGGAAATTTAGAGACAATTTCATACATTTCAATTTTTTCATTTTTATGCCATTAAACCAGAGTTATGTCACACTAAATAGTTAATAAATAACATTTCTGTGATGCCGATACATTTGAAAGTGCGATCCTGGGCGGGGGGACCGATGCTGGAGCTGAAATCACGGGCAGCAGCCCCCGTGCCCCCCCCCCCCCCCCCCCGCTCACAGGCCCCATAGCAGTGGTGGTGTGGCCTGCCTCTATTATGACCAGGTAACATAATATGATTGATAGAAAAGTATACCCGGAATGGGACATGGACATGTGATAGGAATATCCATCAATTGAGATAGCCATACAACTAAGGCTATGTGCGCACTGGAAAATGGAATTTTCTCAAGAAAATTCCGCAGGTATTCAAAGATTTCCGCACCCGCGGTAAAAAACCGCGGCAAACCGCACCCGAAAACCGCATGGTTTGCTGCGGTATTGTTCGCGGTATTGCCGCAGTTTTGCCACGTGCGGGTTGGTATGTGCTTTATTGCATTCAATGCAATAAAGCACATTGAAAAAAAAAGTCATTTCATTCTGAGATAGTAGATAGATAAAGAGACAGAAGAATAGATAGAGGGATAGATAGATAGATAGGATAGATAGAGGACAGATCGCTGCATTTCCCACGGTCAGCAGTGAGTTCACATTACCGGCCGTGGGAAATGACCGGTAATTACCGCTGCTGTCTTGCTGCGAGGCTGCATTCATTCAGCGCTGTGTATCAGTCGCGGCTGGATGTAAGCAGCCCAGGAGCTGTGGATTACGCCGGAGCTTTGTTTTGGGAGGGGTTAATAAAATGGTGAACGAGGCTTGTTTGTGTTTTATTTAAAATAAAGGATTTTTTCGGTGTGTTTTATTCACTTTACTTACGGGTTGATCATGTCAGCTGTCACAGACGCTGCCATGATCAAGCCTGGACTTAGTGGCGGCGATCCGCCACCATTAACTCCTTGTATTACCCTGACTGCCACTGCTACACGGCGGCAGGAAGAGCCGGGGACACGCCGGAACTGCCGCATAATGCATGCGACAGTCCCGGGGCAGCTGCGGCTGATATTCTCGGCTGCAGGAGGTGGGAGGGAGGCGGGGGACATTAACCCTGCCCCTCTCCCTCCCCAGCCTGAGAATACCGGGCCGCCGCTGTGTGCTTACCTCGGCTGGACGGTAAATATACAGCGGAGCCCACGTGCTTTGTTTTCTATATTTCCGTTTGCTTTCTATGTGTATTTTATGTGTCTGTGTTCTATGTCTGTGATGTCTGTGTCTGTGATGTGTTTGTGTTTACTCTCTGCTCTGCTTCCTCTTCCTGTAATGACATCACTTCCGTGCAAAACCGCAGGCAAGCGATGTACATTACCGGAGGTAAACCGCGAAATACCGCAGGGAATAACGCAGGAAAACGCAGTGAACCGCACAGAATTTGCTGCCTGCGTTATTCCCTGCGGGATTTTACGATTACATTGCAGTGAATGGAGTGAAATCCCGCAGCGACGTGCGGAAAGAATTGACATGCAATTGTTTTTGCTGCGGGAATCCCGCAGCAAAATATGCAGCTGTCAAATTCCGCTTAGTGCGCACAGGATTTTTTTTTCCCATAGGTTTTGCTGGTGATTCACTGCAGAGATGTTATGAACATTTTCTGCAGCGAAACATGCAGCAAAACCGCAAAAAATTTGCGGCAAAATCCGGTAAGTGCGCACAGGGCCTAATAATGTATGAGCCTTAGGCGATTGCTGGGTATACGAGTTCACCTCCATATGTAAAAGTCATTATGATTGGTCTACTCAATTTAATAGGTTTGACTGACTTCCCTGATGGTGAATAAGAGCATAGCATAGGAGTGACTTTGTGAGATACACCAATGAATATGGGGATGCATTGGATGACCCATGGATGATGTCATCACCAGAACTGTAGTCTGATTGTCAGCTTATTATAGCCTCAGTCCCCTTGATGAAGACAGTGATGGTGAAACATGTTGGAGAGGCTATTAGCTGAATGGTTTTAGAGGTAGTAGGGCTGCACTAATCTGATGACATTGTAGGACAGTAGTCTATCGGTGCGTGGTGTCTGGTCCGCGGCCAGATACCTGACTTAGGAAATATATTAGGTCGCCTTACATGCTAGTTTTAAACTGGTCTGTTTATTTTGGTAATATCAAAAGTTAAGTTTTATAGATCTTTAGTTAGGGTACCTTCAGTTGCCCTTTGGGCAAATTGTGTTTGCATTATTAACCCTATGCTGATTGAGGTTTCAATGTTTGACATCATGAGGTTAGCTCAGTTCATTACCTGCAGTGAAGAACTCTGCTAAAATTGTGACGTCAGCACTCGTCACCGAGTTCAATGACCGCCGCGTTCTCTCGCGAAGAATGACAGGAGCCCGCAATGTCACCGCTAGTCGCAGCCTCGGGCTCCCGCGATACTAGATGTGAACGCGGCAGTCATGGAAGTCAGTGACAAGCACTGACGTCACAACTTCAGCAGAGATAATCACAGCAGGTAATGAACTTCACTGACGTCATGAGGTTAGCCAAGTTCATTACCTGTGGTGATGATCTCTGCTGAACTTGTGACGTCAGTGCTAGTCAATCCCGCAGGGGCACCCATAGACTGCAGGGGCACCCATAGACGGAAGCCACATGGAACTACTTCCATGTGGCTTCCATCTATTTTGCGAACCCACTGACTTGTATTAGATCACAGTCCACATTTTGCGGAACAAAATTGGATATGTTCCATAATAACAGAACGGACAAAGATGGCACACAGCAGCATTTTTGTGTGCCATCCGTTCCTACACAAAACACATTGAAAACGTGATCTTGTCAGTAGGTCCGCAAAAAAAAAGGAACTGATCAGGACAAACGGAATGGTTGTCTGAATGAGCCCTAATGAGCCCAAACGGAAGTGCTAGGCCCCCTTCTCTCTCTACACTACCCCTATTGGACAAAACAACAGCAGATTTGATTTCTGTAATATCCCTATTCTAATGACATTTAATTATACACCTGTTCTCCTGAAATCACCCTCACATTAAAACAAAATACCAGGTATTGGCAACCGAGAGCAGCGACACCCATTGGACAGCCCCCAAGGTGAGTATTATAAAGGTGATTTTTACGTTCTACAGAGGGCCTGGGCTCTTATATACAGCATTCTGGAATACTGTATATAAGAGCTCACTGGTGGTTGACACAGCTCGTAAGGGAAAAACCTGGTGAGATTCCCTTTAACCACCATTTCCTATGCAGCCAATCCAGTGCCGCAGCTCTGGTGGTAGTTGGCTTCCCTGCTGTTAGTCATATGCCATATGTGATTCACCTGACCACTGCTGTCTGTAGTGATGTGGGCTTTTACACCACAAGACCAGGGAGGCCCGTAATGACGTATAATATGTGACTAGCTGTAGGACTGGCGTAACCGGAGCAGCAGTGCTGGATTGGCAGAGGATTCGAAGAGTAAAAAAAGGTCTAAATTTACCATGTGATCTAACACAGGCAATATATAGTTATACGAATTAAGCCGAAGTTTTCAATGTTCAGAAATCAGCTTTTAGGCAAACGGCAAAGCAGATGGTGATGTGTAAATGTAACACAGACTTCAATACAAGTTATATCTGAATATGCTTATTAAAATACATTTCCATGGGTAAATAGTAAAAAGGAGAAATTAAAAAAGGTAAAAGTTTTTATTCACAACATTTTTTTTTAAGCCTATAAAAATCTAAAATGTATTTTAGTCCTGGGTGGTGCTCGGCTGCAGACAAAAACACTTATAACGAGCTGTATACATAAGAGCTATACACAAACTGATCAATATCTCATTTCAACTATTGCAATATCTGCTCAGATGGGTCTTCAAGAAAGAAATAGGTTAGTTCAAGAGTAAGAAATAATCACTGCCCAATTCACAGAACATTTTCAATCATTTCTACTTTTTTAATTAAAAACAGTTTAAACTTCTTAAACCAGTAAGTCACAAGGAAACTCAAGGTAGTCCAGTATTAAACTCAATTAAATTAAGCCCATATTTACAAAACAAGCAGCCGGGAGTGACAAATTAATTACTTGCATGCTGTGCTACAGTCCTTCCACTGCTCTCCCTGAGAGGCTTTTACTAATTCACAGACACACCAGACAGAAAAGAATACAGACAAAAACGATATACAAATTTTCCATTTTTAGTGTAACAACTACTAGAGATGAGAATCGGATTAGATCCTATAAGCAATGTTAGTGCTAACATTGGCACACTTCTCTATCAATGCCACATACTATAGATTATATATACCGTATCTTTCAATTTATAAGACGCAATGGATTATAAGATGCACCCCCAAATTCGGTGAAGGAAAAGAGAATTTTTTGTTTTTAATGTTAAAGTGAACCTGTCATCAGAAATGTAGCTATAAACCTAAAAGTTCCCCCCTCTGCAGCTCCTGGGCTGCATTCTAGGAAGCTTCCTATAGTTTTTGTGGCCCCTTTTATTCCAAAATAAATACCTTACAAACTTGTACCTTTTCGTATGCAAATTTCTTAAATCTTCCATGGGGGCGGGCTGCCTGATGTACGTTGCTGTCCTCCTGCCGATTTACGCCGCCCCCGAACGCTGAATTTCAAACCTCAGGACGCCGCCCCTGGGCACCCGTGGTCCCGCGCATGCGCTGTGCTACTGTAGCGGTGCCGTGCACTGCGTGCACGTGTGACCGCTGGTGAAGCTTTTGCGCGGGCACCGACTGCTCCGTCCGCTCCTCCCGTCTATTTCCTGCTGCTGAGCAGGATGGGAAGGAGGTGACGTCCGGTCATCTGGCCAGCGAGCGCTTGCGCAGAACGCTGGAGGAAGAGGGGAAAGTGCGGTCACGAGGTTATGGGCGGCACTTGCTAATGACATTCACAGCGCCGCCCATAACCTCGTGCCCGCGCAAAGTGTCACTAGCGGTCACACGTGCACACAGTGCACGGCACCGCTACAGTAGCACAGCGCATGCGCGGGACCACGGGCGCCCAGGGGCGGCGTCCTGAGGTTTGAAATTCAGCGTTCGGGGGCGGCGTAAATCGGCAAGAGGACAGCAACGTACATCAGGCAGCCCGCCCCCATGGAAGATTTAAGAAATTTGCATACGAAAAGGTACAAGTTTGTAAAGTATTTATTTTGGAATAAAAGGGGCCACAAAAACTATAGGAAGCTTCCTAGAATGCAGGAGCTGCAGAGGGGGAAACTTTTAGCTTTATAGCTAAATTTCTGATGACAGGTTCCCTTTAAATGGGGTCCATCTTATAATGCCAGTGTCCGTCTAACAAATCATACAGGGTATATGTCCCTCATAGCCCCCATCCTAAAATTAGCCCCCTTAATCTGGATATGGCCCTCTTATATTGAATATAGCCCCCTTGTGATGGCACACGTTCCCCTGTGTTGCCTATGGCCCCCTATGGATTGCACACGTTCCCTGTGCTGCCTATGGCCCCCTATGGATTGCATACGTCCCCCTGTGCTGCCTATGGCCCCCCATGGATTGCACACATTCCCCTGTGCTGCCTATGGCCCCCTATGGATTGCATACGTTCCCCTGTGCTGCCTATGGCCCCCTATGGTTTGCACACATTCCCCTGTGCTGCCTATGGCCCCCTATGGATTGCATACGTTCCCCTGTGCTGCCTATAGCCCCCTATCGATTGCATACGTTCCCCTGTGCTGCCTATGGCCCCCTATGGATTGCATACGCTCCCCTGTGCTGCCTATGGCCCCCTATGGATTGCATACGGTCCCCTGTGCTGCCTATGGCCCCCTATGGATTGCATACGGTCCCCTGTGCTGCCTGTGGCCCCCTATGGATTGCATACGTTCCCCTGTGCTGCCTATGGCCCCCTATGGATTGCATACGTTCCCCTGTGCTGCCTATGGCCCCCTATGGATTGCACAAGTCCCCCTGTGTTAGATATCGCCCCCATGCTGCTGCCCATAGTAAAATAAAACACTCTTTCCTTACCTCCTCCAGCGCTGATCTCCCTCCTGTCTCCCTCCGTACTTCTGTTCCTCCACTTCCTGGTTCTTTGTGCCGGTCATGTGATCGGCACAGCAGAGTGAGATCTCTGCGTGCCTGATCATGGTGGAAGCAGGGACACCGGGGAGAAACGCTGGAGGGGGTAAGCAAAGCTTTTTTATTTTAAAATGAGCAGCAGAGTGGGGGCCATATCTAACATGGGGGGGGGGCATGTGCCATCACAGGGGGGGCGCAGGGACATATAATATGCAATGCTCCCCCAGCCTGTCACGACGGTGCGGTTTCAGCACCACGGAGATGGACAGCGGCTGTGCATATTATATGACTGAATAGGATAACTGAAGTGAGCACTAATATATATATTATGAGTGCAAGCCAAAAAATACATACCATATAAGGATAAGGCTGCACATCAAACTTAGATAATAGTATAATGCCTCAAGCATATGGAAAAATATTGGAAAATACAATGAAAAATGCTACTTGCTAACTTGAACATGTGAATAATGAATTGCATACCTGCCATGAATATCAGGAAAAAGGAGATATTTAGCAATCGCATTGATCAATTTAACTGAGCCCCAAAACCTCGTCTAGGTATATCTCTATATATAGGACTTTCTTATATAGATAATGCGATTGCTAAATATCTCCTTTTTCCTAATATTCATGGCAGGTATGCAATTCATTATTCACATGTTCAAGTTAGCAAGTAGCATTTTTCATTGTATTTTCCAATATTTTTCCATATGCTTGAGGCATTATACTATTATCGAAGTTTGATGTGCAGCCTTATCCTTATAATGGTATGTATTTTTTGGCTTGCACTCATAATATATATATTAGTGCTCACTTCAGTTATCCTAATCAGTTATATGTAGTTTTTTTTCTGAATGTGAACACAGCTCCGCCCCTTTTGGCCATGTTTTTTCCATCTCCTATATAAGAAAGTCCTTGGTTACCCCTCTCCACCCACAGCAGTTTTTAATTGCAATGAGATGACACACAGTTAGGGTCACAGAGCTAGGGACCCCAATATAGAGATATACCTTGACGAGGTTTTGGGGCTCAGTTACATTGATCAATGCGATTGCTAAATATCTCCTTTTTCCTAATATTCATGGCAGGTATGCAATTCATTATTCACATGTTCAAGTTAGCAAGTAGCATTTTTCATTGTATTTTCCAATATTTTTCCATATGCTTGAGGCATTATACTATTATCTAAGTTTGATGTACAGCCTTATCCTTATATAGTGCATATTATATGAGCGGGAGCAGGAGATCAAAGGCTGCAGCCTGCAGCGTTCACCTGCGCTCCAGAGCTGCCCCCACCTCCCCTGGACCCTGCAGTGTATATATATATATCCCCCCCCCCCCCCGTATATTCGGCTTATAAGACGCACCCCCTACTTTCCCCCAAAATTTGGGGGAACAAAAGTGCGTCTAATAAAGCGAAAAATACGGTACATGTGTATATATAATTATGTATGTTAGAAAAACATTATCCAAGCATAAATTATTATTTCCTCTTTTTTTATGCTGTAGCATTCACTGGCATCAAAAATGCTCTTCATTTATGTCTTTAACCTTTATTTTGCACAAGCTACCATATATTCCATTAAAATTTTGCTAAAATTTCAAACAAACAAAATCATTCCATGGGAGACTGGAGTACATTAGCGCAAACGTTTTGGTACTTTTAATCAAAAAAATAAATAAAATCGCAAATTAAAAAACCAGCTGAGAATGTTTGCAATTTGAGAACTTTAAAGAAGTTGTCCAATTACCAAAACAGATTTATTTTTTTTCTCATAAATCTTGCTAATATGTGCCTCTCCACACATCTATTATGTTTTTTCAGCAATATTACCTTTTATTGTGCTCTAGCAGCACATCCTCATTGCTGGCTCCAGCTCTGATTGGGTTAATCTCTCTTCTGACTTCCTGGGTTCAGTTCCTACAACTCCCATAATTCTTTGTGGCTCTAGAGCTGTATCTAACACACCCACTCAGCTCTCCTCTCCACCCAAAGACTCCTCCCTGCCTCTTCCCTGTGGAAGCACTGAGAGCAATCACAGCAGAGACAGACGAAGCTCGCAGCTCTGCACAACCAGGGGAAGAAAGCGTCTATCTTCTACTTGTTCTCATATAGTTCATAGTGTGTGTGTGTGTGTGTGTGTGTACAGAAATTATAATTATTATCCGGCGCAACATGTGAAAAAAATAATTGGGGGGGGGGGGAAAGAAGGGGTCATGAGATTGCTTTTTTCCCCTCTTGCATAGTCTCTGTGTGTCATCCGTATCATCCGTGTGGCATGCATTTTGCAGGCTACTTTCACATCAGCGTTTTTTTGCCTGTAGGCAAACAACCGCAAACTGCATATGACCGGATCCTGTGGATTAAATGTGCAACGCATGCAACCGTTATTTTAACGGATCCTTCTGCAGCAGGACACAGAATTTATCGTCCGGCACTGGAGTCAGCTGACTCCTGATCTCACAGCCCGCACACGCTGCGATGGCTGCAGGTTAACAGCAGTCACTGCCTGCTGCCGATCACATGTGACAGTGTGTGGTCTGTGTGGTCAGGAGTTCAGATCAGCAGACTCCAGTGTCGGCCGATTAGGCTGGAGCCACACGGGGATTACTGCGATCCCCTGACATGGCACTCGGCTCACGCTGGTAGTACAGCAGAGCCGAGTGTCATGCGTGTGTCCCTGCGACTGAGGTCCGACTGTGCGAGCGGACCTTAGATGCGGTGGTCCGGCACTCAGGAGGGGCGGGCAAGCGCTGCGGAGGGGCGGGCGGGCGGGCCTTCACTGAGGAGGGGTGGGATTTATCTCCCTCTCTCCTCCGTAGTCTGCTATTGCGATTCTCGCTCTGCACTCGCGGTACACCGATGTACCGCAAGTGCAGTGCGATTTTTCTCTCACCCCATACACTTGAATGGGTAAAAGAGAAAGAGTCTTGCATTACAATTGCAGCATGCTGCGATTTTTCTCTCAGTCAGATTAGGGCTGAGAAAATAATTGCTCATGTGCGCTGACACACAGGCCAATATTGGTCTGAATAGAATGCAATGTTTTATCGCACTCCATTCGCACCGATTTTCTCGCCGTGTGGCTTAGGGCTTACTTGTTCTGTGTCCCCCTGCATCCATCGCAGCGTGTGCGGGCTGGAGTTCAGCTGAGTTCAGATCAGCTGACTCCAGTGCTGGACTGAACTCAGGTGACCTCACAGCCCGCACATGCTGCGATGGATGCAGGGGGACACAGAACAAGTAATCGGCCGACACTGGAGTCATCTGATTACTTGTTCTGCTGGCGCTGTGGTCAGGAGTAGGCATGAGTGAGCAGTAAAATGATCTGGTGCTCGATGGGCGAAGCCCATGTCGATTTTTTTTTATTTTTTTTTTTAAATTCATTCAAAATAAAAAAGCAAACAAACACATAACCCTAACCCTAGAGTTATGGGTAAAAAAAAACAGTGTGGGCTCCCGCTGCATTTTCTATTGCTAGGAGTAACCCAAGCAGCTACTGGCTGCTAACCCCTGCTGCTTGGTGTTACCTTCTCTGGAAATGGAAAATCCAGGGAAGCCTTTTTTTTTTTTTTTTAATTTTTGCCTAAAAACGTTAAAAAAAAAAAAAATGACGTGGGATTTGCCATATTTTTTTCTACCCTAGCTGCCCCCAACCCCCAGCCCCCAACCCCCAGCTGCCTATTTGTACCCAGCTGGGAACCAAAAATATAGGAAAGCCCTTTTTTTTTTTTTTTTTTAAATTATTTCATGGTATAATTAAAAACAAAAAATTAAGGGAGCTTCGCTAATTTTTTTTGTGTCCAGTCAGGTACAACTAGGCAGCTGGGGATTGGAATCCGCAGCGCAGGGTGGCCCAAGCTTTTGGGGGGTTTTTTTCCATGTTTCGACCGGGAAAGGAGATTTGCGGTCGGGAAGAGAGAGGTGACCGCAAATCCCCTGAGTGACCGCAGTTTGCCGTGCGATCAGCGGTGCCTTCACTCAGGTGACCCGCAGCCACAGCTGAAGTCCTCCACCTGAGAGCGGTGGCCGCGGGTAACCTGAATGAGAGCACAGCTGATCGCACAACTCACTTCAGTTGCTGCATGGAGGTGATAGAGAGCGGTTGTGTTCTACGGCCGCTCCTGTCAGCTTCATGTAGCAGAGCTAGATGTGTCGTGGGACATCGTGTGGATTACACCGGACCTGGAGGGGTATTTGGGCATTCATAAAGTGGTGAAAGAGGGTGTTTTTTTTGTCTTTTATTCCAAACAAAGGATTTTTTCGGGTGTATGTGTTTATTTACTTTCACTTACAGGTTAATCATTGGGGGTGGCTCATAGACGCCTGTCATGATTAACCTAGGACTTAGTGGCAGCTATGGGCTAATGCCATTAACTCCTTATTACCCCGATTGACACCGCACCAGGGCAATTCGGGATGAGCCAGGTAGAGTCCCGGGACTGTCGCATCTAATGGATGCGGCAATTCCGGGAGGCTGCTAGCTGATATTTTTAGGCTGGGGGGCTCCCCATAACGTGGGGCTCCCCATCCTGAGAATACCAGCCTTCAGCCGTGTGGCTTTAGCTTGGCTGGTATCAATATTGGGGGGGACCGCACACCGTTTTTTTTTTAAATTATTTATTGTACTGCACTACATAGACCCGCCCACCGGCGGCTGTGATTGGTTGCAGTGAGACAGATGTCACTCAGTGTGGGGGTGGGTCTGCAACTAATCATAGGTGCCGGTGGGCGGGGGAAGCAGGGAAAACGAGATGGAATAATGAGCGGCCGGCATTTTCAAAAGCAGGAGAAGCCGCCAGAGCAGTATGACAGCTGTGCAGCGCCACGCCAGTGATCGGCGAGTATGGGAGAAGGGGTAAGAGGGAGATACCGACCGACAGAGAGAAATAGAAATGCCAGGAGTGATTTTAAACTATTTAGATCGTTCTGCTGGACATGCTAAACATTGTTCAGTAGAAAGTGACGGAATCCGTCAGCCGATTCCGCCGCTTAGCGCATTGCAGCAGAATTTGCCACCATAGACAATCATTAGACACCTTGGCGGATTCTAACGGAATCCGTCAAGGTGCGTTATTTTAACGAAAAATAAAAGATTCCTTTGTGTCGCCATTTTCTGAAGTTCGTAACATTTTCAATTTTTAGGTGATAGAGTTGTGACGGCTTGCTGCCTGGTCTGATGGTTTTCTTGATACCATTTTGAGGTAGATGCGATGTTTTGATACCGCTAGTTGTAATTTTGTTCAGGTGTTGCAACGGCCAAAAAACAATTCTGCAATTCTGGTGTTTTAATTATTTTTTTCTCATTACGCCGTTTTCTGATCAGATTAATTTGTTTTATATTTTGATCAATCAGACTTTTATGTATGTATAAATACAATGAAAATGTGTTTTTGGTTTTTACGCTTTACCATATTTTTAAGTCCACTTAGGGGAATGGAATTAGTATTGCTGTATATTGCAAAAATCATGGTGTCCTATGAACGTCAGCAACAGGCTGGCTTTCAGAGAAGTACCGACAGTCAAGGGAGTCTTCATCAGACACCCGGCTGTCATGACAGCCTATTGGCGCGACGCGCTCAGGCATTGATGGCCGGTTAGAAATACTGCCATCACAGATTTCAGTGGCATTTATTAGATTAACAGTCGCAGGCAGCGCTCACTCCGTTTGCCGCTGTCAGAGCAGATGATGGTTGAATAACACAAAACAGGATCAGTTCCTGTCATGCAAAGTCATGCAAAGGTGAAGGCTCAGTTCAGTTTGAAGTCAAGGAGCCGACATATAACATACTAGTACATTAAATGTTAATAAGGAGCTAAAGGCACAAATGATAAACACCAAAGAAACAGAAAAAAAATGGAAAAAAATAAATAAATCGGCAAATAAGTAATAATGAATTGTAACGACAGAATATAAATTTGATAATTAGTAGAATTTTTGGTTTACTTATGGCAGCTACAAACAAAACAGCAAGGACGGGACTTGACAGAACCAGGCAATGATTAAGTCCCTCACCAGATTTTAGCTGTCTGATGCAAGTGCAGCATAATGTAGGTAACAAGACTTTAGTGGTGTATCCCTTACTAGGTTGCTTGCTGTAGTTTTGATGTATTCAATGTTTTCTCTGCTGAACATCTACCAGTTCTCTAATTCAGAGGTTCCCAACTGCAGTCCTCAAGGCACACCAACAGTGCATGTTTTCAGGATTTCCTTAGTATTGCACAGGTGATAATTTAATCACCTGCAAAGGTGCTGAATCCAACACCCATGCAATGCTAAAGAAATCCTGAAAACATGCACTGTTGGTGTGCCTTGAGGACTGGAGTTGGGCACCTCTGCTCTAATTGATAAGCTCTGACTAAATAATGAAAACTGCAGCCGATCAGGAGCTGATTGGCTGCAGCCGTCGTTTGACTTGATGTCACATGACTGCCCTAAACGAAAGCACAAATCGCGCTGAAATGGTGTTAGCCAAGGAAAAAAGCAATAAAAAAATTAAACCCTTCTACAGACACCATACCCTTTATGTACGGGTTGTCCATTATTGCAGAATGTGTCATTTAAGTATGGAATTACTAGAACCAGAATGACAACTCCCTGCACATCCATGTTGGCTTACATGCATGCAATGGTAGCTCCCCTGCTGTAAGAAAACACGAGGATAGCAGATCCCTGGAATCCTGAATCTACACTGTTCAGAGAGAATAGTGCATGGATTACTAAAGCTTCATTCATGACACAATCAGTGTTCAGTGGTTCAAACACACATTAGATTAACCAGCGTGTATCCTGTAATGCTCGCTTAATGCTGCACAATCTTCAAGAAAACAGACATGCATCTCCTAGTTCTGTGAATGACCATGTCAGATAGAACTTAAATCTTCTCATCTGGTAATACTAAAGTGTGCTCGCGTTACAGAAAGAACTGCCATCATGTTTAATGGAAGTAAAGTGGCACAGATGTAATCTTGTATGGAGATCACCATGGATAAACCGATACCTTACGTAACACACACATACCTGAGGTGGCTAAGTAAAGGCTGCAGTCGCTCATCTGATTGCACTATCGGCAGTGACCGAGCTGACAACTGAAAGAAATAAATCACAATCAGAGAAATTAAATGAATGTGATACACAGTACTATGTATTAATAATACCCATCAACAGCTGCATCCCTCATCCAAGCAAAGCCCCTCCTCATCCTTATACAAAAAAAGTATCAGGAATCTCCCCATTCATACATTACATAAGCACTGCCCACTTTGTAAGTCATTTTACAGGAAAGTAAAAATGTACACGATCAGGGGTATAATATGGGGGGTGGGGAGGTCTCATGTCTTCAGGAGCACAACGCTTTTCTGTCTCAGCGCCCTTAATTGATTGACAGTTGGACCTATGGCATCCTCGTGGTGGTGGCTCAATCTGTGCCATCTGCAATCACAGGCGGATTTGTGTCTGGAGCATGGGAGCAGTGCAGTAGTTGACCAGATCAATCAGTGCAGTGTGATAACAAGCTCTATAACAGTAAATATGAAACTAGGCGCTCCTCACCACTGAAGGTAGACTACAGTGGCTGGCGCAAACGTAAAGTAGCAAACTTAAAATTGCTTTATTTATTTATTTTTTTTTTTTTTACAAGTAAATTGCAAAGTTGTTTGTTTTTACAAGGACGTTGCAATTTTATTAATTTGGGAAAATGATAACCAATTTAATTAAAAGGAACCTGTCATATGGAAAAATGCTATTAACCTGCAGTTATTATTATTATTATTGATTATCATAGCGCCATTTATTCCATGGCGCTTTACAAGTGAAATAGGGTATACGTACAACAATCATTAACAGTACAAAACAGACTGGTATAGGAGGAGAGAGGACCCTGCCTGCGAGGGCTCACAGTCTACAGGGAATGGGTGATGGTACAGTAGGTGAGGACAGAGCTGGCTGCGCAGTGGTCTACTGGACTGAGGGTTATTGTAGGTTGTAGGCTTGTTGGAAGAGGTGGGTCTTGAGGTTCCTCTTGAAGCTTTCCATAGTAGGGGAGAGTCTGATATGCTGAGGTAGAGCGTTCCAGAGTATGCGGGAGGCACGGGAGAAATCTTGTACACGATTGTGGGAAGAGGAGATAAGAGAGGAGTGGAGAAGGAGATCTTGTGAGGATCTGAGGTTGCGTGCAGGTAGGTACCGGGATACTAGGTCACAGATGTAGGGAGGAGACAGGTTGTGGATGGCTTTGTATGTCATGGTTAATGTTTTGAACTGGAGTCGTTGGGCGATGGGAAGCCAGTGGAGGGATTGGCAGAGTGGCGAGGCTGGGGAATAGCGAGAGGAGAGGTGGATTAAGCGGGCCGCAGAGTTTAGGATAGATTGGAGCGGTGCAAGAGTGTTGGAAGGGAGGCTATGAGGTTAATTTGCAGGTTAGTAGCATTCTGAACCTGCCCGACGCCTGCACATGTAGAAGCATGTAGAAATATTTTAAAGTTACCAAGTGGCAAGGTAGTTATTATAAGGAGCTACTGCACACTGGTAATGAAGAAAAGGGAGCCAGCACGATCTGAGTGTGGCATGCATCACATAAAAAGTGCAAATTCACGGATTTATTCCAACTGTACTATAATACAAAATGACATTTTTAACAAATAATTGATCAATTTTTAGAGCCACCCCTGCCATTTTACGGCAAATCTCAATAGGGGTGTCCTACTCTATAATATGTATTTCATGTGCCATGCGGCCTCCTAGATAAATTAAAAGCAGAACCATATTGCAGCACACATACCTGTAACCTGTATATAACCGCTTCCATGTTGCAAAAAGAGGCAACTGCGGATAAAAGCTACCCAAGGTCCCTACGTGCGCAGCAGACGCCACACACGCGAGGACTATATCAGAACTGACCCTCACAGTGCCAGACCAACAACTATAAATCAAGGCAGACCACCACCTATTCCACGCACGCCTGACTTTGGTTTGTAATATATTCCCTCTGTTGGTAGCTGTTCACATTCAGTTGCCTCACCCTTTTCCAACAGGCAATGTTAATTAAGCACCATACATGGATCTGATCAGCCTTGATTTATGGTTGCTGGTCTGGCACTGTGAGGGTCAGTTCTGATATAGTCCTGGCGTGTGTGGCGTCTGCTGCGCACATTGGAACCTGGGCTGGCTTATATCTGCAGTTGCCTCTTTTTGCGACATGGAAGCGGTTATATACAAGTTATGGGTATGTGTGCTGCAATATGTGTTCTGCTTTTAATTTATCTAGGAGGCCACATGGCACATGAAATACATAATATAGAGTAGGACCCCCCATATCGAGATTTGGCGTAAAGTGGCAGGGGTGGCTCAAAGAATTGATCAATTATTTGCTAAAAATCTGAAATATGATGCATGCCACTCTCAGATCGTGCTGGCTCCCTTTTCTTTGCATACTGGTAATCCAAGAGGAAAATAATGCCAAAATATCCAATGGACTAGTACCTTCGCCGTGGTGCAGTGCCTTTACCCCCAAAATGGACTCACTATTTTATTTTTACTATAAATATATTTCTTGTTTCTGTTTTATATTTCCTTTTGCTACTTCAAAAACCAGTTTTGTGCACATTTTTATTTCTTATACACTCAAAAGGTTTAAAAAGCACATATTTCTATTTTACTTTATTTTATTTATTTACTTAATAAAATTTGCATTCACTTTTTAGTTCCTATGTGTAAGCAAATATATTTGAGACATTGTAGAATTTGAGATTTAATTTTGAGATGCAAACATGTTTCACTTTTGTGCCCTTTAATTTAGAGTGTGCACGTAACTGAGCACTACAATACTTTCATTCAATCTGTTAGTTCTGAAGAAGCCAAAGATCTCATCTGTGCTGAAACAGATCTCAACTGGGAAATTTACTGCATGACTGACCTCCCAATTCCACACCTCCCTGCGTGAAGAGAATTCAACTTCACACAATACAAGGAACTTCTGAGACAGATTGAAAAATGCATGTTTTGTTATTTACAGAAAGTTAGAAATCAGTAGACGACATTCAGAAACAGAGATTTTGGAACATACTAGACCATCAAATCTGCTGAAGCCTGCAACCGGGCATAAAGTGAACCTTACCTGAAAATTATACGGCACAGTCTGACCCTCTGCAATATACTCCGCTCAAACATGGAGCTCATCCACATTGACTGTTGCATTTGCATTAATGCGGGCTTCACACGGTACAATCGTGCGATTGCACGAGCGATCATACCCGCCCCCGTCGTTTGTGCGTAACGGGCAAATCGCTGCCCGTGTCGCACAAAGTCGTTAAACCGCCGTCACACGTAAGTACCTGATGAGCAAACTCGCTGTGGGCGGCGAACATCCACTTCCTGAAGGGGGAGGGACGTTCGGCGTCACAGCGACGTCACACAGCCACCGGCTAATAGAAGCGGAGGGGCGGCGATGAGCGGGACGTAAACATCCCACCCACCTCCTTCCTTCCGCATAGCCGGCGGGTGCCGCAGGTAAAGTGTGTTAATCGTTCCTGGGGTGTCACACAGAGCAACTTGTGCTGCCCCGGGAACGATGAACACCCTGCGCAAATAAGATTAAACAATTTTTTAAAAATGAGCGACGAGTACACAATCCACGATTTATAACCGATTTGGAGTCGCACGTAGGTGTCACACGAGACGACATTGTGAACAATGCCGGATGTGCGTCACGAAAACCGTGACCTTGACGATGCATCGCACGATAGATCATCTCGTGTGACGTCCGCATTACAGTCATTTCAATTCTATACCCAGATTTATAGTCAGAAACAGAACTAGATAGCAGCAGAGGCAAGTTAAAAAAAAACAATTCCTCTAAGATAGTTTTTTGGTTTTAATTTCAGACAGCATTTTGCCTATACTTTAGATTTACTCTTTAGCTGGATATTCTGCCTATAACTGAAGAGACGAATCTATGGCCCTGATTCATCAAAGCTTTTAAATAAAAAACTAGGTAAAAGTTTTAAAAAGTCAAAATTTTGCCAAAAGATTATGACTTTTGGAGTTTTCACACCAGATTCTTCCAGCTACTCTAATTTATGATGACCTGTGGTCTTCAGTATGCCACAAATCTCTCTGCAGTCCCTTATTGGCATTTGATTTCTAGCATAACGCAAGGAAGCACACACCACTTGTCAGACGTTCCAGGTTCATGAATCCGGCAAGGCTAACTCAACTACGTTCCATGGAGATTGGCGAGAAAAGTCAAGGCTTGTGTGTTTACAAGCAGTTTATAAATCTAACCTTAATTAGTTCAGTACAATCCTCATTTTCTTCTGTCCAAACATTTATATAATTAAAATTTGGGATTCGTTTTTGGCTTTCAATGACTAACAAGAAAGAAAGGTATAGCATACAATTGGGGCAAATTTCAGAATTACCAACCTAACCGATTAAGAATAATACTTATATAATTACATATAACACACACACACCCCGTGAGGAGTAAAAGGGTAACAATGTTTTAAACTTTTGACTTTCAGGCTCCATATCTCACCATCCACTAAAGCTTTGAGAATGACACTACCTTTATTTATAATCATCTTGGAGATCTCATACAAAAATGTGACTTGCAACTACTTAGCATATGATTAGTTCTGACTACTTAGCATATGATTAGTTATGCAGATTCTTCTCAAGTTACTAAATTTTACTGTTTTTGCTCCTGGTAAAAAAAAATTTCTTCCTGTATACTACAAGTTACAATCTGTTCTCCATTTCCCTAATAGCTCAGTGTGTTCTTAGGTTGATTCCGAAGCAAAATGTCATGGGTTCGAATTGAGGAGCATCTATGAAGAAGTATTCCCATGAAAAAAAGAGACATCATCATCCAGCTCCTCGATAGTGGTTACTAGGCCAGGAAAATTGCCAAACTACATCATGTGAGTGCCATGAAAGTTGGAAGAATATGAAATGAAGTCCATCCATCCATTAAAAAGCCAAGCTGTGGATGTTCAGTCGAAATATTGGAGTCAACAAGTTGGCTCATCACAAGGTCTATCAGTTCTGGTGCAACAAACACGGCAGTGGAGGTGTCCGTATGTCTCGTAACAGGAATATTCAGTATTTCGGCATAAGGCTTAAATGTAAACCCTACCCCGAAAATAAACCCTAGTTGCAGTTCAATAATGAAGTGTCCATGAAGCTAAGAAAGTTAAAGAATACTGCACACAGGGCCGTATTTGCCACTAGGCACCCGTGGTCCCGTGCCTAGGGCGGCACGTTGCGGGGGGCGGCACTTTCTGGCAGCAAAAATAAAATATATAATTTTTTTTTTTTTTTACATCCCCGCCCCCCGTCCCTCCCTCCGTTACACTCGGCTGTGTTCGGGGGGGGGGGGGTTGAGAGGGAGGACAGGCGCACTTCTGTATATTTAAATACATGGCGGGCGCCAGGCATAGTGAGCTGATTAATCCCGGAAGTTCCATCGCCTGCACTTCCGGAGTCAGAGGCGCGCGGGCGCGACAATCAGCTCACTGCCCCGTGCTGCAGCGTCCAATGCTGCAGACGACACACGCCGCGGAGGAGGACGCGTCTGAAGCTGGAGCCAGCCAGAAGAGGAGCCAGCCAGAGCAGGGCGGCGGGCACCAGAGCAGGTAAGGCAGAGCCTAGAATGTATGGGCACCTTACAGGTTAGTTGATGATCGTTGCGATGCCTCTTTTTGTCCACTATAATCATGCAAGGGGAGGCTGGGGGGAGAGAGGCTGAGGGAGGCTGGGAAGAAAGGGAGGCTGGGGGGAGGCTGGGAAGAGAGAGAGGCTGGGGGGAGGCTGGGAAGAGAGAGAGGCTGGGGGGAGGCTGGGAAGAGAGAGAGGCTGGGGGGAGGCTGGGAAGAGAGAGGCTGGGGGGAGGCTGGGAAGAGAGAGGCTGGGGGGAGGCTGGGAAGAGAGAGAGGCTGAGGCTGGGGGAGGCTGGGAAGAGGGAGGCTGAGGCTGGGGGGAGGCTGGGAAGAGGGAGGCTGAGTCTGGGGGGAGGCTGGGAAGACAGAGGCTGAGGCTGGGGGGAGGCTGGGAAGAGGGAGGCTGAGGCTGGGGGGAGGCTGGGAAGAGGGAGGCTGAGGCTGGGGGGAGGCTGGGAAGAGAGGCTGAGGCTGGGGGGAGGCTGGGAAGAGAGGCTAAGGCTGGGGGGAGGCTGGGAAGAGAGGCTGAGGCTGGGGGGAGGCTGGGAAGAGAGAGGCTGGGGGGAGGCTGGGAAGAGAGGCTGAGGCTGGGGGGAGGCTGGGAAGAGAGAGGCTGAGGCTGGGGGGAGGCTGGGAAGAGAGAGGCTGAGGCTGGGGGGAGGCTGGGAAGAGAGAGGCTGAGGCTGGGAAGAGAGAGAGGCTGGGAAGAGAGAGAGGCTGGGAAGAGAGAGAGGCTGGGAAGAGAGAGAGGCTGGGAAGAGAGAGGCTGAGGCTGGGGGGAGGCTGGGAAGAGAGAGAGAGGCTGAGGCTGGGAAGAGAGAGGCTGAGGCTGGGGGGAGGCTGGGAAGAGAGAGAGGCTGGGAAGAGAAAGAGGCTGAGGTTGAGGGAGGCTGGGAAGAGAGAGAGGCTGAGGCTGGGAAGAGACAGAGGCTTAGGTTGGGGGAGGCTGGGAAGAGAGAGAGGCTGAGGGGAGGCTGGGAAGAGAGGCTGAGGCTGGGGGGAGAGAGGCTGAGGCTGGGAAGAGAGGCTGAGGCTGGGGGGAAAGAGACGCTGAGGCTGAGGGGAGAGAGAGGCTGAGGCTGAGGGGAGAGAGGCTGAGGCTGGGGGGGAGGCTGGGGGGAGAGAGAGGCTAAGGCTGGGGGGGGGGAGGCTGGGGGGAGAGAGAGGCTGAAGCTGGGGGGGAGGCTGGGGGGAGAGAGAGGCTGAGGTTGGGGGGGAGGCTGGGGGGAGAGAGAGGCTGAGACGAGAGAGGCTGATGCTGAGGGAGGCTGGGGGGAGAGGGAGGCTGGGGGGAAAGAGGCTGAGGCTGGGGGGAGGCTGGGGGGGGCGAGAGAGAGGCTGAGAGGCTGAGGCTGGGAGGAGAGAGGCAGATGCTGGGGGAGGCTGGGAGGAGAGAGGCTGATTCTGGGGGAGGCTGGGAGGGGGAGGCTGATCCTGAGGGAGGCTGATGCTGGGGGAGGGGGAGGCTGAGGGAGGAAGGAGGCTGATGCTGGGGGAGGCTGGGAGGAGGGAGGCTGATGCTGGGGGAGGCTAGGAGGAGGGAGGCTGATGCTGGTGGAGGCTGGAAGGAGGGGAGGCTGATGCTGGGGGAGGTTGGGAGGAGGGAGGCTGATGCTGAGGGAGGCTGGGAGGAGGGAGGCTGATGCTGGGGGAGGTTGGGAGGGAGGGAGGCTGATGCTGGGGGAGGCTAGGAGGAGAGAGGCTGATGCTGGGGGAGGCTGGGAAGAGGGAGGCTGATGCTGGGGGAGGCTGGGAAGAGGGAGGCTGATGCTGGGGGAGGCTGGGAAGAGGGAGGCTGATGCTGGGGGAGGCTTGGAAGAGGGAGGCTGATGCTGGGGGAGGCTGGGAAGAGGGAGGCTGATGCTGGGGGAGGCTGGGAAAGAGAGGCTGAGACTGGGGAGGAGAGAGGCTGATGCTGGGGGGAGGCTGGGAGGGGGGGAGGGGGAGGCTTGGAGGAGGGAGGCTGATGCTCGAGGGAGGCTGATGCTGGGGGAGGCTTGGAGGAGGGGGGCTAGGAGGAGGAGGAGGCTGATGCTGGGGGAGGCTGGGAGGAGGGAGGGCTGTGCTGAGGGGGGAGGCTGGGAGGCTGATGCTGTGGGGGAGGCTGGGAGGAGGGGTGGCTGATGCTGGGGGAGGGCTGGGAAGAGGGTGGCTGATGCTGGGGGAGGCTGGGAAGAGGGAGGCTGATGCTGGGGGAGGCTGGGAAGAGGGAGGCTGATGCTGGGGGAGGCTGGGAAGAGAGAGGCTGATGCTGGGGGAGGCTGGGAAGAGAGAGGCTGATGCTGGGGGAGGCTGGGAAGAGAGAGGCTGATGCTGGGGGAGGCTGGGAGGAGGGAGGCTGATACTGGGGGAAGCTGGGAGCAGGGAGGCTGATGCTGGGGGAGGCTATGAGGAGAGAGGCTGATGCTGGGGGGAGGCTGGGAAGAGGGAGGCTGATGCTGGGGGGAGGCTGGGAAGAGGGAGGCTGATGCTGGGGGAGGCTGGGAAGAGGGAGGCTGATGCTGGGGGAGGCTGGGAAGAGGAGGCTGATGCTGGGGGAGGCTGGGAGGAGAGAGGCTGATGCTGGGGGAGGCTAGGAAGAGGGATGCTGATGCTGGGGGAGGCTGGGAAGAAGGAGGCTGATGCTGGGGGAGGCTGGGAAGAAGGAGGCTGATGCTGGGGGAAGCTGGGAAGAAGGAGGCTGATGCTGGGGGAGGCTGGGAGGAGGGAGGCTGATACTGGGGGAAGCTGGGAGGCTGATGCTGAGGGAGGCTGGGAGGAGAGAGGCTGATGCTGGGGGAGGCTGGGAGGGGGAGGCTTGGAGGAGGGAGGCTGATGCTCAGGGAGGCTGGGAGGCTGATGCTGGGGGAGGCTTGGAGGGGGGGGGGCTGGGAGGCTGATGCTGGGGGAGGCTGGGAGGAGGGAGGCTGATGCTGGGAAGAGGGAGGCTGATGCTGGGGGAGGCTGGGAAGAGAGAGGCTGAGGCTGGGGGGAGGCTGGGAAGAGAGAGGCTGGGGGGAGGCTGGGAAGAGAGGCTGAGGCTGGGGGGAGGCTGGGAAGAGAGAGGCTGAGGCTGGGGGGAGGCTGGGAAGAGAGAGGCTGAGGCTGGGGGGAGGCTGGGAAGAGAGAGGCTGAGGCTGGGGGGAGGCTGGGAAGAGAGAGGCTGAGGCTGGGGGGAGGCTGGGAAGAGAGAGAGAGGCTGAGGCTGGGAAGAGAGAGACAGACTGGGGGAAGGCTGGGAAGAGAGAGGCTGAGGCTGGGGGGAGGCTGGGAAGAGAGAGAGGCTGGGAAGAGAAAGAGGCTGAGGCTGAGGGAGGCTGGGAAGAGAGAGAGGCTGAGGCTGGGAAGAGACAGAGGCTTAGGTTGGGGGAGGCTGGGAAGAGCGAGGCTGAGGGGAGGCTGGGAAGAGGCTGAGGCTGGGGGGAGAGAGGCTGAGGCTGGGGGAGAGGGAGGCTGGGGGGAAAGAGACGCTGAGGCTGAGGGGAGAGAGAGGCTGAGGCTGAGGGGAGAGAGGCTGAGGCTGGGGTGAGGCTGGGGGGAGAGAGAGAGAGGCTAAGGCTGGGGGGGGAGGCTGGGGGGGAGAGAGAGGCTGGGGGGAGAGAGAGGCTGAAGCTGGGGGGGAGGCTGGGGGGGAGAGAGGCTGAGGTTGGGGGGGAGGCTGGGGGGAGAGAGAGGCTGAGACGAGAGAGGCTGATGCTGAGGGAGGCTGGGGGGAGAGGGAGGCTGGGGGGAAAGAGAGGCTGAGGCTGGGGGGAGGCTGAGAGGCTGAGGCTGGGAGGAGAGAGGCAGATGCTGGGGGAGGCTGGGAGGGGGAGGCTGATGCTGAGGGAGGCTGATGCTGGGGGAGGGGGAGGCTGAGGGAGGAAGGAGGCTGATGCTGTGGGAGGCTGGGAGGAGGGAGGCTGATGCTGGGGGAGGCTAGGAGGAGGGAGGCTGATGCTGGGGGAGGCTGGAAGGAGGGAGGCTGATGCTGGGGGAGGCTGGGAAGAGGGAGGCTGATGCTGGGGGAGGCTTGGAAGAGGGAGGCTGATGCTGGGGGAGGCTGGGAAGAGGGAGGCTGATGCTGGGGGAGGCTGGGAAGAGAGAGGCTGAGGCTGGGAGGAGAGAGGCTGATGCTGGGGGAGGCTGGGAGGGGGAGGGTTGGAGGAGGGAGGCTGATGCTCAGGGAGGCTGATGCTGGGGGAGGCTTGGAGGAGGGGGGCTAGGAGGAGGGAGGCTTATGCTGGGGGAGGCTGGGAGGAGGGAGGCTGATGCTGGGGGAGGCTGGGAGGCTGATGCTGGGGGAGGCTGGGAGGAGGGTGGCTGATGCTGGGGGAGGCTGGGAAGAGGGTGGCTGATGCTGGGGGAGGCTGGGAAGAGGGTGGCTGATGCTGGGGGAGGCTGGGAAGAGGGAGGCTGATGCTGGGGGAGGCTGGGAAGAGGGAGGCTGATGCTGGGGGAGGCTGGGAAGAGAGAGGCTGATGCTGGGGGAGGCTGGGAAGAGAGAGGCTGATGCTGGGGGAGGCTGGGAGGAGGGAGGCTGATACTGGGGGAAGCTGGGAGCAGGGAGGCTGATGCTGGGGGAGGCTGTGAGGAGAGAGGCTGATGCTGGGGGAGGCTGGAAAGAGGGAGGCTGATGCTGGGGGAGGCTGGGAAGAGGGAGGCTGATGCTGGGGGAGGCTGGGAAGAGGGAGGCTGATGCTGGGGAGGCTGGGAAGAGGGAGGCTGATGCTGGGGGAGGCTGGGAGGAGAGAGGCTGATGCTGGGGGAGGCTGGGAAGAGGGAGGCTGATGCTGGGGGAGGCTGGGAAGAGGGATGCTGATGCCGGAGGAGGCTGGGAAGAAGGAGGCTGATGCTGGGGGAGGCTGGGAAGAAGGAGGCTGATGCTGGGGGAGGCTGGGAGGAGGGAGGCTGATACTGGGGGAAGCTGGGAGGCTGATGCTGAGGGAGGCTGGGAGGAGAGAGGCTGATGCTGGGGGAGGCTGGGAGGGGGAGGCTTGGAGGAGGGAGGCTGATGCTCAGGGAGGCTGGGAGGCTGATGCTGGGGGAGGCTTGGAGGGGGGGGCTGGGAGGCTGGGAGGAGGGAGGCTGATGCTGGGGGAGGCTGGGAGGAGGGAGGCTGATGCTGGGAAGTGGGAGGCTGATGCTGGGGGAGGCTGGGAAGAGAGAGGCTGAGGCTGGGAGGAGAGAGGCTGATGCTGGGGGAGGCTGGGAGGGGGAGGCTTGGAGGAGGGAGGCTGATGCTCAGGGAGGCAGGGAGGCTGATGCTGGGGGAGGCTTGGAGGAGGGGGGCTGGGAGGAGGGAGGCTGATGCTGGGGGAGGCTGGGAGGAGGGAGGCTGATGCTGGGGGAGGCTGGGAGGCTGATGCTGGGGGAGGCTGGGAGGAGGGAGGCTGATGCTGGGGGAGGCTGGGAAGAGGGTGGCTGATGCTGGGGGAGGCTGGGAAGAGGGATGCTGATGCCGGGGGAGGCTGGGAAGAAGGAGGCTGATGCTGGGGGAGGCTGGGAAGAAGGAGGCTGATGCTGGGGGAGGCTGGGAGGAGGGAGGCTGATACTGGGGGAAGCTGGGAGGCTAATGCTGAGGGAGGCTGGGAGGAGAGAGGCTGATGCTGGGGGAGGCTGGGAGGGGGAGGCTTGGAGGAGGGAGGCTGATGCTCAGGGAGGCTGGGAGGCTGATGCTGGGGGAGGCTTGGAGGAGGGGGGCTGGGAGGCTGGGAGGAGGGAGGCTGATGCTGGGGGAGGCTGGGAGGAGGGAGGCTGATGCTGGGAAGAGGGAGGCTGATGCTGGGGGAGGCTGGGAAGAGAGAGGCTGAGGCTGGGAGGAGAGAGGCTGATGCTGGGGGAGGCTGGGAGGGGGAGGGGGAGGCTTGGAGGAGGGAGGCTGATGCTCAGGGAGGCTGGGAGGCTGATGCTGGGGGAGGCTTGGAGGAGGGGGGCTGGGAGGAGGGAGGCTGATGCTGGGGGAGGCTGGGAGGAGGGAGGCTGATGCTGGGGGAGGCTGGGAGGCTGATGCTGGGGGAGGCTGGGAAGAGGGTGGCTGATGCTGGGGGAGGCTGGGAAGAGGGTGGCTGTTGCTGGGGGAGGCTGGGAAGAGGGAGGCTGATGCTGGGGGAGGCTGGGAAGAGGGAGGCTGATGCTGGGGGAGGCTGGGAAGAGAGAGGCTGATGCTGCGGGAGGCTGGGAAGAGAGAGGCTGATGCTGGGGGAGGCTGGGAGGAGGGAGGCTGATACTGGGGGAAGCTGGGAGCAGGGAGGCCGATGCTGGGGGAGGCTGTGAGGAGAGAGGCTGATGCTGGGGGAGGCTGGGAAGAGGGAGGCTGATGCTGGGGGAGGCTGGGAAGAGGGAGGCTGATGCTGGGGGAGGCTGGGAAGAGGGAGGCTGATGCTGGGGGAGGCTGGGAAGAGGGAGGCTGATGCTGGGGCTGATGCTGGGGGAGGCTGGGAAGAGGGATACTGATGCTGGGGGAGGCTGGGAAGCTGGGAGGCTGATGCTGGGGGAGGCTGGGAGGGGGAGGCTTGGAGGAGGGAGGCTGATGCTCAGGGAGGCTGGGAGGCTGATGCTGGGGGAGGCTTGGAGGAGGGGGGCTGGGAGGCTGGAGGAGGGAGGTTGATGCTGGGGGAGGCTGGGAGGAGGGAGGCTGATGCTGAGGAGGCTGGGGGGAGAGAGGCTGATGCTGGGGGAGGCTGGGGGGAGAGAGGCTGATGCTGGGGGAGAGGCTGCTGCTGGAGGCGGGGGAGAGAGGCTGCTGTGGGGGGAATGGGAGAGAGGGGCCATGCTAGAGACAGAGGACAAGGGTTGAGGGATAGTGCAATGACAATATCGATGGGGGAGGGAGTGTAAGGACTCAGAATAAGAGGGGGGCAGCATTAGGAGCTCATTATGGAGAAGGGGCAGCATGTGTGGGCTCAGTATGGAGTGGAACAATGTAGGCGAGTCAATATCAAGAGTGGGGTAGTATGTGTGTGTGTGTGTGTGTGTGTGTGTGTGTGTGTGTGTGTGTGTGTGTCTCAGCATAAGCGCTAGTGTGGTGGTCTTAGTATGATGAGTGGGGCAGCATGGAGGTGTCATTATGGAAAAGAGGAGAAGGCAGCATTAGGAGCTCATGGAGAGGGGCAGCATGCACGGGACACTGTGAGGAGGGGGCAGCATGCATGGGACATTGTAGGAGGGGGCAGCATGCATGGACACTGTCAGGAGGGGGCAGCATGCATGGGACACTGTCAGGAGGGGGCAGCATGCATGGGACACTGTGAGGAGGGGGCAGCATGCATGGGACATTGTGAGGAGGGGGCAGCATGCATGGGACACTGTGAGGAGGGGGCAGCATGCATGGGACACTGTGAGGAGAGCGTGGGGTGACAGCTACTGCAGCGGGTCCCCTACAGCTCCACCTAACAAAATTTAAATTCATCTGACTGAAGTATCTATTTGAGTCAGGAACCAAATTTAACGCATTTGTGTTTATGTGTATATTTATGGTTTTGCACTAATCACCTGGGTTGGTGGAGGACACCCCTTGGCTAGAGATAGGGACAGGGAGGGACAGCCACCCGGAACGGGGAGTGCCCAGTAACTTAGGACACCCTCCGTCGTCAGGAAGGGTCAATAAAGGCTATGAGATCAGTAATCTGACGACTCTGTGAATATCTATCTATCGCTATCCTTTTCACGCTGAAACTATCTCCTCCCAACATCTCACTGGCACTGTGTTGTCCTTTATGTATTTTTAGAGAGACACTGTTTGTCATTTTTTATAATTTTCTAAATAAAACTTAAATATTTTTAGAGGTATTGTTTTTTCTGTGGTCTTATGCTGATACCATACCTCGGTTCTATATTTATTTGTGGTTCAAGAACACTGTGAGGAGGGGGAAGCATGCATGGGACACTGGGAGGGGGAAGCATGCATGGGACACTGTGAGGAGGGGGCAGCATGATGTGAGGACAATGTGCAGATCATATTTCATAATCGAGGAAGGTGTGGTGGATATAATTTATAAGGGGAGGGGCAGTGTGTAGTATATTAGGGCAGTGTGACAGTCCACAGTATATAAGTGGGGATGGTGGGAATATTTTATACTCATGCTATGTTTTGATGTGCCTGTGGTGATCCCCATGGGGGGGGGGGTTAGTTAGTGCCCTTCATTTCTCATTGATACTTTTTAAAGTGTTTTACAGAGTAGATCTGCCTTAAACAGATGTGTGCGAAAACTCAGTTTTACGTTGTCAGTAAGGGGCGCGACCACTTAAAGTGCCTAGGGCAGCATGACGGCAAAATACAGCCCTGACTGCACGGCACTTCATTATAGAAAGCAGAAACTAGCAAAAGAGAGAAAAAAGAAGATCCCGCAATCATAGTCACCAGATGCCGAACGGGAGGACCTGCGGTGGAGAACGTACGAAGGACCTGCGGTGGAATGCAGCGATGTGTTCCACCACAGGTCATCATGCTCCACTGCACTGCGTCCCAGCTTACTCTGCCAGCTAGAAGCAATCAGTATCGCCAGATATGGTTAGTGTGTGTGCGATATGATGTGTGTGTGTGTTGGCCAGAAGCAGGAGAGAACCGCATGGAGCATACCTGCTGGGAGCACCCGCCGAAGATCACAGGTGGACATGGGAGCAACGCAGATGTCGGGGGTCTGTTAGGAATGATTCTCCTTGGAGGAAGGGGGGTCTGCTTTTTGGGGGGTAAATCTATCCCAACCGTGTTTCCCAGAGAATAAGCCCTTCCCTGAAAATAAGTCTTATTTTTTTTTTTGCCCCAAAAAATGTGCTAAGACAGTGTCTTATTTTTGGAGAAACACGTTAGTGAGATCAACAGATTTGAGACGCACATTACACAAGTATGGAATGGTGGCCCGAAAAAGGCTGAAGAACCCTTGACTTCAATATCATCGGCTCGAGTTTGTAAAGAAGTATGCAGAGAGGACAATAGAAGATTGGAAATGGACAGTCAATAGACTAGGCTTTGATAGTGTAAATGGGTCTTAAAAAAACAAGAGGAAAGGGACTAACAGAGAAATTGCAGGAACTGTCAAGTTCAGTTGAAGAACCCTGATGATATGGGGTTATTTCTCAGGCAAAAAAGCATTAGATACATAGCCGGGATCGATGGTGGTAACAATGTGAACTATAGGAGTATTCTTAAAGATAGATAACTTCGTACACTCGAGTACTATGGCTATGAAAAGGACGACAGTGTTCCAACAGGACAATGACCTGAAACATACATCAAGGTTGGCAAAAAAAAAATGGTTCAATGACAATGAAGTAGAGGTGCTGGATTGGCCTCTGACAGTTCCTAGACCACAACCCAATCGAACACTTGTGGTTAGATTTGAACAAAAAGCTATATACATACCCAAATGAGTCGACCAGTATGCACCAACAATGGAACCATATAGAAGAGACCTGGGATCAGATTTCGATGGAGACATGATTGTATCTGATCAAGAGCATGCCCAGAAGGATTCAGGCAGTATGGAATCCAAAAGGTGGATTTACAAAATACTAACAAAAGATAATAAAAATTAAATTTAGATTTTTAGGAGCAAAATAGTAAAATGCAGTGACATAAGAATCTGCATAACGAATCATATGCTAAATAGTTGTAAGTCAAATTTACGCATGAGCTAGCCAAGATGATTGTCTATAAAATGAAGGTAGTCTCATGCGCAAAGCTTTAGTAGATGATGACATATGGATCCTGAAAGTCAGAAGTTCAATACACTGTTACCCTTTTACTGATTGCTGTGTGTATATATTATTATATATATTTTATATACATTATATATATATATATATATATATATATATATACACAAACAAATACACACACACACACACAGTTATGACTGTGTTGGGAGTCTTTGAAATTGTTCAGAAAATTACGGTAAGTATTTCTCCCAGAAAATTATTGCAATTACACCTGTTTTGTTAAACACATGTATATTTCCTTTGCACGTATTGGAAAAGTACAAGAGAAAAAAAAAAAAGGCAGATTGGACATAATTTCAAACAGAACAACAAAAATGGGCCAGACAAAATTGTTGGCAACCTCAACTTAAAATATAGTTGCACATTCTTTGGAATAAATAACTGCAATCAATCGCTTCCTATAGCAATCAACAAGCTTCCTACAACTCTCAACTGAAATTCTCGACCACTCTTCTTTTGCAAACTGCTCCAGGTCTCGCATATTTGAAGGGTGTCTTTTTCAACAGCAGTTTTAAGATCTCTCAACATGTGTTCAATGGTATTCAGATCCGAACTCATGGCTGCCACTTCAGAACTGTCCATAACTTGGTTTCCATCCATTTCTGCAAAGTACTGTAATGCGCAGGCGTGAGAAAAGGTGAAAGACCTCCCACTATCACGCACTACAGTACTTGGATCTGGAGCGCAACGGACATCTCTCTGTAAATGACGAAGGACATGTCATGCACACAGGGCTGGGCAGGATGACGGCGATCATAGCAGAGAAGAGGCGCTGGACCCGCGAGTAGCGACACCCATCAGACTGGACAACGCCCTAGGTATTCTAAAGGTATTTTTTACGTTATACAGTACAGCCTGGGCTCTTATATACAGCATTCTGGGATGCTGTATATAAGGGCTCTGTTAGGAACCGGCGCCGCCATAGCCGCAAGCAGCCTGCTGCGGTTCCTGTTGCGCCCAGGCGCCGTCTGCCGTTCTTGGCCGTGCCTCGGGTCGTCCAGTTGGCTGCTCCTTCCACCACGTCTAAGTGTAGAGAGGCGGCTAGTGCGCATGCGTGCGCCGATTTACCCCAGCCAGTCTAAGCCCGGTGTTTTGCCTAGTGAGCATGCTCAGCCTGTTTGTGTTATGTCTGAGACTAAGTCCTCAGTTCAGGCTACTGAGCATGCTCCCACAATTAACCCTAACAGCCTCTTTGCACAGGTACTTGGACTTCGTGCTGTGTCTAAATTCTGGGATGTGCCTACTGAGCATGCTCAAACTGATAGTCTGCTTTCTAAGCCTGTTGCTCAGGCCACTGAGCATGCTCAGGCACTTAGTGCATCAGAGGCTAGGTCCGGTAAGGACCTCACTGAGCATGTCCGTGAGGTGGCAGGCCCTGATAGGGCAGAGGCTGTCAGGTGTCCTGATGACGTGGCAACTCCGGACTGGCTCGCAGAGGCCCGCCCCTATGATCTGGCACCTCAACATTGGTCATCAGACGATGACTGGTGAAGTGTTTGGGGCGTGGCTGCCATGAGGTCACCAATGACGTGGCGGTTCCGGATAGGTCGCATGTGACGTCACTGATGACATGGCACTCTGCTATTGGACCTTGGTGGTTCCACCCTGGGTTTGGGGCGGACCCAGGTTATAAAAGGGGCTGGAGACAACATGGAGGTGCGCAGTATTCATTTAGAGTTCTTGGTGGCATAAGCCTTGTTAGAAGCGGTAGGTAGGGCTAGGCGAACGGTGCCTGTCACGCCAAGATTCGTGGCTCAGCACATGAGGGTCAGGCGCCGTGCTTCCTTGCTACAGTTCCTGTTGTGCTAGAGCAGTCCAGTAGCGTTAACTGGGCTGCGGCTGCTGCGTCACCTGTTCAGTGTTGCCTCCTACGCACACGGACAGAATACCTGTTGCGTCACCTGTCCGAGAGTGCCCTCTACGCACACGGACAGTGTACCTGCTGCGCCACCTGTCCGGTTGTGTCCTCCACGCGCACGGACAGCGCACTCCAGAACCCCTGTGAAGTTAACAGGGTGTTCCTGGATTGGGTGTGTGAACCCTATTATCCTCCTCGGCTTCCCAGTCAAATGCTACTGGTGTGACTACCTGGTCTGACGTGTCCTTTACACACATGGCCAGTCGAGTGGTGGCCAGAAACGCTAATCGGAGGACCGCTCGGCCTGACGTGTCTTACACACGTGGCCGACAGGGCGCTGTCGCAGCGGTCTTCTCTGTCAACGCTAACTGGTTACAATCTGGCCTGACGTGCTGTTACACACGTGGTCGGAGTAGCGTCCGCTCCATCGAAACGCTAACTGGGTTGTCGTCCGGTCTGACGTGTCCCTACACACGTGACCGGTTCCTTGAGTTATCTCAGAGCCATCCAGCTCTATAGTCTCCGCCTAACCCACAGGGTGCCAGCAGCTCCATTACCATCTGGAGCACGGTGGGCCACGACTGGCGATTGGGATATATACCCCTAGTCCTAATCTGCCGGTCCCCCCGTAACAGGCTCGCTGGTGGTGGCCACAGCTCATAAGGGAAACACCTGGTGACAGGTTCCCTTTAAGGCATTTTTATTACTTTCTGCAAAGCTATACATTTACATACAGTTTAAGGGAAATGTTACCAAATACTAATGAAATGTATGACTTGGGTCAAACGTTTTGGATATCCTTCCACAAGCTTCTCACAATAGTTGGTAGGAATTTAGGCCCATTCCTCCTGACACAACTGGTGTAACTGAGCTGTTTGTAGGTCGCCTTGCTTGCAACTGATTTTTCAGCTTTGCCAATAAATTTTCAATAGGATTGAGATCAGGGCCACTCCAAAACACTGACTTTGTTATCCTTAAGCCACTTTGCAACCAGTTTTGGAGTAAGCTTTCGGTCACTGTCCATTTGGAAAACCTATTGCTGCCCAAAGCTTTAAGATGTTGCTTCAGTCTTGCCACATAATCTTCTTTCCTTATGATGCCATCTATTTTATAAAGTGCACCAGTCCCTCCTGCAGCAAAACCACCCCACAACATGATGCTGTCAATCCAGTGTTTCACAGTTGGGATGGTGTTCTTAGGCTTCAAAGCTTCTCCCAGTTTCCTCCAAACATAACATTGGTCTTTATGGTCAAACAGTTCAATTTTACTTTCGTCAGACCACAGGACATGTCTCCAAAAATTAAGGTCTTCGTTCCTGTGTGCATTTCCAAACAATAATCTGGCTTTTTTTGTGTTTGTTTTGGAATAATGGTGTCACGCTGTACAAAGAGCTGGTAAGATGTAGCACAACGAATTCCCCACTAGGTGGCAGCAGAGTAGTGAAGAAGAGACAAAGTTACACTGTAACAGAAAGGAGGCTGAAGTAGAACAGAGTAACTTCAGCAGGCAGTTAACAGGCGAACCACCAGGGGGCAACAGAGTATTCAAACATTCAGGGTTTTAGCCAGGAAAGTAAAGTCCCTGTAAAGAGAGGATCAAAATCAAGTGAGAAAACAGAACCGAGGCGGAAGTCGGGAGATCAGGTATGCAGAGGGAAACACAAACAACAGACATGAGTGGAAAGTCAGGGACTGGACAGACGGACGAACAGGGGAGGGTTCAGGTCAGGGCACGGTAACAAGGAGTCAGATCAAACAAGAAATCTCACCAAAACCAGTTACAGGCTGCAGAGCAAAACTATAACCAGCACTGGAATGCAATTGTAAAGTCCAGATATAGTGTCTCCTGAAACCAGAATGAGGCTGATGGGAGTTAATCCCTGAAATGACCAGGCCGGGTCTGGGAAACTCTAGAGCGGAGAATACCGGTCCTGGATCATGACAAATGGCTTCTTCCTGGCAGAGTGGCCTTTCAGCCCATGTTGATACAGTACTCGATTCACTGTGGATAATGACACAATCTTACCAGCTTCCGCCAGCATCTTCAGGTATTTTGCTTATGTTTTTGGGTTGACATGCACATGTCTGACCAAAGAAAGTTCATCTCTGGTACACAGAATCCATCTCCTTCCTGAGCGGTATGATGGCTGGATATTCCCATATTGTTTGTACTTGTGTATGATTGTTATTCAGATGAAGGAGGCACCTTCAGATATCTGGAAATTGCACCCAAGGATGACCCAGACTTGTGCAGGTGCCACAATTCTTTACGGATATCTTGGCTGATTTCTTTTGACTTTCCCATGATGCTACACAAAGAAGCAGTGTGTTTCAGGTTTGCATTAAAATACATCCAGAGGTGTGTCTCTAATTAACTCATATATTGACAATAAACCTATCAGTAGCCTCCAAACACATGACACCATCATATAGGCTGTCCCATATTGTTTGAAGGCATAGTACTCTTCGTGTATGTACATTTTTGACATTGCAGAAAGTAATAAAAATGCCTTAAAACATTCTCTTTCCCTCATTATACTGGCATTTGGAAATATAAAGAATTTTGGTAAACCTAAAACAGGAAAGGTATATCTTGATTTCAAGCCAGATAGCAAGAAGTACATGATGCATATGTCTTTTCAGATAATGTATGTAAACGTACGTGTGTGCGTGTGTGTGTGTGTGTGTGTGTGTGTGTGTGTGTGTGTGTGTGTGTGTGTGTGTGTGTGTGTACGTGTACTAGAGGTAAAAATTATATTAATGCAAAAAATATTTTTGGATTTTCCGAGCTGTGCATTTCCAGGTGCATAGTTGCTGTGCCAAAATATTGTCCCCTTATGCATCAGGCCTGGCTGAAAAGCAAAGGCCAAATTTATCATATTTTTTCCTGGTTGCAAAGTAGTCAAGATGATTTATTACAACAGGTTTCTAAATGCAATCTACTGTCAGGGAAAATTAATTTTTGTTATTAAGACAGTTGTAAGTAAAACCTTTTGGTTGGAAATCATTAGTTACACATCTATAAGCCAGTACATAACCCTGCGTGTATATTTACACTCTCTAGTGACACCATGGTTGGCACTAAAAACTAAGGCTTTATAAAAATTTTTTGAATAGGATAAAAGGATATTAGCAAAAATAAAAAATGTTTAAAAAAATAAAAATAAAATAGAAGATCAAAACATGTTCCTTTTGCTTGCTATATTTCAATAGTACTCTAGGGCTATCAAACAAAATTGGCAATTTGACGAAATGGACAAGCATCAAGGTGGACAATTTAGACTACTGTAGTAAAAAGACTCATTAAAACTTCAATTACTTTTTTTTTTTATACATGTAAAACTTCCAGAGCCATGTCCAGTTCTTTTTCTCCTTGCCCCAGGTAAGGCACTTCTGGTGTTATCTATTGGTCAGAAGGGGCATGACACAAGGAATACGACAGTTGTAGCCCATGACCTGGATACGCCGGTGTGTGGTGGCTCTTGAAGCACTGACTTCAGCAGCAGTCCACTCCTTGTGAATCTCCCCAAAATTTTGGGATGGCCATTTCTTAATCTGATCAAGGCTGCGGTTATCCCGGTTCCTTGTGCACCTTTTTCTACAACACTTTTTCCTCCCACTCAATTTGTCATTAATATGCTTGGATACACCACTCTGAACAGCCAGCTTTTTTAATAATGACCTTTTGAGGCTAAGGTCCCTGTCACACATCAGTTTTTTGCCATCAGTCACAATCCGTCAAATTTTGAAAAAGCGGATCCGGCAACTAATGCCGCTTGATCCGTTTTTTCTTATCGACGGATGGCCTCATGTTTCATCCGTCGTTTGACGGCTCTGTCGAAAAATGTTTGTCCGTCAGACGAAGACGACGGCCAAAGTAATGTTGTTTATGTCGAAAAGACGGACAGTGATGGATGCGTCACCGTCCGTCATTTGGTAGAATGGAAGCCTATGGGCGCAGGATCCGTCGACATCCGTCAAATGACGGAATTCGGCGACATATTCCGTTTTTTGGGGGGGGGTTTTAACGGAGCATGCTCAAATTTATTATTTAGCCCCCAGCTAGTCGGATCCATCGCATCAGCTAAGCCACAATCTGTGACGGATCCGTCGAGAAAACGGATTGTGACTGATGGCAAAAAACTGATGTGTGAAAGGGGCCTTACCTTCCTTGTGGAGTTTGTCAATGATTGCCTTCTGGACATTTGACATGTCAGCAGTCTTCCCCATGATTGTGTAGCTTATTGAACCAGACTAAGGGGCCATTTTAATCGCTTAGGAAGCCTTTGCAGGTGATTTTGTGGTAATTATTCTAATTTTCTGAGATAATAACTTTTCGGTTTTCATTGACTGTAAGCCATAATCATCAACATTAACAGAAATAAACACTTGAAATAGATCACACTGTGTGTAATGACTATAATATATGCATTTCCTTTTTGTATTGAATTACTGAAATAAATTAACTTTTTGCGGATATTCTAATTTATTGAGATGCACTTGTATATACATACATAAAACACACGCACAATTTAGACATGCATACATAAACTTAACACACACCATATATATATATATATATATATATATATATATATATATATATATATATATATATATATATATATATATATATATATATATATACACACACACACACACACACACACACACACACACACACACACACGCACACGAGGGGCGATCCAAAAGTAATGATAATCGTTTATTTCTATTGCACACAGAAATTAAAATTAAATGTTTTCTTCTCTCTTAGGTACCCACTAGTCCAGGAAAAAAAAAACCAAAACACTTAAATAGGCCACGATTCCCGGGAGCTACATTCATTTGAATATGAACTGCCGAGGAGTGAACATCAAAATGGAAAAAAACGAGCTCAGAGCTGTCATCAAATACCTCTGCTTGAAAAAAATGACTACCAAAGACATACACAGGGACTTGGTGGAAACATTGGGGGACTCTTCTCCTCCATATTCCACAGTTGCACGCTGGGCCAAGGAATTTAAGCTGGGAAGAACATCGACGGAAGATGAACATCGTGAAGGGCGCCCATCCACGTCCCTCAATGAAGAAAACTTGAAAAAAGTTGAAGTTTTATTGGCAGATCGAAGAGTGACTATGAGGCATGTAGCTGAGGTCACAGGGATCTCATATGGCAGTATTCAAAGAATCCTTGCAAAAGAATTGCATATGAGAAAGGTCTCCGCGCGTTGGGTGCCAAAAATGTTAACCAACGAGCAAAAGAAGAAACGAGTTGACATTTCAATAGCAAATCTCGAAAAGTTCCAATCAGACAAGGAGAATTTTTTGTCACGTTTTTTGACCATGGACGAGACCTGGATCCACCACTTTGATCCCGAAACTAAACAACAATCGATAACATGGAAACGAGCCGACAAACCGACGCCGAAGAAATTCAAAGCGTCAAGCTCAGCAGGGAAGGTTATGGCGTCCGTTTTTTGGGACGCTGAAGGAATTATTATGGTGGACTATTTGGAGAATGGAGCAACTATTACGGGCTCCTACTACGCAGAACAAATAAGAAGATTGCGGGAGGCTATCAAGGAGAAAAGGCGCGGCAAACTGCGGGTTGGAGTGCTGTTTCACCAAGATAACGCGCCGGCTCATAAAGCTGCAGTTGCCATGGCAACCATTCAAGAAGTGGGCTTTGAACTGGTGGAACACCCCCCCTATTCGCCAGATCTAGCCCCCAGTGACTTCTCTCTCTTTCCTCGCCTCAAGGAACAGCTCTAGGGCAAGAAATTTGACGACAATAGCGACATGATAACCGCTGTTGGGGATTTTTTTGAGGGTCAAGATCAATAATTTTTTCTAAAGGGAATTCTAAGTTTGGAAAAGAGAAGGACTAAATGTATAGACTTGTTAGGAGACTATGTAGAAAAATATTTTTTTTTTTTTAATATATTCATTGTGTTTATTATTGATTATCATTACTTTTGGATCGCCCCTCGTGTGTATATATATATATATATATATATATCACAAACACACACTTGAAAACCTATTCATACCCTGTGAACGTTTATGCAATTTTTTTCACGTCACACCCACAAACTTAAATTTATTGTATTGGGATTTTATGTGACATAGCAACACTAAGTAGCAAGTATTTATGAGTAGTGATGGGCTCGTACGGAACACAGTGTTCATGCACACGATCCCGAACACAAGCTTTCCTGGGAAGCTCGTGCTACAATTCAGGGCCAGGGACTGTATATGTGTGTGTGTGTGTGTGTGTGTGTGTGTATATATATATATATATATATATATATGTATATGTATGTAAATATATAAATATATATATATATATATATATATATATATATATATATATATATATATATATATATATATATATAAAACACATTATTAAAAAAACATTATGATTATACTTACGGGTCTCGCGGCGCGTCCTGCAGACTCTGTCTCCCGGCCGCTTCTGCTCATTGCTGTGCCCCCGGGTAACCACCACTGACTACACGACCTCCCATGACGTCATAACCATGTGACCGGAACGAAAAAAGAGAGATCAGCTCACCCAGATCAATGGAGACTCCGATGAGAGACAGGTGCACAGTAAGGCCGGCCCAGGGAACTCCAGGAAAAGAGAAATATATCCTGGACACGAGTGCTGGATTCTATGTAAAACTTGATTTTTATTCAAAATTCCATAAAAAATAGATATAGATCATATCCAAAGGTATAAAAAAAAACATGTAACCAGTCTGCTGTGCATGTTACAGACTGGTCAGATGGCTATGACGTCATCGAACGTCTTGTTAACTTACGGGGGTATTCACTGCACTGCTCGTCACTCAGCAGTCTTCGGCCGTGTTCGCGGTGACGTCAGGGTTCACCCGAGTCCATGAGCTATGGACTCGACTGAACTTTGACTGTCACTGTGCGAGTCTCGCATCGGTATCACCCAGCACGGCGCACAATCTTCTGACAGGAGCGGATCAGCTGCATGTACAGTATTTCCATGCAGCTTAGGCGATGCTGTCCGGAGAGAGTCAGGCCATGCCGGGTGATATCGATGCAGTGTCAGCCTGCTTCTCTCTCTGTAGAGCTGACAATGCTATACCTGTGGACTAAAGATTTTTTTTTTTTATAATAAAGATGGAGTCTAAATTTTTTTGTTTTATTTCTAATAAAATTTGGTGTGACACCATGAATTTTGGGCTTAGTACTAGCTGAAAATACAAAGCTGGTATTAACCCCTTTATTACCCAGCATGCCACCTCCAACAGAGCCGCTGGACGAGGAGGGTAAAGCGCCTGGAAATGGCACTAAGAAACAATGCGCCATTTCTAGGGTCGGCTGCGGTTTTTAGTATGGGGGCCCAGAATGCTTGGGCCTTACCACGTAGAGAATCCCAGCCCCCAGCTGGATGGTTTTACCTGACTGGTGATCAAAATACGGCGGGAGTTAACACATTTAAAAAAATAAATAAATAAAGAATGGGCTTCCCTGTATTTTGATTGCCAGCCAAGGTAAAGCCACGCAGATGGGGGTGGCAGCCCATAGCTGTCCGCTTTATCTGTGCTGAGAATCAAAAATACTGCGAAGCACTATGTCATTTTTTTAAATTAATTTATTTTTACACTACTTTGTGAGTGAGGGACCCAACAGCCAATCACAAACACTTTCACGCAGAAAGGGTGTCTGTGATTGGCTGTTGGAGTAACATTATGTCTGCCCATACATTCTAGATGCAAGAATGTATGGGTTGGTTTCAGGTTACTCCAGCATCTAATCACAGACGCCCATTCTGCGTGACATCATCTGTGAATGTCTGTTATTTTAACAGTAAAATAAAACAACACAGAGAAAAAAAATATTAGGACTCCATCTTTATTACTCAAAAAAAACAAAACAAACCTTCGACGTAGTCCAAAGGCAGGCGCGCATCTTCAGCTCTGCTACATCTGTGCGAGGAGACAAACACGTCTGCTCACACAGACTCAGCTGAGAGCTGTCAGAGACTTCACTCGAGTTATAATAAGCTGAGGCCGGTCAGCTGTGCCCCGAATAACCAGCACTTACTACAGGACTTTCCATGACGTCATAGCCATGTGACCAGTCTGGTGTGAATGTTGTTTTTAACTCGAGGGTTACACCACCTTCCATGATGTCATAGCGATGTGACCAGTCTGTAACCCACGAGGTAATACAACATTCACACCAGACTGGTCACATGGCTATGACGTCATGGAAGATCCTGTAACCCAGGGGCACAGCAATGATCGGATCCGGAAGCAGAAGCGACTGGGAGTCTGCAGGACACGTCACGGGTTCTCTGTAAGAATAATTACAATGTTTATTATTAACTACATTCTTTATTTTACAGCCCTCCGCCCCATCCTATAACTGTAAAGTCCGATTTCAGTGTTCGGACAGAAGTTTGCGTTATCTCAGAACCCGAACTTGATTACAAAATGTTCGGGCGAGTTTCCCAAACACGAACATCGGGAGGTTCGCCCAACACTATTTTTGCTGTATAAAAGGAAATAATACCTGGTTTTCTAAATATTTTAAAAATATAAAATTTGAAAATTGTGATGTGCATTTGTATTCAGATCCTTGTAGTCTGATACTCTTAAACCAAATCCATAGTGATCAACTGACTCCAGAAGTGTGTAATTGCTAAATTGAATCCAACAAATTTACACTGTTATACAAGGTGTACACAGACTAATTTAGGCTATGTGCGCACGTTGCGTATTTGCATGCAGCTACGCTGCGATCTGCACCGCAGCGTAACTGCATGCGTCCTGCGTCCCCAGCATAATCTATGAAGATTATGCAGGAGACGTGCGCACGTGGCATATTAGAGCGCAGCGCTTCGGCTGCTGCCCAAAGCGCGCCTTCTAAGAAGTGACATGTCACTTATTCCGTGCGCTCTGCATGCAGCGCCCGCTCTGTCTATGGGAGGGGCTGCACTCAGAGGGCATGAAATCTGCTTTTTTTTTCATTACGGACTCTTTCTGCAGCAATTTGAAGCACACGTGTGCTGTTCAAATCGCTGCAGAAATTTTTGCAGGGACAAACGCTACGTGCGCACAAAGCCTTACATTGTACAATGTATCATTGTGTCATATCTTTTGTGTTGTCCCATGAAAAGATACACACACACACAAAAAAAAACCCCAAACACCTAGATCAGGAAACATTATACTCCACGCTCTGCTTTCACGCTCCTCATAATTAAATTATTCCCATAGGGGAATTAGTCAAGAGCTAAAAGAAACTGCACTACCCCCGCTCTGTTCCAAGCTGAAATCAGTAACATACGACACATACTGACAAATAGAAACTATCCCATTAGATCGCTGAAACGCACCATAGATATTGTAAAACATAAAGATCGATCAAATTTGATTGATAAAAAGTCCATTATTAAAAAACATAAAAGAAACCATAAAAATATAAAATCTAGCAAGCCAATATTAGTTCTTACATATTTTTTTTTTAAACCCATCGAAAATATCATTAAATGAAATTTGCATATATTGAGTGATGACACAAATACGGATACAATTCTAGAAGAAGGAATCAGGATTGTTTCACCAAGCATGTATAATGCCCAATATGAATATGAACAACCAAAATCTTGCCGGTCCGTTAGTGGTTTTTAGAAATGTGGTCAATTCCCTTGTAAAACATGCACAAATTCCCATGCACCTATAGTAATCATGCTAAAAGCAAAAGTTTCAATATTAAAAAAATTTCTAAACTGCAAAACAGACTATGTAGTCATTGAGAGCTAAAATGCAGTCTTAAATATATACTCTTCTATTAGAAAATTAAAATCTAGAATACAAGACAGCCTGTATGATATTAATGAGCCCACAAACCATAATACTTCCTACGCATCTAAACATTTTATTACTTGTCATAACCGTAACACACAATCTCTTGATATATGCAATTGAATATATTCCCGAACATGGTGATCGTGGTAAAATTCTGCACAATACAGAGACATGCTGAATTTTTTTCTTTCAATACTCTGGTGCCAATGGGATTAAATCTTAGAAGAAAAACTGTCACATTAAAGGGAACCTGTCAGGTGTAATTTCCTCCCAGAACCACGAGCAGTCCTGGGTGCATATTGCTAATCCCTGCCTAACCGGCCCTTTATCTAGTAGCATAGATAAAGAAATCTTTAGAAAAACTGTTTCTAAAGATCCTTTATGATTATGATATGCTAATGAGCGCAGGGACGAGTCGCAAGGGTGTTAGTTCCTGCTCTCATTCTGCCTTCTTAGCACAGGGACGTGCTAACATGCTATTCAATGTCGCGTCATCAGCAGTGACACGCGTACCAGTCCGTTGTCACCGCCTCAAAACGCCGGGCTTAGGGTCAGTGTGCATGATCAGAAGTCTGAGCACTTCCGGTCATGTGCACTAGACCTCTCAGAAGTCGGGACACAAACACCAGGCATCATAGTGCGCATGACCGCAAGTGCTGGGACGTCTGATCTTGCGCACTGGCCCTAAGTCTGGCGTCCTGAAGCAGTAACAATGAACACAGGTACGCGAGTCACCGCTGAGGACGCCGGGCAATGGGCAATGAATAGCATGTTGGCACACCCCTGTGTGCATACTAACAGGCTAAGAGGGCAGAATCAGCGCAGGAACCAAATGCCCTTGCAACTAGTCCCTGCGCTCATTAGCATATCATAAAGGATCTTTAGAAATACTTTTATAAACATCTCTTTATCTATGCTACTAGATACAGGGACGGTTAGGCAGGGATTAGCAATATGCACCCAGAACTGCTTGTGGTTTTGGGTGCATATTGCACCTGACAGGTTCTTTTTAATGATTTTTCCCATTTCTTTTTTTGTACTACCAATGCTTTTAAAGGGGTTGCCCACTATTCTTCTCATTCCCCTTGTTCGCCCCCATAAAAATAAATTAGCCTATTCTCACCTTCAGTGTGGCCGCGATGTGGCAGTGATGCCGGAAGCAGTGTTCCCAGGCCCACGTGACTTTATGACACCCGAGCCCTGCGACCTGGCTGCCGACAGTAAACTGCACAATCTGGCCTTTTTTGAAGAGTGGCCAGAATTAAGTCATTTTTGAATGCAAGCCATAACAAGTCCATTGCAGTTTGCAAAAATAAATGTGTTTGAATAGCCCAAAGTCCAGACATAAATCCCATTGATAATCTGTGACAAGACTTGAAAATTGCTGTTCAGACTCTCTTCATCCATTCTAGCTGAGCTACGGCTATTTTGCAAAGAAGAATGAACAAAAATTTCAGCCTTTAGATGTGCAAAGTTGGTAGTGAAATGCCCAAAAAAAGACTTGCAGCAATAATTGCAGAGAAAGGTGGTCCTACAAAGTATTGACTTAAGGGAGCTGACTACAAAATGCACATCACAATTTTCAGATTTTTTAAAATATTTGAAAACCATATAATTTCCTGTGTAGTTCACAAAAGCCAGAAGGGTTGGTCCCTGTAGCTCTACGGGCATTGACACTCTCCTCAGCAGCATGTACGCCGAGCAGCATTAGTTTGCCATGCACACGCTATCACACTGCTGATACCAGTAAGATAAGGGGGTAACGGGCTGTACTTTTCTGTGCCGCCCGAGCCTGCTGTGCAGTGCGATCATGTGCACAAGGCAAACTAATGCTGCCCGGCGTGCATGCTGGAGAGAAGAGTAGTGGTGATAGTAGCTCCCTCCTTTCCAATCAATTGTATTTGAACAGTGTAGTGCCAGGACTGTGCACCCAACGTCCACCAGCGTGATGAGGTCAGTACTTTTCTGATGTCATCATACTGCTGCTGGGGCCGCAGAGACAGGTCGAGCAGCGGTAAGCGCTCCACGGAGGAGCCGAAGATTAAATGTTTTATCAATGTGGATGAGTGAGGGAGAGGGTTAGGGCATGTAATGGGGGAACATTTGTAAAAGGGACACAGTTTTTCGAGAGGCAGTCGAGGAAAAGTACTTTAGGCAGTGTCGGAGGAATATTTTGCACCAGTGAAAACTACAACTTTCTTCCATTTTCCCCTCTACAAAAAGTACAAAAGTTATGGGTCTCAGAAATTGGTGAGAAAAAAACAAAATATTTTATTAAAAATTGTATATAATAAACGTAGTAATTTTACCATTGTATTGGCCAAACAAATATAGCTTGTCAGTTATAGCAATTGGTAAGCTGCATTAAAGCACCACTCTGGTGTTTTTTTATTTCAGCGCTGCAGTGGTGCTCCTAATTTAAGGTCCCTGCTCCTTGTATTATACTTAACAGCTCTTCCTGACATTGCTCCATTCTCACAGCGCCATCTTGTGACTGTAAGTCAAAGGTAACGTTCACAAGCGCTCAGTGAAAGCCTACTAGAGACTTGTTCTCGTCTTGTTCTGGTTCTCATAGACTTAGGCTATGTGCGCACGTTGCATACTAGCCCTGCAGAAATTTCTGCAGCGATCTGAAGAGCACATGTGCGCTTTAGATCGCTGCAGAAATGTCCGTAGTGAGCGCCGATTCCATGCGCTCTGCCTGCAGCTCCTGCCATAGACAGAGCAGGAGCTGCCGGCAAAGCGCAGGAAAGAAGTGACATGTCACTTCTTTTTGCGCAGCGCTTCGGCAGTAGCCGAAGCGCTGCGCTCTTAGACGCCACGTGCGCACGGCCCCTGCACAATCTCCATAGACTGTGCAGGGGACGCAGGACGCATGCAGTTACGCTGCGCTACAAAGCGCAGCGTAACTGCATGTTTTTACGCAACGTGCGCACATAGCCTTACTTTGAGTAGTGACCTTCAGTTCATCCAGAGAACAGTGGACAGATCCAGCAGGTCACAAACTGCCGCAGACCAACCGGAGTGGCACCGAGAACAGGTGCAGACGGCGACTGGTAAACATAACACCATAGTAAATATAACACTGGCTCTTAGATTAGTGCGACCAGTCTAGAGGTAAAATAACTTAAAAAAATAATAAAAAACACTGGACTAATTTTCATTGCACTAAACATTTTTATTTATAACTGTTCTTTGCACTTTTGTGCTTTTCATGTTAACTTATGACTTTGTAAAACAATTAAAAGATTTTGTTTTCTGGGGTGATTTAGATGCAGTCTATTATATTTTATTAAATTACTCTGGCCTTTAGGCCTAAGCCACACAACGAGAAAAACGGTGCGAGTGGAGTGCGATAAAACATTGCAGTCCACTCGGACCAATATTAGCCTGTGTGTCAGCGCACATGAGCGATTAATTTCTCAGCCCTAATTGGATCAAGAAAACAATCGCAGCATGCTGCGACTGTAATGCGAGACTCTCTCATACCCAATCAAGTCTATGGGGCGAGAGAGAGAAAAAAAAAAAAAAAAAAAAAATCGCACTGCACTCGCAGTACACCGGAGTACCATGAGTGCAGAGCGAGAATGGCAATAGCCGGCTACGGAGGAGAGAGGGAGAGAAATCCATCCCTCCCCTCCTCAGTGCCGGTCCTCCCCCCACAGCTGAGGTCCGATCGCACAGTCGGACCTCAGTCGCAGGGATACTAGCATGACACTCGGCTCTGCTGTACTGCCAGCGTGAGCCTAGTGTCATGCGAGGATTGCACTAGTGCCCCCGTGTGGCCCCGGCCTTATAGTGATGATCAAGGACGTGAAACTGAACGCTTATCTGTAGAATAGGTCATCAATATTTGTTCAAGGGGTATCTGACTTTTTACATCTCTGCCCATCAGCTATATTGAGAGGCCACAGCATTCTCTTCATTATCTACAAGACCCAGCTCTGCATGTATATGTATGGTTATGGCAAGTCCTGTAACTAAGATCAATAAATAGGACTGTGTACCTTCCAACGCCAGGGCTGAATGTTAGTCCCAGTCCGGGTCTGACCCGTGTCATATACTCCTCTTCTAGCAGCTTCATCTTCTATCACCGCCGCTCTGGTTGATCTCCTGAGATTTGTGACCTACCGTCAATTCTAGTGTTTGCTGGAGCGCGTTGGAGGCCGAACTCAAAACAACTATGACAGCACTGGTCTTGTTCTGGCTCTAATAGAGATACATTGGGAACTTGTGAAGTAAATTCTGACTTCCAGCAGTCAGACGTTACAGTCACAAGATGGCGCCGCGGGACAGAGCGGCAGCGGCAAAAGATGAAGCTGCCAGCAGGTGAGTCTATGAAAGGGGGCATGGTAACTAGATTTAAAACATCACTCCAGCGCTGGAAAAAAAAAATATCCTGGCGTGGTTCTTCAAGTATGTGGATGTAACCTGAAAAAATGTGTAGAAGCTCATGGGGTATGAATACTTTTCCAAGGCACTAATATATATTTTTATTACTGTCATTAGTAGACCACAATCCATAAATTCTATGACCCCCAAAATGGTGGCAATGAAAAATAGAATTCTTACACAAAAGAGTAGTCCAGGTACATTGATGGAAAAGTAAAAAATTATAAGGCTTGTGGAATGCAGAAATGGAAAAAAAAAAATAATAAAAATAAAAGAAAAGAAAGCACAGTTCTGTAAATTGTCAATAACGCTGCCCAGATGAGATCTATATGCACGGTGCACCAGACATTATGTTTAGTAACCGGTCAGAGCTGTTAAACAGGCCCAGAATATGAATGTTGATTCTGCTCTTTCTTATCGCTGTGCGCTCCGCTCTATAAATGTACTTTGTCATCTTTTTCAGGAAATCAATGAAGTAACATGTCAGGCACTTTGCACTGTTATTGTGCATATACTTCACCTTCGTATCTCTCAGGAACTTCGTGCGAATGATTGAATGCTAAAGCCAGTGTCCTTGACAATCCAACACTATAGGATTTATCTATCTTTGAAAAATGTGTGCAGGTTCTGCAAGATGTGATGCTACTCTTTCTGACAGTAAAAAAAAAAAAAAAAGACATCCCAGCTATCTTGATTTAGTCTCTCCGCTGACCCAGCATTCCTCCGAATAAATATACTGGCCACTCACAAGTAAAGAGGATGCATCCTGCACAATCTATAGAGAAACAGGAGGCAAATGAAGCAGGTGGATTCTCCACTGGTTGCTCCAGACGCTTCTACACATCTTGTAATGACTCAATTACATCCCGATAATCATCAGAGGAGCGCTCTGCATGTACACAGGGCTTTGTTCTTCTGCTTTCTTACCTTACTACAATGCTAAGGCACCAAAACTCTTCCTACTTATCAGATGATTGGATCAATAAAAAAAAAAAAAAAGCAACGGCAGTAACAGGACCAATTATGAAAAGGGAAAAAAGAAAAACAAAAAAAAGTCTAATTGGTGCACATCGCCAGTGTATGTGTGGAGCTGTGATATCTAGAAGTGGTAGGATGGACTGCCAAATTCATTAGTGGCACCAATGCCGGTGATTTTTTTCTTTTTAGCACTGTTGTTGCGCTTCACATCTAAGCCCCCTACCCCCATTCTAATACTCACCTCCAGCAATTTTCCCTTTTATCGGCGCCGCTCCAGTTTGGGAGCACCATCCTGTAACCACAACTTGTGACTGGTCGGGAGTCAGAAATTACGTCAAAAGCTCTCAATATAAGTCTATTAGACCCAGAAGGAAGCCAGAACCAGGCTCTCATAGACTTGTATTGAAGAGTGACCTCCGATGCGCACCATGAAACACTGGTGCTGTGTGTTGTAGGTTTGTGTTTATTGTATTCAAGAAAAATTTTACATTGTTCCACACTTTAGTTATGGTCTGGTGATCCCTCACTTCTTCTGGCACTTCTTTTTTCTCCCTCAGCTTGCACCATGAAACACTGGACCACCCGGCAGGTCACAAAGTGCCTGACACAGACAGGAGCGGCACAATAGGGCTATGTGTGCATGCTGCGTTTTTTATACCTGCGGATTTATCCACTGCGGAATTAATCAGCATGTCACTTCTTTTCAGCAGGTACCTGAGGTTTTTGGCCATAGATAATTAAAAAAACACAGGTACCAACCCGCAGGAAAATCGTGGAAATACCATGGTCAAATCGCGGTAATACTGCGGGTGCGGTATTCTTCCACAGGGTGCGGATTTTTCTTATGAAAAATCCATTTTCTAGTGCACATAGCCTAAAAGATGAAAATGCTGGAGGGTAAAAGACCGAGGCCAGGGGAATTAGATTAAAAGACAAAAAAAAATAGATGAAGTGCTGTTTAATGAATTTAGCACGTTTCAGGATTGTATTGTAGCAGAATCAAAAATGTCACTTTCTGGCATTAATTATGGTGAATTCTTTGAGCACAGTGTGGCCATGCTCCCTCTACTAAGCTCCATAAAACACCAACAGTGTGTCTGGTACATCTTTACAGGTCAGAAAATTGGTGTAAAATGAATGATGAATTCTCAGTATGTGTACTTCATTGGATCCTACAAAAGGGAATCTGTCACCAGGTTCTTAGCACCTAATGTGAGAGAATCATGTTGTACAGACTGAGACATGGATTCCAGTGATGTGTCACTTATCTGGCTGATTGCTGTTATTTTGATAAAATCACTGTTTTATCAGCAGGAGATTATCACCAAATTACTAGTAAACCTGCTGCCATGGACTCTGTATAGCCCCAAACCCAACACTGATAAGCAGCTTTCTGTGATCACAGTGCATAGGAAGAAAGCTGCTCATCAGTGGTGTGGGCAGGGTTGAAAGAACTGGTAAATCTACAACAGATAAAATTGATTTTGATCAAAACTAATGCAAAAAGCAGAGTATGTAACTTCACTGGAATCAGAGTATCTGACCCTACATTATGTTGCTCTCATATATGGAACCAAATACCTGGTGATGATTCCATTTGACATGTACCTGCCATTTCTGGAAAGCTTACAGCAGAATGTAGCCTCAGGCTTGGGCCACACGGGGTTTACTGCGATCCAATCGCATGACACTCGGCTCACGCTGGCAGTATAGCAGATCCAAGTGTCATGCGAGTGTCCCTGCAGCTGAGGTCCGACCTTGCGAGCGGACCTCAGCTGCGGGGGTATTTGTCCGGCACTGAGGAGGGGTGGGCGAGCGCTGCGGAGGGGCGGGTGAGTGCTGGGGGAGGGAGGGATTTATCTCCCTCTCTCCTCTGTAGCCGGCTATTGCCATTCTCGCCCTGCACTCACGGTACACCGGTGTACCGCGAGGGCAGTGCGATTTTTCTCTCGCCTCATAAACTTGAATGGGTGCGAGAGAGAGTCTCGCATTACAGTCACAGCATTCTGCGATTGTTTTCTCGGTCCGATTAGGGCTGACACACAGGCTAATATGGGTCCGAGTGGAATGCGATGTTTTATCCCACTCCACTCGCACCGATTTTCATGCCGTGTGACTTAGGCCTTAATCTGAGTCTGTCTTTTCCAGTTGGTCCTGAACAGACATACTTCTGCTAAATTGTAGGAGCATTAATGCAGCAACGTCAAAAAGACAGTGGGCTGTTGGGAACAGGTAAAGGATATGGTATGAACGAATTCTCAAGTTACAATGCTCATCCCAGAAAGAATACAGTAACTTGAAGGAGCATTAGGCTACTTTCACACATCCGGTTTTAGCAGTGCGGCTAAATCCATCTCTAAAACCTATGCAACGGATGAGGCGAAAAAAAACCGCATCCTTTGCATAAGTTTTTCCATGCGGCACGTCCGGTTTTTGCTGGTTACGGCACACTACTGAGCATGCGCAGTGCAAAAAAACGCATGTGGCGGCCAGATGCGGTTTTTGCCGCATCCGACATCCATACGCATGCATTGGAAAAAGCGCCGCATCGTTCGGATGCGGCGCGAAGCGGTTTTTTTTTTCGCTGGACAAAAAAACGTGCCAGGCAACGTTCCCTCCGGCCACCGCATGGGCTAAATATGCCGCATACGGCAAAAACCGGACCGAACGCAAGGCCATGCGGCACAATACGGCACTAATGAAAGTCTATGCGGGGAAAAAAACGCAACCGGCAGCAAAAAAAAGGTTGCGTTTTTTCTGCAAAGAGCCGGATTGTGCCGCAGAGCAAAAACCGGATGTGTGAAAGCAGCCTTACACTGCATTTTCATTGCCACAATACACAAAACAATGGCACTTTTGTAATGATTTGTTTCATAGAAAATGACACACGACTGTGCTGAAACAAAGAAGATTCAATTGTGGCAGCTCACAGGAACTAGGAAATCGGCCTGGAACAAAGTGAGATGTTTGTTCCTTAAATAAGTAACCGATAGAGTCACATTTCAATTAATAATATTCAATGAAACATATTTCACAAAAGTATTTGATTTTAGCAGCCCTGATGATACATTATGCAGTGGTATGATAATTGAATTCCTGCGGTAATGAAAAGAAAACCGCTTTTGGACTACTTATAATCAAGTTCAACCAAATGTATAATAGTCAAAGGAGAAAGTTGTGTTAATCATGTTTTATATTGCCCTGCCAAAGTTATTACCTTGCTAACCTTGTGTATGCATGTTATTATAAAAATCATCCATCTATGTTACAACGAATTACTCTGGTTTAACACTGAAGAGATAATACCTGGAATGAATTTCAAGTGACATGACTCTCATTAATCACAATTTTTAGACACCAACCCTTTAAAGAAGAAGCTGCCGTGCATGTCATGTCAACATGACACGCAGAGACGACATGGAGTGGACGCCTCATTTCATTTACACGAGGTGCTCATTTATTTTTTTTATTTACACCTAGCAGGCTTAATCTGTACACAGGTCTGGCATAAAAAAAGTAAACCAATACCTCCCCACTTCCCCAAAAAATAATGAGGAATTCACTTGACTAAAATAAAAAAAAAAATATAGCATAAATTAAAATTTCTAAATAAAGAGGAGTGCTAGAGAAGATAAACGGGGTTAATGCCGCGTTGCTGCCGAATGAAAATACTGTTGATTATTAATAAAACTTCTTTTATTTCATAGGACTACGCGTTTCAGGGATCCAGTCGCCTTCTTCAGGACAAGAAAAATCAACAATATCCTATTTTCATTTGGCAGCAGCGCGGCATTAACCCCGTTTCTCCTCTCCAGCACTGAAGTTTAACCCACGTGGGGCTGCAGCAGCCACCATCACTTTAAGGCTATGTGCGCACTAGGACGTTTGTGCACTTCTCAAAAATGCTACTTTTTGGCCGCAAAAAAAAAGCACAAAATCGCATGCGTTTTTACTGCAATTTGGTGCGTTTTTGGCTGCATTTTGCTGCGTTTTTGATTACTGCGTTTTGCTGTGTTTTTCCAATGCATTGCATGGGTGAAAAACGCAGTATAACTCTGCAAATAATTGACATTCTTTTTTTTTTAGCTCAAAAAACGCAGCTCAAAAAAAAAAAAAAGTTGTGTGCAGACACCAAAAATGAAAAGTCATAGACTTTGATAAGGAAGTGAAGTCATGCAGTTTGGAGCCCAAAAACGCACCCGAAAAACGCACAAAAATGCTGCGAAAAATGCTCAGTGCAGACATAGTTTTAGCCTTCATAGAGGTTGAGACTATCACAACCCTAATAGGCGAGTGGAATATCGTGCACATTAATAACCGGATAAGACCCTATTTGTGCTCTTTTGTCCTCATCTTTATAAATAAAAAGGATAAAATAAGTGTCTGTGTTGAATAAAAAACCACAGATTTTACTCAAATGGTCTTAAAGAATTAAAGTGACGGCGCCCCAAATGTCGCTCTTAAAAGGTGCAGCAACTATGTAGTCGCTAAGGTGGGGCAAACTGATAACTCGCTCTAAAATCAGTAATCATAGCAACAGCTGTCAACACCTAGTACACAAGTAAGGCTGCTTTCACACTGCATTTATTTAACATCCGTCCATAACGTTTTTTTAGCGGAAAAACGGATCCAGTGCAAATGCGTTTTCACTTCAATGCATTTGCAATGGACTCGCGTCCACCTGCGTTCGCATGCGTTTGCGTGCGTTAGACACAGGATCCGTACTTTTGCGTTATTTTAACATGTTTCAAAAACGCTACTTGTAGCGTTTTTTACCTTTGTCAAAATAACGCATCTCACAGGATCCTTCACATTGCGCCGCGAGCTGCAATGCATTTCAATGAGCGCTGGATCCTGCCTAGCAGAATGCGTTGAGTTGCGTTGTAACAGGATCCTGCTTTTGTACTGAGCATGCCCAGAAAGTACTGAGCATGCCCAGAACCAGTCTCGCGTGATCTGTCTTCTCTCTCCTCCTCCCTCCCTCACCCTCTCTATCTCTGTCTTTCCCCCTTCCTCTGCTCCCTCTCCCCCACCTGAGAGCTGCGGACACTCGTAACCAAGGTAAATATCGGGTAACCACTTCTCTTAGTTACCCGATGTTTACGTTGGTTACGTGTGCAGACAGCCCTGCTCCTAGCAGCTGCAGACACTCGTAACCAAGATAAATATCGGGTATCCAAGCCCGATGTTTACCTTGGTTACGAGCGTCTGCAGCTGTCAGAAGCCGGCTCCCAGTCTGGCACGTTTAGTTCCCCTCACTCCCGATCACATGACTCCAATGCCCGCCCCTAAACATCCAGTGACAGGATCCTGCAAAGTAAGACATGCGTTTACATGCGTTTTTTGCTGTAAAAGCAGGATCCGCTTTTGCAGCAAAAAAACGTTCAGGACGCATGTTAAATAAACGTAGTGTGAAAGCAGCCTAACTGTGGCCTCATTTATGAGAAACGCCTCACAGTAAGATTGTTCTGGTTGCCTATAGCAACCAGAGTGCAGCTTTCACCATTGAAGCTACTGAGGAAAAGTAAAAGCTGAGCTTTGATTGGCTGCTATTGGCAACTAGAACAGTCTGACTGTGAGGCAGTTTTCTTACCTGAAAATGTAAGTTTAGCAAGCGCAATCATTAGTGATGAGCGAGCAGTACAGTGCTCGGTACTCGTAATGCTGAGTGAACACTACGATGCTTAGTATTCGAGTGGAGCAGGTCAGACGCTCGGACAGGCTCATCTCGAGTACAGAGTTGACCAGCTTTTCTTTACTTAAAGAGGTGGAAAAAATAATACATTTTTTGATTGTGTTCCTATTTTCTAAGACCTGTATTACTTTCATTTTTCGGTTGATGGAGCCATGCGATGACTTTTTGTGGGGCATAACTATGTTTTTTTTTATGCCATTTTGCATCAGATATGACATTTTAAATGTTCCTTACAGCATTTTTGCAGTAACCAAAAGCACAATTGACTTCTTTATTTTTTTCTATTTTTATATTTTGAAAGAAAATCCAAAAAACACTCATGTGGTTTCATGACATCAGAGAAGAATGATCTATCATCATTATTTTTAATGTGAAACGAGGGGTGATTACAACTTTTTTTTTTTCGCATTTCTTTTTACTGCATTTTTTTAGTCCCCTTAGGGAATTTGAGCCTGCGCTCGTCTGATCACTTGTACTATACACAGCAATACTACAATATTGCTTCATATACTGTAGTAATTCTCATGATTTCCTTTAAAATCAAATCGATAGGCAAGATTTCAAAGAAGCTTCGCAATGACCTGCACAAAGCTCTTCAAAACACTCTGGCCTGGCATAGCAACCCATCGGCACACTGCTATCAGGTCACTGGGACGCAATGGGGCGCATACAATGATGCAACCCAAGTTAGCCAGCTGTTAGTCACACTGTCAACGTTTTAGAGCAACATTTAAAGTGAACCTGTCAGGTGCAATATGCACCCAGAACCATGTGCATTTCTGGGTGAATATTGCTAATCCCTGCCTAACCGTCCCTGTATTTAGTAGCACACACAAAGATCTTTAGAAAAAGTATTTCTAAAGATCCTTCATTATCTGCTAATGAGGCCAGCAACTAGTTTCAAGGGAGTTAAGTCCCTTGGCTAGTCGGCCCCCTTAGCATGTTAGCATGCCCCTATGGGTGTGTTAAGATGCTAATGAATGTGCAGCTTCAGCGGCATGGTCGATCTCACCGCTCTCTGCTGCTACGGCGCCCCATACTGGATTTCGGCTCAGTGAGCATGATCAGAAGTCCTGGACTTCCAGTCATGCGTACTATGAAGCCGCGTGTACGCGTCACAACTTCCAACTGGTGTAGTGCACATGACCGGAAGTCCGGGGACGTTCTGATCGTGCACACTGAATCGAAAACAAGCGGAGACAGCACAGGTGAAAGCGACCATGCCTCTGACGCTGCGCATTCATTACAGTAAATTTAGAAGGAACCGGGTATCTTGCCGCGCTATCACCACACCAGGATGTAATAAATTATTCCATGTCTATTATTAATGCACAGGTCAACGTGTTTCGGAGGTCGCAGACTCCTTCCTCAGTACAAGAGGCAAGAACACAAATAATCTTATAATAAAGTCCCCTAGGTTGACTAGTAAAAAATCTTTTTAAAAATATGAAAACATTTAACAAAAACTAAAAGTTCAAGTAGCTCAAGTGGTGGCAAATACAGAGAAGACTATAATGAGGTGTAGACACCATGGATAGTCTTCCGAGAGTCCTCGGAGGTGGGTCTCTGGTTGTGTCAGAAGTGGGGATATATAGTAAGCGTATGGGAGGGTAGAATGAGACGTTGGACCAAGTGAGCATGACCCCCTTTCCCTCCCACCCCCTCCCTCTTGGGATTCTACTCCCTTCCATATAACTCCTTTTCTTTTCTGCTTTTTAATCTTTTCTTTTTATATTATCCAGCCCTCTAAACTTTCTCTCTTTCGGTTTCTTTTTCCTTGATTCTCTAAAACCGGGTTTTCAATAACTGAACCGGAATACGGTCAAGGTCGGTCAAGTTATTTACCTATTGCAAAGTTTATTAGAAGTGTTAATTGTAAAAATCTGAAATCCTATATGATAAAGATTGTATGTGATTTGACTGTTTTTTGTTTCAATAAAAACTGATTTTCCCAAAAAAAAACAGTAAAAGTTCAAATCACCCCCATTCGCCCCATTGAAAATATAACCTATTAAAAAAAAAGCACACACACATATTTGGTAACGCTCAGTTCAGAAATGCCAGATCAAAATATAAAATCAATTAATCTGATCGGTACACAGCATGGCGGAAAAAAAAATTACAAAACACCAAAATTATGCTTTTTTTGGCTACCACAAATTTTTTTTAGAATACAAATAACAGGTGATCAAAATGTAGCATCCACACAAAAAAATTAAAAACACCAGCTCAAGACGCAAAAAATAAGCCGCCATTGAGCCCCAGATCCCGAAAAATGGCGCCAAAAGCACTACTCTATTTTTGGACAAACTTTGGAATTTTCTTAACCCATTAGATAGAAGTAAACCTATATATGTTTGGTATCTACAAACTCGTACCAACCTGAGGCATCACACCGATAAATCAGTTTTACTGTATAGTGTACACAGTGAATAAAATATCCCAAAAGCTATTGTGCAATTGCACTTTTTGCAATTTCACTGAACTTGGAATTTTTTTTTTTCCCATTTTCGGTACACCATCTGGTAAAACTCATAGTTTCATTCAAAAGTACAACTTGTCCCGCAAAAAATAAATCCTCAAATGGCAAGATTGACAGAAAAATAAAAAAATGTTACGGCTCTCGGAAGAAGGGGAGCAAAAAAACTTGCCCATGGGTGAAGGGGTAAGTATACCCCTTCACCATATATCAAACCATATATATAACCATACATCAAGCTGTGCAGAATTACTAGGAAGCTTTTTTTCCTCATGCAAAATGTTAGTTAGTTTCTAGTGGTCCTAATCATTGATACCTAAGCTACTGCAATTCTCTGCACATGAGGCAAGTTACAGCAAATCAGGAGAGCAATACTACATTTCTAATTGGAGATATTAGATAATATTATTACAACAGCTACATATTGGGATAGGACAATGGAGATGGGAATACCTTTAATGATAAGCTGCCAATGCGGGCCAACCAATATAGGTTCACATGGCTCCAATTTTTCTAGGACACAACAGTAGTAGAGTTTTTACTGTATTTTACCTCAAAACACAGCTTACACTGTCACACATACATTACAGCTTTAAGTACAACCCATTACTAGACAACACTATGTCTCTACATGTGCCTGAAGTTATGTTGGGCTATAAAAATCCTTCACAGACAGGCTGACAGATCCCAGGCTCTCCACCGCTGACCATGGAGCAATGTGCAGAAGCCAACACTTCACATGTGAAATCTACATGACAGCTTGTGGGACTTCCAACAAATGTGATGTGACACCTCCCAAACAGCTGTCACCGCAGTGGTGTGGACGTGCAGGAAAAAGGGAACAGCACCACACAAAAGAGGATGTACGGTACTTCATCAACATGCTGCTTCTTCATAACTTACTAGCAGCCATTATGGAATCATATGACCGGTGTACACAATGTACAAGGCTTTCTTCCTACCCTTCATCTGTTCTCACTGAAATGAACATTGAGTTATACAGGTCCAATGGATCTTTGCAATAAATCCTCCCTATAACTCCATTTCTGTGCTCCCCTTAGTGAGGGCTGTAATACGGCAATTACGCTGTGTTCCTAATTTACTACTGTACAGCCATTATTGTATTTTATGTGGAAATCCTCTCATGTCTTTACAGACTGGAATAACGTTAATCACTCGCATACGGCCTCATGTTGGTGGCTGACAATGCTATCTGAATGACCTGATGTCTCCGTATTTTGTGTTGATGCTGGAAACTATTAATTTGCATTGAGTCCATTATTTAATTAGGGTTTTCCCCCATCTCTTGTTTTTGTAGTCTCTGAATAGGAGACATCTTTGTAGATATTTAATAGATTTTGCTTTATAAAAAGTAAAAGTGTTAAAGAAGTGAAATTACAAGTAGGAAAACGCCATCCCTGGTCTCCTAGCAACAAGATTGTGCTGATGTTTTCTCCCCACTAGTGGGTAACGTGACTGAGATCTGTTTACGTGCAGCCAAGTGTCAGGAGCTGCGCAGAAGAGGCGCGTTCTAGGTCGAGGATTCAAGACACTCATAGCTATACTTCACCGCAGCCATGCTTACAAGCCACCAGAATCATTTCCTTATTAAATAACAGACCAGAGGCAAACATTACACTTGGTGGTCACTTCCCCTGCCCCTAAGGGTATGTGCACAAGCTGTGTCCTGGAAGCAGCGTGTCCTCTCCTGCGGGGCCACGAGTGCTTTCTCCAGGAGACTGCAGCAGCCTATGCCCACGGTCAGTGTTCAGGCAGCTGGGGACTCTCTCTCTATTCTCCCTGCGGAGAACACTTGCGTGTCCGCAGCATAACTTGACATACTGCAGCTCGGGAGCCCACAATGCAGGTCAGTTTACACTGCGGGAACAACAAGCACAGTGTGCACAGGGGTTTCTATAACTCCCGTCCACTGTCTGTACTTGTACTGTACAACGCAGCGTCTTGAGCGTGCTAACATGCTAATGAATGTGCAGCTTCAAAGGCACGGTCGATCTCCCCGCTCTCTGCTGTCACAGCCCTGACACTGGATTTCGACTCCGTGCACATGATCAGAAGTCCCGGACTTCCGGACATGCATACTATGAAGCCAGTATAGAGCCGATAAGGACCTCATCAACTAGTTTGGCCCCTGAGGTAGGCAAGAATCTTTTCCAAGTTCTAGAGTAAATGTTAGTGGTATACTCTGGAGCAAAGTAGCAATCAGGTTGGGAAGGGGGGGGGAACCCTTTCTTTTCTAGTAATGACCTCTCAAATTCCAAGTCATTAGGTGTAGGTTGGTAACTTGAAGATGTCTGACTGGTCCCTGCAAGAGAAGATCTGGGATCTCTGGAACCACCAATGGGTCAGTGATGGACATCTTCCTTAACCAGTAAAACCATGGTGTTTTAGGCCAAAAGGGTTCAATTAGGATGACCCTTGCCTGAACTTCCATGATCTTCCTTAGAACTGCTATAATGAGAATCACTCGTGGAAAGGCATGTGCCAGACTGAAGTCCCATCTGACCAGGAAGGAGTCTACCACATGAGGATGTTTTCTGGGTGTCAGGGAACAAAAAAAAAATATTTACTTTCCAGTTTTGTCTGTTTGCAAACAGGTCTATTTCCAGCCGACCCCACGAGTCCACTAGCTGAGTGAAAACGGACTGATTCAGACTCCATTCCCCAGCTTAAGAAGTTGTCTTCGCAGTTCTTTCACTTTTATGTGTAATGCTGTCAATGACCGTGGGGGTTTCTCTGCCAACTGAAATATATGGTCAGTCGTCTCCATCAAAGCCCTGCAACGTTCCTGCCTGATGGTTGATATAAGTTACAGTCACTGAATTGTCCGATAGGATACTATCACATAGCAGTTTGCTAAAAAAGGAAGAAGCGTGCTCCACCAACATTAATTCTTTCATATTTGAAGAACATGATTTCTCCATCTTTGAAAAATCTCCCTGAATCAGAAGGTCCTGAAAATGAGCTCCCACGCCTCTGGGACTTATGTCCATAGTAACAGTTTTGGAGACGATGTTCAACAAGGCCACACCCCTTGACAGATTTATGATTTGCAACCAAAGAAGGGACTGAATTGTCAACGGGCTTAGTGTTAACTTCTCTGTCAATCGTCCCTTCCGGGCAACCTCGCTCTTTAGAATATTCCATTGTAATTCTCCGCTACGTATCTAGGCCAAAAATACTGCAGGGATGCACGCGGTCAATGAGCCTAGCAAAGACATAGCCCGACTGAGTGACATGACGGGAGACTTTATTGCTTTTGAGACCTAATTGTGAATTTTTGCCATCTTGTCTTCTGGAAGATGACATTCCTGAGTATTTGACTCTAGTAGGAGCCCCAAGAACACCTGCACCCTGTATGGCTCTAGTTTTGATTTTTTCGGATTCAACAGCCAACCCAGGTTTTTCATGGAGGTGCAGATCTCTTGTATTTGAATCTTGCACCAATGAAATCAGGAAGTCGTCTAAATACGAGATAAGCAATATGTCTTTCTACCGCAGGTGAGCTGTCACTTCTACTATCAGTTTGTGACGATGCGAGGAGCTATTGATGACCCAAAGGGGAGGGCATTGTATTGAAAGTGTCTTACTGTCCCTTCTATGAATAAAGCCACTCGCACGTGATAATACGCGTACTTCAAGTCTATGATCGCCATATAACAAATCAGAACGGCATTTTAATTGTCGACCTGATGGTTTCCATTTTGAAGGTCTCTTTTTATATAACTGTTCAGGTGTCAGATTTATTATAGTTCTGTAAGACCCGTCCGGCTTCTTTATTAAGCAGAGAGGGGAATAGTAACCCCTCCCCTGTAGCTGCACAAGTACCTCCAAGGAAACTGATTTTTTTTTTTTATCAGGTCCAGTATTTCTGTTTCCAGTACCTGTTGTTCTATCAAAGATGTTTGGGGGGGGATGTTAACACGAACCTCAGTGGCGGAGTGTTCTGAAATTCCAGCCTTAGGTCGGATCTCTCTAATGTGAGGATCCACCTGCTGGCTAAAATCTTTTTGCAGACTCTAAGGAATAGGGAGAGCCTTCCCCTACCTGGGGACACCAGTCACTGGAAAGACTTCTCTTTTGGGCAAGGTCACTTGAACATAAAACCTCGGTCCTTCTTCCCTTGGTCTACATTCCATTTTTTTTTGTCTCTAGGGGTCTTCTTCGGGTTCCTCTTCGCTTCCAAAAGGATCTCCTATAGGATGGAAATTACAGGTTTGGAAACCCTTTTTATTTGTCACAGGCCTTCTGCAAGATGTTTTTAACATCAGACCAAACAAAAATTCGCCCTCGCATGCAATGGAACACAGCTTTGATTTAGCCTGCACATCCCCAGGCTAACACTTGAGCCAAAGAATCTTATGAACCACATTCGACAATGCTGCAGATCTTGCCGCCAGTCTCGCTGAATCTGATGACACATTTGATAGAAACGCCACTGCACAGAGCATCAAATAGGACAGTGGACAAAATATCCTCTCCAGCCCCCTTGCTCCGGAGCTGTTCTTTTAGATGATCCAACCAGATCATTAGAGATCTAGCCGTGCATGTTGCAGAGATGGCTGGTTTCAGGTTCCCTGCTAAAGCCCCCCAGGTCCCTTTATGGAAGCTATCCTCCCTCTTATCCATAGGATCTTTCAAAACCCTGACATCTTCAAAGGGCAAGGTGAATATCTTGGATACCTTTGAGATAGCCACATCTAGATTCGGTGCCTTATTCCATGACGTTGTAGAAGACTCTTCAAAAGGCCTACTTCCTTTTGAAGGATGAAGGAAAAAGACCACTTTCCTCCGGCTTCTTCCACTCCCTCTTGATAAGGGACTTAAAAGGCCCAACGCCTCCTCTGCTCTAGGCCCCTGAACATGACGTCCTCAACAGTCTTGCGGATTTCTCCTCAACTATGCCCATGGTTTACCTAACTGCTTTGACCTACCTATCTGTATCCTCTATAGGAAAGCAGTGACACTCCCCAGTATCTGTGTCAGAAGAGTAAGAGGACACGCATTCTCTTCCCGAACTGTTGACTCGCTCGATTGAGGGGGAAAGATCTTTTAACCCTCCTTTTCCCTTTCTCTTCATACCCCTGAGATAGGGATTTTAAGGAATTTTTAACCTCTGATGGAATAATGGCCCTGATGTCCGAGGCAAAGCTACAGTTTTCCTTATAGACAGTCTGCTGTATACACGACTAACACAGACTTTTGGGCCGAGAACTGGGTATATCTTCCCTACAGAAGGCACACGCCTTGTTTTTAGTCATTGTAAGACTTTCCTGGGCCTCTCCTAATGGAAACAAAATGGAAACCTTTATAAAGTGAACTTTCACATAGATCACTTACCATAAGGATGTTACTGAGGGTACCGGATAAGGAGGAGGAATCGGGACGGGTGACACGCCTCCTCTGGAGGCTGTGGAATCAGTTTTTTTCCCTGTTCTGCGGGCTCTGCTGGCTGGTTCTGCTGACACTCCGTATGCACTGCTTGTCATCAGAACAGACGCCAGCCTTACCACGATGCCCCTGTCGGGCCTTTTGCTGCTGACATGGTGTGGTCAAGACTTCCTGCTGCGGCTGTGCCTGTTCTTCCATCTTTGCTTGAGGGAATAACGAGCTGGAGCCAAAAGGCGCTCCACTGGCAGTTAGACCGTACTTTTAACCAATAACAGGACCTGCCAGGTACAGGCCCTCCTCCGGTCCCATCCCGCCTTCTGTCACATGATCCCAGGTGCACGCGTCATCGAGGCGCGCCCATATAGGCGTGCAACTCGCGGATGCGCACCCTGGAAACACGTCAGCCTTGCAGAACACCCCGGGGGTGTCGCGGCTCATTCCCACACATGACTTGAAAGCCCCCCTGGACTCACCACAGCGCCTCTAGGACCCCTTGCTCCAGCCGCTGCAGGGAACTCTCTGCTGCCTGCCAAGGCCAGGGAACTTCTTCTTGGTGAGTACCTGCTTCAGAGGTTCCCCCTCCAAGATTAGAAAACCAACTGATGATTTGATGAGGCACCGCCCATTTATGCAGGTTTCCTGACCTTGAAAGGCGGATCCCTTCTCTCCGTGGTGGTGTCATGGGTGAGAAGAAAAAAACGGTGCCACAAATATGCCATCTTTAACTGTCTGATGGCAAGTTGAACAATATGCCAGCATTGTTTAAAGAGGACCTGTCAGCAGGTCAAGTGTCTATTAGTTTCCCTGATTTTATTTCTGCTGTTCATTTAAGTATTCTGTTATCTGGGGTTGTTTTGTTTTTTTTCTCATTTAAATCCATCATACTGTTCCAGAGATGTGGGCCTTTTCATTTAATTTCAATTTTTATTGTCTTTAAAAGGAGGTGATACTCACTGTGTAATTAAGCAGATAATTTAGAGCAGCCTGAAGACCAGAAAATTAGAACTTAAAAGTCCCATATCTCTAAAACCATATGGTAAATTTTAAAAAGTAAAAAAAAAAAAGGAAAGATACACAGAATAAATAGTGGTGCCAGGTCCTGTTAGCCCTACACCCTAATTACACATACTGTCCTATAATGACACTACCATCCTCCTCTATAATGCAATGCAGTATAATACCCAAGTATTGCTGACACAGGAACGGTTTCTGGGTGGGGGTTCCTACAGAGGCTGACGCTACATCCTTATATCAGGTAATTACATCATATTTTTATTAGCTGAAATGCTTTCTTTATGAATAGGAGTTATCTGATAATAGAGCGGGAACGCTTCCCAGTAAGCCGAGCATCAGAGACAAAGTGTCTGTGTCTGCTTCTCCACGGGCAGAATACTGCCGGCTATAAACACCATGCTGCTTCCCTTCTCCATCATCGGGCATCCCTGCTAGGAAAAGACTCGGTTCCAAAAGTGCAGATGTATTTGGGAATTTCTATATACCAGGCCAAATATATAGATTTAATAAAACCACATATTGAAGGCAGACTGCTAACATTACAGAACATGAGCAATAAAGAATATAGTAGGCATGATACCTTTACCACAGGAAGAAGTGGCTTACATTTTTCAGAAACAGATAAAGGGGTATCCCCATCTTGTACATTCAAAGCATAGAAGAAGAATATGCCATACATATATGGTAGATGCAGGTCCCACATCTGAGAATAAGGTCCTGGCGCCAACCCCAATCAGTGGAGTTGTGGTCATAATTCTCATACACATGTGCGGCTCTCTCCATCCAATTCCATTCACCTCTCCTAAGAGCTGCACATAATGGGGCATCACTTCTATAGGTAAATGTGGGTCCAGGCAGTGGGACCAGGACCTACCATACATTTATAGCACATACACTTAGTATGGAAACAACTGTTTAGGGGATTTTCGCAAAGCAACGTTATTAGAATGTGTTTGGCTCTTGGATTTTAGAGAGAAAAGGTGCCATCTTTGCCCCACACTTGGTCAGTGTATAATTTAAGAAAGAATATATTTAACTCACGGCAAGAGCTTTGGAGAGTCTGGTCCTAAAGTCATTCAGGATTAAGGTAATGATATCCTTGTGTGGAATAAAGGCATATCCCTTTGAAAGGAACACTTTTCGTGGACGCACCAAGTCCAGTGCAGCTTGAAAGGGAACCTAACATAAGGAAGGAATCACAACAATAAACCAAAGGAGTAAAATGTGCAAGATCCAGAAAACATTCATCACATGAAAGGAGGACACTTATTGAAGACTAACTTATTAACTTATTTTATTCCTAACCTCATTCCATAAAGCAATGGACACATGAAAATAAGCCACTTTGTAACATCTTATTAGACAAATCTGCTTCTTCCACCTCTTGAATTCATCTGTTTGGTGAGGACAGACTTTTCCATTACGGAGATAGGAGTTTACAGTTGTATGGAGAGGGGAGGAAGGAGGAGCTAGAGGCTGACAGACATTCTGCAGCGTGTACACCTGGAGCCACAGCAATTTTGAGAATGCTCAGTCAGGCCAGGAGGAGAGAGAGGCAGAGTTCTCTGCTAAAACTTATTACATGATTTCTTATTTTCAGGTGTACTAATGATGTATGGATAAAATAAACAACAATTCTTCTTTAACCCTTATCTAGTACAATGAGATCAATGTATATGTAGTCGCCAACACATGTTGTTCCACATGATTATGGCATCGTATGCATTTTATTATCAAGGTTCAACTGATGTATTTTACATGCTATTACTTTTTTTTTTTTTTCTAAGTTTCTAGCTATATAACCATAGAAGACAGTGAGATCACTATGACCCCATGGTACTGTTTATGTAATAAGGCAATATTTTTTTTTTTATTTTAGGAGACAAATATGGTCTATTGTTGTACCTTTTGGTCCTATTGTTGTACCTAGGACTGACTAAAGATACATTATTGGGGCAATGGATGGGACTGGAAAACTGATATGTATAACAGGTATGAGCCAAAATGATTTTTGTTCTTGCTCTTCTGCTTACGATTTGATGATGCCACAACAAAAGAAGATAAAAGTGCTTCAGATAAGGTAGCCCAGATTCGGCAAGTCTATGATAAATGTGTGCTAGCATGCAAGTCTAAGGCGGGCTTTGCACATTGCGACATCGCAAGCCGATGCTGCGACGTCGCACGCGATAGTCCCCGCCCCCGTCGCAGGTACGATATCGTGTGATAGCTGGCGTAGCGAAAATGATCGCTATGCCAGCTTCACATACACTCACCTGCCCTGCGACCGTCGCTCTGGCCGGCGACCCGCCTCCTTCCTAAGGGGGCGGGTCGTGCGGCGTCATAGCGACGTCACACGGCAGGCGGCCAATAGCAGCGGAGGGGCGGAGATGAGCAGGATGTAAACATCCCGCCCACCTCCTTCCTTCCGCATAGCCGCCGGCGGCAGGTAAGGAGATGTTCCTCGCTCCTGCGACTTCACACACAGTGATGTGTGCTGCCGCAGGAACGAGGAACAACATCGTACCTGTCACAGCACCGGCATTATGGAAATGTCGGTGAATGCAACGATGATACGATAACGAACAATCGTTTTTGCGCTCGTTCATCGTATCATCTAGCATTTACACAGTACGATGTCGAAAGAGACGCCGGATGTTAGTTCTCCCCTCCGTGGGTAGGGGGTTGGTTGTCCCGGTGATGGGGTAGGGATGGAAGGCAGGCGGGTTACGGGGCCCGGTGAGGTGCAGGGTCGCGGGGGCAGCGCTGTGCCGCACGGCACGGTGGTACTCACTCAGCCAATGATGAGGACACAGTTTTCGGTAAAACACACGGCTGGATGGACGGGTCCCACAGACGGCTGCGGTGTTGTTTCTCCCGGCAGGTTGATGGTGACTGCCTTTCCCTGCACCTATGTAGTGTAACGGTTCCAATGGGTTCCCACCGGTAACCCGCTCCCCAGCTTGGATGGTTGCTGAAGGAGCCCCTTTTGCCCGCAAGCTCTGGCCCTGGGAACGGTAGCCTTGGCGGTGGCTGTGTTTCCCTCTCTCGGTTGGACGGTTGCCTTCTGTCGGGACTTAGCTGCTGGGAAACCCAGGAGGTTCCCTTCGCTAACGGATTTGGCAAATTCACTGCGACTCCTAGCCTTGCCGGGGTCCGTAAGCCCCTGCCAGATGGTGCTGACTTCTCTTTGCGTACCGGTCCGGTACCGCCGGGCCACCGCCCGTCCACGGTCCTTACGGAAAACTCCGATAGGCCACTCCTGCAGACGGTCACCACCGTCTGCCAACCTTACTGATCCGTCCGGCCCACACACCCGGACCAACTTCAGGCTGCTTAACTGCCACTTTCCTCCTCTCTCAACTCTACTCAAAGCTGATCTCTCTACTTTTTCCCGCCTCCAGGACTGAGTACTCCTCGGTGGGCGGGGCCAACCGCCTGGCCCACCCCCTGGTGTGGACATCAGCCCTTGGAGGAAGGCAACAAGGGTTTCTTTCTGACTTCGGTGTGCCTGACCGGGAGTGTGGGGTGTGTTGGTGTTGTTCTCTGTGGCCCCTAGCTTGTCCAGGGCGCCACACGTGCGGGCGGGCGGCTGTGCGGCAGGTGTCCCAGTGTGTCCGCGGTCCCAGTTTCAAATGATGGTGCTGTGAGTCAGCGTGTGCGCAAATGGAGCTCTTGGATGAGAGCTCTATCTGCGCATGTGCCACTCCAGGCACCATCATTTGAACCGGGACCACGGACACACTGGGACACTCACTATACCGGCCTGCTCCACCACTCATTCGCCGCCGCCGCCACGGACCCTTTGCAGCTACTGCCACGGACGCCGCCGCGCCTGCCGCCACGGGCCCGCGCTGATGCCACTGACCCGCCGCTGCCACCACAGACCTGCCTCAGCTGCCAGCACAACCTCTGCCTCCTGTAACTCCGCTTAACCATCACTGCTGCCCCCCTCGGGTAAGACAACACTGGAGTATAAGACGAACCCCATTTTTTTTTTTTTTACCTTTTTTTTTTCCTCTGAATTTGGGGTGCGTCTTATAATCCGATGAGTCTTATAAAACGAAAAATATGGTAGTTGTTCCTGCTATGTGCTGTGTAATGGCCGTGTGTGACTATACAGGACATGGTCTGATCATACCACAGCTCCTGGCCCGGGGAGGACGCAAAACAATAAACAACAGCATAGGAAAACAGTGGATTCTTTCTGCAATATAAAACATTTCCTTGCCTGTTTTTAAACATGTTCTACCTCACAGAAACCAGCAGCTATGATCCCGTGCCATAACGCTGGTATACTTTTTTTTACTTCCTCTTCTACCCAGGAGATGTGGTATGATCAGACAGTGTCACTGTACAGTGAGACACAGCACAGCCATTACACAGCACACAGCAGGGACACATTTATTAGATTATCTCAGACCAGGAACAATTTTTTTTTCAACACTTCCAATTGTAGAACTTATTATTACAAGATCTATTGATTAAAAGGCATTTTGTTTGTGGGAAAAAACCCTTTAAAGTGTACATGCTATAGACATGAGGCTTCAGTTGTTGGTTCAGGCTGGACACACACGTTACAACCCCACAGCCACAGCGTGTATGTGGCAAACCGGCATGGACTTTGTCTTGACTGGCAGCCTAAACTGCTTGTGGTTGCAAGGCATGCTACTACCCTAAGGCTAAAAAATGTGAAATTTCTTAGGTTTGGAACAATATAGATTGGACTGCATCAATGTGAACTACTGATGTGCTTTCATGGTCTGTCAGAAAAATCCCACTTTAGTGGATTTCCACTACAGGATCAGAACTGTATGCCTTACAACACCTAGACAAAAATAAAAAAAGTTATGTGTAAGATCGTAAGTTAAATTATTGTTAACATGTACATTTAATGCAGGAAGACATTAGAGATTAAATGGTCTTTCCTTTAAAAATCATACTGTAAAGGGTGAAAAAAAACAAATCTGATTTCTTTTAAAAACAGTGCCATGAGTTGTGCCTTGTGTTGTAGTTCAGCTCCACTGAAGTGATCAGTGAGCTGTAATACCAGGTACTACCTGGGAATAGGTGTGGTGGTGTTTATGGAAGAAAGCACGGTGGCTCAGTGGTTAGTACTGCAGTCTTGCAGCGCTGGGGTCTTGGGGTCAAATCCCACCAAGGACAACATCTGTAAGGAGTCTGTATGTTCTCCCCGTGTTTGCATGGGTTTTTCCCGGGTTCTCTGGTTTACTCCCACACTCCATAGACATACAGATAGGGAGCTTAGATTGTGAGCACTAATGGTTAAAGTGATTGTGATCTCTGTAAAGTACTGTGGAATATGACGACACGATATAAGCAAAGATAAATAATAAAGCAGCATTGTGTTTTATTCCTGCTGGGCAATACAGTAGAATGTTCCATCACCTGAATATCTGCAGATCTCTGACGTCAAATAACTAATAAGTACAGAAATCCTAGACACAACATTTGCCAAGAGAAAAAAAAAAAAATCCTTGAACTTGAAATTTTCACTGACCATTTTAGAAGTATCAGCTTGCTAAGAGTTTGAGGCCATAAGGAACCTACCTTATAAAATTCACAGTCCTCCAATTTTGTTACACTCAGGCCGAACGTAGAGCTGATCAGATCATCCTGATGCACCTTCTTCTCTTCTTCGCTTATCTAGAAGAAATCCATTACATTCATTTAAATATTCCATAAAGACTAGAAAACACATTAAACTTCTCCTAACAACCCATGTAGAACAGTAAACGGCCGAAACAAAAAGACGCAAGCTTCTGTGCAACCCTCATTCTTGTACAGACCTTGCTCAGGTTTCTATAAATGTAGTGTGGTGTAGTGGAAGGGACATGGCCAACCAATGCCAGACAGGATTACAGTAGTTTAGAGAGTTCAGACCAAAGTTATAAACCTTTTCACACATTACAGTGGCAGACTTGCTGATGGAGATAGGTGTGTGAAATGCCAGTCTCAATAAATTCCCACCATAATTCTTCAGTCTTTAAAAATAGACATATTTTTTACACTATGGCCCCGATTCGTCTTGGCCATTATGACCGGTTTGTGTTTAGTGTGTGTTTTGCGCTTTGTTCTCTCTATTTTCGCACCAAATTCATTATTTTATTTTATATGTGCTCGCTAGTGATGAACGAGCACTACTATGCTCAGGTACTCGTTCAGAGCAGTTGGATACTCAGATGGGCACAATTCGAGTACCCGAGTATAATGGAACTCAATGGGAGACTCGAGCATTTTTCCAGGAAATCTGCCAGCAAAAATGTTGCGTTCCCTAGTGGCTTCCATACCGAGCACCCGAGCAATGTAGGGCTTGCTCATCATTAGCGCTTGATTGCTTTTTTTCCTCTGTCGATGCAGTTTAATGAATCCTGATGTTCTATCTCCATTCATTAATTGAAAGTTTTGAAAAAGTCGCAAAATTTGGAGCAACTTTACTCCAGTTCACACCGATGAATTTTTGAATATGCCACAAATTTCGTGCTGGTTTGCAACTTATGGCGCCAAAAGTTGCAAAAACAGTTCAAGACAAGAAGAAAGTTTATTTTTGACTTTGTGCTAAATTCAAGAATTGAATGAGCCATTTGATGAAGCTGGGGCTAAAACTTTAACCACTAGGCAAAAAAAACCCCTCAATTAATGAAATAAGGGCCTTATATTTCAGCAGAGATTAACTATTCATAATACCAAAGAGTGCCGTGTGTGGTGCCGTCTAACACAGATTCTTGCTTTACTCGCCTCTTTTTCCAGACATTTCCTATAATCACATTATTTCTATTAATTACTATAAGCCAGTAAGGCTATGTTCACAAGTCCAGTAATGGATCCTGCAGCAATTTGTTGGTAAAAAGATTCTGGAAACTTTTTTGTCCATTTTTAAATAACTGATTTCAGCTGGATCAATTTTTATAACACTTAAGTCTATGGAAAACAAATCTGTTCATTAACCATTTGTTTTTCTTGAATTTGTAAGGACCCGTTTTTTGCTTTTAGAATCAGTTTGAAAAAAATAGCAATCATTTTACAGATCCGTTCTCCATAGACTCCAATGTTATAAAAAACAGAAATCAATTAAAAATGGACAAAGAGTTGTGTTTCTAGAACTTTTTAGCCCACGGATTGCTGCTGGATCCATTCTAGCGTATAACAGACATGTGAACTCAGCTTAAGGTAATGTATCCAGTCGCATACGTCTCACAGTAACCATCAGTTTGATAAATTGAACAGGTGCAGCACTAGAATACTATATCTATAGGATGCATCTACACAACCTAATAAGATGCCTCTGGTAGCCGAGGGTTAAGAAATCAATACAACCAATAACTATTTAATTTTCTAAAACTGTATTGATACGGTAACAATTTCATAATAAAAGGCAGTGGGCTCAAAAAAATAATTACGGATTGACCGTAGTTTCTGCTATTTTATATACGCTGCCTAATTGTGCTCATTCCAGACAACATATACTAGTGTTTCATTTTTTTACCCAAATCTGTTTTTTATCTAAAGGAGTCAATAAGTCATTGGCGCAATTTTATTACAGCCACCTTGTCCCTAAAGGAGGAGAACAATGTAGGAACAGAGAATGGATTTCAGGTTTAACCCCATGCACACTGCTGTAATACTTTAATGCACAGCAAAGCAGGGAGCTCATCGCCCCTTGTGTCACTACGGTGTGACGTATAAAAATCAACGAAATTGGAGCAAACATAAGCTCTATTGAACAGTGATATATAAAAATAGGAAGGGTACATACAGTGCAGTTCAGACACATTTTAACCTCCATACATCAGTATAGTGGATTCACGGGAAAGTCATCAATATGTGATTGAAGTATAGACGTTCAGCATTACATTTCTGTTTTACAAAATTAATGACCAATGTTAGTAATTACAGGCCTTTTTACATAGGTCCTCCATTTGTACAAAGTTAAGAGAAATTGTACAAAAAAATAATTGCAAGAAATGTAAGCGTCACACTGATTACCAGGGGCCAGTACTTTGCAGTCACTCACTGCCTGGAGCCTAGAACACGTGGACATCACTAGACACTGGGGTTCTACTGTTGTGATACTTTGCCATGCCTTTAATACATCTTTGTGGGTCTTTCCGCCATCTTCATCAGTTTGAGTCTAAGCAACAATGTTGGCATTTTTTCACCATTCCATCACATCCAGAAATTCTTACCCCATTTTTAGTTTCTAGGATGATTCAAAGAAGACACTGAAAAACTGATACCGTGTTTTTCCAAAAATAAGACACTGTCTTGTATTTTTTTTTGCCCCCCAAAAAAGCACTAGGGCTTATTTTTGGAGGAGGTCTTATTCTTGGAGAAACACGGTTGGGGGTAAGTTTACCCCCCAAAAAAGCAGACCCCCCCACTTCCCAGGAGACTCATACTCACCAGACCAGGATGTCTGCGTGGTTCCCAGGTCCTCCTGTGATATCCGGTCGGTGCTGCACGCCGTCCTACCCTGCTGCTAGCTGACACGCTGACACACACAGAAGATCCCAGACACACACAGCAGATCACACACACACACACACACACACACACACACACACACACACACACAGCAGATCGCAGATATACACAGTAGATCGCAGGCACACACAACCGATCCACAGATACACACAGCCGATCCACAGATACACACATCCGATCGCAGGCACACACACACACAGCAGATCGCAGATATACACAGCAGATCACACACATCCGATCGCAGGCACACACAGCCGATCACAGATACACACATCCAATCGCAGGCACACACAGCCGATCACAGATACACACAGCCGAACGCAGACATACACAGCCGATCGCAGAAAAACACAGCCGATCGCAGACACACACACCGCCGATCGCAGACACACACAGCAGATCACACACACACACACATCACATCCAGAACTTACGGCAGCAGGGAATGAGAGCAAGTCACGTGTCCGGCCGCAGGTCCTTTTCGTTGCGCTCCACTGCACTGCCTCTCAGGATTCTCCCGGCGAGAAGAGATCGGTGTCGCTGCATGAGGTGAGTGTGTATGCGATCCGATGTGTGTGCGATCCGATGTTTGTGTGTGTGATTTGATGTTTGCGTGTGATCCGATGTTTGTGTGTGTGTGTGTGAGAGCTGATGAGTCTGGGTGTGTGATCACTGCAGGTCCTGCCGCTAAGTGTCGGGTGAGTGTAATTGTCAGGTGCTGCTGTGTATAATGAAGTGTCCTGCAGTGTCTGTAACTTTTTTAGCTGCAGGGACACTTCATTATTGATCCGCGACTAGGGCATATTTTCGGGGGAGGGCTTATATTTAAGCCTTTCTCCGAAAATGCTGAAAATCCCTGCTAGGGCTTATTTTTGGGGGAGGTCTTATTTTTGGAAAAACACGGTAGCCTTGGTATTGATAACTCCAAGAACACAAATTTATTAATATAAAAAGACATTCTCAATGATTAATCTATGCACTGCAAGTGTCATAGAAATGGACTACTCTAGTGATGCATTTTCTCAGATAAATTCACAATGGGGGAAGATATGGGGCTAGATCAGAGACAGAATCTATACCCCAAACACAGGATCTGAACGAGCTGCGACAACGCATCACTAACAAGATCCAAATCCCGAGGATATGCTGGCACTCATCTGGACAGAACTGGACTTCCGCCTAGACATCTGCGGTGTCACCAATGGTAATCATTTTCTGCATTTGTAGTGTACAGATAAAACTTGAATACTGTGCCTTTTCATGTTAATTTGTGTTATGAATACAGAGGCTGTTATTTTGCCCCATCCTTTTTAAAATCAACCTATTAGATGTTAAATGCGGATATTGAAAACTACAAGTCCCGTCAGTGTCAAGTGCCTACTGAGTAAAAGGCCACGCCATTATAACTACTAAGCACGTCAGATGTAAAGCAGCATGCATATCTTTAGTTGTAGCAAGTTCACTAGAAGTTGTTTTTTATCAATGGCTCCTCAACAAATAAGTGTGACTTCTGGCTGTAAAGCAAGTCATTGCTGCCAGACCTGGCTAATATTTTTCTTGGGCTGGAAACACTTCAGCCCCAATTCATCATTTCTGTTTAAAGGGGTGGTTTACCCATATTTTTTATTGTCTAGTTCGATATTATATTGAGAAACAATGTTTCTCTCAAATACCTTGTGTTGGGAATAGTGCCTGTGAAGGCGCTATTGCAGACCGCTGTTCCCCGCTCTTGTGACGTCACGTCAAGTGCTGCACACGTCACATCCGTGCGGCTGGCTGCAGTTTTCCTGACTTACTGAGCTGTGAGTGACGTTTCACCGCTGTTACAGGCCATCTGCTCCCTCCTCCCTCATAGCAGAATGCTACAAGCAGGAGACGCTCTGAGCTGTGACAGCGGTGAAACACCGCCCACAGCTAAGTGAGTGAGGCCGCAGAGATGTGACGTGTGCAGCACTTGACGTGACGTCACCAGAGCGGGGAACAGCGGTCTGCAATAGCGCCGCTCACAGGCACTATTGCCAACATAAGGTATTTGAGAGAAACATTGTTTCTCAATATATCATCGAACTAGGCAATAAAAAATATGGGTGAACCACCCTTTTAACCCTTTCAGCCCCCGGGCACTTTCAGTTTTTGGTTTTTGCTCCTTTTCTTCCGAGAGCCGTAACTTGTTTGCTTGCTTGTTTTTTGCGGGACGAGTTGTACTTTTAAATGAAACCATTTTGATCGCCTGTTATTGCATTTTGCGTAAAACATGCGACGACCAAAAAACGTAATTTTGGCATTTGGAATTTTTTTGCCACTACGCCGTTTACCAATCAGATTAATTGATTTTATATTTTGATAGATCGGGCATTTCTGAACGCGGCGATACCAAATGTGTATATTTATTTATTTTTTAACCCTTTAATTTTCAATGGGGTGAAAGGGGGGTGATTTGAACTTTTAGGTTTTTTGGTTTTTTTTAAAACTTATTTTTAACTTTTTTATTTTTTTATTTTACTAGTCCCTCTAGGGGGCTATAGCGATCAGCAATCCGATCGCTGTTATCCATCTGCTGATCACAGCTATACAGCTGTAAACAGCAGATTCAGTCACTTCCGGTTTCCCTCTGCTCCGTGCCGAGGAAAAACTAAAGTGAAACTTCGTAGCTGCAGGCGTCATCACATGACCCTGTGCTACGATGGCAACCACCGAACGTCACGTGATCACTCACGTGACTTCCGGTGGGGGTGGCGGTAAGTAAAAAACCATGGCCGCGCGCATATAGATCTCGCTGCCAGACTTTGGCAGCGAGATTTAAGGGGTTAAATGTTGCGAGTGGAAGCGATTCCACTCGCAACATGCAGGCACACATGTCAGCTGTTGAAAACAGCTGATATGTGTGCCGACTGCCCGAGGCAGAGGGCAGGGCTTATCGGGACACGATCCTTGACAGATAGATCCGTCCAAGGTCGTGAAGGGGTTAAGTCACTTTTCTATTTTTTGTCTTGAGGTATTTGCCAACATTTATTGTGCCAAGTTCATCAAATGGTGCATGCGGTCCATTAATTTGGCACAAAGCTTCTTTCATATCATTAACCATTTCTGCAACTTTTGGAGCATCTTTTTCACAACGCTGCAATAGGATGCAGCTTTGACAACATACATAAAATTACAACAAGGTGCAAATGTAGTAGAGTTGTGTCAATTTTTATGACATTTAAAAAAAGTCGTAATTAATGATTCAGCCGAAAACATCCGGAATCATTAAATTCTGGCCACAAAACAGACAAAAATAGAAAAAAAAAAATAGATATGAAAACGCAAGGACTAGTGATGACTGAGTAGTACCATGCACGGGATTCATAACAAGCAGTTGGATGCTCAGATAGACAGGCTCGACTTATGTAACAAATATAATGGAAGTAAATGGGCAAAACAAGCATTTTTCCAGAAAATCTTCAGAAAAAAAATGCTTGCGTTGCATTATACTGGGTAAACAAGTCGGGCCCATCCGAGCTTCCAACTGCTAGTTTGGAGTACAGAGCACCAGAGCATGGTATTGCTCACTTATCACTAGTGAGCACATAAAATAAATATCGAAATGGCAAACACAAAAAAAAAAGCAAAAATAATAAGAGCAAAAGGCACAAAGATTGATGAATCGGGGCCTTCAGCTTTTAGATCAGACGTTTGCACATCTCTGGTATACTTGATGGTGCTTCATGTGCATTATAGTCCAATCACTCTGGTGGGAATTGTAGTGAAATGTAAACAGGATCTCCGAAAAATGTCAATTAACTGTAACAAGAGTACACTGCAATATCAATTTGGCTTTCAATATGGTCACTTTTTTTTTTATTTTTTAAACACGTGATTTTTAGCTACGATTAAGTTTGCACTTATTCACTGTATAATAAAGTCTAATATTACCACCAACCTTAAGGACAGTGTCTAATTTATAGGAATTATATGCTCAAAGTACCAATCCCTACCACAGATTACTCTGGAAAGCCTTTATAAGGCAATCTGTAAGGCTGCTTTCACATCAGTGGTATTCTGCCGCACTGCCGGATCCGGCACAAATGCAGGACAGTTCAGTCCAGTTCACAGGCATCGCGGCAAGCTCCGGTCACATGCCAGTGACCTGTATTGAATTGTCCTGCATTTGAATACCGCTGATGTGATAGCACCCTAAGCAAGATCAATCCCTGCGGACCAAATACATGGGCATGTCGGTCTTTAAAGAGAATCTGTCAGTAGGATAAACCATCCTAAATAGTCTATTTCCAAGCAAGATATTGAAAGTTGAATAAAATTATGTCATCTGATCATAGGTAAGGTATCACAGAAATCCACATTTTTCTTAAGTAAAGGAGTTAAGAATCTGCCCCCAGAGGTTATTTTAAATGACCTGGTGCGTTACCAGTATGAGACATGTAGATTAGGAGAGTAGATTGTTAGTGATTACATGTCTCACTATTAATGTTCCCTTTCATTGAAAATAAGGCAGATTGTCAGGGAGATCCATATGTTCAGCTCATAGATCCTAACAGCTCATTAACATATTAAGAAATATGTGGATTTTTCATGAATAAAACATCAGATTGTAGATAAATATATTTTATTCAGCTTCCTACTACCTACATGCCCATGTAGACAACTTAAGGAAAGTTGATCTTATAGACAGATTCCCTTTGATGCATAAATCTATAAACACCTTTACATCTTACATCTGTTGCTGCATTAAGGCTATGTGCGCACTAGGCGTTTTTTTCACGCTGCGTTTTTATGTGCGTTTTTGTCTAAAAAACGCACCCGCGGCTAAAAAAAACGCGGCAAAAACGCATGCGTTTTTGCCGCGATTTGGTGCGTTTTTTGCTGCGTTTTTGCTCACTGCGTTTTTAATCAGTGCACAATGCCATTAAAGATTGTTGATGAAAAAAAAAAAAAAAAAAAGGTCTGATGTCATTTCCTTCTTCAAAATGTTCATTGTATGCAGGAGAGCAGACAGCTGCAGAACTAGTGTATGCAGGAGAGCAGACAGCAGCTGCAGAACTACAAGTCTCAGCATCCTCCATTCATTAGTGTATGCAGGAGAGCAGACAGCAGCTGCAGAACTACAAGTCTCAGCATCCTCCATTCACTAGTGTATGGAGGAGAGCAGACAGCAGCTGCAGAACTACAAGTCTCAGCATCCTCCATTCACTAGTGTATGGAGGAGAGCAGACAGCAGCTGCAGAACTACAAGTCTCAGCATCCTCCATTCACTAGTGTATGCAGGAGAGCAGACAGCAGCTGCAGAACTACAAGTCTCAGCATCCTCCATTCACTAGTGTATGCAGGAGAGCAGACAGCAGCTGCAGAACTACAAGTCTCAGCATCCTCCATTCACTAGTGTATGGAGGAGAGCAGACAGCAGCTGCAGAACTACAAGTCTCAGCATCCTCCATTCACTAGTGTATGCAGGAGAGCAGACAGCAGCTGCAGAACTACAAGTCTCAGCATCCTCCATTCACTAGTGTATGGAGGAGAGCAGACAGCAGCTGCAGAACTACAAGTCTCAGCATCCTCCATTCACTAGTGTATGGAGGAGAGCAGACAGCAGCTGCAGAACTACAAGTCTCAGCATCCTCCATTCACTAGTGTATGCAGGAGAGCAGACAGCAGCTGCAGAACTACAAGTCTCAGCATCCTCCATTCACTAGTGTATGGAGGAGAGCAGACAGCAGCTGCAGAACTACAAGTCTCAGCATCCTCCATTCACTAGTGTATGCAGGAGAGCAGACAGCAGCTGCAGAACTACAAGTCTCAGCATCCTCCATTCACTAGTGTATGGAGGAGAGCAGACAGCAGCTGCAGAACTACAAGTCTCAGCATCCTCCATTCACTAGTGTATGGAGGAGAGCAGACAGCAGCTGCAGAACTACAAGTCTCAGCATCCTCCATTCACTAGTGTATGGAGGAGAGCAGACAGCAGCTGCAGAACTACAAGTCTCAGCATCCTCCATTCACTAGTGTATGCAGGAGAGCAGACAGCAGCTGCAGAACTACAAGTCTCAGCATCCTCCATTCACTAGTGTATGCAGGAGAGCAGACAGCAGCTGCAGAACTACAAGTCTCAGCATCCTCCATTCACTAGTGTATGCAGGAGAGCAGACAGCAGCTGCAGAACTACAAGTCTCAGCATCCTCCATTCACTAGTGTATGCAGGAGAGCAGACAGCAGCTGCAGAACTACAAGTCTCAGCATCCTCCATTCACTAGTGTATGGAGGAGAGCAGACAGCAGCTGCAGAACTACAAGTCTCAGCATCCTCCATTCACTAGTGTATGCAGGAGAGCAGACAGCAGCTGCAGAACTACAAGTCTCAGCATCCTCCATTCACTAGTGTATGCAGGAGAGCAGACAGCAGCTGCAGAACTACAAGTCTCAGCATCCTCCATTCACTAGTGTATGCAGGAGAGCAGGCAGCAGCTGCAGAACTACAAGTCTCAGCATCCTCCATTCACTAGTGTATGCAGGAGAGCAGGCAGCAGCTGCAGAACTACAAGTCTCAGCATCCTCCATTCACTAGTGTATGCAGGAGAGCAGACAGCAGCTGCAGAACTACAAGTCTCAGCATCCTCCATTCACTAGTGTATGCAGGAGAGCAGACAGCAGCTGCAGAACTACAAGTCTCAGCATCCTCCATCCAGGACTGTATGCAGTTTTTTGCCCAAAAAGAAAAAAAAAATGACGTAGGCTTCGCCATATTTTTGTATGCTAGCCGGGTACAGCAGGCAGGTACGGGCTGCCCCCAACCCCCAGCTGCCTATTTGTACCCGGCTGGGAACCAAAAATATAGAGAAGCCCTTTTTTTTTAATTATTTCATGAAATAATTAAAAAAAAAAATGACGTGGGCTTCGCCTAATTTTTGAGTCCAGCCGGGTACAACTAGGCAGCTGGGGATTGGAATCCACAGTGCAGGGTGCCCATGCTTTCTGGGCACCCCCGCTGTGAATTGCAGTCCCGCAGCCACCCCAGAAAATGGCGCTTTCATAGAAGCGCCATCTTCTGGCGCTGTATCCAACTCTTCTAGCTGCCCTGAAGCCGGGTGGCTAGCCAGGTAATAATGGGGTTAGGGCTAGCTGTATATTATCAGCTAGCCCTAAGCCCGAAATTCATGGTGTCACGCCAATATTAGACATGGCCACCATGAATTTCTAGTAATGATAAAAAAAAAACACAACACACAGAAAAATATTTTTATTAGAAATAAAACACAACACAATTAGTGACTCCATCTTTATTGAAATAAACCCCCCTCCGCAGTAATCCTGGGTCAGGGTCCCGCGCCGTCCAATCAGGATCCAATATCATCTGATCGGTTTGCTGGAAGGCAAAGCGATCAGATGATGTGTCAGGATCAAGTGCCTGAATCCCATCACACATCAGCTGATTGTATAAAAGCCGATTATACAATCAGCTGATGCATCAGTAGAAAAAAAAAAAAAAAAAATACTCATTTATGTGCTGTGGTGATTACCGGCAGCTCCTGGAGCGATCGATTGGACAGGAGTCTGATCCTATACGATCGCTGCCGGAGCTGCCGGTAATCAGCTGATGAAGTCCCCTGACGGCAGGATCAGCTGATAGCCGGCCGGGCGCGAAAAAGCCGGCGACACCGCGATCAGCTGATGCGTCAGGTGACTGCATCAGGTGATCCACCGCCAGGTCCTGCAAGCAAGGTCCTGCCCCGGGGAGACTGCACACAGCCAGAGCGGCGGGACCGGGAGGAGCTGGGAGCGGGCATGGCACCGGGACCCTGCGGACAGGTGAGTATATGACATTTTTTTATTTTTCTAGTGTTCACTTTTGTTTTCGCCGCTGCCTCCACCTCCCGCCCAGACATGGCGCCGCACGGAGCTGACATGCACAGGACGGGAGGTGGAGGCAGCGGTGACGGTACCGGGAGGATTCATGCTTCTGTGTTTACCAACAGAAGGAATCCTCTTCCTGTACACGTCACTGTAGTACCCACCCCTTGCGTTTATAGCTGCGTTTTTAGTCATAGAAACGCGGCTATATGCGTTATTCATTGCGTTTTTAACATCTCATTGAATTCAATGAGTGAAAAACGCAGTGGAAAACGCAGAAATAATTGACATGCTGCGTTTTTGTGGTCACCACAAAAACGCAGCTAAAAAAAAAACGCTGTGTGAGGACAGCACTTCTGAAAACCCATTGACATTGCTGGGGAAGCAATGTCACTGCGTTTTCAGCACAAAAACGCGGTAAAAAACGCCGCTAAAAACGCGGCAAAAACGCCTAGTGCGCACATAGCCTAATAGTACAGAGTGGGACACTAGCAATGGAGATAAAGGGGCCATTGCTTGAGTACTGTGTCACTTACGGACTGTGTACATTCTGGTTCTTTGCGGCATGTCTCAATAGTAAATGTGTACTTTTCTTTCATTTTAAAATAATGCTAAATGTTTTGTGCTGGTAACGAAGCTTGTGGCCATGCTCCGACAATATGCTATTTTCCCCATAGTGGTGTTTCTCATTTACTGGAACACTCACATTCTGGTGGATAATTGCTTGGTGTCACACTGTATGGATTTCCTTGTTTAATCAGTGCACATCGGTAAAATATTCATAAATGCGTTTCTGGGGGGAAAACATATGATAGACTGCTGAGTCTTTTGTAAAAGTAATGGACTCTTTCTGGCACTGTGAAATACAAGCTGCTATGTAAAAATGGACATCTGACAGACTGCAAATACTACACATAGGAGATATTTAGAATCCTACATGTAATGAGCTAAGCCATTAATGCTGCAATGTGGGGATGGAGGACGACTAGCAGTATCTGTTTATTATCAAGCTCTTCGGATCACTTCTACACCGAACACCAAATGTAGGTTTGTGGTAATGTGTATTAATTCCAAGGGAATTAATCAGTGAGATTAACCCTCCCAAACAATATGTATGGACATTCAGGTATTTAGAATATGAATCTACTTTATATTTTCTGTCTGTTGCTGGATTCCAGAGTGAGTAGCGTTTTCATTCATATAGAAATGAGGTGTTAAGTGCTCTATCATGGTCAAAGCACTTGACACTGCCTCACAAATTGTTTCCCCACTCAACCCAAGTGTCTTCAGCTTGATTCATAGCTCACTAGCTGAATTCCCTGCCTGGCACCTAATGTCGCATACAGTGAGCAATCAATCAAGATTAAAAGGCTGGAGTTTGGTGGGAAAAAATTCTGGGAAGTAGATAAGGGTCTTAGGTGTGAAGAAGCTCTCATTTGCATGTTAGTATAAATGATAATAACTCCAACTCCTTAAAGTATTGCAATGGAGGACTTCTCTTGTTTCTAAGGTGAAGCAAATGACAACAGCTATTAGCTATTAGTTACATTCTCCCTGAAGACCATTTTTATAAATATGATGTGTTGTCATAGGGCAGTGAGAAGCACAAGAGCTCCACCTACTGATAACTAGCAGAACCTGCAGCTTACACATCCTTATTCCATACTGTCATCTGTGCTACGTCTCCATGCTGGGACACAACACTGCAGACGTCAGTTCTTTTAAAGGAATTAGGAAATTATTATTATATATCGTATCATATAAATTGTGATTTAAAGGGTTTTGACACAGGTTAATGGAATCACGTGGATAAAACTGATGCAGTAGCTCTGACCACTATGAAGGAGGGAACACGAGTCTTCAGTCATTCCAAGAGCTGGCTGTTCAAGAAAGGCTCAAGTCAGTGAGTAGAGAGCATCCATTAAAAGCTATGATAAGAAGGAGGGCTGTGGAGTCGGAGTCGGAGCTCATTTTGGTGGAGTCGGAGTCGGTATAAAATGCACCGACTCCGACTCCTAAAATATATAATAAATTGGGTGCAGTAGTGCAATGCAGAATGTGCTGAATATTTTTTCATAGGAATTTGGGAAAGTTATGAAATGTCCTATAAATGTCTGTTCTATTCCTGATCTAAGGCTACATTCACACACAGCGATTTTGCTGCGTTTTTTGAGGATACGTTTGTCAGCTGCAAAAGCAGATCAGCTTGTTAAAAAAAACGCATCATCTGAAAGGTTTCTGAGCTCATAAATAATGTTTTCAATAGCAAAAGCAGATTAGAAAAACACCACAAGCTGACATGCTCATTCTTTGTGAGGATCCTCACAAAAGGATGTGTCTGAATGTCCTATCTTTCACCCATTGCCTTTGCTGGATGCCCAGAGTCACTGCATTTCACTGAATTATTTTGCCATCAATGTTCAATATGTTTGTGACAAGAAAGAAATTGTTAGCAAGACACTGGCAGTAAAAGATAGTAAAGCTCATCACACCGGCCAGTTTCTCCAGGCCTTAGTGGAAAAAGTTCTGCAAGATTAGGAACGCAAAAAAGAACAGGTTCTTGCCATTGTAAAGGACAAAGCTTCAAACATAAGTACAATTACACTGATGAATGAGAGTAATGAACAACAGCTAGAAGAAAATTTAGGATTCAGTATGTTAGAGATGGAGCCACAATGCTGTTCATGTAACTGAGGAGCAAACAGATATTACAACAGAAGAACAGAAAAATTATACTTTAGGATTAGATGATCTTGTTGAAGCTGCTTCAAAACACTTTCATATTCATCACATGCGCTGTGTTGTGCACACGCTGCAGCTGGCAATAAGATAGTCTGCAAGAGGGACCCCAATTTCACACATCTGGCTTTTTGCCGGTTTGGTGGATGCGGCACACTCCAGTAGTGTATACAGTACAGTGGCATCGCAACAAACGCCGGTCACATGCTGTCATGTAACCTGAATGTTGCGGGGCTGCCACTGTACTGTATCGTACTGTACTGGCGTGCGCCGCATCCGCCAAAAAGCCGGATGTGTGAAATTGGACGGACATGCTGGAAATCTGATTGGAAAAGTGAGGAAAATGGTTATTGCCACCAGAACCCCTAAAATTGATTCCATGTTGAAGAGACGTGCTGGGAAAGGGGCAATTGTTGATCAAGCCACTCGGTGATGCAGCACTTATTTAATGACTGAGCGATTGATTGAACTAAAATCATTTCTGATAGATATATTGAACTCTCAAGTAACCTTAAATGAAGGTCAATGGACACAGGTGGCTGAATTGAAGGAATTGCTTAATCACCCATTTACCGTGACTAAAAAATTACAAGCTGAGGATTTAACTCCTGGCATTTTCATAAGGGAGTGGAAGAACTTGCTATTTTGCCTGTCCCAAAGAGGTTTAATCCCAGATGGCATTTCTGCTTCAATGAAATGGAGAGAGACACAGCTATTGGAAAATAAAATTCTTCTGGCAGCTGTTTATGTGGACCCAAGTCATTGTATACTGCTTGATGATCAACAGCTTACTAAAAGGAAATGAAGCTTTGAGTGAGGTAGCAGGTAGGATGAGCGGCTACAGGACTGCCAGGCGCAAGAGGACTTGGGTCCTGACAGTGCTACTGCTGCCATATCTTCATCCTCATCAGATGAGGAGTTTAACTTTGACAAGTATTTGGATGACATGGAGCAGGCAAAGCGTTGCCGCAAGGAAAAATATTTCACTCAGTCTCCTATAGCAGCAGATTGACCAGATTTCAGCAAAATTTTTCACTTGCTCTCAAAGAAATAGAAAAATTCAACCATTCATCAAAACTGACTGCATGAGGCAATTCCTTTACACCCGGAAATTGTTAGAGATATTGCCCATGTGGTTACGGAGCTCCAACCCAAGTTAATGTAGAGAGGTTGTTCTCTAGCCTTAAAATTATTAGGTCAGATTTGAGGTCATCTGCGAAGGAGGATCTGATGGAGGTAATTCTATTTCTTACAACAAATTCATAGACTGCACAAATGTTATTTACTATGTTTTTGTTGAAAACTGTTTTTTTGCCACTTACATAGTGTATTACATAGTGTTATATTTAACACACACACACACATAACACTATGTAATACACTATGTAAGTGGCAAAAAAACGTTTTCAACAAAAACATACTAAATAATAACATTTAGTATATTGCTTATATAAGTGAAAAATGTATTGTAGTGCAATGTGAACATCAGACATTTAATCATTTTTATGATACAATAATCAAGATATTTAGATGGAACATAAAATATATTTATTGGAATACAACTTTAGAACACAAAAAACGAATAAATTGCAGATATGGTGATACAATATGTAATTTTATATATATATATATATATATATATATATATATATATATGCACACATACACACACACACAAGATATATGTGTAATCCACTGTATATTACATAGTGTATTACATATTTACAATTTATTCATTTGTGTTCTAAAGTTGTATTCCAATAAATATATTTTATGTTCTATCTAAATATCTTGATTATTGTATCATAAAAATGATTAAATGTCTGATGTTCACATTGTACTACAATGAATAAATTTAATAAGCAATATATGTGGGAGTCGGAGTTGGTGCAAGGGAAATTGAGGAGTCTGAGTCGAAGGTTTGGCTTAGGCGGGCTTTGCACACTACGACATCGCAGGTGCGATGTCGGTGGGGTCAAATTGAAAATGACATACTTCCGGCATCGCATGCGACATCGTAGTGTGTAAAGGCTTGATGATACGATTAACGAGCGCAAAAGCGTCGTAATCGTATCATCGGTGCAGCGTCGGCGTAATCCATGATTACGCTGACGCGACGGTCCGATGTTGTTCCTCGTTCCTGCGGCAGCACACATCGCTGTGTGTGAAGTCGCAGGAGCGAGGAACATCTCCTACCGGCGTCACTGCGGCTTCCGTAGGATATGCGGAAAAAAGGAGGTGGGCGGGATGTTTACATCCCGCTCATCTCCGCTCCTCCGCTCCTATTGGCCGCCTGCCGTGTGACGTCGCAGTGACGCCATACGACCCGCCCCCTTAATAAGGAGGCGGGTCGCCGGCCAGAGCGACGGTCGCAGGACAGGTGAGTCCATGTGAAGATGCCGTAGCGATAATGTTCGCTACGGCAGCTATCACAAGGATATTGCAGTTGCGACGGGGGCGGGCACTATAGCGCTCGGCATCGCAGCATCGGCTTGCGATGTCGTAGTGTGCAAAGTGCCCCTTACTGACTACACAGCCCTGATAAGAAGATATTTCCTGTGGAAGATTTATAGTTATAAGCTTTCCTAAAATCCTAAGAAAATAAACATCTAGTAATGCATTTCAAAGAATCTGTCACCAGGATTTTACTACCCCATCTGAGAGCAGCATGATGTAGGAAAAGAGACCCTGATTCCAACAATGTATCACTTAAAAGCTGCAGAAATAAAGTGAAAATCCAGCTCATCGATCTTGCAAACTACTTCTTATCCAGATGCATAGATACATGAGCATGTGGGTCATGAACAGAAACGGGATATCCAGTACTTCATGAAAGGATGGCAAAAACTTGTAACTTTTATTTTAGGAACAATCATGGACATAAAAAAGGCAGTGTCTAGTCAGGAAAAAACACGTTTCAGCTGTAAAGTCTTAGGCTATGTGCGCACATAGCGTTTGTCCCTGCAGAAATTTCTGCAGCGATTTGAACAGCACATGTGTGATTCAAATCGCTGCAGAAAGAGTCCGTAATGAGAAAAAAAAAAAAAGCCGATTTCATGTGCTCTGACTGCAGCCCCTCCCATAGACAGAGCGGGGGATGCATGCAAAGCGCAGGAAAGAAGTGACATGTCACTTCTTAGAACGCACACTTCGGGCAGCAGCCAAAGCGCTGCGCTCTAATACACCACGTACGCACATCTCCTGCATAATCTTCATAGATTATGCTGAGGACGCAGGACGCATGCAGTTACGCTGCGGTGCAGATCGCAGCGTAACTGCATGCAAATACGCAACGTGCGCACATAGCCTTAAACTTGGCTATATTTATTAGCAGAAAAGACATCCTTATTAGAGATAGGGAAACCCACAGATGTTCAAGATAGAGGGTCAGACGGGACGTAAAAACAAATTAAAAAAAATTCTGGTTCGGGACCGGACTTGACCCAGGACGCCAAGCCCATACAAGTCTAAGGGCCCTGAAAGTAAGTGTTTAAACAATGGTGTTAGTAAAGGTAGGGGGCTGCAAAAGGAAGCAAAATGGGGATTCAAGCAGGACAATCATAATTAAACTGAGTTTCCACATAGCTGTCACACGGCTTCCAGTTCCGCTCATTAAATCTCATGAATATTCACTGCTTCCACGCTCACCCTGTGACAGTGTCTGTGACTGGTTGCCCTTACACACGAGTCTGCCTGTGGTAAGGAATTTCTGGCCACAGATTTCCAGAATGTACAAGTAGTAATAATACAAGTATGATTATGGGCCAAATAAAAAAAAAAAATCACTACTTATATGACCGCCATATCAGATTCCTAAATGACGATAAAGTCATCAATATACCAGCCATACCAGATCATTCACCCCTTAACATGTCTGACACTTGCGACAAAAAAAAAAATCCTCCCACAAAGCTATGGAAATGACAGCTAAAGTTGGTGAAAATGTCAAGCTCATGCTCGCCTCTGTAGTTTGCAAATAATATTCTCAATCATGGTTATATTAGCAGAAGAGACATTTGCTACTTGATTCAGACCTTATATGTGAAACATGTTGGCTTTTGCTTTATAGACACTGCCATTTCTATGTTCATGTCTATATTCCTAAAAAGGTGCAAGGTTTAGTTTGTTTTGTTGTTTTTGTTAAGGCCATTAACGGAGAGCAGCATTATCCCTTTTTTCTTCAATTACAAAACGGTTTTATCTGCTGCAGAAATTGCACCTATCTGAATGTTGAGCTCTATAAAACCCCGCCCCATCACGGATTGGCTGCTTTTTGCCTATGCAGAGTATACACAGAAAGCTGCCAATTATTGGTGGGTGCAAGGTTATACCAGGCTCTTCAATTTGGAAGAATACCTGGCAGTAGGAACAATAATAGTCATTAGTGATAATCTTCTGCTGGTAAAACAATGATTAAAATTACAGGAAGCAACCCAGTAAGTGATACATCAGTTGAATCATGGTCTGCTTCTACATCATGCTGCTATTTAAGTAGCAAAAAATTGGGACCAAATCCCTTTAAAGGCCACTTTACACGCAACAACATCGCTATCGAGATGTCGTTTGGGTCACGGAATTCGTGACGCACATCCGGCCTCATTAGCGACGTCGTTGCTTGTGAAACGTATGAATGGCCGCTAACAATCAAAAATACTCACCTTATCGTTGATCGTTGTCTGGTCGCTCTATTCCCGATTATCGTAGCTGTTGCAGGACGCAGGTTGTTAGTCGTTCCTGAGGCAGCACACATCGCTATGTGTCACACCCGAGGAACATCACCATCCCTGTGGCCGCCCGCAATAAGGAAGGAAGGAGGTGGGTGGGATGTTCGTCCCGCTCATCACCGCCCCTTCGCTTCTATTGGGGGGCTGCTTAGTGACGTCGCTGTGATGCCGAACGAACCGCTCCCTTAGAAAAGAGGCGGTTCGCCGGCAACAGCGACGTCACTAAGCAGGTAAGTACGTGTGACGGGTGGAAGAGATGTTGTGCGCCACAGGCAGCGATTTGCCCGTGACGCACAACCGACGGGGGCGCGTGCTTTCACCAGCGACATCGCTAGCAATTGCTAGCGATGTCGCAGCGTGTAAAGCACCCTTAAGGATTCAATGTGAATAAGATATATCCTCAAAGTTGCTTATTTTCATGTGTACTATTGATTTATGAAATAAATATTAAAATGACAGTTACTCTAACATATTTGTTATATTTAGCTACTTTGTAAAAAAAAAAAAAACTTCTTTTGTTAAAAAATGAGCGATACGGTGAGGTGGGATACCTTATTTAGATACCCACAACTTTATATCCAAAACCAGGAGGATATATCAGTTGATCACACCGGGGAATAAGAGATTTATGCAAGAGTTACAGTTTGATTAAAACTTAAGGCCTTGTGCCCACAGGACTTTTGTCCTTGCTTTTTTAACCGATAAAAAGAAAGGAAAATGCATCCCAGCAAAGTCTATGAGAATCGTGACTTGCTGTGCCCACGCTGTTTCTTTTTTCTTTGCTTTTTTGTTGCTGAAAAATAAAGCAACGTCAATTGTTTATGCTTTTTTTTTCCCCCTTATCTCCATAGATAAGAAGCATAAAAAAGAAGCAAGAAAAGAAGAAAAAAAAGCATGAAAGGATGAAAAAAGCATTACAAAAAAAAAAAAAAAAGATTTCTTCGTGCCAAGACATGCTTTTTTGTGCTGACAAAAAGCACTGTGGGCACATAGCCTTAATCTTTATTGAAATAAATATAAAATAATAAAAAAAAATAAACACGGAAACGCGCCTGAGAGGTTACACTATACACCGTGTGCAGAATTATTAGGAAAGTTGTATTTTAGAGGATTTATTTTTTAACATTGATCAACAACTATGTTCTCAATCAACCCAAAAGACTCATAAATATCAAAGCTTAATATTTTTGGAAGTTGGGGTGTTTTTTTTTTTAGATTTGGCTATCTTAGGAGGATATCTGTTTGTGCAGGTAACTATTACTGTGCAGACTTATTAGGCAACTTAATAAAAATCAAATATATTCCCATCTCACTTGTTTATTCTCAGCAGGTAAACCAATATAACTGCACAAAATTTAGAAATAAACATTTCTGACATGCAAAAACAAAACCCCAAAAAATTAGTGACCAATATAGCCACCTTTCTTTATGATGACACTCGACAGCCTACCATCCATAGATTCTGTCAGTTGCTTGATCTGTTTATGATCAACATTGCATGCAGCAGCCACCACAACCTCCAGATACTGTTCCGAGAGGTGTACTGTTTTCCCTCCCTGTACATCTTACATTTTATGAGGGACCGCAGGTTCTCTATGGGGTTCAGATCAGGTGAATAAGGGAACCATGTCATTATTTTTTCATCATTTAGACCTTTTCTGGCCAGCCACACTGTGGAGTAGTTGGATGCATGTGATGGAGCATTGTCCTGCATGAAAATCATGTTTTTCTTGAACGATACCGACTTCTTCCTGTATCACTGCTTGAAGAAGTTGTCTTCCAGAAACTGGCAGTAGGCCTGGGAGTTGAGCTTCACTCAACCCAAAAAGGTCCCACAAGTTCATCTTTGATGATACCAGCCCATGCTAGTACCCCACCTCCACCTTGCTGGCATCTGATGGGAGTGGAGCTCTCTGCCCTTTACTGATCCAGCCTCTGGCCCATCCATCTGGCCCATCAAGAGTCACTCTCATTTCATCAGTCCATAAAACCTTTGGAAAATCAGTCTTAAGATATTTCTTGGCCCAGTCTTGACGTTTTATCTTATGTTTCTTGTTCAAAGGTGGTCGTTTTTCAGCCTTCCTTACCTTGGCCATGTCCCTGAGTATGGCACACCTTGTGCTTTCTGATACTCCAGTAACGTTGCAGCTCTGAAATATGGCCAAACTGGTGGCAAATAGCATCTTGGCAGCTTCACGCTTGATTTTCCTCAATTCATGGGCAGTTATTTTGCGCCTTTTTTGCCCAACACGCTTCTTGCGACCCTGTTGGCTATTTGCCATGAAACGCTTGATTGTTTGGTGATCTCGCTTCAAAAGTTTGGCAATTTCAAGACTGCTGCATCCCTCTGCAAGAATCTCACAATTTTGGACTTTTCAGAGCCCATTAACCTCTTCCCGACCGCTGACGGTATATAAACGTCGGCGCTTGCTGGGCTTTGTGCAGCGCCAACGTTTATGAACGGTCAGCGGTTTTGCAACGATCGTGACCGTATGGTACCTGTAAGCGCCGGGATTCCGGTGCAGGACGCTAGCTGCGACCCCTGACCTCACCAGGATCTGATTGGTTCAGGTCCTGGTGACGTCAGCGCCGCGCTTACCAATGAAAACGATCGCTGGGAAAGTTTGTTGTAGTTACAAACTTGCCTGGGCGATCTGCCGGTATAAAACACTGCTTCACCTCAGATCCTCCGTGTGTGACTGATCTGAGGAGAAACAGTGTGACAAGTGCTGCTGGCAGGAGCTCTGTCAGTCAGCGATTTTTCACACAGTAAAAAAACCCACATATTACATCTATAGAAATCAATTCCCCCTTTTCCCAGTTAGGCAGCATATAGGGTTAGATAGGGTAGATGTTCAGTATAGTATAGCATAGAATACAGTATAGTGTAGTATAGTATAGAATAGAATACAGTATAGTATAGAATACAGTATAGTGTAGTATAGTATAGAATAGAATACAGTATAGTATAGAATACAGTATAGTGTAGTATATAATACAGTATATAATACAGAATAGTATAGAATACAGTATAGATTACAGTATAGTATAGAATACAGTATAGTGTAGTATAGAATACAGTATATAATACAGTATAGTATAGAATACATTATAGAATACAGTATAGTATAGTAAGAATACAGTATAGTATAGAATATAGTATAGTGTAGTATATAATACAGTATAGAATACAGTATAGAATACAGTATAGTATAGTATAGAATACAGTATAGTGTAGTATAGAATAAAGTATAGTTTAGTATAATATAAGTTGATTAGATAAGTTAGATTATTAATAATTAAAATAATTTAGTAATATATAAAGATTAAAAAATTGATCAAAAATAATTTTTTATCAATCAGTAGTGTTAATCTGTCAGTAGCGTCAATCAGTTAGTAGTGTACTGTTGAGTACATTATATATATAAAAATCTAAAAAGTAATAAAATGGCTCGTCGGTTTTATACTGCAGAGCAGGTGTATGCCCTTTTATGCTCTGACAGTGAGGAAAGTGTTCAGTCAGGTAGTGATGAGGATTTTGAGGGCTTTAGTGGCAGCGCCAGTGATGGCTCAGAAATGAGCAGTCAGTCTGGTCCATCCTCAAAAACGACCAGAACCAGTACAAGAGAGGCAAATAGCGCTACTGGAGAAACGGCTCCAAATCAGGGAACGATGGCCAGTACAAGCGAGGTCCCTAGTACGAGTGAATTGGCGGATGCCAATGTACAAAATGCTTTGCCTTTTGATGTAGCATTTCCCAGATGGGAAGCTCCAGATTCAGCTACCCCTTTCATCCCTGATTTTACTGCTAGCCCTGGTATAAATGTGGAGGTGGAAGGTTTTGGGCCAGTTAATTTTTTTAATTTGTTTGTGACAGATAGGTTGCTAGAGCATATTGTCCTGCAAACAAACTTATACGCTTCCCAATTTATCACCCAGAATCCTCAATCCTATTATGCCAGATCAAATTCATGGAGGCCAACAAATTGTGCTGAAATGAGAACATTTTTAGGGCTTACATTTGCCATGGGACTTGTTAAAAAACCAAGTATTCGGTCTTACTGGTCCAACAGCCCTGTTTACGCCACCCCAATGTTTCCTGCCGTTATTCCTAGGAGTCGCTATGAAATTCTGATGAGATTTTGGCATTTTAATGACAATAGTCAATGTCTGCCTAGAAATGCCCCAGAACATGACCGACTATATAAACTCAGACCCATCATCGAAGAGTTCACAGAAACCTTCTTACGGCCTTCCACCTTCCACTATTTAAAAGCCTGGTTGAATGCAACATAGGGGCTTGTGGCACCATTCGTAAAAACCGTCAGGGGTTTCCGCAATCTTTGGTGAACGAAAAGTTCCAAAAGGGGCAGTCAGGAGCTGTTCGCAGTGGAAAGCTGCTTGCCCTCAAGTATAAGGATAAAAAAGATATTTATATCCTCAGCTCAATCCACACAGATGCCACAACGGCTGTTGAAGAATTAAGGTCCACTACTCCAAAGCTAAAGCCAGTGTCAATCATTGAATACAGCAAATACATGGGGGGTGTGGACCTTGCAGACCAGGTTCTACAGCCATACCAGGTATCAAGAAAATCCTACACCTGGTACAAAAAGTTAGTCATTCACTTGTTTCAGGTTGCCACATACAATTCTTTTGTGTTATATAAAAAAGCAGGACATTCAGAAACTTTCATTGATTATCAAGAAAAGGTAATCGAAAATTTACTTTTTGCAAATTTTGGCCCCACTTATCCATTAGAATCTGAAAATGTCAAAAGACTGACTGAGCGACATTTTATAGCACTCATTCCACCATCAGCAACCAAGAGGAATCCCCAGAGAAGATGTCGTGTATGTACCAAGAGAGGAGTGAGACATGATACCCGCTATTATTGCCCACAATGCCCTTCATGCTTCATTACCAGCCTTATGCCTCACTGAATGCTTTAAAATCTTCCACACAGAAGCACGTTTTTAAATAGTATAAAAGTATCCCCTTTTATCATTCAAATACATGGAAATAGTAAATTATACACGGTACAATATATTGAGCACTACTATGGCATATTTGCAAATTTTGCACTAAAAACATCCACTGCGTGCTTGTTTCTGGAAATAATTGATGGAGTGAAACTTGTCATTAAACCTAAATATGAATTTCCAGTGGGGTGTAATTTCCACAAAGGGGTCACTTCAGGGGGGATTCTGCTGTTATTGCAATTAGCAGCTCTGCAAATGGAGTCCTCAAACTAGTCTAGGAATACACATGCTCCAAAAGTCAAATGGCGCTCCTTGCCTTCCGAGCCCTGCCATGCATCCATAGAGTAGTTTTCCAGCACATATAGGGTATCAACGCATTCAGGAGAAATTGTACAACAAACTATATGGTTCAATTTTTCCTTTTACCCTTGTAAAAATTAAAGATTTGTGGCTAAAGTTACATTTTTATGGGAAAATTTCATTTTTTAATTTTCACGGTTTAGTGTTATTACATTCTGTGAAGCACCTGTAGGTTTAAAGTGCTCATTATACATCAATATACATTCCTTAAGGGGTCTAGTTTACAAAATGGGGTGACATGTGGGGGAGCTCCACTGTTTAGGCACATCAGGGGGACTCCAAATGAGACATGGCGTCCGCAATCCATTCCAGACAGTTTTGCATTCCAAAAAACAAATGATGCTCCTTGCCTTCTGAGCCCTGCCATGCATCCATAGAGTAGTTTTCCAGCACATATAGGGTATCAACGCATTCAGGAGAAATTGTACAACAATCTATATGGTTCCATTTTTCTTTTTACCCTTGTAAAAATTAAAGATTTGTGGCTAAAGTTACATTTATGTGGGAAAAAGTAAAATTTTCATTTTTCCCTTCCATATTGCTTTAGTTCCTGTTAAGAACTGGAAGGGTTAATAAACTTCTTGGATATGATTTTGACCAGTGTGAGGGGTGTAGTTTTCAGAATGGTGTCACTTTTGGGTATTTTCTGTCACTTAGGCCCCTCAAAGTCACTAAAAATAGGGTATGGTCCCTAAAAAAATTATTTGGGAAATTTTGTTGGAAAAATGAGAAATTGCTGATGAACTTTGACCCCTTATAACTTCCTAACAAAAAAAAGTTATGTTTCCAAAATTGCGCGGATGTAAAGTAGGCATGTGGGAAATGTTTTTTATTAACTATTTTGTGGGACATAACCCTCTGGATTAAGGGCATAAAAATAAAAAAATTGAAAATTGCAAAATTTTCTAACTTTTTACCAAATTTTCGATATTGTCACAAAAAAACACAAAATATATCGTCTTAATTTTTCCACTATCTTGAAGTACAATATGTCATAAAAAAACAGTCTCAGAATTGCCGGGATCCATTGAAGCATTTTAGAGTTATAACCTGTCAAAGTGACACTGGTCAGAAATAAAAAAATTGGTCCGGTCACGAAGGCAAAAACAGGCTCTGGTGCGAAAAGGTTAAATCTCTCTTCTGACCCATTTTGCCAAAGGAAAGGAAGTTGCCTAATAATTAACCACACCTTATATAGGGTGTTGATGTCATTACTAGAGTTGAGCGCGGTTCGCGGTTCGAGGTTCTCCAGTTCTAGGCTCGAGTGATTTTGGGGCCTGTTCTAGATCGAACTAGAACTCGAGCTTTTTTGCAAAAGCTTGATAGTTCTAGAAACATTCGAGAACGGTTCTAGCAGCAAAAAAACAGCTAATTCCTAGCTGGCTTTCCGCTGTAATAGTGTAAGTCACTCTGTGACTCACACTATTATGAAATTTCAGTGTATAGTGTGCGGGAACAGCGCCTTCAGATCACTGCTGTTTGTATAATGGCGATCGCTATTTTTTTTTTTTTTTTTCCTTGTCTTCCTTCCCTAAGCGCGCGCGTGTAGTGGGGAGGGCCATTATGTCAGCCAATCCCAGACACACACACAGCTAAGTGGACTTTTAGCCAGAGAAGCAACGGCATGTGTGATAGGATGTCCATGTCACATGTCCCTGCATTATAAAAACGAGTATCTGCCCGTCCGGACGCCATTATCTCTTCTGCGTCCTTGGTGTCAGACATCACTGGCGCAGCTCCGTCCTTTGTCCTATCGCCGATACTGCTGTATGCGCTCCATACACAGCGCTGGACAGCTTAGGGATAGCACTTTCTATCAGTCCTTTTAAGGGCTTGTACCGGCAGGGTCAGAGCCATAGGTGACAGGTCCTGAAAACAGAGACAGCGTCTGTGTAGCTAAGGTCAGGGATTTCCTCGCTGCATTTCCCCATTAGGAGGGAATAGAAAAGCAGGCTTCCTTTTCTCTACCCAGAGCCCCACAACCCTGGCACTGTACCCTCCTGTCCTCTGCACACTCCAACTCATTATAACTAAGCCATTATACTAGCAAACACTCAGTGTACCTAGTGACATCCTAAACGTGGCTATTGGACTTCTGTATAGTCCCAGTAGTGCACAGATATTTGCAGCACCTCTGCCTGCATTGCACACTCAAACTCATTGTTACTAAGCCATTATACTAGCAATTTATGCTGCCAGTTTAAGGGCCATAGTTGCATTGTCAGGGATATTTATTCTTTGTTATTCTGCTGTTAATAAAGCTAGACCACCGCTGCAATCTACACCACCTCTCAATTTTTACTACCACATTTTCAGTGCACAATCTTGTCGCAATCAACATGAGTGGCAAAATGACAGATGCCGGTGGAAAGGGGAAGAGGCGTGGTGGAAAAGGAAAAAAAGGGTTTGTCCGTGGGGAAGGTGGCAAAGCTCCATTATCATCTGCTGAAGATAGACCATCTATCAGCAAAAGTAAGATGTCTACTACTTACCGTGGACAATCCGATGTGCTCCCTTTTTTACGGACACGAACAACAGGAACAAAGGTAGATGATGGCCAAAAAAGGAAAATGCTTGAATGGATCTCAAGTGGTCCAACAAGTGCCCTCTCAGCCACTTCAAGTACCGCATCCAAAAAAACACGTGTCCTCTGAGTTGTCATCCCAATCAAACTTGCTTTCTCCAAGCTATGAAGTCTCCATCAGCCCTGCACAGTATGGTGGAACTGAGATGGCTGAGTCTGCAGAGCTGTTCAGTCACACTATAGCCTGGGAATCAGAGGTCTGCTCCCAAGCTACAGTGAGTACAGAACAGGAAATGGTCTGCAGTGATGCCCAGAACCTTTGTGACTCTGATTCAGGCCGTGAGGACCAAGTTTCTGAGCATAATGTTGACCCTTTGTCACAAACTGTAACACCTGTGGTTATAGACAATGAGGAACATACTGATGAAGATGAGACGCAGATACCCGATTGGGATGACAACTTAAATATTCGGTCAGGGCAAGAAGAGGCTCGGTCTGAGGGGGAGGGGAGTGCAAACACAACAATTGATGATGAAGTTCTAGATCCCACCTACTGTCAACCCACAGTCAGGCACTCGAGGAGGTCAACAGAGGTGGTGGAGGAGGATGCAACTGATGACGAAGTTACCTTGCGCCTTCCTGGACAGAGTCGGAGTACTGGTAGCACGTCTACAACTGCATCCTCAGCCACCACTCTGCCTCTGAGCACTAGTCGGGGTGGATCAACAGGTCGCATGCCCTCTAAGCCTTGCCTAGCCTGGTCCTTTTTTGACATAGCAAAAGATCGCCCAAATTATGTGATCTGTAAAATTTGTCATGGTTCTCTTAGTAGAGGTCAAAACCTCAGCAGTTTGACAACTTCTTCCATGAATCGTCACATGAATAAATATCATATGTCCCGGAGGGAAGCTCACCGTGCTGCAATGCGGCCTAGCGGAGCGAACCATCCACCGCCTGCCCCTTCCAGTGCATCCGCGTGCTCTTCATCTTCTAGGACTGTGGGGACAGCTGTCACACCTGTTTTTCCACGCACAACTTCCACCACTGTAACCGCAACAGGCAGTTTGCTTGGTAGGTCGTCAGTTGGTTTGGAAGGGGAAACAAGTGCGTGTGTACAGCTCTCTCAGACATCGATAGCAACAACGTTGGATGAAGGCAACATCATGTCTCCGCCTGCACTTTCCTCACAAACCTGCATTTTTCCAGGGACACCCTACTCAACACCGTCTACACACAGCAGCCAGATCTCTGTCCCTCAGATGTGGTCAAATAAAAGGCCACTTCCTGCGACCCATGACAAAGCTAAGAGGTTGACTCTATCCCTCTGTAAGCTGTTGGCTACCGAAATGCTGCCTTTCCGCCTAGTGGACACACAGGATTTTAGAGACCTTATGTCTGTCGCTGTGCCCCAGTACCAGATGCCTAGTCGCCACTACTTCTCTAAGAAAGGTGTGCCCGCGCTACACCAGCATGTCGCACACAACATCACCGCTTCCTTGAGAAACTCTGTGTGTGAACGGGTGCATTTCACCACCGATACTTGGACCAGTAAGCATGGACAGGGACGTTACATGTCGCTGACTGGGCACTGGGTAACTATGGTGAAAGATGGTGAAGAGTCTGCTGCACAAGTCTTGCCGTCCCCACGACTTGTGTGTCAATCCTCTGTCTGTCCAAGTTCCGCCACTGCTTCTGCCTCCTCCACCTCATCTGGGTCCTCCACCTCTGCCCCAAGCCTGCCTGGTCAGGCCACCAGCGTTCTCACTGCGCAGAAGGAATCACGCACCCCTCATTACTATTCTGGCAGCAGAGCGCAACGGCATCAGGCGGTCTTTAGCTTGACATGTCTTGGGAATAAGAGTCACACAGCTGAGGAGTTGTGGTCAGCTCTGCGGTCCGAGTTTAATAAATGGTTGTCTCCACTCAACCTGCAGCCTGGTAAGGCCGTGTGCGACAATGCTGCAAACCTGGGTGCGGCCCTTCGCCTGGGCAAGGTGACACACGTACCTTGTATGGCTCACGTGTTGAACCTTGTCGTCCAGCAATTTTTAACACACTATCCCGGCCTAGATGGCCTTCTGAACAGGGCACGAAAACTGTCTGCTCACTTCTGCCGTTCAAGCGCCGCAGCTGAGCGACTTGCATCGCTCCAGAAGTCTTTCGGCCTGCCGGTTCATCGCCTGAAATGCGATGTGGCGACACGCTGGAATTCAACTCTCCACATGTTACAGCGACTGTGGCAGCACCGCCGAGCCCTGGTGCAATACGTCATGACGTATAGCCTGGGCCAACGAGATGCAGAGGTGGGGCAGATCACCCTGATGGAGTGGTCTCAGATCAAGGACCTATGCACCCTTCTGCACAGTTTCGACATGGCGACGAATATGTTTAGCGCTGACAATGCCATTATCAGCATGACAATTCCAGTCATTTACATGCTGGAGCACACGCTAAACACTATTCGGAGTCAGGGGGTGGGACAACAGGAAGGGGAGGAACTACAGGAGGATTCATATGCGCAAGGGACAACAACATCACCAAGGTCCAGACGTTCATCATCACCAACGCAGCAGGCATGGGACCATGGGGGACAAGGATCAACAAGGGCGCATGGTAGCAGGCGAAATGTTGAGGAAGGTGCAGGAGAACATGAAGAAATGGAGGACGAACTGTCCATGGACATGGAAGACTCAGCAGATGAGGGAGACCTTGGTCAAATTTCAGTTGAAAGAGGTTGGGGGGAGATGTCAGAGGAAGAAAGAACGGTTAGCACCTCTATGCCACAAACACAGCGTGGACTTGGTCCGCATGGCTGCGCAAGACACATGAGTGCCTTCTTGTTGCACTACCTCCAACATGACCCTCGTATTGTCAAAATTAGAAGTGATGATGACTACTGGATTGCCACACTATTAGATCCCTGGTACAAGTCCAAATTTTGTGACATAATTCCAGCCATAGAAAGGGACGCACGTATGCAGGAGTATCAGCAGAAGCTGTTACTCGATCTTAGCTCGGCTTTTCCACCAAACAACCGTGCAGGTGCAGGGAGTGATTCTCCCAATTGTAACTTGACAAACATGGGACGGTCTCGTCATCTTCAACAGTCTACCCGTACCAGTAGGACCGTATCTGGTGCTGGTAACAGCAATTTTATGGAATCTTTTCATAATTTTTTTAGACCCTCCTTTGCAAGGCCACCAGAGACAACAAGTCTGACACATAGTCAACGGCTGGAGAGGATGATACAGGAGTATCTCCAAATGAACATCGATGCCATGACTTTGCAAATGGAGCCTTGCTCCTTTTGGGCTTCAAATCTAGAAAAATGGCCAGAGCTCTCCAGTTACGCCTTGGAGATTTTGTCGTGTCCAGCTGCCAGCGTTGTCTCTGAACGTGTCTTCAGTGCTGCTGGGTGTGTGCTGACAGATAAGCGCACGCGTCTGTCCAGTGACAATGTGGACAGACTGACGTTCATCAAAATGAACAAGTCATGGATCCAGAAGGAATTTAATACCCCTGTGTCATCCTGGGGAGAGTAAATGCTTGTGGATTTGGAATGTGCTTGATGCAAATCAAAACATCCTGTTTGCAACTAGGGCACAAGTGCTGCCACTGATAAGGTGTCTGTGTGGGGCCCAATTTTTGGAAAAAAGGGAGGCTCCGCTTGGAGTAACCCTTGCTTACATTGTTTTTAAAAGAAGCCAAGATGAACAAGTCATGGTTCAGCAAAGACTTTGCTACCTACCCCGGTGTCATCCTGGGGACGGATAAGAATAGCGTATTTTTGAATGTGCTTGATGCAAATCTAGCTGTGAATTGTACAACTGGGGCACAACTGCTGCCACTGAAGGGGTGGGTGTGTGTGGGGCCCAATTTTTGGAAAAAAAAGGGAGACTCCGCTTGGAGTAACCCTTGCTTGCTGTGTTTTTTAAAAATGTTCCAAGATGAACAGAGCTGGGATCAGAAAATACTTTGCTACCAACCCCGGTGTCATCCTGGGGACGGTTAAGAATAGCGTATTTTTGAATGTGCTTGATGCAAATCTAGCTGTGAAGTGTACAACTAGGGCACAAGTGCTGCCACTGAATGGGTGGGTGTGTGTGGGGCCCAATTTTTGGAAAAAAAGGGAGACTCCGCTTGGAGTCACCTTGCGGTGTTTTACATGATTTTAGAAGGGCGTGCCATGCCTATATCTGTGTCTCCTCCTCTTTTTCCTTGTCCAGCTCTTTTGTTTTCGCATGAGTATATGTCCTTGTCACTTTCCCATGTGTTTGTGTTGTGAGTTGTTTGTCACCTTTTGGACACCTTTGAGGGTGTTTTCTAGGTGTTTTTATGTGTTTGTGATTGCCTGCCATTGTTTCCTATGCAGTTCGAGTTCGGTTCGTCGAACGTTCGACGAGCCGAACTCGAACGGGACGTCCGTTCGGCGAACCGACCTCGAGCCAAACCGCGACCGGTTCGCTCATCTCTAGTCATTACACCACACCACTCCTCATTACAGAGATGCACATCACCTGAATTACTTAATTGGTAATTGGTTCTCAAGCCTATACAGCTTGGAGTAGGACAACATGTATAAAAAGTATCATGTGATCAAAATACTCATTTGCCTAATAATTCTGCACACAGTGTTTTTAGCCTGGAAAACCGTGGGAAGTTAGAGCATATAAGGTGCAAAGATGATACAACATGGATTATATAAAAAGCAACACATGTCATCATAATAAATGAATATCCCCTCCAAGGTGTATGTAGTCAAGCACCCATAGCTCTAACACACCCATAGGGAGCATAAAACATGCAACAAATAGTAGGATTTTTGTGTACTCACCGTAAAATCTCTTTCTCTGAGTCTTCATTGGGGGACACAGGACCATGGGTTATGCTGCTGTCACTAGGAGGCTGACACTAAGTAAACATAAAAAAGTTAGCTCCTCCCTAGCAGCATACACCCCGAGCCGGAGGCGGGCTCAGATCAGTTGGTGCACAAGCAGTAGGAGGAGTACCAGAATCACCATACATAAAGACAAGTTGTAACTAAAACAATGCAGCCGTGCAAACAAGAGGTCTATGAACATAAGACCACTGAAAAAATAGCAGGCAAATGCAATTGAATCAACCAAAAAACCAAGCAGGGTGGGTGCTGTGTCCCCCAATGAAGACTCAGAGAAAGAGATTTTACGGTGAGTACACAAAAATCCTACTTTCTCTATCGTTTCATTGGGGGACACAGGACCATGGGACGTCCAAAAGCAGTCCCTGGGTGGGAATACCGAAAAACCCGCAGAGGCAGACAACAACAACCTCCCTCGGCGGGCTTGCACTATAATTGAATGCTGCCACCCTATTACAGGTGCGCAACTGCTGCCTGCAAGACCTTTCTCCCAAAAATAGCATCTGCCGATGCTTGGGTGTGAACGTGGTAGAACCTAGTAAAGGTGTGCAGGCTAGACCAGGTGGCGGCCTTGCAGACCTGGTCGGCCGACGCCTGATGCCTAATCGCCCAAGAGGCGCCCACTGCGCGGGTAGAGTGCGCCTTTACCCCCCGCGGCGGAGACTTGTCCCGAATCCGGTAGGCCTCTGATATGGCGGAACGGATCCATCTGGCAATTGTGGCCTTGGATGCCGATTCACCCTTCTTGGGACCAGAAGGGAGAACAAACAGACCATCTGACTTACGGAACGGCGCGGTCCTGGAGACATAAATTCTAAGTGCACGCACTAGGTCCAGGGTGTGCAAGGACCTCTCCAAGCTGTGAGAGGGGCCAGGACAGAAGGATGGAAGGATGATTTCCTCGTTAAGATGGAACGGGGAGACCACCTTTGGGAGAAAAGCGGGATCTGGCCGGAGAACCGCTTTGTCCTGGTGAAAAATCAAAAAGGGGGAACGACAAGAGAGAGCTGCCAGCTCTGACGTCCTGCGAATAGAAGTGATGGCAACAAGAAACACCACCTTCCAAGACAGGTGAGACAGGGAAGATTCTCGCAAGGGCTCGAATGGGGAACCCTGAAGTGACCCTAGGACTAGATTAAGGTCCCACGGTTCTAGAGGCCGACGGTACGGCGGTGCCAGGTGGGCTACTCCCTGGATGAAGGTCTTAACCTGTGAACGAGCGGCCAGTGGCTTCTGAAACAGGATTGATAACGCCGATATCTGGCCCTTTAGTGTTGCGAGCGAGAGACCCGCATCTAGGCCTGACTGCAAGAATGCCAACAGGGAAGGAAGGGAGAAGGCGAGAGGAGAAGAAATATTCTGCTCTTCACACCACCTGAAGAAAACTTTCCACGTGCGGTGGTAAATCTTTGATGAAGATGGCTTCCTGGCCCTAATCATTGTCTGAATCACTCTTGAGGAAAAACCAGCCTTAGCTAGAACCCAGGATTCAATGGCCAGGCCGTCAAATTTAGGACCTGTGAGTTCTGATGGAAGAGAGGCCCCTGCTGCAGGAGATCTGGACGGTCTGGAAGGCGCCACGGAGCGTCTGCGAGGAGCTGAGTTAGTTCCGCGAACCATGCTCGCCTGGGCCAGTCCGGAGCCACTAGGATGACCGGTATCCCTTCCGCCTTGATCTTCTTGAGGACCCTCGGAATTAGAGGGAGCGGAGGGAAGATGTACGGGAGACTGAACTGGCTCCATGACAGGGTGAGGGCGTCGACTCCTAAAGCCAAGCGGTCGCGGCACCGCGCTACAAAGTGCGGAACTTGACGGTTGAACCGGGAGGCCATTAGGTCCACGTCCGGAACTCCCCATCTGTCGCAGATCTGGTTGAAGACTTCCCGGTTGAGGGACCATTCTCCGGAGGCGAGGCCTTCCCTGCTGAGGAAGTCCGCCGCCCAATTGTCCACGCCTGGGATGTGTACCGCTGAGATCAGGGAGTGATGACACTCGGCCCAGTGCAATATCTTCTTGACTTCTCGCATCGCCCCGACACTTCTTGTGCCGCCTTGGTGGTTGATGTACGCCACCGCCGTCGCATTGTCCGACTGGATCCTGACCGGGCAACCCTGTACTAGGTGCCGAAACTGCTGCAAGGCTAGCCGGATGGCTCTTATCTCCAAAATGTTGATCTGGAGACAACTCTCTCTCGGTGACCATCGGCCCTGCGCTGTGTGATGTCGAAACACTGCTCCCCAGCCCTGGAGACTGGCGTCGGTGGTCACTATCTTCCAGTGGAGCGGGAGGAAAGACCTCCCTGATGCGAGGTTGCGCTGATTGAGCCACCAACGGAGGGAGTTGCGGGTCTCCGGCGAAAGATGAAACCTGCGGTCCAGAGAAAAGGGAGATCTGTCCCACTTCTTCAGCAAGGCCAGCTGGAGTGGCCGGAGATGGAACTGTGCAAAGGGTACCGCTTCCATCGCCGCCACCATATGACCGAGGACTCGCATGCCGAACCTGATGGACACTTGGCGCTGACGCTGAAGAGCGCGGAGTCCTCGTTGTAGGGAGGAGATCTTCTCCTGTGTGAGGAAAACTCGCCCTTGGATGGTATCGAATACCATGCCTAAAAAGGTGATCCGACGGGCCGGGATCAGAGAGGACTTCTTCCGATTTATCAGCCACCCTAATCGTGAAAGGGTGTCGATCGTGACCTGAACCCCGAGACGACAGTCCTCGAAAGAAGAGCCCTTTATCAACATATCGTCCAAGTACGGGATGACCATGACACCCCTGGCATGCAGGACGGACATGGCAGCAGCCATGATCTTCGTAAAGACCCTGGGTGCGGATGCGAGGCCGAAGGGAAGAGCTGTGAACTGGAAGTGATCTTCCGCTATCGCAAAACGGAGGAACTGTTGGTGAGAGGTGGCTATCGGGACGTGAAGATAGGCGTCTTGAATATCCAGCGATGCCAGGAATTCGGCTACCTCCATGGACGCGATGACGGACCGGAGTGACTCCATTCGAAACGGCCGAGGTCTCACCGACCTGTTCAGAAGCTTTAGGTCGAGGACGGGACGGACAGAGCCGTCCTTTTTGGGGACCACGAAAAGGTTGGAATAGAACCCCTTGAAACGCTCTGCGGGAGGGACTGGTACCACGACTCCGGTTCGGAGGAGGGAGTCTATGGAGTGAAAGAACGCGCGAGCCCGCGCGGTAGACTCGGGAGGGCGAGATAGGAAAAAACGTCTCGGTGGCTTTGCCTCGAATTCTATTTTGTAGCCTGATGTGATGATCTCTCTGACCCAGGCATCGGCGGTCAGGGGGATCCACACATGCTGAAAACGAGACAGGCGCCCTCCCACAAGTCTGGCGCTGTTGCGCGCCGACCGCGAGTCACTTGGAGGAACGACGGCGGTAACCAGAAGAGGATCTCGTGGACTGGCGGGGGCGTGAACGCCAGGCGGGATTGGTCTTGAATGACGGGGTCTTCCTGTCTCTCGGAGGAGAGCGGCTTTTCCGCGGCTGGGGATTGGAGCTGAAGCTGCGAAAGGACCGGAAACGAGCGGTGGAGCGCCGATTCTGGAAGCGCTTGGGGCGCAATTGGGGGAGAGATGTACTCTTTCCTCCCGTTGCATCGGAGATCAGCTGGTCCAGCCTATCTCCGAAGAGACGCTCCCCTAGGAAGGGCAGGGAAGTTAGTGACTTCTTAGAGGCCGCATCCGCGTTCCAGGAGCGGAGCCAAAGGGCTCGACGGATGGCCACATTGTTGCTGGCGGCCTGGGTCGCGCAACTTGCAGACGCCAGGGCTGCATTGAGCAAGTACTCACCCGCGAGGGAAATCTGCGAGGCGATGGGAACCAGGTCCGGATTGGTAGGAATGGCGCGGAGACCGCCGCGTAGCGTGTCCGCCCAGGACATCAGGGCCTTCGCCACCCAAACCGAGGCGAAGGCCGGAGAGAGGGATGAGCCCGCTGCCTCGAAGGCGGAACGGGCCAACCTGTCAATAGTACGGTCCGTAGGATCTTTGAGAGACGTACCGTTAGTGAGTGGAAGGACTGTGTGAGAAGACAGGCGGGAGACTGGGGGGTCAACCACAGGGGAACCTGCCCAATCCTTTCGAAGACCCTCAGGAAAGGGATAATGCAAATCGATGGACTTACCGCTGGTAAATACCCTGTCCGGCTGTTGCCTGTGGCTGCGCAGTAACTCAGCGAATTCTGGATGTCCGCTGAATGTGTTCTGGGCCCGCTTCACCCGCTTAAAGGAGACCTGGGTGCTCTGGGAGGAGACTGGGTCCACCTGTACCTTCAAGGTCTGGTTTACTGCTTCTATCAGGCTATTTACCATGTGCCGAATATCGGCCGCCTGCTCTGAGTCCTGTAGGGGTACCGCATCGGAATCATCCTCGGAGCAGTCAGAAGCATCCCTGGAGGACTGACGGTCTGGACCTGGGGATGAAGGTGAAACCTGGGAAGAGTCTGAGGACGAGACCCGGCGGGTCCGTTTCTGAGCAGCAGAGGAGGACCCTGCAATGGGGCTCACCTGCTCCGGGGGCAATTGCGCCGGGTCTGCGGGAATCTGGGCGAGCGTCGGCAGCAGGCGTAGAGCTTGCGCGATGGTCCGAGAAGCCTCAGAGAGGGAATCTACGGACTGGGACAGGGACGCTAGCCAGTCGGGGGGGGGCGGGACGCAGGGCCCTGCAGCATATGGCGCTGTGGCGTCTGCGGTATCAGAAGCGTCGGCCGCGGAGTCCTGCGGAGGCTGCGCGTCTGTAGAACAGACGGAGCATAGTGGGGCGTCCTGACCCTGGGAAAATTTGGAGCTGCAGGAGGAGCATGCAAAAAATAGTGCAAAGGGGGCCTGCTTGGATTGGGTGGGCTTAGCCTTAGGCATGGTGCACACAGGTACTCTCCCTGGTGGCTGCTAGGAAGGAGACAGGAGAGGGTTAACTCGTCCCTAAACTCAGAGAATGCTACCTAGTGAGGGCTACTCCTTAGGAGCAGAGCTTACCCAGGTCCTGCGTGCTGCCCACCAGTCCAGAAGTGGAGTCCAGGAATGAGCTGGCCAGAAAACTCAGAACGCCGGCGTGCTGCAGCCTCAGGGGACCAGAGGCAGGCTAAAATGGAGAGGGGACGCTGGAGGAGGCTGGGGGAGGAGCAGGATTCCGGCGCGAAAAGTCTGGAGGATTCACAGCCCCCACCATCTGCCAGGAGGCAGAGCAGTGGGAGGTACAGAGGGAGACGACCGGCGGCCAATAGCATGCAGCGGGGGCGTGGCTAGGACGCAGGAGCGACTAGGCCGAAGCCGGGGACTAAATTTATGGAGGGGGCCGGGGGGAAAGAGCAGGGAAGTCGGATCCTACCTGCAATCGGCGGCGCCGGCTCAGCGATGGATGTGGTGCAGGCAGAGCTCCCTGGCCCTGCCTGTGAACAGCGCTGCTCGTCCAGGAAGGCTCCGGGGGAGAGCGTGCTGAAGGCAGGGTAGTAGGCATCATGATGGGGGTAGACAGCCCCCTATCAGGAGAAGGCAGCGTGACAGGGCCCCATCTATCACAAACGCTGCTGAGGTTCCATCCCTGCTGTATTCCCCTGTACGCCCTTTGGGGTGATACCTCAGGGCGAATCAGGGGTGCCCACAAAACAACCTGCCCACACGCGCACCCCCGGGAGTGGTACCACGGGGACGGGCGGGGGAGAGGGCCCCGAAGTCTCAAGCCCCTGCGACCCTGGGGAGCGGTACCCACGGGGCTGCGGAGAATGAGTGAAGCGAATACCTGCAGAGAAGAAGACGACAGGTATGAGAGCGATGAGCGGCGCCGAAATAAAGGAAAAAAGCGCAAAAACATACATGGCTGAGGGGGGCCGAGACGGCCCACATCAGCCTCCTACGACACTAAGCTAAAAACTGATCTGAGCCCGCCTCCGGCTCGGGGTGTATGCTGCTAGGGAGGAGCTAACTTTTTTATGTTTACTTAGTGTCAGCCTCCTAGTGACAGCAGCATAACCCATGGTCCTGTGTCCCCCAATGAAACGATAGAGAAAAATGGTTAGTACACTAGACTTTGATAAAACAGATGTGCGTTTGGGTTCCCTTCCCAAGTGGAGGAACACTCCACCTGGGACTCCAGAGGCACATCTGTATCAGGCTCTTTTTTGGATTTGCACAGAACACTACACTAGTCAAAAGAAATGGAGTATGAGCAGAGACCCACGACTGCCGAATTCCAGAAGTATGGGGGTCCTGAGAGTTGTAACAAAACTTGCTCTTTTAGCTGTAAAAACAGTGTTCTAATCGCCCAGTGTCCGGCATGTTTGCAGCATTTTTTGTGTGGATTATGTGCACTTTGTCTACAGTACATGTTTAATAAATTTAGTTTTATTCACCAAAAACACTGCAAAAAATGAGGCTGCGTTTTTGTAGCCATTATCACAATCTCACTGTCTTCTGCAAATGAATAAAAAGCAAAACACCAAACTGCTGAAAAAATTGACCTGCTGCAGACTTCAAGAACAGTTTTTCAATTCAGTCAAAAGCAGCTGTTAATTTGCATTCAAAAAAGCTGAAAAATAAGAAGTATGAACATAGACTTAGCGTAAGTGGGGCATTAACAGCAGATTTTTCCAGCAAAAAACTGCAGCATAGTACAGTAGCAAAACCGCACTATTTCAGCAAGTAAATTTATGGTGGTTTATGGTGCTGTGGATTTTCTCTTACATTTAGTTCTGTCAGGACATACCCACACAGACTTGTGTAAGGAATGCACTATTCCATTCGGCTTAATGGACCCTTAGTCTAGTTTCACACATCATCCTTTTTGCCGGACTGGCGGATCTGGTGCACGCCAGTACAGTGTATACAGTACAATGGGTGCGAGGCAACTTCCGGGTCACATGCTCCAGTCACATGACAGCATGTGACTGGACCTTGTCGCACTGCCATTGTACTGTATAAACTTTACCGGCGTGCGCTAGATCCACCAATCCGACAAGAAGAAGGATGTGAGGAACTAGACTTATCAAGAAGGTGAAAACAGCCAAAGGGGCTTAAGAGTTCTTCTTCAGTTCTTCTGTGACATGTAAAGCTCTTAGACAATGCAGTCCGGCTATTACAAACCCACAAGTTTACCTGGTCATTATATAGATGTATATAGATGGATTTTTTATAATAACATAACCAATTATATCACTGTAACCTACAGTAAACGTCACAAGTATTCTGCAGTGTAACTCTTATATTAGTTCCATTAACTATATACAAGTAAAACTGTTCCCAACTTCTCTGAAAGGTGAGGAAAAGTGCACTATATAAAAAGAATCCACCGTGCCCAGAATAGCGCTGGATTGTATTGATCTGAATTTCATAGAGCGAGATCTAAATCTGAGCTTTAGCTAAAGCTCAATAAAACTGTCTGGATGTTCCAGCAGATGTCAGGGATTGCCGTGTACTTCACAATATCAATTTCTCTTATGTTCAAAGAGTTATCACATTAAAACTCCAGAGTGTCATATGCTAGACTTGGCACAATGGCGGTCCTCGTCACCTAAATTTATGCTCGGAGTAATTGTGGAACCCAGAACAATAATTTAGAAGCATTAATACAGTCGGGTCCAGAGGTATTTGGAGGTTTACAGAATTTTTATAACAGCCTCCGAACACCAGCACAAAGGGTTTTTGGGGGGGAAAAAACTCCCAAAAAAACACACTACTAAATCTAGACTAGAACAGTCCCAAGGAGATAGACACATCACTGCCAATGTCCACCGTCAAGAGACTCAAGAACAGAAAGGGCAGATTAGGCCTTATTAAAAAGTATGTTAAGTCAGGATGCATGGTGTGCACATTGCCAAAAAATAGGGAAAGGTTCTGAGGTGCAAGTGAGGGGATCAAGGTCCAAACTATAAGTCACTAATTCAGACACTGCACTCTCATTCTTGAATAAAGTACTTTATTCAAGCATGAGAGTGCAGTGTCTGAATTAGTGATTAAAAAGTATGTTAAACAGCCGTCCAATTAAGGAACAACCTTGAATAATGGAAGCAGGGAGAAGGGGGAGGGGTGAAAGGAGAGATAGGGTGGATATGAGGAGGGAAGGAGAGAAAGGGGGCAAAGTAGATAGAGGGAAAAGAGAGAGGGAGAGGAGGGTAAAGGATGGTAAGGTTCATAATCAGAATCTAACACCACTTGCCAGACACCGTGGAGACCATGCTATAGCATAGACACGTATTGATGCCAATATAGCGTAATCACTGGCATTTACGGATGACGTGAATGTGGATAAAAGTAACAGGATGAATTCTGACATGTACAGTAGAGACAGAGCTTTACTTTTTACTCAGATTTACCCTAATGCTCTAATAGTGACAGACAACATATTGTTGTCTTTGTTAGGAGTCCACTGTAGTAGCGTATAGAGATTTAAGGGAACCTGTCACCAGATTTGGTGACTATAAGCTGAGGCCACCACCCGTGAGCCCTTATATACAGCATTCCAGAATAATGTATATAAGAGCCCAGACCGCGCTGTAGAACGTAAAAATCACTTTTCCAATACTCACCTACGGGGGCGGTTGCTGTCCTCCTTCTACCCAGCCAATCATGGATGACATGTCCTACGTCATCCACGCAAGCCAGCATTGTGGCAGGCACGCTTTGATCTGCCCTGCTCAGGGCAGAGCACAGTATTGAAGTGCGCATGTGTGGGCGGTCTTTTACCTTTCCATGTGCATGCACATTACAGTACTTTGATCTGCAATGCCGGCTTGTTTGGATGAAGCAGGATACGTCATCCATACTCGGCTGGGTAGAAGGAGGATGGCAATCGCAGTAGAGAGGAGACACTTGACCAGAGAGCAGCGACACCCATCGGACCAGAATGCCCCAGTAGGTGAGTATTATAAAAGTGATTTTTACGTTCTACAGCATGGCCTGGGCTATAATATATGGTATTCAGTACAGTATACAGAGCTCACTGGTGCTGACTGCAGCTTATAGTTGCCAAATCTGGTGACAGGTTCCCTTTAAAGGGAAGTAGTATCAGAAGTATCCTGTCTGACACCAATTTCATTACTTTAAGGGAATCTGTCATGACATTTGACATATCCAAGCTATTAATACCTGTCTGCCTCATATCAAATGCTTTGTTGTGGATAAATCATCTTTTCTCACTTTATATAAATGAGCTCTTCCAGGATATAGGTAGCACGTTGCAGGAAGATAGCACTGTCCCCTCCTTCATTATCAGAAGTATCGCCTCTCATCAGCATAGCTCTGTGACAGTGAGGTAGGGTGTTTGTCAGGAAATCTTGCGCCTGTGCAATTTATGTCCTATTGCTCCTCTTCAGTGTTCTGCCCCTGCTATGGGCATAGGCTTCACGTTCCTTCTGCGCAAGTGCCAGCAAGTCACTGGTAGTGGCCATAGTCTGGAAGAGCTCATTTATATAAAGTGATAAAAGATGATTTATCCACAACAAGGGTTCTATTAGGAGGCAGAACAGGACTTTTTTCAGCAGTCTATTACCTGTATGCGCATATTAATACTTTAGATACATCAAATGTGACAACAGATTCCCTTAAAGTAATGAAATTGTTGTCACAGACACAATATTTCTAAACCCAACTGTATATGCAAATGCTAGAAACAAGCGCCAAAATACATTGTAATTAGATATTAAAAAATCCAGAAAATATAAACCACAAATTATTTCAATCAAAGTGTATGCTCCACTACAGTTACTTACCGCAACATATTCCAGATCATTGTACTTCAGAAGCTCTTGAATCTTCTCTTTTGACAAAAGACTGAAGCGGAATTTGAACAGGTCCATTTCCTGCTGTATAAACCATCGTCTCAGGTCTTCCCTGCAGAGATAAACAAAAAAAGCAGGGCGGGTATTACAAAGGAAGAGCTCATTCATACATGTATTGAACATCCTGGTATCCTGGTCCTGTCCGTATGCGAAACTGAGGGCATACAAACTGCACACTGACCAGGGTTCACATGAACGTTTTAACACATGGACTAATGGTCTATGAAAGAAAAAAAAAAATGCAGGATGCACTACTCATCCATAGTCATGAACAAACTCACCCATTATAAGTCAATGGGTGCATAAACAACAAATCACATACAGGTTACAGTCTGTATATCGGGCTTTTCATGGATACACTAAACTCAAAAATATGAACCTGTATTTGACATTTTTATTAAATTGTTGATGTAATCAATTGGGTGCAGTATGGATAGAGAAAATGGGCATATGGATAGAGAAAATGGACATATGGATAGAGAAAATGGACATATGGATAGAGAAAATGGACACATGGATGGCATACAATTTGCATATGGATGACAATACAGATCAAAATATTTTTTTTTCTCTGGATGTATCATGGAGCCCAGCTGGAAGCGGACTAGTAGTTTAGCAAATATTCCATCTTCAATCCACAGTGACTGGGGAAAAAATCGTAATGTCCACTCCTAAGGCACAATAACACTGCTACAAAGGTTACTCACACTCACAGGGAGTTCTCACAGGGTTAAAAGGGGTGTTCTGGACAGATTTTAATAAATCTATAAAGTTGCCACCTGTGCAAATAAGCTCAGCAATACTCCCCTTCCCCTGCGCAGCTCTGCCTCTCCACCACTGCTCTGGTCTCTGGCTACAGATGTACCACAACACTAAGTAATTATTCAAGTCACCGTTTCTGCAACATTCAATAAACAAACAATCTTTCATGGTCTGTGTATAGACCACCCTGCACAAATAGGCTGAGGTTAGGCAAGAGAACCGGTCAGTGCAGTCCATATACAGATGTGTGAATGCAGCCATACAAGATTGTAGTGAGGAGTCTGAAAGGAGCAGAGATGAAGCCTGTGTGCTATGCACCACATTAAAGACATGGTGGTGATGGAAGCAGCCCAGATTCAATGAGGGGATCCTATTACAAGTTACTGGAGGGGTTTGACAATTTCTCGACATAAATTAAAGTCTTACAATGCGCTTCAGACTACAAACAAATGTACCTTGCCTGGCTACTATATCCCAGACCCCCATTTAGCAGCATGTTCCCTGTGTGCTGCCAGAATATTGGCACATATAGACAGGATAACTTCTTGCCATTGCTGCAAATTAGATGGTGCAGAGGTTCTACCTCTACCCAAAGATACTCCATGGTATTAAGACGTTGGGATTGTGAAGGCCAGGGAAGCAAGAAAAGCTCAGCCATGTTCCTGGAAGCAATCCATGACTGTTCAACCTTGTGACATGAGGCATCGTCCTGCCATCAATGTCCTTCAGCCATAGGATAAACAGCTACCTTAAAAGAGTGAGCTTGGTCAGCCACATTGCATAGATGGGTCTACGGATACCTGTGGTTGGACGTGTGAACAGTAGAACCTAAGGTGTGTCAAAAAAGGATATCCTAACTCCATTACACCACCTTCACCAGCCTACACTGCCTATGTAGAAGGAAGGGGACCTTCCATCATCAAGGTGCAACCACACCATGGATTCATCTGAACAGGTATTCTATCTCTTGGTTAGTGATTCAAACCACTTCTTGCCATCCTCTTCTGACCCCTATCATTGTACAGTGGTTTTGCCCACAGGATCCATTTTTATTGGAGGTTTTCCCTCACCACTCTTGGAATACTGATTATATTGATGTATGAGGAAACCCTACAAAGATGGTAGTTTTGGAAAGCCTGGCCCTGGGCTAGTCTATCACCGATGGCCATGCCTTATTCAAATCACTTGATGTTCTCCTTCTAAAGGCCTCATTCTCACATCCATGCTTAAACACATATGAAAAAATTGTACTGCGTGATCAGCATCTTTAGATCCCTGTATAAACATGTGAATAGCACCATAGATTATAATAGGCACCTGAGTCACACAAACTGATCCACTTGGTTTTATTCTGGACCCCGGAGTCACTTGTGTAGTCACCATACAATGAAGCTCACATTCACGGATAGTGGCCATTTAGTAGGAATTCTGCTGTAATCTACATTCTGCGGACCAGAACAGGTGGCTATATTTGTAAAAGAAAAATTGGTCTTTGCTCTGTCTTTTTAGCAGAGTAAAAAATGTGGGATTTTCAGGACTAGCAAACAGAGAAGAGTAAAACCGGTTAGAAAGATTTATAAAGATATCTTTGGGATGACTGTGGCCACATCACACAATGACACTATCTATGTAACCACATATATACATCACTGCCTGGTGACAGAATGTACAGGAGAGCCACCTGCTGGCTGGAATCCGTAATGCGGCACACAGATTCGACCCGAGTCACAACAAGCCATATTTCCTTTGTAGGAACAGAAACCTGTATGACATGTTAGCCATCATTGCCCTATAGTTGGTCCTTGTACAAGACTGTAAAAAATAATTACTACCAGCACATATATACCAATCAACCATAACGTTAAAGCCACCTGACAAATATTGAGGACGTCTCTTCCCCGACCAATATAAAGACTTTACCAGCAGATCCTAGAAATCCTGACAGTTATGGGATGGGGTCTCCAGGAATCAGCATTATTGCTCCAGCACACAATGCAAATGCTTCATCAATACTTAGCATTTCCAATTTTGCAGATTTAATTTGAAGTATTGTGCAAGCAATCAAATCACGGCAGGCTCACCTTCTCCTCATCCAAAAATAAAGAAATTAAAAATATTTAAAAAAAAATGAGCATATTTGGTATCGCAAAAGCCCAATCTAACAAACTATAACATTATTTAAGATAGAAATTGTTTTAAAAAAATAAATAAATGCAAAACATAAAAATATCTGTCACTGCACTTCTCCTAAAAATGCATTAAACAGCAATCACAGTTTTATATACACAAAGGATACCAATAAGGCTATGTGCGCACTGAGCGTTTTTGGGCTCAAAACTGCAGGACTTTGATTCCCCAGCAAAGTCTATGACTTTTCATTTTTGCTGTCCGCACACAATTGGTTTTTTTTGGCTGCGTTTTTGAGCTAAAAAAAAAAAACAAAAAAAAAAACATGGACATGTCAATCCTTTCCTGCGTTTTACTGCGTTTTTACCCATGCAATACATTGGAAAAACGCAGCAAAACGCAGCCAAACACGCACTGAAACACGGTAAAAACACGTGTTTTTTTACCAATGCGTTTTTGCCACGGGTGCGTTTTTTTGCGGCCAAAAATGCAGCGTCAAAAAAAACCGCTCAGTGTGCACATAGCCTTAAAACTACACAAAGGAAGCCCTAACAGAGCTCCAGCAACAAAAAAATGTGTCTAGAAATTGGCAACACTACTAAATTTTGTATTGTTCTACTCGTACTGTTGCCTGGTCCATTTACCATACACGGAGCACCATAAAAAGGAAACAAACAATGCTGCATTTAATTCATATACAGTGGAACCTTGGTTTACGAGAACAATCCGTTCTGGGAGTGTGCTTGTTAACCAAGTTACTCGTTCAGCAAAGCAAGATTTCCCATAGGAAATCATTGCAATGCAGACAATTCGTTCCACAAATGTTAAAATGTCCCATCCTGGTCCCCTATTGTGCCATTCCTTACATGAACAAACTCACACAAACCTACATGCACACACACATATTATGCTCACCTTACCTTCCATTCCATCGCCGGCCTGCTGGAACTTGCTGTTAGCCGATACGGGATGTGTATCAGGTAATCATCACGGCGAGGGAGGAACTTCCGATGCCAGAGCGCTGACGTCAAAGGCAGAAGCCGCTTGCCTCTGATTGGCCAGCACGCTGCCTTTGAGTAGCAGCTGACAGGGGAAGTTCCTGCCTCGTCGCGATGCTTGCCGATACACAGCCTATACCAGCGAACTACAAGACCCAGGAGGCCGGCGATGGAAATGAAGGTACACATATTATGCTCAGCTTACCTTCCGTTCCATTGCCAGCCTCCTGGATCTTGCCGTTCGCCGCGAGGATTCCTCCCTCTTCGCGATGTACCGGCGAACTACAAGACCCAGGAGGCCGGCGATGGAACGGAAGGTAAGGTGAGCATAATACTGTATGCGTGTGCGTGCGTGTTTGTGCGTGCTTGTGTGGACTGCAAGAGCGGGTTAGAGCCAGGGCTGTGGAGTCGGTAAGCCAAACCTTCGACTCAGACTCCTCAATTTCCCTTGCACCGACTCCGACATATATTGCTAATAGTTAAGTGAAAAATTTATTTTAGTACATGAACATGTGTATGTGAACATCAGACATTTAATAATTTTTATGAAACAATAATCAAGATATTTGGATAGAACATAAAATATATTTATTGGAATACAACTTTACAACACAAAAAACTAATAAATTGTAAATACAGTATGTAATACACTATGTAATATATAATAGATTACATATATATCTTGTGTGTATATATATATATATATATATATATATATATATATATATAATTACATAGTGTATTACATATTTACAATTTATTCGTTTGTGTTCTAAAGCTGTATTCCAATAAATATATTTTATGTTCTTTCTAAATATCTTGATTATTGTATCATAAAAATTATTAAATGTCTGATGTTCACATTGTACTACAATACATTTTTCACTTAAATATAAGCATTATACTAAATGTTATTATTTAGTATGTTTGTTTTTTGCCACTTACATAGTGCATTACATAGTGCTATATATAACACTATGTAATACACTATGTAAGTGGCAAGAAACAGTTTTCAACAAAATCATACTAAATAGCATTTGTGCAGTCTATGAATTTGTTGTAAGAAATAGAATTGCCTCAGTCAGACCCACCTTCATAGATGATCTGAAATCTGACCTAATAATTTTAAGGCTAGAGAACAACCTCTCTACACTAACTTGGGTTGGAGGCTAAACCGTAACCACATGGGCAACATCTCTAACAGTTTGCGGGTATAAAGGAATTGCCTCACGCACAGTCAGTTTTGATGAACGGTTGAATTTTTCTATTTCTTTGAGAGCAAGTGAAAAATTTTGCTGAAATCTGGTCAATCTGCTGCTATAGGAGACGGAGTGAAATCTTTTTCCTTGCGGCAACACTTTGCTGCTCCATGTCATCTAAATACTTGTCAAAGTTAAACTCCTCATCTGATGAGGATGAAGATGTGGCAGCAGTAGCACTGTCAGGACCCAAGTCCTCTTGCGCCTGGCAGTCCTGTAGCCGCTCATCCTAACTGCTACCTCACTCAAAGCTTCTTTTCCTTTAGAAGCTGTTGATCATCAAGCAGTATACAATGACTTGGGTCCACATAAACAGCTGCCAGAAGAATTTTATTTTCCAATAGCTGTGTCTCTCTCCGTTTCATTGAAGCAGAAATGCCATCTGCGATTAAATCTCCTCTTTGGAACAGGCAAAATAGCAAGTTCTTCCACTCCCTTATGGAAATGCCAGGAGTTAAATCCTCAGTAATTTTGTTAGTCACGGTAAATGGGTGATTAAGCAATTCCTTCAATTCAGCCACCTGTGTCCATTGACCTTCATCTAATGTTACTTGAGGGTTCACCATATCTATAAAAAATGATTTTAGTTCAAGCAATCGCTCAGTCATTAAATAAGTGCTGCCTCACCGAGTGGCTTGATCAACAATTGCTCCTTTCCCAGCACGTCTCTTCAAGATGGAACCAATTTTAGGGGTTCTGGCGGCAATAACCAACTTCCTCACTTTCCCAATTAGATTTCCAGCATGTCCGCCCAGTTTCACACATCCGGCTTTTCGCCGGTTTGGCGAATGCGGCGCACGTCAGTACAGTACGATATCGTACAGTGGCAGGGCCTCAACTTCCGGGTCACATGCTCCGGTCACATGACGGCATGTGACCGGCGAAGATCGCGCTGCCACTGTACTGTATACACTGTACTGGAGTGCGCCGCATCCGCCAAACCGGCGAAAAGACGGATGTGTGAAACCGGGGTCCCTCTTGCAGACTATCTTATTGCCAGCTGCAGCGTGTGCACAACACAGCGCATGTGATGAACATGAAAGTGTTTTGAAGCAGCTTCAACAAGATCATCTAATCCTAAAGTATCATTTTGATGTTCTTCTGTTGTAATATCTGTTTGTTCCTCAGGTTACATGAGCAGCACTGGGGCCTTCCATCTTACACACATACTAAATCCTAAATTTTCTTCTAGCTGTTGTTCATTACTCTCATTCATCAGTGTAATTGTACTTATCAAGTTTGAAGCATTGTCCTTTAGAATAGCAAGAACCTGCTCTTTTTTGCGTTCCTAATCTTGCAGAACTTTTTCCACTAAGGCCTGGAGAAACTGGCCGGTGTGATGAGCTTTACTATCTTTTACTGCCAGTGTCTTGCTAACAATATCTTTCTTGTTACAAACATATCGAATATTTATGGCAATATAATTCAGTGAAATGCAGTGACTCTGGGCATTCAGCAAAGGCAATGGGTTTCAAGATAGGACATTCAGACACAGCGTTTTGTGAGGATCCTCACAAAGAATGAGCATGTCAGTTTGTGCAGCGTTTTTCTAATCTGCTTTTGCTATTGAAAAAATTATTTATGAGCTCAAAAACCTTTCAGATGATGCAGTTTTTTAAAAAGCTGATCTGCTTTTTCAGCTGACAAACGTATCCTCAAAAAATGCAGCAAAAACGATGTGTGTGAATGTAGCCTTAGATCAGGAATAGAACAGCCATTTATAGGACATTTCAGAACTTTCCCAAATTCCTATGAAAAAATAGTTAGCACACTCTGCATTGCACTACTGCACCCAATTTATTATAGATTTTAGGAGTCGGAGTCAATGCATTTTATACCGACTCCACCAAAATGAGGTCCAACTCCGACTCCACAGCCCTGGTTAGAGCGCGGTGGATGTATGGAACTGGACGTGTGTGCGGGGAGTATTTTGCTCGTACAGCAAAACTATCTCGTGAACTGAGTTACAAATTTACAGCAAGCTTTGCTCGTTCAGGGAAATTATCGCTAACTGGGTTACTCGTTAAGCGAGGTTCCACTGTACTGATTTTACCATATTCACATCACTTGGAATTTTTCAGTCTTCAAAAGATGACAATATAATGGATAATTCTAAGCAATGTAATGAAAAATTTACAAAGTATTCCAGTGTCATAGATGATTAGTGACCCTGACAGGCCCAAACTAAAGAAATGTCTTTAACCACACACATCACAAGGCAAAGAGCTTACATTATCACAATATCATTAAAGAGCCACTAAAAACTACATTTTGTTTTATGTTGTGCAAAATAGAAATAAATGATAAAAAGAATTAAATATTGTATTCAGGGTTGCCATTGGACAACTGTGGTCCCATCACTAGAGTCGAATGTCATGATTACATACCAGATTTTTCAGATTATAAGATGTACTTTTTAACCAGGAAAGCTTCTGCTAAAAAATGTGTGCATCTTACAGCGAGGAGGCAACTTCTCTGATGGAGGAGAACACTGACACCATATCGTCCCCGATCACAGACAGCTGCTCTCTCTCTACCTGCTCTGCATTGATCCATGTGATCGGTGCAGAGGAGAGGCAGTTTACTGGGATCTGGAAGGAGTCTGCACCAGGTAGAGCAACTGATGTACCTTCTAACCTTTAACTTTAGGACTTGTCAAGTCATGCATCAGTCACATGACCTGAAAAATCCTAAAGTTAAAGGGAACCTGTCATCAGAAATTTAGCTTGAAACCTAAAAGTTTCCCCTCTGCAGCTCCTGGGCTGCATTCTAACAAGGTTCCTGTACTTTTTGTGGCCCCTTTTAAACCAAATTAAATACTTTATAAACTTGTACCTTTTGCTATGTAAATTTTGTAAATCGTCCATGTGGGCGGGCTCTCTGCTGACCGTTGCTGTTCCTCCAGCAGATTGACGCCGTCCCCCCACGCTCCATTTCATCCATCAGGACGCCGCCCCACTGCGCCCGAGGTGCCGCCCACGCCAGGATCGCTGGTGACGTGTGTCACAAGCACGAGATTATGGGCGGCGCTGTGATTGCATCACAAGTGCCCGCCCATAATTTCGTGGACGCGCTTTCCCCCACTGCCTCCAGCGTTCTGCGCAAGCGCTCGCCAGCCAAATGACCTGATGTCACCTCCTTCCCATCTTACCCTGCAGCAGGGCAAGATGGGAAAGAGGTGACGTCGGGTCATCTGGCCAGCAAGCGCTTGCGCAGAACGCTGGAGGAAAGAGGGGAAAGTGCGGTCACGAGGTTATGGGCGGCACTTGCTAATGACACTCACAGAGCCACCCATAACCTCGTGCCTGCGCCAAACGTCACCAGCGGTCACACGTGCACACAGTGCACAGTCCCGCTACAGTCGCACAGCGCATGCGCGGGACCACGGGCGGCGTCCTGAGATATGAAATTCAGCGTTGGGGGCGCGGCGTAAATCTGCTGGAGGAACAGCAACGGTCAGCAGACAGCCCGCCACCATGGACGATTTACAAAATTTACATAGCAAAAGGTACAAGTTTATAAAGTATTTAATTTGGTTTAAAAGGGGCCACAAAAAGTACAGGAACCTTGCTAGAATGCAGCCCACGAGCTGCAGAGGGGGAACTTTTAGGTTTAAAGCAAAATTTCTGATGACAGGTTCCCTTTAACTTTGTAGAAGGTTCTTCCACTGCTGAATTCTGCAGCCTCCGTTCAGATCCTGATGAGAGAAAACAGAGAGAAAGAGAGAGAAAACAGAGAGAAAACAGAGAGAAAACAGAGAGAAAGAGAGAGAAAAGAGAGAGAAGAGAGAGAAGAGAGAGAAAAGAGAGAGAAAGAGAGAAAAGAGAGAGAAAAGAGAGAGAAGAGAGAGAAGAGAGAGAGAAGAGAGAGAAAAGAGAGAGAAGAGAGAGAAAGAGAGAGAAAAGAGAGAGAAGAGAGAGAAAAGAGAGAGAAGAGAGAGAAAAGAGAGAGAAAAGAGAGAAAGAGAGAAAAGAGAAAAGAGAGAAGAGAGAAAAGAGAGAAGAGAGAAAAGAGAAAAGAGAGAAAAGAGAAAAGAGAGAGGAGAAAAGAGAGAGAAAAGAGAGAGAAAAGAGAGAAAAGAGAGAAAAGAGAGAGAAAAAGAGAGAGAAAGAGAGAAAGAGAGAGAAAAGAGAGAGAAAAGAGAGAGAAAAGAGAGAAAAGAGAGAAAAGAGAGAGAAAAGAGAGAGAAAAGAGAGAGAAAGAGAGAGAAAAGAGAGAGAAAGAGAGAGAAAAGAGAGAGAAAAGAGAGAAAGAGAAGGAGAGAAAGAGAGAGAAGAGAGAGAAAAGAGAGAGAAGAGAGAGAAAGAGAAGAGAAAAGAGAGAAAAGAGAGAAAAGAGAAAAGAGAGAAGAGAGAAAGAGAAAGAGAGAGGAGAAAAGAGAGAGGAGAAAAGAGAGAGAAAAGAGAGAGAAAAGAGAGAGAAAAGAGAGAAAAGAGGAGAAAAGAGAGAGAAAAGAGAGAGAAAAGAGAGAAAAGAAGAGAAAAGAGAGAGAAAAGAGAGAGAAAAGAGAGAGAAAAGAAGAGAGAAAAGAGAGAGAAAGAGAGAGAGAAAAGAGAGAGAAAAGAGAGAGAAAAGAGAGAAAGAGAGAAAAGAGAGAGAAAGAAGAGAGAAAAGAGAGAGAAAAGAGAGAGAAAAGAGTGAGAAAAGAGGAGAGAAAAAGAGAGAAAAGAGAGAGAAAAGAGAGAGAAGAGAGAAAAGAGAGGAAAAGAGAGGAAAGAGAGAAAAGAGAGAAAAGAGAGAAAGAGAGAAAAGAGAGAAAAGAGAGAGAAAAGAGACGAGAAAAGAGAGAGAAGAGAGAGAAAAGAGTAGAGAAAAGAGAGAGAAGAGAGAGAGAAAAGAGAGAGAAAAGAGAGAGAAAAGAAGAGAGAACAAGAGAGAGAAAAGAGAGAGAAAAGAGAGAGAAAAGAGAGAGAAAAGAGAGAGAAAAGCGAGAGAGAAAAGAGAGAGAAAAGAGAGAGAAAAGAGAGAAAAGAGAGAAAAGAGAGAGAAAAGAGAGAGAAAAGAGAGAGAAAAGAGAGAAAAGAGAGAGAAAAGAAGAGAGAAAAGAGAGAAAAGAGAGAGAAAAGAGAGAGAAAAGAGAGAGAAAAGAGAGAAAAAAAGAGAGAAAAAAGAGAGAAAAAAGAGAAGGGAATTTTGTTTACTCACCGTAAATTCCTTTTCTTCTAGCTCCTATTGGGAGACCCAGACAATTGGGGTGTATAGCTTCTGCCTCCGGAGGCGACACAAAGTATTACACTTAAAAGTGTAAACCCCTCCCCTCTGCCTATACACCCTCCCGTGCATCACGGGCTCCTCAGTTTTGGTGCAAAAGCAGGAAGGAGGAAAGTTATAAATTGGTCTAAGGTAAATTCAATCCGAAGGATGTTCGGAGAAACTGAAAACCATGAACCAAAGAACAATTCAACATGAACAACATGTGTACACAAAAGAACAACAGCCCGAAGGGAACAGGGGCGGGTGCTGGGTCTCCCAATAGGAGCTAGAAGAAAAGGAATTTACGGTAAGTAAACAAAATTCCCTTCTTCTTTGTCGCTCCATTGGGAGACCCAGACAATTGGGACGTCCAAAAGCAGTCCCTGGGTGGGTAAAAGAATACCTCGATAAAAGAGCCGTAAACGGCCCCTTCCTACAGGTGGGCAACCGCCGCCTGAAGGACTCGCCTACCTAGGCTGGCATCTGCCGAAGCGTAGGTATGCACCTGATAGTGTTTCGTGAAAGTGTGCAGACTCGACCAGGTAGCCGCCCTGACACACCTGCTGAGCCGTAGCCTGGTGCCGCAATGCCCAGGACGCACCCACGGCTCTGGTAGAATGGGCTTTCAGCCCTGAAGAACCGGAAGCCCAGAAGAACGGTAGGCTTCAAGAATCGTTTCCTTGATCCACCGAGCCAAGGTTGACTTGGAAGCCTGCGACCCTTTACGCTGGCCAGCGACAAGGACAAAGAGCGCATCCGAACGGCGCAGAGGGCGCCGTACGAGAAATGTAGAGTCTGAGTGCTCTCACAAGATCTAACAAGTGCAAATCCTTTTCACATTGGTGAACTAGATGAGGGCAAAAAAGAAGGTAAGGAGATATCCTGATTGAGATGAAAAGGGGATACCACCTTAGGGAGAAATTCCGGAACCGGACGGAGGACCACCTTATCCTGGTGAAACACCAGGAAGGGGGCTTTGCATGACAGTGCAGCTAGCTCAGACACTCTCCGAAGTGATGTGACTGCCACTAGGAAGACCACCTTCTGCGAAAGGCGTAAAAGATAAAACATCCCTCATTGGCTCGAAAGGTGGTTTCTGAAGAGCCGTTAGCACCCCTGTTCAGATCCCAGGGGTTCTAGCGGACGATTGTAAGGAGGGACAATGTGGCAAACCCCCTGCAGGAACGTGCGTACCTGCGGAAGCCTGGCTAGACGCTTTTGAAAAAAAACACGGAGAGGCGCCGAGACTTGTCCCTTAAGAGAGCCGAGAGACAAACCCTTTTCCATTCCGGATTGGAGGAAGGACAGAAAAGTGGGCAAGGCAAATGGCCAGGGAGTAAAACCCTGATCAGAGCACCAGGATAAGAAGATCCTCCACGTCCTGTGGTAGATCTTGGCGGACGTTGTTTCCTGGCCTGTCTCATAGTGGCAATGACCTCTTGAGATAACCCTGAAGACGCTAGGATCCCAGGACTCAATGGCCACACAGTCAGGTTGAGGAGGCCGCAGAATTCAGATGGGAAAAATGGCCCTTGAGACAGCAAGTCTGGTCGGTCTGGTAGTGGCCCACGGTTGACCCACCGTGAGATGCCACAGATCCGGGTACCACGACCTCCTCGGCCAGTCTGGGGCGATGAGGATGGCGCGGCGGCAGTCCGGACCTGATCTTGCGTAACACTCTGGGCAGTAGTGCCAGAGGAGGAAATACATAAGGCAGTCGAAACTGCGACCAATCCTGAACTAATGCGTCTGCCGCCAGAGCTCTGTGATCTTGAGACCGTGCCATGAATGCCGGGACCCTTGTTGTTGTGCCGGGACGCCATTAGGTCGACGTCTGGCATTCCCCAGCGGCAACAGATCTCTTGAAACACGTCCGGGTGAAGAGACCATTTCCCCTGCGTCCATGCCCTGGCGACTGAGAAAAATCTGCTTCCCAGTTTTCTACGCCCGGGATGTGAACTGCGGAGATGGTGGAGGCTCTGGCTTCCACCCACAGCAGAATCCGCCGAACTTCTTGGAAGGCTTGACGACTGCGTGTGCCGCCTTGGTGGTTGATGTACGCCACCGCCGTGGCGTTGTCCAACTGAATTCGGATCTGTCTGCCTTCCAGCCACGGCTGGAACGCCTTTAGGGCTAGATACACTGCCCTTATCTCCAGAACATTGATCTGAAGGGAGGACTCTGGCTGAGTCCAGGTACCCTGAGCCCTGTGGTGGAGGAAGACCGCTCCCCACCCTGACAGACTCGCGTCCGTCGTGACCACAGCCTCAGGATGGGGGCAGGAAGGATTTCCCCTTCGACAAAGAAGTGGGAAGAAGCCACCACTGAAGGGAGGCCTTGGCTGCCGAGAAAGGGAGACGTTCCTGTCGAGGGGACGTCGACCTCCTGTCCCATTTGCGGAGAATGTCCCATTGGAGTGGACGCAGATGAAACTGCGCAAATGGAACTGCCTCCATTGCTGCCACCATCTTCCCTAGGAAGTGCATGAGGCGCCTCAAGGGGTGTGACTGGGCTCGAAGGAGAGATTGCACCCCTGTCTGTAGTGAACGCTGTTTGTCCAGCGGAAGTTTCACTATCGCTGAGAGAGTATGAAACTCCATCCGAGATATGTCAGTGATTGGGTCGGTGTCAATTTTGACTTTGGGAAGTTGATGATCCACCCGAATCTCTGGAGAGTCTCCAGAGCAATGTTCAGGCTGTGTTGGCATGCCACCCGGGAGGGTGCCTTGACTAGAAGATCGTCTAAGTAAGGGATCACCGAGTGTCCCTGAGAGTGTAGGACTGCTACCACTGTTGCCATGACCTTGGTGAAGACCCGTGGGGCTGTCGCCAGGCCGAAAGGCAGTGCTGCGAACTGAAGGTGTTCGTCCCCGATGGCGAAACGCAGGAAGCGCTGATGCTCTGGTGCAATCGGCACGTGGAGATAAGCATCCTTGATGTCGATTGATGCTAGGAAGTCTCCTTGGGACATCGAGGCGATGACGGAGCGAGAGATTCCATCCGGAACCGTCTGGTTTTCACATATCTGTTGAGCAGTTTGAGGTCCAGAACGGGACGGAAAGATCCGTCCTTTTTTGGCACCCACAAAACAAGTTGGAGTAAAAACCGTGACCCCATTCCTGAAGAAGAACAGGGATCACCACTCCTTCTGCCTTCAGAGTGCTCACCGCCTGAAGAAGAGCATCGGCTCGCTCGGGGGGCGGAGATGTTCTGAAGAAACGAGTCGGAGGACGAGAGCTGAGCTCTATCCTGTAACCGTGAGACAGAATGTCTCTCACCCATCGGTCTTGGACATGTGGCAACCAGGCGTCGCAAAAGCGGGAGAGCCTGCCACCGACCGAGGATGCGGTTTGGGGAGGCCGAAAGTCATGAGGAGGCCACTTTGGTAACGGTTCCTCCGGCGGTCTTTTAGGACGTGGACTTAGACCGCCATGAACCAGAGAGCTCCTCTGGTCCTTCTGTGGCCTGTTGGACGAGGAGAATTGAGACCTGGCTGAGGGCCGAAAGGACCGAAAACCTCGATTGTATCTTCCGTTGTTTGAGGTCTGTTTGGTTTGGACTGGGGTAAGGACGAGTCCTTTCCCTTGGATTGTTTAATGATTTCATCCAATTGCTCGCCAAACAGACGGTCGCCAGAAAATGGCAAACCGGTTAAGAACTTCTTGGAAGCAGAGTCTGCCTTCCATTCGCGTAGCCACCCATGGCCCTGCGGACTGCCACTGAATTGGCGGATGCTACCGCCGTAGACGGCTCGCAGAGTCCAGGACAGCATTCATGGCGTAGGACGCAAAAGCCGACGCCTGAGAGGTTAAAGACACAACCTGCGGAGTAGAGGCAAGTGTGACTGCATTAATCTCAGCCTGACAAGCTGATATAGCTTGGAGTGCCCATACGGCTGCGAATGCCAGAGCAAAAGACGCGCCTATAGCTTCATAGATGGATTTCATCAGGAGCTCTATCTGCCTGTCAGTGGCATCCTTGAGCGATGAACCATCTGCCACTGCAACTATGGATCTAGCCGCCAGTCTAGAGACTGGAGGATCCACCTTGGGACACTCAGCCCAACCCTTAACTACTTCAGGGGGGAAGGGGTAACGTGTGTCATTAAGGCGCTTGGTAAAGCGCTTGTCCGGAAAAGCTCGGTGTTTCTGGACTGTATCTCTGAAGTTGGAGTGATCAAGAAATGCACTCCGTGTACGTTTGGGAAACCTAAATTGGAATTTCTCCTGCTGAGAAGCTGACTCCTCAATCGGAGGAGTTGGAGGAGGAAGTTCTAACACCTGATTGATGGACGCTATAAGGTCGTTTACTATGGCGTCCCCTTCAGGTGTATCAAGATTGAGAGCGGCGTCATGATCAGAGTCCTGATCTGCCACCTCCGCTTCATCCTCCATTGAGTCCTCATGCTGAGACCCTGAGCAGTGTGATGAAGTCGAGGGAAGCTCCCAGCGAGGCCCGCTTAGCCGGGCATGTTTATTGTGGTAATAGCATGAGCCATACCTAACAGTCAAAGGCATTATGAAACTATAGAATTTTAACAGACAAATATACACCAGAAAAGTGGGACAATCTGGCACCTGAGACCAAAGTTCAGCTACGCCTTGGACATACCGGCGTGAAACTACGGATAAGAGAATCATCCACCGGGAAGGCTTTGTCCTCATCCTGACACGTCTTAGGACATACCACCAGTGAGCCAATACTCCTCTATCTCATATATCTTTCAAAGTGACAGAAAGGATTCTATCAGTACGGAATTGCCAAAAAGAATGTTTTTCAAGACACAGTTACAAAGCCCCTGATGAGCCCTCAACTGTCTAAAGGGCGAAACGCGTCGGGCAGTCTTTGATACGGCTAAAAATTCTTTAGTCAGGCATTTCTTAAATAGTCAATTATTAATTTATACCTATCTCTCTATATCTATTACTGAGCACACAGACCTACTGACAGCTTCTGATCCTAAGGCCCCAATCCCTATAGGTCATACTGGTGATACAGACAAATTAGCCATTATTGACTGAGCACCTCTTCCTCACTGTGGTGTTACTACTGTTGGGGTAATTCATTCTTAAGAGGGATTGCACTCGAAAATCATTAGGGAAGGCGTCGTGGAACAGGGGCGTCTTTTTGATTAGGACGCCGACCCCCGTTTTTGAGGTAGGAAAAGGATAGGGCCAATTATCCTCCTTTTTCTTCCCTCTCTGTTTTTAATTCATGTATGTATGTGCATTTGTTATAATAAAGTACACGGTTTTTATAAAAAGTAGTAAAAAATATTTGGTTGAATACAATATCTACTTTAGCAATTGATATTGGTAGAGAGAACATGAACCAGTTACAAATATTTCTTTTAAATCAGAAATATGTTTTAAAATTGCAAAAACAAGAAAATGGTTTCAAATGGCAATAATCAATACTGCTGGAAATAAAATGTTCACTTACGACTGGCAGTACGCAAGACGCAATATGAAGTGAGAGATGTGATCTTTCCTCCGCTCGTCATACACTTTATCACTCATTTCATCCTTTGAGGCCTGCAGAGGTGAAAGATATAGCATGCTTATTAATATATCAAACTAGGTGCATCTGTACAATAATGTAGGGGGCTTCTGAGTACAACTGGACATACTCACAGAATAGGAAAACTTCAGCTTCCTTAGTTCAACTTCCAGCTTAGTGTTGTATTCTTGTGAACCCTTCACATAACTTACACCAAGGTTCTCGATGGTCTTCAAAACTGAAAACAGACAATATTGCATATTAAGGCAATTTCCAAAGGTTTCTTAAAATACAGGAGGCTTAACTTTTTATAAAGTGTCCCATTGGGCACAAACTCCCTCCCAATCCGACTCCAGGCCAAGTCTGGCAGTACAGCCCACCAAGCTCTATACTGCACCTCCTTCCAGCAGGTATCATGTCCGGTGCTACTCACTTCCAAATATCCACTGGAAAATAGATGGTGCCTACGGAACTCTTCCCTCCAACGTTCAGTCGAGTCTCACTAAATCACATGTTGGATTCAGCAGGAATATATGCCAAGAAAAACACTTTATATGGGGTTTGCTGGATGCAACTATTTTTAGTTTATGAACCCATGTTCAATTAAAATAATAAAAAAAGTAATTTACTCGATCTCCCCGGGTACACTGCTGCCTCTCTTCCAATCACACGGCCATATTACTGCCCGAGGATCACATTGAAATTCTCGGACTGGCCAGCGCTCTCTTGACCCTTGCTTTATGTGACGCCCTTGCAAAACCAGGTAGTCACAAACAGTTCACATCCTCCTCGTCACCATCAGAAACCCACACTTAGGCATAACACACAGCCATTAAACCCGAGCCATCCCCTCATGATAATAAGGACACACCAGTGGGCGGGATCAGGCGGTTGTGCACGCCCACCTAGGGGTCCTGAGGTGTCAGGGGCAGGAACATGACAATTGAAGTGGAGTTAAGTTGAAGTCTGACAGTGAAGTAGGGAAGTTGAAGTGTGGAGAGCTGACAGTGTAGTCAGGGGTCGTAGCCCTTGGACTACGTGGCTAGGTGGCAAACAGTGAGCAGGGCCACAGGCGACGGATATCCGGTCGCGGGAGACCTTAAGTGGACCAGGGCAGGGTTGTAGCCCGCCAGTGCCGACAGAGGGAATCCAGTCCAGAGGCTGTGCACAGTCGGGGTGCCTGGATCCTAGGACGAGGACGGTTGCAAGCCCCCCTCGTTAACTGACCAGCCGGGGACAAGGTTCCAGACATTGTCCCATAAACTGCCCAGATAGAGCGAAACGGAAGCCCAACGCGGGGGATAGGGTGTCCGCCAGAACCCACTAAAATCCCAAGGGTCAGCTTTCGCGGGCCACAGCTCCCAACACATACAGAACCGGGAGTGGACTTCTCCGTTCCATGCGAAGTCGTCCAGAAGGAAAGAGAAACACAAGGTGCAGGAGGAAGGGATACCTGTTCATTCACCTGGGTGCGGGACCCGAATGCACCCTCCTAAGGCAGCCGGCCACTGGCAACTTGGTTTACTACTGGACTTGTGTGAAATTACTGAACTGTGAGTACACCATTGTCTCCCGGTCCAGCCCGGCGCGCCACCTCCAGCAGCAATCACTCCCGTGTTCCATCCTCGAGCCCCAGGACTACACCTCCCCTACTCGTGGAGGGGATCCCACCTTGCTGCCCCGCTCCATCAGCCCCGTGCGCCCCAATCACCAGGCAGCGGCGGTGCCACCATCCCTCACCACAACCCACAGGTGGCGTCACAAACACAACAACTCCCCTGGAAATATCCCCTTCCTGACGGTTGTGAGGACAGGCGGCCCTGAGAGCCCGGGTCCGGTCACCACTCGAGCCGTAGCAGCGAACCCGGATCCGAGCAGGCCCCCTGAGAGAAAGAAGTGGCAGCCGCCGGCCACTTAGAGTATCGTCATGCGATCCTCGAAGTTATACGACTGTGTGACCTCGGCCTTAACCCCTTAACGACCGTGGGTCGTACTGGTACGTCCTAAGCGATATAGTTGTAATCACTTGCAGCTGCTGCGGTGAGCCTGCGGCGATCGCAGCACATGTCTGTTGATTTGAACAGCTGACATGTGTGCCTCGCAGGCACAGGTAGATCCGCTATCCGCCAGCACCTGTTAAGCCCTTAAATCACGCTGTGAAAATGTGACATCAGCGGCACCGTGACAATCACTGTGAGCCGATGGTTGCCATGGTATCACGGGGTCATGTGATGACTCCTATAGCTCATGACTCACTTCCTGTTTCAGCCAGCCAAGTGCTGCCTGTTTCAAGACACGAGCATTTTAGATGATCTGAGCTGTGTAGCTATGATAAACAGAAATGAATGAACGATCAGACTGCTAATCCTTATAGTTCCCTATGGGGACTAGCAAAATAAAAAAAATGTAAAAAAAATATATAAAACCTAAAAGTTCAAAATCACCCCCCCTTTCGGTCCATTGAAAATTAAAGGATTTAAAAAAGTAAAAAAGATACACACATTTGGTATTGCCGCATTTAGAAGTGCCCGATCTATCAAAATATAAAATAAATCTGATTGGTAAACGGCATAGCAGCAAAAAAATTCCAAACACCAAAATTACATTTTTTTTGTCAAGCAAATTTTGCACAAAATGCAATAACAGGCGATCAAAACGTAGCATCTGTGCAAAAACGGTAGAGTTAAAAAAAGTCAGCTCAAGACACAAAAAATAAGCCATCACTGAGCCATAGATACCGAAAAATGAGAACGTTACGGGTCGTGAAAAATGGTGCAAAAGTGTGCCACTTTTTTGGGACAAACTTCTGATTTTTTTTACCCGTTAGATAAAAGTAAACCTATACATGTTTGGGGTCTACAAACTTGTACTGACCTGAGCCATCATACAAACATATCAGTTTTACCATATAGCGTAATGAATTAAATGAGGTGTACCGCTTTAGTCATATACTATAGTAGCGGGGCTGCTCCATGCTTGTAAAATAACAGTTTAGAAAGAGAAAAGACGAAGCATAGAAGGCGTACACCACCATCAATCACAGTTATTCAATCTTATTTATACAAAACACTCGAGTTAAAAACACATAAAATCAATGAATGATGAAGCCGCATTTGCAGCGGCGATAGGCGTAGGAGGATGATTATGCCCCAGCAGCGCCATCAATAAACTAGCTACTTGGGTTCCAAGCATTGCTGATCTCTAGCCCACTTTTTGGATCCCTGGCACAAGTGGGCTTCACCCCTCTATTCACACTGGATTTTTCCCTCCTTTCCAGGGTACAACCAGCAGGTTTTAATTCATTTATTTAATGGTCTGCTTATTTAGTCAGACTTTTGGAGGGTCTGTTTGTTCATATATCCAGTGTATTATAGTAATATTTGTGGAGTATATATTCTTCTCATCTCATGATGGCCAACATTTATTCTATTTTTTTTATAATAATGGAGGAGGAAGTATGGTATCCCTTATAGCATTGCACTACTGATGGGGGTTACTTGTCATCTGCTGTTGGCTCATGTTTAACATCTTTGGCACTTAGTGATTTTATGTGTTTTTAACCCGTGTTTTGTATCAATAAAATTGAATAATTAATTGTGATTGTTGGTGGTGTGCTCCTTCAATGCTTTGTCTTTTTCTAAACATTTACCATATAGTGAACATGGTGAATAAACTATCCCAAAACCAATCATGCAATAGCACTTTTTTGCAATTTTTCTGCACCTGGAATTTTGTTTGCCATTTTCCAGTACTCTATGGTAAAACTTATGGTTTCTTTTAAAAGTACAACTCATCCCACAAAAGACAAGCCCTTTTATGCAAGATTGATGGAAAAATAAAAAAGTTACGGCTCTCAGAAGAAGAAGAGCAAAAAAACAAAAAGAAAAAACCGGATAATCGGCCAGGGGTGAAGGGGTTAATGTAAGCCCATCAGTCATTACTCTCTAGCTCTATCAGTCACTAATCTGGGGTCCCACTAAGTAGGAGTTGAATAGATCTTTGGTCCACATGTGCAGAGCACATACCCAATGAGACTGACAAAACAGGCGAGGTCTGAGCTAATGGCACCCGGCTCCAATTTAAGTCTATGGTGTGCTCCAGCCACCATTTGGATGAATAGAACGACAGATCCCGCCCAGCATTATACCTTCCATTATAGAAGGCGGTGAGGATGGAGCCACAAGTCATGGGGATGCCAAGTACAGATCTATTACAGAATTTATTGCCAGGTGCCGAGAATTTAATCCAGTTTTTTTTAATTACTCTGTATTTTTTTTTTTTTTTTTACATTTTTAATGGTTTCAATTTTGAATTCTATGAAAGGTTTCTTGCTTTGGTATCTGCTTCACTGACAACAGACGCCTTCCATCATATCTGGGGTGGCTCATGTAAATATGTGCCCACACCCCAGTCTGACCATCAGGGTATGTGCACACAATGTCTTTTTCAGGTGATTTTACCTGGAAAAGCTATAAAAACTGTTAAAAAAAAAATACACAGTAATGTAAACTATTTGCGGTACATATATTCCCTCCAATTAATTTTTTGAACCGATTCATGCATTGAAAGCTCATAGAAGTGACAGGTCCAATCTGGCAGCTCGGAAGACTCCATTAGATTATAATAATTAAATAACAACATTGGCAGCAAAGCTGCACAAAAGGTGTTCAGAGATAGAGATAAAGATTATTCAGTTTGCGGCTTCAAGGCCCTTTACACACTGAGACTTTCAGCGATCCCACCAGCGATCCCAACCTGGCCGGGATCGCTACAAAGTCTCTGGTGAGCTGTCAAACAGGCAAACCTGGAAAACGACGCAACAGCGATCTGGACCTGCAGAACGACCTAACTAGTCATTGGGGACGGTGTAAAGCAGCTTTTTGAAAGGGAAGTCGCTAACGAAGTCGCTGTAAAGTCCCCTTTACACACTGAGACTTTCTAGCGATCATGCTGCACAGCGGGAAACAAAGGACCTAGGAATGGTCCTGAGAGATGTGTAGTGATCAGCAACATCACAGCAGGGGCCAGGTCGCTGATGTGTTTCACACACTGCAATGTCGCTGGGGAGGTCGCTATTACGTCACAAAACCGGTGACGTTACAGCGATGTCGTTTGCAATGTTGCAGTGTGTAAAGCCACCTTTAGAAATGAGTGTATGGCGGAGTTAAAAAAACGTCTTGTGCACATAGCGTAGGTAGGGAGCACCTGTCAATCTAAAGGAGAGTGCTGGGGACAAGCTGCTGGGATCCTGCCTCATACTAGTCATCTGAATCTCCACCAGCCACCGCATTTCAGAATAAGGCCACGTGCACACGTTGAGTATTTGGTGAGGTTTTTTCCTTAGTTTTTGTAAGCAAAAACCAGGAGTGGGTAATTAATGCAAAAGTGGTGCTTGAATTTATATTATACAGTGGAACCTCGGTTTACGAGTAACTTGGTGTGCGAGTATTTCGCTATACAAGCAAAGCTTGCTGTACGAGCAAATACTCACCGCACATCCTTCCAGTTCCATACTTTCACCGCGCGCTGACCCATTCTCACAGTCCGCAAAAACACGCACCCACTCATATTATGCTCACCGACCTTCCGTTCCCTCGGCGGCCTCTTCCCTGGTTCTTGTAGTCCGCAGGTATGTGGGTTCTGTAACCATCACGACCGTTAAAGGCTGGCGCTATCAGTGCTTCCCAAAGGCAGCGCGCTGGCCCATCAGAGGCAGCGGCTCATGCGTATGACGTCTGCTGCTGAAGCGCTCACAGCAGCAACTCCTGCATCGGTCGTGATAGTTACTGGATACACATACCTGCGGACTACAAGAACCAGGGAAGAGGCCGCCTAGGGAACAGAGGGTATGGTGAGCATAATATGTATGTGTGTGTATAATGGCACAATAGGGGACCAGGCTGGGACATTGCACAAGTTGTGGAAGAAATTGTCTGAGCTTGCATTATTTCCTATGGGAAATTTTGCTTTGCTAGACGAGTAACTTGGTTTACAAGCACACTCACACAACGGATTGTTCTCGTAAACCAAGGTTCCACTGTACTTTTCTTCTAATTGTCTCACTTCTGGTTTTGGCTTACAAATATTGAGGTAAAAAAAACTCACCAAATAGTCAATGTGCAGCGAAATAAAATAATATTATTATTATTAATAATAATAATAATAAAATTAGTCAAAATGCACCTTACCAGACATACAGCCCCCGCTGGCTTTTGATGCCAGTAAACCAGTGGGGAATGCAATACTGAATGCAGAGCAGCGGTGCTAGTCCTGGAGGTGATGCTCAGTGATTTTCAACTCCATGGTCCCATCAATAAAGGGATGTCCACTAGTAGACAACCCCTTTAAGATTCAGGGATTTAATATGGTACCTTGCCAACTTATTGTAGACATCCATAAAAGGGGTTACATAGAGAATAACATGTCCTAGAATAATAACATTTCAGAATGTAACTCACGTTTAAGTCTCTCAATGGCAAATGTCTCAAACTCAGTGAGAGAAATGTTTTCTGTTGGTGGAAGCTGATAGAACTGAAGACTGAACGGGTAATGATCCCCCTTCCGATCTCCAGTTAATCTTGTATTAATCCTGTGATGTCTCGGGTTCCTGGAGAACTGCATTTCCAAATCCAATAAAACAGTGTAACTAACCAATTAAAGCCTGCAAATTCAGAGAGAAAACAAGTTAAAAGAAATGTCATTGTGTAACTTAAAAAAAAAAATAATCTTAATCACTTCATCCGGCCTGCAATGTCAATCTGTTAGGTCATGTATGTAGAGATCCAGCAGTGAAGCCCCCGCATATCTCCAAGCCTCCAGACAGAACACACTAATCCAGAGGTGGTCTCACTAGATGCTCTACAGAGCAGGTCACAGCCTCTCTCACAGCCACCTCTGGTTATACACCCAGATATTCTACACGCCCATAGCTTTCAATGACAGAAGTACTGGCCAAGATTGTCCTTATGCCACACATTAGTCAGGTTTATGAAAGGATAACCATGGCTCTGCAGTCACAAACCTTTTGGGGGAATTTTATCATTTTATGACAGTTCATAACAGTGAGCGGCATCCAGGGACATCGCGCTGACAGGGGGAGCGACTGAAGTGCCCCATAGCCCAGCTGCACCAGGCAAAGCCTCCACGGCTACCCCACAGTACAATGTTCACTGTATACAAAGCAGGGGGTTTATGGGTGAAGGGGAGGCATTTATGTATCGGAACATATCTGGAGAAAAAGACATGGATCCCAAGCTTTGATACATTGATCTTTTGCGGCTAAGCAAAATTTACAAAACTAAATACATTATTCTTAGATAAAATTTTGATCGTAAATCATAATCCCACTAGCACTTCTGACCGGGATCCATGGAGGCTTTGTCTGGCAGCATGGACGCTGTGGAGAACCCTGGTCACTTCTACTGTGCGGTGTCGGTGATTGCCGCTCAACACTGCAAATTACAGATAATGGAGCAACAGAGGTTCACCAAGACATGCAAAAAGATAATACATGCTCATCAAAATGTTACCCAAGAACCTTGTACTCAGTTTTGTAGATTAATATATAATATTTGGATGAACAGTCTGTCTTTTTCCCCAGTTCTGTTAGTTGCTGTATGTTTGAGCATTTATAGCACCTTTTTCAAAATAATAATAATAATAATAATAATAATATTTATTCATTTATATAGCACTGTTCATTCCACAGCACTTTACATACATTGGCTTGCAGCTAGTTCTAAGTTATGGCAATGTTCCCATAGACTTCTCAATAGGACTATAACAATAGGAGAAACATTGTTTTATAATGTTACATGATTAAGAATAAGACATTAACCCCTTAAGGACGAAGCCAGTTTTGTACTTAATGCCCAGGCCATTTTTTGCAATTTTGACCAGTGTCACTTTATAAGGTTATAACTCTGGAACACTTCAATGGATCCCGGTGATTCTGAGATTGGTTTTTCGTGACATATTGGGCTTCATGTTAGAGGTAAATTTAGGATGATATTTTTTTATTTTATTTGTGAAAAAATCTGAAGTTTGACAAAAAAAATAAAAATTTTGCAATTTTCAAACTTTTAATTTGTATGCCCATAAACCAGAGAGTTATGTCACACAAAATAGTTAATAAATAACATTTCCCACTTGTCTACTTTAGATCAGCGCAATTTTTGAAACAAAATTTTTTGAGGTTAGGAAGTTAGAAGGGTTCAAAGTTCATCAGCAATTTCCCATTTTTTTCAACAAAATTTACAAAACCATTTTTTTAGGGACCACATCACATTTGAAGTGACTTTGAGAGGCCTGGGTGACAGAAAATACCTAAAAGTGACACCATTCTAAAAACTGCACCCCTCAAGGTACTCAAAACCACATTCAAGAAGTTTATTAACCCTTCAGGTGCTTCACAGGAACTAAAGTATTGTGGAATGAAAAAAAATAAAATTTAACATTTTACCTAAAAATGTTGCTTTAGCACTAATTTTCTTACTTTTTCAAGAGGCAACACCAAAACTTGGACCTCACACTTTGTTACCCACTTTCTTATGAGCGCGCCGATACCCCACATGTGGTCAGAAACCTTTGTTTGGGTAAATGGGAGAGCTCGGAACGAAAGGAGCAATATTTGAATTTTGGAAAGCAAAGTTGGCTGAAACAGATTGCGGGCACCATGTTGCATTTACAGATCCCCTAAGGTACCTAAACAGCAGGAACCCCCCTCAAGTGACCCCATTTTGGAAACTAGACCCCTTAAGGCTTCTATCGAGGGGTATTCTGAGCATTTTGGACCCACAGGTACTTCACAGATTTTGATAACGTTACGTTGTCATATTGAAAATTGTCATTTTTTTCTCAAAAATGTTGCTTTAGCATCAATTCTCTCACTTTTTCAAGAGGTAATTACAAAAATTTGACCCAAATCTTTGTTACCCACTTTTTTATGAGCGCGGTGATACCTCACATGTGGTCTGAAACCTTTGTATGGACAAATGGGAGGGTTTGGAACGAAAGGAGCAATATTTGAATTTTGTAAAGGAAATTTCGCTGAAAAAGATGGCATCATGTCGCATTTGGAGGACCCCTAAGGTACGTAAACAGCAAAAAAACCACCACAAGTGACCCCATATTGGAAACTAGGCCTCTCAAGGAATTTATCTAGATGTTTGGTGAGTCCCCTGAACCCCCAGGTGCTTCACAGAAGTTTATAACGTTGAGCCATGAAAATAAAAAAATAAAATTTTACCACAAAATTGTTACTTCAACCAGGTAGCTTTTTTTTCACAAGGGTAACAGGAAATAAATCACCATGAAATTTATTGTGCAATTTCTCCTGAGTTTGGTGATATCTTATGTGGTGGAAATCAACTGTTTGGGCACACGGCAGGTCTTGGAAGGGAAGGAGTGCCATTTGACTGCAAAATTGGCTGGAATCAATTGCGGACGTCATGTTGCATTAGGAGAGCCCCTGAGGTGCCTAAGCAGTGGAGGTCCCCCACAAGTGACCCCATTCTGGAAAATAGACCCCTCAAGGAATTTATCTAGATGTTTGGTGAGTACCCTGAACCCCCAGGTGCTTCACAGAAGTTTATAACGTTAAGCTGTGAAAATAAAAAAAATACATTTTTACCACAAAATTGTTACTTCAACCACATAGCTTTTTTTTTTAACAAGAGTAAAAGGAAAAAAAGCAGCATAAAATTTATTGTGCAATTTCTCCTGAGTTTGCTGATACCTTATGTGTGGTGGAAATCAACTGTTTGGGTGCACAGCAGGGCTCGGAAGGGAAAAAGTGCCATTTGACTGAACATTTGGCTGGAATAATTAGTGGACGCTATGTCGCATTTGGAAAGCCCCTAAGGTGCCTAAACAGTGGAGGTCCCCCACAAGTGACCCCATTTTGGAAACAAGACACCTCAAGGCTTTTATCTAGGTGTATATTGAGCATTTTGAATCCACGAATACTTCACAGAATTTGATAAGCTTAGGTTGCCATATTGAAAATTTTCATTTTTTTCACAAAAAGGTTTCTTTAGCATCACATTTCTCACTTTTTCAAGAGGCAACAACAAAACGTGGACCCCACAGGTTGTTATCCAATTTCTTGTGAGAGCAGGGATACCCCATATGTGGCCAAAAACCTCTGTTTGGATTAATGGGAAGGCTTGGAATGGAAGGAGCACCATTTGAATTTTGGAAAAGTTGAAATAAATTGCACGCACCATGTCACATTAGCAGGGCCCCTTGGGTACCTATACATCAGAAACCCCCCACAAATGACCCCATTTTGGAAACTGGACCCCTCAAGGATTTTATTCAGGAGTATATTAAGCATTTTGAATCCACAGGTACTTCACAAAAATGTTGCTGTAGCAACAAATTTCTCACTTTTAGGCTATGTGGCCATGATCCAGCGACACGGCGTCTAGTACACAGTGTCAGCCTTCCTGCAGAGATGTGAGTGTTGTCCACGGGAGAACGCAGCTGCCCATGCCCACGATTTGGGTTCAGGCTGCTGTGGACTTTAGCTCTATTCTACCTGCACAGAACACTCATCTCCGCAGCATAAATTGACATGCTGAGGCTCGGGAAGCTGCGCCACAGGTCAGTTTATGCTGCGGAGAAAAGAAGCACAGTGGGCCTGAGATTTCTAAAAATCCTTCCACTGTGCTTCTACTGCACAATGCAGCGTTATGGACGCAGGGAAAACACTCTGCGCCCAAAACGCTGCAAACCCCGATTGTGGGCGCATAGCCTAAAATGCTACAATGGATGAATGGATAGATGTCAAACCAATATAACGTCCCACCCCCTGCATATTCTAAGCTGGCGCCCTTTAGTGCCTTTCATGTGGCACTAAAGGGTGCATAGCCTTGTATTTAGCCCAAAAAAAATAATTAAAATAAATGACGTGGGGTCCCCCCTATTTTTGATAGCCAGCTAGGGTAAAGCAGACAGCTGTAGCCTGCAAACCACAGCTGACAGCTTCACCTTGGCTGGTGATCAATTTGGAGGGCTCCCCAAGCTGTTTTGTGTTTTTTTTTAATTATTTATGAATAAATAATTAAAAAAAAAAAAACAAAAACGTAGGGTCCCCCCAAATTAGACCACCAGCCAAGGTGAAGCTGACAGCTGGGGTCTGGTATTCTCAGGGTGGGAAGAGCCATGGTTATTGGACTCTTCCCAGCCTAAAAATAGCAGGCCACAGCCGCCCCAGAAGTGGCGCATCCATTAGATGCGCCAATCCTGGCGCTTCGCCCCAACTCATCCCGCGCCCTGGTGCGGTGGCAAACGGGGTAATAAATGGGGTTGATACCAGATGTGTAATGTCACCTGGCATCAAGCCCAGCAATTAGTTATGTCACGGCGTCTATTTGATACCAGACATAACTAATTGACAGTAATAAAAAAAAAAAATTGACAACAAAAAAAAAATTTATTTGAAAAAACACTCCCCAAAAACATGCCCTCTTTTGGCCAATTTATTGAAAGAAAAAAAAAAAAAAAAAATCGGGTCCCTGTAATCCATTGTGAAAGTCCCGCGGCGATTCTGGACCTTCTAGAATATGGGGGGCACGTTCAGGGAACGTGACCCCCATTTTCTAGGAGTGCAGACCCTCCATTTGAGGAGAGTAGGTGCAAAGAATCTGCACCCACCCTCCCCGGGTCACAGCTGCAGACTCCGTGCAGCAGCAGCCAGCGTCTCTGAACACAGGAAGCTGACAGCTGCACTCTGCACATGTGACCGGCGTCTGCTGAGGAGCCGGAGGAGGGGGCCGCGGGGGATCAGCGCTCCGACAGGTATGTAGGACACCGGGGAACACCGGGGTGGGGATAGGGGGTGACTTGGCAGGGCCTGGGGAGCAGGTTTCTGTCGTATGTGTCATAGCACATGCGACAGAAACCATAGGAAAGGGGGAAATGCGGCCGGCGCGCTGCTGTGCGCGCCGGTATGTGCGGCGCCATGTTAGATTATCGGGAGGAAGGGGGGGTGGGGGGACACTTTGGCGACACCGGGGGACCGGAGAGGACCGGGGGATGAGATTTATCTCCCATCTAACATGTTTGTTTATGCCAGATGGGAGATAAATGATTTTTTACCGGCGCGGTCATTTACTGTAACCTGATCATCGGTATACGGTGTATACCGGTCATCAGGTGAGCGGGGACGGAAAAACCGGCCAGAATCATGATCTCCAGGGTCTCAGCTACCTGCAGCAGCTGAGACCCCGGATTTTTTCTGACTCGGGGGGGGCGCTAGACCCTTTTTTCCGACCGCCGTTAAAAAGCGGCGGATCGGAAGAAGTACCCTAATTTGTCGCCGTTAAAAGGCGTATCGGCGGTCGTTAAGGGGTTAAATATGCCGCTAAAAATCCTTGGCAATTAAAAAGCATTTAAAAACAGCTAAAACAAATTTCAAATAAAAAAAGTCAAAAAGAAAAAAAAAAAAACCTTCACACGTGCATACAAAAACATTCTGTCCATCCATGTGTGTGCGCGCCATCTACCCAAAAAAACTGTGTACCGCCGAAATGAATGGTTTGAATGTGTAAAAAGTGTGCAAAAATAGATTCAATTAGAAAAGACAGACTGACATCACTAAAATCAGTACACCTCTCAAAGTTTTGTAAATATTTTATATCAGTTCATGTGACTGCACTGAAGATTTGACACTTTGATACAATGTAAAGTAGTCGTTGTACAGCTTATGTAACAGTGTAAATTTGGTGTGCCCTCTAAATAACAACACACAGCCATTAAAGGGAACCTGTCATCAGAAATTTAGCTTGAAACCTAAAAGTTTCCCCTTCTGCAGCTCGTGGGCTGCATTCTAGCAGGTTCCTGTACTTTTTGTGGCCCCTTTTAAACCAAATTAAATACTTTATAAACTTGTACCTTTTGCTATGTAAATTTTGTAAATCGTCCATGGGGGCGGGCTCTCTGCTGACCGTTGCTGTCCCTCCAGCACATTGACGGCGTCCACCAACGCTCCATTTCATCCATCAGGACGCCGCCCACTTGCGCCCGAGGTGCCGCCCACGCCAGGATCGCTGGTGACGTGTGTCACAAGCACGAGATTATGGGCGGCGCTGTGATTGCATCGCAAGTGCCGCCCATAATCTCGTGGACGCGCTTTCCCCCACTGCCTCCAGCGTTCTGCGCAAGCGCTCGCCGGCCAAATGACCCGACGTCACCTCCTTCCCATCTTACCCTGCAGCAGGGCAAGATGGGAAAGAGGTGACGTCGGGTCATCTGGCCAGCAAGCGCTTGCGCAGAACGCTGGAGCAAGAGGGGAAAGTGCGGTTACAAGGTTATGGGCGGCACTTGCTGATGACACTCAAAGCGCCGCCCATAACCTCGTGTCTGCGCAAAACGTCACCAGCGTGCACACAGTGCACAGTCCCGCTACAGTCGCACAGCGCATGCGCGGGCCCAGGGGCGGCGTCCTGAGATATGAAATTCAGCGTTGGGGGGCGGCGTAAATCTGCTGGAGGAACAGCAACAGTCAGCAGAGAGCCCGCCCCCATCGATGATTTACAAAATTTACATAGCAAAAGGTACAAGTTTATAAAGTATTTAATTTGGTTTAAAAGGGGCCACAAAAAGTACAGGAACATTGCTAGAATGCAGCCCACGAGCTGCAGAGGGGGAAACTTTTAGGTTTAAAGCTAAATTTCTGATGACAGGTTCCCTATAATGGGCCTCTAGCAGCACAGAATGACTGTTCATACCAAACACAGGCACTCGTGCATCATGGCAGGCCTAATCATATATATTCACCTTCCCACCTGCTTGTTTTCCACTCTCTCCTCTTCTGTGATTGACGTGTCTGGATTCATAGAACCAAAGATGGTAGGAGATGGATAGATAGATAATGGATAGATAGATAGATAGAGGGATAGATAGATAATGAATAGATAGATGCCATCATTAAGCATCAAGCTCCTATACTTGGAGTGAACAGTCCTCCTGTGCTCATATAGTCCCTTCAATGTCTAAACTGCTGGCAAACAAGTGAGTGCACCCCATAAATGAAAATTGGCAAAATGTACAAGTGTTCATATTGTCTGTGGCCACCATTATTTTCAAACACTGCCTTAAACTCTCTTAAGCATGGACTAGCAATTCACATGAGGCACTGGAATCCTCTTCCATCCATGACAATATCCCGCTGCTGGTGGATTTTAGAGACCTTGCCCTCCACCTTCCATTTGAGGATGCCCCACAGATGCTCAATAGGGATTAGGTCTGGAGACATGTTTGGCCAGTCCAGCACCTTTAGGCTGGTTTCAGACGTCCGTGTTTTAGGTACGTGTGACATCAGTTTTTAACACGGATGTCACATGTACCCATGTTACCCTATTGTGCACTCTCACGCGGCCGTGTTTTCACACGGACCATGTGGCCCTGCTACTTCACACGGAATCATGCCCGTTTTTTCTCCAGCAGCATGGATGTCACATGGACCGCACACTGATGTGATCCGTATGACATCAGTGTGACACGTACTGGAAAAAACACTGGTTTTTAAATAAAAAGATTTTCTATAGTTACCTGTATCCAGCGATTCTGTCTTCGGCTCTGCTGCCTCCCGCTCCTGACCCCCGCTCATTATTTTCATTGATTATTCACCGCAGTGAGCAGCTGGGAGCAGGGGCATCGCGGTGACAGGGAAGGAGACAGCACCGCCGAGGACAGCATCGCTGGGGACATCGCTAGTGACAGATGAGTATCCTGCCAGCAGTGTGTGTTCAGGGACGTCCAGGAGGTCATCGGATTTCCCAATGAACTCTGATGACCTCCTGATGACACCCCTGCAACAACTGCGTTACAGCGAGTGTCACGATGGTGACTTCCAGGGGTTCATGAGAGTTCATTGGGAACCCTGATGAGTCCCTGGATGTCACTGCACAAACTGCTATATACTCACCTGTCACCAGCAATGTCCCCGGCGATGCTGTCCTCGACTGTGCTGTACCCAGCCTGTCCCCGCGATGTTCCGGCTTCCAGATCCTCAGGCAGTGAATAATCAATGAAAATAATGAGCGGGGATCAGGAGCGGGAGGCAGCAGAGCCGGACACAGCATCGCTGGATACAGGTAAATATAGAACATCTTTTCATTACAGAGACACGTGTTTTACCCGGTACATGTCACACGTATGCAAACACGGATGTCACACGTGTGACCATAACCATGCGTGTGACTGGTACCTGATTTAACACGGACGTCTGAAACCAGCTTTACCTTCTGTAGTAAGGCAGTGGTCATCATGGAGGTGAGTTTGGGATTATGTTGCAAGGAAAGGGCGTCATGCTCTGATTCAGTACACAGTACATGTTGGCATTTTGGTTCACATTTTTGCTACAACTTAAGGCAAATTTTTTATTATTTATAGTGTAAACTGAGACTGAATGGTCTAAAGATGCAGCAGGGTACTAAAACAGCCGGAGCCACTGTGATCGATCTGGTTCATTTCCACAATATGCACTCTAAGGCTATGTTAACACAGGGCAAATTTTGGTAAGTTTTTTTCCTGACCAAGACCTGATCTTGTGGTGGGAAATATCATTTGAGTCATTTGCGTTTTTGGTGCGCTTTTGGTGTGGTATTAAAGTGGCGTTTTTGGTGCGTTTTTTCTTCAAAATGGGTTGTATCAATGAAAAACATTGCAAAAACACTGCAAAGAATTGACAAGCTCATTCTTTGAAATCTGCAGCAAAAACGCAAGTAATTGACAAAGCAGGAAAAAACTCTGCAAGTGTTTGTGTGTGTGCATGAGATTTCAGAAATCTCAGACTTTGCTAGGACTGTAGAAATCAGCATTTTATTAGCATGAATTTGCATAAAACGAAGGCAAATCTGCAACTAAAAAACACAGCAAACACCAAAAAAGCCCTGTGTGAACATACCCCAAGGCCCCCTTCACACATCAGTGCTTCCAGTACGTGTGGTGTCCGTTTTCTCATGTACTAGAGAGACATTCACGCTAGTACTCATTAAAATCTCTACTGATCTTCACATCTGCGTGTTTTCACATGAACCATATGAACTACACTTGTGTCTGAGTGATCCACACTGAGAAATGTCCGTTTTTTATTGCCAGCATAGATGAAAAGGGCCAATAGAAGGCTATAGGTCCTTGGAAAACACAGCACACGGATGGCATCCATTTGACACATACCAGAATTAAAAGCCTTAAAAATACATAAAGACTTGAGTGTTAAAGAGGTGCAGAGATGATCGAGAGGGATGGATAAATAGAGAAAGATTGTACAGCTGTTTAGCCAAATAAAAATGGGGCTATTTAGTTAAACTACAGGGGACTCCCTATTTTTGATGACCAGCAAAGCTAAAGCAGACAGCTGGGGGCTGATATTGTCAGGCTGGGAAGGGCAATGTTTTTGGGCACTTTCCAGACTAAAAATAGCAGCCCTCAGACGTCCCAGAAGTGGTGATTCACATGAGATGCTCCTGTACCGCCCTGCGGGCTCGGCCGGCTGCCAAGCCGCTCGAAACCGTGCTCGTCGGTGGGTGGCTCAAGCTCTCCACGGACCCAGGGGTCACGTCGCTCTGAAAGGGGGGTTGGCGCTACACGCAGGGACTTCGGTGGGGAGTTCCACGGCCGGGGCCACGGTGGTTTGTAGGGGATTTAAGTTCGTGACGCCACCCACGGGTTGTGGTGAATGGATGGACACCACCGCTGCCATTGACTAGGCCTCCTGGGGACGGTGTTGCGCAGCTTGGTGTTGACCCCTCCGTGAGTAGGGGAGTGATGGTCCCGCGGGCCCGAGGGAGGTGCTGAGGCGGGGGAGCGGGTGCGTGCTGGGGGATGTCGGTGCGGCGCAGTGCGCGGCCCGAAGGCACTGTTGAACTCACTATGATGAAACACGCTGGAGTCTCTAGTAAACCAAACAAGATGGTGAACGGTGCCCGCAGCCGGCTGCAGTTTTCTCCCCTTAATAGGTTGATGGTTTCCGCCTTTCTCCTGCACCTCACTTTTGTAATCTGCATTGACTCCTATGCCTGAGCAACGGTAGTCCACTCCCCGGCTGGTTTGTGCCAGGGGAGCCCTCTTTGCCCGCAGACGCTGGCCCCTTGGGTCTCTATGCCTGAGCGGTGGCGTTATTCTTTATGCTTGGGCTGTTGTCTTCTAACGGGTCTTAGGTGGGATAGGTCCTTAAGTCCAGTCCTCAATCAGTTGATTTGACTTGACCCTGTTGGTTCTGGGCCTCGTACTGGGTCTGAGTACCCCTCCTGGTGCTCTGGTTTCCAATCGGCTCCCCGGTTCGGTACCGGCGGGCCACCGCCCATCCCCGGTCCCTACGGTTCCACCGGCTGTAATCCCAGCTCCTGCAGGCGGCCACCACCGTCTGCCCCCTTGCCAGAGGTGACTGGGCTCCAACCCAGAAACTTGGTAGACTATGGCAGGCCTGGTCACAGGTCTGCCCTTAAACTTGACTACTCCACTCCACTGTCAAAGCTAATCTACTTAGAACAACTGTTTTTCCCGCCTCCAGGCCTGTGAACTCCTCGGTGGGCGGAGCCAACTGCCTGGCTCCATCCCCCCTGGTGTGGACATCAAACCTGGAGGGAGGTGACAAGGTTTTGTAGTTTGGCTGCTGTCACCTTTTTAGGGAGGGGGTGTGTGTGTGTGTGACTACCTGGGATGACCTGACTAGTCCAGGGCGTCGCACTCCAACTCTGGCGCTTCGCCTCAGCTCATCCCAATTGCCCCAGTGCAGTAGCAATTGGGGTAGTGTCAGCTGGCATCAAGCCCTGGTGTTCGTAAAGGAGAGGCATCAGACACCCCTATTACTGACCCAGTAATAAAAATAAAAAAAAAAAAAAAACAACTTTATTGAAAATAAAACACTGCCTGACACTTTTCCTCCCCTCGTACACCACTTTATTTAAAAAGACAAAAATAATACAAGCATGTCTGCCATAGTCAAGAGAATCTGATGTAGTCCACGAAAGGAAACCTGAAAAACATAAAAAGAAAAACAAGAGACTGTCCCATGTTCACCAATTAATTAAAAGCAAAGTTCCCACGCAGCTACGACATAGTCCAGCAGTTCCCATGACTTTCCTCAATTATGTAGATCAAAGGCTACGAGGCATCAGAATGAGACTCCACAGGGTTTGACCAGCACCAACTCCTGGCTCACGCTGCGCGCCACCTGGCAACTATGATGAACATCACCGCTTAATACCGTGGTAAGCCAGGAAACGGGTCCCACTGGACTATGTTAGAGCTGGGTGGGAACTTTGCTTTCTAATAAACTGATGTCTGAGTGACAGTGTCTTGCTTTTTTCCCTCTATGTTTTTCAGGTTTCCATTTGTGGACTACAACAATTTCCTTGGACAACAGTGAACCTGTTATTTTTTGTTTGTTTTTTTTAATAAAGTAGTGAACAAGGGGAGGGAAAGTGTTGTTTCAATAAAATATTGTTTCAGTGTGTGTTTTTTTTGGGTTTTTTTATTACAGGGTTGGTAATGGGGGGGTCAGATAGACGCCTTTCCATTACTAACCCATGGGCTTGAATGTCAGCTACGTTTTTGGACAATTCACAGCTAACATCAGCTCCATCTACCATTACCCGGATTGCCAGCACACCAGGGTAATCAAGAAGAGACAGGAAAAGGGCCAGAATTAGTGCATCTAATGTGATGCTCCACTTCTGGGGTGGCTGCGAGCTGGTATTTTTAGGCTGGGGAGGGCCCAATAATCATGGACCTTCACAGCCTGATAACATCAACCCCCCGCTGTCTGCTTTACTTTTGCTGGTTATCAAAAAATGGGGGGGCCACAAGTCATTTTCCATTTAATTATTTGGCTAAATAGCTGTATTATCTATTGCTCAATCTATCCAACCTTCTCAATCATCTTTGCACATGTTTAACAAATAAAAATCTTTATATTTTTAATGCATTTAATTATTTTATGTATCACAAGGACGGCACGCGGATGTCTTCTGTGTGCTGTAAGTGTTTTTCATGGACCTATAGCCTTCTATTGGCCCTTTTCGGCCGTGCTATCAAAAAACGGACATATCTCAGTGTAGATCACACAGACACAAGTGTAGTTCACATGGTCAAGGTAAAAACACGCAGATGTGAAGATCAACAGAGATTTTAATGAGTACGAGCGTGAATGTCTCTCCAGTACATGTGAAAACGGACACCACACGTACTTGAAGCACTGATGTGTGAAGGAGGTCTTAGACAGTGCAGATTGTGGAAATGAACCAGATCGATCATAGTGGCTCCGGCTATTTTACAATCCTGGTGCATCTTTAGACCATTCAGTCTTGGTTTACACTATAATTTGCTTAATTTGTAACAAAAATATGAACCATATTTTAGCGCATAGTGTCCCTTGATTGGCCTTTCTCCTTTTCAACATGGCAAACCCCTGTGGAACAAGGTGCAGAAAGTGTTAAAATACGAGTCATGAAAGTTTGGCTGCAGTGGTCTGATAAGGGCGCTTTCACACTTGCGTTGTGCGGCATCCGTTACAATGCGTTGTGTGACACATGTGACAGATGCCTTGCAGATAGTGTGATAATAAAGGCAACAGATTCCTGTGAACTAACGTGTTGCGTTAAGTTTTCTAGCAGGCACTACCGCATTCATCATCATCACACACATCCCGGCACTACCGCAGCCATCATCATCATGACACACATCCCGGCACTACCGCCCCCATCATCATCACCGCACATGCATGCACTACCGCACTGATCATCATAACAGACACTGGCACTACTGCCCCCATCATCACCGCACACGCAGGCACTACCACACCCATCATCACCGCACACACCCCGGCACTACTGCACCTATCATCACCGCACACGCAGGCACTACCGCACTGATCATCATCACACACACTGGCACTACTGCCCCCATCATCACCGCACACGCAGGCACTACCACACCCATCATCACCGCACACACCCCGGCACTACTGCACCTATCATCACCGCACACGCAGGCACTACCACACCCATCATCACCGCACACACCCCGGCACTACTGCACCTATCATCACCGCACACGCATGCACTACCGCACTGATCATCATCACACACACTGGCACTACTGCCCCCATCATCACCGCACACGCAGGCACTACCACACCCATCATCACCGCACACACCCCGGCACTACTGCACCTATCATCACCGCACACGCAGGCACTACTGCACCCATCATCACCGCACACACACAGGCATTATCTCAGTGACGTTCCCGCTGACAGCGCGACTCCATTCAGTTTCTGCGTGGAGCTCAGAGGAGCGGCGATGTTCTACTGCCGCTCCTGTCAGCTTCTTGTAGCAGAGCTGGATGCGTCGCGGGACCTCGTGGATTACGCCGGACCTGGAAGAGTATTTGGTGATTTTAATAAAGTAGTGAAAGAGGGTGTATTTTTTGTCTTTTATTCCAAATAAAGTATTTTTTCGGGTGTATGTGTTTATTTACTTTCACTTACAGATTAATCATGGAATGTGTCTCATAGCCGCCTGCCATGATTAACATAAGACTTAATGGCAGCTATGGGCTGCCATTAACTCCTTATAATCCTCGATTACCACCGCACCAAGGCAATTCGGGATAAGCCGGGTAGAGTCCCGGGACTGTCGCATCTAATGGATGTGGCAATTCCAGGTGGCTGCGGACTGATATTTTTAGGCTGGGGGGCTCCCCATAACGTGGGGCTCCCCATCCTGAGAACACCAGCCTTCAGCCGTGTGGCTTTACCTTGGCTGGTATCAAAATGGGGGGGGGGACCGCATGTGGTTTTTTTAATTATATATATTTATTTATTGTACTGCATGATATAGACCCACCCACCGGCGGCTGTGATTGGTTGCAGTGAGACAGCTGTCACTCAGCGTGGGGACATGTCTGACTGCAACCAATCATAGCTGCCGGTGGGCGGAGAAAGCAGTGAATACTAGATGGAATTATGAGCAGCCGGCATTTTCAAAAGCAGGAGAAGGCGCCAGACACTTGCGTTACAGTGCGTCGTCAATACAAGTCTATGGAGAATAGCGCAGTGCGTTAACGGACTGCGCTATTCTCCATAGTGGCAGATAGCGCTGAACGCAAGTGTGAAAGCGCCCTAACTGGAGCAGGACATCACTCAGGGAGCATTCAATGTTGTCCTGTCCAGGTGCAGCGCATGCTGGGTGCGGGCCCCACAGGGGAAGGATGCAGGCATCTGCTTGTAAAGACAGCGACTGGAGTTGATCCTGTTTAACCATTTAAATACTGCTGTGCATCTTTTATAGAGGCTTCATCGGTCCTACAATGATGTTGAGCCGGTGTCTGGGCATCATAGGAAAACATAAGTTATCATAAAAATACAATCAAAATATAACGTTTTTAACCCTTGCAGTAAATACCATAAGCCCCACCTTCACCTGCCCGAGTGCCATATTCCTTCACACGATTAGTGAAGTTCCTGGGGGGCAGATCTAGTACTGATGGCCCACTCCAAGGATAGACCAGCAGTTCTAGAAATTTTGTAGCCCTGACATCCATGCGACCAATTACTAGAAGTGGCTCCCTCGGTCAACCATATGGGTTGCCACGACAGCCGAAGCATAACGAAGGCCTCCAAACCTTCCCCAGCCATAAATTATCAGGCCACATCACATATAACAGTGTGGATACTGGAAAAATGTTAAGAAAATACACACGTGGAATCGCAAAGGGCGAACAATAAAGAAAACAAGCACTGAAGAAAACAAAAAGGAAAAAAACAGAAGATGGGGTTCTTACCCTTTCATTCCTCCTCTCAAAAGAGTGAATAAATTACACGCATCACAAAAAAATATCTTACTGGACACATAGGCCCCTTTCACACATCAGTTTTTTGCCATCAGTCACAATCCATTTTCACGACGGACCCGTTGCGGATTGTGGCAAAACTGATGCAACGGATCCGAGTAGCTGAGGCTAAATAATAAATTGGAGCATGCTCAGTTTAAGAAAATGGAATCCGTCGCCGTATTCTATCATTTGACAGATGACGATGGATCCTGCGCCCATAGGATTCCATTTAACCAAACAACGGACGGCGACTGATCCATCGCTGTCCGTTTTTCAACGTAGACAAAAAAACATTACTTTGGCCGTCGTCTCCATGACAATTTTCGACAGATCAGTTGAACGACGACTGACACGTGAGGCCATGCGTCGCATTCTGTCGCTAATACAAGTCAATGAGAAATAAAAACAGATCCAGTGGCATCAGTCGCCGGATCATTTTTTTTTTTAAATTACGACGGATTGTGACTGATGGGAAAAAACTGATGTGTGAAAGGGGCCATAGAAAACAACCCTCATCCAGCACCGGAACTCAGAATATGTGAGGAAAGCACAAGAGGCGGATATGGGGCTGTGGGAAACCACAAACAAGGCAACAAGGGTTAATACCGTCCACATATGGGACACAATTCATACAGAACATCATGCGGTCGCTTAAACCGCACCTAGTCCTGAAGTGGTTAAGTGACCGCTGTGTACTGTGCCCAGTCCCCCTCCGGAATAATGCAAGGCAGCGATAGTGCATTGTATGTCGCGACTACAGTAGAGCACACGACACTGTACCTTCTCCTCAGCTGTCAGGAATCTCGCGCCGTCAGATTGAACGCGGGAAATGGATCGAAGACCTAGACAAAAGCAATCCACATGCCGAGCGGATCGATTGACGCCCAGCGGAAAGCTTCCCGTACTGCATTTCATAATCTCCTAGTGGAAACCCGAAGTGATGTAGTGTAAGAACTTGTCATAACCCGCTCACCTGCACATCTGCCGCCGCTTCTCACTGCGGACCGAGCGCGCCCCGGCACGTGACTAGTCACCTGACCCTGGACGGGCAGGCATTGTGGCTGATCCCAGACATGATGGATGGTGATGTATGAGCCAAGGCATGAAGGACCTGGTGATGGTGTGAGAAGAGAATTACTTCAAGGGTTATTCCATTCTATAGGTGATAAATGCATGATCCCTGGGTCCCACTATCGTTACTCTGAGTCCCACCAGTTACTTGCAAGAGGTTTCACCATCGATTCTCTGAGTCCCACTGCCACTATACAAGAGGTCCCACTGCCACTATACAAGAGGTCCCACTGCCACTATACAAGAGGTCCCACTGCCACTATACAAGAGGTCCCACTGCCACTCTGCAAGAGGTCCCACTGCCACTATACAAGAGGTCCCACTGCCACTATACAAGAGGTCCTACTGCCACTATACAAGAGGTCCCACTGCCACTATACAAGAGGTCCTACTGCCACTATACAATAGGTCCTACTGCCACTATACAAGAGGTCCTACTGCCACTATACAAGAGGTCCTACTGCCACTATACAATAGGTCCTACTGCCACTATACAAGAGGTCCTACTGCCACTATACAAGAGGTCCCACTGCCACTATACAAGAGGTCCCACTGCCACTATACAAGAGGTCCCACTGCCACTATACAAGAGGTCCCACTGCCACTATACAAGAGGTCCCACTGCCACCATACAATAGGTCCCACTGCCACTATACAAGAGGTCCTACTGCCACTATACAATAGGTCCCACTGCCACTATACAAGAGGTCCCACTGCCACTCTGCAAGAGGTCCCACTGCCACTATACAAGAGGTCCCACTGCCACTATACAAGAGGTCCTACTGCCACTATACAAGAGGTCCTACTCCCACTATACAAGAGGTCCCACTGCCACTATGCAAGAGGTCCCACTGCCACTATACAAGAGGTCCTACTGCCACTATACAAGAGGTCCTACTGCCACTATACAAGAGGTCCTACTGCCACTATACAAGAGGTCCCACTGCCACTATACAAGAGGTCCCACTGCCACTATACAAGAGGTCCTACTGCCACTATACAAGAGGTCCTACTCCCACTATGCAAGAGGTCCCACTGCCACTATACAAGAGGTCCTACTGCCACTATACAAGAGGTCCTACTCCCACTACGCAAGAGGTCCTACTCCCACTACGCAAGAGGTCCTACTGCCACTATACAATAGGTCCTACTGCCACTATACAATAGGTCCTACTGCCACTATACAAGAGGTCCTACTGCCACTATACAAGAAGTCCTACTGCCACTATACAAGAGGTCCTACTCCCACTACGCAAGAGGTCCTACTCCCACTACGCAAGAGGTCCTACTGCCACTATGCAAGAGGTCCTACTGCCACTATACAATAGGTCCTACTGCCACTATACAAGAGGTCCTACTGCCACTATGCAAGAGGTCCTACTGCCACTATACAATAGGTCCTACTGCCACTATGCAAGAGGTCCTACTGCCACTATGCAAGAGGTCCTACTGCCACTATACAATAGGTCCTACTGCCACTATGCAAGAGGTCCTACTGCCACTATACAATAGGTCCTACTGCCACTATGCAAGAGGTCCTACTGCCACTATACAATAGGTCCTACTGCCACTATGCAAGAGGTCCTACTGCCACTATGCAAGAGGTCCTACTGCCACTATGCAAGAGGTCCTACTGCCACTATACAAGAGGTCCTACTGCCACTATAGAAGAGGTCCTACTGCCACTATACAAGAGGTCCCACTGCCACTATACAAGAGGTCCTTCTGCCACTATACAAGAGGTCCTACTGCCACTATGCAAGAGGTCCTACTGCCACTATGCAAGAGGTCCTACTGCCACTATACAAGAGGTCCTACTGCCACTATGCAAGAGGTCCTTCTGCCACTATACAAGAGGTCCTACTGCCACTATGCAAGAGGTCCTACTGCCACTATGCAAGAGGTCCTACTGCCACTATACAAGAGGTCCTACTGCCACTATGCAAGAGGTCCTACTGCCACTATACAAGAGGTCCTTCTGCCACTATACAAGAGGTCCCACTGCCACTATACAAGAGGTCCTTCTGCCACTATACAAGAGGTCCCACTGCCACTATACAAGAGGTCCCACCAGCGTTAATCTGGGTCCCATCAACCACTATACAAGAGGTCCCACTGGCACTATACAAGAGGTCCCACTGCCACTATAGAAGAGGTCCTACTGCCACTATACAAGAGGTCCCACTGCCACTATACAAGAGGTCCTTCTGCCACTATACAAGAGGTCCTACTGCCACTATGCAAGAGGTCCTACTGCCACTATGCAAGAGGTCCTACTGCCACTATACAAGAGGTCCTACTGCCACTATGCAAGAGGTCCTACTGCCACTATACAAGAGGTCCTTCTGCCACTATACAAGAGGTCCCACTGCCACTATACAAGAGGTCCCACCAGCGTTAATCTGGGTCCCATCAACCACTATACAAGAGGTCCCACTGGCACTATACAAGAGGTCCCACTGCCACTATAGAAGAGGTCCTACTGCCACTATACAAGAGGTCCCACTGCCACTATACAAGAGGTCCTTCTGCCACTATACAAGAGGTCCTACTGCCACTATACAAGAGGTCCTACTCACACTACGCAAGAGGTCCTACTCCCACTATGCAAGAGGTCCTACTCCCACTATGCAAGAGGTCTACTGCCACTATACAAGAGGTCCTACTGCCACTATGCAAGAGGTCCTACTGCCACTATACAAGAGGTCCTTCTGCCACTATACAAGAGGTCCCACTGCCACTATACAAGAGGTCCCACCAGCGTTAATCTGGGTCCCATCAACCACTATACAAGAGGTCCCACTGGCACTATACAAGAGGTCCTACTGCCACTATACAAGAGGTCCCACTGCCACTATAGAAGAGGTCCTACTGCCACTATACAAGAGGTCCCACTGCCACTATACAAGAGGTCCTTCTGCCACTATACAAGAGGTCCTACTGCCACTATACAAGAGGTCCTACTCCCACTACGCAAGAGGTCCTACTCCCACTATGCAAGAGGTCCTACTCCCACTATGCAAGAGGTCCTACTGCCACTATGCAAGAGGTCCTACTGCCACTATGCAAGAGGTCCTACTGCCACTATACAAGAGGTCCTACTGCCACTATGCAAGAGGTCCTACTGCCACTATACAAGAGGTCCTTCTGCCACTATACAAGAGGTCCCACTGCCACTATACAAGAGGTCCCACCAGCGTTAATCTGGGTCCCATCAACCACTATACAAGAGGTCCCACTGGCACTATACAAGAGGTCCCACTGCCACTATAGAAGAGGTCCTACTGCCACTATACAAGAGGTTCCACTGCCACTATACAAGAGGTCCTTCTGCCACTATACAAGAGGTCCCACTGCCACTATACAATAGGTCCCACTGCCACTATACAAGATGTCCCACTGCCACTATACAATAGGTCCCACTGCCACTATATAATAGGTCCCACTGCCACTATACAATAGGTCCCACTGCCACTATACAAGAGGTCCCACTGCCACTATACAAGAGGTCCCACTGCCACTATACAATAGGTCCCACTGCAACTATACAAGAGGTCCTACTGCCACTATACAAGAGATCCTACTGCCACTCCCAGATGAAGGCTACGGCCGAAACACGTGTTGGTGTGGCTCAGCAGTGGCTAATGGCGACAGGTAATCTACCCCTATGATGGGATTTCCTTGGTATTTCTCCTTGTTTTTTTCTGCCTGTGTTTATGCCTTTTAGTGATATGCGAACAGTTAATTATATCATATGATCTGCCTGTAGATCAGATCCATCTAAATGACTGCTATACCCATGATGGGGACAGATATTTAGAATGTAACATATACCTGTATCCCTATGTAATCTATTGATTTTCTGTTTGCAAACCCATTTGCTGAGTCTTGTGGTGCCTCGGCACTTTGTTCATTACTCACCCTTGCATGTACTGTTTTTACTATTATCTTTAATAAAAATTTGATATTTTAGATCAAGAGGTCCCACTGCCACTATACAAGAGGTCCTACTGCCACTATGCAAGAGGTCCCACTGCCACTATAGAACAGGTCCCACTGCCACTATAGAAGAGGTCCCACTGCCACTATACAATAGGTCCCACTCCCACTATGCAAAAAGGTCCTACTGCCACTATGCAAGAGGTCCTACTGCCACTATACAAGAGGTCCTACTGCCACTATGCAAGAGGTCCTACTGCCACTATGCAAGAGGTCCTACTGCCACTATACAAGAGGTCCTACTGCCACTATACAAGAGGTCCTACTGCCACTATGCAAGAGGTCCTACTGCCACTATGCAAGAGGTCCTACTGCCACTATACAAGAGGTCCTTCTGCCACTATACAAGAGGTCCCACTGCCACTATACAAGAGGTCCCACCAGCGTTAATCTGGGTCCCATCAACCACTATACAAGAGGTCCCACTGGCACTATACAAGAGGTCCTACTGCCACTATACAAGAGGTCCCACTGCCACTATACAAGAGGTCCTACTGCCACTATACAAGAGGTCCCACTGCCACTATACAAGAGGTCCTTCTGCCACTATACAAGAGGTCCTACTGCCACTATACAAGAGGTCCCACTGCCACTATACAAGAGGTCCCACTGCCACTATACAAGAGGTCCCACTGCCACTATAGAAGAGGTCCCACTGCCACTATGCAAGAGGTCCCACTGCCACTATAGAAGAGGTCCCACTGCCACTATGCAAGAGGTCCTACTGCCACTATACAAGAGGTCCCACTGACACTATACAAGAGGTCCCACTGCCACTATACAAGAGGTCCCACTGCCACTATACAAGAGGTCCTACTGCCACTATACAAGAGGTCCCACTGCCACTATACAAGAGGTCCCACTGCCACTATACAAGAGGTCCCACTGCCACTATGCAAGAGGTCCCACTGCCACTATGCAAGAGGTTCCACTGCCACTACACCAGAGGTCCCACTGCCACTACACCAGAGGTCCCACTGCCACTATGCAAGAGGTCCCACTGCCACTATACAAGAGGTCCCACTGCCACTACACCAGAGGTCCCACTGCCACTATACAAGAGGTCCCACCAGCGTTAATCTGGGTCCCATCAACCACTATACAAGAGGTCCCACCAACGTTACTCTAGGATCCACAAGTCAATATTTTGGGGTCCCATGAATTACTACCCTGGGGTCCCACTAAGAAGGAGTTGAATAGATCTTTGGTCCACATATACAGTGGTACAGGATACTAACAAAACAGGCGAGGTCTGAGCTAATGGCAGCCAACTCCAATTTAAGTCTATGGTGTGCTCCAGCCACCATTTGGATGAATAGAACGACAGATCCCGCCCAGCATTATACCTTCCATTATAGAAGGCGGTGAGGATGGAGCCACAAGTCATGGGGATGCCAAGTACAGATCTATTACAGAATTTATTGCCAGGTGCAGAGAATTTAATCCAGTTTTCTTTTTTTAGATTCTGTATTGTCATTTTTTTACATTTTTAATGGTTTCAATTTTGAATTCTGACAGGTTTCTTGCTGTGGCGTTTGCTTCACCTTCCATCATATCTGGGGTAGTTCTTGTAAATATGGTGCCCACACCCCAGTCTGACCATCAGGGTATGTGCACACAATGTCTTTTTCTGGTGGATTCCACTTGGAAGAACTCTAAAAACCACCTAAAAATAAATATTTTGCAGCAATGTAAAAATGACTTGCTGTGCATATATTCTGTTTTTGTCACTTCTGTTAACAGTTGATTTTTCAAAAGCTCAAAGAAGTGACTGATCCATTTTGGCAGCTTGGAAGCCACCACTATGTTATACAGGGCCGTGATGAGGGGCATCCAGCACACTGACGGCCAGGGTGCAGGCACAATGACACCGCTCACTGCTCCCCAGCCATCGCTCACTCCTCGCTCTGCCTGCTCCCCAGCCATCGCTCACTCCTCGCTCTGCCTGCTCCCCAGCCATCGCTCACTCCTCGCTCTGCCTGCTCCCCAGCCGTCGCTCCCTCCCTGCACTTAACTGTATTCACATCTACAGTTAGGTCCAGAAATATTTGGACAGTGACACAAGTTTTGTTATTTTAGCTGTTTACAAAAACATGTTCAGAAATACAATTATATATATAATATGGGCTGAAAGTGCACACTCCCAGCTGCAATATGAGAGTTTTCACATCCAAATCGGAGAAAGGGTTTAGGAATCATAGCTCTGTAATGCATAGCCTCCTCTTTTTCAAGGGACCAAAAGTAATTGGACAAGGGACTCTAAGGGCTGCAATTAACTCTGAAGGCGTCTCCCTCGTTAACCTGTAATCAATGAAGTAGTTAAAAGGTCTGGGGTTGATTACAGGTGTATGGTTTTGCATTTGGAAGCTGTTGCTATGACCAGACAACATGCGGTCTAAGGAACTCTCAATTGAGGTGAAGCAGAACATCCTGAGGCTGAAAAAAAAGAAAAAATCCATCAGAGAGATAGCAGACATGCTTGGAGTAGCAAAATCAACAGTCGGGTACATTCTGAGAAAAAAGGAATTGACTGGTGAGCTTGGGAACTCAAAAAGGCCTGGGCGTCCACGGATGACAACAGTGGTGGATGATCGCCGCATACTTTCTTTGGTGAAGAAGAACCCGTTCACAACATCAACTGAAGTCCAGAACACTCTCAGTGAAGTAGGTGTATCTGTCTCTAAGTCAACAGTAAAGAGAAGACTCCATGAAAGTAAATACAAAGGGTTCACATCTAGATGCAAACCATTAATCAATTCCAAAAATAGACAGGCCAGAGTTAAATTTGCTGAAAAACACCTCATGAAGCCAGCTCAGTTCTGGAAAAGTATTCTATGGACAGATGAGACCAAGATCAACCTGTACCAGAATGATGGGAAGAAAAAAGTTTGGAGAAGAAAGGGAACGGCACATGATCCAAGGCACACCACATCCTCTGTAAAACATGGTGGAGGCAACGTGATGGCATGGGCATGCATGGCTTTCAATGGCACTGGGTCACTTGTGTTTATTGATGACATAACAGCAGACAAGAGTAGCCGGATGAATTCTGAAGTGTACCGGGATATACTTTCAGCCCAGATTCAGCCAAATGTCGCAAAGTTGATCGGACGGCGCTTCATAGTACAGATGGACAATGACCCCAAGCATACAGCCAAAGCTACCAAGGAGTTCATGAGTGCAAAAAAGTGGAACATTCTGCAATGGCCAAGTCAATCACCAGATCTTAACCCAATTGAGCATGCATTTCACTTGCTCAAATCCAGACTTAAGACGGAAAGACCCACAAACAAGCAAGACCTGAAGGCTGTGGCTGTAAAGGCCTGGCAAAGCATTAAGAAGGAGGAAACCCAGCGTTTGGTGATGTCTATGGGTTCCAGACTTAAGGCAGTGATTGCCTCCAAAGGATTCGCAACAAAATATTGAAAATAAAAATATTTTGTTTGGGTTTGGTTTATTTGTCCAATTACTTTTGACCTCCTAAAATGTGGAGTGTTTGTAAAGAAATGTGTACAATTCCTACAATTTCTATCAGATATTTTTGTTCAAACCTTCAAATTAAACGTTACAATCTGCACTTGAATTCTGTTGTAGAGGTTTCATTTCAAATCCAATGTGGTGGCATGCAGAGCCCAACTCGCGAAAATTGTGTCACTGTCCAAATATTTCTGGACCTAACTGTATAAGACACAAATACGATTTATGGAAACCCCACTGGCACAGGAGCTCTAATCAGCTCCCGGCCCCGTCGGGAATTCCATCAGAAAGTAAGCAATTTCCAGCCTGTACCCTGTTGGAGATGGCACATGTAGGGAACGTCGGACAGTGCAATGCAGTGATGTCATTGCACCTTCCAACGTCCACTGCTGTAACAGATAGAAGAGGAGACGGCAGCTGTGCTCGAAGGGAAGCTTGGATTGGGTTAATATTAGCATTTATTATATTTTTATTGTATTTTGCCAATGAGTGGGAGCTATCACAAAAGGGGCTAGCTGTCGGTACATAAGAAGGGCCAGCTGTGTGGGACATAACAGGGGCTGTGGGGACATCATACTATATAATATTTGGGGAAGTATCATACTGTATAGGGGACTGTGGGGAATATTATCTTGAGGGCTGTGGAGATAACTGTAAGGAAGGCTGTTGTGATTATCCTGTATAGTGTGCTGTAGAAGTCATACTGGGGTATGTGGTGATCCTACTGTATTGGGGGCTGTGATGGCCATATTGTATGCCTTAAAACATTCTCTCTCATTATTCTGGCATTTGGCAAATATAAATAATTTTGGTTCCTAATTGACCTACAACAGGAAAGGTTTCTCTCGCCTCCTTGACAAGCTTCAAAAGGAACCTGAAGACCCACCTCTTCCGACAAGCCTACAACCTGCCGTAACCCTCAGTCCGATATAGCACTGCACAACCAACTCTACCCTCACCTACTGTATCCTCCCCCTATCCCCTGTAGACTGTGAGCCCTCGTGGGCAGGGACCTCTATCCTCCTGTACCTGTCTGTACCTTGGATTGTTTATGATTATTGTACTTGTCCCTATTATGTAAATTGATGGCGCTATAATAATAAAATAATAATAATACTAGTTTATTCTGATTTCATGTCAGATAGTGAGAAAAACATGCAGATGTGTCTTTATAGTGTATGGAAACTTCTGGTTTCAACTCTACATTTATCAATGGTATTACGACATATGTACTTTACATTATACAATGTACCCACTGCAATCTCCAATATGTGGGATCTACATGTCATAAATTAAGAATTCACACAGCGGAGCATTTCACTGGATCTATTCACAAAGTTAGGTCCAGCTAAACATTTTTTTGAAAAATACTCATGTTACATTAGAGTCTTTGGGATGTAAAGAGTACACAATCCGAATAGAGGATACTGACGTGGTAAATTAAGAGCGCAAGAGGCTTTCTGGATTCTTAAACCGAATACTCCCTCGCCCAATGGTCTCAATTACAGAACAGATCTTATGTATTTTTATTAACTTTAATGGTTTTCATTTTATATTATATTCCGATTACACATCAGGGAAAGACGTATCCAAAATACGTAATTACTTACCGGTAATGTGTTTTTTCCGAACTGTCGTGGTGCCGTCATAGGGTGAGGGAAAAAGTTCTTACCTCTCCCTATTTCTATTTATTAGTTTATCATCAAAGATTACTATGAATTATTTTTTGCAATTTTCTTTTGAAAGGGTTTGAATAGAGACTACGATATCAGTGGCTTCCTGCAGTGACTCACTGATCAGTATTTCTGTGATACATTGTAACTTTACCATGTAACTTTGTAGCAGGTTCCCTTTGAAGTTTATTAGGCTGGTTGTGACAACATAAATTATGGTATAAAGTCTCATGACACCATGCGAATCTTCTAGAACATACTGTAAAAATTCATAGTAATAAGTGCATGGACAAGATTTATTCTTGGATTTAGCTTAATGATTCACATTGATTCATGTCCTTTTTCCTATCTTCTGTATTTTCAGCAGGGATATTTTCCCCTTTTTTTCCCCTCTTTTCATTTGAGGTAGATCCTGGAGATTAAATTGTGTAACATGTTGATTGCATTAATTAGGATATATTTGACTATGCAAATGAGAAGGGTGTTTCTCTCTAGGATCATGAACCTCATTTATCATGGGAAATTTGATGTAGTGATTGTGTTTGAGAAAGGCTTGCATTCAAGCCGAAACGCGTAAGTGTGACGCCTCCCTGTGCATGGAATTGAACAAATAAATGATCTGACTTAAAAAGAATACAAGGAGTGCCGGTCTTTTTCTTTTTTTTTTTTAGTTTTTACCATCAGTATTGTTTCTTTAAAGGGAACCTGTCACCACTTTTTTGGCGTATAAGCTGCGGCCACCACCACCAGGCTCTTATATACAGCATTCTAACATGCTGTATATAAGAGCCCAGAGCGCTGTGACAACATAAAAAACGCTTTATAAAACTTACCTAACGGTCGCTCTGCGGTGGAATAGGGCCTAATGGGCGTCTCCGGTGTCCGATGCCGGCGCTGCCCCTTTCGGCCATCTTCGTCCTCCTTCTGAAGCCTGTGTGCATGACGCGGCTACGTCATACACAGTCACCGGTCCTGCGCAGTCGCACTACAATACTTTGATCTGCCCTGCTCAGGGCAGATCAAAGTGCGCCTGCTCAGGACCGGAATGCCGGCGAGTTTGGATGACACCGGACTCGTCATGCACCGCGGCTAGAGAAAGAAAACAAAGATGGCCAAAAGAGGCGGCTCCGGCACCGGACAATGGCAGGGTGGATTGATTTAAATCACGCCGATTTAAATCATGATTTAAATCACGATTTAAATCAAAAGATTTTTTTCTATTTAAATCGGATCGATTTAAATCATGATTTTAATCATGATTTAAATCACTGATTTAAATCAAAAGGTTTTTTTTTAATATAAATCACGATTAAAATGAGAAGTGAGAGCAGTGTGCATGTGCGCCCATAGTTACACGGACGAAACTAGGGGCAACGATCTAACGCCAGGGTGAGGGGGGGACTCCAAAGTAAGTAAAAATCTTTTTTGTTTTACTATATGGCAATAGGTAGGTGTTTAAAAGCAGCATGTCTTAATTGTATAAACTATTAATAGCCTCCACATTTTGTTCATACTGCCCCTTTAATTCCACACTTCTAGCTTGGTTTCAGTTTTGGTTTAGTTTCTTTTTCCCTGCATTCAGTTGACATGCCCAAACTTGTTGGATAGTCAGCAGTACTTGGCTCAGGCTGTAGTAACATCAGCAGTGCTTGGCTCAGGCTGTAGTAACAATCAAACTTCATAAGTGATCTGTGTGAGCCATGGCAGCAGGTCGTAAGAGAGACCCTATTTGGGTTCATTTTGTTGAGATGCCAGCAGCAGATCTTGGAAAGAAAGGTGCAAGAGCAAAGTGCAAATACTGTCAAAAGGATATCCAAGGACTTGTTTGCCGTTTGAAATCACATTATGAAAACTGCAACCAGAAGGGAAATGAAGATGTTGATAGTGATACAACTAATGTCAATGAACCCCCATAGCTTCTTATGCACCAGGAGCCTAGTACTAGTGGTAAGTCTGGCAATTAATTTACAACCTATTTTTTTAACAGACATTTTACTGGGATGGTTAAAGTCTATGAAAAGAAAAATTTCTAGCACTGGTAGTTCTGGAGTATAGAATTTAAATTTATGTTAAGGCAATATTTCACAGAAAATTAACGCTAAAGGACATGTGCACCTTTATTTTTTTAAGGTGCACATGTCCCCCCCCCCCCCCCCGCAGCGCTCTTACCTCCGATCCCCGCAGCGCTGAGATCCGTGGCTTCGTTTTGACCGTCCGCCTCCCGTCCTCCGGTTGCGGCCTACTCGCAGTGATCCAGCGGCGTGACGTCAGCGGGCCGCACGCTCCATTGAAATGAATGGAGGCGCGCTTGCGGACGGGCAGAACGAAGCCACGGATCCCCGCAGCGCTGACACCGGAGGTAAGAGAGCTGCGGGGGGAGGACATGTGCACACTGTGACTGGCTGCACCTTAAAAAATAAAGGTGCACATGTCCTTTAAGTAAAAATAAAGTGTGTATACGCTTATTTTTTTTTTATTGTAGGCTGCAATTCACTTTTGAAGTCTGCCAAATTGACCATTTTAAAAAAAAAACATTTTTAAAACTTTTGTGACATAATTTTTTTCAGTTGCTGAGGCTCTGATATTAGTTACCAGTATTACAGCAACCTCACCGGAAAACTTGAGTAGCATAACTTCTGAGACAGCCCTTATAGGACGAGGACCATTACATTGTTCAAAAAGTTTGTTTCAATATTTTCGTTATATTTCTTCAAATACGCAGTCGATTTATATTTTTAATTTCTGTGCTTTCAGGGTCAAATATGGCTTGTGCTGCACGTGACAATCAATATCTGGGTACAACTTCAACAAAGCAGCCCAAAAAAAAACTTTGCGTGCAACAAAGTGTAGAAAAATTCATCTTAAAGACTACGACGAGCCAGAAAGAACATTTTGATGAATTAATTGCTAAATTCATATTTGCAACCAATTCTTCTTTCCGACTAGTTGAGCACCCATTGTTTGTACAAATGATCGAAGGAATTAGACCAGGCTACAAACCACCAAGTAGATTTGATATCTCAGGAAAACATCTTCAGGCTGTATACGACATAGAAAGAGCGGCTTGTACAAAATATTTGAAAGACAAGGTTGTTAACATGAGCTTGGATGGTTGGAGCAACATCCACAACGACCCCATAATTTGCACTTGTGTCACAACAGAAGATGGTGAAACTTACCTTACAGACACAATCGACACATCTGGAAATTCACATACTGCTGAATATTTACTTGAAATTGCTAAGAACTCAATTCACCAATGCCAAGAACAGTTTGGATGTAAAGTAAGGAGCTTAGTTACTGATAACGCAAGCAATGTGGCAAAAATGCGAGCGGAACTTGCACAGGATGACACAAATGTCATTACATACGGTTGTTCTGCCCATTTGTTGCATCTTTTGGCAAAAGACCTGCATATTTTGGGTGTCAAGGAACATGTTGTAGAAATTGTTAAATATTTCCGCAATAATCATTTTGCACATGCAACCTACAAGGAAATGGGAGGACTGAAGTTGGTTCTACCACAAGATGTTAGATGGAATACCTTGGCTGACTGCTTGGAACTGTTTATTAACAACTGGTCAAAATTACTGTCCATTTTCGAAACACATCGGGATAAAATTGATGCTAATATACGAAGCAAAGTATTAAATCTTGGTGTGAAGAGAAATGCCGAGGACCTTTTGGAAAGGTTAAAGCCAATATCGATTGCGTTGGATAAAATGCAGAAAGATACTGCAACCATAGCTGATGCCACAGAAGTTTGGAAAGATTTAGAAGGTTCTCTAGATCTCTTGAACCTCTCAAACAATGTAAAGGTTGCAATACAGCACCGCAAGGACCAAGCATTAAAAGAAGAACACTATTTAGCCAATATCTTGCATCCCATCTACAGAGGGAAAAAATTATCTGAGGCGGAAATCAACTCTGCAATGGAGTGGCTCGCCAATACTAACCATGACATTGTGGCAACTGTGCTGAAATTGAAGTGTGAATCTGCACCATTTCAAAAATACATGTTTGCAGATAACGTCGTTAATGAACTAAAACCACTGGACTGGTGGAAGTCGCAATCACTTGTTCTTCCAGCAAAGATAATAAATCTAGCTACTCAGCTACTGACTGCATCGGCTTCATCCGCAGGAGTAGAGAGATTGTTTTCTTCATTTGGTTTTGTGCACACAACAGTCCGAAACCGCTTAGGAACTGCTAAAGCAGGACAACTGGTTTTCCTATTAAAAGTCCTAAATAAACAGTAGGCTTAAGGGGTGCTTCACACACAGCGAGCTCGCTGCCGAGATCGCTGCTGAGTCACGCTTTTTGTGACGCAGCAGTGACCTCATTAGCGATCTCGCTGTGTGTGACAATGAGCAGCGATCTGGCCCCTGCTGCGAGATCGCTGCTCGTTACACACAGCCCTGGTTCGTTTTCTTCAAAGCCGCTCTCCTGCTGTGACACACAGATCGCTGTGTGTGACAGCAAGAGAGCGACAAATGAAGCGAGCAGGGAGCAGGAGCCGGCGTCTGACAGCTGAGGTAAGCTGTATCCAAGATAAACATCGGGTAACCAAGGTGGTTACCCGATATTTACCTTAGTTACCAGCCTCTGCAGCTCTCACGCTGCCAGTGCCGGCTCCGGCTCTCTGCACATGTAGCTGCTGTACACATCGGGTTAATTAACCCGATGTGTACAGCAGCTAGGAGAGCAAGGAGCCAGCGCTAAGCAGTGTGCGCGGCTCCCTGCTCTCTGCACATGTAGCTGCAGCACACATCGGGTTAATTAACCCGATGTGTACTGTAGCTAGGAGAGCAAGGAGCCAGCGCTCAGTGTGCGCGGCTCCCTGCTCCCTGCTCACACTGGTAACTAATGTAAACATCGGGTAACCATACCCGATGTTTACCTTAGTTACCAGTCTCCGCAGCTTCCAGACGGCGGCTCCGTGCAAGCGCAGCGTCGCTTGCACGTCGCTGCTGGCTGGGGGCTGTTCACTGGTCGCTGGTGAGATCTGCCTGTTTGACAGCTCACCAGCGACCATGTAGCGATGCAGCAGCGATCCTGACCAGGTCAGATCGCTGGTCGGATCGCTGTTGCATCGCTAAGTGTGAAGGTACCCTAAAGGACTGATGTATTCACTGAAGATGTTTGCTTACTTCAAACGTTAGAGATAGGCTATTGTTAAAAAGTACTTACTCTCTGTAGTTCAATTCTGAGTGTTTAATAGTGCAAATAAAAATTATTAGGTTTCATAATCAACTGTTTTAATATTTTTATTTGTGTAAAACAATTAGATTTGCAAAAAGACAAAGTTTTGCTGGCACAGGAGCTCTAATCAGCTCCCGGCCCCGTCGGGAATTCCATCAGAAAGTAAGCAATTTCCAGCCTGTACCCTGTTGGAGATGGCACATGTAGGGAACGTCGGACAGTGCAATGCAGTGATGTCATTGCACCTTCCAACGTCCACTGCTGTAACAGATAGAAGAGGAGACGGCAGCTGTGCTCGAAGGGAAGCTTGGATTGGGTTAATATTAGCATTTATTATATTTTTATTGTATTTTGCCAATGAGTGGGAGCTATCACAAAAGGGGCTAGCTGTCGGTACATAAGAAGGGCCAGCTGTGTGGGACATAACAGGGGCTGTGGGGACATCATACTATATAATATTTGGGGAAGTATCATACTGTATAGGGGACTGTGGGGAATATTATCTTGAGGGCTGTGGAGATAACTGTAAGGAAGGCTGTTGTGATTATCCTGTATAGTGTGCTGTAGAAGTCATACTGGGGTATGTGGTGATCCTACTGTATTGGGGGCTGTGATGGCCATATTGTATGCCTTAAAACATTCTCTCTCATTATTCTGGCATTTGGCAAATATAAATAATTTTGGTTCCTAATTGACCTACAACAGGAAAGGTTTCTCTCGCCTCCTTGACAAGCTTCAAAAGGAACCTGAAGACCCACCTCTTCCGACAAGCCTACAACCTGCCGTAACCCTCAGTCCGATATAGCACTGCACAACCAACTCTACCCTCACCTACTGTATCCTCCCCCTATCCCCTGTAGACTGTGAGCCCTCGTGGGCAGGGACCTCTATCCTCCTGTACCTGTCTGTACCTTGGATTGTTTATGATTATTGTACTTGTCCCTATTATGTAAATTGATGGCGCTATAATAATAAAATAATAATAATAATAGTTTATTCTGATTTCATGTCAGATAGTGAGAAAAACATGCAGATGTGTCTTTATAGTGTATGGAAACTTCTGGTTTCAACTCTACATTTATCAATGGTATTACGACATATGTACTTTACATTATACAATGTACCCACTGCAATCTCCAATATGTGGGATCTACATGTCATAAATTAAGAATTCACACAGCGGAGCATTTCACTGGATCTATTCACAAAGTTAGGTCCAGCTAAACATTTTTTTGAAAAATACTCATGTTACATTAGAGTCTTTGGGATGTAAAGAGTACACAATCCGAATAGAGGATACTGACGTGGTAAATTAAGAGCGCAAGAGGCTTTCTGGATTCTTAAACCGAATACTCCCTCGCCCAATGGTCTCAATTACAGAACAGATCTTATGTATTTTTATTAACTTTAATGGTTTTCATTTTATATTATATTCCGATTACACATCAGGGAAAGACGTATCCAAAATACGTAATTACTTACCGGTAATGTGTTTTTTCCGAACTGTCGTGGTGCCGTCATAGGGTGAGGGAAAAAGTTCTTACCTCTCCCTATTTCTATTTATTAGTTTATCATCAAAGATTACTATGAATTATTTTTTGCAATTTTCTTTTGAAAGGGTTTGAATAGAGACTACGATATCAGTGGCTTCCTGCAGTGACTCACTGATCAGTATTTCTGTGATACATTGTAACTTTACCATGTAACTTTGTAGCAGGTTCCCTTTGAAGTTTATTAGGCTGGTTGTGACAACATAAATTATGGTATAAAGTCTCATGACACCATGCGAATCTTCTAGAACATACTGTAAAAATTCATAGTAATAAGTGCATGGACAAGATTTATTCTTGGATTTAGCTTAATGATTCACATTGATTCATGTCCTTTTTCCTATCTTCTGTATTTTCAGCAGGGATATTTTCCCCTTTTTTTCCCCTCTTTTCATTTGAGGTAGATCCTGGAGATTAAATTGTGTAACATGTTGATTATCTGAGGCGGAAATCAACTCTGCAATGGAGTGGCTCGCCAATACTAACCATGACATTGTGGCAACTGTGCTGAAATTGAAGTGTGAATCTGCACCATTTCAAAAATACATGTTTGCAGATAACGTCGTTAATGAACTAAAACCACTGGACTGGTGGAAGTCGCAATCACTTGTTCTTCCAGCAAAGATAATAAATCTAGCTACTCAGCTACTGACTGCATCGGCTTCATCCGCAGGAGTAGAGAGATTGTTTTCTTCATTTGGTTTTGTGCACACAACAGTCCGAAACCGCTTAGGAACTGCTAAAGCAGGACAACTGGTTTTCCTATTAAAAGTCCTAAATAAACAGTAGGCTTAAGGGGTGCTTCACACACAGCGAGCTCGCTGCCGAGATCGCTGCTGAGTCACGCTTTTTGTGACGCAGCAGTGACCTCATTAGCGATCTCGCTGTGTGTGACAATGAGCAGCGATCTGGCCCCTGCTGCGAGATCGCTGCTCGTTACACACAGCCCTGGTTCGTTTTCTTCAAAGCCGCTCTCCTGCTGTGACACACAGATCGCTGTGTGTGACAGCAAGAGAGCGACAAATGAAGCGAGCAGGGAGCAGGAGCCGGCGTCTGACAGCTGAGGTAAGCTGTATCCAAGATAAACATCGGGTAACCAAGGTGGTTACCCGATATTTACCTTAGTTACCAGCCTCTGCAGCTCTCACGCTGCCAGTGCCGGCTCCGGCTCTCTGCACATGTAGCTGCTGTACACATCGGGTTAATTAACCCGATGTGTACAGCAGCTAGGAGAGCAAGGAGCCAGCGCTAAGCAGTGTGCGCGGCTCCCTGCTCTCTGCACATGTAGCTGCAGCACACATCGGGTTAATTAACCCGATGTGTACTGTAGCTAGGAGAGCAAGGAGCCAGCGCTCAGTGTGCGCGGCTCCCTGCTCCCTGCTCACACTGGTAACTAATGTAAACATCGGGTAACCATACCCGATGTTTACCTTAGTTACCAGTCTCCGCAGCTTCCAGACGGCGGCTCCGTGCAAGCGCAGCGTCGCTTGCACGTCGCTGCTGGCTGGGGGCTGTTCACTGGTCGCTGGTGAGATCTGCCTGTTTGACAGCTCACCAGCGACCATGTAGCGATGCAGCAGCGATCCTGACCAGGTCAGATCGCTGGTCGGATCGCTGTTGCATCGCTAAGTGTGAAGGTACCCTAAAGGACTGATGTATTCACTGAAGATGTTTGCTTACTTCAAACGTTAGAGATAGGCTATTGTTAAAAAGTACTTACTCTCTGTAGTTCAATTCTGAGTGTTTAATAGTGCAAATAAAAATTATTAGGTTTCATAATCAACTGTTTTAATATTTTTATTTGTGTAAAACAATTAGATTTGCAAAAAGACAAAGTTTTGCTTGTGTACAACTTGATTAAAAAATCTGATTTAAATCAAATGATTTAAATCAAAAAAATCTGATTTAAATCAAAAAAATCTGATTTTTTTTGATTTTTTTAAAAAAAATCAAGATTTTTATCCACCCTGGACAATGGAGACGCCCATTAGGCCCTATTCCACCACAGTGCGACCGTTAGATACGCATTATAAAGTTTTTTGTATGTTGTCACAGCGGCCTGGGCTCTTATATACAGCATGTTAGAATGCTGTATATAAAAGCCCGGTGGTGGTGGCTGCAGCTTATAATCCAAAAAAGTGGCGACAGGTTCCCTTTAATGATTTTTCAACTTTGAAAAAGAAAAAAAATCCAAAAATATTGCTTCTAGACATTGCACCATTAATCACAAAGAGCACATGGACCATGATTTTTGTGGCGAGATGGGAGAGTAACTGGATGGGGGGGGGGGCTCACTGCCACTTACCCTAAAGCTAAGGGGAGCCCTAGGCTGACCCTCATCCCAGAATTACGCCCAAGGCTATGATCACACACAGTATCTTTAACTGCGTTTTTGAGGTCACAAAGATGCATCTAAATGCATGCATTTCCTTCTCCCAGCAAAGTCTATGAGATTCTATTTTGCTGTCTACACTGCATCTTTTATTGTCTACATCTTGGCTGCATTTTTTCAAGATGCCACATGTCATTCTTTTTGCGTTTTTGCCAGCTTTTGAGCCCTTCCTGTTAATAGATTAGACTTAAAACCTTTGGGAAAAATGAGGCAAAAACACAAACACGTGTTTTTGCAGTGGGTCTGTTTTTTGAGGGCCAAAAACGTTGCATCTTTGTGGTTAAGAAGAGATGCAGTGTGTGAACATAGCCTAAGGGTAGCGACCTCTGAACGTCCAGCCTCTCCCTATCTCCTGTCCTGGCCCTGATGGTAAAGTCCCCTCCACACTCATCACCCAAGGGGACAGACTGGGACGGAGATCCCCAAAACTCAAACCAAGAATAAATGACGGATGATGGGGGGGGGGGGGGGGTCAACATCACACAGGCACCCCTAAACAAATAACAGAGGAACACATATGGAGATGAACTGAAACCAACATCAGAAGGAGGAAAGTAACTATACCAGGGAACTTTCACACACCCCATTACCAGCAGCAACTGTATGTATGAATATGACTGCTCGCTGTGAGGGTCAGGCCGCAAGTTAAGTGAGCCGCGCAGGATCAGTGGTGACTTCAGCTGTCACTGCACATCACCTGACTGAAGTCACTGCTGATCCCGCGCGGCCTGATATGCGGTCACAAGTGGCGAACTCCAGTCAGGTGATGTGCGGTGATAGCTGGAGTCCTCCTCCTGTTACCACAAATCCGTCCGCGACTGAAGTGAGCCTCACTGAAGTAAGCGCGAGATCAGCGGTGACTTCAATCAAGTGATGTGCGGTGACAGCTGAAATCACCACTGATCACGCACGGCTCACTTCACTTGCAGCCTGAACCCCACAGCGACCAGTCATGTTCTATGGCCGCTCGCTGTGCTTGTCAGATATAGCAGAGCTGGATGCGTCGTGGGACCTCATGTGGATTACGTTGGAGCTGGAGGGTGTCTTTGGAGTTAATAAAATGGTGAAAGAGGGGGCTTTTTGTGTTTTATTTCAAATAAAAGATTTTTTGGGTGATTGTGTTTATTTACTTTCACTTACAGCGTAGTGATGAGTGTGTCTCATACATGCCTGCCATCACTAAGCTAGGACTTAGTGGCAGCTATGGGCTGCTGCCATTAACTCCGGGACTTTCGCATCTAATGGATGCGGCAATTCCGGGCGGCTGCTGACTGATATTTTTAGGCAGGGAGGGGGGGGGGGGGGGGTCTCCCCAGCCTGAGAATACCAGCCCTCACCTGTGAGACTTTATCTTGGCTGGTTGGGGGGACCGCAGGTCTTTTTTTTTTAATTATTTAATTTACTGTACAATAAAGACCCGCCCACCCGTGTCTGTGATTGGCTGTAGTCAGACAGCTGTTACTCAGCGTGGGATCAGGTCTGCCTTTAACCAATCACAGACACTGGTGAGCAGGGAAGGAGTGAATATGTTATGAGCCTAATGAGCGCCAGCTCTGAAAGATGAAAGAACTGCCACGGCAGCAGTGTGACAGCCGCCCAGTGATCGGTATGTAGCGCTTGCTCCTACCCCTTTGCACCCAATTCTGATCCCCATAGACTTTATTTGGGGAGAAGTATGTGGCCAAATACCAGCGATCAATCCCCACCAACCAGGAGTCTAGTCAGAAAAATGCACCAACACATATGTAAATAACAACTTGCATTTTTCATTGAATTTTTCCAATGGGTGAAAAACGCCAAAAGAATTGACATGCTGCATCTTTATGGTCACCATAAAGACACAGCCAAAAAAAACTGCAATGTGCGGACAGCAAAAATGAAACCTCATAGACTTTGCTGGGGAAGGACTGCATGCAGTTTTAAGACCAAAAGTACACCAAAAAAACGAGCAAACTGTAATGACTCTGGCCTTAGCCAGGTTTAAGTTCAGTTTGGGACCCGAACTTCACCAGAACTCTACCCAGGAGCCCAAACCCCATTGGAGGTCACTCATTGGACACTTCAGCTCTCCACTTATTCCTCCAGTGCGAGCCATTCAAATTATGCAAGTGGCTCACACTGGGCCCAGCACAGCGTACCTGAACACACTGATGCTCGATCAAGGGGTTAGCATATGTAACGCACCCGAACTCCAACACGGATTTATATTTAAGTCCGTGTTCAGTGCAAACCCCAATCCTTACACTTCGAGTTTGCTCATCTCTACTGGTTACAAGTATCAAGCACTCAGGCATGGTACTGCTCGCTCACCAGTAACCTGAAGTGCCCGCAGTGCACCCAAAGTGACATAGCTCCCTCCATGCATTGTGTAATGGCTGCAGATAGTGCTGCAAAGTCTCTCCCATACATATAGAGCTATTATAGTACAGCCATGGCACAATATAATATTTCCAATGCACACGCCCCAATTATTGACCCATCTTAAAGCTAGGTCAGCAATGATACAGTCCAGGAGAACCCTTTGTCGCTTAGTTTTAGTTCTGCATTCCCACTCTGCATTTCTCTTATACATGGCGTATTTCTGTCTCTGTCTTGAGTGTCAGATTTCACTCTGCTGCTTCCTTCTCTATGCTCTGCTATCAATCCTCTGATGTGTGGTATGGGCAGCATGTACCATCTTTCAGCTGCTATGTCGCTGTGACTCCCCCTCCAGGAGATTGTATACTGATAATGCACTATCAGGAGCCTGAGTGGTGTAAGGCAGGTGTCTCAAACACGCGGGCCGCATGCGGACCCTCAGGTTAGTTCATGCGGCCCCCAGGCCCGTGCCCTTGTTCACTATCGCGGCAGGTGCAGGGGCCGCAGCCACTGTCTGCGCTTTATGTCAGATGAATGTGTTGTCGGTGCTGCGCTCTCGCGCCGGCAATACAATCATCTGACATAAATCACTGACAGTGACACTGCACCTGCCGCGATAGTGAACAGGGGCACGGGCCTGGGGGCCGCACGAAGCAGAGATGAGGCAGCGGAGGGAGCGCAGGACAGGTGATAAGAATAGTGTGTGTGTTGGACGTTAACCCCTTAGCGACCTATGACATACTGGGTACGTTATGGCTCCCTGGTACTTAAGGACCCATTACGTACCCAGTACTGCATGGCGAAATTGAAGTCCCGGTGGCTACGATCGCTGCAAATAATACCTTAGATTCGGGGAGGAGGGGACCTCAGGAGGGGTGGCGTCTCCTCCCCGTACCTACGGAGGCTGTGATTGACAAACGTCGCTCAGCCAATCACAGCCACTAATGTTTCAGCCATTGAAAATCGCTTAAACATTGAAATCCAACCAAGATCAGTGCAGCTGTAGCCCTGATCATTGGCTGGAGATGGATGACCTGTGTTTCACCCGCCCCCAGCTCTGATTGGAGAGACCGGCCTTGTGACCGATCTCTCCAATCACTGTGGATCTGGGTCCGGAGACCACTCCCCCTCAGCTTCACTCCAGCGTTTGTGGAAGGTGAGGGGAGCTGCTGACCCATTACTACAGGATGGGGACAAAGTGCGCACATTACTATGGGATGGGGATAAGGCTGGGGACATTACTATAGGATTGGGACATTACAAGGATGGGCACAATACTATTGGATGGGGACATTATTACTATAGTATGGGGACATTACTATAGGATAGGGACTAGGATGGGCACATGACTATAGAATGGGGACAAGTCTGGGGACATTACTATAGGATGGGGACAAGGTTGGCACATTAGTAAAGGATGGGCACATTACTATAGAAAGGGACAGTACTATAGGATGGGGACATTGCTACAAGAGGACAAGGATGGGGAACATTACTATAAGATGGGGGACAAGGATGGACACATTACTACAAAATGGGGAGAAGGATGGTGAACATTACTTTAGGATGGGGACAAGGATGAGCACATTACTGTGGGATGGGGACTAGGATGGGGCACAATACTACAAGGGGACAAGGATGGGTACGTTACAACAATATGGGGAACGTTACTAAAAGATGTTGGTCAAAATTTCTATATAGTGCTAATGGTAAGACTATTAGTTACAAGAAAGGAATAAAATATATATATAAAAAAAAGTTTATATTTAAACAAAGAATGTGCACGTTCGCTATAATGAAAATTGTGAAAATGTTCAAAATCAGTGATCCCAAGGTGTGTAAAAAAAACAATAAAATATATTATATATGGTACCAATAAAAATGTCACTTTGTCCTGCAAAGAATGCAGCCCCCCAAATATTTTTTTTCCTCTGTGCGGCTCATACTCCCAGCCGAGTTTGAGACCCCTGGTGTAAGGGGTACTTCTCACATAGCGAGATCTCTGCCGAGTCACGGTTTTTGTGACGTACCAGTGACCTCATCAGCGATCTCGCTGTGTGTGACACTAAGCAGCGACCTGGCCCCTGCTGTGAGATCGCTGATCGTTACACACAGTGCTAGTTCATTTTTTGCTCTTTGCTCTCCCGCTGTGAAGCACACATCGCTGTGTTTGACAGCGAGAGAGCAACAATCTGAATGTGCAGGGAGCAGGGAGCCGGCTTCTGGAAGCTGCGGACGGTGGTAACCAAGATACATATCAGGTAACCAAGCAAAGAGCTTTGCTTGGTTACGCGATATTTACCTTGGTTACTAGCGTACGCCGCTCTCAGGCTGCCAGTGCTAGCTCCCTGCACACGTAGCCAGAGTACACCGGGTAACTAAGCGAAGCACTTTGCTTAGTAACCCGATGTGTACCCTGGCAAGAGTGCAGGGAGCCAGCGCTAAGCGGTGTGCGCTGGTAACCAGGGTAAATATCGGGTAACCAAAGCATTTTGCTTAGTTACCCGATATTTACCTTGGTTACCAAGCGCAGCATTGTTTCCATGAGTCGCTGGTCACTGGTGAGAGCTGCCTGATTGACAGCTCACCAGCGACGCACCAGCGATCCTGACCAGGTCATATCATGGTCAGAATCGCTGGTACGTCGTTTAGTGAGACCCCCACCTCGAGAGTTTCATATTATTGCATCATACAGGCTATTCTATTGGCTGAGATGATGACCCCCCATAAGAGACCAGAAAGCCATGTAATTCCTAGGACCGGTCCCCCCATGATCACATGACCTGAGCAGGATACCATGAATCTTCAGATAAGGAACTACAGAAGGTAACACCAGCTAACTAATCACTATGTAAGGTTTGCTACAAGCACTTTGCAATTTTACCCCTTAAGGAACCTGAGAAAACCCTTAAATGAAGAAATGTACCCCTTAATAAAATTCACTCAGGAACGGAGGGATTTGTAGTTTTATGGCTCGTTGCCTAGGTTACCGGCCACCTCTGCTGTGCGACCATTCCGCTGGTCAAAATTGCCAGTCTTCAGTGGGCCCCACTCCTGGCAAAGCAGGAACCTGGAACCATTGGGCACCTGACAGTACCACTTGACAAAGCCCCTAAGCAGCAGCAATGTAGAAGCAATGTGATTTCCCAGTGACACGGGGACTGACCCTCATAATAGCAAAGATGCTGTAATGTAACCACCGACAACTAAACCAATGTCATAAATTTGTAAAATACTTTATTTTTATCCCCAAGTCTATAGCAAAAATATTTTCTGTGACTGCGCTGTGTACAGTGGAACCATAAAAGTCACTAATATTGATGGGCAGATATAAAGCAGGGACAATAATCCAGAACTAGAAGTCTAGGAACCTCTTCTGACCACTAGTCCAGGCACAGAGCGGGGGCATCCTTCCTCACTGGCAATGCCCCCTGTGTGGTCTGATAGAAAAGGCCACGAGACGGCATCAGGAGACGTCCTCCAGGTAGTCCGCCACGTCGCTCAGGTGAGAGATGGAGTTGTCCAGGGTGAGCTCCTCCAGCCGGTGGTCACTGGCGGTCAGCTCGTCCACAGACAGCTCCTCTTCCAGGTCCTCCCCAATACTGGCCTCACTCTTCTGGCTGCTGCTGTGGAAGTCATCCATGTAGTCATCCTCCTGAGCGGCCATCTTCTCTGAGGCGGACCTCAGTGAGCCATCCGGATCGCTGGCCTTGGGTGACCCGGAGCCCAGGGAGTGGTGGGCCTCCTCCCTCCAGCCATAGGTCTGCTCAGGCTTGGGTATAGGGTCGTCAAAGAAAGAGTTTCCTTCTAGATCGTCTTCATCGTCCAGCTGCGGGCGGCCACTGACCTGGGGGCCCCTGACCTCGGAGCCACTGACCTGGGGGCCCCTGACCTCGGAGCCACCGTAGCCACTGACCTGGGGGCCCCTGACCTCGGAGCCACCGTAGCCACTGACCTGGGGGCCCCTGACCTCGGAGCCACCGTAGCCACTGACCTGGGGGCCCCTGACCTCGGAGCCACCGTAGCCACTGACCTGGGGGCCCCTGACCTCGGAGCCACCGTAGCCACTGACCTGGGGGCCCCTGACCTCGGAGCCACCGTAGCCACTGACCTGGGGGCCCCTGACCTCGGAGCCACCGTAGCCACTGACCTGGGGGCCCCCGCCCTGTGAACCCTCGGCCCGGGAGCCCCCGTAGTCGCCGACTACCACAGTCCTGCACTGCAGATACAGGCCCCGGTACACGGCCAGGAAGCGCTGCTCGTCCACGCCGCCGCTCAGCCCCGCCAGCTGCTCGGTGACGTACGTGTCCAGCATGCTCCGGTGGAAGTGCGGACACAGCTCCAGCAGCAGCGCCCGCAGCTCCGGCCCGCCGACCTCCCCGCTCCGTGCCCGCTGCCGGTACCTGGCCTGCGCCTCGTCCGCACGCTCCGGGGGCAGCTCCTGCGGGACGGCCCGGGCCGCCGCCCTCTGACGGTGCAGTCTGAGCAGCTCCAGGAGCAGCGGCGCCTCTGCCGCGGACAGCCCCAGCTCTCGGGCGGCGGACGTGCGCTCCTCCGGGGGGCTGGGCAGGCAGGCCTCAGGCTGCAGCACGGCCAGGGTGAAGTCCAGGTGGAAGTGCTGCAGGAAGTCTGTGACCAGGCTGGCGAGCAGGCGGCCATCGCTGGTGGCCAGGAACTGCCGCAGTCTCTCGTTGATGAGCGCCGGCTCACTCTCCTCCTGCTCCTCCAGCGCCAGGAACACGGACGCCCGCAGCTCGGCTTTGATCTTGCTCAGGACGCCATTATTTTCCAACGTGTGGATCAGCAGATCCCGGAGCTCCGTGTCCTCCTCCGCCGCAGACATCTCCGTGCGGCTCCGGTCAGAGCGGTGAGGATTACCGAGCTGATCGAGCGCGGGTACGCCAGCCAATCACAGTGCACGCCGCCGATAGGGGCCGCTAGTGACGTCAGAAAAGCGCCAGGTTTGAGCGCCAAGCAATCCACAGCTGTGCCGGAGTTGTTTCTAACCACTGGTAACTAAGCAACACTAAGCACCGCCTTTCCAGGCATTATGTGCCGCTGCAAGATGCTGAGGGAAAACTCGATCAGCTCGTCGCTCAGCTGCTCTGGCCTGCTGGTCTGTGTTTCCAGGCTCATCCCTCCCCGCGTTCCCCGGGCGCTTGGCAACCGAGCGGCGCAGAGCGTGGAAGGGAGACACCGGGACCGGGCTGCCGGGAGCAGGGTAGGAGCCGGGATGGGTGTGGCTTCGTGTACCGATGCAGTGTCCGGTTATGCTGGTGTGGCCCCATCACTTGTGTCCTGACCCTATGGTCACCCCCTGCCTCTGGCCTGTCTGCACGGTCTATGCTGTCCGCTCCCTGTGTGTGGGGGGCGCTGCTGGCACCAGAGCCCCTGTACATATAGGGTTACCCAGGACTCTACAGGCACTGAATATAGGGGTCAGATCATCATGGCTGACAGTGATCCCTGCCTCCTTCCAGACCCCACAGTACTGGAGACAGCTGACCACAGGACGGCAGGGCTGAGCCCTCACATGTCAGGGGTCCAGAGAGCAGTCCTGGTGCCTGCAGGAAGGATCGGAGCCCCTGAGTACTGTATGTATGTGGGGGTGATCAGGGGAGGCATGAAACATGGGGCCCCGCAGAAGTCCTAATGGGCCCCTCCCCAAAAATAGGTAAATACATCCCAGACAAGGAGGGGGAAATGTATAGGTTCATGTACACCGTAATTGGGCCTCTACTTAGACCCCGCAGTGTTCTCACCCTCTGCAATACCTCTTTCATGACCCATAAGGAATTTAGTTCTCCCAAAAGTGCCCCCTAGACACACAGTGAATCCCCCCAGTTACAGTATGATCCGCCCATAGAGAATACACACAATTGTGCCAGTCAACCTAATACGATGCCCCCACAGTGACTGGTCGCTAGCACGGTATGATGACCCTATAGCCCCCCACATGGTATGATGTTTCCAAAGCCCCCCTCCCTCTCCCCACAGTTTGATGTCAGCAGTTACCCCCACATGGTATGATGTCCCTATAGCCCCCCACATGGTAGGATGTCCCTATAGCCCCCAGTCGGCATGATGTCTCCAAAGCCCCCCACTTTGAATAACGCCCCTAAAGCCCCCCACACGGTATAATGCCCCCACATGGTATGATGCCCCTATAACCCCCCCATATGGCATGATGCCATGTGTTACCCCCAGTTGGCATGATGTCTCCAAAGCCCTCCACACGGTATGATGCCCCTATAGTCCCCACTTGGTATTACGCCCCTAAAGCCCCCCACATGGTATGATGCCCCTATAACCCTCCATAAGGCATGATGCCATCAGTTACCCCCAGTCGGTGTGATGTTTCCAAAGCCCCCCACTTGGTATGACACCCCTGTAGCCCCCACTTGGTATGACGCCCCTAAAGCCCCCGACATGGTATGATGCCCCTATGACTCCCCATACAGCAAGATGCCATCAGGTACCCCCAGTCGGTATGATGTCTCCAAAGCCCCCCCACACGGTATGATGCCCCCATAGCCCCCCACATGGTATAATGCCCCTATAACCCCCCCATATGACATGATGCCATCAGTTACCCCCAGTCTCCATAGCCCCCCATAGCCATCAGTTTCCCCCACAGCTCACAGCACATTCCTTCTTTGCATAATGTAACAAAGTACAAATCCTCCAGCAGAAAAGGGAGAAAACCAAACCCATTTATACTAATTCAGTTTTTGTTAGACACACTAAAGGCTCGGACATTTGATATTGACGGAAAGTGCTGAAATTCCGCAGTCGCTGCTATGAATTGTAGATTTGTTCCAAAATTTGTACCATTCTGTTTAACTAATCTTTATAAATGTATGTAAATCATGGGGCCATGCCCGCCCCACTTTGGCCACATTCTTTACTTTTTAGGAGTTGTGGTATAAAAAGGGTACATTTTGCATAATGTGCAATTGTTTAGTGGTAAAAGGCAAAGGGGTGAGAACGTTCTCAGGCCATCACTCCCTCCCCTTGCGGCTTTGCCAATCTTGAACCCATAAAACCCTCTTTAGGGTGAATTCAGCTGTCCTCACCTCAGTCCGATCACTGGCCGCGGGTCTCCTGACCTGAGGGGAGCGGCGTCATAGATATATACGAAGCTGTTATTCTCCACTCCCTCATTGCTGTGATCGGACCAATGTGTACCTACAGCTGAAGGAATACTTTTCTACTGCAGCTATATAACACTGTCCAAAAATATCCATCAGTCTGTATAGAAGATCAATATGGAAAGACAAAATCAGCTCCCAGAAACCACAATGCCAGATTTTTATTCCCAGCCCTTTATGTGACTCCTTAAGGGGTTGTTGCTACAAAATAAAACCTTGCCTGGGGTACTGGATGTGTGAGCTGTGACTCCTTGACGTACAGGGCTGTCGCAGACCCCTCTCCTGCCAATAGATGAGTATTAAAGAGGGTTTCTCACAAACCAAGGAGTATATAGATAGCACAGTATGGGATCACAGCTTGTTTTTTTTTTTGTTTTTTTTTTTTGTAGGGTTTTTTTTTATTATTAAATGTTTGACCTCAAAGAAAGGGTTGCAATCCCATGCTGTAATATCTGTATACTCTTTTGCATCCTCCCCTGCCCAGGAGCTGTGGTATGCCCCTGTATGGACCCACTGCTGTTTTTTTGAGCTAGACCTCTCATGTCCTCACAGCAGTAAAGGCCCCGTCACACACAGAGAGAAATCTTTGGCAGATCTGTGGTTGCAGTGAAATCATGGACATATTGTTCCATTTGTACACAGCCACAAACCTGGCACTGATTGTCCACAATTTCACTGCAACCACAGATCTGCCGCAGATTTATCTTTGTGTGTGACAGGCCGTTAATGATCAACAAGAGGGTGTAAAACCTTCCCACAACACTCCAATGTTGTCCATGGTGTGTGCAATCACTTATTTCCTGCTGTCCTCACACCTCAGGGCTATGAAGTAAAGCGCTTCGGGCAGGTGTCGGTCTTGCTGTAGTTTGTGTTTTACTTCTGGCTGAGTAAATGGACCTACCATGGCAACTGGTCGCCCTATGCTCCAGCTGAGACCTAGAAATCTGCCCCCTAGGGCGTATTGATCTGCCCCCTAGGGCGTATTGATCTGCCCCCTAGGGCGTATTGATCTGCCCCCTAGGGCGTATTGATCTGCCCCCTAGGGCCTATTGATCTGCCCCCTAGGGCCTATTGATCTGCCCCCTAGGGCCTATTGATCTGCCCCCTAGGGCCTATTGATCTGCCCCCTAGGGCCTATTGATCTGCCCCCTAGGGCCTATTGATCTGCCCCCTGCGTATTGCTCTGGCCGGGGGTCTCTGCCCACAGTCTGTTATCTGTAGACCAGACCTGGGCAAGGGGCGGCCCGCGGGCCACATACGGCCCGCCTGCTCTCTGTGACCGGCCTGCCCGTCTTCAGCCGGTGCAGTGGAGCCGGGCTGCAGCGTGCCGAGCAGGGAGAGATCCTGTGCAGGTCCGCACAGTCAGTGCAGGCAGCGGAACGCAGGAGTCTTTCCTCTGTTCCCTGCCGGCACTAATTGTCAGTGACACGCGCGCACTCTGACGTTGTCAGTACTGCGCTGCGTGTGTCATTTCAAAAGTTCCCGCCCGCCCTGCAGGAGAAGAAGCAGCACAGCAGACGGAATAATTCATCTTGCAGGACCTGCGATGACGTCACGCCCATGTGACTGTGTGGGAGGAGACACAGGATGCCGGGCAGAAAGCAAAGAGTGAATCCTGAAGGAGATGTGGACACATGATGACTGGTAATGAGAAAAGAGGGGACATGAGGGGGAGGGGGGCTGCAGGGTGAGTGGCATATGAGGGAAGATGGAGTTGCAGGGTGAGTGGCATATGAGGGAAGATGGAACTGCAGGGTGAGTTTATATGAGGGAAGATGGAGCTGCAGGGTGAGTGGCATATGAGGGCTGCAGACTGACAGAAGGATGTGAAGGGGTGCAGAGTGTTTGAGAGGGGTAAGTTGGGGTACAGGCAGGGTGAGATATGTGGGCATGGTGTGTGACATATGGGGGTGTAGTGTGTGTGATATGGGGGTGCAGGCTTTATGGGGTGTAGTGTGTGTGATATGGGGGTGCAGGCTGTATGGGGAGCAGGGTGTGACATATGGGGGTGTAGTATATTACAGGTGTGCTATATGGAGGTGTATTATATTACAGGTGTGCTATATGGAGGTGTATATAGTGGTGTAGTATATGGGGGTATAGTGATGTAGTATATTACAGGTGTGCTCTATGGAGGTGTAGTATATTACAGGTGTGCTATATGGAGGTGTATATTACAGGTGTGCTCTATGGAGGTGTAGTATATTACAGGTGTGCTCTATGGAGGTGTAGTATATTACAGGTGTACTATATGGAGGTGTAGTATATTACAGGTGTGCTATATGGAGGTGTAGTATATTACAGGTGTACTATATGGAGGTGTAGTATATTACAGGTGTGCTCTATGGAGGTGTAGTATATTACAGGTGTACTATATGGAGGTGTAGTATATTACAGGTGTGCTATATGGAGGTGTATATTACAGGTGTGCTATATGGAGGTGTAGTATATTACAGGTGTGCTATATGGAGGTGTAGTATATTACAGGTGTACTATATGGAGGTGTAGTATATTACAGGTGTACTATATGGAGGTGTAGTATATTACAGGTGTGCTATATGGAGGTGTAGTATATTACAGGTGTGCTATATGGAGGTGTATATTACAGGTGTGCTATATGGAGGTGTAGTATATTACAGGTGTGCTATATAGGGGTGTAGTGATGTAGTATATTACAGGTGTGCTATATGGAGGTGTAGTATATTACAGGTGTACTATATGGAGTTGTAGTATATTACAGGTGTGCTATATGGAGGTGCAGTGTATTACAGGTGTACTATATTGGGGTGTACTATATTACAGGTGTAGTATATGGGGTGTAGTGATGTAGTATATTACAGGTGTATATAGGGGTGTAGTGATGTAGTATATTAAAGGTGTACTATATGGAGTTGTAGTATATTACAGGTGTGCTATATGGAGGCGTAGTATATTACAGGTGTACTATATGGAGGTGTAGTATATTACAGGTGTGCTATATGGAGGTGTAGTATATTACAGGTGTACTATATGGAGTTGTAGTATATTACAGGTGTGCTATATGGAGGTGCAGTGTATTACAGGTGTACTATATTGGGGTGTACTATATTACAGGTGTAGTATATGGGGTGTAGTGATGTAGTATATTACAGGTGTATATAGGGGTGTAGTGATGTAGTATATTAAAGGTGTACTATATGGAGGTGTAGTATATTACAGGTGTGCTATATGGAGGTGTAGTATATTACAGGTGTGCTATATGGAGGTGTAGTATATTACAGGTGTACTATATGGAGTTGTAGTATATTACAGGTGTGCTATATGGAGGTGTAGTATATTACAGGTGTGCTATATGGAGGTGTAGTATATTACAGGTGTACTATATGGAGGTGTAGTATATTACAGGTGTGCTCTATGGAGGTGTAGTATATTACAGGTGTACTATATGGAGGTGTAGTATATTACAGGTGTGCTATATGGAGGTGTATATTACAGGTGTGCTATATGGAGGTGTAGTATATTACAGGTGTACTATATGGAGGTGTAGTATATTACAGGTGTGCTATATGGAGGTGTATATTACAGGTGTGCTATATGGAGGTGTAGTATATTACAGGTGTGCTATATAGGGGTGTAGTGATGTAGTATATTACAGGTGTGCTATATGGAGGTGTAGTATATTACAGGTGTACTATATGGAGTTGTAGTATATTACAGGTGTGCTATATGGAGGTGCAGTGTATTACAGGTGTACTATATTGGGGTGTACTATATTACAGGTGTAGTATATGGGGTGTAGTGATGTAGTATATTACAGGTGTATATAGGGGTGTAGTGATGTAGTATATTAAAGGTGTACTATATGGAGTTGTAGTATATTACAGGTGTGCTATATGGAGGCGTAGTATATTACAGGTGTACTATATGGAGGTGTAGTATATTACAGGTGTGCTATATGGAGGTGTAGTATATTACAGGTGTACTATATGGAGTTGTAGTATATTACAGGTGTGCTATATGGAGGTGCAGTGTATTACAGGTGTACTATATTGGGGTGTACTATATTACAGGTGTAGTATATGGGGTGTAGTGATGTAGTATATTACAGGTGTACTATATGGAGTTGTAGTATATTACAGGTGTGCTATATGGAGGCGTAGTATATTACAGGTGTACTATATGGAGTTGTAGTATATTACAGGTGTGCTATATGGAGGTGTAGTATATTACAGGTGTGCTATATGGAGGTGTAGTATATTACAGGTGTGCTATATGGAGGTGTAGTATATTACAGGTGTACTATATGGAGTTGTAGTATATTACAGGTGTGCTATATGGAGGTGTAGTATATTACAGGTGTGCTATATGGAGGTGTAGTATATTACAGGTGTACTATATGGAGGTGTAGTATATTACAGGTGTAGTATATGGGGTGTAGTGATGTAGTATATTACAGGTGTAGTATATAGGGGTGTAATGATGTAGTATATCGGAGGTGTATTATATAGTGGTGTAGTATAATACAGGTGTATATGGGGGTGTAGTATATTACAGGTATATGGAGGGAGTGTAGTATAATACAGGTGTAGTATATGGGGTGTAGTGATGTAGTATATTACAGGTGTAGTATATAGGGGTGTAATGATGTAGTATATCGGAGGTGTATTATATAGTGGTGCAGTATAATACAGGTGTATATGGGGGTGTAGTATATTACAGGTATATGGAGGGAGTGTAGTATAATACAGGTGTAGTATATAGGGGTGTAGTGGTGTAGTTTATTACAGGTGTAGTATATGGAGGGGGTGTAGTGATGTAGTATATTACAGGTGTACTATATGGAGGTGTAGTATATTACAGGTGTAGTATATGGGGTGTAGTGATGTAGTATATTACAGATGTAGTATATAGGGGTGTAATGATGTAGTATATCGGAGGTGTATTATATAGTGGTGTAGTATAATACAGGTGTATATGGGGGTGTAGTATATTACAGGTATATGGAGGGAGTGTAGTATAATACAGGTGTAGTATATGGGGTGTAGTGATGTAGTATATTACAGGTGTAGTATATAGGGGTGTAATGATGTAGTATATCGGAGGTGTATTATATAGTGGTGCAGTATAATACAGGTGTATATGGGGGTGTAGTATATTACAGGTATATGGAGGGAGTGTAGTATAATACAGGTGTAGTATATAGGGGTGTAGTGGTGTAGTTTATTACAGGTGTAGTATATGGAGGGGGTGTAGTGATGTAGTATATTACAGGTGTACTATATGGAGGTGTAGTATATTACAGGTGTAGTATATGGGGTGTAGTGATGTAGTATATTACAGGTGTAGTATATAGGGGTGTAATGATGTAGTATATCGGAGGTGTATTATATAGTGGTGCAGTATAATACAGGTGTATATGGGGGTGTAGTATATTACAGGTATATGGAGGGAGTGTAGTATAATGCAGGTGTAGTATATAGGGGTGTAGTGGTGTAGTTTATTACAGGTGTAGTATATGGAGGGGGTGTAGTGATGTAGTATATTGGGTAGAACTGAGGTAATTATATTAGTCCGGCCCTCTAAACCAATCCCAATTTCTCATGCGGCCCCATGGGAAAATTAATTGCCCACCCCTGCTGTAGACACATAGCTATGGCAGAAGAGTCATGTTTTAGAGATCGGTATTTCCTCCAGGCACAGCTTCAGATTCCTGTTATTCAGAGCAGATTGGAAATAGTGACTTCTTATGTGTTAACGCCCTGAACATATGTTTCCAACAAAAATATTTTGCTCCTGAATGTGAAATATCCAAGAATCGTCCAGGACTGAGCCGTTCAGAACCGTGCTGACTGCTGTGATCTCTATACATGCTGGCATCGCTTGTAGCCTGGCGTCTATGGCACCCGAGACCAACTGAACGGGCCGCAATAATATCCACAACCATCACTCTCAGGCTTATGTGAGTGTAAGCACTTCTTGCTGTTCAGTCTGTTGCTCATTATCTTTTTTTATGCCAGAAACAGGCATTTCACTACAATATATATGCACGCCCAGGCACAGTACTATGCAAAATATTATGCCGCAAAGTACGGCCTCACTCACATGTCAGTATTTTTCATGTACTTATAAAAAATGCTACAAATGTCATCAGTGGTTTGGATCAGCGTGTCATCAGTGTACGGTCTGTGTGTCTATTTTCACAATCAGTGTTCTGTCCGTGTGTCAGTTTTTACCATCAGTGTTCTGTCCATGTGTCCATTTTTACCATCGATGTTGTATCCGTCTGTCAGTTTTTATACCATCAGTGTTCTGTCCGTGTGTCAGTTTTTACCATCAGTGTTCTGTCCGTGTGTCAGTTTTTTTTACCATCAGTGTTCTGTCCGTGTGTCAGTTTTTTTACCATCAGTGTTCTGTCCGTGTGTCTTTTTTTACCATCAGTGTTCTGTCCGTGTGTCTTTTTTTACCATCAGTGTTCTGTCCGTGTGTCAGTTTTTACCATCATTGTTCTGTCCGTGTGTCAGTTTTTACCATCAGTGTTCTGTCCGTGTGTCAGTTTTTACCATCAGTGTTCTGTCCGTGTGTCAGTTTTTACCATCAGTGTTCTGTCCGTGTGTCAGTTTTTACCATCAGTGTTCTGTCCGTGTGTCAGTTTTTACCATCATTGTTCTGTCCGTGTGTCAGTTTTTACCATCATTGTTCTGTCCGTGTGTCAGTTTTTACCATCAGTGTTCTGTCCGTGTGTCAGTTTTTACCATCAGTGTTCTGTCCGTGTGTCAGTTTTTACCATCAGTGTTCTGTCCGTGTCAGTTTTTTTACCATCAGTGTTCTGTCCGTGTGTCAGTTTTTACCATCAGTGTTCTGTCCGTGTGTCAGTTTTTACCATCAGTGTTCTGTCCATGTGTCCATTTTTACCATCGATGTTGTATCCGTCTGTCAGTTTTTATACCATCAGTGTTCTGTCCGTGTGTCAGTTTTTTTACCATCAGTGTTCTGTCCGTGTGTCAGTTTTTTTACCATCAGTGTTCTGTCCGTGTGTCAGTTTTTACCATCAGTGTTCTGTCCGTGTGTCAGTTTTTTTACCATCAGTGTTCTGTCCGTGTGTCAGTTTTTACCATCAGTGTTCTGTCCGTGTGTCAGTTTTTACCATCAGTGTTCTGTCCGTGTGTCAGTTTTTTTACCATCAGTGTTCTGTCCGTGTGTCAGTTTTTACCATCAGTGTTCTGTCCGTGTCAGTTTTTTTACCATCAGTGTTCTGTCCGTGTGTCAGTTTTTACCATCAGTGTTCTGTCCGTGTCAGTTTTTTTACCATCAGTGTTCTGTCCGTGTGTCAGTTTTTACCATCAGTGTTCTGTCCGTGTGTCAGTTTTTACCATCAGTGTTCTGTCCGTGTGTCAGTTTTTACCATCAGTGTTGTGTCCGTGTGTCAGTTTTTACCATCAGTGTTCTGTCCGTGTGTCAGTTTTTACCATCAATGTGTCACCATATATTTTTTTTTTTTTTTTTACATATGGATAAATAAATTACAAATGTTCTATACTTTGCAATGTTAAACACAGACATCATATGGATGGGATCCGGATGCCATCTGTGTTTTTCATGGTCCCAAAGGCCTTTATTTTTATCCAGGCTGCTGGACACGTCTTGGAGTTTTTCCATGGATACACACACCCATAGACTGTATTGGGTATTGTATCTGTGAACAAACACAGAACACGTGTGTGTGTGTGTGTGTGTGTAAAAGAGGAATCAAATTAAAATTTGCTGTGACCATCCTTTGCCTTTAAATCCGCATGAAAGCATCAATTCTTCTAGGCACACTTATATACAGTATTGAAGGTAACACCACAGCCTAATAAGTGACACATCCCTGGAATCAGGCTCTCTGTCCTGACATTATGTTGCTCTCAGATTAAATAGCCAAACCTGCTGACAGATTCCTTTTAATGACATTGGCTCCAAATTTATTCTGTCACATGATCCCCAAACATATAGCCAATCAAATACTTTCCGTAATAGTATGGCATGATGGATAAATATCTGCCTGTATTTCCCAGCATTGAGTACATTTTTAGTCTTACCAAAATAACCAACTGTTTTAGTGCTTCTTAAAGAGTTTGGCAAGCACATCTTAAAAACACAGTCTGCTTTAAAATCTTTGGGAGAGGCCTTGTTGATGCAGTATAACTACTTTTTGTCTTGTCGCTGTGGCATATCTTCCAGAACCTTATATTTATTGTAGAATTATGTCTTTTACCCAGTTTTAAACCTACTCACCTGTTCCTGTTTCAGTTAATGACTGTGAGTCGACCTACATATGAAAACGATGATCATTATCACCTTTAGGCTACATTCACATGACCGTTCCGTTTTTGCGGGCCGCAAAAAAACGGTCCGTTTTTTTCACGCATGCATCCGTGTGACTTCCGTTCCGTATACGGTCCAAGTGTCTTCCGTGTGCCTTCCGTTTTTTTATGCAGACCGCAAAAAACGGAAGCAGCAAGAAAGATAAATAGATGACAAAGTTGAAAAGAGGAAACAGGGCACTGCTCAGCAACAACCATAAACATTTGGTACAGTCCAAGCATATAGGATGAATCAAAGCTGATCCGGGGTGCACGTGTGCATGAAGACCAGGTTTTATCCAATATAGGAAGAAAAAAACGGCACTCACCAAATCGTTGCTGTGCAGGTTGCGGCTTTATTTCAAGCGCAGAGGTGACATGTGCGGTGGGGGCTGGTGGAGAGGTAGAGCACGCCGGACACGTCAGACGACGGCCGTTTCGCACTTACACAGTGCTTCAGCGGTCAAGAGGAACCTCCCATGACAAGCGGCCCATGACGTCACCGCTAGTCACAGTCTCGGACCACCCGCGAGAGGTGATGTAAGAACGCGGCTGTCAGTGGCGAGCGCTGACGTCAGGAGGGCAGGACTTCATCACCGCAGGTAATGAACTTTACTAACCCCTGACGGCAACACTCATCATCCCCGCGGCTGCTGATACACTGCAGTGCGCGCATATGCTGATACACTGCAGTGCGTCCAGCTGTGGTGCTGGAGCGGGATACAGACTGCAGCAGCACCCGACGGAAGTCACACGGAAGTGCTTCTGTGTGGCTTCCGGGGATTTCGCGGACCCATTGACTTGTATTGAGTCACAGTCCGTTATTATGGAACAGAATAGGAAATGTTCCATAATAACAGAACAGACATACGGCATCCGATGTGTTTTGTTTTTTTTTTTGTAGGATCGGATGCACACGGAAGTGCTCCCGTGTGCCATCCGATCCTACACAAAAGACATTGAAAACATGGTCCTGTCCGTGGGTCCGCAAAAAAAACAGGAACTGACCAGGACAAACGGAACGGTTATGTGACTGAGCCCTTATATTTACTTACTCAAACGTCTGATGTTTTGCGAGTGGCCCTAGAAGAATTGATGCTCCAAATATTGATTTAATTTAATTACTCCTTTGCTTATTCATTTTGCATTTCAATTAGCACTTGTATGTGTTTTTCTTAAATTACATTAGATTTTTCCACAGGTCTGTATATGACTATTAGAGTTGAGCGCGGTTCGAGGTTCTCCAGTTCGCGGTCCGAGTGATTTTGGGGGCTGTTCTAGATCGAACTAGAACTCAAGCTTTTTGCTAAAGCTCGATAGTTCTAGTTACGTTCGAGAACGGTTCTAGCAGCAAAAAGCCAAGCTAATTACTAGCTGGCTTTCCGCTGTAATAGTGTAAGTCACTCTGTGACTCACACTAATATGATGAAATTTCAGTGTATAGTGTGCGGGAACAGCGCATTCAGATCACTGCTGTATGGATAATGGCGATCGCCATTTTTTTTTTTTTCCTTGTCTTCTTTCCCTAAGCGCGCGCGTGTAGTGGGGCGGGCCAGTATGTCAGCCAATCCCAGACACACACACAGCTAAGTGGACTTTTAGCCAGAGAAGCAACGGCATGTGTGATAGGATGTCCATGTCACATGTCCCTGCATTATAAAAACGGACATTTTCCTCCAGCACGCCATTATCTGCCTTCTGCGTCTTGGTGTCAGTCACCGCTGGCGTAGCTCCTGTCTCCGATACTGCTGTGTACGCTCTATACACAGCGCTATACAGAATAGGGATAGAAGTTTCTATTAGTCCTTGTAAGGGATAATAACAGCAGGGTCAGAGCCATTGGTGACAGTCAGGGCCGTGAAAACAGATTTTAACAGCTACAGATAAGAGCGTCTGTGTAGCTAAGGTCAGGGATTTCCTCGCTGCATTTCCCCATTAGGAGGGATAGAAAGGGAGGCTTCCTTTCCTCTACCCAGAGCCCCACAACCCTGGCACTGTACACTCCTGCCCTTTGCACACTCAAGCTCATTGTTACTAAGCCATTATACTAGCAAACACTGAGGAAACTTAGTGGCATCCTAAAAGTGGCTGTTGGACTTCTGTATCGTCCCACTAGTACAAAGATATTTGCAGCACGTCTGCATTGCACACTCAAACTCATTGTTACTAAGCCATTATACTAGCAAACTATGCTGCCAGTTTAAGGGCCGTAGTTGCATTGTCAGGGATAATTATTGTTGTTTATTCTGCTGTTAATAAAGCTAGACCACCGCTGAAATCTACACCACCTCTCAATTTTTACTACCACATTTTAAGTGCACAATCTTGTCGCAATCAAAATGAGTGGCAAAATGACAGATGCTGGTGGAAAGGGGAAGAGGCATTTTGGAAAAGGGAAAAAAAGGGTTTGTCCGTGGGGAAGGTGGCAAAGCTCCATTAACATCTGCTGAAGATAGACCATCTTCCAGCAAAAGTAAGATGTCTACTACTTACCGTGGACAATCCGATGTGCTCCCTTTTTTACAGACAAGAACAACTGGAACAAAGGTAGATGATGGCCAAAAAAGGAAAATGCTTGAATGGATCTCAAGTGGTCCAACAAGTGCCCTCTCCGCCACCTTAACTACCGCATCCAAAAAACACCAGTCCTCTGAGTTGTCAACCCAATCACACTTGCTTTCTCCCAGCTCTGATGTCTCCATCCGCCCTGCACAGTATGGTGGAACTGAGATGGCTGAGTCTGCAGAGCTGTTCAGTCACACTATAGCCTGGGAATCAGAAGTCTGCTCCCAAGCTACAGTGAGTACAGATCAGGAAATGGTCTGCACTGATGCCCAGAACCTTTGTGATTCTGATTCAGGCCGTGAGGACCAAGTTTCTGAGCATAATGTTGACCCTTTTTCACAAACTGTAACACCTGTGGTTATAGACAATGAGGAACATACTGATGATGATGAGACGCAGATACTAGATTGGGATGACAACTTAAATATTCGGTCAGGGCAAGAAGAGGCTCGGTCTGAGGGTGAGGGGAGTGCAAACACAACAATTGATGAGGAAGTTCTAGATCCCACCTACTGTCAACCCACAGTCACGCACTCGAGGAGGTCAACAGAGGCGGTAGAGAAGGATGCAACCGACGACGAAGTTACCTTGCGCCTTCCTGGACAGAGTCTGAGCACTGGTAGCACGTCTACAACTGCATCCTCAGCCACCACTCTGCCTCTGAGCACTAGTCGGGGGGTGCTCAGCAGGTCGCATGCCCTCTAAGCCTTGCCTAGCCTGGTCCTTTTTTGACATAGCAAAAGATCGCCCAAATTATGTGATCTGTAAAATTTGTCGTGATTCTGTTAGTAGAGGGCAAAACCTCAGCAGTTTGACAACTTCTTCCATGAATCGTCACATGAATAAATATCATATGTCCCAGTGGGAAGCTCACCGTGCTGCAATGCGGCCTAGCGGAGCGAACCATCCACCGCCTGCCCCTTCCAGTGCATCCGCGCGCTCTTCATCTTCTAGGACTGTGGGGACAGCTGTCACACCTGGATTTCCACGCACAACTTCCACCACTGTAACCGCAACAGGCAGTTTGCTTGGTAGGTCGTCAGTTGGTTTGGAAGGGGAAACAAGTGCGTGTGTACAGCTCTCTCAGACATCGATAGCACCAACGTTGGATGAAGGCAACATCATGTCTACGCCTGCACTTTCCTCACAAACCTGCATTTTTCCAGGGACGCCCTACTCAACACCGTCTATACACAGCAGCCAGATCTCTGTCCCTCAGATGTGGACAAATAAAAGGCCATTTCCTGCGACCCATGACAAAGCTAAGAGGTTGACTTTATCCCTCTGTAAGCTCTTGGCTACCGAAATGCTGCCTTTCCGCCTGGTGGACACACAGGATTTTAGAGACCTTATGTCTGTCGCTGTGCCCCAGTACCAGATGCCCAGTCGCCACTACTTCTCTAAGAAAGCACCAGCATGTCGCACACAACATCACCGCTTCCTTGAGAAACTCTGTGTGTGAACGGGTGCATTTCACCACCGATACTTGGACCAGTAAGCATGGACAGGGACGTTACATGTTGCTGACTGGGCACTGGGTAACTATGGTGATAGATGGTGAAGGGTCTGCTGCACAAGTCTTGCCGTCCCCACGACTTGTGTGTCAATCCTCTGTCTGTCCAAGTTCCGCCACTGCTTCTGCCTCCTCCACCTCATCTGGGTCCTCCACCTCCGCCCCAAGCCTGCCTGGTCATGCCACCAGCGTTCACTGCGCAGAAGGAATCACGCACCCCTCATTACTATGCTGGCAGCAGAGCGCAACGGCATCAGGCGGTCTTTAGCTTGACATGTCTTGGAATTAGGAGTCACACAGCGGCTGAGTTGTGGGCAGCTCTGGAGACTGAGTTTAATAAATGGTTGTCTCCACTCAACCTGCAGCCTGGTAAGGCCGTGTGTGACAATGCTGCAAACCTGGGTGCGGCCCTTCGCCTGGGCAAGGTGACACACGTGCCTTGTATGGCTCACGTGTTGAACCTTGTTGTCCAGCAATTTTTAACACACTATCCCGGCCTAGATGACCTTCTGACCAGGGCACGAAAACTGTCTGCTCACTTCCGTCGTTCAACCGCCGCAGCTGAGCGATTTGCATCGCTCCAGAAGTCTTTCGGCCTGCCAGTTCATCGCCTGAAATGCGATGTGGCGACACGCTGGAATTCGACTCTCCACATGTTACAGCGACTGTGGCAGCACCGCCGAGCCCTGGTGCAATACGTCATGACGTATAGCCTGGGCCAACGAGATGCAGAGGTGGGGCAGATCACCCTTATGGAGTGGTCTCAGATCAAGGACCTATGCACCCTTCTGCACAGTTTCGACATGGCGATGAATATGTTTAGCGCTGACAATGCCATTATCAGCATGACAATTCCAGTCATTTACATGCTGGAGCACACGCTAAACACTATTCGGAGTCAAGGGGTGGGACAACAGGAAGGGGAGGAACTACAGGAGGATTCATATGCGCAAGACACAACAACATCACCAAGGTCCAGACGTTCATCATCACCAACGCGGCAGGGATGGGACCATGGGGGACAGGGATCAACAAGGGCGCATGGTAGCAGGCGAAATGTTGAGGAAGGTGCAGGAGAACATGAAGAAATGGAGGACGAACTGTCCATGGACATGGAAGACTCAGCGGATGAGGGAGACCTTGGTCAAATTTCAGTTGAAAGAGGTTGGGGGGAGATGTCAGAGGAAGAAAGAATGGTTAGCACCTCTATGCCACAAACACAGCATGGACGTGGTCCGCATGGCTGCGCAAGACACATGAGCGCCTTCTTGCTGCACTACCTCCAACATGACCCTCGTATTGTCAAAATTAGAAGTGATGATGACTACTGGCTTGCCACACTATTAGATCCCCGGTACAAGTCCAAATTTTGTGACATAATTCCAGCCATAGAAAGGGACGCACGTATGCAGGAGTATCAGCAGAAGCTGTTACTCGATCTTAGCTTGGCTTTTCCACCAAACAACCGTGCAGGTGCAGGGAGTGATTCTCCCAGTTGTAACGTGACAAACATGGGACGGTCTCGTCATCTTCAACAGTCTACTCGTACCAGTAGGACCGTATCTGGTGCTGGTAACAGAATCTTTTCATAATTTTTTTAAACCGTCCTTTGCAAGGCCACCAGAGACAACAAGTCTGACACATAGTCAACGGCTGGATAGGATGATGCAGGAGTATCTCCAAATGAACATCGATGCCATGACTTTGTAAATGGAGCCTTGCTCATTTTGGGCTTCAAATCGTGAAAAATGGCCAGAGCTATCCAGTTACGCCTTGGAAATTTTGTCGTGTCCAGCTGCCAGCGTTGTCTCTGAACGTGTCTTCAGTGCTGCTGGGTGTGTGCTGACAGATAAGCGCACGCGTCTGTCCAGTGACAATGTGGACAGACTAACGTTCATCAAAATGAACAAGTCATGGATCCACCAGGAATTTACTACCCCTGTGTCATCCTGGGGAGAGTAAATGCTTGTGGATTTGGAATGTGCTTGATGCAAATCAAAACATCCTGTTTGCAACTAGGGCACAAGTGCTGCCACTGATGGGGTGTCTGTGTGGCCCAATTTTTGGAAAAAAGGGAGAAGTCCGCTTGGAGTCACCTTGCGGTGTTTTACATGATTTTAGAAGGGCGTGCCATGCCTATATCTGTGTCTCCTCCTCTTTTTCCTTGTCCAGCTCTTTTGTTTTCGCATGAGTATATGTCCTTGTCACTTTCCCATGTGTTTGTGTTGTGTTGTGAGTTGTTTGTCACCTTTTGGACACCTTTTGAGGGTGTTTTCTAGGTGTTTTTATGTGTTTGTGATTGCCTGCCATTGTTTCCTATGCGGTTCGAGTGGTTCGTCGAATGTTCGCCGAACCGAACTCGAGCCGAACCACGGCCGGTTCGCTCATCTCTATTGACTATCTCTTCATATTGGACTGTGTAACATATCCAATGCACATGGGCATAGAGTTCAGATCCATGAAATTGAACGGTGTGTATCAAATGTTAAACTTGTTTCCTAATCACTCACATCTAGCCGCACAAGCTGTAAATCACCAGTTTACCTGGATCAAGGGAGTGTACAAAGGTGGTGGCTGTGCCTGGTACTGCAGCGTAGTGCCATTCACTTGGATGGGACTGAGCTACTGTGACCTGCAGTACCAGGCACAGCCACTACTGTATGCGTGGCGCTGTACTTGGCGCACAATCAAGGGGATACAATGCTCAGTGGATTGGCTGGGGTTCTGGGTGTCGGTTATACACCGATCACATACAGTTAACCCCATAAGCATAGGCCCTCAATATTTGTAATGTTACCTGATCTGCTTATAAGTGAGCATTAAAACTCTAAAGAAATTAGGACAAACTGGTCTGCGAGCTTTCTATGGGACCAGTATATTATGGAACACGGGCACTGTTAGTCTGCCATTCTTTCATATATTACTGTGAGAATATATCTGTTACATTTTCCTCTTCTTCTTTTTTTTTTTTTTTTTTTATTGATATTTATTTATTTTTCCTTAAGGACCAGGGAATTTTTCATATTTAAATGATTTTTTTTTTTTTTTCTCCTTCTAAGAGACAGAGCTTTTTTATTTTTCTGTCGACAGGGCTTGCTTCTTTATGGGACAGGCTGTCCTTTTTTTATCACCTCATTCATTTTACCTTATAATTTGACTGAAAAACATTGAAACATTTCCAAATGCAATAAAGTTGTAAAAAAAAATAATGTAACTCTGCTATTGTTTGGGGGGGTTTAGTTTATAGGGCCCATCCTGTGTTATAAAATGACATAGAAACATGACTGTCCAGGTCAGTCCAACCACAGCGATACCAAGGTTGCACCAGATTAACCCCATGCACATCTATTTAAGTAAGAAATATATATACCGTATATAAGAAAAAACAAAGTGTATATAATATATTAATATAATTTTTTTTTATTTTATTTTTTTTAAGTTTTTTTTACTCTGCTTTTCTAAGACCTGAAACTTTCTTATTTTGCCATTGGTGGAGCCAAGTGATAGGTTTGTTTGGGGGGGGTTTGTACCAATTTGGGATACATAAAGCACATTTGATTGCTTTTTATTGTAATTATTTTTATTTTGGCAAAGTGAGTTGACCCCAAAAAATGCTATTCTGGCATTTTGTATTTTCCTTTTTTTTTTCTCCTGTTTTTTATTGTAGGGATTAAAGGGGTTGTCCACTGCTTTTACATTGATGGCCTCTCCTTAGGATATGTCATCGGTGTCTGTTCGGCCGGGTTCTGACACTCGGCACCCCTGACAATCAGCTGTTTTCTGTGTCGGCGGCAGCAGCGAGCTGCCCTGTCTTCTGATAGCGACCGGGTACTGCACATCTGCCTCCAATTCAAATCTGCAGGAGGACCGCAGCCAAACAGACATTGGTGACCAATCCTAGGGGTCCCGTTACATGTAGCGACGTTCCAGCGATCCCAACAACGATAAGACCTGGTCAGGATCACTGGTACGTCGCTACATGGTCGCTAGTGATCTGGCAAACAGGCAGATCTAATTAACAATGCAGCAATGATACGGCGACCCGTATAACAACCTCGGCGGTCTTTGGGATCCTGTCACACAGCAGCTATTCTGACGACTCAGACCTCGATAGTGTTTCCACCCAGGCGTGCTAACAAGGTTGCTCGTTGTTGTTATGGCGTCAAACACAGCGATGTATGCTGCCCAGCGGGACACCAACAATCAAAAAAATGAACTGGGATGTTCGGGTACGATCGGCGATATCGCAGCGGGGGGCCGGACGCTGCTATGTGTCACATGTAGCGAGATCGCTGTTGCATCACAAAACCTGTGACGTTTCAGCGATCTCGCTAACGACATTGCTATGTGTGAAGGGGGCTTAAGGATGCGGTGAGCTCTGTGACTTCCCCTCCGATCTGCCTTTATTTCCACTCCACACAGTGTAGCTCTGTCCCCCTTATCTATGTGATCTCTCCAGTACACAGCTCCTCGCCTCCTGCTTCATTTATTTTCTTTCATGCTGCATTTGCTCATTTACTATACTGTGTTTATTCAGTCACACGTCCATTTCCCCATTGTCTCACACATTGCTTCCTTATGAATATGTGGTTTCTTTTTTTTTTCCCATTTATTGATATCCTTTTATTTTCATACTTTCTTTTTTTTTTTACTTTTTGTCCTTCTCCCTTTTTCCCCCTTTTCTCCCTTTCGCTTTTTTTTCCATATTATCTTTAATTTTCTGATGTTTTTGCAATTTTAATTTTCTCCAATTTTTGTTTTTACACTTTTTTTATTTCATTTTTATTTATTTTTTTAATATTAATGTTTTTTCAAAACCTTTTTTTCTTTTTCCATTTGTTGTTTCTTGCACATTGCTTTATTATTTTCTTTACTTTACCGTTCTGTCACCCCAATCATTCCTTATCTCTGGTGTTCTGTCTCCTTTCCTCTTCCCCACTCGTTTTTCCTTCATCTTTTACATATCTACTTTCTTACACTTCATTCTTTTTCATCGTCATCGTCATTATCCATCATATCCATTATCCATCATATCCATTATCCATCATATCCATTATCCATCATCATCACCATCCATCATCATCCATTTTTTCTGCCGGGTGCCATTTGGAAATTTCTACAATCATTTGGGGGGCGCACAAAATTATCATCTTGAAAATTACCCTGCAATGTTTGGTCAAACAATTAACTCACTGTGGGGACTGGATCTTCTTCTGTTTTGTGTGTCTGTGAAATTTGGCAATATTGATCTTGTTGCTTCTCACAACTGCTTTTCCAGATTTGTGTCAGCTAGGACTGCTGTATATACACATCACATAGGAGACGCTGGGACTGTTGTGTATATACATCACAGGAGGGGATGGGGGCATATACATCACAGGAGATGATGGCAGCATATACATCACTGGAGGGGATGGGGAAATATACATCACAGGAGATGCTAGCAGCATATACGTCACAGGATATGCTGGGGACATATACAGTACATACCAGGAGGGGATGGAGGCATATACATTAGATGAGGGGCTGTGGTCATATATATGAAGGGGCAGGGCTGGGAGGTATATACATCACTGGGGGAGCTGGTGCATACACATCATAGGGAGGGCTGTAAGCAATATGGATCACTAGAAAAGGTGTGGGGCATAGACATCACTGAGGGTATATACATCACTGGGGTGCACAGACATATCTGGGAGTATATACATCACTGGGGTGCACAGACATAGCTGGGGTTATATACATCACTGGCAAGGGTTGAAATGAATATACATCACTAGGGAAGCTGCAGGGCATAGACATCACTGGAGGGTAAATACATCACTGGGGGGCACAGACATAGCTTGGGGGCACAAACATTGCTGGGGGACTATACATAGCTGTGGACAGAGACAGCCCTGGGGGACACTGGAAGGGTGCAGACGGCCTTGGGGGATGCTGGAGGGGCGCGGACAGCACTGGGGGACTCAGCGGCATCTTCTACTCTTTTGTGGGAAAGGAGTGCATTGCCTGCCTACTCCGCCCACAAAGTGTATGTCCGCATGCTGCCACAGGCCAGTGTGAGGACTTAAATCTCTAGTGTATGCATCACAGCGTTCAGCATTGAACGCTGCTTTTTAAAGGGCCGGCAGCCAGCAAGATGCGGCTGCCGCCCAAGTACTGCAGTCCCTGCAAATCTGCCCGGAGGCCGTAGAAAAAGTAATTGTGGGCCACATGTGGCTGGTGGTTCCCCACCCCTGATTTAAATTATACATATTTGTCTTGATCAATGTTTACCCTTCTGCTACCTTTTTTTGCTTTATATCATACCGGTATTGCTATTTTGGTGCCACATAATTTCATAATGTTATGTACTGTATTTGATTTTATAATTTCTCATATACATATAAATATATTGGTTTCCTTTGTATTATTGTAGGCCATGAACCAGGTCGGATGACCGAAACATAGGCCATATCTTCAAAACAAAAAAAAACAAAAAAACAAAAAAATGAGCCGGAGTATGAGATGGTAAACATGGAGCTTGTGAGCTCATGTTCACACTGGCCATTAGACAAAGAGAAACCAAGGGAAAAATTGTGAAAACATGTCTAATGGCCAGTGTGAACATGAGCTCACAAGCTCCATGTATACCATCTCATACTCCGGCTCACTTTTTTGTTTTTATGTAGTTTTTTTGTATTCAGTACAAATGGGGTGTGGCCCTCCCTCTTGGTGAGCTGGACATTTCATTCTGTGAATCCCCCTGACTGTGTGTGTCCTGTTGGGACCCGGTCGCTCTCAGCCCTTAGCCACATTGAGGCCTATTTTAGACCCATGGTAAGGTTTTAATATTAGAGAGTGTAGGTACTATCCCAACTGGGTACACCTTGGCGTTGGTGGGATAGCTTTATGCTTTTTTTGATCAAAAACAGTGTTTACTAAGTACCCTATGTTTATATGCACTATGCTTTTATTTAGTTACAACAGGGTATGTTTTCACAATTTTTCCCTTGGTTTCCCCATAGGCCATATCTTGTACAGTATTTTTCCTCTGCACCATTAAAAGCATTCACACTTTGCATAAATTTACTGCCGTGGTAATTTTTTCTTAAGTTTGTATTTTTTACCACTGAGCACTACAACGACATCTGCTTTCTACACTAAGGATAGGTCATCAACGTAAAAGTAGTGGACAACCGCTTTCATTCATTCTATCTGTTGATAAAGTGGACTCATGGATGCCATCATACCAAATATGTTTTTTGGGGGTTTTTTTATTATTTGTTTTTGACATGGAAAAGGTTGTGTTTTTAAGTTAACTTTTTTTTTTTTAAAAAAAATATATATTTTTTAAAACTTTCTTTTTACATTAAGGGTTAAGGAAGCAGGCAAGTTTGTTTGTTTTTTGTTTTTTTTTGTCCACCCTTTTTCAAAGAACTATAACTTATTTTTCCATCAACCACCATAAAGGGGGGGGTAGCATAAGAGGAAAAAAAAAGTCTAAATAATGTGAAATGGTAGAGGACAAACAAAAATTCTGCACTTGTTTTTTGGGTTTCTTTTTTACAATATTCACTGTGCCGTGCAGTAAAATGTTTGATGCCAAACTTGTATAGAACAAAAAACAAATCTAACATATGGAATATTTTGCTCATTATTTATTGCTTTATTTTGTGAACGGTGCTGAGACCAAAAAACACTGGTGTTTTCTATTTATTTATTTACTTTTTATTTCTCTCCTAACACATCACTGGGATCAGCATCTCCACCCCTCCATCAGGCTGCTTCAAGATTACATGGAAAAACCTGCAGACTGATTCCCTTTTCATTGAATTTTAAGATGGGTAGAGGGGAATAAATATATAGTAACTGTCTCTTTCCCCGTCTGTCTCTTTCCCCGTCTGTCTCTTTCCCCGTCTGTCTCTTTCCCCGTCTGTCTCTTTCCCCGTCTGTCTCTTTCCCCGTCTGTCTCTTTCCCCGTCTGTCTCTTTCCCCGTCTGTCTCTTTCCCCGTCTGTCTCTTTCCCCGTCTGTCTCTTTCCCCGTCTGTCTCTTTCCCCGTCTGTCTCTTTCCCCGTCTGTCTCTTTCCCCGTCTGTCTCTTTCCCCGTCTGTCTCTTTCCCCGTCTGTCTCTTTCCCCGTCTGTCTTTTTTTTTCCTATTTGTCTCTCTCTATCCGTCTCTCCACCGACATCATATTACCTCACACATAAGCTTCTTATACTATAACTGTCCTTTGTTCCTATAGCAACCAATCATAGCTCCTATTAATAGCCTGTAGCTCACAACTCCACTCACTTTAATGGAGGCAAACAAAAATATCCATGAGGAAAGAGTGTGAAGCTTCAATAGTAAATGTAACATGACTACGCAGTCTCACAATGTATATAAGTAGAGTGTCCTGTATGGGCCTCTATCAATTGAAAAAACATGCAAACCACTAGAGGAATAATGAAAAAACAGGAGGACAAACGTGGTTGTATTGCAAAAATGTATATCAAAATTTATTCATTCATCTACAGTTAGATGCAGCACATAATTGTGCAGTGCAAAAAGACAGAGGGCACCTTGGCACCGGACAAGAATGATCATAGGGATTCACATGGCAAGTACAAAGACAAATAAGATATAAATCATAACATACAGATTACAAGGTTTGTTGCCAGATGAAACCAGAGAGCAATAGCTGGTGTCCAAACAAAGGTAAATAGAACAGCACACTAGGCCCATCCATATGTCGGGACGTCAGTACATACCAGCGGCTATTTACATCATTACATACAGATTACAAAGTTTGTTGCCAGATGAAACCAGAGAGCAATAGCTGGTGTCCCAAAAAGGGTAAATAGTATTCATATGGCAAGTACAAAAACAAATCCGGTGTAAATCATTACATGCAGATTACAAGGTTTGTTGCCAGATGAAACCAGAGAGCAATAGCTGGTGTCCAAACAGAGGTAAATAGAAGTAAATAGAACAGCACACTAGACCCATCCATGTGTCGGGACGTCAGTACATACCAGCGGCTATTTACATCCTTACATACAGATTACAAAGTTTGTTGCCAGATGAAAGCAGAGAGCAGTAGCTGGTGTCCAAACAAGGGTAAATAAAGCAACACACTAGAGTCTAACCTCCGGCCCGCGGGCCGCATGCGGCCCGCCATGACCTTTTATGTGGCCCCCGGGCACATTCCCGGGGGAGGCAGTGCTGGTGCTGTCACCGCGGTCTTGCTGCCGCCGGCCCTTTAAATCCACACATTGCTGTTTGTGCTGCAATGTGTTCTCCCGTCGGCCAGTGCCAATTGTGGGCGGGTCCACAGCAGCCTCACCACTTCTAGCCTTGTGTGTCCGCCCCCTTCCCTCCGGAGATCAGTGCCCGCCTTCTCCTTCTGATGCAGTGTGTCCGGCTCCTGCACTCCGGTGATGTGAGTGCAATGCTGCTGTGAGTCCAGCGCCGACACTCTGCTGCTATGTGCCCTGCCCAATGCTTTGTGCCTCTCCACACCAGTTCTGTAAACCCTCTCCCCCAGAGTTGCATGAAACTCTCAGCGCAGTGTGGCCCCCAATGTCCTGTGTGCACCCCTCCCCCAGTCCTGTGTGCAGCCCCCCAATGTCCTGTGTGCAGCCCATCACCCAGTAGTCCTGTTTGCACCCCCCCAATCCTGTGTGCACCCCTCCCCCAGTCCTGTGTGCAGCCCCCCAATGTCCTGTGTGCACCCCCACACAATCCTATGTGCAGCCCATCACCCAGTCCTGTGTGCACCCCCCAGTCCTGTGTGCACCCCCCAGTCCTGTGTGCACCCCCCCAGTCCTGTGTGCACCCCCCCAGTCCTGTGTGCACCCCCCCGTCCTGTGTGCACCCCCCCCAGTCCTGTGTGCACCCCCCAGTCCTGTGTGCACCCCCCCAGTCCTGTGTGCACCCCCCCCAGTCCTGTGTGCACCCCCCCAGTTCTGTGTGCACCCCCCCCAGTCCTGTGTGCACCCCCCACAGTCCTGTGTGCAACCCCCCCAGTCCTGTGTGCACCCCCCCAGTCCTGTGTGCACCCCCCCCAGTCCTGTGTGCACCCCCCCGTCCTGTGTGCACCCCCCCAGTCCTGTGTGCACCCCCCCCAGTCGTGTGTGCACCCCCCCCAGTCGTGTGTGCACCCCCCCAGTCGTGTGTGCACCCCCCCCAGTCGTGTGTGCACCCCCCCCCAGTCGTGTGTGCACCCCCCCCCAGTCGTGTGTGCACCCCCCCCCAGTCGTGTGTGCACCCCCCCCCAGTCGTGTGTGCACCCCCCCAGTCGTGTGTGCACCCCCCCAGTCGTGTGTGCACCCCCCCCAGTCGTGTGTGCAGCCCCCCCCAGTCGTGTGTGCAGCCCCCCCCAGTCGTGTGTGCAGCCCCCCCAGTCGTGTGTGCAGCCCCCCCAGTCGTGTGTGCAGCCCCCCCAGTCGTGTGTGCAGCCCCCCCCAGTCGTGTGTGCAGCCCCCCCCAGTCGTGTGTGCAGCCCCCCCCAGTCGTGTGTGCAGCCCCCCCCCAGTCGTGTGTGCAGCCCCCCCCCAGTCGTGTGTGCAGCCCCCCCCCAGTCGTGTGTGCAGCCCCCCCCAGTCGTGTGTGCATCCCCCCCCAGTCGTGTGTGCATCCCCCCCCCAGTCGTGTGTGCATCCCCCCCCAGTCGTGTGTGCATCCCCCCCCAGTCGTGTGTGCAGCCCCCCCCAGTCGTGTGTGCAGCCCCCCCCAGTCGTGTGTGCAGCCCCCCCCAGTCGTGTGTGCAGCCCCCCCCAGTCGTGTGTGCAGCCCCCCCCCAGTCGTGTGTGCAGCCCCCCCCAGTCGTGTGTGCAGCCCCCCCACAGTGATGTCTGTGCAGCCCCCCCACAGTGATGTCTGTGCAGCCCCCCCACAGTGATGTCTGTGCAGCCCCCCCACAGTGATGTCTGTGCATCCCCCCCACAGTGATGTCTGTGCAGCCCCCCCACAGTGATGTCTGTGCAGCCCCCCCACAGTGATGTCTGTGCCTCCCCCACAGTGATGTCTGTGCCTCCCCCACAGTGATGTCTGTGCCTCCCCCACAGTGATGTCTGTGCCTCCCCCAAAGTGATGTCTGTGCCTCCCCCAAAGTGATGTCTGTGCCTCCCCCACAGTGATGTCTGTGCCTCCCCCACAGTGATGTCTGTGCCTCCCCCACAGTGATGTCTGTGCCTCCCCCACAGTGATGTCTGTGCCTCCCCCACAGTGATGTCTGTGCCTCCCCCACAGTGATGTCTGTGCCTCCCCCACAGTGATGTCTGTGCCTCCCCACAGTGATGTCTGTGCCTCCCCACAGTGATGTCTGTGCCTCCCCACAGTGATGTCTGTGCCTCCCCACAGTGATGTCTGTGCCTCCCCACAGTGATGTCTGTGCCTCCCCACAGTGATGTCTGTGCCTTCCCCACAGTGATGTCTGTGCCTTCCCCACAGTGATGTCTGTGCCTTCCCCACAGTGATGTCTGTGCCTTCCCCACAGTGATGTCTGTGCCTTCCCCACAGTGATGTCTGTGCCCCCAGCCCCGCGTGTGGTGTCTGTGCCCCCAGCCCCGCGTGTGATGTCTGTGCCCCCAGCCCCGCGTGTGATGTCTGTGCCCCCAGCCCCGCGTGTGGTGTCTGTGCCCCCAGCCCCGCGTGTGGTGTCTGTGCCCCCAGCCCCGCGTGTGGTGTCTGTGCCCCCAGCCCCGCGTGTGGTGTCTGTGCCCTCAGCCCCGCGTGTGGTGTCTGTGCCCTCAGCCCCGCGTGTGGTGTCTGTGCCCTCAGCCCCGCGTGTGGTGTCTGTGCCCCCAGCCCCATGCCCCCAGTTAATTAATTGCTTCACCCAATATAGCAGGGTCATTTAAACATTGATAATTTTGTGCGGCCCCCGAAGGTTGGTAGAAATTTCCAAATGGCCCCCGACAGAAAAAAGGTTCCCCACCCCTGCACTAGACTCATCAATATGTCAGGACGTCAGTACATACCAGCGGCTGTATAAGTGAGAGGATCACCAGAAATTGCTTCAAAGTGCCAAAGTGCAAGAATCAAGGACCAAAAAACAGTCCCCCCTAAGGCAGGTAACGCACGTTTCACGTGTTAGTGGTGTAACGCTTCATCAGACCAAGGATAAATTTTGATATACATTTTTGCAATACAACCACGTTTGTCCTCCTGTTTTTTCACTTTAATGGAGGCAGATTTTTTTGGAGAGTGACTGTAAAGTGCGGGGTTAAATTTTCTTGTCAAAACATAGTCTATAATGTTCCCTGAGTCACATGGGGTGTCTGCAAAATGTTGTGATTGTAAATGCGACGGTACGGATTCCTTTAGCGGACACACACACACACACACTCAGCTTTATATATTATATATTTAATATTATTTATTTTCCCATTGCAGCAAGGAAATAAAAAGTTCTGTGCCAAAAATTACAAACCCACATTCAGTCATCAGGACCCCTCATAGGTTTGGACACCTGATCTCAGATACTGAGCCGTCCAGGAGCAGAATTCCTGCATTCATATTTGATGTTTGAGGCGGAGATGTGTTGACAGGTCACTTTCTGCTCCTCTCTGGGTGGGTGGAAATGATCCCAACCGCTTGTTATTTTGCTGGTTACCTGAATGGAGAGTGATGGATCAGGGCCATACCCCAGGTTACCTCCCGGTATTTCTACTTGTTCGTTCATATTGTAGTGTCTGCAAATAATTAATAGCTACTGCTATTTTTTTTTTTCTGGTATGGATATAGAAGATGAAATTACAAAGCTTCTCATACTTTCAATGTTAAACTTGTACAGCACACAAATGACCCACAGATGCCAGCTGTATGCCATACATGTTTATACAGAGCCTTAAGGGGGCTTTACACGCTGCGACATCGCTAATGCGGAGTCGTTGGGGTCACGGAATTGGTGACGCACATCCGGCTGCATTAGCGATGTTGCTGCGTGTGACACCGATGAGCGATTTTGCATCGTTGCAAAAACGTGCAAAATCGTTCATCGGTGACATGGGGGTCCATTCTCGATTATCGTTACTGCAGCAGTAACGATGTAGTTCGTCGCTCCTGCGGCAGCACACATCGCTCCGTGTGATACCGCAGGAACGAGGAACCTCTCCTTACCTGCCTCCCGGCCGCTATGAGGAGGGAAGGAGGTGGGCGGGATGTTCCGGCCACTCATCTCCGCCCCTCCGCTTCTATTGGGCGGCCGCTCAGTGACGTCGCTGTGACGCTGCACGGACCGCCCCCTTAGAAAGGAGGCGGTTCGCCGGTCACAGCGACGTCGCAGGGCAGGTAAGTATGTGTGACGGGTCTGCGCGATGTTGTGCGGCACGGGCAGCGATTTGCCCGTGTCGCGCAACAGATTGGGGCGGGTACCCACGCTAGCGATATCGGGACCGATATCGCAGTTTGTAAAGCCCGCTTTAAACTTGTACTAGCCCTTGTCATTTGTGCTGCCGGAATAAGGCTGCTTTCACACTACGTTTTTTTTTTAACATGCATCATGAACTTTTATTGCTGTAAAAGTGGATCCTGTTTTTACAAAGAAAAACGCATGTAAACGCATGTGCTAGTTTGCAGGATCCTGTCACTTGAAGTTTATAGGCGGGCATTGGAGTCATGTGATTGGGAGTGAGGGGAACTGAAGTGATAGACTGGGAGCCGGCATCTGGCAGCTGTGGACGCTGGTAACCAAGGTAAACATTGAGTAACTAAGCAAAGTGCTTTGCTTGGATACCCGATATTTACCTTGGTTACGAGCGTCCACAGCTGCTAGGAGCCGGGCTGCCTGCTCTCTGCACACGTAACCAAGGGAAACATCGGGTAACTAAGTGAAGCACTTTGCTTGGTTACCCGATATTTACCTTGGGTACGAGCGTCCGCGGCTCTCAGGCGGGGGAATGAGGGGGGGAGAGAGGGATGGGGAGAGAGAGACTGATAACGCCAGGCTGGTTTCTGGGCATACTCAGTAGAGCAAGCAGGATCCTGTCTATCACCATGCCAGCGTTCACATGCGTTTGCATGCAGTATAGTCAGGATCCAGTGACAAACAGTATTTGAACGCAGCTCAAAAATGCTACACGTAGCGTTTTTGAAAAAAGTAAAAATACTGAAAGTCGCTGGATCCTCACTATAACGCACACAAACGCATGTGAACGCATGTTGACACGAGTCCATTGCAAATGCATTGAAATAAAAACGCATTTGCACTGGATCCGTTTTTGCGTTAAAAAAAGTTCATGACCCATGCTAAAAAAACGTAGTGTGAAAGCAGCCTAAAATGACGTGTGGTTCGTATGGACGACATGGTCCTTGTGAGAACACAGACATGCGAGTAGCACAGAGGAATTGAAGTATGGTAGCTGGAGGGCTTTTTGGTCGTTAAAGGGCATTTTGGCTATCTATAAACCACTTTACCTTCCCACCAACGCCACTTGGGCGGGTTGCAAAAAGTGGCTAAAACGCTTAATAAAATTGGTGCTCTACATCACCCTATTTTTAATACTAAATCTTTTCCACTGTGTTAATGGAGCCTAATGCGGGCGTCACACGGGACGATAAATCGTGCGATTGCATAAGCGATCGCACCCGCCACTGTTGTTTGTGCGTCACAGGCAATTTGTTGCCCGTGGCGCACAGTCGTTTACCCCCGTCACACGTACTTGCCTGCCGGACGACCTCGCTGTGGGCGGCGAACATCCTCTTCCTGAAGGGGGAGGGACGTTCGACATCATAGTGACGTCACACAGCCGCCGGCCAATAGAAGTGGAGGGGCGGAGATAAGCGGGACGTAAACATCCCGCCAACCTCCTTCCTTCCGCATTTCCGGCGGGACGCAGGTAAGCTGTGTTCGTTGTTCCCGGGGTGTCACACGGAGTGACGTGTGCTGCCATAAGAACGACGAACAACCGGAGCACAGAAGGAGGAACGACTTTATGAAAATGAACGACGTGTCAACGAGCATCGATAAGGTGAGTATTTTTGCTCGTTCAGTCGTTCCGAGGTGTCACACGGTACGATATGTCTGACGATGCCAGATGTGCGTCACTAACGACGTGACCCCGACGACATATCGCCCGATATATCGTACCGTGTGACGCCCGCATAAGGGTGCGTGCCCACGATCGGTGTTTGCAGCGTTTTTGGATGCAGAGTGTTTTTGCTGCTTCCAAAATGCTGCGATATACAGTACAAGCATAGTGGATGGGATTTCTAGAAACTCCATGCCCACTGTGCATGTACTGCTCGCAGCATAAACTGACCTGCGGTGAGGCTTTCTAAGCCGCAGCATGTCAATTTTTTGCTGCAGAGTCGCAAGCGTTTTCTGTAGGGAGAACACAAGCGAGAGACCGCAGCACACTTAACCCTGATTGTGGGTACAGGCAGCTGTGGTCTTCTGCGGAGGAGACTCGTGGACCAGCAGGGCAGGACCAGCGGGTCCTGATCGTGGGCACATACCATAAAGGGCCATTTAGACAATCTAGTAATCAGTAACGAGCATTTGTTGGGTGATAGGATCGTTCTTGCCAGCATTAATATTCCTTCTCTTTAGCTCATCGCCTGATGTAACAGGACATGTGCTCGCGGTAATGATATTCTCTGCACACAGAACAATCATATTAATTGTTCAGTGTGTGTATAGAATTCTGATTGGCCTATCTAAATAAGACATTAATTCAAAGCCAATTATTTTCTATGTAGCCAATTAGCCGTCATTTACCGGCTGTGGTCAGCTGGTGTAAATGTGCCATAAGGCCACGTGCACACATTCATTATTTGGTGAGGTTTTTACCTCTGTATTTGTAAGACAAAACCAGGAGTGGGTGATAAATACAGAAGTGGTGCAGTGTATCTATTATACTTTTCCTCTGATTGTTCCACTCCTGGTTTTGGCTACAAATACTGAGAAAAACTCACCAAATACTCAATGTGTGCATGTGGCCTAAGAGGAACTCCTTGCAACCATTTTCCATTGTGACTAAGAAGTGAGGGTCCCAAGTGGTGTTCTCTTTCCTAATAATAAAGTATTTAAAAATAGGTTTTGTAACCCAGACAAATGAATAACAAAAATATAGATATTTAAAATAAAGATATTTAATGTGCTGGTTACATACATGTGCAGTACTATTGGGCAGATTGACTAATGCGTTTGCTTGAAAATAAGCCCTAGAGTTTACAGGATTTTTGGAGTAAGCTTGAAATATATAAGCGCTACTCCAAAAATAAGTCCTAGTTACAGTCAGTGCCAGCATTGCGGGGAGTCAAACTGCGCAATTTCTCAGGGACCCACTCTCTCATAGGGACCCCAATATTTGCATTCCGAGGTTAAGATTGTTTAAAGGGAACCAATCACCAAGATTTTCGTATATAACCTAAAACGAGTGCTATACTGGCACTATCAGGCTGAGTCAATACATACCTGTAGTGGTCAGCTCAGATGTGTAGGTTTTGAAATCCAAGAAAGTAAAGTTTTATACAATTAGCTGCTTTTTGAGTGACAGCCGCAAAGGAGCAGATAATGTATTCATAGTTATCCCCTCCCCCTGTTAGAATTAGCATAAATATTATACAAACGACTCACTTTGTTGCAAGACCTGTGTGAGGTCATACCCATGTGACCTGGTATCCAGCTTTGTTGGCTGAGGCCCCGCCCCTTCTGGTCACATGGGTATGACCTCACCACAGGTCCTGCTAGACAAAGTGAGTTGTTTGTATAATACTTATGCTAATTCTAACAGGGGGAGGGGATAACTATGAATACATTATCTGCTCCATTGCAACTGCCACTCAACAAGCAGCTGATTTTATAAACTTTACTCTTTTGGATTTCAAAGTATAGCACTGGCTTTAGGTTATATATGAAATTCCTGGTGATTGGTTCCCTTTAAGGACTTTTGACTTCAAAGTCATGTGTCCAAAGGTCTCTTAATTGAAGGAGTCTAAAAGAACTGAACAGGAGAAGAGCTGGACACAGAACTGGCACTAGGGGGATGGGAGAGCAAAGTGAAAAATGTCACACAATGGCGCTCTGTGTGATAACGAACAGTTCTAGCAATATATTCCACATTTATGTCCACTCGAGGCTGGCTTACCTTACGCTTCCTTCTTTTGTGCCAATAAACCATTCTAATGAATGAATATGCTGTATTCTCCTAATCTGCCTAGGCTTCTTTTCTAGACAAAGGCTAAGGCATTGGAATCCATTACTGAAGGTGCCCTCTTCATGGAAATCTGCCCCCATTATAATGTCGCATGGTGGCTCAGTGATTAGCGCTGTGCCTTGCAGCGACCTGGGAGAAAATCCAACCAAGGCCAACACCTGCATGGTGTTTGTATGGTCCCCTCCAGTGTAGTGTTTGCATGGGCTTCCTCCCACACTCCAAACACATACCGATAGGGAATTAATCATAATAAGGGGATGTGCACATATTTAGCACTAGGTGCAGAAATTTCTGCATCAATTCTGTGTGTGCGCACAGGTCATATACACTGGGAACCTCTTGGGTAGATTTTCCTCCTTTATTAGACGGCTGTGGTCGCTGTGACATCCCCTTGCTTTTGGTATTTGATGTTTTCTATTGCATGGTCTATTCCTCACAGTACCTTTGGTAACATAATAGGAATGTACAGCGCAGGCCCACACTTTCCATTGCCATGTTTAGTCTACGCTGTGATATTTATGCTCCGGTAAGATGTCAGTACAGTGATACATGGGCCAGATGCTTCATTCTGCAGAACAGGATTCTCTAAAGTAATATTTCATTACAATAGAGCTCCTTTTCTTCCAGTTATTGTATTTACTCCGCTATGTTCATATAATGGCCTATTGTTTTGCGTCTATCATATACCGTACTAGTTGTAAATTGTATTTTTCAATTCAATATAACAAAACTTATTACATTATACATATCTCCACACTAGGGCAAAATGACATGCAGTAATTGTCCATACCAATCAGTCATGTTCCAAATTCTAACTTTTCCAAGATCCTATTGTTATTAGAAATGAAAGCATCAATCTGACTTGTGTTATATAACTGCTCCTTATGGCCTTAAAGTCTCCTTGCACGTAAAGGTTTTTTTTTGGTTTTTTTTTTAGTCATCGACATCTATAGCATGATAGATTTTCTCCCAGAGAAGTGGTCAGTATAGTAAATGGGAGATGCAGAAATGGACGAATTTCCTCAATTGGATGCTCCATTTACTTTAATATTTACAGAACTGTGCAAAAGTCTTAGGCAGGCGTAGGAAGAAATGCTGCAAAGTAAATAGAAGTGGTTATAGTTTTATTCTTTATCAATTAACAAGATGCAAAGTGAATGAACAAAAGAGATATTTAATTCACATCTGTATTTGGGGTGATTTCCCCCTCCCCCACCCCAGAGCTGCACCAATTCTTTTAGGTACACTTGCACAAAGTTAGGAATTTTGTAGAATTCTAGTCAGGGTGTATGAGAACCAAATATGCATAATGGGTGATAATAATCGTTATTTTCATGTGTAGGTTATAACAGCTATGTAGGAGGCTTAAAATGTGTCTGTCACCCTCAAAATGCATTTTAAATTGGCTATATAGTGTTGTAAGGGCCTTAGCCCCTATAACACTCATAGTATCACTGTACCTGTTACTAGTACAGTGCCTGAGAAAATAACTTTTAATTCATGTAAAATTGAGGGGGCTCATGTGATGTCACAACCTCACGTGAGCCCCAGGAATGCAAGTGCCAACACCGCTGGAACAGCGCAGGAGTTTAGTATTAGTTTTTTTTAGTTTAATTAGGGGAAACCTGGAATGCGAAGGTGTTGTCTTCATAGTGGATAACTCCTTTAAGTTATTTTCTCAGGCACTGTACCAATAATCGGTCCAGAATTAGTATGGTTATTATAGGGGCTAAGTCCTTTACAACACGGTATAGCCCAGTTAATATGCATTTTGGTAGTGACTAACACCCTTCAAAAAACTAGGTGAAGAACAGCCAAACTCTGCTATAAAGGTGAGGTTGTGGAAGACCGTTTTATGTCACAGATCATACACCATGGCACGATTGAGCACAGCAAAAAGTCACAAGGTAGTTATACTGCATCGGCAATGTGTCTCCTAGGCAGAGATTTCAAAGCTGACTGTGATTTCATGATCTGCTGTTCAAGCTCTTTTGAAGAAGCACCAGGAAATCAGTAATGTTGAGAAACATTGCCAAAAGTGGTTGGCCAACAAATCTTATTGGAGCAGATGAGACTTGCAGCAGTTTCATCAGCTCAGTGGGGACCCAGCTACACTCATCTACTGTTTGGGAAAAGTCTGACTAGAAGAGGTTTTCATGGAAGAATTTCGGCAAACAACCAAACTTTCAACATGGAAACAAGGCCAAGCAGCTCAACTATGCACGGCAACATAAGAGCTGGAAAATGGCAGCAGCTGCTCTGGATTGAGAAGTGAAAATCTGAAATATTTGGCTGTAACAGAAGGGAGTTTGTTTGCCAAAGAACTGGAGAGCGATACAATAATGAGTTTCTGCAGGTAACTGTAAAGTGGACGTTCCTTGCAAGTTTGGGGCTGCATTCCAGCAACTGGATTTGGTGATTTGATCTGGATTAATGGTGTCTTCATTGGCTGTATTTCTCAACAATCACTGTCATTAAGAACTTTAAACATAAAGAAGAATAAGATGTCCTTGAAGTGATGATATGGCCCCAGAGAGCCCTGATATCGAGTCTTTGTGGGATTACATGAAGAGACAGACCGCATTGCACAAGCCTACACACATGGTCAAAATTGTTGGTACGCCTCGTCTAAAGCCTGCTGTACACGAGACGATAGATTGTGCGATAGCACAATCGATCGTACCCGCCCCCGTCTTTTTTGCGTCACAGGCATGGCACACAAACTCGTTTAACCCCCGTCACAAGTACTTACCTTCCGGACGACCTCACTGTGGGCGACGAACGTCCACTTCCTGGAGTGGGCGGGACGTTCGGTGTCACAGCGATGGCAGACGGCCAATAGAAGCGGAGGGGCGGAGATGAGCCCCTAATGGCGGAGATGAGCTTAATGGAAGGAAGGACCTCCTCCCTTGCATTAAGCCGTCAGGTGCCGCGGGAGGCAGGTAAAGCTGCTGTTCATCGTTCCCGTGGTGTCACACGGAGCAACATGTGATGCCACGGAAACGATGAACAACCGCCGCCATTTTAATTAAACAATTTTATGAAACCTAGCGACGACTCACGATTTGAGAGCGATACTGCGTCACTAGGAGGTGTCACACGAAACCACGTCGTGCGGTATGCCGGATGTGCGTCACGAAAACCCTGACCCCCCCAACGACATATCGCACAATCTATCGTCTCGTGTAAAGCCCGCTTAATGAAAGAAAAACCCAACATGGTCAGAGAAATATCTTGAATCTGACAAAAGTAATAATAAATTAAACATTTTTGAAAATTAATAAATGAAAGTCAGACATTGCTGCTTTTCAGCTTCCACAGAATTAAAAAAAAAAAAAATAAATAAAACTCATGAAATAGGCCTGGCCAGAAATGATGTTTCCTTAACTTAATATTTGGATGCATAACCTTTTGAGGCAATCGCTGCAATCAAACAATTCCTGTAACTATCAATTAGACTTTTGCACCTCTCAACAGGTATCTTGGCGCACTCCTCAAGAGCAAACTGCTCCAGTTGTCTCGTGTTTGAAGCTTGCCTTTTCCAAATGGCATGTTTCAGCGCTTTCCAAGAATGCTCAATAGGATTTAGGTCAGGGCTCATAGAAGGCCACTTCTGAATAGTCCAATGTTTTCCTCTTAGCTGTGTGTTTTGGGTCATTATCCTGTTGCAAGACCTATGACCTGTGTCTGAGACCAAGCTTTCTGACACCGGGCAGCACATTTATCTCTAGAATCCCTTGCGGTTCAACACCTCACTTCCGGATCACATGTGCGTCTCATCACCAGTCACGCACATGGGACCGGCTGTGGCCGCTGCTGGCGCATGCGCGGATTGACTCCTGTGGTCTCTCGGCGCATGGCTTCCGGCGTTCCACGGTCCGGTCCTGGATTTCCCCTACAGGTGGCCCTTGTCAAGCAATTAGGCACCTTTAAATAGACCTCACTTCCTGCTGTCATGTGCACCGCAGGTAACACACGGGTATCCATCGTCACATCGGAGTCTCTCCATTACAAGGTATAGATTGGTCTTCTTTTGTCATACTGGCTATGATCTGTCTTTCAACTCATTCTTTGCCTTATCCTCTCAGGAATCCATCCCTTCCTTCCAGTCACATTATCCCCTGACTCAGAATTGTCTGGGCCCACTATCTAATAGGATTAAGGTTTGTTATCCATTATAACAAGTTTGTTTTTGTGCTTATAGTCCCATTGATAGACTTATATCCCCATACTTTTATGTATTCACAGACTATAGCATTAGGCTTCTTACACCCTTCGGGTACTGGCCTGATTTCCATAAAATAAAAGAATTTTTTCACACTAGTCCGATCAAGTGGTATGTGTACTTTCACTATGCCATATGCTCTCCCCATTCACGATGATAGTACTAATATAGTAACTATTTTTCATGTTCATAGATCACATTAGTTACCAGTCCAGCGTTCTGATACTTGTGGAAAAACACATGTCAGTTTGGCAGCCCTGCTCCTACCACATACTATTTGATTAGGTATGTACAGATCTATAGCAGTCACACTTAGTCCCTCATACCTGTATAATAAAGTTCAATAGTTCTCATACTTTGCAAACCTTTCTTCCCTTTCCATAGCATTACATAACCGATTCTTCCAGTCAGCTATCTTCACATTACCTGTGCGCAACCTACCGGTTCTTTGATGTTTACAAAGGTATTTTCGTCACTCTTCTTTCAGTGATGGAAGACAGTGCCTTTTTCTCCTTTTTTTTTTTTTTCTTCTTTCTTTCTTCTTCTTTTCCCCGTTCTTTTCTTCTTCCTCCTCTTTCTCTTGTCCTCTTTCTCCTTCTTTCTTGTTCTTTTCATCCTATATTACCTTCACTCGTTCTCTTTCTTGCCTCATGGTAACTATTTCCCTTCTCTGTGTCTAGCACATCTCTGTTCCCCTATATCTCATTACTGCCCATATCCTAGTCTCTTACGTTGCCCATACCTTCTATTCTTCATTATAGCCGGTTCTAGTATTCTCTAACTTGTCTATTTTAGGCAGTCGTGTAGATCATGAAGTCTCCGTCCATTTGAGTAGTTACTCGAATGCATATTTTCTTTCATATCCGTATAGGTATGTCCTATGTTTCTTACATTGATCACAGTTAGGGTGGTCTTCTTCTCAAGTGTTACAAACCTTCTCTTGTACATACCATTTCAGTGACAGAGCATTGTGATATAATGTTTCTTATGTCTAAATTTTCTTTGAGAATCTAATATCAGTGTTTATATGCTTGTTGACGCCAGTTTATTTCTTCAAATGAGATTTTCATATCGCAAGACATATATGTTATATGTATTTCTATATATGTACTAACTGTGTCCTTTTCTTTCTGTAAATTTGCATCATAGACTATCTCTGAGGAAGGCCTATATGTGAAGGCCGATACGTCAGATTTAATTTTTGGTCCTTTGCATCAATAAAACAAGCGAACTGAAGTTCAAATATCATTGTTTCAGACTCTCATTTTTCTTGTGTGCCCGAGTTACCTTTTGCCACTAGAATCCCTTTATAGTCTTGAGATTTCATTGTACCCTGCACAGATTCAAGACACCCTGTGCCAGATGCAGCAAAGCAGCCCCAGAACATAACAGAGCCTCCTCCATGTTTTACAGTAGGGACAGTGTTCTTTTCATGATATGCTTAATTTTTCCATCTGTGAACATAGAGCTGATGTGCCTTGCCAAAAAGTTAGATTTTTGTCTCATCTGTCCATAGGATATTCTGCCAGAAGCTTTGTGGCTTGTCAACATGTAGTTTGGCAAATTCCAGTCTGGATTTTTTAGGTTGTGTGTTTTGTTGGGTTTTTTTTGTTTTTGTTTTTTAACAATGGTCTCATTGGTTGTCTCCCACGAACTCCACTTTGGCTCAACCAAGGACGGATAGTGTGATCTGACAATGATGTTCCTTGCGCTTGAACCTTTAATCTCTTTATAAGTTTTTCTGGTCTGTTTTGTTACCATTCGTATTATCCGGCTCTTTGGTTTGTCATCAATGTTCCTACTAAGGCCACGTCCAGGGCGGTTGGCTACAGTCCCATGGATCTTAAATTTCTGAATAATATGTGCAACTGTAGACACAGCAACATGAAGCTGCTTGGAGATGGTCTTATAACCTTTACTTTTAACATGCTAGTCTATAATTTTCTTTCTACTCTCCTGAGACAACTCTTTCCGTCGCTTCCACTGGTCTGTATTGAGTTTGGTACACACTATGTCCACAGCACAGTGAGTATCTGTAGCCCTACATACAGGCCCACTGACTGATTAAAAGATTGTAGACACCTGTGATGCTAATTGGTGGACACACCTCGATTTAACATGTCCCTTTTGTCACATTATTTTCAAGGCTACCATCATTTCTGTCCAGGCCTATTTCATGAGTTTTATTTTTTTTCATTTGTTTTAAATTCTGTGGAAGCAGAAAAGCAATGTCTGACTTTCATTTGTTCATTTTCATAGATTTTTTTTATTACTTTTGTCAGTTTCAAGTTATTCTGTGACCATTGTGGGTTTTTCTTTCATTAAACGAGGGGTACCAACATTTTTGACCATGTGTACGTCTTCAGAAGACCTGTGGTTAGTTCTGCAAGATCTTTGGAACAACCTCTGCTGAATTCTTTAAACAACTGCATGGAAATGTACCTAGATGAATTGATAATGTTTTCAAGGCAAACGGTGGTCACACCAAATGTTATTTTGATGTAGATTTTTCTTTTGTTCATTCACTTCGCATTTTGTCAATCAATATAAAAAGTGTTATTAGTTTTTTGTGGTTTTTTTTTTGTTTTTTTTTTTTTTTTAAATTCTTACCTTCTTTTTTCCTCACCTACCTAAAACTTTTGCAAAGTTCTATACATATTAATGTATATGTGGTTCACCGGTTTCCATGGCTTTGTGGGTAGAGGGGGGGAAAAAACGAACTGGGGTTCCCTCTTCTATTGATCAATGGGGTCTAACCAGTGGGATTCCCACAGATCATACTCTTTGACCTTTCCAGTAGGCTGGAGTCCTCCCTATAATGGAATGACTAATGCTGCTCATGTGTAAAGAGCCGAGCTGCAGGACCCAGTCCCATAGATGAGTGGCACTTTGTCAGAAGCTGCAGTGGAGGGACTGTGGGGTGCCAACACTGTATTTTGTAGATTTATTAATCACTTTTACAATCTTTTGATTTTTGTTTCTTGCATTAGGATTGTGTACACTCGACTATTCTCCTTTTTCTCCAGGCTGAAGTCATTCAAGTGTGGTGAACGTCAAACAAGCAAGATGTTGGAAGAGGATATGGAGGTGGCCATTAAGGTGGTGGTGGTTGGGAATGGTGCCGTAGGTAAATCAAGTATGATTCAGAGGTACTGCAAGGGAATATTCACAAAGGATTATAAGAAAACCATTGGCGTGGACTTCCTAGAAAGGCAAATCCAGTAAGTATTACTTTTAACATTGTTCTTGGTTATCGTTTCCTATATGGTATTAAATCCATTTGTTGACCTATCTAAATAATGTTGTTTGTATCGCTCTTTTGAGTTAACATATCTTTAGTGCACTATTATTGTCACTTGCGTAGCAAATAAGTGCAGCAGAAGAGCACATGTATGATAAACTAATCCACACAGCACCCCTGTGTCACGGGTGACAGACAGTCGTGTGGTGTCCGGCAATAGACGTTCTCAGCGTTTGGCTGCGAAAAATGCTCCCTTACTTTCTATTATTCCTGCTGTCAGTATTCAGTCTACTAGGTATCTTCTCTGCTGGCTTTTCATCCATTTCCCTTTAGGACCCAGGGGAGCTCCTCTTCCCTTCAGCTGGTAATCATCTATATTTCCCCTTGGGTTTTTTACTCTCATTTTGCCTGGACTTGTGCTGGTGATATTCAGTTCCTTCACAAGCTCTGGATGCAAGCAGGTGTCTTGCACTCATCAGTAGGATCGTTGCTGCTCTTTACTGAACTTCTTATGGAGTCGTCTAGAGAAGTTGTTTTCCCTTGTTTGTTATCCCTGAGTGTCCTTTAGTGCCTAGTGGGGTTGACGTAGAGCTCATCCCATCCACTCCCTACCTAGGGCCTGATTAGGGTCAGGTATCCAGCTCGGCGCATAGGTTCTGCACCTATCTAGGGTGGTGAGGGAACTCAGGCTCCAGAGGTTTGTTTGGTCAGTTGTCACCATCTCCCACTTCCCTAGACACAGGGTTTCCCTTTCAGTGTTCACTTGGTACTTAGCATGACACCCTAGCTGTGGTTTTGGAGGAGTGGAGAACAGCTACATGAACAAAAACATAAACCATCAAAAACTCCGCAGCAAGTCACCATAGTGAAATCAACAATCAAAAATCCTCAATCATGAGCCGGCATAAAACACTCAAAAAAGGGGGATAGTGACCATGACAATTATATAAGAAAAAAATGCTACATTTTATTAATGAATATGTTAATAGGTTCAATTTACATAATAAAACAATTGCTGGACAAAATTATTCCCTTATTTTTAGCAGCAGTAAGACCGGAAAATAAAGTGCATAGTGCCAAAACCAGTCATTTTATATTGCCTAATAATAAATTATATATTATCAAAAAATAAATATACCAGTGATAAGTTATAAGGTGCTAGATGGGATTAAAGTAGTTTCTAAATATAAAAGCGATCTTATTCTATATCTCATGTATGCATTAAATTTGCAAAAGAGATTCGCTACCGTAATGAGTGGTACTGTTTGCTGTATACCTTAACGCGCGTTTCGTACATTAGTCTTCCTCGGGGCGCTCAGCTTCATGAAGGAAAACCTATTGGTCTAAGTGTTATCTATGAGACCACAAACTGCTTGCCTTTCAGTTACGTGTGTGTGTGTGTGTGTGTGTGTGTGTGTGTGTGTGTGTGTGTGTGTGATGCAGGTATATGTATTTTATTTTTTTTTCCACGATTATCTTTACCCTCCCCTCTGGTAACTTACATCACACATCACTGTGCAGCTCTGCTCTTACTATCAGCCAGTCTCCCGATATCTCCCCCTGTTCTGTGCTGAGAAACAGCTATTATCAGGAGACTGACTGGTAACAGCAGGGAGCTGTGCCCTGATGTGTGCAGCAATGTCCCAGAGGGGAGGGGGAGCAGTGAGGAGCAGCTCCAGTCACTCTAAATTACAAATGTTGTAAGAATAATAGAACTGCACTGGGCATCTAATCTTTATAGCTTGAGTGCAGGAACAGTACAACATTTTTTTTTTTTATCTTCCCGAGTACCCGTTTAAGTTTGGCTTCACACCTTCTAAGTGTCGCTGTACAAAGCAGAATGAATTAACAGAATCTGTCAGTGAGCTTATAATGACAGAGTCTCTGTCTTGACTTTTAACTTATTCTGCAACAAAAATACAGTGCAAAATAGAGATTTTAATAGCCAGGAGGTCTAAATATATATAAAGTTTACTACAAATAAGGGTTTTAGACAAAAAAAAATAATGAATTCAATTTAAAAAAAAGAAAAAAAAAGCTCGAAAGTTGTCTATATCCTTAAAGGGGAACTATCCTCTAATGTACCTTTCCATGTGTGTACATGAGGTACAACAGTAGTTGAGGTCATTATAGTAATTTGTATAATATTTATCCTGTGTTTTTCACCAATTTTCCCCTCTGCAAGTACTATCCCTAATTTTCAATTGACTCAGACCTAGTGGGTAGCAACTATTTACTAAGATGTCACCCATAAAATAAAAACAGAGGGATTACTGTTGATTTCCATTCTGTAGCACACCTATAGAAACAGCAGAAGAATGGAGAAAATTACCCAGTAGTTCTGAGCAATGTAGCTGTGAAACCAGCCCTGAGATACATTAGCTAGAGTCTGCACTATATGATTCTCTGACTATGCTACTCCTGCCTCTTAGGCCTAGGACACACGGTGAGAAAAACGGTGCGAGTAGAATATGATAAAACATCACATTCCACTCGGACCAATATTACTCTATGGGTCCGCTCCCATGAACGATTATTTTCTCAGCCAGAATCTGACTGAGAAAACAGTCGCAGCATGCTGCGAATGGAATGCGATCCTGTTCCACTCTAACCCATACAAGTCTATGGGGCGAGAGAAACATCGCACTGCTCTCGCGTGACACCGGTGTACCGCAAGTGCAGTGTGATGTTTCTCTCACGATCAGTGCGATCAGCTGGCAACGAAGGAGATAGGGAGATAAATCCCTCCCTCCCCTCCGCAGCTGTGCTCTGATCGCACGATCAGACCACAGTCGCATGATCCTCGCATGACACTCTGCTCCCGCTGTGCTGCGAGCGTGTACTGAGTGTCTTGCGAGGACTCGCACATAACCCCGTGTGGCCTCAGGCTTACTTGCAGTTCAATATGCTGTGTAACCTAATGCTTCACTGTGCTACTTGTCTGTCTTGGGTTGACCAAGACAAATTTGAGCTGTGGTTTGTTTTTTGTTTTTTTGGGTTTCCCCCCCCCCCACATGTGATTGATAAGTTCAGGAGGCAGGGTGGACAGTGAGACATGGCTCATAAGTGGAGAAAGAAGCATTGATTCATAAGATATAATACAAAAATGATTATATTCACTTGTGCTATTGATATCCGCAAACTTTGTCAAAAGCAGAATTCCCATTTAAAGAAATTAGCATATAGTAATTAATGAGATGCTTACTTTTCCCTGTTCTCTGCAAGTTAGACTTGTGAAAGTAAATGTTTGACTGGCTGCTATGTGCTAACTGCATTTTTCTGCTATTTTCAGCATGTTTATAATTGCCTTATATCGCTGCCCTACTAAACTTGGCAATGCGTGTCCTTCACATCTTGTGTAAATGATCCACAGGGAGTTTATAAATGTCACAAAAGTGTCCTTTTTAGGTTAATGCTGGTAGCAAATGAAGTGTGCGTCTGATACAGGTAAAATTAAGAACAATGAGCCCTTCCTAAACACTAAGCGTAAAAATTAGAAATTATTCTGATCTGCATTTCCTATTGCTAATGGGGTATTCCAGTCGCTAAAAAAAGATAACTGACCCACTAGATAAGGGATAATTGTTAATCCAGAGTGGTCTGCCGAAACACCCATCGATTGCTAGAAAGGGGAGAATCCTGTCCACCGGTTTTGCCCTGAGTAAGAGTGTAGTCAGAAACAGTGGAGGGGCTCATGGTGCATGCTCCCTGCTGCTCCACTCAAGATTTGACACTGGTGAAAATAGCTGAGCGCTGTGATCACTATAGTCAGTCCAGTGGACCAAGATGAGCGCTAGAGTAGCTCCATTCAACTCCTCATGGCCATGGTCTTGCTTTCGGCAGAACACTGGACATAATTAGTGGTGATCATTGGGAAATGGATGCTCACTGATCTAATAAATATCGCCTCCCCAGTGGATCATTTTTATAGACTGGAATATCCCTTTAATTTTTATTTGATGTATGATAGCAGAACATCCACCAAGTCATCATGTGAGCTGAAAGTGATCCATTCTCTGCTCCTGTCATCACCGTTTCTGGAATGGAGGTCCTTCAGAAGATCTGCAGTCTTATGATTCTCCTGTTACGTTCTATTCAGTTTCTAATTCCTAACCTTTATTTGTTTGTAGATCTTACAGTTTTATATTCCCTTCCCTCATACTGACCATCAGCTAATGCTAACAGAAGAGCGCCATCTGCGCACCCCAGGGGCTTCGGCCTCGTGTACCAGCACAGTGTTTTCTGATCCTCTCCTGGTTTTATTTGCATTACATTTAGCAGTAGCTGGCCTCAGTGTATTAAGAAGATAATGAGCTGATTTGTACTAAAGCTGCTCCGTGCTTCTGTGGACTGGCCCCAGAGAGCTCATCAGAGAACGCCTTGTCCGTGTACACTCATTACACCCCTCTTTCTGGAGGATGACGGTTTAATTAGACCTAATGACCCAAGTAATGTTCAGGCGAACCAAAATCATGTAAAAACACATGAGATCAGAGTGATGAGAGCATTGTAAACCCTCTGAAGTTGTGTGACTAATTCCTTCACGTAGTGGTTGTGTTTTGTCTTATAGGATAAATGATGAAGATGTTCGCCTTATGTTATGGGACACGGCTGGTCAGGAGGAGTTTGATGCCATCACAAAAGCTTATTACAGGGGTATGTATGACCTGATCATTTTTCACTCAAAATGGCTGGAAACACATCTGGCAACAAATGTTTGGTAGATCCCTCTAAACACCAGGTCACTGGTCAGATGATGGGTTTACTTGGAATTTTGCCAGTATTTTAGTTCTATCTTGCTTCAGGAAAAAGTGAGTAACAAGCAGTATGCCGACACAGTACTGCTCCTTCAGGTCCGCTTTCCCAGGCTCCTGAATGGAAACTCTAATGCGGGCTTCACACTGTACGATCTAGCGATCGTACCCGCCCCCGTCGTTTGTGCGTCACGGGCAATTAGTTGCCCGTGGCGCACAAAGTCGTTAAACTGCTGTCACACGTACTTACCTGCTGAGCGACCTCGCTGTGGGCGGCGAATATCCTCTTCCTGAAGGGGGAGGGACGTTCGGCGTCACAGCGACGTCACACAGTGGCCGGCCAATAGAAGCGGAGGGGCGGAGATGAGCGGGACGTAAATATCCCGCCCACCTCCTTCCTTCCACATTGCCTGCGGGAGCCGCGGGACGCAGGTAAGCTGTGTTCATCGTCCCCGAGGTGTCACACAGTGCGATGTGTGCTACCCCAGGTACGATGAACAACCAGCGCAAAGTAGAATAAACCATTTTTTAAAAAATGAGCGACCTGTACACGATTCGCGATTCGTAACCGATATGCGATCGTTTACAGACGCTCATAGGTGTCACACGGGACAACATCGCAAGCGATGCCGGATGGGCGTCACGAAAACTGTGACCCCCCCAACGACATATCGCACGACAGATCGTCTCGTGTGACGCCCGCATTAGGCTGCGTTCCCACAATCCGGATCAGTTGAGTTTTGACGCAGCAAAATGTCTGCACCATCTCCGCACCTTAGTTTAAGTGCATTTTGTGTGCATTTTTGACCCTACGTTTTTGTCTATTTGGTGTGTCATCTTTTCAATAAAGCTGTTTTGTTTTTGAAACTTCCTGCTATTGACATTATTAGGTGCGGATTACATGCGGTTTTGATGCGTTTCCGCGCTGTAAATTCACCAAAAAATGCATGCGTGTCTTTTTACCTGTGGATTTTCTGCATCTAATGCAAGTCTATGGGTAGAATCCACACAGAAAACTGAGCATTACCCAAAAGAAATTGACATATTGCAGAATTAAATGACACACTGCAGGTCAGTTTATACAGTGTTAAAAAAGAAAAAGCACAGTGGAGATTTCTATTAATCCCATCCACTTTCCTTGTACAGTAAAACACAGCGTTTTAGATACACTGCATCCAGAACACGAGTAACACTGATCGTGGGACTGTACCCTTACCTGTAATAAATTGACACATTTGAAGACACATTTACTAACCAAATCTTTCCGATTATTAGATGATATAGAAGCAGACACAGTAGGATTTGATCCTAAATTAAGCAATTGCTTGCGGTTATAAACCCTTAAATGGGATCCTTAGATGAAATCTCATGTCCATTGTGCTTTTTTTTTTCTTTTTCTACTCAAGAGTAAACTCACATGTGATGTGTGTTTCCGAGCCGCAGCATGCCAATTTCTCTTGCGGGTACGCAGTCTTTTGTGTGGAGCTTCCAAATAACATTGCATTAGATGCAGTAAATCCGGAGATTACGAAAAAAACACTTGCGTTGTAAATGCGTTTATGCACCTACAAAATGCATGTAAACAAACTTTTTCGCTATCCATAAAGTTGCTTGACAGGAAGCGGAACAAACACGAAGTAATGGCCCACCCCGTATATAATATACACTTGCACCCTTTGATTCCTTCATGCGGCACTAAAGTGTGTTTAGCCTGGTTTAACCTAATGAATAAAAAGAAAAGGACATGGGGTCCCACCTTTTTTGATAAACAGCAAGGGTAAAGTAGACAGCAACAGGCTGATATTATCAGGCTGAGAAAATCCATGGTTAGTGAGCCCTTCCCAGCCTAAAAATTGCAGCCTCCAGCTGCCCCAGAAGTGGCGCATCACATTAGATGCGTCAATTCTGGAGCTTTGCCTCTGTTCTTGCCGATGTCCTGGTGCAGTGACAGTGTGGGTAATAGTATTTGGGGTTGATGTCACCTCTGTAGTGTCAGCTGCAACACGCCCTGGTGTTCGTAATGGAGAGGTGTCTATCAGACACCTCCATTACTAACCCAGTAAGTATAGAGATAATAAAACACAATCAAAAATATTTTATTTTACAAACACGCCCCGACTCTTGCCCTGGTTCACCAATATATTTAAAACAAAAAACCATAGAGATTAGAAGTACTCCACCGAATCCAACGTAGTCCACAAATGGGAACCTGTAAGATATAAAAAGAGGGAGATAAATAAAAAGAAGATATTGTCCTTCATTCACCAATTTATTATGGAAAGATAAAACTCGCAGCTCCAACATAGTCCATGGCATTTCCACGTTGTCCACCGGTTCTGTGATAAGCAGGGATGACATCAGTTAGGTGACCCCTCGTGAGACATTCTGCGTCTTGCGCTTCCCTCTGTGTGACTTGGCGAGAGCGATGATGACCCGTATAGTTACCTCATCACTTCTCGTGAGCGTTGTCAGGTATCACAGAGTGAAGACTGACAGAGAGGGACCTTTTGAAGCTTTTTTTTTTTTTCTCAGATCGAGGCTCCATTGGTTGTACTAGAATCAGTGGACGTCGTGGGATTGCCATGGACTACATTGGAGCAACAGGGATTATTTTTTTAATAATAAATTGGTGAACGAGAGTTAGTATCTTGCCTTTCAGATTTCCATTTGTGGACTTTGTTGGATTCGGTGGACAACTCTGGATCTGCATGGTTCTTTGTTTTGTTTGGGTTTTTTTTTTTTTATAAATTGGTGAACCAGAGCTAGAGTTGGACTTTTGTTTTGTTTTTTGTTTTTGTTTTTTTTTTTTTTTAAATAGTGTGTATGTGTTGTTTTTATTTTATTTATTTATTTATTTATTTATTTATTTTGTTTGCTTGTTTTCACTTACTGGGTCAGTAATGTGGGTGTCTGATAGACCTCTCTCATTGACTAACCCCTTTGCTTGATGCCAGCTGACATTACACAGCTGACATCAACCTCAACTACTATTACCCCAATTGCCACTAAACCAGGGAAAAGCCAAGGCGAACCGTGAGAATTGATGCATCTAATGTGATGTACCACTTCTGGGGCAGTTGCGGGCTGGTATTTTTAGGCTGAGCTGGACCCAATAATATTCAGCCTTCCCAGCCTGATAATATGAGCTCACATTTGTCTGCTTTACCTTGCCTGTTTATCAAAAATAAGGGGAATCCCATGTCGTTTTTTAAATTAATTTATTAAGTTAAACCAGGCAAAACACCCTTTAGCACTACATGAAATGCGCTAAAGTGTGCAAGTGTATAATATGTAGGGTGGGTGGGACATTTTGTTAGTTTTGGCCAACTTCCTGTTTGTTCTGCCTCATGTCTTTCAAACAACTTTGAGATAAAAAAAAGCAAGGAAAAAAGCAAGTGATCGTGTGCAGATAGCCTAACAGATGCAAATAACAGCAACGGAGAATCAGCGCTAAACCTGGGGGCAGGAGGAAAGCTTTTTTTTTTTCTCATAGAACAAATTGCAGCTGAACACAAGTGCTTTCTAAAAGGGGACAAGGCCTTTAAATTATCTCTTTTAGTTGTTAAACTGGTTTTGGCTATATGTACTGTAATTCCATATTTTTATAGTCCTTGGAAGGGTACATTGACACAAACCAGATAAGCAACGGGTTTTCCAGGCGGAAAATCTGCTGTGTATTACAGTATTGTTGATGAGTTTTTTTAAAAAAAAAAAAAAGTCATCCACATATTGTAGAACAAATCTGCAGCTGTGAATTAGACATTAATGTGGATGTTACCATTTAACTCTACAGAATCCATTTTGCCGGTGTAAAAAAAACCCAAAACAATACTGTTGGACATGCCTTTTCAGCTCTCACAACTGTTGTGACACAAGAGGAAAATCTGCACAAGGGAAATTACAGGTCCAGTGTTTGCCACACATTGTGCGTGATCTGAAGTGCTAGAGCAATGCGGTAAGGCCTAAGCCACACGGCGAGAAAAACGGTGCGAGTGGAGTGCGATAAAAATCACATTCCACTCGGACCAATATTAGCCTGTGTGTCAGCACACATGAGCGATTATTTTCTCAGCCCTAATCGGACCAAGAAAACAATCGCAGCATGCTGCGACTGTAGGGCGAGACTTTCTCTCGCACCCATTCAAGTCTATGGGGCAAGAGAAAAATCGCTCTGCACTTGCGGTACACCGGTGTACTGTGAGTGCAGAGCGAGAATTGTAATAGCCGGCTATGGAGGAGAGAGGGAGATAAATCCCTCCCTCCCCTCCTCCGCAGCACAAGCCCGCCCCCCGCAGTTGAGGTTCGCTCGCACGGTTGGACCTCAGTCGCAGGGACACTCGCATGAGACTCGGCTCTGCTGTACTGCCAGCGTGAGCCAAGTGTCATGCGAGGGGTTCGCAGTAATCCCCGTATGGCCCCAGCCTTCATGTCGTACGATGCGGCAGTGAAATGTGAATCACTAAGGCTTGTTTGCATGGGTTTCCTCCAGGTACTCCAGTTTCCTCCCCACTCCAAAAACAAAATAATAGGAAATGTATATGCTGAGGACAGTGAGGATCATGTTTGTACAGCGTCTTGGAAACTAATGGCGCTATATAAGCAAATAAAATAAAGTCTTGGGGGATAGGCTTAGTGCAGTCAGAGGCTCGGTGTTGTGGCTTAGTAGCTGCTTTGATTCTTTGTAATGATACAAGTAACTCACAGGAGAGCTTAGCTGCCTTCTGTAGGGATACAGTAATTATCATAAGCAATGAATCATCCGCTTTATGGAAAATCCCAACCTCAAAATAAAGGCACAAGACGCCTCTACAAATCATTCTAAAAAGTATGTGAGGAAAAACACAAGGGTTGGTTTTTTTTTTTTTTGTTTTTTTTTAATGTGTTGATTTCGGGTTTATGCCAACACCATTATCATATTGATGATACGATGCATTACGACAGTTTGTATGTGATCCAGTGTTAGTACCATGGCTGCACAGCAACTGCCTGTAGGCACAGAAGTGTATGCGTCCTGGGTTCAGAGAGGTCTAGTGCGCATGACTGGAAGTGCCGTGGACGTCTGATCATGCGCACTGGACTAAACCCGACGTCTGAGGCGGTGACAACGGACACAGGTACGCGCGTCACCACTAATGGTGCTAGGCAATGCGCATTGAATAGAATATTAAAATGCCCCTGTGGGCGTGCGAACATGCTAAGAGGGTGGACTAGTCGGGGGATATAACGCCCTTGCGACTAGTCCCTGTGCTCATTAGCATATCATAAAAGATCTTTAGAGATACTCTTCTAAAGATCTCTTTATCTATGCTACTATATGCTGGGACAGTTAGGCAGAAATTGGGAATATGCACCCAGAACTGTTCGTGGTCCTGGGTGCGTATTGCACCTTACAGGTTCCCTTCAAATTTTTCTTGTTGAACTAGAGCCACGACGTAATAGTGTCTGCAGACTGCAAGAGTGTTTTGTTTGTTTGTTTTTTTTTTGCTTCGTCTCTCCGTTCTAGAGATGTTAGCAGTCAAAGTATTGGTGCCTAATGAATTACCTTTTTTACGTCCAGGTAGGTGGGTATTATCAGATGGCATCTCTTATAAGAAGTACACGCCCCCAGTGAAAACTATCCGATAACACTCACTTGGACGTAACAAAAGTTAACTCATTAGGTGCCAATAGTTTGTTGCTAATATCTCCATAACAGAGAGGTGAAATTAAAAAAAAAAAAAAATGTTTTATTCCACTCTGCAGCCACTAGTACATCTTAGGTACAGGTCAGTATGAAAAATGTGGTGAAAGGTCTTCTGCTAGTTGTTGTATTTGACAAGTTCTAGCATAGTTACTATTATGTATCACATGGGTGTAGATGACATCTGTAGATCCAGCGTGCGGCTCCGCTGTATTGAAGGGGGTTTCCACTACAGTGATATTGACCAATCAGCTCTTACCGGCTCCATCAGTGTCCGGAGCAGAACACCACTGCCCCCTCAGTTTAGTGGCCACTACTGGGTACTGCAGATCAGCTCTTATTTGGAGCTTTTATTAATGTGACTATTCTGTAGTAAGCTTCAGATCATTATCCTCAAATCTCCTTACTAATGCTGTCCTTTGGGATTTTCTAGCTGCATGGCCAGGATAATCCTACCTGTTCACATGTATAATAAGAGAATTATTTTGGGAAGAAAACACCAAGGAAACACACAATATCGTGATTGGGATTGTCACTTTGTCTTCTTCTCGCTTGGTTGTATTCCCACTGCCTTACAAAGTGCAGTTATCCTCCACATAGAGAAACGGACAAAGCATTCTCTGGACCTGCATGAATATCACAAAGAGATTAGAAGGCATTGCTGTTTGTGCCATCGCCATTTACATAGAAACACATGAAAATAGTACCTCATTTACAAGTAAAGACCGGGAGGCAGTACTTTCTGTGCCTCCTTTCTCTATTAGAGTAGAGGATGAACTGCCCAATTGATAAGATGACAACCACAATACACAGATACCCAAGCGCAAAGATGGGGTCACCTTACTGTCATGTGTAAGAGCGGGAGGCCATGGCACAGCAGCAACATAAGGGGTGGATTATAGATGAAAAAAATATAGTTAATATAAAGTGTAACTAAAGTTGGGTACAATTTCTTTATATTTTGTAGTGGTTTATATTCCCTGCAGATCTGTGTGACTGGTTGTCCTGAGATCCCCCCTCCACTGATCGCTTACTTCTGTGTGGTCCTTTGAGGACCCCCACTGGTTTGATATTAACTACCTAAGGGGCACTTTGCACACTACGACATCGCAGGTGCGATATTGGTGGGGTCAAATCGAAAGTGACGCACATCCGGCGTTGCTGTCGATATCTGAGTGTGTAAATCCTTTTTGATACGATTAACGAGCGCAAAAGAGTTGTAATCGTATCATCGGTGTAGTGTCCGACATTTTCATAATTTCGCTGCAGCGACGGTACGATGTTGTTCCTCGTTCCCCTGCGGCAGCACACATCGCTGTGTGAGAAGCCGCAGGAGCGAGGAACATCAGCGTACCTGCGTCCTGCAGCTCACGCCGGCTATGCGGAAGGACGGAGGTGCGCAGGATGTTTACGTCCCACTCATCTCCGCCCCTCCACTGCTATTGGCCGCCTGCCGTGTGACGCCGCACGACCCGCGCCCTTAGGAAGGAGGCGGTTCGCCGGCCAGAGCGATGTCGCAGGGCAGGTAAGTGCATGTGAAGCTGCCGCAGCGATAATGTTCGGTACGACAGCAATCACAAGATATCGCTGCTGGGGCAGGGACTATCGCGCTCGGCATCGCAAGCATCGGCTTGCGATGTCGTAGTGTGCAAAGTACCCCTAAGGATAGGTAACAAATATTATATGACCAGAGAACCTCCTTAATGCATTGATTGGACTTTATAGAGGCATATTTAACCTTAGACAGTGGAGACTTGACCAGGCACTCTACAAATGTGCCTAATGTATCATAGAGGTTCATGTTTGGTAAATTTGGCTCATCTTTACACTGTCTACTTCAAATTTATACCACTAATTACTTGGCTTACTTTGTACCCAAAATTTGTTGTAATTTTTGGCGCACAGGGCAAACGTCTTAGGCTATGTGCGCACGTGTGCGTAATGCATGCGTCCTGCGTCCCCTGCACAGTCTATGGAGATTGTGCAGGGGCCGTGCGCACGTGGCGTCTTGGAGCGCAGCGCTTCGGCTGCTGCCCGAAGCGCTGCGTTCTAAGAAGTGACATGTCACTTCTTCCGTGCGCTTTGCCGGCAGCTCCTGCTCTGTCTATGGCAGGTGCTGCAGGCAGAGCGCATGGAATCGGCTTTTTTTTTTTCTACGGACATTTTCTGCAGCCATTTGAAGCGCACGTGTGCTCTTCAGATCGCTGCAGAAAATTCTGCAGTGACTGTACGCAACGTGCGCACATAGCCTTAGTCGGACAGGGCAAAGGGTCCTATTCTGGTGGATTAGGACACATTTTTTCAGGGAATTGCTCATCTAGAGTGGCCGTGCAATTCACAGCTACTATGAAGGGCATGAAATAGGCACACCGGCTGCTGCAGATCCTGTCAGTGATCAATGGATGAAGTGAGCGAGGAAAAGGGGTTAATTCCGCACATCCATGTACATCTGTGATTTTTCTTCCTGAAGGAGTAAAAATTCCGAAACGCCTAGAAAAATAAAATCACGTTATTGCTCTCAATCGGATCTCCTCTTTATTCTACACGGCTGCATGGAATTAACCCTTTTTCCTCTCTTGCTTCATCCATAAAACACAATAAAAATAGTGTATTTCATGAGACAGATATTTTGGGGGCTTTTTTTGCATAAATTGCACCAGATTTCGAGTGCATTAAGTTTGATAAATCTCCCGCACTGAATAGCTATAGTCGTGGGGACCGATATATAGCTGTTTCTTTATATTTTGCGACATGCACTATGATTTATGACTAATTAGATGAATATATTATTTCCAAGGGGCCCAAGCTTGTGTGCTGGTATTTTCTACAACGGATAGGGAGTCATTTGAAGCGGTGCCCAGCTGGAAAGAGAAGGTGATGGCTGAAGTTGGAGATATTCCTACAGTTCTTGTTCAGAATAAGATAGACCTACTGGACGACACTGTTATTAAGAAGTAAGTCACCATTCTTGTCCATCAGCATTGTCTGATATGGTTGATCGTCTCCATTCAAATTGAAGTCACAGTCGTACAAACCCCAAGTTCTATATCAGTCCGAGATTTTTTTTTAAAAAAAAAAAAGGTTCTTCAAGTGTGAATATTTAAAGATGCGGCGTTTTCTGTTATTGAAATTGCATGTATTTTTGGCAATCACTTTTTTGGATTAGCATTCAGTCATATACAGTGCCTTGCGGAATTATTTGTAGGACACAATTGTGAAGTCAAACAAAATGTATTGCTTATTTTAAACTTTTGTAAAAAAGAATAAACTGAAAATTGTTGCGTATAATATAATTCGACCCCTTTAAGTTAATACTTTGTAGTGTCACCATTTGCTGCGATTACAGCTGCAAGTCGCTTGTATGTGTCTATCAGTTTTGCACATCGAGAGACTGAAATTCTTGCCCATTCTTCCTTTGCAAACAGCTGGAGCTGAGTGAGGTTGGATGGAGAGTGTTTGTGAACAGCAGTTTTCAGCTCTTTCCACAGATTCTCTATTGGATTCAGGTCTGGACTGTGACTTGGCCATTCTAACACCTGGATATGTTTATTTGTGAACCATTCCATTGTAGATTTTGCTTTGTTTGGGATCATTGTCTTGTTGAAAGACAAATCTCCGTTCCAGTCTCAGGACTTTTGCAGACTCCAACAGGTTTTCTTCAAGAATGGTCCTGTATTTGGCTCCATCCATCTTCCCATCAATCATAACCAACTTCCCTGTCCCTGCTGAAGAAAAGCCGGCCCAAACCATGATGCTGCCACCACCATGTTTGACAGTGGGGATTGTGTGTTCAGGGTGATGGGCTGTGTTGCTTGTACGCCAAACATATCGTTTGGCATTGTGCCCAAATAGTTCAATTTTGGTTTCATCTGACCAGAGCACCTTCTTCCACATGTTTGGTGTGTCTCCCAGGTGGCTTGTGGCAAACGTTAAACGGCACTTTTTATCGATATCTTTTGAGAAATGGCTTTCTTCTTGCCACTCTTCCATAACGGCCAGATTTGTGCAGTGTACGACTGATTGTTATCCTATGGACAGGCTCTCCTACCTAAGCTGTAGATCTCTGCAGTTCATCCAGAGTGATCATGGGCCTTTTGGCTGCATCTCTGATCAGTCTTCTCCTTGTTTGAGATGAAAGTTTGGATGGACGGCCGGGTCTTGGTAGATTTTCAGTGGTATGATACTCCTTCCATTTCAATATGATCGTTTGCACAGTGCTTTTTGGGATGTTTAAAGTTGTGGAAATCTTTTTGCAGCCAAATCCGGTTTTAAACGTCTCCACAATAGTATCACGGACCTGCCTGTTGTGTTCCTTGGTCTTCATGATGCTATCTGCGCTTTAATCAGGACACTGAGACTATCACAGAGCAGGTGCATTTATACGGAGACTTGATTACACACAGGTGGCTTATATTTATCATCATCAGTCATTTAGGACAACATTGGATCATTCAGAGATCCTCAAACTTCTGGAGTCAGTTTGCTGCACTGAAAGTAAAGGGGATGAATAATATTGCACGTCCCAATTTTCAGTTATTTACTTTTTTAAAAAAGTTTAAAATAAGCAATAAATTTCGTTCAACTTCACAATTGTGTCCCACTTGTTGTTGATTCATTACCATAACATTAACATTTTAATCTTTGTTTGAAGCCTGAAATGTGGGAAATGGTTGAAAAATTCAAGGGAGCCGAATACTTTCGCAAGGCACTGTATGTTCTACAGCCTTTATGTACCACCGTGCATAGCTGGCTGTAGGGTGAGACGTGCGGAGCCTGGTCAGAGGTCCACACTGCTGGAATGACGTGCAGCATGAATCAGACTGGCTGCGACATGGCATCCTTGTATGCGTCACTCTGAAATGCCCAGACCTCTTTTAAAAAACATACTTTGAAAAGTTGGACAGGGCTTATGTGTTTTTTTGGATAACTTGTCCACAAGGTATATTCCTCCACGCCCTGCTCCCCTAGACATACATCTCCTAGATGTGTATATCTTATAAAAACATGTATATCCTTTCATCCATAAAAGACTATTATTAAAATCCTGGAACATTGACAATCACTGCCGCATCTCCTTAGGGAGAAGTTCTGCAGCAGCTCTGCTGCTAGTCTAAGCCCCATTAGCCACCCAGACGATATGGCACTGTGACCCCCACAGCATTGTTTGTTTTAGGTTTTGTTATTTTTTTAATATCTCTCACTTCTGGGTTAAAATAAAAATAATTGTTATTACAGTGAGGATCTTCAATGTTGGGTTGTTTGTGCATAGTATAATTTGTACCAGTAGGTGGCGGTTTAGATCATGCCTGAATAATATGTTGTGTCCAGCTGATTTACAGTGTTTTTTGCATTTTTAAAATGCTTTTCCCAATTTTCTTATTTAAAGGGAATCTCTTACGAAGTTTGGCTAACCAATCTGAGAGTAGCATGATGTAGGGGTAGAAATCCTGATTCCATTGATTCATCATATACTAGGCTGCATGCGTTAATCTTGATCAAATCACTGTTTTATCTTCTGCTGAGCTCTGCATAACCCCACCCACATCACTCGCAGCTTTCTGTGTGCACTGTGCATAAGCAGAAAGCTACCAACCAGTGGTGGGGTTAGGGTTATAGAGAGCTCATTGGTACTACATGCTAGTCCTTTTAGTGATAGTGATTTTATGAAAACTGCAGTAAGCGGCCCAGGAAGTGACACATCACTGGAATCGGGGTCTCTGTCCTCTACCATACATTGCTCACAGATTCCCTTAAGTTTTCTTTTCACTTTGTCATAAATGTGTTTTGTTTTGTTTTATCCTCTGAGTTACATTTCTCTGCTTCTATTAACCATAGTGAAGAAGCTGAGGGTCTAGCAAAAAGGTTAAAACTTCGATTTTACAGAACTTCAGTTAAAGAAGATCTAAACGTTACTGAAGGTAAGTGGTCGTCTTCCTTTGAGCTTCCCATTGTATATTTCACACCCTGTGTATTGTATCTATCTATTAATATAACATATCTTCATTTGCAGTTTTTAAATATTTGTCTGACAAGTATCTACAGCGGCTAAAACAGCAGAACGCTGAAGACTCCGAAGTGGTGCACACTAGCAGCAACAAAATCGGTAAGTGCGTCCCTATATAGCTACACCCCCCAATATCACACTGCAGTGAATATATCAAGGAGCTGAATATCAGGCACTCCAGTTCCTTGATTTGCTCTTATTAAAATTCCTGACCAAGTATCCATAAATGAAAATTGCCTTTGTCTGGCAGGGTAGTGTGGTTCGCAGGTTTCACTGTTCAAATCAGTTAAAAAAAAATCTGAACCCATTGTAAGTGAATGGGATCCATTGCAAAATCAATAAAGGGAGTTCTGATATATATGCCACAGGTCTGTTATAATTAGAAACCATGACACCAATATGCAGACAACCGTAGGTAAATGCCAATGGAGCGTAGAAGTCAGGAAAACACTTCTTTATGGAATAAACAGAGGGGAGATGTTCATGTGGGTCAGTTCTTTCACTGAGTCCACAGCTGTTGTGTGATGTGGCCATACATCTCACTAAAAGTACCGTAACACTAAGCGACGGACGTTCCAGCGATCCCACCAGCAACCTGACCTGGCAGGGATCGCTGGAGCGTCGCTACATGGTCGCTGGTGAGCTGTCACACAGGCAGATCTCACCAGCAACCAGTGACCAGCCCCCAGCCAGCAGCAACGCGTGGAAGCATGCTGCGCTTGGTAACTAAGGTAAATATTGGGTAACCAACCCAATATTTACCTTGGTTACCAGCACACACCGCTTAGCGCTGGCTCCCTGCACACCTAGCCACAGTACACATCAGGTTAATTACCCGATGTGTACTGTGGCTACGCGTGCAGGGAGCAGGGAGCCGGCACTGACAGTGAGAGCGGCGGATGCTGGTAACGAAGGTAAATATCGGGTAACCAAGGAAAGCGCTTCTTGGTTATCCGATATTTACATTGGTTACCAGCGTCCGCAGAAGCCGGCTCCTGCTGCCTGCACATTCAGTTGTTGCTGTCTCGCTGTCACACACAGCGATGTGTGCTTCACAGCGGGAGAGCAACAACTAAAAAATGGTCGAGGACATTCAGCAACAACCAACGACCTCACAGCGGGGGCCAGGTTGTTGCTGGATGTCACACACAGCAACATCGCTGTTACGTCACAAAAGTCGTGCCTCAGCAGCGATATTGCTAGCGATGTTGCTTAGTGAGACGTGGCCTTAAGCTGTCAGTTATATTTCCTGATCCACATACTTAGGAAAGCTCAGACGTATTTTCTATGCGCTGGTGGAGGCTTATCTACAAGATGAAGGGTAGAGCATTTGAAATTAAAATGTCCTGTCCTTTTTAATTGGTCCCAATACACATAGCATGGTCCAGGCTCTGCCTGAATCGAAAGGTTTAGATTACTATTCTAATCTGTATGGGGGTCTTTAGTAAGTCTACACCAAGGCTTTAGCTTGCAACTTTTCTGTAGCCAAAAGGCCGAATAAGATTTGAGGGTCCTAACTACCGCCAATCTGAAAGTCTGAACATATCCTAGTGTTATACTTACACCTCAAATACTGAGATACCCACTTAATAGGGACAATCCTTATACTTTGTAAGGGTATGTGCGCACGTTGCATTCTGAGCAGTGCGATAAAGAACGCACCCTCAGAACTGTAAACACTGCGTTTGTAAAAAAAAAAAAAATGCATCCAAAACTCAAGCATTTTGGATGCATTTTGCATGCGTTTTGAATGCATTTTTTGCAGTGCGGTCCCACGACATTGAGCTCTGCTACATGCCCGCTGACAGCAGACAGTCGCGCAATGAGAATGCACTCGGATGAACTTCACCCGACTTTATTGTCATACCGCGGCTCTGTCTATGTCGCGTCCTGATTAGCGGAAGGACTCATCGGTGACCGCAAAGCCCCTGAAGTGAGCAGCGCGATCAGCGCTGCCGTCACTCAGGTTACCCACGGCCAGCTGGAGTCCTCCACCCGAGACCGCAACTCACCAGTGACATCATTGCTGATCGCGCAGCTCACTTCAGTCACTCGGGCGACTTGCTGTCACAGTTGGAGGATCCAGCGGTGGCCGCGGGTAACCTGAGTGACGTCACCGCTGATCGTGCGTCTCACTTCAGTTGCTGCGTGGAGCTGACAGAGCGGTCGTGGTCTGTGACCTCTCCTGGCAGCTTCATGTAGCAGAGCTGAGAGCGTCGTGGGATGTCGTGTGGATTACGACGGACCTGGATGGGTATTTGGGGGTTAATAAAGTGGTGAAAGAGGGTGGTTTTTTTTGTCTTTTATTCAAAATAAAAGGATTTTTTCGGGTGTATGTGTTTATTTTCTTTAACTTACAGGTTAATCATGGAAGGTATCTCAGGGAGATACCTGCCATGATTAACCTAGGACTTAGTGGCAGCTATGGACTGCTGCCATTATTTCCTTATTACCCCGATTGCCACCGCACCAGGGCAATTCAGGATGAGCCGGGTAGAGTCCCGGGGTTGTTGCATCTAATGGATGTGGCAATTCCGGGCGGCTGCTGGCTGATATTGTTAGGCTGGGGGCTACCCATAACGTGGAGCTCCCCATCCTGAGAATACCAGCCTTCAACCATGTGGCTTTACCCTGGCTGGTATCAAAATTAGGGGGGACCGCACGTCGTTTTTTTTTATTTATTTATTTATTTTAGTGCACGATATAGAACCGCCCACCGGCGGCTGTGATTGGTTGCAGTCAGACACGCCCCCACGCTTAGTGACCGCTGTCTCACTGCAACCAATCATAGGCGCCGGTGGCCGGGGAAAGCAGGGAATACGAGATTGAATAATAAGCGGCCGGCATTTTCAAAAGAGGAAGAGCCGCCGGAGCTTGTGACAGCCATGCAGCGCCGCGCTGGTGATCGGTGAGTATGAGAGAGGGGGAGAGACCGACCGACGGACAGAGAGAGGGACAGACAGAGAGAGAGAGACCGACGGACAGAGAGACAGACAGAGCGACCAACTGATGGAGAAAGAGACCGACCGACAGAGGGAGATTGATCGACATCCACAGACAGAGATTGACCAACATCGACTGAGTGATACTGAAGACCTGCGTTTTGCTTGTCATAAAAAGCATGCGGAACACCACAAAAATGCAGTCCAAGTGCATTTTGGTTGCGTTTTGACCCACATCATTGATTTCAATGGGTGGAGAACGCAGCTACTACGCACAAAAGAAGTGACATGCTGCTTTTTTTTCCGCAGCGATTTTTGGCATCCAAAACGCTGAGTTTAAAAACGCAGCATGCGCATTGAATTTTCAGACTTCTCATAGACTTTGCGGGGAAGCAGAACTCATGCAATGTGGCACTGAAATGCTGCAGTTCAAAATGGTTTTTATAGCATTCAAATAAAGCTAAAAACCAATCAAGTTTTAACCAATTCCAAGGTCATAAAATTTCACAAGTCTTTATTCCTTATCTACCGTATTCTAACATCTGTTGATTCTCTGGTCCAGCAGTCATAGCTATAGTCATCAGACATATGTGTGCAGATCTGTCTTGAGTGGGATATACATTATACTTTATTATATGGCATGAAAGGGATATCTGTCAGCCGGGTTTTGCTTAGTAATCTGAGGACAGCATGAGATATGGGTTAAAACAGAGAATTCAACTTTGTGGCTTTATCACCTGGTGATTATCTCGATTTCACATTGATGTGGGCGGGGTTAACTTTCTCAGCTCTGCTGCATTGCTAAATTTAAAAACTCTGTGTCAGAACCACCCTGTAAACTAAGTGATACATCATTGGATTCAGGGTCTCTTCGCCTAGATCATGCTGCTCTTAGGTGAGGTAGCAAAAACCTGCAGATTAGATTCCCTTTAAGTAGAGCTGAAGGTGTATTCCAGCAGAAAAAATATATTCCCAATCCATGGTCCATGAAATCCATGGACACAATAAACCTTCCAGACTGATAAACCTTTTAACTAATCTACTGCTTTTATCAGTTTGTTAGCAGGACAAATTATGCCAAATTGCTAACTCAAAATCTGGGAAAATCCCCATTCTCTATACTTGAATTTGTTCACCATTTAAAAAAAAAAAAGTCAAAAGTAATTGATATGATTTTCTTTATAGTGTAATAACTAATTTATCTATATACAATATATGTTGATAATCATTGGACTAGAGTTGGGCAAAAAAAATTTGCAAGACCCTGAACCACGTCAATCATCCATGGCCACCAGACCAGAGCCTTGAGATCTATGTGACATACGCAGAACACCACGTAGGACCTATTAATCAGACGTGGGAATGGCAGCAGTTAGGAGGAGGTTCACAGAGTTGTAGTCTGACATGTCTGCTGAACCCAGGATCCAGCAACACTGTGCTCAACTCTCATTGGCACACATTGAATGCGGGAATTTCATTCAGTCCCATTGACACAGGTTTTTAAAATCCAGCCTCCATGTTTACTGACATTTATGAAACAAGGTGTCATGTTAAAAGGCTCACTAAATTTGCCAAAAGTAGTGTCATAGGATGCCACTATTAGTTTGTTACTAAATGCTTGTTGGAAGGGAAAAAATATTACTCAGTGGGGACCACGCAAAGTTACAAAGTGGGGTCACCGTCTAGCATAGTGCACAAGTGTCAAGCCCTGCTAACTCACTAACTGCAGAGCCTCAAACCTCCTCTGCCATTGTTATCCACATAAAAACTGTTAACCAGGAGCTTAATGGCTTGGGCTTTCATAGACCATGCATGTAAGCCTTACATCACCAAGCACAATGCCTGGTGTCAGATGGAGTGGTGTAAAGCACACTGCCACTGTATCCTTTAGCAATGGTAATATGTTTTGTGGAGCTACAAACCATGTCTCTATCTGGGTGTCTGATTGTTGAGTCTGGGATTGGTGCAAACTGTAAAATTTGGTAGAGGAGGGATAGTTCTATGAGGATATTTTTCAGAGGCTGACCTAGGCTCCTTAGAGCGGAGAAACCAGTGACACTAAATGACCTCCGATCCGTAAACCTTTGCTGATCAGCAACCATTTAGTAGTTTGTTTCCACAAGCAGACCACAGTAAATAACGCTCACTGAACAGGAATCGATGACCCAGTGCACATAGACTGGGTAAGCACTGGATGATGCTTCCCCAAGAATAAGGATCTCTTGTGCTGCTCAAAAGATAATTTCTCTCTGAACAAGCGTTTTTGCTTGCTCATTGGGTGATCGGCAGGCTGCTTACAGCATGTCAAAATAATCATGAAATGAGCGTTCTACAGAGTCAATTTGGTATGTAAGAACATGACTGGCTGCACAGATCCCTGAAATCAACCCCATTGAACGCCTTTAGGATGAGCTAGAACAGAGATTGTAAGCCTGGCCCGATCATCCAACATCAGTGTCTGCCCTACAAATGCTTTTCTGGGTGAGTGGGAAAAAATACCCACAGATGCATTCCAAGATCTAATAGATAGTCCTCCCAGAAGTGTAAAAACTGATGATAAAACAGAGGGACCAAATCTACCTGGGTGATCCTTATTGTTAAAGAGTAATCGTCGTTTGTTGGTTTTTTTTTTTTTTTTGTTTTGTTTCTTTTTTTATTTTATTTTTGCAAAAATCAATAGTACACATGAAAATAAGCAATTTTGTAATATATCTTATCAGACAAATTTGCTTGTTTCTCCTCCTGGGCTGATCTTTCATTCTCAAAATTGAGTTTTTTGGTAAAAATCTGTATTCATTGAAGACTTTTCCATTACTGAGATAGGAGATGGCGGGTGGTGCTGACAAGAAGGTATTGTAGAAGAGAGGCGGAGGGACGTGCTAATGACAGAGGGAGGGGCTGGAGGCGGAGCTTCTTTTCCCCCTGTCCTCTCCTTTCTGAACAGAATCTTATAAAAAAAACAAATGTCAACTCCTATGTTGGTCATATAAAAAGTTGTACTTTTTTTTAATTTAATTTACTCACTTATATAGTGCTATTAATTCTACAACGCTTTACACATGAATGCAGATTTTACCCAGGAATTATGAATTTTGAGAATAAAAGATCAGTCCAGGAAGAGAAAGAAGCAGATGTGTCTGATAAGATATCTTACAAGGGTGCTTATTTTCATGTGTCTATTGATTTATGAAATAAAAATTAAAACAACGGTATGTAAAAAGTGATGTAAGAAACTAGTATCATGTCCGTGAAGTGGAGATGCAATAAAATGCATCCCAGAATGGTGTAATAGTAACCTCCGAAGGTCTTTGTCTTTTCAGGGGTATTTAACACTGCAGGCGGCAGTCACTCTGGTCAGAAATCTAATGCTATCAATGGGGGAGATGTAATCAACCTAAGGCCAAATAAACAGAGGACCAAGAAAAGCAAAAGTCCTTTCAGCAGCTGTACGTTACTTTAAGACTGAACGTAACTGATTGGTAAAGGAGAACTTCAAGTCGGGGACTACAGTGCAATTGACAAGAGGAATACAGCCAATTCCAGAGATGACAGTCCACTTTACCTGAACGGGATGCGGCCATGAGAGCGCAGTGGGACCTCTACAGACATGTTAGGCCCCCTAGTGCTGGCCAGCGATATTGCATGTTATGATGTACCAACTAATCCAATGCTGCCCAAATACTGTTTTTCTGAAGCCTCCACATTTGTAGTATTTATTGGAGTTTATATATTTAACCTAACTAATTGTATGGATGCTTTTTTGCAGCATCTGTTGGATACCCAGTAACACACTACATGGTACTTGTGCAATATTCATCCAGCTCACATTATATCCCCATTAATTTCATGTATGAAAAAAATCTATTCAGTTTTACATAGATCTGTGTGTTTTCAAACTATTCCGATTTATATCTGTTTCAGTACCTTACAAGTGCATTGTGCCAAACTGCTTCGTCATTGAGCTGCTATCATATGCTTGAAAATGTTTTTGTTTTTCTGAGTTGTGTTTTTTTTAATTAATTCATCTCGACTGTCTTAACCATCCAGCACGATGTAGGGCACTACAGCCTTCTAGCCACATGGATAAGTCTATTGCTGCCTATTGAGTGGCTTGTTAGTACGGTACATGGTTTTTAACATTTCTGGTTTTGGCCTTATTTTTATTTCTTACATTATTATTTAGGATACTGGGAGAATTTAAGAGTAATCCTTGTTTTAAAAATTGTACACATGAAAATAAGAAACTTTGTAGTATTAAAGGAACCACTTTGTTTTCTGGAAAAATCTGTATTCATTGAAATGTTTCAAGTACTGACATAGGAGATGACAGTTGGGGCTCGTAAGGTTCTGTGGAGAACCGTGACTGTCATTTCAGGGGAATTTGCTGCAAAGTGTTTGTGTCCGCCTCTAACGTCTCCCTCTCCCTTCTTCATAGATGACGGTTGGTGCTTTGAAAGTTCTCAAAATGAAGAAGCCAGCTGAGCAAAATCCAGCAGAAGCAGTTTAGTGTCTCGTACCTAAAAAGTATTAAATATTATTTTGGTCCATGATGAAGGTGTGTGGATAGCGCCGAAACACATAGCCATTGTAAGATTGCACAGATCTATCTCCGTATTCTGCCTAAAATATATTGGAATGGAATTTTAAGGATTTGATAAATAATATTAATACTCTTTGAGTATGACACACTAAAGTGCTTCCGCTTGATTTTGCTCCCCTGTTTTCTTCATTTTGTTAATACGGGATTCTCTACCCCTTTCCGTGCGGTTCAGAGGACTCCCCATTCGCACTCTCACATTTGGACTGAAAAGACACATATTAGCTGACAACTCACTTTTATTGTTTGTACTTTTAAAATTGTATGTCAGTAATGGGAAGGTATCATTCCTTATCACAGATCTTACCTGTGAATTGAGAGTGAGTGATCAGTCCAGGAGGAGAAACAAGCAGATTCGTCTGTTAAGATATATTCCAAAGTTACTTGTCTTCATGTGTACTATTGAGTTATGAAATAAAAACGATTACTCTTTAAGTCTGCAGAATTAACCTACCTGCAAGTGATTATTTTATTTTTTTTTTTCATTCAAGTGCCCATATTTTACATTACGCCTTGTAAAATTCTCTTAATCCAGCATTACCTTAATCTATTTTAACATACATTCCAAATAACCGAACAGATTAGAAAGGAGCTTGAAAGATTTCCACAAGGAAGACGAGCAATCCTTCCGCTCAGGTCTGGCAACTTTCAGTCCGTTTTTATAGGAAAAAAAAAAACAGCATGCAAGATTTGTGGAATACTTAGTATCTAATCTGATGGATTACAGGAATATTCTAGGTGGCTAATCCTTGCCTTGGATTGTTTTATACTACTTTCATTGCTATCAAAGCCTTTTTTTTGTCAAGTCGTCTAGTGTTTGTTTTCTTATTCGTTTGCCAAGGGCTGTGTATACTTAATAATATGAAGGTAATCAGACGCAGTGTGGATTGTGTACTCCTAGAGCATTTGTGTGCATTAAGCTTCAAGCATGCCTCTACTTTCTGAAGGTAAACAGTCGTAGTGCAGGGCTTAGTATAGTATCATTTATTTTTTTTAAATCAGTCTATTAAAGGACTTTGCTGTCACTGTACAGCCCTGACCATCCCAAACTAGGCCGGATCCTGCTTACCACTCTTGGCTACCATCTTCAGTGTGGCAGCGAGCTGTATAACATAATATGATACGTTACACTGCACTGAAGACAGCAGGAGGAGGACGATGCCTAAGGCTGCTTTCACACTACGTTTTTTTAACATGCGTCCTGAACGTTTTTTTAACGCAAAAACGGATCCAGTGCAAATGCGTTTTCATTTCAATGCATTTGAAATGGACTCGCGTCAACATGTGTTCACCTACGTTTGCGTGCATTATAGTGAGTATCCAGTGAGTTGCAGTTTTTTAACTTTTTTCAAAAACGCTACTTGTAGCGTTTTTGAGCTGCGTCCAAATACTGCAAATTGCTGGATCCTGACTAAACAGCATGCAAACGTATGTGAACGCTGGCATGCTGATAGACAGGATCCTGCTTGCTCTACTGAGCATGCCCAGAAACCAGCCTGGTGTGATCAGTATCTCTCTCTCCCCCGCCCTCTCTCCCCTGCCCTCTCCTCTCTCTCCCCCGCCTAAGAGCTGCGGAGGCTCGTAACCAAGGTAAACGTCGGGTAACTTGCTTGGATACCCGATGTTTACCTTGGTTACGTGTGCAGGGAGCCCGGCTCTTAGCAGCTGCAGACACTTGTAACCAAGGTAAATATCGGGTATCCAAGCAAGTTACCCGATGTTTACCTTGGTTACGTGTGCAGGGAGCCCGGCTCCTAGCAGCTGCAGAAGCAAGTTACCCGATGTTTACCTTGGTTACGAGCCTCCGCAGCTGTCAGACGCCGGCTCCCAGTCTGTCACGTTCAGTTCCCCTCACTCCCGATCACATGACTCCAATGCCTGTCCATGAACTTCAAGTGACAGGATCCTGTAAAATAACACATTTGCTTTACATGCATTTTTCTTTGTAAAAACAGGATCCGCTTTTATAGCAAAAAAACGTTCATGATGCATGTTAAAAAAACGTAGTGTGAAAGCAGCCTAATTTACAAGCCTCCGGTAGTCCGAGCTGCAGATTAACAGCTAAATCTTCTAATAAAATTACTTAGAAAAGCAAATCATACTTCAAATGTCCTACACTATGATCATTTTCCTTTTAAAAGTAGCTTTTAATATTTAGTTTTAACACATCTATAGACGTTTTCTGGATTACCTACATCTCTATGATCTAAGACTTCCCCCATGCCATTCAGGTTCTTTAGACGACAGCTGCAAAGACAAAGGGTGCAGAACCCCGATTTCTTGTAAGTCATGCTGAAAGGCTTCCTTTAATAACAAACTCGATGAGTCAATTGAAGCACAGGGTTGTGACTCACAGTTGATGTGACCAAGCACTTAAGTGCACCTCCCCACTTACTTGTTTTGAATCCCCCGCTTCCTTGACTGACACCTTTTGGCTTTACATTAACTATAGCAAAAATAGAAATCAGGAAACTGGAAGATACATCAAGAACCTGCCTTTGGTTTGAGCTGTAATTTTATGCTAACAGACTCCTTTTAAAAGGGAATCAGTCACCAGGTTTTTACTAATCCATCTGAGCAGCATGATGTAGAGACAAAGACCCCGATTCCAGTGATGTGTCACTTACTAGGCTGCTTGCTGCAGTTTTGATAGAATCGCTGTTTTAGCTGAACCAAGGCTACCAGTTCTCTGAATGCTGAGCTCTTTATAACCCCGCACACATCAATGATTAAAAGCTTTACATGTACACTGTACATAGGCAGAAAGCTGCCAATCAGTGAGGGGGGTGGAGTTATACACAGCTTATAAACATGGAGGACTCCATGGGGCAGCAGGTTTACTAGTCCTCTATTGCTAAGCTGACCATTTTATCAGCAGGAAATTATCAAAACTGTAAAAGTAGCCCAGTAAGTGACACATCCCTGGAACATTAGAGACATATAAATATTACAGCAGCATAATGTAGGGACAATTTCCTTTAAAGGAATAAAAACTTTTAGAAAAAAGGTTATTTTAATGGAACACTAAAGATAAAAACACACAAAACAAGCCAGCGATTCTGCACGATTACCCTTTTCTCTTCATTTATCTTACTCTGTCTCTTATTACAACTATATTTAGGCCCTGACAACCTCAAGACTGGAATGTCCTATGCCTGACTTAATGAAGTTGGTGCAATCAGTGAGACATGCTTCTCTTAAAGAATTTTGCATAACTTTTAGCTGTTGACGCTAACGCAAAAAAATGGACTCTTGTCACTGGAGTACAATTCTGTCATGATTTGTCACATGGCATAAATGATAAATCTTAAATCTGTCATCTGTGCTCAGCAATGGCCTCCCATATATGTATATCTATATATATATATATATATATATATATATATATATATATATATATATATATATATATATATATATATATATATATATATATATATATATATATATATATATATATATATATATATATATGTATATATATATATATATACCAAATGGTCTCCAATTTTTTTGTACAACTATGGGATTATTTCAACAGTTTTGCTCTAGAACACTGGCTAAAACTGTGTCATGGATCGGGACCATAGTGTGTAAAGACCTCTTCTGTGTCACAGGAGAGCAGCCTTTCCTTCCTCCCTGCTCACATATCTCGTGTCTGGCTGTGCGGTAACTGGCTGCAGCATGAGTCCTCTCTTCCCTTTCTGTCTGCAATAGGAAACTAAACACACTTCGTCCTAACCCTTGAGAGAATCGGCAATCATTTTCTAGGTATGGTGTTCCTTTTTATAATGACCCTCAAATAATATCCATGGTAAAAAATGGAAGAAGAAACCTTATGTATGCTGAACAGTAAGGTGCAGTATTTTTATACCAAAGTGCACACTTCTTATGCAGCCTCTGTTACATGTTACAGATTCTCTATTATATTGCATTTTACACTGACATTTGTAAGTAGAACATTTTCAGTAACTCTTGACTATGGCTAATGCTTAAACAAACCTCAACTCAGGCGCACTTTAAAGGCAACATTTCCAAACCATGCAAGTACAGAATGTGTGTATGTTCACACAGTAAACAATACAGGGTCCAAATATTCAATTCATTTAGAGGATTTCTGCTTGGGATTGTGGTCATTTACTAGAATGCTTTAGATGGGAATCCATATTTTCTTGTCTGTATTCTGGAATATTTGTTATCTTCTGTAAATAAACCACTTTCAGAAATTAGATTTGTGTGAAACTCCATGTAGTTCTTTCCACTTCACAAGATACATTTCTTACAAAGCTCTACTTGAGTTTGGTGAAGTTAATGGCAAATTGTTTAGTCAGACCTTGGAGGGTTTTTGGACCTTATGTAAGGGGAACCTGTCATGTCTTTCATATTTTTATATATACAGTGCTTTGCGAAAGTATTCAGCTCCCTTTAATTTTTCAACCTTTTCCCACATTTTAGGATTCAAACATAAAAATAAAAATGTTAATGTTATGGTGAAGAATTAACAAGTGGGACACAATTGTGAAGTTGAACAAAATTTATTGCTTATTTTAAACTTTTTTAAAAAATAACTTAAAATTGTGGCTTGCAATATTATTTGGCCCCTTTACTTTCAGTGCAGCAAACTCACTCCAGAAGATCATTGAGGATCTCTGAATGATTCAATGTTGTCCTAAATGACTCATGATAATAATTATAAGCCACCTGTGTGTAATCAAGTCTAAATGCACCTGCTTTGTGATAGTATCAGTATTCTGTTTAAAGTGCAGATAGCATCATGAAAACCAAGGAACACAACAGGCAGGTCCGTGATACTGTTGTGGAGAAGTTTAAAGCTGGATTTGGTTACAAAAAGATTTCCAAAACTTTAAACATTCCAAGGAGCACTGTGCAAGTGATCATAATGAAATGGAAGGAGTATCATACCACTGCAGATCTACCAAGACCCGGCCGTCCATCCAAACTTTCATCTCAAACAAGGAGAAGACTGATCAGAGATGCAGCCAAGAGGCCCATGATCACTCTGGATGAACTGCAGAGATCAACAGCTAAGGTGGGAGAGTCTGTCCATAGGACAACAATCAGTCGTACACTGCACAAATCTGGCCTTTATGGAACAGTGGCAAGAAGAAAGCCATTTCTCAAATATATCCATAAAAAGTGTAGTTTAAATTTGCCACAAGCCACCTGGGAGACACACCAAACGTGGAAAAAGGTGCTCTGGTCAGATGAAACCAAAATCGAACTATTTGGGCACAATGCCAAACGATATGTTTGACGTAAAAGCAACACGGCTCATCACCCTGAACACACCATCCCCACTGTCAAACATGGTGGTGGCAGCATCATGGTTTGGGCTTACTTATCTTCATCTCATCAGACCAGAGAATCTGATTTCTCATAGTCTGGGAGTCCTTCATGTGTTTAGTTTTTTTTTTTTTTTTTTTTTGCAAACTCTATGCGGACTTTCATATGTCTTTCACTGAGGAGAGGTTTTCGTCGGGCTATTCTGCCATAAAAGGCTCAACTGGTGGAGGGCTGCGGTGATAGTTGAGTTTGTGGAACTATCTCCCATCTCCCTACTTCATTTTTGGAGCTCAGCCACAGTGATCGTGGGGTTCTTCTTTACTTCTCTCACCAAGGGTCTTCTCCCACGATTGCTCTGTTTGGCTGGACGGCCAGGTCTTAAGGCAACTTTACACACAGAGATAAATCTTTGGCAGATCTGTGGTTGCAGTGAAATCATGGACATATTGTTCCATTTGTACACAGCCACAAACCTGGCACTGATTGCCCACAATTTCACTGCAACCACAGATCTGCTGCAAATTTATCTCTGTGTGTAAAGTGGCCTTTAGAACAGTTCTGGTGGTCTCAAACTTCTTCCATTTAAGGATTATGGAGGCCACTATGCTCTTAGGAACCTTGAGTACTGTAGAAATTCTTTTGTAAGCTTGGCCAGATCTGTGCCTTGTCACAGTTCTGTCTCTGAGCTCCTTGGGCAGTTCCTTTGACCTCATGATTCTCATTTGGTCTGAGATGCACTGTGACCTGTGAAGTCTTATATAGACAGGTGTGTGCCTTTCCAAATCAAGTCCTATCAGTTTAATTAAAAACAGCTGGACTCCAGTGAAGGCGTAGAACCATCTCAAGAAGGATCAAAAGGAAATTGACAGCATGTGACTTAAACATGAATGTCTGAGCAAAGGGTATGAATACTTATGACCATGTGATATTTCAGTTTTTCTTGTTTACTAAATTTGCAAAAAATTCTACGTTTCTCTGTTTTTTCTGTCAAGATGGGGTGCAGAGTGTACATTAATGAGAGAACTTTTTTGAATTCCCCAAATGGCTGCAATGAAACAAAGAGTGAAAAATTTAAAGGGGTCTGAATACAGTGGCGTAACTAGAGTGTGATGGGCCCTGGTGCGAAAGTTGGACCTGGGCCCCCCTCCGGACGTTGGTCAGATGTATGGGCACCTGTAGCGTTTTAAATCCTATAAACACATATTAATTGCCCCTTCATTATGCAGTAATGTTCCCAATCCTGGTACATATGTCCCCATACTGGTATATATGTCCGCATCCTGGTATACATGTTCCCCATCCTGGTATACATGGTATATAACGTCCCCATCCTGGTATATATTTATCCAATCCTGGGCCGATCCTAGTAAAAATGTTGCACATCCTGGGCCCATCCTAATATATGTCTCCCATCCTGATATACAGTATATGTTCCTCATCCTGGTATATATGTCCCCCATCCTGGTATATATGGTCTGAGACTGTCTCTAATGCATAATTAAAAAAATATAAATAATTTTAAAAAAATTCTACTCATCTTGTCTCTACTCCCACATCACCAAGTGTCCTCTGTAGCGAGCGCGGAGTGGCCTGCAGCTGACATCAGAGTGTGTGCTATAGAGCATGACAGTACTACCATGCTCTGCCCCCAGTCACGGTATGGACATCAGCTGCCAGCCACTATTTGCCCGGCAGCGTGTATCGCAGTGCAGGGAGCCAGCGGGTCTATGTGCTGTGATGCATTTTAGCCCTCAGACGCTCATCCAGCTGAAGTAGGAGCTGGGGTCGGCTGGTCCCCTGTACCTTTGGGCCTGGTAACAATCTCTGCGTCTGTGATTGTTACGCTCCTGCCTGCTCTCCTCACCCCAACCATCAACTATTGGCTGCTGAAGTCAGCTCACGTATTGTGAAGATAAAGCACCCTCCCAGGACACACTGCATCAAATCTATTTTAGGCTATGTGCCCACATTGCATTTTTATGTGCAGAAAATCTGCACATAAAAACGCATGTTTGGAACGAAAAAAAGCAACTGAAAAAAACGAGCATTTTTTATTGCGTTTGCGTGTTTTTTCACCTACTTTTTGAGCGTTTTTTAGTCATGGCAATCATGGGGGTTCAAGCGCTGTACCCCCGCGGTCGCCAGGTCCTGGCTCTCGCTGCCAGGAGCAGTACCCGCGCCGCTCTCGGCAGTTTAACCCTCTAAATGCTGCAAACAATGCGATTGCTACATTCAGAAGGCAGGGAGAGGCATCGCTTACCCTCTCTGGTGATCAGGTCCCTGTAGTGCAATCACAGGGATCCGATCACTGCCATGGCAACCCTAGGTCATCACCATGATGACCCCGGTTTACTGAGGTATGGATCGCCTCACAAACCAGGGTACCTCCGTCACCAGAGTTCCCTGCAACAAGGTCCCGTGGTAAAGACCACAAGGCCTAGGTGCAGGAAACCCTGGTGACATCACAAGGTGAACTGAGTTCATGGCGGCGGATCTGCAGGACACCCCAGTGATCTGCAGGCATGAACTCGATTCACCTTGTGATATCACTGGACTTCCCAGAAGCAATGTCCTGCAGTAAAGACTGAGATAAGGAAATGGCTGCAGGGAGCCCCAGTGACGTCAAATAAAGCATATAACACACAAATATTCAACGTGGGCATTACACATGCGTTTTTTTCCTGCATTTTTCACTGACTCCATTGAAGTCAATTGGTGAAAAAGCAGGAAAAAAATGCAGAAACAACTGACACGCTGCTTCTTTTTTCAGCAACAAAAACTGCAAAAAACAGCGTGGGCACAGCAAGTGAGGATTCTCAGACTTTGCTGAGATGATTTTTCCTTGCTTTTATCGATTAAAAAAAGCATGAAAAAAGCCACGTGTGCACAAGGTCATCTGTGTATGTAGCAGAGCAGTGCACAGTAATTTAGCTGGATTTAGATACAGGACATGGCTGTGCTGCTTTCATCAAACTGCTGCACACTTCCCCCACTGCCCACAGTGTGACTGATTCTGTGGGATGGCCCCAATCACCTGATCAGCCTCATCCCCCCTCCCCACCACCAAATCCCAAAGTATCCAAAGCAGTACCTGAACGGTTTAAATTAAGATAACATAGAATGTAAAGAAGGTCAGATGCACTTTCCTGCCACAGCTCACCCTCTCCACATGGTCGCACATCAGTAAATAAACCATCGGACGCTGTCGGTGACTGCACAGAGCGAGGGGGAGGGAGGCAGAGTATATACAGCCATCTTGCGCTGCTGGGACAGAGAGACACGGTAAGTGCTGCCGGTCACTGCTCTGCTGCCCTTACCTGATCTATCTCCTGCAGAGGCCGGCAGCACAGTGTACAGTAATCCCATGCAGAGACTGGAGGGCAGAGCTCACGCTGCCCGGCCGCTGCTACTGAAAATGCACGAACAGCGCAGCTCCTCTCACTGACAGGAGCGGCTGCTGATCTGCAGCGCGGGCCCCTAACCTGCGGGCCCGGTCGCAATCGCGACCCCTGCGACCGCGGTAGTTACGCCCTTGTCTGAATACTTTCCATAGTCATTGTATCAAGCCTTTTTTTAAGATAAATACATGGATTTTATTTTTTTAAACCATGTTAGTGATGCACATTGTATCATTTAAAACATATTTTGTGCGGTTTAATATGAAAACATAACAGGTTCCCTTTAAAGGTTATTCCCATTCATAAGTAAATTATGATCCAATGTCTGTGACCCGACCAACTATGAAATAAAGTTGTTTTGGGTTTTTTTTTGCCTTGCTGCACTTACAGATACATTCAGTGAGTGAAGTTCGCTGCAGTTCACAGCATAACTAGGTAATGGCAACAGCTGCTGTACAGGGAAGAAGTGTGAAGGAAATGCAGCACAACATCACCTTCATTCTCAAGATTGGTGGAAGTTCAATATTGGATTTCTTTAACTCCTAGAGATATGCCACCACTTAAGGCCCCTTTACTCGCTGCAACATCGCTAGCGATATCACTGTAACATCACCGGTTTTGTGACGTAATAGCAACCTCCCCAGCAACATTGCAGTGTGTGACACGCATCAGCGACCTGGCCCCCGCTGTGAGGTCGCTGATCGCTACAAGTCATTCAGGGCCATTCTTTGGTCCTTTGTTTCCCGCTGCGCAGCATGTATCGGTGTGTTTGACACCGTTACAACGACGTCATTAGCGACCCAGCCCATAGGCGTGCTAGCGTTCCCTTTCTAGCGAGGTCGTTCTGCAGGTCCGTATCGCTGCTGCATCGTTGGCCAGATCTGCCTGTTTGACAGCTCGCCAGCAATTGCGGCCAGGTCGAGATCGCTGGTGGGATCGCTAGAAAGTCTCAGTGTGTAAAGGGGCCTTTAGGCTCCATTTCTTCCGACCAGTGCATTAAACAACCACCGATCTGTTCAGCAGGCATTTTATGAAGTCAGACCGCTGTAAATGATGCGCACTGAGCAATCTGCAGTGTAGTAGCTCCAAGAACGATGATCTTTTGTGAAAACCAAAAGATAATTTCACCCAATGAACCAGCTTTCTTTCTTGCTTATCAGGCTGTTTCACTGAAAGATTACGATGAGACCAGTGTACCTAAAAACACACATTCATGATAACCTTTCAGAGTAAATAGAGCTTTAGGCTGGGTTCACACGAGCGTATGCAAAATGTTTTTAGCAGTATTATCTTTCATATGTCAACCGTATATCCATTTAGCTCATCTGCATGACATCCCACTAACGACAACATCTGAAAGGAGTTTGTATGTTCTCCCTGTGTTTGTGTGAATTTACTCCGGGTTCTCTGATTTCCTTCAACAATACAAAGACATACTAATAGGAGATTTAGGTTGTCAGCCCCAATGGGGACAGTGCGTCGTGGAATTAATAGCGCTATATAAGTGAGTAAAATAAATCAATTTTTGTTTTTTTCCATGAACAATTTAACCTCTTCCCACCATTTCTGGTACATCCTATTTTTAAAGGGAACTTGTCACCAGATTTTTGTGTTCTAAACTAAAACTAGCACCTTCAGCAGCGCCTATGCTACATTGTATAAAGGGGCATGTTGTCCCTTAATTCCCCCTGTAGACCGCATAAATGCCTTTTAAAAGCTCTCCCAATGTATGCTAAATGTTGGGTCCGGTCCGATGGGCATCTTATCCTGCGGCTCTTGTCCCCCCTTTCAGCACTTATCGCTGTCCTCCTTTGATGATTGACATGGATGATGCCTCCAGCGCCATCTATGTAGCCAGGCAAAATCTCGCACCTGTGCAGACACATTGCCAGCTTGCACAGGCACACCGATGTTTTCGACTCTGCCCACAAAAAGGCATAGTGAAGTGCGCCTGTGCACTTACACATATTTTGTTATACACGTTTATTTCCGTTGTGTATATTGGAGCAAAAAAAAAAAAAACAAATAACAACAGACAAATTGGACATAGTTTCACACAAAACTGGGACAAGACAAAATTGTTGGCACCCCCATATTTGCTTGTACAACCTTTGTAATGAATAGCTTGCAATCAATCATTTCCTGTAACCATCAACAAGCTTCTTACACTTCTCTCAACCTCTCAACTGGAATTTTAACAAAGGTCTCCCATATTTGAAGGGTGCCTTCTCCTAACAGCAATTTTAAGATCACAGGTGTTCAATGGGATTTAGATTCTTATTCCTTGCTGGCTACTTCAGAACTCTCCAGTGCTTTGTTTCCATCCACTTTTGGCTGCTTCTTGAAGTATGTTTTGGGTCATTGTCCTGCTGGAAGACCCATGACCTAGGACTCAAACCCAGCTTTCTGATACTTGGCACTACAATGCAACCCAAAATCGTTTTGTAATCTTCAGATTTCATGATGCCTTGCACACAGTCAAAGCACCCAGTGCCAGAAAGCGCAAAACAATGCCAAAACATATTTAAACCACCACCATATTTCACTGTGGGCACTGTGTTCTTTTCTTTGTAGGCCTCATTCTGTATTTGGTCAAAAGTAGAATGATGTGTTTTGCAAAAAAGATCTTGGTCTCATCTGTTCATAAGATGCTTTCTCAGAAGTATTTTGGCGGCTTAGTCATGTACATTTTCACAAACTACAGTCTAGCTTTATAATGTCTTTCTGTCAGCTGTGGCATCCTCCTGGGTCTCCTGCTATAGCATTTCATTTCATTCAAATGTCTACAGATAGCTTACACTGATGCACCCTGAGCCTGCAGGACAGCTTGAGTTTATTTGGAACTTGATTGTGGCTACTTATCCACCATCCGGACTATCCTACATTGCAACTTTTCATAAATTTTTCATACATAGCGATTTGCTACAGTGCCATGGGTTATAAATGTCTTGATTACGTTGCGCACCATGGACAAGTGTCACGCTGGCAGGTGTGGACCCACTACACCATGACCGGGCTTACCATGAAAGGGTGTGATTAAGTCTACCGGGTCTTTCCCAGACCCTCTGATGGTGAGGATGGCCTGGGGTGCTGGTAGATACCATACACCATTCCAGAGCAGTCCCCGATACTGCAGCAGCTGACCAGAGGGTCAGGGACACAGGTACAAGAGGGCAGGCAGGAGAGTAGGAGCAGCGAGCAGGAGTGAGTACTGGAGGCTAGCAGGACAGAGACAGTTATACTAGCAGTCACTTGGACACAACTAAGAACCTAATTGCTCAGGCACCTCCCCACTTGGGAAGGTGCTTTAAATACTCTGTGACTCCAAGCCATAGGCTGGGGGTACTTTAGTGTGCATGTGTTGTCCCTTTAAAAGGCGGGAAGTGCACACTCGTGCCCTAAGAAGCCTGCCAGGAGACCTGCGTGATGTGCACAGACTTTTGAGCCTGGAGACCGAGAGAGCTCCCCAGACAGAATAGGAAAGGGCAGTGGGGAGGATACTGATGGTCTGTTATGGTCGTTAGCACATTGGCTTCCCTGCCAAGCGAGCAACGGAACAGAGCAAGGACACAAACCTTATACAAAGGAACTTCAAGATCTCTGGAAATAAACTTGTAACTTTGAGATTGTGGATATTTTTCAACAATTTTGGTTCTCAACTCCTCAGATAATTCTCTTCTCTGTTCTCCATGCTTAAGCTGGGTTCACACTAAGCGACAGCGACAACGACGTCGCTGTTACGTCACCATTTTCGGTGACGTAACAGCGAGCTTGTAAGTCGCTGTTATGATCGCTGCTTAGCTGTCAAACACAGCAGAAGCAGCGATCATAACGTCGCTGTGCTACATGTGCAGAGAGCAGGGAGCCGCGCTTAGCGCTGGCTCCTTGCTCTCCTAGGTACAGTACACATCGGGTTAAATAACCCGATGTGTGCTGCAGCTACATGTCAAAGTGCAGAGAGCAGGGAGCCGCGCTTAGCGCTGGCTCCTTGCTCTCCTAGGTACAGTACACATCGGGTTATTTAACCCGATGTGTGCTGCAGCTACATGTCACAGTGCAGAGAGCAGGGAGCCGCGCGCACTGCTTAGCGCTGGCTTCCTGCTCTCCTTGCTACAGTATACATCGGGTTAATTACCCAATGCGTACTGCAGCCACATGTGCACAGAGCAGGAGCCGGCGCTGGCAGCAAGAGCGGAGGCTGGTAACGAAGGTAAATATCGGGTAACCAGGGAAAGGGCTTCCCTTGGTTACCCGATGTTTACGCTGGTTACAGCTTACCGCAGCTGCCAGACGCCGGCTCCTGCTCGCTTCATTTCGTCGCTCTCTCGCTGTCACACACAGCGATGTGTGTGTCACAGCGGGAGAGTGACGACCAAAAAATGAAGCTGGACATTCAGCAACGACCTGCGACCTCACAGCAGGGGCCAGGTTGTTGCTGGATGTCACACACAGCGACAGCGACGGGACGTCGCTGCAACGTCACAGAAAATGGTGACGTAGCAGCGACGTCGTTGTCGTTGTCGCTGTGTGTGACACCAGCTTTAGTGTGGAACTAACAATGCAATGATTGATTAACTTCATCTCTTTTTTTTAATCTGGTATCAGGTGTGATATTCATATTACCCATACCTGTTACATGCCACAGGTGAGTTTGAATGAGCATCACATTCTTGAAACAATGTTATTTACACACAATTTTGGAAAGGTGCCAACAGCTTAGTCTGGCCAATTTTTTCAGTTTTGAGTGAAATTGTGTCCAATTTGCCTTTTTTTCTCTATTGTTTTTTTTTTTTGTGTTGTTCCAATATACACGAAGGAAATAAACGTGTAATTGCAATATTTGTCTGGGAGAAATACTTAATTCTGGAACAATTTTAAGGGTGCCAACATTTTTGGCAATGACTGTATACTTTTTGTCACTATTATAACACTTTATGCCATTTTTGCTGACGAATGCATCCATTCCTTTTTTTAAAAGCTGTTATACTGTCTGCCATTACCACCTCTTGCGGTAGGGCATTCCATAGTTTGATTGCTCTAACAGGAAAGAACCCTTTCCTATTCAGCTGCTTGAATCTCCTTTCTTCCATTCGTAGAGAGTGCTCTCTGGTCCATTCTATAGTTTTTGGAAATAATAAGTCATGTGTCAGTCCTTTCTATTGACCACACATGTATTTATACATATACATATATCCTTTGAGATGTCTTTTTTTCTAACCTAAACAAGGCCAACTTTTCCAACCTCTCATCATATTAGAGAACATCCATCCTTTGAAATAGTCTAGATGCCCGCCTTGGAACAGACTTTAACTTCCAAATATCCAATTTAAGATGTGAGACCCAAAACTGGATCCCATATTCTAGATGTGGCCTTACAAGTGATTTATAGAGCGGTAACAATACATTGGGATCACAGGATTTGATCTGCCTCTGCCACTGAGACGTGGCTCACGCAAACAATTCTACCAAAATCTGCATTATTATATTGTCATCCTTCCCTTCTAAGCTTTGCACTGTGTCTCAAAAGTAATTACGGATTACATGTAGCGTATTGGAGCATTAAGGAGAAATTGCACAACAAACTGGGTGGTTTACCTTTTCATATTAGTTCTTGTAAAAATTAAAACTTGGGGCTAAAACAAAATTTTATCTAACAAGGAATACACAGTATGCAATGGGTAGAGTACTTGAAGAGCTAACATATAACCTCAAACCCTTGTTAAAATGTGCGTAGTATTCATTAAAATCCCCAAATTTACCACAAAAACACAAAATATATATATATATAATATATATATAAACAATGGATCAGGTAAACCTTGTAATTACTCAATTTTAGTGCAACAAGGGCAAATGATGGGGGGGGTAAGGGAAACCCTGAAGACCCTAGGTGGAGGGTATGTCCCTACCTACCAACAGATGGTATGACACCCTAAGTTACCGGCGCCCCCGTTCCACGTCGACTATCACTCTTCCTGACCCTGATATAAGAGATGACAGGGAAGGGACAGTCCTGATTAATTGGTACAACTGCACATATAGTATGATCAAGCAGTTATATCCCCAAAATATATTTCCCCACTCCTGATCCAGATAAATACAACCACAAAATTCAGAGTGGTATGATCCCGACAAAATCCTGCAAAAAGTTTTCTGCAAAAAGTTTTAAAGTAACATCCGTATAATATCAGATGTCACAGAACTTATGTCAGTATATTCCTGATATATTTTTTACAAGATTTTGCAGAAAATTAACTACCTCTCCAGGATCATTCTAAGTAAGTATGCCAAATAGCATCTATCCCAATTAAAGATACCGAAAACAGGAGAAATAAAGGAAGAAAAGATAATACACTTCCCTGAAAAAGCAGATCTTCAGGCCTGCCTGGTCTCAACGCGTTTCTCCTCTCCCATCAGAGGTTGATCTGGAGGCTTGGGGGAGACAGCAAAGAGTCCTGTTTCATACCAATCCAAGGCTTATCTTTTCTTCCTTTTCACAGCCCATTGTTCTATAATTTCATGAATTAAGGGATAAAAATGCTCACTGCACCCCTAGATTAATTCCTAGAGAGGTGTAGTTTCCAAAATGTTGTTGTCAGGCTGCATTACTGAAGTTACTGAAGCCACAGGTATTGTAGCCTGCTGTTTGGTAAGCAACCACTAGGGGTCAGCAGAGTAGTCAGTAATCCAAGTCAGCAGCAACAGGTCTAAGACAGAAGCACAGGCAGAGTCAAATCATGGTCAGAGGCTAGCAAAGAGTCAGGACCTGAAGAGAAGTGTATAAACCAAAAGGGAGAGATGAATGCCAGAGTCAGGAGCGAGGAGACAGGTCAGCAGGTCAGGTCCAAATACAGATAAGGGACAAACAGGTTAGGACAGGGTAAAACAGCAGACAGGCACAGGTAGTCTGGGACCAGGACAAGCAGACAAACGGGGGAGGGTATAAGTCAGGACAGTAGCAGGGAGGCAGGACAGATCGTGAACACTCACCAGAGCCAGTATACATGCTGCAAGGCAGAAATATCACTGATGCTGAACCATAGGTGTAGCTGCAAGATACAGTGTCCTGGGATCCAGAACGAGGCAGGGGAAGTTAACCCGTGACATGACCAGGCCAGAGCTGGGTGAGACCACAGCAGGGAAAAGCCGACCTGGATCATGACAGTTGTCAATTGGGTGGGGTTTCTACTGTTTTGTCATCTCTTAAAATGTGACATGGCATTCACAATCTATTCCAGCCAAATGGTCCTCCAAGCTCTTTCCCTTCCAAGCTCTGCCATCTGGTCAAATAGTAGTTTGCCACCATATATGTATTGTCGCACATTACCCAACAAATAGTGAAGTCCAATTTCTCCTGCTACTCTTGTGGAAGTAAAAAATTTAGGGCTAAAACAACATTTATATGCAAAGAAAAATATTTTTCAATTTCAAAGCCCAATTTTATACAATTCCCTGAATCACATGTACGTTAAAGATCCTCACTGCACTCCTAAACAAAGAAAGATGCAATAGATTGCATGCGGTGCTTCCAATATATCCAGTCTTAATAAGGTCGGTCTTGATAGATTATTATGCACCCCTAAACAAATTCTTTGAGGTTTGTAGTTTCCAAAATGGGTTCACTTGTGGCAGGTTTCTGCTGTTTAGGCACCTCTGGGGCTCTACAAATACAATATGGCGTCTGCAATCTATTCGAGACAAAATGGCATTCCAATGGCTGTCTATTTTGTCCTTCTACTCCTGGAAAAATGTGGAGCTAAAGCAACTTCTTTTGGGAAAAAAAATACATTTTTACACCCCAAAGTTATGAAGTTCTTTGAAGTACCTGTGGGTTCTAGATGCTCATAATGCTCATAGTTGTTCTAGATGCTCATGAATTTCTTGAGGGGGGCACTTTTCAAAAAGACAACACGTGTGTGGGGTTTCTGCTGTTTGGCATGTCAGGGGCTCTTCAAATGCAACAATCATCTAAAATCTATCCCTACCAAAATGGCGCTCTAATGTTTAAATATCGCTCGTTTCCTTCTAATTTCTCCCATCTACCCAAACAGTAGTATCTGACCACATTTGGGGTAACATCTTACTGAGGAGAAATAACACAACAAATTGAAAGGTCTACTTTCTCCAGTTACTCTTGTGAAAATGAAAAAAATGGGGCTAAAGCAACACTTTTGTGGAAAAAAATTATTACTTAACTTTCATGTCCCAATGTTATAAAATTCCACACCTTGTTGAACTCCTTGAGACGTCTGGTTTCCAAAATGGAGTCAGTTCAGTTTTTGTTTTTGTTTCATTTTTTACTGTTGTGGTACCTCTGAGGCTTGTCATATGTGACATGGTGTCCAGAATCTATTCAAGACAAAATTGTTCTCCAAAACTCAAATAGTGCTCCTTCCCTTCCGAGCCCTGCCGTGTGCCCACACAGTAGCTTCTGAACACATATTGGTTATTGTCATGTCGAGGAGAAATTTTTACATTTAAGATCTAGCAAATCACCAGAGATGGCCAGTTTATTAATTGGAGGTCGATTGACTGCTGAGATCCTCCAGTGATCCCTAGAACAATGAAATAGTAGTGCTTGGGAAACACATCTGTTTACTAAGACAGCAGAAATACCTTTCTCATATGTCTATATTGCATCCAAATTGTCCCTCCAGTGAGGAAGGAAACAAACTCTAGAGCCACCTATTGGAAGTAGCAATCCTAAAAGTCAAATGTGGCTTTTTAAACAAGCCTTTTCATAAGACTTTAGATTTATTTGCCAGATCAGAATCCCAATTTGCAGACACGGTGTTTCGGAGTGATTGCCCCTTGTCAGTGCAAAGTGTGGGTATCTGATCTGGCTTATGAGAAGCTCTGTGGGGACCATGAGGAAGACTATTCTCCTTATGGAAACCTGACAAACCAGTCTGGCTGTCAGTAAGGGGACTTATAGCTGCAATGCTCCTCTGGAAATTATTAAAATTGTCCCTCCAGTGAGGAAGGAAACAAACTCTAGTGCCACCTATTGGAAGTAGCAATCATAAAAGTCAAATGTGGCTTTTTAAACAAGCCTTTTCATAAAACGTAGGATTTATTTGCCAGATTAGAATCACAATTTGCAGACACAGTGTTTCGGGGTGATTGCCCCTCGTCAGTGCAAAGTGTGGGTATCTGATCTGGCTTATGAGAAGCATCCAACCACATATGTTCAGGGTAGCTACACTGGTGATCAAAATTAGAAAACAATGTAGGATCACTTGCTTTTTTCAGAAATAATGTAATCTACATTGATCAACGTTTGAAGGTACTAGAACAGTGTTTTACAAAAGGTACAAAGTTTATAAAAATTAAACCTTTTTTTTTCTCAAAACTTGATGATCATAATTAGAGAACAGCAATGACTGTAGCACAGAGAAAGATTATAACTACATTTTCTGAAGGTAACAACAGTCACCAATCAGTAGGAAGTATACAGGCCTTTGCTTTGAATGACTTCAGCACATCTGTGGTCACAGGACATCACTAGTCTCTCACACTGATCTGGTGTGATTTTGATCCACTCTTCCAGTCTCTTCCACAGCTCTTTGACTGTTGGCCATAACTTTGTCACCAAGCTCTGGGATGGCCATTTCATTGTTTCATTGTTTTTTGTTTCAAGGAACTGCTTTACCTGTTTTGCTGTGTGACAGGGGGCATTCTCCTGCATGAAAATTGCTGGTTGACTGAGTGATGAATGCAAGTAAGGAACCATGTGTTGTTGAAGAAGGTTCTGATACACACTTGCATTCATTCTGCCATGTAGCTGTATGAGAGGTCCAACTCCTCCTGCAGCAAACATTCCCCAAACCATGACACTTCCTCCACCATCTTTCACTGACCTATTAACACACTTTGGGTTCAGTCTTTCTCCAGTTTGTTGACGAACATAATGTTTCCCATCAGACCCGATTAAATTAAACTTGCTTTCATCACTAAAATGTACTATGGACCATTTCTCCTCTGTCCATACAAAATGCTCCTCACCAAAGGCGAGTCTAGCCTTTTGATTCTTTTTGTTAATAAGAGATTTGGTCACTGCATAATGGTCTTTCAGTCCAAATGCTCTTAAACGTCATGACACTGTATGATGAAACACATCCGTAACCTGTTCAGTGCTGAACTGCTGAGCAATTACAGCTGCAATGTTGAGACGATTACCCATGGAGATTCTCTGCATTATCCTGTCCTGTCTTGCCTTTGTCTTTCGAGGGCAACCAGCCTTCTTTGGGGACTTGAAAGAGTTTGTGTTGTTGTAAAGATGCAATATTCTCGAAATCACAGACTTGGAACGACTAACTTCTCTTGCTATGGCTGTTAGGGTCACCCCTTTAGCCTTCATGTGGACAACCTGCTGCCGGAGGGTTTCAGTCACTGGAACAGCACACCATTTTTACAAAGTCAGTGGAAACTGGAAGGTTAGGCTGCCGGTTAAATAGGGTTTGTCAGATAATTAAGGAAATTAGCACCAAGTGCCAGATTAACACCAATAACTTGCAGGTTTCTGAAAGTGTTCTCTAATTTTGATCAGTGTTCTTTTTCATTTAGCTCATTTACATTTTTATTATGTGCTTTCCAATAAATGGTTATGAAATAAGCTTAAAATACTGCTAGTTTACTCATGTTAGGATATAATCATATAGGACTACACAATAACGTTAACATTTAGGAAATTGTGTGTTGTTCTCTAATTTTAATCTCCAGTGTACATCAATTTTATATTGCGTTCTAATTGAAGAGAATGATCTTTAGAGAATTTGTCCAGGAATAAATCCCACTATACACATTATGTTCAGGCGGCAGCAAGTTTGCATGGTTCTCCCATAGACAGGAGCATCCTGGTTTTGTCTATGAGAAAGCTGCCACTAGATTGGCAGTGGCTTATCTCCGGGAGAACAAAGCAATTGACATTCCAAAATCAGGCTTTGCCAGATCGATATCTCCCCAACAATAAATTGTCAGATGTTCCCTTATACATTAAAGGTCCAGTCACACTAAGCAACTTACCAGCGATCCCAACAACGATAGGGATCGCTGGTAAGTTGCTAGGAGGTTGCTGGTGAGATGTCACACTGCGACGCTCCAGCGATCCCACCAGCAACCTGACCTGGCAGGGATCGCTGGAGCGTGGCTACACGAGTTGCTGGTGAGCTCACCAGCAACCAGTGACCAGCCCCCAGTCTCCTAGTTACAGCACACATCAGGTTAATTAACCCGATGTGTGCTGCAGCTAAATGTGCACAGAGCAGGGAGCAGCGCACAATGCTTAGCGCTGGCTCCTTGCTCTCCTAGTTACAGCACACATCGGGTTAATTGCCTGATGTGTGCTGCAGCTAAATGTGCACAGAGCAGGGAGCAGCGCACACTGCTTAGTGCTGGCTCCTTGCTCTCCTAGTTACAGCACACATCGGGTTAATTACCTGATGTGTGCTGCAGCTACATGTGCACAGAGCAGGAGCCGGCAGCACAGGCAGTGAGAGCGGAGGAGGCTGGTATCAAAGGTAAATATCGGGTAACCAAGGACAGGGCTTCTTGGTTACCCGATGTTTACATTAGTTACCAGCCTCAGCAGAAGCTGGCTCCCTGCTCACTGCACATTAGTTGTTGCTGTCTCGCTGTCACACACAGCGATCTGTGCTTCACAGCAGGACAGCAACAACTAAAAAATGGCCCAGGACATTCAGCAACAACCAACGACCTCACAGCAGGGGCCAGGTTGTTGCTGGATGTCACACACAGCAACATCGCTAGCAACGTCACAAAAGTTGTTCGTTACCAGCGATGTTGCTAGCGATGTTGCTTAGTGTGACGGGGCCTTAAGGCGTCAACCAAACTCGTTGATATTGGTGGGTTTGGCCAAAAGTCTAATTTGTACTGGGCTTAATATATAAATAACTTATATATGGGTTGGACCCCATAAAGTTATATTTTACAATCATTATGTTCACACAAATGTTTTTTGGTGCAAAATACATATTAATTTTACAGCAAAGTTATGTTAACATAAAAAATGTTTTAGGGATTTGCTTTCTTTGTATACAGGATAAATATATTATGTGTAACTGTCATTGTAAAACCAAAGACTGGAATCTTTTTTCGTGTAATTTCCTGCAGATCACCACACCTAACGGCCGAAGTGAAGAATTCTCCCATGACAACTTAAGAAAACACATTCCTGCACAAAGGATCATTTCCCACTCTTCACAATGTTCTCCTTTCCTATGTCCAGTTCCTTCTACAATTTCTAAATTCTAAAGAAATATATTTTCAGAAGAAAAAATGTTTAACCAAATTGTCTTTTAAATAGATTTTTGTTTTAATTTTGTGGTGGTTTTCTTTTGTTTTCATATTTTTGGGTCTTACTCCAAAAGGAAAGAAATAGAAGTAAGAAAAGGGCGGAGTGGTGAAAGTGTAAATGTAGATATAGCCTTATTTATGAAAGGCAATGTGTATGACTATAAATGCACATCATGGTCAGCCTTACAGTTTCTGATGTAAGTCAATATTGCTCAACCCAGGTCTCCAGTATTCACCTTTAGGCTTCCCTTCATACGTCCGTATTTAAACATGTATGTGAAACAGTGGTCCCAGTGTCATTAGTGTTTTGGATCAGTTTGTTATCAGTGTGTTCGTTTTTACCATCAGTATTTTTCACCAATGGCTAAAGAAAATCTAAGCAAAGCTTCTCCTATAATTTTCAATGTTAACCCCTTAACGACCACGGACCGTAATGGGCAGCTGTTGGTGATCAGGGCATATGTAAGCTGACTTGAACAGCTGACGTGTGCCTCGCAGGCGTGAGTGGATCCGCTATCCACTTACACCTGTTAACCCCTTAAACGCAATGTCAAAATCTGACATTGCGAATTAAATCCCAGCAGCGGTAAATCTTCACTTACCTGGCTCCATCGGTGGCGCTGTGACGTGATCATTGTGAGCCGATGGTTACCATGGGTAGCACAGGGTCATGGGATGACTTCCTGTAGCTATCATGACTTACTTCCTGTTTCACCCGACCGAGTGCTGCCAGTGACATTTCTGGTAATCACAGCTGTGTAGCTGTGATGAACAGAAATGCACAAGCGATCAGACTACTGATCCTTATAGTCCCCAAGGGGGACTAGTAAAATAGAAAAAAAAAGTTTAAAAAAACTAAAAGTTCAAATGTCCCTCATTCAATCCATTGAAAATTAAAGGGTTAAAAAAAATATACACACATTTGGTATCGCCGCATTCAGAAATGCCTGAACTATCACAGTATAAAATCAATTAATTTGATCGGTAAACAGCGTAGCGGCAAACAAAATCCCTAATTACGTTTTTTGGTCGCCACCAATTTTGCATAAAATGCAATAACAGGCGTTCAAACGTAGCATCTGCGCAAAATTGATACCAGTAAAATAGCAGCTTGAGATGCAAAAAATAAGCTATCAGTAGCCATAGATCCCGAAAAATGAGAACAACATGGGTTGCGGAAAAGTTAACCTATATATTATATTATATTACTATATATATATAGTGAACACGGTGAATAAAATATCCCAAATACAATCATGCAGTTACACTTTTTTTTGCCATTTTTCCGCACTTGGAATTTTTTTGCAGTTTCCCAGTACACTATATGGTAAAACTTATGGTTTCATTTAAAAATGACATTTTTGTGTACTCACCGTAAAATGTCTTCCTTAGAGCCTTTCATTGGGGGACACAGACAGTGGGTATTATGGTGTCTCCAGGGAGGCGTGACACTAGATTTGAAAAGTGTTAGCTCCTCGCCCCACAGCATATACCCTAGCTAGGCAGGAAACTAGCTCAGTTTGGTGTAGAAGCAGTAGGAGGACAACCAAAACCACAAGGGTGGGAGCTGTGTCCCCCAATGAAAGGCTCCAAGGAAGACATTTTACGGTGAGTACACAAAAATGTCATTTCCTTTCTCGCCTTTTCATTGGGGGACACAAAGTCCCATAGCAGTCCCTGGGTGGGAACTGGACTATTAACAGTGTATAACATCAGCTGCAACTGCAGTGAACATACAGTCAGGGCCAGAAATATTTGGACAGTGACACAAGTTTTGTTATTTTAGCTGTTTACAAAAACATGTTCAGAAATACAATTATATATATAATATGGGTTGAAAGTGCACACTCCCAGCTGCAATATGAGAGTTTTCACATCCAAATCGGAGAAAGGGTTTAGGAATCATAGCTGTGTAATGCATAGCCTCCTCTTTTTCAAGGGACGAAAAGTAATTGGACAAGGGACTCTAAGGGCTACAATTAACTCTGAAGGCGTCTCCCTCGTTAACCTGTAATCAATGAAGTAGTTAAAAGGTCTGGGGGTTGATTACAGGTGTGTGGTTTTGCATTTGGAAGCTGTTGCTGTGACCAGACAACATGCGGTCTAAGGAACTCTCAATTGAGGTGAAGCAGAACATCCTGAGGCTGAAAAAAAAAAAATCCATCAGAGAGATAGCAGACATGCTTGGAGTAGCAAAATCAACAGTCGGGTATGTCACAAACCACCGGGGGGTCACTCAGAAATCCCCCGCGCTGGCTACCAGTACGTCACAATCGGGGGGTAACAAGTGGGGGTCACCCCTCCTTTATACCTCCCGACCGACAGACAGAGCACGTGACGCGCTCTCTAGCGCCCCTCTTATAGTCAGGCCAATTATGGAATTGCCCGACCATAAGCAAGGAGGCCGCTATACTACTTATGCCGATTATTGAAGGGTCCCCGGTGAGAGTAAGGTATATATTCCCCCGACCTCCGCGGGCGGAATATATAAAATCTCCCCGAATCTCACTGGCCTCCCCACAATAATCCTTGGCACAATTCGCTGCCACCAACCGATTTACGGTAACTATTAGCCGAACACACAGACGTGGGATTCAAGATCGAGATAACAGAACAGCCCAAGATTAATTATATAATTTAATCAGCCTAAAGCACACTAGAACTACAATATATACAATAGGGAATCTACAGAATATACAGTTATGTCAGAGTACAGTTACAGATAAAGCATGGTTTACAAACAGGCATACACAGTTCCAGCAGTTACCTTGTTGCGTCTGGCCACAGGGGGGCGCTGTACCCAGGTTTCTAGGATCCTTCCCACAGATGTTTCCTACACGTGCCCCCAGCGAAAGAACACTGGAAAATGGCCGAAGTAGGGTTATCAACCTGGGCAGATCCAGGTCCCCTCCTACCTTAGTGACCTCACAGGGAAGCACTGCTCCACCCCTGGCTGGAGTTATGGACAAAATCCACAACATGGAATATGGCCATAACTTGGCCTGGGAGCGTCGTAGGCGGACGCCAATGCTCTCATTGTGACAGTTATGAATTTAGCTACAGAACGAGGGGACTCATGACCTGTCTGCCAGTTCCCCATTGGCTGATATCACGCCTGGGGCATTTCCCAATGTCCTGCTCCCATAAAAAGGGTGTGCCGGCATCGTCCGCATGCAGAGACACCATTTTTATGGTTGCCATATTTATCGGAAATATGGCTTGCGAGATATGAACCATTTTTTACTGGAGTCGTTCTGTCTGGCTATTTCCATAGCCTTGCTAATGAGATACAACTCTTGTTACAGGGTGATGGCAGGGAGTCATCCTGTGTCCATTGTTCCCACACCACCTCATTTCCATATCACAGGACATGGCCATGGAGGTGTAAGTGGAACACTGAGAACAAGAAGGGAGGGGGCACTGCCAGGGAGTGATGAGGGATTATGACTGGAGTCATAATTCATCTTCATATCCCGGGATTTGCCTCACACCTCCCCCCTTTTGAGGGCGCTAGGGGGCAGCACACTCCGGTGTTCCCCCGTGCGCCCGTCCGCGACCTCTCCTTGTCGGGACAGCCCGTCTGCGTTACCGTGGTCACGGCCCCTTTTGTGGCGAATGGTGAAGTTGTATTGCTGGAGCGCAAGGCTCCATCGCAACAATCGCCCATTCGTCCCAGAGACGGTGTGCAACCAGCTGAGGGGATTGTGGTCCGTCTCCACGATGAAGTGGCGCCCGTATAGATAGGGTTGCAGACGCTGCAGGGCCCACACTATGGCCAGGCACTCCTTCTCCATCGTGGAATAGGCAACTTCCCTTGGTAACAGCTTCCTGCTCAGGTACAAGACTGGGTGCTCTTGGCTCGCAGAGTCCACCTGGCTGAGCACCGCACCGAGGCCGAAGTCACTGGCGTCGGTCTGTACTACAAACGGCCGCGTGAAGTCGGCTGCCTGTAGCACGGGCGGGCTGGACAGGGCGTCCTTTAGGGCCCGGAAGGCTGTCTCGCAGTCCATTGTCCAATCGACTGCAGAGGGCAGCTTCTTCTTGGTGAGGTCCGTCAGGGCTTTGCCAGGCTACTATAGCAGGGAACAAACCTCCTATAGTACCCAGCGGTCCCCAAGAAGGACATCACCTGCTTCTTGGTCCTGGGGGTGGGCCAGGATGCGATGGCCTCCACTTTCTCAGGCTCGGGCTTCAGTGTTCTCCCACCTACCCGGTGACCGAGGTACTGGACCTCGCTCATGGCCAGCTGACACTTTCCCGGCTTGATGGTCAAACCTGCCCGGTGGATCCGCCTGAGCACCTGTGCTAGATGCTCTAGGTGGTCCTCCCAGGTGGGACTGAAGACGGCAATGTCATCCAGGTACGCGGCCGCGTACCCTTCAAGTCCCTTGAGCAGGGTGTTGACCATCCGCTGGAAAGTGGCAGGGGCATTCCTCATCCCGAATGGCATCACCGTGGACTCGTACAGTCCAAATGGGGGTAATAAAGGCAGAGCGTTCCCTGGCCTTGCGAGTCAGGGGGATCTGCCAATATCCCCGGCTCAGATCCATGATGGTCAGGTACTGAGCCCCGGCCAACTGATCGAGCAGGTCATCGATGCGTGGCATTGGGTACGCATCGGCGACCGTGACCGCATTGAGCCCCCTGTAGTCCACGCAGAACCGAGTGGTTCGGTCCTTCTTAGGGACAAGGACTACAGGCGAGGCCCAAGCGCTGTTGGATGCCTGGATCACCCCCAGCTTCAGCATCTCGTCAATCTCCTGGCGCATGTGTTGCTGCACCTCCAGGGAGACCCGATATGCTGAACGCCGGATCGGGGGATGATCCCCAGTGTCCACGTGATGGACAGCCAAGTCAGTCCTTCCGGGCTGGTTGGTAAACAACCCCCGGAAGGGGAGGAGGGTGGCCCACAGCTGGGACCGTTGGTCTTCCAAGAGCTGGTGGCCAACCTCCACATCCTCAATGGATCCGCCTGCCCTAACCTGGGCTAGCATATCCAAGAGGGTTTCCGCTTCTCCCTCCTCGGGCAGGTTGCACACGGGGAGCGCACATGCCTCCCGCTCATGATGTGCCTTCATCATGTTCACATGGAAGGGCTTCCGCCTTCCACGGGCAGGGTCCAGGGTGACCAGGTACGTTACAGGGTTGAGCTGCTGGTACACGAGGTATGGGCCTTCCCAGGCTGCCTGAAGCTTGTCCTGTGGTACGGGGACCAGTACCCACACCTTTTGACCCACTTGGTAGGTCCTCTCACAAGCGTTCTGGTCGTACCAACGCTTCTGATCGGCCTGGGCTTGAGCCATATTGTCGTGTACCAGTTGCGTCAAGGCCTGCATTTTGTCCCGGAAGCGCATGACATACTCGATAACCGACACTCCAGGGGTGGCCAAATCCCCTTCCCAAGCCTCTTTCACCAGAGCCAGGGGGCCCCGCACACGTCGCCCGTACAGGAGCTCAAACGGTGAGAATCCTGTTGAGGCCTGTGGAACCTCCCGGTAAGCAAATAACAGGTGTGGGAGATACCGCTCCCAGTCACGCCCATGGGAGTCGACCAACATCTTAAGCATCTGCTTTAAGGTGCCATTGAACCGCTCGCACAGGCCATTAGTCTGTGGATGGTACGGGCTGGCCACCAGATGTCGCACCTGGACTTGCTTACAGAGGGCCTCCATCAGCTGGGACATGAATTGGGTCCCCCGGTCAGTGAGCATTTCCTGGGGAAAACCCACTCGGGAGAAAATCTCCAGCAATGCGGTGGCCACCTTGTCAGCCCGAATGGACGACAAGGCCACTGCTTCTGGGTACCGGGTGGCATAGTCCACTACCGTCAGTATGAAGCGTTTCCCGGAGCTGCTGGGGATGGCCAGCGGGCCGACCAGATCCACAGCCACCCTCCTGAAAGGCTCATCGATGATTGGCAGAGATACTAGTGGGGCTTTGGGGTGTGGCCCCGCCTTCCCCACTCTCTGACAGGTTTCACACGAACGGCAGTAGGCAGCCACATCGGCCCCCATTTTTGGCCAGTAGAAATGCTGGTTTAACCTGGCCTTGGTCTTAGCGATCCCTAGGTGTCCGGCCATCGGAATCTCATGTGCGATCCGCAACAACTCCGTCCGGAACGGATAGGGCACCACCAACTGTCGGTCCCTGGGCCACGCCTCCGGTGAACCCTGCTGGACCGTGACCCGGTACAGCCGTCCTTGGTCCCAGACCACTCGCTCCGGGTCCGAGTCCGAGGGAGGCTGTGCCGCCTGCTCCTTAAGAGCTTTCAGGCTGTCGTCAGCTTCTAACGCTGCCTGAAACCCCTGACTAGATGTGGCCAGAATCGACGAGACTGTCACATCTTCAGTCAGTACCCCGGGACCTGGGTCCTGGCCTCCACCTGACTCGGCTGCCACTTGGTCAGAAGGGGAAGAGCTATCGGACCTCCGGGAGGCCCCTTGGCTTCCAGCACTCCCACTGCGGGTGACAGCGGCCACAGCCGCTGCGACCGTGGGTCGTGCCTGCTCCTCCTCCGTTCCTGACCAAGTCGCCGGTTCAGGCAGACCTACCTGGCTTCCTGACACCCCGGTTGTGGGGGAACCATGCACCGAGATCTTACCTGGGAGCACTTCCGCTCCTGGACCGGCCCCAATCTCACCTGCCTGTTCCCCTCCTGCAGCAACAGAACCCCGCTGTGAAATCTCTGGGGACCCCACATTTGCTGTGGTAGCCCCCACCCCACACACTGGTCCTCCCCCTGCAGCACCCTGCTCTCTGCTTATCCCTGCAGAGGGCAACAGATCCCAGCTCACAGGCTGGTTACTTGTAGAGGCATTGTCACACCTTTCTCTGACCCCCTCCCCTGTCACAGCTGCAGCTGTGTGTGTGTCTATGGTGTCTATGCAAGCAGAAATATCAGAGTTCACTCCCTCCTCCCTTACATCATTCATAGATAACACATTAACATTGTCCGGAGGCATGTCAGTACTGGCTGAAGGTTCAGCCCTCGGTTGGGGCCCAAACTGGGAGGTTATCTGCCCCAAATCTGTCCCAAGTAGCACGTTTGCAGGGATCCGATCAGTTACCCCCACCTCCCTCACCCCCCGCCCTGCGCCCCAGTCCACATAAATGTCAGCAACAGGCAGCGCCGGGTCAGTGCCTCCGATCCCGGAGACAGCGAGGGTTTTTCCAGGGATCAAGTCTTGGGGGGACACCATCTCAGGCCGCACCAGAGTCACCTCCGAGGCGCTGTCTCGCAGTCCTATGGTCACAGACCGGCCGACGGTGACAGGTTGGAAGCTGTCCAGGGACCTACCACCACCCCCACCCACACAATACACCTTGGGCGGCCCTTGGGACGGGGACGGAGCCGGGGCCTTGGGACGCTGAGGGCACATGGCCTTGAAGTGTCCAGGTAGGTTGCACTGGTGGCACCGTCTTGGTTCCGCCACGGGCCTGGAGAGGGGAGTTGAGGGGGACACCCCCTGCAGTCTAGGGGCAGGTGGGGCAGTCGCAGAATTCATCTTACCCCCTCTCCAGGTGCTGCTGGTGGCCGCTCTCCTGGCCTCAGGGGCCCGGTTGTTGGTGTAGTCATCGGCAAGGGCAGCTGTAGCCGTGGACCCCTTTGGCTTCTGGTCTCGGATGAACTGGCGGAGATCCTCAGGGCAGTTCCACAAGAGTTGCTCCGTGATGAACAAGTCCAGGATCTCCGGTCCGGTGGAAAGCTGCAGGCCTTGGGTCCAGTGGTCGGCAGCTCGGGCAAGTGCCCGCCGGTGGTCAGCCCAGGAGTCCTTTGGTCCCTTCTGTAGGCTCCGGAACTTCTTGCGGTAGGACTCTGGAGTGAGGTTGTACTGTTGGATCAGGGCCCGCTTGATGGTGTCGTAGCCCTGATCTGCCTCAGCAGGCAAGTCACCAAGGATATCCAGGGCCTTACCCCTTAAACGGGGGGTCAGGTATTTGGCCCACTGGTCCTTGTCCAGATGGTGCTGCAAGCAAGTCCGTTCAAAAGCAGTCAAGAAAGAGTCCAAGTCTCCATCCTTCTCCAGCACTGGGAAGTCCTCAACACGGACCTTTGGAAGTTTGGTGTCTTGAAGGTCACGTGTGGCTGATGAGGGCCGGAGCTGAGCTAGCTGCAGCTGGTAGTCACGCTCTGCCTGGCGCTCTTCACGCGCTGCCTGCCGCTCCGCAGCCTCAGCCTCACGCGCTGCTTGCCGCTCTGCCCTGCGCTCTGCCAGGAGTCCCTTGTAGCCCTCCTGGTCTCCAGCCTGGAGAAGGGCCATAGCCATTTGAAGAAGGCTATCCGAGCCTCCCAGGCTCGGTGGAATGGCACGTGGTGATCTGCGGCCCGCTGCGGAGCCTGGTGATTCACTGTCCCTTGCAGAGCGGAGGGCTGGCATCTGGCTCGTTGAGGACCCTTGGGTGAGCTGCTCCTCATCTTGTCCATAATTGCCAGCTTGTGCGCTGTCCTCTGCAGAACGGTTTTCTGGCGTCGAGCTCCTGGAGGACTCGTGGGCAACCTCCTCATTACTGCCCACAGCACCGTCCTCCCTCTCTTCGGCTCCTGCTTTAGCATTGGCCAGTTGCATAGCTCTGCTCCTGGTGCCATCAGCCATTCTTGCAGACTTTTGGTCACTGACACAGAACTGACACCTGATGCCTCCACACACCTTACAGTATCTGCACTCTGACACTCTAGTGTTGAGCTAGTCTGAAGACCCCAGCAGCCACAGCTGCTGCAGGCAGTCTTTAGTGTCTGGGAGTATGGGTCTCACACTCACACACACTATTATCTCGATCCCACCGCTATGCCACCAATATGTCACAAACCACCGGGGGGTCACTCAGAAATCCCCCGCGCTGGCTACCAGTACGTCACAATCGGGGGGTAACAAGTGGGGGTCACCCCTCCTTTATACCTCCCGACCGACAGACAGAGCACGTGACGCGCTCTCTAGCGCCCCTCTTATAGTCAGGCCAATTATGGAATTGCCCGACCATAAGCAAGGAGGCCGCTATACTACTTATGCCGATTATTGAAGGGTCCCCGGTGAGAGTAAGGTATATATTCCCCCGACCTCCGCGGGCGGAATATATAAAATCTCCCCGAATCTCACTGGCCTCCCCACAATAATCCTTGGCACAATTCGCTGCCACCAACCGATTTACGGTAACTATTAGCCGAACACACAGACGTGGGATTCAAGATCGAGATAACAGAACAGCCCAAGATTAATTATATAATTTAATCAGCCTAAAGCACACTAGAACTACAATATATACAATAGGGAATCTACAGAATATACAGTTATGTCAGAGTACAGTTACAGATAAAGCATGGTTTACAAACAGGCATACACAGTTCCAGCAGTTACCTTGTTGCGTCTGGCCACAGGGGGGCGCTGTACCCAGGTTTCTAGGATCCTTCCCACAGATGTTTCCTACACGTGCCCCCAGCGAAAGAACACTGGAAAATGGCCGAAGTAGGGTTATCAACCTGGGCAGATCCAGGTCCCCTCCTACCTTAGTGACCTCACAGGGAAGCACTGCTCCACCCCTGGCTGGAGTTATGGACAAAATCCACAACATGGAATATGGCCATAACTTGGCCTGGGAGCGTCGTAGGCGGACGCCAATGCTCTCATTGTGACAGTTATGAATTTAGCTACAGAACGAGGGGACTCATGACCTGTCTGCCAGTTCCCCATTGGCTGATATCACGCCTGGGGCATTTCCCAATGTCCTGCTCCCATAAAAAGGGTGTGCCGGCATCGTCCGCATGCAGAGACACCATTTTTATGGTTGCCATATTTATCGGAAATATGGCTTGCGAGATATGAACCATTTTTTACTGGAGTCGTTCTGTCTGGCTATTTCCATAGCCTTGCTAATGAGATACAACTCTTGTTACAGGGTGACGGCAGGGAGTCATCCTGTGTCCATTGTTCCCACACCACCTCATTTCCATATCACAGGACATGGCCATGGAGGTGTAAGTGGAACACTGAGAACAAGAAGGGAGGGGGCACTGCCAGGGAGTGATGAGGGATTATGACTGGAGTCATAATTCATCTTCATATCCCGGGATTTGCCTCACAGGGTACATTCTGAGAAAAAAGGAATTGACTGGTGAGCTTGGGAACTCAAAAAGGCCTGGGCGTCCACGGATGACAACAGTGGTGGATGATCGCCGTATACTTTCTTTTGTGAAGAAGAACCCGTTCACAACATCAACTGAAGTCCAGAACACTCTCAGTGAAGTAGGTGTATCTGTCTCTAAGTCAACAGTAAAGAGAAGACTCCATGAAAGTAAATACAAAGGGTTCACATCTAGATGCAAAAAATTCATCAATTCCAAAAATAGACAGGCCAGAGTTAAATTTGCGGAAAAACATCTCATGAAGCCATCTCAGTTCTGGAAAAGTATTCTATGGACAGATGAGACAAAGATCAACCTGTACCAGAATGATGGGAAGAAAAAAGTTTGGAGAAGAAAGGGAACGGCACATGATCCAAGGCACACCACATCCTCTGTAAAACATGGTGGAGGCAACGTGATGGCATGGGCATGCATGGCTTTCAATGGCACTGGGTCACTTGTGTTTATTGATGACATAACAGCAGACAAGAGTAGCCGGATGAATTCTGAAGTGTACCGGGATATACTTTCAGCCCAGATTCAGCCAAATGCCACAAAGTTGATCGGACGGCGCTTCATAGTACAGATGGACAATGACCCCAAGCATACAGCCAAAGCTACCCAGGAGTTCATGAGTGCAAAAAAGTGGAACATTCTGCAATGGCCAAGTTAATCACCAGATCTTAACCCAATTGAGCATGCATTTCACTTGCTCAAATCCAGACTTAAGACGGAAAGACCCACAAACAAGCAAGACCTGAAGGCTGTGGCTGTAAAGGCCTGGCAAAGCATTAAGAAGGAGGAAACCCAGCGTTTGGTGATGTGCATGGGTTCCAGACTTAAGGCAGTGATTGCCTCCAAAGGATTCGCAACAAAATATTGAAAATAAAAATATTTTGTTTGGGTTTGGTTTATTTGTCCAATTACTTTTGACCTCCTAAAATGTGGAGTGTTTGTAAAGAAATGTGTACAATTCCTACAATTTCTATCCGATATTTTTGTTCAAACCTTCAAATTAAACGTTACACTCTGCACTTGAATTCTGTTGTAGAGGTTTCATTTCAAATCCAATGTGGTGGCATGCAGAGCCCAACTCGCGAAAATTGTGTCACTGTCCAAATATTTCTGGACCTAACTGTATATCAAAACACTGTCAGAAAACCGAGCAGTGGCCACTTATAAATGGGCCACTGCTGCCTGAAGGACTTGTCTTCCAAGAGCAGCATCCGCGGAAGTATGCGTATGCACTCTGTAGAATTTTGTAAACGTGTGCACACTGGACCAGGTAGCGGCCTTGCAGAGTTGGGCCGCCGAAGCCTGATGGCGGATAGCCCAGGAGTGTAGAGTGGGCCAGTACAGATTGAAAAGGAACAAAACCTTGTGCTTTGTAAGCCTCACAGATAGCAGTCCTGATCCATCGAGAAATCGTGGATTTAGAAGCCTGGTTGCCCTTTTTGTGTCCATCTGAGATGACGAAGAGGGCATTGGACTTGCGCAACGGCGCTGTTCTGGAGATGTAGATCCGCAAAGCCCTGACAAGATCTAGAGTGTGAAGGGCTTCTTCAAAGGAGTGGACCGGGGCCGGACAGAATGACGGCAACACAATGTCCTCGTTTAAGTGGAAAGAAGATACGACCTTCGGAAGAAATGCGGGGGAAGGCCGAAGGACCACCTTATCATGATGGAATATCAGGTAAGGTGAACGACAGGAAAGGGCCGCAAGTTCGGACACTCGCCTGATAGAGGTAATGGCGACTACAAAGGCAACCTTCCAAGACAGTCGTTGAAGAGAGATTTCTCTCAGAGGTTCGAAGGGAGGAAGATGAAGAGTTCCGAGAACCAGATCCCAGGGATCTAAGAGGTGGCGATAAGGAGGGACCAAATGCGCTACCCCTTGAAGAAGGTACGGACCTGAGGACGAGAAGCCAGCTGCTTCTGGAAGAATATTGACAAGGCAGAAACTTGTCCCCTAAGGGTACTGAGAGCCAGTCCCGAGTCCAGACCATCTTGCAGAAAGGCAAGAACATTAGGGATTGAAAAGGCAAGGGGCGACCGATTATGACGGTCACACCAGGAAAGATAGGTCTTCCAGGTCCTGTGATAGATACTGGCGGAGGAGGGCTTCCGAGCATTAAGCATGGTATGAACTACCTTAGAAGACCTGACTTGGCTAGAATCAAGGATTCAGGTGCCACACCGTCAAATGCAGCTGTGCTGTATTCTGGTGGAATATTGGACCTTGCGACAGAAGATCCGGGCGGTCGGGAAGACGCCAGGGAGTGTCGCCGAGAAGTTGGAGAAGCTCTGGGTACCAGGCTCTCCTGGGCCAATCCAGGGCCACGAGGATCACCGGGATTCCCTCCGCTTTGATTTTCTTGATTATTCTCGGAATGAGAGGAAATGGAGGGAAGATGTAGGGTAGGCGAACTGCGCCCACGGAAAGACTAGAGCGTCGGAGCCGATCGCTAGCGGGTCTCTCGACCGGGATATGAAGGGATGTATTTTGGCGTTCATCCGAGACGCCATGAGGTCCACATCTGGGAGTCCCCAACGAAGAGTGATCTGATGGAACACCTCGTCGTGGAGGGACCATTCCCCTGCAGCTAGCCCTTGCCTGCTGAGAAGTCTGCTGCCCAGTTGTCTACCCCCGGAATATGGACAGCTGAAATAATGGGGATGTGCTTCTCTGCCCAAACAAGAATCCTGGATACTTCTTTCATCGCTGCCTTGCTGCGAGTTCTTCCCTGACGGTTGATGTAAGCCACAGCCGTGGCATTATCTGACTGGAACCGAATAGGGAGGCCCAATAGTAAGGGCTAAAAGTTCTGAAGGGCCAAAAATATGGCTCTGATCTCTAGAACATTGATGTGCAGGGAGCGCTCGGAAGGAGACCAGCGTCCGTGAACAGTGTGGTGGAGAAACACCGCCCCCCAGCCTATCAGGCTAGCATCCGTCGTGATAGGCTGTCCGCCAGTGGACAGAGCGGAAGGACTTCCCTTGAGATAGGGATGAGACTTGAGTCCACCAGACGAGGGAGCTGAGCGCAGTCCGAGATAGGCGGACTGACCGGTGTAGAGAAGCTGGATTCTTGTCCCAGGAGGATAGAAGATCCAGTTGTAGAGGGCGCAGATGGAATTGGGCAAAGGACACGGCTTCCATAACTGCCACCATCTTGCCTAACACTCTCATTCCATTCCGAAGGGATGTGTAACGGCGAGAGCGGAGGGATTGGGCGGCCCGGATCAGGGAAGACCTCTTGTCTTCTGGAAGAAAAACCTGGGACTGAGCCGTGTCTATCAGCATACCTAAAAAGGTGATGCGCTGATGAGGGAGGAGGGAAGACTTGTTGAAGTTGATAAGCCACCCTAGCCTTGACAGCGTGTCTAGGCAAATCTGCACGCTTTCTAAGCAAACTTGAAGAGAGCTCCCTTTGACAAGAAGGTCGTCCAAATAGGGAACGACCAGGACGCCTGTAGGGTGTAAAATGGACATGACGGCCGCCATGACCTTTGTGAAGACCCGAGGCACGGTGGCCAGCCCAAAGGGGAGGGCCCTGAATTGGAAATGACGGTGTCCTACGGCAAAACGAAGGAACCGTTGATGAGATACACATATGGGAATGTGTAAATAAGCATCTTGAACGTCTATGGAAGCTAGGAATTCACCCGGTTCCATGGCGGCTAGCACTGTTCTCAATGATTCCATTCGGAAGGTCCGAATCCGTACGAATCTGTTCAGCCTTTTGAGGTCCAAGATAGGGCGGACAGAGCCATCTTTTTTGGGGACGACAAAAAGGTTTGAATAGAAACCTTTGTCGCGCTGTTCCAGGGGTACTGGAATGATAACGTTTGCCTTCTGTAAAGAGGCTATGGCCTGAAATAAGGCCTGGCCTTGCGTTTTGGACTTTGGAAGACGAGAATGCAGAAAACTGTTGGTCGGCAGGGAATGGAAATCGATCTTGTAACCCGAGGTGATGATTTCTCAAACCCAAGCATCATGAGTGTGGTCTTAGCCAGATATCCCGAAAAAACTGAAGCCGCCCTCCAACAGGAGTCGGATCTGAGGGATACCTGTCATCACGCTGAGGGGGCCTGTACAGGGCGAGGTCCTTTGGGTTTAGGTTGATGGGAGTGGGAACGCCAGGAAGAGCCCCTTGAGGGATGGTTTTTGGGGGGCAGGCCGAAGGGCTGCCTGCGCCAAGGAGATTTTTTTTAAAAATCCTGGATACAGGCCGCTTTTGTGGTAGAATGGTACTTTTACCACCCGTCGTATCAGATATGAGCGAAGCATCCTGCGCAGGTTCTTACTCCACACACCCATAGCTCTCGCGACCCATGTCAAGGCAAACAGGAGGCGAAGAGAGGAGCCCGAAGCCTGGAAAATAGATTTGACCGCAGCATCAACTGCGTGGTCGGACGAGTCCTTGAGAGACGCGTTGTCTGAAACAGACATGACCGTGTGTTTAGCCAGTCTGGATACTGGCGGATCCACAACGGGGGGTACTGACCAGGTCTGAACAATTTCAGATGGAAAGGGATAAGCGAATGAAGAGAATGTTTTTTATTAAACCTTCTATCAGGGTGATCCCACCGTCTAGATATAATTTGACGAAAAACCGGATCCTGGGCAAAGGACTTAGGAGGCTTCTTGGCCCGTTTGATTGCTGACTGAGAAGTCGGGTCCGGAGGCTGATCAGAAATTGGCAGAGTGATTGACAGCCGAAATTAGTGTGTCTTCTATATGCCTAGACTTAGAAAGAACATCTGAATCAGAGTCAGAGTCTTGAGAATCGTGACTACTAAAAGTCACGGAACCTCGGTCAGACTGACCATCGTCCGAGTCAGATGAGGCGTAGAGGTCGCAATGGCGCCTTTTGGAAACAGCCTTTTTACATTCTGGGGAAGAGGGACCAGACGAGCAGGCAGGCTCCTCTGAGGGAGCTGAGCCGGGGGAAGGCTGTGGGAGCCTGTGGAAGGCTGGGATATCTGAGCGGCAAGGTCCTCTATCCTTTTAGACATTAGAAGAGCCCATGCAGGCATTACGTCATCAGACAGGGGTGCTGCCTGGCCGGTGGCCGGAGCAGAATCCAAAGTCTGCACGGCATCTTGGTCCGGCAACGGGGTCTGTTGTGACACGGTAGTAGGGGCATTGCAGCCCCGGCATAGTGGATAGCTTCGGCCATTAGAAAACGAGCGTCCACAGGTGGTACAGGCATATTACAGGTCCGTAGAGGACGCTTGGGAAGGTTTATCACCCTTGCGGTTACGCATGTCAGCAATAGAGTCCTACAGCCCTATAGGGAAAGAGTTATGCCGTTGTTATAAGAGTGAGGAGCCACTAGCAGTATTATAAAGTGACTGCTAAGCACAGCCGGTATATACCGATAGCAAAATGGTATATACTGTCAAACATATACCTGCAGGCAGAGCCAGTATATACCGCTAATAGCTGATATACACCGCTAGCCAGCAGGCACACACCGCTAGAGAGACAGCGATATACCGCTGAGCAGAGCGGTATATAGCGCTGCAGAAATGCAGAGCCAAGGAGGCGATCTCTCCCGTGTCTGCTCCCCACGTGGAAAATGGCATCCAGCGTTCCTGGCAGCAAGGAGGAGAGAGACGGCCCCCGGAGGCTGGTTGGTCCCAGGGCTAGGACTAAACATGACGGCCAATCAGAAGGAGAGCCGCTGCGACTGAGGGAGCGGCTTCCAGAGCAGTGAGAGGGGGCATTGTTAGAATGCAGGCCGACGCCGAGGGCTAAATTAATGAGGCTCCCCGGGATCACGGCCTGCATCGCCCCACCAGCGCCTTTTCAGGCGGCGGTTTGGATGCAGGGGACAGATGACTCGTCGTCTCCCTACCTGCTCCTGGCTCCGTCTGAAGACGCGTCGGTCCGGGGATGCGGGGATCTCGGGGACGCATCTTCGGCTCAAGGCTGAAGCAGGTCCTCGGCTCTGCTTAGCCCTCTGGAGCTACCTTGGTGTGAGGTGCTTCCAGGGAGCCTGGAGGGGTACGCAGACCCGACCACTTGGGCGCGAGGGAAGACTGACGGCTTGTGCACGCCAGGTTTCCTCTGCCCGTACGCGGGGGGAACGAGGGTGGCAAGGCACCCTAGTATTGCCCCATAATCAAAAATAGAATGAATAAGAAAAAACAAAATAAAAAATAGAAACAAAATAAGCTGGCCTAATGCACCTGGTAGGGCTCAGGCCAGACATGTCAGCCTCCCTGCTGACACTAGAAAAAAACTGAGCTAGTTTCCTGCCTAGCTAGGGTATATGCTGTGGGGGGAGGAGCTAACACTTTTCAAATCTAGTGTCACGCTTCCCTGGAGACACCATAATACCCACTGTCTGTGTCCCCCAATGAAAAGGCGAGAAAGGAAGTACAATTCATCCCACAAAAAACAAGCCCTCCTATGGCAAGAGTGATGGAGAAATAAAGTTACGGCTCTTGAAAGAAAACGAGCAAAAAACCCCCCAAAAAAACGGAAAATTGGCTGGGGTGAAGGGGTTAAACACATACAAGACATGTGCTTTAGCATGTGTGCTGTTCGTGTTTTTCATAAACCCATAGACTTGAATTGGTCCTTGATATGTGAAGCAAGCTTAGGAGACCCTGGAATTTTGTGGGTTTCCTCTCAGACATTATGTTTGTTTTATGTACCGCTGCCCTCATTCATCTATGTTTTTAGTATTAATTAATCAAGCAAAAGCATCCTTTTTATAGAAAAACACAAGTGCTGGCTCCTGTGTGGACTTATATTGCTGGAAGAGTACTATTGATGTGTATTGGACAGGTGAGCTGATTGTGCACTATTACTGGGGTACGTGCCCACGATCAGGACATGCTGTGTCCTGGAAATGGCAGGCCCTTACCTGTGGGACCGCAAGTCTCCTCCGTAGGAGACCACAGCTGCCTGTGCCCACGATCAGGTTTTGGGGCGGTGCAGTCTCTCGCTTGTGTTCTCCCTATGGAGGGTGCTTGCGACTCTGCAGCAAAGGATTGATATGCTGTGGTTCAGAAAGCAGGTCAATTTTCGCTACAGGCCGTACACGCACAGTGGGCAACTGGAGGGTAAAGAGAGCCCGGAGGGACATCATTACAGGGATGATATGTGCAAAATAGGGCACAGTTAACAAGCAGTTATATTGGCACAAATGAATAACAATATCTGTACATTGTGATAAGACCACATTTTGATTTGGGGAATAACCCTTTATGAGATGTGAACTTTCTCAATAAATTGATTCGCATATGACAGAACAATGACATAGCCACAAAACACAATATTGCTCGCTCACATCACCATATAACATGGGCGAGTGCTATTCAATGTTTTAGCGGATAGCACTCGCTCCAAGGTCATACTATGGACCAGGGCAAATCAGCATCTTTTTTTCTCATGCCGATTCAGCATGAGAATAAAAAATTGCTTCATGCTGTGATTGGCAGCATGTTTTGGATCACACACACCTATACAAGTCTGTGGGTGCATGTGAAACATCGGACTGTACTCGGATGTCATCCATTTGAGACAGGCAATGGAGTAGATGGAGAAATTAAGCTCTCCATCTTTTCCACACCTCTGATCCGATTCTCACATGTGAGAGAATCAGAATACAATAAAATGACACTGGTCACACTTGGATCAGAGTTTATACTGCTATATACTGGTGTGACCTCAGCCATATATAGATGCTCTGAAGATTCCTTCCCTCACACACTGGAATTCTATATCTATCATTACTAGGATTTGCCCCATGCCATAAACATCAATTTATATATTGCTATTTTGAAACATTTTGCAATCTGTAAATTTATAATGATATAGTCTGAGAAAGGGAATACACCACAGATCCCGAGATACAGACCCGATGGGCGGTATAACGTGTAATGACACCCTCTTGATAATAAAACATTAATTTTTATTCACATTTTTGTTAAATTAAAAAAAACAAAAACAAGTAACCACTAGAGGGCCACATGCAATGTGATAACAAGCTATTTTTTAAATAGCGCACAATATAAGGTATGTAGTGCTGAATCGTTGTCAGAATTAGATAATGCAGGTCTATATACAATCCTTATTAGCTTATATGGGGGTGTAAAAAATCCCACCAACACGGTTATTAGTAACAGACCTGAGTACAACAAATAACCCTATAACCAGTAAAAGTAGTAGCAGACTATAGTGCTAGTACACTAAAAAAAGTGCCAGTGCTAGTAGTAGCAAACTATAGTTTGGGAGGTCTAAATAGATACAAAAAGGTGCTGGTACAACCCTTGTTAAATTAGTCCAGTAGACGGAAAATAATTGGGATAAAGGGTTGAGGAATAGCCCAAATAAAACAAAAAAAATAACTACTGGACTAATTTAACAAGGGTTGTACTAGTGTGACATCACTGGACTATCAGGTCATTACAGGGTATTGCACAATCTTCCCTTCCGTGCAGTATCCACCTCCTTCTTGGTTTTGGGTCCCTACCCATATGGTGTTGCCTACATCAGCTAATCAAATCCTAGATACACCCTGCACCACACCCACCCAACACATCAGTGGACGGCTTGAGTGGAATAGAGTCGCATGCCTGGGGGGTTGGGAAGGAGAGGCCAGGGGTGTCAGAAGGAGAGAGTTGGGTCTAAGAAGTGAAAGTGAGAGGTCAGGAGCAGGGCTCCAGGGAAGTAATCTAGGTGACAGACGGTGGTCTGGGCCTAGAGGAGCTGGACCTCCGGTCGCAGGGGATCGTGGCAAGGGGCACGGACCTGTCGAGGAGGACAGCCGGCGGCCTTGCACCATCACCGGGCTGGGACCAGGGCATGACGGGGTATGTGGACCCTAGGTCGGGGAGTAGCTTCAGGCAACCCGATAATTTCCGCAGGCAGAACGGAGCCTTCAAGAGCTGTTCCCACCCACTCCAAAATCGGGGTGCTAGCGCAACGAGGGGGATAGGACTTTCCATTCAAAATGGTCCAGAAACTCACAAGCGTGAACCCTGAGAGCAAGCTCCCACACTTAGCCATAGTGGGGATCCGGACCCGGCAAGTTTCCCACTACTGGAACCACCAAAGAAGTAAACTTAGTGCCAGGAGGCAGGTCATGGATCACTAGGCAGCACCATTAGGAACGGGACCCGAACTAAGCTCCCCTCAGCGGCAGCGGTATCCAGAACTTTGGTTTATCCAGTTGTCGGTGTTAGCTTAATGGACTAAGTGAGTACGCAAGTGACCTCTTTTGCATCCAACGGCACTCCCCCACACCATAAACGAGTCCTGGGGTATTCCCCCTACCCGTGGAGGGTCACAACACCTGGCTGCCCCGTTCCATCATCCATCTTCAGCGGTGGTACTCCTAGTTACCACAAACCACGGGTCACGAACTCTAATACATCCCCTGTAAATACCCCCCTTCATTTGAATGGCCGTGCAACCCCCGGGTCCGGAGACCCTCGAGCCACCACGAATCCGGATCCGAGCAGCTCAGCTGCTGCCACGGGGCGGCACACTAGCACTTTTTTCTATCTATTTACACCTCCCAAATTACCACTATTCACTATAGTGTGCTACTACTTTTATTGGTTATAGGGTTATTTGTTGTACTCAGGTCTGTTACTAATAATGGTGTTGATGGGATTTTTTACACCTCCATATAAGCTAATAAGGATTGTATGTAGACCTGCTTTATCTAATTCTGACAACGATTCAGCACTACATGCCTTATATTGTGCGCCATTTAAAAACTATCTTGTTATCACACTGGCTGTGGTCCTCTAGCAGTTACTTTCTTTTTTTATCTTTGAATTATTTTAAGGAATCTTCAATAAAAATTTATGTTTTATCACCAAGAGGGTGTCATTGTGCATTATTCCTCCCTTCGGTTCTGTCCCTCGTGATCTGTGGTGTATTATGTATCTTGTGCATTCTCCACTGTGACAAGATTGGTCAGTTTAAGGATTGCTGTGTACATAGAAGACTGATGAAGGGGCAGTATTTCTCAAAAAATAAACCCCCAAAAAGTGTTTTGTGTGTTTTTAAAAAAAAAAACAACAAACAAATACATTGAGATCATTTTTTTTATTTAGTACAGGAGTACATTATATAGAATCAGAGTTACGTTCTGTAATTTTCATAGAACAGTCTCTAAATGTTTTATGTGAAATAAAATGGCAAAATATCTATGCCAAAATTGTAGAAATCCTTATAAAAATGTTGTGTAAAGCTATTACTAGTGTAGTTCTCAAATTATATAATAAAAAAAAGAGATATGCCACAAAAAATGAAACAGTGCTGCATAGTCACAAATTACAAGCGTCCCTGAGTCAGGTCAGAAAGGTGGCCCTAAAAAGCTCTTCAGTGTTCGTTATATCAGATCCTGTGACTTCTATAAGGGATCTTGTACCAGGACATGTTTGACAGCCTCAGCTCGAAGGCAAGATTCAGACGGGCTATGTAACTGACAGTTTTTCTATGAAACTAATTGACCCCTATTATATGAAAAAGGGGAGGGGGGATAGAAAAAAAACCTTTTCTCTTGCACTGTAAACATTTGAAATCGCTGACACCAAAGATAACATTGACTTAGCCGATATTTTCACAACGGTCCTTACATGATGATAGTAATAAACAATTATCTGCCTTATTCAGTCCATAAATACCTGTTTTATATCATACAGTATAGAGATGATCGAATACCACACATATTAGACTTTGCGAATATTCGCCGAATAGATCGATGCTATTCGAGAATATTCAATGCGCAATGTAAGTCTATGGGAAACCCGAATAACAACTATTCGGGCTTCCCATAGACTTACATTGCGCATCGAATATTCGCATAGAGGCAACCCATTAGTCTGATATTCACGAAGCCGAATATTTGTGGTATTCGATCATCCCTAATCATACACTTTACCAATTACTGTAAGGTTTGAAGCTAAAATCTCCAGAATGTATTTGTAAAATATGTACATAATGTCTTGTGTATTATTGTAGCTGAGATATATTGCTGAGTGCACATAAAGTGTCAAAGGAATTAAACCGCTGTCAGGAGCTACTCCCCTTTTCCTAAGAAAAGAATTAAGTGGAGACCATTTACATGAACAGCTCTTATAATAATACATGGACGTCTCAAATCTTCTCAGCATCTCTTCACTTTGGCTCTTATGGGTACTTTGCACGTTGCGACATTGCTACTGTGATCTCGCCGGGGTCAAATCAAAAGTGACGCACATCCGGCGCCGGTAACGACGTTGCAACGTGTAAAGCCTAGAAGCACCGATAAATGTTCGCAAAAGCGTCGAAAATCGGTGATCTGTGTAGTGTCGGTCATTTCCATAATTTCGCTGCAGCGACAGGTACGATGTTGTTCCTCATTCCTGCGGCAGCACACATCGCTGTGTATGAAGCCGCATGAGTGAGAAACATCTCCTTACCTGCGTCCCGCCTGCAATGAGGAAGGAAGTAGATGGGCGGGATGTTTCCGTCCCGCTCATCTCTGCCCCTCCACTTTTATTGGCCGCCTGCCGTGTGACGTCGCTGTGACGCCGCACGACCCGCCCCCTTAGGAAGGAGGCGGGTCGCCGGCCAGAGCGACGTCGCAGGGCAGGTAAGTGCATGTGAAGCTGCCGTAGCGATAATGTTCGCTACGGCAGCTATGACAAGATATCGCATGTGCGACGGGGGCGGGGACTATCGCGCTCAGCATCGCTACAATCGGCTAGCAATGTCACAGCGTGCAAAGTACCCCTTAGAGGTGATTCCCAAGGAGCAGTCCATATATTCTAGAAGAGCATAAAGACAGAAGTTGTCCTGATGGGATAATTTCTGTTCCGATATGCTTAACATCTACATTTTACTCTGAAATGCTGCTGTGCTTAACAAAAAACAAACAAAAAAACCCCAAACAGATGGAGACAAGTGACTATTCTAATAGATATGACAGACTTCTCTTCGTCCGCTCAGATAGTCAGCCCAAAACACACATGCCGGAAGAATATCATCAATCTAGTGGAGCAGGTGGGGAGAAGGTGGCAAGGACCTGCCTCTTGATTCATCACACTGTACCGGACACACTCTTAATTACGTTCTTTCCTGAACACAGCAGCATTTCAGAGTAATGTGGGCGTCACGCGGTACGATCTATCGTGCGATCGCACGAGCGATCGTACCCACCCCTGTCGTTTGTGCGTCACAGGCAAATCGTTGCCCGTGTCACACAAAGTCGTTAAACCGCCGTCACACGTACTTACCTGCTGAGCGACCTCGCTGTGGGCGGCGAACATCCTCTTCCTGAAGGGGGAGGGACGTTTGGCGTCACAGCGACGTCACACAGCCGCCGGCCAATAGAAGCGGAGGGGCGGAGATGAGCGGGACGTAAACATCCCGCCCACCTCCTTCCTTCCGCATAGCCGGCGGGTGCCGCGGGACGCAGATAAGCTGTGTTCATCGTTCCCAGGGTGTCATACGGAGCGATGTGTACTGCCCCGGGTACAACGAGCAACCGGCGCCATGAAAAATAAACGATTTTTTAAAAATAAGCGACGTGTTCACGACTCACGATTTGTGACCAATTCAGCATCGCTCGGAGGTATCACATGAAACGACGTCGCAAACGATGCCGGATGTGCGTCACGAAAACCGTGACCCCGACGATGCATCGCTCGATAGTTCGTCTTGTGTGACACCCGCATAAGACGTACATGTTTAGAAAGCAGGAGCTGATCTCTAATCGTTGATTTCCGTATTCCCTGGAACAGCGGTCCCATAAGGATAAATTCCATTTTTATTCCATTTTAGGATACACACACTGCTGCTCGGGACTGCCCTATAGGAGTCAGAGTGAAGAGCTGCTGAGAAGTAGCAGCATTCCCTCTGGTATTCTCCCCCAGGCATCGTGAAGTCCATCAGCTGACCAGTTACCTTTAAGTGGATAATGACTATAGCCTCCAATACAACTACCTCCTATATGCCGTACATTAGGAGAACAGAGACAAGAATTCTTATTGACATTCAAGCTTCACTTTGATTCTTCCAACCCTTTCCCCTCTACAGTAATGTGAATTATTAACCAAATACGTATCCTCCTGTCTGGCTTTACATTTAGTTGTTATGAGCAACAACTAATTTATGCTTCTGGATCTCCAGCAGTGTGATGGACTTCTCTGACTTGTCAATGTTCCTAATAAGATTTTCGAGTCTTCTTTTAATTTTCTTTTGGTCCTCTATGGCACATCCAATAATGATGGACTGGAACTTCTGATCAATAGGTCCAGGGGGGACATCGGAAGTACAAGCCGCATACAAAGACATCAGCTGCTTCTTTCCACCTTCTAAGTTGTCCATGACTTTCTTCAGAATCTCATCAATAACCAAGGTGGCTTGCTGTAAGGACGAGGCTTGTTGCGTGTTTCTGATGGTTTCTACTGAGACTTCTACAGTCACTGTGCGGCTCATCAGACGTTCTGCAGTTAATGTTAGTTCTTCTCTTTCCCCTTGATAATAAATTGATATCACAGTGAGTGAATGACATAAAATAGCAGCTCAGGAGCTACAATTATATTATTTTAATAAACATATTTACACTTAAAGAAAAACTACTAGATTTTTTCTATAACTGTAACCTGCACAAGTCACACTTTGCACTTCTGTTACACATTGTGTACTTACTTTCAAGTAATTCAGCTTACAGATTACTTTCCTTCAGCCTTTTATTCATCTACTAGAAGGTGGCCCGATTCTACGCATCGGGTATTCTAGAATTTACGTATTGTGTAGTTCATGTATGATTTTTGTTATATATATATATAGATGTTGTTGTCTGTAGTTACCAAGTGTTTGTGTAGGGCGCTGTACATGTTCTGGGTGTTGTCTGGGTGTGACGGGGGGTGAGAGCGGTGTTGTATGTGTGTTGCGTTGTTTGTGGAGCGCTGTGTGTCTGTAGCGTTGTGTGTGTGTTGCGCGGTTTGTGTGTGTGTGGTGTGTTTTGGGGAGAGGTATGTTTTGTGCAATGTGTATGTTGTGCGGTATGTGCGTATATTTGTGTGTGCAGCGTTGTCTGTGTGTGTGGGTGTCTGTGTAGGGCAGTTGTTTGTGGTTCCCAGTGTGTGTGTGTGGTGTGTTGTGCAGTGCGCGCGCGTGTGTGTGTGTTGGGGGGAGGTGTGCACTTCCCATCGTGCTCCATCCCCCATGCAGCGCACTCCCCATCGTGCTCCATCCCCCATGCAGCGCACTCCCCATCGTGCTCCATCCCCTATGCTGCGCACCCCCCATCGTGCTCCATCTCCCATGCTGCGCACTCCCAAACGTGCTCCATCCGCCATGCTGCGCACTCCCAAACGTGCTCCATCCGCCATGCTGCGCACTCCCAAACGTGCTCCATCCGCCATGCTGCGCACTCCCAAACGTGCTCCATCCGCCATACTCCGCACTCCCCATCGTGCTGCATCCCCCATGCTGCGCACTCCCAAACGTGCTCCATCCGCCATGCTGCGCACTCCCAAACGTGCTCCATCCGCCATGCTGCGCACTCCCAAACGTGCTCCATCCGCCATGCTGCGCACTCCCAAATGTGGTCCATCCGCCATGCTGCGCACTCCCAAATGTGCTACATCCGCCATGCTGCGCACTCCCAAACGTGCTCCATCCGCCATGCTGCGCACTCCCAAACGTGGTCCATCCGCCATGCTGCGCACTCCCAAACGTGCTCCATGCGCCATGCTGCGCACTCCCAAACGTGCTCCATCCCCCATGCTGCGCACCCCCCATCGTGCTCCATCCCCCATGCTGCACCAGCATCAGCCTCTCTACCCGCAGCATCAGCCTCTCTGCCCGCATCATCAGCCTCTCTCCTCCCAGCATCAGCCTCTCTACCCGCAGCATCAGCCTCTCTCATCCCAACATCAGCCTCTCTGTCCCCAGCATCAGCCTCTCTGTCCCCAGCATCAGCCTCTCTCATCCCAGCATCAGCCTCTCTCCTCCCAGCATCAGCCTCTCTGTCCCCAGCATCAGCCTCTCTCATCCCAGCATCAGCCTCTCTCCTCCCAGCATCAGCCTCTCTGTCCCCAGCATCAGCCTCTCTCCTCCCAGCATCAGCCTCTCTGTCCCCAGCATCAGCCTCTCTCCTCCCAGCATCAGCCTCTCTCCTCCCAGCATCATCCTCTCTCCTCCCAGCATCAGCCTCTCTCATCCCAGCATCAGCCTCTCTCCTCCCAGCATCAGCCTTTTCTGTCCCCAGCTGATGCCTTTTCGGTCCCCAGCATCAGCCTCTCTCCTCCCAGCCTACCCCAGCCTCAGCCTCCCCCAGCATCAGCCTCTCTTCTCTCAGCCTCCCCATCCCAGCCTTCCCCAGGATCAGCCTCTCTCCTCCCAGCCTCCTCCAGCACGCCGTGCTCCTCTGCCGACACTCACAGATCCGATCGCATACACTCACACACACCCACACACACCCGATCGCATACACTCACACACACCCGATCGCATACACTCACGCACACACACATTGACGATATTGCACATACGCGTTCATGCTCACAACATCCGGAGATACCACATGCTTCTGGCCATGTGATCCTCCGGCAGGTCCTGGAAGCTCACAGCACAATATCGCCGCCGAGAAGCAAGCGATATCCCAGGATGTTGTGAGTATGTGGATGCGATGTGATGTGTGTGTGAGAGTGAGTGTGATCTGATGTGTGTGTGTGTGTGTGTGCTGTTATGTGTGTGCGTGTGTGTATTTTCCGCCGCTGCAGGACCTTGATGCGCTGGTAACTATGCTACCATGGTTACCAGCGTATCTCGTCCCCCGCTCGCACGGGAGCCCACACCAGCATACGCCGGCCAGCCCCAGCAATGCGAGGGTATGTGTCGGCTGGTTTGGCGGCGTACGCTGATGTGGGCTCCCAGGGGTACAGTACTCACCTGGTAGTCGTGGCTCCGTGACCGTGTTGGTTCGGGGAATGCGGGGGGGGCGGGGCCAGAGCTAGCGTGCATTGCGTGAGGGGGCGGGGCGTGGCCGAGTTGCCAATGCCTGCAGAGTGCCGGGGCGAGAGGCCAATCTGTGGGGGGGGCGGAGCCTGGGCGAGCGGCCGGCCAATCCGTGTGGGGGCGCAGCCTGGGCGAGCGGCCAATCCGTGCGGGGGGCGGGGCCATGGCGAGCCCAGCGGCCAATCAGCTTTGTGTCACCGTAAGGACACAATTTTGGAGCAAGACAGACAGACAGACAGACAGACAGATAGACAGAATAAGGCAATTATATATATAGATGCTCTGCAAAACTTAACATCATACAATAACCCACCATTACATGGGCAGCTAGAGCTAGAACCTTCACTGTCTGCTGAGGACACTATTTATTCTTCCCTCTATCGTCTCCTAAATAAGCTACTATCTTATAAATATACAGTCAGGAGGCTAGGACAGGAACTGTATAGTCATCACCAGTAACTGTGATAGGAGTTTCTGCCCCTACTGCCCATTCTTGCGGAAAACGTCTGTGTTACTGCTAGAGATGAGCGAGCACTATCATGCTTGGGCTCTCATGACTCGTTGGACGATCAAACGGGCTTGACTCCTGCATCAAGTATAATGAAAGTCAAAGGGAAACTTGAGCATTTTTCCGGAAGATCTCCAACATTTATTTTGCTGGTAGAAAGCTAATGAGGGAGTCATCCACTCACAAGTAAACATCACAAATCATGATAATCAAAACTGCTCCTTGGGATTTTAGACTATGTGCACCAAAATCATTTTTAACTTTTTATGGTATTATTGCAGTAAAACTAAGCTTTTATTCTGGATTGGGGTAAAATGAAGTTCTCTTTAAGTCTGGATCAGCTGATGATATGGACATTTATAACTGATGAATATAGCTTGTCATAAGTACTGCATTAGCCAAATGATTCTTAACTATTTGAGCAGTTGAATATCTTGCATCTTCACATCCTTCCATTAGTGCTGTCAGAAGATGTGCCCAACCCCCCAGACACTAGTATAGCTTACCATCACTTATGTTCCTCATGTCCTGGCTGTTCTTGACACTGTGAATCATCTCCATTAGAGACTCTCTCTCCAGCTCCAGTGCAGACGCTGAATCCCGCAAGGATTGTACTCTAGAACGAAATAAATTAATTGTTACATGGAATCCTTTAGATCATTTCTAATTATCTTCCCTGAACTTTTATAAAAGGTGGTACATAGAAATATTTCTTAAAGTGGATCTTTTACCAAACTTCACAAGTGAAAGAGCTGATGAGTACAAGTGTATTCACTCTTTGCCCATCCAACGTGACTGACAGCTGCATATTGTACTAAGCAGGAGCAGAGACACCGAGGATCTGTCAATTAGGCTAGGTGGATGTAGTTTCATAAAGGAATAAGAAATCATCTTGATTTTCAACATAAGTACACTAGGCACATCAGGTCTGCAAGATCATTTTAAAATGGTTGTCTACTACTACACAACCCCAGCTCAATACATTCAGGACCCCAAATAAAGTGAAAACAATGTATACCCCTTGTATTGGCGCCGTTCCAGCTATGTCCTGGAGATTGACGTGATCTGTGCCACGTGCAGGGTGTAGCCAATAAGCGTCCACTCGACAGCTGCAGCATTTAGTATTTCATCAGAGCGAACTGAGTTGCAGCCATAGAAGGCCGCTCATTGGCTTCTGCCTTCATGTCACGTCACTCTCAGGAAATATCAGCATCGACATCGGAGATCCAGCGCTACTGCAGGAATTGTGTATACACAGTTTTTATTTCAATTGGGATCCTGAATTGATTAAGTTGGGGTTGTCCAGAAGTGAAACACCCCTTTAATAATGTATGTATCTTGCACTGTGAAATGGTCAGAATAACACACATATTTTGTATAAAAATATGAAGTAAAGTATCCTTTACAAATGAGGTTCTGGTGAGATCTATAACAACTCCTCAGTGGATATAGTTGCCTGCCCGTGATACACCTACAGTTAGCATACTTTGAGAAAAGACATGACAGGTTCAACCGAGAGATGAGAGAGGGTTTGAAAGGTCTAAGTTCTAAGGGGGGCTTTACACGTTGCGACATCGCTTCCGAAATATCATCGGGATCACGTCGTTGAAAATCGGTGATCTGTGTAGCGTAGTTCATTTTCATAATGTCGGGTCGACCGCAGGTACGATGTAGTTTGTTGCTCCTGCGGCAGCACACATCGCTGTGTGTAAACCCGCAGGAGCGACAAACATCTCCTTACCTGCGTCCCGACGGCAATGCGGAAGGGAGAAGGTGTGCGGGATGTTATGTCCCGCTCATCTCCGCCCCTCCGCTTCTATTGGCCGGCCGATTAGTAACGTCACGGTGACGCCGAACGCACCTCCCCCTTGAAGGAGGGATTGTTCGGCGGTCACAGCGAAGTCGCAGAGCAGGTATGTGCGTGTGAAGCTGCCGTAGCGATAATGTTCGCTACGGCAGCAATCACCACATATCGCATGTGCGACGGGGGCGGGTACTATCGCACTCGACATCTCTAGCCGTTGCTAGCGATGTCGCAACATGTAAAGTACCCCTAAGAATGATACAATATGACCTAAGTGGACAGAATGGCCATCCTAATCCCAAATGTTGATCATATTGCACATCTACAATTTTTGGAACTGTTTAGGCTTAGAAAAGAAATAGAAAGCAGAGTACAATGATGCTTTAATATCTGCAATTGAATTCATTATTCCAAGGAAATCTACAGTTTTGGTGCTATGTAACTGAGCTATTAACATCTATGCACTGGTAGAGACACAGACAGAAAAGGGTCCCTGTACAAGAACAGTATCTGAGCCCATTTCAGTGCAATAACTCATAAAAATGCACAATTCCACCTTGTTTGGAGGTAGAAATGGGTCCAGTTACCTATTGGACCCGTGTGTCGCTGCACAGGTTGCAAAAAATCCGATGTCCACCCCTGCATCTATGGACTAGACACAGATTTCACTGACAATCTGCCTCCCGTGCTTATTTGAAAATGAATGAGGACATTACCAGTGTGAAACATGTCATGACTAACAGTCTGTTTTCCTGATCTCACTGTAGAGCTGTGTGTAATTAAAACATAGTACAACAGAGCTGATCTTTCTCTCATTACAAACACATCTGCAGCTTCAGTTCTCTTAGAGTGCTGTTTGCTCTGCTGCCGAGCTGTGCCAGATTACAATAGGCACTTCTTTAGCTACCATTTCACAGGCAGTCAGTGTAGGGAGGAGGGGAATACAACTGGGCTGATAGCACTTTGAGAGGAGAGCTACGACTATAGAGATTTGTAATGTGACAAAGTTCAGCTCTGCTGTACTGTGATAGTTATAATCACACACTTTTATCGAAAAAAGATGAACAGACTGTCAGTCATTATATGTCTCATACTGGTAATGCCCAGGAGGGAAGGCCTGCCATGAGTCACAAGCGCTTGTTCTTGGTGTGAACAGTCAGTCTGTGCTGACAGAGTCCCTTTAATGGGGTAGTTTCATGTTGTCTTCAGAAGGACAACACTCCCCCATCTCTTAGTTTTCTGCTTGCATGTAAATAGTGTGCTCCTGATGGTTGACAGTTAGGCCCAGCCAGCACTGAAGATCCTCTGGCCCAAACTGGGCAGTTTCTGATGTTGCTAGTAGTGAAAGTGTTGGCACCCTTGAAATTGTTTCAGAAAAATAAAGGGTTATTCCCATTTGCAAGATCCTATCCCAATATGTAGTAGGAGTAATAATAAAAATATTAGTAAATACCTACAATTAGAAATGTACATAGTTTTTCTGAAAAGCTATGTCATTTACCTTATGTGCAGGGCATTATACTTAGGCATCCATGGTTACGGTCACAAATATAGGGGCAATTAGTTCCTAGTTGTCGAAGCCATGGATACTTAAGTTACTGCCATGCCTGCCATCAGGTAAGTGACATAGCTTATCAGGAAAACTATACTACATTTCTAATTGGAGGTATTTTCTAATATTATTATCATTACACCTACTACATATTGAGATAGGATCTTGGAGATGGGAGTACTCCTTTTAAGTATTTTACCGAGAAAATGATTGAAATTACACGCTTTGTTATACACGTTTTTATAACTGAGGGACAATAACCATGGGACTCCCCAGGCTGAGAATACCAGCCCTCAGCTGTCAGCTTTATCTTGGCTGGGTATCAGAATTGAGGGGGACCACCAGACACTTTTTAAAATGATTTATTTAAATATTTTTTTAAAAGAAAGCCGCATAGGGTGACAATCATTTTGCTACACAGCCAAGATAAGCGCAAGGCTGGGGGTTGCAGCCTGTAGCCATTTGCTTTATCTGCGCTGGGTATCACAACATGGGGGGCCCCTTCGCCAATTTATTTATTTTTACACCACTTATAGGACAGCATGTGTGATTTCAACCAATCACAGACACTGTCATACAGGGTGGGAGCATGGTCTGACTGCAACCAATCAGAGACGCCGAGATTGCCGGTGGGCGGGGGAAGCAGTGAATATGTATGAGGGTTAATGAGCGGACCTGGAAGCAGTGTGAAAACCGTGTGGAAAGTTGGTAAGTATATCACTGCTGCTGTAATCCCCCTAGCCCTTTCCAGGGCTGTGGAGTCGGTAAGCCAAACCTTCGACTCCGACTCCGAGACTCCAACTCCCACATATATTGCTTATAGTTAAGTGAAAAATGTATTGTAGTACAATGTGAACATCAGACATTTAATAATTTTTATGATACAATAATCAAGATATTTAGATAGAACATAAAATATATTTATTGGAATACTTTACAACACAAAAAACTGTAATAAATTGTAAATTTGTAATACAATATGTAATATACAGTAGATTACATATATATCTTGTGTGTGCATGTATAATTTTATATATATATATATATATATATATATATATATATATATATATATATCTATATATAGCTATATATATATATATATATATATATATATATATATATATAAAAAATTACATGTTGTATTACATATTTACAATTTATTACAGTTTTTTGTGTTCTGAAGTTGTATTCCAATAAATATATTTTATGTTCTATCTAAATATCTTGATTGTTGTATCATAAAACTTATTAAGTGTTGATGTTCACATTGTACTACAATAAATTTTTCACTTAAATATAAGCAATATACTAAATGTTGTTATTTAGTATGTTTTTGTTGAAAACTGTTTTTTGCCACTTACATAGTGTATTACATAGTGTTATATATAAGTGGCAAAAAACAGTTTTCAACAAAAACATACTAAATAACATTTGTGCAGTCTATGAATTTGTTGTAAGAAATAGAATTGCTTCCATCAGATCCTCCTTCGCAGATTACCTCAAATCTGACCTAATAATTTAAGGCTAGAGAACAACCTCTCTACACTAACTTGGGTTGGAGGCAAAGCCGTAACCACATGGGCAACATCTCTAACAATTTCTGGATATAAAGGAATTGCCTCACGCACAGTCAGTTTTGATGAATGGTTGAATTTTTCTATTTCTTTGAGAGCAAGTGAAAAATTTTACTGAAATCTGATCAATCTGCTGCTATAGGAAACGCAGTGAAATCTTTTTCCTTCTGGCAACACTTTGCCTGCTCCATGTCATCCAAATACTTGTCAAAGTTAAACTCCTCATCTGATGAGGTGGAAGATATGGCAGCAGTAGCACTGTCAGGCCCCAAGTCCTCTTGCGCCTGGCAGTCCTGTAGCCACTCATCCTAACTGCTACCTCACTCAAAGCTTCTTTTCCTTTACTAAGCTGTTGATCATCAAGCAGTATATGTGTGAGGGCCGGGGAGGACTGGTAGGACCAGGAGGTGGATCCACTGGACCGAGCACCCCACCTGGAGGGCAGGGTACACTGTAGCTGGAGCAGTAGCGTGGCAGGAACAGGAAGAACCAGGTCAACAGGGTCATGGAGTCCCATAGGACGTTACAGGAACAGGTGCAGGTATCAGGAAGCAAAGACAGGACCAGGTCACTAGGGTCACAGCGTACTTTAAGGCAGTAATACAGGAAACAGGAACAAAAGGACCTGAGCACCTAGCTCGCAAGACAAAGCAAAGAAACACAAGCGATGATCAGGCCCCGCCCACATGGAAAGGCCAGTCTTATATACCCAGCACAGCCTCAGGTCATTTCCTGTTGCAGCAGTGCTGGGCCTATAAGACCAGGTGAGTGGGCGCGGCCCGGTCCTATACAGAGGCATCAGTCAGAGTCAGACTCCTGAGACCTGGAACAGGACTCAGGGGAGCAAGAGCGGGAGCGGCAGGCGTGACCGGTGGACGCATGGACTGGACCAGTGAGCAAGGAGCGGTGGTGCGATGGCGTGACTGGATCAGTGAGCACGGAGCGGTGCCTGGATGGTAAAACAGGCTCACTAGGTAAGGAGCGCTGCTGGGACACCGGGAGCGTGACAGTATGATGACTTAGGTCCACATAAACAGCTGCCAGAAGAATTCTATTTTCCAATAGCTGTGTCTCTCTCCGTTTCATTGAAGCAGAAATGCCATCTGCGATTAAACCTCCTCTTTGGGACAGGGAAAATAGCAAGTTCTTCCACTCCCTTATGAAAATGCCAGGAGTTAAATACTCAGCTTGTAATTTTTTTAGTCACGGTAAATGGGTGATTAAGCAATTCCTTCAATTCAACCACCTGTGTCCATTGACCTTCATTTAAGGTTACTTGAGGATTCACCATATCTAGAAGAAACGATTTTAGTTCAAACAATCACTCAGTCATTAAATAAGTGCTGCCTCACCGAGTGGCTTGATCAACAATTGCCTCTTTTCCAGCACGTCTCTTCAAGATGGAATCAATTTTAGGGGTTCTGGCGGCAATAACCAACTTCCTCACTTTTCCAATCAGATTTCCAGCATGTCCACCCAGTTTCACACATCTGGCTTTTCACTGGTTTGGCGGATGCGGCGCACGCCAGTACAGTACGATACAGTACAGTGGAAGCGCCACAACTTTCGGGTCACATGCTCCGGTCACATGAAAGCATGTGATCGTCGTTTGTCGCGCTGCCACTGTACTGTATGCACTGTACTGGAGTACGCCGCATCCGCCAAACCGGCGAAAAGATGGATGTGTGAAACCAGGTCCCTCTTGCAGACTATCTCTTATTGCCAGCTGCAGCGTATGCACAACACAGCGCATGTGATGAATATGAAAGTGTTTTGAAGCAGCTTCAACAAGATCATCTAATCCTAAAGTATCATTTTGCTGTTCTTCTGTTGTAATATCTGTTTGTTCCTCAGTTACATGAGCAGCACTGTGGCCTTCCATCTCTAACATACTAAATCCTAAATTTTCTTCTGCTGTTGTTCATTACTCTCATTCATCAGTTTAATTGTACTTATGTTTGAAGCATTGTCCGTTACAATGGCAAGAAGCTGTTCTTTTTTGCGTTCCTAATCTTGCAGAACTTTTTCCACTAAGGCCTGGAGAAACTGGCTGATGTGATGAGCTTTACTATCTTTTACTGCCAGTGTCTTGCTAACAATTTCTTTCTTGTCACAAACATATTGAACATTGATGGCAAAATAATTCAGTGAAATGCAGTGACTCTGGCATCCGAGCAAAGGCAATGGGTGAAAGATAGGACATTCAGACACAGCGTTTTGTGAGGATCCTCACAAAGAATGAGCAGTCAGTTTGTGTCGTGTTTTTCTAATCTGCTTTTGCTATTGAAAATATTATTTATGAGCTCAAAAACTTTTCAGGTGATGCGTTTTTTTTAAAAAGCTGGTCTGCTTTTGCAGCTGAAAAACGTATCCTCAAAAAATGCAGCAAAAATGCTGTGTGTGAATGTAGCCTTAGATCAGGAATAGAACAGCCATTTATAGGACATTTCATAAGTTTCCCAAATTCCTATGAAAACATTTGCATCACACTCTGCATTGCACTACTGTCGCCAATTTAGTATCGTATATATTTTAAGAGTCGGAGTCGGTGCATTTTATACCGACTCCACAGCCCTGCTTTCTACCACCAATTTACAGCACAATGTATGGGGGTTCAGCGTTCAGGTTCAAGTCTGATCCCAAACCAAATTTTTTCTTTTAAGTCCGGGTGGACCCGCTGAATCCGAACATCTGCGAGTTCACCCATCTTTAGTTAAAAGTCATTGGAGAAATAAAAATTCAGACAGTCTACCTGCTTGAGTATTTAAACTTGGTTAAAAAAATGTATGTTAGGCCCGTTTCACACGTCAGTGAAAAACACTGACGTTTTTCACTGGCGTGTAAAACACGCACATGTCCCTCTGTGTGCCGTGAATCACGGCACACGTGGGTTGTCTAAGTGCAATCCGGGCTCCGTTCTCCGTGGCCCGTGATTGCACTTAGAGATTAACTCACCTGTGCGCGCTCCCGCTCTCCATGGTGCTGATAGCTCCCGCGGTGCAGCATCCGGCCGGCGCTGACCCCTGCAACAGCTGCTTCCGGGTTGGCTGTGTCGTGCATCATGAATATGCGCGACAGTAATGAGCCGGCTCAGAAGCAGCAGGCTGCACGGGCTGCAGAGGACATCGCTAGAGCCGGGTGATTAAAAATGATTTTTATTTTTCAAGCACGTTTTTTTTTTGGCACGTGTCTCACGGATCACACCACTGCATGGTCCGTGGGACATCAGTGATGCCAGAAAAAAATGGACATGTCTCCGTGCAGCAATCACAGACACGCGTGAACGCTGCACGGAGACATGGTCAGTGAAAAATCACTGATGTGTGAGCAGACCCATTGATTATAATGGGTCTGCGTATGTCAGTGATTCTGGTACGTTTAAAAAAAAGCACAAACGTCCCAGAATCACTGACGTGTGAAAGGGGCCTAACACGGAAAAGATATGAGAGAAAAATTGTCCGGTTTACATGGATGTAAAAATAGACACGTGTAAATATAGCCTGATGATTAACCTCAATTGTGTGGTGTGAGATTATGTTACACATTTACACCCATTGGGGCCGAGTTTGGTTACCAAATATACAAAGTAAATAATCAGGAAGCTGATAGAGGAGACTGGGGTCAGTCCAGGAGGTTATAGGCTGAACACCTGTCTCAGTTTCATGGTTTATTACAGCTTTGCAGGCGTTTTATAATGGCATCACATGACAATCGAATGTACTTTGTTTACTTAGAGATCATTTAACAAGAAAGGCAGCACCCATGCCAGCAATAAGTGCTCAACACAGAAGGGTAATAGATACAGGCCATAATGATCCGTAGAAATACTGGCTGAGGCCTCCTAAGTGTCACAATCCGGTTCAATCAGAGGTTGCACTAAACATTTTCTTAGCAGAGTAAAAATACCCAGCGTAGCATGTTTAAGGAGTATTTTTAGCCAGGGTGGTGTATAACATTCACAGTGATTCAGTTCTACAGTCCATAGAATGAGATATATTCCGTGCAACCACACGTACAGCTCTGGCAAAAAATTAAGAGACCACTGCAAAATTGTCAGTTTTTCTGATTTTTCTCTTTATAGGTATATTTTTGAGGAAAATGTAAATTTTTTTTTATTCTATAAACTACTGACAACATGTCTCCAAATTTCCAAGCAATAAATTTTATATTTATTTTCTGAAAATGAGAAATGGTCAAAATAACAAAACAATGCATTGCTTTCAGACACCTCAAATAATGCAAATAAAACAAGTTCATAATCATTTAGAGACAACAATACTAATAATGTTTTAAGTCAGGAAGAGTTCAGAAATCAATATTTTGTGGAATAACCATGATGTTTAATCACAGCTTTCATGCGTCTTGGCATGCTTTCCACCAGTGTTTCACACTGCTTTTGGGTAACCTTATGCCACTCCTGGTGCAAAAATGTAAGAAGTTCTTCTTTGTTTGATGGCTTGTGACTATCCATTTTCCTCTTGATTATATTCCAGAGGTTTTCAATGGGGTTCAGGTCTGGAGATTGGCTGGCCATGACAGGGTTTTGATGTGGTGGTCCTTCATCCATACATTGATTGACCTAGTTGTGTGGCAAGGTGCATTGTCCTGCTGGAAAAAACAGTCCCCAGAGTTCCTCAGGGGAACATTGCCTGAGCAGAAGGAAGCAACTGTTTTCCAGGATAATCTTGTATGCGGCTTGATTCATAAGTCCTTCACAAAGTTTAATCTGCCCAATTGGACCATAGAGGACTGGAGTAAGGCAATCTTTTCTGATGAGTCTAATTTTCAGCTTTGCCCAACACCTGGTTGTCTAATGGTTAGACGGAGACCTGGAAAAGCTTACAAGCCACTGTGTCTTGCACCCACTGTGAAATTTGGTGGAGGATCGATGATGATCTGGGGATACTTCAGCAAGGTTGGAATTGGGCCGGTTAATCTTTGGGAAGGACGTATGAATCAAGGCGCATACAAGGTTATCCTGGTAAAACAATTGCTTCCTTCTGCTCAGGCAGGACTGTTTTTTTTCCAGTAGGACAATGCGCCATGCCATGCAGCTAGGTCAATCAATGTGTGGATGAAGGACCACCACATCAAAACCCTGTCATTGCCAGCCAAATCTCCAGACATGAACCCCATTGAAAACCTCTGGAATATAATCAAGAGGAAGATGGATAGTCACAAGTCATCAAACAAAGAAGAACTGATTACATTTTTGCACCAGGAGTGGCATAAGATCACCCAAAGGGAATGTGAAAGACTGGTGGGAAACATGCAAAGACGCATGAAAGCTGTGATTAAAAATCATGGTTATTCCACAAAACATTGATTTCTGAACTCTTCCAGAGTTAAAACATTAGTATTTCTAAATGATTATGAACTTGTTTTCTTTGCATTATTTGAGGTCTGAAAGCAACGCATTTTTTTTGTTATTTTGACCATTACTCATTTTCAGAAAATAAATACAAATTTTTTTGCTTGGAAATTCGGAGACATGTTGTCTGTAGTTTATAGAATAAAATAACAATTTACATTTCACTCAAAAATATACCTATAAAGAGAAAAATCAGGAAAATTGAAAATTTTGCAGTGGTCTCTTAATTTTTGCCAGAACTGTACATGTGATATACACCCTCTGCTGTGATCAGACTATCTGACCGCTATGTACAGTGTTTCCTTCCACCAAATGGGCCAGTAATGGTACACATTTCATTAAATGAAGGAGAGACTTATTATACCGCTCCGTTAGTTAGGGTGTATACACATGGAGTCAATTCATGAAGCAAAACCCCAACATGTATTTGGTCTGGAATCCGCAGCAGAAATCTGGGTCAGAACCTCGGGTTTGGAGGCGGAATTAGCAGTTTGTGCTACCGCAGGTTAACATGCAAATTTATACCGTTCATTATTGCTAATTTCCATGTGGAATCTAGCCATCAAATGTTTTCCAAGTTGGAAGAAAAACCCAACATAAAAACGGCAAATGTGTTTTTCTCAACAGATATGTGTTGTATAGGCATTTTTACCCTAACTTATGAACAAAAAACACATGGATTCAGTACCAAAATCTGCAAGACAAAACTCCCTGTGAATGCACCCTTAAAGTTTTGGGGGACACAGCCCGATATATAGATATACCTCTGTGTCAGAAATAATAGACATAAAGAATATTCCTAAAAAGCCAGTTCATTCTTCATCCCAAACCGGAAATAATGCTAAATAAGGTCTCATACCCTACCTGTTGATGGTTTTCACTAAACATGCCTTTCAGACAGATTGTTGTAAAATTAAAAATAGCACATAACGTGTACAATATATCAAAAAGCTGAAAAAAAAATATTTAGCAAATGTAAATGAAAGGTGGAGCAGTGTACTTAATTTTATTTCAATGTAGGAGATGATTTTTTCAGGCAGCCATTCTTTGTCATATACATTGAAAGGGAGTCCGTCACCGCTAAAATGCTAACTAGCCCACTTATAAAAGGTATGTTGGGGACTTAAAATGTAGTATAGCTAAAAAACCAAAAACATACAGATGACAGGGCTACGACGTGATTGTAGGGAGCCAATGAGCTCCCGTGACAGCCAGGGTTCTGATGAAGACCCTAACGCCTGTCATGATGGTACTCCTGTACAAGCTGTTCATAGACTATGATTTTTGCTATATACAGCAATACTGTGGTATTGCTGTATATAGCACAAGCGATCATATGATCATACATTCAAGTCTCCTAAGTGGACTATCAAATATAATAAAAAAATTTAAAAAATGTTAAAATAGTGAAAATAGATAAAAACATCAAAATGCCAAAATTGCATTTTTTTGTCTGTCGCAATAGCGTATAATCATGTAACAAAAGCTGATTGAAAAATCTTACATACCCCAAAATAGTTTCAACAACAACTTTGTTTCAGGGTGAAAAAACAATCCCTCGCACAGCTCCATCTCCCGAAAATTGAAAATGTTACGGCTCTAGGGAAATTGTGAATTTATTTTTTGATTTTTCATATTTTTTTTTACAAATTGATTTTTTTTTTCCAACACTTAAAACAAAAACTATGCATATTTTGTATTGCGGTAATTGCACTGGCCTGGAGAATCGTATTTCCATGTAATTTTTAATGTTAAACGAACACTGTAAAGAAAAAATCCCCAAAAAATCAAATTGGGCTATTTTGCCATACTTTTAATTTTTTTTTCCAGCTTTTCAGTATATCACATGATACAATGGATGATGTTCAAAAGTACAACTCGTCACGCAAAAATCAAGACCTCACACGGCTATATGGAAAGAAAAATAAAAAAAAAAAGTTATGGCTTTATGGCTCTTGGAATAAAGGGAGGTAAAATACAAAGTGCAAAAATGGAAAAGAAGGGGTTAAGATTGTATATGGAAAATGATTGCAGTTTTATTAACTAACTACTGAGACACATGAAAACTATGTTTTCCATGACTTCTTTAAGCCTGACATAAATTATATATAATTGGAAAAATACTTTAATTCCAAGCTTATTGTGAGCTGATCCTAAGCACGCTAGGTAGGACAATGCTGTTTAGGAAAGTCTTCTGTCCTGACCTGTTATATAGGGTGAGGCATGTTACTTTCTGCCTACCCATCATACAAGCCCCCGTATACTCATGCAGACCTTATGTAGGTCTTTGGCGCATCTTCTTTTGAACTATTGAATCTCGAAGGACAATCAAAAACTAAATTCCAGTACGTCAAGAATTCCTGATAGCCCCCATTCCGGTCTATATGACGGGAGCCGTGCTGAGGCCATTCACTCTTTATTCTACTGCTCATATGAGTGATATAAGACCGGCTATATACAACTCAGAAGTCATTCAGGACTCGGCAATGATTCTCATACATAATGAAGTAGACTCCACACGTGGCGAACGCATTAGATGTGATCACTTCCTTCTCAGATTAACAAGAACAAAGCCCTCTGAATGATGTCGATGCTGAGCTATGTGAATTTCGAGCACTCTTCACAATTACACTCAAATTCCATGGTGTGGCTCCACCGAGGAACATCTACGTAACCTCTGCCCATGAGTCACTGCTGGAAAGGCTAGTACAGTGGAGAACGGCCAAGCCAGTAACAAAACAAATAGCTCTCAGTGGTTTCATCACTGTTCTAATAATATCGGCTGGACAGAGATCTCTCCTCCAGATGCAGAAAGTGATTACCAAGCTAAAGTCATGCTTTCCGGCATACGACTGCCTCTAAATCCTTACAGAATGGTGTGGTCAAATCACAGGTTATTATCATGATAATTGTAAAATTACTGCGATAAACAGTGGTTAATACAAAGGACTGGCATATGACTTATTCCTTCCAAAGACTGTGCAAAGGACCAGGAGGCACTCACTACAAAGTCAATTCCAGCAGCTAAATAGGAAAGGGTTCTTTACAGTTAGAGCAGTCAGACTGTAGAATGCTCTACCACAAGAGGTAGTGATGGCAAATACTATAACAACTTTTAAAAAAGAGCTGGATAAATTCCTAAGGAAAAATGGCATTATTTGTAAGATAATTCAGTGATAAAAAAAAATGTATAATTGTGGCGAAAGGTTGAACTTCGTCTTTTATCAACCTAAGTATCTGGTTTCACCGCACTGAGTAAACATATCTGGCTACAAGTGGCATATTTTTATGCTATTCACCTGCAGAAGAGAAAATTGATGCATAAGGTCTCATTCAGACACGATTTATCCCCATGCAAAAGCCTGTCTGATTTTCGTCTGGGTTTTGGATCAGATTTTCATCGGTGTTGGGTCAGAATGTCAGCTTTCACCATCAGTGTTTCTCGTAAAAACCAAACTGATGGAGGGTTCTCAAGCTTCTCCTATCAGTCATTCAGTGAAAATGGAGGTCATTTGATTGCTGTCCGATTTTTCATTGACCCCATAGACTACCATTTGTCCACAAAAATACACGGACTTGTGACTAGCACCATAGACTATAATTTATGAATAACACATATAAAACTCATGCGAGAAAAATTAATGTCTAAATAAGTGGATGTGAACACGTTAAAGGGAACCAACCACCAGGATTTTATCCCACTCCTGGATTTTTTAAGTAAAATTCAGGAGTGGGACAATCAGAGGGTAAGTATAATAGTGAAAACCTCTGCATTTTTCACCAACTCCTATTTTTTGGCATAAAAATACTGAGGGAAAAAACCTAAGCAAATACTCAACGTGTGCATGTGGCCTGAGACGTTGAAGTAACAAGATGGCTCCACGGGATCGGAGCAATGTTGGTAAAAGGTGAAGACGCTGGAGGGCAAGTATAGGAGTAGGTTAAAAACACTATCCCCAGGGCTGAAAAAACCCCAAAAAAACCCACTTAAGTGGCTCTTCAATGATTACGCTGCTGGTCCAAATGATGCACCCTGGCACGCTATAAGCAGCGGCAACATTGGTACTGCAGCATCAGAGGAGCACAAATTCACTGAAACTGGCAAGGACCAGAGATCCGGCTCGCTTCAAAGCTGCACTTACAAGCTCTAGGGGAAAGAGCCCAGGATTAGCCATAGTTGCCATTTAGGAATCTGGATAAACTTGGTGACCTATTTGGCAACTGTAATGGTCATCTGCTGCTCTCAGACTCAGCAATAACTAAGAAACAGAAAGCAGCTGGACAGAAGAGGTCAACTCCTGAGCAGACTCACTGTTGGCTTTTTATTTTAGGCAATGACAAATTTAGATCCCCAGCATTGCTTACTCTTCCTGCTTAGAAATAGCAGTGGCAAGATTTTGGAACTCCTGTACATTTTACATATCCAAAACCCACTGCTCATAACATCTATGGGCTGCTGCTGACCACCATGAGCCTCCAACTCTCACATGGATAACAACAAATGAAATTGTGCCATGATGCAATATGTCACGCTCCCCGGGTCCTCTGCTCCGCTCCCCGGCTCACCTGCCACGCTCCCCGCTCTTCAGCCTCCATTGCCCGCGCTTCCCAGGCCTCCTGGTCCCCGCTCCCGGCGCCCGTCGGCTTCCCAGCCTCTGCCCGGCTCTGCTGCTTCCTCCTCTCAGCTTCCTGCCCTGGCTTCTGGCACCCGGGCCGCGCGCATGCGCATTAGGGCGCGCGCGCGGTCACTGACCCTTTCTTAAAGGGCCAGTGTCCACTAACAGGAAATGATGCACTAAGGTACAGGGTATAAAGGGGTTTAATGTCCAAGGGGGCGGGGCCTGTTCTTCGTGTTTACCAAGCTAGGAGTCAGGTCTCCTTGTGTTTCTGTGAGATACTTACCTCTCTCTCTTCTAGAGCCGATCCTGCATTGCCATCCGGTCCTGCTGTATCTCGAACCCCGAACGCTGCCTATCTGCCATCCTGACAGTCCGTACCATCTCTGTTCCCTGCGGTGACCCGTCATCTCGCTCCAACGGTTCCGGACCCCGCCTGACATCATCCCGGCTTCCGAACCTGAGCTCCGTCACCCGGACCACCATCAGTGACCCCGTGGTCCCAGGGACTTCTCCATGGTGCTCTAGTGCACGGACTGTCCTGCTACCTAAAGTGCTCCGGCTACCGGACTCCTTTCCCTCATCGGGGAGTTCGGCCCAGTGGATCCACCTCCCGGGTCTGCCCATCCATCTGGCCCTAACACAATACATGCCATATCAAAGACATTAATCCCCAAGCTTAAAGCACGGGATAACACAGAGTATCCAGAGGTAAGCGAAGTGAACATAGACGCCTACTGACTGCAATATGGGATCATACTATGTGCAGGAAGCCAAAAGGGCCCTGTACACTGGTCGGGAGCACGCAATCCGCGGTACACTCGTTCCCGATTATCTGCCTGTCTAAACAGGCCGGCAATCTCCCGACTAACAAAACGCTCATTCCTCTCCTGAAATGATTTTAAGCTTCATGTGTAAACAGGAAATTTCATGTGCCCGATTCATCATGTGTGTTTTTTTAAAGTCATTTTTCTTTTCTGTCTTGATGTATTTGTTGATGTTTTTAGCACCAAATTCTTGAAAATTGCGCAGGCAGGTTAATAACTTTTGACCAAAAACAAAAATACTCTTTAGTTTAATCTTTTAACTTTTTCTTGTAAAGCAAAGAGTTGTATGAGCAGATAAAATGTTGCAGGTAACTGTCACGGCCTGATATGATCTCGGGGGGATTTGGGATTGGTCACTGCGTATAGTTGATCACAGATCCACTTTTGTGCCTGATCTTCGTGTACCCTGAGTTGGAGAGTATTTAATTCCATCCAGTACTGACGGGGTTAAGGTCATTTCTATCCTGCAGTGCTCTAACAGGTAGTTAGTTTAACCTAAGCTACATCCACTTCATTCTGCTATAGATTTCCGCTCCTCATTCCTCCCTATGCCGGCTACAGCTCATACCTATGCTGTCCATGTTGAAGAAGCTTATCTCTGCATAGCTTTAGGTTCGATTCTGTTGCAGCTGCAAAGTTTCCTGCTAAAGAAACCAAGGAGTGCCTTTTGTTGTGTCTTTCCACACCCGTCTGTCTTACCTTCCTCTTGTTGTCTTATTGCAGAGGCGAGATTAGCATCTCGCTGGCCTTCCCTAGTCAGGGTGAATTCAGGAACAGCGAGGGCCTAGGCATACGACAGCGCATGGGGGAAAGGACTCATCTAGGGAGTGCACAGATCAGCCTCAGGTGAGAGCTAGAAGGTGACCTCACTCCCTCCTCCGTATCACCATGGCCTTCCGTTGTATTGCTACCCTGGTGTTCCCTCTGTGTTGTGCCACTTGCCAGAAGTCCTCTCGTATCTACCTTTACACCTACAGTAGCTAACATCTACGCAAACATTTCTGGCATACAAAAAAAATCCCTTCAGTTGGATGGTAGTGGTGGTGGGGGACTGGACTAACTTTGAGACAAAAATGTGTGACTCAGAAAAAAAATGCAAATAATGAGTGGACAACAAATACCTGGATTACAAAAAAAACCACTCTCACAAACGCAAAGACTTCAAAATAGGCGCAACTTCAAAGAAGGATTTGGTGCGAAACATAAAAAAAGTCTTCACAGGAAAAACTACACAAGAATTAAATGCATAATAATAAGGGTTTTCAGGATTTTTGCAAACTCAAGGGACTAAAGAAAATGTGCCGTCCTCTACTTAAAAGAAACAACTCAGGTTTGTTTGTTTTTCCAATGTTCAGCCAATGTAGTTGAACTTTCTGATGAGATGGAGTCAAGCCAACTATAGGAATTGTGAAATGACCACAGATAAGAGAGAAGTATAAAAAGAGTAAACAACCAAGAACAATACACACTGTATTAGGAATAAGCTCCGAGCACACAGCTCGCAGCATGTAAACCATGCAAAAAGAGGTAATAATAATAACAATAATATTAAAGACGAGCAGCAGAGGACACAGGAGTCCGGCATCACAATGGGGGGAAAGTGAGCAGACAAGCCAGATGTGTAACACGGGATCAAACCAATGGCTTCTCAGTGCAATTAATACAGTTGTTTGCTGCCCATCTCCAGATGGATTTCCTATTTCCTCGTAAAAGAGGTTTAGGAGAATGCCGTTATGTGGACGGCCATCTGTTATCATACAGCAGCGCAGTGTTCCCAGCGGGTCATGTCAGTACGGTAAAGTGTGTACAAATAGGCACATACAGTATATCAAGGCTAAAGGATCCATTCACACCTGCGCTGGTGTTTCTGCAGCAGCTTTCACCGGCTTTTCAGCCTTTTTTTTTTTGCAGTGTTGGCAGGACAAATGCTACATACTTTACACCCACTTTTATTTGTATTTTTTATGTAAGATTTTTTTTGATGTATGTAAATAAATAGGTAAAAGAAAATGCAGCAACAACACAAAAAAGAATTGTCATTCTGAGCTTTTAAAGGGGTGGTCCACTACTTGAACAATCTCTTCTCATTCCCTTTGTTCTCCCCCATAAAAATAAATAAGCCTATATTCACCTCCAATGCGGCCGCGGTCCCAGTGACGTCTGAAGTTGCATTCCTGGGGACATTTTTTATGACATGCGGAGCCCCGCAACCAATCAGCACTGGCTTCCTTCTCCCCGCCTTCGGACATTTGAGCAGGAAGTCAGCGCTGCACTCACATGCTGCTCAATTGTCTGAAGGCGGGGAGAAGGAAGCCAGTGCTGATTGGTTGTGGGGCTTGTATGTTATAATAAATGTCACAGGGGCCCCAAGAATGCAGCTGCAGACATCGATAGAACAGCAGCTGCACCGGAGGGGAGTAAAGGCTTACTTATTTTTCCAGGGGCGAACAAGGGGAATAAAAAAGGGTTGTACTAGTAGTGGACATCCTCTTTAAATGATCACACTGCAGCTCAAAAAATGCAAGGAAAAAAAATGCACTGTGAATAAGATTCATGAAATCTCATTCATTTTGATGCATGAAGAAATTCATGGAAAAAATGCAACAAAAACACTACTTGTGAACAAGCTTATATGATTAATGTGGTCTGTTGTGCACCACTGGTATTGATTATGTAATGGATCCAGTGGGGGATATATCATTGGCGCAGCCTGTGCACTCACACAGGGGCACAATAGATTGGGGGGCCCATTTTGGCCTCCAAAGCAGGTGAAGTTGTGCATTATGATGAGCTCTTAAGGGTGCTTTACACGCTGCGACATGGCTAACGATATATCGGCGGGGTCATGGTGTTTGTGACGCACCTCCGGCGTTGTTAGCGACGTCACAGCGTGTAACACGACCTTAAACGATCGCAAAAGAGGCAAAAATCGTTGGTATGTGAGACGTCGTTCACTTACTAAAAATCATTGCCTATTCAGTAGCGAGGTTGTTTGTCGTAGCTGAGGCAGCACACATCACTATGTGTGACACTGCAGGAACGAGCAACAACCTCGTACCTGCGGCCGGCCGCAATGAGGAAGGAAGGAGGTGGGCGGGATGTTCGTCCCGCTCATCTACGCCCCTCCGCTTCTATTGGACGGCTGCCGTGTGACTTCGCTGTGACACCGCACGTATCGCCCCCTTAGAAAGGAGGCGGTTCGCCGGCCACAGCGACGTCGCAGGGAAGGTAAGTCCATGTGACGGGCGTAAGCGATGTTGTGCGCCACGGCCAGCGTTTTGCCCGTGACGGGGGCAGGTACGCTCGCTAGCAATATCGATAGCAATATCGCAGCGTGTAAAGTACCCTTTAGGCTCCAAAGGGCCCATATACTGTTTTGCATAGGGGCCCTTTTCTGTATGTGGTGCCAGTGAATGGACCTGTCACTTAAATTTCATATTTTTCTCTTATAACAAAGAAAACATGGAATTTAAAGTGTTTTTCTACTGTCCGGAAAGTAGACCCCAAACTCTAAAATAACAAACAGAGCAGGTACTCACCCTCTCCAGGTCCACCGTTGGCTCCCCGTCACCGCTCAGGTCTTGGATGCTGCGGTTATATCATGTCGATAGCTCACATCACTGCAGCCAATCACTGAGCTGTACTGAGGTAGACGCTACAAGCCGCTGAGCTCCGTGATTGGCTGCAGTGGTCATATGAGCTGTCACCATGATATAACCACTGCATCCAAAACACTGAGACCTGAGCAGAGTCGTAGAGCCAGCACTGGACCAGGGGAAGGGGAGTAAGCACCTGTTCTGATTGGTATAGTAGGTATTTTAGAGCATTTGTGGTCTACTTTCATGAGAGTCGAAAATTCCTTTAACAAACAAATATGTGAACATCCTAATGTACCTAAAAATGTCTAAATTCAGAGACACTCGTCATAATGAAGAAGAGGGAAGTGGCTCGTGTGACATTAATGTCTGGACAGATTCCGGCAGGTGTCCTGAGCTGGAGCAGCGCATGCGCCGGTCATGTTACAGAACATTCACACACATTTCTGGGCCTAGTCCACACTGGAATCCATTTTTGCTTTGTTATAGTAGGAATTTATCCTGGGAGATTTTATACACCTCTTCGATATGTAACAGGTCACTGACTGAGGGGCTCCTGCCCAGATTCTGCCTTTACACTTTTTTCCCCTTCTCATGTGAGCTACAGAGTAAATCCATTGATATCGACGTGTCTGTCAGGGGGCTAGTAGCCAGCTCAACACCTGTCGGGAATGGCTGACATCACTTTATTATAGATGAGCCCCCTGTAAGCCACCACAGGTCGCTGGGCGATAGACATTCATACACATCCTGTCCCACCCTCATACCTTGACGCAGACCTGACAGCGAACCATTGTCCAGAAGCTGCTCCCATGTATTCAATAGATGTGTCTGGCAAGTGGCTATCACACACAAACAATTCCTGTGCTATTTGGCTAAATTCACTCACAGTTTTGCAGCTTTTTGTTGCATCTGTTGGCAGGAAAATGGCACTGTCAAAAAGCACATTTCTGACATGTTTTTGGTGCAGATTTTTTCATCGGCATGTGGTAATGAAGGGGAGAGTGAGTAGAGAGATAATAAATAGACAGATGATAGATACATATGTTGGATAGATAATAGATAGAAAGAGGGAAAGATAGATAGATGAATAAGATAGATACGTAGTTAGATAGATACATAGATGAATATGATAGATAGACAGATAGATAGATAGATAGATAGATACATGGATAGATAGATAGATAGATAGATAGATACATGGATAGATAGATAGACAGATAGATAGATAGATAGATACATGGATAGATAGATAGATAGACAGATAGATAGATAGATACATGGATAGATAGATAGATAGATAGATAGATAGATAGATAGATAGATAGATAGATAGATAGATACATGGATAGATAGATAGATAGATAGATAGATAGATAGATAGATAGATAGATAGATACATGGATAGATAGATAGATGATAGATAGATAGATAGATAGATACATGGATAGATAGATAGATAGATAGATAGATACATGGATAGATAGATAGATAGATAGATAGATAGATGATAGATGATAGATAGACAGATAGATGGATAGATAGATAGATACATGATAGATAGATACATGATAGATAGATAGATAGATAGATACGTAGTTAGATAGATAGAAAGATAGATAGATAGATACGTAGTTAGATAGATAGATACATAGATGAATATGATATAGATAGATACATGATAGATAGATAGATAGATAGATACATGATAGATGGATAGATAGATAGATACATGATAGATAGATAGATACGTAGTTAGATAGATAGATACATAGATGAATATGATAGATAGATAGATAGATAGATGATAGATGATAGATAGACAGATAGATGGATAGATAGATAGATACATGATATAGATACATGATAGATAGATAGATAGATACGTAGTTAGATAGATAGAAAGATAGATAGATACATAGATGAATATGATATAGATAGATACATGATAGATAGATAGATAGATAGATACATGATAGATAGATAGATAGATAGATACATGATAGATAGATAGATACGTAGTTAGATAGATAGATACATAGATGAATATGATAGATAGCTAGATACATGATAGATGGATAGATACATGATAGATAGATAGATACATGATAGATAGATAGATACATGATAGATAGATAGATAGAATGGTCAGGTCACTTCTTAGCCACATAACGACCTTGGAAGCCTGGACAGTCCCATTAGGTTAGTAAAGGGGGGACGTACGTCCCTTCGCCATTGCTGTGCATATGTTCCCTCTTTTGGGCATTTCTTCAGGTTGTCTTTGTGCACACCCTTATCAGCAGACGAATTCACTTGACTTTCCCACACTCCAGAATGGATCTGCCGGGTTATTCCGATAGTAATGTTTTGCCCCATGTTGGGGCATGATTGGGCACATTTGCACTGCACAGACTAGCCCTGGGTGGGCTCTTTTGGGGCCAGTGGTCACCCAACGTTCCAAGAGCACAGATGCATATAACACCTAAGGAATCTGAAGGGCAGCACAGAGCAGTTTGCTAATCCCGTGCATTGTATCTCAGCTGCCCTGTGCCCTCTGCATATGCTGCCACCCTGTGAGGCTGCGGCGCTGGCAGTGCCAGGTCCTGGGCTGAGGCTCCTCACCCCCGTTACCTTATCTCCAGATCATCCAGAACTTCCAGCAGGTGACAGGACCGGTCTGCCATGGACATGGAGCGGCAGAACCTGCCCCCATTGTGCCCCTCGTTGGCCTTGGCTTGGATCTTGGCTTGTGCCATGTGTAATGACGGGTAGTAATGGCAGCCCTGCTAGGATCTTTCTGGACACATCTTCTCCAGACACTCCGGCAGCCTGATGAAACATTTCCTAACAAGGACCTGGGCGGATCCTGCTCCCTCCCTGCCCCCCGCAGTGGCACAGCTCTCCCTCCCTGCCCGCCGCAGTGGCACAGCTCTCCCTCCCTGCCGGCCGCAGTGGTACAGCTCTCCCTCCCTGCCCGCCGCAGTGGCACAGCTCTCCCTCCCTGCCCCCCGCAGTGGCACAGCTCTCCCTCCCTGCCCGCCGCAGTGGCACAGCTCTCCCTCCCTGCCGGCCGCAGTGGTACAGCTCTCCCTCCCTGCCCGCCGCAGTGGCACAGCTCTCCCTCCCTGCCCGCCGCAGTGGCACAGCTCTCCCTCCCTGCCCCCCGCAGTGGCACAGCTCTCCCTCCCTGCCCGCCGCAGTGGGCACAGATCTCCCTCCCTGCCCCCGCAGTGGGCACAGCTCTCTGTCCCTGCCTCCAGTGCTGGGCACAGCTTTCCCTCCCTGCCCCCATTAGTGGCACAGCACTCCCTCCCTGCCCCTAGTAGTGGGCACAGCTCTCCCTCCCTGTCCCCTGTAGTGGGCACAGCTCTCTCACCCTGGCCCCCACAGTGGGCACAGCTCCCCATCTCTGCCCCCACAGTTACACAGCTCGTTCACCCTGGCTCCCACAGTGGGTACAGCTCCCCCTCTCTGCTCTCCCTCCCTGGCTCCCACAGTGGGCACAGCTCCCTCTCTCTGCCCCCCCCCTCCCCCACAAGTAACACAGCTCTCCCTCCCTGGCTCCCACAGAGGGCACAGCTCCCCCTCTCTGCCCCCCCCCCCCTCCCCCACAAGTAACACAGCTCTCCCTCCCTGGCTCCCACAGAGGGCACAGCTCCCCCTCTCTTCCCCCCCCCTCCCCCACAAGTAACACAGCTCTCCCTCCCTGGCTCCCACAGAGGGCACAGCTCCCCCTCTCTGCCTCCCCCCCTCCCCCACAAGTAACACAGCTCTCCCTCCCTGGCTCCCACAGAGGGCACAGCTCCCCCTCTCTTCCCCCCCCCTCCCCCACAAGTAACACAGCTCTCCCTCCCTGGCTCCCACAGAGGGCACAGCTCCCCCTCTCTTCCCCCCCCTCCCCCACAAGTAACACAGCTCTCCCTCCCTGGCTCCCACAGAGGGCACAGCATCCCCTCTCTGCCCCCCCCTCCCCCACAAGTAACACAGCTCTCCCTCCCTGGCTCCCACAGAGGGCACAGCTCCCCCTCTCTGCCCCCCCTCCCCCACAAGTAACACAGCTCTCCCTCCCTGGCTCCCACAGAGGGCACAGCTCCCCCTCTCTGCCTCCCCCCCTCCCCCACAAGTAACACAGCTCTCCCTCCCTGGCTCCCACAGAGGGCTCAGCTCCCCCTCTCTGCCTCCCCCCCTCCCCCACAAGTAACACAGCTCTCCCTCCCTGGCTCCCACAGAGGGCACAGCTCCCCCTCTCTTCCCCCCCCCTCCCCCACAAGTAACACAGCTCTCCCTCCCTGGCTCCCACAGAGGGCACAGCATCCCCTCTCTGCCCCCCCCCTCCCCCACAAGTAACACAGCTCTCCCTCCCTGGCTCCCACAGAGGGCACAGCTCCCCCTCTCTGCCCCCCCTCCCCCACAAGTAACACAGCTCTCCCTCCCTGGCTCCCACAGAGGGCACAGCTCCCCCTCTCTGCCCCCCCCCCCCTCCCCCACAAGTAACACAGCTCTCCCTCCCTGGCTACCACAGAGGGCACAGCTCCCCCTCTCTGCCTCCCCCCCTCCCCCACAAGTAACACAGCTCTCCCTCCCTGGCTCCCACAGTGGGGCTTCCCCTCTCTGCCCCCACAGTAAGGGGTGCTTCACACACAGCGAGCTCGCTGCCGAGATCGCTGCTGAGTCACGCTTTTTCTGACGCAGCAGTGACCTCATTAGCGATCTCGCTGTGTGTGACACTGAGCAGCGATCTGGCCCCTGCTGCGAGATCGCTGCTCGTTACACACAGCCCTGGTTCGTTTTCTTCAAAGGCGCTCTCCCGCTGTGACACACAGATCGCTCTCCCTGCCCCTCTTGCCCCCTTTCCTTCCCGTAGGGACAGCTCCATAAGGAGGACTGGGCAGAAGGATCTGTAAAAGGTATAAATGGGCACTAACCCCTTCCTAGCTGGTTTCCTGCATGATAAGTTTTAGCTATTAAAGGGAACTTGTCACCAGATTTTTACCTATTAAACTAAAAGAATCCCCTTCTGCAGCTCCTGGGCTGCATTCTGTGAAGGTGCACCTTGGCCCTGACTCCCCTTCCAGACCCCAAAAATAACTTTATAAAATTTGGCCGTTAGGTATGCTAATTACCTTGGTTGGCCAGATGGGCGGGCTCTTTTTCTGCTCCTTTATCCCCCTCCTGCCGCTGATCGCTGTCCTCCTTCCTTGATTGACGGGATGACGCCCTCGTCGCATTTTCAAATCTCGCGCCTGTGCAGTTAGGTCTGCTCGCGCAGGCGCAGTTCGCTCTGCAATATCGCGGGCAGAGCAGAAAACATAGCTGCCCTAGCTCGCGCCGGTGAGCTAAATGCACAGGCGCGAGATTATGGGTGGGTACGAGCATGGTGCTGGTGAGGTCGGCGCTATGCAGGACCTCACCAGCACCATGCTTGTACCCGCCCATAATCTCGAGCCTGCACATTTAGCTCACCGGCGCGAGCTAGGACAGCTATGTTGTTTGCTCTGCCCGCGATATGGCAGAGCGAACTGCGCCTGCGCGAGCAGACCTAACTGCACAGGCGCGACATTTAAAAATGCGACGAGGAGGATGACAGAGGGCGTCATCACGTCAATCAAGGAAGGAGGACGTCGATCAGTGGGATAAAGGAGCAGAAAATGAGCCTGCCCATCTGGCCAACCAAGGTAATTAGCATACCTAAAGGCCAAGTTTTATAAAGTTATTTTTGGGGTCTGGAAGGGGATTCAGGGCCCAGGTGCACCTTCCTAGAATGCAGCCCAGGAGCTGCAGAAGGGATTCTTTTAATTTAATAGGGAAAAATCTGGGGACAGGTTCCCTTTAACGGCACCACTCATAAGCATCATACCATATACTGTAGAGTAAAAATGACCTGGCAATAACATTCTTCACGTTACGATTACAACAAAACCAATTTTGTGTTTTGTTTTTGACCATTATCTAACTTTCACCTCGGGTGCGTGAACATGTCCGGGATATTGTGGCGGGGAACATGGCAACTGATATTTCTCAGTTGAAGACCATGCCTCGCCACTTTAGACTGAAGCATGCCTCGGACTCGAGATCCTTTATGGTGCGGGGGATTGACCATATATCCTTGGGTGGCCGAGGTGGCGATATTATGAAAGCCCCAGCACAAAGAGAATGTAAATGGATCTGTGTATTAGGAACCATGACACTACAGGGTTTAAATGAGTCCCTGGAATATGCCTCATACCTGTAACCTGTAATTTAGCAATGTGCGTGTAGAAGCCCTGTTTACATTTATTTTAAAATTGTTTTTAACAGTTGTGGTTATTTATACTAAAACATGTCTTTTTTTTATTCCTTAATACAGAAAGGTCCTTTTCCAACATGGTGCACCCTGGGGGGTTGCGGAAGGAATCATCTTCTAGGTACTCTTCAGTCGAAAGAGATATAATCCTCTGAATAGAGAAAAACCTACAACAGAACAAAAACTCAGAATAAAAAGAAAAAATAAAAGACAAAAAGAAAAACAGAGACAGATCTAATAAAGTCTGTATAAGTATCATTGACATACTTTTTGATATAAACTTATTTGATAATACTGTAAATCTATTAGTATGTCTATGTAATGATGATATTTGACTGTGATCAGCTATATAGATTGGATAAAAGGTCAATAATACTGTTAAAATGTGACAAAAGCCTGTACCTATAGCTGATGCCAAAAATGTTTACTTTATAAAATATACAGACATATTATGTATATGTGGGGACTCTGCATCCCTTAAAAAAAAAAAAATATTTTTATATAGCGCTAACATATTCCGCAGCGCTTTACATACATCAGGAACACTGTCCCCATTGGGGCTCACAATCTAAAGTCCCTATCAGTATGTCTTTGGAGTGTGGGAGGAAACCGGACAACCCGGAAGAAACCCATGCAAACACGGGGAGAACATACAAACTCCTTGCAGATGGTGTCCTTGGTGGGATTCGAATCTAGGACCCCAGCGCTGCAAGACTGCAGTGCTAACCACTGAGCCACTATGTAGCCCTTAAGGATGTTAATCATGGGAACGGCGCCCTAAGTTGTGAAATTGGGCCCCCCATTGTCATGTGCTGTACTGTTTTTCTTCCAAGGGGTTAATGGTATACCTCGCCCCCCTAGTTGACACTGTGTAGTTACCTGGCAACTGTTTTACTGGGTCCTTGTCTGATGCTTTTTTGCTGGATCACATGCTGGGTCATGTGGGGAGACTAGCAACGCGCCTGCTGTCTCCGTACATACCCTGGCTGGCGTGGTTGGCGGAAGCACGGACGGGACTACACTCTGCGCATGCGCGGAGATCTAACCCAATGAGGATGGGGGGAACCTCTGCGCATGCGCACATACACCGCTATTGACACCAGTCACAGGAATACATTCTGCCAATGGAAGCAGGTGGGAGGATCGATCAGTGCTAATTAACAGTCATGCGCAGAGGGGAATTGTTGATTGCTCAGTGCAAGCATGTGATGGAGGGTGACATCACTATTTATGATGCGGAACTAGGAACCTTTAACCACGCCCCTTGAGAAAGCGAGCGCGAAACACGTGTCGGGAAGCTGTGTGGTCCACCTGTAACAATCGGTAAATATTGATTTTTACTGCCGTACTCTCTATTGCCGTACTATTTAGAAATGAAACAGAGGGTAGTGATTGGTATGCCACGTACTGTGTAGTAGAGATGAGCGAACTGGTCGCGGTTCGGCTCGAGTTCGGTTCGCCGAACGGACGTCTCATTCGAGTTCGGTTCGGCGAACGTTCGACGAACCGAACTCGAACCGTATAGGAAACAATGGCAGGCAATCACAAACACATAAAAACACCTAGAAAACACCCTCAAAGGTGTCCAAAAGGTGACAAACAACTCACAACACAACACAAACACATGGGAAAGTGACAAGGACATATACTCATGCGAAAACAAAAGAGCAGGACAAGGAAAAAGAGAAGGAGACACAGATATAGGCATGGCACGCCCTTCTATAATCATGTAAAACACCGCAAGGTGACTCCAAGCGGAGTCTCCCTTTTTTCCAAAAATTGGGCCACACACACACCCACCCCTTCAGTGGCAGCACTTGTGCCCCAGTTGTACACTTCACAGCTAGATTTGCATAAAGCACATTCAAAAATACACCATACTTAACCGTCCCCAGGATGACACCGGGGTAGGTAGCAAAGTCTTTCCTGATCCCAGCTCTTTGCATCTTGGATCATTTTTAAAAACAATGTAAGCAAGGGTTACTCCAAGCGGAGTCTCCCTTTTTTCCAAAAATTGGGCCACACAGACACCCACCCCTTCAGTGGCAGCACTTGTGCCCCAGTTGTACACTTCACAGCTAGATTTGCATCAAGCACATTCAAAAATACGCCATACTTAACCGTCCCCAGGATGACACCAGGGTAGGTAGCAAAGTCTTTCCTGATCCCAGCTCTGTGCATCTTGGATCATTTTTAAAAACACAGCAAGGATTACTCCAAGAAGAGTCTCCCTTTTTTCCAAAAATTGGGCCACACAGACACCCCATCAGTGGCAGCACTTGTGCCCTAGTTGTACACTTCACAGCTAGATTTGCATCAAGCACATTCAAAATACACAAGCATTTACTCTCCCCAGGATGACACAAAGGTAGTAAATTCCTTGTGGATCCATGACTTGTTCATTTTGATGAACGTTAGTCTGTCCACATTGTCACTGGACAGACGCGTGCGCTTATCTGTCAGCACACACCCAGCAGCACTGAAGACACGTTCAGAGACAACGCTGGCAGCTGGACACGACAAAATCTCCAAGGCGTAAGTGGAGAGCTCTGGTCATTTTTCAAGATTTGAAGCCCAAAATGAGCAAGGCTCCATTTGCAAAGTCATGGCATCGATGTTCATTTGGAGATACTCCTGTATCATCCTCTCCAGCCGTTGACTATGTGTCAGACTTATTGTCTCTGGTGGCCTTGCAAAGGAGGGTCTAAAAAAATTATGAAAAGATTCCATAAAATTGCTGTTACCAGCACCAGATACGGTCCTACTGGTACGGGTAGACTGTTGAAGATGACGAGACCGTCCCATGTTTGTCAAGTTACAACTGGGAGATTCACTCCCTGCACCTGCACGGTTGTTTGGTGGAAAAGCCGAGCTAAGATCGAGTAACAGCTTCTGCTGATACTCCTGCATACGTGCGTCCCTTTCTATGGCTGGAATTATGTCACAAAATTTGGACTTGTACTGGGGATCTAATAGTGTGGCAAGCCAGTAGTCATCATCACTTCTAATTTTGACAATACGAGGGTCATGTTGGAGGTAGTGCAGCAAGAAGGCACTCATGTGTCTTGCGCAGCCATGCGGACCAAGTCCACGCTGTGTTTGTGGCATAGAGGTGCTAACCGTTCTTTCTTCCTCTGACATCTCCCCCCAACCTCTTTCAACTGAAATTTGACCAAGGTCTCCCTCATCCGCTGAGTCTTCCATGTCCATGGACAGTTCGTCCTCCATTTCTTCATGTTCTCCTGCACCTTCCTCAACATTTCGCCTGCTACCATGCGCCCTTGTTGATCCCTCTCCCCCATGGTCCCATGCCTGCCGCGATGGTGATGATGAACATCTGGACCTTGGTGATGTTGTTGTGTCTTGCGCATATGAATCCTCCTGTAGTTCCTCCCCTTCCTGTTGTCCCACCCCCTGACTCCGAATAGTGTTTAGCGTGTGCTCCAGCATGTAAATGACTGGAATTGTCATGCTGATAATGGCATTGTCAGCGCTAAACATATTCGTCGCCATGTCGAAACTGTGCAGAAAGGTGCATAGGTCCTTGATCTGAGACCACTCCATCAGGGTGATCTGCCCCACCTCTGCATCTCGTTGTCCCAGGCTATACGTCATGACGTATTGCACCAGGGCTCGGCGGTGCTGCCACAGTCGCTGTAACATGTGGAGAGTCGAATTCCAGCGTGTCGCCACATCGCATTTCAGGCGATGAACCGGCAGGCCGAAAGACTTCTGGAGCGATGCAAGTCGCTCAGCAGCGGTGGTTGAACGGCGGAAGTGAGCAGACAGTTTTCGTGCCCTGTTCAGAAGGCCATCTAGGCAGGGATAGTGTGTTAAAAATTGCTGGACAACAAGGTTCAACACGTGAGCCACACAAGGCACGTGTGTCACCTTGCCCAGGTGAAGGGCCGCACCCAGGTTTGCAGCATTGTCGCACACGGCCTTACCAGGCTGCAGGTTGAGTGGAGACAACCATTTATTAAACTCAGTCTCCAGAGCTGCCCACAACTCATCCGCTGTGTGACTCCTATTTCCAAGACATGTCAAGCTAAAGACCGCCTGATGCCGTTGCGCTCTGCTGCCAGCATAGTAATGAGGGGTGCGTGATTCCTTCTGCGCAGTGAGAACGCTGGTGGCCTGACCAGGCAGGCTTGGGGCGGAGGTGGAGGACCCAGATGAGGTGGAGGAGGCAGAAGCAGTGGCGGAACTTGGACAGACAGAGGATTGACACACAAGTCATGGGGACGGCAAGACTTGTGCAGCAGACCCTTCACCATCTATCACCATAGTTACCCAGTGCCCAGTCAGCGACATGTAACGTCCCTGTCCCTGTCCCATGCTTACTGGTCCAAGTATCGGTGGTGAAATGCACCCGTTCACACACAGAGTTTCTCAAGGAAGCGGTGATGTTGTGTGCGACATGCTGGTGTAGCGCGGGCACACCTTTCTTAGAGAAGTAGTGGTGACTGGGCATCTGGTACTGGGGCACAGCGACAGACATAAGGTCTCTAAAATCCTGTGTGTCCACCAGGCGGAAAGGCAGCATTTCGGTAGACAAGAGCTTACAGAGGGATAAAGTCAACCTCTTAGCTTTGTCATGGGTCGCAGGAAATGGCCTTTTATTTGTCCACATCTGAGGGACAGAGAGCTGGCTGCTGTGTGTAGACGGTGGTGAGTAGGGTGTCCCTGGAAAAATGCAGGTTTGTGAGGAAAGTGCAGGCGTAGACATGATGTTGCCTTCATCCAACGTTGGTGCTATCGATGTCTGAGAGAGCTGTACACACGCACTTGTTTCCCCTTCCAAACCAACTGACGACCTACCAAGCAAACTGCCTGTTGCGGTTACAGTGGTGGAAGTTGTGCATGGAAAACCAGGTGTGACAGCTGTCCCCACAGTCCTAGAAGATGAAGAGCGCGCGGATGCACTGGAAGGGGCAGGCGGTGGATGGTTCACTCCGCTAGGCCGCATTGCAGCACGGTGAGCTTCCCACTGGGACATATGATATTTATTCATGTGACGATTCATGGAAGAAGTTGTCAAACTGCTGAGGTTTTGCCCTCTACTAACAGAATCACGACAAATTTTACAGATCACATAATTTGGGCGATCTTTTGCTATGTCAAAAAAGGACCAGGCTAGGCAAGGCTTAGAGGGCATGCGACCTGCTGATCCACCCCGACTAGTGCTCAGAGGCACAGTGGTGGCTGAGGATGCAGTTGTAGACGTGCTACCAGTACTCCGACTCTGTCCAGGAAGGCGCAAGGTAACTTCGTCGTCAGTTGCATCCTCCTCCACCGTCTCTGTTGACTTCCTCGAGGGCCCGACTGTGGGTTGACAGTAGGTGGGATCTAGAACTTCCTCATCAATTGTTGTGTTTGCACTCCCCTCACCCTCAGACCGAGCCTCTTCTTGCCCTGACCGAATATTTAAGTTGTCATCCCAATCTGGTATCTGCGTCTCATCGTCATCAGTATGTTCCTCATTGTCTATTACAACAGGTGTTTCAGTTTGTGAATAAGGGTCAACATTATGCTCAGAAACTTGGTCATCACGGCCTGAATCTGAGTCACAAAGGTTCTGGGCATCACTGCAGACCATTTCCTGGTCTGTACTCACTGTAGCTTGGGAGCAGACCTCTGATTCCCAGGCTATAGTGTGACTGAACAGCTCTGCAGACTCAGCCATCTCAGTTCCACCATACTGTGCAGGGCGGATGGAGACTTCAGAGCTGGGAGAAAGCAAGTGTGATTGGGATGACAACTCACTCAGAGGACTGGTGTTTTTTGGATGCGGTAGTTGAGGTGGAGGAGAGGGCACTTGTTGGACCACTTGAGATCCATTCAAGCATTTTCTTTTTTTGGCCATCATCTACCTTTGTTCCAGTTGTTCGTGTCCGTAAAAAAGGGAGCACATCGGATTGTGCACGGTAAGTAGTAGACATCTTACTTTTGCTGGCAGATGGTCTATCTTCAGCAGATGTTAATGGAGCTTTGCCACCTTCCCAGCGGACAAACCCTGTTTTTCCTTTTCCAACACGCCTCTTCCCCTTTCCACCAGCATCTGTCATTTTGCCACTCATTTTGATTGCGACAAGATTGTGCACTTAAAATGTGGTAGTAAAAATTGAGAGGTGGTGTAGATTGCAGCGGTGGTCTATCTTTATTAACAGCAGAATAAACAACAATAACTATCCCTGACAATGCAACTACGGCCCTTACACAGGCAGCAGTTTGCTAGTATAATGGCTTAGTAACAATGAGTTTGAGTGTGCAATGCAGAGGTGCTGCACATAGGTTTGCACCAGTGGGACAATAATGAAGTCCAACAACCACTTTTAGGATGCCACTAAGTTTACTCAGTGTTTGCTAGTATAATGGCTTAGTAACAATGAGTTTGAGTGTGCAAAGGGCAGGAAGGTACAGTGGCAGGGTTGTGGGTCTGGGTAGAGGAAAGGAAGCCTCCCTTTCTATCCCTCCTAATGGGGAAATGCAGCGAGGAAATCCCTGACCTTAGCTACACAGACGCTGTCATCTTGTGTAGCTGTTAAAATCTGTTTTCACTGACCTGACTGTCACCTATGGCTCTGACCCTGCCGGTATTAGCCCTTACAAGGACTAATAGAAACTTCTATCCCTATTCTGTATAGCGCTGTGTATAGAGCGTACACAGCAGTATCGGAGACAGGAGCTACGCCAGCGGTGACTGACACCAAGACGCAGAAGGCAGATAATGGCGTGCTGGAGGAAAATGTCCGTTTTTATAATGCATGGACATGTGACACGGACATCCTATCACACATGCCGTTGCTTCTCTGGCTAAATGTCCACTTAGCTGTGTGTGTGTCTGGGATTGGCTGACATGCTGGCCCACCCCACTACACACGCGCGCTTAGGGAAGACAAGGAAAAAAAAAAAATGGCGATCGCCATTATCCAAACAGCAGTGATCTGAATGCGCTGTTCCCGCACACTATACGCTGAAATTTCATAATAGTGTGAGTCACAGAGCGGAAAGCCAGCTAGTAATTAGCTTGTCTTTTTGCTGCTAGAACCGTTCTCGAACGTATCTAGAACTATCGAGCTTTAGCAAAAAGCTCGAGTTCTAGTTCAATCTAGAACAGCCCCCAAAATTACTTGAACCGCGAACTAGAGAACCTCGAACCGCGCTCAACTCTACTGTGTAGTGCCTATGTAATGCCACCTGTGAGTTCAATGTAGAGGGATATATAACTGTGAGGCAATTGTAAAATCTGACTTATTTAATGCAAATTTAGATACTTGTTGCTATATGATGCATGGCGATGCACTAAAAGATTGTAGCTTTTAAAACTAGATTGCACTATATTTAATAACCCCATAAGGGGATCTAACTGCATAGCTCTATATAAACGGAGATAGATATTAATGATGATGTAAATTGATATATTGCAGATGCAAATAAGATATATAAATATCTGAGGATTCGGTGCACCCCTATGCACTAATATATTAAAAAACAATCCATTAAAAAACAATCCATAATAGTAAGTGGCCAATTAAAACAAAAATGAATTAACAGTGGCAATATATTTGTATAAGCTAACTAGCCAATCCATTGTTATGGACCAGACAAGACAGTAATTGTGGACTGGGACTATAATGTTGGATGATAACCATGCATTTTTTAAAAAAAAAAAAAACTTTATGTAGAATTTTCAATAAAAAAATATTTTTGATATCGACTCAGATGTCTCCTGTTTGTAAATTTAGAATGTGAGTCATAAGATATCATTTCATTAATGATGGGTTTTTGGAACTTTTGTGTAGTAAAACCAATTTTGTGTTTTGTTTTTGACCATTATCTAACTTTCACCTAACAAATAAATAATAACCTTGTTTATGTTGCCATTTTGTAACTTTTTTTTATTTTTCTGTGGAAGGAGCTGTATTGCTGTTGGAAGCAAATACTGTCTGTAATGCACAGCTGGCACCCGCTGAGCATGGTGTACGCTCAGCTCCTGAGCCTGAATTATATACTCGTATCTGACACTAGACTCACCCGTATGTCCTATGTCAGGAATGGTTAAGGGGTTGTTAGGTGTTTTGCGGACGGGGGTCAGGCCGCTGCAGGGGCTGCTCGGATCCAGGTTCGTTACTGCGGCTCGAGTGGTAGCCGGACCCGGGCTCGTACAGCCGTCCGTCCTCATAACCGTAGGAAAGGGGGTATTTACAGGGGATTAGTTTGTCAGTGACGCCACCCGTGGGTTGCGATGAGAGTTGGTAACACCGCCGATGCCTGGTGATGGGACGCCCGGGGCTGATGAAGCGGGGCAGCAGGATGGAATCCCCTCCACGGGTAGGGGAGGTGAAGTCCCGGGGCCCAGATGAACGGGAGTGGTGGCTGCAGAGAGTGTCATGCAGGGTTGGATCGGGGATGGATGGTGTACTCACAGTTCCAAAGAATTGCACACAGAGTCCAGTGGTAAACCAAATTGCCAGTGACCAGTTGCCTCCGGCAGATGTATTCGGGTCCCACACACTGGTGTAGCAAACGGGCCCCTTCCTCCTGCACTTAGTATGTGTTTTCAATGGGACAACTCCGCTTGGAACGGGGAAGTCCACTCCCAGTACTTTGTATGTTGGGAGCTGTGGCCCGCAAAATCTGACCCTTGGGATCTATGTGGGTTCTGGCGGACACCCTATCTTCCACGTTGGGCTTCCATTTCACTCTCTGGGCTTTCTGTGAAACAAGGCCTGAAACCTTGTCCCCGGCTGGTCAATTGACAAGGGGGCTTGAAACCTTCCTCGCCCTAGGGTCCAGGCACCCCAACTGTGCACGGCCTCTAGACCGGATTCCCGCTGTCGGCACCAGCGGGCTACAACCCTACCCTGGTCCACTTAAGGTCTCCCGCGACTGGATCTCAGTCGCCTGTGGTCCTGCTTTTCGTCTGCCACCTAGTCCGGTAGTCCAGGGGCCCCAACCCCTGACTCCGCTGTCACTTCACACTTCTCCACTTCAACTCTCGACTTAGACTGTTGTATTCCCGCCCCGGCACTCCCATCCACCTGGTCCCGCCCACTGGTGTGTCCCTATTGTCATGAGGGGGTGACTAGGCTTTACTGGCTGGTGTTGTGAGTGTGAGTTGTGTGTTGGTATGCCAAGGAGGATGGAGTTTTGTACCTGAGAGATTTGTACAACCTCTGTGACTACCTGGTTTTGCCAGGGCGTCACATTAGGCATAGCCTTTCAGAGCTCTCAGAGGTCTTTAACCCCTTAAGGACCAAGCCACTTTGTACGTTAATGACCAAGCCTCATTTTTTTAAAATCTGATTAGTGTCACTTTTTGATGTAATAAATCTAGAACACTTCAACGGATCCCAGTGATTCTGAGATTGTTGGGGTTTTTTTGTGACATAATTGTACTTCTAATCAGTAGTAAATATTTTGGTAAATATTATTTGCATTTATTTATTTGTATATATAAAAAATTGGCAAAAAATATGAACATTTTACAATTTTTAAACTTTGAAGTTTTATGACCGTAAACCAGTTATGTCACACAAAATATTTAAGAAATAACATTTCCCACATGTCTACTCCATATCAGCACTATTTTTTAAACATATTTTTTTTGTTAGGAAGTTCGAAGTGTTAAAAGTTAATCAGCAATTTCTCATTTTTCCAACAAAATTTATAAAACCATTTTATGTTAGGGACCACATCACATTTGAAGTGACTTTGAGGGGCCTAAATGACAGAAAATACCCAAAAGAGACACCATTCTAAAAACTGCACCCCTCACACTGCTCAAAACCACATCCAAGAAGTTTATTAACCCTTTAGGTGCTTCACAAGAACTAAAGCAATCTGGAATGAACAAATGAAAATTTTACTTTTTCCAAAAAAAGTTACTTTGGCCCCAAATTTTGCATTTTCACAAGAGTAACAGCAAAAATGCAACATGTAAGTTTTTGTGCAATTTCTCCCGAGTATGCTGATACTTCACATGTGGTAGAAAATTACTGTTTGGGTGCATGACAGGGCTCAGAAGGGAAGGAGCGCCATTTGATTTTTTGAATGCAAAATTGGCTGGTCTCGTTATTGGACACAATGTTGTGTTTGGAGAGCCCCTGAGGTGCCTAAACAGTGGAACCCCCCCCACAAGTGACTCCATTTTGGAAACTAGACCCCTTGAGGAATTTAACTAGATTGATGGATTGCTGGAGTTCCAAGTATCAAGAATTATAGATTCTCAGGTCATTCATCATTTTTTACAGCACATGGTTCACTGACAGGGTTATGGTCCTGAGGAGATGACTTGGGTACTAAACTCTGATATCCATGCGTCTGGTTAGGGCATTTCATCTCCATCATCCGGAGACACCTGGTACTGAGGTTCTAGAGGATACCTCATATGTGGTGAAAATCTGTTTGGGTGGATGGCATTTGACTTTTTAAATGCAAAATTGGCTGAAATCATTATTGGATACCATGCTGCGTATGGAGAGCCCCTAAGGTGCCTAAACAGTGGAAATCCCCATAAGTGACCCCATTTAGGAAAGTAGACTCCTCAAGGAATTTATCTAGATTTGTGGTGAGCACCTTGTACCCTTCACAGAATTTTATAACACTGAGCTGTGAAAATAAAAAATAAATCTAATTTTTAAGACAAAAATGTTGTTTTAGCTCTATATTTAGCAACTTTACAAGGATAATGTCACACGGTGTTTGGTTCTAAACTCACCGTGTCATGGCGGCTTTAGACGCTATTCAGACTACAGACACTCTTCACTATGCTTCTGAGTTACACTGGCAAGCTTAGGCGTCGACCAACTGTGTGTGCTCATTAGTGATCGGACTAGAAGGAGTTCATTTCTGCTAGCCTGCAGGTTAACTCTTGGATCACATGTTGAGGGAGACCTACGACAGTTACTCACCGCCTTTTTAAGATGGCGGAATTTGTTTTCCCATGCCAACTATAGCTTTTTGCTAAACCGGTCCATATGCTGTTGTGTTCCAGTAACTGGTGATACACTGCATGTTGCTTGGTGTGTTAAGTTCCTCTTGTCATGTGGTTATTTCCTCCCTGTTCTTTATTTTCCTCATGATTTGTTGTCTGATAACTCTCCCTCGATCACCGTGACAGGTAACAGGAGAAAATGCATACAATTTGTTGTGAAATTTCTCCTGAGGACCCTTGTACCTCATATGTGATGGGAAACTACTGTTTGGGCACTCAGAATGAAGGGAGCGCCGTTCGATTTTTGATATGCAAAATTGGCTTGACTCATGAGCGGACATCATGTTGTGTTTGAAGAGCCCCTGATGTACCTAAACAGTGGAAACTCTACACAAGTGACCCCTTTTTTGAAACAAGACCACTCAAAGAATTTATCTATATTTGTCGTGAGCACCTTGAAGCCCCAGGTGCTTCACAGAATTCTCTAAAGTAAAGCAATGAAGAAAAAAAAACAAAACTATTTTCCCACAAAAATGTTGATTTTACAATTTCGCAAGGGTAACAGGAACAATTGCACCATATAATATGTGGTGACATTTCTCCCGAGTACGCCAATACCCCATATGTATTGGAATATTGTTTGGAAGCACGGCAGAGCTAAGGGAAGGAGCAATATTTCAATTTTGGAACGCAGTTTACTAGACTAGATAAGGGCTTTGCAAATGGAGTCCACAAAGTGCCAGGAAAGTAGAAACCTCCTTCAAATGATGCCAATTTGAAAATTCCACCCCTCTAGGAATTAATTGACCGCTGTAGTGATAATTTTGACTCCATGGGTGTTTTCTAGAAACAAGCAGCAATGATATTGCAGAGTGAAAATGGAAATCTGCTCTTGTAGTACCTGTACATTGTCATGCCCGTATATTGTGGCCAGCTTGAGCTTTGGGAGATCTACACCCTGTAAATTTAGCAGCCTCTCCTCACCACCGAATTTCCAGACATGTGGATGCCAACTGTGGTTTAGGCACACTGTGGCGCTCAGAAGGAAGGGGGGGCATTTGGATTTGGGTGCACTGAGTTTGCTGGATTTCTTTTGGGGGGTGAGGAGCCGTAGTGCTTTTCCAGAGCCCCTGTGCTACCAGTATTGTAAAAATCCCTCACATTTCTGTTAACAAATAATGGACCTGAGTGAGAATTTATTTTTTTTTTGGGTTGAGTATACGTTCTTATAGTGGCATTTTGGATCAGTTCACATTTATTTTGTGCTCTATGCTTAGAACTTACATCTGGGCTTCCATCTAAATCTACAAAATATGTGATTCAGATGAAACCCCCAACATTTCCATTCACTAATAAGTCAACTGAGATATTCTGGACTGTGTGTGGCTTCTGTTCAGCATTTAAGATGTGCACAAAGAGGTGGTCGAACGTACTTTTATGCACGCCTAAAAAGACTGCACCGGCCGGATCATAGGCCTGAGAGAGTCCAAGGTGACTCCATCTGCATCATTATAGGGAATGTTCCATGAGGAGTTCCATGTAAATCACGTATTTCACAGGTTTACACAATCCTCGGTGTAAGCGCACAGTATAAATGTGAACCGCACCTTACTCCGATGTTATGGGGGCAGAATGAACAAATCAACAGCAGGTCAAAAATTAATTTTAATTTTTTACGCTATTCACCATGCGGTATAAGTGATAAGGCGGTGTTATGCTTTGTGCCAATATGATTATAGCGATTTTTTTGTTTGGCTAGTATCACACATACATACCTAATTATTTTTTTTTTTAGCACTTTCATTCTACTTTTTGGGATGCAGAAAACAACCAATAATTAAGAAAAATTTTTGGAGTTTATTTTTTATGCTGTTCAGTGTTGTAAAACTAAGACATTTTATTCTCCGGGTCAGTATGATTACAGTGCTGACACAATTTATGATTTGCGGCTTTTACACAAAACCAATTTTATAGAAAAAGTATTCTTTTTGCATTGCCATATTCTACGAGCTATAGCCTTTTTTTCATTGAAAAAGTTCTGTTTTTGCATTGCCATATTCTGACAGCTATAGCTTTTTTTCATTTTTAACCTGATGTAGCTGTGTGATGGCTTATTTTTTGTATGAAAAGATGTAGTTTCTAGCAATACCATTTTCATTTGTTTTTTTTATCGTGTTTTATTCCACTTTTATTTCAGTGGTATGATGAAAAAGCATAGTTTGCTTTTTTTAACACTGTTCACTGCATGGGTTAAATTGTGGGACCGTTTTATAGATCGGACTGTTCCAGACATGGCAATAGCAAATATGTGTAAAGGCCCAGTCACACTAAACAACTTACCAGCGATCCCAACAACGATCCAACCTGATAGGGATTGCTGGTAAGTTGCTAGGAGGTTGCTGGTGAGATGTCACACTGCGACGCTCCAGCGATCCCACCAGCAACCTGACCTGGCAGGGATCGCTGGAGAGTCGCTACACGAGTTGCTGGTGAGCTCACCAGCAACCAGTGACCAGCCCCCAGCCAGTAGCGCTGCGTAGATGCGATGCTGCGCTTGGTAACTAAGGTAAATATCGGGTAACCAACCCGAAATTTACATTGGTTACCAGTGCACACCGCTTAGCGCTGGCTCCCTGCTCTCCTAGCTACAGTACACATCGGGTTAATTACCCAATGTGTACTGCAGCTACATGTGCAGAGAGCAGGGAGCCGCGCACACTGCTTAGCGCTGGCTCCCTGCTCTCCTAGCTACAGTACACATCGGGTTAATTACCCAATGTGTACTGCAGCTACATGTGCAGAGAGCAGGGAGCCGCGCACACTGCTTAGCGCTGGTTCCCTGCTCTCCTAGCTACAGTACACATGGGGTTAATTACCCAAAGTGTACTGCAGCTACATGTGCAGAGAGCAGGAAGCCGCGCACACTGCTTAGCACTGGCTCCCTGCTCTCCTAGCTACAGTACACATCGGGTTAATTACCCAATGTGTACTGCAGCTACATGTGCAGAGAGCAGGGAGCCGCGCACACTGCTTAGCGCTGGCTCCCTGCTCTCCTAGCTACAGTACACATGGGGTTAATTACCCGATGTGTACTGCAGCTACATGTGCACAGAGCAGGAGCCAGCACTGACAGCGTGAGAGCGGCGGACGCTGGTAACGAAGGTAAATATCGGGTAACCAAGGAAAGGGCTTCTTGGTTACCCGATGTTTACCGTGGTTACCAGAGTCCGCAGAAGCCGGCTCCTGCTGCCTGCACATTCAGTTGTTGCTCTGTCGCTGTCACACACAGCGATGTGCGCTTCACAGCGGGAGAGCAACAACTAAAAAATGGCCCAGGACATTCAGCAACAACCAACGACCTCACAGAAGGGGCCGGGTTGTTGCTGGATGTCACACACAGCGACATCACTAGCAACATCGCTGTTACGTCACAAAAGTTGTTCGTTAGCAGCGATGTTGCTAGCGATGTTGTTTAGTGTGACTCGGCCTTAAGTTTCATTCTTTTGCTCAATGGTCTTATGTATTGTACTAGGCATGTACTGCAATACATGAGACCTATCAGATCACACTGGCAGAACTCGTCAGTGTAATCTGGCCTAACAGGCCACCATACTTTGCACAGCAGGTCTTCATTTGACAATGACCAGGACAACCACGCTGCTTTCTGTTGTGAATGGACTGATGTACCATGATATCATTATCCACTGCGTTGAGACTTCGACATATTGACTAAATAGTAGTGCAGAGAGCCAACTGCCGCCTATTCCACCATTATATTACAGTCCCTGACAGATGTTCTGTCACTTATCCATGTTATGGAAATAAAAACTTATAACCTGACTTTAAATTCATCCATTAGTTTCATAAATTAATCTTTTGAAAGCTGAAACCCACCCAAATTTGGTTTAGGTTATGAAAAAGTTGCTGCAAAGCTGAAATATTGATTATTTAGGGCGCTCACACACATCCGGCTTTTCGCCAGTTTGACGGATGCGGCGCACGCCAGTACAGTATAGTGGCAGCGCTGCAACTTCTGGGTCACATGCTCCGGTCACATGACAGCATGTGACCGGCGCTTGTTGCACTGCCAGTGTACGGTATACACTGTACTGGCGTGCGCCGCATCCGTCAAACCGTCGAAAAGCCGGATGTGAGAGAGCGCCCTTAATGAACATAGAAAGGTCAGATTTTAGCAAGACAAAAGTTTTGTCGCCTTGTCATATAATATACCCAATCCTAGTTTACATCTTCACCTGTGCTCACTAAATGATCACTTAATTAGTGGGTGTGTATAAAAAGAAACCCAGCACCCCAGACCTTCAGTTGGTTGAACTGCAACTTCACCTCTGACAACATGCCAAAAATCCAAAAAGTCTGTGTGGCATTTGCAAAGTCCCATAGCCTGCTAGAGATGGACACTGGAAAAGTGGCAGAAAGTGGATTTCTCTGATGAATCTTCAGTTAAATTACACCACAGCCCCTGCAAATTCTGCAGGAGACATACTGGAGCCCGTATGCATCCAGAAAACAGTTATGTTTGGTGGTGGAAAGATCATGGTCTGGGGTTACATTCAGTATGGGGGTGTGCGCAACATTTGCAAGGTGGAAGGCAATTTCAATAGCCTAAAATATCAAGAAGTATAAGCTACCTCTTACATTCCTAAATCATAAAAAGGGTCAAATTTTGCAGCAGGATGGTGCTCCATCTCATACTTCCATCTCTACAGCAAAGTTCCTCCTGGCAAAGAAGGTCAAGGTGCCCAAGGACTGACCAGCCCAGTCACCAGACATGAACATCATTGAGCATGTTTGGGGTAGCATGAAAGAGGAAGCTTGGAAGACAAAGCCAAAGAATCAAGATGAACGCTTGGAGGCATGTAAGACTGCATTCTTTGCTGTTCCTGATAACTTCAACAATAAATTGTATGAATCATTGTTCAACCGCATGGATGCAGTCCTTCAAGCTCAAGGAAGTCACACAAAATATTAAATATGGCTCTAATAGCACCACAACTTGATTCACAAATGTTATGCAACACATCTTTGTATTAGAAGTTAATTTGTTTGAATTTCACATTACTTTCTGTGGGTGACAAAACTTTTGTCTTACCACAATCTGACCTTTCTGTGTTCATTACATGATCAATATTTCAGCTTTGCAGCAACTTTATTTTCATAACCTAAACCAAATTTGGGAGGGTTTCAGCTTTCAAAAGAGTAATTTATGAAACCAATGGATGAATTTAAATTCAGGTTATAAGCTTTTATTTACATAACGTGGATAAGCGACAGAACTTCTGTAAGGGACTGTAAACTGTATGTGCATTCTAAGGATGCAGATACTATTGAAATCGAGATATATGTGGGTGTAGAGGTAGAGTCTGCCACTATTAGTGGTACTCCACTGCCTGAATGTGTAGCAGTAGTGCACCCTCAGGTTTTGGGGCACCCAAAGCCAGCCATAGTTCAAAGTTGAAAATGAATACTTGGGGTACATTGATATGCAGTAGATATTGGAAGAGAAATGGAATATGTAAAACAATCCTAAAATTCAAATAAACTGCCGGAAATTTGTCGCTTCGGCTAGAAGCATCTCGTCCTCGTATCCTCCAGGCATTATAAAATTGTAACAGGATGAATACAAAGACTGGTATTTAAACGGATACGAAAGCATATTTATAATGCATCTGTAGGAGATGGTCGAATTACCCCCAGCCCTACTGAGTATTGTACTGCGCTGCTGCAGGAGGATATGTTTCCCCAACATAGCAGAGACAACTGGACGTAGCATATGGCGTCACCTAGCTCTGAGACTTAAGACAAATTTATTTTTTCTGGTATTACTGCATAATGTGCATTTTATAGTAACAAAGAAGTATTTTATGATATAAGTTATGTGTTAGCAATGTGTTGATAGTGAATAGAGTAAGATAAGAATTCAAAGTAGGATATAAGATAGTTTGTTAGTACCGCTTTTTCATGAAAAAACGGATTTTTGTGTACTCACCGTAAAATCATTTTCTCTTAGCCATCATTGGGGGACACAGGACCATGGGTGTTATGCTGCTTATCCATAGGAGGACACTAAGTAGATGCAAAAGCATAGCTCCTCCTCTGCAGAGTACACCCCCTGGCCGGGCCAGGCAGTCTCAGTTTTAGTACACAAGCAGTAGGAGAAAAAAGCAGTAAAAAACTTCTCAACAGAGGAACATGAGAAAAGAAGAGTCAAAACCAAATAAGGTACTGAGAGAACCAAGGCCCTGCAGGGCAACAGGGTGGGTGCTGTGTCTCCCAATGATGGCTAAGAAAAAACAATTTTACGGTGAGTACACAAAAATCCGTTTTTCTCTGACGCCTCATTGGGGGACACAGGACCATGTGACGTCCTAAAGCAGTCCATGGGTGGGAAACATAAAAGAAGACAACACAACCCAAGGACTAGGAACCAGTCCCAGACAGCCTGGAGCGCCTACTGAGAGAGGTGCTCTACTGCCGTTTGCAGAATTTTCCTACCCAGATTTGCCTCAGTTGAAACCTGGGTATGGACTCTGTAATGCTTTGAAAAAGTATGTAGGCTAGACCAGGTCGCAGCCTTACACACATGTTCCACTGAAGCCTGATACCGAATGGCCCACGAAGCGCCAACTGCTCGCGTGGAATGAGCCCGCAACCCACTAGGAATGGGCTTGAGTTGCAGGCGGTAGACTTCCTGGATCGCAGAGCGAATCCAGCGAACCAGAGGCGCCATTGAAGCTGCCTGTCCCTTCTTAGGCCCCTCAGGAATGACGAACAAAGAGTCCGTTTTCCTAAAGGGGGCTGTCCTGGATATATAATATCGGAGAGCTCTGACGAGGTCTAACGAATGCAGAGACCTTTCCACCCTATGAACTGGGTGTGGACAAAATGAAGGCAGAACAATGTCCTCGTTCAAATGAAATGGGGTAAGAACCTTTGGAAGGAAATCCGGAAGGGGGCGCAGAACCACCTTGTCCTGGTGAAAGATTAGGAAAGGCTCGTGGCAAGAGAGTGCTGCTAGCTCCAAAACCCGTCTGATGGACGTAATTGCCACCAGGAATGTTACCATCCAGGACAGAAGAGCAAGGGAGGATTCCTTGAGGGGTTCAAAGGGAGACCTCTGGAGACCGTCCAGAACGAGGTTGAGGTCCCATGGGTCTAGCGGCCATTTCTACGGGGGAACTAGATGGGAAATGCCCTGGAGGAAGGTCTTGACTTGCGGTTTTTGAGCCAAGCGGCATTGGTAGAAGATTGAGAGCGCTGAGACCTGCACTTTAAGGGAACAGAGAGCCAACCCCGCTTGCAAGCCAGACTGTCGAAAGTCGAGAATTCTGGGGATGGCCAGAGGCATAGGCTGGACGTTCGTTTCCCTGCACCATGAAAGGAAGATTTTCCACGTACGGTGGTAAATGCGGGATGAAGCAGGCTTTCGGGCGCTGATCATGGTGGAAATAACTGCGGGGGAGAATCCCGCTCTTGTTAATACCCAGCTCTCAATGGCCATGTCGTCAGCTTCAGGGCTCTGGAGTTCTGATGGGAAATGGGGCCTTGGGTCAGCAAGTCTGGGATGTCTGGAAGGCGCCACGGTGCGTCTGTGAGCATTTGTACTAATTCGGCGTACCAGGCGCGCCTGAGCCAGTCCGGTGCTATCAGTATCACCGGGACTCCCTCTGCCTTGATCTTCCTGATCACCTGCGGCAGCAGGGGTAGAGGTGGAAATATGTAAGGCAGGCGGAAGTGGTGCCAAGAGCAGACTAAAGCATCCGCGCCGATGGACTGTGGGTCGCGTGACCTGGCTATGAACGCGGGTACCTTTGCATTCATTCAGGCCATTAGGTCCACGTCTGGTGTGCCCCAGCGACTGCAGATGTGTAAAAACACATCTGGGTGGAGAGACCATTTTCCGGCGGCCAGGCCTTGGCGACTTAGAAAGTCTGCTGCCCAGTTCTCTACCCCCGGTATGTGTACCGATGATATCACTGATCTTGTGGGCCTCGAGATAAGCCGCTTTGCTGCGGGTGCCCCCCTGCCGATTGATATAGGCTACAGTACAGCTGTCGCATTGTCCGATTGGACTCGAATCTGACGACCCGCTAGCAGAGTGCAGAACGCTCTGAGCGCGAGGAAGATCGCGCGGAGTTCCAGGGTGTTTATGGGTAGGGAAGACTCCTGGGGCTTCCAACGTCCTTGAGCAGTGTGGTGCCAGTACACTGCTCCCCAGCCTAGGAGGCTGGCGTCCGTGGTCAGGACCAGCCAGTTCACTGGGAGAAAGGATCTCCCCTTCGATAGGGATGAGGACCGAAGCCACCAGCGGAGTGCGTACCTGACTGAAGGCGTCAGGTGAAGATGTCAGTCCAGGGAGAAGGGGCTCTTGTCCCAGGCCGCTAGAAGGGCTAGCAGCAGTGGGCGGAGGTGCAGTTGAGCAAAGGGTACTGCTTCCATAGCCGCCGCCATCCTGCCGAGCACTTTCATGCTGAATCGAATGGAGCGAGACGGAGGACGTAGAAGGCAGCGTACCGCTCATTGAAGAGCGATCGCCTTGTCCTGAGGGAGAAGGATCAAGCCCCGACGGGTGTCCAGGGACATGCCCAGGAAGGTGATGGATCGTGATGGGACCGGGGATGATTTGTCCAGATTCACTAGCCACCCTAAGCGGGATAGGGTGTCCACAGTGATCTGTACGCTGTTTGAGCAGTCGCGGAAGGAGGGGGCCTTGATGAGGAGGTCGTCCAAGTAAAGGAGAACGACCACTCCCCTGGCGTGAAGGACACTCATGGCGGCCGCCATGACTTTGGTGAAGACCCTTGGTGCGGTGGCAAGGCCGAAGGGTAGAGCTACGAATTGAAAGTGGGAGTCCTGAATTGCAAAGCGGAGGAACTTTTGGTGATCTGGGGCGATGGGTATGTGCAGGTACGCGTCCTTGATGTCTATGGATGCGAGGAATTCCCCTTCGACCATGGATGCACTAATGGACCTTAGGGACTCCATTCTGAATCTCCGTACGTGCACATGTTTGTTTAGGTGTTTGAGGTCCAGGATGGGTCGAACTGACCCATCCTTTTTGAGGACCACAAAGAGGTTGGAATAAAAACCCCCGAACTTCTCGTCGTATGGGACAGGTATTATCACTCCTGCTGTTAGAACCGACTCGGGGGTCGGGTAAAAAATTCTATGTGGTAACCGGAAGACACAAGGTCTCGCACCCATTTGTCGTCTGAGGTGGCAGCCCAGATGTGTTGAAAGAGCCGCAGTCGACCTCCTACAATGAGTGTGTCTTCCGGGGCACCGAAGGAGTCATGAGGGGGGAAAACGTCGTAGCCGAGTCTCCCTAGTCCTGGACTGTTTCGGTCTAGGCTGCCATGACGAAGTAGGTTTCGGGAAGAGCTGAGAAGGTCGGTCCATGCGTAGTCCGCGGCTGGTGGCGTGGACAGCATAGGGTATCGACCAACCAAATGAGTTCCGAAAGGAGCGGAACGAGGACTGTGGACGTCTGGTGAAGGACGTCCTGGACTTCAGTTGGGGGAGGGAGGTACTCTTTCCTCCCGTGGCGTCAGAAATGAGCTTGTCCAGACGTTCGCCAAACAATCGGTCTGGAAAAAAGGGGAGGCCCGTGAGAAACTTCTTGGAGGCAGAGTCCGCTCGCCATTGTCGGAGCCAGAGAGCTCTACGGATGGCTATGGTATTTGAGGCGGCAAACACTGCGCAGGTAGCAGCGTCCATGGAGGCCTGCATGAGGTACTCCGCCGCAGCGGCAATTTGAGCTGTTACCTCTGTGAAGGTATGAGTGAACTGGGATTCCTCAAGCGAAGTATTAAGGGATTCTGCCCAGACCGAGATCGCCTTTGCGACCCACACAGAGGCAAAGGAGGGCGAGAGGGAGGAACCCGCAGCCTCAAAAGCAGAGCGGGCGAGGTGCTCCACCTGTCTGTCTGTCGGGTCCTTGATGGAGGAACCATCGGGTAAAGACAGGAGCGTCTTTGTGGTAAGGCGGGAGACCGGGGGGGGTCGACCGAGGGCGGATCGGCCCAGCCCTTAGGGGTAGGTGAGGCAAAAGGGTACCGGGACGCCATGAATTTTCGGTTACAGAAGCGCCTGTCAGGCTTCTCCCTTTGCTTTGTGAGTATATCCTGAAACTCAGGGTGATCAGCGAAAACCTTTTGGGGTTTCCTTGCCCTCTTAAAGGAGACCGCATGGTCAGTGGTAGTGGATGGGGGATCCTCCACATGCAGAGTTTGGTTGATTGCTGCTATAAGGGATTCTATTGCAGTTTGATCATCTGGGGAGGCTGAAACCAAGGAATCCTTCTGGTACAAACAGCATTCTCCCTCCTCCAGCTCTTCAGAAGCCGTGGAGCGTGTGGGAGAGCCTGCCCTGTGTGCTCCCGAGGGAGAGCCCGCTGGAGACACCCGGCCGTGTGCTCTTTTCCTGATCCCTGCAACCGGTGAAGCATGTGCCCGGATTACCTCAGAAGGATCCTCCATAGGGGTATCCTCAGGCTGCGTTCAGTCCAGGGACCCAGAAGGGTGTGGAGGACAACATTGCATAGCCAGCACCAGGTTCTGTGACAGTTTTTCCATGGATTGGGACAGAAACTGTGCCCATTCCGGTGGGCTGGGAGCCCTAGGCTCTGGGCAGATGGTTGCGGCGGAGGGGGTCTTGGAGGGCTATAGGGGCACAGGACTCACAGAGAGAAGAGGTGTGTTTACGTGGTAGCTCAACGTGGCAGGCAGTGCAGGCTGAATAATAGACTGTGAGCCTTAGGCTATGTGCGCACACTGCGTCTTTTTGACGCTGCGTTTTTGGCCGCTAAAAACGCACAAAAACGCACCTGCGTCGAAAAAACGCATCAAAAAACGCATGCGTTTTTGCCGCGATTTGGTGCGTTTTTGGCTGCGTTTTGCTGCATTTTTGATCTCTGCGTTTTGCTGCGTTTTTCAAATGCATTGCATGGGCGGAAAACGCAGAAAAACGCAGGAAAGAACTGACATGTCCATTTTTTTTTTTTAACTCAAAAACGCAGGTAAAAAAAACAGATGTGTGCGGACAGCAAAAATGAAAACTCATAGACTTTGCTGGGGAAGCAAAGTCCTGCAGTTTTGAGGCCAAAAACGCACCCGAAAAACGCGCAAAAACGCCGCGAAAAACGCACTGTGCGCACATAGCCTTAGCCCTCTTAGTGCCTTTTGAATTCTGCATGCTCCCGATAGGAATATGCTAGGAGGGGGAGCAATGCTAGTAAAAAACGGCGGGAAAGGAGCTTCTGATAGTTTTCCTCCCTCTCCCTCTAGTCAGCACACAGCCTGTCACTGGTGGTTATCAGCCAGCTTTTCTGCTAGATCAAATAAACAGAGCAGATAATAAACAGTGTGAGTCCCTGAGCTCTGTGATTCTCTAGCCACCCCCTCCCCCCTGCCACCAGGAAGAAGGGAATTTTGTTTACTTACCGTAAATTCCTTTTCTTCTAGCTCTAATTGGGAGACCCAGACAATTGGGTGTATAGCTACTGCCTCCGGAGGCCACACAAAGTATTACACTTAAAAGTGTAAGGCCCCTCCCCTACTGCCTATACACCCCCCGTGGGATCACGGGCTCCTCAGTTTTAGTGCAAAAGCAAGAAGGAGGAAAGCCAATAAACTGGTTTAAACAAATTCAATCCGAAGGAATATCGGAGAACTGAAACCATTCAACATGAACAACATGTGTATACAAAAAAACAGGGGCGGGTGCTGGGTCTCCCAATTAGAGCTAGAAGAAAAGGAATTTACGGTAAGTAAACAAAATTCCCTTCTTCTTTGTCGCTCTATTGGGAGACCCAGACAATTGGGATGTCCAACAGCAATCCCTGGGGGGGTAAAATAATACCTCGTGATAGGGCCATAAAAACGGCCCTTCTTTACAGGTGGGCAATTGCCGCCTGAAGGACTTGTCTACCTAGGCTGGCGTCCGCCGAAGCATAGGTATGCACCTGATAATGCTTGGAAAAAGTGTGCAGACTCGACCAAGTAGCCGCCTGGCACACTTGCTGAGCTGTAGCCTGGTGCCGTAATGCCCAGGACGCACCCACGGCTCTGGTAGAATGGGCCTTCAGCCCTGAGGGAACCGGAAGCCCCGCAGAACGGTAGGCTTCAAGAATTGGTTCCTTGATCCACCGAGCCAGGGTGGATTTGGAAGCTTGCGATCCTTTACGCTGGCCAGCGACAAGGACAAAGAGTGCATCCGAACGGCGCAGAGGAGCCGTGCGGGAAATGTAGATTCTGAGTGCTCTCACCAGATCCAACAAATGCAAATCCTTTTCACATTGATGAACTGGACGAGGACACAAAGAAGGTAAGGAGATATCCTGATTGAGATGAAAGGGGGATACCACCTTAGGAAGAAACTCCGGAATCGGGCGCAGAACCACCTTGTCCTGGTGAAACACCAGGAAGGGGGATTTGCATGACAGTGCTGCTAGCTCGGACACTCTCCGAAGAGATGTGACCGCTACTAGAAAGGCCACTTTCTGTGAAAGGCGAGAAAGGGAAACATCCCTCAAAGGCTCGAAAGGCGGCTTCTGGAGAGCAATTAGAACCCTGTTCAGATCCCAGGGCTCTAACGGCCGCTTGTAAGGAGGGACGATATGACAAACCCCTTGCAGGAACGTGTGTACCTGAGGGAGTCGTGCTAGGCGCTTCTGAAAAAATACAGATAGCGCAGAGACTTGTCCCTTAAGGGAGCCGAGCGAGAGACCTTTTTCCAACCCGGATTGCAGGAAGGAAAGAAAAGTAGGCAAAGCAAATGGCCAGGGAGAAACTCCCTGAGCAGAGCACCAAGCTAAGAATATCTTCCACGTCCTGTGGTAGATCTTAGCAGAGGTTAGTTTCCTAGCCTGTCTCATGGTGGCAATGACCTCTTGAGATAATCCTGTAGACGCTAGGATCCAGGACTCAATGGCCACACAGTCAGGCTCAGGGCCGCAGAATTCTGATGGAAAAACGGCCCTTGAGACAGCAAGTCTGGTCGGTCTGGTATTGCCCACGGTTGTCCTACCGTGAGATGCCACAGATCCGGGTACCACGACCTCCTTGGCCAGTCTGGGGCGACGAGGATGGCGCGGCGGCAGTCGGACCTGATCTTGCGTAGCACTCTGGGCAACAGCGCCAGAGATGGGAACACATAAGGCAGCCGGAACTGCGACCAATCTTGGACTAAGGCGTCCGCCGCTAGAGCTCTGAGATCGTGAGACCGTGCCATGAAGGCCGGGACCTTGTTGTTGTGCCGGGATGCCATTAGGTCGACGTCCGGGCTCCCCCAGCGGCGACAGATCTCCTGAAACACGTCCGGGTGAAGAGACCATTCCCCTGCGTCCATACCCTGGCGACTGAGGAAGTCTGCTTCCCAGTTTTCTACGCCCGGGATGTGAACTGCGGATATGGTGGATGCTGTGTCTTCCACCCACGTCAGAATTCGCCGGACTTCCTGGAAGGCTTGCCGACTGCGTGTCCCTCCTTGGTGGTTGATGTATGCCACCGCTGTGGAGTTGTCCGACTGAATTCGGATCTGCTTGCCTTCTAGCCACTGCTGGAAGGCTCGTAGGGCAAGATACACTGCTCTGATTTCCAGAACATTGATCTGAAGGGTGGACTCTTGCTGAGTCCACGTACCTTGAGCCCGGTGGTGGAGAAAAACTGCTCCCCACCCTGATAGACTCGCGTCCGTTGTGACCACCGCCCAGGATGGGGGTAGGAAGGATTTTCCTATGGACAGTGAGGAGGGAAGAAGCCACCACTGAAGAGAGTCCTTGGCTGCCTGAGAAAGGGAGACGTTCCTGTCTAGGGACGTCGACTTCCCGTCCCATTGGCGGAGAATGTCCCATTGTAGTGGACGCAGATGAAACTGCGCAAAAGGGACTGCCTCCATTGCTGCTACCATCTTCCCTAAGAAGTGCATGAGGCGTCTCAAGGGGTGCGACTGGCCCTGAAGGAGAGATTGCACCCCTGTCTGTAGTGAACGCTGTTTGTCCAGCGGAAGCATCACTATCGCTGATAGAGTATGAAACTCCATGCCAAGGTATGTTATCGATTGGGTTGGAGTCAGATTTGACTTTGAAAAGTTGATGATCCACCCGAAACTCTGGAGAGTCTCCAGCGCAACGTTCAGACTGTGTTGGCATGCCTCTTGAGAGGGTGCCTTGACAAGTAGATCGTCCAAGTAAGGGATCACAGAGTGACCCTGAGAGTGCAGGACTGCTACTACTGCTGCCATGACCTTGGTGAAGACCCTTGGGGCTGTCGCCAGACCGAAAGGCAGGGCTACGAACTGAAGGTGTTCGTCTCCTATAACGAAGCGTAGAAAACGCTGGTGCTCTGGAGCAATCGGCACGTGGAGATAAGCATCCTTGATGTCTATTGATGCTAGGAAATCTCCTTGAGACATTGAGGCGATGACGGAGCGGAGGGATTCCATCCGGAACCGCCTGGTTTTCACGTGCTTGTTGAGCAGTTTTAGGTCCAGAACAGGACGGAAAGACCCGTCCTTTTTTGGCACCACAAACACATTGGAGTAAAAACCGTGACCTTGCTCCTGAAGAGGAACAGGGATCACCACTCCTTCTGCCTTTAAAGAGCACACCGCCTGCAGAAGAGCCTCGGCTCGGCCGGGAGGCGGAGAAGTTCTGAAGAATCGAGTTGGAGGACGAGAGCTGAACTCTATCCTGTACCCGTGAGACAGAATGTCTCTCACCCAACGGTCTTTGACATGTGGCAGCCAAATGTCGCCAAAGCGGGAGAGCCTGCCACCGACCGAGGATGCGGAGAGAGGAGGCCGAGAGTCATGAGGAAGCCGCCTTGGTAGCGGTTCCTCCAGCTGCTTTCTTTGGGCGTGACTGAGCCCGCCAAGAATCTGAGCTCCTCTGATCCTTTTGAGTCCTTTTGGACGAGGAGAATTGGGACCTGCCCGAGCCTCGAAAGGACCGAAACCTGGACTGTCCCCTCCTCTGTTGGGGTTTATTTGGTCTGGGCTGAGGTAAGGAAGAATCCTTACCCTTGGACTGTTTAATGATTTCATCCAATCTCTCACCAAACAGTCTGTCACCAGAAAATGGTAAACTGGTTAAGCACTTCTTGGAAGCAGAATCTGCCTTCCATTCCCTTAACCACAATGCTCTGCGTAAAACCACGGAGTTGGCGGACGCCACTGCCGTACGGCTTGTAGAGTCCAGGACAGCATTAATAGCGTAAGACGCAAATGCAGACATTTGAGAGGTTAAGGACGCTACTTGCGGAACAGATGTACGTGTGACAGTGTCAATCTGCGCCAGACCAGCTGAAATAGCTTGGAGTGCCCATACAGCTGCGAATGCTGGAGCAAACGACGCGCCGATAGCTTCATAGATGGATTTCAACCAGAGTTCCATCTGTCTGTCAGTGGCATCTTTAAGTGAAGCCCCATCTTCCACTGCAACTATGGATCTAGCCGCAAGCCTGGAGATTGGGGGATCCACCTTTGGACACTGGGTCCAGCTCTTGACCACGTCCGGGGGAAAGGGATAACGTGTATCCTTAAGACGTTTGGAGAAACGCTTATCTGGATAAGCGTGGTGTTTCTGGACTGACTCTCTAAAGTCAGAGTGGTCCAGAAAAGTACTCAATTTACGCTTGGGATACCTGAAATGGAATTTCTCCTGCTGTGAAGCTGACTCCTCCACTGGAGGAGCTGGAGAAGAAATATCCAACATTTTATTAATGAACGCTATGAGATCATTCACTATTGCGTCCCCATCAGGTGTATCCAGATTGAGAGCGGTCTCAGGATCAGAATCCTGATCAGCTACCTCTGCCTCATCATACAGAGAGTCCTCCTGCTGGGACCCTGACCAGTGTGATGAAGTCGAGGGTCGCTCATAGCGAGCTCGCTTAGGCTGTCTGGGACTGTCGTCCGTGTCAGAGCCATCACACCGGGATGCATGGGACCCCCCCGGAGCACGGATTTGTTCCAAATGGGGGAGGCCAGTGAGCATTGAATCAACAGTGCCCATGGTCTGAGCTACCGGTCTGGACTGCAAAGTCTCAAGGATTTTAGACATAGGCACCGACAGTTTATCAGCAAAAACTGCAAACTCCGTCCCTGTCACCTGGACAGTGTTCACAGGCGGTTCTCCTTGAGCCACTTCTAGCAGAGACCCTGGCTGAGCAAGTGCTACAGGGGCCGAGCATTGCACACAATGGGGGTCAGTGGCACCTGCCGGTAGAACAGCCCCACATGCGGTACAAGTAGCATAGAAAGCCTGTGTCTTGGCCCCCTTGCTTTTTGCGGACGACATGCTGTTGTCTAGCAATCTAGGAGGGTATATAGCCAAGAATAGCGACCGTACAGTGCACTGTATAGCATACAAGCATAAAGTACAAATGAACACTTCGGCACTAATGGGGTCAGCACCCGAGGTGCCTCTTACCGCCCGCTGCCAGCGGGTGTGTGGTCGCCAGAATCCCGTGTCTGGGTCTCCCAGAGCTTGTCTCCCCTCTCCAGTCAGACTGCAAACAGGAATGGCTGCCGGCGTCCTATGAAGAGGGGCGGGCTGTGGGCGTGCCCCAGACAAAGTGCGGGAAACTGGCGTCCCACTGTGCCCAGTGAGGGGGGTGGAGTATGCTAAGCAGACTCCAGCCCTCAGCGCTGACGTTCTGACCAGCGTCCCGCCCTTCCCCTGACTGGCAGGCCTGGGGGCGGGAACGAAACGGAACTAGGCCGCAAAAGCCGGGGACTCGATTTATAAGCGCGGCCGTCATATATGCACGGCCAGCGCGGAAGTCCCCGGCGCACCACAAGTCCCAGCCGCGCCGCAGTGTAAAAAACCGCCAGCAGCGGCTGGCGCGGCAGTCCCTAATACATAAACTCACGCAGCAAAGCTGCGGTGAGTAAAGCACAAGCGTGTCGCGCTGCTGTCCCCGACGCACTAACACACCCAGCAATGCTGCAGTGTGTGTGCGCGATTTGTACGGGGACACAGAGTACCTTAATGTAGCAGGGTCCTGTCCCTGACGATACTCATCTCCACGTCCAGCAGATTCCCAGGGGCTGTGGACGGAGCACGGTCTCCTGTGCTTGGAGACCGATAGGATCCCACTTCACCCAGAGCCCTAAGGGGATGGGGAAGGAAAACAGCATGTGGGCTCCAGCCTCCGTACCCGCAATGGGTACCTCAACCTTAACAAACACCGCCAACAAACGTGGGGTGAGAAGGGAGCATGCTGGGGGCCCTAGTATGGGCCCTCTTTTCTTCCATCCGACAAAGTCAGCAGCTGCTGCTGACTAAACAGTGGAGCTATGCGTGGATGTCTGACCTCCTTCGCACAAAGCATGAAAACTGAGGAGCCCGTGATCCCACGGGGGGTGTATAGGCAGTAGGGGAGGGGCCTTACACTTTTAAGTGTAATACTTTGTGTGGCCTCCGGAGGCAGTAGCTATACACCCAATTGTCTGGGTCTCCCAATAGAGCGACAAAGAAATTATCTGTGCAGGAGTTTGCAAACAGGAGGGACTCCTCCCCCCTCCTCCAGCCAGCAAGCTAGGGAAGTTAACACTGTGTGTTCAGGATTCATAGGGCTCTCTTCCTTGCATTAGCCAGGGACTTTCTCATAAATAATACTGTATATTCAGCCCTGGGAGCCTTTCCTGCACAGCCTTTTCTCCCTTTGTCTGGGAAACCAGTCAGGAGGGATCTCACCTTAAACACTGCTTCAATCCAGGCAGTGACAATAGCAGAGTCAGCTTGCTGTATCCGGTCACAACAGTGCCATATTCAACTCAGAGCCTGCAAAGAGGAGCTGAGGAATTGTGCCTCTGCCCTGGGCTTTGGAAAATCGGTGTCTATGGAACCCGTTGTCCAGCCAAGGATCCAGCGTCGCGGGAGGGGGTACGTGTAGGCAACACTTCACATTCCCGCCTGTTGATGGTAGTGGGAGATCGGTCCCAAAAGGAAACAGTCGCCCTCAAAAAATAACAAAACCTTGAAAGATGTACCTCCTACAGACACTAAGCTAAAACTGAGACTACCTGGCCCGGCTAGGGGGTGTATACTGTAGAGGAGGAGCTATGCTTTTGCATCTACTTAGTGTCCTCCTATGGATAGGCAGCATAACACCCATGGTCCTGTGTCCCCCAATGAGGCGTCAGAGAAACAAGATCGTCCCCGAAAACAAGACCTAGCAGGGTTTCTCAGCATTTTCAGCAAGACTTAAATATAAGCCCTAGTCACGGTTCAATAATGAAGTGTCCATGCAGCTAAAAAAAATACTGCAGGACACTTCATTATAGAAAGACCCCGCAATCATATTCACCAGACGTCAAACGGGAGGACATGCAGTGGAAGGTATTCAAAGGATCTGTGGTGGAATGCACACACATCATATCGCACAGCCACACACATCAAATCAAATGTAGAGAAGCTTTATTATGGCTGGGTATCAAAATTGAGGAGTTCTGCACTGCATTTATTATAAATTATTTCTATATTTTTAGAAAGCCGCAAGAGGTTCCTTTTATTTTGATACACAGCTAAGAAAAGCACATGGCTGGGGGTTGCAGACTGTAGCCATATGCTTTATCTGTGCTGGTATCATAATATGGGGGGACCTTACGCCAAATTTTTTATTTATTTTTACACCAATCTAGACTCAGACAGCGCCTGTGATTGGTTGCAGTCAGACACGCTGTCACAGGGTGGGGGCACCTCTGACTGCAACCAGAGATGCAGGGACTGCCGGTGGGCAGGGCAAGCAGTGTACAGCCCCGTGCGGAGACCGGTAAGTATGAAGTGCTTGCTTTTTTTTTTTTTTTTTGTTAATTACCTGGGTGGCCGGATCTGGATCATTACCTGCAGTCGGTGCTCGGGTTCAACCCGCACAGATCTAGACTTTTATAGTCCTGGTCCACCTATCACTAGGAACCACCAACCAAAAAGTTGTGAAATAACTTAAAAAGGATGTGTTAAGCTATTGAGAACAAGACAAACATCTTTAATATTCCGGCAGCTAAATAGGAAAGGGTTCTTTACAGTTAGAGCAGTCAGACTGTGGAATGCCCTACCACAAGAGGTAGTAATGGCAGATACTATAACAGCTTTTAAAAAAAGGGCTGGATGATTTCCTCAATACACACAACATTGTTGGTTATAAGTGACTTAGGGACATAAGGTACAATTGGTGGAGGAAAGTTGAACTGGATGGAACTAGGTCTTTTTTTTCAACCTAAGTAACTATGGAATAGCAAGATAGGAAACCTTCAGATCTACTGATTAAAAATAGGAGGGGGAATTTTTTTTATAAGGTAATGGAATTCGCTTTCAATACCTCAAAATGAAAAGGCAATTCCTCCTATAGACCAGATGGTTCGTGCAATGTGGAATGATCACCATTTGGTTTATTCCGTACACAAGGATTGATATACTGACCTATAGAAAATGATCTGCCACAAAACCCTCAGAAAACAATGTTTCTTATTATAATCTGTCAAAATTACCTTTTCAGTCTTGGAAAGCCATCGGTATATAAAAGGGCAATCTCCTTGACTCCTTAAAGTTCAAGAGCGCCATTTTGAACCGTTCATGACCAGGTACATTTTTGTAATTAGTATTTGTAATTGAACTTCCATTTCATAAAAAAAAACATTTTTCCTGAAATATGAGCTTATAAAGTATATATGTACATTTTTCCTCCAGCCAAATAGGTGGTAACAGATTTTTCTCATGGGGCGTGTACATTTTCCATCTCTGTGACACTGACCAATCAGAAGCAGGAGACCATACAGAAGTAGAAAATACAGAACACACCCCTAGAGTCAAAACAGGAATTCTCAGTATGAACCTTGGGAGACTTTGTTAGTGACACGTGACCTAGCTGAGTAATCCTCACTCCAGATATGTTCTGAATCCTGATCATACAACATGGAGGAGAGCAGTGGCAGGAGCCGTACTTGGTACACAATGTGATAGGAGCGGAGCTGGCAATCTACATTACTTTAAACATTATGCAGGAGCCTTTCTTACTGTCAATCTCTCTCTCAGCAATGATCTTTGGAGCAATGTGATTAGTAAGGGGGCAGCAGTTGTGTGCAGGACAATAAGCAGAGTGGTGGTATTACCGTATGTACATTTTTGCTGGTCTATAATCTCATTTATGCTTGTGAGCTCCAAAATTGCGCCCCCCCCGATTGTATCCTGCTTCTCTTCATTATAAAAGCCCAATTTCATACTGTTCGAGGAGATGGGGGCGGGGATTTGGTTTTATCCATAAATGCCATCATAGCCTCCATCTACTTGCTAATAATCATGCTGCCACAAATCTTGTTGCTTAGGGAAAGATTGATAGTATGGACCACTTCATGAATTAGGATTGGGCTGCTCTCACACATCCGGTTTTTGAAGTCAGGCACAATCCGGCAAAATGTGGATAAAACGGATCCGTCGCCGTCCGGCATGTTGTATAATAGAAGCCTATGGGCGACGGATCAGTCGTCATCCAGCATATGACGGAATCCAACAACGGATCCGTTTTTTTTAACTGAGCAGGCTCAGTATCGCAACGGATCTGTCAAAATACGGAAGGAACGCATGGAAAAAACTGATCCGACAGATCAGTCTTTCACCGCATCAGTCCACTGCAGTTGCTCATATCCAGGTAATTTGTAAATCTTGTCTTACCTTGCATTACTCTGCCCAAATTTGATCTGGCTCTCGGGTCTATGGATTTCTTCCATAGCTCTTATAGAAGTCTCAGTGCACTCTATGGGGATTAAATGGATGCTCTTTTGACTGGGTTAAATGACTCACATTGTGTGTTTCCTGACCAGTGTTAGCGCGATATATGCTACATCAACTCCTTGCACTATAAACATCAGGTCTTTTTTCCCCTTTTTTCCACCTCTCCAATCCTTATATTATAGACTGAATACTGTATAGTACATCTTGCACTGAGGATATCTAAACTACCTATATTATGTGTCCCTTAGCTGCTCTTTCTTTTTTATGTTTATTATCTCAACAGCAGCAATAAATATATTATATGTAGGAGATACACCTTATATTAAGGGTTGTTTATATCTTCTCTGTGAGTATGCCAGTACTAGTAATTTTCTTTTTGGGCGTATTCTGCAATGTTTGACTTTATATATATATCCTTATGACTATGTATTGTTCAGCATATCAATATTTGCATCTAATTTTTGCTAACTGCAGTGATGTACACCGTTTTTCTGACCCCCTTCACTTTTCTGCACTAATAAATTTGTATTTGGACCTACTTGATCGCCTCCTTGTGTGTTTACTGTAGTACATCAGTATTTTTGCCGGATTGTGCCTGATGGCAAAAACCGAATGTGCGAAAGCAGCCTTAAGGCCCTGTCTCACACAGAAATAAATCTGCGGCAGATCTGTGGTTGCAGTGAAATTGTGGACAATCAGTGGCAGGTTTGTGGCTGTGTACAAATGGAACAATATGTCCATGATTTCACTGCAACCACAGATCTGCCAAAGATTTATCTCTGTGTGTGACGGGGCCTTTAGTCATGTGGATTGTCAGCACTGCTCCACAGCAATGCATCAAGTCCACCTGCTGCTCTCCTCCCATCTCCATGCTGTATGAACGGGAAGTATCGGCAATAAGGATTTCGGTCACACGAGACAAAGCCTTGTGAGATCACATTGTACTGTATGCTCTACCTCTGTGATGCTTCCAGCCTAATGGAAAGGTTTACTGCAAAACAAAAAAATGACAGTTCTTTAGCCCTCATTTTAGGATGTAGATCGTGAAAGACAAAACAAAATACAAAAAAACCAATCAATCAATACAGGTCGCCTTTAATGAACTTTTCATCAGTTATTTGAATAATTTTTTGTGTTATTTTTTTATATGAATACATTTAATTTTTGGATGAAATTGGATGAAAAAGTAAAGACAAGGAAAATGACTTCCTTTACTCATTTTTTTCAGTTGGCGGTGGGCCTGAAAATAGTGGTTCGTATAAAAATTATTTTCTTTCGTTCGGTCTTTTTTTTCTTTCTATTTCACACATCTAATCTCTCATAACATCATAAAACTTTTTTTGCGGGACGTTTCAATACCACAGTTTATTTTTATTGTCCATTTCTCCTGAGCTGGTATATTAGTCCCAGTTACAGTGCAATCTAGCTGCTGAGTGTACTATGAAGCAGATCTGGCTTTGCCAAGACCAAGCAGCTCCTGAACCCAGTAATCACTAGTAGGAAGTGGAAAAGAAGGGAATTTTGTTTACTTACCGTAAATTCCTTTTCTTCTAGCTCCAATTGGGAGACCCAGACAATTGGGTGTATAGCTATGCCTCCGGAGGCCACACAAAGTATTACACTAAAAGTGTAACGCCCCTCCCCTTCAGCCTATACACCCCCCGTGCTGCCACGGGCTCATCAGTTTTGGTGCAAAAGCCCGAAGGAGGAAAAAATTATAAACTGGTTTAAAGTAAATTCAATCCGAAGGAATATCGGAGAACTGAAACCATTCAACATGAACAACATGTGTACACAAAAAAAACAGGGGCGGGTGCTGGGTCTCCCAATTGGAGCTAGAAGAAAAGGAATTTACGGTAAGTAAACAAAATTCCCTTCTTCTTTGTCGCTCCTTATTGGGAGACCCAGACAATTGGGACGTCCAAAAGCAGTCCCTGGGTGGGTAAATAATACCTCATAATAGAGCCGTAACGGCTCCGTCCTACAGGTGGGCAACTGCCGCCTGAAGGACTCGCCTACCTAGGCTGGCATCTGCCGAAGCATAGGTATGCACCTGATAGTGTTTCGTGAAAGTGTGCAGGCTCGACCAGGTAGCTGCCTGACACACCTGCTGAGCCGTAGCCTGGTGTCGCAAGGCCCAGGACGCTCCCACGGCCCTGGTAGAATGGGCCTTCAGTCCTGAGGGAACCGGAAGCCCCGAGGAACGGTAAGCTTCGAGAATTGGTTCCTTGATCCACCGAGCCAGGGTTGACTTGGAAGCTTGTGTCCCTTTACGCTGGCCAGCGACAAGGACAAAGAGTGCATCCGAGCGGCGCAGGGGCGCCGTACGAGAAATGTAGAGTCTGAGTGCTCTCACCAGATCTAACAAGTGCAAATCCTTTTCACATTGGTGAACTGGATGAGGACAAAACGAGGGTAAGGAGATGTCCTGATTGAGATGAAAAGGGGATACCACCTTAGGGAGGAATTCCGGAACCGGACGCAGAACCACCTTGTCCTGGTGAAACACCAGGAAAGGAGCTTTGCATGATAACGCTGCCAACTCAGACACTCTCCGAAGTGAGGTGACTGCTACTAGAAAAACCACTTTCTGCGAAAGGCGTGCGAGCGAAATATCCCTCATTGGCTCGAACGGTGGTTTCTGAAGAACCATCAGCACCCTGTTCAGATCCCAGGGTTCTAACGGACGCTTGTAAGGAGGGACGATGTGACAAACCCCTTGCAGGAACGTGCGTACCTGTGGGAGTCTGGCCAGGCGCTTCTGAAAAAACACAGAGAGCGCAGAGACTTGTCCCTTAAGGGAGCCTAGCGACAAACCCTTTTCCAATCCGGATTGAAGAAAGGACAGAAAAGTGGGCAAGGCAAATGGCCAGGGAGAAAACCCCTGAGCAGAGCACCACGACAGGAATATTTTCCACGTCCTGTGGTAGATCTTGGCGGACGTTGGTTTCCTAGCCTGTCTCATAGTGGCAATGACCTCTTGAGATAATCCTGAAGACGCTAGGATCCAGGACTCAATGGCCACACAGTCAGGTTGAGGGCCGCAGAATTCAGATGGAAAAACGGCCCTTGAGACAGCAAATCTGGTCGGTCTGGCAGTGCCCACGGTTCGCCGACCGTGAGATGCCACAGATCCGGGTACCACGACCTCCTCGGCCAGTCTGTAGCGACGAGGATGACGCGGCGGCAGTCGGCCCTGATCTTGCGTAACACTCTGGGCAACAGTGCCAGAGGAGGAAACACATAAGGAAGCCGAAACTGCGGCCAATCCTGAACTAAGGCGTCTGCCGCCAGAGCTCTGTGATCTTGAGATCGAGCCATGAATGTTGGGACCTTGTTGTTGTGCCGTGACGCCATTAGGTCGACGTCCGGCATCCCCCAGCGGCAACAGATCTCCTGAAACACGTCCGGGTGAAGGGACCATTCCCCTGCGTCCATGCCCTGGCGACTGAGAAAGTCTGCTTCCCAGTTTTCTACGCCCGGGATGTGAACTGCGGATATGGTGGATGCTGTGGCTTCCACCCACAGCAGAATCCGCCGGACTTCCTGGAAGGCTTGCCGACTGCGTGTCCCACCTTGGTGGTTGATGTAAGCCACCGCTGTGGAGTTGTCCGACTGAATTCGGATCTGCTTGCCTTCCAGCCACTGCTGGAACGCTTTTAGGGCAAGATACACTGCCCTGATCTCCAGAACATTGATCTGAAGTGAGGACTCTTGCTGAGTCCACGTACCCCGAGCCCTGTGGTGGAGAAAAACTGCTCCCCACCCTGACAGACTCGCGTCCGTCGTGACCACCGCCCAGGATGGGGGTAGGAAGGATTTCCCCTTCGATAATGAGGTGGGAAGAAGCCACCACCGAAGGGAAGCTTTGGTTGCCTGAGAGAGGGAGACGTTCCTGTCTAGGGACGTCGGCATCCTGTCCCACTTGCGTAGGATGTCCCAATGAAGTGGACGCAGGTGAAACTGCGCGAAAGGGACTGCTTCCATTGCTGCCACCCTCTTCCCCAGGAAGTGCATGAGGCGCCTCAAGGGGTGTGACCGACCTTGAAGGAGAGATTGCACCCCTGTCTGTAGTGAACGCTGTTTGTCCAGCGGAAGCTTCACTATCGCTGGAAGAGTATGAAACTCCATGCCAAGATATGTCAGCGATTGGACCGGTGTCAGATTTGACTTTGGAAAATTGATGATGCACCCGAAACTCTGGAGAATCTCCAGAGTAACGTTGATGCTGTGTTGGCATGCCTCTTGAGAGGGTGCCTTGACCAGCAGATCGTCTAAGTAAGGTATCACTGAGTGACCCTGAGAGTGGAGGACCGCAACTACTGTAGCCATGACCTTGGTGAAAACCCTTGGGGCTGTCGCCAGGCCGAACGGCAGTGCCGCGAACTGAAGGTGTTCGTCTCCTATGGCTAAGCGCAAGAAGCGCTGATGCTCTGGAGCAATTGGTACGTGGAGATAAGCATCCTTGATATTGATCGATGCTAGGAAATCTCCTTGGGACATTGAGGCGATGACGGAGCGGAGGGATTCCATCCGGAACCGCCTGGTCCTTACGTGTTTGTTGAGCAGTTTTAGGTCCAAAACAGGACGGAAGGACCCGTCCTTCTTTGGAACCACAAACAGGTTGGAGTAGAAACCGTGACCCTGTTGCTGAAGAGGAACCGGGACCACCACTCCTTCTGCCTTCAGAATGCCCACCGCCTGCAGAAGAGCCTCGGCTCGCTCGGGAGGCGGAGATGTTCTGAAGAATCGAGTCGGAGGATGAGAGCTGAACTCTATCCTGTAACCGTGAGACAAAATGTCTCTCACCCAACGGTCTTTTACTTGTGGCAGCCAGGTGTCGCAAAAGCGGGAGAGCCTGCCACCGACCGAGGATGCCGACGTTTGAGAGGTTATGGACGCCACCTGCGGCGCAGACGTACGTGTGAGAGTGCGTCAATTTGCGCCTGACCAGCTGAGATAGCTTGGAGTGCCCATACGGCTGAGAATGCTTGAGCAAAAGACGCGCCGATAGCTTCATAGATGGATTTCAACCAGAGCTCCATCTGTCTGTCAGTGGCATCCTTGAGTGAAGCTCCATCTTCCACTGCAACTATGGATCTAGCCGCCAGTCTGGAGATTGGAGGATCCACCTTGGGACACTGAGTCCAGCCCTTGACCACGTCAGGGGGGAAAGGGTAACGTGTATCCTTAAGGCGCTTGGAAAAACGCTTATCTGGACAAGCTCAGTGTTTCTGGACTGCCTCTCTGAAGTCAGAGTGGTCCAGAAACATACTCTCTGTACGCTTGGGAAAACCTGAAACGGAATTTCTCCTGCTGAGAGGCTGACTCCTCCACTGGAGGAGCTGAGGGAGAAATATCCAACATTTCATTGATGGACGCAATAAGATCATTCACTATGGTGTCCCCATCAGGAGTATCAAGGTTGAAAGCGGCTTCAGGATCAGAATCCTGATCAGCTACCTCCGCTTCATCATACAGAGAGTCCTCTCGCTGAGACCCTGAACATTGTGATGATGTCGAGGGGATATCATAGCGAGCTCGCTTAATCGGTCTGGGGCTGCGGTCCGTGTCAGAGACCTCACCCTGGGATCCATGAGACACCCCGGGAGGACATTGCTGTTCCAACTGAGGGGGACCAGGGGGCAATGATTCCACAGTGCCCCTGGCTTGAGATGCCGGCCAGGACTGCAAGGCTTCTAATATCTTAGCCATAGTCTCAGAAAGTCTTTCAGTAAAAACTGCAAACTCCGTCCCTGTCACCTGGACAGTGTTAACAGGTGGTTCTCCCTGGGCCACCCTTAGCAGAGGCTCCGGCTGAGAAAGTGCCACAGGGGCCGAGCATTGCACACAATGAGGGTCAGTGGAACCTGCCGGCAGTATAGCCGTACATGCGGCGCAGGCAGCATAGTAAGTCTGTGCTTTGGCACCCTTGCTATTTGTGGACGACATGTTGTTGTCTCCTCTGAGCAATACAAGAGGGTATATAGACAAAAATCAACAGTGCACCATACAGTGTAAAGTATAGTCTATAATCATATAATCTATAAGTACACTTCTGCACTAGTGGGGCCAGCACCACAGGTGCTGCTTACCGCCTGCGCAAAGCGGTTGTGTGGGCACCAGAAATCCTGCCTGGGTCTCCCTGAGCTTGTCTCTCCTCTCCAGCGTTAGCAGAGCTGAGAGGAATGGCTGCCGGCGTCCTGAGGAGAGGAGGGAGCCGTGGGCGTGACCCAGAAAAGTGCGGGAACTGGTGCCCCACTGTGCAGAGTGAGGGGGGTGGAGTATGCAAAGCATGCTCCAGCCCTCAGTGCTGCCGTCCTGTACAGCGTCCCGCCCTTCCCCTGATTGGCAGGGCTGGGGGCGGGAAGAAAACGAGACTAGGCCGCAAAAGCCGGGGACTCGAGTTATAAGCGCGGCCGCCGTATAAGCGCGGTCGGCGCGGAAGTCCCCGGCGCACTAACAGTCCCAGCCGCGCCGCAGTGATAACCATGGCAGCGGCGGTCAGCGCGGCAGTCCCCCTACACGAACACACTCAGCGACGCTGAAGTGTGTAATGGCACAAACGCAGTCAGCGCTGCTGTCCCCGGTGCACTAGCACACCCAGCAATGCTGGAGTGTTGCTGTGCGCGGTCCCCACGGGGACACAGAGTACCTCAAAGTAGCAGGGCCATGTCCCTGAACGATACTCGGCTCCTATCCAGCATGGTCCTCAGGAGCTGTGGATGGAGCACGGTCTCCTGTGCCTGGAGACTGAAAGGATCCCACTTCACCCAGAGCCCTAATTGAGGGATGGGGAAGGAAAGCAGCATGTGGGCTCCAGCCTCCGTACCCGCAATGGATACCTCAACCTTAACAACACCGCCGACAAGAGTGGGGTGAGAAGGGAGCATGCTGGGGGCCCTGTTATGGGCCCTCTTTTCTTCCATCCGACATAGTCAGCAGCTTCTGCTGACTAAGCTGTGGAGCTATGCGTGGATGTCTGCCTCCTTCGCACAAAGCATAAAAACTGATGAGCCCGTGGCAGCACGGGGGGTGTATAGGCTGAAGGGGAGGGGCGTTACACTTTTAGTGTAATACTTTGTGTGGCCTCCGGAGGCATAGCTATACACCCAATTGTCTGGGTCTCCCAATAAGGAGCGACAAAGAAATGGTTCTTTTTGCTTCCTGAACTGAATACACATTGCTAATTAAAGGTGGTGTCACACACACAGCGACAACGACGTCGCTGCTACGTCACCATTTTCTGTGACGTTGCAGCGACGTCGCTGTCGCTGTGTGTGACATCCAGCAACGAGCTGGCCCCTGCTGTGAGGTCGCCGCTCATTGCTGAATGTCCAGCTTCATTTTTTGGTCGTCGCTCTCCCGCTGTGACGCACAGATCGCTGTGTGTGACAGCGAGAGAGCGACGAAATGAAGCGAGCAGGGAGCAGGAGCCGGCATCTGGCAGCTGCGGTAAGCTGTAACCAAGGTAAACATCGGGTAACCAAGGTGGTTACCCGATATTTACCTTCGTTACCAGCCTCCGCCGCTCTCACGCTGCCAGTTCCGGCTCCTGCTCTCTGCACATGTAGTTGCAGTACACATCGTGTAATTAACCCGATGTGTACTGTAGCTAGGAGTGCAGGGAGCCAGCGCTCAGTGTGCGCGGCTCCCTGCTCTCTGCACATGTTGCAGAACAGCGACGCGTGTCGTTATGATCGCTGCTTCGGCTGCTGTGTTTGACAGCTAAGCAGCGATCATAACAGCGACTTACAAGGTCGCTGCTACGTCACAGAAAATGGTGACGTAACAGCGATGTCGCTGTCGTTTAGTGTGACCCCAGCTTAAGTGTTGTGTATACAGCAATCAGGAAGGCAGAGACAGTAAGGGTAAGTTCACACAGTGCGTTTTTCGCGGAGTTTTTGCTCAGAAAACTGCATGACTTTGCTGGGGAAACAAAGTCTGAGTTTTCATTTTTGCTGTCTGCACAGCGTTTTTTTTTAGCTGCGTTTTTGTGGTGTTCCACCCATTGAGTTCAATGAGATGTCCAAAAAAGCAATGAAAAACGCAAATTGCAAATATAGCTGCGTTTTAGTGCGTTTCTATGACTAAAAACGCAGCTATAAACGCAAGGGGTGGGTAGTAAAGTGACATGTACAGGAAGAGGATTCTGTCAGCAAACACAGAAGCGTGAATCCTCCCGGTACCGCCACGCTGCTTCCACCTGCCATCCTGCATCATGTGCGCTCCCGTGCAGCGCCATGTCCGGGCGGGAGATGGAAGCAGCTGCAAAATCAAAAGTGAACAGTAGAAAAAAAAAAAAAAAAAAAAAAGTCATACTCACCTGTCTGCCGACTCCTGGTGCCATGTCTGCTCCCAGCTCCTCTTCCCGATACCGCCGCTCCTGAACCGGCTGTGTGCAGACTTACTTCCGATAGCTGAAGGACCTGGCACTGATCACCTGATGCGGCACCTGACGCATCAGCTGATTGTAAGTCTTGCGGTGACGCCGGCTTTTTACCGCCCAGCCAGCTTAAACTATCAGCTGATGCAGTCAGGAGACCGCTTCACTTATTACCGGCAGCTCCTGCAGCGATCAAATGGGAATCAGCACAGACGTGGGTTTTTTTTCACCGATGCATCAGCTGATTATACAATATTATACAAATGGCTTTTATACAATCAGCTGATATGTGATGTGATTCACATCCTTGAACCTGACACATCATCTGATCACTTTGCCTTCCAGCAAACCGATCAGATGATATTGGATCCTGATTGGACTGCGCGGGACCCTTGACCCAAGATTACTGCGGAGGGGGGGGGCGGTTTTTATTTCAATAAAGAAGCAGTCACCAATTGTGTTGTGTTTTATTTCTAATAAAAATATTTTTCTGTGTGTTTTTTTATCTTTAATAGAAATTCATGGTGGCCTTGTCTAATATTGGCGTGACACCATGAATTTCGGGCTTAGGGCCAGCTGATAATATACAGCTAGCCCTAACCCCATCATTACCCAGCGAGCCACCCGGCATCAGGGCAGCTGGAAGAGTTGGATACAGTGCCAGAAGATGGCGCTTCTATGAAAGCACCATTTTCTGGGGTGGCTGCGGACTGCAATTCGCAGCGGGGGTGCTCAGAAAGCTTGGGCACTCTGCCCTGCGGATTCCAATCCCCAGTTGCCTACTTGTAACTGGCTGGACTCAAAAATTGGGCGAAGCCCATGTAATTTTTTTTTTTAAATCATTTCATGCAATTAATGAAATAATTAAAAAAAAAGAAAAAAAAAAAGGCTTCCCTATATTTTTGGTTCCCAGCCGGGTACAAATAGGCAGCTTGGGGTTGGGGGCCGCCCCTAGCTGCCTGCTGTACCTGGCTAGCATAGAAAAATATGGTGAAGCCCACGTAATTTTTTGGGGGGGCAAAAAACTCCTGCATACAGTCCTGGATGGAGGATGCTGAGCCTTATAGTTCTGCAGCTGCTCTCTGCTCTCCTGCATACACTATTGGATGGAGTATGCTGAGCCTTGTAGTTCTGCTCCCCCTGCCTCTCCCTCCAGCATACAGTCCTGGATGGAGCATGCTGAGCCTTGTAGTTCTGCAGCAGTCTGCTCTCCTGCATACACTAGCGGAGAATGAATAACATATTGAAGAAGGAAATGACAGATTTTTTTTTTTCCCCCAACAATCTTTAATGACATTGTTCATGATAAAAAAACGCATAAAAACGCAGTGAGCAAAACCGCAGCAAAAAACGCACCAAAACGCATGCGTTTTTGCAGCGGGTGCGTTTTTGCAGCAAAAACGCAGCGTCAAAAAAACGCAGTGTATAAAAGACTTCTTTTCATGAAGGCAGAGGCAGTGAATTAGGCTGTGTGACAATCCGCTCTTTACATCTGCAACTGCTGAGGATATCCCGCGTTCTCTGCAGTCTGTCCAGATATTACAAAACTCTTAGCAGTTCACAAGTAGGTAAAGAATAGTTGCAGAAGAGCAAGCAGATCTTTAATATCTTCAAATGTATGAGGAGTTGGTAGAGTTTAGAAAATCCAATTACATTTATCTAGAGAATTAATAAGTTACATCATCTGGCCAGAGTGGAAAGTGGTGAAAATCTGATGTACAGTCCTGTAGGTGCTATCCGAGTTGTCTGTAATGTTGAGGTGCTTCCAGCGAGCACTCCATAACCCTTCCCTCTGCTCTTGAGTGACTGCTGTAGCATGCTCTTGGTTGGACTTCACAGAAGTGGGGGTTATGGGTTGCCAACTATAAACCCAAGACCACTTTGGCATTCGGGAAAGCCCAGACAACACCTGCTGGAGCGACATGCAGCATTTTTATATGTTCCTTCTCCATTCATGCTGCTGCTAAAAAACTACAAAAAAGGTCCATTCTAACACCTATACAGATCCAATGCAATAGTTTATATTTTGTATGCTCAGTTATTGAGAAATACATTTTTGGACACAAGTTTCTTAACAATAAATTTATTTAATAACGCAAGATTGCCAAGACTAAATATATATATATATGTGCGAGTGTATACATATATATTTTCACATTATATCACATGTATAAAACAAATTTTATAACAAGCTTGGGACACTGCATAAAAGAAAAAGAAAAAAAAAAAAACGTTCAAGAAAAATCTTCTTTGAATATGCGTTTTGAAATTTTTAGAACGGTGCTCCTTTTTATTTTGAGCTCTTTTGGTAAAAGAGAAAAAGTATAGGCAAGCCCTGGTCTGTTACTGAAAGGATGCACAATCTGAAATGCAATTATTAAGTAACGCAGCCATGCGAGTAACACAGGAGGAGCATTGTAAGAATGGTGATTTCCCCTCTTCACAATTCCACCAAGCTTCTTCTGATTGCTTCTTCAATGCTGGCTTCTGTGGAAAAACATTACAAATCCAACTGTAAAATAACTTTGGTGCTGTGCTTTCAGCTGTCAAGCTACCATAGGGGTGAATGGAAAAAAAACCATCACCAAAACAATAAAGCTCCCTCAAGAGTATGACGTGTCTCTATTATAAGGAGTAGTAAAATGGCACCTAGAAAAGTTGATGAATAACTACTGTCTCCAAGGGGTACATTCACTAATACTGTAACCTTGCAGGGGTGCATGCCAGTATCTGCAGATGCCAACAGCGGGAAAGCTATGTCTTACTCCTGAGCAACTGGTTGGGGAACACTGCTGGAGGGCAAGGCAGGAATGAACACTGCTGGAGGGCAAGGCAGGAATGAACACTGCTGGAGGGCAAGGCAGGAATGAACACTGCTGGAGGGCAAGGCAGGAATGAACACTGCTGGAGGGCAAGGCAGGAATGAGCCTAACAAGCAAGCGATGCATGAGTGACAGCTGTTAGAGATGGAAGCCGATGGAAAATGATGATGACAAACCTTCATCCAGCTCCTCTGCTTTGCTGATCTCCATATCATCAGGACCTGGAATAAGAAGAAAACAGTTTATGTAATACACAGTTACAAATATATATTTAAAAAAAGTGATACATTATTTTCAGGGTTTTTTTTATACAACTTACTGTATTCACTTATATAGCACCATTAATTAAACAACACTTCACAGATTCCAGCATTGCTGTCCCCATTGGGGCTCACAATCTAAATCCCTGGGTTTAGTCCAGGTTCACCTGCACACTCAAACCTGGGGCTGCAGCTGTTAACCTGGACTGTACATGTGTTTATAGGAGTTATGACTTGCACAACTTCTATAGGTGAGTTTGATTTTATTTATTACTCCTTTCCTTCTGGGGTAAGCCCCTATTTGCGCTTTTTTTCCACAGCTTTTTATATTTACAATCTAAATTCCCTATCAGTATGTCTGAATGTGGGAGGAAACCAGAGAACCTAAAGGAAATCCACACAAACACGGGAGAACATACAGACGCCTTACAGATATTCTCGGTGGGATTTGAACCCAGGACCCCAGTGCAGCAAGACTGCAGTGCTAACCACTGAGCCACTGTGCTGCCCATCATGGTAAAATATAAATATTCACTATATAATGCTGAACCTATCATTCCATCCAAAGCCTAATTGGCAAAAGGACATGCCCTCAGCTACTTATTGGTCTCAGCAAGGCAAGAGGACATGCCCCCAGCTACTTATTGGTCTCAGCAAGGCAAGAGGACATGCCCCCAGCTACTTATTGGTCTCAGCAAGGCACGAGGACATGCCCCCAGCTACTTATTGATCTCAGCAAGGCACGAGGACATGCCCCCAGCTACTTATTGGTCTCAGCAAGGCAAGAGGACATGCCCCCAGCTACTTATTGGTCTCAGCAAGGCAAGGGGACATGCCCCCAGCTACTTATTGGTCTCAGCAAGGCAAGAGGACATGCCCCCAGCTACTTATTGGTCTCAGCAAGGCAAGAAGACATGCCCCCAGCTACTTATTGGTCTCAGCAAGGCAAGAGGACATGCCCCCAGCTACTTATTGGTCTCAGCAAGGCAAGAGAACATGCCCCCAGCTACTGACTCTTCAGCAGTGCACGAGAGATACGTCACAGGCCACACGCCTCTTTACTACTGCAGAACTAAAACCGAGAGAAAGACAAAAAGGGCCCATTATTTTTTTTTCATATATAGTACTGTATACTGAGGGGACTGATATACAGTATATCTATCAGTTCCCTCAGTATACAGCACTATAAGTCAAGCCTGAGAGTGTGAAATGCTGTGTTCATGTCAACATAGTACTGTGCAAGTGCTGGCCACTACGTCCACCCGCCCAAAATAGCATCATGGTGAGGGGAGAGATGAGGAACCACCTGCTCACATCACACGTTTCATGGTGAGGGAGGTCAGCAGCAACATCACATGAACTGAAGATTGCTTCGCCTGTACACAGCCTTCTAACCGGTGTGCTGTGGTGCAGGGCACAGGGCTGTGCGGGCCGGCTGGGGTTGTGAAATGCAGGGGTTTGGATGCTGCACAATGCTGTGTGTTTAAATAGGCTGGTACTGGTGTCTCTGAGCAGGACGCCCGTGCAACAGGAGGTGGAGCATCTACTGAAACAGGTACAGCAGTGCGGGGGCCGGCTGAGGTTACTGACATAACTCAACTGAACACAAGGGTGTGCACTGCTGCTCTGTTATCTGCCGACACACACACACACACAGCCAATTCACTGACGTCTTCTGTGCTGACCACAGCACTCTGCTGCTCTCTGCCAAAATATTTTTTTTTCCCCCATTCATTCACTATATTGACTAATTCTGAAAGTGTCCTCCTGTCCCAAGCAGGGATCGAACCATTTGGCCGGCGTGTGTGCAGTGCAATGTTCACATTGTACTTGAATTCTTCAATAAAATGACGCCGGAGTCAGCGAGTGCGTATACCACCAACTCTGGCGCCATTTTATTGACAACACTGTCTGCGAATATAACCAGATATTTGCAGACACAGCGTCTTCTATGGCGCCAAAGTTGGCAGTATATGCATAAGCGAAATCTGGCACCATTTTATTGAAGAATTTAACCGCGTGAACATAGCACTGCGCACACACAGGGGAGGAAAGCAGCCAGGGAAGGAATAGATAAATAAAAAAAGACCCTACCCACAAAGTTCCACCCTGATGCTAAATCATCGACACCCAAGAATAGAACAGGTTCCATAGCTAGTCCCAGCACCTATCACATACTGGAGTAACAAGTCAGATTCTGGCAGCTAGGAGGATGGAGTGGCAGAATTGCAGAATACGAGAGAGGCACAACATTCATGACCCATCATGGACATGAATATACATTTCCACTGTGAATAACAAGTCTATTTGTAGTGAATACATTTTTTTTTTGGGGGGGTGGTGGGGGGGAATGGGAGAAGTGATGTAACCCTTGGCATTTCTGCCTCCATCTGCACTACAAACTTGGCATATAGTACGTGCTGGGTGCCATACTTTGTGTGTTTTAGACACTTTTGCACCTCACCTGATCTCAGTTTGAAAAGAATTTAGTAGGGTCATGACTAAGTGGAGTCAAACTCACCCTGCTTTATTATGCACCATTATTTTTTAGCACAATTTAGGTGTAAAATGCCAACCAAGAGGTAGAGTAGAAAGAGAAATGTGCCCAATATGTCTATCAGAAAGTTCAAGTCTGTCTCACTTATATTTTGTGCATATAGTGATGAGCTACTATCCTAGAAGACTACTCATTGTATAAATAAAATGTATAACAGACAAATTGTCTCTCCAGTAAAGGAGACAAACTCTAGCACAGCGCCACCTATTGGAAGTAGCGATCCTAAAAGTCACAAGTGGATTTTTAACAATCCTTTGTAATATGACTCAGGATATATAAGCCACATCAGAATCCCAATTTGCAGACACGGTGTTTCGGGGTGCTTGCCCCTCGTCAGTGCAAAGTATGGGGGTGTCTGACCTGGCTCATGAGAAAGCTATGTGGGGACCACGGGGGAACACTATTCTCCTTAAGGAGACTTTGCAAGCCAGTCTGACAGACAAGAAATTTACCAGGTAACTATCATATTATCTGGACTAATAGCCCAAAATGTTACCTATTAGCTGGAGAGTGACACTGAATTGTTAGGCATATTCCTATCAGTATGGGTTACACACTATGGAGATACGTCGGATTACCATTAGGGATGAGCGGACTCGCAAATAACCGGGACAAACGGGTCCCTGTTATATGGTTTTTAAAATTCGGTTCCAGGCCAGAATCCGGTCCCCATATAAGTCTACAGGTACCAGAATCCGGCAATTAAAAATGTTGGTAGAAGGGATAGGGGGATATACTTACCAAGGGCCTGGTATAGCTATATGCCGATTCCAGGCCGTGCATTAACGTTAATGCATTATCCACTGCTTTCCCGCCCACCGGCGTCTGTGATTGGTTGCATTCTGAAGTGCCCCCACACTGAGAGGCAGCTGACTGCTTCTAATCACAGGCTCTGTCTGCAGGTCTATCTTAGAATAAAAATAAACAACATGTTTGGCATAGGGTCACCCCATATTATGATACTCTGGTAAGTTTGAAACCACACGGAACCGGATTTTTACAGTCTGGGTCTGTCCATCACTACTCACCATCCATAGTAGGAAAGTGCTGCAGGTTCACCAAGGGCAATTATTGCAACTCTCTTTACATTTGTCACGCCCCTGGACTATCGGGTCGTCAAGGGGTACTGTGCAATCTGCCCTTCTGTGCAATATCCACCTCCTCCTTGGTTACGGGTCCCCAACTACATGGTGTTGCCAACATCAGTCAATTAAAGTCCTAGGTACACTCTGCACGACACCCACCAGACACCAGTGGACGGCCTGAGTGGAATAGGGTCGCCCACTTGGGGGGTTGGTTAAGGGGAGGTCAGGAGTGTCAGTCGGTTGAAGTTTGGAGTTTGGAAGTGAAGGAGGGAGGAGGTCATGAGCCGGGCTCCTTGGAAGCAACTAGGTGGCAGACGGTGGTCTGGGCCTAGTAGGAGCTGGAGCCCCGGTCGCAGGGGATCGTGACAAGGGGCACGGAACTGTTGAGGAAAGCCGGCGGGGCCTTGTACCATCACCGGGCTGGGACCAGGGCACGACGGGGTACAAGGACCCTAGGTCAGGGAGTAGCTTCAGGCAACCTAACAATTTACCCAACGAGAATGGAGCCTTCAAGATCCGCTCTCCACCCGCTCCAAAATCTGGGTACTAGCGCAACGAGGGGGATAGGACTTTCCACTAAAACGGTCCAGAAAATCCCAAGCGTGAACCCTGAGAGCAAGCTCCCACAGTTAGCCACACTGGGGAGCGGGACCCGACTAGTTTTACGCTACCGGGACCACAAAGAGAGAGAACTTAGTGCCAGGAGTAAGGTCACAGATCACCAAGCAACACCATTGGGTGTTGGACCCAAACTAGCTCCCCACAGTGGCAGCGGTGTCCAGAACTTTGGTTTCTCCAGTTGTCGGTGTCAGGTTTTTGGACTGAGGGAGTACGCAACTGACCCCCCCCATAACTCCCCACGGCACTCCCCGAACACCATCACCGAGTCCCGTGGTATCCCCTTACCCGTGAAGGGTTCTAACATCCGGCTGCCCCACTCCATCGGGTACTCCCAACTGCAGCGGTGGTACTCTGCATTACCACACACCATGGGTGGCGTCACAAACTCTAAACACTGTCCCTTGTAAATAATCCTCCCTTTATTTGAGTGGCCACACAACCCCCGGGTCCGGGCGCCCCTCGAGCCACCGAGGATCCAAGCAGCCCGGCTGCTGACACGGGGGCGGCACACATTTCTTACAGAATAAGTGGAAACATCAAACTTACAGTCACTGGATAAAGCCCTGGTTTATCACTATAATGAAATCCCCCCATGCTGTTTTGACAGTCAAGGTTTCAGAATGTGTCCCCTCAGTGCTAGTACAGTCTTCATAAAGGTTCCCTTCCCTATAAAGGGAACTTGACAGATCGTTTCCAGTAATCTCCAGGCAGACAGAGTTGATTTCCAAAAAGAACTTTTACCTAATCCATAAATTACATTTTCATTCCCCCATCCCTCAATGACATCTAGGCTACCACTATTCCTGACTCTTGATGCGTACTGTCAGAAAATGGGATCATTTAAATCAAGTTTTTCTTTAGATTACCTTCCTAGCGTCAAATACAAAAATAATCTGATCACCTAACAAATGCATTATATTGGGATTTCTACGGCTCATTTGTCACCTTTGCTGTACAGATTGGGGGAGAAAACATAAGTCGTGGTTATGACTGCTCATATAGTGAGCAGCATGTCAATTCTTTTGTCCGTTTTGGCAGCGTTCTACACCCATTGAAATCAATGAGTTATAGAAAAAAACTGGCAAAATGTTAAGCAGTGCGTTTGCACTGCATTTTTGTTGCGATCCACATGTTTTTTTGACATAAAGGCAGGTATTTCGGTCTCTCTCCCTCTGTTGGTCGGTCTCTCTCTTTATGTCTCCATTTCTCTCTCTCTCCATGTCTGTCTCTCCCTCCCACTCCCTCTCTCATACTCATCGATCCACAATCACCGGCGCGGCACGGCGTTCACAGTGTGGCGGCTTCTCCTCTTTTGAAAATGCCGGCCGCTCATTAATCCATCTCGTATTCCCTGCTTCCCCCGCCCACCAACACCTATGATTGGTTGCAGTGAGACAGCTGTCACTCAGCATGGGGGCGTGTCTGACTGCAACCAATCACAGCCGCCGGTGGGCGTCTCTATCGAGCAGCAAAAAAAAAAAACAAAAAAAAAAAAAACGTGCGGTCCTCTCATTCACCACTTTATTAACCCTTCAAAAACACCTCCAGGTCCGACGCAATCCACGCAAGGTCCCATGACACTTTCAGCTCTGCTACATCGGAAGCTGACAGGAGCGGCAGTAGAACACCGCCTCTCCTGTGAGCTCCATGCAGCAACTGTAGTGAATCGCGCGATCAGCTGTGCTGTCAACTGAGGTGGAGGACTGCAGCTGCGGCCGCGAGTAACCTGAGTGAAAGCACAGCTGATCGCGCGGCTCACTGCAGTCACTCAGGGGATTTGCGATCACAGGCGAGTCCTTAACGTGTGACAGCAAATCAAGCCGCGGCACACGCACAGAGCCGCGTGATCACAATGAAGTCGGGTGAAGTTCATCCGAGTTCATTCTGATTGCACGGCTCTGTCTCGCAGCCAGCCATGCTCTTTTTGACAGTGCGGTCCCATTCGGCTCTACTGCCAGTCTATGGGGATGCTGCAGAGCCGAGTGGGACCGCACTGTCAAAAGAAGGGAATTTTGTTACTTACCGTAAATTCCTTTTCTTCTAGCTCCTATTGGGAGACCCAGACGATTGGGTGTATAGCTACTGCCTCCGGAGGCCACACAAAGCATTACACTAAAAAGTGTAAGGCCCCTCCCCTTCTGGCTATACACCCCCCGTGGGATCACGGGCTGCTCAGTTTTAGTGCTAAAGCAAGAAGGAGGAAAGCCAATAACTGGTTCAAACAAATTCACTCCGAAGTAACATCGGAGAACTGAAAACCGTTCAACATGAACAACATGTGTACCCGAAAACAACCAAAAATCCCGAAGGACAACAGGGCGGGTGCTGGGTCTCCCAATAGGAGCTAGAAGAAAAGGAATTTACGGTAAGTAACAAAATTCCCTTCTTCTTCGGCGCTCCATTGGGAGACCCAGACGATTGGGACGTCCAAAAGCAGTCCCTGGGTGGGTAAAGAAATACCTCATGTTAGAGCTGCAAGGACAGCCCTCCCCTACGGGGAGGCAACTGCCGCCTGCAGGACTCTTCTACCTAGGCTGGCATCCGCCGAAGCATAGGTATGCACCTGATAATGTTTGGTGAAAGTGTGCAGACTCGACCAGGTAGCTGCCTGGCACACCTGTTGAGCCGTAGCCTGGTGTCGTAATGCCCAGGACGCACCCACGGCTCTGGTTGAGTGGGCCTTCAGCCCTGATGGAACCGGAAGCCCAGCAGAACGGTAGGCTTCAAGAATTGGTTCTTTGATCCATCGAGCCAGGGTGGCTTTGGAAGCCTGCGACCCTTTGCGCTTACCAGCGACAAGGACAAAGAGTGCATCCGAGCGGCGCAGGGGCGCCGTGCGGGAAATGTAGATTCTGAGTGCTCTCACCAGATCTAGCAAATGCAAATCCTTTTCATACCGATGAACTGGATGAGGATAAAAGGAAGGTAAGGAAATATCCTGATTAAGATGAAAAGAGGATACCACCTTAGGGAGAAACTCCTGAATGGGGCGCAGCACTACCTTGTCCTGGTGGAACACCAGGAAGGGAGCCTTGGATGACAGCGCTGCTAGCTCAGACACTCTCCGAAGAGACGTGACCGCTACCAGAAAAGCCACTTTCTGTGAGAGCCGTGAAAGTGAAACATCCTTCAGAGGCTCGAAAGGCGTCTTCTGGAGAGCAACTAGTACCCTGTTTAGATCCCATGGATCTAACGGCCGTCTGTACGGAGGGACGATATGACAAACCCCCTGCAGGAACGTGCGCACCTGAGAAAGTCGTGCTAGGCGCTTCTGAAAAAACACGGATAGTGCCGAGACTTGCCCTTTAAGGGAGCCGAGCGACAAGCCCTTTTCCAACCCAGATTGCAGGAAGGAAAGAAAAGTAGGTAACGCGAATGGCCAGGGGGATACTCCTTGTGCAGAGCACCAGGATAAGAAAATCCTCCACGTTCTGTGGTAGATCTTAGCAGAAGTGGGCTTCCTAGCCTGTCTCATGGTGGCAACGACCCCTTGGGATAATCCTGAAGACGCTAGGATCCAGGACTCAATGGCCACACAGTCAGGTTCAGGGCCGCAGAATTCCGATGGAAAAACGGCCCTTGGGACAATAAGTCTGGTCGGTCTGGTAGTGTCCACGGTTGGCCGACCGTGAGATGCCACAGATCCGGGTACCACGACCTCCTCGGCCAGTCTGGAGCGACGAGTATGACGCGGCTGCAATCGGATCTGATCTTGCGTAGCACTCTGGGCAAGAGTGCCAGAGGTGGAAACACATAAGGGAGCCGGAACTGCGACCAATCTTGCACTAAGGCGTCTGCCGCCAGAGCTCTTTGATCGCGAGACCGCGCCATGAAGGCCGGGACCTTGTTGTTGTGCCGGGACGCCATTAGGTCGACGTCCGGCACCCCCCAGCGGCGACAGATTTCCTGAAACACGTCCGGGTGAAGGTACCATTCCCCTGCGTCCATACCCTGGCGACTAAGGAAGTCTGCTTCCCAGTTTTCTACGCCCGGGATGTGAACTGCGGATATGGTGGAGGCCGTGTCTTCCACCCACATCAGAATCCGCCGGACTTCCTGGAAGGCTTGCCGACTGCGTGTCCCTCCTTGGTGGTTGATGTATGCCACCGCTGTGGAGTTGTCCGACTGAATTCGGATCTGCTTCCCTTCCAGCCACTGCCGGAAGGCTAGTAGGGCCAGATACACTGCCCTGATTTCCAGAACATTGATCTGAAGGGTGGACTCCTGCTGAGTCCACGTACCCTGAGCCCTGTGGTGGAGAAAAACTGCTCCCCACCCTGACAGACTCGCGTCTGTCGTGACCACCGCCCAGGATGGGGGTAGGAAGGATCTTCCCTGTGATAATGAGGTGGGAAGAAGTCACCATTGCAGAGAGTCCTTGGCCGTCTGGGAAAGGGAGACTTTCCTGTCCAGGGAAGTTGACTTCCCGTCCCATTGGCGGAGAATGTCCCATTGAAGTGGGCGCAGATGAAACTGCGCAAAAGGGACTGCCTCCATTGCTGCCACCATCTTCCCTAGGAAGTGCATGAGGCGCCTTAAGGGGTGCGACTGACCATGAAGGAGAGACTGCACCCCTGTCTGTAGTGACCGCTGCTTGTCCAGCGGAAGCTTCACTATCGCTGAGAGAGTATGAAACTCCATGCCAAGATACGTTAGTGATTGAGTCGGTGACAGATTTGACTTTGAAAAGTTGATGATCCACCCGAAAGTCTGGAGAGTCTCCAGCGCAACATTCAGGCTGAGTTGGCATGCCTCTTGAGAGGGTGCTTTGACAAGTAGATCGTCCAAGTAAGGGATCACCGAGTGTCCCTGAGAGTGCAAGACTGCTACCACTGCCGCCATGACCTTGGTGAAAACCCGTGGGGCTGTCGCCAGACCAAATGGCAGAGCTACGAACTGAAGATGGTCGTCTCCTATCACGAAACGTAGAAAACGTTGGTGTTCTGTAGCAATCGGCACGTGGAGATAAGCATCTTTGATGTCTATTGATGCAAGGAAATCTCCTTGAGACATTGAGGCAATGACGGAGCGGAGGGATTCCATCCGGAACCGCCTGGCGTTCACATGCTTGTTGAGCAGTTTTAGGTCCAGAACAGGACGGAACGAGCCGTCCTTTTTTGGAACCACAAAGAGATTGGAGTAAAAACCTTGCCCTTGTTCCTGAAGAGGAACAGGGATCACCACTCCTTCTGCTCTTAGAGAGCCCACCGCCTGCAGAAGGGCATCTGCTCGGTCGGGATGTGGGGAAGTTCTGAAGAACCGAGGCGGAGGACGAGAACTGAACTCTATCCTGTACCCGTGAGACAAAATGTCTGTTACCCACCGGTCCTTGACCTGTGGCAGCCAAATGTCGCCAAAGCGGGAGAGCCTGCCACCGACCGAGGATGCGGAGGGAGGAGGCCGAAAGTCATGAGGCAGCCGCCTTGGAAGCGGTTCCTCCGGTTGCTTTCTTGGGGCGTGAGTGAGCCCGCCAGGAATCTGAGCTCCTTTGCTCCTTCTGAGTCCCTTTGGACAAGGAGAATTGGGCCTTGCCCGAGCCTCGAAAGGACCGAAACCTCGAAAGGACCGAAACCTCGACTGCCACCTCCTCTGTTGAGGTTTGCTTGATCTGGGCTGGGGTAAGGAGGAGTCTTTACCCTTGGACTGTTTAATGATTTCCGCCAATTGCTCACCAAACAGTCTGTCTACAGATAATGGCAAGCTGGTTAAACATTTTTTGGAAGCAGAATCCGCTTTCCATTCCTTTAACCACAAGGCTCTGCGCAAAACCACAGAGTTGGCGGACGCCATTGAGGTACGGCTCGTAGAGTCCAGGACAGCGTTGATAGCGTAAGTCGCAAACGCAGACATTTGCGAGGTCAAGGACGCCACGTGCGGCACTGATGGACGTATGACAGAGTCCACCTGCGCCAGACCAGCTGAAATAGCTTGGAGTGCCCACACGGCTGCGAATGCTGGAGCAAACGACGCGCCGATAGCTTCATAGACAGATTTCAACCAAAGGTCCATCTGTCTGTCGTTGGCATCTTTAAGTGAAGCCCCATCCTCCACTGCAACTATGGATCTAGCCGCAAGCCTGGAGATTGAGGGATCCACCTTTGGACACTGGGTCCAGCGTTTGACCACGTCAGGGGGAAAGGGATAACGTGTATCCTTAAGACGTTTGGAGAAACGCTTGTCTGGATAAGCATGGTGTTTCTGGACTGATTCTCTGAAGTCAGCGTGGTCCAGAAAAGTACTCAGTTTACGCTTGGGATACCTGAAATGGAACTTCTCCTGCTGTGCAGCTGCCTCTTCTGCTGAAGGGGCTGGGGGAGAAATATCCAACAGTCTATTGATGGCCGCTATAAGGTCATTTACCATGGCGTCACCATCAGGAGTATCCAGATTGAGAGCGGTCTCAGGATTAGACTCCTGACCACCCTCCTCTGTCTCATCATACAGAGACTCGTCTCGCTGAGACCCTGACCAGCGTGATGACGTGGATGGTCTCTCCCAGCGAGCTCGCTTAGGCTGCCTGGGACTGTCATCCGAGTCAGAGCCTTCAGCCTGAGATGCCTGGGACCCCCTAGAAGTACGGATTAGCTCCAACTGAGGGGGACCGGGGAACATTGACACAGCAGTGTCCATGGTCTGAGTAACTGGCCTGGCCTGCAAGGTCTCTAGGATTTTTGTCATAGTCACAGACATCTTGTCAGCAAAAACTGCAAACTCTGTCCCCGTCACCGGAACAGGGTTCACCGGTGACTCTGCCTGGGCCACTACCACCATAGACTCCGGCTGACGAAGTGGCACAGGGACCGAACATTGCACACAATGGGGGTCATTGGAATCGGTAGATCAGCCCCACAAGCGGCACAAGCAGCGTATACAGCCTTTGTCTTGGCACCCTTGCGTTTTGCGGATGACATGTTGTTGTCTCCTCAGAGCAATATAGGGTATACAGCCAAGAAGCGACCTTACAGTGCAAAATATATATATATATATATGGTACAGAGAAAAAAGTACACCAATATAACACTGTGGCACTAGTGGGGCCAGCACTAATGTGCTGCTTACCGCCCGCTTAACGCGGGTGTGTGGTCGCCCGAATCCCTTGTCTGGGTCTCCCAGAGCCTGTGTCCGTTCCCCAGCCAGACTGCATGCAGGAATGGCTGCCGGCGTCCTGTGGAGAGGGGCGGGCCCTGGGTGTGTTCAGACGAAAAGCGGGAAACTTGCGTCCCACTGTGCCCAGTGAGAGGGCTGGAGTATGTAAATAAGACTCCAGCCCTCGGCGCTGACTATAGAACAGCGTCTCTCCCTTTCCCTGATTGACAGGGTGGGGGCGGGAACGAAGCGGAGCTAGGCCGCAAAAGCCGGGGACTAGATTTATAAGCACCGCCGTCCGGTCGGCGCGAAGTCCCCGGCGCACCACAAGTCTCAGCCGCGCCGCCGCTCCAGGGGCGGCCGGCGCGGCGGTCCCCAACACATAAAGTCCCTCAGAGAAGCTGCAGTGACTGTAACCCCCGCGCGCAGTGCTACTGTCCCCGGCGCACTAGCACACCCAGCAAGTCTGGAGTGTGCGCGGCCTGTCCATACGGGGACACAGAGTACCTGAATGTTGCAGGGCCTTGTCCCTGAACGGTACCCCGCTCCGTATCCAGCAGGTTCCATGGGTCTGTGGATGGAGCCCGGCCTCAGGGCTTGGGGGCCGGTAAGATCCCACTTCCTCAGAGCCCCTCAGGGGGATGGGGAAGGAAAGCAGCATGTGGGCTCCAGCCTCCGTACCCGCAATGGGTACCTCAACCTTAACAAACACCGCCAATAGGAATGGGGTGAGAAGGGAGCATGCTGGGGGCCCTATATGGGCCCTCTTTTCTTCCATCCGATATAGTCAGCAGCTACTGCTGACTAAACAGTGGAGCTATGCGTGGATGTCTGACCTCCTTCGCACAAAGCTTGAAAACTGAGCAGCCCGTGATCCCACGGGGGGTGTATAGCCAGAAGGGGAGGGGCCTTACACTTTTTAGTGTAATGCTTTGTGTGGCCTCCGGAGGCAGTAGCTATACACCCAATCGTCTGGGTCTCCCAATGGAGCGCCGAAGAAATGTGCGTTCTGGATGCTTTTCCCACTCTGTCTATGGCAGAGCAAGCATCCAGAATGCATGAATTCTCCAGGAATGTGCGCACGTTGCGTTCTGCCAAATCAGTCTCAGAACGCAGCTTTTTCGGCTGCGTTCTGAGACGCATATGCAGTGACTTACACGCTGCAGAATACAACGCAACGTCCACACATAGCCTTACTGTATTGCCCTGTAAGCAACATAGCTGGTCAGGAGAACTATACTACATTGCTAATTGGAGGTATTTGCTAGTGTCAGCCTCCTAGTGACAGCAGCATACACCCCCTGTCCTGTGTCCCCCAATGAAAAGAAAGAGAAATTACTGACCACTCACTAACCATGCAGTATGGACCACCCTCAACGCTAATGAAATACAGACCACCCACTTAACGCTAACATAGTACTGGCCACTCTGTCAACACTAATCATACTTACAATGAAACAAACAATAGGAAAAGAAAAGATGAGCAGTAATGATGCTGTAAAAATAGATGTCTTTTTTCTTGGATAATGGATGCCTTCTGCACGTGGTAAAGATTTCATACCTTGTGTTGTTTCCGCAATGCTGTTCAGCATGGCACACATCATATCTCCTCCTAAATGGTGAGGGTTAAGGACATGAGCAGGCCGCTGGGTTTTATTGAACTGGTTTTCTAACTCCAGAAATCCTTTATCACCTGATAGAATAGTGAAAGGGATTTGCTTGGATAGTTTTTCATCCAGTCGACCTGCCTAGAATCAAACATAAATACAAGTATTTCCACAATTCTCTCACAGTGTCATGTGTGATGCCTATTACATATCCTCTAGAATAAAAATGGTATATTTATAAAACCCGTACGGTAGAAATGAAATATTTTATTTAGAAGTATTTTTCATTCTCATATTCATATATACAATCATGAGAATAAGTACATCCTTGTTGAATCCTATGGTTTCACGTATCAGGACACAATAAGAAGCCTTTAGCTTATGAGCTTGTAGCTCTTTGGGATTTTGCAATTTCTCTGAGCATTCCTAGGTCTGACGTTTGGATGACTGCTGGGACATTGAAAACAAAAAAATTGCAATTAACCAGCTTACCAGGAATCAGTTTGTGAATAATCTTTCTCACTTTAGAATTGTAGACTCCAAATCGTTCGGAAATGGCCTTTTAACCCTTTCTGGTTAAAAGGGTTTCCTTCGCTAAATTCATTGCCTATAACCTTCCTTCTTGAAATTGTGTAAGCAAACGCATGAATGCTCTAGACTAGCAAACAGCCAAATCGTCTGCTTTAAGGAATTGGACACACTTAGGGTCCCGTTACACATAGCGACGCACCAGCGATCTGATCTGGCAGGGATCGCTGGGACGTCGCTACATGGTCGCTGGTGAGCTGTCAATCAGGCAGATCGCCACAGCGATCAGAGATGAGCCACCAGCGACCCATGTAACGACGGCTCCCTGCTGGCTACCGAAGGAATCTCCAGTAATGCCGCTTTGCACTCCGGAGCACTCAGTTGCAGCCTAGTCTGATCTCAGAGTTTGCAGGACTGCACCGCAAGCGCCGAGTGATTGATTCCCCGGCGATTGCGGTTCAGTTCATAACAGCTGCGGACAGGCTAGACTGCAATCCGGAGTTCAGGTGAAAGCACCGGAGATCAGCCCGGCATGTATTTAGCTGTCATGAACTGAACCGCAATCGCCAGGGAATCAATCACTCGGCGCTCGCGGTGCAGTCTAGGCTGCACTCTGGAGCTCAGGTGAGAGCTCCGGAGTGCAATGCAGGTAACTGAATCCAGGCCTGGCATTACTGGAGATTCCTCCAGTAGCCGGTCCAACGCTGGGCGCTCATCGGTCTTCCGCCGTCAAGCACGCCGATGCATGCTGCACAGCGGGAGACCAACGAGCAAAAAATGGTTCTGATCGTTTTGTCACAATCAGCGACCTCACAGCAGGGGCCCACTCCCTGCTGCTTTTCACACACAGCGAAATCGCTAGCTAGGTCGCCGATACGTCACAAAACCTGTGACGATTCAGCGATCTCTCTAGCGATCTCGCTGTGTGAGACGGGGGCTTAAGTGATGAAGAATTAAACAAAGGCAGATGATTGACAGCACCTGGCTCCAGATTACACTCTTCATTTCTATTCAAGCATCACAGGTGTACTTAATTTTTTTTCAAACACCGCCTCTGCATTTTACCCTAGATTTTATTAAAACAATCATGTGTTGTTATATTTATCTAATTTAGGACCTTTAAAATCCAGGTGCTTATAAAGTCCTGACAAGTAAAACAATAGGATTCAAATAGGGTGTGCTTAATTCCCCCCCCCCCCACCCCCCAACACACAAACAAAAATGTGGAACTTACATGCATGCAAATAGCGAAGTCAGCTGCGTTTTTCATTCTGCTGCAGTGAGGATGAAGAAAAAAGCAGCCAGTGTTTGACAGATGCTTATAAATAGCACAGGTCACAGGGGGCTTCCAAGTACTTGTTCCACCTTCAAAACAAATGGAAGAAGTTAATATAGTTACATGGATCCATTTTAACCCCTTAACGACCGCGGGCAGTAATCTTACGTCCTAGCGGTCATAGTGCTACTGCCCACGGTGTGCTGCAAGCAGCTTACAGTGATCGGCGTACATATCAGCTGATTTTTACAGCTGACGTGTGCCTGCTAGGCACAAGCGGAATAGTTAACTGCCAGTGCCTTTTAACCCCTTAAATGGCACTGTCAATATGTGAAAGCGCCATTATAATGGGGACAACGGCAAACATTTACTCACGGACGATACCGAAAGTCACGTGATGTGATCACGTGTCTTCCGGTGGTTGCCATGGTAGCATAGAGTCATGTGATGACTTATGTAGCTCACATGACTCACTTCCTGCCTCACACAGCCGAGAGCTGGATGAGACACGAAATGAGCATATCTAGTGTTCACAGGTGTGTAGCTGTGATCAGCAGATATGGCAGAGCAATTAGACAGCTGATCCATATAGTCCCCTAGGGACCTAGTAAAATAAAAAATAAAAAAAAGTTGAACGTTTTAAAAAATTTTTTAAAAAAAAATAAAACCTAAAAGTTCAAATCACCCCCTTTCGCTCCATTGAAAATTATAGTGTTAAAAAAAAATATAAAAATACACACATTTGGTATCGCCGCATTCAGAAATACCCGATCTATCTAAATATAAAATAAATTAATCTGATCGGTAAACGGCATAGCGGCAAAAAAATTCCAAACGCCAACGTTTTTTGGTTGCCACACATTTTGCACTAAATGCAATAAAAGGTGATCAAAATGTAACATCTGCGCAAAAGTGGTACCACTAAAAACGTCAGCCTGAGATGCAAAAAAGAAGCTGTCACTGAGCCAGAGATCCCGAAAATTGAGAATGCTACGGGTCACGGAATATGGCGTAAAACGTACGCCACTTTTTTCGGACAAACTTTTGACTGATTTTTTTTAACCCCTTAGACAAGAGTAAACCTATTCATGTTTGGTGTTTACGAACTCGCACCAACCTCAGGCATCACATCCACACATCAGTTTTACCATATAGTGAACACAGTGAATAAAATTTCTAAAAACATAATAGTGCTATTGCACTTTTTTTTGCAATTTTTACACATTTGGAATTTTTTTGTTGTTTTCCAGAACACTATATGGTAAAACTCATGGTTTAATTTAAAAGTACAGCTTGTTCCGCAAACAATGAGCCCTCACATGACCATATTGACTGAAAAATAAAAAGAAACAGGTACGCCTCTCGGAAGAATGTCGAAAAAAAACCCGGAAAGCGCAAAATCGTCCGGTCGTGAAGGGGTTAAAACTAGATCATGACCAAGTACATCTTCATTTTTTTTCCCATATTTAAGGTTTTTAGAACAATTTTTTTTCCCTCTTCTGGTCCTTCAAATGGGTCAAAATTTTTATTTCATTTTTATCTTCACATTTTTTTTGGATAAAGAAAGAGAGAATTTTGTTTACTTACCGTAAATTCTTTTTCTTATAGTTCCGTATTGGGAGGCCCAGACATTGTGTGTCCTCCGGAGGCAGAAGCTATACACCCAAAGTACTACACTAAAAAGTGTAGCTCCTCCCTCTGAGCCTATACACCCCCTGGAGAACCAGATCTAGCCAGTTTAGTGCAAAAGCTGAAGGAGAATAGCCACCCACAAGTAAAAAAAAGAGCAAGAACCGGAACAACCGGAGACTCTGTCCACAACAACAGCCGGTGATAACACGCGGAACAAGAAACTGCCAACAGGCAACAGGGAGGGTGCTGGGTCTCCCAATACGGAATTATAAGAAAAAGAATTTACGGTAAGTAAACAAAATTCTCTTTTTCTTTATCGTTCCTATGGGAGACCCAGACATTGGGACGTCTCAAAGCAGTCCATGGGTGGGAATAAACAGAAAAACTGAGAAGTAGGCAGAGCCTAACTTCACAAATGGGCGACAGCCGCCTGAAGGATGCGTCTGCCCAAGCTCGCATCTGCCGAAGCATGAGCATGCACTTGGTAGTGCTTTGAAACGGTATGCAGGCTAGTCCAAGTGGCAGCCTGGCAGACTTGCTGAGCCGTAGCCTGGTGCCTGAAAGCCCAAGAGGCACCGACAGCTCTGGTCGAATGTGCCTTGATCCCCGGCGGGGGAGGCACCTGAGAACACTGGTAGGCATCCGAAATGGTCGACCTAATCCAACGGACTAAGGTCGGCTTAGAAGCCGAGAGGCCCTTACGCCGACCTGTGGTTAGCACAAAAAGAGAGGTGCACCGCCTAAGAGCAGCGGTGCGAGACACATAGATCCGGAGCGCCCGCACCAGATCCAGAGTATGCAACGCTTTTTCAAAGCGATGAACAGGAGCCGGACAAACGGAAGGCAGGGTAATGTCCTGGTTAAGGTGGAAAGGAGAAACTACCTTAGGGAGAAAGTCCGGAGTCGGACGGAGAACCACCTTGTCTTGATGAAAAACCAAAAAAAGGTGACTCCGAAGAGAGCGCAGCCAAATCAGAGACTCTCCTGAGGGAAGTTATGGCCACTAGAAAGGCCACTTTCTGTGAAAGACGAAACAAAGAAACCTCCCTAAGAGGTTCAAAGGGGGGTTTCTGCAAGGCCGTGAGGACCAAATTGAGGTCCCAGGGATCCAAGGGCCGCCGGTAAGGCGGAATGATGTGAGACGCGCCCTGCATGAAGGTGCGGACCTGAGCCAGCCGGGCGATACGCCGCTGGAACAGCACTGACAGAGCCGAGACTTGTCCCTTGAGAGAATTGAGGGACAGTCCTAGCTGCAGACCGGACTGTAGAAAGGACAGAAGGGTCGCCAAGGAAAAAGGCCAAGGAGCATGGCCGGAAGAGCGACACCAGGACAGGAAAATTTTCCAAGTCCGGTGATAGATTTTGGCCGAGGAAGACTTCCGGGCCCGAGTCATAGTGGAGATGACTTCAGGAGGAATACCAGAAGCCGTCAAGATCCAGGACTCAAGAGCCACGCCGTCAATCTGAGAGCCGCAGAATTCTGGCGGAAAAACGGACCTTGTGAGAGAAGGTCTGGACGGTCCGGAAGATGCCACGGCACCTCTATGGACAGATGGAGCAGGTCTGGGTACCAAGCTCGCCTGGGCCAGTCCGGAGCAATGAGGATGACCAGACGGCCCTCCATTCTGATCTTGCGCAGGACTCTGGGCAAGAGAGCTAGAGGGGGAAACACGTAGGACAGACGAAACTGGGACCAGTCTTGAACCAGAGCGTCCGCTGCGAAGGCCTGAGGATCGTGGGAGCGAGCCACGTAAATCGGAACCTTGTTGTTGCGACGAGATGCCATTAGGTCCACGTCCGGAGTGCCCCACTTGCGGCAGATTGACCGAAACACTGCCGGATGCAGGGACCACTCGCCACTGTCCACGGTTTGACGGCTGAGATAATCTGCCTCCCAGTTTTCCACGCCTGGAATGTGGACTGCGGATATGGTGGACTTGGAGTCCTCCGTCCATTGAAGGATACGTTGTACCTCCAACATTGCCAGGCGGCTGCGTGTCCCGCCTTGGTGATTGATGTAGGCAACCGCTGTCGCGTTGTCTAACTGGACTCGGATGTGCTTGCCCGCCAATAGGTGGTGAAAAGCTAGGAGAGCCAGGAGCACGGCTCTGGTTTCCAGCACATTGATCGAGAGGGCTGACTCGGACGGAGTCCAAGTGCCCTGTGCTCGGTGGTGGAGACATACCGCTCCCCAGCCGGATAGACTGGCATCCGTGGTGAGAATCACCCAGGACGGAGCCAGGAAGGAGCGTCCCTGAGACAGAGAGAGGGGCTGAAGCCACCACTGAAGAGAGCTCCTGGTCTGTGGCGACAGAGCCACTAACCTGTGCAAGGAAGAAGGCCGCTTGTCCTAACAGCGGAGAATGTCCAGCTGCAGAGGACGCAGATGGAACTGGGCAAAAGGGAACAGCCTCCATTGACGCCACCATCTGACCCAGCACCTGCATCAGGTGCCTGATGGAATAACGGCGGGGCCTCAGCAGAGAGCGCACCGCCAGTTGGAGGGACTGCTGTTTGATCAAGGGCAACTTCACAAGTGCCGGCAGAGTCTCGAACTGCATCCCTAGGTACGTGAGCCTCTGGGTCGGAGTCAGAGTGGATTTGGGCAGATTGACCAGCCACCCGAATTGGGCTAGAGTGGCGAGAGTGAGCGAGACACTCCGCTGACAGTCTGCGCTGGATGAAGCCTTGACTAGAAGGTCGCCCAGGTAAGGAATCACTGCCAACCCCTGGAGGTGCAGAACCGCAATCACTGCTGCCATGACCTTGGTGAATACCCGAGGGGCCGTGGCTAACCCGAAGGGGAGAGCCACGAATTGGAAATGTTCCTCTCCGATTGCAAAACGTAGCCAACGCTGGTGAGAAACTGCAATTGGCACATGCAGATAGGCATCTCTGATGTCGATGGATGCCAGGAAATCCCCTTGGGTCATTGAGGCAATGACTGACCGCAGAGATTCCATGCGAAAATGCTGCACCTGAACATGCTTGTTGAGAAGCTTGAGATCCAGGATGGGCCGGAAGGAACCGTCCTTTTTGGGGACTAGGAAGAGATTTGAGTAGAAACCTCTGAACCGTTCCCGGGCGGGAACCGGTACAATTACTCCGTTGGCCTGCAAGGATGCCACGGCCTGAGAGAAGGCGGCGGCCTTGGAACAGGGGGGAGTTGACAGAAAAAATCTGTTTGGCGGGCTGGAAGAGAATTCTATCCTGTAGCCGTGGGAGATGACATCCTGCACCCACTGATCGGAGACGTGTTGAAACCACGCGTCGCCAAAGTGGGAGAGCCTGCCACCGACTAAGGACGTTGCTGGCGCGGACAGATAGTCAAGAGGAGGCTGCCTTAGTGGCAGCAGCTCCTGCGGTCTTCTGTGGACGCGCCTTTGTGCGCCAGTTGGATTTTTGGTCCTTAGCTGAGTTAGTGGACGAGGCCGAGGGCTTAGAGGACGACCAGTTGGAGGAACGAAAGGAACGAAACCTCGACTGGTTCCTACCCTGGACAGGTTTCCTGGTTTTGGTTTGTGGCATGGAAGTACTCTTCCTGCCAGTAGCTTTCTTAATAATTTCATCCAGTTGTTCACCGAATAGCCTGGACCCAGCAAAAGGGAGCCCAGCAAGGTACTTCTTTGAAGAAGCATCTGCCTTCCACTCTCGAAGCCACAAGATCCTGCGGATAGCGAGGGAATTAGCTGAAGCCACCGCAGTGCGGTGAGAAGCTTCCAGCATGGCAGACATGGCATAGGATGAAAAAGCGGAAGCTTGGGAAGTTAAGGCAACCATTTCGGGCATAGACTCCCTGGCGAGGGAATGCATCTCCTCTAGAGAAGCAGAGATGGCTTTGAGAGCCCACACTGCTGCAAAAGATGGGGAGAACGAGGCCCCTGCCGCCTCATATACAGATTTGGCCAGAAGGTCAACCTAGCGGTCAGTGGAATCCTTAAGAGAGGTGCCATCAGCCACTGATACAACGGTCCGGGCTGAGAGTCTAGACACCGGGGGGGTCTACCTTTGGTGAATGAGCCCACTCCTTGACCACCTCAGGTGGAAAGGGAAAACGGTCATCAGAACCACGCTTTGGGAAGCGTTTGTCAGGACAGGCCCTAGGCTTGGTCACAGCGGCCTGAAAACTGGAGTGGTTAAAGAACACACTCTTTGTCCTCTTAGGCGAGGTAAACTGGTGCTTTTCTGCCAGAGAGGGCTGCTCCTCTGATACTGGCGGATTGAGGTCCAGTACAGAATTAATGGACGCAATCAAATCACTAACATCTGAGTCACTTTCGGACAGATCAATGGGGCACATGGAGGTAGCCTCCGAACCCCCTGTAATGGCATCCTCCCCGTCCTGCGAGTCAGCTTCTGAAACAGAGCCGCGGGACGAGGAAGGGGAGGGAGCCCTACGTCTCCTCTTAGGAGGACGGGGTCTGGGACCAGATGAAGAATCCTCTGTGAGCTCCGCTGAGAGAGCCCTAGCAGCAGAGGCACCCTGTGAAGGGTGCTGATGCATGTTCAGCAAAGTCCTGGACAGCTGTCCCATGGAGTCGGCAAAAGACTGGGAGATTGACCTAGATAAGGATTCTACCCAAGCCGGGGGTTCAGCCACAGGAGCCGGAGCAGCCGGAGAGACCCCTGGGGGTGCGATTCCAGGCTGAGGCATCGTCAGGTTAGAGCAGGCATCACAATGTGGATATGTGCTCAGTTCAGGCAGCACGAGCTTACATGCAGTGCATACTGAATATAGCTTTGGAGCCTTGCTCCTCGTGTGAGACATGCTGCTGGAGTGGGAACTCTGCCAGAGAATGACCCCCAGAGAGTATATACAGAAGGTCCACAACCAGAGGTTGTGGCTTACCAGACCGCTGGAGCGGTGTTGTGTGCCCTCCAGATCCCAAAGTCCGGACCCCCAAGCACCTCAGCAGGGATGCTGCAGCCAGTGCTGATCGCAGAGAAAACGCTGATAAAATGGCACCGGAGCGAGGAGAGGGGGTGGGACCTACTCTGAGAGCGGGATCTGGAGGGCCAAAGAGACTTACAGGGGAGGAGACATGTACCCAGTGAGGAGTGTCCCTCCCCTGTGCAGAACGGCCGCTGGGCGGAGCCGCACTGTCCCTCTGCATGAATGACATGCGAGGGCAATGAAACCGAAAGTAGGCCTCCGGCGAAGCCGGTGCCTAAATTTGAGCGATGCGGCAGGCGCGCAGGCACCATCGGCGCGGTTCTCAGGCGACAGCCAGAGAACCAGTCGGAAATGTCAGAAAACTCACTCAGCACACTCTCCCACCATAATAAAGTACAGGGACCCCCAGAATATAAATGTCTCAGGTACTTAGCTTGCTGAGACGCAGGGTTCCAAGTCCCTGGGGATGAGTGCTCCATCCAGCAGGATTCTGAAGGGCTGCGGATGGAGACCGGTCTCCTGCCAAGCATGGAGAACCGTGCTGGCTCCCACTTCAAGCCAGAGCCCGAGGGATGGTGAAGGAGCGCGGCATGTAAGGCTCCAGCCTTGGAATCAACCTTAACAGCACCGCCGACACAGTGGGGTGAGAAGGGACATGCTGGGGGTCCAGGCTTGGACCCGCATTTCTTCAAACTCTTTCCAAAAATCAAAAATCAGATGAGAGTGCATGTGTGGATGTATGCCTCCTGAACACAAAGCAATGAACTGGCTAGATCTGGTTCTCCAGGGGGTGTATAGGCTCAGAGGGAGGAGCTACACTTTTTAGTGTAGTACTTTGTGTGTCCTCCGGAGGCAGAAGCTATACACCCAATGTCTGGGTCTCCCATAGGAACGATAAAGAAATAGATTTTTAAAGTGTGCTCTCTTTGCTATTACAATTATTAGCTAGAGGAGAGGTCTTGTTTTTCGGCAGAGAAACCACAAACAGCTATTCAGACTGGTGATGGCTTTTTATTTTTAAATTCCGTTTTTTTATTTTGTCTTTGTTTTATATAGGTCATAAGATACACTGTATTTTAATTGCCAATATCCTCTGTAACTGGGGCTGGAAGATTAACCACAGTTACAGTGTAAATTCCTCATGCCGGCAGTGTAGTAGTTCTATGCAAAGGTATTTTATGAATATATTTTATTATTTCTGTAAGAAGGTGCTTAAAAATACAAAATATCTACAGTCTAATCATGTATTTCTCAAAAAAGATCCAAAACACAATTCTGGTACTTTTTGGGTGCTTTGATTCCGCTTATTGAAGTTTCTTAGTGGCAATTTGAATTTTTGGTAAAAAGAACTGCATAACAAGCTCATGGAATCCAGGTTATGTATGCCTGGTGTAAGAAGGTGACTGGCTACATTATAAATGTACCACAAAAGTGGTGTGAACCTGGAGTTTCGTTTTGGCAATTGTAGTGCCACATGTTTTTACAAAGTGTTCATAGTGCCTAGGTTGACGGATGGCTGGAGAGATGGGTGGGAATGGCCATCCACATACCCCACCTATGCGTGTCTGACTTGTTTAATTAGGTTGTATGGCACATGGCATAGAGAGAGGCACTGTGTGTTGAAGCCTTGCATGAGAAGCAGCCTCTGAGAAGTAAAGAGGTTGCTAATCTCAGAGGTTGGAGCCTCTGGAAGGAATCCAGCTGCAGGAAGTGTGAGTTGGCTTCAACTAGCTGGTGGTGAGTGAGCGGAGGCTGTGGGAGCTCCACTCGGATACTGAAGGTACCGCGACTCAAACGGACTAGAATTTTGAATATCTGAAGAGGAAAGAGGCTGCTGCACCCAGAAAAAAGGCATAAAAACGTCTCTGTGTGTATGAATAGTTATCAGTGGCATACGTCTGTGGAGAAGCGTATCCAGACCTATGCGGGGCGTACTGAGACTGTTCCGGACTAGAAATCCATGTGTGATGTGCAGTTTATGCTGACTTGAATAAACCGAAAGGACTTTTAAATGAACTGTGTTGCTGTGCTACCTCGCATCGCGGCAAAAGTGAGTACCCCCATTGAACAGTGTATGAAACCTGACTCTGGAATAAAAATGCACCTTTGCTAGATTGTTAAAGGGAACCTGTCATCAGAAATTTAGCTATAAAGCTAAAAGTTCCCCCCTCTGCAGCTCCTGGGCTGCATTCTAGGAAGCTTCCTATAGATTTTGTGTCACCTTTTATCCCAAAATAAACACTTTATAAACTGGTACCTTTTCGTATGTAAATTTCTTAATTTTCCATGTGGGCGGGCTGTCTGATGTACGTTGCTGTTCCTCCATCATATTTATGCCGTCCCCGAACGCTGAATTTGAAAGTTCAGGACACCGCCCCTGGGTGCCCGTGGTCCAGCGCATGCGCTGTTCCACTGTAGCGGTGCCGTGCACTGTGTGCACGTGCGACCGCTGTGACGCTTTGCGCGGGCACGAGGTTATGGGCGGCGCTGTTAGTGTCATCAGTAAGTGCCGCCCATAACCTCGTGACCGCACTTTCCCCTATTCCTCCAGCGTTATGCGCAAGCGCTGGAGGAATGATGCCCGGACGTCCCCTCCTTCCCATCATGCTCAGCACGAGGTCACGAGGTTATGGGCGGCACTTACTGATGACACTAACAGCGCCGCCCATAACCTCGTGACCGCGCAAAGCATCACAGCGGTCGCACGTGCACACAGTGCACGGCACCGCTACAGTGGAACAGCGCATGCGCTGGACCACGGGCACCCAGGGGCGGTGTCCTGAACTTTCAAATTCAGCGTTCGGGGGCGGCATAAATATGATGGAGGAACAGCAACGTACATCAGGCAGCCCGCCCACATGGAAAATTAAGAAATTTACATACGAAAAGGTACCAGTTTATAAAGTGTTTATTTTGGGATAAAAGGTGACACAAAATCTATAGGAAGCTTCCTAGAATGCAGCCCAGGAGCTGCAGAGGGGGGAACTTTTAGCTTTATAGCTAAATTTCTGATGACAGGTTCCCTTTAATTTAAGGCCGACAAACACCAATTCTTTCAACTGACAATTCTCTCTCCCATATAATCTACATGCGCACGGAGTCTGGTTGAGTGTGCATGTGCTCTCAGTAGGAAGAGAGGTGTAAAAAATGGCCAGACTCCTCTTCTTAAGCACAAAGCGATAACCTAGTTAAAGTCCAAAATGTCTAATCCTCATAGCTTTGCCATTGAAGGATTCAGAGGCCCCCATTTCCAATAACTAATACTGGTATTGGCAGGTTTAGCTGCCTAAATCTAAACTGAATACCCAGCTTAAAGAAGAGCTCTCAACAATTTTTTTCCACTAAACCCTCCTAATAATGTGTGAGATGTCGTGTATATGCGTTAAAATACTTACAAATGTCAGTCTTCGTCAGTTTTCAGCATTGTTCTGGTCCTTTTTAGGGTCACTTGACATGAACACAGACTAGCCGGCTCATCCAGGGGTTTGTGTGTGGAGCAGAAGTCACCTAATTCAAGTCTATGGAGACTCGTTTTGGTTCTCAGACTTGCATTGAAGAATAAACACCACGGTACACAATATAAGCCCGTACAGATAGAGAGCGATCACAAGGGGACCGGAACAGTGCTAGAAACTAGGGAAGATTGCCATTAGTAAGAATTTTATTACACTATCACTATATGAAATACATAATTAGGTTTAGTGGAAAAAATATTGCTGAGACTTGAAGTTACTAGCTTACAAATGTGCAAAAGGTTTATTAAAGGCAGGGTATATGCTTTCTAACGATTTAAGTATACAGAATCTCTTTATATAACAGTATGGATGGAAAGATTTACCTTGAAATCCCCAGACAAACGTTCCTTGGTTTAATTGTTGTGGCAGATGAGTAAAAAATTGTGCCCAGTTGTCCAAGTCAACAAACACTATGTGCGTCATTGTTTGCAGAAATTCCAAATCTGGTAATTGATCTTCCTCAATATCTAGTTAAGGATAGAGCATCTGTATATAAAAAACTACGCCTTTAACATGTCAAAGCTTATTTTCACATACTGTACTTAAGCGTTTGAATTGTGTTCCAAAAAATGCTGCTTTAAAAAGGACCCTTTAGCAGCTTGAGCGTTAAACCGGTCACATCATGCAATAAAGGCTGCAGTGTCTAGGGTTTTTTTTTTTATAATTTCTTATCTTTTGTTTTGGAGATATTAACAATATAATACATGTAATGATGCACAGCTCCGCTTTTCCTACCAATTTGATATATTTCACTATAGTGTGTGTGTAGGAAGGGAGAGAAGGGAGGAGAGCAGAATTGTGTGTCATTACATACACATATTTGCATCTATTGCAAGCATTGGAACGGTTAGTACAGATCTTCAGTGCAAAACTCTAGCCTAGCTCTCTGCATAGACTACAGAGTGGGAGGAGGGGTAAAGCCAACAGTGCTGTGAGATGAAAGCTGCACATACACCACTGTCATGCCCCGTCCTGTGCCTTCTCCAAGCGCTGCGGTTGCGGTCCCCACTGGCCATGGAGACCGGGGGCATTCCTGCAGCGTCGCCGGGGGTGGAACAGCTCCTGACCATCCTGTACTTACCGTTTCCAGCGAGCTTCCATAGGGTGCTCCCTGCTCTCCGGTACTTGTAGTAACATAGCAGAGTTTTGCATACACTAGGGATCATGTGATCTCTGACTCGTCCCCTCCCTGTGACATCGCAGGTCCTGTTAGTGCAGAGCTGTCCTGAGTGCATTTCCCTCCTAGCCTATTGCTGAGCAGCTCTGTGTATATAAAGCATCCTCCCCTTATGGGAGGTGCTTGGGCAACTTTTCCTATCCTTAGGTATGTTGTCAGTATAGGGGTCGTGCTGCAAACCTCTTCCTAATGTGTCTTTTCCTATCCTTAGAATTACCCACGTTTGCTGTGTCTACAGAGTTGCTGCTTCTTTGATGATTAAAGGATATGTAAGCTGTTCCTAATCCTTGGTGCCAAACTTTACATCTGGTTTCATGTCCACAGAGTCAGGTCGCATCTGCAGTACCGGATCCGGAGAAGCCACTTCCACTAGATCTGCACGTATGCTGTGTCTTGCCACGTTGTGCCGTGCCACTGTATGGGCGCACTACCCATAGAATTTGCATTATCCCTGTGACGCAGTCGTAACCATCGTCTTGGAGATCGTGCATTTGGGCCCCTGGGGTTGTGCCGGACAGCCCCTGTAAAGGGGTTCACTCACGGTTGCTCCTCCAGGGGAGTCCTCTCCCGGTAATTCCCGCATTTCTCACCTGTTTTATGATTGTCAATAAACCGTGTCTATTACTCACCACCTACGCTCTTTCATGTCCTGCGTGGGGTCAGCTACCGCAGCTCAGCTGTTGTCTAGTGGGTCCACATGTCCACGCTCGCCGCTCTGCGGTGAGCGTAACAACGACTTTAAATCTATGCAAGCAATCTCGGCATTATTCCGCGATACCCGGCATAGATGCAGAGGTATAGTTGTGATTACACAAAGCTCTCATCTCTTTACCCAGCTTGTAATCACAGTAGATGCCAATTGCAAGATGTATGAGCTAGAGACGATAAAGCCAGTTCTAAGCTTCTTTAGGTCATATTCCTTTCCTACATGATGCCTCCTGTTTATAATTGGTCAATGTCACAGAGGGGAAAAAGTGACTGCCCCTATCAAGTACTTCTGCTTTTGCCCGTTTGGTTGACGAGGAAATTAGCATATAAACTTTATAAGCCAATATTTCTTCAACACAGGTAAGAGAATTAAATAAACCAACATTTTACTCAGCTCTGCAGCTACTATGCCATGATTTGGCCACTTTATACAGATAAAATTGTAAAAGATCCTCTTTAAAAAGAGTAACCATCATTTTAAGTTCTTTTTCATAAATGAATTGTACACATGAAAATATCAAACTGTGTAATATATCTTATCAGGGAAATCTGCTTCTTTCTCCTCCTGGGTTTATCTTTTACCCTCAAAATTCTCAATTCCTGGGTAAATTCTGTTAGAAACCGACATACTCAGGGGAGCAGAAAGAATATAACACAAGCAAAAACTGGGCACTCAATCTAGTGACATGTCTGCTTTAAAAGCACCAACTGCGCTCTACCTCAGTAATATGAAACTGTCTTCACTGCAGACAGATTTTACCTGGGAAATAAGGTACATTGAAGAGAAGAAAGAAGCAGATTCCTCAGATAGGCTGTATTACAAAGTTGCTTATGTTCATTATTATTATTATGTTCATCATGTGTATTATTGATTTAGGAAATAAAAATTAAAGTGACGATTATTCTTTAAATTTTAAAGGGAATCTGTCACAAGTATTTTGCCCTATAAGCTGCGGCCACCACCACTGGGCTCTTATATACAGCATTCTAACATGCTGTATATAAGAGCCCAGGCCGCCGGGTATAACATTAAAAACACTTTAGAATACTCCCCTAGAAGGTCGCTCCGGTGCACAACGGTCGGAGGGGTGGCGCCGTTCTCCGGCAGCAGCGCTTCCCCTTTCGGCCATCTTGCTCTTCCGGCATTGAGGTTCTGAGCAGGCGCACTTTGATCTGCCCGGAGCCGAGCAGATCAAAGTATTGTAGTGCGCTTGCGCAGGACCTCAATGCCGGCGTGCGTATGACGTAGACGCGTCATGCACCGCGGCTTCAGAATAAGGAAGAGCAAGATGGCCAAAAGGGGAGTTAAATACCCCAGCCGATCAGCTGTTACCAATGTCGCCGGCTGTAGCAGCTACACAGTTCTAGAACTGCACAGCTCTGTCCACGAAATAGTGGTCGTGTCCAGGTACCGCACATTGGCCGCTATTGATTTGAATACGGGAAGACTATGCAGTGCCCACCTGTGGCCACTACACAGTTAACAGAGCTGCGCAGCTCTAAAAGTAGTTCTGGCCAGGGACATCGGAAACAGGCGATCGCACCCCCACTGATCAGACAACGATGACCTCTCCTAAGTGATAGGTCATCAAAGGTCAAGTCTTGGAGAACGGTTTTAAACCTTACACAATATTTTGCAACTTATATAACTGGAATGCATATTGTTAGTTATAAAAATACATTACCCAGTTCCATAGGTTGTATGTCGTCATTATTTTCATTCTTACAACTAGTGGAAGTTGAAATAGCTTCTGGTGCCACAGAGGGCGTTCTTGCAAAAGTTTTATCAAGTGCTTAAATAAAAACAAAATTTTAAAATTAAAAAAGGAGTAAAATTATGTAAACACTGACCTCCTCGCTCATTTCTGCACCCATGCTCATATAGAGTGGCGATATAGCATCTCTGACTTGAGAATGCCCAGTAGACTTAAAAGCCCAGAGGCAGCAGCTTTTCCTACCCCATCATAATAAGATGGAAAATTATTTTTTTTTTTTTTTTAAAAAAAACACAAGTTGTATTTCCCTTTTAAAGCCCCATCAACATTCACTTAATTCCTATTTGTGAGAAGGAGGGGAATCTTGGAAACAGAAGTCTTTTACCTTAGGCCAGTTTCACACTTCCGTTGAACGGCATCCGTTACATTGCGTTGTGTAACAGATGCAACGGATCCATTGCATATAATGGCACAATGGATCGTACAAAACAAAGCTTTTTTTTTTCCTTCTTTACAGCTTTACAGGCAGCAGACTATTGTGAACGATCAGCTGATTACCCGGCTGCCGGGCGCTCAGCTGAACGTTCGGCCACCGAGTGACAAAATAAAGTTTGTGATTAAAAAAAAAAAAAAAAAAAAAGATGAGCATGCGCAGTGAAAAATAAAGGATTCCGCCGCTCAGAAAACGTTACATGCTGTGTTCCTTCCGCCCGGCGGAAGCAACGCAGCGTCGGCCAGCAGAAGCAACGCAGGTACTTTTGGCACAATCCGTCATCCATACAAGTCTATGGGAAACAGCGGAATCCATTAATGGATTCGCTGTTTTCCAAAAGGGCGGATTGCGCCAGAAGGTAATTAACGCAAGTGTGAAAGTACCCTTACTCAGAACAAGCCGTGGCAGCATGAAAAACAACCGTGCTGCACAATGCTGGACAAGATAAAGAAAAATAGCTACTCTGTCCTATGGAAAAGTAAGTGCTAACAAAGTGGCAGGCAGAAATACTCCAACTATGCAAAAGATAAAGATATATATATATATATAATATATATATATATATATATATGTATATATATATATATATATATATATATATATATATGTATATATATATATATATATATATATATATATATATATATATATATATATATATATATATATATATATATATATATATATATATATATATATATATATATATATATATATATATTATACATATATACACACACACACATACACACACACACACACACACACTCTGGAGCGCAGGTGAACGCTGCGGGCTGCAGCCTTTGATCTCCTGCTCCCGCTCATATAATATGCACAGCCGCTGTCCATCTCCGGTGGTGCTGAAATCGCACGCAGTGATGGGCTGGGGGAGCGGTGCATATTATATGAGCCTGCGCCCCCCTGTGATGGCACATGCCCCCCTGTGTTAGATTTGGCCCCTAGGCTGCTGCTCATTCTAAAATAAAAAAGCTTTCCTTACCCCCTCCAGCGTTTCTCCCCGTGTCCCTGCTTCCACTGTGATCAGGCAGGCAGAGATCTCAGTCTGCTGTGCCGATCACAAGACCGGCAGCAAGAACCAGGAAGTAAGGAACAGAAGCACGGAGGGAGACAGGAGGGAGATAAACGCTGGAGGAGGTAAGGAAAGAGGGTTTTATTTTACTATGGGCAGCAGCCTGGGGGCGATATCTAACACAGGGGGACTTGTGCGATCTATATAGGGGCCATGGGCAGCACTATGGGGGCGATATCTAACACAGGGGGACTTGTGCGATCTATATAGGGGCCATGGGCAGCACCATGGGGGCGTTATCTAACACAGGGGAACGTGTGCAATCCATAGGGGAACATAGGCAGCACAGGGGAATGTATGCAATCCATAGGGGGCCATGGGCAGCACAGGGGAATGTATGCAATCCATAGGGGGCCATGGGCAGCACAGGGGAATGTATGCAATCCATAGGGGGCCATAGGCAGCACAGGGGAACGTGTGCAATCCATAGGGGACCATAGGCAGCACAGGGGAATGTATGCAATCCATAGGGGGCCATAGGCAGCACAGGGGAATGTATGCCATCCATAGGGGGCCATAGGCAGCACAGGGGAACGTGTGCCATCACAAGGGGGCTATATTCAATATAAGGGGCCCATATCCAGATTAAGGGGGCTAATTTTAGGATGGGGGGCTATGAGGGACATATACCCTATATGATTTGTTAGAGGGACACTGGCATTATAAGATGGACCCCATTTAACATTAAAAAAAAAAAATTCTCTTTTCCTTCACCAAATTCGGGGGTGCGTCTTATAAAAAATATACCGTATTTTTCGCTTTATATCTCTAAATTTGGGATGCGTCTTAGAAAACGAAAAATATGGTAATTATTGCAAGTCTCTCTTTTTCTCATATATATATATATATATATATATATATATATATATATATATATATATATATATATATATATATATATATATATACCCCCCCCGTATATTCGGCTTATAAGACGCACCCCCTACTTAGGGGAACAAAAGTGCGTCTTATAAAGCAAAGAATACGGTATATAAAATATACTCCGCTGTTGTCTTACCGGACAGAGGAGGCAGTGGTGGTGTAGTGGCGTCACAGAAGGCAAAGGCTGTGCTAGCAGCGGTGGCGGGTCCGTGGTGGCAGCAGGTCAGTGGTCTCAGTGGCGGGTGAGTGGTGGAGCAGGCCGATGCAGTCAGTGTCCCAGTCTGTCCGCAGTCCCGGTTCAAATGATGGCACCCGGAGCAGCGCGTGCGCAGATTGAGCTCTCATCCAAGAGCTGCATCTGTGCATGCGCTTACTCTCGGCGCCATCATTTGAAACCAGGAACGCGGACAGACTGGGACACTCGCCGCACAGCCACCACAGTCTGCACAGCCGCCCGCCCGCACAAAGTGGCAGCCAGCAGGCCGCCCATCTGCTCACAGCGAGGCAGCCAGGACAGAAAAGCAGCCGGCAAAAAGCCACCCGCATGCACCCACCCCACCACCCGGACACAGAGCTGCACAGACAGGCCCCCCACCCTCCCCGGTAAGCTATATTCGGATTTTAAGACAAAAAAATCCCCAAAATACGGTATGTTTTAACAATATGTATATATCTCAACATACAAAAAAAAGGAACTGTAAAATACCTTTTTCTGAAGAAACCGTATCCATAAGGTCTGTTCCATTTGCAGTTTTCACAAGGGGTAACCCGGGCATACTTTCAGACACCTTCAGTGATCTACCAAGCGCTTCATAATGTAACTTTTTATTATGCACAATCTCCATCGTTGATGGCTTCTTAGACTCAGAAGCACTCGCTGTGAACTTAAACACCTTGGATTCCTGAGCCCTACCACTAATGCTAATGTGGGGTTTCACAAGGAAACAGTGCTTTTTGTGAAAATGGTTTTGAGCACCATCAACATCAGAAAAGAATCTTGAGCAAATGCTGCACTTTACAACAAATTTGGTGCCGCTGGCTTGTTTCCCTTCCTCACAAAAATGGCTACTTATGCCCTCAAATGTCTGGTCAGTTGCACAGCAGAAATTGCAGCGGTACCAGAGTTGTCCTTTCTCGAACAGTCTAGCTAAGCATTGCTGGAAGCCCTTCTTCTTACTTGCTTTATCTATATAGTTTTGAAGACAGCCACATGTCAGGAGGTCCTCTGCCCCTGTCGGGCTGGCAGGTGGTACTTCAACACTTTTTAAAGGAGATTGGGTGGGATTTGGAACAAACCCATAATCTAAGCCATGGAACGTCTCATAGTGAGCAAAAAAATCAATTTCTTCATCAAAAAAAAGATCTTCACAGAGACCACAGAAATACTTCATCTTTACGTCTCCATCATGTTGGATTTGACAGTGCCGGAGTAAAGTTTCCAGCTTGTGAAACTTCTTCTTACAGGTGTCACAGATGTACTTGTGGAATTGATGTATGGCGATAGATTTGCAATGTTGTTGAACTGTCTCCTCAGAATCAAACATTTCTTCACATATATGGCACTGCCACGTGCCTTTAGCAGACTCCTGTGGCACTGCCGGGATTTCTTCTACCAAGCTCATAGAAGTCGTCTGCGGCTCAGTATATGTAGATGGCTGCTCCACGACATCATCTTCATAATAAAACGAATGACCTCCATGACAGTCTGAGACGTGCATCATGACATCTTCAATTCTTACCAGTTCGGTGCGACATATTTGACACCAGAAGCGGAAATTACTCAGATGTGCCCCACCATGGAATCTGCTCATATGGAGGTGAATAATGCCCAAGTCTTCAGCCGTCTTGCCACACACCATACATCTGTGAAAAATTCTGTTTGCCGTCATAATATGCTTTTTAGCAGCTTGCTCAGTCGGGAACTGTCTAAGGCACTCACAGAACCAAGCCTTTACCAGTACATCCTGCTCACGCTTCACACGGCTGTCACCAGTAGTGGCCATTTTGCTTTCTTTTTTGCACGTTTGCAAACTGTAAGTATCCGTCTCTTGTAAAGTCCTTTTCAGCGAGCAGGGTTTAAGTCTAGCGTTTGCTGCGGACTGACAGATCTCGGCGGGGGTCTTAGTTCCTTCATTGAGGTAACAGAAGGCCAGTATAGATTCCTCTATGGAAGTAATACTTTTTATATTATGAGCATTTCTTGCAATGTGCTTTGCAATGTGAGCGTCAGTATTTAAGGCTTGCTTACAATATAGACAGTAGGCCTTCAGCAGGAATATTGCAGCCACATCTGCTATGCTTCTATCAGAAAGGGAGACCGGACCAGACTTTCTGCATCGGGTTCTAAAAAATAAAACATAATGACAGATTGCCAATAAACTTTTACAGGAGGTAGGAAAATATTTAAAGCACATTAAAGGGGATGCCCTGGCTTGTGGTAAGTTTGCCTACTTGTAAATCCTTATAGCGCACACTGTGTGCAGTCAGGATTCTCCGGTGCGGGGAGCAGGTGGTCGCGTGACCACAAGTATGTGATTGGCATACGTGGCCATATGCTCACCAGACGTGAGGCTTCCCTATATACACGTGAAATGAGAGCGACCGGATAGGTCTAGTCTGAATGTGGCCAGAAGTAAGCAAATAACATACGTGTGGTCACATGACCGGCCACTCCCGGCGAATCCTGACAGCATGTTATGTGCGAGCTATGACGGTTCCCAATTCTGCAGCCACGTACATAGAAAAGCAGCAGACGTTATCCCCAAGCGCGTACAAACCCTTTAAAGGTGATGTCCACCTTCAAGAAAGTGGTCCCCAAAAGTGTGCAAAGTACATAAAATAAAATCAGATACGCACTCTCTCTGGGTTTAAAGACAACTTACCACCATTTTCCTAATTTCTGTATATTCCTGTATTGTGACTAGAGTAGTGGCATGGCGCGCATCACTTCATCATCAATAGAGGACTATTGGACTTGCGGTAAAGTAGTGAAACTACACTACACCCCCAAATGCCCCCAGCTTTCTGCCTATGCAAAGTGTATATAGAAAGCTGTCAATCAGTGGTGTGGGCCTGGTTATACAGAGCTCATCATTCAGAGCACTGGCAGATCTAAAGCATATAAATCCGTTTTTAATGAAAACTGAAGCAAGCAGTAAAGGAAGAGATACATTGCTTGAATCAGGGTCTCTATCCCTACATGTGGCTCTTGGATGGGGTAGCCAAAATCTGGTGTTAGATTCCATTTAAGGTACATTTGCTGTGAACAAGTTTTCCAAAAAGCATTCTTTTTCTGCTAAACAGTGTAAAAAGGCTGTTTATCATCTGACAAACTAACACGTTGGCCAGGTAAAATTATCTTTTCATTTCCTTAAAAGATCATCATTCTCAGCAACACATGGTAGTGTGCTGCCGAGAACAATGGTAGCCCACGTTCACTGTAAGATCTATTACTGATCATTTTGTCTGCATATCAGGCCAAGACCACATGGGGGATTAATGCGAGCCTCACATGACACTTTGCTCCTGCTGTGCTACCAGCGTGAGCCGAGTGTCATGAAGTGTCCCTGCGACTGAGGTCTAATCACGCAATCAGACCTCATCTGCGGGGGGGCGGGCCGGCTCTGAGGAGGGAAGGGAGGGATTTATCTCCCTCTCTCCTCTGTTACGGGCTATTCCCATTCTCGCCCTGCACTCGCGGGTACACCGACGTAATGCGAGTGCAGTGCAATTTTTCACTCGCCCCATAGACTTGAATGGGTGCAAGAGAAACAAGACTAGCATTACAGTCGCAGCATGCTGTGATTGTTTTCTCGGTCTGATTAGGGCTGAGAAAATAATCGCTCATTGGTGCTGACACACAGGCTAATATTGGTCAGAGTGGAATGCAATGTTTTATTGCACTCCACTCAGTCCGATTTCCATGCCGTGTGTCTTAGGCCTTAAATGCAGCCAGCCTGTGTAAACAGGCTACGGAATGACCAAGTAGCTGATCGGTGGGCATTCAGGGTCACAAATCGGGTGGTGTAAACCCACTTTTAGCCAGATCCAAAGCTAGGTTGATAATTTGGGACAATATAGCTTTTTTTATTCCCCATTGAGGCGCACAACATCAAAGAATGAATTTTTTCTCACGCTCAGAGCATAAGACACAAAATGATGTGTCATCAAAATGCTCTTTCACACAATGAACTAAATGAGCGTATGCAAGAATGCTTGTTCCCAATCACTGGTCCGTGTGAGGATGGCAGCGATCAGACGTCATATGGGCTCATTTGGCTGATCTTATCATTTGAGCAGTCTATGAAAGGAGCGCTGTTACTTTGTTTGCTGGCGACAAAATGCAAACTGTGGGACTGAATGAGTTGGAGTGAGATTGCTCTTGGCTCACCCCAATAATAAAAGTTTCATCTCATAGCTATAAGTATTGTCATACACAGCAGGGGAGGGAAACAGTGGAATCAAGAACACTTCAGCTGCCCCTACTTTTGCCTCCAGGACAGCACACAGAATCCATTAGCTTTTGCATTACAAAACATACCACTAAGGTTCGATGGGAAGGAGACACGCACCTGAAATGTGCAGAGAGTTCTGTGTAAGAGCGCAGCTCCTGGCGACAAGCTGTGCACGCAATCTGAAAGTGAACGTCTTTACACAGGGCAATCAGGACATTTTTCGCATAATTCGGCATAGGTATAGGACATGGGGTTCCCTTCTCATCTGAAACAAAAACAAAGGAAACAATTGAAATGTAAGAAAATATCTGTGCTACAGACCCCAGTACAAATAGTCATCGGAGATCAGACAATAGACCAAGGGCTAAAGACTGGTAATAGAGTGTGTGTGTGTGTGTGTGTGTGTGTGTGTGTGTGTGTGTGTGTGTTTTAAACTAAAATAGTGGCATTGTTCAAGTCAGAAGAAAAATAAATAAAAGGGACAGCCATTATGTTGCATTTTTTTAATCCACTTATCCATCCATCTAGCTTTTTTCAACTCCAGCCCATGAAAAGAACAGCAGAGGGAAACTGGCTATGGATTCCATAGTTTTGTGTGGGACTGCTCTCATTCATCAGTTATTGTGCTGAACCCAAGAACGTTGTGCAGATCCTTTTTGCACCTTCACCATATTTTTCCAGTATGAAGAAACCTAGATGTAGGGAACATAACTCACAATAGGGTGAAACCCTATGGAGGGTGAGTGGGTAAGTGCGAGTTAACTCACCTGATGGGGTTGTGCAGGTACAAGTATGTAGGCATGAAGAAAAAACAGCTGATGCTGGAACATGTCTGGTGAATGAATCCTTCAGGAAAAATTGGATCCAGATGGATGAAAACACGGTAGTTGGGCTGCACTGCTGCAGTAAATGGATTCTTCTACAATGATAGTAATGAGGTTGTTTTTATTATTTATAACGCGTTCATTGCCATACTGATGCCTTTATCAAGTGAAAAAAAAAACAAAAATGATATTTGGTTTCTTCACTTGATAAAGGCACCAGTATGGCACTGAACGCGTTGTAAATAATAAAAACCTTATTACTATCATTGTTGAAGAATCCATTTACCGAAGCAGCGCAGCCCACCTAGCGTGCTTTCACCCAACTGGATCCAATGTTTTTTTAGGGCTCATTCAGTCGACTGTTCCGTCTGTCCTGGTCAGTTTGTTTTTTGCGGACCTTCCGTGTGCATCCAATCCTACAAAACTAAAAACACATCGGATGCCGTATGTCCATTCCGTTATTATGGAACATGTCCTATTCTGTTCAGTAATAACGGCAGTGACCTTGGATGACCTATTGATGTTAGCTCAAGTCACGGCCCTGATCTCCCAGCCAATGGGGAAAATTCTGTTCTTAATTGACTGGGACAGTCAGTATGGATCGTTGTGAGACCCCCTTATTGGATTACGCCAGACCCGGATGTTTTTTTCTTTCCAATAAATTGGTGAAAGAGGGAATGTGTTGGGGAGTGTTTTTTCAAATAAAAATTTGTTTGTCATCAATTTTTTATTACTGACTGGGTTGTGATGTCGGGTATTTGATAAGACTGCGTGATATCACTAACCTCAGGGCTTGATGCCAGGTGACATTACACAGCTGGTATCAACCCCATATATTACCCCGTTTGCCACCGCACCTGGACATCGGGATGAGCTGGGGCAAAGCACCAGAATTTGTGCATCTAATGGATGCGCCACTTCTGGAGCGGCTGTAGCCTGCTATTTTTAGGCTGGGGAGGGTCCAGGAACCGCAGACCTCCCTAGTCTGAGAATACCAGATCACAGCTGTCCACTTTACCTTGGCTGGTGATACAATTTGGGGGGGACCCCATGTTTTTTGTTTTAAATTATTTATTTAATTTAAAATAACAGCGTGCAGAGCCCTCTGTTTTGGATTTCCAGCCGAGGTGAAGCTGCCAGCTAAGGTCTGCAGCCATTTGCTTTACTCAGCTTGCTACAAAAATAGGGGGGACACCACATCATTTTTTTAAATTTATTTTTTGGCTAAGTACAAGGCTAAGCATCCTTTAGTTCTACATGAAAGGCACTAAAGGGTTCAAGATTACAAAATGCTGAGGAGTGGGACATTATATATGGCTTTCTCATCTATTTATCTATCCCTCTATTCATTCATCCCTCTCTCTATACCTCTATCTAACCCTCTCTCTAGCCACCTATCTATACATCTATTTATCTAGCTGCTTCCATTTTTTTGTGGTCCGCAAAAAAAAAAAAAAAAACCCGGAAGGCACATGGATGACACACGGCCCGTATACGGAACGGAAAGTTTGTCACACTGATTGCATCCGTGAAAAAAACAGGACCAATTTTTGCAGACCGCAATAACGGAACGGTCATGTGAATGTAGCCTTACAGTAGTAATTGCTTAAAGTAGGATTTTTGTGTACTCACCGTAAAATCTCTTTCTCTGAGTCTTCATTGGGGGACACAGGACCATGGGTTATGCTGCTGTCACTAGGAGGCTGACACTAAGTAAACATAAAAAAGTTAGCTCCTCCCTAGCAGCATACACCCCGAGCCGGAGGCGGGCTCAGATCAGTTGGTGCACAAGCAGTAGGAGGAGTACCAGAATCACCATACATAAACACAAGTTGTAACTAAAACAATGCAGCCGTGCAAACAAGAGGTCTATGAACATAAGACCACTGAAAAAATAGCAGGCAAATGCAATTGAATCAACCAAAAAAAAAACCAAGCAGGGTGGGTGCTGTGTCCCCCAATGAAGACTCAGAGAAAGAGATTTTACGGTGAGTACACAAAAATCCTACTTTCTCTATCGTTTCATTGGGGGACACAGGACCATGGGACGTCCAAAAGCAGTCCCTGGGTGGGAATACCGAAAAACCCGCAGAGGCAGACAACAACAACCTCCCTCGGCGGGCTTGCACTATAATTGAATGCTGCCACCCTATTACAGGTGCGCAACTGCTGCCTGCAAGACCTTTCTCCCAAAAATAGCATCTGCCGATGCTTGGGTGTGAACGTGGTAGAACCTAGTAAAGGTGTGCAGGCTAGACCAGGTGGCGGCCTTGCAGACCTGGTCGGCCGACGCCTGATGCCTAATCGCCCAAGAGGCGCCCACTGCGCGGGTAGAGTGCGCCTTTACCCCCCGCGGCGGAGACTTGTCCCGAATCCGGTAGGCCTCTGATATGGCGGAACGGATCCATCTGGCAATTGTGGCCTTGGATGCCGATTCACCCTTCTTGGGACCAGAAGGGAGAACAAACAGACCATCTGACTTACGGAACGGCGCGGTCCTGGAGACATAAATTCTAAGTGCACGCACTAGGTCCAGGGTGTGCAAGGACCTCTCCAAGCTGTGAGAGGGGCCAGGACAGAAGGATGGAAGGATGATTTCCTCGTTAAGATGGAACGGGGAGACCACCTTTGGGAGAAAAGCGGGATCTGGCCGGAGAACCGCTTTGTCCTGGTGAAAAATCAAAAAGGGGGAACGACAAGAGAGAGCTGCCAGCTCTGACGTCTTGCGAATAGAAGTGATGGCAACAAGAAACACCACCTTCCAAGACAGGTGAGACAGGGAAGATTCTCGCAAGGGCTCGAATGGGGAGCCCTGAAGTGACCCTAGGACTAGATTAAGGTCCCACGGTTCTAGAGGCCGACGGTACGGCGGTGCCAGGTGGGCTACTCCCTGGATGAAGGTCTTAACCTGTGAACGAGCGGCCAGTGGCTTCTGAAACAGGATTGATAACGCCGATATCTGGCCCTTTAGTGTTGCGAGCGAGAGACCCGCATCTAGGCCTGACTGCAAGAATGCCAACAGGGAAGGAAGGGAGAATGCGAGAGGAGAAGAAATATTCTGCTCTTCACACCACCTGAAGAAAACTTTCCACGTGCGGTGGTAAATCTTTGATGAAGATGGCTTCCTGGCCCTAATCATTGTCTGAATCACTCTTGAGGAAAAACCAGCCTTAGCTAGAACCCAGGATTCAATGGCCAGGCCGTCAAATTTAGGACCTGTGAGTTCTGATGGAAGAGAGGCCCCTGCTGCAGGAGATCTGGACGGTCTGGAAGGCGCCACGGAGCGTCTGCGAGGAGCTGAGTTAGTTCCGCGAACCATGCTCGCCTGGGCCAGTCCGGAGCCACTAGGATGACCGGTATCCCTTCCGCCTTGATCTTCTTGAGGACCCTCGGAATTAGAGGGAGCGGAGGGAAGATGTACGGGAGACTGAACTGGCTCCATGACAGGGTGAGGGCGTCGACTCCTAAAGCCAAGCGGTCGCGGCACCGCGCTACAAAGTGCGGAACTTGACGGTTGAACCGGGAGGCCATTAGGTCCACGTCCGGAACTCCCCATCTGTCGCAGATCTGGTTGAAGACTTCCCGGTTGAGGGACCATTCTCCGGAGGCGAGGCCTTCCCTGCTGAGGAAGTCCGCCGCCCAATTGTCCACGCCTGGGATGTGTACCGCTGAGATCAGGGAGTGATGACACTCGGCCCAGTGCAATATCTTCTTGACTTCTCGCATCGCCCCGACACTTCTTGTGCCGCCTTGGTGGTTGATGTACGCCACCGCCGTCGCATTGTCCGACTGGATCCTGACCGGGCAACCCTGTACTAGGTGCCGAAACTGCTGCAAGGCTAGCCGGATGGCTCTTATCTCCAAAATGTTGATCTGGAGACAACTCTCTCTCGGTGACCATCGGCCCTGCGCTGTGTGATGTCGAAACACTGCTCCCCAGCCCTGGAGACTGGCGTCGGTGGTCACTATCTTCCAGTGGAGCGGGAGGAAAGACCTCCCTGATGCGAGGTTGCGCTGATTGAGCCACCAACGGAGGGAGTTGCGGGTCTCCGGCGAAAGATGAAACCTGCGGTCCAGAGAAAAGGGAGATCTGTCCCACTTCTTCAGCAAGGCCAGCTGGAGTGGCCGGAGATGGAACTGTGCAAAGGGTACCGCTTCCATCGCCGCCACCATACGACCGAGGACTCGCATGCCGAACCTGATGGACACTTGGCGCTGACGCCGAAGAGCGCGGAGTCCTCGTTGTAGGGAGGAGATCTTCTCCTGTGTGAGGAAAACTCGCCCTTGGATGGTATCGAATACCATGCCTAAAAAGGTGATCCGACGGGCCGGGATCAGAGAGGACTTCTTCCGATTTATCAGCCACCCTAACCGTGAAAGGGTGCCGATCGTGACCTGAACCCCGAGACGACAGTCCTCGAAAGAAGAGCCCTTTATCAACATATCGTCCAAGTACGGGATGACCATGACACCCCTGGCATGCAGGACGGACATGGCAGCAGCCATGATCTTCGTAAAGACCCTGGGTGCGGATGCGAGGCCGAAGGGAAGAGCTGTGAACTGGAAGTGATCTTCCGCTATCGCAAAACGGAGGAACTGTTGGTGAGAGGTGGCTATCGGGACGTGAAGATAGGCGTCTTGAATATCCAGCGATGCCAGGAATTCGCCTACCTCCATGGACGCGATGACGGACCGGAGTGACTCCATTCGAAACGGCCGAGGTCTCACCGACCTGTTCAGAAGCTTTAGGTCGAGGACGGGACGGACAGAGCCGTCCTTTTTGGGGACCACGAAAAGGTTGGAATAGAACCCCTTGAAACGCTCTGCGGGAGGGACTGGTACCACGACTCCGGTTCGGAGGAGGGAGTCTATGGAGTGAAAGAACGCGCGAGCCCGCGCGGTAGACTCGGGAGGGCGAGATAGGAAAAAACGTCTCGGTGGCTTTGCCTCGAATTCTATTTTGTAGCCTGATGTGATGATCTCTCTGACCCAGGCATCGGCGGTCAGGGGGATCCACACATGCTGAAAACGAGACAGGCGCCCTCCCACAAGTCTGGCGCTGTTGCGCGCCGACCGCGAGTCACTTGGAGGAACGACGGCGGTAACCAGAAGAGGATCTCGTGGACTGGCGGGGGCGTGAACGCCAGGCGGGATTGGTCTTGAATGACGGGGTCTTCCTGTCTCTCGGAGGAGAGCGGCTTTTCCGCGGCTGGGGATTGGAGCTGAAGCTGCGAAAGGACCGGAAACGAGCGGTGGAGCGCCGATTCTGGAAGCGCTTGGGGCGCAATTGGGGGAGAGATGTACTCTTTCCTCCCGTTGCATCGGAGATCAGCTGGTCCAGCCTATCTCCGAAGAGACGCTCCCCTAGGAAGGGCAGGGAAGTTAGTGACTTCTTAGAGGCCGCATCCGCGTTCCAGGAGCGGAGCCAAAGGGCTCGACGGATGGCCACATTGTTGCTGGCGGCCTGGGTCGCGCAACTTGCAGACGCCAGGGCTGCATTGAGCAAGTACTCACCCGCGAGGGAAATCTGCGAGGCGATGGGAACCAGGTCCGGATTGGTAGGAATGGCGCGGAGACCGCCGCGTAGCGTGTCCGCCCAGGACATCAGGGCCTTCGCCACCCAAACCGAGGCGAAGGCCGGAGAGAGGGATGAGCCCGCTGCCTCGAAGGCGGAACGGGCCAACCTGTCAATAGTACGGTCCGTAGGATCTTTGAGAGACGTACCGTTAGTGAGTGGAAGGACTGTGTGAGAAGACAGGCGGGAGACTGGGGGGTCAACCACAGGGGAACCTGCCCAATCCTTTCGAAGACCCTCAGGAAAGGGATAATGCAAATCGATGGACTTACCGCTGGTAAATACCCTGTCCGGCTGTTGCCTGTGGCTGCGCAGTAACTCAGCGAATTCTGGATGTCCGCTGAATGTGTTCTGGGCCCGCTTCACCCGCTTAAAGGAGACCTGGGTGCTCTGGGAGGAGACTGGGTCCACCTGTACCTTCAAGGTCTGGTTTACTGCTTCTATCAGGCTATTTACCATGTGCCGAATATCGGCCGCCTGCTCTGAGTCCTGTAGGGGTACCGCATCGGAATCATCCTCGGAGCAGTCAGAAGCCTCCCTGGAGGACTGACGGTCTGGACCTGGGGATGAAGGTGAAACCTGGGAAGAGTCTGAGGACGAGACCCGGCGGGTCCGTTTCTGAGCAGCAGAGGAGGACCCTGCAACGGGGCTCACCTGCTCCGGGGGCAATTGCGCCGGGTCTGCGGGAATCTGGGCGAGCGTCGGCAGCAGGCGTAGAGCTTGCGCGATGGTCCGAGAAGCCTCAGAGAGGGAATCTACGGACTGGGACAGGGACGCTAGCCAGTCGGGGGGGGGGCGGGACGCAGGGCCCTGCAGCATATGGCGCTGTGGCGTCTGCGGTATCAGAAGCGTCGGCCGCGGAGTCCTGCGGAGGCTGCGCGTCTGTAGAACAGACGGAGCATAGTGGGGCGTCCTGACCCTGGGAAAATTTGGAGCTGCAGGAGGAGCATGCAAAAAATAGTGCAAAGGGGGCCTGCTTGGATTGGGTGGGCTTAGCCTTAGGCATGGTGCACACAGGTACTCTCCCTGGTGGCTGCTAGGAAGGAGACAGGAGAGGGTTAACTCGTCCCTAAACTCAGAGAATGCTACCTAGTGAGGGCTACTCCTTAGGAGCAGAGCTTACCCAGGTCCTGCGTGCTGCCCACCAGTCCAGAAGTGGAGTCCAGGAATGAGCTGGCCAGAAAACTCAGAACGCCGGCGTGCTGCAGCCTCAGGGGACCAGAGGCAGGCTAAAATGGAGAGGGGACGCTGGAGGAGGCTGGGGGAGGAGCAGGATTCCGGCGCGAAAAGTCTGGAGGATTCACAGCCCCCACCATCTGCCAGGAGGCAGAGCAGTGGGAGGTACAGAGGGAGATGACCGGCGGCCAATAGCGATGCAGCAGGGGCGTGGCTAGGACGCAGGAGCGACTAGGCCGAAGCCGGGGACTAAATTTATGGAGGGGGCCGGGGGAAAGAGCAGGGAAGTCGGATCCTACCTGCAATCGGCGGCGCCGGCTCAGCGATGGATGCGGTGCAGGCAGAGCTCCCTGGCCCTGCCTGTGAACAGCGCTGCTCGTCCAGGAAGGCTCCGGGGGAGAGCGTGCTGAAGGCAGGGTAGTAGGCATCATGATGGGGGTAGACAGCCCCCTATCAGGAGAAGGCAGCGTGACAGGGCCCCATCTATCACAAACGCTGCTGAGGTTCCATCCCTGCTGTATTCCCCTGTACGCCCTTTGGGGTGATACCTCAGGGCGAATCAGGGGTGCCCACAAAACAACCTGCCCACACGCGCACCCCCGGGAGTGGTACCACGGGGACGGGCGGGGGAGAGGGCCCCGAAGTCTCAAGCCCCTGCGACCCTGGGGAGCGGTACCCACGGGGCTGCGGAGAATGAGTGAAGCGAATACCTGCAGAGAAGAAGACGACAGGTATGAGAGCGATGAGCGGCGCCGAAATAAAATAAAAAAGCGCAAAAACATACATGGCTGAGGGGGGCCGAGACGGCCCACATCAGCCTCCTACGACACTAAGCTAAAAACTGATCTGAGCCCGCCTCCGGCTCGGGGTGTATGCTGCTAGGGAGGAGCTAACTTTTTTATGTTTACTTAGTGTCAGCCTCCTAGTGACAGCAGCATAACCCATGGTCCTGTGTCCCCCAATGAAACGATAGAGAAAAGTTGGTTGATAACATGGGCAGTTTTGATATCAGACAAGACACACGAAAACAGATCTTGGTGCAAAGGATAATTGTAAACCCCCACACTAACGTATAACTTGGAGGAGTGCTGTCTGACGTTTTATTGGATCACACTTGGTCCAATATTATACTATGGAGCAGTGCTACCACCGCTTTTTTTTCTCATGCCAATTCTACTTGAGAAAAGAAAAAAAAAAAGTCACAGCATGCAGCGATTGCGTAAAGTATATCAGACGGCACACACCCATTCAAGTCTATGGTTATGTCCAAAACATCAGTCTGCACTGGGATATCATCTGAGTGCACTCTGATTTACGCCGACAAGGGGGAAGATAGAGAAATTAAGTTCACCATCTTCTCTGATTCTCGCAAGCAAAAAAATCAGAGCACATTAGAATGACACTCAGCTGAAACTTGGATCAGAGCTTCAGCCACAGAGGAGGTTGGCCGAATCAACAATCTGCTTGGTTTAAGGCCCAGTTACATGCTACGATTTATCTGATGATATGTCGTCAGGGTCACGGTTTTCGTGACGCACTTCCGTCGTCGTTAGCGACATCGTTACATGTGACACCTACGAGCGACTCCGAACGATCATAGACAGGTCGTTTATTTTCAAAATATTGTTCGTCGTTTGAAACGCAGCAGACCTATTGCTACGTTTGAAACCGTGCCAACGACGAACAATATCGTTAGTGCGTCCGTCATCAGCGGCGCGGGCGTGTCGTTACGAGCAATGCTCCACGCATCCTCCGTTCTGATTGGCGTCACGCCAGGGTGTATGCTATGGACAATTATACGCCTCTGTCGTTGCTGGAATCGTTGGGAGAAATGCTGTGTGACGGTGTCCACACGACCGCCTTGGTCAAACAATATATATCGCTGAACGATGTAGCGTCGTTTGTGAGCTGGGTACATGTGACCGCTACAAAACGACCTATGAGCGATCTCAGCAAATCGTAGCAACGATCTGGGCGTGTCACATCGCTAACGAGATCGCTAGCGATATCGCTGCGCGTAAAGCGGCCTTTACAAACCAGAGATGGCAAACAAATGATTTGGATCTACTAGGGAAACATCCCCAATCATCTATACTCTCTATATGCTCACATCTGATCTTCTGAAGGAATTTCACAGCACTAGATAGCAATCTAGCAGTGCAGACTAATTGGTACTTGTTTGATTCTACTTCTCCAGTATGTTACCTTCTGTGCCTTTCATAGCTTAAACATTAGGAGTGTTTCTTAGGTTTTGTATAATTGGTGGATTACTTGGTAGTTAAGCCTTATTCATTCGCCTATAAGATATATGGATGTTATGCATATCAATAAAGTTATGTTTTATGGGATTTTTGCTTCTCCTGGGATTAGTCTTGAATTTAGAATCCCTTTGTGTATCACCCCCTGTTCATTATTTACATAGGACGATTGGGCCATTGGTGGTTGCAGTGGATGCACTAGCTGCACTTGCGACTGTACCGGATATTACTACTACTGGGCAGAGTGAGATAGCAGATAGGCATCAGTCTTTTCGGTGCATGTTCCCCATGTTAGCTGCATTTGTTGAAACCAACCATACACACTATAGCCCGGATTCATCAAGACAGGAGATGCTCATGGCAGTATTGAGGAGGGGGCATGTAGGAGTGAGACGCTCCTGATTCATGAAGAGGTGCACGCCCCCTACTAAGTCAGAAGCGCTTGCCAAATGGCGGATATCTCTGGCCACCTCGCCACAAATGTTAAGCAACAAAATGCAATTTTCAAAGCAATTTATGCCAGAATTCTGGTGAAATTGCATTGGACCTTTAATCTACACAAGAGTGAGCTTATGGGCAACAGGATCGCTAGTAAGATGAATTGCAGATGCTTGATACCCAGCAACAGGCTATTAGAGGACGTGACCAGTAGCAACCAAGACCCAAGGCAATACTGGGCTGGTATATTTTTATAATCCGAAATAAAGCCTAGCCCATTTTCAAAAATTGATTTTAGTTGCAAATAGTCACCTGGGGTGCAAAAAGCACTGAGTCACCACTCAGATTGTGGGAATGCCCCTTTAATATCAACCGATTCACCTGGAACTTTACTATTGAAGCTGCAGTAAAACTACAACTCCCAGCATGCTGTGGCAGCTGCAGGCTACAGGGGCATGCTAAAAGTTGAAATCTCATAACTGGTAACTAACCCATTGTATTGTGGGTGCGTGCACGTATGAATATATATCTCTAGCTATCTATATCTGAACAAGGTGAGTGATTGATCTGCAAACCTGACAAATAACCTTTCATGAGATAGATTAGAAGGTGTCACTTCCACTACAGTGCTTTTGTCCTGAATATTTGGGATCCAATTTACATCTGGGAATTACCATTCCTCTTGATAAAGGGGAACATCACAACTCAGCACTAAGGGGTGCTTCACACACAGCGAGCTCGCTGCCGAGATCGCTGCTGAGTCACGCTTTTTGTGACGCAGCAGTGACCTCATTAGCGATCTCGCTGTGTGTGACACTGAGCAGCGATCTGGCCCCTGCTGCGAGATCGCTGCTTGTTACACACAGCCCTGGTTCGTTTTCTTCAAAGCCGCTCTCCTGCTGTGACACACAGATCGCTGTGTGTGACAGCGAGAGAGCGACAAATGAAGCGAGCAGGGAGCAGGAGCCGGCGTCTGACAGCTGAGGTAAGCTGTATCCAAGATAAACATCGGGTAACCAAGGTGGTTACCCGATATTTACCTTAGTTACCAGCATCTGCAGCTCTCACGCTGCCTGTGCTGCCGGCTCCGGCTCTCTGCACATGTAGCTGCTGTACACATCGGGTTAATTAACCCGATGTGTACAGCAGCTAGGAGAGCAAGGAGCCAGCGCTAAGCAGTGTGCGCGGCTCCCTGCTCTCTGCACATGTAGCTGCATTACACATCGGGTTAATTAACCCGATGTGTACTGTAGCTATGGTAGGAGAGCAAGGAGCCAGCGCTCAGTGTGCGCGGCTCCCTGCTCCCTGCACACACAGCTGTGCGCTGGTAACTAATGTAAACATCGGGTAACCATACCCGATGTTTACCTTAGTTACCAGTCTCCGCAGCTTCCAGACGGCAGCTCCGTGCAAGCGCAGCGTCGCTTGCACGTCGCTGCTGGCTGGGGGCTGTTCACTGGTCGCTGGTGAGATCTGCCTGTTTGACAGCTCACCAGCGACCATGTAGCGATGCAGCAGCGATCCTGACCAGGTCAGATCGCTGGTCGGATCGCTGCTGCATCGCTAAGTGTGAAGGTACCCTAACTGGATAATGTCAGTGTTGAATGATACCTTAAACTGGTAGCATGTGTGTCCAAGAGGAACGAGAGAGGAACATCCCAAATGCACTGTTAATAAAAAGAAATCTAAAAAAATGGGGAATACATGTATTTCTAGCACGGATGTGTCTGGAGAGCCGACAGATCCACTAATGATCAGCGCTTTGGGAACCTCACCAGTATGGATGTATATCTGCAAGCATTTTAGCTGTCTGTAGACGTCCCACTCGATTCTACCAATGGCCCACTTTTCAGCTGTGCCAACAGTCATAGCCCCTGCCTTGTACACATTCCTTTCACATACCATCAGCTTTGCAATGAACATTTAATCACATTACATTACAATATGATGAGTGTCTATGGCAGTCCTACAGCACACCTTTTAGAACAATCGTTCGCTTGAAGTGATTGCTTGCAGACATGTGTTTCAGGCATTCATCCCTCTGGTAAAACAGTAGAAAACAGCATGGACAGGCAAAACTTTGGATAAGCAGCGAGTGTATGCGTTTCTCATGGCCATCGCCCAACTTTGCCTGGAAGAATGTGAAAGCACAACTTCAAAGACTAAACCTACTCACAATATAAAAGTAAAATAGACCTTTATGAAAACGAAGAATCTATAAAAATTAAATACGTTTTGGAATGGTTGTTGAATTATGAAATGCATAGCCACAATGAAAATTACATCAGCCAGGATAAAATGCTCTACATTTATGGAAATATCAGTAAAGACTAGAGGGCGGTATACTATTATCTTTCAATATGCTAACCAAGCACTACTAGTCATTATTTAAAGGGGTTTTCCAGGCTCATAAACTGTTTGCAGTTTTCTATGTGACCACAGACAGCTGAACTGTGACAATGTCACTGTCAGGATTCCTCTACTTCTTCAACATGGTCATAACGACGCTATTCCTTTTTATCTCCAGCAAGTGCAATCGCTCAGGTGACCACAGGTATGTAATTTGCATAGCGGCGATCACATGACAACTAGATTTTCAGCAGCTATTTCTCAATGTAGTTATTGAAAAAAAGTGGCTGAGAATTTAGTTTTAATCTCCCACTGGGTATGGAGGAGAATCCCAATGGTGTGCGCATTTTCACACTATCACAATTGGGCAGTCTGCAGTCACAAGGTTACTGCAGAAATTTCTGTTAAACCTGGAAAAACTCTTTGGTGATCTATCCTCATAGACCATTATGGGGACATTCTGTAACTTTGCCATGTACGGTAACTAATACATAGATTTTCAGACTATATCTTGGTAAGTGTCAGAGAAGAATAGTGATCATACTTTAGTTAGGGACCTATAACAAAAATGTATTTCATAGGTCATTAAAGTATTAATGGACCTTTCCCATCAATCACATTTATGGCATTTTAGTAAGATAAGGAATATGCATTTATGATCAGAGGGTGTTTGATCTCGAGAACGTCTTCAAAGTGCTTAAATGAAAAAACGGTTAATAACGATGTCTACCAAATTAGCCATCAACATGACACTATGCATTTACTTAAGTCATCTGATTGCAACTCGCAAACTGACAACTGGGCTCAGCTAAACTCCTTAAAAGGGAACCTGTCAGGTCCAATATGCACCCAGAATCACGATCAGTTCTGGGTGCAAATTGCTAATCCCTGCATCTAGTAAAAAAATATTTCTAAAGATCCTTTATGATATGGTTCTGAGAGCAGGAACTAGTCGCAAGGGCATTAGTGCCTGTGCTCCATCCGTCCTCTTAGCATGGCAGCACACCCCTGTCGGCATGCTAACATGCTATTCAATGCTTATGGCCCAGCGTCATCAGCGGTGACGTGCGTACCTGTGTCCATTGCACCACCTCAGATGCTGAGCTTAGGGTCAGTGCACATGGATAAGAAGTCTTGGCACTTCTGGTCACGCGCAGAAGACCTCTCTGAAGCCGGGACACGACACGTACACCTGTTTTCATAGTGCACATGCCCGGAAGTGCGGGGCATTCTGAACCATGCGCAGTGACCCCAAGCTCGGCGTCTGAGGCAGTGCAACGGACACATGAACTTGTGTCACTGTCGGTGAGGACACTGGACCACGGGCATTAAATAGCATTGTTAGCACACCCCTGTGGGCGTGCTAAGAGGACAGAATGAGATCAGGAACTAATGCCCTTGAGACTAGACCCTGCACTCATTAGCATATCATAAAGGATCTTTAGAAATACTTTTTCTAAACATCTCTTTATGTATGCTAATAGATATAGGGACAGTTAGGCAGGGATTAGCAATATGCACCCAGAACTGCTCGTGGTTCTGGGTGCATATTGCACCGGACAGGTTCAAGACCCAACGTTAAATGCTGACCATGTCATTTAAGAACATTGAGGGCAACCTACAGGCACCCAATGTGCATAATGGCATAAGGTGGCTGATCGGTGACGAGCACATGAAGGCGATCACATCCACATATTTGTTTTGTTTTTTTTTTTATGGTCATAGGAACCCGGTCTTAGGGGTACTTTGCACGCTGCGACATCGCAAGCCGATGCTGCTATGTCGAGCGCGATAGTCCCCGCCCCTGTCGCAGCAGCGATATATTGGGATTACTGCCATAGCGAACATTATCGCTGCGGCAGCTTCACATGCACTTACCTGCCCTGCGACGTCGCTCTGGTCGGCAACCCGCCTCTTTCCTTAGGGGGCGGGCCGTGCGGCATCACAGCGACGTCACATGGCAGGTGGACAATAGAAGCGGAGGGGTGGAGATGAGCGGGACAAACATCCCGCCCACCTGCTTCCTTCCTCATTGCAGCCGGGACGGAGGTAAGGTGATGTTCCTCGCTCCTGCGAGCTTCATACACAACGATGTGTGCTGCCGCAGGAACGAGGAACAACATCGTACCGTCGCTGCTGCAAAATTATGGAAATGTCGGACCCTACACCGATGAAACGATAACGCTTTTGCGCTCGTTAATCGTATATGAAAAAGGATTCACATACTGCGATGTCAACAGCGGCGCCGGATGTGCGTCACTTTCGATTTGACCCCACAGACAACGCACCTGCGATGTTGCAACGTGAAAAGTACCCCTTAGGCTGAGCACAGACAAAAGGGTTTATAATACTTTGAGCATTTTCTTGCAGTTTTTCTTATCCAAAATAAAGAAAATTTTATTCCAGCTAACAAAATTCTGAGGATTTTCTTTGGTGTGAAAGAACTGACCTTTTCTGCGAGATGATCATTATACTGTCCTATGCTTCCAAATCGCTTTAGACACAGAATACAAGCGTACGAGTTGTCACACACACCATGAAGAGCAATGGAGGGGTCACATGGGGAATGGTCGAACCTTGGAAAAAAGAACATGGTAATGGTTACTGAACCATTTACGGCAAATTACGCCCTGTTCATTTACTGTTCAGCTATGTTCAAAACATGGTTCAGGTTCATTTAGAAAGTCTACAAGGGTAGGGACATCACTTGGTTGATGGCAACAGCTTCTATGTTCTACATTAATGGGGCCCTGCTCTCGCTAGAGCACTGTGAGCCGCGCAGGCCATACAGCAGGCACAGTTCACATATGTAGAGGATTGACAACACAGTTGGATCAGTTACTTATTAACAATGTCGTGTCTTTTCAGACTATACAAGTGCCAAAGTGCAATTTGGATTTAAGACAAAACCATAACATGCTTAACTAGCTGTGCCCAAATCCACCACTGAACCTCTGCCACTAATCATGGTGTCTGATGAGGTCTGCATCACTATCACCACGCTCACAGCACTGCAGACAATCACTGAGATCAGGCGGGTGTTCTGTCTACATGGGCAGAGCTGCTGAGCTTGGTGATCGGCTGTTGTGCCGTTAAAGTGATGACCGCAGTATTGAATGCAGTGCTTGGACCTGGGATAGTGAGTAAAGCATGGTTTGGTTTTTTATAACAAACTACAGAAACTTTTCAAAAGGTGACAACCCCTTCACCATTCACAACACCATGACAGTTTTAACACAATAGTTAAAAAAATACTTAAGAGGCCAGAAGCGTCATTAAGTAACAAAAAACTGTTGTTTCCAGACTATTTCAAGTCACAATAATTTTTTACAAATATAAAGACGTTTCATCCTGTTGGCCAGAATTGTGCCAAAGATGTGTAAAAAACTGTTTTCTTCAACTCTCTTCTATAGAAAATAAAAAAAAACAACACAAAAACAATTGAAATCAAGAAAACAGGTAAGCTCTGAGCGACTATGACAAGGGCTACATTGGTATGGATAGAAGACAGGGTGAGAACATTTCCAAAATGAGAGGTCTAGTATGCTGCTCTTGTATGCAGGGGTTAATTCCTACCAAAGCTAATTCAAGAGAAAGAATTAGTGCATCAACAACATAGTCAGGGTCTTTTACATGCACAGGCACAAACTTGCTTGGTGCAAAGTGCTAGATTCATAAAAGTTCAGAACTCTTCACCAAAATGAACAAGCAAAACAGTTTTTCTTAAGCAGCAAAGTCTATCATAAAAAAAAAAAACGAAAAAAAAAAAAAATCCAAACAGTCCATATAGCAATACGGGCTCACCTGCATTAAATGAGTGCAGAGGTTTGCCCTTGTTGACACCCTCAGCACAGACAGGTCCTTTACTCTCTCCTACAGAGACCACTTCTGAGACAACTCAGCCTGACAAAAACTTAGCTGGAGGTATCGGAGTGGTAAGTTCCATCGTTCCTAAAACTTGGACCCAAAAGCCAGGCCCATTAAAAACCCTCAGCACTATAGGTGCTGGAGCCTCCTTTCCGGGTTTCATATCACCAAGGCGCGACACATTGGTGACAAAAACACTGATCCAGGGAGCAAAAACTAGTCTCTGTGTCCAATTCCAAAGCTAAATGCTATAAAAGATAAACTGTAGAAAGCGACACTCACTTCATAAAGGTACGATTTTATTGAAGCATCTTCATAAAAAAACAGTCATGAACTAAACAGCATGGCAGGGAAGGAAGGAGGTGCAGCTGCTGCTATAAAGTTAACGAGAACCTGTTACCAGGTTTTTGTAACCTGAGAGGAGCATGTTACAGCAGAAACCCTGATTCTCGTGATTTATCACTTACTGAGTTGCTCGATATTTTGATAAAATCACTGATTTAGGCTGCTTTTACATCAGCTTTTTTTGCAGTTAGGCAAAAAAAACGCAAACTGCATATGACCGGATCCTTTACAAATGCATTGTCCCTTTCAATGCATTTGCAATTGAATCATGGCAATATGCGGTGACTTGCAGTTGCGTGCGCCACACACTGGATCCGTTGTTTTGCGGTATTTTACAGAGTTTCAAAAACGCTACTTGTTGCGTTTTTTACCTCGGTCAAAATACTGCATCTTACTGGATCCAATGCATTGCGGCGGTACCTGCAGTGTATTTCAATGGGCGACGGATCCTGCTGTACCAGAAGTCACCGGATCCCGATAGACAGGGTCCTGTTTTCTGTACTGAGCATGGCCAGAAAGCAGCCTGGCATGGTCAGTACAAAAATCTCTCTCTCTAGTCGGTTTCAGACGTACGTGTTTTATTAGGTACATGCCACACGCATGGTTATGGTCATACGTGTGACACGTACCAGAGAAAACACTTGTCTGTGAACTAAAAATGTTCTACATTCACCTGTATCCAGCGATGCTGTCTTCATCAGCTCTGCTGCCTCCTGCTCCTGACTGCCGCTCATTATACTCACTGAATATTCACTGCACTGAGGAGCTGGAAGCAGGAGCATGGCAGGGACAGCACCGCGGGGACAAATGAGTATACAGCAAGCAGTGTGTGCGCGGTAACGTCCAGAGTTCATTGGGAACTATGATGAGTCCCCCGATGCTCCGGCTTCCAGGTCCTCACTGCATGCACGCACGCACGCACAGTATACACTGAACACAGACTGACAGACAGACACACACACACACACACACACAGCTGGATACTCACCTGTCCCCAGTGATGTGACTGTTTCCAGCTATTCAGTGCAGTGAATATTGAGTGAGTATAATGAGCGGTGGTCAGGAGTGGGAGGCGGCAGACGGAAGTCTGAAACCAGCCTCTCTCTCTCTCCAGAAGACTAGGATCGTGGAGGGGCGAGAAGGAGTAATAAAGATGGAGACCCCCCTAAGTGTGTCTGTGTTTTTATTTCTAATAAAGTATTTTTTGTGCGGTGTCTTTTTTTTAACCCTTTATTGGAGATTCTTAATGGCCGGGTCAAACTTGGCTTGACATTAAGAATTTCGGGCTTTATACCAGCTGGTAAAACAAGGCTGGTATTAACCCCTTATTACCCTGCGTGTCAACCGACACCAGGGCTGCTGGAACAGTTGGATACAGCTCCAGAAGATGGCGCATCTATGAAAGCGCCATTTTCTGGGGCGGCTGCGGACTGCAATTCGCAGCGGGGGGGCCCATAAAGCTTGTGCACCCTGCGCTACGGATTCCAATCTCCAGCTGCCTAGTTGTACCTGGCTGGACACAAAAATTGGGCGAAGTCCACGTAGTTTTTTTTCTAATTATTTCATGAAATAATTACAAAGGGCCTCCCCATATTTTTGATTCCCAGCCGGGTACAAATAGGCAACTGGGGGGGGGGAGGGGGGTTAGAGGCAGCACAACCTGCCTGCTGTACCTGGCTAGAATACAAAAATAGGGTGAAGTCCACGTCATTTTTTTTTCTTTTAGTTTTTGGGCAAAAACTTAAAAAACACTGGATTTTCCATTGCCAGTGAAGGTAACACCAAGCAGTAGGGGTTAGCAGCCAGTACCAGCTTGGGTTATCTTTAGCAATTGAAAATGCAGTGGGAGCCCACGCATTTTTTTTTTTTTTACCCCTAACCCTAGGGTTAGGGTTGTGTGTCTGGGGTTTTTGTTGTTTAATGAATTAAAAAAAAAAAAAAATCGACATGGGTTTCACCCATCGAGCACCCGAGCATTTTACTACTCACTCATCCCTACTCCTGACCAGCCAGCAGAACAACTAATCCGATCAGCTTACTCAAGTGTTCTGTCACCTGCATCCATCACAGCATGTGCGGGCTGTGAGGTCAGTTGAGTTCGACCGGCACTAGAGTCCGCTGATCTGAACTCAGTTAAACTCCCCCCCGCACACTCTGCAATGGATGCAGCGGGACATAGAACAAGTAACCGGCCGACACTGGAGTCAGCTGATCCGATTACTTGTTCTACAGTCATATGAAAAAGTTTGGCCACCCTATTAATGTTAACCTTTTTTCTTTATAACAATTTGGGTTTTTGCAACAGCTATTTCAGTTTCATATATCTAATAACTGATGCACTGAGTAATATTTCTGGATTGAAATGAGGTTTATTGTACTAACAGAAAATGTGGAATCCGCATTTAAACAAAATTTGACCAGTGCAAAAGTATGGGCACCTCAACATAAAAAAGTGACATTAATATTTTGTAGATCCTCCTTTTGCAAAAATAACAGCCTCTAGTCGCTTCCTGTAGCTTTTAATGAGTTCCTGGATCCTGGATGAAGGTATATTTGACCATTCCTGTTTACAAAACAATTCCAGTTCAGTTAAGTTTGATGGTCGCCGAGCATGGACAGCACGCTTCAAATCATCCCACAGATTTTCAATGATATTCAGGTCTGGGGACTGGGATGGCCATTCCAGAACATGGTAATTGTTCCTCTGCATGAATGCCTGAGTAGATTTGGAGCGGTGTTTTGGATCATTATCTTGCTGAAATATCCATCCCCTGCGTAACTTCAACTTCGTCACTGACGCTTGCACCTTATTGTCAAGAATCTGCTGATACTGAGTTGAATCCATGCGACCCTCAACTTTAACAAGATTCCTGGTGCCGGTATTGGCCACACAGCCCCAAAGCATGATGGAACCTATACCAAATTTTACTGTGGGTAGCAAGTGCTTTTCTTGGAATGCTGTGTTTTTTGCCTCCATGCATAACGCCTTTTTGTATAACCAAACAACCCAATCAGGACCTTCTTCCAAAATGTAACTGGATTGTCAAAATGTGCTTTTGCATACCTCAGGCGACTGTGGCGTGCTTGCAGAAACAGCTTCTTTCATATCACTCTCCCATACAGCTTCTCCTTGTGCAACGTGCGCTGTATTGTTGACCGATGCACATTGACACCATCTGCAGCAAGATGATGCTGCAGGTCTTTGGAGGTGGTCTGTGGATTGTCCTTGACTGTTCTCACCATTCTTATTCTCTGCCTTTCTGATATTTTTCTTGGCCTGCCACTTCTGGGCTTAACAAGAACTGTACCTGTGTTCTTCCATTTCCTTACTATGTTCCTCACAGTGGAAACTGACAGTTTAAATCTCTCAGACAACTTTTTTGTATCCTTCCTCTGCTGTTAACCTGCATCCAACGTAGCATGTGCGGCTGTCAGATCAGGAGTTTAGCTGACTCCAGTGCCGCCGATAAATTCTGTGTCCCGCTGCAGACAGATCTGGTAAAATAATTGCAGTTGCATGCGTTGCACTTACAATCCGCAGTATCCATTCAGATGCGTTTTGCATTTTTTTGCCGTCAGGCAAAAATAAGAATTATTCTTACCGTTAATTCGGTTTCTAGGAACCTTCCATGACAGCATAAGAGGAAGTTGTCTTTCCACGCCCTAATTGGGACAGGAAGCACAAGAGAGGTTAAAAAGGATCCTCCCACCTCCCATAGCCAGTGTCTTACAAAGAACCCATAGCATATGAGAAGTATAAACAGATTCAGGCATATCGAGGATTAGGGAGGGAATTACGTGCTGTCGTGGAAGGTTCCTAGAAACCGAATTAACAGCAAGAATAATTCTTATTTCTCTAGTCCCTTACATGACAGCATAGGAGGAATACCAACAAATTGATACCTTGGGGGTGTGTGTGTGTGACCACAGCCTGCAGGACTTTACTGCCAAAAGCCAAATCCATGTTGGACTACAGGTCCAGACGATAATGCTTCGTGAAAGTATGGAGCGAAGACCACATAACTGCTCTGCAGATCTGCTCGGGAGAAGCCCCTGCCCGTTCAGCCCAGGAGACAGAGGTAGCTCTGGTGGAGTGTGCTGTAAACCCGGTAGGTGGTGACAGATGCTGGTTGAGGTAGGCTTCTCTAATGGCTCGCACAATCCAGTTGGCGATAGTGCTCTTAGCCACCTTCTTGCCCTTATTCCGGTCAAAGGGCTGGATAAACAAAAGTTGTGATTGAGACGCCAAGGCGCCGTAAGGTCCAGGTATTGCAAAACCGTCCTGCGAACGTCGAAAGAATGGAAAACTTCCTCCCCTGGAGTCTTAGGATGCTGACAGAAAGAACGACAATTGATTGAGAGCGATGAAAATCCGAAACCACCTTGGGAAGGAAGGAAGGGTCCAGCTGAAAGACAATGCTGTCATCTCTGACAGTCAGGTATGGCTCCCGGATGGACAATGCCTGAAGTTCCATCACTCTCCGAGCAGAGGTAATTGCCACGATAAAGGCAGTCTTGTGAGAGAGAGAACGGATGCCACAGGAGGACAGAGGAGCCGAGGAGATCCCGAAGGGAAGTACGTTTAATTGAAAATGAAGAACGTTCCCCTCGTGCAGAATCGCAAAGTTAAGGTACTGCCTGTGACAAGGATGGATGGGCACATGGAAGCAGGCGTCTTTCAGGTCTATTGAGGCCATCTGGTGGTGCAGACCTATCAATGGAATAGCAGATGTCACGGACTCCATCTTGAAACGCCGGTATCTGACCCGTTGGTTGAGAAGTTTCAGATTGATGATAATCCGGACGTGTCCAGATGTTTTTTTTGACAAGGAAGAGGTGGGAGTAGTGGCCTACCCCTTCTTCCTGACTTGGGACTAGGGAAACAACCCCGGAATGTATTAACTTTTGTATCTTCGAGCACTGGAGATCCTGAGAACCCTGTGATGGCAGGGCTGTGACTCTGAGGCCCGGTTGACAGGGGGGGGCATGAATTCTATTAATAGACCCTCTGATATGATCTTCAGAACCCATTGGCAGGTGGTGATGGTCCGCCATTGGGGAAGGAAGGCTGAGAGTCGTCCCACCCGCCGAGCAGAGTCACTGTCTGTCATACTGAGGATGTTGTTGATGGGAAGGGATGAAAATATTTCTCCCTCTTCCCTTAGGGTAGCTCCACTGACCTGACTTCCCTTTCCCCTTGGGCTGGGAGGTCTGAGGCACAGAGGAACGAAAGGACCTTTTCCTGGAGGTTTTTGGATCCGGAAGGGCCATACGATCAGTCGCCTTGTCCAGAATGTCATCCAGAGCAGGCCCAAACACTAAGTCCCCCTTAAATGGAAGGGAGCAAAGTCTCATTTTAGAAGTTGAGTCCCCACTCCAAGCTTGAAGCCACAGAGCTCATCTGGCAGAGTTAGACAAGACTGAGGTCCTGGCTGCCAGGCGGACCGACTCTACCGAAGTATCAGCCAAAAAACTGGTAGCCTTCCTAAACAAGAGAAGGGATTCTAGCAACTCATCCCTAGGGGTAGCCTGGGAAATATGAGCCTCCAACTGGTCGAGCCACCTAAGGAGGGACCGGGAGACAAGTGGAGGCAATGTTGGCCTGAATGGTAGAAGACAATGCCTCCCAGGATCTTTTCATGAGGTTCTCGACCTTCCGATCCATATGATCCCTAAGCTGGGAAGTATCCTCAAAGGGGAGCGCCGTTTTCCAGAACGTCCCTCAGGACAGTACCAAAGGAGTTAATCCCCTTGACCTATACAGGGACAGGATCACAAAGAGGTTTAAAAGGCCCCTCCCACCTCCACCCTCCAGTGTTTTTCCTGTCCCTTCAGGAGACAGACGCATGAGAGGTGCTCCTAGAGTGGAGCTATTTTATCTTTTGGAATTTCATCATACGGACTCAAGAAGTACGGGCTCGGGGGGATCGGGGGTCTCGGCCTTCCCTTCTCTCTGTCAAGAGGTCTGGGGCCAACATCTCTCAAAGTGAGGTCCCTCAGCCATCAGCGCACCATCTGCAACGATGTGGTCTTCCTGCCCATGAGGCTACTTCTCTTCATGGCGGGCTCTTGGCATTACCCAGTTTCCTTTATCCCTCTAAGGTTTGGAGGTGGAAAGAAGGGTGAAGCCACAGCACAGTGGAGGCTGCACAGTTAAGTGCACTGGGAATTTGCGGGGCCTCTGGGCTGACTCAAGCTGCATGCCTTATGCAACCCAGGGCCTCATGCACAAGAATTTAGCCTTGGAACTTTCTAAGTAGATTATGCTGCATGGTGAGGTTGCTGCCTCATGTTTTGCTGGGATAAGCAGACCTCATGTTTAAGTTCAGAATTTACCTGTTGAAGGAACCTTATGTGGATCCTCCTGTTGTGGTTTAATAACACATTTGATTCCACTATTATCTCACCAGACCGGATTCTGTCTGATTTACTCCTTCTATAGGAGGGAAAATTGTGGATATAACACATTATCTCGCATTTGGAACTTGCCCTCCAGCTGAACCTCAAGGTGAGTTAATTGGTTCAGGTGTGACTAATTTGGCATTTAGGATACCACTCATGAAGTAGGTGTATCCTGAAGTTCACAGGTGAATTACACTCTTAGGGGTAACTCTGATGGGGCCTCACAACTCTGGCCTCGCGCCTCAGGGTTCTGGCCTCGTGATGCCTCTGGCTCACGCCTCATTGCTCCGGCCTCCTGGCTCCAGCCTCGCGCCTCCTGGCTCGTACCCCACAACTTGGGGCTCCGGCATCGCGCCTCACGGCTTTGGCCTCGGCCCACACGCCACACAGCTCTGACCACACGCTGGCTTGGCACCTTGGGACTGTCAAGGCCTCACTGCTTGACGTCTCTGGTCTTACTGTTTCTCAGCCTTGCCCTTCATGGCTTGGCTTCACTGGCTCTGGGCTTGGGCCTTGTGCCTCCGGGCTTGTGCCTTGTGCCTCCGGGCTTGTGCCTTGTGCCTCCGGGCTTGTGCCTTGTGCCTCCGGGCTTGTGCCTTGTGCCTCCGGGCTTGCGCATTGCGATTCATGCTTCTGGCCTTGCGCGTCTGGCATTGTGCTTCGTGCTTCTGGCCTTGCGCCTTGTGCCTCTGGCCTTGCGCCTCTGGCATTGCGCCTTGTGCCTCTGGCCTTGCGCGTCTGCGCCTTTGGCCTCTGCGCCTTTGGCCTCGCGCCTCTGCGCCTTTGGCCTCGCAGTGGCCTCGTCCCTTGCGCCTCAGGCTGCATACTTCACATCTTGGGTCTCTAGCATCGGCTTTGGTTAGAGGGGCCTCACGCTTCTGGACCTGCACTTGGCTTAGCGTGATAGGCAGCCATGTTTGAGTCGGCCTAGTAATTCTCCTTATTACGGCTTCAGAACAGGAATCTAAGTTCAGCTACGGTCCTTCCTTTCTAATCAGTAGTATTCAGCTGTGCTTAGTTGCTTAGCTTTGGTCTTTCATTTATAACTTCTGATTAAAGAGAAAGTTTATCGAGTTCATCCTATAATGGAAAGAACTGAATGTAGCCGATCATGGTAATAGCCCCGTTTTACTGTGACGGGTCCCTTGATGGCAATCGGACTAGTTTTCTGGACCATTGTTCAACATACAGAATCTCGTAAATAACCTGTGAGGTTTTCCAACATCTTGTGGCAGGGAGCTCCATAGTCTCCCTCATAGGCTCACTGCTCTCACGAGATAAAATCCAGGGTCTCACCGCTGTCAAATGAAATATCACTCTGTGATTATTAGAGGCCCTCATTCCTCTAGAAGATGTTCCCTGGTCACTATGGAAGACTGTGTGGTATGTTTATGCTAGTGTCCGATATAGTGGTAATTACATGCTAATGGAGTATAGTCCATTTCTAGTTGGGTAGTCTGCCCCAGGTGGTAGTGGTTTCTTTACACCAGCTCAGGGCAACACTAGGCTCCTGTATTAGCAGCCACGGATATGACAAACCAGTTCTTTAAATTCCAATATATATACTGTATACAGTGTATCTATGAGGTTTGGCCACCTACATTTTCTGGGACACTTTCATCACATCCAGATTCCATACCCCGCTGTACTTGGCATCTGCATCTTGGGAACAATGCTTCCTTCAAGTGGTCGGATGATGTACTTGGCTTGCTAATATCGGAAGACGTGCCTTCCAGACTCCAACTCTTCATGTCTTTAGTTTTCATGACGGTCCTTCTCATTACTCGAGATCCAGTAGTTTATGCATTGACATCTTGGGCTTCTGGAGCCAGAATGTGACCTCTGGTGGTATGGTGGGGTGGTCAGTGACCAGGGGTAGTCGTTTGAGCCTAGGAGAGCTGATGACAGTACTGACCTGGTTTATTAAGCACGGACAAGTTTATTCTTGATCTAAGACGGTGGTCATTCTATCGGGCTGTTTATTCATTCCTTGATAGGCTGTTAAGGACTTTGACATCTATTCTACAGTTGCGGTGTTAAGAATGTTCATCTAACCCATTTTTCGGGTATTTCTCACTATATCTGGTTTCTGTAGTATAAGCTGTCTTCCTCAGTTATTCTGAATATTCAGCAGCATAGTATATATCACACTCACTATGGTGATTTACCTTGTAGTTTTTCAGTACACGACGGTACTTATCAAAGAATTAGTCCTTCTAATGTTCTTCAGACATTGGTGGGTTCTGGGTGTTATGGATCCTACACCAGCCATGTTTGGTAACCCTTAAGATGCGCTGCATAGGATTTCATATGCTTACAGATTCTTACCACTATTCATATTTTTGGTTTTACAGATTGATATGTCTAACCTATTTCTTGCCCGGGACTTGTGTCCTTAAGGCTTCTGTACCCGCCCTGAGATATTACTTTGGTACTGCTCCTGTGGTGCTGTCCTGAGGGACGTTCTGGAAAATATGAATTACACCTACCGGTATTTGGTAATTCGGTTTCCAGTAGTCCCTCAGGACAGCACCCTTATTTCCCTCCCCTTAGGGTTTATCTTGCAGATGAGTTACTATTTGTTGGTATAAACCGTTTGTATCCATCCTTCTGTAAGTACTTGAAAAGACACTGGAGGGTGGAGGTGGGAGGGGCCTTTTAAACCTCTCTGTGATCCTGTCCCTGTATAGTTCAAGGGGATTAACTCCTGTGGTGCTGTCCTGAGGGACTACTGGAAACCGAATTAACAAATAACGGTAGGTGTAATTCATATTTTCTTAGTGACCCTGGCCATCTGTACATCCACCTTGGGGACCTCCCAATGCAACTCAGAAGTCTCTAGGGAAAATCTGTGTCTGGGGTCACTCCTGAATCGTTTCTCAGGAAATTCCCATTCCTGAGAGATAAGATCCAGAATATTAGCATGGACAGGAAACCCTGTTTAGTTTCAGGCCAGCGAACATTTCATCCTGAACGGAAGGAAGGACCTGCTCGTCCTCTAACCCCATAGTGCTCCTAACTGCTCCAATAAGATCTCCCAAATCATCTGAGTGAAAAAAGGAAAGACCGGTCAGGCCTCCCGGAGGAAGAACCTTCATCGAGACCATCTGAGGTGGAATCAGGGGCATCCATGATCAGACGGGGCTTGACTGGAATTTCCTCTTTTTAATGGGAGAAAGACCAGCAGCAGGGAGGGAGGCTAGTGAGGCCTGAATCTCCTTTTTCATCATGGACCGCAGCTCGTCCACCAGGGACAGTTGTTCAGCCCTAACAATCTGGTCTGTACACTGCTGGCAAAGTTTCTTATCCCAGACCGTAGGGAGCTTTCTTATACAGACTGGGCATTTTTTAATCTGTTCAGATCATTCAGGTTTATCAGATTTTTCAGATTTGTCATATTTCCTAGCCGGTTTGTCTTCCTGGAAAACACAGACCGTAGGGAGCCATCAATATCAGCCTGTAAACCAGACATAAGGGACCCCCCCCCCCCCCCGTTTCCTACTTACTGTGGCAGGGGGAACACTAGGCTCTGCAGATGCAGGGGAAGACGTTACAGCGCGCACAGAAGCCTTACCGTGGTTCTGATGCCTTCAGCGCAGCCTTTATGTGGAAAGGCCTGCCCCACCCAGTGGCAGGGAACGTTTCCCACCTCCCGCATCTGTCCCATGACAGGCCGTTGACCCGACGGCGTGTCTGACACGCTGCCTCCGCGACCGGAAACGCCCACACAGGAAGGGCGCGAGAACCAGAAGTCCCCCCCCGCAGCAGCACTTCCGGGTTGCATCGGCAGCGTGCATACGGGAGGCAGCCGGCGGCTCAGGGAGGCAGCCGGCGGCTCAGGGAGGATGCCGGCCGGGGAGCTATACAGCCTGCATCTGGAGCGGTGGGGTCCCTCACAAGGTGAGGGAAGCAGTATGGGAGGAGCGGTGAAGGCCCGACCGACACTGCCCGGCTAAGGTAAGAGGGTAAAAAAAAAAAATGTACGCTGTAGTTCGCCGGCCACCACAGCATAGGAGAAAAAGCAAAACCTCTTCATGCCCCATGGGGACAGGACAGACACTGGCTATGGGAGGGTCCTTTTAACCTCTCTTGTGCTTCCTGTCCCAATTAGGGCGTGGAGAGACAACCTCCTCCTAGGCTGTCGTGGAAGGGACTAGAGAAAAGAACGCCGATGTGAAAGCAGCCTTACCTGCAGCAGAACTACCAGTTCGCTGAATGCTGAGCTCTGTATAACCACCAAATCATCTATAAAATAGCCTCACAGTATACTGTGCTAACTAGATAAAGAGCACCGACATGATCCGAAAGAGTAGTTTCTCTAAGGGGTTATTTCTGCAGCATAAGTTTGAATTTTACAGTTTGGAGCTTGTTCACGTGTCTGTAAAAGTCTCAAAAATGTCTGCAACATATCTGCCACATCTATACACTCCCTAAAAGCAGCAATCAGAATGAATCCATAGTTTTTCACACAGCAAACAAGGTATATGTTAGCTACAAACTAACCAGCTCTGTAAAAATGAGGAAATAACAAATGGTAATACTAGCTTCAGATGACGGGAACGCGCTCATCTTACCTTTTCAGGTGTCCTAATAGGAGTTGTCCATCATCAAAACTCCGGTTGCAGTTCATAACAGGACATGTGATTGGCTGTCTCCTAACGGGATTGGTTTCATGGATTCTAGAGAACGATCGGCGGCTGGCAGAAACACTGCCGGGTTTAAGGCCTGGAGTGTAAAAATATAAATATTTACCATGTCAAAAGAATCACGTTAAAAGAGTACTTGTCAATAGTGGGAAGTGGAGAAGGGTGGAACCGCAGATGTTCGGGATCAGCAGTCCGGCCAGACTTTAAAAAAAAAAAAAAAAGTCTGATTTGGGACTGGACTTTACCCTGAACTTGAGCCTGGACGCCAAACCCCACATAAGTCTAGGTGTTAAATTGTGTTAGTAAGGGGCAGGGGGGCTGCAAAAGGAAGCAAAATGGGGATTAAAGGAAGGACAATATAATTATACTTAGAGTTTCCGTGCAGTTGTCACACAGCTTCCAGGTCCACTCATTAAAGGATATGAATAGACACTGCTTCCCCCGCCCACCCTCTGTGATTCGTTGCAGTCAGCCTGCCAACGTCAGTGATTGGTTGCCCTCACACAAGCTGTCTGGGTCCCGAAGTGGAGTGTAAAAATAAATAAATTGTAAAAAAATGGGAGTAGTGTCCCCTGTATTTTGATACCCAGTGCAAATAAAGTAGACAGCTGGAGCCCATGGTTATTGGGTCCTCCCCAGCCTAAAAATAGCAGCCCGCAGCTGCCCCAGATTTTGCCGCATCCATTAGCTGCGCCAATCCTGGAGCTTTATCCGGCTCATCCAGATTGCCCCGGAGCAGTGGCAATGAGGGTAATGTAAGGGGCATGCCACACAGCTAGGTCAATCAATGTGTGGATGAAGGACCACCACATCAAAACCCTGTCATGGCCAGCCCAATCTCCAGACCTGAACCCCATTGAAAACCTCTGGAATGTAATCAAGCGGAAGATGTATAGTCACAAGCCACCATACAAAGAACTCCTTTTTGCACTAGGAGTGGTATAAGCTCACCCAAAAGCAGTATGAATGACTGGTGGAAACCATCCCAAGACACATGAAAGCTGTGATTAAAAATTATGTTTATTCCACAAAATATTGATTTCTGAACTCTTCCTGAGTGAAAACATTAGTATTTTTGTTTTTAAATTATTATGAACTGGTTTTCTTTGCATTATTTGAGGTCTGAAAGCAATGCATTTTTTGTTATTTTGACCATTTCTCATTTTCAGAAAATAAATACAAAATTTATTGCTTGGCATTTCATAGACATTGTCAGTAGAATAAAAGAACAATTTACATTTTATTCAAAAACATAAAGAGAAAAATCAGAAAAACTGAAAATTTTGCAGTGGCCTCTTAATTTTTTGCCAGCGCTGTATATATTTTTACACTCCACTTCGGGACAGCTGGTGTGATGGCACTGAATCACAGACGCGGGCAGTCTGACTGCAACCAATCATAGACACTGTCACATAGGGTGGGCGGGGAAAGCAGTGAATATTCATAACCTTTAAAGGGCATGTGCACACTATCAGGACCCGCTGTGTCCTGACCTGCAGGGGCGCAAGTCTCCTCTACAGGAGACAGCAGCTGCTCGTACCCATGATCCAGGCTCTGGCAGTTGGCGTCTTTCTCTTGGTTTCTCCCTGTGGAGAATGCTTGTAGCTCCGCAGCAATGAATTGACATGCTTGTGGCTCTGCAGTAAAGAATTGACATGCTTGTGGCTTGGAGAGCCACATCACAGGTCAGTTTACGCTGCGGGCAGTACACGCATAGCGAGCATGGGATTTCTGGAAATCCCATCCACTGTGCTTGTACTGTACATCGTAGCGTTTTGGATGCAGCTGAAACATGCTGCATCCACAACGCTGTGAACACTGATCATGGGCACGCACCCTAAAAGGGAATCCTGTCACCACTTTGACCTTTTTAAACTTTTAATACGGGCATATAGTTTATAGAATGCTGAAAATAAAACCTCTATGTCTCATATCAGATGCCTTGTTGTTGAAATATCTTTTATCACATTATGTAAATGAGCTCTTCCAGGTTATGGGTTAGATGCTGCCTAGAAGATAACTCCTACGCTTCAGAGAAGATTATAAATAAAAAGGGGTGTTAAAGCGAATGTCAGGTTATAACCTAGAAGCAGGAGCCTGTGTGAGCCATTAACCCCTTCCTACCCATCCCTTTTTTGTAATAGTGTGTAATATGAAAGTAACAAAATACGTTTTATTACTTACATATTCCCTATGTAAATAGCATAGGTCTCTAGCCCCATGGGCGTTGCATCGCCCTGTGGGCATGATACCATGCGTTTACATGAGCGACGTCACCATCAGCTCCTTCAGAATCCCACGTGCTTACCATTCTTGCCGCCACCTCATCCTGGTGTTTTCTGGTCGGCTTCTGATGCGCACTGCGCATGTTCAGAAGACTCCTGCGATTCCTGTCATACGCAGTGCGCATCAGAAGCCGACCAGAAAACACCAGGATGAGGTGGCGGCGAGAATGCTAAGCACGTGGGATTCTGAAGGAGAAGACGTGAGGCCGCTCATGTAAATCCATGGTAGCACGCCCACAGGGTGATGCAACGCCCATGGGGCTAGAGACCTATGCTATTTACTTAGGGATTACCGTGTTTTTCGGACTATAAGATGCACTTTTTCCCCCCCAAATGTTGGGCGAAAGTGGGGGGTGCGTCTTATGGTCTGAATATAGGGCTGTGGGGAATGAGGGTGCTGCAGTGGAGCGGGTCAACGGGGGCACGAGCAGGCTGTAGCAGCCTGCCGTGACCACGTGGACCCGCTCATTTAATATGCACACCCATCTTCCCCCCCATCATCTCTCAGCGCTGAAGCCGGCACTGACAGGTGGGCGTGGTGATGGGCGAGGGATAAACAGCTGGCCCGCATGATCACCCCTGGCAACTGCAGCCTGGAGTAATCATGTGCGGCTGTATTCACTGCCCCCCGCGCATCATCATCAGTGCGGGGGCAGTGAATCAGTACACATTACTCACCGTTCCCCTGCAGCATCATGATCTCCTCCTAGTCTTGCGTGGAGACTAGCAGTGCGCACAGCGATTATGTCATTGCTGTGCGTACGTGTCCACACGCAGCTGCCGGCACAGAGACCGGAGGACATCGCGATGCTGCAGGGGAACGGGGACGGCTCCACTCAGCGGCGCTGCCGCTGACATAGACGGTAAGAGGAGCGGTGCTGCAGGGAGTGAGGTAAGATAAGGCGAGTATGAATGTTTACCTTTTTTTTATGTACCACAGGATGCAGCCATACACCAGGATGATGGGGGTATATTATGAGCAGGCTGCGGAGTATCTGAGCAGGCTGCGGAGTATCTGAGCAGGCTGCGGAGTATGTGAGCAGGCTGCGGAGTATGTGAGCAGGCTGCGGAGTATCTGAGCAGGCTGCGGAGTATCTGAGCAGGCTGCGGAGTATCTGAGCAGGCCGGGGAGTATATGAGCAGGACATTACCCCATAACAGTGTCAGCAGCAGATCGTCGCCCCATAAGTGTGTCATGACCACATTTTTTGCTTAAAATTTTATTTTCCTCCTCTAAAACCAGGGTGCGTCTTATAGTCCGAAAAATACGGTAAGTAATAAATCCTATTTTATTACTTTCATATTACACACTATTACAAGGGATGGGTAGGAAGGGGTTAATAGCTCACACAGGCTCCTGCTTAGGGTACTTTCACACTTGCGTTGTTTTCCTTCCGTCACAATCCACCCTTTTGGAAAACAGCGGAATCCGTTAACGGATTCCGCTGTTTCCCATAGACTTGTATGGATGACGGACTGTGCCAAAAGGACCTGCGTTGCTTCCGCTGGGCGACACTCCGTTGCTTCCGCCCAGCGGGAGGAACGCAGCATGTAACGTTTTTTTGAGCAGCGGAATCCTTAGGATTTCACAGTGCATGCTCTCTCTGGCTCCCTGCACCCGTAACCAAGCAAAGTGGTTTACCTGATATTTACCCTGGCCACATGTGCAGGGAGCCCGACACTTCCCCGCTCGGCTCCGCCCCCTCCCTCACTCCACTCCGTGTATATTATATATATATATATATATATATATATATATATATATATATATATATATATATATATATATATATATATATATATATATATATATATATATATATATATATACACATACATACATATACATATACATATACATACACACACACACACACACACACACACCTGTCCTCAGCACCATGGCCCCGCTCGGCTCCACCCACTCCGCACACTCGGCGGCCGAGCGATGAGCTGATCACACCCGGCGCCGGGAGCGATCAGCTGATCACCCAGCGACCGGCTGCTGTGAGCGATCAGCTGATCGTTCACAATAGTCTGCCGCCGGTCAACAGTAGAAAAAAAAACCAAAAAAAACGGATTCCGTTGTTTTGCAGCATCCGTTGTGCCACTATATGCAACACATCCGTTGTATTCGTCACACAACGCAATGCAACGCATACCGTTTAACGCAAGTGTGAAACTAGCCTTATATGTTATAAGCTTTTATTGACCTGACCTTTTTTTGCAGGTCCCTGAGCTGTTTTATTGCAACCATGTTGCAACCCTGTCTGCCTGTGAGCTGGAGGCTGAAGCTGAGAGGAACCTGCAGAAATGGCAGATATAATCACACACAGCTCTGCAGTGACAGCAGAGAGCGACCATCACATTGGTAACACCCTTTTATTTACAATAGCCTTTGGAGGTATAGCATTTTTCAGCATCTATTGTTGTGCTTTCACATATCAGTTTTTTGCTATCATGCACAATCCGGCAAAAACCTGAAAAAAACAGATCCGGCGTCTTGATAGCAGGTACATGCTTCCTGAAGCCCGGACTCCAAGTATCAGACATTGGCTGTATATCAGCCATGTATGCTTCTCACAGACTGCTGACTGGAGTGGCAGATTTCTCCCCATCACCCAAGTAGCAGCCGCTGGGGTCCAACCTTTTTAACTAGTCTCCTATGTGGATCAGTCTCTGTGGCTTTTATAGTACGCTTTTCTATAAAATGCTGAAGCATTTTAGAGTCGAGCATATGTGGCTGAAATCATCCAGAACCTATACATGGAGCCCGTGGATAAGGTGGCACGTTGCAGCAGTCAGGATCCCTTTAACATAAAATAGTCGTCAGGAAGTCGCCTCCCAACTTCGAATGAAATTCTCTGCAGCAACGCTCCCTAGCGGTATCCATATGACCCAATTCATCAATCCTTTCAGTTTTTAGACTTCAAGAATAGTCTCTCATGTGTTATCCACTTGGCATTTATTTTCTTATTTGAAAACTATAAGAGGTAAACTGACTGAACCGAATATTGCCATTGATACAAGTTACATACTTAGCAACAGATCAGTTAGAACGAATGGAAAATGGAAGTCATCTGTTTCTCATCTGCTTTTAATACACTGAGATGTCTGAGTCTAATCCATAAAAATGAGTGACAACGGACCATGTGCTGTGTTTGACAGCTCTTCTAAAAACTGGATGTGTGAAGGGTTCCATTAATAATCAGTCAGCTGATGTTTGTTTTTTAGAACGGATGTGTAAATAGAGCCTAAGGCTAATTTCACACTTGTGTTGTGCAGCATCCTTCGCATTGCGTTGTGTGACGGATGCAACGGATGCGTTGCATAACTGATGAAGATGCTGCAAAACAGAATCTGCTTTTTTTTTTTTTTTTAAGTTTAACCGGCGGCAGACTATTGTGAACGATCAGCTGATCGCCCGGCTGCCGGCCGATCAGCTGAGCGCTCTCAAAAGCCGGGCGATCAGCTGAGCGCTCTCAAAAGCCGGGCGATCAGCTGAGCGCTCTCAAAAGCCGGGCGATCAGCTGAGCGCTCTCAAAAGCCGGGCGATCAGCTGAGCGCTCTCAAAAGCCGGCCGATCAGCTGAGCGCTCTCAAAAGCCGGCCGATCAGCTGAGCGCTCTCAAAAGCCGGCCGCCGGGCAATCAGCTGAGCGCTCTCAAAAGCCGGGCGATCAGCTGAGCGTTTGGCCACCGAGAGACAAATCAAAGTTTCTGTGATTTTAAAAAAAAAAAAAAAAAAAGCACGTGTAGTAAAAAAAAAAATAAAAATAATAAAGGATTCTGCCACTCAAAAAACACTGCATGCTGCGTTCCCTCTGCCCGACGGTCACTGACAAAACAACCAAGGTGCCGCCGGGCGGATGCAACGCAAGCCCATCCATTGCAATCTGCCCTTAATAGAAGCCTATGAGGAATAAACGGATTCCTGCAACCCTAATTCCTCAAGGCGGCGGATTGCAATGGATGCCGCACAACGCAAGTGTGAAACTAGCCTAAGCCATAGACATCCTCTGCATTCTATTGATGAAGAACATGGTACATCAGTTGGCTTGTTCACCTTACCTGGCATTTTCAGCCACTCGTGGACACATATTCTAGCAGCATGTTTGCCAGAAATATCATCGCTAAATTCCAACTCTTGTAAACCATGAGCATGCTGAAAGTTTAGCTTTTCCTGCGGGGGCAAAAAAACCCCCCAAAACATAGTAAGCAAATGCGAACCACAATTCCAAAGAGGAGAATAGTATGTTAGTAACCTTGCTCTTTAGGCTGTGTGTGCGTTTTGCACTGCAGCGTAAAGCCATGCGTCCTGCGTCCCCAGCACAATCTATAAAGATTGTGCATAATCCATCTGCACGTTGCGTTTGAGAACGTAGCAATTTGCATGCAGAAATTTTGATCCAAATCGCTGCGTTCTAAAAAGAAACATGTCACTTCTTTTGTGCTTTCTGGATGCTTTTCCCACTGTCTATGGAAGAGCAATCATCCAGAACGCATGAATTCTGCATTCACAATGCATCCATAACGCAGCTTTTTGGCTGCGTTTTGAAACGCACAGTGACAAAACACTGCGGAATATTTGTCACGGCGGAACGCAGACGTGTGCACATAGACTTACTCAATGCCTTTCTCATGCCACCATGTCTCCAGCCGTCCACTACTTCCCACTGATGTCCAGGCTCTCATCACAAATATCGCTCTTTTATACATTTTTACACTTACCAAATAAACATGCAAGGTTATCAAAAAGTACGACCTACAGAAAAGTTAGCTGTACATGAAAAAGACTGAACTCACCTGGAACGCCTTGTTTTTTTCAGCAGTTTTATTTTTTTGCACTTCAACATGGCGTGCAAGACGATCAAGAGTTGATGCCACCCGATCCTTCTGATAATCAACATGGTCCTTTACAGTTCCCTAAGGGTCAGAAGAATGCAAATGTCAAAAGTTTGACTAGAAACAAGTTATCATACACAACACATGACCATTTATAATAGTCTGCTACAGTATGGTGAAGACATAGCCTGACTGCCCGCTGGGAGCCATGGAAGCCAAGCGTGGCTGTCTGCAATGCAAGTGCTGCCAACATTACTACAGATACACTGAGCCTTGTGCCCCACAGAGGAAAGTGATCTGCACTACACCAGTATCATAAAGGACCCGCAGAGCTTATACTTACATAGTCCTGAGTCTCATCATCACTACTAAGCAAGTCAACGCATTCCACAACAGGTCTTAACTGGCCTTCCTGTACAAGAAAACATGGAACATTAATCCTTCATGACACCAATGGCATTAAAATCTATTTCATTGTGTATTCCTTAAGACCAAGAGTCTAGATCAGTGCACAGAAATAGAAGGAAATATAATAATAAGAAGAAGCTACCACTAGTCTGCGGTGGCCCTATACAGAGTGTGCAGCCTGGTGATTTTACTCAATATAGAGCAGCTCAGTGGTTAGCGCCGTTCCTACGGCTCACTGGGGTCCTGGGTTTGTAGGTTTATGCCCAGGAGTGGTCGTCACAGTATGTAAACAGGTAATGCCCCTATAGTACAATATGGTGCGAGATCCAGCAAAGCAACAGATATCTGACATTAGTGAGCCTCTGTGACCAGCTTGCTCCATACATTTCTATGGGAGTTATGGTATCCGCCATGCTGGTTGAATAGAGAACTGCAGCGGTCCTGTCTGCACCCCAGTGCCAATACTTACACTCACAAACTCAATCTCCTCCTCACTGCCCTGGTTTTCTTCTGGCACGTCTTTCTTGGGTCTCTCCGCAGATTCCATGCTGGCGGATGTTCCTTCTAAATAAGTACAAAGAAAACCTGTATCTTGCACACATTCAGTATTTGTAAGGCCAAATCCAGCAGTGGGTGATAAATACAGGAGTGGTGCCGTGTTTCTATTCTACTTTTCCTCTGATTACCCCACTGCTGGTTTTGGCTTACAGAAAACAAGGTAAAAAAAACTCAACGAGCCTTAAAAGGGGTGGTTCACCCATATTTATTATTTGCTAGATCGATATTACGTTGAGAAACAATGTTTCTCTCAAATACCTTGTGTTGGGAATAGTACCTATGAGTGGCGATATTGCAGACCGCTGTTCCCCATCGCCTGACCCCCGGGCTCCGTGACCTCGGGGATCCGGTGATGTCACGTCAACTTCCTGCTGACCTGACATCACCGTGGCCGGCCGGTGTTTCAAAGCTCAGCACAGCCCATCAGCTCCCTCACAGCAGAGCGCTGCAAGCAGGAGACACGCTGGGCTGTGACAAGCAGTGAACCACCACCCACAGCCCAGTGACTCAGGAAGACTGGGGCCGGCCGCAGGGATGTCAGGTCAGCAGGAAGTGGACGTGACATCACTGAATCCCTGAAGTCATGGAGCCCGGGGGTCAAGCAATGGGGAAGAGTGGACTGCTCCGCTCACGGGCACTATTGCCAACACAAGGTATTTGAGAGAAACATTGTTTCTCAATAGAATATCAATCTAAGAAATAATAAATATGGGTGAACCACCCCTTTAATGTTTCCACTCACTGACAGTTTTTCTCTCTCTCGTCCCCAGGAATGGGTTCATATAGGTTTCTCATGAAGAAAAACAAAAAAAATGGTATGACGGATCAGTTTGTTGTTTTTTTTTTTTTTTTACAGGATCCATTGAATTCGTTCTACCCTAATCTGAGATGGATCCGTCGCATCAGTCACAAAACGGATTGTGACGGATGACAAAAAACTGATGTGTGAAAGAGGCTTAACAGGCCATAGTTAAGCTGGCTTTACACACTGCAACATCGCAAACGACATCGCTGTAACGTCACCGGATTTGTGACGTAACAGTGACCTCCCCAGCGACATTGCAGTGTGTGAAACACATCAGCGACCTGGCCCCCGCTGTGATGTTGCTGATCACTACACATCTCTCAGGACCATTCTTTGGTCCTTTGTTTCACGCTGTGCAGCATGTATCGCTAGAAAGTCTCAGTGTGTAAAGGGGACTTTACAACGACTTTGTTAGCGACTTCCCTTTCAAAAAGCTGCTTTACAACGTCCCCAATGACTAGCGAGGTCGTTCTGCAGGTCCAGATCGCTGTTGCGTCGTTTTCCAGGTTTGCCTGTTTGACAGCTCACCAGCGACTCACCAGAGACTTTGTAGCGATCCCGGCCAGGTTGGGATCGCTGGTGGGATCGCTGAAAGTCTCAGTGTGTAAAGGGGCCTTTACACGTCACATATTATCATCACATCACAAATTAGATCAGTGGTGGTCTGTGTGCGCCCCTCCCCCACACATTGGAGCACAAGTACTCCGCTGAGTGCTGTTGGAGGAAGCAGTGTACGGACACATAGGACGTCCATGTATACAGCTCAGACAGCAGTGTACGGACACATAGGACGTCCATGTATACAGCTCAGACAGCGGAGCCAGCAGTGTACGGACACATAGGACTGCATGTATACAGCTCAGACAGCGGAGCGAGCAGTGTACGGACACATAGGACTCCATGTATACAGCTCAGACAGCAGAGCCAGCAGTGTACGGACACATAGGACTCCATGTATACAGCTCAGACAGCGGAGCGAGCAGTGTACAGACACATAGGACTCCATGTATACAGCTCAGACAGCGGAGCGAGCAGTGTACGGACACATAGGACTGCATGTATACAGCTCAGACAGCGGAGCGAGCGGTGTACGGACACATAGGACTCCATGTATACAGCTCAGACAGCAGAGCGAGCGGTGTACGGACACATAGGACTGCATGTATACAGCTCAGACAGCAGAGCCAGCAGTGTACGGACACATAGGACTGCATGTATACAGCTCAGACAGCAGAGCCAGCAGTGTACGGACACATAGGACTGCATGTATACAGCTCAGACAGCGGAGCCAGCAGTGTACAGACACATAGGACTGCATGTATACAGCTCAGACAGCGGAGCCAGCAGTGTACAGACACATAGGACTGCATGTATACAGCTCAGACAGCAGAGCGAGCGGTGTACGGACACATAGGACTGCATGTATACAGCTCAGACAGCGGAGCCAGCAGTGTACAGACACATAGGACTCCATGTATACAGCTCAGACAGCGGAGCGAGCAGTGTACAGACACATAGGACTGCATGTATACAGCTCAGACAGCAGAGCGAGCGGTGTACGGACACATAGGACTGCATGTATACAGCTCAGACAGTGGAGCCAGCAGTGTACAGACACATAGGACTCCATGTATACAGCTCAGACAGCGGATCCAGCAGTGTACGGACACATAGGACTGCATGTATACAGCTCAGACAGCGGAGCCAGCAGTGTACGGACACATAGGACTCCATGTATACAGCTCAGACAGCGGAGCCAGCAGTGTACGGACACATAGGACTGCATGTATACAGCTCAGACAGCGGAGCCAGCAGTGTACAGACACATAGGACTCCATGTATACAGCTCAGACAGCGGAGCCAGCAGTGTACAGACACATAGGACTCCATGTATACAGCTCAGACAGCGGAGCCAGCAGTGTACGGACACATAGGACTCCATGTATACAGCTCAGACATCGGAGCCAGCAGTGTACGGACACATAGGACTCCATGTATACAGCTCAGACAGCAGAGCCAGCAGTGTACGGACACATAGGACTCCATGTATACAGCTCAGACAGCGGAGCCAGCAGTGTACGGACACATAGGACTGCATGTATACAGCTCAGACAGCGGAGCCAGCAGTGTACAGACACATAGGACTGCATGTATACAGCTCAGACAGTGGAGCCAGCAGTGTACAGACACATAGGACTCCATGTATACAGCTCAGACAGTGGAGCCAGCAGTGTACGGACACATAGGACTGCATGTATACAGCTCAGACAGCGGAGCCAGCAGTGTACGGACACATAGGACTGCATGTATACAGCTCAGACAGCAGAGCCAGCAGTGTACGGACACATAGGACTGCATGTATACAGCTCAGACAGCGGAGCCAGCAGTGTACGGACACATAGGACTCCATGTATACAGCTCAGACAGCGGAGCCAGCAGTGTACAGACACATAGGACTGCATGTATACAGCTCAGACAGCAGAGCCAGCAGTGTACAGACACATAGGACTGCATGTATACAGCTCAGACAGCGGAGCCAGCAGTGTACAGACACATAGGACTGCATGTATACAGCTCAGACAGCGGAGCCAGCAGTGTACAGACACATAGGACTGCATGTATACAGCTCAGACAGCGGAGCCAGCAGTGTACGGACACATAGGACTCCATGTATACAGCTCAGACAGCGGAGCCAGCAGTGTACGGACACATAGGACTGCATGTATACAGCTCAGACAGCGGAGCCAGCAGTGTACAGACACATAGGACTGCATGTATACAGCTCAGACAGCGGAGCCAGCAGTGTACAGACACATAGGACTCCATGTATACAGCTCAGACAGCGGAGCCAGCAGTGTACAGACACATAGGACTGCATGTATACAGCTCAGACAGCGGAGCCAGCAGTGTACAGACACATAGGACTGCATGTATACAGCTCAGACAGCGGAGCGAGCATCATGGTCATCACCCAGTGTCCAGGATATCCGTACATATACCCAGCCCTGACCACACTGTGGCGCACTGGATACACTGGTGGGTGCTACACATGAGGGGCCGGAGTAACGGGAGACAGCAGCCAGATATACACAGTTTAGTCAGCGCATGTCAGTTTCTCTGATAATCCGGCACTGTGGATCACCCGGATTACTTAGAATACCCAGCAGTCACTGGTGAATTACTCCATATCTCACCAGATGACACGAGGGATGGGATGTAGAAATCGCAGCACAGCAGTTATGGGTTGTGGACAAATCTGCCCCCGCCCGGTAACTCCCACACCCGTTACCGGCAACCGTTTCCTCTCACGGGTGTTTGTTGTCACAGCTTCCCGCGTTACACGCACACTGACGCGCACAACGTCATACTAAAGCGTCATGCAAGGAATGTTGGGAAATGTAGTCCCATGGCATCGGCAGTGTCACGTGATCGCAGGGGGCGCGGATTCCTGCTGATAGTGGTGACTAGATACTCAGATGCGGTAGATCGTGTTGGGAGCAGGAGCCTGTGATAATGATGCCTAGACAGTATTAACCCCTTACCCACCCCGTGAGTTAATTTTCCCCTCCTCTTCTTCCAGAAGCCATAGCTCCTCTTTGCCATCCATAGCCGTACGGGGACTTGGACAAGTTCTTATGAATGACATCGGTCTTTTAACCACACATAAGACTGGATAAATCCAAGTGCATTAAACTGTTGGGAGAAAATAATTCTGACCCACAACACCCATCCGTGTAATTAGTACGTGCATACCTCCCAACTTTTGAAGAAGGAAAAGAGGGACAAAGTCTGCGGTGCGCGCAGCGCGCCGCGGCAAATTTTTAGGCCACGCCCCCTAACCACTCCCATTTCACAGCCACGCCCATATCCACTCCCCATCCACACCCATTCAGCAAACTGAAACTGCAGAAGCTGTCCGTGATCGCTCTGAGCCACCACAGATCAGCAATGTGCAGAACAGGCAGGGAGTTAACAACTACTTGCCTGTGAATTTTTAGCCCGTTAAGAAAAAAAAATACAAAAGTCGTGGAGGGATAACCCAATTAACCAACAACACTTTATTATTTTTACTATTATTGGGGAGATAATACCTGTCACTTTAAGGCTATGTTCACATTGTGTTTTCGCCAAATGTCAGTCGCTCCATCAGGGTCTTTTGTCTGAAGCTCTAAAAACAATAGGATTTTAACACAACCCATGAAGCAGCTATTGACTTTAATAAGGCAGACAGTCACTTTGTGCTTTGTCCAGCCTCATTTTTGTTATTGTCAATCTTTCTCAGGCATGCACAAAAGCATGGTCGATTGTACTTTTGCACTCGCCTCAGAAATGTTGATACTGCCAAAAATGAGGCCAGACAGAGTAGAAATTGTCTCTTTCTGCCTTATTAAAGGCGACAGCCCTAAACATTTTCAGAGTTTCAAACAGAAGCAACATCAGAGCCACTGACATGTGGCAAATATGAAATGTGAACATAGCCTTATACATATTTTTTTTTTTACATTACAAAGGCTTTAAATGCAAGAACTGAAATAAATAACTGCAAATTCTAAACTGTACTCACATGTACAATGTGCAAAACATGAACAAAATTAAAGTGTTCAAAACCTTCATTTTCTAATCCAGGATAACAATATCATCATCATCAGCAGCAGCCTGTGCACTACTAGGCACCAATGATAGTTTTTTAGTTGCAGAAGATTTTTGTTCCTTCTGTGGTACTGTTGTGTACTTTTTCTTTGCTGCTGCAGTACTCTTACTTGACAAGGTATCAGAGACTTCAAACAGTGATGCTTGGTTCTTGGTGGAAAAATTAGTGTCTTCAATTTGCTGTCTACCTGGAGCTTCCCTTCTAGTAGCTTCAGACACAGATTCGGTAACACTGTGACTTTCTTCTGTACAAGGCCCAGCTGTACTACTACTAGCGCGTTCTTCTATACTAGATTGTCTTCTGCTGGATAAAGCCACAGCTGTTGCAGATTTTGCTTTTTTGAGCAGTTGTGGAGAAGGTTGCCATTTGTGACATGGTGTGCTGGAAAAAATATTAATTTTGCTGGCCAGTATTGCACAGAGGGTGTTTCTGACTGTAGTTACGGGCTCATACACATTTGAGCCCGGCTGTTGTGTCATTGGATTTTTTCCCAAGGTGCTCCGCTGATCTGTGAGGACTTTGCGCACAATACTAAACAATCTCTCACATGAAGCATTGCTGTGGGGAATAAGAAGTAGAAAGTTTACCAGCTTGCATAAGACACTGTATTGAAATTGTCCAGTTATTGGATCCTTGATTTGTGATAATTGATGCCAAAACTCATCAATTCTGTTGCTTCCTTTCATTACAACATCACTGCTTTGATAGTCCCTGAACTCACTTAGCAGTTTGTCCATTTCTTGGGCACCAATTACATTTGGGAACCTGTTGACTACAGTCTGGATGTCTTCAATACTTGTTGACAACCGCACATCTGGATTGATAAAAGAAAGACTTTTAAGAACTGGGTCCTGAAGAGGCATAGCCTTTTTCATATAGTCCAGCGCTTTACAATAAAAGTCAACAGTCTCCTTGATGAATTGCAGGAACTTTGGGGTATCTATCAGGTTCTCTTTCCTGGAATAATTTTGTGTTTCAAATCCAATGAGAATATCCCCTTTGGAGAGCTGAACATAAGAGTCAGAATACACAATATCCAAAATGTCTTCAGCACTGGCAATGACATTTGGCTGGACAAATCTGACAAGAAGATCTCGGTACAAATGTAACATTGCTGGGTACAAGTGATGTACCATTGGAGCTTCTGTCTGTAGAAGCACATTAAAGGAATTGAATACAGGAAGAACTGAGTGCAAAAATAAAAGGTACACTTTTGTCATATCATTTTGCATGCTGGCAAGAATGCGCTTTTCCCTAGCACCAAGTGAACCAATGTCTTCCTCAAATGTACTAAAAAAATATGACTTGAGAGCATCCCAATTAAGTAAGGTCCTTTCAACAGACTTCTCAAGTGACAGCCAACGAGTCTTCACGTGTTTTAGTAGTTTTCTAACTCCAGTGTTACAAAATACCATGTATTCCTGTAAGGTATTTACCCTTTTTGAACTTTTTTGAAAATGAAAGTAAATGTCAACAATAAGGTCTTCTACACTTATGGACAAAGGTTTTGCTGCATGTTCAGCCATTAGATGGACCAAGTGGCAGGGACAGCCAACAGCATAAATTTTTTGTTCCGCACTCTGGGCGCTTCTAATTCTTGACAACACACTATTGTGTTTTCCCTGCATGTTAGCTGCATTATCAGCTGAATATGTTGCACACATATTCCAGTTTACATGATGTTTTTTTAACATGATATCCACAGCATTAAAAAGGTCTTGGGCTTTACCAGATGGGCATGACACCATGTCTAAAAATTCCGTCACAATTAGCCCAGTTTCTGGATGTCCATAAGTGATAAGAACAGGAAAGTACTTTTCAAATTCATCAGAACTTGCATCCAGTGAGATGCCAAAATATTTTTTCTGGCCTTGGATAACAGCTCTAACATTATGGAGTGCCTCTGGAGCTATAGCACCCTGAATAATATGGGTTGTCTTAGTTGCTGCGCATGCATATCTATCAGCAATCTGTGAGTCTGGAAACATCCTCTTCACTAATGGCCGTGCATGATCACTTGTGGCTAATGAGATATTATGCTCAACCAAAAAACCAGTAAATAAAACTTCTGCTTTGATGACATTTTCTGCAAATTTGGAATTAGAAGCAGGGAAGAAGGTAGATACTGGTTTTGACTGTGCAACAGCCTTGGCTAATCCAATATGCTTCTCAGTGTTAATATGCCTGGTTACATCATTATAGCCACCATGGCTCACTAAAAAGTCTGATGAACAAACTTCACAAAAAGCATATAAAACACCTCGCCGTGATCTCTTTATAAATGGGAAATTTTTCAGCCAGGCATCCTTAAATTGGCAGAGCCTCTTTGCCTTTTTCTTAGGTGATTCACAGTATTTCTCAGACATGATGATTTCTGGAACTCCTTTGATAAATTAAAACCTTTTTGTTATGGAAAGAGAAGCATAGAGATTGCATTACACTTAAGGCAGATGTAACTTATTAAAAGTAAGGAACCACTGTAACAAGAATACTATAACCCCAACACATGTACGGGAAGTCTGGATTTACACGTGCAGTTTTTGCTGAAATTTTGGTTTGTTTGGTTTTTTTTGTAACTACCACTGGAGTCAAAAATAAACAAGAAATAATTAGTCAAATGGCTAGTTTCACAAAATAGTATTATGTGCACATATAATAAAGGCAAGTCTCCTAGACTAACCATGAATTTATGGGCCAAAGCCAGGACATTCCTATAATAGCCTCACATAAGTAAGCACCCTTAATATGTTCATGTGAGAATAGACTAAAAGTGTAACAAAAAGATCAAATCAAAATCAAACCTACTAAGTGCAATTTATTATAATGGTGACCTGTTTATATGCAAAGAAGACTTAAAGGGAACCTGTCACCAGATTTGGGGCCTATAAGCTGTGGCCACCACCACTGAGCTCTTATATACAGCATTCTAGAATACTGTATATAAGAGCCCAGGCCACTCTGTATAACTCTGTATAACGTAAAAAACATCTTTGTTATACTCACCTGCAAGGTGGTCCAGTCCAATGGGTGTAGCTGCTCTCCGGTCCAGCGCCTCTTCTCTACGGCAATCGCCATCTTCCTACTCAGCCTAGTGTGGATCATGTGTCCTACATCATCCACAAAGGCGGGTTTTGTGGTCCTGTGTAACCGCAAATTGATCTGCCATGCAAAGCCGGCCAGTGGGGATGACGTAGGACGCGTCATGCACACAGGCCTCAGAAGAATGAGGACTGTAATCGTCGCAGAGAGTGGGCACCAGATCGGAAAGCAGCGACACCTATCGGACCATACTGCCTCCTAAGTGAGTATTATAAAGGTGTTTTTTAGGTTATACAGCGCAGCCTGGGCTCTTAAACACAGTATTCTGGAATGCTGTATATAAGAGCTCACTGGTGGTGACCGCAGCTTATAGGGGCTAAATCTGGTGACAGGTTCCCTTTAAAGCCCCTTCAGGCACCTGGGCCTGGAAAAAACCCCACATATTTCACGGATTCCGGATTACGTCAAAGTTATTGCTGCTTTATACTTCTTAGTCTTCATCATGATAACCCAGCATATGGCTAGAAATGTCTTCTCAGCCGATCAATGGCTACAGAGGTGAACCGACTTAGCAAGTTACTGAATGAGAGGACATTGCCAGTAATTTTCTGTGCATAAGCATGAAACTCAATGTTTAGAGCAACAGAGGTTTCCCTTAAATTCTGACCCCTTAAAGAAAATCCCCTGAATGATGTTCTGTTTAGCTAAAATAAACAAACCAAAAAACTAAAAAACTGCATGCCAAATCCAGTCTTGGCCTATGTGCGCACGTTGCGTACGGTCACTGCAGAAATTTCTGCAGCGATTTGAACAGCACACGTGCGCTTCAAATCGCTGTAGAAACAGGCCGTAACGTAATGAAAAAAAAAAAAGCCGATTCCATGCGCTCTGCCTGCAGCACCTCCCAAAGACAGAGCAGGAGCTGCCGGCAAAGCGCACGAAAAGAAGTGACATGTCACTTCTTAGAACGCGCGCTTCGGGCAGCAGCCGAATCGCTGCGCTCTAATACACCACGTGCGCACGTCTCCTGCACAATCTCCATAGATTATGCTGGGGACGCAGGACGCATGCAATTACGCTGCGCTACAGATCGCAGCGTAACTGCATGTAAATACGCATATTGGGGTTATATATGTAATCAAAATTATAAACAACAATTCCCTTTCCAGCAATATTTCCTGTTTTTGACGGCCAAAATACAAACAGGCAAAAAAATTGATGAAAAGAAAATGCTGTTTACATGTTGGAACGTTGAACAAAACAAAAACAGACAACATAGAAACTTTTTAAAACCAACTTTATTTAACAGAGTGAACCAAACTACCATAACAAACTTTGTTGCCACTCACCAATCAATATCCTTAACAAATTCACCAACAATGGCAAACAATGCAATTAACCCCTATAAAAAAAAGTTTACAATTATTTAATTCAGATAGTCATCTTCACTTGTATGAGTCACTAGAAAAGCGCCCCAATGAGTGTAGGAGCAAAGAAAAGAACCAATGAGGGCACATGAAGAGCAGTATCAAAACAGAAAGTCTATATTACAACACAAATGGAATGGTATAGTATATTAGGGAAGAAATGCAAGTAGACTCTATGGACTGATGATCATAAAACACCAAAAAGTAAATTCTGTATAAAATCAAAAGGTACCGTATTTTTCGGATTATAAGAACTTTTCCGCCCAAAAAATTGGGAGTTAAATGAGGGGTGCATCTTAAAATCCGAATATAGCTTACCGGGGGAAGGGGGGACTCTGTGCGGCGAGCAGGTGCGTTCGGGTGCCTGTGCCTGCTTGCGGGCGGCCGGCTCCCTTTCTGTCCTGGAGGCTGCCTCTCTGTGTGGGTGGGGGGGCAGCCTACTGGCTGCCACTCTGTGCAGGGCCAGGTGCCTGTCGGTGCGTGCGGCCGGCAGAGTACCCGTCGGTGTGGGCGGGCGGCTACCTCTCTGTCCTGGCGACCGGCTGCCTCTCTGTGCGGGTGGGCGGGCAGTGAGTGTCCCCAGTCCCGGCTAAAATGATGGCGCCGGGAGTCAGCGCGTGTGCAGATGGAGCCCTTGGAAGAGAGCTCCATCTGCGCATCTGCCGCTCCAGGTGCCATCATTTAAACCGGGACCGCGGACAGTCTGAGACACTCACCGCACTGGCCTGCTCCACTACTGAAACCACGGACTGCCGCCGCTGCTGCTGCGGCCACTGACACCACTGACCGCCGCTGCTGCCACCGTTGATCACTGCTGCTGCCACCGCTGACCGCCGCCGCCACAGCCTCTGCCTCCTGTGACCCGCTTCACCACCACTGCTGACCCCCTCCAGTAAGACAACAATGGAGTATAAGGCGGAACCCATTTTTATTTTTTATCTCTAAATTTGGAGTGCGTCTTATAATCCAGTGCGTCTTATAAAATGAAAAATATGGTATATAGTTACAGTAGATGCCTAATGTACTTTTATGGAAAATACTGCAGTTCTATACAAAAGATACAATATGCGAATGAGCAATAGGATTGTAAAAAAAAAAAAAATCCTACAAAATGATTTTTAGCGGGGATTTTGAGTGTTTTCTGGAAACAGATGTGTCAGGAGAATTCCGTATTATTACCTGGTCCTGTATTAACATAACTGTTGTCTTGTCTCAGTATAATCTTAACATCAAGGATGGCCTAGTAAAAAGAAAAACAATAAATACACAATTACTATGTAAATCCAAGCTAATATGATAAAGCTATTAAGACATGGCAAGTAGGCATGCGTATGGGCTATTACTGCCAAGGATTAGTTGGCAAAATACAATGTGTCAGTGTGTTCTGTCCAGTGACATTTTGTCCATCCGTGTGGCCATCCACTTGTATGTATGTGTCATCCTTGTGAGACGTACTGGAATGAATGACACTGAATAGAATGGTTTTTAGGTGTTAAAGATGTGCACATTTACCAAATAAATAAATGAAAAAACTATGTGGGGTTCCCCCCATGTTTAATAACCAGCACAGGTTAAAGCAGACCACTGGGGGCTGATATTATTAGGGTGGGAAGGCCCTGGTTATTAGACTTTTCCCAGCTGAAAAGTAGCAGCCACCCCATAGGTGGTGCATCCATTAGATGCCCCAATACTGGTGTTTCATCCCAGCTCTTTCCGATTGGCCTGGTGCAGTGGCAATCAGATTAATGGTTTTTGGGGTTGATGTCAGCTGTGAATTGTTTCAAAACACAGCTGGCATTAATCCTTGGTGTTCGTAATGGAGAGACGTCTATCAGACATCCTCTTTACTAACCCAGTAAGTAAAAAGAAAAAAAATATTTTATTTGCAGAAAAAAAAACCACTCCATGACTTTTTTCCTCTGACTTTTTACTACCACCAGGGCTTGATGCCAGATGGCACTACCTAGCTGAAATCAACCCATAAACTGTTACCCCGACTGCCACCGCACCATGACAATCAGGAAGAACCTGGCAAAGAGCCAGGAATGGAGCATCTAATGGATGTGCCAATTGTGGGGCAACTGCAGGCTGACATTTTTAGTCTGGGAAGGGCCAAATAACTACGAACCTTCTCAGCCTGAAAATACCAGCCCTCAGCTGTCGGCTTTATCATGGCTGGTTATCCAAATTGGGGTGGACCGTATGTCGTTTTTTAAATTATTTATTTAAATAATTGAAAGAAAAAAAAGCTGCATGGGGTCCCTCTTATTTTGATACACAGCCAAGATAAGCTCAAGCCTGGGCGCAGCAGCCTGTAACCATATGCTTTATCTGTGCTCGGTATCATAATATAGGGGACCCTTCGGCAATTGTTTTATTTATTTATTTTTATACCACGATACATGCACACTGTGGGAGCACGTCTGACTGCAGCCAATCACAGACACTGGTGCGTGGAGAAAGCAGTGCATATGCAATTAGCCTAATGCGCGGCCTGGAAGCAGCGTACAGCCGTGGTTGAGCCTCAGTAAGTATAGCGCACCTGCTCCTATCACCCTATACCTTCTACCAACATTTTTAACCACAGGATTCTAGTCCCCATAGACTTTATATGTGGACCAGAATCCGTCCCGAAACTGGATTTTAAAAACCAGATAACAGGGACATGCTCGTTCTGTTTATCTGTGAGTCCACTCATCACTAATCATATAGAAAATAGCATGTAAGAGTAAAGGGTCTAGTGTTCACTTCCAGGGTATACCTGAATACACTGGATTACCTGTGGTTGCTGTAGTTAAATATTGGTCATGCAGAGGGTAGCTCCAGAAATGCCCCAACGTGTGCTTCACGTGCCGCTGTGCTCAATTTTTCTCCTTGACACTATAAAAATAATTGTAAGGAAGAGAAAAATTGTTTTTGCATTGCTGTATTCTTAGAGCTAGAACTTTGTATTATTTTTTGGCTAATGAAGATATATGGCGGCTTATGTTTTACGGGACAAAATGACGTTCTCATAAGCATAATTTTTATTAATACAGTATATGACTTTTTTATTAAATTTAATCAAATATTTTGTCAGCTATATGATGAAAACAAGGGGTTAACTAGCATGGACACGCAGGCAGCCGGCGGGCCTCCAGCACGTAGACGCAGGCAGCCACAGTGAGGCGGCCGGTCGCCTGCACAGACAGGCGTTGGGGGGCGCCCGCACAGACAGGCGGCGGGGGGCGCCCGCACAGACAGGCGGCGGGGGGCGCCCGCACAGACAGGCGGCGGGAGGCCCCCGCACAGACAGGCGGCGGGGGGGCCCCCGCACAGACAGGCGGCGGGGGGGCGCCCGCACAGACAGGCGGCGGGGGGCGCCCGCACAGACAGGCGGCGGGGGGCGCCCGCACAGACAGGCGGCGGGGGGGCGCCCGCATAGACAGGCGGCGGGGGGGCGCCCGCACAGACAGGCGGCGGGGGGCGCCCGCACAGACAGGCGGCGGGGGGCGCCCGCACAGACAGGCGGCGGGCCGCCCGCACAGACAGGCGGCCGGCCGACCGCACAGACAGGCGGCGGGCCGCACGCACAGAGAAGCGGCCGGCTGCACGCACAGACAGGCGGTCGTCCGCCGGAACAGAGAGGCGGCCGGCCGCACGCACAGAGAAGCGGCCGCCCGCCCAATGAGGCGGCGGGCCGCCCTCACAGACAGGCGGCCGGCCGCCCGCACAGACAGGCCGCCGGCCGACCGCACAGACAGGCCGCCGGCCGCCCGCACAGAAAGGCCGCCGGCCGACCGCACAGAGAAGCGGCCGGCTGCACGCACAGACAGGCGGCCGTCCGCCGGAACAGAGAGGCGGCCGGCCGCACGCACAGAGATGCGGCCGCCCGCCCGCACAATGAGGCGGCGGGCCGCCCTCACAGACAGGCCGCCGGCCGCCCGCACAGACAGGCCGCCGGCCGACCGCACAGACAGGCCGCCGGCCGACCGCACAGACAGGCCGCCGGCCGACCGCACAGAGAAGCGGCCGGCTGCACGCACAGACAGGCGGCCGTCCGCCGGAACAGAGAGGCGGCCGGCCGCACGCACAGAGATGCGGCCGCCCGCCCGCACAATGAGGCGGCGGGCCGCCCTCACAGACAGGCGGCCGGCCGCCCGCACAGACAGGCCGCCGGCCGCCCGCACAGACAGGCCGCCGGCCGCCCTCACAGACAGGCGGCCGGCCGCCCGCACAGACAGGCCGCCGGCCGACCGCACAGACAGGCCGCCGGCCGACCGCACAGACAGGCCGCCGGCCGACCGCACAGACAGGCCGCCGGCCGACCGCACAGACAGGCCGCCGGCCGACCGCACAGAGAAGCGGCCGGCTGCACGCACAGACAGGCGGCCGTCCGCCGGAACAGAGAGGCGGCCGGCCGCACGCACAGAGATGCGGCCGCCCGCCCGCACAATGAGGCGGCGGGCCGCCCTCACAGACAGGCCGCCGGCCGCCCGCACAGACAGGCCGCCGGCCGACCGCACAGACAGGCCGCCGGCCGACCGCACAGACAGGCCGCCGGCCGACCGCACAGAGAAGCGGCCGGCTGCACGCACAGACAGGCGGCCGTCCGCCGGAACAGAGAGGCGGCCGGCCGCACGCACAGAGATGCGGCCGCCCGCCCGCACAATGAGGCGGCGGGCCGCCCTCACAGACAGGCGGCCGGCCGCCCGCACAGACAGGCCGCCGGCCGCCCGCACAGACAGGCCGCCGGCCGACCGCACAGACAGGCCGCCGGCCGCCCGCACAGACAGGCCGCCGGCCGACCGCACAGACAGGCCGCCGGCCGACCGCACAGACAGGCTCCGGCCGGGGGTGAGGGGGGGGGGGAGGGAGGGAAATCAGCGCTGGGGAGATTTTACTGTACCAGCAGCAGCACAGGCAGCGCTCCTCTCTGTTATGCCACGTCTACTGGGATGGTAGGAGGGAAAAGCAGGGAGGCAGAGAGAGTGGGTTGGCGGAGCCCGGGAGCCGGCCGTCCCGCCCGTGGCAACGGGACAAACAACGTAAAGCGTGAAAGTCCCGCTGTATCCGGGACGGTTGGGAGGTATGTGTGAGCTTCAAGGGAAATAAAAAGGGATTGTAGGTCAACGTCTCTGGGTGCAATAGTGTGCAGCACTACTTGAAATGCTCTGCCTATTGGTAGGGGAGAGAGGGTGCGATGCTCTGCCTGGGGGAATGGGGAGGGGGAGAGAGAGGGTGCGATGCTCTGCCTGGGGGAAGGGGGGAGAGAGAGAGGGTGCGATGCTCTGCCTGTGGGAAGGGGGGAGAGAGAGAGGGTGCGATGCTCTGCCTGGGGGAATGGGGAGGGGGGAGAGAGAGGGTGCGATGCTCTGCATGGGGGAATGGGGGAGGGGGAGAGAGAGGGTGCGATGCTCTGCCTGGGGGAATGGGGAGGGGGAGAGAGAGGGGTGCGATGCTCTGCCTGGGGGAATGGGGAGGGGGAGAGAGAGGGTGCGATGCTCTGCCTGGGGGAATGGGGAGGGGCCGGGGGAGAGAGAGGGTGCGATGCTCTGCCTGGGGGAATGGGGAGGGGGAGAGAGAGGGTGCGATGCTCTGCCTGGGGGAATGGGGAGGGGCCGGGGGAGAGAGAGGGTGCGATGCTCTGCCTGGGGGAATGGGGAGGGGGAGAGAGAGGGTGCGATGCTCTGCCTGGGGGAAGGGGGGAGAGAGAGAGGGTGCGATGCTCTGCCTGGGGGAAGGGGGGGAGAGAGAGAGGGTGTGATGCTCTGCCTGGGGGAATGGGGAGGGGGAGAGAGAGGGTGCGATGCTCTGCATGGGGGAATGGGGAGGGGGAGAGAGAGGGTGCGATGCTCTGCCTGGGGGAATGGGGAGGGGGAGAGAGAGGGTGCGATGCTCTGCCTGGGGGAATGGGGAGGGGGAGATAGAGGGTGCGATGCTCTGCCTGGGGGAATGGGGAGGGGGAGAGAGAGGGTGCGATGCTCTGCCTGGGGGAATGGGGAGGGGCCGGGGGAGAGAGAGGGTGCGATGCTCTGCCTGGGGGAATGGGGAGGGGGAGAGAGAGGGTGCGATGCTCTGCCTGGGGGAATGGGGAGGGGCCGGGGGAGAGAGAGGGTGCGATGCTCTGCCTGGGGGAATGGGGAGGGGGAGAGAGAGGGTGCGATGCTCTGCATGGGGGAATGGGGAGGGGGTGAGAGAGGGTGCGATGCTCTGCATGGGGGAATGGGGAGGGGGAGAGAGAGGGTGCGATGCTCTGCATGGGGGAATGGGGAGGGGGAGAGAGAGGGTGCGATGCTCTGCCTGGGGGAATGGGGAGGGGCCGGGGGAGAGAGAGGGTGCGATGCTCTGCCTGGGGGGATGGGGAGGGGGAGAGAGAGGGTGCGATGCTCTGCCTGGGGGAATGGGGAGGGGCCGGGGGAGAGAGAGGGTGTGATGCTCTGCCTGGGGGAATGGGGAGGGGGAGAGAGAGGGTGCGATGCTCTGCCTGGGGGAAGGGGGGAGAGAGAGAGGGTGCGATGCTCTGCCTGGGGGAAGGGGGGAGAGAGAGAGGGTGCGATGCTCTGCCTGGGGGAATGGGGAGGGGGAGAGAGAGGGTGCGATGCTCTGCCTGGGGGAATGGGGAGGGGGAGAGAGAGGGTGCGATGCTCTGCCTGGGGGAATGGGGAGGGGCCGGGGGAGAGAGAGGGTGCGATGCTCTGCCTGGGGGAATGGGGAGGGGGAGAGAGAGGGTGCGATGCTCTGCCTGGGGGAATGGGGAGGGGCCGGGGGAGAGAGAGGGTGCGATGCTCTGCCTGGGGGAATGGGGAGGGGGAGAGAGAGGGTGCGATGCTCTGCCTGGGGGAAGGGGGGAGAGAGAGAGGGTGCGATGCTCTGCCTGGGGGAAGGGGGGAGAGAGAGAGGGTGTGATGCTCTGCCTGGGGGAATGGGGAGGGGGAGAGAGAGGGTGCGATGCTCTGCATGGGGGAATGGGGAGGGGGAGAGAGAGGGTGCGATGCTCTGCCTGGGGGAAGGGGGGAGAGAGAGAGGGTGCGATGCTCTGCCTGGGGGAATGGGGAGGGGGAGAGAGAGGGTGCGATGCTCTGCCTGGGGGAATGGGGAGGGGCCGGGGAGAGAGAGGGTGCGATGCTCTGCCTGGGGGAATGGGGAGGGGGAGAGAGAGGGTGCGATGCTCTGCCTGGGGGAAGGGGGGAGAGAGAGAGGGTGCGATGCTCTGCCTGGGGAAGGGGGGAGAGAGAGAGGGTGTGATGCTCTGCCTGGGGGAATGGGGAGGGGGAGAGAGAGGGTGCGATGCTCTGCATGGGGGAATGGGGAGGGGGAGAGAGAGGGTGCGATGCTCTGCCTGGGGGAAGGGGGGAGAGAGAGAGGGTGCGATGCTCTGCCTGGGGGAATGGGGAGGGGGAGAGAGAGGGTGCGATGCTCTGCCTGGGGGAATGGGGAGGGGGAGAGAGAGGGTGCGATGCTCTGCCTGGGGGAATGGGGAGGGGCCGGGGGAGAGAGAGGGTGCGATGCTCTGCCTGGGGGAATGGGGAGGGGGAGAGAGAGGGTGCGATGCTCTGCCTGGGGGAATGGGGAGGGGGAGAGAGAGGGTGCGATGCTCTGCCTGGGGGAATGGGGAGGGGGAGAGAGAGGGTGCGATGCTCTGCCTGGGGGAATGGGGAGGGGGAGATAGAGGGTGCGATACTCTGCCTGGGGGAATGGGGAGGGGGAGAGAGAGGGTGCGATGCTCTGCCTGGGGGAATGGGGAGGGGCCGGGGGAGAGAGAGGGTGCGATGCTCTGCCTGGGGGAATGGGGAGGGGGAGAGAGAGGGTGCGATGCTCTGCCTGGGGGAATGGGGAGGGGCCGGGGGAGAGAGAGGGTGCGATGCTCTGCCTGGGGGAATGGGGAGGGGGAGAGAGAGGGTGCGATGCTCTGCATGGGGGAATGGGGAGGGGGAGAGAGAGGGTGCGATGCTCTGCATGGGGGAATGGGGAGGGGGAGAGAGAGGGTGCGATGCTCTGCATGGGGGAATGGGGAGGGGGAGAGAGAGGGTGCGATGCTCTGCATGGGGGAATGGGGAGGGGGAGAGAGAGGGTGCGATGCTCTGCCTGGGGGAATGGGGAGGGGCCGGGGGAGAGAGAGGGTGCGATGCTCTGCCTGTGGGAATGGGGAGGGGGAGAGAGAGGGTGAGATGCTCTGCCTGGGGGAACAGGCGGCCGGCCGCCGGAACAGAGAGGCGGCCGGCCGCACGCACAGAGAAGCGGCCGGCCGCCCGCACAGAGAAGCGGCCGGCCGCCCGCACAGAGAAGCGGCCGGCCGCCCGCACAGAGAAGCGGCCGGCAGCCCGCACAATGAGGCGGCGGGCCGCCCTCACAGACAGGCGGCCGGCCGACCGCACAGACAGGCTCCGGCCGGGGGTGAGGGGGGGGGGGGGAGGGTTGGGAAATCAGCGCCGGGGAGATGTTACTGTACCAGCAGCAGCGCTCCTCTCTGACTGTGTTATGCCACGTCTTACTGGGAGGTAGGAGGGAAAAGCAGGGAGGCGGAGAGAGAGTGGGTGGGCGGAGCCCGGGAGCCGGCCGTCCCGCCCGTGGCAACGGGACAAACAACGTAAAGCGTGAATGTCCCGCTGTATCCGGGACGGTTGGGAGGTATGGTACGTGTGCGATACGTATTTGCACGTACCGGAGACACGTACACACGGAGACCCATGTTATTCAATGGTAGATGGCACACACACGTAAAATCACACGGAACGTGTGTCCGTGTGATAAGTATGTGTGTGCGCTTTTCTACACGGACGACATGTCCGTTTTTGGCCGGCAGCACGCAGTCACGGACCCGCTTTAGTCTTTAGACCGCACACGGAGTATGTCCGTGTTCAGCACGTATCGTCCGTGTCCGTTTTTCGTTACAAAATTTGAAACACTTGTTAGTCTCTGAGTGATGACTGCTTCCTTCCTGTGCAGGTGACTGCAGCATCGCGCTGCGGAGGACGGACCCGGCGTCGCCCCAGGCCAGGCTGCAGGAGCAGCAGCACGTGAGTATAGAAGGTGGGGGCCCCGGGAGGGAGGCGCGGGGGCCCATGGGGGGGTGTACGGGGACGCAGGGGGGCAAGCAGGGGAGCGGATGGGGGGGGTGGTTGGGCATGTGGAGACTGTGGGCAATCAGATCAGTAACATTAACCCTTATTCCATCGAAATGTCTGCACAGTCCAGGGGTGGGATTCAGCCGGTTCTGTCCGGTTCTGGAGAACCGGTTGTTAAAATAGCAGCCGGTTCCCAGTACCGGCAAGAAACAGCTCCAGCGATCCGGTTCCCTGTATTCATTTGTGTTAGTGTCTCTTTAAGACACTGACACAAATGAATCCCTGTACCTATGACTAAAAACGCGGCTCTAAACGCAAGGGGTGGGTACTACAGTGACGTGTACAGGAAGAGGATTCCTTCTGTTGGTCAACACAGAAGTGTTAATCCTCCTGGTACCGGCACCGCCGCTTCCGTATCCCGTCCGGCGCCATGTATGGGCAGGAGATGGAAGCAGCTGCGAAGTCAAAAGTGAACAGTAGAGAAAAAAATGTCATACTCACCTGTCTGTAGCCTCCCAGCTCCTCTCTCGGTACCACCGCCCCTGCTCCGGGTGTGTGCAGACGGCCGGGACACCTCCGATAGCTGCAGGACCTGGCGCTGATTACCTGATGCGGTCACCTGACGGAATCAGCTGACAGTGACGGCGGTGACGCCGGCTTTTTACTACCCGGCTGGCTAAACTATCAGCTGATGCCGTCAGGAGACTTCATCAGCTGATTACCGCCGGGTCCTGCAGCGATCGGTCTGACAGGATTCTGCACTGAAATGTGTATTTTTTTTTTGCACTGATGCATCAGCTGATTGTATAAACGGCTTTTATAGAATCAGCTGCTGTGTCATGGAATTCACATCCTTGATCCTGACACATCATCTGATCGCTTTGCCTTCCAGCAAACCGCGATCAGATGATATTGGATCCGGATTGGACGGCGCGGGACCCTTGACTCAGGATTACTGCGGAGGGGGGTTCTGTATTTAAATAAAGATGGAGTCACTAATTGTGTTATGTTTTATTTCTAATAAAAATATTTTTCTGTGTTGTTTTTTTTTTATCTTTACTAGAAATTCATGGTGGCCATGTCTAATATTGGCGTGACATCATGAATTTCGGGCTTAGGGCCACTTGATAATATACGACTAGCCCTAACCCCATTATTACCCAGCGAGCCACCCGACATTAGGGCAGCTGGAAGAGTTGGATACAGTGCCAGAAGGTGGCGCTTCTATGAAAGTGCCATTTTCTGGGGTGGCTGTGGACTGCAATTCGCAGAGGGGGTGTCCAGAAAGCTTGGGCACCCTGCACTGCGGATTCCAATCCCCAGCTGCCTAGTTGTACCTGGCTGGACTCAAAAATTGGGCAAAGCCCACGTCATTTTTTTTTTTAAAATTATTTCATGAAATTCATGAAATTAAAAAAAAAAAAAGGCTTCTCTATATTTTTGGTTCCCAGCCGGGTACAAATAGGCAGCTGGGGGTTGGGGGCAGCCCGTAGCTGCCTGCTGTACCTGGCTAGCATACAAAAATATGGCGAAGCCCACGTCATTTTTTTTGGAGGGCAAAAAACTCCTGCATACAGTCCTGGATGAAGCATGCTGAGCCTTGTGGTTCTGCAGCTGCTGTCTGCTCTTTTGTATACACTAGTGGAGAATGAAGAACATATTGAAGAAGGAAATTACATCAGACCTTTTTTTTCAACAATCTTTAAATGGCATTGTTCACTGATAAAAAACGCATAAAAAAGCAGTGAGCAAAAACGCAGCCAAAAACACGGTAAAAACGCATCGCGTTTATACCGCGGGTGCGTTTTTGTGCCGCCCTCTTCCTTCTTTGGACCACACTATATACCGTACTTATATCAAAGCTGCAACTGCCATTTGTTTCTTTCCGGTCATTAGAGTAATTAGCCACATAAGTACTGGAGACATGTAATATTAAAAACCTTGATTATAGGATAATTCATGCAATACTATAAAGTTATTAGGGGATGGTAGGACATAAAAAAGGTGACAAATATAGTTTAAATAGTGAAATTGCAAAAATCCCTTCATATGTTGCTTATGGTCAGGGCATGGTCTGCACCTCCTATAGTTATGTCAGGCTGCCAGACAAATTTCTACTTTTCCTGGAGGAGTTATCCTATGTACCTAAAGTGAAATCTACCTGGTTATTCACTAATACAATCCCCTCTTCTACCATTATAATACTGCATAGATCTGTCATTTAAAAATATTAGAAAGATGACTACATAGTGAACGCATAAAACTGCGGCTTTATAGGGAATCTGATCCACCTCCCCTAAACTGTGTATATGGTCATGTTGTTCTCTGACAGATTATGTCATCCACTCCACACCTTTATTTATGCAGTCTGTTGATTCCTGATTGGAAAAAAAAAAATCACTGTTGCAAATGGAAATGAGGCTTACGTGCTCTGGGAGCGTCAAAGCACTTTCCAAGCCTCCGCCTCCCTGGCTCTATGTTCCTCCCACCGTCCTCTGCCTGGCTGAAAGCTCGCTAGTTTTGTATACTAGCCAATTAGCTGCCAATCAACCAGAGGAAACAGTATCTGGGCAGAAAACTAGCCAGTTAGGCAGCGGCTTGCTTGGTAAGTGCTTTATAGCTCCCAAAGCACTTAAATGGGTTGTTCACCCCTTCTCATTACTGGTCACATCGATATTATGTTGAGAAACAATGTTTCTGTTAAATAACTTGTGTTGCCAATGTGACGCCCCGGGACTATCAGGTCGTCACACTGGTATATCCTATACTATGACCTTTTTTTCCATTGGTGTCGAGTTTGTATACTTTGGTGACATGGTTGCGTGACTATGTTTGAAAAATAACAAAACAGAAAGCTATTCTGAGGTCCAGTAACTGTGTAGCACTTGTGTGACGACCTTTACACCAGGTCTTTTTCCTGCATTGTCCTCACTGGTGGCTTTGCCATCGTTTTCTGCTGGGGATCCGCCAGCATCTTTACTCATTTTACTCTTATAAGGGCAGAGTCACACTTGCGTATGGCATGTGATGCGAGAGCATTTGATGCGATCTGCTAATGATCCTCAGCTCAGGATCTGCTGCGAGTGTAAGTCGAGTGTCATGTGACTGTGATCTGTTCCTGAGATCTGGTCACAGCTGCGGAGGAGAGGTCGGGCGCTGTGGAGGACAGTGAGGGGTTAATCTCCCCATCTTCTCCATTGTCAGCCTGTGCGTATATTGCACTGCACTTGGATAACATCCGAGTGCAGTCCAATGTTTTTTCACTTGTATGGGTGCGAGGGACACGGCTCTCGCAGACAATGGCAACATGCTGCCATTTTTTCCTCAGTCAGTTTTGGGCTGAGGGAAAACTCACAGGTCAGAGCTGCAGCATTGTCTTACATGGGGCCGAGTGCAATGCCAGATTTTCTCCCTGCACTTGGGCGAGTCATACGCATGTGTGACTCTGTCCTAATGGAGCGTAGCTTCAGCAAAAATTGAGTGTATCACTTCTAACTTCTTTTACTGCTCATTTCAAGAGTAAGTTCACATTTCCGCTATTTCCCGGGCGTCACAATCCGCCACTTTGAGAAACAACTGGAACCGCCAAAAATGCTTTGGCGGCTTCCGTTGCTTCCCATAGACTTGTATGAGCGGCGAATTGTGACGGATGGCCTTGCGCTGTATCCGCAGCGCGGCAGATCGACTGACCGCCGGTGGGGAGGAACGCAGCATGCAACGTTTTTTGGTGCATCACAAGCAACGCACCGTGTCTCTCCCTCTGTCTCTCTGTTTCTGTCTCTCTCCCCTCTTCCTAAAAGGTTAAAATAAACCTTTCAGAAATAAATGGTACCTGTTCAACGCTACATGTGTTTGTACACAATTAACCTTCCCAAAGTCACAAGCCGTCAAGAGACGGATTGTGACATTGGGAAAATAGCGGAATTGTGAACTTAGCCTAAGGGGTACTTTGCACACTACGACATCGCGGGTGCGATGTCGGTGGGGTCAAATTGAAAGTGACGCACATCCGGCATCGCAGGCGACATCGTAGTGTGTATATCCTAGATGATACGATTAACAAGCGCAAAAGCGTCGTAATCGTATGATCGGTGCAGCGTCGGCGTAATCTATAATTACGCTGACGCGATGGTCCGATGTTGTTCCTCGCTCCAGCAGCAGCACACATCGCTGTGTGTGAAGACGCAGGAGTGAGGAACATCTCCTACCGGCGTCACCACGGCTCCCGTAGGATATGCAGAAGGGAGAAGGTGGGCGGGATGTTTACATCCCGCTCATCTCCGCCCCTCCGCTCCTATTGGCCGCCTGCCGTGTGACGTCGCAGTGACGCCGTACGACCCGCCCCCTTAATAAGGAGGCGGGTCGCCGGCCAGAGCGACGTTCCAGGACAGGTGAGTCCATATGAAGCTGCCGTAGCGATAACATTCGCTACGGCAGCTATCACAATGATATCGCAGCTGCGACGGGGGTGGGGACTATCGCGTGCGACATCGCAGCATCGGCTTGCGATGTCGCAACGTGCAAAGCCCGCCTAAGGCTTTGTTCACATGCAGCATTTTTTGCAGTGTTTTTTTAATACAAATTTCATGATGCTTTTAACAGTACAAGCAAAAGCTATGAGATTTCAGAAATCTCATGCACGTTTGGTTATTTTTTTATTTCCTCACTGAATTTGTGAATTGCAGCATTTTTTTTTTAAATCTGCAGCACAAATCCTACAGCATTTCTGCACTCATAGAAACAACAAAAAAAGTAAAAAAAAAAACTGCAATAGCTTTTTTTTTTCCACAGTTTTTGAAGTGTTTTGGTGAATAAAACTACCTTTATCACACATGTACTGTAGGAAAAGCACACACGTAATCCACACCCAAAAAATGCCACGAAAATACTGAAAAATGGACATTCTTACTGCCAAGAAAGCAGGTATTGGCCACAGAGAAAAAGAACACGCTGAGTATGAATATAGCCTAAGCTTGGTTTTGGTGCCAAATCTGTGTACTAGGCTTGGTTCATTTACTGCTTCTTTGGCCACATTCAGGTGTTGCATATTTGGCGAGTTTTTACCTCGGTATTTGTAGCCAAAACCAGGAGTGAGTGATAAATACAGAAGTGGTGCCCGTGTTTCTATTGTACTTTTACTCCGATTGTTCTACTCCTGGTTTTGACTTATTTTATTGGTTATTTATTGGTTAATAAAGTTGATTCATTTTGAAAGAGTTTATGGACGTATGTTATTCCTATATACAGTACGGTAACTAGATGGTGCTGGTGGGCCCCAAGATTGATTTTTCCAGGTGGGCCCCAGGTATTCCAGTCCGCCGCTGATTGTAGGCCATTAATTCTGGTGCCAAACATACATTTCCTGTCTCATTTGCACGCCAGACAGCAGCTGGGCACCTGTCCTCTCACTGCAGGGGAACTTTGAGCACAGAGAACACCACAGGTACTGAGCATGGCGCCCAGAACCGATACAGAGAGGCTGATTGGAGAAGTGGAGAGGCATCCAGAGCTGTGGGACACACGTGTTGATTGCTACCATGACAGGTTAATGGTGGAACGAGCATGGATGTCTGTGGCAGAGCTAGTCTACCCTAGGAATAGATGGTCTCAATGTACTCCTGGAAGGAAAATAGATATGGTGAGTACAGATATTTGCATTGCCTCTGTCTTTACCTACATGTGCACATTCTGTAGGCAGATTAGAAACATATTTGTCTAGTTTGTTTGGCATGTGTTAATGGGCCTGACTCATTTTGAGATACACTGGAGACTCACAAACAGGAGAGTGTATTTATTTGGCCTTTTGAAGTATTCATTGCAGTTTACTAGTAATGTCAGCACGTGTATATGTGGCCTGCAAAGCATTTTATGCATGTACAAAAGGCATTTCAGAGTGGGGAAGCAACAATTAAACATGTTTGGGGTTTGTTTTGGTTACCATTTCTGTGCTTTTTCTATTGCAAATGTGCTGTGATTTGTTACAATCAAAAATTTCAAGGTGACAGATGGGGTATATAATAGAAGTAAAGTACGGCCACTCCATAAGGGCATCAATAGAAAACAAAAGAAAAGGAGTATTAAATGGCCAATCATATAGTCAGAAAAAATCATCAAGACCATTGTCATTATAATATGAAAACTAAGAAAGTTTATTGAATACAATTTCAGACAATGGTAAAATCACATAAATAGAAAAAAGCATGATAGGTAGGAGATCAGTCCCAGATAAATAATCCCAAAACACAAGGACATCAGCCCAATAAAGTAAGGGCAAATACACAGAGTGGGCAAGCAGCACCCAAAGGATGTAGTCGAGGAAGTTCCTCTGACTACAAATACAAAAGGATGTCCCTAGAACAAGGCTGCTTACCCATTACAAAGTGCAAAGCTTCTCCCACGTACTTCTGGACATCTGCCCTGGCACTATTGAAGCACTTTGCACTTTGTAATGGGTAAGCAGCCTTGTTCTAGGGACATCCTTTTGTATTTGTAGTCAGAGGAACTTCCTCGACTACATCCTTTGAGTGCTGCTTGCCCACTCTGTGTATTTGCCCTTACTTTATTGGGCTGATGTCCTTGTGTTTTGGGATTATTTATCTGGGACTGATCTCCTACCTATCATGCTTTTTTCTATTTATGTGATTTTACCATTGTCTGAAATTGTATTCAATAAACTTTCTTAGTTTTCATATTATAATGACAATGGTCTTGATGATTTTTTCTGACTATATGATTGGCCATTTAATACTCCTTTTCTTTTGTTTTCTAGTGCTGTGATTTGTCTATACATTGTGAGTTGTATTTCTATGTTTGGTTTATTATGCATGTTCATTGGTGTCACGATGTCTGGAATGGTAACAGTAATGTGTAGTGTATAATGGAAAATATATGTGGAACATATGGCACTTCATGGGTTAGTAGTCATTTTGTTTCTCATGGCTTTCTGTAGGTTTTTGGGTTTTTTTAACAATTAAAAGATGAATGATTATTCAGTGCTTTAAGATTTTTACTGGTGAACTTGTTTTTCTTTGTCATGCTTATTGTGTTATTATGTCACTATATGAGTGTTATGGGTTGTTGTTTTCATACACATGGATGTACAGTTAGGTCCAGAAATATTTGGACAGTGACACAAGTTTTGTTATGTTAGCTGTTTACAAAAACATGATCAGAAATACAATTATATATATAGTATGGGCTGAAAGTGCACACTCCCAGCTGCAATATGAGAGTTTTCACATCCAAATCGGAGAAAGGGTTTAGGAATCATAGCTCTGTAATGCATAGCCTCCTCTTTTTCAAGGGACCAAAAATAATTGGACAAGGGACTCTAAGGGCTGCAATTAACTCTGAAGGCGTCTCCCTCGTTAACCTGTAATCAATGAAGTAGTTAAAAGGTCTGGGGTTGATTACAGGTGTGTGGTTTTGCATTTGGAAGCTGTTGCTGTGACCAAACAACATGCGGTCTAAGGAACTCTCAATTGAGGTGAAGCAGAACATCCTGAGGCTGAAAAAAAAGAAAAAATCCATCAGAGAGATAGCAGACATGCTTGGAGTAGCAAAATCAACAGTCGGGTACATTCTGAGAAAAAAGGAATTGACTGGTGAGCTTGGGAACTCAAAAAGGCCTGGGCGTCCACGGATGACAACAGTGGTGGATGATTGCCGCATACTTTCTTTGGTGAAGAAGAACCCGTTCACAACATCAACTGAAGTCCAGAACACTCTCAGTGAAGTAGGTGTATCTGTCTCTAAGTCAACAGTAAAGAGAAGACTCCATGAAAGTAAATACAAAGGGTTCACATCTAGATGCAAACCATTCATCAATTCCAAAAATAGACAGGCCAGAGTTAAATTTGCTGAAAAACACCTCATGAAGCCAGCTCAGTTCTGGAAAAGTATTCTATGGACAGATGAGACAAAGATCAACCTGTACCAGAATGACGGGAAGAAAAAAGTTTGGAGAAGAAAGGGAACGGCACATGATCCAAGGCACACCACATCCTCTGTAAAACATGGTGGAGGCAACATGATGGCATGGGCATGCATGGCTTTCAATGGCACTGGGTCACTTGTGTTTATTGATGACATAACAACAGACAAGAGTAGCCGGATGAATTCTAAAGTGTACCGGGATATACTTTCAGCCCAGATTCAGCCAAATGCCGTAAAGTTGATCGGACGGCGCTTCATAGTACAGATGGACAATAACCCCAAGCATACAGCCAAAGCTACCCAGGAGTTCATGAGTGCAAAAAAGTGGAACATTCTGCAATGGCCAAGTCAATCACCAGATCTTAACCCAATTGAGCATGCATTTCACTTGCTCAAATCCAGACTTAAGACGGAAAGACCCACAAACAAGCAAGACCTGAAGGCTGCGGCTGTAAAGGCCTGGCAAAGCATTAAGAAGGAGGAAACCCAGCGTTTGGTGATGTCCATGGGTTCCAGACTTAAGGCAGTGATTGCCTCCAAAGGATTCGCAACAAAATATTGAAAAAAAAAATATTTTGTTTGGGTTTGGTTCATTTGTCCAATTACTTTTGACCTCCTAAAATGTGGAGTGTTTGTAAAGAAATGTGTACAATTCCTACAATTTCTATCAGATATTTTTGTTCAAACCTTCAAATTAAACGTTACAATCTGCACTTGAATTCTGTTGTAGAGGTTTAATTTCAAATCCAATGTGGTGGCATGCAGAGCCCAACTCGCGAAAATTGTGTCACTGTCCAAATATTTCTGGACCTAACTGTATGTTCCTATTTTTTACAATTGCTGCAATACCAGACTAATGTATAATTTTTTTGAATCTACAATTGTTAGAATTAGTGATCTTATTCTTATTTTACATTTTTTTTTTTTTTTTTAACAGTGGATCTTGTCAAACGGCGATGGCGCTCAGCCCGTGACCAGTTCAGAAGAGAGTATAACCCAGTGGCCACCACAGCTGCCGCTGCAAAAAAGAAAAAATATGTCCATTATGAAAAACTGAGCTTCCTTCTGCCCATTATGGAAGTACCAAAGTAAGTTTCTACCATTACACCACATGGTGGTTTTATTTAAAAGGCACACACTAATTTTTTTTTTGTCATCAAAGTACAGAGGATAACCTGGAAGATAGTGAGCAAGCCCAGTCAGCAGTATTAACAGCGACCTCTGCTTCTGAGATGGAGCCTACCTCATATCAACCTCCACCAATCCCCAACACCAGCCAGCCAGACGCAGAAGAAATGTCCTCTGATTTGGGTTTGGGAACAAGTCAATCCACTAATGTAATTCCAGGCCAGTCTACAGGGCAACAAAGTGGCCCTTCACCAGTTCTTGCGGAGAGTAGTCCACAGCAACATGCAGGCACACAGCCAAGAATAACAACTAATACCATGCGCACAGTAGCACAATCTATCCGTGGTCGCAGACATAGGCGTTATGAAGATTTACGTTCCCTGCCAGATATCATTGATACCAGAATTATACACATGATGAATTCACTGATACCAGAGAGTCATGGAGAAAGATTTTGTCGCTCCCTTTCTCCCTCTCTTGCATTAGTTGCACCTGATAGGCAGGACAGATTGAGGGCGTCCTTAATAACACTAATATCTGCTACCCAACGTGAGCCAGAACCCATTTATTGTTTTGAAGTGATAGAACAATGGAGAGCCAATCCACGTGGCCCAAACACAAACATAACTCAACAAACTGTGGAAACCCAAACAGAAGAACATTTCTCTAATTTTCAACTTAATCCTGTAATGCAACAAACACATATACAGTGTCCATCTTCTTCTATGGTAACTGATGTACAAATTAGGCCAACAGTTGTCAGACACCAAACAGGTACATTAATGACACAAAGGCCATCTCAACAGCCAACATTTGTCCCACAAATACCCCAGCAAACACCAATGCAAACCTCTTTTAACTATCCTAGTATTGGTAGTAATGTTCATAGACAACCTCAAATGATTCAACAACCACCAGCATACCATGTTCCTAATAATCCACAACAACAGTACTTTCAACAACAGACTTACCCAACTAACTTCACATACACACATACTCAGCCTCTTCCAACACATCAATATGTACCACCTACACTTGGTCTTCCATCTGCTCAAACAACTGCCTCATTATTTGTTCCAAGTACAACAACTGTTACTAGTGGAAACACTGATCAGTCACTCACTACAACATCTACTGTTGTGCAGCAAACATATTCTGTAGATGTCAATGCAATGGAGCCTACACAGGAAAACATCACTAGCCTAGAGGATTTAGTTGAATCATAATGTGATATTGTATGTATTACTTTACATTTTGGTATGTTTTCTATGGTATTGCTGGTGGGGAAACATATCAAAATGTAACACATTACTTACTCTATATGCATGTGCTCATATTTTTGTTTTCCTTTACAAAAATTCAATAGAAATTACTCTATCACTTCAAAAACAATACCTGCCTGTTAGAAGATGCCTTGCTCTGGACATGTTGTTTGGACCATCCATTAGAATAAACTGGGTTTAGGGATAAGATGCACGCACATAAACTACTACACTAACATCCAGACACCTCTATTATTAAAAATCCAGCCACTATGCAGTATCTGCATATGGTCTGGTCCCATACTTGTATTCCAATAGTGTCAAACAAATTATGTTTGCGTGACATTATTGCATAATAAAGTATGGTGTTTTGTATGGGCTAATGTCCCTGACAAAATTGTATTTAAAAAAAAAGAAAAAATACAGGGTGTCTTGCAAAAGATAACATACATACATAGGTAAAATAATAATTCTGGACTTACTTTTTCAAATCAAATTTGCCATAATTTTATTAGTCATGTACATTCAGTAGTACTGTTTTTAGAATAACAAAAATTCCTGATGTTATAACAATATTGTTATATCACAATAGCTTATGGGGACCACAAACACAACCAACCAACAAAAAAACCTCAAATTATACCTATGTATGGTCATTTTCTCTTTTGTAATACATATGTGTTTGTGCTTATGTAACCAAGTGATAAGAAACTATAACAATGCCAAAATTATACATGACTATGGCGATTTAAACTAAAATAATCTTTAAACTGATTCCTCACTTGTAGACCAGAAGTGGACACAGTGGTTCTGACACTATCATTCTCTACAAATGGTGCATTTAAAGCAGGCAACTCCTCAATGTCTTCGTCATTGCTTTCATGTAATCTACAGTAATTATGTAACACTTCTGTCGATTTAATGACAGCCTTGACGGTGGTTGGTTGGAGTTGGATGGTGGTTTGATAAATGCGCCATCTTGAGGCCAAAATGCCAAAGGCACGTTCAACAGTGGAACGTGCTCTGGCCAATTTGCTATTAAATAGGGCTTTTGATCTGTCCAGCCCCCTTCTGGGATATGGACGCATCAAATGCCTAGACAATGCAAACCCCTGATCTGCAACCATTACAAAAGGGACAATTGGGCCATTAGTACCAGGCAATGGTCTTGGTGCAGGCAAACTTAAACTATCAGACATTAATTGTTATGCTAAACGGGAACTTCTGAAAATGCGTGCATCTGAGGCACTGCCATAGGCCCCAATATCAGCAAATAAAAAGCAGTAGTTTGTATCTACCATGGCTAAAATAACTACAGAAAAAAACTTATGATAATTAAAATATCTTGATGCAGAGTTCGGTGGTTTCTTCACTCTAATGTGTTTTCCGTGAATGGCACCAATACAATTAGGGAAAGCTGTTTTCTCCAAAAATTCATCTGAAATGTGCATCCATTCCTGTGTTGAAGGCAGCTGCATGACATGATGCCTAAGGGTCTCCCAAAGCACAGTGCAGGTATGCAGGATAATCTTGCCAATTGTGGACCTTCCCAATAAGAATTCGAAATGTAGACTGCTGATGGATTGCCCAGTTGCTAGGTAACTGAAATAGAATAAAAACATGACATTACTTTGACTATTCATGTAATTTGTATTTCACACCAAATATTTGTATCATCCAATGACTGGCGAGATACTGTGTATGTTTTTTTATAATTTCTTTGGTTGGGAAAAGCATATGTGATCTTTACTTTCCATATTGGAAAAATATTTAATTTTGTATTTAATAAACAAGCTTGTTTGAGTTAAGCCTCTTGTTTCTTCAATTTTGGTAGAGATAGAATGGTAGATGTGACTTCTCAGATCTTAATTTTAAATTGCACTGTGGTTAAGTGATCAATATAAGTTTTCTACAAAGACCATAATTTTAAATTACTTAATTTCTACAAAATGATGCCTTAGTGACTTTACATGTATTTCAATATAACCGATAAAGCATGAGTATACATGACAACACCTACCGTAAAGTCACCAACAGTCATTCCTCAGGGGAGATGCTGAGGCGCATACAGGTGTCCTGATGCTTCAAACGATGGTACACAAAGCCAAGGATGTTGTCAAATGAATTCATGGTGAGATGGCAGTAGGCTTGGAATTTTGGTGGAAATTTCCGCATTTCGCCATAGAGAATATTAAAATGCCCATGTGTTTTTCTGAGCTTCACAAGGGGGTGAATCCACATTCTTCTCTCCAGTGGTGGCTCTTCTTCAATCATATGTCGCCTAACCCCAAATCTAGATATCAACCAGAGCAAATACATGGTTGCTTCATTGGAGAGAGACATTTTGGAGTGTGTCTAATGTGAGAATGAGCTCTGAAGCTATGTTTTTTAAGGTTTTTTAAGCAAAATAAACAAATTGGGTAGTTAATTGACCAATTTAACACACCAGGAGCACATTTAGATGGGCTAACAATGTTATTTGTGTGAAAATACGTATCTGAAAAAACGGACGGCACACGTACGTATTTTATGTCAATACGGACATTCCACACGTGCACACGGCTCGCATACGCCATCACACGGATGCCATACGTACCGGAGAAACGCCCCAAAAAAACAGAACACGGACCCGAAAAACGGACAGTGTCATACGGACTTTTTTTTTGTGGAAGTGTGTTTTAGGCTTCTGACATTGTTTTTTAGGTTTTGTTTTTACAGCGGTCGTTGTATGGTGGTGACATAATTCTCCATGTCAGTACGGTTACAACAGTACTAATGTTATCCAGTTTTTATTATTTTGTGGTGGAAATAAAATTGAACCCCATCTTTGTGCCTCCATTTTTGATACCCATAAGGCTAGTTTAACACATCCGGCTTTTCGCCGTTTTGCCGGATACCACGCACACCAGTACATTGTATACAGTACAATGGCAGCGCCGCAACTTCCGGGTCACATGCTGTCATGTGACCGGAGCTTGTCGCGCTGCCATTATACTGTATTACACTGTACTGGAGTCCGCCGTATCCGGCAAAATGGCGAAAAGCCGGATGTGTGAAACTAGCCTTAGTTATTTGCTTTTCTTTGCAGGATAACATGCCCCCTTGTGGTGACAGATGGGAATAGGTGATAACTTCTAACAACCAGACCATCCCCAGGGTCAGCACTGTTCAATGTTCTACACATCTATCTCCCCATTATGACGTGATCGCGGAGTGTAGATAGGCCGCCATAGCAGCCGGGGGTCTGCTGAAGATCTCCATAGTGGCCATGACTATGCTTCTTGAAGATTAGCTTGTTGCTATCGTTCCAAAAAGACCGTGATTTTTTCTATATACTAAAATTACATTGCAGTATGTAGTATAAGTGATCAGACAATCAGAGGACCAAATACCCTGAGACAGAAAAAATAATGTAAAAAGTAAAACGAGTGTTTTCAAAATTATAATATAAAATCAAAAAACATGCAGGAGGCAGACATGCACACTCACAAAACGCAGACATGCTCATCTACAGTACATGGACATGTACACATTTCATAGGCACGCACACTTAGGCGGGCTTTGCACGTTGCGACATAGCAAGCCGATGCTGCGATGACGCACGCGATAGTCCCCGCCCCCGTCGCAGGTACGATATCGTGTGATAGCTGGCGTAGCGAAAATTATCGCTACGCCAGCTTCACATGCACTCACCTGCCCTGCGACCGTCGCTCTGGCCGGCGACCCGCCTCCTTCCTAAGGGGGCGGGTCGTGCGGCGTCATAGCGACGTCACACGGCAGGCGGCCAATAGCGGCGAGGGGCGGAGATGAGCAGGATGTAAACATCCCACCCACCTCCTTCCTTCCGCATAGCCGCCGGCGGCAGGTAAGGAGATGTTCCTTGCTCCTGCGGCTTCACACAGCGATGTGTGCTGCAGCAGGAACGAGGAACAACATCGTACCTGTCGCGGCACCGGCATTATGGAAATGTCGGTGAATGCAACGATGATACGATAACAACGTTTTTGCGCTTGTTCATCGTATCATCTAGCATTTACACAGTACGATGTCGAAAGTGACGCCGGATGTGCGTCACTTTCGATTTGACCCCACCGACATCGCACGTGCGATGTCGCAACGTGCAAAGCCGCCCTTAGAGTACACAGACATGCACACACAGTTCATAGACTTGCATACAGACAAAACACAGACATGCACATATACAATACACAGACATGCACATATGCAGACATGCATGCATATAGTACACAGACATGCACATACATATGGAGACATGCACACATACAATGCACAGATAGGCACATATACAGTACACAGACATGCACGCACAGGCAGACGTACACACCTGTACACACACAATAGGCAGACACGCCCACATGGAACATAGACATGCACACATATAGTACTTAGACATGCACTCAGACATGAACACACAGAACGCAGACGTGAACACATAGTATGGAGACATGTTCACATACAGTACGCAGATACAGTGGTTATGGAAAGTATTCAGACCCCTTTAAATTTTTCACTCTGTTTCATTGCAGCCATTTAGTAAATTCAAAAAAGTTATTTGTCTTGTCATTATTGGACACTCTGCACCCCATCTTCCGTTGGGCCACTCTGCCATAAAGGCCTGATTGGTGGAGAGCTGCAGTGATAGTTGAATTTGTGGAACTTTCTCCCATCTCCCTACTGCATCTCTGGAGCTGTCACAGTGATCTTGGGTTCTTCTTTACTTCTCTCACCAAGGATTTTCTTCCACGATTGCTCAGTTTGGCTGGATGGCCAAGTCTAGGAAGATTTCTGGAGGTCCCAAACCTCTTCCATTTAAGGATCATGGAGGTCACTATGCTCTTAGGAACCTTGAGTACTGCAGAAATTATTTTGTAACCTTGGCCAGATCTGTGCCTTGCTATAATTGTCTCTGAGCTTCTTGGGCACTTCCTTTGACCTCATGATTCTCATTTGGTCTGACATGCACTGTGAGCTGTGAGGTCTTATATCGACAGGTGTGTGCCTTTCCAAATCAAGTCCTATCAGTTTAATTAAACACATCTGGACCCAAAAGAAGGAATAGAACCATCTCAAGGAAATGGACAGCATATGGCTTGAATATGAGTGTCTAAGCAAAGGGTCTGAATACTTATGACCATGTGATATTTCAGGTTTTCTTGTTGAAAAAATTTCTACATTTCTGTCAAGATGGGGTGCAGAGTGTACATTAAAGGGGTTATCCGGCTTATTTTGAGTTTTTTTCATTATTACCCTATTGGGCTACATTGGGGCAGGTAAGTAGATAGAGACCACTTACCTGCCCTGCTGTCAGCCCCTCTCCCCCGGCTCAGAGTGGCTCCTGCCGCGATTTTGCTGCTTCCGGTCATTTCATGTCAACATGGGCAGGGCCATGTTGACATGCAAATCTGGAACAGCATGTCACCTCCCTGCTGGGCTGTACAGTGCGTGAGTCCCCGCCCCCCTTCCCTGCACCCTCCCACACATTCCCCCACACCCGTACTTTCCCCGCAACCTCCCCCTGCACTGCTGTGGGGTCCGTCACCTGGGGGCGGGGCCTGGCGGCGGCTGCCGTGGTGTCAGCGCCAGCACCGGGCCCCCTGCTCAGGATCGCACATTCACATATACCGGCATCACAAATCACAGATGCCGATATATTTGAAAGCGCTGATGAGAAGGAGCGCAGCTTCTCATCACTGACCAGCTGTCTGTGCTCTCTTCAGCACAGCGGTGACGTCACTACTGTGCTGATATGGCCAGAGCACAGACCGCGCGCGAACGGGCAGGAGCGGCAGGGACCGAGGACGGGTGAGTATGTACTCCCTATGGGGGGGGTCGGTGCACTGCCCGATGTGTGTGTATGCGGTGCACAGCCTGGTGTGTGTATGCGGTGCACAGCCCGATGTGGGGCTGTTATTTGCAATGCTGTAGTGATGAGAGGTCAGTGCTGGGGCAGAATATACTGACAGGGAATGCGTGTGCAGGAGGCGGGCAGGGGGCGAGGCTGGACACAGGGGAGGGGCTGGACAGTGAGGCCGGGCGGTGCCAGCTGTGACCGGGAGGTTTAGCACAGGAAGTGGTCAGTTTGCTGGAGCTGAATGTAAACAAGGAGCTGCAGAGAATAAAGGGATAATTCATAGTATCATAGTATCATAGTTTTTAAGGTTGAAGGGAGACTCTAAGTCCATCTAGTTCAACCCGTAGCCTAACATGTTAAATACATAAGATCCAACAATAACAAGGGGCACAGATGTGTGAATCCCTCAGGGGATATCACACACTGTGCAGAGCTACTCAGATAGCAATACAAAACAGGAGGAAACGAGTAAATTGCTTCAAAAATATATGTATTTTTTATTTTTTGGTCAAATATAAATATAAAAATGTTTCACATGAAAATATCCATATATATTTCACGACATATGCTAACACTGCTCCACTGATCGACCTTTTTATCAGATATTGGGTTATATATTGACTAGGACACTCTGATTATGATTGACCAATGTGGGTGGCAGTGGGTGCAATATGCTTGCTGAGCTTTTTGCACAATCCTCATTGGGGGAAATTGCTATCTTACCCTTTTGATGTGGTGCAACAACTAACTTCTTCACATGGGAACGCGTGGATATTTTCATGTGAAACATTTTTATATTTATATTTGACCATGTCATTGATAAGTACCATGTATTTTGGGTTTGGCAGGATTAATCTGTGCCTTTTTTTAACATCCCTCCTCTCGGCCATCCAATTGCTGTAATTTATCTATTTATATATCGATATATGTGTTTTGTATCTATCTAACGAAAAAATATTACTAAAAATAAGTATATGAAATATAAAGAATAAAAAATAAAAAATACATATATTTTTGAAGCAATTTACTCGTTTCCTCCTGTTTTATATCCGTAGCCTAACATGTTGATCCAGAGGAAGGCAAAAAAAAAAAACCAATGTGGCAAACAAGTTCCAATGGGGAAAAAATTTCCTTCCTGACTCCACATCCGGCAATCAGACTAGTTCCCTGGATCAATACCCTGTCATAAAATCTAATATACATAACTGGTAATATTACATTTTTCAAGAAAGGCGTCCAGGCTCTGCTTAAATATTAGTAGTGAATCACTCATTACAACATCATGCGGCAGAGAGTTCCATAGTCTCACTGCTCGTACAGTAAAGAATCCTCGTCTGTGATTATGATTAAACCTTCTTTCCTCAAGACGTAGCGGATGCCCCAGTGTTCTGGTCGCAGGCCTAGGTGTAAAAAAGATCTTTGGAAAGGGCTCTGTACTGTCCCCTCATATATTTATACATTGTGATTAGATCCCCCCCTAAGCCTTCGTTTTTCCAAACTAAATAACCCCAAGTTTAATAACCTGTCTTCATATTGCAGCCTATTCAAGAGGAACAAAAGTTAGAAAACAAAAAATAACAATGTAGGGGTGTTTTATATGACAATACAGCACAGATTAGCTTAAACTCAAAAATTTTTGTTATGTCGGACAACCCCTTTAATGAGAAAAAAAAATGAACTTTTTTGAATTTACCAAATGACTGCAATGAAACAAAGAGTGAAAAATGTATAGGGGTTTGAATACTTTCCGTGCCCACTGTATAGTAAATTATGCTATTCGATTTTATATTGCATACCACATGGACCCTTGTTATTCAATGAGGCAGTGCAGATTACTGATTTTTTTCAGTGACAGAACATGAAAAAAATTGTAGCATGCTGCAATTTGACGCTGACATCAGATGAGATTCACCCATTCAAAGCTATGGGTGCAAGAAAAAATTTGGATGCCGAGTGCTATCTGAATAAAAAGAGACATCATTTGGACCAACATTGGTCAAAATTGGATAATATTATCCAATGTGGCAGTGTAGATGACCAATTTCTTTCACTGACAGAATTTGTGTGTGAAAAAAAATCACAGCATGCACAATTTTCATCCAGAAAAAAAATCATATAGTATGCAATTTTATCAGATACATTGTAATTCTGTAACATAGGAAACTGTATTTTTTTATGCAAATGATTAATAACTGCTAAGTAAAAGATTGGATTGCTCAAGGATGGAAAATCAGGAAAAAATTGTCTAACTTTTCTGGATGAAAATCGTACAAACATTTTTATACTGTCATGTGAACCTATCGTATGGCTAAGCATTAAGGAAGGTACACACAACAGAATACAATAATTGGTCTGATTTTCATCCAGAAAGGTGGGATGGTTTGTTTCTTACTTGTCACCTGTGAGCAATCCATTTTTTTTTTTTAACGATCGGTGTCCGACACCCGCACATGCCGCGTGAAATGGAGGCGCTCAGCCTGTGGCACTGCTGAGGTGTTGTGGAAGCTTAGGTTGCTTTGATAGCAGCCTTCAGATCGTCTGCATTGTTGGCTCTGGTGTTTCTCATCTTCCTCTTGACAATACCCCATAGATTCTTTATGGGGTTTAGGTCAGGCGAGTTTGTTTGCCAATCAAGCAAAGTGATACTGTGGTTATTAAACCAGATATTGGTGCATTCGGCAGTGTGCACAGATACCAACTCCTGCTGGAAAATGAAATTTCCATCTCCAAAAAGCTTGTTGGCAGAGGGAAGCATGAAGTGCTCTAACATTTCCTGATAGACGGCTGCGCTGACTTTGGTCTTGATAAAACACAGGGGATCTACACCAGCAGATGACATGGCTCCCCAAACCATCACTGATTGATCACTTCACACTAGACCTCAAGCAGCTTGCATTGTGGCCTCTCCACGCTTCCTCCAGACTCTGGGACCTTGATTTCCAAATGGAATGCAAAATTTACTTTCATCTGAAAACAACACCTTGGACCACTGAGCAACAGTCCAGTTCTTTTTCTCCTTGGCACAGGTAAGACGCTTCTGGCATTGTCTATTGGTCATGAGTAGCTTGACACAAGGAATGCGACAGTTGTAGTTCATGTCCTGGATATGTCTGTGTGTTGTGGCTCTTGAAGCACTGACTTCAGCAGCTGTCCACTACTTGTGATCTCCCCCAAATTTTTGAATGGCCTTTTCTTAACAATCCTATCAAGGCTGCGGTTATCCAGGTTGCTTGTGCACCTTTTTCTTCCACACTTTTTCCTTCCACTCAACTTTCCTTTAATATGCTTGGATACAGCACTCTGTGAACAGCCAGCTTCTTTAGCAATGACCTTGTGGAGTATGTCAATGACTGCCTTCTGGACATCTGTCAAGTCAGCAGTCAAGTCAGATTGTGTAGCCTACAGAGCCAGACTAAGGGACCATTTTAAATGCTTAGGAAGCCTTGACAGGTGTTTTGTTATTTTCTGAGATAATGACTTTTGGGTTTTCATTGGCTGTAAGTCATAATCATCAACATTAACAGAAATACACACTTGAGATAGATCACACTGTAATGACTCTATATAATATATGCATTTCCCTTTTTGTATTGAATTACTGAAATAAATTAACTTTTTTATAATATTCTAATTTATTGAGAAGCACTTCTAGTTGCTGACAGTGGCAGGTATTGAAGAGCGCGATTAGACTTGAACATACTGATAGGGATTCTAGATTGTGAGCCCCAATGGGGACAGTATGACCAATGTATGTAAAGCGTTGTGGAATTAATAGCGCTATATAAATGAATAAATTAATTATTATTATTATGTGCTAATCATTGTTTGACTACTTAACATGAGTTAAGTTACTGTTAGTTAAAAAAGCGATGATATAAAATCAATATAGAGACCCAACTGATTTTCCATGTGAATTTTCATAAAAAAGACTGTTTTGGATAAAAAATTCTTTCGGAAAGATTAAAAAGCTATATATGTAAAAATAAACTACCTTTCTGAGCAGCGCAGCGAAACCGTGCATTTTTTTTTTTTCCTTGCATCTTTATCTCCCTATGGGAGCTCACGGGGCTGCTGCAGCCGGAACCAGGATCGTACTATCCGTTTGAATCTAACACCAGGGGCTGGGGAATCACCGCATCTGTGATCACGGGACCATCCGACCCGGAGGAGGAGCTGCTATCAGACGCCGGTCCGGCGGCTGCACACTGCACGTGGAAACCCCGATCGTGTGAGCAGAGTCCTGCGGAGTCAGGAGGACTGGATCCCTGCTGACAAGGAGCGGTGAACTTGCGATCCCCCTTCAATACCACTATCAGTGTTGTACCTGACGTACAACACTATCAGGTGAGTGTGCACCTCACATTGTACATACCTCGGTACATTAAGATCCCACACAGGCGCGCCCTCTCTCTCTTTTTTTACTTAACATGAGTAGTAGCACTTCTCCTTGATTTGACATTTATTTTTTATCTTCAATTTAAAGGGTGTTTTCTACTTTCAGAAAACCCTTGTCTCCAGGTGTGTTTTTTTCTTTTTTTTTCCAAACTCTTTAATTCATTAAAGTCAAAATGTATCACAGAAACCCATATGGACTGGAACAAATGCAATAATAATAACTACTGCCAGCAGATGGCAGCATAACACAGGGAAATTGGTGGAAGGATCTGTAGGAGATGCTTGGAGGATGTACGGTAAATTGGCAATCTGATTTGAATTGTCTCTCCAGTAAAGGAGACAAACTCTAGCACAGCGCCACCTATTGGAAGTAGCGATCCTAAAAGTCACAAGTGGATTTTTAACAATCCTTTGCAATATGACTCAGGATATATAAGCCAGATCAGAATCCCAATTTGCAGACACGGTGTTTCGGGGTGCTTGCCCCTCGTCAGTGCAAAGTATCTGATTTGTAATTTTTTGCTAGACAATTTATTCAAAAATCACAGGCAACAAACAATATTTTATGCACAAATATTATAAATAATATCAGTGTATAGGTAAAAAAAAAGTGACATATCAGAAATACGAGTAGTGTATAAAGAACTCATGTGGTTTCATTGCAAATTTCCTACTAAATAAATATTCGGCATAGTATGCATGGTCATGGCTCACAGGAACATACCTCACAATTTTAAAAAACAGGTATGGCACATACACAGAAACAGTGCCCCTAATGGAAGATCCTCAGTGTTCTCACCCACTACTATACCCGTTTCATGGCCTCCATAGAGTATAATGCCCCACCGACATAGTATGATACTCCCAGTGTGACTCCCTTCCAGTATTCCCAAAATGGACAGTATGATAAGCACATGGTGCCCCATTGCTCCCACAATGTCCTTAACACAATATGAACCCCCCCAAAGCCCTCACAACACATTGGTACGATTCTTCCGCTCAGTGCGCATTGCGACGCAATGAGTGCTGTCACTATGGAATCAGGGCGTGCTGGGTATTCAGTTTGGTGAGTGACAGCTCAGTCATCCAATCTGGTTCTGGGAGATGCTGGGTTGTTCACGTGTTCCATATTCCCCAGGGGTGAACATGTCATTGATGCAACATGTGCGGCTGCAGGGGCCCCAAGATGTGAAGGGGCCCATTTCTACCTTTAAACAAGGTGGAATTGTGCATTTTGATGAGTTTTGGACTGCAAAGGGCCCATATATTGTTCTTGCACATGGGACCTTTTCTGTCTCTGTCCGTCAATGGTGTTCCCAGTAATTGCCCAGCTACTTAGCTGAGCAGTCTCTCCCAGAACTCTGCTAGTCATAGCATTCTGTTTAAGGCTTTGTTAACACTAGAAAAAGGATTTTTCTCAAGAAATTTCTTGAGAGTCTGAAAGATTAGCGCACTTGCGGTCAAAAAACACACCAATAATGCACCGAAAACCGCATGCCTTTTTACCACATTTTTGTGCGTTTTTGGTGCTTTTTTTCCCGTAGGTTGGTCCCTGCGTTTTTTTTTACTATTATCTATGGCACAAAACGCAGGTACCTGCAGAAAAAAAGTGACATGTACATTCTTTTTCTCAAGAAATGCTGGAGAAAGAATGTTCTTGAGAAAAAAACGCAGTGTGCGCACAGCTGTTTTTTTTCCATAGGTTTTGCTGGGGAATGTCTGCAGAAAGGTTACACCCATTTTCTCAAGAAATTTCTGCAGCAAAAACGCAAAAAAAACGCGGGTAAAAACGCAGTGTGCGCACAAGGCCTAAGAGTGTGTCGCGGGCGGGGAGGGGGCAGCACTCACCACGCTCGGGTCCGGCGCTGCTGCTGCTGCTGCTCGGTGACTCGAGTGGTGGGCCGGATCCGGGGACTCGAGTGGCGCTCCTCGCCCGTGAGTGAAAGGGGGGTTGTGGGGTTTGGGGATTTGGTCCGTGACGCCACCCACGGTTTGTGGTGAGGTTGGGGCACCACCGCTGCTGGTGACGGGGATCCCGGGAGCGATGGGAGCAGGGAGCAGCTGGGATGTTGTTTCCCCCTCCGTGGGCAGGGGTTGGTTGTCCCGGGGCCCGGTGAGGTGTGACGGGGAGGCACGGTTGGTGAGGTGCAGGGTCGCGGGGGCAGCGTGGTGCCGGATGGCACGGTGGTACTCACTCAGCCAAGAATGGATACAGAGTCTCTGGTAAAACAAACGGCTGGATGGACGGGTCCCGCAGTCGGCTGCTGTGGTTTCTCCCGGACGGTTGGTGGTGGCTGCCTTTCCCTGCACCTTTTGTGTAACTTCGGTCCCGATGGCTTCCCACCGGTAACCCGCTCCCCAGCGTGGATATATGCCAGAGGAGCCCTTTTGCCCGCAGGCTCTGGCCCTGGGAATTCTAGCTGTGGCGGTAGCTGTATTTCCCTTCCGCTGTTTGGATGGTTGCCTTCAATCGGGTCTTGGCTGTTTGGAAACCCCTGGGGTTCCAGTCACTAACGGATTTGACCTGTTTAACGGCGACTCCAAGCCTGGTCGGGGTCCACAGGCCCTGCCGGTTTGTGCTGGCTTCACTTCGCTCCCCGGTTCGGTACCGGCGGGCCACCGCCCATCCCTGGTCCTACAGTTCCGCGTTGATCTGCCTCTCCTGCAAACGGCCACCACCGTCTGCCAACCTTGCTCTTGGTGCCCAGGCCACGTACCCGGACACGGTCCTCTACTACCACTTTACTCCTCACTCTTTCACTTCCCTAACTGATCTGTCTTCCTTTCCCGCCTCCAGGACTGTGAACTCCTCAGTGGGTGGGGCCAACCGCCTGGCTCCACCCCACCTGGTGTAGACATCAGCCCCTGGAGGGAGGCAACAAGGATTTGGTGTCTGGCTGATGTGCCTATCTCGGGGTGTTGGGTGTGTTGTTGCAGTACCTGTGACGACCTGGCTAGTCCAGGGCGCCACAAGTGCTGTTGGCCTGCATTCCTGTGCTTACTTTGTTCTGATTATTGCTATCTGACTCCAAACTGTTGACTGACTACTCCTCTATTTGCTGCCTGTATCCACAACGTGTAATTCTATAATTCTGACCCTGTTATATGAGTACATCTCAGTTTACTCCTTGTATCCACTACTAGCTCTCTTGTTTTCTGACTACAGAACATAATAAAAAGTTTTATTTCTTTAGCGCCAACATATTCCGCAGCGCTTTACAATTAAGAGGGGACATGTACAGACAATATGAGACAATACAAAATAACAAAATTAAGATACCAGGAGGAGTGAGGGCCCTGCTCGTAAGCTTACAGTCTATGAGGAAATAGGGGAGACACAAAAGGTGAATGAGGGGGAGAAAAGCTTGTCATATATGGTCCAGCCATCGATTTAATAGGGTATTCAAAAGCAGCTGCATGAACCCGTCGGTGAGAATTTATACTGGTACAGGGGACGAGAACTGGAAGTAAATTTTTTGAAGGGCAGAAAGGGACTAGATTAGATCAGGGCAGTGAGGTGATAGGCTAGTCTAAAGAAATGCATTTTTAGGGCCCGCTTAAAGGTGTGGATGTTGGGAATTAATCGGATTTCTCTTGGTAGTGTGTTCCAGAGCATAGGCGCAGCTCGTGAGAAATCTTGAAGACGGGAGTGGGAGGTTCAAATTGTTGAGGTTGTCAGTCTTAAGTCATTGGCAGAGCGGAGGGCACGGGTGGGGTGATAGACAGAGATGAGGGAGGAGATGTAGGGTGGTGCAGAACTGTGGAGAGCTTTGTAAGTGAGAGTGATAAGTTTATAATGGATTCTGTAACGGATAGGCAATCAGTGCAATGACTGGCAAAGAGCAGAGGCATCAGTGAAGCGATTGCAGAGGAAAATGATCCTGGCTGCGGAATTCAGAATGGATTGGAGAGGGGAGAGTTTAGTAACAGGGAGACCAATTAGTAAAGAGTTACAATAATCCAGGCGAGAATGAATGAGAGCGACAGTAAGAGTTTTTGCAGAGTCAACGGTAAGAAAAGGTCGAATTCTTGAGATGTTTTTGAGGTGGAAGTGACAAGAACGAGCAAGTGAACGAATGTGGGGAGTGAAGGAGATATCGGAGTCAAATATAACCCCAAGACAGCGGGCGTGCTGCTGGGGCGTAATGGTAGAGCCACACACAGAAATGGTAATATTGGGTTTCGGAAGGTTAGGAGAGGGAGGAAACAGGAGAAGTTCAGTTTTTGACAGGTTCAGTTTTAGATAGAGGGAGGACATGATGTTGGAGACAGCGGACAGACAATCGGTAATATTTTGTAATAGTGCAGGGGTGATGTCAGGAGAAGATGTGTACAATTGGGTGTCATCAGCATAGAGATGGTACTGGAAACCAAATCTGCTGATTGTTTGTCCAATAGGGGATGTGTATAGAGAGAACAGGAGGGGGCCTAGGACTGAACCCTGAGGAACCCCGACCGTAAGGGGAAGAGGAGAGGAAGAGGAGCCGGCAAAGGAAACAGTGAATGAGCGGTCAGAGAGGTAAGAGGAGAACCAGGAAAGAACGGTGTCCTTAAGCCCGATAGAGCGGAGCATAGTGAGTAGGAGCTGGTGATCCACAGTATCGAATGCAGTAGAGAGATCCAGGAGGATCAGCAGGGAGTAGTGACCATTAGATTTAGCTGTTAGTAAATCATTAGAGACTTTAGTAAGAGCAGTTTCAGTAGAATGTAAGGAGCGGAAACCGGATTGTAGAGGGTCAAGGAGAGAATTATCTGACAGATAGCGGATTAAACGGGAGTGGACCAGACGTTCCAGGAGTTTGGAGATGAATGGGAGATTAGAGACAGGTCTGTAGTTAGCGGCACAATTTTGGTCCAGGGATGGTTTTTTAAGTAATGGGTGTATGCTGGCATGTTTGAAGGAGGAGGGAAAGACACCAGAGGAGAGAGAGAGATTGAATATTTTAGTTAGGTGAGTGGTGACAGCTGGGGTGACAGATTTAAGGAGATGTGAGGAAATAGGGTCACTGGTGCAGGTAGTAGGGTGAGAAGATGCGAGGAGCCTGGTGACTTCTTCTGTGACTGGATCAAAGAGTGAAAGTGAGCTAGATCAAGTGTAGGAGGGCAGACAATGTGTGGTGTTATGAGGCTCGGAGGAAATTTCCTGGCGTATATGGTAAATTTTTTCTTTAAAATAATTGGCCAGGTCATCTGCACTGAGGTTGGTGGTTGGGGCCAGAACTCTTGGTCCTAGGAGGGAATGGAAAGTATCAAAGAGTTGTTTAGGATTGTTGGCTAGAGAGGTGATGAGGGTGTTAAAGTATGCTTGTTTGGAGAGGTGAAGGGCAGCATTGTATGTTTTGAGCATAAACTTATAATGGATCAAATCTTCGGCTAGATTGGATTTTCTCCACAGACGTTCAGCACACCTGGAACACCGCTGGAGAAAGCGTGTTTGCAACGTGTGCCAGAACTGCTGCCGTCTGCGCAGAGTTGCTCTGTGTGTAGCAGGTGCAGATTCATCTAGGACGCTCTGTAGGGTGTCATTATAATGGTTTACAGCAGAGTCAGGACATGAGAGGGAGGATATTGGGGCCAGTGATGACTGCAACTTCTTCATAAATTCCTGGTTGTTAATGGCATGTATATTCCTATATGGGAGGTAAATGGGGGTGTCCTAAGTGGGTTGACAGCTCTTGACCAAGAATGAAAGGAAAGTTGTGGTCAGAGAGTGGGAGAGGGGAGTTAGTGAAATCATTACACTGAGCAGAGACGGGAAAAGACCAGGTCCAGCATATTCCCACCTTCATGTGTAGGAGAGTTAATTAGTTGTGAAAGGCCAAGAGAGGAGGTTAGAGATAAAAGATGAGTGGCAGCTGGGGAGAGGGGATCATCAATAGGGATGTTGAAGTCCCCCATGACAAGAGTGGGGAGGTCAATGGCTAGGAAATGTGGAAGCCAGGTGGCAAAATGATCCAAGAACTGACTGGTTGGGCCTGGAGGGCGATACACAACTGCTACTTGCAGGGAGAAGGGTCTGTAAAGCCTGACAGTGTGGACCTCAAAAGAAGGGAAGATAAGTGAGGGAACAGGAGGGATGACCTGAAAAGTGCAGTTTGGGGAAAGCAGCAGACCAACACCTCCACCTGATCTGTTGTCAAGTCTAGAGGTGTGTGAAAATTGTAGGCCACCATATGAGAGAGCAGCAGCTGCGGTGGTGTCTGACTGCTGAATCCAGGTCTCAGTAACAGTCAGGAGGTTGAGGGAATTGGAAAGGAAGAATTCATGGATGAAGGAGAGTTTGTTACATGCTGAGCGTGAGTTCCAAAGGGCACAGTTAAAAGAGACAGAAGGTATTCAAGGAATATTAATGAGATTTAGGGGGTTTCTAAGAATGCCAGGGAAGGAATTGAGCTTACTATTATAAGAAGGTCCTGGATTAGGTGCAATATCTCCTGCTAAAAGGATAAGGAAAATTAAGAGATTTATGAGAGTGTCTATTACGTTGCATGGTGGGAGTGGATGGATCTGGATGGTTTATAATTTTGAAAAGAGCATGAGAGCAGTACATAGGAGAGGAGAGGAGAGAAGGACTGATATAGATGGATTGCACTGGGTGTGTGAAAGAGTGGTAGAAATGAGGAATTGAAGCAGCTAGCATATAAATTGTACAAATACATAGGGTGGAAACATGTTGCAATACACAAAAATTTCCCCTCAGCTATATACTTATATAGGAAAGTTTGTGCTTAGATGTGAGTCAATTTAGCTCGTTAATCAATCAGCTAACTTGAGACACAAAGAGGCAATGACTTGTAATAACAAGAACATCCAACCACCATCCACCAAGAACATCCAACCACCCTGCCTCTTGACTTGCCCGTAAGTGACTAGCGTCAAATTACGGTGGGTGTTACCTTTTTTTCCCCCACCTATGGATCCAGTGCATACATTCTATGATCAGGTGGCGAATCTAACCCAGATGGTTCAGGATCTGGCTATAGCAGAAGCTACAGTCTTCACAGTCCCAGTTTTCTAGTACTTTGGGTGCTTCTCAAAGTCCCCCACTATCGACTGTAGTCATAACTTCTGAACCTTCTGATGCGCAATTGGTATCTCTCGAACTTGATACATTTTTAGGGGGTAAAGACTAGTTTAGAATTTTCAAGGAGAGCTGTAAATTATTTTTTTCCTTGCTGCCCCAGTCCTCAGGGAATGAGTCCCAGCAGGTGGGAACAATCATGTCTCTATTGCAAGGGGGTCCTCAGACTTGTATATTTTATTTGTCTCTACTAGCCCCAGAATTTTTGAAGCATTAGGGATGATCTATGACAAACTTGACTGGGTCCAGGTGGCAAATGAAAAGAGTATGAACCTGACACGGAGGAGAGGCGTTCACTGAGTACTATAGTTCAGAGTTTCAACTATGGTCCTCTAAATTCCTGTGGAATTACACATCCCTCAGTTTTCAGTTCCACACAGACCTTTGGGATACTCTTAAGAATGCTCTGCTTACTCCACTTTGTTCATTGGGCATGAATCCGGCAATCCCCATGGATTGAAGTATTCAGAAGAGACGTGATGTACAACAAGAGGTTTCATTCATTCCTCCCAGGTAAATCCACCTACCTGAGGAAGAACCTATGGAGGTAGGAGCAGCCAGCTCAAGGGTAATTGAGAGGAAAGGCATCGCGGTCTCAGATTCTGTCCCTATTGTGGTCACGCTGGACATTTCCTCAAGGACTGCTTGGCACGCACTCAAGCAAAGAAACCTTATTCTGTGTGATTATCGAGCCAATTATCCAGACTTTCAGGTACCTTTTTACTACCCAGATAAAGTACTGCTCAGTGTGGAACTAATTTTCCAAAATCAGTCATAATTAGCAATCATTTTCATTGGCTGTGGGTCTGCAGCTAAATTAATTTATTCAGGATTGGTTATAAAACTAGGATTAGGGACAGTTAAGTTGGAAGAATCCATTCAAATGTGGCCATTGACAGAACATCATTACTCCAGAACCTTGTCCAGCTGGTAACAGTGGAATTCACACTCAGAGTGTCCACCTCCTGTTATGCAATAGATAACTTTCCTGCAGGGCTGGGTATGGCTGCGTAGTCATAATCCCGTCACTGATTGGTATCAGAGTGATATTGTCAAGTGGTGTCCGTATTGTCATAAGAAATGTCTTAATTCTGTACATGTTTCCTCCTCTTGCCTGGAGGATGTGACGGGGTACCTGAAGGATTTTGTGGATGTGTTCTCAAAAAATGAGGCAGAGATATTTAAGTGGCATGTAAAAGTTTGGGCACCCCCGGTTAAAATAACAGTGATTGTGAACAGTTGCGCTGGTTGAAGATGAAATGATCTTTAAAAGGCATAAAATTAAAGATGACACATTTCCTTTGTATTTTAGACAAAGAAAACATATTGTTTTCTTATTTTACATTTTAAAACTAACAAAAAAGGAAAATGGGTTGATGTAAAAGTTTGGGCACCCTGCATGGTTAGTACCTAGTAGCACCCTCTTTGTCAAGTATCACAGATCAGAAACCCTTTTCATAGCTAGCCAAGAGTCTTTAATTTCATGTTTCAGGGATTTTGATCCATTCTTCCTTAGAAAAGTATTCCAGATCTGTGAGATTCTTGGCTCGTCTTGCATGCACTGCTCTTTTGAGATCTAGCCACATATGTTCAATGATGTTCAGATCAGGGGTCTGTGAGTGTCATTGTAAAACCTTCAGCTTGCGCCTTTTGAGGTTGTCTATTTGATCTGTGTTTATGATCATTATCCATCCTCTTTTTCAACTTCAGCTTTTTACAGATGGTGTTATTTTTGCATCAAGCATTTGTTGAAATTTCATTGAATCTATTCTTCCCTCTACCAGTGAAATATTACCCATACAATACAACCCGAAACCATGATTGATCCACCCCCATGCTTAATGGTTGGCGAGATATTCTTGTCCTGAAATTCTGTGCCCTTTTTTCTCCACACATAACTTTCATCACTGTGGTCAAGGAGTTCTGTTTTAACCTCATTGTCCACAGGACTTGGTACCAAAATGCATCAGACTTGTTCTTTTACATACTTCTGATGCTGAATTTTATGGGGTAGATGCAGGAGAGGTTTTCTTCTGATAACTCTTCTATGAAGGCCATGTTTGTGCAGGTGTCTCTGAACAACTCCAATGTACCACAACTCCAGAGTCTGCTACATCTTCCTGAAGGATTTTGCAGTCAAGTGGGTGTTCTGATTTGCCTCTCCGGCAATCATATGAGCAGCTCTCACAGAAATGTTGCTTGGTCTTAAAGACCTTATCATGACCTCCACTCTTCCTGTTAACTGCTATTTCTTAATTACATTTTGAACAAAGGGAAATGGCAACTTGAAAACGCTTTGCTATCTTCTTATAGCTTTCTCCTGCTTTGTGGGCCTCCACCATTTTCATTTTCAGAGTGCTAGGCAGCTGCTTAGAAGAACCCATGGCTGCTGTTTTTAGCACAAGGTTAGAGGAGGCTGACTTTTTATAAAGCTGTAAAATTTGTGTCACCTGGCCTTTCATTACGATGATAGTGAACAAGGTATAACCCTAACAAGCTAATTAAGGTCTGAAACTGTGGTTAAATTTATCTGACCGCACAAATCTCCAAGGGTGCCCAAATGTTTGCATCGGTCCATTTCCCTTATTGTAATTTTTAAAATGTAAAAGATAAAAATAATATTATTTTTTTTTGCCTAAAATACAAAGTAAATGTGTCATCTTTAACTTTATGCCTTTTAGAGATTATTTTGTCTTTAACTTGCTTAACTGTTCACAATAACAGTCATTTCGACCAGGGGTGCCCAAATGTTTGCATGGCACTGTACTTCCCCCTCATCCTTATGACTGTGCTATCAATCTTATTCCTTATGCCAAATTACCGAAAGCTTGCCTGTATAATCTGTCTGGTCCTGAGCGGACCGCCATGAATGAATATGAAACAGAAGGTTACAGAAGGGCCATATTCACCCTTCTTCCTCACCTTTCGCTGCTTGATTCTTGTTTGTTAAAAAAAAGACGGAGGTCTCCATCCTTGCCTCAATTTCTGTGAATTAAACAAAATTACGGTTAAGAATACTTACCCACTTCCACTTATCCCCGAGCTATATAATCAGCTTACAGTGGCTAAAAGGTTTTTCAAACTTGATCTTAGAGGGGCTTATAATTTGATACGCATCTGGAAGGGTGATGAGCGGAAGATGGTGTTTTTAATGTGTGAGGGCCTATTCAAAAATCTTGTCATGCCTTTTGGATTAACCAATGATCCAGCAGTCTTTCAAAACTTTATGAATATTTTTCTTATTGTAATGAAAGGATTGTAATTTATCTGGACAATGTTCTAATTTTTTCGCCTGATCTTAATTCATATTGTGAACAAGTTCGTTTTGTTTTACAAATGTTAGTGAAAATTCTTTGTTTGCTAGGTTGGAAAAATGTACTTTCTGTGAAAAAAATATCATTCCTGGGGTTCACTATTTCAGCTGAAGGGTTTAAGGTTCATCCTGGAAAGGTACAGGGTATAATTGCTTGGGTTCCACCTTGGGACCTTAAAGCATTGCAATGTTTTCTAGGGTTACAGCAGTTACAACAGAAAATGTATTAAGGGTTTTTCTCAGATCGTCAACCTCTTACTGATCTTACACGTAACTAGGCAGATCTGAGGGTTTGGTCGCCGAATGCTATTGGGGAATTTAATAAATTGAAAAAGTGTTTTATGTCCACTTTAGTTCTTATCAATCCGTTCTCCATAGGCCATTCATTGTGGAGGTGGATGCTCCTGAAATTGGGGTAGGGAATGTATAGTCTCAAGGTCCTTAAACATTGACCAACTCGCAGCATTTGCTTTTTTCGCTAAGAAATTCTTGTCTGCTGGGAAAAATTATGATGCTGGAAATCGTAAGTTGATTGCTGGAATTTCATGATTCCGTGTTGAGTGGTCACCCTGAGGTCATAGCTATCCGTAACAGAAAGCTATTGTTAGACTCTTTGGTGGGCATTCATGCATAATGATAATTAAGATTTTGTATCCACTTGTTATACTTGTGCATGTGCTAAAGTCTGTCACAGCAGGCCGGCCAGGAAATTGTCTCCATTGCCAATTCTAGAAAGACGGTGGACTCACTTTTCCATGGATTTTATTGGTAATTTGCATTTGTCTGGTGGGAAAACTGATTTGGGTGGTAGTCTACCAATTCAATAAACAAGCCCACCTTATTCCGTTATCAGGGCTTAGAGTATGAGGTGCAGAGGATTGTTGACTCTCAGGGGGCCTGGAATTCCATTTAATAGCTGTTTCAGTGGAAGGGATGCGGACCTGAGGAGAGATAGTGGATTCTGTCTCATTCTGTGAGAGCCAATTGGTGAGGGCCTTCCATCATAGGATTCCTAAGAAACCTAGGGGTCCGGTGCCCACCCTAAAAGAGAGGGTAATGCTGCAATTCCTTGCGCATTGTGCCTAGGATGCAATGAGTCATTATGGCATCAGGGTGTGTTGAGCTGTCAATTTGGTGAGTGAGTGAGTTCAGTTGTCCAATCTGGTTCTGGGAGATGCTGGGTTGTTCAGGTGTTCCATGTTCCCAGTTATTGCCAAGCTACTTAGCTGAGCAGTCTCTCCAAGACCTCTGCCAGTTTTAACATACTGTTTGAATAGTGCTGTTGACCTGCATTCCTGTGTTCTGCTTGTTCTGATTATAGCTATATGACCCCGGACCATTGCCTGACTACTCCTCTGTTTGATCACTGTACTGAAAACATGTCCTCTTTGTATTCTGACTTTGGACTGTGACTTGACTACGCCTCAGTATATTCCCTGTATCCACACCGAGCTCTCATTGTATCTGACCGCAGAATATCTGATTGCCCTGTTTCTTGGCTTGCCATGAATAAGTGACTAGCATCACACACATTATGATACCTCCACAATCACCCAACATAGTATAATGCCTCCAACACAGTATATCCCCACACACAGTATGATGTTGACATAGTTCCCACACACAGTGTAGTGCCCCAACAGTCCACTCCACACAGTATGAAGCTCCCAAACACCCAGACACATTATCATCGTCACCACAGACAGTATTATCTCCCACAGTTTCCTGGCCCCCATAGCATGATGGCCCCCCACACAAAGAATGATGCCCCCCAGAATATGATGGGTCCACACAGTATAATGCCCATAGCCCCTTATACAGAATTATGCCCTCCCCAGAGTAAGACACTCACAAAATCCCAATACACAAATAACTATGGTCCCCAAAATACTCTACACACCCGATATCATGGTCCCCACAGCCACTTACACAGTATAAAATCACTACATGCCATCCAGACAGTTTGATGGTGGCAACAGACAGTATCATGGCCCCCACAGACCAGTGTAATGGAATCCACAGCACACTGTCCACACACAGTATTATGGCCCAGGCACATAGTTCTAACCTTTAAAAAAAAACGATTCCCATGATACACTTTCCACTCTGTCCAATGTAGTTCCACACAGCAAGTGTCATCCAGCGATCTTATCACTTCTGATGCTATGAGACTCAGACACACAGGCTGAATGGTGGGAGAAGGAGGGCAGCTCCCTCCTCCACCAAAGAGTTCAACTGTGTCTGAATCCTGAAGATGCAAATACGAAATTGCGACGCCAGATGAGGGAAGACCCCCATAAAATCACAGGTCCCATAGCTGCTAGGTGGTCTGCCATGGTAAATCCTTGGTAAGCAGCATTTACCATGACCTTGAGTATAATGATTATTACAATCACAATAAACTATATGAAAATCCTCCAGAGAAAAAAAAATCAAAGACACATCTATTTTTATTTACATACAGTAGAAAAAAGTTTCCAAGTTTACAGACTGTCCAAGACCTTACAGATGATTAGAAACCTTGATGAGAAGGAAGGAGCCATGGGAGGTATTTATTGGAGCAATGTATGGTAGGCTTTTGGCTGGCCTGTAGTAGGCGCTTCTGGATGGCATTGTATACAGTGGGAAAGTATTCAGACCGCTTTAAATTTTTCACTCTTTGTTTCATTGCAGCCATTTGGTATATTCAAAAAAGTTCATTTCTTTCTCTCATTAAGGCCCCTTTCACACGTCAGTGATTCTGGTACCTTTGTGCTTTTTTTTAAACGTACCAGAATCACTGACATACGCAGACCCATTATAATCAATGGGTCTGCTCACACATCAGTGATTTTTCACTGAACGTGTCTCCGTGCAGCGTACCCGCGTGTCCGTGATTGCCGCACGGAGACAAGTCAGTTTTTTTCTGGCATCACTGATGACCCACGGACCACACTATGGTGTGATCCGTGTGTGATCAGTAAAACACGTACCAGAAAATCACGGACATATTAAATATTAAATATTTTCAACTTACCTTGCCTGCGATTTGGCCTGCAGCCTCTGCTCTCGGCAGGTCCTGCCTGGCTAATGAATATTCATGAGAGCAGGAACAGCCAACCAGGAAGTAGGTGCTGAGAGCGGTGGGCGGACGCTGCAGAGCTGGAGACTTCAGCACCATGGACAGCAGGAACGAAGGCTGGTGCGTAATGTCCATATGCAATCACGGATCACGGATTGCACATGGACAACCCACGTGTGCCGTGAATCACGGAACACGGAGGGACGGAACACGTCAGTGTTTTTCACTGACGTGTGAAACGGGCCTAATGTACACTCTGCACCCCATCTTGACAGGAAAAAAACAAAAATGTAGACATTTTTGCAAATGTATTAAACAAGAAAAACTGAAATATCACATGGTCATACGTATTCAGACCCTTTGCTCAGACACTCATATTTAAGTCACATGCTGTCCATTTCCTTGTGATCCTAATTGAGATGGTTCTACCCCTTCATTGGGGTCCAGCTGTGTGTAATTAAACTGATAAGACTTGATTTGGAAAGGCACACACCTGTCTATATAAGACCTCACAGCTCACAGTGCATGTCAGACCAAATGAGAATCATGAGGTCAAAGGAACTGTCCAAGGAGCTCAGAGACAGAATTGTGGCAAGGCACAGATCTGGCTAAGGTTACAAAAGAAATTCTGCAGTAATCAAGGTTCCTAAGAGCACAGTGGCCTCTATAATCCTTAAATGGAAGAAGTTTGGGAGCACCAGAACTCTTCCTAGACCTGGCCGTCCAGCCAAACTGAGCAATTGTGGGAGCCTTGGTGAGAGAGTTAAAGAAGAACCCCAAGATCACTGTGGCTGAGCTCCAGAGATGCAGTAGGGAGATGGGAGAAGGTTTCACAAAGTCACCTATCACTGCAGACCACCACCAGTCGGGCCTTTATGGCAGAGTGGCCGATGGAAACCTCTCCTCAGTGCAAGACATATAAAAGCCCGTATAGAGTTTGCAAAAAAACAAATGAAGGATTCCCAGACTATGAGAAATAAGATTCTCTGGTCTGCTGAGACGAAGATAGAACTTTTTGGTGATAATTCTAAGTGGTATGTGAGGAGAAAACCAGGCACTGCTCATCACCTAATTAAAACAAAAATCTCATATCATTATTGTCATTAGGGAATTCAGTTAGACTCAAAATACTTCCTGTGTGATAACCTCCCAGAAGAAACAATGACTTCAAAAGAATATATCTTATAGAAGAATGATTTTATTTATTTTTTAAAAATTAATTTTTATTAACACTTAGATTAAAAGATACACTTAAAAGGGTTATCCGGCTTATTTTGACTTTTTGTTTATTATTACCCTATTGGGCTACATTGGGGCAGGTAAGTAGATAGAGAGCACTTACCTGCCCTGCTGTAAGCCCCTCTCCCCCGGCTCAGAGTGGTCATATGACTGCTCCTGCCGCGATTTTGCTGCTTCTGGTCATTTCATGTCAACATAGGGAAGGACTATGTTGACATGCAAATCTGGGAACAGCATGTTGCCGCCCTGCTGGGCTGTACAGTGCGTGAGTCCCCGCCCCCCTTCCCTGCACCCTCCCATACATTCCCCTGCACCCCGTACTCTCCCCGCCCATGGTGTCACCGCCAGCCCCGGGCCCCCTGCTTACAGTGCTTAGGATAGCAGGAGTGCCCGTGTAGTCTGTGTCCCACTCCCTGCCAGCCCCGCGGCTGCTCACACTGCAGTGTATCATCAGCTTCTCACAGTGCGTGCTGTGATGATCTCCTCCTCTGCCGACGTCAGCGCTGTCACTGCCTTCTATGCCAGCTGCGTTCTCACGTCACGTCTCGCGGGCGGCCCAAGACTGTCACTAGCGGTGACGTCATGAGCTCTCGCGATACTGCTGAGAACGCGGCGGGCATAGAAGGCAGTGACAGCGCTGACGTCAGCAGTACAGGAGATCATCACAGCAGGTAATGATCTCATCCAACCTCCTGACAGCAGCGCTCATCATCCTCTGCAGTGACCTGGGCTGACCTATTGATGTTAGCTCAGGTCACTGCACTGGTCTCCCAGACAATGGGGAACATTCTGTTCTTCATTGACAGGGACAGTGACAATGGTATGGATGTCGTGGGACCCCCTTATTGGATTACGCCGGACCCTGATTTTATTGTTCTTTTCAATAAATTGGTGAAAGAGGGAATGTTTTGGGGAGTGTTTTTTCAAATAAAACTTTTTTTATTGTCAATTTTTTTTTTATACTGATTGCGTTGGTGATGTCGGGTATCTGATAGACGCGTGACATCACCAACTGCTGGGCTTGATGCCAGGTGACATTACACATCTGGTATCAACCCCGTATATTACCCCGTTTGCCACCGCACCAGGGCAATGGGATGAGTTGGGGCGAAGCGCCAGGATTGGCACATCTAATGGATGCGCCACTTTTGGGGCGGCTGTAGCCTGCTATTTTTAGGCTGGGGAGTGTCCAATAACAGTGGACCTTCCTAGTCTGAGAATACCAGACCACAGCTGTCTGCTTTACCTTGGCTGGTGATCAGTGGCGTAGCTAGGGTTTCAGCTCAGGGGGGGGGGCAAAACATCTGAGTGGGCCCCTTACCAGGTAACCATGATAACTACGGTAGACGCAGACTAATCATGGGTATAGTGGAACCTCGGCAGATGACACTGATATTACCGCTATATGGTGACTATATAGTAGTAGATATCGGTGCTGCAGCACATACAAGAGATCACAGTGCAGTTATAGATGGTGACTTACTGCTGACGTTCTTACGGATGGAGTTGTTCACCTTTTCTGTGTCTTCCATCTGGTCCAGACCGACATTACAACTTCTTCCAGCCACAACTCATCTACAGAAATTACAATAAAGACACATTTGACTCCTCACACTTCCGGCACCGTCCCCCATCTAATCCCAACCTGCACAAACTCCTCATTCTGCCGTCACCCCAATACTGGGCCACTGCTGTTGCATGTGTCCCTATTACTGCACCTGCTGTGTGGCACAAAAACCGACTCCCCTTACTGCCACACATAGTAATGCCAACACTGTGCCCCCATCATGGTAATAATGACACCACTGTGCCTCGACATGTTAATGCCACCACTGTGCCTCCACATAATGCCACCACTGTGCCCCCCACATAGTAATGTCACCACTGTGCCCCCACATAATGCCACCACTGTGCCTCGACATGAAAATGCCACCACTGTGCCTCGACATGATAATGCCACCACTGTGCCTCCACATAATGCCACCACTGTGCCCCCACATAATAATGCCTCCACTGTGCCCCCACATAATAATGCCCCCACTTTGTCCCCAAATGGTAATAATGCCACCACTGTGCCCCCACATAATGCCACCACTGTGCCTCGACATGAAAATGCCACCACTGTGCCTCGACATGATAATGCCACCACTGTGCCTCCACATAATGCCACCACTGTGCCCCCACATAATAATGCCTCCACTGTTCCCCCACATAATAATACCCCCACTATGTCCCCAAATGGTAATAATGCCACCACTGTCCCTCCCACATAATAATGCCACCACTGTGCCTCCACATAATAATGCCACCTCTGTGCCCTCACATAGTAATGCCAACACTGTACCCCCCCACATAATAATGCCCCCACTGTGCCCCCACATAATAATGCCACCACTGTGCCCCCACATAATGCCACCACTGTGCCCCCACATAATAATGCCCCCACTGTGTCCCCACATGGTAATAATGCCACCACTGTGCCCCCACATAATAATGCCACAACTGTGCACTCACATAGTAATGCCACCACTGTACCCCCACATAATAATGCCACCACTGTGCCTCCACATAATGCCACCACTGTGCCCCCCACATAGTAATGCCACCACTGTGCCTCCACATGGTAATAATGCCACCACTGTGCCTCCACATAATAATGCCACCTCTGTGCCCTCACATAGTAATGCCAACACTGTACCCCCCCACATAATAATGCCCCCACTGTGCCCCCACATAATAATGCCACCACTGTGCCCCCACATAATGCCACCACTGTGCCCCCACATAATAATGCCCCCACTGTGTCCCCACATGGTAATAATGCCACCACTGTGCCCCCACCTAATGCCACCACTGTGCCCCCACATAATAATGCCCCCACTGTGTCCCCACATGGTAATAATGCCACCACTGTGCCCCCACATAATAATGCCACCACTGTGCCTCCACATAATAATGCCACCACTGTGCCTCGACATATTAATGCCACCACTGTGCCTCCACATAATAATGCCACCACTGTGCCCTCCCATAGTAATGCCACCACTGTACCCCCCACATAATAATGCCACCACTGTGCCTCCACATAATGCCACCACTGTGCCCCCCACATAGTAATGTCACCACTTTGCCCCCACATGGTAATAATGCCACCACTGTGCCTCCACATAATAATGCCACCACTGTGTCCTCACATAATGCCAGCACTGTGCCCCCACATATTAATGCCACCACTGTGACCCTCACATAATAATGCCACCACTGTGCCCCCACATAATGCCACCACTGTGCCCCCACATAATAATGCCACCACTGTGCCCCCACATGGTAATAATACCACCACTGTGCCCCCACATAATAATGTCACCACTGTGCCTCCCACATAATAATGCCACCACTGTGCCTCCACATAATAATGCCACCACTGTGCCTCGACATATTAATGCCACCACTGTGCCTCCACATAATGCCACCACTGTGCCCCCCACATATTAATGCCACCACTGTGACCCTCACATAATAATGCCACCACTGTGCCCCCCCATAATAATGTCACCACTGTGCCCCCACATAATAATGCCACCACTGTGCCCCCACATGGTAATAATGCCACCACTGTGCCTCCACATAATAATGCCGCCACTGTGCCTCCACATAATGCCACCACTGTGCCCCACACATAGTAAGAATGCCACCACTGTGCCTCCCACATAATAATGCCACCACTGTGCCTCCCACATAATAATGTCACCACTGTGCCTCCACATAATAATGCCACCACTGTGCCCTCACATAATAATGCCACCACTGTGCCTCCTGTGAGACTGTGACCGGGGTTATCTATGACGGCCGGTATGTCTCGCCCAGGTTGTGCTCACTCCATGATAGAAAGTAAATCCACTATAGGGTTAATGCTGTTTCCATACAGGCTTAAGGAAGGGTTAAAAGGAAACAGGAACGAGGGCAGGTGTGCCGGGTGTGGGGGAAGTGACCAGAACTTCCTGAGCCCTCTGCTGGAGAGGCACATGTATTTTGTTATGGACTTTTTGTTTGGACATTAAACACCGTGTGCTGTGAACCTTGATGCCTGGATCCCGTGTCTTCTGCTGCGCAGCCGACCGCGCTACCTCACATATGGTGGAGAATCGGCGGGCATGACAGCCGGTGAGATGTAGCATCCATCCCTGGTGACCCAGCTGCGCATGTCCTGGATTCGAGCGGCTATACTACAGCCCAAACCCGGCGACGCCATGGAGGACATACTAAAGCATTTGGCTCAGGCTAATGCACAGCAGCAACAGACCAATGCACACCTGCTCCAATCCTTGCAAGTGCAGGAAAAAAAACTCCAAGAACAGTTGGATCAGGCCAATGCACGTCAGCAGCAATCCTTGCAAGTGCAGGTCAAAATGCACCAAGAACAGATGGAGCAGGCCAATGCACGTCAGCAGCAATCCTTACAAGCGCAGGAAAAAAGGCACCAAGAACAGATGGTTCTCCTGGCCAAGTCGATCCGTGCCGGACCGGCAGCAACAACCCCGGGACCGGGTGACGACGGCAGCGTCCGGAAAGCGGTGAGACAAGCGTTGCAAAAGATGACCCCGGGTGATGATGTGGAAGCGTTCCTGGCGGTGTTTGAGCGGGTGGCCGAGCGGGAAAAGCTGCCGACCCCGCAGTGGGCTGAGGTATTGTCGCCCTATCTGACGGGGGAACCCCAAAAAGCGTACCTGGACCTCGGTACCGAGGACGCCATTGACTATGTGACCCTGAAAGCCGAAATACTGGCTCGGTTGGGGGTGAATACCTATGTACGGGCTCAGCGGGTAAATCAGTGGTTCTATGAGGAAGCCAAACCCGTACGCTCCCAGGCCTATGACTTATTACATCTTGTAAAAAAGTGGTTGCAGCCTGACACTCTGAGCCCGGCGCAAATGGTGGAAAGGGTAGTAGTGGATCGTTTTGTGCGCACTTTACCCGTCACCGTTCAACGGTGGGTAGGACAGGGTGACCCGAGTACCCTGGACCAATTAGTGTCCCTGGTAGAGCGGCATGTGGCTACGCAGGACTTGATACGGGACACTGAGACTTTGCGTACCGCCCGTCGGTCCGGCCCCTCCAAGCCTAGGGCCAAGGACCCACCGCCGACACCGGTACAGGAGTCCGCTACCATCCTGGCTGAGGCCGCGCCCGCCGTTCCTGAGGTCCGGAAGGCCATGTACCCTAAACGACAACTTGTCAAGGGGGTTTCCTTCCCTATTAGATGTTGGCGGTGCCAGCGGGTGGGACATATGGAAGCCCAGTGTCCACTCACCACGGAGCCCATGGATTGTGGGGTTACCCGGCGGGGTTCAATGTATGCTCAGGTGGTGTGTACCGCTGACCTGGTCTCCCCAGAGACAGAGCCCCACTTGTGCCAAATACAGGTGAATGGATGTCCGGTTACAGGATTGTTGGATTCCGGAAGCTTAGTGACCCTTGTGCGATCCACCTTGAGAGCTAAAGTAAAGGCCACAGGACGCACTGTGGGGGTGGTTTGCATACATGGGGACCGCCACGACTATCCCACGGGGATTGTCACCATCACAGCACCTTGCGGTCAGGTGCAACATGAGGTGGGACTTCTTAACACTCTTCCTTATGACGTGATCCTAGGAAGGGATCTGCCCTATTTTTGGACTTTATGGAGGGGACCCCCTACGTCCCCTCAGATATTGGTCGGTCCGGGACCTGAGCCCTACAATCCTGAATCCGGGACACCTGCCGTAGGGGTCACGATGATAGGGACAGAGTGTGAACCCGATAGGTCACCCCTAGAGGTATTGGCAGGAGAGGCTGAGACGGTCGAGCCCATCCCGGAGTTGGAGGCGTCCCCGGATACGTTTGGGACAGCCCAACTCCAGGACCCTACGTTAATACATGCCCGGAGTCGGGTGACAGTAGTTGACGGGGTGGCACAGCTGCCCAGTGCCCAGGTAAGGTACCCCCATTTCGCTCTTAAGCAGGATTTACTCTACCGGGTAGATGAAATACGGGGCGTAGGGGTAGAACAGTTGGTGGTGCCCCAGCCGCATCGCCGGCGGGTCCTCGACTTGGCTCATAAACACCTGATGAGTGGCCACCTAGGGGTCAAGAAAACGCAGGAGCGAATATTGCAAAGGTTCTATTGGCCCGGGGTCTTTGGGGAGGTAAAACGGTTCTGCGAAACCTGCCCGGAGTGTCAGCTTACTGCACCCCTGACCCATTTTCGCAGTCCGTTGGTACCGTTACCCATTATAGAAGTCCCTTTTGAACGGATAGGGATGGATCTGGTGGGGCCCCTCGTAAAGTCCGCTCGAGGGCACCAACACATCCTAGTGATCGTTGACTATGCCACCCGGTATCCCGAGGCGATACCTCTCAGACATACTGCAGCAAAGCTTATAGCTCGGGAGTTGTTTGCTGTGTTCTGCCGGGTGGGATTGCCCAAGGAGATCCTTACGGATCAGGGGACCCCATTCATGTCTAAAGTGACCAAAGAGCTATGCCGGCTACTCCAGATCAAGCAGTTGCGTACGTCTGTGTATCATCCGCAAACGGACGGTTTAGTCGAGCGTTTCAATAAAACCCTGAAAACCATGCTAAGAAGGGTGATTTCAAAAGACGGGAAAGACTGGGATATGATGCTTCCCTATTTGATGTTTGCCATACGAGAGGTGCCACAGGCATCCACGGGGTTTTCGCCTTTTGAATTGTTATACGGGCGACATCCCCGGGGATTGTTGGACCTGGCAAAGGAAACATGGGAACAAGAGCCCACCCCCCATAAAAGTGTGATTGAACACATTTTGGGTATGCAGAACCGCATAAGCGCGGTCATGCCAATTGTGAAGGAGCACTTACAGGAGGCTCAGGCCGCGCAAAGCGGCCGCTACAATAGACAAGCCACCGTGCGGACCTTTAAACCCGGGGATCGGGTGTTGGTATTGATCCCCACGGCGGAGAGCAAATTCCTGGCTCAGTGGCAAGGCCCCTACGAGATAAAGGAAAGAGTAGGGGTGGTTAACTATAAAGTATTGCAGCCCGGTAGGCGGAAACCTGAACAAATATACCATGTCAACCTATTAAAACCTTGGCAGGAACGGGAAAGCCTGATGGCTGTTTTTTCCCCACCTCCCTCCTCTTCGGGTCGTTCACATCCGGCTCCAGCGACCTCCGGAGAGGACGAACCGGAAGTAAGGATTGGAGAAGCCCTCACCAAGCAACAGAGGCGAGAGGCCAGACGGTTGGTTCAGCAGAACCCCGATGTCTTCTCCGAGCTGCCCGGTAGGACCAGTCTGATACGACATGATATTGTCACCGAGCCCCACCTGAAGGTACGCCTGAAGTCATACCGGGTGCCGGAGGCTCGACGACAAGCCATATCGGAGGAAGTAAAGACAATGTTACGCCTGGGGGTCATCGAAAAATCCCGGAGTGAATGGGCTAGTCCGATTGTCCTAATACCAAAACCCGATGGCTCCTTAAGGTTCTGCAATGACTTTAGGAGATTGAACGAAATATCCAAGTTCGATCTCTACCCCATGCCCCGGGTGGATGAGCTGATTGATAGGCTGGGACAGGCGCGATATTTTACCACGCTCGACCTGACCAAAGGGTACTGGCAGGTGCCACTAACGGAGTCCGCCAAGGAGAAAACAGCTTTTGTTACGCCGGAGGGTCTCTTCCACTATGTTGTCTTGCCTTTTGGGTTACATGGCGCTCCGGCCACGTTCCAGAGGTTGATGGACTTAGTGCTGGAACCCCACCAGGCGTATGCATCAGCGTACCTGGATGACATCATTATTTACAGCTCCGATTGGCAGACCCACTTGGAACAGGTACAAGCGGTGGTGGACGCGCTTCGAACAGCCGGATTGACAGCCAATCCCAAGAAATGTGCATTGGGACTCACGGAAGCCCGCTACTTGGGCTACGTGATAGGCCAAGGAGTGATTAAGCCCCAAATTAACAAGGTTGAGGCGATCCAGAAGTGGCCTAGACCCCTGACCACGAAGCAGGTTAGGGCCTTCCTGGGTATCGTGGGGTACTACAGGAGGTTTGTAAAGGATTTTGCGGGACTATCAGCCCCCTTGACGGACCTTCTCAAAGGCAAGAAGTCCGTCATGGTGCGATGGACTCCGCAGGCCGAGGACTCCTTCCGGGCCCTGAAGGGGGTCCTGTGCGGACAGCCCGTTCTTGTACACCCTGATTTCCGGAAAGAGTTCATAGTACAGACTGACGCCTCAGAGGTCGGCCTGGGGGCAGTGCTGTCTCAGGTGGTTCAGGGGGAGGAACATCCCGTCACCTTCTTAAGTAGGAAGCTCACCCCTCCCGAGCGGAATTATAGCGTAGTGGAGAAGGAGTGTCTGGCGATCAAGTGGGCCTTGGAGTCCCTACGCTATTACCTGCTGGGACGGCAGTTTCGCTTGGTGACGGATCACTCTCCACTGGTCTGGATGAGGTCCGCCAAGGAACGGAATGCCCGGGTTACCCGGTGGTTCCTTTCTCTGCAGAACTTCCGGTTTACGGTTGAACACCGGGCCGGTAGGTTGCAGGGCAACGCCGATGCCTTGTCCCGCGGCCCGTGCTTGATGGCTGGAGTTCAACCCCGCACGCTTGAACTGAGGGGGGGGGTATGTGAGACTGTGACCGGGGTTATCTATGACGGCCGGTATGTCTCGCCCAGGTTGTGCTCACTCCATGATAGAAAGTAAATCCACTATAGGGTTAATGCTGTTTCCATACAGGCTTAAGGAAGGGTTAAAAGGAAACAGGAACGAGGGCAGGTGTGCCGGGTGTGGGGGAAGTGACCAGAACTTCCTGAGCCCTCTGCTGGAGAGGCACATGTATTTTGTTATGGACTTTTTGTTTGGACATTAAACACCGTGTGCTGTGAACCTTGATGCCTGGATCCCGTGTCTTCTGCTGCGCAGCCGACCGCGCTACCTCACACTCCACATAATGCCACCACTGTGCCCCCCACATAGTAATGTCACCACTGTGCCCCCACATGGTAATAATGCCACCACTGTGCCTCCACATAATAATGCCACCACTGTGCCCTCACATAATGCCACCACTGTGCCCCCCACATATTAATGCCACCACTGTGACCCTCACATAATAATGCCCCCACTGTGCCCCCCACATAGTAATTGCCACCACTGTGCCCCCCACATAGTAATGCCACCACTGTGCCTCCACATAATAATGCCACCACTGTGCCCTCACATAATGTCACCACTGTGCCTCCCACATAATAATGGCACCACTGTGCCTCCCACATATTATTGCCACCACTGTGCCCTTTACATGGTAAAATTCCTCATTTGTGCCCTCTAAATGGTAACATTTCCCCCTAGAAAATATTAATGACCTGTGTAAGTGCCCTTTAAACGTGCCCACATATTCTTCCTAGAAAGTAATAGAGCCCCCAGAGTGCCTGTGATGGTCACAATACCCTGAGTGTCCCTATAACAATAATGGTTCCTAAGTGTCCACTTAACATTTAATAATGTCCCTCCCATGTACAGTTCATCTATACACAATATGAAGCCCTTATACCGCCCCTATACACAGTATGATGTTCCCATGGCTCCCCTGTAAGCAATATGATACCTCTACACCTCCCCTATACGCAGTATGATGGCCCTATAGCTCCATACAGACACCTGCATACAGCCGTATACACATACAGACACCTGCGTACAGCCGTATACACATAGACACCTGCGTAGAGCCGTATAAACATACACACCCCTGCGTACAGCCGTATAAACATACACAACCCTGCGTACAGCCGTATACACATACAGACACCTGCGTACAGCCATATACACATACAGACACCTGCGTACAGCCGTATACACATACACACCCCTGCGTATAGCCGTATACACATACACACCCCTGCGTACAGCCGTATACACATACAGACACCTGTGTACAGCCGTATACACATACACAAACCTGCATACAGCCGTATACACACACACCCACCCCTGCGTACAGCCGTATACACATACACACATCTACGTACAGCCGTATACACACACACCCCTGCGTACAGCCGTATACACATACACACCCCTGCGTATAGCCGTATACACATACACACCCCTGCGTACAGTCGTATACACATACAGACACCTGCGTACAGTCGTATACACATACACACCCCTGCGTACAGCCGTATACACATACAGACACCTGCGTACAGCCGTATACACATACAGACACCTGCGTACAGCCATATACACATACAGACACCTGCGTACAGCCGTATACACATACACACACCTGCGTACAGCCGTATACACATACACACCCCTGCGTATAGCCGTATACACATACACACCCCTGCGTACAGCCGTATACACATACAGACACCTGTGTACAGCCGTATACACATACACAAACCTGCATACAGCCGTATACACACACACACACCCCTGCGTACAGCCGTATACACATACACACATCTACGTACAGCCGTATACACACACACCCCTGCGTACAGCCGTATACACATACACACCCCTGCGTACAGCCGTATACACATACACACCCCTGCGTACAGTCGTATACACATACAGACACCTGCGTACAGCCGTATACACATACACACCCCTGCGTACAGCCGTATACACATACAGACACCTGCGTACAGCCGTATACACATACAGACACCTGCGTACAGCCGTATACACATACAGACACCTGCGTACAGCTGTATACCCATACAGACACCTGCGTACAGCCGTATACACACACATATATACAGACACATACACAGATATAGTCACATAGAAGTGTATACATATTTGAAAACATTCACATAGAAATAATCATACACATAGACAGACACAATCCTATACACACAGACACATACTGGGGGTGCTTTTTACTTTTGATGATTGGGGGACACTTGTTCTCTCCCATGCAGCCACAGACTTGTTTCATGGTAAATCCCTGTAGGCTAGAGGACCTGTGGTGACGTCACGCTCATGTGATCAGAAGGGGTGGGGCCTCAGCAACGCAGCTGATAACAGAAAGAAACGGAAACATGGCCACGCCCACTAACACAGGTGGTCACGCTCACTACCCAGGTAGCTCCTAGCCACTGGGATGTAGACGCAACCCTTGTCTGATGCTCCTCGGCTGGATGGAGGCAGCACACACTGCATGACGTCATTATAACACACATGGCCGTGCACTGTGCAATGCGAGCGGCCGGGTCTCCTGTACTATGCGGCCGGTCAGCACTGTCTGTGCCTGTCAGTTTGCCACATCACAGTACAAGAGACACGGCCGCGCGCAATTCACTGTGCGCGGCCATGTGTGTTATAATGACATTATGCAGCAGGTGGCCGGCCCTCTACAATAGCTGGGAGAGCAGCCTAGGGGGCCCCCTGCCCCTGCCCGACGCTGAGCGATGACGTCACCACACTGGGACTCTGTGTCCTGCGTGAGCGCTATTATCAGCAACAGTGCAGGGAGATCATGTCTCCTCAGCACTGCCGCAGAGGTTAACTATATAAGCGCGCTGTGCACGCTGATATAGTTAATGGTATCGCAGCACCAGGTGGGCCCCCTCTGAGCACGGGGCGGCCGCACCCTCTGCCCCCCCGCTAGCTATGCTACTGCTGGTGATCCAATTTGGGGGGACCCCACATTTTTTATTTTAAATTATTTATATAATTTAAAATAACAGCGTGAGGTACCCTTTGTTTTGGATTACCAGCCAAGGTGAAGCTGCCAGCTGTGATTTGTAGGCTGCAGCCATCTGCTTTATCCCAGCTGGCTACAAAAGATGAGGGGGACCCCACGTCGTTTTTTTTTTTAATTATTTACTTTTTGGCTAAATACAAGGCTAAGCACCCTTTAGTGCCACATGAAAGTCACTAAATGGTGCCAGCTTAGAATATGCAGGGGGGTAGGACTGTCTCTATATCTATCTATCCCTCTGTTCATTCATTCATTCATTCATTCATTCATCCATTCATTCATTCATCCATCCCTCTATCTCTCTGTCTTTATATCTATCTATCCATCTCTATATCTATTCATCTATTTATCTTTCTTGCTGCTTCCGTTTTTTGCGGTCTGCAAAAAAACGGAAGGCACACGGATGACACGGATGCATCCGTGAAAAAAACTGACCCTTTTTTTGCGGACTGCAAAAACGGAACGGTCTTGTGAATGTAGCCTACATGTGTTCCCTATGGGGGTGGGGGTCTGTACAGAATGATGGTGGGGGGGTCGGTACAGAGCGACGTTTGTGTGTGTGTGTGTGAGTGTGTGTGTGTGGTGGTAGGGGGGTTGCAGAGCCCGATGTGTGTGGGGGGCGCAGAGCCCGATGTGTGTGTCAGGCGCAGAGCCCGATGTGTGTGGGGGGCGTAGAGCCTGATGTGTGTGTCAGGCGCAGAGCCCGATGTGTGTGGGGGGACGCAGAGCCCGATGTGTGTGTCAGTCGCAGAGCCCGATGTGGGGCTGTTATTTCCAATGCTATAGTGATAACAGGTCAGGTGCTGGGGCAGAATACTGACAGGGAATGTGTGTGTGACTCGCCCACCCCAGGGCTATGGGACACCGGGTGCCGGGCCGGACTAGTCCGGGGGTAGTCAGTGGTGGTGGGGCCCGACTCCGTGGCCCTGGTGGGTGTCAGTTAAAATGGCTGATAACTTGGGGGTGATTAAAGTTTGTGTTCGTGACGCCACCTGTGGTATGCGGCTATTAAGCCGCCGCTGCTGTGTAAGGCCTCCGGGGTGATGATGTGGCAGCAATGGTGGTACTGCTCCCCACAGGTGGAGCGGTGCCCCAGGGACACTGTTGGTGCTCGTGAGAGTCTATGGTGTTGTGTGGATAACACAGTGCAGGGCCGACAGGCAATGAAAGAAACAGGTACAAACAACAGTCTCTTTACTTTCTCCTCTTTTACTTCACAAACGGTTAGTCCTGGGAGACCGTTACAGGTGGTAGAGGGCTCCGGCCGGCCTGGAAGTAACGGAGATGTCGTTTTGGCCAGCTGAGTATGAGGCCTACTCCTGCTCTTTTCTTTACTGTGCTAGGACCCTGCTCTCTGGATTTAGCAATGGCCCTCTTTCTGCTGGGACCGGTGGTACGTCCCTTTCCCTCTGTGGTAGGCTACACAGACCCTCTCTGGTGCTTCTCTGCTGGAGTCCACACCGGTCCCTGATGATGCAGCTGTACCTTCGGGCTGTTTATGGGCCAGGTGCTTGCAGCTCTCCTGCCCTTCGGATTCGGCTACCAGGGAGTATTTTAGGCCCTGGTGGCCACAGATTCCGATGTCCGAGTTTCCTCTGTGCCTCTCTGCTCCTCCTGTTTCACTGGGCCAAGCTGCTCCAGCTCTAGGCCCCAGTTTCACAGGACAGCACACTCTGCGTCTGCACACTTTGCTTTCTCCTACAGACTGAACACTAACTCCTCCCTCAGGCCAGACTTAAGGAATGCTCCCTGGAACTCCAGGTTCAGAGCTTCCCCTGCTGGTCTGAGGGAGAACTGCGTTGGATGTTAAACTTACTGGCCAATAGACCTCCCAATTACCTCCAGGCTCAGCATTAACCCTTTGGAGGGGCAATGCTGTTGTGGCGACCAGGTCCTGGGGTGCCACACTCCCCCTTAGTTAAACTCAGTACTCCCGGACTGAAGAAAACAAAACAAAACATGTTACAACCTTAAACAACTATAAGAGTCCAGTGTGGCTCCCTGCCAGGTGTCCATTACACTGCTCCATGGGGGACCCGCCGCGATAAACCCCCCAACGTAGGCTCTGGGCGTGCGTGAGAGCATTGCTGACCCCACTCTATGCACGCCGGATGGGTTTTTCTTCAGGGGTGTTGAGCACACTGGTGCTAACTATGAACAATTAAAGTGTTGGCCACTCATAGTCCAGTGTCCCAATTGTCCATTTACTTAGTCATAAAAAAAAACATTTTATACACAACATTACAGACATTTCACATAACTATTTACATTCTAATAAGTACTCTTTCTTTTTACTCTCTATACCTTGGAGGGGGCTGTCCCCGAGTGCTGCGTTGGGACCTGCGTAGCTTTGGTGTTTGTCCATGACTACTTGGTGTGTCTTCTACCTCAGCACTACAGGTAGGCCTAACCCTGATAGGTATGCGTGATGATTGCCTACGTGGTCTGAGAGTCGCCAAGGGTATGACAGGTTCACCACTGACAGGGGGTTGATTCTCCTGTTCCACTGCTGGCGTGTCATCTTGTGTTGGGGCGGACAGTTCCTTAGGTGGATCTGGAGCCTCTTCTGTCTCTGGCTCGACCAACTGCAGGAACGTCAAGACTGGTACCACTATGGCATTATTTATTCGGGTCCAAGTTTTGGGGAATTTGCCAAGGATTGTTTGTATCATCTCTTCCTCTTTTTCTTGAATTTCTTCCACTTCTTTTTGGATCTTGCACCGCTCAGGGCACGCTTTCAGGCGGTCTCTAGAAACTGTTTGATAGGTCCTGCCTTCATCTTTGCTTATGAGGCATACCTTACTATTGTCAAAGTTGGAGGGAATAATGGTGTAGGGTTCATTCTCCCACTGATCATCTAATTTATGCGCCCTCCGCTTTTTCTTGAGGACCTGTTCTCCAGGTGCTAAGGGAGTTGCTGGGGCCGTTTGATTGTAGTTCTGCTCTTGTCTCGTTCTTGCTTGGGACAGGCTCTTTTCTACGCATTCCTGGACTTTGCGGTACTGCTGTTGTCACTCTGTATCCCAATCTTCTATCTCTTGAACCGCTTCAGGTGACACAGTTCCCATCTCAAAGTCTACAGGTAACTTGCCAGGTCTTGCTCGCATCAAGTAAGCAGGGCTGCAGTTGGTCGAGTTTACTGGGATATGGTTATACAGGTCTACCAGATCTGGTAACTTCTCTGGCCATTGGTTTCTTTCTTCCAGAGGTAGAGTCTTGAGCATATCAATAACCACATGGTTCATCTTCTCGCACAATCCATTGGTTTGGGGGTGGTACGGTGTTGTTCTGATTTTCTTACAACCGTACATGTTACAGAACTCTCGGAACACTTCTGCCTCGAATGCAGGACCTTGATCAGTCAGTACCCTTTCCGGATAACCGTGAGGTCGACAAAAGTATGCTTGAAATGCTCTAGCTGCTGTTCTGGCTGTCTGGTCTTTCACCGGCACTACTACCAGGAAACGAGAGTAATGGTCCACAATGGTGAGGGCGTACACATAGCCTGACCGGCTTGGTGTTAACTTCACGTGGTCCAGGGCCACCAACTCCAGGGGCTGCTTCGTGACAATTGGCTGTAGGGGAGACCTCTGGCTGGCACCATCTTTCCGCCTCAGGTTACACGGACCACAGTCTCGGCACCACTTCTCGACTGTCTTTCTCATGTGCACCCAGTAGAACCGATCACGGAGTAGGGTCTCCAACTTCTTCCACCCGAAGTGTCCTGCTTTATCATGGTAAGCTGCTAGGACCATTGGATCATCCCTCTGTGGGACCACTATCTGCCAGACGAGTTCATTTGTTCGCCAGTTGACATATCTCTTGCATAGCTTGCCTTGGTAGGTGAACAGTCGTCCCCTCTCCTTCCACAGCTGCTGGGCTTCTTCTGGAGCATCTGGGCCAAGATGGGTCTCAGCTTGTGCTAGCTTTTCTTTGACCAATCGCACGGCCGGGTCACCGTTCTGTGTCTCTTCCCAATTATGGTGGAGTAATGGGTTGACCGAGACCTCGTGCTGGCTCGAGCGCTTCTCTCCTACAGCATGCTCACACTGGGAAACACCTTGGTGATGGAAAGCCGGTAACTCTATCTCTTCGAGTTCATCCAGGTCTTCTCCAGACTCGGATAAATGAGGCATTCTGGACAGCGCATCAGCATTGTTATTCTTCTTGCCAGCCCGGTACTTGATGGTAAAGTCAAAGTTAGACAGCCGGGTCATCCATCGCTGCTCCAACGCACCTAGCTTGGCTGTTGCCAGATGTGTCAACGGATTGTTGTCCGTGAAGATGGTGAACTTGGCCGACGCCAGATAGTGCTTGAAGTGTTCAGTCACTGCCCAAACAATAGCGAGGAACTCCAGCTTGAAGGAACTGTAGTTTTCTGGATTCCTTTCTGTGGGACGAAGCTTCCTGCTGGCGTAAGCTATCACCTTCTCTCTGCCTCCCTGCACCTGGGACAGAACTGCTCCCAGGCCCACGTTGCTGGCGTCTGTGTACAGTACAAATGGCTGGCTGTAGTCAGGGTAGGCCAGAATTTCTTCTCCCGTGAGAGCCCCTTTCAGCCGGACAAAAGACGTTTCTATTTGGCTATTCCATTCAAATGGAGGGCTTTGCTTCTTAGCCTTCTTTGGCTGGCCCACCAGGAGATCTTGAAGAGGCGCTGCTATCTTGGTGAAACCATCAATGAACCTTCGGTAGTAGCCCACCAGCCCAAGGAACTGCCGCACCTCCTTTATCGTGGTGGGTCTCGGCCAGTCCTTAATTACTGTGACTTTCTCTGGATCAGGTGTCACACCTTCTGCGCTGACCACATGTCCCAAGTACTGTACCTTTGGCTACAAGAGGTGACATTTGGACGGCTTTATCTTCAGGCCGGGACTCGAACACTTCTGCTAAGTGCCTCAGGTGGTCTTCATAAGTCTTGGAGTAGACTATGACGTCATCCAGGTACAACAGCATGGTTTCAAAGTTGTGATGGCCCAAGCAGCACTCCATCAACCTTTGGAATGTCCCTGGGTCGTTGCAGAGCCCGAATGGCATACAGTTGAACTCGTAGAGGCCCATTGGTGTCGTGAATGCAGTCTTCTCCTTGTCCGCCTCTGCCACGGGAACCTGCCAATACCCACTGGTGAGATCCAAGGTGGAGAAATAGTTAGCTGACTTTAAGGCTGTTAGTGACTCCTCTATTCTGGGTAGTGGATAAGCATCTTTATGTGTAATGCGGTTAATTTGTCTGTAATCTACGCACATTCTCATTGTACCATCTTTTTTCTTTACGAGCACTAGTGGAGCTGCCCAGGGGCTACAACTATCTCTGATAACCCCAGCCTCCTTCATTTCCCGTAACATTTCTTTGGCACGCTGATACTGTGCTGGGGGTACAGGGCGGTATCTCTCTTTAATGGGATGATGATCACTCGTGGGGATTTGATGTTTAACCCCTTTTACCTGCCCAAAATCTAGGGGGTGTTTGCTGAAGACCTGCTCGTACTCCTGTACCACCCGGTAAACCCCATGCTTTTGGTGTGAGGGGGTGGAGTCGGTGCCCACATGTAATTTTTGGCACCAGTCCTCCAGCTGTCCCTTGGAGCCATTGTCTTCCGCCTGGTCGGACGGGATCAAGGGTTCCACTGCTTTGATGGTATTGTTACTGACAGTGTACAGTTTTGCTACAGTGGCGTACCGGGGCAATTTGGCTTCCTCCTCCCCACAATTCAGGACACGGACGGGCACTCTTCCCTTGCGGACGTCTGCTACCCCTCTGGCTATCAGGACTCCAGGCCTGCTGTCTGAATACACCGGTTCTACAAAGGCCTGGTAATCTTGACCCTTGAGACCTATTGCTGCCCGACACCATATCAACATTTCACTTCTTGTGGGTATTGCAATGGGGAGGGGGTCACTTACCCTCACACTGCCAATTTCTCCTCCGGCCAGCTCTACCTGCTGCCTCCTCATCAGGGCTCTGATCTTCCTCTGTAGGGCACGCTGCTGCCCGGAGCTGGCACCTTCAGACGCCTGCTGCAACAAAACTATCACTTCGGCAAGACAGTTTTCCATCACATTTGTACCAATGGTTAGCAGTGGGTTAGATTCTTTGCGATCAATATCCACAATTATCATCCCCTGACATGGCAATTCTACCCGCCCCACTTTAATGGTTACTTCCTTATACCCAATTTGCGGCAAGGGCTGACCATTACTGGCCACAATTGTTAAATCATCATCTGGGCCATGGTCAATGTCTGAATCAACCCAATATCTTTTGTACAGTTTATAGGGGATGGTTGTTACCTGGGACCCCGTATCCAGGAGGGCATTCAAGGGGATCCCGTCCAGCACAATGGGAAGGACCGGTTGTCCTCCCACATACTTGCTGCGGCTGGGAGTTGAGCCGGGCTTCCTTACACCTGGGGGTTGGCTCCTGGCCCCAGGCTCGGCCCATTTAAAGGACAGTGTCTTGCAATATGGCCTGCCTGGCTGCAGCGGCGGCAGATCGGTTGTCCCGTTGAATCATACCGGTCTGTATCTTTTCCTCGGGTCGGCGGAATCCTCCTCTGTCGCATCCATGGGACGTCATCTGGGCTGGAGGCCAACTCGATTCTTGCAGGCGATGGGGTCACTTGTAGAGACTGCACAGTCTTGGCAAGGGCAGCTACAGTCTTGGTCAGCTCCTGGACCTGCTGTCTGAGATCTGCAGCGGGATCCTTATCCAGGGACTGCTCCTCAGCCCCTGCAGTGGCTCGTGTTGCAGGCACCACCCCGGGGTACGTGATAGCAAGAGGCCGGAGGGGTGCTGGGTCATTCGGTGTAGATTCTCTCAGTACCCGGATGGCCTGGTCCTTAAACTTTGCAAAGTCCAGAGCAGGGTTCTGCAGGACCATGATACGCAGCTGGGTCCTGTGGGCATTTGACAGGAGCCCCTCTATGAACTGCTCAGTTAGGAGTTTGTCTTCTTCACGTACACTCTCTGGGTCCACCTGTTTAATTGCTCTCAGGGCCTCCTGCAAGTTTAAGGCATAGTCCCTTATGCTGTCTGTGGCCCGTTGTTTGCACCCAAAGAATCTTATCTTTATTTCTGCTGCGGGTGTCAAAAGTACTCTTTAACTTGGCCAGTATCTGGGCTGCTGTCCCTTTATCTGTATCAGGCCAGGACTTCACTTCACGCTGGGCCGCGCCGGCTAGCTGCCCCATTAATATGCCCACCTTCTGGCTCTCAGTCAGCGGATACACTATGAACAAGCTGTGCAGCCTTTCTCTGAAGTCGCTCAGGGTATGTGACTCCCCGGAGTACTGCGGGAGCCATTCTGCTCCCGGGATGTACGGCATTGTGATCGGCATTACCGGCGCTACAGCGGGGGCTGGGGCGACGGCGACTGGGATTACATCGGCCGGTGTTGCTGCGTCTTGAGCTACCACAGCCACCTGCTCTCCCTCTGTGTCGGACATCTTCCTCCCCCTTAGTGAACCTCACCAGGCTCCATTCACTTTTCAAAATTTCTTCCGGGTAGCGCGGGGTTAACAGTGCTCTGCTCTGATGGCGCGCTCCCTTCGCGCTCTTTTTCGGGCACGCCTCCCTTCTTCCTGCGCTCAGCGAGGCTAATGGCGGCGGCAGTTTTCAAACATTAACACAGTCTTTTAGGCACAGTTTCTGCAGGCGCACAGTACCCGGTGGGACCGGGCACGAGATCCTGATCGTGACGCCAAATTTGACTCGCCCACCCCAGGGCTATGGGACACCGGGTGCCGGGCCGGACTAGTCCGGGGGTAGTCAGTGGTGGCGGGGCCCGACTCCGTGGCCTTGGTGGGTGTCAGTTAAAATGGCTGATAACTTGGGGGTGATTAAAGTTTGTGTTCGTGACGCGGTGTACGTGGAGCGGTGCCCCGGGGACACTGTTGGTGCTCGTGAAAGTCTATGGTGTTGTGTGGATAACACGGTGCAGGGCCGACAGGCAATGAAAGAAACAGGCACAAACAACAGTCTCTTTAACTTCTCCTCTTTTACTTCACAAACGGTTAGTCCTGGGAGACCGTTATAGGTGGTAGAGGGCTCCGGCCGGCCTGGAAGTAACGGAGATGTCGTTTTGGCCAGCTGAGTATGAGGCCTACTCCTGCTCTTTTCTTTACTGTGCTAGGACCCTGCTCTCTGGATTTAGCAATGGCCCTCTTTCTGCTGGGACCGGTGGTACGTCCCTTTCCCTCTGTGGTAGGCTGCGCAGGCCCTCTCTGGTGCTTCTCTGCTGGAGTCCACACCGGGCCCTGATGATGCAGCTGTACCTTCGGGCTGTTTATGGGCCAGGTGCTTGCAGCTCTCCTGCTCTTCGGATTCGGCTACCAGGGAGTATTTTAGGCCCTGGTGGCCACAGACTCCGATGTCCGAGTCTTCTCTGTGCCTCTCTGCTCCTCCTGTTTCACTGGGCCAAGCTGCTCCAGCTCTAGGCCCCAGTTCCACAGGACAGCACACTCTGCGTCTGCACACTTTGCTTTCTCCTACAGACTGAACACTAACTCCTCCCTCAGGCCAGACTTAAGGAATGCTCCCTGGAACTCCAGGTTCAGAGCTCCCCCTGCTGGTCTGAGGGAGAACTGCCTTGGATGTTAAACTTACTGGCCAATAGACCTCCCAATTACCTCCAGGCTCAGCATTAACCCTTTGGAGGGGCAATGCTGTTGTGGCGACCAGGTCCTGGGGCGCCACATATGCAGGGGGCGAGCCTGGACACTGAGGTAGGGCAGGGGGCAGGCAGGGGGCGAGCCTGGACACTGAGAGCGGGCAGGGGGCGAGCCTGGATGCTGAGGCCGGGCGGTGCCAGCTCTGACTGGGAGGTGTGGCACAGGAAGAGATCAGTTTGCTGGAGCTGAATGTAAACAAGGAGCTGCAGAGAATAAAGGGATAATTCAAGAGGAACAAAAGTTAGAAAACACAAAATAACAATGTAGGGGTGATTTATATGACAATATAGCACAGATAAACTCAAAAATGTTTGGTAAGCTAATGTCGGACAACTCCTTTTATGATTAAAATAATGGAGCCTCCAATGCAAAAAGCACACACAAAAGATCACTAACAGCTAATTCTATATAACTGTGCTGCAAAAATGCTTTGGATTGCTTAAGGGTGATTTTTTTCTGCATACCCTCCCAGAAACCCAATTGAGCATCTCTGGAGAGAGCTGAAAATGGCTGTCCACCAACGTTCACCATCCAACCTAACTGGAGAGCATCTGCAAGGAAGAATGGCAGAGGATCCCCAAATCCAGGTGTGAAAAACTTGTTGCATCATTCCCAAGAAGACTCATGGCTGTACTAGCTCAAAAGGGTGCTTCTAGTCGATACTGAGCAAAAGGGTCTGAATACTTATGACTAGAGTTGAGCGCGGTTCGCGGTTCTCCAGTTCGCGTATCGAGTGATTTCGGGGCTGTTCTAGATCGAACTAGAACTCGAGCTTTTTTGCTAAGATTCGATAGTTCTAGATACGTTCGAGAACGGTTCTAGCAGCAAAAAGCAGGGCTTTTTACAGCTACAGTGTGCAGGAGCCATCGCTGGCAGCCTGCCAGAAGCTGTTAACCAAGATAAACATCGGGTATCCAACCAAAGCGCTTTGGTTAGTAACCCGATGTTTATCCTAGTTACGTGCAGGAAGCCCACACTTCCCCGCTCAGCTCGCTCCGCCCCCTCCTGCCCGCGGCATGTACACACGTACACACACACACACACACACTCTGCACACATGGCCCCGCTCGGCTTACTTGCGGTGATGAAGTCCCGCCATCCCGACCTCAGCGCTGTCACTGTCCTCCATGGCCGCCGCTTGTCACATCATCTTCTCTCGCTTCCGACCCGAGACTGACTAGCGGTGACGTCACGGGCCTCTCGCGATACTTGGCTGTGAAGGCGGCGGTCATTGAACTCAGTGACAGGTGCTGTCAGTGTGCTGGAGATCAGCGCAGGTAATGTACCTCGCTGACAGCAGCACTTGTCATCCCCTGCAGTGACCTGGGCTGACCCATTGATGTTAGCTCAGGTCACTGCATTGCTCTCCCAGCCAATGGGGAACATTCTGGTCTTCATTGACTGGGACAGTGTGAATCGTCATGGGAACCCCTTGGATTACACCAGACCTGGATTTGTTTTTCTTTCTAATAAATTGGTTAAAGAGGGAATGTATTGGGGAGTGTTTTTTCAAATAAAAATGTGTTTGTCATCTATTTTTTTTTATTACTGACTGGGTTGGTGATGTCGGGTATCTGATAGACGCCTGACCTCACCAACCCCAGGGCTTGATGCCAGGTGACATTACACATCTGGTATTAACCCCATATATTACCCCGTTTGCCACCGCACTAGGGCGCGGGATGAGCTGGGGCGAAGCACCAGGATTGGCGCATCTAATGGATGCGCCACTTCTGGGGCGGCTGCGGCCTGCTATTTTTAGGCTGGGGAGAGTCCAATAACCATGGACCTCCCTAGTCTGAGAATATCAGACCCCAGCTGTCTGCTTTACCTTGGCTGGTGATCCAATTTTGGGGGGACCCCTATGTGGTTTTTTTTTTTAATTATTTATTTAATTTAAAATAACAGCGTGGGGTGCCCTCAGTTTTGGATTACCAGCCAAGGTGAGGTTGCCAGCTGTGGTCTGCAGGCTGCAGCCGTCTGCTTTACCCTAGCTGGCTACAAAACTAGGGGGAACCCTACGTCATTTTTTTTTTCATTTTTTTGGCTAAATACAAAGCTAAGCACCCCTTAGTGCCACATGAAAGGCACCAAAGGGTGCAAAATTACAAAATGCAGGAGAGTGGGACATTATGTGTCTTTCTGCCATTATAATGACAGAAAAGACTGATATGAAGTGCACAAGCACAAGAAAATCACCAGAGCGCTCTACGCTGTGAAAAGCAGTAGAAAATGGCACTGGAGTGAACATGTGACCGCCTCATGTAGGATGAAGCTATGGATCCTGGGTAAATTTATGCACTTACCCTCCTTCAGTTTTTTTGCAGCACACAAAAAAAACGGAAGGCACACGGATGACAAACAGATGACATACGGACCATCTACGGAACGGAAACGGATGCCACATGGATGCACCCGTGAAAAAAAACGGACTGTTTTTTGCAGACCGCAAAAATGGATCGGTCGTGTTAATGTAGCCTTATTCTGATCTGCCGTTTATAAACAGCAGGCAGAAATAAGTGAATAGCGCCCCCAGCGTCAGAAAATCTCCGGGGTTTCAGGGCTAGCTGAGACCCTGGAGACCCTGGAGATCATGATTCAGGACGGTTTTTCCGGTCCCCGCTCACGTGATCACAGGTATACACCGTATACCGATGATCACGTTACAGTAAATGACAGCGCCGGTAAAAAATTATTTATCTCCCATCTGGCATGAACAAACACTTCTTCTCCACTTCTTCTCCACTTTTTCTCCACTTTTTCTCCACTTTTTCTCCACTTTTTCTATGGTCGGTCTACCCATTAGCTCTGCCATGCATAGTGTAGCTCTACACCTACTGCACATGTTACTTTATGATTGACATCTCTTTCGTACCAGAGCTGTCTAAGCCTACTCTGACCCCATATTTGTCATTACTATATTGTCCTTGTACTGTATTATGACATTTGTATCATGTGTTTCATTTCATTTCATTTCTTGCTGTGTTGCAATTTTTTTGCTGCATCCCAATTGTACCTCTACATTGTTCGAGTTTATGTTATTGTTCTCTCATTCTTATGTGATACTGATTATTGTAATTTTTCATGATTACATGCAGATAAGTCCAATCTGACGAAGGCTCAGGCCGAAACGTCATTTGTAACTTGTTTTGGACAAAAACATATATGCTTATGAAAAAAATGTTTTTCTTAATACGGACCAATAAAGAGTGATTTTGCATTACTATCCGTTGTGACTTACTGACTTAGTCTGGGAGATTTAGAGTGCCGAGGTTACTCACTAATTTTATCTATTATTACCTCTGAGCACCTATATACCAGTGAGCAGAGCTTCCTCTACAGTAGTTCTCCTGATTAGGCATGCCCTTACCTCATGAGCAGGGCATTGCAGCTTTGGTAGCAACCATTACGACATGGACTCTGCTGCTGTGGACCCGGGGAGAGTGAGTGCAGATTCATTGCACCCACACTCCTCACATGAAGGGTCCGCACTCCTAGAAAATGGGGGATACGTTCCCTGAGTGTCTCCCCCCCATATTCTAGACGGTCCAGAGTCGTCGTGGGACCCCTTTATTTTTTTTCTTCAATAAATTGGTGAAAGAGGAAATGTTTTGGGGACTGTTTTTTCAAATAAATTTCTTTTGTCGATTTTTTTTTTTTTGTTAGTACTGACAGGTTATGATGTTGGGTATCTAATAGACGACATGACATCACAAACTGCTGGGCTTGATCTCAGGTGACTTTACAGCTAGTATCAACCCGATTTATTACCCCGTTTGCCACTGCACCAGGGCACGGGATGAGCTGGGGTGAAGCGCCAGGATTGGCGCATCTAGTGGGGTGCCTGCGGCCTGCTATTTTTAGGCTGTGAAGGCCCAATAACTATGGACCTTCCCACCCTGAGAATACCAGACCACAGCTGTCCGCTTTACCTTGGCTGGTGATCCAATTTGGGGGGAACCCTACTTTAATTGTGTAATTATTAATATTTATAAAATAATTATAAAAAAGAGCCTGAGGGGACCTCCACATTGGATCCCCAAGCACGGTAAAGCTGCCAGCTGTGGTTTTCAGGCTACAGCCGTCTGCTTTACCCTAGCTGGCTATCAAAAATGGGGGGACCCAACGTCATTTTTTTTTTAACTATTTTTTAAATAGAAAAAATTAATGGGCTTCTCTGTATTTTGATTGCCAACCAAGGTAATGGCAGGCAGATGGGGGTGGCAACCCATAGCTGTCGGCTTTATCTGTGCTGAGAATCAAAAATACCGCGGAGCGCTACGTCATTTTTTTAAAGATTTATTTTTACAGCACTGTGATGTCCAGCAATCAAAATACAGGGAAGCCCATTTTGTTTTTAGTTATTTAAATAAATAATTAAAAAAAATATATATGGGCTCCCGCTGCATTTTTTGTATTGCTAGCTAAGGGTAATCCAAGCAGCTACTGGCTGCTAACCCCCACTGCTTGGTGTTACCTTCACTGGCAATGGAAAATCCAGGGAAGCATTTTTATTTTTTTGCCAAAAAACTACAAAAAAAGGACGTGAGCTTCGCCATATTTTTGTATGCTAGCCAGGTATAGCAGGCAGGTGCTGGAAGAGTTGGATACAGCGCCAGAAGATGGCGCTTCTATGCCATTTTCTGAGGCGGCTGCAGACTGCAATTCGCAGCAGTGGGGCCCAGAAAGCTCAGGCCAATCTGTGCTGCGGATTCCAATCCCCAGCTGCCTAGTTGTACCTGGCTGGACACAAAAATGGGGCGAAGCCTACGTCATTTGTTTTCTAATTATTTCATGAAATTCATGAAATAATAAAAAAGGGCTTCCCTTTATTTTTGGTTCCCAGCCGGGTACAAATAGGCAACTGGGGGTTGGGGGCAGCCGTACCTGCCTGCTGTACCTGGCTAGCATACAAAAATATGGCGAAGCCCACATAATTTTTTCAGGGGGCAAAAAACGTCTGCATACAGTCCTGGATGGAGTATGCTGAGCCTTGTAGTTCTGCAGCTGCTGTCTGTCTGTATGGAGAAGAGCAGACAGCAGCTTCAGAACTACAAGGCTCAGCATACTCCATCCAGGACTGTATGCAGAAGTTTTTTGCCCACCAAAAAAATGACGTGGGCTTCGCCATATTTTTGTATGCTAGCCAGGTACAGCAGGCAGCCACGGGCTGCCTCCAACCCCCAGTTTCCTATTTGTACCCGGCTGGGAACCAAAAATATAGGAAAGCCCTTTTTTTTAATTATTTCACTTATTTCATGAAATAATTAAAAAACAAATGACGTGGGCTTCGCCCCATTTTTGTGTCCAGCCAGGTACAACTAGGCAGCTGGGGATTGGAATCCGCAGCACAGGTTAGCCCGAGGTTTCTGGGCGCCTCTGCTGCGAATTTCAGTCTGCAGCTGTCCCAGAAAATGGCGCTCTCATAGAAGCGCCATCATCTGGCGCTGTATCCAACTCTTCCAACAGCCCTGGAGCCGGGTGGCTTGTTGGGTAATCATGAGTAAATACTGGCTTTGTTTTACTAGCTAGTATTAAGCCAGAGATTCTTAATGTCAGGCACGTTTGACCCGGCCATTTAGAATCTCCAATAAAGGGTTAAAAAAAAAAAGACACCACACAGAGAAAAAATACTTTAATAGAAATAAATACACAGACACATTAGAGACTCCATCTTTATTACCCCCTGTCAGCCCTCCACGATCCATGGTCTTCTGTCTTTCTAGTTCAACAAATGCAGCTCTGCATGGGGGAAGACGCTGCTTCCCGTGCAGAAATCACTCCGTGAAAGCTGCACGAGAAGCAGCGTGCAGCCTTCACTCCGTGAGTGATTAGTGCTGCTAGCGGTAACAGCGGTAACGCTGACAGACGCGTTACCATAGCAACGGTGCTCCCAGAGCCGCGGTTAGCTGTGACGTCACCGCTAACTGCGTTGCTATGGCAACGGTGATCTCCGTTAATGACCGGCTGTGTCAGCCGGTCCCTAAGGGAACGGGGAGTCGACCGTGTGCTAGAACATGTCGCCGGTAGACGGCGATACACAAATGTGCATCGTGTACCGGAGAGATGCACTCGCAGGTCCTACATGACGCGTCATAGTCATGTGACCAGTCTGTAGCCAATGAGATAATAGCCATGTGACTGGTCACATGGCTATTTTGACGTCACGACAGGTCCTGCATCTCTGCTGGCAGTGCCGGTCACCGGGAGGATTCAGCGATCATCGGATGGAATAGCGGCAGGAGACAGAGTGCAGGAGGGATCGCGGGGACCAGTAAGTGTTATGGCAATGTTTATTAACTGTATGTGTACATTTATAATGCATTTTTATGTGTTTGTGATTGCCTCCCATTGCCTCCCATTCCCTCCCATTCGACGAACCGAACTCGAACGGGAGCTCCGTTCGGCGAACCGACCTCGAGCCGAACCGCGACCGGTTCGCTCATCTCTACTTATGACCATGTGATATTTCAGTTTTTCTTGTTTAATAAATTTGCAAAAATGTCTACATTTCTGGGGTTTTTACTGTCAAGATGGGGTGCAGAGTGTACATTAATGAGAAAAAAAAATAACTTTTTTGAATTTAGCAAATGGCTGCAATGAAACAAAGAGTGAAACATTTAAAGGGGTCTGAATACTTTACGTACCTACTGTACCAGAGCAAACTGTTTTATTGTTCGTGGGTATTACTAACAGAAATCAAGGACACATTTATAAGGCTGCTTTCACACATCCGGTTTTTCCTGTGCGGCACAATCCGGCGCTTTGCAGAAAAAACACAACCTTTTTTTTTTGCCGTCGGTTGCGTTTTTTTTGCATAGACTTACATTAAAGTGAACCTGTCATCAGAAATTTAGCTATAAACCTAAAAGTTTCCCCCTCTGCAGCTCCTGGGCTGCATTCTAGGAAGCTTCCTATAGTTTTTGTGGCCCCTTTTATTCCAAAATAAATACTTTACAAACTTGTACCTTTTCGTATGCAAATTTCCTAAATCTTCCATGGGGGCGGGCTGCCTGATGTACGTTGCTGTCCTCCTGCCGATTTACGCCACCCCGAATGCTGAATTTCAAACCTCAGGACGCCGCCCCTGGGCGCCCGTGGTCCCGCGCATGCGCTGTGCTACTGTAGCGGTGCCGTGCACTGCGTGCACGTGTGACCGCTGGTGATGCTTTTGCGCGGGCACCGACTGCTCCGTCCGCTCCTCCCATCTATTTCCTGCTGCTGAGCAGGATGGGAAGGAGGTAACGTCCGGTCATCTGGCCAGCGAGCGTTTGCGCAGAACGCTGGAGGAAGAGGGGAAAGTGCGGTCACGAGGTTATGGGCGGCACTTGCTGATGACACTCACAGCGCCGCCCATAACCTCGTGCCCGCGCAAAGTGTCACTAGCGGTCACACGTGCACACAGTGCACGGCACCGCTACAGTAGCACAGCGCATGCGCGGGACCACGGGCGCCCAGGGGTGGCGTCCTGAGGTTTGAAATTCAGCGTTCGGGGGCGGCGTAAATCGGCAGGAGGACAGTAACGTACATCAGGCAGCCCGCCCCCATGGAAGATTTAAGAAATTTGCATACGAAAAGGTACAGGTTTGTAAAGTATTTATTTTGGAATAAAAGGGGCCACAAAAACTATAGGAAGCTTCCTAGAATGCAGCCCAGGAGCTGCAGAGGGGGAAACTTTTAGGTTTATAGCTAAATTTCTGATGACAGGTTCCCTTTAATGTCGTATTGTGCCGCATGGGCTTGCGTTCCGTCCATTTTTTTGCCGCATGCGGCAGATTTAGCCGATGCGGCGGCCGGATGGAACGTTGCCTGGCACGTTTTTTTGTCCGGCAAAAAAAACCGCATCGCGCCGCATCCGGCCGATGCGGCGCGATTTGCAATGCATGCCTATGGACGCCACATGCGGCGTCCTGCAGCAAACACCGCATCCGGCCACCGCATGCGGTTTTTTCCACTGCGCATGCTCAGTAGCGTGCCACAAGTGGCAAAAACCGGACGGGCCGCATGTAAAAAACTTATGCAAAGGATGCGGTTTTGTCATCGCATCCGTTGCATAGGTTTTAGAGCCGGATTGGCCGGCTCTGCTAAAATCGGAGGTGTGAAAGCAGCCTAAGACTATCACTAGAGGGATGGATGTAGCCATGTGTCTGATCTCTTTTGGAGGGAAACAGAAACTCTTTATGCTGTCTATTCATTTCAAGGGGAATGGGCGCATATTATAATGCTGACCCCATGCCACTCTCTCATCCTGTCCAGTCAGCAACAACTCGGTGCATTAACTCATAAGGACATAAGGGTGCATTCTTCTGTATGCAATGTCCGTGTGCTGTCCGTTTTTGTTTTTTTTTTTTATCAGACAGCACTCGGACCCATATAGTCTTTCTTACTTGTCTATTCTCACATCCATGATAATCACGGATCTAAGAGGCAGCCCACCGACATTCAGACGGACGGGTGAGTGCACCCTTACCCTTGCTCCTAATGTCAGACATACCAACGCCTACCAGTGATGTCCTCTCATCCACTATCCCACCAGGGTGTTTCTCCTATTAAACATGGCATTCACTGGCTTCACTCATGCAGCAATTCTCATACTTATACTTCACATGGCAGTAATAAAAATGTAATGTGCATGTGGCATATACAGTATATCTATGTATAACAGTTCGTACATATCTATATTATGCATAATGCTACCTAGCAACAGTGACTGGCTAATGATACATAGCGGGGAAAAACACATAACATGGCAGGAGAGACAACATAATATATAAGACATCTGCAGAGTGTAACCAGACGTCATCTCCACCACAACAGTCAATGGTAACCCATGGCAACAGCAAGGGATATGCTGGCTCTTCTCAGTTCAGGACATAACAGTGAGCTACACGTGGTATAAGTCCATCAATTTTGTAATAGGGGAGTATTGGCACATTTTCCACCATTTTACAAGTTGCATAACTAATAAGTAATATCGGTCTACAGGTTATAATACTAATATGAACAGCATTTACTGCAACCTGTAAAATCACAATATCCTGCACACGCTAAAAGAAGCCATCTAGTTCTAATAAATGTGCTAAGAACAAGACCCCTAATACCACATACCATCTGGAAATGTATTGGTATCTTGGCAAGCAGTGTACAGAATCCCATCCATCTCACATGGGGCAAATGTCCAGGTGGCTGCCAAGCAGGGGCGTAACTAACGCGGTCGCAGAGGTCGCCATTGCGACCGGGCCCGGCAGCTTAGGGGCACGCTCTGCAGACCACGCGCCCACTATATGTACCGCTGCCGCCGCTGACAACGGGCCCCCCTGCCCCGGTGTCATCGGTGTCGGCCTCGGGCCCCCCTGCCCGGTGTCATCAGTGTCGGCACTGGGACCACATGCCCGGTGTCATTGGCGGAGGCACCGGGCCCTCTCCCCTGTCATCGCGCACAGCAATGATGGAGTATAGAGCGGCGCTCTACACCCGCTGCTGCAAAGTATCCTCACCAGCTGCTGCTGCCGCATCCATACATCCATCCCATCTTGCTGCCGCTGTTCCTACCATCTGTGACAGTCACTACCATACCCCTGGGGCCAGCTGACACAGCACCAGTCTTGCTGAATGGCAACCGGACTCATACCTGCAGCGTAACGCCCTCACCTTTAGGGACTCTGGAGAAGACCAGGATCAAGTCCGTAGTCAAGCGCCTCTGGGTTTTCTGTGTGCTTTGGCCCAGGGGGTTCGCTAAACATCTTTGCTCGCCCGACATGAGAAAAAAGATGCCACATCCTGTGAATGATAACGCAAATTGGATGGCGAGCACCCAATCAACTCGATGACTTTGACATCCAAGCACAGTATGATTTCTGTAGGCTCAGAATGGAGAAGATGGAGAACCTTTGTTTTTCTTCTTCTCTTTACTTGTGATCTGATTATCGCATCCGAGAAAATCGGATCACACTAAGATCAGAGTTTGAGTCGGATTGTGAAGCCCCGCTAGTATGTGTCGGTGCAGTACCTTCAGGGACTCCACGTGGATGGAACAGTCTGGTCACAGGTAGGGAACCTTCTTTTAGGATTGTCGTGACGCCACTCTCAGTATTGCGGTCAGCGGGGACCGCCACTGCAGATTAAGGGATGCCTGGGGCTGATGGTGGGTGCAGTCAGTATATTAGCCCCCTGAGAGTGAGGCAAGCCCCAGGCCCCGGTGTATGTGTGTGGGACCACAGGTCGCAGAATGACTCAAACACAGTCCAAGAAGTCTTTCAACGTGTTTACTCACTGTTTGGAGGTCACGGTGAGATGTCCGGGCGACACTGTGATAACCAGGTTGAACCAGGAATTCCAGGAGGCCGTTCTGAGGGTAGCTGTCCACTCGCCTTCCTTGCACTCTTTCTGTTTTAGGAGGATCCTTTGCTTGAAGCGTGGTAGGACCCCTCCAGGGAAGCTGTTACCACCCTGCTCCCCTCTCTCTGGCTCGTCTGCCGGCAGCGTGGCCTTGGTGGGATGGCTTCTGGCCCTGTCCCCTTATGGGCCTGGTGATTGCTGCTTGGCTCAAGCTCTGTGTAGTCGTGGTGAGGGCATGAAGTACCCCCCCCCACCTGTAGGTTAAGCAGCTCTGGATGATCTGCTGCCTGTACTGGGGACCTAGTTCCCCTTGTGTGCTCGGATACCGGGATCTCCGTACTCAGCCACCCTTCTCTCTGGATGATTTTCAGGCCGACCCACGGTACTCCTTTCTCCCCCGCTTTCAGCTACTGCACTCCTCAGGACCTGTCTCACACTCTAGAGCTCCTCTGCCCTGCTTCCTCACACTTCAACTTCTTCCTCCAGACTCTCCTCTTCCTCTCTCTCTCTGCCCTGCTTCCTAGCAACCAGCCCCTGAACACACCCCCAGCTGGGAATTGAAAGTTAACTCCTTCTGGCTACTCAAGGGTCCCCTCTGGTAATGTGGGAGGCCTGGTCACTATATGTTTGTGTGTGCACCTCATCCTGGCCTTTGGAGATTACCTGGAAGCATTGCTCCCGCATGGGTGCAATACTCTGTGGTGCCTGACCGGGTCAGGGGCGCCACAGGATCACACTAAGATCAAAGTTTGAGTCGGATCACACTAAGATCAGAGTTTGAGTCGGATCACACTATGATGTTTGAGCCAAGTGTCATTGGCATAATCAGCCCAAATCTCTCATGAGAGAATATATGCCCATGTGAGCGCAGCCTTGTATAGTACATGATGGGGTTTTGCCACCAGTCTCCTATGCCCCTTGGACCCCTCTTCCTAAATGTATAAATGAGCTCAATAACCTTGTATACTAGGCATAATACAGCGAGATGCCACAGCTGAACTTGTTGAACTTCTTTCTGACTGTCATGTGTTCGCTCAATCAACACTCCTGGTTAGTAAGGCTGTATCCACATGTTCTAATTTTCTCAAAACCATGGCAAAAAATGTGAATGTTGGGAAAGTCAGAACATGTGGACATATTGTACAATTATTGTGGAAACCTGCTAATAGGAATGGGTAAAGTATGCCAACTACATCTGCTAATGATCTTTTGTGGCTTACCCTCCTTGTGGGGTGCGTCAATGACTGCCTTCTAGACATCTGTAAAATAAATATAATATATATAATCTACTGAACCAGACAAAAGGACAATTTTAAATGCTTAGGAAGCCTTTGCAGGTGTTTTGAGGTAATTATTCTAATTTTCTGAGATAATGACTTTTGGGTTTTCATTATATATAGTATATATGTTTCCCTTTTTGTATTGAATTACTGAAATAAATTCACTTTTTGATGATATTCTAATTTATTGAGATGTGTAGATACATAACTAAGATAAATACAAAGAGCAAATGGGGGCAGCACTTAAAAAAAAGAAATGCAAAGTTATTAGACTTTAGGAGTGATTGTGCACCCCTCGGGCGCGTGGTGGGATTACGAACCACGCAATGGGGTGTAACCACGCACCAGAACTGGGTTATGTGCAGACTAACGCAAACATAAATACCTGGTGTAAGTGATCTGCCACTCTTACCTTGTGTATGAAAAAGAGAGGGAATAGTGCTTCTTTTTTCGATAGCGCTATCCGGATAGCGCTATCTGTTCTCTAGGATTAGCGGTATTGGATAGCTCTACACCTTCTCTTTCATTATCAGTAGTGCTAAGCGGATAGAGCTATCCATGTTCTTTCATTCAAAGTAGCGCTATCAGATAGCGCTGTCCATTTAATTTTTAAGGACAGACTGTTGCCCGACATAGTGTTGCCTCAGAAATGTTGCATCACAGTGTTGCCTCACAATATTGCCTCAGTGTTGCCTCAATGTTTCCTCAGTGTTGCCTCAATATTGCCTCAGTGTTCCCTCAATGTTGCCTCACAATGTTGCCTCAGTGTTGCGTGAATGTTGCGCCAGTGTTGGCTCACAATGTTGCCTCAGTGTTGCGTGAATGTTGCGCCAGTGTTGGCTCACAATGTTGCCTCAGTGTTGCCTCACACAGTGTCTCCGTCAGGGGACAGCTCTGTAGTTCATACTGTTCAGGTAGAGCTATCTGATAGCCTTGGCAACAAAGGGCTGTGGATGACTCATTGCGCACAGACACACGGACATGTCCAAATTAGGTATATAATTGGCCACATGGGCCAACAAAGTCCAATAATTATGCCATTTTAGAGCTCTGCCCCAATTGTTCTTTGTATTTATCAGGTTTGGCATTTATCTGGGGACCGGGCGCCCAGATAAATCTTTGCTATAAGCTAGTACTGCTTTTCCTCTGTTTATTTTTTTGTCTGTGTGTGTATATACAGTGGGTACAGAAAGTATTCAGACCCCTTTAAATTTTTCACTCTTTGTTTCATTGCAGCCATTTGCTAAATTTCAAAAAGTTCATTTTTTTCTCATTAATGTACACTCTGCATCCCATCTTGAAAAAAAAAACCAGATATGTAGAAATTTTTGCAAATTTATTGAACAAGAAAAACTGAAATATCACCTGGTCATAAGTATTCAGACCCTTTGCTCAGTATTGAGTAGAAGCACCCTTTTGAGCTAGTACAGCCATGAGTCTTCTTTGGAATGATGCAACAAGTTTTTCACACCTGGATTTGGGGATCCTCTGCCATTCTTCCTTGCAGATCCTCTCCAGTTCCATCAGGTTGGATGGTGAACGTCGGTGGACAGCCATTTTCAGGTCTCTCCAGAGATGCTCAATTGGGTTTAGGTCATGGCTCTGGCTGGTCCAGTCAAGAGTTGTTCTGAAGCCACACCTGTGTTATTTTAGATGTGTGCTTAGGGTTATTGTCTTGTTGGAAGGTGAACCTTTGCCAAGCCTGAGGTGCAGAACACTCTGGAAGAGGTTTTGCTCCAGGATATGTCTGGACTTGGCTGCATTCATCTTCTCTTCAATTGTAGCCAGTCTTCCTGTCCCTGCAACTGAAAAACACCCCCATAGCATGATGCTGCCACCACTATGTTTCACTGTTGGGATTGTATTGGGCAAGTGATAAGCAGTGCCTGGTATTCTCCACACATACTGCTTAGAATTATCACTAAAAAGGTCTATCTTCGTTTCATCAGACCTGAGAATCTTATTTCTTATAGTGTGGAAGTCCTTCATGTGTTTTTTTTTGCAAACTCTATGCGGACTTTCATACGTTTTGCACTGAGGAGAGGCTTCCATCGGGCCACTCTGCCATGAAGGCAGGAGAGCTGCAGTGATAGTTGACTTTGTGTAGCTTTATCCCATCTCCCTACTGCATGTCTGGAGCTCATCCACAGTGATCTTGGGGTTTTTCTTTACGTCTCTCGCCAAGGCTCTTCTCCTACGATTCCTCAGTTTGGCTGGGCGGCCAGGTCTAGGAAGAGTTCTGGTGGTCCCAAACGTCTTCCATTTAAGGATTATGGAGGCCACTGTACTCTTAGGAACCTTGAGTACTGCACAAATTCTTTTGTAACCTTGGCCAGATCTGTGCCTTGCTACAGTTCTGTCTCTGAGCTCCTTGGGCAGTTCCTTTGACCTCATGATTCTCATTCGGTCTGACATGCACTGTGAGCTGTGAGGTCTTATATAGGAAGGTGTGTGCCTTTCCAAATCAAGTCCTATCAGTTTAATTAAACACAACTGGACTCCAATGAAGGAGTAGAATGATCTCAAGTATGATCACAAGGAAATGGACAGCATGTGACTTAAATATGAGTGTCTGAGCAAAGGGTCTATATACTTATGACCATGTGATATTTCAGTTTTTCGTTTAATAAATTTTGAAAAATGTCTACATTTCTGTTTTTTTCTGTCAAGATGGGGTGCAGGGTGAACATTAATGAGAAAAAAAATGAACTTTTTTGAATTTACCAAATGGTTGCAATGAAACAAAGAGTGAAAAATTTAAAGGAGTCTGAATACTTTCCGTACTCACTGTATGTATGAATGTGTGTGTGTGTGTGTGTGTGTGTGTATACACATATAATTTTAGGTAAATTAGATTACCAGAATTATTTCTGTTTTCTAAATGCCAGAATAATGAGAGAGAGAGGGAATGCTTTAAGGCATTTTTATACCTTTCTGTAAAGTCAAAACTTTACATACATTTCATTAGTATTTGGTACCGTTGCCTTAAACTGTATGACTTGAGTCGAGTGTTTTGGATCTCCTTCCACCAACGTCTCACAATAGTTTGTAGGAATTTGGGCCCATTCCTCCTGACAGAACTGGTGTAACTGAATCATGTTTGTAGGTCGCCTTGCTCGCACCTGCCTTTTCAGCTTTGCCCATAAATTTTCAATTGGATTGAGATCAGGGATTTGTGATGGCCACTCCAAAACAGTGACTTTGTTATCCTTAAGCCACTTTGTAAACAGTTTGTCAGTATGCTTTGGGTCATTGTCCATTTGGAAGATCCATTTCCGCCCCAACCTTTAAGATCCTGGCTGCTGTCTTGAGATGTTGCTTCAGTATTGCCACATAATCTTCTTTCCTTATGATGCCATCTATTTTGTGAAGTGTACCAGTCCCTCCTGCAGTAAAACCACCCCACAACATGATGCTGCCACCCTCGTGTTTCACAATTAGCATGGTGTTCTTACGTTTCAAACCTTCTCCCTTTTTCCTCCAAACGTAATGATAGCCAGTTAAATTTTAATTTTGTTAACCCCACAGGACATGTCATAAAAAATTAACGTCTGTGTTCCTGTGTGTATTTTCTTTTTTTCCTGGGAGAGTGGCCTTTCTTTCATTCCATGTTGAGACAGTACTCCTTTTTACTGTGGATAGTGACCCAATCTTACCTGCTTCTGCCAGCATCTTCACAAGGTCTTTTTCTTTTGTTCTTGGGTTGATATGTACACGTCTGACCAAAGCACGTTCATCTCTGGTACACAGAACCCGTCTCCTTCCTGAGCAGTATGATGGCTGGACATTTTCATCTTGTTTGTACTTACGTATAATTGTTTGTGTAAATGAATGAGGCACCTTCAAGTATCTGGAAATTGCACCCAAGGATGAACCAGATTTATGCAAGTCCACAATTCTCTTCCTGAGATCTTGGCTGATTTATTTTGACTTTCCCATGATGCTACACAAAGAAGCAGTGTGTTTCATGTGTGCATTAAATACATCTACAATTGTGTCTCTAATTAACTCAGATATTGGCAAGAAATTTCCAAACACATGATATTATCATATGGGCTGTTCCATATTGAGAGCAAACAATCTTATTGTTTAAAGGCATAGTACTCTAAAGGCCACTTTACACACGGAGATAAATCTGCGGCAGATCTGTGGTTGCAGTGAAATCATGGACATATTGTTCCATTTGTACACAGCCACAAACCTGGCACTGATTGTCTACAATTTCACTGCAACCACAGATCTGCCGCAGATTTATCTCCGTGTGTAAAGTGGCCTTTAGGGTATGTTCACACGCGGCATCTTTTTTTTGCCACAAAGATGCGTTTTTGTCCCAAAAAAGGCACCGCGGCAAAAACGCATTAAAAACTCAATGCGTTTTTTATGCGTTTTTACCGCGTTTTGCCCAATGCGTTTTTTAAGTCCAATCTATTGACTGGAAGGGCTCAAATACGCTGGAAAAACGCAAAAAGAATTGACATGCTGCATCTTCAAAAACACAGCCAAGATGCAGCCAACAAAAAATGCCCAGTGTGGACAGCAAAATCAAAAATCTCATAGACTTTGCTGGGAGAAGGAAATGCATATGTATTTAGGTGCATCTTTGTGACCTCAAAAACGCAGGAAAAGATGCAGTGTGTGAACTTAGCCTTAGGGGTACTTTACATGCTGCGACATCGCTAGCCGATGGTAGCGATGCAGAGCGCGATAGTACCCGCCCCCGTCGCACATGCGATATCTTGTGATAGCAGGCGGCCAATAGAGGAGGAGGGGCAGAGATGAGCGGGACGTAAACATCCTGCCCACCTCCATCCTTCTGCATTAGCGGTGGAGGCAGGTAAGGAGATGTTCCTCGCTCTTGCGGCTTCATACACAGCGATGTGTGCTGCCGCAGGAACGAGGAACAACATTGTATCTCCTATTAGTGCGACGTTATGAAAATGTCCGACACTACACAGATCACCGATTTACGACGCTTTTGCGATCGTTTATCGGCACATCTAGGCTTTACACGTTGCGACGTCGTTACCGGCGCCGGATGTGCGTCACTTTCGATTTGACCCCGATGATATCGCAGTAGCGATGTCGCAACGTGCAAAGTACCCCTTAATGTATGTAGACTTTTGAGTTTGCAGAAAGTAATAAAAATGCCTTAACACATTCTCTCTCTCATTATTATGGTATTTGTCAAATATAAATAATTTTGGTTCCTAATTCACCTAAAACGGGAAAGGTTTATTCTGATTCATGAGGAAAACATGCAGATTTGTCTTTTTAGATAGTGTATGTAAACTTTTGGTTTGAACTGTATACACATAATAGACAGATAAGGTGATAAAAACAAGTCCAGGTAGCTTACGTTCCTCTGGGAATGGATAGAGCCATAACCTCCTACATATTTCCAAAAAGGACGACAGCTCTCCAATAATGGTGAGATCCAAAACAAATCTGAATGTCATTAACTTATAAATGTAGCAATATAAAACATTCTGAGGTTCAATTTTGTAAGCTGAAATGTCTCCACATTTGTGGGCTAATAAATATTTTTTTGTATAGTAATATTTGCTCACTTATATACGCCATTAAATCCACAGCGTTTTACAGATATGATGATCACTGTCCCCATTGGGGCTCACAATCTAAATTCCCTATCAGTATGTCTTTGGAGTGTAGGTGAAATCCAGAGTGCCCGAAGGAAACCTACCAAACACTGGGAGAACATCTTTCTCAGAAGCTAAGATTAAAACAAAATGAGCAAATGCCCTGTAGTAAATGGATAAATAAATAGTAATTGTACATGTAAATAACACAGGGAGCTTAGCTGACACTATTATGATCAAAAAAAGCATAAAAGCCACCAGTATGGTCCCTATCTCTTGTAGGTTACTTATGTGTCAGCAGACCTCAGAATAGACAGGGGCAGCTCAGGCCCCGGACCTGACTACTCAGACACCTGCCATGGAAAGCCATGTATAAACAAAATACACAGCCCAAAAAGAGGGGGCGTCATGCCTGTTACAAAGTACAAAAAAGTAATGCAAAACCAAACAAATGAGTCAGGACATATTTTGGTATGTGCTCTGTGTTGACTGTGTTGATGCATGTTCACACTGTAGCCAATTAAAGGGATTGTCCATACTTTTACATTGATGGCCTATCCTTAGGGGCACTTTGCACACTACGAAATCGCAGCTGCGATGTCGGTGGGGTCAAATTGAAAGTGACACACATCCGGCGTCGCAGTGATATCGTAGTGTGTAATTTTTTTTTTATACGATTAACGAACGCAAAAACGTCCAAATCGTATCATTGGTGTAGTGTCGGTCATTTCCATAATTATGGAAGGACCGATGTTACGATATTGTTGCTCGTTCCTGCGGCAGCACACATCGCTGTGTGTGAAGCCACAGGAGCGAGGAACATCACCTTACCTGCGTCCTGCGGCTCACGCCGGCTATGCGGAAGGACGGAGGTGGGCGGGATGTTTATGTCCCGCTCATCTCCGCCCCTCCGCTTCTATTGGCCACCTGCAGTGTGACGTCGCTTTGACGCTGCACGACCCACCCCCTTAATAAGGAGGCGGTTTGCCAGCCAGAGCGACGTCGCAGGGCAGGTGAGTACATGTGAAGCTGCCATAGAGATAATGTTCGCTACGACAGCTATCACTAGATATCGCACCTGCGACGGGGGCGGGGCCTATCGCGCTCGGCATCGCAAGCATCGGCTTGCGATGTCGTAGTGTGCAAAGTGCCCCTTAGGGCAGGTGATCAATGTCTGATCGGCTGGTGTCCGGCACACGGCACTCCCTCCGATCAATTGTTCCCGATGCCAGAAATATTCAGTTGTGGAGAAGCCCCATCTTCTGATAGTGGACACATACTGCACAACTGCCACCTCTTGAATGGGAGGCGGATGTGCAGTACCCGGCTATGGCCGCTATCAGTTGATGTGACACCTCTGAAACTGAGCATTTCCTGCCGGGAACAGTTGATTGGCGGGTTTGCCGTGTATCAGACCCCGGCTGATCAGACATTGATGACCTACCCTAAGGGGTACTTTGCACACTACGACATCGCAAGCCGATGCTTGTGATGCCGAGCGCGATAGTCCCCGCCCCCGTCGCAGCTGCGATCTCTTGTGATAGCTGCCATAGCGAACATTATCGCTGCGGCAGCTTCACATGCACTCACCTGCCCTGCGACGTCGCTCTGGCCGGCGACCCGCCTCCTTCCTAAGGGGGCGGGTCGTGTGGCGTCCCAGCGACGTCACATGGCAGGTGGCCAATAGAAGCGGAGATGAGAGAAACGTAAACATCCCGCCCACCTTCTTCCTTCCGCATAGGCGGCGTGAGCCTCAGGTAGATGTTCCTCGCTCCTGCGGCTTCACACACAGTGATGTGTGCTGTCGCAGGAACGAGCAACAACATCGTAACATCGGTCCTTCCAAAATTATGGAAATGACCGATGCTACACCGGTGATACGATTTCGACGCTTTTGCGCTCGTTAATCGTATCAAAAACGATTTTACACACTCCGATATCGACAGCGACGCCGGATGTGCATCACTTTTGATTTGACCCCACCGACATCGCACCTGCGATGTCGTAGTGTGCTAAGTACCCCTCAGGATACGCCATCAATAGAAAAGTATGGACAATCCCTTTAACAGACAGAACCTGAGATAAAAACAATATGAGTTTTTTGTGTCTCCTCACTGGAGTGCTGCCTTCCTTCTTGGAGAGGATGGATAAGTGATAGATTAGATGCGGATGGAACATATGTCAGTGCACAGAGGATCCTCTGTGAGATGAGACAGGCACCAGCCATGATCCGTGCCTTGTGATTCCGGCTCTGCAGCACTCGGTAGGAGGAGCGGCCATGGAGGAGGAGCTGGGCATCCTCTGCCCCGGCAGCTGCTGATGCTGAGGTTACCAGTGAGCCGGGCACTCTGGGAGATAAAGTTTGATTTGGGGGCGATCCCGGCAGATGCCCTCCTGCCTGGCACCGTGCAGCTGCTGTATGTAGCTGCTGCTGAGTCACCGCCCGGATCCGTAGGTGATCGTACACACTGCAGCCTCCACCATGATCGCCGCTGCCTTCCTGGTGCTGCTCCGACCGTACAGCATCCAGTGCGCCCTGCTCCTGCTGCTGCTCATGCTGGGCACCGTGGCCACCATCTCCTTCCTATGCTGCTGGCACCGCAAGCTCCAGAAGGGCAGGCACCCGATGAAGACGGTGTTCAGCTACCGGCCCCGGAGCAGAGGTAGGACATGTAAGGCACCATCTTTCCACTATTCGTGTGTGTCATGTGATGTGTTACCTGGCACTGCCAGTCCTGCCCTGCGAGGAGGAGGAGGGCACCCTGTACATGTGGCAGTCCAGCTCATTCCTCTGGATCTCCAACAGGACTGCGGCAGACTTGTCTCCACCCATCCTATGGAAAGCTGGAGATGGGACAGAGCTCATGACAGCAGAGCCCCCCATGCCAGCTGGGCGCAATGCCAGCCATGCCCTACATCTCTTAGTATAGGAAGCTGGAGCTGGGACAGTGCTCATGACAGCAGAGCCTCCCATGCCAGCTGGGTGCCATGCCAGCCATGCTCTTCACTGCTTAGTATAGGAAGCTGGAGCTGGGACAGTGCTCATGACAGCAGAGCCCCCCATGCCAGCTGTGTGCCATGCTAGCGATGCCCTACACCTCTTAGTATAGGAAGCTGGAGCTGGGCAGTGCTCATGACAGCAGAGCCCCCCATGCCAGCTGGGTGCCATGCCAGCCATGCCCTACACATTTTAGTATAGGAAGCTGGAGCTGGGACAGTGCTCATGACAGCAGAGCCCCCCCATGCCAGCTGGGTGCAATGCCAGCCATGCCCTTCACTGCTTAGTATAGGAAGCTGGAGCTGGGACAGTGCTCATGACAGCAGAGCCCCCCATGCCAGCTGGGTGCCATGCCAGCCATGCCCTACACCTCTTAGTATAGGAAGCTGGAGCTGGGACAGTGCTCATGACAGCAGAGCCCCCCATGCCAGCTGGGTGCCATGCCAGCCATGCCCTTCACTGCTTACTATATAGTCTTATACTTGTCTCCCCCCCCCCATCCTATGGAAAGCTGGAGATGGGACAGAGCTCATGACAGCAGAGCCCCCCATGCCAGCTGGGCGCCATGCCAGCCATGCCCTTCACCTCTTAGTATAGGAAGCTGGATCTGGGACAGTGCTCATGATCACAGCAGAGCCCCCCCATGCCAGCTGGGCGCCATGCCAGCCATGCCCTTCACTGCTTACTATATAGTCTTGTAAGAGGATTGTTAGATTGTCCCTATCAAACCTGAAAGGTGACAGTGATTGTGTTTTCTCTCTGCAGATGCCCTCCTGAGGTCCCACCATTTCCGCTCAGAGGTAACTGCACCCCTGCCATGCTGTGTGCCCACCATCCCTGCCCTTGGAGAAACTACTTCTCACATCACTTTACCGTTATCCCATCTCATATGCATCATGGCTACCTGCAACTTTCACATTACTCTGTGGGGATAAAAGTTACAGAAAAATGGCGCATGGCTGCATCTACAGAGAAAGTCCTGGCTTCCAGGAATCTAACAATTGCAAATCCTCTATAGCCAGCTGCTTGGGGAGAAATCCTGTTCAGACTACAGAATGTGGCAGAATATGGTAGAATGCTGCAGAATGTGGCAAAATGCGTAAGAATATGGCAGAATGTGGCAGAAGAATGTGGCAGAATATGGCACAATGTGTCAGAATGTAGCAGAATGCATAAGAATATGGCAGAATGTGGCAGAATGTGGTAGAATGTGGCAGAATGCATAAGAATATGGCAGAATGTGGCAGAATGTGGTAGAATGTGGCAGAATGCATAAGAATATGGCAGAATGTGGCAGAAGAATGTGGCAGAATATGGCACAATGTGTCAGAATGTAGCAGAATGCATAAGAATATGGCAGAATGTGGCAGAATGTGGTAGAATGTGGCAGAATGCATAAGAATATGGCAGAATGTGGCAGAATGTGGCAGAATGCATAAGAATATGGCAGAATGTGGCAGAATGTGGTAGAATGTGGCAGAATGCATAAGAATATGGCAGAATGTGGCAGAATGCATAAGAATATGGCAGAATGTGGCAGAATGTGGCAGAATGCATAAGAATATGGCAGAATGTGGCAGAATGTGGTAGAATGTGGCAGAATGCATAAGAATATGGCAGAATGTGGCAGAATGTGGCAGAATGCATAAGAATATGGCAGAATGTGGCAGAATGTGGCAGAATGCATAAGAATATGGCAGAATGTGGCAGAATGCATAAGAATATGGCAGAATGTGGCAGAATGTAGCTGAATGTGGCAGAATGCATAAGAATATGGCACAATGTGGCAGAATGCATAAGAATATGGCAGAATGTGGCAGAATGTGGCAGAATGCATAAGAATATGGCAGAATGTGGCAGAATGTAGCAGAATGTGGCAGAATATGGTAGAATGCTGCAGAATGTGGCAAAATGTGTAAGAATATGGCAGAATGTGGCAAAATGTGTAAGAATATGGCTGAATGTGGCAGAATGTGGCAGAATGTAGCTGAATGTGGCCGAATGCTTAAGAATATGGCAGAATGTGGCAGAATGCATAAGAATATGGCAGAATGTGGCAGAATGCATAAGAATATGGCAGAATGTGGCAGAATGTAGCTGAATGTGGCCGAATGCTTAAGAATATGGCAGAATGTGGCCGAATGCTTAAGAATATGGCAGAATGTGGCAGAATGCATAAGAATATGGCAGAATGTGGCAGAATGTAGCTGAATGTGGCAGAATGCATAAGAATATGGCAGAATGTGGCAGAATGCATAAGAATATGGCAGAATGTGGCAGAATGTGGCAGAATGCATAAGAATATGGCAGAATGTGGCAGAATGTAGCTGAATGTGGCCGAATGCTTAAGAATATGGCAGAATGTGGCAGAATGCATAAGAATATGGCAGAATGTGGCAGAATGCATAAGAATATGGCAGAATGTGGCAGAATGTAGCTGAATGTGGCCGAATGCTTAAGAATATGGCAGAATGTGGCCGAATGCTTAAGAATATGGCAGAATGTGGCAGAATGTAGCTGAATGTGGCAGAATGCATAAGAATATGGCAGAATGTGGCAGAATGTAGCTGAATGTGGCCGAATGCTTAAGAATATGGCAGAATGTGGCAGAATGCATAAGAATATGGCAGAATGTGGCAGAATGTAGCTGAATGTGGCAGAATGCATAAGAATATGGCAGAATGTGGCAGAATGTGGCAGACTGCATAAATATACGGCACAATGTGTAAAAATCTGGCAGAATGCTGCATAATGCGTGCGGCAGTGACAGAATGCAGAAGAAGAATGTGGCAGAATGCAGCAAAATGTGGCAGAATATGGCAGACTGCATAAATATATGGCAGAATGTGTAAGAATATGGCACAAGAGTGTGGCAAAATGTAGCAGAATGTGGCAGAATATAGTCGAATGTGGCAGGTGACAGCTGGCAGGCAATAGGGAATTCACTGTAATAGAAACATTGCAGTGCTTGGGCCTTTTTGGTATCGATTTCAATACTGTTCTATCAAAGACTCCTCTGTATAAAAATAAATCAAAGTATAAAACAATAAGGTAAAGCAGAGGCCCTGATCCCAGAGCTGTGTCACACTCCCGGCACCGCACCTTCAGCTGCTGCGGAACAGATTTCGGCCAATTCTGTACAGTGAGAAATCTGGAGTGCACGGGGCAAAGGGAACGGAAGGCATGGAAAATCAGGGACACCACAGGGCACATCTGCCGGGAGGTGAAGAAAGCCACTTATTTATCAACTAGAATTTTTGTTCACTATCTGCTTCACCGCTGCAGTCAATCATCATGCTCAGCTGCTTGTGCCATCTATATTGAGTCAATGAGCCAAGTGATTGGCTGCAATGGTGATATCACAACTATAGTGAATGTGACTGCTGCAGCCAATCACCATGCTCAGCTCATTGTACCATCTATATTGAGTTGCTGAACCCACTGATTGGCTGCAATGGTGACGTCACATCTACAGTGAATGTGACCGCTGCATCCAATTACCAGGCTCAGCTGCTTGTGGCATCTATATAAAGTCACTGAGCCAAGTGATTGACTGCAGTGGTGACATCACAACTACAGTGAACGTGACCGCTGCAGCCATTCACCAGGCTCAGATGCTTGTGACATCTATATAGAGTCACTGAGCCAAGTGATTTGCTGCAATGGTGACGTCATAACTACAGTGAACGTGACCGCTGCAGCCAAACACCAGGCTCAGCTGATTGTGACATCTATATTGAGTTGCTGAACCCACTGATTGGCTGCAATGGTGACGTCACATCTACAGTGAATGTGACCGCTGCATCCAATTACCAGGCTCAGCTGCTTGTGGCATCTATATAATGTCACTGAGCCAAGTGATTGACTGCAGTGGTGACATCACAACTACAGTGAACGTGACCGCTGCAGCCATTCACCAGGCTCAGATGCTTGTGACATCTATATAGAGTCACTGAGCCAAGTGATTGGCTGCAATGGTGACGTCATAACTACAGTGAACGTGACCGCTGCAGCCAAACACCAGGCTCAGCTGATTGTGCCATCTATATTGAATCGGTGAGCCAAGTGATTGACTGCAATGGTGACGTCACATGTACAGTGAATATGACCGCTGCAGCAAATCACCAGGCTCAGCTGCTTGTGCCATCTGTACTGAATCGCTGAGCCTGGTGGCAAAGTTGCACCACTAGACCTGGCTATGATAAGTAAAAGATGATTTTATTTTTTTTAATATGGTTAAGCTGTTAGGGTGAAAATTGGAAAACTGGTTTCTTTTTTTTTATCTGATTCCTCATCATTTTCAAGATGTTTATTTCCTGTCATTTATTTTCTATAACTTATACTATGCTATGTCTACATGGCTGCTCGTGCTACAAGAACAATGATCGCTGTTTTATGGTAATAAAATGTTTGCATCCAAAGGCGACGCTTTGTTACAGTGTATCTAATCTACACACAGCAATGATATAATATGTATCATAGCACTAACATATTTCACTGGGCTTTACGAGGCAAGTCTTTGGGAGTCTGTTTGGCGCCATTAGAATCTATTGATTGAGTGATCCAGCAAAGCATCATGGCTTCATTATAAATGGAAAACACAACTCAAACATAGCCGAATACACAATAGTGGCCAAACACAAGATCCCTATTCCCAAGGGCCTAAAGGGGGCTTTACATGCAGCGATATCGCTAGCGAGCGTACCCGCCCCGGTCGTTTGTGTGTCACGGGCAAATCACTGCCCGTGGCGCACAATATCGTTAGGAGCCGTCACACGGACTTACCTGCCTGGTAACATCGCTGTGGCCGGCGAACCGCCTCCTTTCTAAGGGGGCGGCTTGTGCAGCGTCACAGCGGCGTCACTAACTAGACACCCAATAGAAGCGTAGGGGCGGAGATGAGCGGCCGTAAAATCAAGCCCACCTCCTTCCTTCCTCATTGCCGGCGACCGCAGGTAAGCTGTAGTTAGTCATTCCCTGGGTGTCACACGTAGCGATGTGTGCTGCCTCGGGAACGACGAACAACCTGCGTCCTCAACAGTCAACGATTTTTAGAAAATGAACGACATGTCAACGATGGACGATATGGTGAGTATTTTCCATCATTAACGGTCGATCGTTGGTGTCACACGCAACGACGTCGCTATCGATGCCGGATGTGCGTCACAGAATCCGTGACCCCGGCGATAAACGTCGCTGCATGTAGTAGGGCCTTAAAATGCACAAATCTATAGATTGATGGCTGTTATCTGTCCAGGGAACCTGTCAGGATGATTTTATCACTTAAACTAGTGATATGGCTACATGGGCCCTTGTGCAACAAGAACAATGTTAGCTGTTTTGTAGTAATCCTATGTCCCATCACAAGCATCAAAGCAATATGCAAATAAATCAGCCTGGAAGTGCATTGGGGGGTGTCATAATCCCAGAGTGCATCAACACACCCCCAAAGCACTTCCAGGCTGATTTACATGCCTCTTCAAAGCTTGATTTCTCAGCACCAGCACATCAGATTACTACAAGTCAGGTATCATTTCTATTTTTATATTAAAACCTATTCCACCATATCATTAGTTTCAGTTGTATAATATTCCTGACAGATTCCTTTTAAAATGTGTGAAAAGCATTGACCCATCACTGATAGTAAAGAAAACATGTAGCATACAGCCATGTAAGTTATATTATACAATAATGAATCTCATCTAATATATAAAGCTGAATGTGTGTATGTATGTGTGTGTGTGTGTGTGTGTATGTATGTATGTATGTCCAGGATTGGCATCTGCACCGTCGCAGCTACAGCCACAAAATTTTGCACACTCACACGTCTGGACCCCGAGAGCGTCATTGCCTATGTTGTGAGGCGAAATTTTAACCCCGCGCATTCCAATTTACCAATCAATGTTGCCCCTATCTACATAATGGGGAAAAAGGGAAACGAAAAGTGTATCCGCACCGTCGCATTTACAATCACGAAATTTTACACAGACACCTCATGTGACCCAGGGAACGTCGTAGACTATGTTTTGACAGGAAAATGTAACCCCGCGCTTTAGTTACTCTCCAAAAAACATACCTCCAATAAAGTAAATGGAGCCTGGAACTACAGGTTATTAGTAGGAGCTGTGATTGGTTGTTATAGGAACAAAAGACATTCATAGTATAAGAAACTTATATGTGAGGTAATAAGATGTCGGTGGGGAGACGAATAGAGAGAGACAGACAGAGACAGACACAGACAGACAGAGACAGACAGGGAAAGAGACAGAGAGATAGAGACAGACAGGGAAAGAGACAGACAGAGACAGACGGTGAAAGAGACAGACGAGGAAAGAGACAGACCTGGAAAGAGACAGACCTGGAAAGAGACAGACGGGGAAAGAGACAGATGGGGAAAGACACAGACAGGGACAGAGACAGTCAGACAGGGAAGGAGGAGACAACCAGAGAGACAGACAAAGATAGATGGGGAAAGACACAGACCTAGATAGAGACAAACGGGGAAAGAGACAGAGAAATAGAGACAGACAAGGAAAGAGACAGACAGAGACAGGCAGACAGGGAAAGAGACAGACAGGAAAAGACACAGACAAAGAGATGGGGAGACAGACTGGGAAAGAGACAGACCTGGGAAAGAGACAGACCTAGAAAGAGACAGATGGGGAAAGAAACAGAGAGATAGAGACAGACAAAAAAAGAGACAAACAGAGACAGGCAGACGGGGAAAGATACAGACGGGGAAAGAGACAGACAGGAAAAGACACAGACAAAGAAACGGGGAGACAGACGGAAAGAGACAGACCTGGGAAAGAGACAGACCTAGAAAGAGACAGATGGGGAAAGAAACAGAGAGATAGAGACAGACAAAAAAAGAGACAAACAGAGACAGGCAGACGGGGAAAGATACAGACGGGGAAAGAGACAGACAGGAAAAGACACAGACAAAGAGACGGGGAGACAGACTGGGAAAGAGACAGACCTGGGAAAGAGACAGACCTAGAAAGAGACAGATGGGGAAAGAAACAGAGAGATAGAGACAGACAAAAAAAGAGACAAACAGAGACAGGCAGACGGGGAAAGATACAGACGGGGAAAGAGACACACACCTGGAAAGAGACAGACGGAGCACATTACTTGGCCAATTTAGTTAAATCTGTGTGGAATATCTGTGGTGTTGAAATATATGTTGTGAAATGCTTCTATTAGCTTAGTTTTTGCCTTTTAATAATTACATTTCTATCTATTTGTTTTGTGGTTTTTGTGTGCAGAATACATTTTTGTTAATACATTCTATTTTGTTAACAGTTATTAACCCGGGCGAAGCCGGGTAGTACAGCTAGTTAATAATAAAACTCATTTATGAGTTCAGATTTAATAAAAAAAAAAGACTTTAAAACATCCTTGCTTATGTAAAATCCTGTAGCCCCAGGGCCCGCTTTATTATTACATTTGTGCATTTTTTGTCTAGTTTTTTAGGTTTTCAGCCTGATTTTAACTATTCCAAATTCTTCTATGGGTTCTAACACTCTTTAAAAGCTATTTTATATGTGTAGGACGGGTTATTTGTGGCTGTTTTTATCAATCATGCCGATTAAAAAAATAAAAATAACAAAAATAAATAACATAAACATGAATTTTATATATATATTGTGAGACTGTGACCGGGGTTATCTATGACGGCCGGTATGTCTCGCCCCGGTTGTGCTCACTCCATGATAGAAAGTAAATCCACTCTAGGGTTAATACTGTTTCCCTACAGGCTGAAGGAAGGGTTAAATGGAAACAGGAACGAGGGCAGGTGTGCCGGGTGTGAAGGAGTGAACAGAACTCCCTGAGTCCTCTGCTGGAGAGGCACATGTATATTGCTGTGGACTTTTGTTTGGACATTAAACCGTGTGCTGTGAACCTTAATGCCTGGATCCCGTGTCTTCTGCTGCGCAGCCGACCGTGCTACCTCACATATGGTGGAGAATCGGCGGGCATGACAGCCGGTGAGGTGAAGCATCCATCCCTGGTGACCCAGTAGCACATGTCCTGGATTCGAGCGGTTATACTACAGCCCAAACCCGGCGACGCCATGGAGGACATACTAAAGCAGCAGCAACAGACTAATGCACAGCTGCAAGAGGCTAATGCACAGCAGCAACAGACCAATGCACACCTGCTCCGGGCGTTGGAACGTCAGCAGCAATCCTTGCAAATGCAGGACAAAAGGCACCAAGAACAGCTGGTTCAGGCCAATACACGTCAGCAGCAAGCCTTGCAATTGCAGGAACAAAGACATCAAGAACAGATGATTCTCCTGGCCAAGTCGATCCGTGCCGGACCGGCAGCAACAACCCCGGGGCCGGGTGACGATGGCAGCGTCCGGAAAGCGGTGAGACAAGCGTTGCAAAAGATGACCCCGGGGGATGATGTGGAAGCGTTCCTGGCGGTGTTTGAGCGGGTGGCCGAGCGGGAAAAGCTGCCGACCCCCCAGTGGGCTGAGGTATTGTCGCCCTATCTGACAGGGGAACCCCAAAAAGCGTACCTGGACCTCTGTACCGAGGACGCCATTGACTATGTGACCCTGAAAGCCGAAATACTGGCTCGGTTGGGGGTGAATACCTATGTACGGGCTCAGCGGGTAAATCAGTGGTTCTATGAGGAAGCCAAACCCGTACGCTCCCAGGCCTATGACTTGTTGCATCTTGTAAAAAAGTGGTTGCAGCCTGACACTCTGAGCCCGGCGCAAATGGTGGAAAGGGTAGTAGTGGATCGTTTTGTGTGCACTTTACCCGTCACCGTTCAACGGTGGGTAGGACAGGGTGACCCGAGTACCCTGGACCAATTAGTGTCCCTGGTAGAGCGGCATGTGGCTACGCAGGACTTGATACGGGACACTGAGACTTTGCGTACCGCCCGTCGGTCCGGCCCCTCAAAGCCCCCCCATTTCGCTCTTAAGCAGGATTTACTCTACCGGGTAGATGAAATACGGGGCGTAGGGGTAGAGCAGTTGGTGGTGCCCCAGCCGCATCGCCGGCGAGTCCTCGGCTTGGCTCATAAACACCTGATGAGTGGCCACCTAGGGGTCAAGAAAACGCAGGAGCGAATATTGCAAAGGTTCTATTGGCCCGGGGTCTTTGGGGAGGTAAAACGGTTCTGCGAAACCTGCCCGGAGTGTCAGCTTACCGCACCCCTGACCCATTTTCACAGTCCGTTGGTACCGTTACCCATTATAGAAGTCCCTTTTGAACGGATAGGGATGGATCTGGTGGGGCCCCTCGTAAAGTCCGCTCGAGGGCACCAACATATCTTAGTGATCGTTGACTATGCCACCCGGTATCCTGAGGCGATACCTCTCAGACATACTGCAGCAAAGCTTATAGCTCGGGAGTTGTTTGCTGTGTTCTGCCGGGTGGGGTTGCCCAAGGAGATCCTTACGGATCAGGGGACCCCATTCATGTCTAAAGTGACCAAAGAGCTATGCCGGCTACTCCAGATCAAGCAGTTGCGTACGTCTGTGTATCATCCTCAAACGGACGGTTTAGTCGAGCGTTTCAATAAAACCCTGAAAACCATGCTCAAAAGGGTGATTTCAAAAGACGGGAAAGACTGGGATATGATGCTTCCCTATTTGATGTTTGCCATCCGTGAGGTGCCACAGGCATCCACGGGGTTTTCGCCTTTTGAATTGTTATACGGGCGACATCCCCGGGGATTGTTGGACCTGGCAAAGGAAACATGGGAGCAAGAGCCCACCCCCCATAAAAGTGTGATTGAACACATTTTAGGAATGCAGAACCGCATAAGCGCGGTCATGCCAATTGTGAAGGAGCATTTACAGGAGGCTCAGGCCGCGCAAAGCGGCCGCTACAATAGACAAGCCACCGTGCGGACCTTTAAACCCGGGGATCGGGTGTTGGTATTAATCCCCACGGCGGAGAGTAAATTCCTGGCTCAGTGGCAAGGCCCCTACGAGAAAAAGGAAAGAGTCGGGGTGGTTAACTATAAAGTATTGCAGCCCGGTAGGCGGAAACCTGAACAAATATACCATGTCAACCTATTAAAACCTTGGCAGGAACGGGAAAGCCTGATGGCTGTTTTTTCCCCATCTCCCTCCTCTTCGGGTCGTTCACCTCCGGCTCCAGCGACCTCCGGAGAGGATGAACCGGAAGTAAGGATTGGAGAAGCCCTCACCAAGACTCAGAGGCGAGAGGCCAGACGGTTGGTTCAGCAGAACCCCGATGTCTTCTCCGAGCTGCCCGGTAGGACCAGTCTGATACGACATGATATTGTCACCGAGCCCCACCTGAAGGTACGCCTGCAGTCATACCGGGTACCGGAGGCTCGACGACAAGCCATATCGGAGGAAGTAAAGACAATGTTACGCCTGGGGGTCATCGAAAAATCCCGGAGTGAATGGGCTAGTCCGATTGTCCTAATACCAAAACCCGATGGCTCCTTAAGGTTCTGCAATGACTTTAGGAGATTGAACGAAATATCCAAGTTCGATCTCTACCCCATGCCCCGGGTGGATGAGCTGATTGATAGGTTGGGACAGGCGTGATATTTTACCACGCACGACCTGACCAAGGGGTACTGGCAGGTGCCACTGACGGAGTCCGCCAAGGAGAAAACCGCTTTTGTTACGCCGGAGGGTCTCTTCCACTATGTTGTCTTGCCTTTTGGGTTACATGGCGCTCCGGCCACGTTCCAGAGGTTGATGGACCACAAGGCGTATGCATCAGCGTACCTTGATGACATCATTATTTACAGCTCCGATTGGCAGACCCACTTGGAACAGGTACAAGCGGTGGTGGACGCGCTTCGAACAGCCGGATTGACAGCCAATCCCAAGAAATGTGCGTTGGGACTCACGGAAGCCCGCTACTTGGGCTACGTGATAGGCCAAGGAGTGATTAAGCCCCAAATTAACAAGGTTGAGGCGATCCAGAAGTGGCCTAGACCCCTGACCACGAAGCAGGTTAGGGCCTTCCTGGGTATCGTGGGGTACTACAGGAGGTTTGTAAAGGATTTTGTGGGACTATCAGCCCCCTTGACGGACCTTCTCAAAGGCAAGAAGTCCGTCATGGTGCGCTGGACTCCGCAGGCCGAGGACTCCTTCCGGGCTCTGAAGGGGGTCCTGTGCGGACAGCCCGTTCTTGTACACCCTGATTTCCGGAAGGAGTTCATAGTACAGACTGACGCCTCAGAGGTCGGCCTGGGGGCAGTTTTGTCTAAGGTGGTTCAGGGGGAGCAACACCCCGTCACCTTCTTAAGTAGGAAGCTCACCCCTCCTATTATAGCATAGTGGAGAAGGAGTGCCTGGCGATCAAGTGGGCCTTGGAGTCCCTACGCTATTACCTGCTGGGATGGCAGTTTCGCTTGGTGACGGATCACTCTCCACTGGTCTGGATGAGGTCCGCCAAGGAACGGAATGCCCGGGTTACCCGGTGGTTCCTTTCTCTGCAGAACTTCCGGTTTACGGTTGAACATAGGGCCGGTGGGTTGCAGGGCAACGCCGATGCCTTGTCCCGCGGCCCGTGTTTGATGGCGGGAGTTCAACCCCGCACGCTTGAACTGAGCGGGGGGGTATGTGAGACTGTGACCGGGGTTATCTATGACGGCCGGTATGTCTCGCCCCGGTTGTGCTCACTCCATGATAGAAAGTAAATCCACTCTAGGGTTAATACTGTTTCCCTACAGGCTGAAGGAAGGGTTAAATGGAAACAGGAACGAGGGCAGGTGTGCCGGGTGTGAGGGAGTGAACAGAACTCCCTGAGTCCTCTGCTGGAGAGGCACATGTATATTGCTGTGATCTTTTGTTTGGACATTAAACCGTGTGCTGTGAACCTTAATGCCTGGATCCCGTGTCTTCTGCTGCGCAGCCGACCGTGCTACCTCACAATATATATATATATATATATATATATATATATATATAGTACAGACCAAGAGTTTGGACACACCTTCTCATTCAAAAAGTTCTCTTTATTTTCATGACTCTGAAAATTGTAGATTCACATTGAAGGCATCAAAACTTTGAATTAACACATGTGGAATGAACTACTTAACAAAAAAGTATGAAACAACTGACAATATGTCTTATATTCTGGGTTCTTCAAAGTAGCCACCTTTTGCTTTGATTACTGCTTTGCACACTCTTGGCATTCTCTTGATGAGCTTCAAGAGGTAGACACCGGAAATGGTTTTCCAACAGTCTTGAGGGAGTTACCAGAGATGCTTAGCACTTGTTGGCCCTTTTGCCTTCACTCTGTGGTCCAGCTCACCCCAAACCATCTCAATTGGGTTCAGGTCTGGTAATTGTGGAGGCGAGGTCATCTTGCATAGCACCCCATCACTCTCCTTCTTAGTCAAATAGCCCTTACACAGCCTGGAGGTGTGTTTGGTGTCATTGTCCTGTTGAAAAATAAATGATGGTCCAACTAAACGCAAACCGGATGGAATAGCATGCCGCTGCAAGATGCTGTGCTAGCCATGCTGGTTCAGTATGCCTTCAATTTTGAATAAATCCCCAACAGTGTCACCAGCAAAGGACCCCCACACCATGACACCTCCTCCTCCATGCTTCACGGAGGGAACCAGGCATGTAGAGTCCATCCATTTATTTTTTCTGCGTCGCACAAAGACACGGTGGTTGGATCCAAAGATCTCAAATTTGGACTCATCAGACCAAAGCACAGATTTCCACTGGTCTAATGTCCATTCCTTGAGTTCTTTAGCCCAAACAAGTCTCTTTTGCTTGTTGCCTGTCCTTATCAGTGGTTTCCTAGTAGCTATTTTACCATGAAGGCCTGCTGCACAAAGTTTCCTCTTAACTTTTGTTCTAGAGATGTGTCTGCTGCTAGAGCTCTGTGTGGCATTGACCTGGTCTCTAATCTGAGCTGCTGGTAACCTGCGATTTCTGAGGCTGGTGACTCGGATAAACTTATCCTCCGCAGCAGAGGTGACTCTTGGTCTTCCTTTCCTGGGGCGGTCCTTATGATGTGAGCCAGTTTCTTTGTAGCGTTTGATGGTTTTTGCCACTGCACTTGGACACTTTCAAAGTTTTCCCAATTTTTCGAACTGACTGACCTTCATTTCTTAAAGTAATGATGGCCACTCGTTTTTCTTTACTTAGCTGCTTTTTTCTTGCCATAATACAATTTCTAACAGTCTATTCAGTAGGACTATCAGCTGTGTATCCACCAGACTTCTGCACAACACAACTGATGGTTCCAACCCCATTTATAAGGCAAGAAATCCCACTTATTGAACCTGACAAGGCACACCTGTGAAGCGAAAACCATTTCCGGTGACTACCCCTTGAAGCTCATCAAGAGAATGCCAAGGGTGTGCAAAGCAGTAATCAAAGCAAAAGGTGGCTACTTTGAAGAACCTAGAATATAAGACATATTTTCAGTTGTTTCACAATTTTTTCTTAAGTATTTCATTCCACATGTGTTAATTCATAGTTTTGATGCCTTCAATGTGAATCTACAATTTTCAGAGTCATGAAAATAAAGAATACTGTTTGAATGAGAAAGTGTGTCTAAACCTTTGGTCTGTACTGTATGTATGTATGTATGTATGTATGTATGTATGTATGTATGTGTGTGCGTATATATATATATATATATATATATATATATGTATATATATATATATATATATATATACATATATACAGTGCAGAAAAGATAGAAGGCAACAATAAAAAGCATTTTTAATTTTGCACAAAAATCCTGAACAATGTGCGAAATTGACGCTAAAAAGGTTCAATGAATGCTAGAACACAAAAAAGAAAAGTGGCTTAAAAAAAAAATGCACAGATGATCCATCCGGCCATAAGCCTGCTAGAAAAGCTGACAGCTTGAGTATATTGGTAACAATTACACTAATACTTCGTGAACTTAAAGGGATTGTCCATTTTCAAGATAAAGGTGTAAAATAAGCATTATTTCCATGTTGAATCCCTTATCACACCACCTTATCTATATAGATTCCATTCTACAATATCACCATGTTATCACTTACAGAGGTAGATATGTAGCAAAGAAGTGCTTAGTTCATAAAATAGTTATTCATAGAAAATTCATTGAATTGATAATGAAAAATATATATAGCAAATATAGCAAATATATATATATAGCATTATATAAAAATATCCAATAAAGTACACCAAGTATGCAAAAAGTGATTTCAAAGTGTAAAAGGAAAGCTACATACTATGGCATAAAAGTATGTCTCCCTAATAGGCTTGTAATGGATGAGCCCTTTCTGATGCGTCCACTTAAGAGACCACACAGGGACAAAAGGTAAACCATCAATATAATAGGACAGTGTCAAACTACCCAGATCACCTTAGAAGTTTGCACCTGATGCACGTTTCGCCATCGCTTCATCAGGGGGCAGATTATTTTTTTTTACAGGGCTGCAGTGGTGATGTTATCTACAACATATGACCCTATCTACAGTCACTGACCTCAGCCGTCTGGTGATTTATATCATGGTACAACCGCTGGGGCCAGAGATTGGCTTCAGTGTTTGTGTGCTGTCTCCCTTTAAACCAAGATTGGAGGGGAGCAGGTAGAGGGAGCACCGGAGCAGGGGTTCAGCAGCTAAGTGTTGCTGATTTTGGTTACCGTAAAGCAATACCTTTATGAAAATGGACATCTTTTTTAACCTTGTATATGTACTTCTAAGGCTAGGTTCACATTTCCGTCAATTTGTATCAGTCACAATCCGCGGCTCTGGTAAACAACGGAATCCGTTTGGCGGATTCCGTTGTTCCCATAGACTTGTATGAGCGGCAGATTGTGACTGATGACGCTGCATTGCATCCTCCGCCCGACTGATCAGTCGTGGAACGACTGACCGTCGGGCAGCAGGAACGCAGCATGTAACATTTTTCGAGCAGCGCAGTCCGTAGAATTTCGCTGCGCATGCTCTTTCTGGCTCCCTGCACACGTAACCAGGGTACACATCGGGTAACCAAGCAAAGCGCTTTGGTTTGTTACCCGATATTTACCCTGGCTGCGTGTGCAAGGAGCCAGCGCTAAGCGGTGTACGCTGGTAACCAAGGTAAATATCGGGTAATCAAGCAAAGTGCTTTGCTTAGTTACCCGATATTTACCCTGGCTATGTGTGCAGGGAGCCCGACACTTCCCCACTCGGCTCCACCCCCTCCCGCACTCCGCATGTACACACGTACAGACACACACACACACACACACTCACCTGTCCCCAGCCATGCAGTCTCTGGCACTGACGTCCTCAGCGCCATGGCCCCGCTTGGCTCCACCCACCCCGCACTCCTCCCCCCGCACACATTCTCGGCGTCCGAACAATCAGCTGATCACCCGGCAGCCGGCTGCTGTGAGCGATCAGCTGGTCACCCGGCGGCCGGCTGCTGTGAGCGATCAGCTGATCGCTCTCATTAGCTGGCTGCCGGGAGATCATCTGTTCGCTCTCAAAAGCCGGCCGGCTATTGTGAACGATCAGTTGATCGTTCTCTCTTTTACAACGGAGTCCGACAATGAATTCAATTCTTGTCATCCGTTGTACAACGCATCAGTCACAAGCATCAAGCAACGCATGTGACTGATGCAAAACAACGGAAATATGAACCTAGCCTAAATTGTAGCAAAGAGATTACAATTTCTGTATTTAGCTCCCTGAAATAAAAAAAAAAAAGAATTCAGTGGAACAGATGCCTTCTGACAGGTGTGAACATACGCAAATGAGTGCAGGAGCAATCAGCATAATTAGTACTGCAGCTGTGTATTGTGTAATCTGTATCTGCACTGCATAAAAATTACACGAAGTGTATATGGTATAATCAGTACTGAGACATGTACAGTATAATGATTACAGGAGGCATGTACGGTATAATGAGTACAAACAGCGTGATGGTACAGGAAACGCGTCTGGTATAATCTATACAGGAGACGTGTTTGGTGTAATCAGTACAGGAGACGTGTTTGGTGTAATCGGTACACGAAACGCGTCTGGTATAATCAATACAGGAGACGTGTTTGGTGTAATCGGTACAGGAGACGTGTTTGGTGTAATCGGTACAGGAGACGTGTTTGGTGTAATCGGTACAGGAGACGTGTTTGGTGTAATCGGTACAGGAGACGTGTTTGGTGTAATCGGTACAGGAGACGTGTTTGGTGTAATCGGTACAGGAGACGTGTTTGGTATAATCGGTACAGGAGACGTGTTTGGTGTAATCGGTACAGGAGACGTGTTTGGTATAATCGGTACAGGAGATGTGTTTGGTGTAATCGGTACAGGAGACGTGTTTGGTGTAATCGGTACAGGAGACGTGTGCGGTATAATCGGTACAGGAGACGTGTTTGGTGTAATCGGTACAGGAGACGTGTTTCGTATAATCGGTACAAGAGACATGTTTGGTGTAATCGGTACAGGAGACGTGTTTGGTGTAATCGGTACAGGAGACGTGTTTGGTGTAATCGGTACAGGAGACGTGTTTGGCGTAATCGGTACAGGAGACGTGTTTGGTGTAATCGGTACAGGAGAAGTGTTTGGTATAATCGGTACAGGAGACGTGTTTGGTGTAATCGGTACAGGAGACGTGTTTGGTGTAATTGGTACAGGAGACGTGTTTGGTGTAATCGGTACAGGAGACGTGTTTGGTGTAATCAGTACAGGAGACATGTTTGGTGTAATCGGTACAGGAGACGTGTTTGGTATAATCGGTACAGGAGATGTGTTTGGTGTAATCGGTACAGGAGACGTGTTTGGTATAATCGGTACAGGAGATGTGTTTGGTGTAATCGGTACAGGAGACGTGTTTGGTGTAATCGGTACAGGAGACGTGTTTGGTGTAATCGGTACAGGAGACGTGTTTGGTGTAATCAGTACAGGAGACGTGTTTGGTGTAATCGGTACAGGAGACGTGTTTGGTGTAATCGGTACAGGAGACGTGTTTGGTGTAATCGGTACAGGAGACGTGTTTGGTGTAATCCGTACAGGAGACGTGTTTGGTGTAATCGGTACAGGAGACGTGCGCAGTATAATCAGTACAGGAGACGTGCGCAGTATAATCAGAACAGGAGACGTGCGCAGTATAATCAGTACAGGACACGTGTGCAGTATAATCAGTACAGGAGACATGTGCAGTATAATCAGTACAGGAGACGTGTGCAGTATAATCAGTACAGGAGACGTGTGCAGTATAATCAGTACAGGACACGTGTGCAGTATAATCAGTACAGGAGACATGTGCAGTATAATCAGTACAGGAGACGTGTGCAGTATAATCAGTACAGGAGACGTGTGCAGTATAATCAGTACAGGAGACGTGTGCAGGATAATCAGTACAGGAGACGTGTGCAGCATAATCAGTACAGGAGACGTGTGCAGCATAATCAGTACAGGAGACGTGTGCAGCATAATCAGTACAGGAGACGTGTGCAGTATAATCAGTACAGGAGACGTGTGCAGTATAATCAGTACAGGAGACGTGTGCAGTATAATCAGTACAGGTGACATGTGCAGTATAATCAGTACAGGAGACGTGTGCAGTATAATCAGTACAGGAGACGTGTGCAGCATAATCAGTACAGGAGACGTGTGCAGTATAATCAGTACAGGAGACCTGTGCAGTATAATCAGTACAGGAGACGTGTGCAGTATAATCAGTACAGGACACGTGTGCAGTATAATCAGTACAGGAGACCTGTGCAGTATAATCAGTACAGGAGACTTGTGCAGTATAATCAGTACAGGAGACGTGTGCAGTATAATCAGTACAGGTGACATGAGCAGTATAATCAGTGCAGTATAATCAGTACAGGAGACATGTGCAGTATAATCAGTACAGGAGACGTGTGCAGTATAATCAGTACAGGAGACGTGTGCAGTATAATCAGTACAGGAGACGTGTGCAGTATAATCAGTACAGGAGACTTGTGCAGTATAATCAGTACAGGAGACGTGTGCAGTATAATCAGTACAGGAGACGTGTGCAGTATAATCAGTAGAGGAGATGTGTGCAGTATAATCAGTGCAGTATAATCAGTACAGGAGACATGTGCAGTATAATCAGTACAGGAGACGTGTGCAGTATAATCAGTACAGGAGACGTGTGCAGCATAATCAGTACAGGAGACGTGTGCAGTATAATCAGTACAGGAGACTTGTGCAGTATAATCAGTACAGGAGACGTGTGCAGTATAATCAGTACAGGTGACATGTGCAGTATAATCAGTGCAGTATAATCAGTACAGGAGACGTGCGCAGTATAATCAGTACAGGAGACGTGTGCAGTATAATCAGTACAGGAGACGTGTACAGTATAATCAGTACAGGAGACGTGTGCAGTATAATCAGTACAGGAGACGTGTGCAGTATAATCAGTACAGGAGACATGTGCAGTATAATCAGTACAGGTGACATGTGCAGTATAATCAGTGCAGTATAATCAGTACAGGAGACATGTGCAGTATAATCAGTACAGGAGACGTGTGCAGTATAATCAGTACAGGAGACGTGTGCAGTATAATCAGTACAGGAGATGTGTGCAGTATAATCAGTACAGGAGACGTGTGCAGTATAATCAGTACAGGAGACGTGCAGTATAATCAGTGCAGTATAATCAGTACAGGAGACATGTGCAGTATAATCAGAACAGGAGACGTGTGCAGTATAATCAGTACAGGAGATGTGTGCAGTATAATCAGTACAGGAGATGTGTGCAGCATAATCAGTACAGGAGACGTGTGCAGTATAATCAGTACAGGAGACTTGTGCAGTATAATCAGTACAGGAGACGTGTGCAGTATAATCAGTACAGGTGGCATGTGCAGTATAATCAGTGCAGTATAATCAGTACAGGAGACATGTGCAGTATAATCAGTACAGGAGACGTGTGCAGTATAATCAGTACAGGAGACGTGTGCAGCATAATCAGTACAGGAGACGTGTGCAGTATAATCAGTACAGGAGACGTGTGCAGTATAATCAGTACAGGAGACGTGTGCAGTATAATCAGTGCAGTATAATCAGTACAGGAGACATGTGCAGTATAATCAGTACGGGAGACGTGTGCAGTATAATCAGTACAGGAGACGTGTGCAGTATAATCAGTACAGGAGACGTGTGCAGTATAATCAGTAAAGGAGACGTGTGCAGTATAATCAGTACAGGAGACGTGTGCAGTATAATCAGTGCAGTATAATCAGTACAGGAGACGTGTGCAGTATAATCAGTACAGGAGACGTGTGCAGTATAATCAGTACAGGAGACATGTGCAGTATAATCAGTACAGGTGACATGTGCAGTATAATCAGTACAGGAGACATGTGCAGTATAATCAGTACAGGAGACATGTGCAGTATAATCAGTACAGGAGACGTGTGCAGTATAATCAGTACAGGAGACGTGTGCAGTATAATCAGTACAGGAGACGTGTGCAGTATAATCAGTAAAGGAGACGTGTGCAGTATAATCAGTGCAGTATAATCAGTACAGGAGACGTGCACAGTATAATCAGTACAGGAGACGTGTGCAGTATAATCAGTACAGGAGACGTGCACAGTATAATCAGTACAGGAGACGTGTGCAGCATAATCAGTACAGGAGACGTGTGCAGCATAATCAGTACAGGAGACGTGTGCAGTATAATCAGTACAGGAGACGTGTGCAGTATAATCAGTACAGGTGGCGTGTGCAGTATAATCAGTACAGGAGACGTGTGCAGTATAATCAGTACAGGTGGCATGTGCAGTATAATCAGTGCAGTATAATCAGTACAGGAGACATGTGCAGTATAATCAGTACAGGAGACGTGTGCAGTATAATCAGTACAGGAGACGTGTGCAGCATAATCAGTACAGGAGACGTGTGCAGTATAATCAGTACAGGAGACTTGTGCAGTATAATCAGTACAGGAGACGTGTGCAGTATAATCAGTACAGGTGACATGTGCAGTATAATCAGTGCAGTATAATCAGTACAGGAGACGTGCGCAGTATAATCAGTACAGGAGACGTGTGCAGTATAATCAGTACAGTAGACGTGTACAGTATAATCAGTACAGGAGACGTGTGCAGTATAATCAGTACAGGAGACGTGTGCAGTATAATCAGTACAGGAGACATGTGCAGTATAATCAGTACAGGAGACGTGTGCAGTATAATCAGTGCAGTATAATCAGTACAGGAGACATGTGCAGTATAATCAGTACGGGAGACGTGTGCAGTATAATCAGTACAGGAGACGTGTGCAGTATAATCAGTACAGGAGACGTGTGCAGTATAATCAGTAAAGGAGACGTGTGCAGTATAATCAGTACAGGAGACGTGTGCAGTATAATCAGTGCAGTATAATCAGTACAGGAGACGTGTGCAGTATAATCAGTACAGGAGACGTGTGCAGTATAATCAGTACAGGAGACATGTGCAGTATAATCAGTACAGGTGACATGTGCAGTATAATCAGTACAGGAGACATGTGCAGTATAATCAGTACAGGAGACATGTGCAGTATAATCAGTACAGGAGACGTGTGCAGTATAATCAGTACAGGAGACGTGTGCAGTATAATCAGTACAGGAGACGTGTGCAGTATAATCAGTAAAGGAGACGTGTGCAGTATAATCAGTGCAGTATAATCAGTACAGGAGACGTGCACAGTATAATCAGTACAGGAGACGTGTGCAGTATAATCAGTACAGGAGACGTGCACAGTATAATCAGTACAGGAGACGTGTGCAGCATAATCAGTACAGGAGACGTGTGCAGCATAATCAGTACAGGAGACGTGTGCAGTATAATCAGTACAGGAGACGTGTGCAGTATAATCAGTACAGGAGACATGTGCAGTATAATCAGTACAGGAGACGTGTGCAGTATAATCAGTACAGGAGACATGTGCAGTATAATCAGTACAGGAGACGTGTGCAGTATAATCAGTACAGGAGATGTGTGCAGCATAATCAGTACAGGAGACGTGTGCAGTATAATCAGTACAGGAGACTTGTGCAGTATAATCAGTACAGGAGACGTGTGCAGTATAATCAGTACAGGTGACATGTGCAGTATAATCAGTGCAGTATAATCAGTACAGGAGACATGTGCAGTATAATCAGTGCAGTATAATCAGTACAGGAGACGTGTGCAGTATAATCAGTACAGGAGACGTGTGCAGTATAATCAGTACAGGAGACGTGTGCAGTATAATCAGTACAGGAGACGTGTGCAGTATAATCAGTACAGGTGACATGTGCAGTATAATCAGTGCAGTATAATCAGTACAGGAGACGTGCGCAGTATAATCAGTACAGGAGACGTGTGCAGTATAATCAGTACAGGAGACGTGTACAGTATAATCAGTACAGGAGACGTGTGCAGTATAATCAGTACAGGAGACGTGTGCAGTATAATCAGTACAGGAGACGTGTGCAGTATAATCAGTACAGGAGACATGTGCAGTATAATCAGTACAGGAGACATGTGCAGTATAATCAGTGCAGTATAATCAGTACAGGAGACATGTGCAGTATAATCAGTACAGGAGACGTGTGCAGTATAATCAGTACGGGAGACGTGTGCAGTATAATCAGTACAGGAGACGTGTGCAGTATAATCAGTACAGGAGACGTGTGCAGTATAATCAGTAAAGGAGACGTGTGCAGTATAATCAGTGCAGTATAATCAGTACAGGAGACATGTGCAGTATAATCAGTACAGGAGACGTGTGCAGTATAATCAGTACAGGAGACGTGTGCAGTATAATCAGTACAGGAGACATGTGCAGTATAATCAGTACAGGAGACGTGTGCAGTATAATCAGTACAGGAGACGTGTGCAGTATAATCAGTACAGGAGACGTGTGCAGTATAATCAGTACAGGAGACGTGTGCAGTATAATCAGTAGAGGAGATGTGTGCAGTATAATTAGTACAGGAGACGTGTGCAGTATAATCAGTAAAGGAGACGTGTGCAGTATAATCAGTACAGGAGACGTGTGCAGTATAATCAGTACAGGAGACGTGTGCAGTATAATCAGTACAGGAGACGTGTGCAGTATAATCAGTACAGGAGACGTGCGCAGTATAATCAGTACAGGAGACGTGTGCAGCATAATCAGTACAGGAGACGTGTGCAGCATAATCAGTACAGGAGACGTGTGCAGTATAATCAGTACAGGAGACGTGTGCAGTATAATCAGTACAGGAGACGTGTGCAGTATAATCAGTACAGGTGACTTGTGCAGTATAATCAGTACAGGAGACGTGTGCAGTATAATCAGTACAGGAGACATGTGCAGTATAATCAGTACAGGAGACGTGTGCAGTATAATCAGTACAGGAGATGTGTGCAGCATAATCAGTACAGGAGACGTGTGCAGTATAATCAGTACAGGAGACTTGTGCAGTATAATCAGTACAGGAGACGTGTGCAGTATAATCAGTACAGGTGACATGTGCAGTATAATCAGTGCAGTATAATCAGTACAGGAGACATGTGCAGTATAATCAGTGCAGTATAATCAGTACAGGAGACGTGTGCAGTATAATCAGTACAGGAGACGTGTGCAGTATAATCAGTACAGGAGACGTGTGCAGTATAATCAGTACAGGAGACGTGTGCAGTATAATCAGTACAGGTGACATGTGCAGTATAATCAGTGCAGTATAATCAGTACAGGAGACGTGCGCAGTATAATCAGTACAGGAGACGTGTGCAGTATAATCAGTACAGGAGACGTGTGCAGTATAATCAGTACAGGTGACATGTGCAGTATAATCAGTGCAGTATAATCAGTACAGGAGACGTGCGCAGTATAATCAGTACAGGAGACGTGTGCAGTATAATCAGTACAGGAGACGTGTGCAGTATAATCAGTAAAGGAGATGTGTGCAGTATAATCAGTACAGGAGACGTGCGCAGTATAATCAGTACAGGAGATGTGTGCAGTATAATCAGTACAGGAGACGTGTGCAGTATAATCAGTACAGGAGACGTGTGCAGTATAATCAGTACAGGAGACATGTGCAGTATAATCAGTACAGGAGACGTGTGCAGTATAATCAGTACAGGAGACATGTGCAGTATAATCAGTGCAGTATAATCAGTACAGGAGACATGTGCAGTATAATCAGTACAGGAGACGTGTGCAGTATAATCAGTACAGGAGACGTGTGCAGTATAATCAGTAAAGGAGACGTGTGCAGTATAATCAGTGCAGTATAATCAGTACAGGAGACATGTGCAGTATAATCAGTACAGGAGACGTGTGCAGTATAATCAGTACAGGAGACATGTGCAGTATAATCAGTACAGGAGACGTGTGCAGTATAATCAGTACAGGAGACATGTGCAGTATAATCAGTACAGGAGACGTGTGCAGTATAATCAGTACAGGAGACGTGTGCAGTATAATCAGTAAAGGAGATGTGTGCAGTATAATCAGTACAGGAGACGTGTGCAGTATAATCAGTACAGGAGACATGTGCAGTATAATCAGTACAGGAGACGTGTGCAGTATAATCAGTACAGGAGACGTGTGCAGTATAATCAGTAAAGGAGACGTGTGCAGTATAATCAGTAAAGGAGACGTGTGCAGTATAATCAGTACAGGAGACGTGTGCAGTATAATCAGTACAGGAGACATGTGCAGTATAATCAGTACAGGAGACGTGTGCAGTATAATCAGTAAAGGAGATGTGTGCAGTATAATCAGTACAGGAGACGTGTGCAGTATAATCAGTAAAGGAGACGTGTGCAGTATAATCAGTACAGGAGACGTGTGCAGTATAATCAGTACAGGAGACGTGTGCAGTATAATCAGTACAGGAGACATGTGCAGTATAATCAGTACAGGAGACGTGTGCAGTATAATCAGTACGGGAGACGTGTGCAGTATAATCAGTACAGGAGACGTGTGCAGTATAATCAGTACAGGAGACGTGTGCAGTATAATCAGTAAAGGAGACGTGTGCAGTATAATCAGTGCAGTATAATCAGTACAGGAGACATGTGCAGTATAATCAGTACAGGAGACGTGTGCAGTATAATCAGTACAGGAGACGTGTGCAGTATAATCAGTACAGGAGACATGTGCAGTATAATCAGTACAGGAGACGTGTGCAGTATAATCAGTACAGGAGACGTGTGCAGTATAATCAGTACAGGAGACGTGTGCAGTATAATCAGTACAGGAGACGTGTGCAGTATAATCAGTAAAGGAGATGTGTGCAGTATAATCAGTACAGGAGACGTGTGCAGTATAATCAGTAAAGGAGACGTGTGCAGTATAATCAGTACAGGAGACGTGTGCAGTATAATCAGTACAGGAGACGTGTGCAGTATAATCAGTACAGGAGACGTGTGCAGTATAATCAGTACAGGAGACGTGCGCAGTATAATCAGTACAGGAGACGTGTGCAGCATAATCAGTACAGGAGACGTGTGCAGCATAATCAGTACAGGAGACGTGTGCAGTATAATCAGTACAGGAGACGTGTGCAGTATAATCAGTACAGGAGACGTGTGCAGTATAATCAGTACAGGTGACTTGTGCAGTATAATCAGTACAGGAGACGTGTGCAGTATAATCAGTACAGGAGACATGTGCAGTATAATCAGTACAGGAGACGTGTGCAGTATAATCAGTACAGGAGATGTGTGCAGCATAATCAGTACAGGAGACGTGTGCAGTATAATCAGTACAGGAGACTTGTGCAGTATAATCAGTACAGGAGACGTGTGCAGTATAATCAGTACAGGTGACATGTGCAGTATAATCAGTGCAGTATAATCAGTACAGGAGACATGTGCAGTATAATCAGTGCAGTATAATCAGTACAGGAGACGTGTGCAGTATAATCAGTACAGGAGACGTGTGCAGTATAATCAGTACAGGAGACGTGTGCAGTATAATCAGTACAGGAGACGTGTGCAGTATAATCAGTACAGGTGACATGTGCAGTATAATCAGTGCAGTATAATCAGTACAGGAGACGTGCGCAGTATAATCAGTACAGGAGACGTGTGCAGTATAATCAGTACAGGAGACGTGTGCAGTATAATCAGTACAGGTGACATGTGCAGTATAATCAGTGCAGTATAATCAGTACAGGAGACGTGCGCAGTATAATCAGTACAGGAGACGTGTGCAGTATAATCAGTACAGGAGACGTGTGCAGTATAATCAGTAAAGGAGATGTGTGCAGTATAATCAGTACAGGAGACGTGTGCAGTATAATCAGTACAGGAGACGTGCGCAGTATAATCAGTACAGGAGACGTGTGCAGTATAATCAGTACAGGAGACGTGTGCAGTATAATCAGTAAAGGAGATGTGTGCAGTATAATCAGTACAGGAGACGTGTGCAGTATAATCAGTACAGGAGACGTGTGCAGTATAATCAGTACAGGAGACATGTGCAGTATAATCAGTACAGGAGACGTGTGCAGTATAATCAGTACAGGAGACATGTGCAGTATAATCAGTGCAGTATAATCAGTACAGGAGACATGTGCAGTATAATCAGTACAGGAGACGTGTGCAGTATAATCAGTACAGGAGACGTGTGCAGTATAGTCAGTAAAGGAGACGTGTGCAGTATAATCAGTGCAGTATAATCAGTACAGGAGACATGTGCAGTATAATCAGTACAGGAGACGTGTGCAGTATAATCAGTACAGGAGACATGTGCAGTATAATCAGTACAGGAGACGTGTGCAGTATAATCAGTACAGGAGACATGTGCAGTATAATCAGTACAGGAGACGTGTGCAGTATAATCAGTACAGGAGACGTGTGCAGTATAATCAGTAAAGGAGATGTGTGCAGTATAATCAGTACAGGAGACGTGTGCAGTATAATCAGTACAGGAGACATGTGCAGTATAATCAGTACAGGAGACGTGTGCAGTATAATCAGTACAGGAGACGTGTGCAGTATAATCAGTAAAGGAGACGTGTGCAGTATAATCAGTAAAGGAGACGTGTACAGTATAATCAGTACAGGAGACGTGTGCAGTATAATCAGTACAGGAGACATGTGCAGTATAATCAGTACAGGAGACGTGTGCAGTATAATCAGTAAAGGAGATGTGTGCAGTATAATCAGTACAGGAGACGTGTGCAGTATAATCAGTAAAGGAGACGTGTGCAGTATAATCAGTACAGGAGACGTGTGCAGTATAATCTGTAAAGGAGACGTGTGCAGTATAATCAGTAAAGGAGACGTGTACAGTATAATCAGTACAGGAGACGTGTGCAGTATAATCAGTACAGGAGACATGTGCAGTATAATCAGTACAGGAGACGTGTGCAGTATAATCAGTAAAGGAGATGTGTGCAGTATAATCAGTACAGGAGACGTGTGCAGTATAATCAGTAAAGGAGACGTGTGCAGTATAATCAGTACAGGAGACGTGTGCAGTATAATCAGTACAGGAGACGTGTGCAGTATAATCAGTACAGGAGACGTGTGCAGTATAATCAGTGCAGTATAATCAGTACAGGAGACGTGTACAGTATAATCAGTACAGGAGACGTGTGCAGTATAATCAGTACAGGAGACGTGTGCAGTATAATCAGTACAGGAGACGTGTGCAGTATATACAGTACAGGAGACGTGTGCAGTATAATCAGTACAGGAGACGTGTGCAGTATAATCAGTACAGGAGACATGTGCAGTATAATCAGTACAGGAGACGTGTGCAGTATAATCAGTACAGGAGACGTGTGCAGTATAATCAGTGCAGTATAATCAGTACAGGAGACGTGTGCAGTATAATCAGTACAGGAGACGTGTGGCACGATTCACATTTATACAGTGCATTTCATTGGACTTATAACCTGAAGTACAAAAATACTTTTCAGACATATATAGCAGTGTATCTATAAAGCAATTTGGTAAAAAAAATGTTCTTTTGGGTAACTCCTGTCAGGTTTATGTCATATTGCATTTCTTTCGGATGTGCCGAAAAGCGTAGATGACATTCACTTTTTTTATCCATTTTTCTCAATGAAAGAAGTTTTAAAATGTGAAGGAGTACCGTTCAATATGTCTTAGGCCTCCTTCACACGTCCGTGTCTCCGGTACGTGTTTGGTTCATTTCCTCACGTACCGGAGACACGGGCACACGTAGACCCATTAAAATCAATGGGTCTGCGCTCATGTGCGTGATTTGCCATGGACCGTGTGTCTGTGTGGAGCATACGTGTGCCCGTGTGCTGCACACGTAGACATGTCCGTTTTTCTCCGGCATCACGGGTGTCACACGGACCGCACGGATGTGATCCATGTGACACGCACCGGAGAAAACACACGTGCCTGCGAATTAAAAGGAATTTCTTTACTCACCTTCTCCAGCGGTCCTGTCTCTGCCGCTGCTGTCACTTGCTTCCGACTCGCACTCATTATGCTCATCGCATATTCACTCCATTGCGGGCCGGAAGCAGCAGTAGCGGGGAGTCGGCAGGACCGGAGACCATAGATCAGCACCACGGACAGCAACGCCAGGGACAGGTGAGCAGAAAGTTCCCATTCTCTGTGTGTTATCACGGATAACACATGGAGAACACACGTGTGCCATAAACACGGCACACGGCGGGAATACGCACCTTTGACACGTCTGTGAAAAACGTGCGTGATTTTCACGGACGTGTGAAAGAGACCTAAGTGAGACATCAGCAAATTGTGGTCCTCAGGCCATATCCGGCCTTTTGGCTTTCCTTCTCCGGCCTGTGGACAGGGACAGCCAAAGGGCCAGAAATCATATATAACAAAGTGAAAGTGTGCTGCTGGCTGTATTGCAATTTGTTTGGATGCAGTGTAAACCTGAACCTTAATTCACTTTAGATAAAAGTTGTCCACATCCGACTCAGCTTTGACAGATGATGCTGGGGAAGAGAAGGCTACAGAAGTTTGAATTTCAGCGTGGTGTTTAGTAGCAGCTCTCATAGTAAAGCCAGCAATGCTAAACCAAGCCAAGCTTTCCTGTGTATTGGGGAAGCGGGAGAGATAGCTGATAGCAATCTAATGTTTGAATGTACCGCCCTGAGAGGGGCCCAGCCGCTCTCCGCTGCTCGGGCCGAGCCGCTCGAGGTCCGGGCTCGGGTTGTCGGTGGCACGAGTGCCTCCGGACCGGGGGCCACATCGCTCTGTTAAGGGGAGGCAGTGGGGTGGTGGTGATGTGGGACGAGGTCCGCAGCCGGGGGCCGCGTTGTCGTCGGACGGGTCGTGGCGCCACCCACGGGTCGTGGTGACGGGATGCACCACCGCTGCGGCTGGAGTGGAGGGTATTCCCGGGATCGGTGTTGTGGCCGCAGCCTAGATGTTAGCCCCTCCGTGGGTAGGGGCGGTGTGTCCCGGGGCCCGGTTGGGAGGACTGACAATGGTGTTGCTGTCGGGGTGAGGGTGCCATGCTGCGGTGCAGTGTCATGCCCGGATGGCATTGGTGTACTCTTGATTAATTCAGTTCTGAGTCACTGGTAAACCAAAGTTCGGGTCTGGTCGGGTCCCGCAGCCGGCTGCTTGTGTCCCTTGTGAGGCTGATGGTGGCCCCTTTCCCTTGCACCTCTTGTTTGACTGTTGGCTCCCCTGCCTGGACAGTGGTAGCCCGCTCCCCGGCGTTTTAGCTGCCGGAGGAGCCCTCGGTTGCCTGCAGGCGATGGCCCGTCGGATGTTTGGCCCTTAGCGTTGGCTCTCACCCGGTATCGGTGGGCTTTTGCCTTCTTTCGGGATTTTGGGTGAGGATGAACCCGTGAGGTCCAGATTGCAATCAGTTAATTTGCCTATATTCAGTGGCTTCTAAGCTAGGACGGGGTCTGAGTACCCGGTTTCTGGTGCTCTGGTAAACGGTTGACTCCCCAGTTCAGGGCCGGCGGGCTCCAACCCTGGCCCGGTCCCTACGGTTCCGCCGGTTGCTGTACCGGTACTCCTGCAGGCGGCCACCACCGTCTGCCTGCCTGACGTTACGGGGATCCCAGGCTCCAACCCGGGTCCCTGACAGCTTTGCTCCTCACACCTCCTGTCACTGTCACTCTCTCTGACTAAACTCAACTGTATTTCCTGCCTCAGGGCAGTAGTCTCTTCGGTGGGCGTGCCTTTCCGCCTGACTCCGCCCACCTGGTGTGCTCTACTGGCCCTGAGGAAGGCATCAGGTCTCCCCTTTGGGTGACTGTTGTGTCCTCACAAGGGATGGGGGGGTGTGTGTTGTGTGGTGGGTGTTGTTACCTGTGACCCCTGGGGTCCAGGGCGTCACATGTACAGCTTTAGGCGGAGATCAAGTGCACACATAATGTTTGTAACGTTCTATGCCACCCTGTCAGGCTAGATGCTCATTGCTCCCTGCTGCAGCCACCTGAGAAGAGATGGTATCTGATGAAGGGCTCATTCAGACATCTTCACGGACATCTTCATGGTTTTCACGGATAGCACTCGTACATGTGATAGTTTATGGGGCAATTCACTTGTCCATGTTTTTTTGTGGACCGAGCTGTCCACTTAAAATCACAGAGACATATCGGATTTTGATCCAAGGGTCAGATCAAAATCGGCAATGGAAGTTTATGGTCCGTGGAAAAATCAAACTGCACTTGGCTGATGTCCGAATTCGGACTGATTTTCACAGATTGTCAGATAGGAGAAAGTGGACAAAAACTGATGACACTCGGACCACACGCAAAAGAATCCTCCTGTATTTCTCATATGTGGAAAAAAAACGGGCCCTAACACTGAATCCTGAGTAATCCATTTCTAATCTGCAAGGAGAACCATGATGTGTAAATATTGAATGGAAGTAGGGTTTTGGTGGAAGAAATAAAATCTGAGATTACTGTGACGAATAACTGTGACAAAAATCTTATGGATGGAGGGGATATGGCATCTGATGGAGGATTACTGCTGCAATAATAAACTGAGGGAATGGCTTCTGTAGGAACTAATATTGAGCACAATAAGTTCAGCCGAATGGTTTGGCTCTCCACAACAGTCCAAAGTTCACAAGGGTCCCAGTGAGTAAAATGAATTGCCTACCCCCTAGTTTACTGTGTACAGTTTTAATGATTTTGGAAAAGATTGGGAAAAAAAAAGTTTACTCTGAAATCCAGGATAATGAGCCTGTCTAAACCAGTAAACCTGTAAAACTAGTTAAAAAAAGATACTTTTTTAGTTTAAAAAAAATGTTTATACGGTAGATGTACAGTAGCAAATCTTAAACTAACACGCAAGCCAAATATCACAGCGTAGAAAGTAAACGTAACGCCTTCACCCCCCGTCGATTTTCCGTTTTTCCGGTGTTTTTTTTCGCTCCCCTTCTTGCGAGAGCCGTAACTGTTTTTATTTTTCCGTCAATCTTGCCATTTGGGGCTTGTTTCTTGCGGGACGAGCTGTACTTTTAAATGAAACCATGAGTTTTACCATATAGTGTACTGGAAAACAGCAAAAAAATGTCAAGTGCGTAAAAACTGCAACAAAAATGTGATCGCACAAGAGATTTTGGGATATTTTTTCACCATGTTCACTATATGATAACTGATGTGTTGTTTTGATGTCTCAGGTCGGTGCGAGTTTGTAGACACCAAATGTGTATAGGTTTACTTTTATCTAAGGGGTTAAAAAAAATTACAAGTTGTCCAAAAAACCTTTTAGTGCCATTTTCCAAAACCCGTAGTGTTCTCATTATTCGGGATCTATGGCTCAGTGATGGCTTATTTTTTGTGTCTTGAGCTGAGGTTTTTAATGGTACTATTTTTTGCACAGATGCCATGTTTTGATCGCCTGTTATTACATTTTAAGCAAAATTTGCGGCGACCAAAATACATAATTTTAGCGTTCGGAATTTTTTTGCCGCTACGCCGTTTACCTATCAGATTAATTGATTTTATATTTTGATAGATCGGATGTTTCTTGAACGCGGCAATACCAAATATGTGTATATTTTTTATTTTTTAACCCTTTAACTTTCAATGGGCCAAATGGGGGGTGATTTGAACTTTTAGGTTTTTTATTTTTCAAAACTTTTTTTTTTAACTTTTTTTTTATTTTATTAGGTCCCCTAGGGGACTATAATGATCAGCAGTCTGATCGCTCTTCCATTTCTTCAGATCACAGCTACACAGCTGAGATCTGGAGAAAAGTGGCTTTACTCTCACACATTGCCCTCTGCCGGCAGTGAGAGAAAGTGATTCATGTTAGCTACAGGAGTCTTCATATGACCCTATGCTACCATGGCAACCACCGGAAGTCACATGATCACGTTATGTCCGATGGGGGTGGGTAAGTTATGCTAATGGCGGGGCGCTGATACATCTCGCTGTCAGATTTTGGCAGCGAGATTTAAGGGGTTAATAGGCTCAGGTGGAACGCGATTCTACTCGCGCCTGGCAGGCACACATCTCAGCTGTTGAAATCAGCTGAGATATGCACGGATTGCCGCAGACTGCCCACGGCAGGTGGCGGGGTTTAACCTCACACACGATCCATGATGGTATTTTCAAGTAACAAAATTACTTTAATTAGTCAGCATGGAAATGATCAATTTTGCAGTTTACTTGTCGTTTCTATATGGTGTTATTCTCTTGCAATGAGAACTTTTATCTTTCATAGTGCACAGCTGTTTTTCATTGAGTTGAGCCGCTAATGTCTGCCCTAATCTTAGCCGAGAGTGCACAGTAGTTATACTCCAGGAGACGAGTTAACTCCTAACATACCCGTCAGCTCTCTCCAGCAGATTGATTTTTATACAGAAGTTATCGAAGCAGCTACCTCAATCTCAACTCCTGACAAGTTGCTGCTATAAATCTTGCAAAATCCCAGAACAGTTCTTCCAATCATGGCTCTCATTGTCCGTGTACTTTTTTAAATGCCTTGTTATCTCTATTTGTAAATATATTGATAACAGTGTAGATTCATAAAAGAAACACTGACAGGTGAATGTGTTACAGTACTGATCTTTATAGTTTTATGAATCTATCACCTTCATTGATAATTCTGGTGAGTAGGACGAGTGCACGCCCTGCCAGAAACCAGGAAGTGAGGAGACTGTAAGGATATTGCGTAGGATGAACTGCTCCAGAAAATACACATTTAACCCAATAACATCAAGTTAGACTCTTCCAACCCAGCATACCTTTCTGTATCATGATATCTTTGTCACTTTTCGAATGGCTACATCTGTAGATGAATTTTTAAAGTGGTAAACGTATATGTTGAAATTAAGGACAGAATAGGTTGACAGGTTGGCACTTTTACATACAGTTGTGCTCAAACATTTACACACCCCAGCAGATTTGTTGCTTTCTTGGCCTTTTTTCAGAGAATATGAATGATAACACAAACTCTTTTTTTCCACTCATGGTTAGTGGTTGGGTGAAGCTGTTTATTGTCAAACTACTGTGTTTTCTCTTTTTAAGTCATAATAACAACCTAAAACATCCAAATGACCCTGATCAAAAGTTCACATACCCTGGTGATTTTGGCCTGATAACATGCACAGAAGTTGACACAAATAGGTTTGAATGGCAAATCAGGGTAACATCCTCACCTGTAACCTGTTTGCTTGTAATCAGTGTGTGCATAAAAGCTGAGTGAGTTTATGGGATCCAGACGGACTCTTGCATCTTTCATCCAGCCACTGACATTTCTGGATTGTGTGTCATTGGGAATGCAAAAGAATTTACAACGGATCTACGGGAAAAGATAGTTGAACTGTATAAAATAAGAAAGGGATACAAAAAGATATCCAAGGAATTTATTATGCCAGTCAGCAGTGTTCAAACTGATTAACAAATGGAAAATTAGCGGCTCTGTAAAAACCAAACCACAATCAGGTAGACCAACAAAAATTTTGGCCACAACAGACAGGAACTTTCTTTGGGATGCAAAGAAAAACCCACAAATAACATCAGCTGAAATAGAAGACTCACTGAAAACTAGCGGTGTGGCTGTTTCCATATGCACAATAAGGAGGTACTTGAAGAAAAATGAGCTGCATGGTGGAGACACCAGAAGAAAGCCATTACTGGGGAAATGCCACAAAGTATCTTGCCTACAACATGCCAAACAGCACAGAGACAAGCCTCCAAACCTCTGGAACAAGGTAATTTGGAGTGATGAGACCAAAATTGGACTTTTTGGCCACAGCCATAAGTGTTACATTTGAAGAGGTGTCAGCAAAGCCTATGATGAAAGAACACCATTCCTACTGTAAAGCATGGAGGTGGATCGCTAATGATGTTTGGTGGGGATGTGTGAGCAACAAAGGCACAGGAAACATGGTCAAAGTTGCAGGAAAGATGAATGCAGCACATTATCAGCAAATGCTGGAGGCAAATTTGCACTCATCAGCCCGGAAGCTGCGCATGGGACGTACTTTGATGTTCCAATATGGCAATGATCCAAAACACAAGTCGACCTGACATTGGCTACAGCAGAACAAAGTGAAGGTTGTAGAGTGGCCATCTCAGTCTCCTGACCTCAATATCATTGAGCCACTCTGGGGAGAACTCAAGCACACAGATCATGCAAGAAAGCCTAGGAATTTACAGGAACTGGAGGCTTTTTGCCATGAAGAATGGCCACCTTTACCATTTGAGAAAATAAAGAGCCTCTTCCACAACTACCATAAAAGACTTCAAGCTGTCATTGATGTTAGAGAGGGCTATACACGGTATTAAGAACTGCGGTATGTGAACTTTTCATCAGGGTCATTTGAATGTTTTTGGTTGTCATTCTGATTTAAAAAGACAAAACACAATAGTTTGACAATAAATGGCTTCACCCAACCACTAACCATGAGTGGAAAAAAAAAGATTTTGTGTGATCATTATCATTGTGTTCTCTGAAAAAAGACCAAGAAAGCAAAAAATCTGCCGGGTTATGTAAACTTTTGAGCACAACTGTACAGTTGAAACCAAACGTTTACTTACACTATCTAAAAAGACACATCTGCATGCTTTTCTCACTTTCTGACATGAAATCAGAATAAACCTTTCCCATTTTAGGTCAATTAGGATTACCAAAATTGTTTATATTTGCCAATTGCCAGAATAATGAGAGAGAGAGAATTCTTTAAAAGGAACCTGTCAGGTCAAAAAAAGCACTATAACCTACAAGCAGGGACCTGTGTGAGCTAGTAACCCCTTTCTACCCATCCCTTTGTTATAATATTGTATAATATGAAAGTAATAAAATAGGAAATATGTTAGTAATAAAACCTATGTAAATGAGCAGGTCTCTAGCCCCATGAGCGTTGCATCGCCCTGTGGGGGTGATACCATGGATTTACATTAGAGATGTCACGTCTGCTCCTTCAGAATCTCGAGCATGCGCACTTACCATTCTCGACGCCTTCTCATCCTGGTGTTTACATTTCGGCTTCTGACTCGCACTGCGCATGCTCAGAAGACTCCTGCGGCTCCTGTCATGCGCAGTGCGCATTTTGTGAAGTACACCAGTCCCTCTTGCAGCAAAACAACTCCACTACATGATGCTGCCACCCCCGTTTCACAGTTGGAATAGTGTTCTTAGGCTTCAAAGCTTCTCCCTTTTTCCTCCAAATGTAATGATGGTAATTATGGCCAAACAGTTCAATTTTACTTTCGTCAGACCATAGGACATGTCTCCAAAAATTAAGGTTTTTGTTCTTGTGTGCATTTGCAAACATTAATCTGGCTTTTTTATGGGGTAATGGCTTTTTCCTAGCAGATTGGCCTTTCAGCCCATGTTGATGCAGTACTCGTTTCACTGTGGATAATGACACAATCTTACCAGCTTCCGCCAGCATCTTCTCAAGGTCTTTTTCTTTTGTTCTTGCATTGATATGTACATATCTGACCAAAACATGTTCATATCTGGTTCACAGAACCCGTCACCTTCTTGAGCGGTATAATGGTTGGACATTCCCATCTTGTTTTTACTTGTGTATAATTGTTCGTACAGATGAATGAGGCACCTTCAGGTATCTGGAAATTGCACCCAAGGTTGAACCAGACTTGTGCAAGTCCACAATTGTCTTGGCTGATTTCCTTTGACTTTCCCATGATGTTACACAAAGAAACAGTGTGTTTCAGGTGGGCATTAAAATATATCCACAGGTGTGTCTCTAATTAACTCAGATGTTGCCAATAAATCTGAAGCTTCGAAAGTCATGACATGATCATATTGGCTGTCCCATATTGTTTAAAAGCATAGTACTCTTAAGGCCACTTTACACGCAACAACATCGCTAACGAGTTGTCATGGGGTCACGTAATTCGTGACGCACATCGGCCTCGTTAGCAACGTCGTTGCGTGTGAAACGCAGCAACGACCGTTAACGATCATAAATACTCACCATATTGTTGATCGTTGACACGTCGTTCTAATCTCAAATATCGTTGCTGATTTTGGACGCAGGTTGTTCATTGTTCCTGCGGCAGCACACATCGCTATCTGTGACACCGCAGGAAAGAGGAACAACATCGTACCTACGGACGCCGTCAATGAGGAAGGAAGGGGGTGGGCGGGATGTTACGCCCGCTCATCTCCGCCCCTCCGCTTCTATTGGGCGGTCGCTTAGTGACGCCGCTGTGACGCCGCACGACCCGCCCCCTTAGAAAGGAGGCGGTTCGTCGGCCACAGTGACGTCGCTAGGCAGGTAAGTATAGTGTGACGGGTGTTAGCGATGTTGTGCGCCACGGGCAGCGATTTGCCGGTGACGCACAACCGACGCTAGTGATGACATTGTCATCAGCAGCGACATCCAAGTACCCGCCCATAATCCCGCGCCTGCGCAATAAGATCACCGGCGCTCGCGATTTGAACAGTGCTCAGTCTCGCGATGGTGCCACTGGGCATGCGCGAGACTTCAGGAGCACTGAGTAACATAGGAGCGGCTGCCTCATCTCTGTTAATCAACACTGGGGGACGGCGAACAGCGGCAGGAGGGGTATAACGGACGCAATACAGCCCGACCCTGTGGCCAGCAAAGCTCATTAGCATACCAAAAGGTAAAATTTTATAAAGTGTTTATTTAGGTCTAAAAGGGGGGCCAGTAGGAAGATGAACCTTTCTAGAATGCAGCCCAGGAGCTGCAGAAGGGGAATCTTTTAGTTTCATAGCGAAAATTCTAGTGACAGGTTCCCTTTAATGACAGAGGAGAGGCTATTGAAATGCCATGTCAGGCAGATTGCTGTAGTAAGATATCTAGCTTCAGACATTTACAGAGAAGTAAATCTCCTGACAGTCCCATTACTCTCCAATACTTTTCTGAATCCCATAGCTAGAAGGAAAGAAACTGGTCTTATGGGAAGGAACAATGTAAAGCTACAGCCTCAATGCAGTGTGTTGCCGGATTAATTGCAATATTGTAACAGAATAAATGCCGCAAGCAAAGTAATGCATAATGAATCATTAAAAACCCAAATCTGAAATTCATACTCCATTATGTGACCACTAAGATTAATAAACTCCTGCAGTATAATTGTTATTTGCACTGTTGCTTATAAGCCAAAATATGACAGTGGATGTAATTTTTAGTGCATAAGTTGTCACTTTTTCCAGAGTTCTCTAGGCAAGTTGTCTATGCTGTGGATATATTACTGCCCAAAGTCAGCAAATTTCAGAACCATGAAAAATGCATGAGTTTGTGGCTTGTGTCAGCTTGTTCTGGATGGGGACATAGAAGGGCACAGAAATCCTGGCGCATAGTTCACAATTTGTTCTCTATTTATTCATTTAACCTTTGCTTCTGCCCCTTTTTCAAAATACCCCATATGTACAATAAACCAGAACAAGTACACATGTTCAGTGCTACAGACAATGTGCCATTAGAAATTCACAATTTATTTCAAGGTTTTTCTTTTCTTTTCAATATTCTTTTTATTATAGTGAAAATTAGCATATTCACACAATGCACACCTTCCAAGTATTGTTCAGAGCAAAAAATTGATATAACGTACGTAACATAAAACAATGAATATATGTGAGAAAATATAAGGCACTTGAATCCTGGAGGGAAGGATTTAGATCCAAAGTTCGGTCCACAGTTCTGTATAATCTTTCTTCCCTTGTCGGAAATACAGTGGAACCTCGCTTAACGAGTAACCCACTTAACGAGAATTTCGCTTAACAAGCAAATCTTTCTGTAAATTTGTAACGTGATTTACGAGAAAGCTTTGCTGTACGAGCAAAATCCTCACCGCACACACTTCCGGTTCCGTACATCCACCGCGCTCTAACCCGCACTTGCAGTCCACACAAACACACACATGTACGCACAAACACACACACACATACAGTATTATGCTCACCTTACCTTCCGTTCCACCGCCGGCCTCATGATTCTTGTAGTTCCCGGGTACATCGCGACGTCCTCGCGGCGAACTACAAGACCCAGGAGGCCCATGATGGAACGGAAGGTAAGGTGAGCATATAAGATAATATAATATAGTGTACCTTCCGTTTCATCGCTGGCCTCCTGGGTCCTGTAGTTCGCTGCTCCACTCCAGGCTGTGCATCGGCATCCATAGTGCCGAAGCAGGAACTTCCTGTCAGACGCTACTCAAAGGCAGCGCGCTGGCCAATCAGAGGCAAGCGGCTATGCCTTTGACGTCAGCGCGGACGTTCCTCCCTCGTCATTATGGTAACCCGATACACAGCCTTGCCCCGTACCAGAGAACAGCAAATCCCAGGAGACCGGCGATGCAACAGAAGGTAAGGTGAGCATATAGTATGTGCATGTGCGTGCGTGCTTGTGTGTTTGTGTCAGTTTGTGTGTGTGTGAGTTTTGTGTGTGTTTGTAGTGTTTGTGTGTGTTTGTGCGTGTGTGGAATGATAGAATAGGGGACCAGGATGGGGCATTTAACACGTTGTGGAACGAATCGTCTGCATTGCAATGATTTCCTATGGGAAATCTTGCTTTGCTGAACAAGTAACTTGGTTAACAAGCGCAGTCCCAGAACGGATTGTTCTCGTTAAGCAAGGTTCCACTCTACCTCCGTTAGGTGTGTTTACCATTGCAGTCCTCATGAAAGCAACAATAAACTTTTGTGAATAATCAACATTAGTGAAATGAACATATGTAAAACATGTCAATAGTAGGATGGGGGGGTGTAAAGAAAGGTAAGGATGGTTTCAAGAAGATACTGAGAGACACGAGGCGTGAGTTGGGATTAATCTAGATAAGAAATATATCATGGCTGACTTGGGAGATGGGGGATGGAAGCAGGTCAAGACGCCACCAATTCAAAGTACTCTGAGGATTCTCGGAACTTCAACCAGGGGGCCCAGATGAGTCTAAATTTATTTTGAGAGTGATAAGTTAAAGCTGCCAGCTCTTCAATATGATATAACTGGTCGATTTTGAGCATCCAAGTTTGGATAGTAGGTATACTTGTTGAGCGCCAAAGGGAGGGGATGAGCAGTTTGGCCGCCGCTAGGAGGAATAGGAGGAGAGTTTTGTTCGGAGTGTTTTGTGGGTTGCTGACCAAGTTCAGGAAGATTAGGCTGGGTTGGGGATTAAAGGACAATTTACAGATCCGCTTGGTGTAGGTAATCACATTTTCCCAGAAGGGCTGCAACTGGTCGCACTGCCACCAAATGTGGAAGTATGTACCTCTCTCTATTGCACCTCCAACATGATTCTGAAGAGGAAGGGAACCATGAGCTAGTTTGAGAAGGTGATACATACCATCTGGTAACTAATTTGTATGAGTTTTCCTGTACCTTCACGCAATTTGATGGGCCAAAGAATCTCTTATAAATTTGGATCAAATCTCCTTCCGTAAAATTCCTGCCTAAATCTTTTTCCCATTATGATAAGAATGCCCGTTTCTGCGGGAGCTTATTTAAGACCAATATTTGATATAATTTAGACAGGACTTTGAGGGCATTTTGTTTGCGTAATCATAGATTCAAAAGTGGAAAGGTCCCTTCGGGGCAGCTATTTCAAGGTTTTTATTGTAAACTATTTACAGTGGAACCTTGGATTACAAAAATAATTGGTTCCGGGAGTGTGCACTTAAACCGAGTTACTCTTATATCAAAGCAAATTTTCCCATAGGAAATAATTGAAACACAGACAATTCGTTCCACAGCCCAAAAATATTTACTGTATTTATACAAACGTAATACAGTAATACAAAATAATGTACTGTATTTATATACGGTAAATGATTACAGTACACTAATACAAAATACTGTACAGTACAGTAAAAGCATATTAGACAAATAAAACTGCACGTTAGCTTACAAAAGAATTGTTGATGTGCGGGAAGTACAGTATTAGCAATGTGCCGCACTGATTATCAATAAGTACAATACTGTATCCACAAATGCAAATTGATAGACATGTTATATAGTATATGTGTCGCCCCAGAGACATCGATCCAGCTTCGGGGACGCCACTGGGTCTTCTTTTAATATGGCAAACATGTATGTCAGATTTTGTATGTGTCGTGACGCCACTCACGGCCTGCGGTCAGGGATATGGATGACCGCCACTGCAGATTTTACGAGCGTCTGGGGCTGATGGGGTCTGCAGTCAGATGGTGTGGCCTCCCGTGAGTGAGGCAGGCCCCAGGGGCTCAGGTGTGTAGAACAACAGGTCCCAGAATAACACAGGCTGAGTCCAAAAGTCTTTCAACTGCTTTTTACTCACTTCAGTTGTTGTGTGGTGAGTTGACCCGGGCGATACTGTGATAAACCAGGTTGAATCAGGGCTCCTTCGGACCAGTCTGAGGTTAACTAGTTTGCTCGCCTTCCTAGCACTTCTGTGTTCGGATAACCCCTGACTTGAAGTACCGTGGGGTCTATCCAGGGAGTCACAACTGCCTTTTCTCCCCTTTTTGGACCGTTTGCCGGCAGCGTGGACCAGGTGAGACGGCTTCAAGCTCTGTCCCCTTATGGGTCCCTGTGTTGCTGCTCAGGCTCGGACTCTGTAAGGTTGGTGAGGTACTTGTAGTTCCCCTCACCGGCAGGTTTAGCAGGTAGTTAAAACTGAAGTCTGCTCTAGGGACCTGTTCCCCGTACGTGCCTAGTCACCGGCAACCTCGTACTGACTAACTGTCTGACTAACCACGTGACCGTTCTCCCCCGCCAACTGTCACTACACCGCGCAGGGTCTGACTAGTGGCTGCGCGCGTATCCCTTAGCAACCGCCGCTCACCACTACCAGGATGGCTCGCTCCACTCTTTTCCTGACAACCTCTGCACTTTAGCTTTCAGCCCCTCCACTACACCCCTTGATGAGAATTGAAGGCCAGTCCCCTCTGGAGACTGCCCAAGGGTCCCATCTAATGGTGTGGGAGAACTGGTTGCTATGTGTCTGTGCGTACACACCTCATTTTGGCCCTTAGGATTACCTGGAAGTACTGTCCCAGCATGGGTGCAGTACTCAGTGGTGCCTGACCTGGTCAGGGGCGCCACATATATACTGTACAATGGTATACTGTATACAGTACATATGTACAGAAAGTTACCTCCAGAGCGGGTCAGAGCGTGGTGAAAGGACAGAACCAGAAATATGCACGGTATTGGGCGTCTCATCGCCCTGTGGGGATGTGCATACTTTCCATGGTAAATGCCCCTGTGGGCGTGATACCATGGATTCACATGAGCGACGTCCCCCGTCGCTCCTTCAGAATCCCACGCGTACGCACTTAGCATTCCCGCAGCCTTTTCTGGGTGTACGTTGTCAGTTTCAGACGCGCTCTGGCATAATCAGAAGAGTCTGATCATGCGCAGGTCGCGTCTGAAGCCGGCGAGTGAACACCCAGAAAAAGCTGCGGGAATGGTAAGTGCAAACATGCCCGGGATTCTGAAGGAGCAACGGGGGACGTCGCTCATGTGAATCCATGGTATCACGCCCACACGGGCGTGATACCATGTAAAGTATGCACACGCCCACAGGACGATGAGACGCCCATGGGGCGACAAGCTCTGCTAGGAAATATGGAAGTAATAAAACAATTTTTATTACTTTCATATTACACAATTTTACAACACAAGGATGGGTATGGAAATGTAATTAGGGCACACATGCGTCTGCTGATAAATCAGAATACATATTCTACATGACAGGTTTCCTTTAAAAAACTTTGCTTGCCTTGTAAAACGCTCTCAAACCAAGTTACTCCAAGGTTCCACTATATTTTACATCTTTTATAATATTTTGGAGCCTTCCTATCTCATATATATATATATATATATATATTTTCATTCATATAGTGCTATTAATTCCATAGCACTTTACATACATTAGCAACACTGTCCCCATTGGGGCTCACAATCTAAGGTCCCTAACTGTATGTCTTTGGAGTGTGGGAGGAAACTGGAGTACCTGGAGGAAACCCACGCAAACACGGGGAGAACATACAAACTCCTTGCAGATGGTGTCCTTGGTGGGAATTGAACCCAGGACCCCAGTGCTGCAAGACTGCAGTGCTAACCACTGAGCCACCGTGCCGCCCTTCTATGTATCTGTATGTCTCATTTGAAAATGTGAGTCAGTTGGGTAAAACCCACAAGTCACAGGCCTGCTGTCTGACAGTAGGACAAGGCAGGAGCAAAGTCATGAGCAGGCTGAGGTCAGGATAGGGGTGTGGAACCATAGGAGCTAAAGGAGCTAAACAAAGGCAGAGTCCTGGAGAAAGTGTGAGGTCACACATGGGCAATCCGGCAGAAATAGATTTGGCTATGGGCAGACACTGAGCGGTGCTGACTGGGCACCATTTCACTGAACCAGCTGTGTTGTAGAGCAGACCTTTGATGACATCACAATTAGGCCACATTCACACAACCGTATTTTCAGTCCAAGTGATGTCCGTGAAAAAAACAATTAATGCACCTGGACCAATGTTATTTAATAGAACTGTTTAAATGACCCTTTTACCTCAATGTCCACATGGCAAAAAAATTGCAGCATGCACTAGTCTTCTCCATATTTTGGATGAAACGTGTCTATTTAAGTCTATGGGTGTGCAAAAAGAATCGGATCCCGTGCAGATGAACGGTATCACATTTGAGTTTTACAGATACATTGCAGTTTTTTAATAAAGAAAACTGTATATGGTCTTGTAAAGTTTAAAGGGGTTGTCCCCTACTAGAACAAACATGCTTCCCCTAGGTAAAATGATAAAGCCTAAACTCACCTCCCGTGCCGACGCCCTTCCAATGGTGCCTGGGCTCACGGTGGCAGGTTTCATGTGGGGTTGTGACATCACCAAAGCCCAGCATCCAATCAGTGCTGGCTTTCTTCACCCCACCTTCGGACTGTCACATTAGACATGGGGAAGTACCACACATCTAGGGAAAGGGGAGATGGTGACCCCTGACCCCTGCACTCACTTCCTGTTCATTTGGTGCGCAGGCAGGGAGAAGGAAGCCGGCGCTGATTGGACTCAAGGCTTGCGTGACTTCACAACTCCATGTGAGCTCCAACAACCCCACTGGAAGGCTGCTGGTATGGGAGGTGAGTATAGGCTTTATTATTTTGCCTGGGGGAAACATGTGGAATCAGAAGGGGTTGTCCTAGTAGTGGACAGCCCCTTTAAGAAGTGTTAATGTATAAAATATAAAAGTAGATGTCATGTGGATGGCATACAGATGACAGTGCAGATGAAAAGTCATACTTTTCTGGATGAAAATCGGTTAAAGGCTGCTTTAGACATGTGTGCAAATCTGTGGGAGCACAGACTAGCCATGGCTCTCTCAACCTGATCGTCACAGCCTCATAGACATATGTGAAGCTGTCACGCATTGATCGGGAGATCTGCGGCCGGTCCATGCATTGCGGTCTGTGCGTGGACATATTTCGATGTCTGCAGCAACCATTATAAGAAGCCAATGAAAGGCATTGCTGCAAAGCAACAGAGTGAAGTGCAGAAGGAGTTAATCAAAACAAGCCGCAGTAGGGGATGGTCAGATGCCCAAGAAAGTCAAAATAGCATGACACTCCGCAAGGAAAGCTCCAGGATCAAATGATGTCTTGTCAGTAGAACCAGAAGACGTGGAAACACGGTGCTTAAGTGTGGAGAGGTGAGTACAGTCAGCGCTGCGTGTAGCAATTAGGAACAGATCGAAAGATAGTATTTTTGAAAGTAGAAAGCCCCTTTAAGCTCTCCTGGTATTTTTGTGAACACATTGTAACAAGCTATGGAGCCAATTTATAATGGTCCATGCACAGGAAAAGTTACTGTTTGATCCTTTATTGAAATACAGACTGTTAGTAAGTTTCTATCATTTTTATTATTTAGCAACCAAACAGCATAGGCCTAATACTACAGCACTCAGGGCCGGCCAGAAAACTGCTCAGAAGTCGTCAGTTTGGGTAAATCCTAATTATACAGAGATTGATGATGTAAGAAATATGAGGCAACGTAGGAGAAATGCAGATATGGGAGCCGGCCCGTGTAGTCACATTCTGCGGCCAGCCTCTGTGACTTTAGTATTCTGCACCACTCCGCTGAGTCACGCTGGAAAATATAATTATGGCTATTTTTATTTGAAGGGCTGTTTGCAGACAACCAGAAAAAAAGGAGTTTTCTGGATTTTCTTTACAGATTTATACATTATTTACACAGTCACACATTCCTGCAGCTCCCGCGACCTTCCCCAGCTCAGATCAGGTATCTGACAGCTTTTACAATTCACACTTTACATTGGAGAAGGCAAAAACCTGACAACACAATCCTTTCACATATCGTAAGCATTATTGTCTTCATGCTGAAACCCTAGGATTGTGAATTAATGACTTGCTGTGTGTGTCTGCCAATGTCATCTGGGTACAACAGAATGCAGCAGAGCTGTCTGGGTTTTTTTGGCCTTAAGGCCACTTTACACACAGCGATATCGCTAGCGATGTCGCTGGTGAAAGCACCCACCCCCGTCGGTTGTGCGTCACGGGCAAATCGCTGCCCATGGCGCACAACATCGCTAGCACCTGTCACACTATACTTACCTGCCTAGCGACGTCGCTGTGGCCAGCGAACCGCCTCCTTTCTAAGGGGGCGGTTAGTTCGGCGTCACAGCGGCGTCACTATGCGGCCGCCCAATAGAAGCGGAGTGGCGTAGATGAGCGGGCTGAACATCCCGCCCACCTCCTTCCTTCCTCATTGCCGGCGGGAAGCAGGTAATTTTTTGTTCCCGGGGAATCACACATAGCGATGTGTGCTGCCTCAGGAACGACGAACAACCGGCGCGCAGAAGGAGGAACGACATTATGAAAATGAACGACGTGTCAACGAGCAACGATAAGGTGAGTATTTTTGCTCGTCAACAGTCGTTCGGAGGTGTCACACGGTACGACATTTCTAACGATGCTGGATCTGTGTCACGAATTCCGTGACCCCGGCGACATATCGCCCGATATATCGTACCATGTAACGCTGCCTTTAGGATTCTCATTGACATATCGTATAGCACTCATCCTTGTTATACGTCAGTGTGAGCGAGCCCTTACTTTCTTAAACAGTCAGGTTTTAGGTTTATTAAACTTTTGTCGTGAACGACAGGACTGTAGTTTTTAAATAATAAAATTAATAAACAAAAATAGAAACTGTGTGTAATTGTGCTCACTGTACATTTGCGCCTTTTTGATGTTGGCACACATTCTGGTTTCAGGCTGCGTACACCTCATGTGCGGCTCCAGTGCAGACATCCGTTGTGCTATTATCCTGCTCTTTACTATGCTGCCGATATAACCTTGTAGTTAGCATATATGCAGCAGATGAGTAATGCTTTATGGTGACAACCTTGACTATTTTAGATCACTTTATAGCCATTTTACTAGTACATATCTCAGCCGTTTGCCTAGTTCTCTTTCTTTGTGTCTTTGAAAAAAAAAAAATCTTCAACTATATAGATCCTTTGTCAAAAAACTGTGAAATCCTAGGAACACTAAAATTGTCTCTCCAGTAAAGGAGACAAACTCTAGCACAGCGCCACCTATTGGAAGTAGCGATCCTAAAAGTCACAAGTGGATTTTCAACAATCCTTTGCAATATGACTCAGGATATATAAGCCAGATCAGAATCCCAATTTGCAGACACGGTGTTTCGGGGTGCTTGCCCCTCGTCAGTGCAAAGTATGGGGGTGTCTGATCTGGCTCATGAGAAAGCTATGTGGGGACCACGGGGGAACACTATTCTCCTTAAGGAGACTTTGAGAGCCAGATCAGACGTGCGGTCACACCCCATTTTGATACCAGCCAGGGTAAAGTCACACGGCTGAAGGCTGGTATTCTCAGGATGGGGAGCTCCACGTTATGGGGAGCCCACCAGCCTAACAATATAAGCCAGCAGCCGCCCAGAATGGCCGCATCCATTGAATGCGTCTGTTCTGGGACTCTACCCGGCTCATCCCGATTGGCCCTGGTGCATTGGCAATCGGGGTAATAAGGAGTTAATGGCAGCCCATAGCTGCCACTAAATCCTAGATTAATCATGTCAGGCGTCGCCCCGAGATACCTTCCATGATTAATCTGTAGGTTACAGTTAAAAAACAGACACATCCGAAAAATCCTTTATTTGAAATAAAAATCACTAACTTCACGGGTGACCGCTAATCAGGACGTGACACAGACAGAGCCGCGGTATGACAATGAAGTCGGGTGAAGTTCACCCCAGTTCATTCTCTACACGCGACTCTGTCTGTCTGTCAGCGGGTATGTATCTACGACATTGTGCATCACAAACACGCATAAATTCACACGGACAACACATACACATGTCAGTTATTTCTCTCACGCATAAACGGACAACCAACACGCATACACGGCTAGCATACGGCATTCACACAGATGGCGCACGGACACAGAAAAAGGACACAAAAACGGAAAACGGACCCGAAAAACGGACGTAACACACGTGCGTGTTTTTTCACAGACGTGTGAAGGGGGCCTTATATGAAGTGTTCTTATCTGCACTTTATCCAATAAGGTCTCATTCAGACGACTGTTCCGTTTGTCCTGGTCAGTTGCTTCTTTTTTGCGGACCTACTGACAAGACCATTTTTTCAATGTGTTTTGTGTAGGATCGGATGGCACACGGAAGCACTTCCGTGTGCATCAGTTCCTACAAAAAAACACATTGGATGCCGTATATGTCCGTTCCATTATTATGGAACATGTCCTATTCTGTTCCACAATTGCGGGTCGTGACACAATACAAGTCAATGGGTCCGCAAAATCCCAGTAAGCCGCATGGAAGCACTTCCATGGGGCTTTCGTCGTGTACCTCTGCAGTCTGTGTCCCACTCCCGCACAGCCCCGCAGCTGTTCGTACTGCAGTGTATCAGCATCTGCCCACAGAGCACTGTCAGCAGCTGCTCGCACAGAACTGTGTAAGCATTTGCTCACACAGCAATGTCAGCATCTGCGGGGATGATGACCGCTGCCGTCAGGAAGTTAGCATAGTTCATTAACTGCTGTGATGTCAGCGCTCGTCACCGACTTCCATGATGCCACGTTCTCACATCAAATCTTCTCCCCTGGAGATCTATAACATGAAATGTGCTATTCTTAGTATGAAGTAACCTTCCTTTTATCCCTAACCATCAATGTCATATTTTTGGGTTGTTCACATACTAGTTTGACGATCAGTATAAAGCCCTCTACTTCGCCATATTTGTCACATTTATAAACAGATCTGACCTACCAGTCATTGTACTATGAATAATAAAAGTCATGTATGAATAATAAAAGTCATGCCGCTAGTGTGAACAGAACCTATAACTATTTGCTGTGCTGTCAAAATAGTATGCAGAGTCCACTTGCTTCCAGCGCTCCACACTTGTAGTCCGTTCTCCCCTCACCACCATAAGCATATGTAGTCATATAAAATGAAGAGAAACTTCAGCAGTGTGTGTCCAGACTGTAAAAACTTGCAGATTTATTCATGGAATATTGATACATAAAACGTTTTATCCAATGCAATTCAACCACGTGCTATAATCATACACTATTAAGATCAATGTGTCGAAACACATTGAAAAAATACAAATGTTATCTATTTTATAACGCCTTTAAATCCAGAACAATGCAGTCCTACAAAGGTGTAAACACTGTACATGATGTACATATTAAACTACATACCAAAATACCAAAAGTATATACTGTTAAAGAACCAGTCCAGCGTTTTGTTTTCTTTTTACCGCTGGAGTTTTAATTTATATCTAAGTCCCTTGATCCCTGTCCAAGGCTTTGTGCGCACACAATTGCAGAAATGTCTGCACCAAATCTGCATCTTAGCAGAAAAAACAGCATTTTTTACCTCAATTTTGCCTTGTTTTTGCTTCATTTTCAGTGAGTTTTTCCATACGGTTTTCCATGCATTTGGGGTGCAAATACGCTAGTGTGGCGCCCTGGCCTAGCCAGGTCGTCACAGATAACATCCAAACACCCCGACCCCCACTAGACAGGGACACCAGCCAAACAGAAACCCTTGTTGCCTCCCTCCAGTGTCTGATGTCCACACCAGGTGGGGCGGAGCCAAGCAGTTGGCCCCACCCACCGAGGAGTTCACAGGCCTGGAGGCGGGAAAAGTGACAGAGGGAGTTTGGAGTTTGAGGAGTGAGGAGTAAGCACTTGGGTGTCTGGGTTTGTGGCCCAGGCACTGACAGCAAGGTTGGCAGACGGTGGTGGCAACGCAGAACCGTAGGACCGGGGACGGGCGACAGCCCGCCGGTACCGACCGGGGAGCGAAGTGAAGCCAGCACACACAGGCAGGGCCATCGGACCCCGACCAGGCTTGGAGCCACCGACAATAGTCAGATCCGAATGTGACTGGAACACCAGGGGTTTCACAACAGCAAAAGTCCCGATTGAAGGCAACAGCCCACACCGTGAGGGTATACAGCTACCGCCTAAGGCTAGAGACCCAAGGGCCAGTGCAGTGTCTGCGGGCAAACGGGCTCCTCCGGTACCCATACACCGGGGAGCGGACTACCGTTGGGAATCCATAGTAGTCAGCAAGAGAACATTAAGGTGCAGGGAAAGACAGCCGCCATCACCTGTCCGGGGAGAAGCACTGCAGCTGGCTGTGGGACCCGTCCATCCAGTCGTTTGGTTTACCGAGGACTTTGTACCTTTCTTGCTGAGTGAGTATACCCGTGCCATCCGGCACCGTGCCGCGCTGTCCCTGCAACCCTGCACCTCACCGACCCTGCCTCCCCGTCACTTCATCGGGCCCCGGGACCACAAACCCCTACCCACGGAGGGGGGAAACAACATCCCAGCTGCTCCTTACCATCGCTCCCAGGATCCCCGTCACCAGCAGCGGTGGTGCCCATCTTCACCACGACTCGTGGGTGGCGTCACGGACTAAATCCCCCAAACCAACCACCCCTTTCACTCATGGGCGAGGAGCGCCGCTTGAGTCCCCGGATCCGGCCACCGAGCAGCCATCGCAGCAGCGCCGGACCCGAGCGTTAGCGAGCGCAGCGCAGTGGCGTCCTCCCCGCCCGCAACACTAGCAAAAACACTGAAACAATTGACATGCTGCAATTATTTTCTGCTGCAAATCTGCAAGCAAAAAAAAAAAACAACAATGTGCATAAAACTTAAGAGTTCTCATTGACTTTGCTTACATAGGATTTGCATGTAGTTTTGTGACAAATCTGTGCCCAAAAACACACCCAGCTCCAGATTCGGGGCGTACTCGTTACCGGGGCGTACTCGTTACCGGGCCGGACTAGTCCGGTGATGTTGTGGCAGCGTGGTCCACTTCCGTGACCCTGGCGGTGTCTTTCAATAAATAAATAACAATAAAGGGGTGATAATTGTGATGATGGGAGTTGTAGTTAAGAGTATAAGTTCGTGACGCCACCTGTGGTACTGCGGCTATGTGGGCCGCCGCTGCACTGTGTATTCCCCGGGTCAGATGTTGATGGCGCAGCTCAGGTGATATTGCTCCCCACAGGTAGAGCTTCAGACCCGGGGATCATGATAGGGCGCGGAAGGACATAGACGATACTGGGGGTTGCAGTCAGTCTTTACTCACGGTACCAGTTCCACAGGTGTACAGTAAGCTGGCAATGACCCGCGGTATGCTGGGATCCACCATGATGGGCTCCTGCTGATCCCGGGCAGCTCAGAGGTCAATACCGTTGCACCCCTCAGATGTGCCTTTCCTGGTCGTCTCTACTGCGCTGACTCTCGCCCTCCTGTCCCACGCATCCACACAAAGTGCCCTGATCTGGGGGCCGCAGACCTTCAACGGGTTTTCTGCCTGCTTGGCCCACTGATCCTCTGTGGCCTTCTTCCAGCGGATTCGTGTGCTGATTTTTGGCCCTGGATGGTTGTAGCCACCTAGGCCCCCAGTGTTACTAAAGAGTAAGTTCGTTTTCTTTTAGTCTAGGGATCGGGTCCCCATTTTTGCGGCCAGATCCTTCCACCCAATGTTCTGTGGAGCAAGCCAACGGGTGCTTTCCGCACTCCCGTGTCTCTAGGATCCCCTTCTTCGGTGTCACCCGGATCAAGCAAGACTCCCGGGTCTCTACTGTCCGTTCGCCTCCTCACTTCACCAGTCACTGACCCTGCTTACTATCAACTGTCAATTCAACTCCACCCATTCACCTCAGACACCTCAGCCACTAAGCTCCACCCCCAGACTGGCTTCGGGGATGGGGCTAGGCACTATACAAGTCCAGCTGCATTAGTCCCTAACCACGGTTTAGTGGAGTGTTGTGATGAGTCTCTCTGTGTGCGTGTGTCGTGTGAACCGGTGGATCTCCCCCTCCTTACCATGGGATGGGATACCACACTTCTGGATGAGGTGCAGCATCTCTGTGGCAACGGAAGCCTCAGGGGTGCCACACATGCAAATAGCCTTATACTGACCTTCTGTTGGCTTCATCCTTTTTGAGTGCTGCTTCGGTACTGCTGCACCATCTTGTGCCCGTGGCTTTTGACTGCCCGAAGGTCAGAAGCTACGTCACAAGCGCTCATTGCAACTCTATGAGACTCATAGTTATATTGCATTGTGACCACCGGCGTGCTCCATGAAACACTGGAGCTGCTGGCAGGTCACTAATTGCTAGAGACCACCTGGCACAATGCTGGAAAAAGATGAAGGCGGCAGCAGGTGAGTATAGGATGGGGGGGGGATGGGGACTTACATTTAAAACACTACTCCAGCCCTGAAATAACAAAAAATGCTAAAATGGTCCATTAAGTAGAAAAGTAGTATAATAAACATGATTAAATGAGTGACAAACTGTTACATAGGTATAGTGGCCCATCCCTTCAAGTGCATAAAATGTATAAAAGAAGAGGAACGACAGAGGTCTCAACTGAACCAGATACAGTGGGACTGACTCAGATTGGGGGCCCCCTCCCCACTGTTCTAGGCTACCTGTTGAATACCCTGTGACCTTCCCCTTGTCATCACACCCCATCTTGCATTTAGCCACATTCTGCCATCCTCAGGGAGCGCTATGTAAAGAATGAAAGCATTAGCTGAGCTGATGCTTCTGTTAGACTCAGTCATCACATTGCCACTGGGCTTCTTGCTGGCGTAGCTGAGCTAGTGCGTCCTAGCAGACCAGCTCTGCCAGTGATCCTCACCCACTGGATACTTATCTTGTAAATGGGCCTTCTATGGTGGGATAGTTTGGTCGGTTGAGGATAGCATGTTACAGAACATGGAGGATATATGAGAAAAATCTTGGAGATGGTTGTTTAAGGTGCAGACAAGGGGAGAGAAAAGGAGGTTTTGTGAAGACCAGATGATGTGTGTGAGGAGTAATCCGTAGATTAGGTCAGAGATATATGACGGACATTGCTGGTTCCAGATTTCCAGATTTATCTGAGCCCTTGGGTGACAGTGGGCTTCTTTGCTTCTTTGCCATTTTTTTTACATTTTAGACAATAGCGTTATACCTGGGAGCACGAGCAGTAGATTTTTATAATTACACTTTCTTTTTACTAGATTTTTGTTTTACATCTGATTTACATTGAAAAGGCAGGCAATTTAACCTTTTTGTTGTAATTTTTACATTTTTATTTTTTTAAATAATTTCTTATTAGTCCACCTTTTGGTTTCTTGTAGAAGACAAAGCAGGACTGTGATATTGTTTGGGATTTTCTTATTGTTTTTTTTTTTAGACTATTAGTTACCTTAGAATCCAGAACCTATGAACTCTTAAGGCTGCTTTACACGGTACGACCGATTGTGCGATTTCACAATTGATCGTACCCGCCCCCGGCCTTTTTGCGTCACGGGCAAATCGCTGCCCGTGTCGCACAAAGTTAGTAACCCCCGTCACACATACTTACCTCTCGTGCGACCTCGCTGTGGGCGGCGAACGTCCACTTCCTGGAGTGGGAGGGACGTTCGGCGTCACAGCGACGTCACACAGCCGCCGGCCAATAGAAGCGGAGGGGCGGAGATGAGCGGGACGTAAACATCCCGCCCACCTCCTTCCTTCCACATAGAGCCGGCGGCGGCCGCGGGAGGCAGGTGAGCTGCTCATCGTTCCCGTGGTGTCACACGGAGCGGCGTGTGCTACCACGGAAACGATGGTCAACTAAATCAAACGATATTATGGAACCTAGCGAGCAGTACCCGACTCACGATTTGTGAGCGATACTGCGTCGCTAGGAGGTGTCACACAGGCCGGCATCGCCAGCGATGTCGGATGTGCGTCACAAAAACCGTGACCCCGACAATCTATCGCACGATAGATTGTCTGGTGTAAAGCAGCCTTTAATCTCTTGTACAATACACTATGTAATATTGCAGAACATTGTAAGTTACTATTTTCCTGGGCTTCACGGGTGTAAAAATATGGGTGGAATAGTGACAACTAAAGAGTTAAACTGCTGAGATTGGCATTGCCTCCAATCACAGCCTCAATACATGTATGGTGGATGTCGCAATTGGAAATCTGGGTCAAGTGAGATCCGGGCATAGTGGATCCGGTTATTGCCCAGGTTGGCCGGCTGCTGACATTCGCCCTGATGGAGGAGACAAGTTATTGACACCCTTGCAAGTCAATGTTAGGGGTTTTTTTTTTTACCTGAATGCTCTGGGCAATGGATAACAGGTAAATGATTTGTAGAGGATTGTTTCTCTAGAATTCATGATGTTTATGTATTATGCGTTAGCGAAGCTCTCGTTCTGTTTTGCACATCATAGTGCTGTAGTCTGGTAGGGTTTCTGCACTTATTACATTGCTTTTTTTGTACCTTGTTGACAGTTCTATATCATACAAGTAATGGATGTTGATGTTTATAATGTGCATTTCACACTTATCTGTATAGATAACCCCATCGGGTAGATCATAAAGTGCAATGTAATGGTATGTAGGATTACCACGCCATATCTTCTAGATTTACTACAATTGATCTACTTCCTCATTCTCCGCCAATGTCATTAGAATGTGGGTCATTGTCACGTTCCCAGGCATGCTATTGCCATGGGAAATTATTTGTACCATATTCTTGAAGTATTAAGCAACATACATTACATTTAAGAAATATGCAAGAAGAACGTCAATGTCATCAGTTAATATAAAGATAATTACATAGTGTTACGTATCAGTCCAGGAGTGGAGCCACTGGGCCGTGCACCGGATTCCCCCAGGGAGGCCAACAGGAGCGAACCCCTATACAGGGACTGTCTGGCGACCACCCCAGCCTAGATGCACAGTGGCCGGAACACACAATGGTGACGAGGGCGGACTGGAGACTTCAGATGGAATCCAGAACCGGTGGCGAAGTGAAGCAGGGGGGCGATGGAGAGATCCACTGCAAATGGACCCCAGGGAATCTCCAGGGAGCGGGATGTGGCGCCCCTGAGGCTTCCGTCGCCACAGGTCATTGCACCCCATCTGCGGTGTGATGCCCCATTCTGGGAGAGGAAGAGAGTGAACTCCGGTCCCATGGTAAATTCACACTACACCCATTGCTAGGGACACACAGGACCAGGGAAAGTGGCAGGCAACCCTCCCATGCTGCATGCTGAGAGGGGCTGTAAGACCTATCCCTGCTCCCATAGGGTGGTAGCTTAGCAACTGGGGAGGTGGGAGGAGCCACCAGAGAGCAGACAGAGACAGGAAGGTGAAGTTTAGTCAGTTTGCTCAGGGAGTGGGAGAGTGAGGAGTGAGCATGTAGGACGAGAAGAGAAGAAGGAGTCGCAGGGCCTGTAAGGTGCCACGAGCAGTCCTTGTTGGGTACCGCTGCCGAGGGCCCAGAGGCGCTACGGGTAGCTGCAGGCGGCGGTGGCCCGTTCCACAGCGACATCGGTGGAGCGACTAGCTGCGACAGGGGGACGGTCCCTAGACACTGAAGGAGTGAAAAGACAGTCTCCAGACAGTAAAAACCGAGGCCCAGGGAATTGCAAGCTCCCAGGGCCAGAACCCAGAGCAGATCTTCAGAAAAGGGGAAATCAGCCGACAGGTGACCCCCCAGCCTGGAGGCTGTAATGGAGGCCAAGCCAAGTCCATCTACCTAAGGCAAGGCTAGTGAAGTCAGCGGAAAAAGGGACACTAAAGAGAGGGAACCGGATTTCACGCTCGGAATCACCCAGAAGGCGGAGGTCCCTGACAGTGGTCCCAGCAGTCTGAGGGTCCTTGCAAGTGTGACAGAAACAGTGAGTAAAAGAACTGGAACTGCACCTTGGACTCGTCTCTGTTATTCCACCTACATAGACACTTACAAGCACCAACTGTGCCCCGGGCATTGCTCCACCTGTGGGGAGCAGTACCAACACTGCTGCCATAACATCATCCCGGAGGCCTCACACAGCAGCGGCGGCTTAATAGCCGCATACCACAGGTGGCGTCACGAACACCCTTTAACAACCAAGCCACACATTCAACTGACACCCACCAGGGCCACGGAGCCGGGCCCAGCCACCACTGACTACCACCGGACTAGTCCGGCCCGGCACCGGGTGTCCCATAGCCCTGGGGTGGGCGAGTCAACTTTTGGCGTCACGAACAGGATTTCGTGCCCGGTCTAACCGGGTACTGTGCGCCTGAAGAACTGTGTACTTTGTCGAGAAACCGCCGCCATTAGCGCTGCTGAAAGCGGGAAGAAGGGGGGCGTGCAAGAAGAAAGGGCGCGAAGAGAAGCCCCGCCCCCTTGTCCAAGAAAAGCGCGCGAAGCGGTGCCCGCCATAGAAAAACGGAGGAAGAAGTGGCGACTAAATAAGCTGGCAGAAGAGAGCCTGAACGCCCGACCAGCAGACAAAGAAAATGTACCTGATACTAAGCGGAGCGGTGCCGGCCGTGATGGGCTGGGCGCCAGTCTGGCGCCAGTTGCAAGTACAGCCTCCGGCCCCGCCGCCGAGAAGGAAAAGGGAGAAGCCGAGTGGCGTGGTCGAGCACCCGAGCAGTGATCCAGCAAGCGTTTCCCAGGTCGGCAGCATGGCAGAGAGGCTGCAGGAGTGTACACCTGAGATCGGGAAGATGGATCCCGAGCTGGACCTGCTCCGGGAGGAAATGCGAATCCTGGCTCGGAGACTGCGTAACCTGCAAGCAGAGGTGGACCGGCGGAGTGAAACACCGATGGTGCCGGAGAGTGTGGGCCACAGGATGGAGGCCGCGGAGCAGCGACTGGGTGAGCAATGTGAAGCCCCGACCCGTCCGGACCCACTGACCCACCAAGCGCCACCGCCCTGTCCCTCTACTGTCCCGCAGGCCTTCTCCGCCAGCCCCGCTGATGCCCGGTGGGGCACCGGAGGCCTGCCCGAAACCCCCGCAGACGGAGCCTGGGGAGGGGTGGACCCCGACCAGCTAGTGGGCCCCCTACCGAGTCCCCCTGTGAGTCTCCTGGGAGCGACATCCCCGGGAGTGCACTGGGACGCAGCGCCCATAGAGAGTAGAGGACTGCAAAAGCCCCTGCGCCCCAAGGAAACCGCACTGCCAAACGAGCTGACCTGCCGGAGATTGGTGCAGGAGTACCAGCAGGAGCGGGAGGCCCGGGAGGAGACGGCCTCGGGGGAACCGGAGTGGCGCCGCACTATGCCAGCGTGTAGCGTCTCCCCTGTCAGCAGCAGCCGCAGCACTACCCCAACGCAGGCCCAAGCCGCAGAACTGAGCCGCGGGCCTGCAACAGCCACGCAGGAGACACAGACCCGGATCTCCATGGCTTGTTTGATGCAAGGTGCACGGCCAAAGAAGGACCCCCGCAATGAAGAGTAAAGATGAAGAGATGCTGAACTGTATATAGCCCCTGTATGCCCCTTATTCTTTTCGAAGATGACACCCTTTCCTGCTGTACTGCCCCTGATTCTTTTTGAAGACGTCACCCCCCATGTTATGTGCTACCGGGCCACTGAACTGGAATGTGGGCCCCGGTGAATGTTTAGGTGTCATGTCATACCAGGCCACTGGACTTAGTGGCTGGTGTGTGGTGTATGTGTTTTATGTCCTACCAGGCCATTGGACTTAATGGCTGGTATGTTGTTGATCTGTCTGATGCAACCAGGCCATTGGACTTAATGGCTGGTCGAAGATGTTACTTTGTTTGTTTGAAACGAACTGACGGGCTACTGGACTTGTAGTAGCCAAAAATGTAATTAGTTGCACCCGTTGTGCCCCCTACCAGAATTATGGGGGATGTGCCTGAACCGTGCAATGGACTGGAAGTGCACACATAGTTTCTTTATAAGAAGTTTGCAACGTTCATGATATGTGCCTCCCATAAAGGGAAGAAGTGTTTTACAGTTTATGTTATTGCATACCAAAAATGTTTTGCAGTTCTCCATATGTTTTTGTTGTTTTTCAGCCCGAGGACGTGCTGGGATTTGCTGTGGGGGAGTGTGGCGCCCCTGAGGCTTCCGTCGCCACAGGTCATTGCACCCCATCTGCGGTGTGATGCCCCATTCTGGGAGAGGAAGAGAGTGAACTCCGGTCCCATGGTAAATTCACACTACACCCATTGCTAGGGACACACAGGACCAGGGAAAGTGGCAGGCAACCCTCCCATGCTGCATGCTGAGAGGGGCTGTAAGACCTATCCCTGCTCCCATAGGGTGGTAGCTTAGCAACTGGGGAGGTGGGAGGAGCCACCAGAGAGCAGACAGAGACAGGAAGGTGAAGTTTAGTCAGTTTGCTCAGGGAGTGGGAGAGTGAGGAGTGAGCATGTAGGACGAGAAGAGAAGAAGGAGTCGCAGGGCCACGGGTAGTCCTGTAAGGTGCCACGAGCAGTCCTTGTTGGGTACCGCTGCCGAGGGCCCAGAGGCGCTACGGGTAGCTGCAGGCGGCGGTGGCCCGTTCCACAGCGACATCGGTGGAGCGACTAGCTGCGACAGGGGGACGGTCCCTAGACACTGAAGGAGTGAAAAGACAGTCTCCAGACAGTAAAAACCGAGGCCCAGGGAATTGCAAGCTCCCAGGGCCAGAACCCAGAGCAGATCTTCAGAAAAGGGGAAATCAGCCGACAGGTGACCCCCCAGCCTGGAGGCTGTAATGGAGGCCAAGCCAAGTCCATCTACCTAAGGCAAGGCTAGTGAAGTCAGCGGAAAAAGGGACACTAAAGAGAGGGAACCGGATTTCACGCTCGGAATCACCCAGAAGGCGGAGGTCCCTGACAGTGGTCCCAGCAGTCTGAGGGTCCTTGCAAGTGTGACAGAAACAGTGAGTAAAAGAACTGGAACTGCACCTTGGACTCGTCTCTGTTATTCCACCTACATAGACACTTACAAGCACCAACTGTGCCCCGGGCATTGCTCCACCTGTGGGGAGCAGTACCAACACTGCTGCCATAACATCATCCCGGAGGCCTCACACAGCAGCGGCGGCTTAATAGCCGCATACCACAGGTGGCGTCACGAACACCCTTTAACAACCAAGCCACACATTCAACTGACACCCACCAGGGCCACGGAGCCGGGCCCAGCCACCACTGACTACCACCGGACTAGTCCGGCCCGGCACCGGGTGTCCCATAGCCCTGGGGTGGGCGAGTCAGGGACCAGCTGAGGCAAACCGGGCGTCAGGTTCTGAGGACAGAGAAAGGGTTAATGACCGAACACAAAGGGCTTGACCACTATCATAAGATACTAGCTGAGAGAACTTGTTGAACAAGCACTGCCCGTAAGTAACAGGAAGTCTATTATACCCTGCATCTGCAATCAGCCACATCCTGTTCCAGGGATGCTGGCCCTATAAGACAAGGTGACTGAGCGTGCCCACGCCCTAACGCGCATGCGTGAAGCCCGGGAGCCAGAGGCAAAGCACAGGAGGCCGGGGACAGGGCGCAGAGGAACCGGGGGCAAAGTCCCGAGTCGCAGTAAGCCGGAGGGACTGCCGAGCAGGGAGCACGGGGAACGCGGGGGAGCAGGAGCGGGAGCAGCGGCTGCGATTGGTCATTACGTGGACCGGATCAGTGGGTACGGAGCGGCGCCGTGACACATAGACTGGATCAGTGGGTACGGAGCGGTGTCGGGACACCGAGACCGGATCAGTGGGTACGGAGCGGTGCCGAGACACCGATACCGGATCAGTGGGTACGGAGTGGTGCCGTGTCACCGAGACCGGGTCAGAGGGTACGGAGTGGTGCCGTGACACCGAGACCAGATCAGTGGTTGTGGAGCGGTGCCGGGACACTGGGAGCGTGACACATAGTTAGGCCGCACTGCTTTATGGAAAGAAAATATTGTGCTGATGTTAAGAGGCTGTAGACACAAAGATGTGATCAGACAAGTTCTTCATTATCAGAGTGTTTATTTTAGACATCATGAATATTGGAGATGAATGGATCAGGCAAAATTCTAATTTGCCTGTTTGCATGGAATTGGCCCAGAAATTCCATTCCTGGAGAAGTTATCTCGGTGAATTGATTGTCCCTTATTATGCTCTGGGGTCTTACCAGAACCTAGAGCATAAAAAGTGTAATATGTATAAAAAAAATCCTTATATTCGCCTCATCGCTTCATCGCTCCTTAGGCCTAAGACACACAGCATGAAAATCGGACTGAGTGGAATGCGATAAAACATCGCATTCCACTCGGACCAATATTAGCCTGTGTCAGCACACCTGAGCGATTATTTTCTCGGCCCCAATCAGAACGAGAAAACAATCGCAGCATGCTGTGATTGTAATACGAGACTCTTTCTCTTGCACCCATTCAAGTCCATGGGGCGAGAGAAAGATCGCACTGGTGTACCGCGAGTGCAGGGCGAGAATGGCAATAGCCAGCAACGGAGGAGAGAGGGAGAGAAATCCCTCTCTCTCCTACTCCGTGCCAGCCTGCCCCTACTCAGCGCTGGCCCGCCCCTCCTCAGTGGCGGCGCGCCCCCCAGTCGCAGTGACACTCGCATGACACTAGGCTCCTGCTGTGCTGACAGCGGGAGCCGAGTGTCATGCGAGGATCGCATTAGTCCCTGTGTGGCCCCGGCCTTACTGTCACTCTTCCAACCTCATCACATCTTCTGTTCCAAGCTGCTCATGCTGAAATCCCCAGTCTACTCATCTACAGTGTATATCTCGGGCCATAACATGACTGTGTAAATTGGCCTTAAAGGGATATTCCCATCTCAAAGATCCTATCCCATTATGTAGTAGGTGTAATAATATTAATAATAATAATAATATTAATAGCAAACACCTCTAATTAGAAATGTGGTATTGTTCTCCTGATATAGCCATGTCTCTTACCTCATGTGCAGGACATTGCAGCTTAGGTGTCTATGGTAACGAACACAAGCAACTTACTAACTATCACTATATGAGTGGATGTAACCATAGATACCTAAGCCGCAATGCCCTGCACATGAGGTAAGAGACATGGCTATATCAGAAGAACTATACTACATTTCTAATTGAAGGTATTTGCTAATATTATATTATTATACCTACTACATATTGGGATAGGATCTTGGAGATGGTAATAACCCTTTAAGGCTCATTCAGACAGCTGTTATTTTCTCAAACAAAAACGTGTTCTTGTTCAGAAATTCACCAGATTTTCATCATCAGTTGTCATCTGAGTTTTATTCGAGTTTGGTCCAAGCTTCATCAATTTTTCTCAGATGAGAAAAAAAGAAAGTTTCTCTACCTTCTATCTAGCGGCCACTGAAAAAAGAACCGGTATTAGACTGCATCTAAATGTTATCCAATTATTTTCACATAGATTTGTATTTTTAATTTTGATCCAACACTCATTGGACTGATTGGACTCATCTCCGCAATGTTGCGTGGGCTAGTTGGTCCAAGAAAAAAAATGGATGGTTGAACAGCCATATAGACAATATTAGTTACAAGTTCTATCCATGATAAACAAGTGGAGAACTCATACATGAAAAATGGATGCCTGAATGAGAGCCTAGGCTGAGACTACACATCAGTTACATCACTCATTTAAAGGGAACCAATCAGCAGGATGTTCGCATATGACCTAAAGCCAGTGCTATACTGGCACTATCAGGCTGATTTTTTACATGCCTGTAGTGGTCAGCTCAGATGTAAATGTGGCGCCCTGGACAAGCCAGGTCGTCACAGAACAACACCAACACACCCCACACCCCGGTCAGGCACACCGAAGCCAAACACAAAATCCTTGTTGCCTTCCTCCAGGGGCTGATGTCCATACCAGGGGGTGGGCCAGGCGGTTGGTCCCGCCCACCGAGGAGTTCACAGTCCTGGAGGCGGGAAAAGGAGTCAGATTAGTTTTGGAGAGGAGTTGAGGAGGAGGAAGTGAAGTGGCAGTAGAGGAGACTGACCGTGTCCGGGTGTGTGGCCCGGGCACAAACAGCAAGGTTGGCAGACGGTGGTGACCGTCTGCAGGAGAGGCCGATTGGAGCGAACCGTAAGGACCGTGGACATGCGGTGGCCCGGCGGTACCGGATCGGAGAGCAAAGAGAAGCCAGCACCATTCGGCAGGGCTTACGGACCCCGACCAGGCTAGGAGTCGCCGTAAAACCGATCAAATCCGTTAGCGAAGGGAACCTCCGGGGTTTCCCAGCAGTCAAGACCCGATTGAAGGCGACAGCTCAAACCGTAAAGGGAAACACAGTCACCGCCAAGGCTACAGTTCCCAGGGCCAGAGCCTGCGGGCAAAAGGGGCTCCTTCAGCACCCATCCAAGCTGGGGAGCGGGTTACCGGTGGGAACCCATTGGAATTATATACACTACACAGGTGCAGGGAAAGGCAGTCACCATCAACCTGCCGGGAGGAGAAACACCGCAGCCGTCTGTGGGACCCGTCCATCCAGCCGTTTGTTTTACCGGAGACTTTGCATTCGTCATTGGCTGAGTGAGTGCCACCGTGCCCTGCGGCACAGCGCTGCCCCCGCGACCCTGCACCTCACCAGGCCCCGTAACCCGCCTGCCATCCATCCCTACCCCTCACCGGGCCCCGGGACAACCAACCCCCTACCCACGGAGGGGAGAAAACAACATCTAAGCTGCTCCCCGTCATTGCTCCCGGGATCCCCGTCCAGAGCAGCGGTGGTGTCACAATCTCACCACAACCGTGGGTGGCGTCACAGACAATATCCCTAAACCAAACCACCCCCTTTCACTCACGGGCGAGGAACGCCGTTCGAGTCCCTGGGATCCGGCCCACCGCTCGAGCCACCACCGAGCAGCAGCAGTAGCCGGACCCGAGTAGTGGGTGAGCGCAGCGTCCCCTCCTCCGCCTGCGACATATAGGTTTTGAAATCCAAAAAAGTAAAGTTTATAAAATGAACAGCTGCTTGAGTGACAGCAGCTGAAGATCAGATAATATATTCATAGTTATCCCCTCCCCATGTTAGAATTAGCATAAGCATTATACAAACAATTCACTTTGTCTATTGAAGGACGTCTGTGAGGTGATACCCATATGACCAGAAGGGGCGGGGCCTCAGCCACCAAACCTGGATACCAGGTCACATGGGTATGACCTCACACAGGTCCTGCAACAGACAAAGTGAATCATTTCTATAATCCTTATGCTAAGGCTAACAGGGGGAGGGGATAACTATGAATACATTATCTGCTCCTTTGCTGCTGTCACTCAACAAGCAGCTAATTTTATAAACTTCACTTTCTTGGATTTCAAAACCTAAACATCTGAGCTGACCACTACAGGTATGTATAGAATCAGCCTGATAGTGCCAGTATAGCACTGTATGTAGAGAATCAGCCTGACAGTGCCAGTATAGCACTGTATGTAGAGAATCAGCCTGATAGTGCCAGTACAGCACTGTATGTAGAGAATCAGCCTGATAGCGCCAGTATAGCACTGTATGTAGAGAATCAGCCTGATAGTGCCAGTACAGCACTGTATGTAGAGAATCAGCCTGATAGCGCCAGTACAGCACTGTATGTAGAGAATCAGCCTGATAGCGCCAGTACAGCACTGTATGTAGAGAATCAGCCTGATAGCGCCAGTACAGCACTGGATTTAGGTTATATGCGAAAATCCTGGTGATTGGCTCCTATTTTTTTCCCCAATTGTTTGTTGTGGTCATGGGAAGTTGCCAATTGCAATACAACCAAGTGTTTCACAGCTAAAGCTGCCATGTAGCCCTAGCCCAATATTGCAAACCTGCAATATAAACCCTTCAAACTCATAGGCTGCATTTTACTACCAGAGATTCCTGCAAAACGTTGCATTTCATATTTATCCCATAACTAATCGCAGAAACACAGGTTACATGCCACACCAAGCACAGACCACTCTATCACACAAGCACAGTACAGACATTACACAAGCACAAAGCACACGTCACATAAGCACAGCACACACATCACACATTCTCCGTGCACATATCACACAATAAGAATGTACTCATGACACAAGAACAGCGCACGTCACACAAGCACAATGCACTCATCACAATGCACACATCACCATTTCACAGGGCAAGCATCACATAAGCACAGCGTATACATCGCATGAGCACAGCACATACGTCGCACAATCACAGTGTCCAACAGCTACAGACGCATTGCGCACAAGTTACACAACATCAACACTCAAGTCACAGCCACACAGTGCACACACTACACAAAACCCAGAAGACTTATCACACAAGCATGTACGCATCACATAAGCAAATTCAAACATGCACAAGGCACAAATCACACAAGCACAGCGCACACATCACATAAGCAAAACTCTCAATCACAAGGCACACATCACAAAAGCACAGCGCACACATCACATAAGCAAAACTCACACAATCACAAGGCACACATCATACAAGCACAGCGCACACATCACATAAGCAAAGCTCACACAATCACAAGGCACATATCACACAAGCACAGCGCACACATCACATAAGCAAAACTCACACAATCACAAGGTACACATCACACAAGCACAGCGCACACATCACATAAGCAAAGCTCACACAATCACAAGGCACATATCACACAAGCACAGCGCACACATCACATAAGCAAAACTCACACAATCACAAGGCATACATCACACAAGCACAGCACACACATCACATAAGCAAAACTCACACAATCACAAGGCACATATCACACAAGCACAGCGCACACATCACATAAGCAAAACTCACACAATCACAAGGCATACATCACACAAGCACAGCGCACACATCACATAAGCAAAACTCACACAATCACAAGGCACATATCACACAAGCACAGCGCACACATCACATAAGCAAAACTCACACAATCACAAGGCACATATCACACAAGCACAGCGCACACATCACATAAGCAAAGCTCACACAATCACAAGGCACAAATCACACAAGCACAGCGCACCCATCACATAAGCAAAGCTCACACAATCACAAGGCACATATCACACAATTACAGTACACACGTTACATAAGCAAAGCTCACACAAACACAAGGCCTGTGCCCTCAGGGGCGGAGTTACTCCCCCTTTTCCCTTGGCTTTCCCTAGATTCTCCCCCTGTGTCGACCCTGGTTGTGTCCGGTATGCATGTTTGTGTTCTTCTTTTCTTTTTCCTTTTTTCTTTTACTTCTTTTTCTTTCCTTTTTTCACAGACTATATCCATTATAGTTCTATTAAAACATAGTTCTAGACTTAAGGGTGCTTTACATGCTGCAATATCGGTAACGATATATCGTCGGGGTCACGCCGTTAGTGACGCACATCCGGCGCCGTTACCGACATCGCAGCGTGTGACACCAATGAGCGACGATCAACGAGCACAAAAAACGTGAAAAATCGTTACTCGTTGACACATTGCTCATTTCCTTAATATCGTTGCTGCTGCCGTTACGATGTTGTTTGTCGTTCCTGCGGCATCACACATCGCTATGTGTGACACCGCAGGAAACGACAAACATCTCCTTACCTGCCTCCACCGGCAATGCGGAAGGAAGGAGGTGGGCGGGATGTTACGTTGGAGGGATTGTTCGGTGGTCACAGCGACGTCGCTGACAAGGTATGTGCGTGTGACGCTGCCGTAGCGATAATGTTCGCTACGGCAGCGATCACCACATATCATCCGTACGACGGGGGCGGGTGCTATCGCGCTCGACATCGCCAGCAAATGCTAGCGATATCGCAGCGTGTAAAGCGGCCTTTAACCATACCCTACAGTCATTTGCTGGGCAGACCCATCTTACTAAACATTCTAAATAATATTTCTATACATCTTATTCCTTATATTATACCTTACACTATTAACCATCACTATGTATTATATCCAAAGACGCATGACATTATTCACACTACATTACAACAGTGGGTGTGATACTGCTGTAGCGAGAATGTTCGCTACGGCAGCGATCACCACATATCGTGCCACCGACGTGGGCGGGTGCTATCGCACGCGACACCGCTAGCAATCGCTAGCGATGTAGCAACGTGTAAAGCATCCTTTAAGCTTGTGGTGGGCCCATTCTATCAGGTTCTGAGGCATATGTTTCAGATTATTTGATTTTGTTGTACCTGTCCAAGCTCGAGTTTGTGGATAAATAAAAAATTTTAAAGAAAGAAGACCAGACACGTATGACCCATGATTCACTCCAATATTTCTTATGCATGGTTTCCATTTTTTAGCCCTTTTATTTGTTTGTAATCTATTAATAATTCTGTTCAAATAAAGACATTATCCAGCTTGTATAGAGTGACACATAACAATAATTAATGATCGTCAGTCCGATGTTACAGGAGGGAAGCAGTTAGTGCCATTCCTTGGGTCCTTGTAGCCTCTTGGCTCTCACTTTATTGAGTCACTAGGTGGCGAGGAAGAGTTGTATCTCTATCATTGGAAAGTTCCCACTGGGTTATTCCGAATGTAGAAGGATATTAGGGAATTTCTCTATGTACAAAATATATGTGTTGGGCCATATTTTAATGGGATTATGTGTCAGTGTCATTTAAGTGATTGATCGTGCTGTTGATCTCACTAGCACAGCATTTTCTTGAGACAAATCACTGAGATTAAAAATTGCCTGGTTTAGTGCACCCTATTAGAGGGTTTGCTACTGATAAAATAGAGGCTAAAGGCCCAGTCACACACAACGACTTACCAGCGATCCTGAAAACGATGCGACCTGATAGGGATCGCAGGTAAGGGGTGCTTCACACATAGCGAGATCGCTACCGAAATCGCTGCTACGGCACGGTTTTGGTGACGCAACAGTGACCTCATTAGCGATCTCGCTGTGTGTGACACTGAGCAACGATCTGGCCCCTGCTGCGAGATCGCTGCTCGTTACACACAGCCCTGGTTCGTTTTCTTCAAAGGCGCTCTCCCGCTGTGACACACAGATCGCTGTGTGTGACAGCGAGAGAGCGACGAAATGAAGCGAGCAGGGAGCAGGAGCCGGCATCTGGCAGCCTGCGGTAAGCTGTAACCAGGGTAAACATCGGGTAACCAAGGTGGTTACCCGATATTTACCTTAGTTACCAGCCTCCGCAGCTCTCACGCTGCCTGTGCTGCCGGCTCCGGCTCTCTGCACATGTAGCTGCAGTACACATCGGGTTAATTAACCCGATGTGTACTGTAGCTAGGAGAGCAAGGAGCCAGCGCTAAGCAGTGTGCGCGGCTCCCTGCTCTCTGCACATGTAGCTGCAGTACACATCGGGTTAATTAACCCGATGTGTACTGTAGCTAGGAGCGCAAGGAGCTAGCGCTAAGCAGTGTGCGCGGCTCCCTGCTCTCGCGGTTATGATCGCTGCTTCGGCTGCTGTGTTTGACAGCTAAGCAGCGATCATAACAGCGACTTACAGGGTCGCTGTTACTTCACAGAAAATGGTGACGTAACAGTGACCTCGTTGTCGCTGTCGCTTAGTGTGAACCAGCCCTAAGTCGCTGGGAGATCGCAGGTGAGATGTCACACAGTCAGATCTTACCAGCGATGCAGGAACAATACAGGTCGCAGTAGCGGCCTGTATAACGATCTCAGCAGTCACTGTGACCCTGTCACAAAGTGTCAAACAGAGCGATGTGTCCTGCCCAGCAGGACATCGCCTTTGAAGAAAATGGCCTGGACAATTCTGCAACGACTAGAGATCTCACAGCAGGGGCCTAATCGCTGGTAGATGTCACACATAACGAGATCGCTAACGGGATCGCTACTACGTCACGGAAACCGTGACTCAGCTGCGATCTCGCTAGCGATCTCGTTATGTGTGACGGTACCTTTAGTGAGGACTTTGTAAATAAAGGGACAGAGCAGTTCATTAACATGATAAACTATGAAAATCTGCTTGATGTTTGCATACCTTTAACCTGGGTGTGCATTCACTCTGTACTGCGAGTTTCCAGTTACCTGTAAATAGATTCTCTTTCACTATTCTAACAATATAATCACGACTTCCTATTTTCTACCAGGGATTCAGGCCAAGCCCCCGCCACTTGCGAAGGTACGCCCGAGCCCGTGTCGAAGAGACAAAGCCCTTGGATGAAATCCACCAGACTGACCATGATACATCTTCACCTCTGAGAAAAAGAAAGATCAAGAGAAGCAGCCGGGTTCAGCCAGAATTTTATCAATCTGTGCAAGTAACTCCCACTCGAAAACCGGTATGTATTAGGGCATCATTTAATGCAAAAACACAAGATCGTGCCCATATCATACGGGCGGCTTAATTGCCTGGCACGCTTAGCCAGGATGGTCCCAGATCATGACGGCTATAGTTGCAGGTAGTGTGAAGGATTTATCACTGTCGCACTGCAGACATCTTCTCTACAATGTGCGTTCTCTAATGTGACATGAAATACAAGAATAGTAAGGTCAGCACTCCTGGGCGGGTGCAGCCTTGTTAGGTGGAAAGACTACAGTCTATTAGAGAAAAGATCCCATAGAGATGGAAGGAAAGATACCGTTATTTAGAATATACTGTGAAGTTTAACATGTACGAAATCAGGAAAAATGCTAATAATACATTCATGGGAACATTTGGGTTCTCCCAGACTAATTAAGAACTGTATCTGTGTGTAGCATCAGTGGAGTACCTTTTGTAGAACCACGGCTCAGGGACCATAGCTCAGGGACCACAGCTCAGGGACCACAGCACAGGGACCACAGCTCAGCGGCCACAGCACAGGCGCCACAGCTCAGGGGCCACAGCTCAGTGGTCACAGCTCAGCGGCCACAGCTTAGGGACCACAACTAAGCATCCACAGCTTACGGGCCACAGCACAGGGGCCACTGCTCAGGGGCCACAGCACTGCACGTCTGATGTTTCCCCCACACTGTCATATTGTGGCTACATATGCTACCACTACAATCAATGGGAGCTGTATAGAACAATGTGCTGTAACTTCACCTAGTGATAGAGGCAGGAAAACAGAAAACATACTCTTATTGTTTAAAGCACTACTCCAGCTTTTTTTTTTTTTTTTTATTTCACTGCTGGAGTGGCGCTTTAAATGTAAGTTCCCTGCCCCGTCTTATACTCACCTGCTGCCGTCTTCATCTTCTATCACTGCCGCTCCCGTCGGTCTCCAGCGATTTGTGACCTGTCATTTGCTCCAGTGTGTCATGGAGCTTGCCGGAGATCTTAACTCAATACAAGTCTATGAAAGCATCATTCTGGCTCTCATAGACTTGTACTGAGCACTTGTGACAACTTCTGACTTCCAACCAGTCAAAAGTTACAGGCATAATTTGGCACCACAGGACCAGAGCGAAGCCAAAAAGGGTGAAAACTCAGGTGGGTAAATATATGAAATGGGGCAGTGAACTTTGGTTTAAAGCACAACTCTAGTGCTGCAACCACCCCCATCCTTTTTCCTTTGCTGGAGTGCTGCTTTAAAATAGGAATATTTAATTATTTTTTTTAATGTCCATTGGCTTGCAATTGTTTAAAATAAACAAAATCAGCAGTTATTCACCCTTTCCTGTCCAGGAATACCTTTTCCTCCCAAGTATAGTTTTGTTGACAAGCTAACTGCATCATACTGCAGTTTGCAGTACATTGCATGCAGCCAATCACTAAGCTCAGTGGTAATGCTGATATTAACACCATGAGCCGCTGAACTACAGTAAGTGATTGACTGCAGTGGTCATATGTATGTAACCCCTTCACCCCGGGCGATTTTCCGTTTTTCCATTTATTTTGTTCTGATCTGCACAAAAGCAGCTCTCCTCTCACACATGGCCCTCTGCCGACTGTAGGAGGAACTGACTAATGAAAGCTACAGGAGTTATCACATGACCCTGTGCTACCATGGCAACCATCAGATCCACGTGATCACATCACGTGACTTCCGATGGTGCCGGGTAAGTGAATGCTTACCGTGGCCCGCAGTTACATCGCGCTGTGACATTTTCACAGCACAATCTAAGGGGTTAACAGGCAAGAGTGGGTAGTGAATCCACTTGTGCCTGATAGCTGCACATTTCAGCTGTTCAAATCAGCTGACATGTTCAGCGATCGCTGCTGACTGCCCGCGGCAGCAGGTAGGGATTAACCTGACATGATCCATGACGTACTCAGTACGTTATGTGTCGTGAAGAGGTTTTATATATGTCATTACTGCAATCTGTCAACAAAACTTAAAGCAGCGATGGAGAGACATCACTAGAGCAGTAGAAGCTGAGTGATTGCTGAACTTATTATTTTCAGTGAAGACAAGTTCATAGACCCAAAAATGATTCCTGGAAAAGGGCAGCATCATATGAGGACAGCTCTGCTCTCCTATCAGCCAAACCTGGCAGGAAAAAAAGCTGTCATTTAGCTATCAGGAGCTATTGAACACTACAGTGGACCCATATATAGGATAACTGTTCTTGCAGTGTAATTTGAGTTTATAAAACATTGTAAACCTTATCCCGCCATTGGATGTGCAGCTACGTCCCATGTTGGGTCCCCATTTATAATGTGGGTTCAGGAGCTGAGCCTGGCTCACACCTCGCAGCTACTGGCTGTGTTATACAACATTCATCTGATGCTATCAGTATGCAGTAGAGCTGAACTGCACTCTTTGCTGCTAACCCCTTAAATGCCACAGTCAATCACTGACAGTGGCGTGTAAAGTGTTCAGTTTGGAAGTGTACCATTCCACGCACTTATCGCCCCTTCTCATAATGAAATGTTTTACCATGGCAGCTGGCCGTCTGCTATTATGGTACTCCTTTGAAGTCTACACTGCGGCGGGACTTCATGGGAGGGTATGATTTTTCTTCAAAATACTAAAATACTGTGGTCTTTGTAGTATACTGAACAAGCGATCAGACTGAAAAATAGTAAAAAAATTTCTAAACATCAGAATCACATTTTTTGGGTGTTGTTTCAACTCAATAAAAAAAAACTCTCACACAGCTCCATTCATATAAAAATGAAAACCTTACGGATTTCAGACAATGGCATCACAAACCAAATAATTTTTGGAGTTACTGAATTCTGATTATTTTTCACAAGTTAAAAAAAATGTAAAAAATGTTACAAGTTTGGTATGCATGTAATAGTAATGACCTGGAGAATTATATTGCCAGGTTATTTTTACCTCTCAATGAAGACCATAAAAGAAAATATCAGATTAGCGTTTTGGTTTTTTTTTTACCCAATTTTCCAATTTTTGGAATTTGTTCCTGTTTTCCAGTACATTGTATGCTGACATGAATGGCCTCATTGAAAACTAATTCATCCTGCAAATAATGAGTCCTCATACGGCTATGTGAATGGAAAATATAACAGCTATGGCACTATAGGGTGGCGTGGGGAGGTAGTCGTGGGCGAGGGCTTTACTACAGACACTAAACACGCTAGAAGAAAACCATGGTCCTAGCATGGACTTGTGTGGTGCAGGTCATACCTCTTAGGCCTCCGTCACACATCCGTGCCTCCGGTCCGTGTTTGCCATTTTTTGCACGTACCGGAGACACGTGCTTACGTTGAATCATTAATTTTCATGTTAAAAGCCGCACGTCAGTATTTTTGCACGGAGCGTGTGTATGTTCCGTGCATACGTGTGTCCATTTAGAAAAAGCGCTAACATGTCCGTGTTGCTCCGGGATCACGTACTCACGGACCCATTACATCCTATGGGTCCGTGTTGTCACGTACATGATACGGATGATGTCCGTGTGCTATCCGTGCGGTCTGTGTCTGTGTGGCTCAAATCAAGTTTGTTACAATTTTAAATACTTGCAGGTGGCCAAGGTACCCTACAAAATCCAACATAAAAATCCTAAGGCCTCCTTGGATAATGGCATGGTTGTAGTATATATCCCAACACATTGGATATCCAAGTAAAAAGACCAGCAGGTTAATTAATTGTGGATAATTATAAGAATGTGCTAATCAAATCCACCTATGTGTCATTATTCCCAACAAATAATCATTAACTTCATTTGATGAAGATGTGAAAACGGACAAGATACGGAAAGCATACGGAACAGACACTGACGTATTACGGAAACACGTAGGACACACATAATGCACACGGACACTACACGGAGAGGAAAAATGGACTCCAAAAACGGAACACGGACTACAAAAACGGACATCGTCACACGCACGTTTTTTTCACGTGAGTGTGGCAGAGGCCTTAACAGGCTGGATGTCACCATTGCCTTTGGGAGGTCAGGACCAAACAGCAGTGTAGACTGGCACATAGACCAATATTTCTTATTAAACAACAGTCTTTTGCTTAACAGTTTCCACAGTTCTTTAGGCACAGCTTTACACATGAGATATTGGGCACACAGCTTAAACACAGTTCTAGTTTCACAGCTCAGCAACAGACTCAAACAGACTCAGTTCTAGTTCTCGCTAGGTTGTTTCTGGATCTATGAGCTCCAGCACCACCCAGCTCAACACAACAGCACAGTCTATGATGGTCACATTCCCGTTTAGGTTGTCCAAGTATTCCTCGCCCCCATAAGAGGGACTCCAGGGGGCCGGTCGACTAAGGCAGGGATGGAGCAGCAGCCTCCCAGACACTTCCAGGTGGAGATTTCTTATCCCCATATGGGAGATTCGCCAGAGTGCCAGAAAAGAGCTTTATGCTAGAGGGGATTCCGCCCAGGAAAGTCAAACACCGTCAGACATCAGTGATAATAACCAGATACCTTGACGGCTGAGGGGCCTGGTCATTCGTCTGTACTCCGGCTCCTTCAATTTAGACCCACTCATCCGAGGGTAGGTATCTAGCAATCCATTTTTTTCCTGTCTGATGCCTCCAAAACACCCGAGGATCACGCTATCTCACTCCGATCTCTACATTGCAGTTGCCACAAGTCACCCACTACATGCGGCCTTGACGAGAATTTCTGACTTTGATGTCTGTATTAGTCACTATTAGGGTCCTGTTTGATGTTCTAAAAAGCAAACAGCCAATTAACCTACAAAGTAACCCCATCCATTGTGGGCTACTGCCAACACTTAACCATACCCTACAGTCAGTTGCTGGGTAGACCCATCTTACTAAACATTAAAAATAACATTTCTAGAGGCGTGTCCTGGCTATGAAGGAGTGAGGACGTGACTTGTCTTAGCTCCTGCCACTGGACTTTATAACTGATGATCCACGCAACTGAGGACTCTGTAACACAGGCTATGCAGCGGAGGAGACGAGGGAGATCCCAGGGGTGCAGCAGCAGAGCTTCACAATCGGAGGAGAGAGGGATCAAGCACTTTTTATCCAGGCCGGGGCAGAGAGAAGCTTCACAGGTGGCACCCAAGATGGCTGCTAAGGCTACACACGAGGTGAGCTCAGCGTGCAGCAGTGAGATGGCAGCTATGGAGATGCAGGGAAAGGCTCAGCAGCTGACGGGACTGAGAGGAGAGACCACCCGGAGTGAAGAGGAGATACAGAAGATAAGGCCAGACAGCCCAAGATTACAGGTACAGGGGAAACCCCGAGTGAGAAGCACGGGGGAAGTGCCTGCTGATACAAACAGTAGCCCTGAAGCCTGGAGGCCTCTGGAGGGGGAAGTAACGTCCTCTCTTATAACACACATGCAGGAGTGTGAGGAATTTCAGGAGGGGGGACACTGCACTGCAAATGAGTTACAGGTCCCTGACAGAAGTGAGACTGTACCCAGGGAGAAGCACAACATAAATCTAAAGTTACCAGATGCAGACAAGCATGCAGGGTCAGGCCCAGCCATAACAACAACACAAGAGTCAGGAGTTCTGACAGAGCTTAATGAGATGCGGGCACGTTTCTCAGCTATACCCACCAGGGAAGATATGGAGGCATATATAACCAGGCTGGAGCAGGCGTACCGCACAGAGCTGTCAGCCCTGAAGGGGGAGGTGGAGAGAGTGGACACCCAGAGTCAAGTGCAGGCAGCTAAAATTCAGAATATGGAGGACACTTCACAGGCCCACGGGGCACTATTAGAACAACACTCCCGCCAAATACAATACGTGGTTGAAGCAATGGATGATGCTGAAAATAGGGGCCGAAGAAACAATCTCAGAGTGCGCGGCCTGCCTGAGTCTGTCGAGTCCAAGGACTTACATGGTACCCTTCAAGTGATCTTCAATAATATTCTGGGTGAACCATCAAGCCAACCCCTGGAATTGGATAGAGCGCATAGAGCGTTGGGCCCCAAACCAGCCCAGAACGACCGACCTCGGGATGTGATCTGTAGGGTCCACCGCTATGTTATTAAGGAGGCCATTCTGTTTAAGCTCCGCAGTGGAGTATCACCATCGTATGAGGGGAGCCAAATCCAAATTCTACAAGATCTATCCCGTTTTACCTTACAAAGGAGAAGAGCTCTTAAACCTCTGCTGGACATTCTCCGCTCATACGAGTTTCCATATAGCTGGGGGTTCCCCTTCCGCCTGCAGGTTCGGCACGCGGGACGAATGCATGTTCTTCGGTCTCCGGCGGATTTACCCTCGTTCACCGCGGCCTTGGACATTCCATTAGTGCCTATAGAGGACTGGCCGGACTTTCCAATGGGGGGGGGGAGTCACCGTCCCAGCCGGTGATCGGATGCGTGGCTCTCATAGAGAAAGAGGAGGGAGGCCGGTCTGATGTATAAGAGAATGGTGGATTAAATTGTTCTAGTATGTTTTTGGTTATAGGATCACAGTACGATGGAGTCTATCCTCTGGTCCTGATGGGAATTTCGCGTTGTGGGGTTATTGTATCGCCCTGGACAGGGGGGTGGGGGGTTCCCTCCTTCCATCCTGGGTGTAATGGGGGGCGCCCCTCAACATTATAAGGTACAATACCCTCTCAAAGCCCCTTCTCCCTTCTTTATACAGAGCTTTAGTTGCAAATCAAAATATATATAGTTAAAAGCTGTTTTTTAGTCCAGGGCAGGGGGCTCCTTTGTGGAAAGTTCCCTCCCTGATTGGGATAACACGCCACAGGGTAGTGGCGTAGGATTAACATCCCTGGTATATAGAGATTCTTATTTTTCTGCATTTACCTCTAGTCTATTTGACCAAGTATAAGGGTCACGTTACGACCCCACAGGCAAGAGGTGCTTTGACCTTTTTGCCTACGGTACTCTCTCTTTGTTTGTAGTTTCCTTCATATACTTAATCCTTCTACCCCCCCCCCTCCTTTTTTTTTTTTTTTTCTCTCCCCCTCTCCTAACCTTCTCTATTCTCTCCACCCACACCTCTCTTCCCATCCCCATCTTCCCGGTTCCTCACCGTTCCTCCTCCTCAGAATGACGCAGATTACCTTTGGCTCATTGAATGTGAGAGGCCTCAATGTCCCGCAAAAACGGTCTCAGGTATTCTTTGACATGCATAAGAAACGAGTCCATATATTATTGATTCAGGAAACACATTTCAAAACTGGTCACCTCCCTAACTTTAAAGACAGATATTACACCAAATGGGTCCATAGCACCAACCCAGAGTCAAAATCAAAAGGGGTGTCTATAGGCATCCATAAAGCCCTGGTGCACACGGTTCTGGACACGAGAGTGGACACTGAGGGAAGATTCATTTTTCTGAAAATTAATGTTAATTCATCTATCTTTACCATTGTCAATTGGTATTTACCAAACAGAGATCCGGCGACGTCCTGCTCCTCTCTCCTGTCATCATTGGATGAATTCGCAGAAGGGACCGTGATCGTGGGTGGCGATTTAAACTTCACTTTGGACCCTAAGGTAGATACAACTTCGGGACACAATTTTCTCTCTCTCAGAAAGCTAACAAAAGTTAAACGCTCAATACAAGAGCTTCGATTGGTAGATGTGTGGAGAACGTTACACCCAGTGGAGCGTGACTACACATACTTCTCCCCGGCTCACTCCTCGTACAGCCGCATAGACCTGTTTCTTGTGAGCCAAAAGGCTCTGACTTGGCAGATACAGGCCTCTATAGGCAGTATATCCTGGTCTGACCACGCTCCTATATTCCTGAGCCTTACTATCCCAGATGGGGCAGGGAGGCCGTGGTCTTGGCGGCTGAACGATAGTCTGCTTGGGGATCAGGGGTGCATGAAGGATCTACAGAACACGATTGATGAATTTTTAGAAATACACTCAGAAGACCCCACAGCCCTTCCCGTGCAGTGGGAGGCACTTAAATGTGTGTTGAGAGGGGTTTTGATCAAACATGGGGCTAGGCTTAAGAGAGAGAGAGCCCAAACCATTTTGTCCCTACTTCAGAATATTTCAGATCTGGAAAGGGCCCATAAGAAGACATTATCACCTTTGACACTGGCGGAGCTAGTCAAAAATAGAGAGGAGCTTAAATCGATTCTCGACCGACAGTATGAGCGACATAGGACTAGAATAAAAAGATTCCTCTATGAGTATGCAGATAAATGTGGTAGACCACTAGCTAGGATTCTACACCCTAGGGGAGACCCCAGCCACATTCCCATGATTAAACAAGCAGACGGCTCTTCGACTCAGAACCCAACTCTCATCGCGGAACAGTTCCAAAAGTATTATAGAGACCTATATAACATAAAGGGCAAATTTGGAGACATGCCACATGACGCATTAGAAAATAAAATAAACGACTACGTATCCAGAACGGCCCTACCGGTTATACCCAGTGCTGAGGTTGAAAATTTAGAGACGGACTTTACAGAAGCAGAAGTGGCATCTATCATTAAAGAATCTCCCTCAGGCAAAAGTCCGGGTCCAGATGGGTTCACCCCTAAATTTTATAAAATATTCCAAACTCAGCTATCCCCGTTCTTGACTAAAGTATTTAATTCCATCTCAGAAAATTCCCAATGGGTGGCGCAATCTCTCGAAGCCCATATATGTGTTATCCCCAAACCGGGGAAGGATCACATGTTAGTTACAAATTACAGACCCATTTCACTGATCAATCTAGACCTAAAACTTTTTTCCAAAGCCTTAGCCAACAGACTTGCTCCTTCCTTGCCCGGGATAATACACACAGATCAAGTGGGGTTCGTACAAGGTCGGGAGGCGCGTGACAATACCAACAAACTGTTCCTCCTGATGACCCGGTCGAGGGCTCATTCTCTTCCCATGTGTTTACTCTCAGTGGATGCGGAGAAGGCCTTTGACCGGGTCAGTTGGAATTTCATGATGGCCGCTCTAAAGCAGGTGGGTTTGGGCAAAAAATTTTTAGATAGGATTGCGTCCCTTTATTCGAGACCCTCAGCAAAAGTTAGGACGAATGGGTTTCTGTCGTCATCGTTTCAGGTCCACAATGGAACAAGGCAAGGATGTCCATTGTCACCTCTGCTCTACGTCATTGTCATGGAGCATCTAGCGGTCGCCATAAGAAATAATGCTAGTATCCATGGGATAGAGGCCGGGGGAGGGAATCGCAAGTTAGCTTTATTTGCTGACGACCTTCTCATGTTTATTTCCCAGCCACACATATCCTTCCCGTCTTTGCTCAAAGAGTTCGAGGAGTTTGGTAACTTAAGTAATTTTAAAGTGAACTTCTCTAAATCAGAGGCTATGAATGTTACCCTGTCGGCGGAAGATCTAGCCCGTACAACCCAAAATTTTCCCTTTAAGTGGCAACCGTCAGCTATAAAATATCTGGGGGTAGTTGTACCTCGGGATCCAACAAAAATTATGCATCATAATTTTCTACCCCTGTTAGAGAGGACAATTAGGGATTTAAAGAAGTACGACAAAAAAAGACTATCGTGGTTTGGGCGTATCAACGCTATTAAAATGGATGTTCTTCCTAGGTTTCTTTTCTTGTTCCAAACGGTACCTATTCAGCTGCCGGGGAGTTACTTTTCCAAAATTCGGACGGCTTTGTCAAGGTTCGTTTGGGGGAATAGGAGACCTCGGACAAGCATAAAAACTCTTACCAGACACAAAAATAATGGAGGGGCAGGGCTCCCAAATTTCCAGTTATACTACAGGGCAACTATTCTAACGAGGATAATGGATTGGCACTTCCATAGGAACTCGAAACAATGGGTCGCGATCGAACAGGACGGATTGGGAGTCCCTTTGCACTTCCTCTCATGGATGGGAAAGGAGAGTAGGTCACAGATAGAGAAGGGAATGGAGTTTATTTGGACAGTGATGGGGACGTGGGACGGTGAGGTTAAGAGGGGTTCTCTCTCACAGGGGAGGGGTCCACTTACCCCCCTCTTTGGCAACCAGGAGTTCCCTCCGGGGCTTCATTCCAATAAATTTCTGGGATATACTCGGGTGGAGGAAACTCGTTTTTTTCATGTGCTCCAGGGAAATACCCTGCCCCCTTATGCATCTCTACGGGCCACAGGGAGAGAGGTTTCCTGGATAGAATATATGCAGCTGAAATCGTTTCTATCCAACCAGGACAGGGAGAGGAAGTTGAGGACCCCCCCTACTCCATTTGAGAAATTGTTCTTGCAGGGTTCGTCACCTGGGCATGTCATCTCTCTTATTTATAAAATGCTGAACCAGAGAGACATGTCGGACAAACCCAAATTTGTCTATAGATGGGGAGAGGAACTGGGAGAGGACATTTCGGAGGACAGATGGAGCAGGGCGTTTCTGTGGACCCACAAACTTTCTCTGGCTTGTGCCGCCCAAGAGAAAAACTATAAAATTCTCACAAGGTGGTACCAATACCCGACCAAATTGCATGCTATCTTTCCCTCAGTGTCCGACATGTGCTGGAGATGTGGTACAGAAAAAGGGTCTATGTTACATATATGGTGGAGCTGTGGTAAATTGCAACCATTCTGGGACTCAGTGTTTTCTCTGTATAAAAAGATGAGTGGGGGTGAGGTGGAGAGATCTCCCCAGGTGGCCCTCCTCTCTATCCTTCCAGGTTCATTCAAGTCACAAAAGAGGGACCTGCTGCGATTTTGTTTAGCGGCAGCCCGTATAATTATTCCCAGATACTGGAAACAGACTAGATGCCCCACGTTAGCTGACTGGGTAGAGGAGATGGCAAACCTCCAGAGAATGGAGGAACTCACAGCTGAACTTAATGGGCTCACGGAAAAATTTATCACAGTGTGGGGACCGTGGATTATGTTCATGGAGTCTCCTGAGTTCACGGTGAGTCTGGCAGGTTATTTGGGATGAGAAATGGTGACATACCTTGTCTTCCCCTCTCCCCACACACTTTTTTCCCCCACCCCCTCTTTACCCTACTTTCTTCACTCTATTTGATTCCTTCTTTTCTAAGCTTATATCTGTTCTTTTTTTTTTTTTTTCTAGTTTTCTACTTTTTCTTAAATTTTTATTCAATAACTTAAAAGGGGATTGTTTTATGCTGAGAGTGGTCTTGTCAATTATCAGGAAGACATGTTTAGCTGGAACTCTGATTTCTAGTGTATGGTTTGCCATGGAGTGTTAGCATAAGGATAGCTTATAGAGTTCCAATGAAATCTACAATGTGATGTTATTTTTGTCATTCCGAAACTGAGAGATCACTGTTTATGTATTATAATCTTTATAAATGTTCAAGATGTATGCTTGATTTATAAACTTAATAATAAAACAGATTTGAAATAAAAATAACATTTCTATAAATCTTATACCTTATATTATACCTTACACTATTAACAATCACTATGCATTATAGCCAAAGACGCATGACATTATTCACATTACATTACAACAGTGGGTTTGGTGTCTTCAGGGAGGAACGCGACATCCAATCCATTTTCTTACAACACTTCGAAGAAGGTGAGAAAAAAAACATAACTGCAGAAATGGAAAATCGTCCAGTTGGCAAGGGGTTAATGTTTGTTTTGTACAGTATGTTGGGTATTCTGTATGCTGTACTTTTGCCTACTTGATCAGTGACTGTGAACTATGCAAATTTCTGGTATTTTCCACTTTTCATTTAGCATTCCAATAAGCTAAAAGGAGCTTTATGGCTAAAATATGCAGACAGACCTTTCATTGTTAACATCTTCCATAGATTAGTGTACACTAGCAACCATTGTTGTTTTTTTTTCAATTCTATATGTGTTTGATATATTGTCATATTGTCTATAATGCAACACAGCAATTAATCAGATTTTAATGCAATCTTTACAGAACAGATTGTAGTACTAGAATATATGCTGATTCATTAAATATCATAAGTATCATAAATATTTATTTAAAGGTATATAAAAGGCTTTTCTTAGGACTTAGAATCTAGCAGCTGCAAATGTGATCACAAGTCGGGGATTTAAAAGCTGTATATGGGCTTTACTCCTTATGTGATCACAAGTGATGAGCGAGTACTACCATGCTTGGATGATCTATACTCGTAACGAGCAGTTGGATGCTTGGATGGGCACGACTCAAGTACCCGAGGACAATGGAAGTCAATGGAGAGCTCTACTATTTTTCTGGAAGATTTCCCAGAAAAATGCTCAAGTCCTGCAGTGACTTCCAATATACTCGAGTACTTGAGTAGCGCCCATCCGATCATCCAACTGCTCGTAACGAGTACAGATCAACCAAGCATGGTAGTACTCGCTCATCACTAGTGATCACATAAGGAGTAAAGCCCATATACAGCTTTTAAATCCCCCACTGTGACTAGAATCAGCGGGCTGTGTTTACTTTGGTGAATCAATGTCTTATCACCACATAATCGCTCAAATCAGTCACTGACTGCATCCATCAACAATTACACATTGGGGGTGATAAGGGTGGATACACGACTGTCACTGGGTGCTCTTGACCTCTGTAGAAGGACTGTAGAGACTGGGGCTCAACCGACGCCATTTCTCCTTCCCCACACAAGTGACCACATTTTCCTTATTGGCGCTGAGTCGCCACTGTTAGCATTGTTTTTAACTGTCTTATTCTTTTATTACAAAGGTCCAGGGGCAGATTACACACATAGTGCATAATGTTTAAGATTATTACTTCAGTAGTATATTAGTAGTAAATATTTGTGTCTCTCTACCCTGGCAAAGTATGAACACAAATGTCAAGAACCATATTATGGTGCTAGCTATGAGGCCTCCATAATTGTGCAAGCCATAATACCCAAGATGATTCACAGCAACACGATCTCTATAAGAGAACCATAGGACCAGCATAACAATTCCAACATATGGACCCCTAATACTTAGAGCCACTATACGCCACAACAGCCACAGCCAAACACCCCTCCATAACTGACAGACGCAGACCCCTAAATATAACTCGCCTCCTGTAATCTTTGACTGAGCATTTCAACACCAGCACCCACACATGGCTTCCAGAGGGATATGGCAGAATCATTGGCATCCTGTGTTATATTTATTTTTTACTAGCTGTAGTACCCAGGCGTTGCCTGGGATAGTAACTGTCTCTTTGTCTCTCTCCCAGTTAGTCTGTTTGTGTCTGTCTGTCTCTGTCTGTGTGTTTGTCTCTGTGTGTCTGTGTGTGTGGCTCTGTCTGTATGTCTTTCCCCCCTCTGTCTGTCTGTCTCTTTTCCCCCTCTGTCTGTCTGTCTCTTTCCCCCCTCTGTCTGTCTCTTTCCCCCCTCTGTCTGTCTGTCTCTTTTCCCCCTCTGTCTGTCTGTCTCTTTTCCCCCTCTGTCTGTCTGTCTCTTTTCCCCCTCTGTCTGTCTGTCTCTTTCCCCCTCTGTCTGTCTCTTTCCCCCCTCTGTCTATCTATCTCTTTCCCTCTCTGTATCTCTTTCCCTGTCTTCCTTCCTCTGTCTGTCTCTTTGACTGTCTCTCTCTCTCTGTCATTCCGTTTGCCTCTTTCAGTGTCTGTGCTTGTGTCTGTCTGTCTCGGTCTGTCTCTCCTCTGACATCTCATTACCTCACACATAAGCTTCTTATACTAACAATTTATTTTGTTCCTATATTAACCACTCACAGCTCCTATTAATAAGCTGTAGCTCCTATCTCCATTGACTTTAATGGAGACAGGTGTTTTGGAGAGAAACTGTAAAGCGCGGGGTTAAATTTTCCTGTCAAAACATAGTCTATGACGTTCCCTGAGTCTCATGGAGCGTCTGTGCAAAATGTCATGATTATTAAATGCGACGGTGCGAATTCCTTTAGAGGACATACACACATACATACACACATACATACATACACTCAGCTTTATTTATTAGATTTTACTCACTTATATGGAATAATTAATTCTACATCTTTATAGATGTGATCATCACATTTTATTAATTATAAGTGTATTACAATTTTATTTTTTAATACTTCATGAAATGTCTTCTAAGTAGGAGTCAGATGAGTATGCCTGAGGAGCAGCTGAATACACAATCACTGAACAGTCTTTGTACTCTGAAAGCTGTTAACGTGAAACACTACATTTTTTATGAAAGAGATTGTCCGGTAACCATATATTGATGTCCTATTTGAACAAAATTTGAACTAAATTTATTGCTTATTTTAAACTTTTTTCAAAAATAAATAACTGAAAAGTGGGGCGTGCAATATTATTCATCCCCTTTACTTTAAGTGCAGCAAACTCACTCCAGAATTTCATTGAGGATCTCTGAATGATCCAATGTTGTCCTAAATAACTGATGATAAATATAAGCCACCTGTGTGCAATAAAGTCTCCGTATAAATGCACCTGCTCTGTGATAGTCTCAGTGTTCTGTTTAAAGCACAGAGCATCATGAAGACCAAGGAACACAACAGACAGGTCCATGATACTGTTGGAGAGGTTTAAAGCCGGATTTGGTTACAAAAAGATTTCCAAAACTTTAAACATCCCAAGGAGCACTGTGTAAGCGATCATATTGAAATGGAAGGAGTATCATACCATTGCAAATCTACCAAGACCCGGCCGTCCATCCAAATTTTCATCTCAAACAAGGAGAAGACTGATCAGAGATGCAGCCAAGAGGCCCATGATCACTCTGGATGAACTGCAGAGATCTTCAGCTGAGGTGGGAGAGTCTGTCCATAGGACAACAATCAGACGTAGACTGCACAAATCTGGCCTTTATGGAGGAGTGGCAAGAAGAAAGCTATTTCTCAAAGATATCCATAAAAAGTGTTGTTTAAAGTTTGCCACAAGCCACCTGGGAGACACACCAAACATGTGGAAGGTGCTCTGGTCAGATGAAACCAAAATCAAACTATTTGGGCACAATGCCAAACGATATGTTTGGCGTAAAAGCAACACAGCCCATCACCCTGAACACAAAATCCCCACTGTCAAACATAATAGTGGCAGCATCATGGTTTGGTCCTGCTTTTTTTCAGCAGGGACAGGGAAGATGGTTAAAATTGATGGGAAGATGGATGTAGCCAAATAGAGGACCATTCTTGAAGAAAACCTGTTGGAGTCTGCAAAAGACCTGAGAGTGGGAGGGAGATTTGTCTTCCAACAAGACAATGATCCCAAACATAAAGCAAAATCTACAATGGAATGGTTGACAAATAAACATATCCAGGTGTTAGAATGGCCAAGTCAAAGTCCAGACCTGAATCCAATCGAGAATCTGTGGAAAGAGCTGAAAACTGCTGTTCACAAACGCTCTCCATCCAACCTCACTGAGCTTGAGATGTTTGCAAAAGAAGAATGAGCAAGAATTTTAGTCTCTTGATGTACAAATATAGATAGACACATACCCCAAGTGACTTGCAGCTGTAATTGCAGCAAAAGGTGGTGCTACAAAGGGACCGAATAATATTGCATGCCCCACTTTTCAGTTATTTATTTTTTTTAAAAAGTTTAAAATAATCAATACATTTCGTTCAACTTCACAATTGTGTCCCACTTGTTGTTGATTCTTCACCATAACATTAAAATGTTTATCTTTATGTTTGAAGCCTGAATTATGGGAAAATGTTGAAAAATTCAAGGGGGCCGAATACGTTTCGAAACGCGTTGCCGCACCTGGGCTCACTGACCCTATCTATTTTGATGACAGCATTTTATATTGACCTTTGCGATAAAGCTTTTACATTTTATTTTACTAATTTCCGGAAGCTGGATCCTCCTTCTTTGTTCTTGCATCTCCTGCACATTCAGAGTGCTTAATCCTTGCATGCCGGATTCTACCACAGTTGAGCTGGATCACCTTTCCTTCCTTCCTTTTAAAAAATAATGCTGTAGTGGTGATTTAAATATGCAATTAAAGTCTTATTGTTAAGTCCGCATTTGGAAATAGAAAGTACGACCAACGTTTCAGTCTATCACAGACATTAATCATGGTTCATAGCTTCCTTGCTGTATTTTAACACATTTGGAATATTGGTGCGTGCTGCAGTTTATTTATTAAGATTGAATAATGGGCGGCCTGCATTTTCAAATCAGGAGAAGCCGCCAGAGCTTTGTAACAGCCGTGCAGCGCCGTGCCGCTGATCGGTGAGTGGGTGAGAGTGAGTGAATGAGTCAGTGAGTGAGTGAGTAAGAGAGTGATTGATTTTCTGACAAGCAATGAATTTATATCACTTCTGGGCATGGTCAGAAGTAAAAACTGGATCTGGTACATGCTACCGGCGTTTGACGCATGCCACCGAATCCGGGGTGCATAGACTTTGATTATGCACCATCCCGCACAGCGCCGCATCCGGCGCTATGCAGTTTTTTGCCGCTGGCAAAAACCATTCCTCTCTGCGTCCTCTGCGGCCGCTGAAGTGATGATTTTTGCCGTATATGGCAAAAAACAGATCAAACGCGAGTACATGTGGCACAATCCAGCGCTAATAAAAGTCTATGAGGAAAAACCGCACCCGGCGGCAAAAAAAACGGATGCGTTTTTCCCCGCAAAGCGTCGGATTGTGCCGCACAGCAAAAACTTGATGTGTGTACATACCCTTAACCTACCCATAAACTTGTTTCTTTTCAGCATTGCATTCAGTAAGCTGCGTTATAGAAAATAAAACAAAGCAGGTGTCATTTACATGGTAAACAGCCGACACAGTAGTTTGAATGTGCAAATGTAGAAAAAGAAGAGCCAAGTATACTCATGTAAGCCCTAGATCCTAATACATAATCTCTAAAACTGTGTTCTTTTTGCATTTGTAGTAAATATTGGATGATTACAGTTGAGGAGGAGGCTACTATGGTACATACAGTATATCAATGCTTTAATCACCATTAATCTGGGACACCTCAGACAGATAGGTTTCAACTGAGGTACCAAACTATGCATACTGCCCAGTGCTAGTGCTAGCAGCAGGACCTTGCACAATGAGGCGGTTTGTATTGACAACATACAACTGATTCAGTGTGACACCTTCATTGGAGCCACATTACATTGCAATATACTAGACCTGGCAAACTACTTATGTATTCTGCCAAGACAAGTGATGGAGAGTAGAGTTGATCGAACCGGGACCGGCGGATCACTGCCAGATTTAAAAAAAAAAAAAAAGTCCAATCCGCTCCGGAATCTAGTTCCCATATAAGTCATTGGGGACCAGAATCCGGAGATTAAAAACGTTTGTGGAGGGGATAGGGAGGTAGGAGCGAGGGTGGTATACTCACAGAGACTGTTTCATGGCGGCAAACTCCTTCCAGGTGACACTTTTCCCTTCCGGAGCTGACAATTCAATATTCACTACTTTGCCCACCCACCGGTGCGTGTAATTGGTTGCAGTTAGACGTGCCCTCACCCTGAGTGGCAGTGTGTCAGCTGATCGCAACCAATCACAGGCGGCAGGACGGCCGGTGGGCGGGGAATGCAGTGTATCCCTCGCAAGCGTGGCTCCGTTTTTTTTTAATTAAATAAATAATTTAAAAAAAAAAAAAAAGACGCGTGGTTCCCCCTAATTTTCATCCCAAGCCATGATAATGCCAGCTGGGGGCTGGTATTCTCAGCCCGCAGCCGCCCGGTATTGCCGCATCTATTAGATGTTAACATCCTGGTGCATTACCAGCCCTTCCCATTGGCCTGATGCGGTGCCAATTGAGGTAATAAGGAGTTAATAACAGCGCACATCTGCTACTAGAGAGGTAAATAGGAAGAAAACTTCAGCTCACCTGCTGCCCAGACTGTTCAGCCTAGCGGGTGCCTAGGATACTTCGGTTTATCCCAACCGGTAACAGGCAACGTGGAGTGAAAAGAAAAGGATGATCCGGCACAAAATCTCCTTTGGTAAAAACATCCAAAATTTATTGAAACATCATTAAAAATCATAAGTGATTAAGGACTTTTTTTGCTTTTATAACTGGCCGAAACGCGTAAAGTTATCATGACCTCCATGCTTTCCATCTGAGTGGATACTTGGTCTTCACGCTATTTTTAATGATGTTTCAATAAATTTTGGATGTTTTTACCAAAGGAGATTTTGTGCCGGATCATCCTTTTCTTTTCACTCCACATCTGCTACTAAGCCCTAGGTTTGTGATGGCACAGGCATCTATGAGATACCTGCATCACAAACCTGTAAATGAATGTAAATAAGCACAAACACAGAGAAAAATCCTTTATTTGGAATAAAGTACAAAACGCACCCTCCTTCACCGCTTTATTAACCCCAAAACCCTGCAGCTCTGGCGTAATCCACACAAGCTCCCATGACAACACATCCAGCTCTGCGACATCTCACAGCTAGCAGCCATAGTGAAGACTGCCAGCTATGAGTGTAGCCTATTACTGAGCCGCGATGAGCGAAGACTGCAGGCAGATACTGTCACAGGCTGGGGGTCACGTCAGCCTGCAACCAATCAGTGACAAGAGGACGGCCGATAAGTGGGGAAATCACGGAAAGCTGTGTGTATACATGCATAGTACAGGAAGTGAATGTGCGACCCGGAAGCAGTGTGCCGACATGACACCGAGTCCCGGTAAATATGAAACTCTTACTTATTTCTTCTTTTGTTTATTTTTTACTTTAATTGCCGAATCCGGATCCTGCACCCGAGATCCCGAGCCCGGGTCCGGCACTCAGATATTGTTGAAACCGCGCGGATCTGGACTTTTACAGTCTGCTTCAGCTCAGCCCTAATAGAGAGTACAACTAAAGCAATTCAATATAGTGCTGGAAGATGCACTTCCCTTCTAAAAGGGAAAGTAAAAAGCTGGAAATATATCATTTTCGGAACTTGGAATGCACAAACCATGAACCAAGGCAAACTCCACATCATCAAAGCCAAAATGGACAGAACAGGACTCAACTTACTCAGAATTAGCAAACTAAGATGGACTCAATCTGGACATTTCTAGTCAAACAAACACTGGATCTACTATTCTGGCAATGATTACCAAAGAACAAACAGTTTGGATTTTATTCTTGATCGAAAATTGTCCGGCACTATTATTAAGTTCAATGCAGTTAGTGATAGATTCATCTCGATTTGACTACAAGGCGTGGCAATCCATGTCACAGTTATACAAGTCTACCCACTTCCTGAAGGGGGAGGGACGTTCAGCGTCACAGCGACGTCACACGGCAGCCAACCAATAGAAGCGGAGGGGCGGAGATGAGCGGGACGTAACATCCCGCGCACCTCCTTCCTTCTGCATTGCCGGCGGAACGCAGGTAAGCTGTGTTCGTCGTTCCCGAGGTGTCACATGGAGCGACGTGTGCTGCCACGGGAATGATTAACAACCGGAGCACAGAAGGAGGACCGACATTTTGAAAATGAACGACGTGTCAACGAGTAACGATAAGGTGAGTATTTTTGCTCGTTCACAGTCGTTCAGAGGTGTCACACGGTATGATATCTCTGACGATGCCGGATGTGCGTCACTAACAACATGACCCCGATGACCTATCACCCGATATATCGTACCGTGTGACGCCGGCATGACTTGAATGCCAAAGTGGGCCATGGCAAACTTGAAACCATTGTTGGAAACTTTGGACTTGGTGAGTGAAACGAGTCTGGAGGAAGATTCATTGACTTTTGCATGACAAATCAACTATCCATTATGAACACCTTCTTCAAAATCAGAAATGGAGACTTTACACATAGAGAACATTGAATGGGACCCATGAGAATCAGATTCACTACATATGTGTTCTAAAAAGATTGACATATTCAATCTTTACTGCTAAAACAACATCAGGAGCTGACTGTGGAATGGATCATGAACTTTTGATAGCAAAGATTACAGACAAGCTGAGCAAAGAGATTAGACAGCATGTCGATTCCAATTTCAATTTGACCAACATACCTGAAGTATTTTGGAATGGTCTGCACAACCGATTTATTTTTCTGGACATGGATGAAAGTAAATTTGAGGAATTATGAGAACATATAAAGATTATTATTACTGAAGAAGCCAGAAAGACAATAAACAATAGGCAGAAGAGACCCCCAAAGCCATGGTTAACAGAAGAGACCCTAAAGATCACCGAAGAAAGACGAATGGCAAAAGCAAGAAGTAGCAAGCAGAAGACCCGGGTGAACCTGGTGTCAGAAGGTCACAGCGCCTCGCAGCTGGCAGGTTTACTACTGTTATTTGATAGGATCTCTGTTGTGAATACGTTTTCCAGTTTGGGGCTCCCTCTTGTGGTCAGTGCTGGCGGTGCAGTTGATTTGTGGAATGAAAGCCACACACCAGTGGAGGACTGGCAATCAGGCATTTCTGATTAGACTATATAACTGAACAGTTTCCTCCTGTTACTTGCCGGTGCTCAATGGCTATCCTGTGTGTTAAGGACATTTTGAAACCAGCCCTGCTCACTACCAGAACTCCTCTCATATAAGTGGTCTTGTGCTTCTGCTTATTGTTTCCACTTTCTTGTTGTTTTTTTCTGCTTTGATACTATGCTTGATTCCAATTTTGTCTGTGTGAAGTTCTTGGTGGAATTGGATCATTCCCTGCTGGGAGTGTGTGTATACTTAGCTCCATAATTCTGCAATGTGTTTTGTCATGCTTGGTATTAATCCAGTCCCTCATCTATATTAGTGTTTTTGGATCCCAGTAACATCTGAGTGCTGATCTAGTGGGGGGGGTGGGGGGAGGCCGTATTTATTAGGGTTTTACGGCTGTAGACAGTTCTCCTTCCTATCCTTTCAAGATAGTTTGGGCCTCACCTTTGCTGAATCTGTTTTTCTAGCTTTGTATTGTGTTTTCCTATATCACCGTAGTCTTTACATGTGGGTGGCTATCCATATCTTTGGGGCTTGCTTCGAGGCAGATTAGCTTTCTTATATCTCTATCTGTAAGAATATTTAGATCTCCGGCTATGTTGAGACGACTAGGTCATCGTAGGCTCTTCCCATGGCTACTTCTAGTTGTATGTCAGGATTAGGTCTGCAATCCGTTAAGTTTCCAGCCACTATGTTACCTTTTGGGTTTCCACATTTTTTGATCCTCCTCGGTCCCTGAATCCTAACACATCTCCTTCCTTGTGTCTGTAAGGGTTAAGCACCCTTTCCTGCCTGGCTGCTGGCTGTAGCTTCCAATCTCAGGTGCGGCTCTTTGGGATCACTCCCTTTCACTATTTAAGTCATGTGATCTGATCATATGATGCCTGTGATAGAAATTTAATCTCATTTCTATGTGGTCCACTTTGGAAGGAGCCTGCTCTGGAAGAAGTATGTCTTGTGTGTATTGGTGATGTTTGCTGCACTGAAGCCGTCTAGAGTGTTTTTCCTTTGCATGTCTATTTCCCCTGTTGGTATTCCTACCCTTGTGTTTCTGAATTGTAGTGGCGAGTCTAGTGATCTCATTGGCCTACTCACTAGCCAGTGTGAGTATAGGGCTAGCTGAGGGCCCTAGGTATCTGGCTCAGAGACAGGTTGTAAAAATATGTATAGGGACGCTAGGGAGCTTGAGTTCAGGAGGTGTCCCCTCACCTCTCTCCCTAGTGACAAAGAGCTCCATTGTGTCATGACCCCTTTGTTCACTGTGTGTTGTAACATCTTTTGGAGGTTTCCCAGGTGCTAGGTAGACCCTGTTAGTCACGTGCATGACATTATAACAGGCCCACCTATTTTTTTTCTTGGACCTTAAATGGATCCTGTTGAGGCCCTTACAGAGCAGGTGCAAAACCTGTCCCTTGGTCTGGCAGACATGCGATCCAGGGTTATGCAACTACCACAGCACGCCACAGGTCTAGTTGCCAGTTATAATATATCTGAACCCAAGGTGGCGCTCCCTGATAGATTCTTAGGAGGACTTGATACATTTTCTTTTTTTCGAGAGGCCTGCAAGCTGTACTTTAAAGCTCTCTTGATAGGTTAGCGACGTCGTTGCGTGTGACACGTATGAACGACCGCTAACGATCACACATACTCACCTAATCAATGATCGTTGACACGTCGTTCAAATCCCAAATATCGTTGATGGTGCTGGACGCAGGTTGTTTGTCGTTCCTGAGGCAGCACACATCGCTACGTGTGACATCCCAGGAACGACGAACAACACCGTACCTGCGTCCTCCAGCAAAAGGTGGACGTGACTTTCCTTCGGCTGCTCTCCGCCCCTCCGCTTCTATTGGACGCCTGCTGTGTGACGTCGCTGTGACGCCGCACAAACCACCCCCTTAGAAAGGAGGCTGTTCGCCGCCCACAGCAACGTCGCTAGGAAGGTAAGTATAGTGTGACTGGTACTAGCGATATTGTGCGTGGCGTGTCCGTGGCGGGCAACGATTTGCCCGTGACGCACAAACGATGGGGGCGGGTGCTTTCACGAGTGACATCGCTAGCGATGTCGCTGTGTGTAAAGCCCCCTTTACAATTGCCCAAAAGTAATCTGCAAGCATTGATGGATTCCATTTTTCTTCATATCTTTCTCCAGAGCCTCAATATCTTGGTGAAATCTCTCACCATGCTTGTCGCTTACTTCTCCGCAGTTTGGTGGAGACATGTCTAGATGCAAATGTAAGATTGTTGTTTTTGTTTCAGGCACCTCAACAGTTGTTTCAAGTTGTCATAAGTTTCTTTCATGTGGGCAGCATAACCAGTAGCAATTGAAAGTAGCTCTTTGCCATTATACAGCAAGATGGCTTTTAGGCTTATTTTGGATTAATTGCTAAAGAAGAGCTTTCATTCCTATTGCTTATGGTTTATCTTCAGAGCTTCCATTAAAACGATGATGTTGCTGCATGCCACAAGATTGCTCTCCATTCCACTGCTGTAGCCTGGAACCTAAGAGCTCAGCCTTAAGGCTGCTTTACACGCCCCCATCGGTTGTGCATCACGGGCAAATTGCTGCCTGTGGCGCACAACATCGCTAGGACCCCTCACACGTACTTACCTGCCTAGCGACGTTGCTGTGGCCAGCGAACTGCCTCCTTTCTAAGGGGGCGGTTTGTGCGACGTTACAGCATCGTCACACAGCAGCCGTCCAATCGAAGCGGAGGGGCGGAGAGCAGCCGAAAGAAATTGACGCCCACCTCATTGCTGAAGGATGCAGGTACGGTGTTGTTGCTCGTTCCTGGGGTGTTACACGTAGCGATGTGTGCTGCCTCAGGAACGACGAACAACCTGCGTCCTGCAACGATATTTGGGATTAGAACGACGTATCAACGATCAACGATTAGGTGAGTAATTTTGATTGTTAGCGGTTGTTCGTATGTTTCACACGCAACGACGTCACTAATGAGGTCGGATGTGCGTCACGAATTCCGTGACCCCAACGACATCTCGTTAGCGGTGTTGTTGTGTGTAAAGCCCCCTTTACTCTTGGGCAAATCCAAATCTCTAACAAGAGTGTTCAGTTCACTTTTAGTTATAAGGTGTAGTTCAGTTGAGGTTGCTGACAGAAAGTCTGGGTCAGGAGAGGAAGATGCTTCATGACATGGAACTGGCAGTTCTTCTGTATGTCGTACTGGGCATATTGCAGATGGAATATTTGGATACTGTCCAAATCTTCTTCCATGAAACTCTTTTTCTAATGGGTTGCACCATGCAGAAATAGCAATTGATAATGTGATCAGTTGGCTCTCTCCAGATCCCTGGGACTGCAAAAGGCATAAGGCTGCTTTACACGCTGCGAAATCGTTACCGATATTGCTAGCGCGCGTACCCGCCCCCATTGGTTGTGCGACGCAGGCAAATCGCTGCCCATGGCGCACAACATCGCTCAGACCCATCACACTACTTACCTGCCTAGCGACATCGCTGTGACTGGCAAACCACCTCCTTTCTAAGGGGGCGGTTCGTTTGGCGTCACAGCGACGTCACTGAGTGGGTGCCCAATAGAAGCGGAGGGGCGGAGATGAGCGGGACGTAACATCCCGCCCACCTCCTTCCTTCCACATTGCCGGTGGACGCAGGTAAGGTAAGGTTCCTCGTTCCTGCGGTGTCACACAGCGATGTGTGCTGCCGAAAGGAACGATGAACTACATCGTACACGCAGCAGCAACGATAATTGGAAATAGGAGGGCATGTCACCGATTAGCGATTTTGAACGTTTTTGCGACGATTCAAAATCGCTCTTAGGGGTCACACGCAACGACATCGCTAAAGCGGCCGAATGTGCTTCACAAATTCCGTGACCCCAACGAGATCGCTTGAGCGATGTCGTAGCGTGTAAAGCAGCCTATAGATTGCATCTTCCCATGCAATTGCTGGATAAGATGTGATTCACGTCTATTGCAGCATAAGTGTGGAGGCCAACTCTTGTCCTGATCTGCTGCAGCTAAAATACAGATTGTAGGCTTTCCTCATCATGGTAGTCAAGTTTTGCCTTTGTGACGCAAAAGTTTATGCTTATTAGGAATCTGTATAAAATCCACATCATATAGATCAGGCATAGGCAAGTAATTTTCCCGGAGTGCCACATGAGAAACCATGACTGTTATAGAGGCCCGAACCAATAGGTTATAATTAATTTAGTTCAATATTAATATTAACATATTAACCCCTTCACGGCCGGCCGATTTTGCGCTTTCCGGGGTTTTTTTTCCCGCCCTTCTTCCAAGAGCCGTACCTTTTTTATTTTTCCATCAATATAGCCATGTGAGGGCTTTTGTTTTTGCGGAACTAGTTGTACTTTTAAATGAAACTATTAGTTTTTCCATATAATGTACTGAAGAACTGCAAAAAAAATTCAAATGTGGAAAAATAGCAAAAAAGTGCGATTGCGCGATTGTTTTTGCGATATTATATTCACTGTGTTCACTACACTGTGTGCAGAATTATTAGGCAAATGAGTATTTATTTATTTTTTTAACCAATAATTGTTATTGATTTACATATTACAACATGTACAAGAGATAGACAGTTATCACAACTGGGTCATAATGACATTATCCACTCATTTGTGTTTTCTCTCTTTAAGGCAAATGAGTATTTTGATCACATGATACTTTTTATACATGTTGTCCTACTCCAAGCTATATAGGCTTGAGAGCCAACTACCAATTAAGTAAATCAGGAGATGTGCATCTCTGTAATGAGGAGGGGTGTGGTGTAATGACATCAACACGCTATATAAGGGGTGCATACTTATTACGCAACTTCCTTTCCTTTGGCAAAATGGGTCAGAAGAGAGATTTGACAGGCTCTGAAAAGTCCAAACTTGTGAGATATCTTGCAGAGGGATGCAGTAGTCTTGAAATTGCCAAACTTTTGAAGCGTGATCACTGAACAATCATGCGTTTTATGGCAAATAACCAACAGGGTCGCAAGAAGCGTATTGAGCAAAAAAGGCGCAAAATAACTGCCCATGAATTGAGGAAAATCAAACGTGAAGCTGCCAAGATGCCATTTGCCACCAGTTTGGCCATATTTATGAGCTGCAACGTTACTGGAGTATCAAAAAGCACAAGGTGTGCCATACTCAGGGACATAGCCAAGGTAAGGAAGGCTGAAAAACGACCACCTTTGAACAAGAAACATAAGATAAAATGTCAAGACTGGGCCAAGAAATATCTTAAGACTGATTTTTCAAAGGTTTTATGGACTAATGAAATGAGAGTGACTCTTGATGGGCCAGATGGATGGGCCAGAGGCTGATCAGTAAAAGGCGGAGAGCTCCACTCCAACTCAGACGCCAGCAAGGTGAAGGTGGGGTACTGGTATCATCAAGGATGAACTTGTGGAACCTTTTCGGGTTGAAGGCCTACTGCCAGTTTCTGGAAAACAACTTCTTCAAGCAGTGGTACAGGAAGAAGTCGGTATCGTTCAAGAAAAACATGATTTTCATGCAGGACAATACTCCATCACATGCATCCAACTACTCCACAGCGTGGCTGGCCAGTAAAGGTCTAAAAGATAAAAAAAATAATGACATGGCCCCCTTGTTCACCTGATCTGAACCCCATAGAGAACCTGTGGTCCCTCATAAAATGTAAGATCTACTGGGAGGGCAAACAGTTCACCTCTCAGAACAGTGTCTGGGAGGCTGTGGTGTATGCTGCATGCAATGTTGATCGTAAACAGTTCAAGCAACTGACAGAATCTATGGATGGTATGCTGTTGAGTGTCATCATAAAGAAAGGTGGCTATATTGGTCACTAATTTTTGGAGGGTTTGTTTTTGCATGTCAGAAATGTTTATTTCTAAATTTTGTGCAGTTGTATTGGTTTACCTGGTGAAAATAAACAAGTGAGATGGGAATACAGTTACAGTTAGGTCCAGAAATATTTGGACAGTGACACAATTTTCGCGAGTTGGGCTCTGCATGCCACCACATTGGATTTGAAATGAAACCTCTACAACAGAATTCAAGTGCAGATTGTAACGTTTAATTTGAAGGTTTGAACAAAAATATCTGATAGAAATTGTAGGAATTGTACACATTTCTTTACAAACACTCCACATTTTAGGAGATCAAAAGTAATTGGACAAATAAACCAAACCCAAACAAAATATTTTTATTTTCAATATTTTGTTGTGAATCCTTTGGAGGCAATCACTGCCTTAAGTCTGGAACCCATGGACATCACCAAACGCTGGGTTTCCTCCTTCTTAATGCTTTGCCAGGCCTTTACAGCCGCAGCCTTCAGGTCTTGCTTGTTTGTGGGTCTTTCCGTCTTAAGTCTGGATTTGAGCAAGTGAAATGCATGCTCAATTGGGTTAAGATCTGGTGATTGACTTGGCCATTGCAGAATGTTCCACTTTTTTGCACTCATGAACTCCTGGGTAGCTTTGGCTGTATGCTTGGGGTCATTGTCCATCTGTACTATGAAGCGCTGTCCGATCAACTTTGCGGCATTTGGCTGAATCTGGGCTGAAAGTATATCCCGGTACACTTCAGAATTCATCCGGCTACTCTTGTCTGATGTTATGTCATCAATAAACACAAGTGACCCAGTGCCATTGAAAGCCATGCATGCCCATGCTATCACATTGCCTCCACCATGTTTTACAGAGGATGTGGTGTGCCTTGGATCATGTGCCATTCCCTTTCTTCTCCAAACTTTTTTCTTCCCATCATTCTGGTACAGGTTGATCTTTGTCTCATCTGTCCATAGAATACTTTTCCAGAACTGAGCTGGCTTCATGAGGTGTTTTTCAGCAAATTTAACTCTGGCCTGTCTATTTTTGGAATTGATGAATGGTTTGCATCTAGATGTGAACCCTTTGTATTTACTTTCATGGAGTCTTCTCTTTACTGTTGACTTAGAGACAGATACACCTACTTCACTGAGAGTGTTCTGGACTTCAGTTGATGTTGTGAACGGGTTCTTCTTCACCAAAGAAAGTATGCGGCGATCATCCACTACTGTTGTCATCCGTGGCCGCCCAGGCCTTTTTGAGTTCCCAAGCTCACCAGTCAATTCCTTTTTTCTCAGAATGTACCAGACTGTTGATTTTGCTACTCCAAGCATGTCTGCTATCTCTCTGATGGATTTTTTCTTTTTTTTTCAGCCTCAGGATGTTCTGCTTCACCTCAATTGAGAGTTCCTTAGACCGCATGTTGTCTGGTCACAGCAACAGCTTTCAAATGCAAAACCACACACATCATAGCTCTGTAATGCATAGCCTCCTCTTTTTCAAGGGACCAAAAGTAATTGGACAAGGGACTTTAAGGGCTGCAATTAACTCTGAAGGTGTCTCCCTCGTTAACCTGTAATCAATGAAGTAGTTAAAAGGTCTGGGGTTGATTACAGGTGTGTGGTTTTGCATTTGAAAGCTGTTGCTGTGACCAGACAACATGCGGTCTAAGGAACTCTCAATTGAGGTGAAGCAGAACATCCTGAGGCTGAAAAAAAAGAAAAAATCCATCAGAGAGATAGCAGACATGCTTGGAGTAGCAAAATCAACAGTCGGGTACATTCTGAGAAAAAAGGAATTGACTGGTGATCTTGGGAACTCAAAAAGGCCTGGGCGTCCACGGATGACAACAGTGGTGGATGATCGCCGCATACTTTCTTTGGTGAAGAAGAACCCGTTCACAACATCAACTGAAGTCCAGAACACTCTCAGTGAAGTAGGTGTATCTGTCTCTAAGTCAACAGTAAAGAGAAGACTCCATGAAAGTAAATACAAAGCGTTCACATCTAGATGCAAACCATTCATCAATTCCAAAAATAGACAGGCCAGAGTTAAATTTGCTGAAAAACACCTCATGAAGCCAGCTCAGTTCTGGAAAAGTATTCTATGGACAGATGAGACAAAGATCAACCTGTACCAGAATGATGGGAAGAAAAAAGTTTGGAGAAGAAAGGGAACGGCACATGATCCAAGGCACACCACATCCTCTGTAAAACATGGTGGAGGCAACGTGATGGCATGGGCATGCATGGCTTTCAATGGCACTGGGTCACTTGTGTTTATTGATGACATAACAGCAGACAAGAGGAGCCGGATGAATTCTGAAGTGTACCGGGATATACTTTCAGCCCAGATTCAGCCAAATGCCGCAAAGTTGATCGGACGGCGCTTCATAGTACAGATGGACAATGACCCCAAGCATACAGCCAAAGCTACCCAGGAGTTCATGAGTGCAAAAAAGTGGAACATTCTGCAATGGCCAAGTCAATCACCAGATCTTAACCCAATTGAGCATGCATTTCACTTGCTCAAATCAAAGACTTAAGACGGAAAGACCCACAAACAAGCAAGACCTGAAGGCTGCGGCTGTAAAGGCCTGGCAAAGCATTAAGAAGGAGGAAACCCAGCGTTTGGTGATGTTCATGGGTTCCAGACTTAAGGCAGTGATTGCCTCCAAAGGATTCGCAACAAAATATTGAAAATAAAAATATTTTGTTTGGGTTTGGTTTATTTGTCCAATTACTTTTGACCTCCTAAAATGTGGAGTGTTTGTAAAGAAATGTGTACAATTCCTACAATTTCTATCAGATATTTTTGTTCAAACCTTCAAATTAAACGTTACAATCTGCACTTGAATTCTGTTGTAGAGGTTTCATTTCAAATCCAATGTGGTGGCATGCAGAGCCCAACTTGCGAAAATTGTGTCACTGTCCAAATATTTCTGGACCTAACTGTATGTACTCCCCTGAATGATAGGATAAAGAGGTCGAGATGTGATGTACAGCGGTTGAAATTAATATTAAGCACGTCACCAATTTTCTCAGTAAATATATTTCTAAAGGTGCTATTGACATGAATTTCTCCTCAACTGTCAGTAACAACTGTAAACGTTGCAACCCGCCGATCCACTGCAAACTGCTTCGAAAATTATTGTCGTGGATCCACAGGCAACACTTCCTTGCAGTGTGTAGACAGTAGAGAAATAAAAACCCTTCATGGACTCGGCTGATCCACAGGAACAACACCTCTGCAGTTGCTAGACGTGCTGCCTGGATTGTTGCCCGCAGTCTAGCACCATATGTAAACGTTGCTTACCGCAACTCGGGGGTTTCACTCGCTTGCAGCGGTGCTAGGCAGCTTAGACAACATAGGTATCACCGTCTCTTATAAAATGCAGCAGTTTATTTATTAGACTCAACATAAACTGCTAAAAATGTAACAAAGCCTCTCCTGGCTTAAAGGAAAATATAACATCCACATACCGTGGGCTTCCAGTCCAATTAAATGTCCATAGTGGATTCTCCACACTCTGGCTTCAGCCAGCGAACACAAGTCACTGTGGTTGCTTCCTGCAGCCTCCAGCCCTCTCCAGCCAGGCTGCAGTATTTTCCTCAGTCCTCACCTGGACTGATTTCCAGAAGTCTCTCTTCAGTCTTCACACAGACTGAGACCTCCAGCACACATCCTCCATGTGCAGCACTCTTAGGATTCTCTCTGTTTCTAAAACTAACAGTCTCTTAAACCCAACCGGATACACCCACAGGTGGAGGTATGTGATTCTTCAGCTCTGTCCATCACACTGGTCACAGTTTAAAGGGAACCTAACCCTTAATTACAACCCAAGTTCTGTGGAACTACAGGTCCCACAGTCACACCTTCAGTTCAATATCACAGGGGGATCCTTCTCCACTGCGACCATCCACAACATTGGTGGTTGCTACCTCACATATCCCCCCCCTGTTCAAACTTGTAGGGTTGAACATTTGATAATCCACAGGGGCCCTGAGACAGGGCATTAGTGTTACCTTGCCCTACAAGTCAAGAGGGCCCTCACTGATAAATTTGAGCTTTAGCTCCTGACATAAAGTCGTTCATTGTCACCAGACTCGTCTCAGTCAACCCCCTTGTCAGATACGCCCCCCGGTCAGACCTATCTCTCCATGACTGTCTCCAACGGTTAGTGTAGTAGCGAAAGTCTCTTCCAGTCGAAACTACTGTCTGGTCTGACTCCGAGCTATCTAATCCACTAGAAGAGCTACTGTCTGGGCACCTCAGCACTGAGCGGATAGACGATCTGCTATGTCTAGACCGTCTGCATTCTCTTTTTGCAGATTTACCATGGCTTGTTCTGCCATGGCGTCTTCGGTTGTCATCGCTCTGTTGGTGTGTTCTCTCAAGACCATCCTTCGCTGTAGATACATCACTCCCTTCATCCATTCCTTTGGAGTTTAGAGTAGAGGACTTGGACCATTCAGAGTCTATGCTATAGCCCAAAGTGTAGTTAGGTCTTCCATGACCTTGGTTCCTTTCATTATAGGACCTACTTTCTGTGCCAACTGAAGCAACACCTTTATCAGGTGGGCAACCCTTCTCCTGGCCCCAGCCTGAAAGCGGTCTCCACCTAATACCCACTTGATGGAGTTGTTCTGCAATATTCTGCCTTTTTAGGTTCAACTGCCTTAGTTCTTCCAGGTAACCCAGGCGGTGCTCTAGGAGGACTCGTACTTTTTCAACACACTCCTTTGTTCCCACAATGACACATGGAACCATACCGACTTCACAGAGTATCTTGGCTTCATTATGAATATCAATTCTTACTCTCGTCACACCAGACTTGTCAACCATCTCCTGCATGACTCTTCCAATCAGCTTCTTAACCAGTTCTCTGGGCACTTGTGTGACCTCCTCCACAAACTCCAACAACCTTCGAGCTGTCTTGACTGCTTCTACAGTTTTCCCATAGATTCGGAATGTTCCACTGGTTTTTTCCACTTCAATAGCTGTAATACCTGGAACCTTCCTGGCTTGCTGAATGTTACTTCTCAGCGCTCTTATTGCAAGCCCAATTAATGGTTTCTTCACAACCACCACTTCCTGAAACGCTGTGGTGAGCTGCTTCATATGCGCCAATCGTCTGCTGTCTTCTTCCATCTTTGTAGAGATGAGCCACTTTGAGCGAAGACACTGTAGGTGCATGCCACTCAGGATAGCCACCCGCTTCTTTGTGACATCACTTACAGAGCACACCACCAACCGACAAGACTCTGGGGCAAAGTACACTTTATAGGCTCCTACGGCCGTCTTGAATTTTTCATGTACCGTCTCACTGGCACAGGCTTTTCTCAAGTCTGCAGGGACTTCTATCATGGACGTAAAGACTGGCCGAATTTCTTTACCTGTAAGGCCATCGGACCGTTCAGTTAAGCTCTCAGCTGCTGATGAGACTTCTGGGCTAGATTTCCCTGCTTTAAGGGTTCTCTCAACTTCTGCAGCTTCAGCCATCTCTTGGGACTCTGCAGCATCTCCCTCAAGTTCCTCTTGATTCTCTGCAACTTCAGAGGCTTTCTTGCACTCCATACCTTCAACCTCAGATTCTCTGGAGTCTACAACAGCTTTTATGCTGTTGGCACTATTATTCACCCCAGCACTGGGTGGATCACTGGTCTGCTCACCATGACCTTTGTGGATTTTTCCTCCACCAACAGCCTCCAGGATTTCTTCTCCTATAGTGTTATCACTCAACAGACCATCAGCTTCACACCAGGAAATCATAGGGGACATCACCACTACTGTTTTGGTCAGCTCCTTTTCTGCATTTTCACCCTGCTGATTTCTGTCGTTACAATGTGTCAGTTCCAGCTCAGACTCATCTTTCTTTTGCATGATTTTGCTGTCCAACACTACTTTAGCGGTTGCTATTGGCAACGTGACTTTCTCAACCTTCTCTGCACACTCAGATTCTGGAAGGGAATCCACACTTTGGGCAGAAATACATGACACTGTCTCTACCTGGACCATATTTTCAGAGGTTGTAGCTTGCTCCGCCTCTCTACGCCTGTTGCGCCTTCGGCGACGGGGGCAGGTTTTCCCCTCTTTGCTCATCAGTATGTCACTGTACTTGTTTGTCACTTTAGTAGAGTCAGTCACTACCCTGAGGAAGCCGTTTTTCTTGCGCCGATACGCGTGGGCCTTGCTCACGGGATTCCATGCCTACCCCCCATCCCTGCATCCACATTCCTTACCATCCTCTCCCTTAGAGGGACTTATGGTCTGTATACGAGCATAGGTATATTGCTACATCAGGTTATTTGATTATAGTCAGTAATTGCAAACTTTATACTTCTGACTATGTCCTGGTATTGTTGGGCCTCTTCTTGCCCTGTGGCTTTATGAGGGTATATGCTTATATTCTCCCTCTGGGTTTTGTTACGGCTGTATACATGCTGTTTATTGTCATCTCAAATTTTGCCACGTGTCATTAATGCTTGTATTTCATGATTTGTAATACGCACAATATTGCTTTGGAGCTGGGCGGTGGGCGCATGCCGTGCTATTAGGTGTGTGTTTTGTATTTTCATGGTTTTTAACTTTTGCTACAAATAAAGGTTGTTTTTACCATTTATTGTTGTTGTGCTCCCCATCATGTGCGGTACTCTTCTCTTCTTGTCTCTTTAGTAGAGTCAGTGTCTTTACTGGAGTCGTCACTCGCCCTGGTGTCCTGGACTAACGTGTTCCCACCTAACCAGGTGTTGGCTCCCTTTTCTGGAGCTCCCCCGTCACTAACGGTCATATTGTCATTTATTTTCTTACCCATCATGTCACTAAGTTGAGCATGTCCACCTTTTTCTTTGCTCCCCCCTAACTTAGGACAGTCAACTTTAGGGGGTGCTATCTTCACCTTACCACACATAACCACCCCACAAGGACTCTTTTTAACCTCCCGCTGTGGTGGAGCTTCCTTTGGACCATTCCGGCTCTTACACAGGCACCCGGACACTTCCCCCTGCTCAACAAGTCCACAAATAATTTAGAGTCCCAACCTATAATAATTGCGTGCTGTAAATCTGAAACTACACCAACATCATGAGAACCAATGTCCCTGTCTGTCTTAATGACCACGCTGGACATTGGGTATTCTTTATCATTATTGTGGGTGCAGTTGGCATGGAACTTCTTTCCAGGAATCAGGTAGACATTAGTTGTGGCCCTCACCAGGGTCACCAAACTCCGTGAGTCTACGAGTCCAGTTACGGATTCTCCATCCACTTCCACGGTACAGAGACGTGGCCTATCGTCAGATGGTTGGTCTACACTGCAGACAGGACACCTGCAGCATGAACACCCTTGTGCTTGATTACTGTCCATCTGCGCCACTGCGCCCTTGTCTATGGGATGCTCCACCCCCTTTTGGGCAACCACCCCTTCATGGGATTCCACCCCCTTTTGGGCAACCCAGTCCCGAGAGGGTACATTCCATGGCCTTTCCATGGAAAACGCATGTCCCAAACCACACAGTACCTCGGTGCCCCAGGTATCCTTCTGAGCACCCTGTGTGTGCACTGGCCCCACAAGGGACTGTACCCACTTGTCCAGCGCCACCAAGTCCAAACGCTCTGCCAGTGACTCCTGTCGCCGCTGCAGCTCATGCTGCTTTACCTCCTGGCGGCCAGTCTCCTGCAGTCGTTGCTCACCGACCCGCACCAGGTACTTTAACAGTATCTCATCCACACAAGCTGCTCCAGTCATGGTCGCTCAGCTCCCACGGACCTTCGTGGACCCGCCGATCCACCGCAAGCCGCTTGAGTGCGCCGTCAACTTTCGTGGACCCGCCGATCCACTGCAAACTGCTTCGAAAATTATTGTCGTGGACCCGCCGATCCACAGGCAACACTTCCTTGCAGTGTGTAGACAGTAGAGAAATAAAAACCCTTCATGGACTCGGCTGATCCACAGGAACAACACCTCTGCAGTTGCTAGACGTGCTGCCTGGATTGTTGCCCGCAGTCTAGCACCATATGTAAACGTTGCTTACCGCAACTCGGGGGTTTCACTCGCTTGCAGCGGTGCTAGGCAGCTTAGACAACATAGGTATCACCGTCTCTTATAAAATGCAGCAGTTTATTTATTAGACTCAACATAAACTGCTAAAAATGTAACAAAGCCTCTCCTGGCTTAAAGGAAAATATAACATCCACATACCGTGGACTTCCAGTCCAATTAAATGTCCATAGTGGATTCTCCACACTCTGTCTCCAGCCAGCGAATACAAGTCACTGTGGTTGCTTCCTGCAGCCTCCAGCCCTCTCCAGCCAGGCTGCAGTATTTTCCTCAGTCCTCACCTGGACTGATTTCCAGAAGTCTCTCTTCAGTCTTCACACAGACTGAGATCTCTAGCACACATCCTCCATGTGCAGCACTCTCAGGCTTCTCTCTGTTTCTAAAACTAACAGTCTCTTAAACCCAACCGGATACACCCACAGGTGGAGGTATGGGATTCTCCAGCTCTGTCCATCACACTGGTCACAGTTTAAAGGGAACCTAACCCTTAATTACAACCCAAGTTCTGTGGAACTACAGGTCCCACAGTCACACCTTCAGTTCAATATCACAGGGGGATCCTTCTCCACTGCGACCATCCACAACATTGGTGGTTGCTACCTCACACAACCTATCCAATCCACACAGTCAAAGTAATCAAACCATAGGTGTCCATAAATTAAGTAATGTGTAAAAATGAGAAATGACATGGGGAATAAGTATTGAACAGATGAAGAAAGAAAGGTGCAAAAACCCAGGAAGGTCATGACACCAGCCGAAATCTATCAGTAATTAGAATACAATCCTGCCACTTATTGAGAAATAATATCATCTGGTTCAACTGATGGCCTATAAAAAGGTGTCTCATTAAAAAGGTGCCATACAAGAAACTTCTCATGATGGGTAAAACCAGTGATCTGTCTCAAGACTTTTACAACCTTATTGTTGCAAAATATACTGATAGGAATGGTTACAGAAGAATTTCTAAATTACTGAAGGCTCCAGTGAGCACTGTTGGAGCCATAATTCCGAAGAGGAAACAGTATTATTTCACCATAAACCGGTACTACTAGTTATTCCCCACAAGATTTCAGAAAAAGGAATGAAAAGTATTATCAGAAAAGTTTCCAAGAACCACCTGTGGAGAGTTACATAAAGACCTGGAATCAGCAGGTAGAATTCAGAAGTTTCAAATAAAACAATAATTATTGCACTCAACTTCTGTGGCCTGTATTCATGCTCACCATGCAAGACTCAGTTGGTGAACAGAAAACATGTTCAAGCGCGTCTAAAGTTTGCTCAACAACATTTAGACAAGTCTGTGAAATATTGAGTGAATATAGTCTGGTCAGATGAGACCAAAATTGAACTCTTTGGATGCCATAATACACACCATATTTGGAGGCCAAATGGCAACTGCATATCACTCCAAAAACACCATACCAACAGTGAAGTTTGGAGGTGGGAACATCATGGTGTGGGGCTATTTTTCAGAATACTACTGTCGCGGGCGGGGAGGGGACGCTGCGCTCACCCACTTCTCGGGTCCGGCTGCTGGTGCTGCTCGGTGGTGGCTCGAGCGATGGGCCGGATCCCGGGGACTCGAGCGGCACTCCTCACCCGTGAGTGAAAGGGGGTGGTTTGGTTTAGGGATATTGTCCGTGACGCCACCCACGGTTGTGGTGAGGTTGTGACACCACCGCTGCTCTGGACGGGGATCCCGGGAGCGATGACAGGGAGCAGCTTGGATGTTGTTTCTCCCCTCCGTGGGTAGGGGGGTTGGTTGTCCCGGGGCCCGGTGAGGGTTAGGGATGGCAGGCAGGTTACAGGGCTTGGTGAGGTGCAGGGTCGCGGGGGCAGCGCTGTGCTGCACGGCACGGTGGTACTCACTCAGCCAATGATGAATGCAAAGTCTCCGGTAAAACAAACGGCTGGATGGACGGGTCCCACAGACGGCTGCGGTAGCTCTCCCGGTAGGTTGGTGGTGACTACCTTTCCCTGCACCTGTGTTGTGTTCACGGTTCCAATGGCTTCCCACCGGTAACCCGCTCCCCAGCTTGGATGGATGCTGAGGGAGCCCCTTTTGCCCGCAGGCTCTGGCCCTGGGAACCGTAGCCTTGGCGGTGACTGTGTTTCCCCTTCACGGTGTGAGCTGTTGCCTTCAATCGGGTCTTGACTGCTGGGAAACCCCAGAGGTTCCCTTCGCTAACGGATTTGACCGGTTTTACGGCGACTCCAAGCCTGGTCGGGGTCCGTAGGCCCTGCCGAATGGTGCTGGCTTCTCTTCGCTCCCCGACCCGGTACCAGCGGGCCACCGCCCGTCCCCGGTCCTTACGGTTCACGTCAATCTGCCTCGCCTGCAGACGGTCACCACCGTCTGCCAACCTTGCTGTATGTGCCCGGACACAGTCAGTCTCCTCTACTACCACTTCACTCTCCAAAACTGATCTCACTCCTTTTCCCGCCTCCAGGACTGTGAACTCCTTGGTGGGCGGGGCCAACCGCCTGGCCCACCCCCTGGTGTGGACATCAGCCCCTGGAGGGAGGCAACAAGGATTTGTGTTTGACCTAGATGTGCCTAGCCGGGGTGTGGGGTGTGTTGTTGTAGTACCTGTGACGTCCTGGCTTGTCCAGGGCGCCACATTCCCCCTTAGTAAAATGCAGACCGTCTGCGGGCTGCCCGTCCATCACCGGTTTTATTTTTGTTTAACTGTAGAAAAGGGGTAAAACATATAAAACAGTAAAAACAAGCATTTTTTTTTTTGTATAAAACTTCCCTTAACGGGAGGTACAGTACTTAAACGTTGCAAACGGTAACGGCTTCCGCTCTTCTCCCACCCAAACAACCTGGCCCTAATGCTGCCCCTAAGAAGTGGGCAGCACCCCTTGCCCCAGTCCATCACCAGGCTGCCCGAGCGGCTAAGGTCTCTTTCATGGGACCCGCGTCCATGGGGACCCTTGAACACCTGGAGGATCGCCACCGGTTACGGTAGTGGCGGGCCTGGGCCATCCGTTTCCTCCAGGCCCATCCTCCCAAATCAGCCTCTCCGGAGGCGGTAACGGTATCAAGCCAAAACATTTTTATTTACATCCCACTAGTTTGTGGTTGCCCTGCAAGTTCTCGGGCTTGTCCGTAAGAAGTCCCTTACGCAACGGTTGCAGGAAGTCCCTACGGGGACCAGTTGCCGGCAACGGCCGGTTTAATCAAAGTGCCAATCTGGTTACATCTTCATGTGATTCACTCTTATCATTCACAACTTTTAAACTGGTGGTCCCAACGGGGACAACTTGCAGCAGAGCTCTGCTGACTTCACGGTGCACTTTCGTCCTCCTCACCCGGCTCTGGGTGGAAGAACACGGGCATCAGCCCCTCCAGCGCATAGCAGGCGCGGCGAGGAAGGGCCGCCCGATACCCATTATTTCCGCTCCAGGGGATGTAAGTGGCCTCCTTGCCATACAGGGCGACGACTCCCTCGTCCTCCTCCGAAACAGGCTCTGTATCAGGTCCGGAGTCACTATCATCTGTCCCTGCGCCAGGCGGGTTGCCGCCAGCTGCCGCAGTCTCCGGGCTCACCACTCTTTCGGCTACCGTCACAAGGGGGTGTACGTCAGACGGACCAGCAGTAGCGTGGTGCATGGGCAGGGAAGACGGAGGCGGCATGAGGGCCAGGGGTAGACCGGGTCCCTCAGCCGCAACGGCCGGTCCCTCGGGGACACAGGGGCGTGGGTCACTCACCAACTCCTCCATCATGGCCTCCATTCCATACACCCGGGCGACCGCAGCTACCCCCTCCACCTCCGCGGTCCACTACTCCATCAGCATACATATCTGACTCCGGTAGCGTCGGCAGATCCCTGCCGTTCGGGCCCTGAGCCACGCCGCCGTTCCGGGCACCGGCTCTGTAGCCTCTGCGTAGCTGGGTGGGGCAGACATATTTTCCAGGAACCAGCAGATCGCAGAGTCCCGGCGTCCCTGCTTTTATAGCCGCGGGCTACATGCGGCCGGACGCCATCCGTCCCCCTTAGTCTTTTTCCGGCTCCTCCTCTACAGGGGCGGGGTTTCGGTTTTCGCGCCTCCACTGCTCGGGAAGATGCTCGAGCAAGGACTTTTCGCGCCCAAAATGGCGGCTTCTCCAAATTTTCGGCCGGACACCTCCGGCGGTCACAAGGCGCACCTCTACCAGACGGCAGAGCGGTAAGATCCTGTTCGTGACACCAAGTTGTCGCGGGCGGGGAGGGGACGCTGCGCTCACCCACTGCTCGGGTCCGGCTGCTGCTGCTCGGTGGTGGCTCGAGCGATGGGCCGGATCCCGGGGACTCGAGCGGCGCTCCTCGCCCGTGAGTGAAAGGGGGTGGTTTGGTTTAAGGATATTGTCCGTGACGCCACCCACGGTTGTGGTGAGGTTGTGACACCACCGCTACTCTGGACGGGGATCCCGGGAGCGATGACAGAGAGCAGCTTGGATGTTGTTTCTCCCCTCCGTGGGTAGGGGGGTTGGTTGTCCCGGGGCCCGGTGAGGGTTAGGGATGGCAGGCGGGTTACGGGGCCTGGTGAGGTGCAGGGTCGCGGGGGCAGCGCTGTGCCGCACGGCACGGTGGTACTCACTCAGCCAATGACGAATGCAAAGTCTCCGGTAAAACAAACGGCTGGATGGACGGGTCCCACAGACGGCTGCGGTAGCTCTCCCGGTAGGTTGGTGGTGACTACCTTTCCCTGCACCTGTGTTGTGTTCACGGTTCCAATGGCTTCCCACCGGTAACCCGCTCCCCAGCTTGGATGGATGCTGAGGGAGCCCCTTTTGCCCGCAGGCTCTGGCCCTGGGAACTGTAGCCTTGGCGGTGACTGTGTTTCCCCTTCACGGTGTGAGCTGTTGCCTTCAATCGGGTCTTGACTGCTGGGAAACCCCGGAGGTTCCCTTCGCTAACGGATTTGACGGATTTTACAGCAACTCCAAGCCTGGTTGGGGTCCGTAGGCCCTGCCGAATGGTGCTGGCTTCTCTTCGCTCCCCGATCCGGTACCGGCGGGCCACCGCCTGTCCCCGGTCCTTACGGTTCACGTCAATCTGCCTCGCCTGCAGACGGTCACCACCGTCTGCCAAACCTTGCTGTATGTGCCCGGGCCACGCACCCGGACACAGTCAGTCTTCTCTACTACCACTTCACTCTCCAAAACTCAAAACTGATCTCACTCCTTTTCCCACCTCCAGGACTGTGAACTCCTCGGTGGGCGGGGCCAACCACCTGGCCCACCCCCTGGTGTGGACATCAGCCCCTGGAGGGAGGCAACAAGGATTTGTGTTTGACCTAGATGTGCCTAGCCGGGGTATGGGGTGTGTTGTTGTAGTACCTGTGACGTCCTGGCTTGTCCATGGCGCCACACTACAAAAGGCAAATAAAACTCTAAACAAAAGACCTAAATTAAATGTGACTTTTATTTATATAATTAATAACAAGGGACATGCACTAAATAATATTTAAAGCGCATAGTGCAGTGATTAGGGATCTCATAAAAGGAAATATTTATCTTTATGTATAGGCATCATTGTCATAATAGTATCCAATACAGGAAAATTATTATAAGTTATTAGTAGATGCGAGTTATGTGGCCATGGACCAGCACAGAATAAAAGACACACTTTTCTATCAATAAATATAGGATTTTATCGTTGCATTAGCTGTTGCAAAGTATAGACCATTGCCTCCCCAACATGTTTGACCACACTGGTGGCATCAGGGGTATGAGGCTTTAAGCTTTAAGCCTCATTGCTCTGATGATGCCAGTGTGGTGAAACATTATGCTGACTGAGGAACAGTGTTATGCTTATTTATGCTTTCCCCAAACAGCACTGGAAAACTTCATATAATTGAAGAAAGGATGAATGGAAAAATGTACCAAGACATTCTTGATAAAAATCTGGTGCCACCTACCAGGACAATGAAGATGAATTGAGGGTAGACATTTCCGCAAGAGAATAATCCCAAATACACAGCCAAGGAAATTCTCAACTGGTTTCAGAGAAAGAAAATAAAGCTGCGAAAATGGTCCAGCCAATCATATGACCTGAATCCAATAGAAAATTTATGGAAGAAACTGAAGGTCAGAGTACATAGAAGGAGCCCACAGAACTTTCAAGGATTTGAAGTATTTGTGTGGAAGAGTGGGCCATCACACCTGAGCAATGGTTGAAACTAGATTTTCCTTTCAGGAGGCATCTTGAAGCTGTCATCACCATCAAAGGCTTTTGTATGAAGTATTACATTTCAGGAAGCGTGTTCAATACTTTTCCCCTGTGTCATTTCTCTTTATTACCGTATCTTTCGGACTATAAGACGCACTTTTTTTCCCCCAAATGTTGGGGGAAAGTGGGAGGTGCGTCTTACAGTCTGAATGTGGCTGCAGGGAATGAGGGTGCTGCATTGGAGCGGGTCATCGGGTGCACGAGCAGGCTGCAGCGCCTGCCGTGATCACGTGGGCCGGCTCATTTAATATGCACGCCCATCATCCCGCCCATCATCTCTCAGCGCTGAAACCGGCACTGACAGGTGGGCGAGGTGATGGGCGGGGAATGTGCGTATATTAAACAGCCGGCCCGCATGATCACCCCTGGCAACTACAGCCTGGAGTGATCATGTGCGGCTGTATTCATTGCCCCCTACGTGTCATCATCAGCGCAGGGTGCAGTGAATCAGTATACTCACCAGCCACGATCCCTGCAGCATCACCCCGTTCTCCTGTCTGCCGGCCGCGGCTGTGTGTGGAGACTAGCGGTGCGCACAGCGATGACGTCATCGCTGTGCTCACGTGTCAACACACAGCCGTTGCCAGCACAGACAGGAGGACAAGCGATGCTGCAGGGATCGTGGCCGGCTCCACTCAGCGGCGCTGATGCTGGCACAGACGGGAGGAGGAGCAATGCTGCAGGGAGCGAGGAAAGGTGAGTATGAACGTTTATTTTTTGTGTGCCACAGGATGCGGCCATATAGCAGGATGGGGGTATTTATCAGGATGGGGGTATATAGCAGGATGGGGGTATATAGCAGGATGGGGGTATATAGCAGGATGGGGGTATATAGCAGGATGAATGGAGGTATTTATCAGGATGGGGGTATATAGCATGATGGGGTAAATCGCAGGATGCGGCCATACACCAGGATGGGGTATATTATGAGCAGGATGAGGGCATATAGCAGGATGGGGTATATAGCAGGATGCGGCCATATGCCAGGATGGGGTAAATAGCAAGATGTGGCCATATGCCAGGATGGGGGTATATAGCAGGATGCGGCCATATACCAGGATGGGGGTATATAGCAGGATGCGGCCATATGCCAGGAAGGGGTATATAGCAGGATGGAAGCACATACCAGGATAGCAGTATATAGCAGGATAGGGGCTATACCAGGATGAGGGACATATGTATACAAGGATGAGGATCATATACAAGGCAGGAGGATCATTACCAGGATGGGGTACCTTAGTAGAGAATTTGGGGACATTACCCCCATAACAGTGTCAGCAGCAGATCCTCGCCCCATAACAGTGTGTCATAACCACATTTTTTGCTTAAAATTTTATTTTCCTATTTTCCTTCTCTAAAACCAGGGTGCGTCTTATAGTCCGGTGCGTCTTATAGTCCAAAAAATACGGTACATATCACTAAATCTTTGGAGATATATATATATATATATATATATACAGTGCCTACAAGTAGTCTTCAACCCCCTGCAGATTTAGCAGGTTTGATGAGATGCAAATAAGTTAGAGCCTGCAAACTTCAAACAAGAGCAGGATTTATTAACAGATGCATAAATCTTACAAACCAACAAGTTATGTTGCTCAGTTAAATTTTAATAAATTTTCAACATAAAAGTGTGGGTCAATTATTATTCAACCCCTAGGTTTAATATTTTGTGGAATAACCCTTGTTTGCAATTACAGCTAATAATCGTCTTTTATAAGACCTGATCAGGCCGGCACAGGTGTCTGGAGTTATCTTGGCCCACTCCTCTATGCAGATCTTCTCCAAGTTATCTAGGTTCTTTGGGTGTCTCATGTGGACTTTAATCTTGAGCTCCTTCCACAAGTTTTCAATTGGGTTAAGGTCAGGAGACTGACTAGGTCACTGCAACACCTTGATTTTTTCCCTCTTGAACCAGGCCTTGGTTTTCTTGGCTGTGTGCTTTGGGTCGTTGTCTTGTTGGAAGATGAAATGACGACCCATCTTAAGATCCTTGATGGAGGAGCGGAGGTTCTTGGCCAAAATCTCCAGGTAGGCCGTGCTATCCATCTTCCCATGGATGCGGACCAGATGGCCAGGCCCCTTGGCTGAGAAACAGCCCCACAGCATGATGCTGCCACCACCATGCTTGACTGTAGGGATGATATTCTTGGGGTCGTATGCAGTGCCATCCAGTCTTCAAACGTCACATGTGTGGTTGGCACCAAAGATCTCGATCTTGGTCTCATCAGACCAGAGAACCTTGAACCAGTCTGTCTCAGAGTCCTCCAAGTGATCATAAGCAAACTGTAGACGAGCCTTGACATGACGCTTTGAAAGTAAAGGTACCTTACGGGCTCGTCTGGAACGGAGACCATTGCGGTGGAGTACGTTACTTATGGTATTGACTGAAACCAATGTCCCCACTGCCATGAGATCTTCCCGGAGCTCCTTCCTTGTTGTCCTTGGGTTAGCCTTGACTCTTCGGGCAAGCCTGGCCTCGGCACGGGTGGAAACTTTCAAAGGCTGTCCTGGCCGTGGAAGGCTAACAGTAGTTCCATAAGCCTTCCACTTCCGGATGATGCTCCCAACAGTGGAGACAGGTAGGCCCAACTCCTTGGAAAGGGTTTTGTACCCCTTGCCAGCCTTGTGACCCTCCACGATATTGTCTCTGATGGCCTTGGAATGCTCCTTTGTCTTTCCCATGTTGACCAAGTATGAGTGCTGTTCACAAGTTTGGGGAGGGTCTTAATTAGTCAGAAAAGGCTGGAAAAAGAGATAATTAATCCAATCATCTGAAGCTCATTGTTCTTTGTGCCTGAAATACTTCTTAATACTTTAGGGGAACCAAACAGAATTCTTGTGGTTTGAGGGGTTGAATAATAAATGACCCTCTGAATAAACTTTTCACAATTTAAAAAAAAAATAAAAAAAGAAATAACATTCTTTTTTGCTGCAGTGCATTTCACACTTCCAGGCTGATCTACAGTCCAAATGTCACAATGCCAAGTTAATTCCGAATGTGTAAACCTGCTAAATCTGCAGGGGGTTGAATACTACTTGTAGGCACTGTATAGCGTGAATTGTTGCCTGTGTGGATTGGATGAGTTGTTATTGACATCTGGTGAGAAATTCATGTCAATATCATCTTTAGAAATATATTTACTTCAAAAATTGGTGACGTGTTCAATACTTATTTCACCCACTGTATTTATGGCCAATGTTGATATTAATAAAGAGCAACCTGCGAATCTCTCTAATGGAGATCAGTCTTAATGGCAAATGCTGGAAGGTAGCAATGTACAAAAAGGTGAAGATTTTTTGTGAAAAAGGAACTCTTGCAAAATGTTGTCACCTCCATGTTCTGCTGTAATACAAGATTCACCTTAGTTGCTATACTACACCAAAAAAATATAAGAAAAGAAGCCACATAAACGCATGTGACTCTTTCCTTTAGGTTGGTGGCCATAGATTTGTTGACATCAATCCAGTTCTTCATAAAAAGGCTTTCAACCACCGACTATAGCCTCTCTGTCGATCTTTCTAATGTATTGTATCTTAATTGTACGATGGCCCAAGCTGATAAATGTGCAGACCCTGTTCCTTTGTACCAATGGGCTGATTATATGTTTTGTAGCACAGGTTCCTGTTTTCCAGTCAGCTATTTCCTGTACATTGTAAGCTGCCACTATACAAATCCATCTGCAGATTTCTCAAATGAATGCATTCTCCTTGTAAGAAAATCTCAGGATGGTGTGCAATACTCAGGGATTCATAGGACTTCTAGAGCTCAGTGACTGTAATAGACACAATCCATACTGTATTTAGATGTAGACAAAAACAGCAAACTGAAACGGATTTTATCTAGGTATTAAAAATAAAATCTAAATGATTTTTAATAACCAGGATTAACAATAGAATAAAACCATGGATTATCTAAAGGAAGATAATGAATATGGACTTCACGCCCATGCACATATCATGTACAGTATCCATTGTATTCAAAAAAGGAGAAGATGTGATGGAGAAGTATAACAAAGGAAAAGTGTGGATAAACAACATGTGGCTGTAAAACAATCAATGTCTGATCAATGTAACACAAAGTTCACACAAAGCCTGGTTAAGGTACCTAAAATTGTGTACTACAGAATAGGGAGGGCATCTAGGGTTAGGGATCGGACCAAAACTGAATAATCTATGGCTACCATGTAAGTCACAGTGTTCTCTATTATCACTTCATGTCTAATTTTTCAGCATTGCTAGAATTGTTAGAATGAAACAGTGAAGCGGTGCAGGGAAATACTGTTTAGGCGCCACAGTGTTTCATATATCCGCACTTCAAAGAAGTATGACAGGTACTGATGGATAAGGACACTGTAATCTGCACAGATAATCATCTGATGATGCAAGATGTTGGTGAAAATTCCTTTATTGACAAGTTCTCAATGGATACGAGTCTTGAGGCTTATAAGCCTCCTTATCAAGTAACAGAGACACCTATAGATCTATTAAGACCTTGTCAATAAAAGAATCTTCTCCAACTTTTTTGCATTAAAAGAAACTGTGGAAAAGAGAAGCGCAATAGGGTCTTATCCGAGTAATATGTGGGGTGAAATAATGAATATCACTCACCCAGAGAGTTGTGAGAGTCACAACTACTATGCAGGCAACAAATCACGGCCAAAGGCAGCAGCACCCAAATTGGCTGATAACAGAGAATGGTGAAGTAGGGCTTGCACGGCCGCGCCAGTGACTGGCGCGGCCGTGCAAGCCCTACTTCACCATTCTCTGTTAACTTTTTTGCATTGTCATCTCCTCTTTTTGAAGTGATGGCCAGGGTCCACCGCAGAATAAGTTACTGCGCAAGATGAGCCTATAGGTAAACAGGGTTTATTTACAGGCAGGGACATGAAACTGCTGCGAGGCAGGGGGTATGAGAAATTACAAAGATAATAAACAAGTAAATTGCTTAGATGTGCCGGATTACAGTCGTCGCCTCAGCTATCAGAAAACAAAGTGGGAACGGTACAAAACGTCAAAAGCACAGTATGCTACAGTCGGACTGGCCTCCACTACTGGAGTCGTGATGCTACCGCGCTCTAATGACTACAGCCTACACTACGCCCTTACCAAGGTGCACAAATGCAGACTCACAGTACCATCGTGAGAAATCCTCTTTCTCCGGGGACAGCAAGGTTCGTTGGAGCGTACTTCTCCAGTCAAGGCAAGAGGGAACTTTTCTTCTCTTCTGTCACGTGGCGGCTGGGCTTCTTTGAACGACATCTACTTTTCTTACGGGTCCTGCCCTGGCTAAAGTCTGGGTTCTGTCATGGTCTAACTTGTCGAAGTCTCACAGCTGGCATCATATATATTATCGTGTTCTCTTCAAGCAGCGTCCCGCAAGATTTAACCACGTCCGAGGCACAACCACTGCTAAAGCCCCTTAGGCTAGTTTCACACATCCGGCATTTCGCCGGATTACTGGATCCGGCACACTCCAGTACAGTGTTAATACAATACAATGGCATTACGGCAAGCTCCGGTCACATGCTCCGGTCACATGGCAGCATGTGACCGAAGCTTGCTGCAATGCCATTATACTGTATTACACTGTACTGGAGTGTGCCGGATCCGGCAATCCGGCTAATACCGGATGTGCGAAACTAGCCTTAAGCCCGCTTTACACGCTGCAATGTATCTTACAATGTGTCGGCGGGGTCACGTCATAAGTGACGCACATCTGGCATCGTAAGGTACATTGCAGTGTGTGACAGGTACGTGCAATTGCGATTGAACGGTAAAACGTTCATCGCATACACATCGTACCTGTCTCTAGAATTGAATGTCAGATTTTTCATCGTACCCGTGGTAGCACGCATCGCAGTGTGTGACACCCCAGGAACGATGAACAGATCTTACCTGCGTCCTGCGGCTCCCGGTCGGTAATGCGGAAGGAAGGAGGTGGGTGGGATGTTTATGTCCCGCTCAGCTCCGCCCCTCCACTTCTATTGGCCGGCTGTCATGTGACGTCGCTGTGACGCCGAACGTCCCTCCCACTCCAGTAAGTGGTCGTTCGCTGCCCACAGCGAGGTCGTATGAACGGGTAAGTACGTGTGACGGGGGTTAATCGTTTGTGCGGCACGTTCAATAAATTGAACGTGCCACACATACGATGGGGGTGTTGCAAATCGCATATGATATCGTATGCGAAATTGCAACGTGTAAAGCAAGCTTTAGTCTGGTCTCTCTCCTCACAGACGCTTTCCCGCACTTTTTCTGCCGGGTTAAACCACACGCAGTCCAGAAGAGGGGAGGCGTTGGCCAGTCAAACATACACCTGGAACAGGGGGCATCGTTCCCTTAGTCACCAAAAGTATCCAGTTCTGTGCTTACCAACACCTTCATACTTCTCTTCCTGCCACTAAAAAATCTTCTATTTATTCCTATGCATATAACTATAATATATTTATGACATACCATAGCTCACACTCCAAAGTAGTATAAAGCACATATTATGTGATACACTTCAGTACAGCACCCAGTAAGAACAGGGGTATCCTGACCACCTCCTACATATACATACCCCTCTTACGTCATTGACACTCCATTAGTCTCTCCTGCACATCCAACCGAGGACTCAGGACACTGGGAGTGACCGTGTCCAGCTAGCTATTTGTAGCCAAGTTTTCATTAGAGTTGTGCTCATTTCAACACAACTCTCCAGGAGAGCCTTCTGCGTGTCTTAGGGCCTTCTACCTGACATTTAGTCCCTAAGGTCACTATTAAGAACAGTAAACATTTTTTAAAAAAGTTTTAAAAATATGAATAAAAAAAACAGGTTCAAATGACCCTCTTCTGCCCCATTAAAAATAAAGATAATTAAAAAAAAATACACGTGTTTTTGCCGCATTTAGAAACGTTTGATCTATCAAAACAAAAAAATAATTACCCTATTGTTAAACCCTTTAAAGAAAATTAAATTCAAGAATCCCCAAATTAAAATTAACACCACAAAAAATGCTGTAACATGAGATTAAAACGTCATATCTATCTCCACATGGTATCATGTATTCTTGTTACTTATACTGTTATGAGAATAAAACTTGATTTAACCAAAACAATGAAAAATGTGGACATGTTTGGTTTCACCGTAATCGTACTGATGATGAGAATCATATTGCCAGGTCATTTTTACTGCAAAAAGTACTCACTAAAATGTACACACTAAAATCTGTTCCCAAAAAAAAAAAGTCAGAATTGTGGGTTTTTTTTCCGCAATTTCTCCACATTTGGAATTTTTTCACCATTTTCCAGTACATTATGTGGTAAAATGTAAATGAAATGAGTTATTTTTCAGCTGTGTCCAAAACGCTGCGCTGTACAGTACAAGCATAGTGGATGGGATTTCTAAAAATCCCATGCCCACTGTGATTGTGCGGTCAGCAGTGAAAACTGACCTGCGGTGCGGCTTGCAGAGGCCACAGCATGTGAATATTTATGCTGCGGAGTCGCATGCCCTCCCTAGGGAGATGACAGCGAGGAGACCGCAACACCCCGAACACTGATCGCGGGCATGGGCAGCTGCGGTCTTCTAAGGAGGAGACTTGCGGCCCCACAGGTCAGGACCCGCCGCGTCCAGCGGGTCCTGATCGTGAGCACATACCTGCTTGTTGTGGCCCATGATGATCGCAGCTCTATGCCCGGGGGCCGGCGCCGGCAGGACTTTTCTGCAATTGAATCCATTTGCGGTGCCGCCAGAGGAGCTATCTGCGTTATACCAATGGCTACTGCCGGCCAATCAGATGCAAGGAGGTGACGTCATACAGCATCACAGTGTCTCAGTTATTTAATTTATAAAAAAAAAATTGCGGCATACAGAGCCAGATTCAAGTCACTGGCCAAATATTTCTGGACTTAACTATATATTGACGTACTAACTCTTTTTGTCTGGTTCACATGCTTTTTGAATCACAGAGATCTGCGGTCCCATACTACTAATGATTAGTAAATCGCCCCAAGTTTGATAATCAGAAAGTGACAGCATTGCCTATGGCTGGTAAACCCCTCCATAATGCCCTCTCATTGTATATATACAATACATGTTGGGCATGATAATATGGCGCTATTAACTTGTATTAGACAAGCTTTTATACAAATGGTAAATTGGCAATCTACAGATTTGTGCTTGCCTGACAAATTGCATATAAACTGTTATATGAGTTGGCCGCAATGAAACAACAGTACTTCTAAAGGAAAGATATCAAAGGAAATCATTTTACTAGATGGAAAGCGTTAGCGGCCTGGCATTAGTCTGTTGCTTTGAAGGTATTTGTGTTTGTTTCCTGGACTGAATATTACTGTCAGGGCACTTAATTCTTTATATCGCCAATGTAATTTAAGAATTAAGGCCTTACTTAGTCTTCACATACTTGTTTTATCTATGATTTTCACGGACAGAACATTGACCTATTATAATCTATGGGGCTTTTCAAATGTCCTTGTATTTTGGGGACTTTGAATCCGTGCAAAACTCACCTGCATCACGGATAAAAAGTACCAATGAAAGTGTATGTGTCTGTGAAAATGACGGATGGCATCAGTCGAGGGTTATCATTGCTCAAGGTATGAGAAGTCTTGTAGTTTCTTTACTTATCCACATGGGATAACACTTGAACCATTTTTTTTGCGTCTATGAAGAAACATGAGAGCTGAGATAGAGGATAGGAATATTCATCACCTTTACACATTCTCTATGTTTTTTCCCTGAATGGGAGGCAATTATTAGAATTTTACAATATAATTATATTCTAATTAGCAATACAATTACATTTGCTGTTTGACAAAATGGGATCAACTTTTTTTCAAGCATTACAGTATTCATGATCTGGACATATTAGTGTCAGTCCACAGTTTTCCATCATTCTTTCTTCATGTTTCAAAAATGTTGCCCTTGGATTTGACAAAGGATTGAGCTTTTGCCCAATAATAATGATGAATCCTATTTTCACTGGGTAGATGACTTGCAGAATATTGCGTGGATAAAGCATCAGTCCTGACATAAGTTAGTATTCAGTCTTATGAGAGGGCAGCTGGCTGGACTGTATTACCTTAATGATATAATTACGTTTATTCTATACATCCTCTCTTCCCATTTAATCCAGTGAAGAAAATGGATGCTGTCGCCATTAATGTTGTCTATACACTGCTATTGTAGCACCAACATATTCTACAGTGCTGTCACCATTCACATCACTCTCTGAATTCACATTTCTCTGATTCTCTTAGGCCTTAAGCGGGCTTTACACACAATGACATCGCTAATGAAATGTCGTTGGGGTCACGGAATTAGTAAACACATCCGGCCTCGTTAGCGACGTCGTTGCGTGTGAAACGCACGAAAGACCGTTAACGATCAAAATTACTCACCTAATCATTGATCGTTGACACGTTGTTCTAATCCCAATTATCGTTGCTGTTTCAGGACTCAGATTGTTCGTCGTTCCTGCTGCAGCACATATCGCGATGTGTGACATCGCAGGAACAAGGAACATCACCGTACCTGCGGCCGCCCGCAATGAGGAAGGAAGGAGTTGGGCGGCATGTTACGTCCGCTCATCTCCACCCCTCAGCTTCTATTGGGCGGCTGCTTAGTGACGCCGCTGTGACACCGAACAAACCTCCCCCTTAAAGGAGAGATTGTTCGGCGGCCACAGCGACGTCGGTGAAGAGGTAATTGCGTGTGACACTGCCGTAGCGATATTGTTCGCTACAGCAGCGATCACCCCCTGATGCGCCACCGTTGTGGGCGGGTGCTATCGCTTGCGACAACGCTAGCGATGTTGCAGTGTGTAAAGCCCGCTTTATTCAGAAGTCTGGTGTTTTGGGTTTTTTTGCAAAAAAAAAATCAATTTGGACATTTTTTTTATCATTGACATTTAGTCCTCAAAAACATCTGATGTGTGGATATGTCCATAGACTGCACTGTGTGCACAGTTATTAGGAAAGTATAGTGACCAGATCATCAGTTTTATGCAGATTTTCCAACTCCAAGTTGTATAAACTTGAATACTTATTGGATGGAGCAGATCAGGTGATGTGTATTTGTGTAAAGAGGGGAGAGTGTCTTACGGATACAACATCCTTTATCAATGTGTGCAGAATTATTAGGCAGCTTGTTTTTCTCAGGCAAAATGGGCCACAATAGAGAGATTTCACTGACTGTGAAAGTAAAAAAAAGTCTTACACAAGGATTGAGCACTCTTATAATGACTAAAATATTGGGGAGTGATAATGGAACCAACAAAACAGGGTCGAAAAAAAAGGGGTTGACAAAATAAGCTGCATATTAACTGCCAGAGATTTTGAGAAGAATCAAACGTAAAGCGACCAGGAATCCATTATCCTCTATGGCCGTTATATTCCAGCACTGCAACATCCCTGGAATGTCCTAAAGTACAAGGTGTTCAGTGCTCAGAGACATGGCCAAGGTAAGGTAGGCTGAAACCGACCACCACTGAACAAGAAAGATAAGGGGAAATGTCAAGACTGGACCAAGAAATATCTGAAGACAGATTTTTCAAAGGTTTTATAGACTGATGAGATGAGAGTGATTTGTAATGAACAAAATGGATGGGTCCATGGCTGGATCAGTAATGGATATGTGGCGCCCCTGAGGCTTCAGTCGCCACAGAGTACTGCACCTCATTTAAGGTTTTGTGTTCGCCTCGGGTAAGGAGGGGGTTAATCACCGGTGTTCCACATTCACATCTTACATAAAGCTCAGGAGCCTTCTCACTGGGGAGCTGGACTAGGGCAGGCATGGGGTTGGCCATCACGAAGCATGGGACTGTCCCGGTCACTAGGACAACCACCTGGGGGGCGGGTTCCACTTGGGGTAAAAATAGGAGCAAACTCACACAATCACTAGTCAGTCTACCCGGTACATCAGTTCTGGGACACGACACCAGCACCACTTTCTTCTCTTCACGGGGCCTGCGGCTTGGAGCGGAGCGCTCAGACCAGGTTCCTCCCGGCAGGAAGGGCAACTCTGAAAAAGGATTTTCTTCTTCTTTCAAACACCGGTAACTTTTTCTAACTTATCCGAGGTCGACGAGGCCCATCACAGTGGGTGACCAGAACTATTCGGGCGAGCGGCACAAAGAGTGAGTAAAAGACACCTGGAACTGCAGCCACTGACTCAGACTCTTATTACTGGCGCCGCCGCCCCGCGCCTCTGCGCCAAAGGCCATCGCCATCACTACTCCCCTCATCATCCTCCTGTGAGGAGTCATACCATCTCTGAGTGATACTACCCCTTGAGGAAGATGAGAGCAGTAGTGGCTATACACTGGCCGCATACCACAGGTGGCGTCATGACATTCATCCTACTACTACCCTCATCAGCTTCCCTCCTTATTGGTGTACACCTCAGGGCACGAAGCCGGGCAGGCCACCGCGACATCCCTGATCATCACACCAGCCCGGTGACGAGTAACTCGGGTACGAGATCCCCGTGCCTGCTTCCCTCTGCCCCCTGGGTACTACAGATCTGTATATGTTTACATGTGGACTCAGACGCCAGCAAGGTGGAGGTACCGTGCTACTATAGGATGATAATATAAGGATGAGCTAGTTGGACCTTTCGGTTTGAAGATGGACTCAAAATAATCTTCCAAACCTACTGTCAGTTTTTAGAAGAAACTTTCTTCCATAAGTGTACAGTAAAAAGTCTGCATTTTCCAAGAAAGCCATGATTTTTATGCAGGAGAATGCTCCATTGCATGCATTAAAGTATTCCCCTGCTTGACTAGCCAGTATAAGCCTTAATCTTTTCACGAACTTGGATGTACTGATATGTCCAAAGTCGTCTCCCTGCCCTTGATGTGGGCTTGCATGCCTAGCACGCATCTTTGACAGCACATCAGCTGATCTGATCAGCTGACATGTGCCTCTAATAGCTTCGGCATTATTGGAAATCGGCCCGCAGCTGTTAACCAGTTAAATCCCACTGTCAATCTCTGACTGCGAGATTTAACACACTGGCAGGTAGCACGATATTCCATACTCCCATCGATGGCCTGGTGATGTGTTCTAAAGACGCCAATGAGTTGTGATGACAGCCTAGTTTCAGCTGATGAACGCTGTATTTATCATGACGAACTTACTGTGCATACGAGCAGCTTTCATGGAAGTCAGTATTTCTGCTATATAGAGCGATGCTGATGCGCTGCTCTATACAGCACAAGTAATCAGATGATCGCAGCTTCAAGTCCCCTTAGAAGACTACTACATAAAAAGTTTTAAAAAATATGAAAAAAAATAAAAAAAACCACAAGTTCAATTCACCCTTCTTTTGCCCCATTGAAAATAAAACAATAAAAAAATACAAATATTTGGTATCGCTGTGTCTAGAAAGATCCATTCTATCAAAATATAAAATAAATGAATCTGATCGATAAACATAGAAACGGAAAATAAATTCAAAACGCCAGAATTACATTTTTGTTTGGTTGCCGCAACATTACAATAACATTTTCTAAAAAGCAATCTAAACATCACATCTACCCAAAAAGTTTATAATTAAATAAGTCAGCTCACATACCTCCTAACCTTTGAAGAAAGGAAAAAGCGACAAAATCTGCGGTGCGCGCAGTGGCAAATTTTGATCACACCCCTAGCCACACCCTGGCCACACCCATTTGGCAGTAAGGGTCATTCAGCAGATGTCCCGAACTGTTCATTCATAATCATAGCAGCCAGAATTTTCTTATATTTATATGTGTCACTATATGACATGTTGCTTATTTGTGCCTATAAAGCCGTGTTCACACATTGCATAAATTCTGTTTCTTTTTGTTTCTGCCGCTGTCTGCACCAAACTACACAATCCATTTTTGCTGCATTTTTTTATGGCTTTCCTCCATTATTTAATGCGTTTTTGGTTCCGATGTGAATCTGCATTTTTAAGTGTTTTTATAGTACTGAGAAGCTTTTTCCTGTATTTTTTTTAAGCTCCACATAGAAACCTGTAGAGAAAAAAAAGCACCAAAACCGCAGAGATCAGAGGCGTCTTTTCATGGAATTACTTCCACTTTGCTTGGACAATTAAACACAGCAGAATTAGGCTATGTGCGCACGTTGCGTAAATACATGCAGTTACGCTGCGCTTTGTAGCGCAGCGTAACTGCATGCGTCCTGCGTCCCCTGCACAGTCTATGGAGATTGTGCAGGGGCCGTGCGCACGTGGCGTTTTAGAGCGCAGCGCTTCGGCTACTGCCGAAGTGCTGCGTAAAAAGAAGTGACATGTCACTTCTTCCGTGCGCTTTGCCGGCAGCTCCTGCTCTGTCTATGGCAGGAGCTGCAGGCAGAGCGCATGGAATCGGCTTCACTACGGACATTTCTGCAGCGATTTAAAGCGCACATGTGCTCTTCAGATCGCTGCAGAAATTTCTGCAGTGAACTGTACGCAACGTGCGCACATAGCCTAAATGTGCAAAAAAAACTGCAGAAAAAAATGCAGCATTTAAACTACATGTGAACATGGACTAAATGTCCAGGCCAAAGTGGATGAGACGTCATGAAATTCCACCCCCTTTTGCGTCTAAAGATGCTGCTGAACTGTGCGGTTTTAGTGTTGTTTTTCTTTATAAGCTTTAGGATTCACATCTGCAACAAACATGTATCAAATAAAGGGGACAATGCATAAAAAAATACCGCAGACATGCAATAATCAGAGAAGAATGTAATTGCGTCGTGTAGTTCGGACACCTGCAGAAAAAAGGCAGCATTTATGCTACGTGTGAACACGGCCTCAACAATACATTTTTATTACATTTTTTATGGGTTTTAATAAAGAAAAATAATAAATTGCACCATTTTTTGCGGGCCATTTACCGATTCCCATCAATATTCTGATCACTGTGTTGTGCGGGTCGTTACGATTACAGGGACACCAAATATGTCCATGTTATTTGCTGATTTGTGATGTTTATTATTTTTTTAAAAAGTGTAATAAAATTACATTATTCTAATTTATTTTTTTTTTAATTATTTTTAGTAATTTTATTAGAAGAAAAAAAAAACTCTTTTCCTCTCCCCCTAGAACACAGATGCTGCTCTGTACAATGGAGATCTATGTCCTGTGCAATCTGCTGTGTAATCAGAGGCTGTATTGTAGGTTCATCTATAAAAAAATCCTCGCTCTCACATCATCATTCCTAGTGGTTCAACAGCTAGAAAACTAGAAGGGCTGCTGGATATATGTTTGAACGTTGTTGGTTTGAATCTATCTATTCATCTATCATGTATCTATTATATATCTATCCCTCTGGCTAGGTTATTATCTATCTATTATATATCCATCATGCATCTATCTATTATCTATGTATCTATCTATCTACCATGTATCATCTATCTATCATGTATGTATCTATCACATATCTATGTATCTATCTTTCTATCTATCATGTATCTATCTATCATCCATGTATCTATCTATCTATCTATCCATCCATCTATTCATGCATCTATCTATCATGTATCTATTATATATCTATCCCTCTGGCTAGGCTATTATCTATCTATTATCTGTGTATCTATCTATCTACCATGTATCATCTATCTATCTATCTATCTATCTATCATCTATCTATCTATCTATCATGTATGTATCACGTATCTATTTATCTATGTATCTATCTATCCTTCTATCTATCATGTATGTATCACGTATCTTTTTATCTATGTATCTATCTATCCATGTATCTATCTATCTATTATATATCTATCCTCTGTTTACTATCTATTTATTATATATCTATCATGTATCTTTTATATATATATCTATTTTTTTCTCATTTCTTTATAGGTAGTAGTTTTATGGGAACAAATGAATTTGACTTTTTCCTTCACCTATTAAGAGATGCAGTATCTGTCTGTCTGTCTGTTTCTCCGTCTATCTATCTATCTATCTATCTATCTATCTATCTATTTTGTATCTATCCCTCTGTCTATTATCTATCTATCTATCAATGATCTATTTATATATCTATCTATATATCTATTTATATATTTATCTATATATCTATTTATCTATCTATCTACCTATATATCTATCTTCCTATCTATCTATCTATCTGTCTATCTATCTATCATGTATCTATCTATCTATCCCTCTATCTATCATGTATCTATTTATCTATCTATCATGTATCTATCTCTCCATACATGTATCTATCCATCCATCTATTCATGCATCTATCTATCATGTATCTATTATATATCTATCCCTCTGGCTAGGCTATTATCTATCTATTATATATCCATCATGCATCTATCTATCTACCATGTATCATCTATCTATCATCTAGCTATCATGTATGTATCTATCTATTATCTATCTATCACGGATCTATTTATTTATATATCTATCTATCCTTCTATCTATCATGTATCTATCTAGCATCCATGTATCTATCCATCCATCTATTCATGCATCTATCTATCCATCTATCTATCTATCTATATATCATGTATCTATTATATATCTTTCCCTCTGGCTAGGCTATTATCTATCTATTATATATCCATCATGCATCTATCTATTATCTGTGTATCTATCTATCTATTATATATCTATCCCTCTGTCTACTATCTATTTATTATATATCTATCATGTATCTGTGATGCCCTGGACTAGCCAGGTAGTCACAGGTAGGCCCTTGCATAACACCCTTCCCCTAAAAAGGTGTCATCAGCCACCCTTAAAACCCTAGTCACCTTCCTCAGAGCTTAATGGACACACCAGGGGGGCGGAGCCAGGCGGTTGGTACGCCCACCGAGGACTTCGGAGGGCCTGAGGCAGGAAACACAAAAACAGTTCAGTGAGTAGTCGGTAGTGAGTGGAGTTGAGGAGTGAAGGAGAGTGCAGCAGGCCTGTGGTGACAGGTCTGCAGCGAGAACTGACAGGTGCCAGAGTCGTAGCCCTGGTACCTCGGCTAGGAGGCAGACGGTGGCCTTAGCCTGCAGGAGCCGGGAAGACGGCCAGGTGGAACCGTGGTGGACCGGGACAGGGTAGTAGCTCGCCGGTATCGACCCAGGGAACTGACTGGAAACTGGAGCACACAGGGGGGTACTCAGACCCTGAAACAAGGTCCAGAAGCCCTGGACTGAGTTAATTCACTGATTGAGGTCTGGACTATAGGTCCTTTCTCACCCAAGTCCCGACTGAAGACAACAGCCCACCGAGGGGGATAGAAAGCCACCGCACAGGCAGAGAGATCCCACAAGCCAGCGTCTTTGGGCAAACGGGCTTTCCTGACACACATACCGCCGGGGAGTGGACTCCTGTCGCTGAAGCGAAGGCAGTCTACATACACACTACACGGTGCAGGAGAAAGGCAAAGACCACCAACCCGAGTAGGGGGAACCAAACGCAGCCGGCTGCGGGCACCGATCACCATCATCTTGGTTTACCAGAGACTTTTGTGCATCAATCATAGTGAGTACAACTGTGCCCTCGGGCCACGCACCGCCCTGCACCGCCAAGCACCGACATACCATCCCAATCGGGTCCCGGGGCCATCACTCCTGCCCACGGAGGGGTTAACAACTTTGCTGCGCAACATCTCCCCCGGGGTGCCTAGTAAACAGCAGCGGTGGTGTCCACATTCACCACAGCCCGTGGGTGGCGTCACGAACTTAACTAAAAACCGCGGCCCCAGCCGTAAACCTAACCCCTACATAGCGCCAGCATCCTTTCAGAGTGAAGTGACCCCGGGTCCGGAGGCGCTTGAGCCACCCACCAACGAGCCCAGATCCGAGCGGCTCGGCTGCAGCTGAGCGTGGGGAGGATCATATCTATCTATCTATCTATCATGTATCATCTATCTATCTATCTAGCTAGCTATCTTTGTAGCTGAATAATCTGCTTATGGTTTCTCTTCTGCAATACAGAGGTCAAATCTTCCTATGTTTTTCAATACAGGCAGTAGCTCAGTAATAGAGCTGCTGCCTATGGACAATGGGTTCACGAGTTTGAATCCTGGTAAACCAGAGCAGATGTGAATTTTATTGAATTTATTCACTGCACTGAGGGGGAGGAGTCGGGACAACAGCTGTGAGCTGCGGACTGAGGGAGAGAGCCCTCAAATCGGGACAGTCCTGCAGAATCCGGGATGGTTGGGAGGTATGAGCTCAGGGCACAAAGAAACAAGCCATCACACAGCTCCAGATCCCGAAAAATGAGAACTGCCGTAACGGTTCTTGAAAAAAGCCGATAAAAGCAAATGTTTTTTGTATTTTGATTTGTTTACAAATTTCTGAATTTTTATTACCATTTAAATTAAAAAAAAAAACTAGACATGTTTGGTATCTACATACTCGCACTGTCATGGAGAATCATATTGCCAGGTCAGTGAACATAGCAAATAAAAATAAAAATCTGTGGAATTGCACTTTTTTGCAAATTTACCACGTTTGGAATTTTTTTCTTGTTTTCCAGTACAATATATGGTAAAATTAGCTGTTTCATTCAAAATACAACTCATCCCACAAAAAACAAGCGCTGATACGGCTATGTGACGGAAAAATAAAAAGTTTTGAATCTTGGTAAAAAGGGATGAAAAAATAAAAACGAAAAATCGCCTGGAGTGAAGGGATAAAAAAAATGAAAGAATAATGACATGGCCCCTTCTTCACCTGACAATAACCCTATTGGGAGCTTGTGAGCCTTTCTTACACAGGAGATTTACAGTGACGGAAATCAGTCACCTCTCTGATCTGTGTCTGGGACGCTGTATTTGGCGCTGCCCAAAAAGTTGATCATCAACAAATTAAGAAACATACAGAGTCCATGGATTGAAAGCCTATCACTGTTATGGAAAAAAAAGAGGGCTATATTGGTCACTGATAAGAAAATTTACAATGTCATAAATGTATTATAATGAAACAACACTGCAGAAGAAAAACGCGCAATAGGGTCTTAACCGGTAATACACTTAAGTGTAGATGTCAGAATCACTCACCTATAGCAGTTGTGAAAGTCACAACCCTCTTTTAGCCGAATATGAAGTGCTATGCTGCACCTCCCCGAGGATAATGCATGGAGGTGTATAGAAGAAAGGGTTTTTTTCGCCCCTCTCACACCACACTGCTCGATTGTATTAAATTTATGTCTTTTTTATGCTATTGTAGGCGCAAGTCAACGCGTTTCGAGGGACGCAGCCTTCTTCATCAGGACAACAAGCCAAAAGAACATAAATATCATTTTTATAATATATTTATGTTCTTTTGGCTTGTTTTCGTGATGAAGAGGGCTGTGTCCCTCGAAACGCATTGACCTGTGCTTACTATAGAATAAAAAAGACATAAATCTAATATAATCGAGCAGTGTGGTGTGAGCGCAGCAAAAAAAACCCTTTCTCCTATATACACCTCCATGCATAAATGTATTATATATTGTGAACTGTTTGGGTATTATTATCAGATGAAAATACACAATAGAGATGGGACAGTTTACATTTTTTATTAGGTTGTATAATCATTCTGCATGGTAATAATTGCCCAATAATTCTGCACACATAGATATTCTTCGAAGAAAGACAGAGTTCACTATGCCTTTCTTAAATCTTCAGGTTTATTGACCTTTAACAAAATAATATACTTGGGTTTTGTTTTCACCAGGTCTTTGCCATCAGTTGTTTTTTAGATTTCCATTTTTCGCATACATTTTCTACGTTCCTCTGTAATAGAATATGTAACCATAGATAGATGTGACAGCAATGTAGTTGGATCAATTAAACTGATCATCAAAAATATGAATTGTCTAATAATTCTACACACATTATAGTGTTTAATGTCATTCTGTAATGTAGCGCGTAATACAGTATGGTTAGACTTTCACTAGTAAAGCATTGTTTGACATTGCTTGGAGACATCCATGACTCTTGACAAACAGTCTCAGAAACAAGCCATTGTCATGTGTACAAGGACAAACTGTGTGCACAAGATGCCATGCTAATAGTTTACTGCAGGAAATAATATATTGCAATATATACACCAATTCTTCAGTGCTGGATATCAATCATACAGAATATTGTCACATTAAGCATTGTGTTTCAGCAGAGACAAGCCTGAAGGTGTAGAGTGCATCATTTTGTGACTAGAGCCGCTTCCATATATCCTTGAAGTTATCGGTTCTGTGAAGTAAATTGGAGTTGACATGTGAAAGTCCTGTGATCCTTTGTTGTTTTATTATCTGGAGCCCTATGACAGCAGCGCCAGACACTTCTACATGGTCATCCCATGGGAGTGGACCAAATATTTAGCACATAGCCTTCTCTGCATTTTACACTAGCAAAAGATAATCATTGTTTGTATAAATAAAACCTAACTATATATATATATATATATATATATATATATATATATATATATATATATATATATATATACACACAGGATATATCTATTACATATAGTGATGAGCGAGTAGTTAACTATTCATACTCGCTATGCTGTTAGCGAGTACTGTCCACTACTCGCATATAAGTTTTGAGTAGCGGGCACAATGTAAGTCAATTGGAAATACTCGCTAAGTAGCGAGGAACCCGAAAGCCGTACTTATTCGGTACTCACACGAAAAGTACGGGTAAGGCTGGCTTCTCACTTGCGATTTTCTCGCAGTAGTGCAATGCGAGAAGTTCTCACATTGCACTCGGACACATGTTAATCAATGAGGCAGCTCCCATCTGCTATTTTTTTCTCAGTCCAAAAATCGGACTGAGAAAAAAATCGCAGCATACTGCGTTTTGGAGAGTTTCTTGCGCGACTCTCTCCAATGCAACTCTATGGGAGCGGGTAAATCACAGGGACCAACATTCACACCATCCTAGTGACATTCGTTATTCTAAATTTATTTATTGCATGTTTCACAAAACACTGGAAATGAGTGAGGTCTCACAATGTCGGTCAATCTCTATCTCTGTCAGTCGGTCTCTCCCTCTTGGTCTCTATTCTCTCTCTGTCGGTTGGTCTCTCTCTCTGTTTATATCTCTGTCTCTCCCTCTCCTCCCCTCTCTGATACTCACCGATCCACGGTCACCGGCGCAGCGCTGCACGGCGTTCACACTGCTCCAACGGCTTCTCCTCTTTTGAAAAAGCCGGCCACTCATTATTCAATCCCGTATTCCCTGCTTTGCCCGGCCACTGGCGCCTATGATTGGTTGCAGTCAGACACGCCCCCACGATGAGTGACAGCTGTCTCACTGCAACCAATCACAGCTGCCGGTGGGCGGGTCTATATCATGCAGTAAAATAAATAAATAAATAATTTAAAAAAAACGGCGTCCGGTTCCCCCCAATTTTAATACCAGCCTGGGTAAAGCCACACGGCTGAAAGCTAGTATTGTCAGGATGGGAACCCCATGTTATAGGAAGCCAACCACCCTAACAATATCAGCCAGCAGCCGCCCGGAATAGCCGCATCCATTAGATGCGACAGTCCCGGGACTGTATCCGGCCATCCCGAATTGCCCTGGTGCGGTGGCAATCGAGGTAATAAGGAGTTAATGGCAGCTGCCTATAGCTGCCACTAAGTCCTAGATTAATCATGGCAGGCATCTCCCCAAGATACCTTCCATGATTGACCTGTAAGTTTAAGAAAATGAAGACATACACCAAAAAATCCTTTATTTGAAATAAATAACAAAAAAAAACCAACCCTCTTTCACCACTTTATTCAAGTCCCCAAATACCCTTCCATGTCCGACGTAATCCAAAGAGGTCCCTCGACGCTATGAGCTCTGCTACATCGGAAGCTGAGAGAGAGCAGTCACAGACCACGACTGTGAGCTCCCCGCAGCGACTGAAGTGAGTCGCGCTATCAGCGGTGCCGTCACTGAGGTTACCCGTGGCCACAGATCTCAGCGGGAGGACTTTTGCTGTGGCCGCGGGTAACCGCTGATCGCGCGGCTCACTGTGGTCACTCAGGGAATTTGCGGTCACCGGCGAGACCTTCACCGGTGACCGAAAATCAGGGGCCATGCCACACAGACACAGCCGCAGGATGACAATGAAGTCGGGTGAAGTTCATCCGACTTCATTCTGATTGTGCGGCTCTGTCTGTGTCTGCTGTCAGCGGCCATTCAGCTCTGCTACATGGCTCTGTCTGTGGCTGCTGTCAGCGGCCATGTAGCAGAGCGGAATAGCAGATGACATAGTAAAAACGGATCCCATACGCATTACACACGCATTGCACACGTACTGCAATCATGAGAAAAATCACAGGTTCGCAGTGCAGTTGCATTGCACACTGATCATAACGTGAACTGAAATCGTCTCACTTTTTATCATGCAACTCGGACCGATTTTACACGCATAAGTGTGTTTCCAGCCTTAGTTAGTGAGTATTTCCCATTTACTTATATTGCGCCCGCTACTCATAACATATATGCGAGTAGTGGACAGTATTCGCTAACAGTATAGCGAGTACGAATAGTTAACTACTCGCTCAACACTAATTCCATATACTGACTGGGCCCCGAGATGAACAAGTACAGTGACTCCAGTTTGTATTCCTCGCCTTGTTCTGTTACATCAGTAAATATTTATTTAAAAATAATAATATAGAAGTTACTTGGGGCATTGTGAGACATCATCTTTCTTAACGTCTATTATTTTTGCTGAAAAATCTTGACATTTGTGGTGAAATACAGCTTTTTCCAACTTTTGGTATATTTTTTTTTTTATTAATCATTTGGCACCTACCCACAGGACCATGAAGTCCCATCACTAACTAATATGAAGTGATGGGCAGAGTTGCAGATAACTGAAACTGGTGGATCTAATCGTATTAAAAAATATCTGGTACCGGCCTTGAATTGATCCCAGATATCTGGCCATACGCCGGTCCCCATATAAGTGTATGGGAACCAGAATTCAGCATGTAACAATGGTGATAGAAGAGATAGGGAAATTGTAGAGGGCGCTTCATACTTAGTGTCTCCGGCGCGGGTGTAACTGCTCCCGCAGCTGCTCATTCCACTTCCGGGTCTGCTCATCATCACTAATCCATATGCACGTACTCGGGTACGTTTGAAACCGCATAGATCCAGACTTTTACAGTCCAGGTCCGCCCATCACTACTGGTACGAAGATCCTAAGGCCTCTGTGCTTCCTCAACAGCACATCCACAGCGTAACATGACCAACAGGAGTGCAAACGAGATCGGAGTCTTAGGGATTATGCATTCTTAAACCTGGCAATATTTATGGATTTTCCCTCAAGGAATCATCCCTAGGTTGTTACCTCTGGAATAGTCTGTATTAGCAACAGCTAGTGAGTATAACAGTAGAAGTCACCAGATACCAAGGGAGTGGGCATGAAGTTTAGTCAGACAGTACATGTGAGCAGGTCATATATTGATCTTAAAGGGAATCTGTCACCAGGTTTTTGCCACCTAATCTGAGAGCAGCATAACATAGGAGCAGAGATCCTGATTCCAGCAATTTTTCACATAATGGGATGTTTAGCATAGATTTATTAAAAATACTTTAATCAGCAGGAAATTATCATTAGAGGACTACTTGGCCTGATGTCAGATAGTCCAGCACATTCTTGAGCTCTGTATAACTGCTAGATCTGCAGCAAATAAAATATTGATTTTATCAAAATGATAACAAACAGCTCAATAAGTGACACATCACCAGAATCAGGGTCTCTGTTTCTACATTATGCTGCTCTCAGATGGGGGAGCAAAAACATGGTGACAGATTCCCTTTAAGGAGTGGTCAGGTAGAGGTCAGGAGTGATGACACATAAGAAAGCATAATCACGAGCCAGATCAAAACCAAGTTGGAGAAAAACCTTAGCATAAGTAGGCACAAACAGGAGGTAATGGGCAACAGGTAAGGGTTCTTAATAAGCTGGGGAACTAGGGCATTAACCAATGTCAGAGGCAATAAGCGGAGATTGGTCCCTTAGGCTGCTTTCACACTACTTTTTTTAACATGCGTCATGAACGTTTTTTGCTGTAAAAGCGGATCCTGCTTTTACAGCAAAAAAACGCATGCAAACGCATGTGTTATTTTGCAGGATCCTGTCACTTTAAGTTTATGGGCGGGCATTGGAGTCATGTGATCAGGAGTGATAGACTGGGAGCCCGCTTCTGACAGCTGTGGAGGCTCATAACCAAGGTAAACATCGGGTAACTTGCTTGGATACCCGATATTTACCTTGGTTACGAGCATCCGCAGCTGCTAGGAGCTGGGCTGCCTGCTCCCTGCACACGTAACCAGCGTAAACATCGGGTAACTAAGAGAAGCGCTTTGCTTGGTTACCTGATATTTACCTTGGTTATGAGTGTCCGCAGGTCTCAGGCGGGGGAGAGGGAGAGCGGGAGGGGGAGAGAGTCAGAGAGGGAGGGGGAGAGGGGGAGGGGGAGAGAGACAGAGAGGGAGGGGGAGAGAGGGAGGGGGAGAGAGACAGAGAGGGAGGGGGAGAGAGGGAGGCGGAGAGAGACAGAGAGGGAGGGGGAGAGAGGGAGGGGGAGAGAGACAGAGAGGGAGGGGGAGAGAGGGAGGGGGAGAGAGACAGAGAGGGAGGGGGAGAGAGGGAGGGGGAGAGAGACAGAGAGGGAGGGGGAGGGAGGGAGGGAGAGAGAGACAGAGAGGGAGGGGGAGAGAGGGAGGGGGAGAGAGACAGAGAGGGAGGGGGAGAGAGGGCCTGATCACCCGAGGCTGGTTTCTGTGCATGCTCAGTAGAGCAAGCAGGATCCTATCAGCTAGCCAGCGTTCACATGCGTTTGCGTGCAGTATAGTCAGGATCCAGCAATTTGCAGTATTTGGACGCAGCTCAAAAACGCTACAAGTAGTGTTTTTGAAAAATGTAAAAAAACTGCAACTCATTGGATCCTCACTATAACGCACACAAACGCAGGTGAACGCATGTTGACGCGAGTCCATTGCAAATGCATTGAAATGAAAACGCATTTGCACTAGATCCGTTTTTGCGTTAAAAAACCGTTCAGGACGCATGTTAAAAAAAGTAGTGTGAAAGCAGCCTTAAATGGAATGTGCCAGTAGGATTGTCACTCCTAAGCCGTCCATATGGGTATGTAGGTCATAGGAAGCTGAATAAAATGATAGCATGATATCTACCATGTGATGTTTTATTCCAGAGAATTCCATGTTTTTCTTATAAATATATAAGCCAATCCAGGCTATGGGTGTGTCGCCCTGGGCAAGCCAGGGGACACAGGTCATCACACCACCACACCCTACATCCCAGTTAGGAACACCAAAGCTAACCACAAAACCTTGTTGCCTTCCTCCAGAGGCTGATGATTCACACCAGGGGGTGGGCCAGGCGGTTGGCTCCGCCCACCGAGGAGTTCACAGCTCTGGAGGCGGGAGAAACCAGGCAGTCCAGTGAGGGACATGAAGGAGTGAACAGGAGAGTAGCCCAGGCAGGGCTTGAGTAAACAGCTAAGAGGAGTTAAGGAAGTGAAAGTAGAAAGAAGTAAAGTGGTAAAGGAGGAAAGCAAGAGTGGTGACAGAAAGAAAGCCTGAAGTAGTCCAGCTGTGTGCAGGACAGGTCAGCAAGGTCAGCAACGGCGGTGACTGTCTGGAGGGGGACCGTTTGGAAGTTCCTGGAAGGACCGCGGACGGGTAGTGGCCCGGCGGTCTGGAGCAGTGTACCGAAGGACAGTCAGCACCAGGGCAGGGGCCTCTCGGACCCTGGCAAGGCTAGGAGTCGCCATAATTTGCCAAATCCGTCAGTGAAGGGGACGTAGATCCCCCAACAACCAAGTCCCGATTGAAGGCAACAGCCCAACCAGAGTAGGAGAGACACCGCCACCGCCAAGGCACCAGTCTCTCAGGGCCAGCGCCTGCGGGCAAAGAGTAGAGCTCCTCCGGTCCAGCTTGAAGCCGGGGAGCGGGTTACCGGTGGGAATCCATCGCTACCAACACAGAAACAAAGGTGCAAGGAAAAGGGACATCACCGTCACCTACTGGGAGAGCAAGTGCAGCCGTCCGTGGGAACCGTCTTTCCAGCCGTGTGGTTTACCGTAAAACTGTGTCAACGTCTCAGGCTGAGTGAGTACCACAGTGCCGCAAGGCACAGCGCTGCCCCCACGTCCCTGCGCCCACCAGGCCCTGCACCTCCCTCACCATCACCGGGCCCCGGGATCACCAACCCCTACCCACAGAGGGGCAACACAACACCTGGCTGCTCCGCATCACCATCCCCGGGATCCCCATATTGAGCAGCGGTGGTGAAATCACCACAACCGTGGGTGGCGTCACGGACAATAAACTATTCCCACACCCAACAACCCCCTTTCACTCACGGGCGAGGAGTGCCGCTCGAGAACCCCCCGGGATCCGGTCCACAGCTCGAGCCACCACTGAGCAGCAGCCGCCGGACCCGAGCAGAAGGGGTGAGCGTAGTGTGCTGACACCCTCCTCCCCGCCCGCGATAACTTGGCGTCACGAACAGGATCTTACCTCTCTGCCGTTTGGTAGAGGTGCGCCTTGTTACCGCCGGAGATATCCGGCAGGAAAATTTCAGAAGCCGCCATCTTTGGCGCGAAAAGTTCCCGCTCGAGCGTCTTCTCGAGTAACAGAGGCGCGAAGGCCGAAACCCCGCCCCGAGAGAGGAGGGGCCGGAAAGAGCTAAGGGACACGCGATGGCGGCTGGACGCATGTGAGTGTGGCGGTGCAGCAAACACACTGGGACCCCCCCGGTCCACCGACCCTAACAGGAAATGTCCGCCCCACCTAGTTCTGCAGAGACTACCGAGCTGGTGTCTGGAACAGCGGCATGGCTGAGGGCCCGGGCGGCGGAGATCTGCCGTCACTATCGGAGTCAGATCGGCGGGCTGATGGAGCAGTGGGCCGCGGAGGTGGAGGCGCTAGTTGCTGTGGCACGGGTGTATGGAGTGGAGGCCGTGATGGAGGAGCTGGAGAGTGACCCACGCCCCTGTGTCCCCGAGGGACCGGCCGCTGCGGCTGAGGGACCCGGTCTGCCCCTGGCTCCTGTGTTACCTCCGTCCTACTCACTCGCGTGCTGCACCGCACCTGGCCCGTCGGGTGTGCCTCCCTCTGTGACTGCGGCGGGGGCAGAAGATAGCGACTCCGGGCCTGACACTGAGCCTGTGTCAGAAGAAGAGGAGGGGGTCGTTGCCCTGCCTGGCATGGAGGCCACTTATATTCCCCGAACCGGGGGCAACGGGTATCGGGCGGCCCTTCCACGCCGTGCTTGCTATGCACTGGAGGGGCTGGTGCCCGTGTCCTTCCACCCTGAGCCGGGTGAGGAGGACGAAAATACCCAGTAGGGCAGCGGATGCCCGCTGCACCGTCCCCGTTGGGACCACCATTTTGTTGAAGTTGAAAAGTTTGAAAAAGTTGAAAATGATGAATGATGATACCGAGTACCTCACCTGATTGTCAAAAGTGATTTGCAACCGGCCGGAGCCGACACCGTTGTCCCCGTGGGGACCGTTTGAAAAGTTTTGCATGGAGGACTTTCCATGGACAAGCCCGTGAACTTGCAGGGCAACCACAAACGTTAAGTGGCTTGTAAATAAGTTGTTTGCCGTTACCGTTTTCCGCAATGCCGCCTCCGGAGAGGCAGGTTGGAGGGAGGGCCCTCAGCAGAGCAGGCTGGTGCCCAGCCACCAAAGGAACCGGTGGCTACCCTCTGGAGGGAAAGGACAGATCCCGCTCGGGTAAATTGTGCTGGACTGTGGGTCAAGGGATGCTGCCTGGGCTTTAGGGGCAGCATCAGGGCCAGGTTGCTTGGGTGGGAGAGAGCGGAAACCGTAACCGTAAACCGTTTGCAACGTTAAAGAAATGTGCCTCCCGTTATGGGAAGATTCATTAAAAATGTATATATGTTATTTTACCATGTTATCTTTTACAGAAAAATAAAACCGGTGTTGGACGGCAGCCCGCGGACGGTCTGCATTTTGCTAAGGGGGAATGTGTCGCCCTGGGCAAGCCAGGGGACACAGGTCATCACACCACCACACCCTACATCCCAGTTAGGAACACCAAAGCTAACCAAAAATCCTTGTTGCCTTCCTCCAGAGGCTGATGATTCACACCAGGGGGTGGGCCAGGCGGTTGGCTCCGCCCACCGAGGAGTTCACAGCTCTGAAGGCGGGAGAAACCAGGCAGTCCAGTGAGGGACATGAAGGAGTGAACAGGAGAGTAGCCCAGGCAGGGCTTGAGTAAACAGCTAAGAGGAGTTAAAGGGAACCTGTCAGCAGAAATGTCCCCTAAAACCTAACAGATTCCCCCTCTGCAGCTCCTGGGCTGCATTCTATAAAGGTCCCTGTTATGATTGTGCCCACTTTCTGACCGAAAAAAAGTGTTTATAAAGTTGTACCTTTTTGGCTTCTGATTCTGTAAATCCGTCACGGGGGCGGGCTGCCTGATGGCCGTTATTCTGCCCCCTGGTCCTGTATGCCGCCCCCATCGCTGATTTCAATACTTCTGGACGCCGCCCACTGCTCCAGCCATCCCCGCGCATGCCCAGTGCCCATCTCTCGGGGATGAGCACTGTGCCCAGCGTCACGTGCACGCAGGGTTAAGATTATGGGCGGTGCTGTGATGTTTATTCCTAAGCAACCGCCCATAATCGCGGGACCGCGCTTTCGGTGTAGTCACTGCTCCGCGCTCTTCCCATCTATTTCCTGCCTCGGGGCAAGATGGGAAGGAGGCGAAGTGAGGTCAGCAGCAGCGCGCTTGCGCAGAAAGAAGCAGGCCGAGGGGGAAAGCGCGGTCCCGCGATTATGGGCGGTTGCTTAGGAATAAACATCACAGCACCGCCCATAATCTTAACCCTGCGTGCACGTCACCAGCGGTGACACTGGGCACAGTGCTCATCCCCGAGAGATGGGCACTGGGCATGCGCGGGGATGGCTGGAGCAATGGGCGGTGTCCAGAAGTATTGAAATCAGCGATGGGGGCGGCATACAGGACCAGGGGGCAGAATAACGGCCATCAGGCAACCCGCCCCCGTGACGGATTTACAGAATCAGAAGCCAAAAAGGTACAACTTTATAAACACTTTTTTTCGGTCAGAAAGTGGGCACAATCATAACAGGGACCTTTATAGAATGCAGCCCAGGAGCTGCAGAGGGGGAATCTGTTAGGTTTTAGGGGACATTTCTGCTGACAGGTTCCCTTTAAGGAAGTGAAAGTAGAAAGAAGTAAAGTGGTAAAGGAGGAAAGCAAGAGTGGTGACAGAAAGAAAGCCTGAAGTAGTCCAGCTGTGTGCAGGACAGGTCAGCAAGGTCAGCAACGGCGGTGACTGTCTGGAGGGGGACCGTTTGAAAGTTCCTGGAAGGACCGCGGACGGGTAGTGGCCCGGCGGTCTGGAGCAGTGTACCGAAGGACAGTCAGCACCAGGGCAGGGGCCTCTCGGACCCTGGCAAGGCTAGGAGTCGCCATAATTTGCCAAATCCGTCAGTGAAGGGGACGTAGATCCCCCAACAACCAAGTCCCGATTGAAGGCAACAGCCCAACCAGAGTAGGAGAGACACCGCCACCGCCAAGGCACCAGTTTCTCAGGGCCAGCGCCTGCGGGCAAAGAGTAGAGCTCCTCCGGTCCAGCTTGAAGCCGGGGAGCGGGTTACCGGTGGGAATCCATCGCTACCAACACAGAAACAAAGGTGCAAGGAAAAGGGACATCACCGTCACCTACTGGGAGAGCAAGTGCAGCCGTCCGTGGGAACCGTCTTTCCAGCCGTGTGGTTTACCGTAAAACTGTGTCAACGTCTCAGGCTGAGTGAGTACCACAGTGCCGCAAGGCACAGCGCTGCCCCCACGTCCCTGCGCCCACCAGGCCCTGCACCTCCCTCACCATCACCGGGCCCCGGGATCACCAACCCCTACCCACGGAGGGGCAACACAACACCTGGCTGCTCCGCATCACCATCCCCGAGATCCCCATATTGAGCAGCGGTGGTGAAATCACCACAACCGTGGGTGGCGTCACGGACAATAATCATCCCCACACCCAACAAACTCCCTTTCACTCACGGGCGAGGAGTGCCGCTCGAGAACCCCCCGGGATCCGGCCCACAGCTCGAGCCACCACTGAGCAGCAGCCGCCGGACCCGAGCAGAAGGGGTGAGCGTAGTGTGCTGACACCCTCCTCCCCGCCCGCGATATGGGCAGGACACAGATCTGTCTGAGAATCAGCCTCCAGAGCTTATATTAAGTAAAAGGGACGATACCAGTGTGATCTGTAATGGCTACTCTATGCTCCCTTTATCCCACTAGTAGTGATAAGGGAGCACCACCATGCTTGGGTGCCCGGTATGCGTTAAGAGCAGTTGGACGCTGGGATGAGTGCTACTCTAGTACCAAGTATAATGGAAGTCAATGGGAGACTCATTTACTTTTTTTCTTGGAAATCTTGGAAATCTTCCAGAATAATCTTCAAGTCCCCCAACTACTCTTAACGCGTACCGAGCACCCAAGCATGGTAATGCTCACTCATCACTATCCACTGCAGAGCTGTGTGTGATTATAACTGACACATCAGCCGATTCCTCTTCGCTTCTACCAGACAGGCAGACAGTGTTGTGATATTGTTACAATGCAGCAGAGCTGTGAGAGCTGCAGCTGCTTATGTGTTTGTAAACAGATAAAGGTCTACTGTTCTGTGTAAGTCACATGTTTCACACTGGTTATATCCCTTTTATTTAATATAAGCCCTGGAGGCCGATTCTCAGTAAGATCAGTGTCTGGCCCATAGCCTGGAACAACTCATATACCGTACATATAAGGAAAACATGGATTTGTCTGGAATAAAACATCGAATATCAAGGTATTCATTTATTCAGCTTTTTATTATCTACATTTCTTTATACACGGCTTAGGTGGGTTGGTCCTACTGAGATTCTCTTTAAGAGGCCAAGACCAAATTCAAATCCTTGACCCATGGACCAAGTAGCACAATTCAGATTGAGACTGGTGGTGAAGGGCTGGATGGTGGCCACAGGGATGGGTGGGCTGGATGGTGGCCACAGGGATGGGTGGGCTGGATGGTGGCCACAGGGACGGGTGGGCTGGATGGTGGCCACAGGGACGGGTGGGCTGGATGGTGGCCACAGGGATGGGTAGGCTGGATGGTGACCACAGGGATGGGTGGGCTGGATGGTGGCCACAGGGATGGGTGGGCTGGATGGTGGCCACAAGGATGGGTAGGCTGGATGGTGGCCACAGGGATGGGTAGGCTGGATGGTGGCCACAAGGATGGGTAGGCTGGATGGTGGCCACAAGGATGGGTAGGCTGGATGGTGGCCACAGGGATGGGTAGGCTGGATGGTGGCCACAAGGATGGGTAGGCTGGATGGTGGCCACAAGGATGGGTAGGCTGGATGGTGGCCACAGGGATGGGTAGGCTGGATGGTGGCCACAGGGATGGATGAGCTGGGGAATCCTTATACAAAATGAGTAGGAACTGCATGGGTTACGTTGGTTTTCTGCTGCCCCATTCATCTCTATGAGAACTGCAAAATCAGTGGATAGTACTATCGAAATATAGGAGTTGATTAACAATTTATTTCTGGCTGTCAGAAGCCTATTTTATAATATAGTTCTTTATTCTGAGTCATTTTTATTTGTTTTACAGGATGTTTGCTCAGGATACTCTTGAAGAACACGCCAGTTGTTTTTTTCGCATTCATTTTCATAAAAACTATGTATCGCTACTTCACTTGTTTACAGTTCTGCTTCCCGGTTTATGTAAAGATATATTAAACAATTAACTTATCAATAGTTACATGATCCAAAAAAAGTCAGAGAACTTGCTGATATCATGTTAGGTATGAGATTTGCTTAGTCTTTCCGGCCCTTTACTCATAAAGAATTATAGGTTGGTGTGTGAATGACAGTAAACCAGTGTGTAATGCTCGGTGAGGTCAGTCCTTCTCAGGATGTCCATTCTTCTGCTCTGAGAAGCATGACGGTGCATACTGATTCATTAGATTATACAGAAATATACAGCATGGAGAATGGCAATTAATAAGGAAACATATCTAAGATACTGCTCTCATTCATTCTTCTACCACTATCTATCTATCTATCTATCTATCTATCTATCTATCTATCTATATATATATATGTCCCATGTCTATACTAATCCTCCCCTCCCCCGTTCGCCATTGTCGTCCTCAGGATCAATGTTTGTAATGGGATACTTGCAATCATGCCCCCTCCCCTCCATTGTAGCTGTGTTATTGGAGTGACACAACAGTTCTTGGGCCATAGTAGCAGTCACATACAGTATACCAGCCCCATGGCTTATAAATATAAGCAATATAATCCCAATATTTCTGAATATATTAATTATTACACCTTTTCTTGACAATCACGCACTGTCATTGTGGATATTTTGGGTGCCCTTATAGCAATATTAGATGTTTGTGCAGTTTCCATTGAGTTTTGCGCCTCATTCTCAGCTCCTTCTGTGTCTTGTTAGTCTTAACAGGTGTCAGAATAATCTGATAAAATAGTTATAGCTCCTGGGTAAAATCAAATCCTTCCCTGTGTTGTGCCCTGTGTCGTGCCAGGCTGCCCAGAAATGTCCTCCTGTACTGGCACTGCTCTTGACCAAAGGCAGATGTGCTTATTTTAATGAGGAGCAATGCCAGGACAGAGGCTATAAAGTGGGATGAAGCATGTGTTTACTGGAGCTACTCTGTTTACACGGTCTGTGGAGCCTGAAGCCACATTGTGCGGAGCCTGCAGACAGGATATTCATGCATCTCCGAGGGATGTGAGCCCTGAACAATCCACACAGGAAGCCACCAGCCCCAGTGTGGGCTCCTGCACATGGTGAGGCAGAGCTGGCACAGCATCAGTACATGGTGAGGTAGTGCTGGGCACAGTAGCAGTACATGGTGATGTAGAGCAGAGCACAGCAGGAATATATGGTGAAGTAGAGCTGAGCACAGCAGCAGTACATGGTGAGGCAGAGCTGAGCACAGCAGCAGTACACGGTGAGGAAGAGCTGAGCACAGCAGCAGTACACGGTGAGGCAGAGCTGAGCACAGCAGCAGTACACGGTGAAGCAGAGCTGAGCACAGCAGCAGTACATGGTGAGGCAGAGCTGAGCACAGCAGCAGTACATGGTGAGGCAGAGCTGGGTAGAGCAGCAGTACATGGTGAGGCAGAGCTGAGCACAGCAGCAGTACACGGTGAGGCAGAGCTGAGTACAGCAGCAGTACATGGTGAGGTAGAGCTGGGCACAGCAGCAGTACATGGTGAGGCAGAGCTGGGCACAGCATCAGTACATGGTGAGGAAGAGCTGGGCACAGCAGCAGTACATGGTGAGGTAGAGCTGGGCACAGCAGCAGTACATGGTGAGGTAGAGCTGGGCACAGCAGCAGTACATGGTGAGGCAGAGCTGGGCACAGCATCAGTACATGGTGAGGAAGAGCTGGGCACAGCATCAGTACATGGTGAGGCAGAGCTGGGCACAGCAGCAGTACATGTTGAGGTAGAGCTGGGCACAGCAGCAGTACATGGTGAGGTAGAGCTGGGCACAGCATCAGTACATGGTGAGGCAGAGCTGGGCACAGCAGCAGTACATGATGAGGCAGATCTGGGCCCAGCTGCAGTACATGGTGAGGCAGATCTGGGCACAGCAGCAGGACATGGTGAGGCAGAGCTGGGCACAGCAGCAGTACACAGTGAGGCAGAGCTGGGCACAGCAGCAGTACATGGTGAAGTAGAGCTGAGCACAGCAGCAGCACATGGCGAGGCAGAGCTGGGTACAGGAGCAGTGCATGGTGAGGCAGAGCTGGGAACAGCAGCAGTACATGGTGAGGCAGAGCGGGGCACAGCAGCAGTACATGGTGAAGCAGAGCCGGGCACAGCAGCAGTACATGGTGAAGCAGAGCTGGGCACAGCAGCAGTACATGGTGAAGCAGATCTGGGCACAGCAGCAGTACATGGTGAGACAGAGCTGAGCACAGGAGCAGTTCAGGGTGAGGCAGAGCTGGGCACAGGAACAGTGCATAGTGAGGCAGATCTAGGCACAGGAGCAGTACATGGTGAGGCAGACCTGGGCACAGGAACAGTACATGGTGAGGCAGAGCTGAGCACAGCAGCAGTACATGGTGAAGCAGAGCTGGGCACAGCATCAGTATATGGTGAGGTAGAGCTGAGCACAGGAACAGTACATGGTGAGGCAGAGCTGAGCACAGCAGCAGTACATGGTGAGGCAGAGCTGGGCACAGTATCAGTATATGGTGAGGTAGAGCTGAGCACAGCATCAGTACATGGTGAGGCAGAACTGGGCACAGGAACAGTAGATAATGAGGTAGAGCTGAGCACAGCATCAGTACATGGTGAGGCAGAGCTGGGCACAGCAGCAGGACATGGTGAGGCAGAGCTGGGCACAGCAGCAGGACATGGTTAGGCAGAGCTGGGCACAGCAGCAGTACATGGTGAAGTAGAGCTGAGCACAGCAGCAGCACATGGCGAGGCAGAGCTGGGCACAGCAGCAGTACATGGTGAGGCAGAGCTGGGCACAGGAACAGTACATGGTGAGGCAGAGCTGGGCACAGCAGCAGTACATGGTGAAGCAGAGCTGGGCACAGGAACAGTACATGGTGAGGGAGAGCTGGGCACAGGAGCAGTACATGGTGAGGCAGAGCTGGGCATAGGGAACAGTGCATGGTGAGGAAGAGCTGGGCACTGCAGCAGTACATGGTGAAGCAGAGCTGGGCACAGGAACAGTACATGGTGAGGCAGAGCTGGGCACAGCAGCAGTACATGGTGAAGCAGAGCTGGGCACAGGAACAGTACATGGTGAGGGAGAGCTGGGCACAGGAGCAGTACATGGTGAGGCAGAGCTGGGCATAGGGAACAGTGCATGGTGAGGAAGAGCTGGGCACTGCAGCAGTACATGGTGAAGCAGAGCTGGGCACAGGAGCAGTACATGGTGAGGCAGAGCTGGGCACAGGAGCAGTACATGGTGAGGTAGAGCTGAGCACAGCAGCAGTACATGGTGAGGCAGAGCTGGGCACAGGAGCAGTACATGGTGAAGCAGAGCTGGGCATAGGAGCAGTACATGGTGAGGCAGAGCTGAGCACAGCAGCAGTGCATGGTGAGGTAGAGCTGAGCACAGCAGCAGTGCATGGTGAGGCAGAGCTGGGCACAGGAGCAGTACATGGTGAGGCAGAGCTGGGCATAGGGAACAGTGCATGGTGAGAACCAGATCTGGGCATAGGGAACAGTAAGTGCATGGTGAGGCAGAGCTGGGCATAGGGAACAGTGCATGGTGAGAACCAGATCTGGGCAAGGGAACAGTGAGTGCATGGTGAGGCAGAGCTGGGCACAGCAGCAGTGCATGGTGAGGCAGAGCTGGGCACAGCAGCAGTGCATGGTGAGGCAGAGCTGGGCATAGGGAACAGTGCATGGTGAGGCAGAGCTGGGCATAGGGAACAGTGCATGGTGAGGCAGAGCTGGGCATAGGGAACAGTGCATGGTGAGGTAGATCTTATCATAGGAAACAGTGAGTGCATGGTGAGGCAGAGCTGGGCATAGGGAACAGTGAGGGCATGGTGAGGCAGAGCTGGGCACAGGAGCAGTGCATGGTGAGGCAGAGCTGGGCACAGCAGCAGTGCATGGTGAGGCAGAGCTGGGCATAGGGAACAGTGAGTGCATGGTGAGGCAGAGCTGGGCACAGCAGCAGTGCATGGTGAGGCAGAGCTGGGCACAGGAGCAGTGCATGGTGAGGCAGAGCTGGGCACAGGAGCAGTGCATGGTGAGGCAGAGCTGGGCATAGGGAACAGTGAGTGCATGGTGAGGCAGAGCTGGGCACAGCAGCAGTGCATGGTGAGGCAGAGCTGGGCATAGGGAATAGTGAGGGCATGGTGAGGCAGAGCTGGGCACAGGAGCCGGCTGCAGCGCTTGTTGCTGGCCGCCAGAGGGCGCGCGGCGCTATGCTGGGAGCACAGTAGGCTGGGCTGCTCTGTGTGGCTGGGCCGGTCAGCACAGCAGATCATTAGATTGTTGGGATCGTTTCCTGTTGCCCATCCTCTCACTAAGAGCAAATGATTTCTCAGCAGTCATCGCCCTCCTGACTGTCACACCATGGTGAGTGGCGATGACACAGTGTGGGCACATGCCAGGCTGGGCACACTGCTAGATGGCTGCGTATTATACCTTCTGTATGTTCTCTCCCCAGAGCTCGGGAACCGCGTCTTATCGCTGCTCCATGTCCTCCTCGGCTGACTTCTCTGATGATGAGGATTACAGTCAGAAGTCAGGATCTGCTTCCCCTGCCCCTGGAGATACCCTGCCCTGGAACCTGCCCCGGCACGAGAGGTGCAAGAGGAAGAGCTCGGGGGCGGCAGTGCTGGACCCTGCGGAGAGGGCTGTGCTCAGGATCGCGGGTAAGGGGCTCACACCCTGAGATGACTGTGTGTGGGGTCACCCTGCACCATCACTGACTAGGGGTAAACTGGGGTATCATATGTGACTATGAGGAGTCTAGGGGCAGCAGTGCTGGACCCTGCAGAGAGTAAGGGGCTCACACCCTGAGATAACTGTGTATGGGGTCACCCTGCACCATCACTGACTAGGGGTAAACTGGGGTATCATATGTAACTATGAGGAGCCTAGGGGCAGCAGTGCTGGACCCTACAGAGAGTAAGGGGCTCACACCCTGATATGACAGTGTATGGGGTCACCCTGCACCATCACTGACTAGGGGTAAACTGGGGTATCATATGTAACTATGAGGAGCCTAGGGGCAGCAGTGCTGGACCCTGCAGAGAGTAAGGGGCTCACACCCTGAGATGACTGTGTGTGGGGTCACCCTGCACCATCACTGACTAGGGGTAAACTGGGGTATCATATGTGACTATGAGGAGTCTAGGGGCGGCAGTGCTGGACCCTGCAGAGAGTAAGGGGCTCACACCCTGAGATGACTGTGTATGGGGTCCCATGTGTGTCTACAGAGTGATCACCCTGCACCATCACTGACTGGTACACTGATATGTATGTTTGGGCACAGAGGGCTGTGCTCAGGATTGCTGGTAAGGGGCTCACACCCTGAGATGACAGTGTATGGGGTCCCATGTGTGTCTAAAGTAATCATCCTGCACCATCACTGACTAGGGGTAAATTGGGGTATCAAATGTGTCTATGAAGAGCCTAGGGGCAGCAGTGCTGGACCCTGCAGAGAGGGCTGTGCCCAGGATCACCGGTAAGGGGCACAAATCCTGAAATATCTGTGCATGGGGTCCCATACAGAGTAACCATCCTGCACATCACTGATTGGGGCAAACATATCTATCAGATGTGTTTAGCCCAGGTTCCTGCTACGTAGAAAACACTGGCAGCTGACTGGTTAATGGCAGGATGGCTGACATCTATTGTGGTGACTAAGCTTTTTTCAGTCCTATTCTTTTCTGTGAGCAGTGACATTGTGTGACTCAGTGCATTGGCCACCCTATGTTCTGTACCTGGTACGCCGGCTGTAGGTATGCCACAGGTAGCACAGCACAGACCCACATAACGGGCTTCATATAGTCACTAACGGGCATAACATGCTGTACGCATGAAGGTTAGCACCCTGGGATAAGGTGCTGAAAGGGAACTGGTTTTAAAAGAACAATTAGATGTATTTCCATTCCTGGTTCTATGTTTAGTGTATATTGCCAATAATATCCCTTGTATTATTAATATTATTACATGTAATAATAATAATATCCTCACAATCATCTGCATTAGCACCATAGTATGGAAAAAGACCTATTTTACAATAATGCATCCATGTATGTGTGGGCAGCAACTATAAAACCAATAGTATTTAGAAGTATTTATTAATAATATTGTATTCATTCTTCATTTAAACATTTTTCGAAGTGCAGACAGTATGAGGCAAGTATAACAAAGCTTGACAAAGAACGCAGGTAGCGTTCGAAACGCGTTGCCGCACATGGGCTCCCCATTTTGTCCTTGTAATGATAAATATTTTTTACGTCCTTTAAAATAAAGTTTGCACAAGATTTTATGTTATTCTGGTAGCTGTATTATCTTTTTTCTTCTGAGGCAAGTATACACTGAACAAAAATATAAATGCCTCGTTTTTTGTTTTTGATACAATTTTTTTATGAGCTAATCTCAAAGATCTAAGACTTCTTCTATGTACAAAAAGCCTTTTTCTCTCAAATATTGTTCATAATTTATCTAAATCTGTGTTAGTGAGCAATTCTGCTTTGCAGAGATAATCCATCCTCCTCACAAGTGTGACATATCAAGATGCTGATTAGACAGCATGATTATTGCACAGGTGTGCCTTAGGCTGGCCATAATAAAAGGCCACTCTAAAATGTGCAATTTTACAGTATTGGGAGGTCTGGGAGGCTCAGAAGACCAGTCAGTATGTGGTGTGTCCACCATTTGTCAGTCTGCCATTTGTCCTGTACAGTGAAAAACAGGATTCATCTGTGAAGGGAACACCTCTCTAATGTGCCAGATACCATTGAATGTGAGCATTTGCTCACTTAAGTTGGTTATGACGACGAACTGCAGTCAAGTGAAGACCACAACCATGATGACAAGCATGCAGATGAGCTTCTCTAGGACGGTTTCTGACAGTTTGTGGAGAAATTCTTTGGTTATGTAAACGGATTGTTACAGCAGCTGTCCAGGAGGCTGATCTCAGATGATTTTGGAGGTGAACATGCTGGATGTGAGGTCCTGGGCTGGTGTGGTTACACGTGGTCTGTGGTTGTGAGGTCGGTTGGATGTACTGCAACATTCTCTAAAACACCTTTGGGGAAGGCCTATGGTAGAGAAATGAACATTCACTTCACGGGCAACAGTTCTGGTGGACATTCCTGCTGGAACGTATGCCAATTGCATGGTCCATTAAAACCTGTGACATCTGTGGCTTTGTGCTGTGTGATAAAACTGCACATTTTAGAGTGGCCTTTAAGGCTATGTGCGCACGTTGCGTAAATTCATGCAGTTACGCTGCGCTTTGCAGCGCAGCGTAACTGCATGCGTCCTGCGTCCCCTGCACAGTCTATGGAGATTGTGCAGGGGCCGTGCGCACGTGGCGTCTCAGAGCGCAGCGCTTCGGCTACTGCCGAAGCGCTGCGCAAAAAGAAGTGACATGTCTATGGCAGGAGCTGCAGGCAGAGCGCACGTTCTCGCCGGCACCATGCGCTTCAGAACGGAGCTTTTCAGCTGCACTCTGAAGCGCACCTTTTACGGTGCTGGGCTAGTACGCAACGTGCGCACATACCCTTATTATGGCCCGCCTAACCTGTGCAATAATCCTGCTGTCTAATCAGCATCCTGATATGCCACACCTGTGAGGTGGATGGATTATCTTGGCATAGGAGAAGTACTTACTAACACAGATTTAGACAATTTGTGAACAATATTTGAGAGAAAAAAGCCTTTTGTGGACATAGAAAAAGTCCTACACCTTTGAGTTCAAATCATGAAAAATGGGAGCAAAACCAAAAGTGTGGTAATATTATTGTTGTGTGTGTATATATAAGAAAATCTGAGCAGCACACAACCAGCACTGTGGGTGCAAGGCCTAGCAGACAATTATTCCAGTTGTAGACATGTAGAGAATAATAAGGAAGGCAGCCCTCCAAAAATTGAATGAAAAAAGATGTCAGCCCACGTTCGCCACACCATACGGATATGGATGAAGGACTGGGCACATAGTGAACATTCTAAAGCCATTTACATGTACAGAACATATCTGAAATTCTGTTTCTCCAAAATGTACCCTTAAGCGGGCTTTACACACAACGAGATCACTAACGAGACGTCATTGGGGGCACGGAATTCGTGACACACATCCGGCCTCGTTAGCGACGTTGTTGCATGTGAAACGCACGAACGACCGTTAACGATCAAAATTACTCACCATATCGTTGATCGTTGTCCGGTCGTTCTAATCCCGATTATCGTTGCTGTTGCAGGACGCAGATTGTTCGTCGTTCCTGCAGCAGCACACATCGCTATGTGTAACACCGCAGGAACGAGGAACATCACCGTACCTGCGGCCGCCCTCAATGAGGAAGGAAGGCCCGCTCATCTCTGCCCCTCCGCTTCTATTGGGTGGCTGCTTAGTGATGCTGCTGTGATGCCGGCCACAGCGATGTCGCTAGGCAGGTAAGTATGTGTGATGGGTGTAAGCGATGTTGTGCGCCACGGGCAGCGATTTTCCCGTGACACACCACCGACGGGGGCGGGTACTTTCACCAGCGACATCGATAGCTATGTCGTTGTGTGTAAAGCCCGCTTTAGTCTCAAGCTTAGGAAATCGTCCTCTAGCAGGCTAAGGCCTCATGGTCACGCTACGTTTTTTTGGTCACCAAACTGCATGCATTTCCTTCCCCAGCAAAGTCTACGACATTTCATTTTTGCTGTGCACACGTTGCAGTTTTTTTCGGGCTGCATCTTTGTGATGACCACATGTCAATTCTTTTTGTGTTGTCTCGCTGCATTTCTCACTAGTGATGGGAGGACTCGCAGATCAATCTCCCACCAATTCGGGTTGTCAGGGGATTGATCGCTGGTATCTGGCCGGATGCCAGTCCTCAAAGTCTATGGGGATTAGAATCCGGCACAAAGGGGTAGGAGCAAGCACTTCAAGCTTAGCGATTCACCGGGGTCACACTGCTCCCGAAGTCGCTCATTCATTTCCCGGGCCGCTCATTACATTCATTGAATATGCAATGTTTTCCCCACCCACCAGCATCTGTGATTGGTTGCAGTCAGACGTGCCCCCAGCTGAATGACACCCTGTCTGACGCTTCCAATCACAGACGCCGGTGGGTAGGTATATATCGTGCAGTAAAATAAATAAATTAGAAAATTGATGTAGGATCCCCCCATATTATGATACCCAGCACAGATAAAGCATACGGCTACAGGCTGCAGACCTCAGCCATGCGCTTATCTTGGCTGTGTATGAAAACAGGAGGAACCGTATGCAGCTTCTTTTTTTGTAATTATTTAAATCTATAATTTTAAAAAATCTGCATGTGGTTCCCCTCCTCGCCCATTTTGATACCCAGCCAAAATAAAGACCACAGCTGGGGGCTGGTATTCTCAGGCTGGAGAGACCCATGGTATTGTGCTCCCCCTAGCCTAAAAATAGCAGCCTGCAGCCACCCAGAATTGCTGCATCCGTTAGATGAAGCAATCCTAGTACTTTACGCGGCTGTTCCCGATTGCCCTGGTCCGGTTGCAGTCGGAGTAACAAGACGTTAAGGAAGCCCACAGCTGCCACTAAGCCCTAGATTAGTAATGGGAGGCGTCTATGAGAAACATATATACCTTAAAAAGTACTTTTTCAAATTATGGACCAATAAAGAGTGTTTTTTATCACCATTCATTGTGACTTTTTGACTCATTTTGGGAGTTTTAGTGTGCCGAGGCTATCCTCTGCTATTATCTATGAGAGCCCTCGTTGCTAATATGTAAGTGAAAAGAAATAAACATAAACACCCAAAATCCTTTATTTGCAAAAAAAAACAAAAAGCACCCTCTTTCATCACTTTATTAACTGCAAAAACACCCCTGCAGGTCTGATGTAATCCACATGAGGTCCCACAACGATTCTAGCTCTACTACATCTAAATTCACAGCGCTCGATCATGGAACATGACTGTCTGCTGTGAGCTTCAGGGAGAGATTGAGTGAGCCGCACAATCAGCAGTGACATCTCTCAGGTTAGCCGCGGCCACAGCTGGAGGTTCCCCTGGTTCTCCACTTGTGACCACAGGTGAGTTGACCTCAGGTGACTTCAGTGACCTCATCTGAGTTCATGGAAGTCACCTGAGGCCAAGTTACCTGCGATCACAGGTGGAAGACTGAGAGTGTGTTTTGGTATTTTATTTCAAATGTTTTGGTGTTGGTGATATTTACTTTCACTTACAGATTAGTAATGAGGGGGGGTCTCATGGACACCTCTCATTACTAATCTAGGGCTTAGTAGCAGCTGTGAGCCACCGCACCAATGCAATTGGGAAGAGCCAAATAAAGTGCTGAGATTGTCACAATCAATGGATGCAGTAATCCTGGGTGGCTGTAGGAAGATATTTTTAGGCTGGGGTGGCCCAATAAGCATGGGTTTGGTTCCCCAGCCTGAGAATACCAGCCCCCAGCTGTTGGCTTTATCATGGCTGCGTATCAGAATTGAGGGGGACCGCACGCTGCTTTTTTGCTGCATGTGGTTTCTCTTATTTTGATACACAGCCAAGATAAGCGCACAGCTGGGGGCTGTAGCCTGTAGCTGTACGTGAATTTTTTAATTTATTTATTTTTACTGTATGATATACGAGTAGACCCGCAAACCCGTGTCTGTGATTGGAAGTATCAGAAACACTTTCACTCAGTGAGGGGGCATGTCTGACTGGAGCCAATCACAGACGCCGGTGGGTGGGGGAATTAGTGAATATATATGAGGCTAATGAGCGGCCTTGGAAGGGAATGATAATGTACAGTCTGTTATGTTTGTAAAATATCTTCATTAACTTTTTGTTTTTATACTTTTGCCTAGTGATAGGCGATCCCCCCGATGATCGGGAGCCTCGCACAAACGTTTTGTAAAGATCGAGATTGGGATCCAGATAACGCGAACCTGCGTCCGAACACCGAACTTGGGCTTTACAGTTATGGGATGGGGCGAGGGGGTGTTGTAAAATAAAGAATATAGGTAATAATAAACATTGTCATTATACTTACAGGTCCAGCGACACGTCCTGCAGACTTTGTCCCCCGGCTGCTTCTGATTCCGCTTCCGATCATTGCTGTGCCCCCTGGTAAGCACCACTGCCTAAAGGACCTTCCATGACGTCATAACCATGTGACCAGTTTAGTGTGAATATTGTACATACATTGGCTTACAGAGTGGTCACATGGCTATGACGTTATCAAAGGTCCTGTTAACTGAACTTTGACTGTCACTGTGCGAGAGTGTCTCATCTGCATCACCCGGTACGGCCGCACACGCTCCTGACAAGAGTGGTTGGCTGTATGTATTTCCATGCAGCTGAGGCGCTCGTGTCTGGAGAGTGTCAGTCCATTACAGGGGATAACGATGCGAGACGCAAGTGGAATCATACCCTCACTATCAGCCTGCTTCTCACTCTGTACAGAGCAATGAAGCAGAGCTGAGATGGCTCTCTCTGCTTTTCTCTCTGTAGAGACGTTTGTCTGTACAGAGTGATGAAGCAGAGCTGACAATGCTCTACCTGTGGACTACGTTGGACTAAGGATTTTTTTTATAATAAAGATGGAGTCTCTAAATTTTTTTTGTTTTATTTCTAATAAAAAAAAAATCCTTTTTTTACTGTTTATTAAAAATTCATGGTGGCCATGTCTAATTTGGCATGACACCATGAATTTCAGGTTTAGTATTATCTGAGAATACAAAGCTGGTATTAACCCCTATCTTACCCAGCGTGCCACCGCCATCAGGGCTGCTGGATCAGCCCGGTAAAGTGCCTGGAAATGGTGCTAAGAAACAATGTGCCATTTCCAGGGGCGGCTGCGGGCTGCCGAGCATCCCAGCCCCTAGTTGCCTGGTTTTATCTGACTGGCGATCAAAATACGGCAGGAGCCCACTCATTTTTTTTTTAATTATTTTTTAAATAATAAAAAAAAATATAATGGTCTTCCCTGTATTTTGATTGCCAGCCAAGGTAAAGCCAGGCAGATGGGAGTGGCAGCCCGTAGCCGTCTGCTTTATCTGCGCTGAGAATCAGACATACCGCGGAGCGCCTGGGGGGCTGGGATTCTAAGCAGCCTGCAGCCGCCCCTGGAAATGGCGCATTGTTTCTTAATGCCATTTCCAGGCGCTTTACCCGGCTCAAACCAGCGGCCCTGATGGCGGTGGCACGCTGGGTAATAAAGGGGTTAATACCAGCTTTGTATTGTATTCTCAGATGGTACTAAGCCCGACATGCATGGTGTCATGCCAAATTAGACATGGCCACTATGAATTTCTAATAAACAGTAAGAAAAAAAAACACAGAATTTTTTTTTTTTAGAAAGTAAAAAAACATTTAGAGACTCCATCTTCATTATAAAAAATCCTTACTCCAATGTAGTCCACAGGTAGAACAATGTCAGCTCTACTTCATCACACTGTACAGACAGGATCTATACAGAGTGAGAAGTAGGCTAACACCGAGGCTGGAGTTCCACTTGTGTATGACTCGTGCAGTCTCGCATCGGCATCACCCCGCACGGGCTGACACTCTCCGGACAAGAGTCTCAGCTGCATGGAAATACATGCAGCTGACCGCTCCTGTCAGGAGAGTGTGCGGCCGTACTGGGTGATGCCGATGCGACACTCGCACAGTGACAGTCAAAGTTCAGTTAACAGAACCTTCGATGACATCATAGCCATGTGACCAGTCTGTAAGCCAATGTCTGTACAACATTCACACCAGACTGGTCACATGGCTATGACGTCATGGAAGGTCCTTTAGGCAGAGGTGCTTACCGGAGGACACAGTAATGATCGGAAGCATAAGCAGCCAGGAAACAGAGTCTGCAGGACGCATTGTGGGACCTGTAAGCATGATCATATATTTTTTTTAATAATGTGCTTCTTTTTAGAGCCTCTGGACCCGAACTTTAACAAGAACTTCTCAGGAAAGCTTGTGATCGGGTTCGTGTTCACGATCACTATGTGTTCAGTACGAACCCCGATCCTTACAGTTCGGGATCGCCCATCACTACTTTTGTCCAGTAAACAAATCTATTGCTGTCATTAGACATATCTGTCTATTGAGTACACAATATATAAGGCCACATCGACCTGAATGGATTGAGGGTTGATTCAGTTCTCTTGGTTTTAGCAAAAACTCGCATTCCCTATAGAATAACACTTCTGGAGCACATTTTCTTAAAACTTTATGTCTTGCTGTTCCATTGTTATTGCTGTCCCCTTAAAACCCCCAAAACTGAGTAAAATGACAACTGGGTGTTACCACTTGGGGGTTTGTTCCGTTTGATCGTGAGGGGACCCACCATTTGACAAGGGAATAGCAGCACCCACTTGTTAATATATTTATATATTTAGGAGGAATAACAGGAACAATACAAAGTTCTAAGAATAATTTATTGTGTATAATGCAAGATCTTGTTAAAACAAACATGTTAGGAATAGTGAAAGGTCATCTTTAAAGAATATCACCAATCTGGGCTGCTCTTTTTTAAAAGAAAATATAATCTAGTATTAAAATTGCTCCTAGTGCCCACCGAATGAATCTGAATTTCTACTAAAGTTGGACCTGAACTTCCAGGTTTTCAGGTCCCATAACCCTCCATGATCTCTCTCTTTGTAGTAATCCAGCGCTCCCGTGTGCTTCTCATAGCTACTTCTGAATGGTAAAGCTTTATTGATATTACTGCCGTCACCACTTTGTAAAGTATGTGGTAACAATGGATTATTGTACAGAGCGAGATCTCATTCTTTCACTGCCACAGAGCCTTAAGGTCCCGTCACACATAACGAGATCGCTAGTGAGATCGCTGCTGAGTCACGGTTTCTGTGACGCAGTAGCGATCCCGTTAGCGATCTTGTTATGTGTGACACCTACCAGCGATCAGGCCCCTGCTGTGAGATCTCTAGTCATTGTCGAATGGTCAAGGCCATTTTCTTCAAAGGCGATGTCCTGCTGGGCAGGACGCATCGCTGTGTTTGACACTGTGTGACAGTGTCCCAATGACTGCCGAGATCGTTACACAGGTCGCTACTGCGACCTGTATTGTTCCTGCATTGTTGGTAAGGTCTGACTGTGTGACATCTCACCTGCAATCTCCCAGCGACTTACCAGCGATCCCTATCAGGTCGCATCGTTTTCGGGATCGCTGGTAAGTCGTTGTGTGTGACTGGGCCTTTAGATTGACAGGTAATCTTAAAACCTCAAGAGCTTATTTACACTGTGCAGTTTTAGCACATTTTACCCCTTTAAGGTCAGTGATTTAAAGAGAACCTGACAGTAGATTGGATTGAGCAGCATGAATCTGACACTTGCTGCCTTTTTGCATATTTTACTCTGAAATTCTGCACGGTTTTAGAGAAAGCATACTTTGAAATGCCACCCAAGGCCGGTCCATGGTGACTTTTCCTACCCTGCTCCATTAGACTGACAGGCCATCCTCTATACACATGCATAGTGGCATCTGTCAGTCAATTGGAGCGGAGCCTCCTGATCTGTTTAGATATATAGATGTATTTATCTATATAGATCTAGTTATCCTGATCTATCTCCTGATCTATTAGAGATGCATGGTCCCTGGATGACTTATAAAAATATGTCTTCTCTGAAATGCCGCAGCATTTTTACAATAAAACATACAAGGCTAAAATAACCCAGCCAGTGTTTGATTGATGATGCCCGTGGTTCGCGCAGCATGACTCTCCATGTAATATATGGACAGCCTAAAGAGTGCTTTACACGCTGCGATATCGGTAACAATAAATCGTCAAGGTCACGCCGTTAGTGACGCACATCCGGCGCCGTGACCGACATTGCAGCGTATGACACCAAGGAGTGACGATCAACGAGCACAAAAACGTGAAAAATCGTTGCTCGTTGACACGTTGCTCCTTTTCTTAATATCGTTGCTGCTGCAGGTACGATGTTGTTCGTCGTTCCTGCGGCAGCACACATCGCTATGTGTGACACCGCAGGAACGACGAACATCTCCTTACCTGCGTCCACCGGCAATGAGGAAGGAAGGAGGTGGGCGGGATATTTTGTCCCGCTAATCTCCGCCCCTCCGCTTCTATTGGACGGCTGCTGTGTGACGTCGCTGTGACGCCGCACGAACCGCCCCCTTAGAAAGGAGGCGTATCGCCGGCCAGAGCGACGTCGCAGGTAAGGTAAGTCCGTGTGACGGGTGTAAGCGATGTGCGCCACGGGCAGCGATTTGCCCGTGTCGCACAACCGACAGGGGGCGGGTACGCTCGCTAGCGATATTGGTACCGATATTGCAGCGTGTAAAGTACCATTAAATCTCGCAGAGACAGAGCCTCTGTTATGAAGTCCGTATGTCCAAATAGTATACATGGACAGGAGAAGAATAGTACACATGGACAGGCGTTGTACTGATTGAACAAACACATTTGAAATCTGAGGAGAGAGACACATTTTGTCCTCCTACAAGGATACCTCTCCAACAGTACAAAAATATCTGTATTGATCAATTTTCACTTAAATATTGATTCCTCCTGCTAATATAGAGCCAACATATTGTGCAGAGGCTTACAGACATTCTCATCACTTAATGGGGATCTGTCAGTAGAATTGTCCTTCCTAAGCCATCTATATGGGCATGTAGGTCATAGGAAGCTGAATAAAATTATACTTTAACATCTGCAATCTGATGTTTTATTCCAAAATAATCAATAATTTTCTTAAAATGTAAATGAGTTGCTAAGATCTCTGGGATGGACACAAATCTCCTTGAGAATCTGCCTTCAGAGATCATTTTAAATGAAAGGGGGGCATTACCTGTGTGAGACATGTAATGACTGACAGTCGGCTCTCTTGATCTCAGACAGGATAACATCCCCTTTCATTTGAAAAAGCAGAGCCAGATTCTCAGGGTGATCTGTGTGTGTACCATAGATCTTAACAGCTTGTTTACATATTAAGAAAAACATTTCTTCTGAATAAGGCTATGTGCACACATTGCACAAATTTCTGCACCTCTTGGCAGGAAGAACGCGGAGTCAAAAACAAACGTTTTGCCGTTTTTGTTGGCCGTTTTGCATTTTTTCTTATGCTTTTTTTCCCCATTGCTTTCAATGGTGAAAATGCAGCTAAAATCGCAGAAAGAATTGACATGCTGCAGGCTTTAGGCCCCGTTACACGCAAAGACGTATTAACGATATATCGCCGGGGTCACGGATTCCGTGACGCACATCCGGCATCGTTAGCGACGTCGTTGCGTGCGACACCAACGAGCGGCCGTTAACGATGGAAAATACCAAATTGTCCATCGTTGATACGTCGTTCATTTTCAAAAAATCGTTGGTTGTTGAGGACGCAGGTTGTTCGTCGTTCCCGAGGCAGCACACATCGCTACGTGTGACACCCCGGGAACGACGAACTACAGCGTACCTGTGTCCTCAACGAGCACTGAGGTGGGAGTGACGGAGATACGGCTGCTCTCCGCCCCTCCGCTTCTATTTGCGGCCCGCTCTGTGACGTCGCTGTGACACCGAACGAACCTCCCCCTTTCAGGGGAGGTTGTTCACCACCCACAGCGACGTCGTTAGGGAGGGCTGTACGTGTGACACGGACAAGCGAGATTGTGCGCCACGGACAGCGATTTGCCCGTGACGCACAAACGACGGGGGCGGGTGCCATCGCTCACGATATCGCTCCTTTTAAAGCCCCCTTTTTTGTGAAACCAAATCTGCAAGGAAAAAATCCTGAATGTTCTGCACAACACTTCAGAATTCTCATTGACATTGCTACCAAAAGGATTTCCTTGTAGATTTGTGAAAATTTGCAAGCAAAAACGCATGACAAAAACGCAATAAAAACGCAACATGTGCACACAGCCTAAAACATCAGATAGCATATTTCAAGGTATCACTTTATTCAACTTTCTATCATTTACATGCTAGTATAGGCAGCTTAGGAGGGCTGATCCTACTGACAGATTCCCTTTAAGCCCCCTACACATTTTATGGCTGTCGGCAGTATGATGCTTGGCTCATTGGACGGCCGACAGCCATCTGTCCCATACTCTTTCCATGAGAAAGCCACTGACAGACATCTGTGCTGGTGGTTTACCTTCAGGAGAACATAGTGATCGGTTGTCCGATATCGGGCATGCCAATTGACATCTCCCCTGACAATCAGTTGGCTGATGTCCTCATACACATTATGTCGGCCAAGCTCATTGATATTGGCTGGTACTATCAATATCAGCCTAATGTTATGGAGTTTTTACTCTCACCACAGGGGCGCTCTCCACTAGCAGTGTATACCATGTGTTTCTTTCTCTCTCTGGAAACGGCAACTTTAGTCACCATACCCTCAACAAGCGGTGGATACCGCATGTTTTACTCTTGCCCCTTTGGTGACATCAGTCAGATTACCTGACTTTTATTACAAGCGATGGATACCGCATACTTCTTTACTGCCCTTTCTGGTGTAGACACCCAACTACCTACATTTATTTGTATATTCAATAGCAGTGGACTCTGCGCAAATTGTGTTATTACAAGTATTGAACAATCTACACCATTTCTGACCAATAATTTACATGGTAGTCACTTCATGTGAACTCTCACCCAAACCTTTTCCACAACAAGACCAATCTTCATCATTGCTGGTCAATGATTCACACATGGTTCGCTATAGGTGAATTTCTACTCAAAACCATTCTAATAACAGGTCCACTTCCTATCTGGTTTCTCATTCACAATTGAACTTCTCTCATTCGCCTCTCAATTATCATAAGACAGGTTCTTGAAGAAGGTCCAAGCAGCGACCGAAACGTTGAACTGTTTGAAGTTGCAATAATTTTTTTTTTCTTCACATTAATTGGAGTGCCTGGTGCTAATTTTTCTGTTTGTGGACGTGGACCCTACCTGAGCATCCACACCCTCACAGAAGTGCCGTGATAATTTTTCATTCACCACAGGGGAGTGTATCTTGGAACTGATGGGAGGGAGGAAAACCAACGAAAACACATGGGGAATGTACAAAGTAGCTGATGCTGCATGCCAACAATGGTAACCACTGATCTACTGAGGCATTAACCTTGTAAAATGAAGGGTATAGTGATCTAATATGATTTGTGTGCAAGTTCTCAAGCAAGCCGATATTTCTTTGGACAGATTGCTACATTGTATTGTCATAAGTGAAATGTATTGGCCTGATGTCCTTCATGAATTCCATAGTCTGGATAAAATTGTAGCAAATGCTAGGCTGTGCTCACTTTTTTGGTGTTACAGTGGTGACAGAACCTAAGATAGAAACAAAATGATGTATACCCTGCAGTAAGAAAATAGTAATAGTACTGCACATATAACATAGGGTGCTTAGTAAACACTGTTTTTGATTAAAAAAAAAGCGTGAAAGCCATCCCACCGCGACACAGTGTACCCCTATCAGGACAGTACTATCTTTTTTGGTTTGATCACAAACATTGTTTACTAATTACTAGGTTAGGCTGGCTTCACATTTCCTGTAGTCATTCATTATCACAGATCCGTTAGAGATCCGTTTACAAAAAAGTTGTGCAAACACAACTTTTTTGTCCGTTGTTAAATAACGGATGTCTACCGGATCGACTTTTAACATGTGGATTCTATGGACAACGGATCCTTTAATGGATTGCTATTTGTCGTCCATTTGTACTTGCTACTAGTCACTGGCCTCATTAGCACATGATAACAGATCCAAATCTCCATAAACTCCCATGTTAAAAAAACGGATCTGGTAGAAATCAATTTCCCAATGGATCTGTTCTAACGGATCACAACAGGACATGTGAACGTAGCCTGTTATTTCCATGTACTGTTACTATTTACTTACAGCAGGGTCTTTGCTCATTTTGTTTCTATCTTAGCTTTTGTCTGATAAATGGCCACAGTGTGAACATGCACCTACACGTTACCTGTATACTAACTTATGCTCAGGCTCTTTTCTTTGGTTTCGTCGTTATAGTTTAGCAGCACTGCCCGGCCCTTAAGGCTAGGAACGCACTTTGCATTTTTACCTGCGTTTTGGGTGCTTTTTAGGTCCGTTTTGGGAAGCACCTTTTTCTTGCCATAAGGCATGCGTTTTGATTTCCCAGCAAAGTCTATGGAAAAATTGGATTTTCCGACCCCACTTTGCGTTTCTAAACGCTGCGTTTAATTTGCATATTTTGTGGCAAAAACCATGCGTTCAAAGAAGTAACATGTCAGTTGTTTTTTCCATTTTCGATGCGTTTTGCTAACATTGGAGTCAATGAGAAATGGCAAAAACCAAGATTCCTTCAAATTATTGCGTTTTACCTGCTTTTTCAGTGCAGAAAGCATGCATTTTGGACTACCAAAACGCATGCTTTTTGATCAATAAAATAATGATTTCATAAGTCCCTTTACACACACACACATAGTCCGACAATTTAAATTAAGGAAAATAATAATTTATTGCAATTTTTCCATAAAATATCACATTACCGCAATAATTTAATGAACATAATTTAATTTCATGATTTTTTCTATGATTATAGATTTGATTTTTTTTTTACCATTTTTTTCTAAGATTTTGACTATTTAAACTTTATTAAGCAGTGTCTTTATGTTCAAAACACAACTATCAGAACGCAGGTGGAAACGCAGATACAAAGCGCTGAAAACGCATGAAATACGCGGCAAAAACGCATGCGTTTTCAGCGCTAAAATTCAGAAAAAGGCAACTTTGATCAAATCAATTAAGCCCAAAACGTGCGTTCTAAACTTCAAGTAGGTGAACGCTAAGTGTGTTCCTAGCCTAATGCTGGGTTTACACACTGAGACTTTCTAGCGATCCAACCTGCGATCCCAACCTAGCCGGGATCGCTACAAAGTCTCTGGTGAGCGGTCAAACAGGCAGACCTGGCCAACGACCTAACAGCGATCCGGACCTGCAGAGCGACTAGCTGGTCGTTGGGGACAGCAGGTGAACTTCACCCGACTTCATTTAATGCCGCGCGGCTCTGTGTGCCGTGTAAATAAATAAATAATTAAAAAATCCGGCGTGTGGTCCCCCCCTATTTTAATACCAGCCAGATAAAGCCATACGGCTGCAGGCTGGTATTCTCAGGATGGGGAGCCCCACGTTATGGGGAGCCCCCCAGCCTAACAATATCAGCCAGCAGACGCCCAGAATTGCCGCATTCATTAGATGCGACAGATCTGGGACTGTACCCGGCTCTTCCCGATTTGCCCTGGTGCGATGGCAAATCGGGGTAATAAGAAGTTATTGGCAGCCCATAGCTGCCAATAAGTCCAAGATTAATCATGTCAGGCGTCACCCCGAGATACCTTCCATGATTAATCTGTAAATTACAGTTAAAAAACACACACCCGAAAAATCCTTTATTAGAAATAAAAAACACAAACACATTCCCTCATTACCAATTTATTACCCACAACAAAGCCCTCCTTGTCCGGTGTAATCCACGGTCCTCCAACGTCGCATCCAGCTCTGCTGCATGCAGGTGACAGGAGCAGCAGAAGACACAGCCGTTCCTGTCACCTGCACGCAGCTAATGAAGAGAGCCGTGTGATCGTCTGAGCTGTCACTGAGGTTACCTGGATCCAGCGGTGGCCGCGGGTAACCTCAGTGACAGCTCAGCTGATCGCGCTACTCACCGCCGCTCCGGTCAGCTCCACGCAGCAAATGAGGTGAGTAGCGCGATCAGCTGAGCTGTCACTGAGGTTACCCGCGGCCACCGCTGGATCCAGGTAACCTCAGTGACAGCTCAGCCAATCACACGGCTCTCTTCATTAGCTGCGTGCAGGTGACCGGAGCGGCTGTGTATTCTGCTGCTCCTGTCACCTGCATGCAGCAGAGCTGGATGCGACGTTGGATACAAGTTAACATTAGCTGCCTTTATGGCTGCTGGTGGAGGAACATGTGACCACACCAAGCCTCCCCTAATTGTAAACCACCTCACGAGATAGCTGCTTTTCTATTGGAGGAGGCTGATGTCACATGATCCTCCACCAGCAGCTATTTTATGGACAGAAGTGCTGGTCAGTGTGAGGAAAGGCTGGTCTTACAAAAGATATTGGTCACCCTCTGCAATATGGCTATTAGACCACGTTCCTACTTGTGGAAATGCTTCGCTTTCTCCGCAGGTGCCCACACCATCAATAGAAATGTACTCTTTTTATTGCTTTTTTGTTTCCTCACTTAAAACCGTGATTTTACATAGAAGTCTACGGGGAGAAAAATACGACAAAAAACGCACACGGTATATTTAACGGTACTGTGGGCATGCATTTTCATGAAATCCATCCACTTGGATTGAGTTGTTAAACATAATTGATTTATTCACAAAAAAAAGTATTAGACAAAAACGCAATGTTGCAACATAAGAGCTTACCAAATGGGATCTGTCGGGTTTCCATCATGCTCTCCGTCTTTTAACCTGGAGGATATAACGCAGCCCGCAGGCCTCTTCTGCCTGCTTCTTTGGTGGAATCTGTAAGGCCCCAGTGTGAACACAGCTTTGTGAGAAATGTTATGCCTTTTTTGATTTTCAGAAAAGTTTACTCAATGATCGTAAAACTGACAAGTCCTTTTATTTTATACCTCAATGATACTTCTGGAAATCACATTGCAATCATCAGGCATGCTGTATAGGTTTAATTGACAAATACTGTTGTGATACTGATTTATGTCACTTGAGTGTTCACCCTTCACATCCCAAACTTCTGTCTGCATTGGTCAGTGGTGTCAACGTTAAGTAGTTATATCTATAAAGTCTTTATAGCTAAACAATTGATATCGTACGGCATACGTGTTATCATTTATAATCCAGGGTACATGTAGGCATACAGTTGAGCACAGTACATATATGTCTATAGCTGTACATCGTATTATTTGCTTTTGTTTAGGTAAAATTACATTATTCTTCATACTGCATGTTATGGAGGTACTCTGTTGTCTCTTCTGCTAGCCTCCTGCATGCCTAATTGTAACTATCTTCTTGATCATTTTAGCCCATAGGACCTTGAGATTCATGTAAGGTTATCTTCTATTGTAAATGCGTGCTTTCAGTATCACATGGTGTTATATTGCAGAGCATTGAGGAGGTGTGGGAGTGAGTGATTATCTCCGTGTCATAGTGTCTACCCCCGGTGGGGATTTCTTGCACTATACATAGTATCATAACTTCTATTGTAGCACATTAAATAAAATAAATACATTTTTAGAGCCATATTTGTATTCCCTGATGTCTTTGCATTTATATAGCTACTTAAAGCCTGATTAAACTTCCAAACAAAAAAAAAATATGTTAAAAATTGCTATTGTGACAGTCAGTGATAAAATAGTGAACCTGCCTATTTTCTGCAAATCCATTTATTGGACTTTATCCCTTCTGCAATCCTTTGCAGATTTTTGCTATTCCATCTGAGAGCAGCATAATGTAGAGACAGAGACTCTGATTCCAGCGGTGTCACTTACTGAGCTGTTTGCTGTCATTTTGATAAAATCAATGTTTTATCTGCTGCAGATCTAGCCGTTATCTGACAATAGAGCTCTGTATAACCCCTCCCACACCACTGATTGGCAGCTTTCTGCCCATATACACAGAAAGTTGCCAATCAGTGCTGGGGGTGGGGTTATACATGCCTACAATATGCCTACACTAAACATCCCAGTAAGGGACACATGACTGGAGTCAGGGTCTCTGTCCCTACATTATGCTGCTCTCAGATTAGATGGCAATAACCTGGTGACAGATACCCTTTAAGAGACCTTCGGTCACATAACTGTGAAGTCATTAAAGGTCCTTAAACAATTTTAACCTCAAAATACCAATGTTGGCGTCCCAAAGAGAGTGGGGTTCCTGAGAAACTGCACAGTTTGACTCCCCCATCACTAGCCCTGACTGTAACTAGGGCTTATTTTTGGAGTAGACCTTATATTTCAAGTATACTCCAAAAATCCTGTAAAACCTTGCTAGAGCTTATTTTTGGGGTAGGTCTTGTTTTCAGTGAAACACTGTAGATCGTTTCTTAAGGCCCGTTTCACACGTCAGTGAAAAACAGTGACGTTTTTCACTGGCGTGTAAAACACGCACATGTCCCTGCGTGTGCCGTGATTCACGGCACACGTGGGTTGTCTAAGTGCAATCCGAGCTCCGTTCTCCGTTGCCCGTGATTGCACTTAGAAAACTACTCACCTGTGCGCGCTCCCGCTCTCCATGGTGCTGATCGCTCCCGCGGTGCAGCATCCGGCCGGCGCTGACCCCCGCAGCAGCTGCTTCCGGGTCGGCTGTGTCGCGCATAATGAATATGCGCGACAATAATGAGCCGGCTTAGAAGCAGCAGGGAGAACGGGCTGCAGAGGACATCGCTGGACGCCGGGTGAGTTAAAATGTTTTTTATTATAATAGCACATTTTTTTCTGGCACGTGTTTCACGGACCACACCACTGCGTGGTCCGTGGAACATCAGTGATGCCAGAAAAAAATGGACATGTCTCCGTACGGCAATCACGCACACGCGGGTACGCTGTACGGAGACACGTGCAGTGACAAATCACTGATGTGTGAGCAGACCCATTCATTATAATGGGTCTGCGTATGTCAGTGATTCCGGTATGTTTAAAAAAAAGCACAAACGTCCCAGAATCACTGACGTGTGAAAGGGGCCTAAAACTGAGACACAGACCAAAAATTGATCCGGCAGACTGATAAAGATTAGTTTTTTACAGGAGCCAAAAAAAACCAGACATGTGAATCAAGCCATAGAAATACTAATGCAAGAAATACTGTAAATAATGTCTCATCCCAGGGCCCTTTTAAAACTGTATAATAAATACATATCATATAAAAAAAATACTAGTGATAATTTATAATATAATTGAAAAGCAATAACACCCAAAGAATAAAGGTTGTAGGGCAATATCCTCATATTAGGCATATAAGCAGGTCCCCTACAGTGTGTGAATGTGTGCTCAGCTACATGGGCCATCAGGGAGCTCCATCCGTTCCACGTTCAATAAGTACACATGCAGTAATGCGCCTGGCTCCATTGATTGAATCACGTCTTGCAGTGCTGCGAGAAGCAGAATAATATACCTAGATGGATATATATATATATATATATATATATATATACACACACAAATCTAACAAGTATCCCAGGCATATTGGGCATTTTTTACCTGATGATTGTATTACTTGTTTATGATACAGAAGTGGCTTGTCCTTTATTGTACAGGCTAATAATGTATCGGTTGTAACATCCCCCAGTCTATGAGAGAAGGAAGTGATTGATATCTTTTCATTTAGAAGCATATCAGCCATTGGCCAATAGGCTATAATAATCCCCAAAGGATATAAGCACCGTCTTCTGCCCGACCAGTGGCTAATGCAATCCAAATGTCCTTGGGATCAGAGGCCGGTGTATGGATCTGGGTTGCACTCATCTGGACACCACATGAATGTAAAAGTGTCAACCTCTACTGGTTTTAGTAGGAAGGATATATTTCACGCTGCTCTGCTGAATCTTCATTTTGTTGTTTCGTTGTGTGAATAATTGACCTTCGGGCAATGAAACAGTTAATGCCTGAAGCAGCTGGGATGCTATTACAATGTAGACATATGACTGTGCCTAGGAAATACTCCTGAGACCCATGAATAAGCAGAGGAAAATCAGCTAATGATTGAGACAAAACAAACATCTTACTACATGCCTATCAATGTGACTGCATATTCTAGAAAGAGTTAAAATGGCTGATAAAATATGCTAAATTACCAACAAGAGTATACTAAATTACAAATACTGATTAGGCAAGAATGGGTTGCTATCACTTAGGATTAGGCCCAGAAGCTGATAGGATATGTGCCCACGATCAGGACTCACTGCTTCCTGGACGCAGCGGGTCCTAACTTGCGGGGCCGCGAGTCTCCTCCGCAGGAGAACGCAGCTGCTCGTACCCACGATCAGGATTTGGGGCGCTTTGGTCTCTCGCTTCTGTTCTCCCTATGGAGGACGCATGTGATTCTGCAGCAAACAATTGACATAGTCTATAGAGGTCCGTGTTTGCTGCGGAAAAAATAAGCACAGTGGGCACGAGATTTCTAGAAATCCCATCCACTGTGCTTATACTGTGCAACGCAGCGTTTTGGACGCAGCTGAAGCATGCTGCGTCCAAAACACAGCAAACACTGATCGTGGGCATGCACTCATAGCCAGCGGCTAGGGAAAATTGTAGAAGTCTTGAAAAATAAAGGTGAACACTGTAAATTTCGAGTAGTGTGTAAACTTGATGGATTTGGCAATAAAAGTTTAAAAACTTACGAAATGTAAGTAATGTCAGTAACCATAGAAACATCTGATTTAAAGATCTAAAAGCACTGAAGTAGCAAACAGGTGAGACCCCAAATTTGTCTCAGAACATTTAGCCACATCTGTACATTGGAGCTGATACAATAACTAACATACATGTCAAAAGCTTGGAAGTAGATGATTAGACACGCAAAGTTATCAATGTATATCATAAATGTAGGACATCTTTAGACACTTTTGTCCTATAATCCCCCCATCTGCTTTAGTTGATTTTAGACAAAAGTGGGCTGGCGATTGATCCTTCACTGGTTGGATGATCCATTAATATGCAATAAAATTAAAAAAAAAACCCAAACATCTCATAGATAGAGATGAGAGGACCCAAAATTTAAGGTTCGGTGTTTGTACTGAATACAGACTTTACAAAGAAATCAGTTTTTGAGTCCTGATGCTTTACGTATGCTAACCACTCGCGCGAGCACCACTGTGCTCAGGTTCACTCGGTGCTTGGCCCAGTTGGAGCCGCTCGAAAGTGTTTGAATGGCTCACACTCGGAGTAAAATCAGCGTTATCAAGTGTAGTGTTTATAAAAAAAAATTGGAAAAACCTTGCCCACCCTCCCCTGGAAGTGCTCTATTTATGGCTGGTTGAATGTGGGTGGAGACCGGAATTGCCCAATTAGTGACTTCCAATGAGGTTCAAGTCAAGTCCGGGTCCATTACAGAAATGTATCTAAAGTCCGGCTGAACCCGCCGAACCTAACTTCAATGCGTCTGCTCGTCTCTACTCATATATTATGAGTGATAATACTGCCAGAACGTATGATTGATGGAAAAAATCCAACATGATAAATTGGTCATGTGAATGATAATGAATGTCCGTCAGGCAACCATTGATCACAATGAACAATTATTCGTTTTCCTAAAGTAGCCAAGGAATACTTATGGTGGAAATGGTCCAGTTTGGTCAATTAACTGATGTGTAAGGGTCTTTTAAAGGGGGTGACAACTACTATTATATTGATGACCTATGCCATGTGTTGGACTCCATCTAATCTGATATTGGTGACCTGCCCTAATTATATGCTATCGATATTATTGTAGTGACCAACCCCTTGTCACATGTCCCTTGTCACGCCATGGTCTACAGCATCCAATCAATGTGTTGTATATTGAATAGCAGCAATGAAATGGTAGAATGAACGTGGAGCACTCTCTGATATCGTAAAGACAAGTGTGTTATTTCATGTTCAGCAATATAGTCAGATATATAGCAGGCAATGAAGCAGATGATGGCTGTTTCGTGTCAAGCTAGCTATGTCCATGCTTGAGAGGCGCTGTTATGGCATAAAGGTTGTATTATATCAGTGAGTGCCACACATTCCCGCTACCATTTTATTCTTGGAATTGTCTTAGTGCCATGTACCGCTGTGCTTTATTGGAGTGCTCTATGGTTGTCTACATTGGAAGGAAGAGTAATCTGTAAGACCTCATTCAGACATCAGTGATTTGTCAAGGATGCAAAAAACCCGGTATGAGTGTCATCAGTATTTTCTATCAATGTTGGTCAGGGTGTCAGTTGTTAACATTTGTGCGCTTCACGTATTAAAAATTAAATACATTTCAAAGCTTGTCCTATACATTGCAACATGTACTGCACACTGATGCCATCCATCTGCTGTCCGTGATTTTCACAGACCCATAGATTTGATTATATGAATTTTGTCATATGGTTTGAAAAAAAACAAACTACGGCAATGTGATCATCACTAGTGATGAGTGAGCACTACCACACTTTTGTGCTTGGTACTAATTAAGAACAGTTGGATGCTCAGATGGGCACGACTTTAGTACCTAAATATAATGGAAGTCAATGGGTGACTCAAGCATTTTTTCATGAAATCTTCCGGAAAAATACTCATGTCCCCATTGACTTCCATTATACTCAGGTGCCCGAGTCGTGCCCACCTGAGCATGCAACTGCTCTTAACGAGTACTGAGCATAGTAGCGCTTGCTCACCACTAATCATCACCATAGATTATAATGGATACGAGTTCTATCCATAAAAAAAACACTAATAGTACATGAAAAACGAACTAAATCAGGGGTCTCAAACTCAGCTGGGTGTATGGGCCGCACATAGAAAAAAAATTGAGAGGAGCCGCATTCCTTGCAGGACAAAGTGACATTTTTAGTGATTACATGTTTTTTTCTATACACCTTTGATTCACTTTTTTTGAACATTTTTTGCTTGTTTATTATAACAACCCTGCACTTTTTTGTTTAGGTAAGTTTATAAATAAAGCATTTTTAATGGCAAAACATTTTTTTCATGCTTTATTTAGATTTTTTTTTACATTTTATCTTCTTCTTGTAATATTGTTTTGCAATTAGCAGCATCATATATTAATCTTAGCCAACATCTTGTAGTATTGTCCCCATGCTGCAGTAATGTCCTCCATCCGTGTGCCCTGTAGTAAGATGCTCATCCTTGTGGTATTATGCCGAGTAGTATTGTACCCAGTAGTATTGTGCTCATCCTTGTGGTATTGTGCCTAGTAGTATTGTGCCCATTCTTGTAGTATTGTGCCCAGCCTTGTAGTATTGTGGCCAGTAGTATTGTGCCCATCCTTGTGATATTTGGCCCATCCTTGTGCCCTGTAGTATTGTGCTCATCCTTGTAGTATTGTGCCAAGTAGTGTTGTGCTCATCCTTGTAGTTTTGTGCCCATCCTTGTAGTATTGTGCCAAGTAGTGTTGTGCTCATCCTTGTAGTATTGTGCCCATCCTTGCAGTATTGTGCCCAGTAGTATTGTGCCCATCCTTGTGGTATTGTGCCCATCCTTGTGCCCTGTAGTACTGTGCTCATCCTTGTAGTATTGTGCCCAGTATAATTGTGCTCATCTTTGTCCCCTGTAGTATTGTGCCCTGTAGTATTGTGCTCATCCTTGTAGTATTGTGCCCATCCTTGTGGCCTGTAGTAAGGTACTCATCCTTGTAGTATTATGCCCATCCTTGTGGTATTGTGCCCATCCTTGTGCCCTGTAGTATTGTGCTCATCCTTGTAGTATTTTGCCCAGTAGTATTGTGCCTATCCTTGTGCCCTGTAGTAAAGTACTCATCCTTGTAGTATTGTGCCCAGTAGTATTGTGCTCATTCTTATAGCATTGTGCCCATCCTTTAGTAATATGCAAAAAAAATAAATTCTTCTCACCTATCCTTCTTTCCAAGGCTACGTTACCACGATCAGTGTTTGCAGAGTTTTGGAAGCAGTATGTTTTCACTGTGTCCAAAACGCTGCGTTGTACAGTACAAACACAGTGGATGGGATTTCTAGAAATCTCCTGCCCACTTTGTGTGTGTGTGCGGACTGCAGCGAAAATTGACCTGCGGTGCTGCTTTCCTGAGCCGCAAGCATGTCAATAGTTTGCTGCGGAGTCACATAGTCCCTAGGGAGAACACAAGTGAGAGACTGCAGCGCTCTGAACCCTGATCGCGGGAACAGGAAGCTGCCGTCTCCTACGGAGGAGACTTTCGGCCCCGCAGGTCAGGATCCGACGCGTCCAGGACGCAGGGAGTCCTGACCGTGGATACGTACCTTACCTGCTTGTTGCGGCCTGTGATGGTCGCAGCCCTATGCCGGGGGTTGGCGCCGGCCGGACTTTACTACAGTTGAATAATTTACGCTGACGCACAGAGAAGACGTCTGCGTAATACCAATGGCTGCTGTGGGCCAATCAGATGCAATGAGGTGACACATACATACAGCAATGTCATCTTCTTGCATCTGATTGGCGGGCGGCAGCCATTTGTATAGTGCAGACAACTCCTCTGCGTGGCACTGGAAGGGATTCAACTGTAATAAAGTCCTCCCGTCGCCGACCCCTGGTATAGGGTTGTGATCATCAGGGGGTCTGCGGGCCACAACAAGCAACCTCAGGGGCCGCATGTGGTTCGCGGGCCGCGTGTTTGAGACCTCTTGTCTAAATGATGCCTTTTGTTTTATTTTGTGCATGTTGAATACCAAAATTACCTCTATTGTGTTTGAAAAAACTACTTTCAAAAGTCGGCTGAATTCCAGTGATGCTTGAAAGTTTGTGAACCCTTCAGAATTTTCAATATTTATGGATACATGTGACAAAATCTACATCAGATTTTTAAAGAAGCCGTAAAAGTAGATAAATAGAACCAAATCATACCAACAATATCAAAAATATTAGTCTTTTTATATAGAGGAAAATTATCCAATATCACGTCTGTGCGTAGCCAAAGTATACGAGCCTTTGTTTTCAGCATTTCTTGTGACTCACTAGTGCAGAAATAAATTAATCTAAACATTTTTGGTAATTGTTGATTAGTAGAGATGAGCGGGGTTCGTACCAAACACAGACTTGACTAAAAAAACTCAGTGTCCGAGTTCAGAGTTTGCGTGCTGTATTATATTCTAACCACTCTTTCTTGGTACGCTTTGTGCTCGGTCCAGTGTGAGCCATTTGTGGTCTCCGAATGGCTCTCACTAGGGGTAAAAACAATGTATTTGGATGTAGTGTTTACAAAAACCCCCAAAACCCTCTCCTGTGAAAATGCTATGTTTATGGCTTGCTGTATGTGGGCAGAGAGCCAAATTGCCCCATCATTGACTTGTGGGGTTTGGGCTCTGGGATTAATTTCAGGTCATGTCCGGGTCGTGAACTGAACTATTTTTAAAGTCTAATTGTAAATATAGTGAAATGACCATGATTAATATTTACACATTATATAATATATCATAATACATGGATCACTAATTAATTTAATACGGGATATTCGCTTGCAGAAAGTCAGACAAAAAAAAAAGAGGAAAAAGGCGAACACAGTCCACAATATCAAATATAATTTTTATTATAATTCATTATTAAATAGAAAGAAAAAAAAAAGAAAAAATAGAGGTACATAGATAATTGGTGAACAATGTCTACCAGAACCTACCAATAAAAAATGGGACTGGCCAAATCCCAATCTATAAATTACATTTAATAAATATAATTTACACAGAATTAGGAATAATTACGGTAATCAACATGAATATATCACATTCCTCAATAGTTAATTCAACTGGGATACGGCTAAAAAGTGATGTTGAACTACATGCCATTACAGACAATAATCAGATGAGAAGTCTCTAACATCCACATAACAATCAAGGTCCATCTGTATTGGGAATAGCCCGGGCAATTGCACCTTAAGGCTATGTGCACACAGTGCGTTTTTATCGGCGTTTTTGCGCGTTTTTCGGGTGCATTTTTGGCCTCAAAACTGCATGACTTTGCTTCCCCAGCAAAGTCTATGAGTTTTCATTTTTGCTGTCCCCACACAGCGTTTTTTTTCAGCTGCGTTTTTGTGGTGACCACAAAAGCGCAGCATGTCAATTATTCCCGCGTTTTTCACTGCGCTTTTCATCCATTGAGTTCAATGGGATGTTGAAAGACGCAATGAGAAACGCAAATAGCTGCGTTTTGGTGCGTTTTGATGCGTTTCTAAGACCAAAAACGCAGCTATAAACGCAGGAGGTGGGTAGTAAAGTGACGTGTACAGGAAGAGGATTCCTTCTGTCAGTATATACAGAAGCGTGAATCCTCCCGGTACCGTCACCGTCGCTTCCATCTCCTGTCCTGTGCATGTATGCTGCCGTGCGGCGCCATGTACAGGCGGGAGGTGGAAGCGGCTGCGAAAACAAAAGTTAACAGTAGAAAAAAAAAAAAAGTTATACTCACCTGTCTGCAGCCTCCCGGTGCTATGCCCGCTCCCATCTCCTCTCACGGTATCGCCGCTCCGGCTGTGTGCAGACGGCCGGGAAAGCTCCGATGGATGCAGGACCTGGCGATGGATCACCTGATGCAGTCACCTGACGCATCAGGTGATCGTAAGTATCGCGGTGATGCGGGCGCCCGGCCGGTATCAGCGGATGCGTCAGGAGACTTCATCCCTGATTACCGGCAGCTGCTGCAGCGATCGGACAGGATCAGACTCCCGCCCCATCGCTGCAGGAGCTGCCGGTAATCAGCACATAAGTGAGTATTTTTTTTTTTTTTTTTTTTGCACCGATGCATCTGCTGATTGTATAAACGGCTTTTATACAATCAGCTGATGTGTGATGGGATTCAGGCACTTGATCCTGACACATCATCTGATCGCTTTGCCTTCCAGCAAACCGATCAGATGATATTAGATCCGGATTGGACGGCGCGGGACCCTGACCCAGGATTACTGCAGAGGGGGTTCTTTATTTCAATAAAGATGGAGTCACTAATTGTGTTGTGTTTTATTTCTAATAAAAATATTTTTCTGTGTGTTGTGTTTTTTTTTATCTTTACTAGAAATTCATGGTGGCCATGTCTAATATTGGCGTGACACCATGAATTTCGGGCTTAGGGCTAGCTGATAATATACAGCTAGCCCTAACCCCATTATTACCTAGCTAGCCACCCGGCTTCAGGGCAGCTGGAAGAGTTGGATACAGCGCCAGAAGATGGCGCTTCTATGAAAGCGCCATTTTCTGGGGTGGCTGCGGGACTGCAATTCACAGCGGGGGTGCCCAGAAAGCATGGGTACCCTGCACTGTGGATTCCAATCCCCAGCTGCCTAGTTGTACCCGGCTGGACTCAAAAATTGGGCGAAGCCCACGTCATTTTTTTTTAAATTATTTCATGAAATTCATGAAATAATTAAAAAAAAAAGGGCTTCCCTATATTTTTGGTTCCCAGCCGGGTACAAATAGGCAGCTGGGGGTTGGGGGCAGCCCGTACCTGCCTGCTGTACCCGGCTAGCATACAAGAATATGGCGAAGCCCACGTCATTTTTTTTGTTTGGGGGGGCAAAGAAATCCTGCATACAGTCCTGGAAGGAGGATGCTGAGCCTTGTAGTTCGACAGCTGCTGTCTGCTCTCCTGCATACACTATTGGATGGAGGATGCTGAGCCTTGTAGTTCTGCAGCTGTCTGCTCTTCTGCATACACTAGTGGAGAATGAAGAACACATTGAAGAAGGAAATGACATCAGACCTTTTTTTTTTGCTCACTGATAAAAAACGCATAAGGACGCAGTGAGCAAAAACGCAGCAAAAAAACACACCAAATCGCGGCAAAACGCGTGCGTTTTTTGCCGCGTTTTTTCGACGCAGGTGCGTTTTTGTGCGTTTTTAGCGGCCAAAAACGCACAAAAACGCAGCGTCAAAAAAACACAGTGTGTGCACGTACCCTAATTCAGAGCTATTTTAGAGACTTCTTATCTGATTATTGTCTGTGATGGCATGTACAGTCCATACAAGTAGTCTTCAACCCCCTGCAGATTTAGCAGGTTTGATAAGATGCAAATAAGTTAGAGCCTGCAAACTTCAAACAAGAGCAGGATTTATTAACAGATGCATAAATCTTACAAACCAACAAGTTATGTTGCTCAGTTAAATTTTAATAAATTTTCAACATAAAAGTGTGGGTCAATTATTATTCAACCCCTAGGTTTAATATTTTGTGGAATAACCCTTGTTTGCAATTACAGCTAATAATCGTCTTTTATAAGACCTGATCAGGCCGGCACAGGTCTCTGGAGTTATCTTGGCCCACTCCTCCATGCAGATCTTCTCCAAGTTATCTAGGTTCTTTGGGTGTCTCATGTGGACTTTAATCTTGAGCTCCTTTCACAAGTTTTCAATTGGGTTGAGGTCAGGAGACTGACTAGGCCACTGCAACACCTTGATTTTTTCCCTCTTGAACCAGGCCTTGGTTTTCTTGGCTGTGTGCTTTGGGTCGTTGTCTTGTTGGAAGATGAAATGACGACCCATCTTAAGATCCTTGATGGAGGAGCGGAGGTTCTTAGCCAAAATCTCCAGGTAGGCCGTGCTATCCATCTTCCCATGGATGCGGACCAGATGGCCAGGCCCCTTGGCTGAGAAACAGCCCCACAGCATGATGCTGCCACCACCATGCCTGACTGTAGAGATGGTATTCTTGGGGTCGTATGCAGTGCCATCCAGTCTCCAAACGTCACGTGTGTGGTTGGCACCAAAGATCTCGATCTTGGTCTCATCAGACCAGAGAACCTTGAACCAGTCTGTCTCAGAGTCCTCCAAGTGATCATGAGCAAACTGTAGACGAGCCTTGACATGACGCTTTGAAAGTAAAGGTACCTTACGGGCTCGTCTGGAACGGAGACCATTGCGGTGGAGTACGTTACTTATGGTATTGACTGAAACCAATGTCCCCACTGCCATGAGATCCTCCCGGAGCTCCTTCCTTGTTGTCCTTGGGTTAGCCTTGACTCTTCGGACAAGCCTGGCCTCGGCACGGGTGGAAACTTTCAAAGGCTGTCCAGGCCGTGGAAGGCTAACAGTAGTTCCATAAGCCTTCCACTTCCGGATGATGCTCCCAACAGTGGAGACAGGTAGGCCCAACTCCTTGGAAAGGGTTTTGTACCCCTTGCCAGCCTTGTGACCCTCCACGATCTTGTCTCTGATGGCCTTGGAATGGTCCTTTGTCTTTCCCATGTTGACCAAGTATGAGTGCTGTTCACAAGTTTGGGGAGGGTCTTAATTAGTCAGAAAATGCTGGAAAAAGAGATAGTTAATCCAAACATGTGAAGCTCATTGTTCTTTGTGCCTGAAATACTTCTTAATACTTTAGGGGAACCAAACAGAATTCTGGTGGTTTGAGGGGTTGAATAATAAATGACCCTCTGAATAAACTTTTCACAATTTAAAAAAAAATAAAAAAAAAAAATAATAAATAACATTCTTTTTTGCTGCAGTGCATTTCACACATCCAGGCTGATCTACAGTCCAAATGTCACAATGCCAAGTTAATTCCGAATGTGTAAACCTGCTAAATCTGCAGGGGGTTGAATACTACTTGTAGGCACTGTAGTTCAACATCACTTATTAGCCGTATCCCAGTTGAATTAACTATTGAGGAATGTGATATATTCATGTTGATTAATTATTCCTAATTCTGTGTAAATTATATTTATTAAATGTAATTTATAGATTGGGATTTGGCTAGTCACATTTTTTATTGGCAGGTTCTGGTAGACATTGTTCACCACTGATTATCTATGTACCTCTATTTTTTCTTTTTTTTCTTTTTCTATTTAATAATGAATTATAATAAAAATTATATTTGATATTGTGGACTGTGTTCGCCTTTTTCCTCTTTTTTGTCTATTTTTAAAGTCTGGCTGAACCCGCCGATTCCGAACTTTCACATGTCGGCTCATCTCTATTGATTAATCCTGCACATCACCTTGGAGGAAGTTTAGCCTATTCCTCCCAGCAAAACCACATCTCCCTGTGTATTGAAGCTAGCTGCCTTTGGGGAGTAGCACCCTAGATCTTCTCTCTGCACAGTTGTCTATATTTTAGAAAGATATAAAATCCGAAACGTTAATACTTTTTGACTTGTGTCAAACCTTTTTTTTTCACTTGATGTGACGTAAAGTTTGGAAGGAATCAATAAAAATTGGTGAATCATCACTTGTGCCTATTCGTGTGCGGTTCCTCCAAATGAATTAATAATACAGAAGTTTAATAGAAGCAAAGTGGTCTACAACAGAGGAGTGAGCCCCCATCCCCACCGTTGAAACAAGTGAGGGTTGTGAACTCCATGCCACTTCTGCGTGAATTAGAACCGTCAAAGGATTTCTTGGCTCATCTCATTATTGTATTGAAGATGTTTGGTGAGAAACTGGAATCCTTAATTAAATTTAAGAACAAGTTCTTAATTTAGTTAAGGATTGAAAAGAGTGTGGTGCGTTTTTGGTGCGTTATTGCTGCAGAAATTTCTTGAGAAATTCTTGTAACCTTTCTGCAGACATTCCCCAGCCAAACCTATGGCAAAAAAAAATAGCTGTGCGCACACTGCGTTTTTTTCTTAAGAGAATTCTTTCAGTAGATTTTCTTAAGAAAAAGAATGAGCATGTCACTTTTTTTCTGCAGCTAACTTTTGTTAGTTACCATAGATAATGGCACAATAACGCAGGGAGCAATCAGCGGTAAAAACGCACCAAAAACGCACCAAATCGCGGTAAAAATGCAGGTGCGTTTTTGGTGCGTTTTTTTAACGCAGGTGCGCTAATTTTTCACTCTCAAGACATTTTCTTAAGAAATTTCTTAAGAAAAATCCTTTTTCTAGTGTGCACATAGCCTAAAGCAGTTTTTGATAAAAGCTAGGACTGTGGAATCCCAATATAAAACTGCCAAAAAGACACCATTTAGGCATATGATTGCCCATGAAAGTTTGTTTCCAAGTCATACTATTTAGTTTTTGAGATTTTTCCAGGGTATATAATGACAATAGTGTGAATTGAGCTGTACATACCTTTGTGATCGCAGACATACTCCAAGACATAAGCTATTTCTGAGTATTACATCAATTGTAGCACTGTGTAGAAGATGAATAATATTTTTAATGCTCATCTGAACAAGATTTCTTTACTTTTTTAATGAAATTTCTTAACAATTTTGGTTTAATGTAAATGTGCCTGAAAATGTCAGCGCAGCAAACCTGCCTCCAGGGGGAGACATGACTCCAGTTGTGGCCTAGTTCCACCTTTCCAGGCACCTGTTACCCATAGACGTATGTCCATACAGTCGCGTCCTGTTCATAGTGAAGTCTCCTTATGATATTTGTGTAAATCTCACCACAGTTTGTAGGAAGATTACAGAGCAACTTTCCGAATGTTACAGAGTATATTTCCACCAGGGCCACTGGGGGCTATACAATATATGACCGGGAAAGTAAATATCAGTTTACCAGGAACAGAATGATCTCCGAATATATATTATTATGTGTTTACATGACTCACTGGGGCTGATGACTTTGAGGAAATGACACATAATAGCAGATATCACTGCCGTATCATACAAAGCCAGCAAATAACAGTAGTATTTTTAGAATTTGTACATACAAATGATTGGTATTTTTATATGTGATGTAAACGTGGAATTTAGAAACGTTACATAATATAAACACTGTTACATTTTATGATCCCAGTGTTTATCATTGTTATCAAAGATGAGAAAACAATAAGGATTCTTGTTTTCTTCTCTAAATATGTCCGTTGTAGAGGAGGCAATGTGATATTCTGGATGGCAGACTGACCTGGACATCAGATTCTGCCCCCTGTGCAGGTGCTGCGGGGAGCAGAGTGCGGGACAGCTGGGACCATCTGCTACAGTCACAGGACAAAATAAGGCAGAAGTGAAAGAAAGCTTCTTGTGTCCATCAGTCAATAGAAATAAGAAAATACCAATCCGGGATACAGGTTTATCAAAGTGAATCTGTCACCAGGTTTTTGCCACCTAATCTGAGAACAGCATAATGTAGAGACAGAGAGCCTGATTCCAGCGGTGTTTCCTCTCCTGGGCTGCTTAGTGTAGTTTTGATAAAATCACTGTTTAATCATTAGTTCATTATGATTAGAGGACTACTTGGTGTGCTGCCAGGTAGTCCAGCATATTCATGAGCTCTGTATACCTGCTAGATCTGCAGCAGAGAAAAAATGATTATCAAAATAACAGCAAACAGCTCAGTAAGTGACACATCGCTGGAATCAGGATCTCTGTCTCTACATTATGCTGCTCTCATATGGCGGTTCAAAAATCTGATGACAGAGTACCTTTAAATGTTAGCTGTGGTATCCAAACACTGAAGATCTCCTGTGCTGTCACGTGGATTACTGGTCTATATGACTGGATTATACAGTCTTGTAATCTGCATATCAAACAGCAGTGGGATGAATGGTACTGAAGAGCTCATTCTTGATCTGATAGAACTGTGTATTATTCACGAGTTCAAACCAAACAGGCTATGTTCCCATTGAGAATTTGGTGAGTTTTTGATGTTGCACCATTTTTGCACCTCTTAGGTTTCACTTATTGCGTTTCTGATGCTGTAGTTTTTGTCTTTTTTGGGGGTATGTCCTTTTTAAATTAAGCATTATGATTTTAATTTAATTCTCTTGGCATTTAACTGTGGCAAAACTTAATTGATACAGGCATGTGCGGATTACGTGCATTCTTAGTGCATTTCCGACATGGAAATGCACTAAAAGCACATGTAGGTTTTTTACTTGTGTATTTTCCACATCTAATGCAATTCTGTTTGGAAAATCCATACATAAGACTCAGCGTATTGACAAGATAAACTAACTTTGCGGATTTCAAATACGCACCGCAGATCAGTTTATGCTGTGTGCTGTGTGACAGAAAGCACAGAATGGTACTGGCTGGTGCTGAAGCCTGCTACCTGTATAGATGCCATAGTATCTCCTCGCTGAAGCGCTCACATCAGGTTCTAGATATGAGGCAATGTCAGAAGAAAATCTGTTCATCATGAGCTTCATGGGTAGGATTTTAAATCAACACATCACATTTAACCCTGCCTCCTCTTATATTCAACCAGAATGTTGCAAAATATTTGAAGGGGTTGTCCAGGACTTTATCATTGATGACCTTTCCTCAGGATAGATCATTAATGGCTGATTGATTGGTGGGGTGTGACACCTGGCAGCCATGTGTTCCTGGTGCCACTGCCAACCAGAAACACTCCTTTAGGCCTCTTTCACACGTCAGTGTCTCTGGTACGTGTTTGGTCCGTTTCCTCATGTACCGGAGACACGGGCACACGTAGACTCATTAAAATCAATGGATCTGCGTTCACGTGCGTGTTCTGCCATGGACCGTGTGTACGTGTGGAGCATACGTGTGTCCGTGTGCTGCACACGTAGACATGTCCGTTTTTTTCCGGCATCACGGGTGTCACGTGGAATGCAAACGGACCACACAGAGGTGTTCCGTGTGACACGCACCGGAGAAAACACACGTGTCTGAGAAAAAAATAACAAAACTTTACTCACATTCTCCAACCCTGCTGTCCCTTCCGCTGCTGTCACTTGCTGCCGACCGCCGCTCATTATGCTCATTGAATATTCACTTCACTGCGGCCGGAAGCAGCAGCAGCGGGGTGTCTGCAGGATCGGAGACCGAAGATCAGCAACACGGACAGCGAAGCCAGGGACAGGTGAGGAGAAAGTTCCGGATCCATGTGTTATCACGAATAGCACACGGAGAACACACGTGTGCCATCAACACGGGTCACAGAGGGCAATACACACCTTTGACACGTCCGTGAAAAACGTGCGTGATTTTCTCGGACGTGTGAAAGAGGCCTTATGGAACTTCACAGCACAGCTCTGTTGACAGAATATTGGCCACAACTGGGTACTGCACATCTGCCCCCTTTTGATTCGAATAGCAGGTGGATATGTGTATCCAGCTGTGGCCACTGTCCAGTTGATAGAGCTGTGTGGCTCTATAATTCAATAGCTATGTACGATGGCAGCACCAGGAACAACTGATTGGCATGGTTGCCGGGTGTTGTACCTCCACCAATCAGACATTGATGAGCTATCCGAAGGGTTAGTCAATGGTAAAGTCCCGGACAACCCCTTTAACCATTACATTTTGGAATACAGTCTGATGGGGAAATCCAGAATTGTTAGAATCTGTGAAAAAAGCTGGAGACCTCAGTCCCATGAATTACTCTGACATAGAGTACAGTGATTACCACAAGCCAGGCTTTACTGGTCAATGCCGGTATAGCAGAGGGAGAGCAGTTGTGCGAATTGGAATAAAACCTTCAGCATGCACATATTGATGTTCTCTTTAGAAATCCTTATCCCTTTGCACATTTGGTGAATTCTTTAAAGTGGCCCACCACCATAACTTGTGTCTCAGAAATGGAAAAACAGGCACAAGCCTAGGCCTGATCTAATCTACCATTTGTGTGCTCTGCTAAGTAATGCTGGTTTCAAATGTATAAGTTTCATTACAAAGTTGAACCAAAAGATTTGAGTGACCCTGATGCAGCCACCACATTAGTAGTCCATGACTGCAGGACCAGAGCCTTGTAAACCTTCCTACCAGCAATCCTAGCACAGACCTTAAGTGACTTCATACATCTGCCAGTCAATGACACAGGCCTACTAATCAGAAGAGGCATTGGTGATGACAGATAGGTGGAGGGTCATAGGGCTCTGGTGCGGCAACCACGGACTAGGAACATGGCCACATGCTTCTAAATTTAAGCTAGATTACTCTGTTGACTTATGTTGTGGCACATTTAGAACTGCAGATTCCCTTCTTTGACAAATCTATCACAATACACATCACTGTCCATAACTGGTTAAAATTACACAGCTTAAGATTTATTTGACTATTATCGCTTGAACGTCCCAATATGGACCGATTTGTCCGGCAGTCTAATGTGTATGAGCACCCCCAACTCTACACCAACAGATGAAGTTGGTGAAAATAAGTATCCTGTATATCCAATTCTGGACTGCCAGCCCTTTTCACATGTTTGCAGTGGCTCTTTCATACAGAGCACAGGAGTGTTCAGCAAAGTAAGAGCTTCTGTCTATGGGAGAGTTGGGTGAGACAGCTGTCAGAAAAACTATCAGCTGAACCATTGTTCTTCCAACAGCTATTAAATGTGTATGAGGTGTGGGCTTTAATCTATTTATAGAGGGGTTTTATTTGTGGTGTACAGTTGCAACTGGAAAGGCCTTGCAAATATGGCTTAAAGGGAATCTGTCAGGTTTTAGCTACCTCATCTGAGAGCAGCATGATGGAAGCAAAGAGAGCCTGAATCCAACAATGTATCACTTAGATTACTGGCTGCAGCTATTCTGACACAATCAGAATTTTTAGATTTAGCCATGCAGCAGAACTGAGAGAGCTGGCGCGCCCACACCAGGCTCTCAATAGAATTGTACATTGACAGTGAGGTGTCAAATCAGAGGAGGGGGCATGCCAGACTGCCGTGCGCGGAATGTTGTAGTCCTGCTGCTTAAAGGGGTTATCCGGCTTCTTTTGAGTTTTTTTCATTATTACCCTATTGGGCTACATTGGGGCAGGTAAGTAGATAGTGATCACTTACCTGCCCTGCTGTCAGCCCCTCTCCCCCGGCTCAGAGTGGTCATGTGACCGCTCCTGCCGCGATTTTGCTGTTTCCGGTCATTTCATGTAAACATGGGCAGGGCCATGTTGACATGCAAATCTGGAAACAGCATGTCGCCTCCCTGCTGGGCGACTACAGTGCGATGAGCCCTGCCCCCCTTCCCTGCACCCTCCCACACATTCCCCCGCACCCCGTACTCTGCCCACAACCTCCCCCTGCACTGCTGTGGGACCCGTGACCTGGGAAAGGGGCCTGGTGGCGGCTGCAGCGGTGTCAGCGGCTGCAGCGGTGTCAGCGGCTGCAGCGGTGTCAGCGCCAGCACCGGGCCCCTGCTCAGGATCACACATTCAAATATACCGGCATCACAGATCACAGATGCCGGTATATTTGAAAACGCTGATGAGAAGGAGCGCAGCGCTGCTTCTCATCACTGCCCGGCTGTCTGTGCTCTCTTCAGCACAGCGTTGACGTCACTACTGTGCTGATATGGCCAGAGTACAGACAGCGCGCGAACGTGCAGGAGCGGCGGGGACCGAGGACGGGTGAGTATGTATTCCCTATGGGGGGTCGGTGCACAGCCCGATGTGTGTGTGTGTATATGCGGTGCACAGCCCGATGTGTGTGTGTGTGTGTGTGTATGCGGTGCACAGCTCGGTGTGTGTGTGTGTGTGTGTGTGTGTGTATATATGAGGTGCACAGCCCGATGTGTGTGTGTGTGTATATGCGGTGCACAGCCCGATGTGTGTGTGTGTGTGTGTGTATATATGCGGTGCACAGCCCGATGTGTGTGTGTGTGTGTATATGCGGTGCACAGCCTGATGTGTGTGTATGCAGTGCACAGCCTGATGTGTGTGTATGCGGTGCAGAGCCTGATGTGGGGCTGTTATTTGCAATGCTGTAGTGATGAGAGGTCAGTGCTGGGGCAGAATATACTGACAGGGAATGTGTGTGCAGGGGGCGGGCAGGGGGCGAGGCTGGACACTGGGGAGGGGCTGGACACTGAGGCTGGGCGGTGCCAGCTCTGACTGGGAGGTTCAGCACAGGAAGTGGTCAGTTTGCTTGTGCTGAATGTAAACAAGGAGCTGCAGAGAATAAAGGGTGAATTCAAGAGGAACAAAGGTTAGAAAACAAAAAATAACAATGTAGGGGTGTTTTATATGACAATACAGCACAGATTAGCTTAAACTCAAACATTTTTGTTATGTCGGACAACCCCTTTAAACAAACATAGCAAATAAACAACAGATCAGACCTTGACAAGACTTTGTGTTAACACTTGCAGCATGCTGTCTTCAGATTACATAACAAAAACCTGTTGACAGATAACCTTTAAAGGAGAAAGCAGAATCAAGGATTACCCTGAGGCAGCACACTTGCGGGACTGGAAAGAGTGAGCAGCCATTTATTGTGATGGATAGGTCTGTTGGGGGAGGTTGAGTGACATGGGGGAGATAAATTTTGTATTGTCTACGTTAAGTATTAGAAATCAAGTAGAAAAAAGGATGAAATAGTAGATATTATGTGTGTGTGTCGCGGGCGGGGAGGAGGGTGTCAGCACACCGCGCTCACCCCTTCTGCTCGGGTCCGGCAGTTGCTCCTGGTGGCTCGAGCCGTGGGCCGGATCCCGGGGTGTCTCGAGCGACACTCCTCGCCCGTGAGTGAAAGGGGTTGTTTGTTGGGTGTGGGGATTGTTATAGTTCGTGACGCCACCCACGGTTGTGGTGATTGCACCACCGCTGCTCGGTGTGGGGGTCCCGGGGATGGTGATGCGGAGCAGCCAGGTGTTGTGTTGCCCCTCCGTGGGTAGGGGTTGGTGATCCCGGGGCCCGGTGATGAGATGTGAAGTGTAGGGCCTGGAGGGCGCAGGGACGCGGGGGCAGCGCTGTGCCTTGCGGCACTGTGGTACTCACTCAGCCTGACACACGGACACAGTTTGTACGGTAAACCAACGGCTGGTAGGACGGTCCCACAGACGGCTGCACCTGCACTCCCGGTAGGTGACGGTGACGTTACTCTTCCTTGCACCTATGTTGTCCGATGGTAGCGGTGGATTCCCTCCGGTTACCCGCTCCCCGACTGCAATCTGGGCCGGAGGAGCTCTACACTTTGCCCGCAGGCGCTGGCCCTGGGGAAACTGGTGCCTTGGCGGTGGCGGTGTCTCCCCGGTAATGGTCGGGCTGTTGCCGTCAATCGGGACTTGGTTGCTGGGGGATCTGCGTCCCCGTCACTGACGGATTTGGCAAATTTGGCGACTCCTAGCCTTGCCGGGGTCCGAGAGGCCCCTGCCCTGGTGCTGACTGTCCTTCGGAACACTGCTCCAGACCACCGGGCACACAGCCAACGGGGTCCTTCCAGGAACTTCCAGACTGTCCCCCTCCAAACAGTCACCGCCGTCGCTGACCTTGCTGTTCTAGCCCTACACACAGCTGGGCTCTCAGGCTTTGCACACTCTCTGCGCTGTCACCACTTCTTGCTTTCCTCCTTTACTCCTTTTCTTTCCTCCACTTTCACTTCTTGGTTGTTTACTCTAGCCCCTGCCTGGGCTTCTCCTCACTCCTTTCACTTCCTCCTCCCTGACTCATCTCCTCTCTCAAGCTCTCCCCTGAGCTATCTGCTTGGTTACTTCCTGCCTCCAGTGTTGTGAGCTCCTCGGTGGGCGGAGCCAACCGCCTGGCCCACCCCCTGGTGTGCATCAACAGACTCCTGGAGCAGGGCAACAAGGATTTCTGGTTAGCAGGTGTGCCTACCTGGAGTGTGGGGTGTGGTGGTGTTGTTACTCGTGTCCCCTGGCTTGCCCAGGGCGACACATGTGTACAACTAGCACAGTGTCACTGTTAAATATTATATTCAATGTAGAGATTCTAAAAATGAACAATGTTTGCCATTTACATGCTGTCAAAGGGAATCTGTCAGCAGGTTTTTGCTATGTAAGCTGAGGACAGCATGCTCCAAGGCGGGCTTTGCACGTTGCGACATCGCAAGCCGATGCTGCGATGTCGTACGCGATAGTCCCCGCCCCCGTCGCAGGTACGATATCTTGTGATAGCTGGCGTAGCGGACATTATCGCTACGGCAGCTTCACATGCACTCACTCACCTGCCCTGCGACCGTCGCTCTGGCCGGCGACCCGCCTCCTTCCTAAGGGGGCGGGTCGTACAACATCAGAGCGACGTCACACAGCAGGCGGCCAATCAAAGCGGAGGGGTGGAGATGAGCAGGATGTAAACATCCCGCCCACCTTCTTCCTTCCGTAGAGCCGCCAGCGGCAGGTAAGGGGAAGTTCCTCGCTCCTGCGGCGTAACACACAGCGATGTGTGCTGCCGCAGGAATGAGGAACAGCATCGGACCTGTCGCGGCAGCGAAATTATGGAAAAGTCGGAGCCTGCAGCGATGATACGATAAGGACGCTTTTGCGCTCGTTCATCGTATCATCTAGAATTTACACACAACGATGTCGAAAGTGACGCCGGATGTGCATCACTTTCGATTTGACCCCACCGACATCGCACGTGCGATGTTGCAACGTGCAAAGCCGCCCTAAGAGTTAAAAAACAAAAAGCAACTGTGCTTCTCTTATCAGTGTGTGTGCAATTGTTTCCATAAATTAAAATGTTTATAACCTTGTGATTAACATTTCAGGAGTAGAAACTCAGGTGCATGGCAGTCCGACACACCCCGATTTGATTGACACCTCACTGTCAATATACACTTTCTGTTGAGAGCCTGGTGTGGATGGAACAGCTATATAAGCTCTGCTGTGTTCCTGAACATAAAATCTTTGATTGTTTCAGAACAGTTTCACCTAGTAATCTATGTGATACATTGTTGGATTCAGACTCTCCTTGCCTACATTATGTTGCTGTCAGATGAGGTAGCAAAAACCTGCTAAGAGATTCCCTTTAAGTGAATGGCTTTCTGCTTGTCATAGTCTTTGTCCTAGTCTTTGCAGTAACATGACACATAGCTGAAGACATCTTCAGCAAGTGATGAAGGGAGGGGCTGGACTGTCAGCTGTCAGTGGGGAAGGACACTGACTCTGCCCAGAAGCCTCACCCTTCAGCACAGATTACCAACACCATGAAAGGGGGCATAAATAGCAAAAAAAAAAAAATGAAGAAAGGGTATTTTAATACTAAATATAGCAGTACTAAATACAGTTTGAAAACAGTTATCATCAACTTTCTGGATATTTGTTATTTATTTATTGCAGTCATTTATAGAGCACAATCATATTCCACGGACATTATGATATTGATTTGTCCTTAGGATAGGTCATCAATATCAGATCACTCATCAATATGTGATGGACAGCTCACCAATCAGCTATTAGAAGCTCCATCCCAGATAACCTTTTTAAATTCCTAAACATCAAAGCATTGGATTTGTGTAATTTAAGCCCATTCACTAAATTAGTACTTCTATAATGTTTCCCACTATTTAAAGGGAATCTGTTAGCAGGTTTTTGCTATGTAAGCTGAAGACAGCATGCTGCAAAGGTTAACTAAACAATTCAGGGATGCCTGTCTTGTTAAGGTCCAATCTGTTGTTTATATGCTATGTTTGTTTAAGCAACAGGACTCTTATAAATACTCGGACTAGAGTGTGACGCACACGGCAGCACAGCACGCCCCATGCTATGATTGACATCTCACTCTCAATGTACAATCTCTATTGAGTGCCTGGTGTGGATGGGACAGTTCTCTCAGCTCTGCTACATGGCTAAATCTCAAAATTCAGATTTTGTCAGAACGGCTGCATCTAGTAATCTAAGTGATACACCATTGGATTCAGGATCTCTTTGCCTACATCATGCTGCCCTCAGATGAGGTAGCAAAAATCTGCTCACAGATTCCCTTTAAAGGCAACCTGTCAGGTCCCTTATGTGTTCTAACCTACAAACAGGGTGATGTGTGGCCTAGAAACCCCTTCTTACCCATCCCTGTGTTGTAATATTGTGTAATATGAATTTATGAAAAAATGTTTTCTAACTTACGTGTTCCATATGTAAATGAGCAGAGGGGCTAGTCCCTAGGGAGTCGCTTTGCCCCGTGTGCGTTTGCATGCTCTCTGTGGTATCACGCCCCTGTGGGCATGATACTATTGATTTACATGAGCGATGTCATCCTCAGCTCCTGGAGATCCCGTGCGTGCGCACTTTCCATTCACGCAGCCTTCTTAGCCAGATGCTTACTTGCCAGCTTTAGACGCGCTCTGAGAAGGCTGCGCGAATGAGAAGTACGCATGGGCAGGGTCTCCAGGAGCTGACAGTGACGTTGCTCATGTAAATCCATGGTATCACGCCCACAGGGGCGTGATACCACGCAAAGCATGCAAACGCCAGCGGGGCAAAGCGACGCCCAGGGGACTAGACCCTCTGATCATTTACATAGGGAACACTAAGTTATAAAATGTTGTTTGATAAATTTATATCACACAATATTACAACACAGGGATGGGTAGGAAGGGGTTTCTAGGCCGTACATCACCTTGTTTGTAGGTTAGAAAGCATATGGGACCTCAGAGGTTCACTTTAAAGTTTCAACTAAAAAAACTGTAGCCTTGAGCTGTTACTTTGTTATATATGGAACAATGTACCGGTGGGGTAGCTGTGGCACCGCGCAGAGCAGCACTGGTCATTACTACTAGAACAACTGCTGTACCTTCAGTAAATGAAAAGGAATCATACCATCATTGCATTAGAGGTCTTCCGTAGATTGGAAAGTTTAGTTGCAAATTCAAAAATGTAGAAAGATGAAGCTGCGAAAAAAGAAAACCAAGATTTAGGTTTATGACCAGGAATTCAGTTTCTAAGTTGCAATAGATTGTATACATAGTAAAATTTATAGAATGTGGCATGTAATGTACTGCAGTTGACAGTTACATATGGAGGAGCAGAATGGAGCGGCAGTGAGCATGCCAACCATTGCTTTCCTTAAGCCTGCTTTACACCTTGCAATTAAGCATACAATATCGTATGCGATTGTACCCACCCCCATCGTATGTGCGGCAATTCAATTTGTTGAATGTGTCGCATAAACGAATAACCCTCGTCACACGTACTTACCCGTCCATACGACCTCGATGTGGGCGGCGAACATCCACTTCCTGGAGTGGGAAGGACGTTCGGCGTCACAGCGACGTCACACAGCAGCCGGCCAATAGAAGCGGAGTGGCGGAGATGAGCGGGACGTAAACATCCCGCCCACCACCTTCCTTCCGCATTGCCGGCGGGAGCCGCAGGAGGCAGGTAAGATCTGTTCATCGTTCCCGGGGTGTCACACACTGCGATCTGTGCTGCCTCAGGTATGATGAACAACCTGACGTTCAATTTTTAGGAAATGAACGACATGTATGTGATGAACGTTTTACCGTTCAATCGCAATCGCACGTAGCTGTTACATGCTACAATGTAACTTACGATGCCGGATGTGCGTCACTTACTATGTGACCCCGCCGACACATCATAACATATATTGTAGCGTGTAAAGTGCCCTTAAAGCGCCCTTTATTCAACACAGTTGCACAGGGACCCTGTCCTCTTGATTTGCGGGACTCAGCAATCAGACACCAGTTAATACTGTAGGTGTAGGTGATACATTGTGATTACGTGAAAACCCTTCAGCTTTCTCTTTCAAATTGATATTTGTTAACCATTTTGATTTGCCCTTAAAGAGTTATTCCAGTGGATAGGGGATTACTTGATTTTTGCACCACCAGTGATCTTGATATCATGGCTTTGGAACTCCGAAAATGGGGCTCTGCAACCCTGTCTTGAATGGAGCAGAGGTACGCGTGCTCGGCCTCCACTGCATTCATCAGCTATGAAAAAGCAGAGAGGCTGAGCATGCGCTCCGCTACTACAATCAAGACTGCAGAGCTCTATTCTTGGGGTTACAAAGCTGGTTACAAAGCTCACAATCTCTGTAGCACTGAAGATTCCAATGGACGGACCCCCAGTGATCAGTAATTTATGCTCTATCCTGTGGATATGGACTAACTTGTGTTTTTTTGTTTGGGGGGGGAACTCTTCTATAAGTTCTATAAGGCCAGGCTATTTTTTTTCCCTTTTGTTAGCCAAAGCCAGGATGCTTGAGGAAAAACAAGTATAAGGGAAAGTTTTGGAATTATATTCTTTTAAGCTTTCAATCCTTGGTTAAAAAAAGACATAAAAAGAACTGTGTGAACCTGTTTTAGATTAAAGGGGTATTCCCATCATAGGCGTTTAGGGCGTATCCATAGACAAAGCCATACATATCTGACAAATGCCGGACCATTTTATACATTTTGTTTATTACTTGGTGCTCATTATTGTTGAATCAACTTGTGTAATTGCAACCATTTTAGAAAATATGCAACCGCTCACCTGGTCAGCAATAATAAGCCCTTGATGTCAAGAGCAAGGAAAGTGTTGGGAGGCAGTACTTAGCTGCGTTTATAGTGCTGGGACTGTGAGGGGGCAGTAGTTGATTGTAATTTTCACCTTGGCTTGCCTGGGAATTAAAAAAATAATTTCTGAAAAACTTGAAGGAGATAAATTACATTTTTTTCTTGCTACTTGGAACTTGGCTACATAGGAATATGAGTAGTTATGAGTGAGCACTACCATGAGCGCTACCATGCTCAGGTGCTCGGTACTAGCGATGAGTGAGCACTACCATGTTCAGGTACTCTGTGCTAGCGATGAGCGAGCACTACCATGTTCAGGTACTCTGTACTAGTGATGAGCGAGCACTACCATGTTCAGGTACTCTGTACTAGTGATGAGCGAGCACTACCATGCTCAGGTGCTCAATACTAGTGATTATAGAGCACTACCATGCTTGGGTGTTGGTACTAGTGATGAGCGAGCGTTACCATGTTCAGGTAGCCTGTACTAGTGATGAGCGACCTTTACCATGCTCGGGTGCTCAGTACTAGTGAAGAGTGAGCACTACCATGCTTGGGTGCTCGGTGCTAGTGATGAGTGAGCACTACCATGCTCGGGTGCTCAGTACTAGTGATGAGTGAGCACTACCGTGCTTGGGTGCTCGGTACTAGTGATGAATGAGCACTACCATGCTCAGGTGCTTGATACTAGTGATGATAGAGCACTACCATGCTTGGGTGTTGGTGCTAGTGATGAGCGAGAATTACCATGTTCAGGTAGCCTGTACTAGTGATGAGCGACCATTACCATGCTCGGGTGCTCTGTACTAGTGATGAGCGAGCACTACCATGTTCAGGTACTCTGTACTAGTGATGAGCGAGCACTACTGTGCTCAGGTGCTCGATACTAGTGATGGTTGAGCACTACCATGCTTGAGTGTCGGTACTAGTGATGAGCGAGCACTACCATGTTCAGGTAGACTGTACTAGTGATGAGCGAGAACTACCATGTTCAGGTAGACTGTACTAGTGGTGAGTGAGCACTACCATGCTTGGGTGCTCGGTGCTGGTGATGAGTGAGCTCTACCATGTTCAGGTAGTCTGTACTAGTGATGAGCGAGCACTACCGTGTTTGGGTGCTCAGTGCTAGTGATGAGTGAGCACTACAATGCTCAGGTGCTCAGTACTACTGATGAGTGAGCACTACCATGCTTGAATTCTCGGTACTAGTGATGAGTGAGCACTACCATGCTTGAGTGTCGGTACTAGTGATGAGCGAGCACTACCATGTTCAGGTAGACTGTACTAGTGATGAGTGAGCACTACCATGCTTGGGTGCTCGGTGCTGGTGATGAGTGAGCACTACCATGCTTGGGTGCTCGGTACTAGTCATGAATGAGCACTGCCATGCTCAGGTGCTTGATACTAGTGATGATAGAGCACTACCATGCTTGGGTGTTGGTGCTAGTGATGAGCAAGAATTACCATGTTCCGTTAGCCTGTACTAGTGATGAGCGAGCATTACCATGCTTAGGCGCTCGGTACTAGAGATGAGTGAGTACTACCATGCTTGGGTGCTCGGTACTAGTGATGACCGAGCACCAGGGCTGTGGAGTCAGTAAGCCAAATCTCCAACTCCGACTGCCCAATTTCCCTGATTCCAACTCGGACTCCACGACTCCAGCTCCCTCATACAGTTGAAACCAGAAGTTTCCATCACTATCTATAAAGACACATCTGCATGGATATCCTTCCACAAGCTTCTCACAATAGTTAGTAGGAATTTGGGCCCATTCCTCCTGACAGAACTGATGTAACTGAGCCATGTTTGTAGGTCGCCTTGCTCGCACCGGCCTTTTCAGCTTTGCCCATAAATTTTCAATAGGATTGAAATAATAATATATAATATTTATTCACTTATATAGTGCTATTAAATCCATAGCGCTTTACTTACATCATCAATAAGGTTTTTGTGATGACAGCACCAAAACATTGACTTTGTTATCCTTAAGCCTCTTTGTAACCAGTTTGGCAGTATGCTTCGAGTCATTGTGCATTTGGAAGACCCATTTCCGCCCAAGCTTTAAGTTCCTGGCAGATGTCTTGATATTGCTTCAGTACTGCCACATTATCTTCTTTGTAAAGTGCACCAGTCCCTCCTGTAAGAAAACAACCCCACAACATGATGCTGCACCCCCGTATTTCACAGTTGGGATGGTGTAATTAGGCTTCAAAGCTTCTCCCTTTTTCCTCCAAACGTAACGATAGTCATTATGTCCAAACAGTTCTAATTTAGTGTCCTCAGACCACAGGACATGTCTCCAAAATGTAAGCTTTTTGTTCCTGTGTGCATTTGCCAACATTAATCTGGCTTTTTTATGTTTGTTTTGGAATATTGGATTCTTCCTGGCAGAGTGGCCTTTCATTCCATGTTGATACAGTACTTGTTTCACTGTGGATAATGATACAATCTTACCAGCTTCCGCCAGCATATTCACAAGGTCTTTTGCTTTTGTTCTTGGGTTGATATGCACACATCTGACCAAAGCACATTCATCTCTGGTACCCAGAACCCGTCTCCTTCCTGAGCGGTATGATGGTTGCACATAGCCATCTTGTTTGTACTTGCGTATAATTGTTTGTACAGATAAACGAGGCACCTTCAGGTATTTGGAAAGTACACCCAAGAATGAACCAGACTTGTGCAAGTCCACAATTCTCTTCCTGAGATCTTGCTGATTTTTTTTTACTTTCCCATGATGCTACACAAAAAAGCAGTGTGTTTCAAGTGTGCATTAAAATACATCCACAGGTGTCTCTAATTAACTCAAATGTTGCAAATAAACCTATCAGAAGCTTCCAAAGACATGACATCATCATATGGGCTGTTCTATACTGTTTATAGGTACAGTATAGTACTCTTAAGGGTACTTTACACGCTGTGACATCGCTAGCGATCTCATTAGCGATGTGAAATTCTAGATCGCAAGTGCGATCTTTCGAGATCGCACATAGGTCATTTTACGCATGTGTGATCTCAAAAGATCGCACTTGCGATCTAGAATTTCACATCGCTAATGAGATCGCTAGCAGTGTGTAAAGTACCCTTTAGTGTATGTAAACCTTTGACTTTGCAGACAATAATAAAAATGCCTTAAAGCATTCTCTCTCTCATTATTCTGGCATTTGGTAAATATAACTAATTTTAGTAATCCCAATTGACCTTAATCAGAAAAGATTTATTCTGATTTCATGTCTGTTAGTGAGAAAAACATGAGCTGTGTATTTGTAGATAGTGTATGTAAACTTCTGGTTTCAACTGTATGTGACTCAAGTTAGTGATAAATTTACTGTAGTAAAATGGTAACTGTGAGGTAAATCCGGAGAGATGACGATAAATCATGATATTCAAGTATGTCAGGAAGCCCTCTCCTGGTGTCACCCCCCCTTTCCTTCACACAACTGGTTTAGCAACAAATCCCATGGCCATCTCCTGTGATATGGAGATGAGGTGGTGTGGGAACAATGGACACAGGATGACTCCCTGCCGTCACCCTGTAACAAGAGTTGTATCTCATTAGCAAGGCTATGGAAATAGCCAGACAGAACGACTCCAGTAAAAAATGGTTCATATCTCGCAAGCCATATTTCCGATAAATATGGCAACCATAAAAATGGTGTCTCCGCATGCGGACGATGCCGGCACACCCTTTTTATGGGAGCAGGACATTGGGAAATGCCCCAGGCGTGATATCAGCCAATGGGGAACTGGCAGACAGGTCATGAGTCCCCTCGTTCTGTAGCTAAATTCATAACTGTCACAATGAGAGCATTGGCGTCCGCCTACGACGCTCCCAGGCAAAGTTATGGCCCATATTCCATGTTGGGATATTGTCCATAACTCAAGCCAGGGGTGGAGCAGTGCTCCCTCTGAGGTCACGAAGGTAGGAGGGGACCTGGATTTGCCCAGGTTGATAACCCTACTTCGGCCATTTTCCAGTGTTCTTTTCGCTGGGGGCACGTGTAGGAAACATCTGTGGGAAGGATCCTAGAAACCTGGGTACAGCGCCCCCCTGTGGCCAGACGCAACAAGGTAACTGCTGGAACTGTGTATGCCTGTTTGTAACCCATGCTTTGATTGTAACTGTACTCTGACATATGTATATTCTGTAGATTCCCTATTGTATATATTGTAGTTTCTAGTGTGCTTTAGGCTGATTAAATTATATAATTAATCTTGGGCTGTTCTGTTATCTCGATCTTGAATCCCACGTCTGTGTGTTCGGCTAATAGTTACCGTAAATCGGTTGGTGGCAGCGAGTTGTGCCAAGGATTATTGTGGGGAGGCCAGTGAGATTCGGGAAGATTTTATATATTCCGCCCGCGGAGGTCGGGGGAATATATACCCTACTCTCACCGGGGACCCTTCAATAATCGGCATAAGTAGTATAGCGGCCTCCTTGCTTATTGTCGGGCAATTCCATAATTGGCCTGACTATAAGAGGGGCGCTAGAGAGCGCGTCACGTGCTCTGTCTGTCGGTCGGGAGGTATAAAGGAGGGGTGACCCCCCACTTGTTACCCCCCGATTGTGACGTACTGGGAGCCAGCGCGGGGGATTTCTGAGTGACCCCCCCGGTGGTTTGTGACATATTGGTGGCATAGCGGTGGGATCGAGATAATAGTGTGTGTGAGTGTGAGACCCATACTCCCAGACACTAAAGACTGCCTGCAGCAGCTGTGGCTGCTGGGGTCTTCAGACTAGCTCAACACTAGAGTGTCAGAGTGCAGATACTGTAAGGTGTGTGGAGGCATCAGGTGTCAGTTCTGTGTCAGTGACCAAAAGTCTGCAAGAATGGCTGATGGCACCAGGAGCAGAGCTATGCAACTGGCCAATGCTAAGGCAGGAGCCGAAGAGAGGGAGGACGGTGCTGTGGACAGCAATGAGGAGGTTGCCCACGAGTCCTCCAGGAGCTCGACGCCAGAAAACCGTTCTGCCGAGGACATTGCGCAACCTGGCACTGCTGGACAAGATGAGGAGGAGCTCACCCAAGGTTCCTCAACGAGCCAGATGCCAGCCCTCCGCTCTGAAAGGGACAGTGAATCGCCTAGCTCTGCAGCGTGCCGCAGATCACCACGTGCCATTCCACCGAGCCTGGGAGGCTCGGATAGCCTTCTTCAAATGGCTATGGCCCTTCTCCAGGCTGGAGACCAGAAGGGCTACAAGGAACTCCTGGCAGAGCGCAGGGCAGAGCGGCACGCAGAGCGTGAGGCTGCGGAGCGAGAGCGGCAGGCAGCGCGTGAAGAGCGAGAGCGACAGGCAGACCGTGACTACCAGCTGCAGCTAGCTCAGCTCCGGCCCTCATCAGCCACATGTGACCTTCGAGACACCAAACTTCCAAAGGTCCGTGTTGAGGACTTCCCAGTGCTGGAGAAGGATGGAGACTTGGACTCTTTCTTGACTGCTTTTGAACGGACTTGCTTGCAGCACCATCTGGACAAGGACCAGTGGGCCAAATACCTGACCCCCCGTTTAAGGGGTAAGGCCCTGGATATCCTTGGGGACTTGCCTGCTGAGGCAGATCAGGGCTACGACACCATCAAGCGGGCCCTGATCCAACAGTACAACCTCACTCCAGAGTCCTACCGCAAGAAGTTCCGGAGCCTACAGAAGGGACCAAAGGACTCCTGGGCTGACCACCGGCGGGCACTTGCCCGAGCTGCCGACCACTGGACCCAAGGCCTGCAGCTTTCCACCGGACCGGAGATCCTGGACTTGTTCATCACGGAGCAACTCTTGTGGAACTGCCCTGAGGATCTCCGCCAGTTCATCCGAGACCAGAAGCCAAAGGGGTCCACGGCTACAGCTGCCCTTGCCGATGACTACACCAACAACCGGGCCCCTGAGGCCAGGAGAGCGGCCACCAGCAGCACCTGGAGAGGGGGTAAGATGAATTCTGCGACTGCCCCACCTGCCCCTAGACTGCAGGGGGTGTCCCCCTCAACTCCCCTCTCCAGGCCCGTGGCAGAACCAAGACGGTGCCACCAGTGCAACCTACCTGGACACTTCAAGGCCATGTGCCCTCAGCGTCCCAAGGCCCCGGCTCCGTCCCCGTCCCAAGGGCCGCCCAAGGTGTATTGTGTGGGTGGGGGTGGTGGTAGGTCCCTGGACAGCTTCCAACCTGTCACCGTCGGCCGGTCTGTGACCATAGGACTGCGAGACAGCGCCTCGGAGGTGACTCTGGTGCGGCCTGAGATGGTGTCCCCCCAAGACTTGATCCCTGGAAAAACCCTCGCTGTCTCCGGGATTGGAGGCATTGACCCGGCGCTGCCTGTTGCTGACATTTATGTGGACTGGGGCGCAGGGCGAGGGGTGAGGGAGGTGGGGGTAACTGATCGGATCCCTGCAAACGTGCTACTTGGGACAGATTTGGGGCAGATAACCTCCCAGTTTGGGCCCCCCCCAAGGGCTGAACCTTCAGCCAGTACTGACATGACTCCTGACAATGTTAATGTGTTATCTATGAATGATGTAAGGGAGGAGGGAGTGAACTCTGATATTTCTGCTTGCACAGACACCATAGACACACACGCAGCTGCAGCTGTGACAGGAGGGGAGGGGGTCAGAGAAAGGTGTGACAATGCCTCTACAAGTAACCAGCCTGTGAGCTGGGATCTGTTGCCCTCTGCAGGGATAAGCAGAGAGCAGGGTGCTGCAGGGGGAGGACCAGTGTGTGGGGTGGGGGCTACCACAGCAAATGTGGGGTCCCCAGAGATTTCACAGCGGGGTTCTGTTGCTGCAGGAGGGGAACAGGCAGGTGAGATTGGGGCCGGTCCAGGAGCGGAAGTGCTCCCAGGTAAGATCTCGGTGCATGGTTCCCCCACAACCGGGGTGTCAGGAAGCCAGGTAGGTCTGCCTGAACCGGCGACTTGGTCAGGAACGGAGGAGGAGCAGGCACGACCCACGGTCGCAGCGGCTGTGGCCGCTGTCACCCGCAGTGGGAGTGCTGGAAGCCAAGGGGCCTCCCGGAGGTCCGATAGCTCTTCCCCTTCTGACCAAGTGGCAGCCGAGTCAGGTGGAGGCCAGGACACAGGTCCCGGGGTACTGACTGAAGATGTGACAGTCTCGTCGATTCTGGCCACATCTAGTCAGGGGTTTCAGGCAGCGTTAGAAGCTGACGACAGCCTGAAAGCTCTTAAGGAGCAGGCGGCACAGCCTCCCTCGGACTCGGACCCGGAGTGAGTGGTCTGGGACCAAGGACGGCTGTACCGGGCCACGGTCCAGCAGGGTTCACCGGAGGCGTGGCCCAGGGACCGACAGTTGGTGGTACCCTATCCGTTCCGGACGGAGTTGTTGCGGATCGCACATGAGATTCCGATGGCCGGACACCTAGGGATCGCTAAGACCAAGGCCAGGTTAAACCAGCATTTCTACTGGCCAAAAATGGGGGCCGATGTGGCTGCCTACTGCCGTTCGTGTGAAACCTGTCAGAGAGTGGGGAAGGCGGGGCCACGCCCCAAAGCCCCACTGGTATCTCTGCCAATCATCGATGAGCCTTTCAGGAGGGTGGCTGTGGATCTGGTCGGCCCGCTGGCCATCCCCAGCAGCTCCGGGAAACGCTTCATACTGACGGTAGTGGACTATGCCACCCGGTACCCAGAAGCAGTGGCCTTGTCGTCCATTCGGGCTGACAAGGTGGCCACCGCATTGCTGGAGATTTTCTCCCGAGTTGGTTTTCCCCAGGAAATGCTCACTGACCGGGGGACCCAATTCATGTCCCAGCTGATGGAGGCCCTCTGTAAGCAAGTCCAGGTGCGACATCTGGTGGCCAGCCCGTACCATCCACAGACTAATGGCCTGTGCGAGCGGTTCAATGGCACCTTAAAGCAGATGCTTAAGATGTTGGTCGACTCCCATGGGCGTGACTGGGAGCGGTATCTCCCACACCTGTTATTTGCTTACCGGGAGGTTCCACAGGCCTCAACAGGATTCTCACCGTTTGAGCTCCTGTACGGGCGACGTGTGCGGGGCCCCCTGGCTCTGGTGAAAGAGGCTTGGGAAGGGGATTTGGCCACCCCTGGAGTGTCGGTTATCGAGTATGTCATGCGCTTCCGGGACAAAATGCAGGCCTTGACGCAACTGGTACACGACAATATGGCTCAAGCCCAGGCCGATCAGAAGCGTTGGTACGACCAGAACGCTTGTGAGAGGACCTACCAAGTGGGTCAAAAGGTGTGGGTACTGGTCCCCGTACCACAGGACAAGCTTCAGGCAGCCTGGGAAGGCCCATACCTCGTGTACCAGCAGCTCAACCCTGTGACGTACCTGGTCACCCTGGACCCTGCCCGTGGAAGGCGGAAGCCCTTCCATGTGAACATGATGAAGGCACATCATGAGCGGGAGGCATGTGCACTCCCTGTGTGCAACCTGCCCGAGGAGGGAGAAGCGGAAACCCTCTTGGATATGCTAGCCCAGGTCAGGGCAGGCGGATCCATTGAGGATGTGGAGGTTGGCCACCAGCTCTTGGAGGACCAACGGTCCCAGCTGTGGGCCACCCTACACCCCTTCCGGGGGTTGTTTACCAACCAGCCCGGAAGGACTGACTTGGCTGTCCATCACGTGGACACTGGGGATCATCCCCCGATCCGGCGTTCAGCATATCGGGTCTCCCTGGAGGTGCAGCAACACATGCGCCAGGAGATTGACGAGATGCTGAAGCTGGGGGTGATCCAGGCATCCAACAGCGCTTGGGCCTCGCCTGTAGTCCTCGTCCCTAAGAAGGACCGAACCACTCGGTTCTGCGTGGACTACAGGGGGCTCAATGCGGTCACGGTCGCCGATGCGTACCCAATGCCACGCATCGATGACCTGCTCGATCAGTTGGCCGGGGCTCAGTACCTGACCATCATGGATCTGAGCCGGGGATATTGGCAGATCCCCCTGACTCGCAAGGCCAGGGAACGCTCTGCCTTTATTACCCCATTTGGACTGTACGAGTCCACGGTGATGCCATTCGGGATGAGGAATGCCCCTGCCACTTTCCAGCGGATGGTCAACACCCTGCTCAAGGGACTTGAAGGGTACGCGGCCGCGTACCTGGATGACATTGCCGTCTTCAGTCCCACCTGGGAGGACCACCTAGAGCATCTAGCACAGGTGCTCAGGCGGATCCACCGGGCAGGTTTGACCATCAAGCCGGGAAAGTGTCAGCTGGCCATGAGCGAGGTCCAGTACCTCGGTCACCGGGTAGGTGGGAGAACACTGAAGCCCGAGCCTGAGAAAGTGGAAGCCATCGCATCCTGGCCCACCCCCAGGACCAAGAAGCAGGTGATGTCCTTCTTGGGGACCGCTGGGTACTATAGGAGGTTTGTTCCATGCTATAGTAGCCTGGCAAAGCCCCTGACGGACCTCACCAAGAAGAAGCTGCCCTCTGCAGTCGATTGGACAATGGACTGCGAGACAGCCTTCCGGGCCCTAAAGGACGCCCTGTCCAGCCCGCCCGTGCTACAGGCAGCCGACTTCACGCGGCCGTTTGTAGTACAGACCGACGCCAGTGACTTCGGCCTCGGTGCGGTGCTCAGCCAGGTGGACTCTGCGAGCCAAGAGCACCCAGTCTTGTACCTGAGCAGGAAGCCGTTACCAAGGGAAGTTGCCTATTCCACGATGGAGAAGGAGTGCCTGGCCATAGTGTGGGCCCTGCAGCGTCTGCAACCCTATCTATACGGGCGCCACTTCATCGTGGAGACGGACCACAATCCCCTCAGCTGGTTGCACACCGTCTCTGGGACGAATGGGCGATTGTTGCGATGGAGCCTTGCGCTCCAGCAATACAACTTCACCATTCGCCACAAAAGGGGCCGTGACCACGGTAACGCAGACGGGCTGTCCCGACAAGGAGAGGTCGCGGACGGGCGCACGGGGGAACACCGGAGTGTGCTGCCCCCTAGCGCCCTCAAAAGGGGGGAGGTGTGAGGTAAATCCGGAGAGATGACGATAAATCATGATATTCAAGTATGTCAGGAAGCCCTCTCCTGGTGTCACCCCCCCTTTCCTTCACACAACTGGTTTAGCAACAAATCCCATGGCCATCTCCTGTGATATGGAGATGAGGTGGTGTGGGAACAATGGACACAGGATGACTCCCTGCCGTCACCCTGTAACAAGAGTTGTATCTCATTAGCAAGGCTATGGAAATAGCCAGACAGAACGACTCCAGTAAAAAATGGTTCATATCTCGCAAGCCATATTTCCGATAAATATGGCAACCATAAAAATGGTGTCTCCGCATGCGGACGATGCCGGCACACCCTTTTTATGGGAGCAGGACATTGGGAAATGCCCCAGGCGTGATATCAGCCAATGGGGAACTGGCAGACAGGTCATGAGTCCCCTCGTTCTGTAGCTAAATTCATAACTGTCACAATGAGAGCATTGGCGTCCGCCTACGACGCTCCCAGGCAAAGTTATGGCCCATATTCCATGTTGGGATATTGTCCATAACTCAAGCCAGGGGTGGAGCAGTGCTCCCTCTGAGGTCACGAAGGTAGGAGGGGACCTGGATTTGCCCAGGTTGATAACCCTACTTCGGCCATTTTCCAGTGTTCTTTTCGCTGGGGGCACGTGTAGGAAACATCTGTGGGAAGGATCCTAGAAACCTGGGTACAGCGCCCCCCTGTGGCCAGACGCAACAAGGTAACTGCTGGAACTGTGTATGCCTGTTTGTAACCCATGCTTTGATTGTAACTGTACTCTGACATATGTATATTCTGTAGATTCCCTATTGTATATATTGTAGTTTCTAGTGTGCTTTAGGCTGATTAAATTATATAATTAATCTTGGGCTGTTCTGTTATCTCGATCTTGAATCCCACGTCTGTGTGTTCGGCTAATAGTTACCGTAAATCGGTTGGTGGCAGCGAGTTGTGCCAAGGATTATTGTGGGGAGGCCAGTGAGATTCGGGAAGATTTTATATATTCCGCCCGCGGAGGTCGGGGGAATATATACCCTACTCTCACCGGGGACCCTTCAATAATCGGCATAAGTAGTATAGCGGCCTCCTTGCTTATTGTCGGGCAATTCCATAATTGGCCTGACTATAAGAGGGGCGCTAGAGAGCGCGTCACGTGCTCTGTCTGTCGGTCGGGAGGTATAAAGGAGGGGTGACCCCCCACTTGTTACCCCCCGATTGTGACGTACTGGGAGCCAGCGCGGGGGATTTCTGAGTGACCCCCCCGGTGGTTTGTGACAGTAACATCACTACTTATATCATGTAGCTGAAGCGCAGCACAGATTCATCTCAACTAAAAGCCTAGATTCTTTGATCAGTAATAGAACAAACATTTATAGGACATTTCATAACTTTCCCAAATTCTTATGAAAAAATATTCATCACATACTGCATTGAACCGCTGTACCCAATTTATTATGTATTTTAAGAGTCAGAGTCGACCCATTTTATACTGATTCCAACACCAAATTGGACATTGACTCCACAGCCCTGGCAAGCACTACCACGGTCAGGTGCACGGTGGGCGGCATAGTGACTCAGTGGTTAGCACTGCAGCCTTTCAGCGCTGGGGTCCTGGGTTCAAATCCCACAACATTTGCAAGGAGTTTGTATGTTCTCCCCGTGTTTGCGTGGGTTTCCTCCGGGTTCTACAGTTTCCTCCCACACTCCAAAGACATACAGATAGGGACTCTAGATTGCGAGCCCCAATGGGGACAGTGTTGCCAATGTATGTAAAGCACTGTGGAATTAATAGCACTATATAAATGAATAAATATTATTATTAGTATTATTATTATTAGTGATGAGCGAGCACTACCATGACCAGGTGGTCGGTACTAGTGATGAGCGAGCACTACCATGCACAAGTGGTCGGTACTAGTGATGAGCGAGCACTACCATGCACAAGTGGTCGGTACTAGTGATGAGCGAGCACTACGATGCACAGGTGGTCGGTACTAGTGATGAGCGAGCACTACCATGCACAAGTGGTCGGTACTAGTGATGAGCGAGCACTACCATGCACAGGTGGTCGGTACTAGTGATGAGCGAGCACTACCAGGTGCTTGGTACTCATAATGAGCAGTTGGATGCTTAGATGAGCACGACTTGAGTACCCGAGTATAATGGAAGTTAATTGGGCACTTGAGCATTTTTCCAGAAGATTTCCCGCCAATGTCCGACTGCTGCTGAGCATGGTAGTGCTCACTCATCACTAAATATGAGGAAAGCTGGTGGGAGCTAGTGTACGTGTTCATCAATTACACTTCTAACTGGTCTTATTTGGTTACTACACTTTGTACTATGTCCCGCCAACCTGAATGTGGAATAGGGAATTTAGCCATGTGCTATTATTAATATATGAGGGGCTCTCTTTCATTTGTGGCAGTGGATCTGCCTCATGGCACTGCACCTGTGATGCTTGGCATGGAGTTCCCCTCTGTTTAGTAGGATGGCTGTGAGCGTATGGGAGGTATTTTCCATGGCTGCACTTCCCAGTATTTCCTTGGGTGAGGCTGACTAATTGTATATGGAAACAAATCTGGGATGTGCTATTGTATTTCCCACTCATTTATCCTTGGTGAAAGGTATTTCTGCAGCTACACTACAATATTCACAATCTGTGTTTTCAATAATTAAAGGACAATTATATGTCGCCCTCCAAGTAATCCACTGTTTTTAGGTATTTCTAGAAAAAATCATCCTGTGCTGGAACCAGAATTAATAAAGAGATCTTTTTTCATATGAGAAACAAAGAATCGTTTTTCATCAGTGTGCTGGATCCTATTTGTGGCCATTGTTGTAAAAATGGATGTCATATGGTTGCAAAAACGGGCATAGGGGCGACACATGGACGGTAATGCTGGTGCAAAATTGGACATTCTATATATAAAAAAGATGATTTTTCAAGTTTGAACTTGCCCTTATAAAGTAAAGATATGACATCAGAGTGATATATGTGAGCTGTGTTATTTATTTTTTCATATACAGTGGAACCTTGGATTATGAGCATAATTGGTTCCGGGAGTGCGGTCTTAAACCGCATTAATCTTAGATCAAAGCGAATTTTCCCATAGGAAATACTTGAAACACAGACAATTCGTTCCAAAGCCCAAAAATATTTACTGTATTTATACAAACTTATTGCAGTAATACAAAATAATGTACTGTATTCATATAGAATTATTACAGTATACTAATACAAAATACTGTACAGGACAGTAAAAAACATATAAGGCCAATTTAACCTCACTTTAGCTTACAATAGAATTGTTGATGTGCGGGAAGTACAGTATAAGCAATGTGCTGCACTGGTTAGCAGAAAGAAAGTACAATACTGTATCCACAAATGCAAATTGATAGACATGCTATATAGTATATACTGTACTGTATACTGTATACAGTATATATGTACAGAAAGTTACCTCCAGAGCGGGTCAGAGCATGGTGAACGGACAGTACTGGAAGTGTGCACGGTGAGTATTTGCTCTTCTTGCAAATCTTTGCTCTTAAACCAAATTACAAATTTGTAAAAAGCTTTGCTTGTCTTGCAAAACGCTCTCAAACCAAGTTACTCTTAAACCAAGGTTCCACTGTATTTGCATAGGTGAGTTAAATCCATGACTCGGAAACAAAAATGTGTTTTTTCTTGTGTACCCCATAGTCTAATTGGGTACTTATTCTAGTCGTGAAAACTGACATGAAAAAAAGGCCTTACAGTGGGAAATGTGGCCAACGACAGTCATTGTACTATGGGATGATGTCACATACATCCACGGTACCGCTACAGTCAATCAATGATGATGTCTGTATGTATGGCATGCAAAGTACTGAAGCCAGTGATTGGCTGCAGCAGTCACTTGGATGTATGACACCTCTACCCTGAGGTATGTGTGTACTGTACAGGGCTGCAGTGTGTGTGTGTACTGTACGGGGCTGCAGTGTGTGTGTGTGTGTGTACTGTACGGGGCTAATGGGTGTGGGTGTACTGTATGGGGCTGCAGTGTGTGTGTACTGTACAGGGCTGAGGTATGTGTGTACTGTACAGGGCTGAGGTATGTGTGTACTGTACAGGGCTGAGGTATGTGTGTACTGTATAGGGCTGAGGTATGTGTGTACTGTACAGAGCTGTGGTGTGTGTGTGTGTGTATTGTACAGGGCTGAGGTATGTGTGTATTGTACAGGGCTGAGGTATGTGTGTACTGTACAGGGCTGAGGTATGTGTGTACTGTATAGGGCTGAGGTATGTGTGTACTGTACAGAGCTGTGGTGTGTGTGTGTGTGTATTGTACAGGGCTGAGGTATGTGTGTACTGTACAGGGCTGAGGTATGTGTGTACTGTACGGGGCTAATGGGTGTGGGTGTACTGTATGGGGCTGCAGTGTGTGTGTACTGTACAGGGCTGAGGTATGTGTGTACTGTACAGGGCTGAGGTGTGTGTGTACTGTACAGGGCTGAGGTATGTGTGTACTGTATAGGGCTGAGGTATGTGTGTACTGTACAGAGCTGTGGTGTGTGTGTGTGTGTATTGTACAGGGCTGAGGTATGTGTGTATTGTACAGGGCTGAGGTATGTGTGTATTGTACAGGGCTGAGGTATGTGTGTACTGTACAGGGCTGAGGTATGTGTGTACTGTATAGGGCTGAGGTATGTGTGTACTGTACAGAGCTGTGGTGTGTGTGTGTGTGTATTGTACAGGGCTGAGGTATGTGTGTACTGTACAGGGCTGAGGTATGTGTGTACTGTACGGGGCTAAGGGGTGTGGGTGTACTGTATGGGGCTGCAGTGTGTGTGTGTGTGTGTACTGTACAGGGCTGCGGGTGTGTGTACTGTACTGTATGGGGCTGCTATTTGTGTGTGTGTACTGTACAGGGCTGTAGTATGTGTTTACTGTACAGGGCTCTGGTGTGTTTACTGTACAGGGGGTGCTGTGCGTGTGTACTGTACAGAGCTGTGGTGTGTGTACTGTACAGAGCTGTGGTGTATGTACTGTACAGAGCTGTGGTGTGTGTGTACTGTACAGAGCTGTGGTGTGTGTGTGTACTGTACAGAGCTGTGGTGTGTGTGTGTACTGTACAGAGCTGTGGTGTGTGTGTACTGTACAGGGCTGCGGGTGTGTGTACTGTACTGTATGGGGCTGCTATTTGTGTGTGTGTACTGTACAGGGCTGTAGTATGTGTTTACTGTACAGGGCTCTGGTGTGTTTACTGTACAGGGGGTGCTGTGCGTGTGTACTGTACAGAGCTGTGGTGTGTGTACTGTACAGAGCTGTGGTGTATGTACTGTACAGAGCTGTGGTGTGTGTGTACTGTACAGAGCTGTGGTGTGTGTGTACTGTACAGAGCTGTGGTGTGTGTGTGTACTGTACAGAGCTGTGGTGTGTGTGTGTACTGTACAGAGCTGTGGTGTGTGTGTACTGTACAGAGCTGTGGTGTGTGTACTGTACAGAGCTGTGGTGTGTGTGTACTGTACAGAGCTGTGGTGTGTGTACTATACAGAGCTGTGGTGTGTGTGTGTACTGTACAGAGCTGTGGTGTGTGTGTACTGTACAGGGCTGTGGTGTGTGTGTACTGTACAGAGCTGTGGTGTGTGTGTGTACTGTACAGAGCTGTGGTGTGTGTGTACTGTACAGAGCTGTGGTGTGTGTGTACTGTACAGGGCTGTGGTGTGTGTGTGTACTGTACAGAGCTGTGGTGTGTGTGTACTGTACAGGGCTGTGGTGTGTGTGTACTGTACAGAGCTGTGGTGTGTGTGTGTGTACTGTACAGAGCTGTGGTGTGTGTGCGTACTGTACAGAGCTGTGGTGTGTGTACTGTACAGAGCTGTGGTGTGTGTACTGTACAGAGCTGTGGTGTGTGTGTGCTGTACATAGCTGTAGTGTGTCTGTACTGTACAGAGCTGTGGTGTGTGTGTATTGTACAGAGCTGTGGTGTCTGTGTACTGTACAGGGCTGTGGTGTGTGTGTGTACTGTACAGAGCTGTGGTGTGTGTACTGTACAGAGCTGTGGTGTGTGTGTACTGTACAGAGCTGTGGTGTGTGTGTACTGTACAGGGCTGTGGTGTGTGTGTGTACTGTACAGAGCTGTGGTGTGTGTGTACTGTACAGGGCTGTGGTGTGTGTGTACTGTACAGAGCTGTGGTGTGTGTGTGTGTGTACTGTACAGAGCTGTGGTGTGTGTGCGTACTGTACAGAGCTGTGGTGTGTGTACTGTACAGAGCTGTGGTGTGTGTACTGTACAGAGCTGTGGTGTGTGTGTGCTGTACATAGCTGTAGTGTGTCTGTACTGTACAGAGCTGTGGTGTGTGTGTATTGTACAGAGCTGTGGTGTCTGTGTACTGTACAGAGCTGTGGTGTGTGTGTGTACTGTACAGAGCTGTGGTGTGTGTGTACTGTACAGAGCTGTGGTGTGTGTACTGTACAGGGCTGTGGTGTGTGTGTACTGTACAGAGCTGTGGTGTGTGTACTGTACAGGGCTGTGGTGTGTGTACTGTACAGGGCTGTGGTGTGTGTGTACTGTACAGAGCTGTGGTGTGTGTGTATTGTACAGGGCTGTGGTGTGTGTGTGTACTGTACAGAGCTGTGGTGTGTGTACTGTACAGAGCTGTGGTGTGTGTGTACTGTACAGAGCTGTGGTATGTGTGTACTGTACAGGGCTGTGGTGTGTGTGTGTACTGTACAGAGCTGTGGTGTGTGTGTACTGTACAGAGCTGTGGTATGTGTGTACTGTACAGGGCTGTGGTGTGTGTGTACGTGCATTGCAGTGGTGGCCATGGACAGCTCCCAGTCCTGCTTTCTCCTTCATTACATGAGGGCCTTTCCTGCCTAATGGCGCTGACACACGCAGTGGCGGAGCTGACTCAGTCTCCTCAGGTCTCTGACAGTAGCTGTCTGAAGAGATGCTTCCAGTAGCACCAGTGAGGGGCTGGCTTCAGCTCGCAGCATTTTATAGCTGTGGGCGGTACTATCAGCATCGCAGAAGAGGGGGGTTTCAGAGAAGAGCTGTGTAATGCCCCGGACACCGCCCAGGCTGTCAGTGAGACCCCGGAGAAGTCCTGTGACAGCTGGGACCCTGCTCAGTGTGGGACGGGCGGGGGCCAGCACAGACTGGGCGTTACCAGGAGCTGCTCCCCGGCCCTCCTCCGCCCCTCACCTCAGATTGTCTGTGCTGCTGGTGGACAGTGGTCCCGGAGCCGGTGCGCAAAGTTCAGCCATGGCTTATTATATGGCGAGTGCCTCGTCGTCCCCGCGGCCCCGCACTGAGGAGCAGGAATACCTGCAGGCCTATGAGGACGTGCTGGAGAGATATAAAGGTACTGGCATGGGGGCAGCGCGGGGAGAAGGGCACTCACCGAAAATAGCCAGTGTCAGTTACTGCAGATCAGGCAGCCCAGCCTGGCACACAGCTGCCATCCACACTGCATCTGCCGCCCGCAATCTGGCCATTACTAGCGCAGCATGGTACAGAGCCTGCCTATGTGCCCATGTATCTGGAGGCTAGGCGTGTGCCCGGCTATGTGTGTGCCCGGCTATGTGTGTGCCCGGCTATGTGCCCATGTATCTGGAGGCTATGTGTGTGCCCGGCTATGTGTGTGCCCGGCTATGTGCCCATGTATCTGGAGGCTATGTGTGTGCCCGGCTATGTGTGTGCCCGGCTATGTGTGTGCCCGGCTATGTGCCCATGTATCTGGAGGCTATGTGTGTGCCCGGCTATGTGTGTGCCCGGCTATGTGCCCATGTATCTGGAGGCTATGTGTGTGCCCGGCTATGTGTGTGCCCGGCTATGTGCCCATGTATCTGGAGGCTATGTGTGTGCCCGGCTATGTGTGTGCCCGGCTATGTGTGTGCCCGGCTATGTGCCCATGTATCTGGAGGCTATGTGTGTGCCCGGCTATGTGCCCATGTATCTGGAGGCTAGGCGTGTGCCCGGCTATGTGTGTGCCCGGCTATGTGTGTGCCCGGCTATGTGTGAGCCCGGCTATGTGCCCATGTATCTGGAGGCTATGTGTGTGCCCAGCTATGTGTGTGCCCGGCTATGTGCCCATGTATCTGGAGGCTATGTGTGTGCCCGACTATGTGCCCATGTATATGGAGGCTATGTGTGTGCCCGGCTATGTGTGTGCCCAGCTATGTGTGTGCCCGGCTATGTGCCCATGTATCTGGAGGCTATGTGTGTGCCCGGCTATGTGTGTGCCCGGCTATGTGCCCATGTATCTGGAGGCTATGTGTGTGCCCGGCTATGTGTGTGCCCGGCTATGTGCCCATGTATCTGGAGGCTATGTGTGTGCCCGGCTATGTGCCCATGTATCTGGAGGCTAGGCGTGTGCCCGGCTATGTGTGTGCCCGGCTATGTGTGTGCCCGGCTATGTGTGAGCCCGGCTATGTGCCCATGTATCTGGAGGCTATGTGTGTGCCCAGCTATGTGTGTGCCCGGCTATGTGCCCATGTATCTGGAGGCTATGTGTGTGCCCGACTATGTGCCCATGTATATGGAGGCTATGTGTGTGCCCGGCTATGTGTGTGCCCAGCTATGTGTGTGCCCGGCTATGTGCCCATGTATCTGGAGGCTATGTGTGTGCCCGGCTATGTGTGTGCCCGGCTATGTGTGTGCCCGACTATGTGCCCATGTATGTGCCCGGCTATGTGTGTGCCCATGTGTGTGCCTGGCTATGGGCCCATGTGTCTGGAAGCTATGTGTGTGCCCGACTATGTGCCCATGTATCTGGAGGCTATGTGTATGCCCGGCTATGTGCCCATGTGTGTGCCCGGCTATGTGTGTGCCCGGCTATGTGCCCATGTGTCTGGAGCCTATGTGTGTGCCCGGCTATGTGCCCATGTATCTGGAGGCTATATGTGTGCCCTGCTATGTGCCCATGTATATGTCAGCTATGTGTGTGCCCGGCTATGTGCCCAGGTGCCCCTGTATCTGTCAGCTATGTGTGTGTGCCCGGCTATGTGCCCATGTGTCTGTCAGCTATGTGTGTGTGCCCACGGTGCCAATGTGTCTGGAGGCTTTGTGCCCACGATGCCCATGTGTCTGGAGGCTGTGTGTGCCCGGCTATATGCCCATGTGTCTGGAGGCTATGTGTGTGCCCGGCTATGTGCCCACGATACCTGTGTGTCTGGAGGCTATGTGTGTGCCCAGCTATGTGCCCACGGTGCCCATATGTCTGGAGGCTAATGGCCTTATAGTCTTATGATCCCGCTGCCTGCAGCTCAGCACAGACCCTGCCCTTTTCTTGTTGCCAGTGTGGCTCCGGAGATTACCAAGCTTCTCATCTTCGTGCTCGGGATCAGCTTTCTACAATGGGATTTCAGCTGCAGATCTTCGTTTGCTGGGCGCTTTGTCTCGCGCTCTTATCCTGATGGGCAGTGCAGTCGCCACTTTTCGACTTCCTTTCTGCACACAGTATATTGGCATGTATTGGGCAGGTATCACTGGCAGGTGTCCTCGTACCCCATACCACCCCATCCATTGTTGGCTTTGTTATTACAGAGTACAGGGGGCTGAGTGTGGTGAGATGTGGGGGCATCTACCATTCTGAGGTGCCCATATAATACCTACTGATGTGTGCATGTAGAGACGGTCTCATTTTAACCCTTCTTCAACCCTTTGTGATCCCTGGACCTTCATTCATGTTGTAGGATTGTTATATAATATCATCATATTTTACAGGTGTTTGTGGTTGTTTGGAATAATGGGGATAGAAATCTGCTACATTGTTGCACACGAACAAAGCAAGAGCGGTTTGGATGGCAGGTTGGCACATAGATGTGTGGCTATCTCAGGTCATGTGATATCTTGCTGATAATCATTTTTACATTAGTAAAACTGATTTTTAGACCGTGTACACTTAGATAAGGCGCCCCTCACTCTGGATGATAAATTTAGTGCATTTTGTGTACATCATCTTCTTGTTACATTACTTTGTGGCACAAACTTGGAGCAAAATGTAAGTGCACAATGGCACACATTAAAGGGCATCTGTCACAATGACACCCACCTCCCCCTCATTATTTTTATATAGTCACGTGGCTCTCTGAAGGATCATGCCATACATACCTTAGCAGATCTGCTTCTCGTTAACTTAAAACTTGCTGTTTAATTCATATGCAAATGAGGCTTAAGAGCTCTGGGAGTGTCAAGGCACCTCCCAAGCCTCTGCCTCTACTGCCACCATTCTCCGACCCACTGGATTCACTACACAGTCAGAGGAAAATGGTGCTAGGCAGTGGATTGAGCCAACCAGGCAGAGGATGGTGGGGCTGGGCAGACAATAGAGTCAGGCAGGCAGAGGATGGTGGAGCTGGATAGCAATAGAGCCAGGCAGGCAGGGGATAGTGAGGCTGCACAGGCGATGGAGAAAGGCAGACAGAGGATGGTTGGGCTGGGCAGGGGATAGAGCCAAGAAGGCAGAGGATGGTGAAGCTGGGCAGGCGAAAGCCAAGAAGGCAGAGGATGGTGGGGCTGGGTAGGTGAAAGAGCCAAGAAGGCATAGGATGGAGGGGCTGAGTAGGCGATAAAGCCAGGCAGGCAGAGGATGGTGGGGCTGGGCAGGCAGTTGAGCAGCCAGGCAGAGGATGGTGGGGCTGGGCAGGCAGTTGAGCAGGCAGGCAGAGGATGGTGGGGCTGGGCAGGTGAAAGAGCCAAGAAGGCATAGGATGGAGGGGCTGAGCAGGCGATAACGCCAGGCAGGCAGAGGATGGTGGGGCTGGGCAAGCAGTTGAGCAGGCAGGCAGAGGATGGTGGGTCTGGGCAGGTGAAAGAGCCAAGAAGGCAAAGTATGATAGGGCTGGGTAGGCGTTAGTGCCAAGAAGACAGAGGATGGTGGAGCTGGACCCACAAAAGAGCCAAGTAGGCACAGTATGATGGGGCTAGGTAGGCGATACAGGCCAGGCGGGAGAGGATGGTGGGGCTGGGCAAGTGATAGACCAAAGAAGGCAGAGGATGGTATGGCTGGGTGGGCGATAGAGCCTCGCAGGCAGAGGATAGTGGGGCTGGGCAGACAATAGACCTAGGCAGGCAAAGAATGTTGGGGCTGGGTAGGCGATAGACCCAGGCAGGCAGAGGATGGTGGGGCTGGGCAGGTGAAAGAGCCAAGAAGGCATAGGATGGAGGGGCTGAGCAGGCGATAACGCCAGGCAGGCAGAGGATGGTGGGGCTGGGCAAGCAGTTGAGCAGGCAGGCAGAGGATGGTGGGGCTGGGCAGGTGAAAGAGCCAAGAAGGCAAAGTATGATAGGGCTGGGTAGGCGTTAGTGCCAAGAAGACAGAGGATGGTGGAGCTGGACCCACAAAAGAGCCAAGTAGGCACAGTATGATGGGGCTAGGTAGGCGATACAGGCCAGGCGGGGAGAGGATGGTGGGGCTGGGCAAGTGATAGACCAAAGAAGGCAGAGGATGGTATGGCTAGGTGGGCGATAGAGCCTCGCAGGCAGAGGATAGTGGGGCTGGGCAGACAATAGACCTAGGCAGGCAAAGAATGTTGGGGCTGGGTAGGCGATAGACCCAGGCAGGCAGAGGATGGTGGGGCTAGGCAGGCTGTAGAGCCAGGCAGGCAAAGGATTTTGGGGCTGGGCAGGCAGAGGATGGTGGGGCTGGGCAAGTGATAGAGGCAGGCAGAGGCTTGTGAGGAGCCTTAACACTCCCAGAGCACTTAAGCCTCATTTGCATATGAATTAACACAGGATTTTTACAAATGAGAGCGCAATAGGTTACACATGTAAAGGTGCGTATGACGTCGTCTTTCGGACGGCCACATGACCATATAAATAATTTGGGGGCAGATGGTTCTCGTGTATTCCCTTTAAACCACACCTTTTCTGTGAAGCTACACCCTCTTATCTTGGTCAAGTGTAAAAATGACCTAAAAAACATTATATATGTGGAGTAGACATGTGATTTTTTTCTCAGATGGTGGGGCCTTGTAGTGCAGTTACAACCTAGGAACTCTCCCCCAATATATTTTTCTTGGTTGCTTTTCAATAATTAGTCAACTGTTCCATTTTCTTTCCTGCGGCTGACTGCATTTTCCTGGGAAGAGCACTCTAATTGTAGCAAGATATGTAAATGATTTATGTTGTGATAAAACATTCAGGACCTTTATCTTATCTGTTGTATCTGCTGGAATAGCAGTGATGTTCAGTTCTGGGCAGCCAGTGATCCATTTATCTGCAGCTTCGGTCTAATGTATGACGTATGGTAGGAGAATAGAGCACAGCTTCACAATAAAATATGGGTCACACAATGTTCATATGCACCCGCACCCGAATTCTGATGCACAAGCACAATGAGGCTTCTCATCTGGGGCATTCTCATTCAATCCCTCACCTATGGAAATGCACCAGCACAATGAGGCTTCTCATCTGGGGCATTCTCATTCAATCCCCAACCTATGGAAATGCACCAGCACAATGAGGCTTCTCATCTGGGGCATTCTCATTCAATCCCTCACCTATGGAAATGCACCAGCACAATGAGGCTTCTCATCTGGGGCATTCTCATTCAATCCCTCACCTATGGAAATGCATCAGCACAATGCGGCTTCTCATCTGGGGCATTCTCATTCAATCCCTCACCTATGGAAATGCACCAGCACAATGCGGCTTCTCATCTGGGGCATTCTCATTCAATCCCTCACCTATGGAAATGCACCAGCACAATGCGGCTTCTCATCTGGGGCATTCTCATTCAATCCCTCACCTATGGAAATGCACCAGCACAATGAGGCTTCTCATGTGGGGCATTCTCATTCAATCCCTCCCCTATGGAAATGCACCAGCACAATGAGGCTTCCCATCTGGGGCATTCTCATTCAATCCCTCACCTATGGAAATGCACCAGCACAATGAGGCTTCTCATCTGGGGCATTCTCATTCAATCCCTCCCCTATGGAAATGCACCAGCACAATGAGGCTTCCCATCTGGGGCATTCTCAATCAATCCCTCACCTATGGAAATGCACCAGCACAATGAGGCTTCCCATCTGGGGCATTCTCATTCAATCCCCCACCTATGGAAATGCACCAGCACAATGAGGCTTCTCATCTGGGGCATTCTCATTCAATCCCTCCCCTATGGAAATGCACCAGCACAATGAGGCTTCCCATCTGGGGCATTCTCATTCAATCCCTCACCTATGGAAATGCACCAGCACAATGAGGCTTCCCATCTGGGGCATTCTCATTCAATCCCTCACCTATGGAAATGCACCAGCACAATGAGGCTTCCCATCTGGGGCATTCTCATTCAATCCCTCACCTATGGAAATGCACCAGCACAATGAGGCTTCCCATCTGGGACATTCTCATTCAATCCCTCACCTATGGAAATGCACCAGCACAATGAGGCTTCTCATCTGGGGCATTCTCATTCAATCCCTCACCTTTGGAAATGCACCAGCACAATGAGGCTTCCCATCTGGGGCATTCTCATTCAATCCCTCACCTATGGAAATGCACCAGCACAATGAGGCTTCTCATCTGGGGCATTCTCATTCAATCCCTCACCTATGGAAATGCACCAGCACAATGAGGCTTCTCTTCTGGGGCATTCTCATTCAATCCCTCACCTATGGAAATGCACCAGCACAATGAGGCTTCTCATCTGGGACATTCTCATTCAATCCCTCACCTATGGAAATGCACCAGCACAATGAGGCTTCTCATCTGGGGCATTCTCATTCAATCCCTCACCTTTGGAAATGCACCAGCACAATGAGGCTTCCCATCTGGGGCATTCTCATTCAATCCCTCACCTATGGAAATGCACCAGCACAATGAGGCTTCCCATCTGGGACATTCTCATTCAATCCCTCACCTATGGAAATTTGCAATGCATGCCTATGGACGGCGCATGCGTTTTTTTCCACTGCGCATGCTCAGTAGCGTGCCGCAAGTGTCAAAACCGGACGGGCCGCATGTCAAAAACTTATGCAAAGGATGCGGTATTGTCGCCGCATCCGTTGCATAGGTTTTAGAGCCGCATTGGCCGGCTCTGCTAAAACCGGATGTGTGAAAGCAGCCTAATGAAGAAGCCAGGAGCTGGGGTGCAAATCCAGCAAACAGAGCACTACTCCCTGTTACAGTCATATGAAAAAGTTTGGGTACCCCTATTAATGTTAACCTTTTTTCTTTATAACAATTTGGGGTTTTGCAACAGCTATTTCTGTTTCATATATCTAATAACTGATGGACTCAGTAATATTTCTGGATTGAAATGAGGTTTATTGTACTAACAGAAAATGTGCAATCCACATTTAAACAAAATTTGAACAGTGCAAAAGTATGGGCACCCTTATCAATTTCTTGATTTGAACACTCGTAACTACTTGTTACTGACTTACTAAAACACTAAATTGGTTTTGTAACCTCATTGAGCTTTGAACTTCATAGGCAGGTGTATCCAATCATGAGAAAAGGTATTTAAGGTGGCCACTTGCAAGTTGCTCTCCTATTTGAATCTCCTATGAAGAGTGGCATCATGGGCTCCTCAAAGCAACTCTCAAATGATCTGAAAACAAAGATTATTCAACATAGTTGTTCAGGGGAAGGATACAAAAAATTGTCTCAGAGATTTAAACTGTCAGTTTCCACTGTGAGGAACATAGTAAGGAAATGGAAGAACACAGGTACAGTTCTTGTTAAGCCCAGAAGTGGCAGGCCAAGAAAAATATCAGAAAGGCAGAGACAAATGGTGAGAACAGTCAAGGACAATCCACAGACCACCTCTAAAGACCTGCAGCATCATCTTGCTGCAGATGGTGTCAATGTGCATCGGTCAACAATACAGCGCACTTTGCACAAGGAGAAGCTGTATGGGAGAGTGATGCGAAAGAAGCCGTTTCTGCAAGCACGCCAAAAACAGTCGCCTGAGGTATGCAAAAGCACATTTGGACAAGCCAGTTACATTTTGGAAGAAGCTCCTGTGGACTGATGAAACAAAGATTGAGTTGTTTGGTCATACAAAAAGGCGTTATGCATGGAGGCAAAAAAACACGTCATTCCAAGAAAAGCACTTGCTACCCGCAGTAAAATTTGGTGGAGGTTCCATCATGCTTTGGGGCTGTGTGGCCAATGCCGGCACCGGGAATCTTGTTAACGTTGAGGGTCACATGGATTCAACTCAGTATCAGCAGATTCTTGACAATAATGTGCAAGAATCAGTGACGAAGTTGAAGTTATGCAGGGGATGGATATTTCAGCAAGACAATGATCCAAAACACCGCTCCAAATGTACTCAGGCATTCATGCAGAGGAACAATTACAATGTTCTGGAATGGCCATCCCAGTCCCCAGACCTGAATATCATTGAAAATCTGTGGGATGATTTGAAGCGTGCTGTCCATGCTCGGCGATCATCAAACTTAACTGAACTGGAATTGTTTTGTAAACAGGAATGGTGAAATATACCTTCATCCAGGATCCAAGAACTCATTAAAAGCTACAGGAAGCGACTAGAGGCTGTGATTTTTGCAAAAGGAGGATCCACAAAATATTAATGTCACTTTTATGTTGAGGTGCCCATACTTTTGCACCGTTCAAATTTTGTTTAAATGCGGATTGCACATTTTCTGTTAGTACAATAAACCTCATTTCAATCCACAAATATTACTGAGTCCATCAGTTATTAGATATATGAAACTGAAATAGCTGTTGCAAAAACCTAAATTGTTATAAAGAAAAAAGGTTAACATTAATAGGGGTGCCCAAACTTTTTCATATGACTGTATATGCATTATACAATAGAAAAAAACAGAATGAAACGGGGGTTCCCTTGCTGGTTTCCCACGCTGGTACTAACTTGAGTCCAAACCGTACTGGCAGCACCTGTCCACATTGTAAAGGTGCGTATCTGGATGGTGTATAAATATGAGAAAAAATTCCAGCCGCACACTGTGAAAAAACAAAATAAATTCTACCTTATACATAAATGGAGGTATTTGGAATATTATAATGGCCATTGTAATACCAGCCCAGCGCCCCTTCACGGCAACCTCCTTTGCTGGGTCCTACACTACACGGCATCTTCTCTGGGTTTTAAAAACCTACAAGATCAGCTGGTGAACAAAAAGGAGGCTAATGAAGCAGCCAGGAGCTGGGGTGCAAATCCAGCAAACAGAGAACCACTCCTTGTTATATGCTTTATACAATAGGAAAAAAAATATACAAACATATACAAGCGAGGCAGGTCTAGGGCAATTGTGATCTCTCCCCCTGTATTAGACCTGGCTCAGATCCTCTAGTCACATCTCTGGGTGTGATTGACAACCTCCTAACTAGTGATGAGCGAGCAGTACAATGTGTGGGTTCACGGTACTCGTAAAGAGCAGTCGGATGCTTGGATGGGTTCGACTTATAATGGAGTATAATGGAAATCAGTGGAGAATTCGAGCATTTTTCCGGAAAAATACTCAAGTTTCCCAATGACTTCTATTATACTCAGCGCTTGAGTTGAGCCTGTCTGAGCGTCCGTCTGATCTTTACGAGTACCCGAGCATGGTGGTGCTCACTCATTACCACTCCTTACACCCTAGTCATGATCAGACCGTTAGAAATTTCATATGTACGCACAATGTGCCTACTAGAATGGGTATTTTATGGAGACAATCAGCAAGGTGTGATTAGAGGATCAAAGGCAAGACTAGCCTAGGGGATGAGATGTCATAGACTAATCCTGCCTCGCTAACATATACAGAGGTACAAAATAAAGGTATGTTCATAAAAAAACACATAAAATAGTGTATTGCTGTAGTAGCAGATGAGGAAAGTCAGGCAGGAAGAGCTATCCATAGAGAATACTGCAGGGTCATCATCCACACACTATGGTATAGCTGCTATTGGTCCTGTTACTGAACAGATGACCCTGCTGTAATGAATATACGGTAACTAGGCTGATAAAATAAAAAAATACAAAAATGTCTTTTTTCTTGACCGGAAATCTTTTGTTTCTAGTGTGAGAGGAGTATGACACTAAGCGCTGGCCTCGGCCTATAATGACACTGTGGATTGGAGCAGGCAGCTCAGGCAAGGCTCCATACAATAGGTTCTTTTAGACTGGATGGAGGGCATTGGGTGACCCATTCTGTTCCATTCCTATATATGTCTAGTGTTTCACATCCAAAATATACAGCCATTTTCCCGCCCCCTTGTATTTAATATATATGAATGTTACCTACTAACAACCCGTCATGCATTTCTCATTTGTGGAAAAAGTACTGCCAATAAAAGCCATAAAGCCGTCCCCACCTAATGAATGGCTGAGTGCATGGAAAGCCTGGGTAACTGGACCCCTTGTGGGTCTCCTGACATATATTAATACTGCTGGCTTACATGGTACCGTCTTCTACAGGCCTGCAATCATTCATAGTAATATTGCACCTGGAAGGAGAGATTGGCTGTCTGGGAAACACATTATATAGGTTTTCAGAGGCTTTCTGCCTTTCTATAGAGACGTCCCTATAGTGTGACATCACCGGTGTGTTTTTAGAGATGCTGACACTACATGGAGGTGATCTCACCAGCTAACAATCTACTGTTCATCAGATACTGCGGCCGGCACACTACAGATCAAGGTGTCAGATGCACTGATTTTCCAGGCTACCCGGTATATATGATATGGTCAGCTTCCTCAAAACATATTCACTCATTTACAACCAGTTTATTTCTTATCTATGCACTGTATCCTTTGTAAATAGCTTTATTTACAAATGTCCTCCAATTCTGTGCCATCATCTCCTGTGTACATGTATGTGTCTGTATGCGAAGAGTGGCAACAATCCTGTGCTGCTCCATGTTATACCGTACAATCAGCATTATATCATATCTAGGACGCAGATGGAAGGAGTGTGACCTCACAGGGCGTTTTACCACAGAGACACATATGTTTGCATGGGGGCAGCAAAGACAATGATTTTACTCAGACACGGTAAAGAACAACTAAAAGTACTTCCATAGTCTTCACGTTTACTACTAGACGGCCTGCTCAATGGCAACATTGTACTGGAAGGTCAGCATTTACAAGTCTTCTGTAATCATCAAAGTATTTGTTGATCTCTCGCTCTATAAATAAATCTAAATATATATATATAAACATACACGTTACTCACTTATATAGCACTATTAACTCCACAGCGCTTCACAGACATTATCATCACTGTCCCCATTGGGGCTCACAATCTAACGTCCCTATGAGGATGTTTTTGGAGTGTAAGAGGAACCCGGAGGAAACCCACACAAACACGAGTAGAATATACAACCTCCGTGCCGAGGCAGCACAGTGGCTCAGTGGTTTGCATTGTTACTGTGTTTCCTCGAAAATAAGACAGTCTTGTATTAATTTTTGCTCCTAAAAATGTGCAAGGGCTTTTTTTCAGGGGATGTCTTATTTTTTTCCATGAACAACAATCCACATTTATTCTTGAACAAAAAAAAATTAACATTTATTAAAATATAGTCATACTGATTTCTGGGACATCAACATAACTCTCCAAACTCTGTCCGTCCGCCCGCCCGCACACAGAGACACACACACACACACATCCCTTCAGCTTTAGATTCCTGCAATGACCTTTTGTCACATGATGTGATGTCACAAAGGTCCTGAAGCAATGTTATTATCAGGATATAAACCTTGGGACCCCTAGGAGAATGGCATACTCTCCATTCCAGCTTGTCTCTTGTTCAATTCATTTAGACTTCTGCAATAAAGAGACATTTGGTCACATGACTGTGAAGTAATCAAGGTCCTTAAACAATCTGAACCTCAGAATACAATTGCTGGGGTCCTTTAGAGAGCGAGTCCCTGAGAAATTTCACAGTTTGAGTCTTCCTAACGCTGGCTCTGACTGTAACTAGGGATTATTTTTGGAGTAGCTTTTATATTTCAAGCCTACTCCAAAAATCCTGTAAAATCATCCTTCGGCTTATTTTCGGGGAAATACTGCAGTTTTGCAGCACTGGGGTCCTATGTTCAAATCCCACCAAGGACAACATCTACAAGGAGTTTGTATGTTCTTCCTGTGTTTGCATGGTTTCCTCTGGCTTCTTCCCACACTTCAAAGATTTAGATTGTGAGCCCCAATAGGGACAGTGATGATCACGTCTGTAAGGTGATGTGGTATTAATAGTGCTATATAATTGGGTAATATATATATATATATATATATATATATATATATACACATACATACACACACGCATGTGTGTGCTCATGTATGATCCCTATTGGCTTGTTGTGTAGCAGTATGTGATATGAGCCTGACAGCGGATACATGCAGCCCAACCCACGCGCAGCATATATCAGCCACAAGTTGTATGAACTCAGCAAGATATGTTTGACTGAAATTCTACAGCGTTTTAGAGATAAACATACTTTAAAAGCCGAGCACTGGAGACTAGTTGGAATGGCTTCTCCCCAGTCGCTGCCCTCGAGTAACAGGTGTGCCTATGTGAGATTTGTAAATTCAGGGCAGCTGATGTGGAGAAGCCTCCAAGGACGCACCTGTCCGACTAGCCTCCACTGTGGCTCAGTCCCCAGCAGCAGTTAAACTATATTTTTCTCTAAAAAGCTGCAATATTTCAGTCAAATATACCTGTCTGAGTTCATACAGCCAGCCCCTGATACATGCTGATCATGGATTGGGCAAAATCTATCAAATTTCAGGTTCACTTTAAAGGAGTTTAAAGTGAATTATTATTTAGAAATATCAGTAATTGCTCACCCACTCTATCTCTGCTGAGCCCCGGAATTGACTGCAGCACTGATGGCGTGACATTACCGATACAGCCTGAGACATAGGGCTGGATCTAGGGAGGGTGAGCCCCAGCTAATTTTCTTCCTGAACACTTGCTGCTCCAGGGTGGACGGCGCTGGTGGTCTCATCATCTATCCAATCTCCTGATTATTGGGACCATTCATTGGCTGCAGGGTCAGGAGGCTGCTGAACAGAGCCTCGTCTCAGCAGAAGACATGGTGGCCCAATGCACAGTTACCTGACACTGTAGCCAGTTAGTAGCCTCAGTGAAATAATAAGATAATGACATGATAGTAAAGTGTGTGGATGACAGATGTCACTGTTAGGCTTCTGTTCCAACACTATACTATCATCTGTGTGATACGTATGTAATGACATCCCATTTAATGATGCCATTGATGGATGTTATACAGTGGCATCCATTGTCCATGGACTGCATCGTTGAAACCATTTTCTTTTTTGTGCTATGCCGAAAATGTAGTCCTTTTGGCCTCCATCTTTAATTCCAGCCCTATATTTACAGTAATACATTGGTAGCCCTTCTGGCAAATACACTAAATGTGTAGATGTGATGTGAGCAGGTACGCAATCACAGGCCAAAATTTAACATGGATAATTCTTATTTTACAAATATGGGTCATGGAGAATTTTAGACAAACACATTCACACTAAATGGTTTGTTGATGCTAACAAATTTGTCAAATTTAGTCCTGTGATGATCAATTTATAAGCCTAATAATCTTAAATGTAATCAATAAAAAATGATTCTTACCTTCTGCTTTCCCATCACTTCCCTGTATTGCACTGGGACCAGTCACTGGGCTCACCAGTAATGCTAAGGTAGACTACTCAGGCATGTTAAAGGGTATTGTCTAATCTTAAATGGGTAAAAATGTTTTTAAAAAGAGGTAATTCTGTAAATTAACATTTTATTATAAATCGTCTCTGTTCTTAAAGGGAATCTATCAGCAGGTTTGTGTTATGCAATCAGAGAGCAGCATGATATAGGCAGAGATCCTGATTTTAGGGATGTGTTTTATCAGCAGGAGATTATCACTAAATGACTAGGTGTCTCCTGCCTCCTAGTCAACTGCCCTGTGTAACCACGCCTCCAAAACTGATTAGCATATTCTGTCATTGTACAGTGTACGAAGAAAGCTGCCAATCAGTGGTATGGGAGTGGTTCTATATGGCGCGATATTCTGAGCACTGCTAGATCTGCAGCAGAGAAAAGTGATTGTATCAAAATGACAGCAAACAGCTCAGTAAGTGACACATCGCTGGAATCAGGGTCTCAACCCCTACATCATGCTGCTATAAGATTACGTAACAAAATCCTACTGACATATTCCCTTAAGAACATATAATTTTTGAATCAATTAGTTCACTGCTGGATGCCAAGGTTAGCGGTCACCTCTGTGTCTATCAGTGGTGGTCGGTATCCTAGTCAAGAAACATGCACTTGCAAGCTCGACAGCTTCAGTCCTCTTTCAGATCCTCCAATGTCACAGAGGCTGCAGCATGAATAAATGCACAATTTTGGCATTTGCCACAGCTATGCTGCTGGTTCAAACTGTAAATCTTCCAAGCATACCATTCTCCGCAAGCAGGAAGCCCGGAGGCAGCGGAGTGAGGTGCTGCTGAACAAACAACATGAGCGAACCCCTTAAATAAAGACTATTAGTGGCATGTATATGTGCCATGCCTCCAGTGCTTTTAAGCCCGCTTTACACGCTACAATATATCTTACGATGTGTCGGCGGGGTCACGTCGTAAGTGACGCACTTCCGGCATTGTAAGGTATGTTGTAGCGTGTGACAGCGACGTGCAATTGCGATTGAACGAAAAACCGTTCATCGCATACACGTCGTTCATTCCTGACGAATTGCACGTCAGATTGTTTATCGTACCCGGGGTAGCACACATTGCAGTGTGTGACACCCCGGGAAAGATGAACAGATCTCACCTCCTGCGGCTCCCGGCCCACAATGCGGAGGGAAGGAGGTGGGCGGGATGTTTACATCCCGCTCAGCTCTGCCCCTCCACTTCTATTGGTTGGCTGCCGCGTGACGTCGCTGTGACGCCGAATGTCCCTCCCACTCCAGGAAGTGGAGGTTCGCCGCCCACATCGAGGTCGTATGGAAGGTAGGTATGTGTGACGGGAGTTAATCGTATGTGCGGCACGTTCAACAAATTGAACGTGCTGCACATACCATGGGGGCGGGTACGATCGCATATGATATCGTATGCGAAATTGCAACGTGTAAAGCAGGCTTTAGTGTCAAAGATTGCTGAGAGGATGGGACCAGCTCATCATCTAATTTTCCTATCGTAGACATGTGCTACTGCTATTGTTAATCACCACTCTGGCGTGGTTTTTTTCTTTATTTCACCGCTGGAGTCTTGCTTTAAATCTAAGTCCCCTGCCCCTACTTTTAGGCTATGTGCACACGTTGCGTTTTTTCATGCATTTCCACAGCGTTTTCAAATGCATGTGTTTTGATTTTCAAGCAAAGTCTATGGGAAATTGGGCTTTCTTGTGCGCACTTTGCTGTTAAAAACGCAGCGTTTCAGTTGCAGAAAATTTGTCAAAATCTCTGCGTTTAAAGAAGCAACGTCAATTGTTCTTGCCATTTTGGCTGCGTTTTGCTAACATTAGAGTCAATGAGAAGTTTCAAAACGCATCCTAAATCAAAATCCTAGCGTTTAACATGCTTTTTTGATGCAGAAAACAGGCTTTTTGGACAAATTAAATGCATGCGTTTTTGACTTTAAAATAAGGGCATGACATGTCCCTTTACACACACACAGTCCGACAATTAAATTAATGAAAATCAATAATTTGTTATTTTATACATAAATATTAGAACACAGTTATCATTTTAATAAAATTAGCTATTTTGTGTATGATTTTAATCATGATATTTGTTATCATTTGTTTCCCTTTTTTTTCATAGTTTGAATGTTTAAACTTTATTTAGTAGTGTATTTGTATTCAAAACGCATCTGACTTTAAGCAATGAAAAAGCATTTAAAATGCAGTAAAAACGCGGTAAAAACGCAAGCGTATTTATAACGTTTTTGTGGTCAAAACCAAATTTGACAAAGACAATGTCTGCCAGAGAATGCGTTTAGAACTGCAAGTAACTCAACGCTAAGTGCGCACACAGCCTTATACTTCATCTGTTTCCAGCACTGCTCCGGTTGGTCTCCTGTGATGTATATTTTGCCGGCTGCGCTAATGTTTCATGAAGCAAGCCATTCATTACAACGCAATACAAATCTATGAAAGCCCTGTTCTAGCTCTCGTAGACTTGTCTGTTTATTGCATGTGTCATAACTTCTGAAGTCAGGAGGTACGATCACAAGATAGCACCATGGGACCTGAGCAATGAAGGTGAAGACGTCTAAGGGTGAGTTTAAGATGGGACTTAAGGCCACTTTACACGCAGAGATAAATCTATGGCAGATCTGTGGATGCAGTGAAATCATGGACATATTGTTCCATTTGTACACAGCCACAAACCTGCCACTGATTGTCCACAATTTCACTGCAACCACAGATCTGCCGCAGATTTATCTCTGTGTGGAAAGTGGCCTTTAGATTTAAAGTACCAGTCCATCGGTGGCAAAATAAGCCAAAATGCTGGAGTGGTGCTGTAAGGTTAGATAATTGTTCCTATATGATTCTGATCAGTGGTAGATGTTGCCATTACAAACATGGTAAGAAATTATAGGTAAATCTGTTACAAATACTGCATCTGAAGGGTTATTCTGGCCCCGGCATGGCTTAAAGATGAATGGTGCGTCTTATGCTAGGGATTTGGAGAACCCAAACAAATCGTGGTGTGTGAGCCCCAGACCAAGAACACTTGTGAAGCACCACTGTCTCTCATTAGTTACTAATCCTATTAGATTGTAACAATTGCCTTCTTGAGCAGTATAAAGCTGTGGTGCCACCACGTTTCTGTGGAATACATTGCGGCGCGGCCCTCCAGGCTTCAGCTGTTGTGCTGTGTAAACGAGTGGTGTCAGCTGTAGGAATTCTGTCCTGGGCCCAGTCTTGGAATGACATGACACAGCATCGTGTGGAATGTGTCTCCGTTTGTTCGGTGGGGAATAATTCTTGGATATGGGCTACTAAGCTTCGTTGTGTGGAATCTTGACGCTGTTTATGGCATGTTTGTCTTCAGCTGTTTTCCCATATACTTAGTGAATGAACAGTTGTTTAGGATTGTGAGAAGGGTTCCCTGATGATTCACAGTATTGTGGGTCTACATTTCTGTCTGTCAGGCACGTGGGCTAGAGATGTCGCACTGTAACGGTGGAGAGCATGTAATAACACATGGGGAACCTGACACTTGGAAGTGAGAAAGGCTGAAGCGATGGAAAGAAAGTTCTGAGCTAGTCACGTTCTGCCTCTACTCTGCTTTTTGTCTTTGTTCCATTGTGTTCTCATTGCTTTCTATAGGGAAGAATATTGTAGTCAGCTGCACTAGTCTGATAGTCACTAAAAACCGTAAAACACAGTGCAAAACATACATTATAAATCAATAAGACCCCCCAGAAGCAAAGATGCCAATTTAAAAGAAACCTGACAGCTATTACTTGCTGTCCGATCCACAGGCAGCATGTATCAGGTGCAATAGGAAAAGTTCTATCCAGCACCAAAAATTGGCTAAAAGTCCAACTAAATTACAAAATTAAAAATAAATCCATGAGAGCAATGAAAACCTCCTAAAAAACTTCATACATACTCCATGAAAAAGTCCGAGACAGATGGAGCTTACACGTCTCGGATGTGGACTGTTTGTCCTTATCCATGAATGATGAACATGTCCAAAATAGGGCCATCTGTCTAAGGGGTACTTTGCACGCTGCGACATCGCAAGCCGATGCTGCGATGCCGAGCGCGATAGTCCCCGCCCCCGTCGCAGCTGCGATATCCTTGTGATAGCTGCCGTAGCGAACATTATCGCTACGGCAGCTTCACATGGACTCAGCTGTCCTGGGACGTCGCTCTGGCCGGCGACCCGCCTCCTTATTAAGGGGACGGGTCGTGCGGCGTCACAGCGACGTCACACGGCAGGCGGCCAATAGGAGCGGAGGGGCGGAGATGAGCGGGATGTAAACATCCCGCCCACCTCCTTCCTTCCGCATATCCTACGGAAGCCGCGGTGACGCCGATAGGAGATGTTCCTCGCTCCTGCGGCTTCACACACAGCGATGTGTGATGCCGCAGGAACGAGGAACAACATCGGACCGTCGCGTCAGCGTAATTATGGATTACGCCGACGCTGCACCGATGATACGATTACGACGCTTTTGCGCTCGTTAATTGTATCATCAAGGCTTTACACACTACGATATCGCATGCGATGCCGGAAGTACGTCATTTTCAATTTGACCCCACCGACATCGCACCTGCGATGTCGTAGTATGCAAAGCCGCCCTTAGACTTTTTCATGGAGAGTCTATGAAGTTTCTCAGGAAGTTTTTGTTGTTCTCATGGATTTATTTTTAATGTTCTAATGAATTTGAAAAAAATTTTGGTGCAGGTTCAAACTGCCTTTTCCAACTGCATCTGTACCTACTTGTGAATACCGGCTATTAGGATCATTACACCGACTCTGGATCACGTGGGCTTTCCTCAACTATAGTGGTGAGCTGATATACCTCCATTTTCATCATGTATCAGGCAATGGCGGTATGATTTCAGCCATGTATGCTGATCTGGATCATGTGGACTTTGCTCAAATACGGTATAGTGGAGAGCTGATATACCCCCATGTTTTACCATGTATCAGGCACTGGCGATATGATTTCAGCCATATATGCTTAATTATAAAATGGTGCGGTATTTCAGAGTCAGACATAAATCAGAGTCATGGATGAGGATGGACCTCACCAATGTTTATGCTGACAAGGGTGCTTAGGAAATATTTTTAGCTGCATAAATGCTAGTACCCCGGGTAGAGTTTTCTTTAATTGTCATTTATTCAGAATATTTTAGGTATAAGTTGTACTTCTTTGCTACATGCGGCACAGTTTTTTTCTGTAAGCTATTTTCACATCCAGTAATCATCCGTTAGAACGGATCCAGCAGTAATCCATAGATAAAAAAGTTGTGAAGAAACAATTTTTTTTGTCCGGCTAAAGAGAAAATTATTTCAACTGAATCCGTTTTTTTTTTTATTTAACATTGAAGTCTATGGAAAACGGATCTGTAAAAAGCCAACCATTTTCTTCCATTTATAAAGGATTCGTTTTTTTGCTTAATAGATCAGTTTAAAATTGAAGAAAACAGATCGTTATTTAACGGATTTCTTTCCCCCAAAAATAAAACGAATTTAGTTGAAATTGTTTTTTTTTTTTTTTTTTAAACGGACAAAACACTTGTTTCAGCATGACTTATTTGTCAGTGGATCGCTGCCGGATCCGTTCTAACGTATGATTACTGGACATGTGAACTCAGCCTTATGGTGTCTGTTGAACACTTTATTTTATAAATGCCAGAAGTGAATGCTGCTTCATTATTTCTGGCTTCAGAGGTTTTGTGAAAAGGATCCTTCATGAAGAGTGTAACAAAGAGATGATTTTCTCCGAGAGTTTGTGTGTAAGAGCAGACTAGACTGCATTCTCAGGACTTCACACCTCTGGAATGTGCCTCCACAATGTACAGATCTCGCTCTCCAAGGGCTCAGAATTCACATTCACTCACGTTTCATTTTCACATCATTTTGTGATATTACACTTTTAAAGGGGTTATCCACTACTGGATCACCACTTCTTAAGTGCTAGTGCATACCAGGTAAATTATAAAAAACATATGCAAATGAGGGGGTCTTCAGTGCAACCTTGGCATAGCCAAGCACCCACTGCACAATTATGCCCCCTCAGCTTGCAATTAGGGGACTTCCCGCATTTCTGAGCATGCACACTGACACTGCCTGATTCCAGCTGCAGCACAGTGTCAATGCAGGTGCGATCTCCTACCTGGCTCTTCTCTGAAGGTGTTTGCGTGGTGCATTTCCAGGTTTAGTGTTCCAAGCATTGGTGAAAGTGAGGAGAAAGTGCCAGCCCACACTGTGTACGCGTACACTGACTCTCTGCTTGTGACTGGGCCGAGGCAGTGTCAGTGCGCTCACTCACATCCAGAGTTTCGCATGTCGACATGTGACGGGAGCAGTGAGTGAAGGGGACTGGCTTACAGCTCATCTCCATAACTAAGCGATCCTCCTTCTGCATCTGTATATAATTGATATTCGGCTAGGTTCACATTACCGTTGTTTTGCATCAGTCACATGCGTTGCTTGACGCTTGTGACAAGAATTGGAATTCATTGTCATGATAAAGCGGATTCCTTTGTAAAACGAGAGAAAGAACGATCAGCTGATCGCTCTCAAAAGCCGGCGGCCGGGCGATCAGCTGATAGCTCACAGAACCCGGCGGCCGGGTGATCAGCTGATCGCTCACAGAAGCAGGCGGCCGGGAGATCAGCTGATCGCTCTCAAAAGCCGGTGGCTGGGAGATCAACTGATTGCTCACAGAAGCAGGCAGCCGGGAGATCAGCTGATCGCTCTCAAAAGCCGGCGGCTGGGAGATCAACTGATCGCTCACAGAAGCCGGCCGCCGGGCGATCAGCTGACCGTTCGGCCGCCGAGAGAGAGACATTCATTGGAATGATTAAACACAAGATTTGAGCATGCGCAGTGAAAACATAAGGATTCCTCTGCTCAAAAAACGTTACATGCTGCGTTCCTGCCGCCCGACGGTCAGTTGTTCCACGACTGATCAGTCGGGCGGCGAATGCAACGCGAGGGCATCAGTCGCAATCCGCCGCTCATACAAGTCTATGGGAAACAACGGAATCCGCCAAACGGATTGCGTTGTTTATCAGAGCGGCGGATTGTGACTGATCATAAACAACGGAAATGTGAACCCGGTTCCACTTATTTTATAGTAGAAGAAATACTATGTCAACCACTGAACCAGAAGTGAGTGAGTGGTTGGGATCTGCAGCCTAGTAGATAGTGGAGATACGGGGCAACTAGGTTAATAACATGTTTTTTATGCTCCTGTACGAAGTGTGGGCTCTGTGCCACGTCAGACTTTGCAAGTAGCATGGCGTCTTGCCACATGGTGAAGTGCCTTGGCCTATTTAAGGGCTTCTTAGACTCACACATGGGCCCTGGTATTGATGGAACTTGACCCTGTTTAAGGCCCCTTTCACACATCCGTGTCTCCGATATGTGTGACGTCCGTTTTAACATGAACCAGAGACACGGGCACATGTAGACCCATTAAAATCAATGGATCTGCACATATGTGCGTGTTTTCACATGGACCCTGGTCTGTGTGTAGCATACGTATGTTCTTGTGCTCCACACCTAGACATGTCAGTTTTTCTCTGGCAGCACGGATGTCACACGGACCGCAAGGATGTGCTCCGTGTGACATCAGTGTGACACGTATCGGAGAAAACCACGTTTCTGTGAAATAAAATTAATTTCTATACTCCCTTTCTTCCGACCCCGGTCATTATGCTCATCACATGTTCACTGCATTTCGGGCCAGAAGCAGCAGCGGGGAGTCAGCAGGGCCAGAGACCACAGAGCCGAAGACTTCAGCACCACGGACAGCAGCGACCGGGACAGGTGAGCAGAAAGTTACTGCTCTCTATGTGTTGTCACGGAGAGCACACGGAGAGCATTTGTGTGCCAAAATGACGGCACACAGAGGGCCATATGTACCTTTTATACATCCGTGTAAAACGTGCATGTTTTTTATGGACGTGTGAAAGAGGCTTAAGTGAGTTCTGAAGAGCGTTCTGAAGAGCTGAGCTGAGTCAATTTGTGCTGCATCGTGGCTTCTGTGAACTCCGAACTGTCTGCAACCTACCCTGGTCCTTGGACCTTCTGCCTTGTGTCCACCTTTGGTGTTCTCCAGCTTCTGAGGTTTTCAGACTTTCGTGTTACTCCTGAGAGTCATCTGCCATCTGCCTCTGGTCTGTAAGTCTCCTAAATGTCTGCTAGTTTTGCCCGTGTGTCCACCTGGATCTACTGCCACCGCGTGAGCCTGCCTCACATAACAGTAGAATTTGTAAGTTGTAAAGATCATTTGTTTATTTTTTTTTGTTGGAAACCCCAAAGTTTAGTGTGTAAGATCCAATACTGATATTATAGATCAGAGAAGTAGGCTACACCAGCTATCAAGTCAGTATTGCTCAAGTCATATCCTGCAAAACCCAACAGTGTTATTTTGGTTTTAATGGCATTTAAATTATTTATGCCTTAAAAGTATAAGTTTTAGTTTGTGGCCAACAGGCAATATGGAAGACTCTGCAATGCCAGCATTAAATGTAGTTAAAATGGTGTAGTGCAAGTTCATCAGTTGGGCACCATTTATTTCCCCTCTTCTGTGAATTGACTGACTCCATCTTCCATGTGGCTGATTAGCATGACCTGATTAGCATGACAAACCTGTCCATTTTCTCATGTGACCTCACTCGAGTCTTGTCTCACAGAAGGGAAGAAATGGAGCAGAGACTAGAATTTTCTGATGTGACGGTAACTATGTGGTTTCCAGGTTATCACAAAGAATTTTGTACTTTTTTGTAGTCTAATATCTGAAGGAAAGCTGTGCCATTGGGTCACAGGAACATTGGGAACATTGTTGTAAACGCTAAAGCTTAGCATAATTAATTAGCTTACATAGAATTATTTTAGAGGGTGCCGTGAAAAAGTCTTTTCATAGTGATTCCCAGATATATTATGCAGATTTTAATAAGAAAACTAAATCACTGATACATCAAAATTAATAAAAAACAAAAATAAATTGGAATATAAGTGGCTATGCGCTGGTGGAATTGTGATCATGTACATCTACACTACAGTTCAAAAGTTTGGGGTCACCCAGACAATTTTGTCTTTTCCATGAAAAATCATACTTTTATTTATCAAGTGAGTTGCATAATGAATAGAAAATATAGTCCAGACATTGACTGGGTTAGAAATAATGATTTTTACTTGAAATAATAATTTTCTTCTTCAAACTTTGCTTTCATTAATTCCAGCTTTGCAGACCTTTGGCATTCTTGCTGTTAATTTGCTGAGGTAATCTGGAGATATTTCGCCCCATGCTTCCAGAAGCCCCTCCCACAAGTTGGATTGGCTTGGTGGGCACTTTTTGTTTGCCATACGGTCAAGCTTCTCCCACAACAGCTCAATAGGGTTAAGATCTGGTGACTGGGCTGGCCACTCCATTACAGATACAATACCAGCTGCCTGCTTCTTCCCTAAATAGTTCATGCATAATTTGGAGGTGTGCTTTGGGTCATTGTCCTGTTGTAGGATGAAATTGGCTCCAGTCAAGCGCTGTCCACAAAATGTGTTGCAAAATGGAGTGATAGCCTTCCTTATTCAAAATCCCTTTCAAAACCCCAGACCATCACATTACCTCCACTATGCTTGACAGAAGGTGTCAGACATTCTTCCAGCATCTTTTCAGTTTTTCTGCACCTCGCAAATGTTCTTCTGTGTGATCCAAACACCTCAAACTTTGATTCATCTGTCCATAACACTTTTTCCAATCTTCCTCTGTCCGATGTCTGTGTTCTTTTGCCCATATTAATCTTTTCCTTTTATTAGCCAGCCTCAGATATAGCTTTTTCTTTGCCACTCTGCCCTGAAGGCCAGCATCCTGGAGTTGCCTCTTCACTGTAGACGTTGACACCTGCGTTTTGAGGGTACTATTTAAGGACGTTGAGGATCTATGAGGTGTCAATTTCTCCAAGTAGAGACTCTAATGTACTTGTCATGTTGCTCAGTTGTGCAGCGTGGCCTCCCACTTCTCTTTCTACTCTAGTTAGAGCCTGTTTGTGCTCTTCTCTGAAGGGAGTAGTACACACTGTTGTAGGAAATCTTCAGTTTCTTGGCAATTTCTCGCAATGTATAGAGTGTATTTCTGTTTAATTTATGTTAGCTTCATTGAAAAAAATGTGCTTTTCTTTCAAAAATAAGGAAATAGCTAAGTGACCCTAAACTTTGGAACTGTAGTGTATTGTTATAACATCAGTCAGTTTGAATGTGTAGGAAGATTCTACGGTTATCTATAATGTTTCACACTATGTTGGGAATAAAAGCAAAATAAGATTAATGTTATGTGTCCTTCTGAAATCTTCACTTTCCTATGCCTGCATCTCCTTTGCTCCTGGGCAACCATTTTGAAGAAGTATTAAAGGAGTAGTCTCAAGTTCTTAAAGTAATTTAATTAGTTACACAGCATGAAAACAAGCAAATTTGCAATCTGTTTGCTTTTTGCTCTGCTGTCATTGTCCTGGTGTGAGAAATGTTATCTTTTATAGGGTACAGCTAGTTTCATGGATATTGGCCTCCAGACCCTGGCCAAGAGTGTGCAGTAGTTATATTCAAGGAGAGAGGTTAACTCTTAACATACTAGCCACCTCTCTCCAGGCCATTGAATCCTTTACAGCTCTTAGTTGCTCACCTGATTCCTGTCCTTATTTTCTGAAGAGATGCCATTATAAATCTCCAGCCCCACTGCTTAAGGAGCAAGTCTAATCACAGCTTTCAATGTTTAGAGCTGTTTTCTTCAAATGCTCTGTTATCTATGTCTAAATACAGTGATAACAGTGTAGACTCAGGCAAAAAACTGACAGCTTAAAGGGGTTGTCCACTACTTGGACAACCCCTTCTCGCGCCCCTTAAAATAACACTGCTTATACTCGCCTCCACTGCTGGAGCTGTTCCAGCTTTGCCGTCTCTCTACAGTAGTCAGTTCAGGGAGAGGTACCAGTCTAGGAGGTATGTTTTTTTTTTATTTTTTACACCAACCTCTGCCAATTAAAACAGCTCTACCATGCATATTTTTTTTCATTCATGTCTATAATTTCATTATGTTTATAATGTATGATATGTAGTATGAATATATAAATATACTCACTTATAGCTGCTCTATCTCGTGTCCAGTGTAGGTCTGCTCCTCTTCTCAGTGATGTCACCGCTCTTCAGATCATCCGCCTCTATGCTCTGTTCGTGAGCCGGAAGTCTCTTTTACACTGTAAGTCTATAGAGCCTCATTCTGACACTCCATAGACTTACATTGTAAAAACCACTTCCTGGTCACACAGATCGCAGTATGAGCCGGAGAGTCTAAAGAGCAGTGCTGTCACTGAGAAGAGGAGCAGAACGGATCTGAATCCCACAGAGTGACTGTAGGTGAGTAGTTCTATAACTTTAGTTTTTTAAGTAAGAGACCATACATTATAAAAAAAAAACATAATAATAATACCAACAAATGTATCAGTTACTAAATGAAAATATAATAGATCCAAAAATTGTAACCTCCCCCCAAAAAAACCAGAGTTCAAAGATCATGGATATAGAGGTTTACATGAGGGTTAAAGAGGTTCCCATTGCATTTGATGTCTCATTCAGCAGGACAGATTGGCAGCCCTCTGAACCATGGCCTCCTCAGCAATAGTTTTCAGAATTAGCATTTTCGAGTGTATGAAGGGCAGCCATTCATTACTGCCTGTCTGCGTGGGATCTATTAGGCAATGAGTCTAGGACTGGCCTTGTGTGACTCCAGGCTAAATAATTCCTCGTTATGGATGCAAACTATCAATTTATCACCCTTATTCCTCTACTCCTGGGAGTGGCCCGTCCTTTGTGCATTAGGCTGTGTGTTTTTTTCTCTCCTTAGATAATGTCACGTGAGCTGCTATGTGGTTCGCAATACCAAAAATGTATTTCTCACAATATCAAGAGCATCATTTTCAGATATCATTCTCATACATACTAATGTGAGGAAATGTAATGGTAAATAATACAAACACAGGCTGATATGTAGGGCGATGCTCTCAATAAAGGCTATGCAGGCTTCTTTTTTTTGTAGGTACTTTTGGCTACATTTTCCTTTATCCGGTTCTCTACTGTTAAACCCTTGGAAGAAAATTGACTTTTTGATATGGCAATTCTCATGTCACAACTGTTTCCAGGCAGCAGAGTATAAAATCACATTGTGTGGCTGGAGGCGAAGCATTATCGACAGGCTGGTGCTTATAAATATGCATTAGGATGAGGCTGGCGAGTAGAGCTGTGTATGCCGGTCATGCCACCGAGTGTCTGCTCTATGTATACACCGTTATATGTTGATATGTCATATTGTACACAGCAGCCGCTTTCCTAATAAACTGTATGTGGCATTTATGTGCCAGGTTTATGTTTCCGAGAAATACTCCTAATTGGACTTTTCTTCCTTTGTATATCGGGTTTAGACTGTAATGCAATGCTAAAAGCATGCGTATTAGAGAGTCTGAAATGAGATTATTGATTAAATAGCTGGAATGGTCAGGGTATAGTCTTTACATGCCTCGGGCACACTGCTCAGTGATCACAGGAGAATCTCAGGCCCTTAATGTCGGGCTTATTTCTATAGCCTGCTTTTCATGTGGTAATTATAAATGAAATGTGGGCACTAATGAGTCTGTGTATTGAGGTAGACAAGTCCTAATGTACAAGCCTCACAGTCTGTACATCATTAAAGGGAATCTGTCAGTGAGAGCAACTGTAGTAAGGCTGGTTTCACACTACGTCTTTTTAACATCCGCTGAAAACGTTTTTTTAGCGGAAGTACGGATCCTGCTTTTACAGCAAATAACGTATGCAAACGCATATGTTATTTTGCAGGATCCTGCACTGGATGTTTAGGGGCGGGCATTGGAGTCATGTGATCGGGAGTGAGGGGAGCTAGACTGGGAGGAGGCTTCTGACAGCTGCAGACGCTGGTAACCAAGGTAAACATCGGCCTTGGATACCCGATATTTATCTTGGTTACGAGTGTCTGCAGCTGCTAGGAGCAGGGCTGCCTGCACACGTAACCAACGTAAACATCGGGTAACTAAGAGAAGTGGTTACGCGATATTTACCTTGGTTACGAGTGTCCGCAGCTCTCAGGTGGGGGAGAGAGGGAGGAGAGGAAGGGGGAAAGACAGAGATAGAGAGAGGGTGAGGGAGGGAGTAGAGAGATAGACAGATCACGCGAGACTGGTTCTGGGCATGCTCAGTACTTTCTGGGCATGCTCAGTACAAAAGCAGGATCCTGTCTATCAGCACGCCAGCGTTCACCTGCGTTTGCGTGCGTTATAGTCAGGATCCAGCAATTTGCAGTATTTGGACGGAGCTCAAAAACGCTACAAGTAGCGTTTTTGAAACATGTTAAAAAACTGCAAGTCACTGGATCCGCACTATAACGCACGCAAACGCAGGTGAACGGATGTTAACGCGAGTCCATTGCAAATGCATTGAAATGAAAACGCATTTGCACTGGATCCGCTTGTCCGCTAAAATAACGTTAAGGACGGATGTTAAAAAGACGTAGTGTGAAACCAGCTTAAGCTGTCTATATGAGCATGTAGGTATTAGGAATAGTGATGAGCGAGCAGTAGCATGCTCGGGTGCTTGGTACTCAAATTGGGCAGGTCGGACTGGCTCAACTTGTGTACCGAGTATAATGGAAGTTAATTTGAAACTCAAGCAATTTTCTGGAAGATCTTCAGGATACTTGGCACTTGAGTCAAGCCCGTCCAAGTGTCCGACCTGCTTGTTTCGAGTACCGAACACCAGAGCATACATTGGGTGCAGAATTATTAGGCAAGTTGTATTTTAGCGGATTTTTTTTATTATTGATCACCAACTATGTGCTCAATCAACCCAAAAGACTCATAAATATCAAAACTTAATATTTTTGGCAGTTGGAGTGTTTTTTTTTAAGATTTGGCTATCTTAGGAGGATATCTGTTTGTGCAGGTAACTATTACTGTGCAGACTTATTAGGCAATTTAATAAAAACAAAATATATTCCCATCTCACTTGTTTATTTTCACCAGGTAAACCAATATAACTGCACAAAATTTAAAAAAATAAACATTTCTGACATGCAAAAACAAAACAAAAAAAAAATTAGTGACCAGTATAGCCACCTTTCTTTATGATGACACTCAACAGCCTACCATCCATAGATTCTGTTGGTTGCTTGATCTGTTTACGATCAACATTGCGTGCAGCAGCCACCACAGCCTCCCAGACACTGTTCCGAGAGGTGTACTGTTTCCCTCTCTGTAGATCTTACATTTTATGAGGGACCACAATGTTCTCTATGGGGATCAGATCAGGTGAACAAGGGGGCCATGTCATTATTTTTTCATCTTCTAGACCTTTACTGGCCAGCCACGCTGTGGAGTAGTTGGATGCATGTGATGGAGCATTGTCCTGCATGAAAATCATGGTTTTTTTGAACGATACTGACTTCTTCCTGTACCACTGCTTGAAGGAGTTGTCTTCCAGAAACTGACAATAGGTCTGGGAGTTGAACTTCAGCCCATCCTCAACATGAAAAGGTCCCACAAGTTCATCTTTGATGATACCAGCCCATACCAGTACCCCATCTCCACCTTGCTGGCATCTGAGTCGGAGTGGAGCTCTCTGCTCTTTACTGATCAGCCTCTGGCCCATTCATCTGGCCCATCAAGAGTCACTCAGATCAGTCCATAAAACCTTTGAAAAATCAGTCTTAAGATATTTCTTGGCCCAGTCTTGACATTTCATCTTCTGTTTCTTGTTCAAAGGTGGTCGTTTTTCATCCTTCCTTACCTTGGCCATGTCCCTGAGTATGGCACACTTTGTGCTTTTTGATACTCCAGTGACGTTGCAACTCTGAAATATAGCCAGACTAGTGGCAAATGGCATCTTGGCAGCTTCACGCTTGATTTTCCTCAATTCTTGGGCAGTTATTTTGCGCCTTTTTTGCCCAACATGCTTCTTACGACCCTGTTGGCTATTTGCCATGAAACGCTTGATTGTTCGGTGATCACGCTTCAAACGTTTGGCAATTTCAAGACTGCTGCATCCCTCTGCAAGACATGTCACAATTATGGACTTTTCAGAGCCCGTCAAATTTCTCTTCTGATCCATTTTGCAAAAGGAAAGGAAGTTGCCTAATAAGTATGCACCCCTTATATAGGGTGTTGATGTCATTACACCACACCCCTCCTCATTACAGAGATGCACATTTCATTATTTACTTAATTGGTATTTGGCTCTCAAGCCTATACAGCTTGGAGTAGGACAACATGTATAAAAAGTATCATGTGATCAAAATACTCATTTGCCTAATAAGTCTGCACACAGTGGTGTAGTGCTCGCTCATCACTATTTAGGAAGCTGAATAAAATGATACTATGATATTTGCAATCTGATACCTTATTCCAAAGTGATCCACATTATTCTAAATGTGTAAATGAGCTTTTAAGATCCATGGTCGAACATAGATCTTCCTGATAATCAGCCTCCAGAGCTTATTTAAAATTAAAGGGGGAGGTTCCAAGTATAAGGCTATGTGCCCACGCTGCGGAAAATGCGCGGATTTTGCCACGGATTTCTCGCGGAAAAGCCGCGGATTTTCCAGAAATCTGCAGCACAGCTACTCCCCAGCCATTTCTATGGCATTTGGGAAATGCTGTGCCCACGCTGCAGATTTTTCCGCAGCGGAAATAGTGTGGATTTTCGTGTGGAAAAATCTGCAGCATGTCAATTATTGTTGCGGATTTCTCCGCAGGGTCCCATATACTTACCTGCCTCACCAGAGTCACTTTCTCCGTCCGGTGTACAGGAGCGCGGTGAATCCAGGTACAGGAAGGAAGAGGTGGGCGGAGCCTGCACGAGCTCCGGTCATGTGACAGCCGGAGCTAGTTCAGGCCCGCCCACCTTCTCCTGCAGACGCTGAGAGAGTGACCCGGCTGCCGGAAAGCGAGGTGCTGCATGATGGAGGTAAGTATGAACTCCCCCGATCACTGCAGCACATGTTCTGCATTGAGCATGCAGTGCCGAAGCCATGGTACTGTATCCTCAATGCAGAATGCCCGCAGCATATCTGCAGGACATTCCGCAGCATGGAAACAGACAAACGTTGTGGTGCTGTTTCCTGGGAGCACCTGCGGAATGTCCTGCGGATATATCATAGCCTGAGACTTGCAGATCAGGAGAGCAGACTGTCAGTGATTAGATGTCTCACACTGGTAACACCCCTTTCATTTAAATAATCTCTGGAGGCAGAATCTTGGAGACATCTGTGTCTGGGTCATTAATCTTTATAGCTCATTTGCATAAAAAAGGAAAATCTGGATTTCTCTAGGGTGAAACGGGCTTTACATGCTGTGATCTCGCTAGCAAGATCGCAAGCGATCGTACCCGCCCCCGTCGTTCGCTCATAAGGTCGCTCATAAGTGTCACACACTGCGATATCGTTACAAACAACGTGACCCCGACGATAATTCATTAACGATATCGTAGCGTGTAAAGCCCGCTTAAGGCTTCGGATCGCAGATATCATTGGTATCATTTTATTCAACATTCTATGACTTACATCGCCACATAGTTGGATTAAGGGGGCTGATCCTACTGACAGATGCCCTTTAAGGCCTTGTTCTTACATATGCAGCCATGCATTGTTTTATTTGTTATGATCGCGGGTACTCACGGAATCATTCTCTACATCCAGCTCATATCCTTGCTTGCATTTAAAGTCATTAGTTTTCATAGGAGGAATAGTCCTACTTGCATTGCTGTTCTTCTGATCAAAATGAAGGAAACATTATAGTGGAGCTATTGGGTATCATTGGTAGCCATCATATAACAGTTTCATTAGTTTTACTGGTGTACGCTGTTGCCATTTGTGGTATGAAAATAGCTTGGTCCAGGTTTACTGTTAAATCCAGTAGACATTGTCCATTACTAACTCGAGGAGCAGTGAAGGGCGGTGAAGGCTGTATAATAGTCCTCTTTCAAGTTAGTACAGAGGAGATGTAATGACTGTAGCCTTTGATACATGTGTGTGGGTGGAATCAAACTCTTGACACATCCTGGGTGGGTAGACAGTCTTACAGAATTGGTATTTAGCATGATTTCCTTGTTGGAAAATGGAACAGATTTTGTTAGGTGTCATTTTCAACGGCACTTTAGGCATTTGTTCCCTCTTATGTTTTTCAAAACCATAAACAGGAATGGATTCTCGAAAAGATATCAAGAAAAAGAAATACCCAAGCTCATGATAGGTATTCTTTTGTTAGTTTATCCCTCTGGTGCTTTAGCCATATGTTCTCTTATGTTATTTGAAACCATAAGGCTACTTTCACACATCCGGATTTTTGCTCTGCGGCACAATACGGCGTTCTGCAGAAAAACCGCAACCGGCTTTTGTAACGCCGGTTGCGGGTTTTTTTGCATAGACTTACATTAGTGCCGTATTGTGCCGCAGGGGCTTGCGTTCGATCCGGTTTTTGCCGCATGCGGCAGATTTAGCCGATGCCGCGGCCGGATCGAACGTTCCCTGCAACGTTTTTTGCTCCGGCAAAAAACACCACATCGCGCCGCATCCGGCCGCTGCGGCGCATTTTTCAATGCATACCTATGGAGGCCGGATGCGGCGCGATGCGGAAAAAAACGCATCCGGTTGCCGCATGCGTTTTTTTCCACTGCGCATGCTCAGTAGCATGCCGCAACCGGAAAAAAAACGGACGGGCCGCATGTAAAAACCTATGCAACGGATGCGGTGTTTTCGCCGCATCCGTTGCATAGTTTTCACAGCCGGATTGAGCCGCAGTGCTCAAACCGGATGTGTGAAAGTAGCCTAAGCAGGAATAGATCCTCAAATAGAGACCTAGGAAAAAAACAAAGCTCACCATTGGGTATTTCCATTCTCAGAGATTTTCTTATTCTTAGGCCGGTGTCCCACTTGCAAGTACCTTGCGTGTATCCTGCACGAGTCTCGCGTTGCATGCAGTCCGTGATAGACTCACACTCTCCTCACAGGAGTGGGTCAGTTGCATGCATCTCTTTGCAACCAACCCGCTCCTGTGAGAAGAGTGTGAGTCCGTCACGGGTGATGCAACGCGAGATTCGCGCAAGGCACTCGCAAGTGTTGACACCGGGCGTATTCCTTAAGGAGTGGTTATGCAGCTCTTTTCGGCCGAGTGTTCCTATTTTTCCCCTGCAGGAACTGGTGGTGGATTATCTCTGGGAGAGCAAAATGAGAGGGAGTCCGAAATCAGACATTGTGGATCGGTGCGTAGAATAAATTGTCTGGAGCTCCCATACACATTGGAATATCACCTAAATCCATTGATATCAGCAGGTTCATCCGACATTAACGTGCAAAAAAAGACAATTATAGGGGATATTATGTCAGTCCAAGCATATGTACATGTTCTTACCGACCATTCATAATGAACTTTACGGCGAAGGTTGAAGAAATCTTTAGTGTGTTCTTATTTACTAATTGCATAAGCATTGCAGACCTGCGAATAGATAATGGAATTAGAGAGGCTTACTGGCTTTATGTTTTCTGTATTGTGGGGGATGAAGAAAATCTGAATGTGTTTCGTCTTCCATTGTGTTCATGCGGGTAGGAAATCTAAGTAGAAAGGCTGTGGAGTCTCAGGTCACACTTGTATAGAATGTGTTTAGTGCTGGTCTATAATACTGGCTGCAGGCTCGCATCATGTAGCCTAACTTCAACTATGTAAAGGTCCATTTAAAGTCAAATTATTACAAATAGATATTAATAGATATTAAAGAGAACCTGTCAGGTGCAATATGCACCCAGAACCATGAGCAGTTCTCGTGCATATTGCTAATCCCTGCCTAACAGTGCCAGCCTATAGTAGCATAGATAAAGTGATCTGTAGAAAAAGTATTTCTAAAGATCCCATATGATATTATAATGAGGCCAGCGATAGTCCCCTGGACATTAGTTCCCTTGGCTAGTTGGCCCCCTTAGCATGTTAGCACACCCCAGTGGGCTTGCTAACTTGCTAATGAATGCACAGCTTCAGAGGATGGTAGCGTTTACCTCTTTGGTCATCGTGCCCAATGCTGCATTTCGGCTCAGTGCGCATGATCCCGGACTTTTGGTCATGCGACTAGCCAAGGGAACTAACGCCCTTGCGACTAGTTCCCGCACTCATTAGCATATCTTATGGGATCTTTAGAAATACTTTTTCTAAAGATCTCTTTATCTATGCTGCTAGATACAGGGACAGTTAGGCAGGGATTAGCAATATGTATCCAGGACTGCTCGTGGTTCTAGGTGCATATTGCACCTGACAGGCTCCCTTTAAAGCCCGCTTTACACACTACAATATATCTTGCGATGTGTCGGCGGGGTCACGTCGTAAGTGACGCACATCTGGCATCGTAAGGTACATTTTAGTGTGTAACAGCTACGTGCGATTGCGATTGAACGGTAAAACGTTCATCGCACGCACGTCGTTCATTCCTCATAAATTGAATGTAAGGTTGTTCATCGTACCCGAGGTATCACATATCGCAGAACGATGAACAGATCTTACCTGCGTCCTGCGGCTCCCGCCGGCAATGCGGAAGGAAAGAGGTGGGTGAGATGTTTACGTCCCGCTCTTCTCCGCCCCTCCGCTTCTATTGGCCGGCTGCCGCGTGACGTCGATGTGACGTCGAACGTCCCTCCCACTCCAGGAAGTGGACGTTCGCCGCCCACATCGAGGCCGTATGGACGGGTAAGTACGTGTGACGGGGGTTAATCGTTTGTGCGGCATATTCAACAAAATTGAACGTGCCGCACATACGATGGGGGCGGTTACGATCGCATGCGAAATCGTAACATGTAAAGCAGGCTTAAGTCCTTCAGATTGGGGGATCCCTAATGAGGCATATATATATATATTGTAGAGAGGGAACCTCTGCTCTGATTAACTTGGGTGTCCATGCATTTAATTGGACACTATGTAATGCTATATTTGCCCTGCAAGTGAATAGACAGACATGGTCCCCTGACATCTTCTTAAATAAAGACAAGGGGTTTTTTTAAGTTTTTTTTTTTTTTTTAATAAAGGGACTCTGTCACATGGTTTCTGCTGCCTGCACCTTGGGCAGCATGAATCAGTGACTGGTTCCTACATTGCAAACACATATTGTTTGAAATGAAAATATCTTATTTTAGAGAAAAACACAAATGAATGTGGATGATGGGGCTAGCCCAAAAACCCTTGTGTGTATGGGATGAGAGCTGTCAATTGAGGAGGGTGGTGAGGGTACACCTCTTGGACTAGTCACTGTGTGTTTTTCCCCTGAAATACAACAGTTTGTCATGCTGCCCATAGTTCGGGCAGTATGACTCATGTGACAGGTTTCCTGCAATGTGCAATTTTTGCTATATTAAGAACTGTTACAATAGTTGTAAACAGTTATTTGCAGGATATTAAAGAGTTAACAGTAGAGCAGAGGAGTTCGACCCTAATGAGGATTTGTGAGCCAGATCTGTAGTCCTCAGCTTGCAGGGTGGACAGGGTCATTATCCCACTGGAGATGCTCCAACTGTCTGCATTTCCTGCCTGAAAGAATGTTGTGTCACATAGGAGATTTAGGGGTATTTATGGTCTCATGATGTAATTGCTATCATTTGCTTCTAGAACTGGAACTCCTAACCCCTGCTTTCTTCTTCAACTCCTTGTAAGAAATTCTATCAGTGAGTCCTAAGTATAATCTGAGGGATGCTTGATGTTTTCTTCCTATAACTTGGTCTTTGATAGTTTTCTGCATGCTTCAGAAATAGGACTGTCATAGAAAGCCCCGCTAAAAATCTGGCAAGTGTGAATATATCCTAATAACATGGTGAATGATAACCAAAACAATTTAGTTTTAGCCATTTCTGTGTATGTGGCTCGTAATATACAGTGCATACCAAAAGTTTTGACACACCTTCTCATTCAAAGAGTTTTCTTTATTTTCATGACTCTGAAAATTGTAGATTCACATTGAAGGCATCAAAACTATGAATTAACACACGTGGAATGAAATACATAACAAAAAAGTGTGAAATAACTGAAAATATGTCTTATATTCTAGGTTCTTCAAAGTAGCCACCTTTTGCTTTGATTACTGCTTTGCACACTCTTGGCATTCTCTTAATGAGCTTCAAGAGGTAGTCACCGGAAATGGTTTTTCAACAGTCTTGAAGGAGTTACCAGAGATGCTTAGCACTTGTTGGCCCTTTTGCCTTCACTCTGCGGTCCAGCTCACCCCAAACCATCTCGATTGGGTTCAGGTCTGGTGACTGTGGAGGCCGGTTCATCTGGCATAGCACCCCATCACTCTCCTTCTTAGTCAAATAGCCCTTACACACCCTGGAGGTGTGTTTGGGGTCATTGTCCTGTTGAAAAATAAATGATGGTCCAACTAAACGCAAACCGGATGGAATAGCATGGCGCTGCAAGATGCTGTGGTAGCCATGCTGGTTCAGTATATCTTCAATTTTCAATAAATCCCCAACAGTGTCACCAGCAAAGCACCCCAACACCATCACACCTCCTCCTCAATGCTTCACAGTGGGAACCAGCCATGTAGAGTCTATCTGTTCACATTTTGTGCGTCGCTCAAAGACACAGTGGTTGGATCCAAAGATCTCAAATTTGGACTCATCAGACCAAAGCACAGATTTCCACTGGTCTAATGTCCATTTCTTGTGTTCTTTAGCCCAAACAAGTCTCTTCTGCTTATTGCCTTAGCAGTGGTTCCCTAGCAGCTATTTTACCATGAAGGCCTGCTGCACAAACTCTCCTCTTAACAGTTGTTCTAGAGATGTGTCTGCTGCTAGAACTCTGTGTGGCATTGACCTGGTCTCTAATCTGAGCTACTGTTAAACTGCGATTTCTGTGGCTGGTGACTCGGATAAACTTATCCTCCGCAGCAGAGGTGACTCTTGGTCTTCTTTTCCTGGGGCGGTCCTCATGTGAGCCAGTTTCTTTGTAGCATTTGATAGTTTTTGCCACTGCACTTGGTGACACTTTCAAAGTTTTCCCAATTTTTCGGACTCACCGACCTTCATTTCTTAAAGTAATGATATCCACGCTTTTTTCTTTAATTAGCTGCTTTTTTCTTGCCATAATACAAATTTTAAAGGGTGCTTTACATGCTGCGACATCGCTAACGATGTATCGTCGGGGTCTTGTCGTTAGTGACGCAGATACGCCGCCGTTAGCGACATCGCAGCGTGTAACACCAAGGAGAAACGTGTCAACGATCAACTATTTTTGACGCTTTTGCGATCGTTGATCGTTGACACGTCGCTCCTTTTCATAATATCGCTGCTGCTGCAGGTACGATGTTGTTCGTTGTTCCTGCGGTATCACACATCGCTATGTGGGACACCGCAGGAACGATGAACATATCCTTAACTGCATCCACCAGCAATGAGGAAGGAAGGAGGTAGGCAGCATATTCCGGCCGCTCATCTCCGCCCCTCCTCTGCTATTGGGCGGCCGCTTAGTGACGCCGCAGTGACGTCGCTATGACGCCGAACGCACCTCCCCCTTGAAGGATTGATTGTTCGGCGGTCACAGTGACGTCGCTGATAAGGTAAGTGTGTGTGATGCTGCCGTAGCGATAATGTTCGCTACGGCAGCGATCACCAAATGTCGCACGAACGACGGGGGTGGGGACTATCGCGCACGTCATCGCTAGCTATCGCTGGCGATGTCGCAGCGTGTAAAGCACCCTTAAAAGTCTATTCAGTAGGACTATCAGCTGTGTATCCACCAGACTTCGTTACAACACAACTGATGGTCCCAACCCCATTTATAAGGCAAGAAATCCCACTTATTAAACCTGACAGGGCACACCTGTGAAGTGAGAACCATTTCGGTGACTACCTCTTGAAGATCATCAAGAGAATGCCAAGAGTGTGCAAAGCAGTAATCAAAGCAAAAGGTGGCTACTTTCAAGAACCTAGAATATAAGACATATTTTCAGTTCTTTCTCACGTTTTTGTTAAGTATTTCATTCCACACTTGTTAATTCATTTTGATGACTTCAATGTGAATCTACAATTTTCAGTCATGAAAATAAAAAAAACTCTTTGAATGAGAAGGTGTGTCCAAACTTGTGTGTGTTTTTGTATTTATGCTGTATTTTCGTCTTGTAGTTTTGTTGGCAATTTATCTTTACACTTTGTGATACCCATTCTTTTTTTACTTTCCAGTGTACATTTGAATAAGTTGAATGATCGAAACGCCACATTTGTACACAGATGCCACGTTGTCCTTTAATAAAGCCAAATTTTGATTGCTAATTTGAGTGCTGGATTCTGAACTTTTCTCTGCTAATCAGCCTGATCAAACTGATCCGAGTTTTATAGGAGTGGGATTCATTTTATCAGATTTCAAGAAGAATTAAAAAAAAACAATTCTCCATTCTGTCAGTCCGTGCGCTCCGATTTTTTTCATTGAACCATTGACTTGCTTGGCGAACTGATTTATGGATGCAAGTCGTGCATGCTAAGATTATGTGCACGGACCCATAGAATAACATTGGTACGAATGCAATCTGATGTTTTGTAGGATCACAGTCGGAGAGAAAATAAGGTCATCAGCCCTGATCCAGAATCTAGTTTTTGTCCTTAAGGCTGCTTTCACACTACGTTTTTTTAACATGCGTCATGAACATTTTTTTGCTGTAAAAGTGGATCCTGTTTTTACAAAGAAAAACGCATGCAAACGCATGTGTCGTTTTTCAGGATCCTGCCACTTCACACAAGTTTATGGGCGGGCATTGAAGTCATGTGATCGGGAGTGAGGGGAACTGAACGTGATAGACTGGGAGCCTGCATCTGACAGCTGCAGACGCTGGTAACCAAGCTAAACATCGGGTAACTAAGCGAAGTGCTTTGCTTGGATACCCGATATTTACCTTGGTTACGAGCGTCCGTAGCTGCTAGGAGCCGGGCTGCCTGCTCCCTGCACACGTAACCAAGATAAACATCGGGTAACTAAGCGAAGCGCTTTGCTTGGTTACCTGATATTTACCTTGGTTACGAGCGCCGCTCTCAGGCAGGGGAGAGAGAGAGGAGGGAGAGGGAGGGGGAGAATGGGAGGGTGTGAGAGGGAGGGGGAGAGAGACACTGATCACGCCAGGCTGGTTTCTGGGCATGCTCAGTAGAGCAAGCAGGATCCTGTCTATCAGCATGCAAGCGTTCACATGCGTTTGAGTGCAGTATAGTCACGATCCAGTGAAAAACAGTATTTGGACGCAGCTCAAAAACGCTACAAATAGCGTTTTTGAAAAAAGTTAAAAAACTTCAAGTCGCTGGATCCTGACTATAACGCACGCAAACGCAGGTGAACGCATGTTGACGCGAGTCCATTGCAAATGCATTGAAATGAAAACACATTTGGACTGGATCAGTTTTTGCGTTAAAAAAACGTTCATGACGCATGTTAAAAAAACGTAGTGTGAAAGCAGCCTTAAATGGAATGTGCCAGTAGGATTGTCACTCCTAAGCCGTCCATATGGATATGTAGGTCATAGGAAGCTGAATAAAATGATAGCATGATATCTACCATGTGATGTTTTATTCCAGAGATATACATTTTATGGACATTTAGAGCATTATACAGTATATGTATTAATAAAATACAGTGAGGATGCAGTGATTCCCCAGATATACACAAACTCCAGTGTGTCGCACTATATGAAGGTTTATTTTTCTTTTAGGGATGGGTCGAGTTCTCCTTTATAAAGGATACATAGCTGCAGAGATGAAGATCTCTAATTGCTGCTCACTGAGAGAATGCAGGTTCTCTCTCTGACTTATTTCATGTCTTCAGTCTTTAAAAAGGCCATAAATAATTAATGACTCGAGCAGACCTCTAAGAGGCTTTGATGCGAGCTCGTTCAGACTGCCTTTCTTTGCATTTACAGGAACTTAGATCAATATTTCAGAATCTGACAAATTTCCACCATTACGCAGAAGTTTATGTTTCATAGGTTCATGTGACGCTGACAATCAGAATCAGATTTGTTAGTCACCTCAATTCCATGAAGAAGAAGAGGAAATATGAATCTAGATTTGTAAAGCCTACAGTTGTCTAGTTTGTAATAAAAGCACAAAGGCTTCAATTCATTAAGGAGTTTAAAAGGAGAATTCAAAATTCTGGCATAAAACACCTTACTTCAATAAGTAGCAATATTTTTGCTGCACTCAAAAGTGGCGCATAAATATTGCGACTTTCCATGTTTATGTTACGCTGTACAAAAGGCTAGTAAAACTTAGTACAGCATATTCCCCACTAGGTGGCAGTAGAGTAGTGAAGGAGTGTAAAAGTTACACTGTAACAGAAAAGCAGCTGAAGTACAGCAGAGTAACTCCGGCAGGCAGCTAACAGGCAAACCACCAGGGGGCAATAGAATAGTCAAACAGTCAGGGTCTAGCCAGGAGGGTCAAGTCACTGCAGAGGGAGGATCAAAATCAAGTCAGAAAACAGAACCGAGTCGGAAGCCGGGAGATCAGGAATGCAGAGGGAAACACAAACAACAGACAGGAGCGGGAAGTCAGGGACTGAGATAGATGGACGAACGGGGGAGGGTACAGGTCAGGGCACAGTAACAAGGAGTCAGATAAACCGGGAAATCTCACCAGAGCAAGTCACAGGCTGCAGAGCACAATTATAACCAGCACTGGAATGCAGTTTCAGAGACCATATATAGTGTCTCCTGAAACCAGAATGAGGCTGATGGGAGTTAACCCGTGACATGACCAGGCCGGGTCTGTAAAACTTTGAAGCGGAGAATACTGGTCCTGGATCATGACAGTTTGCACACCAGTCTAGGCCAGCTACACCAATACGGGCATAGCATGATCAGAAGTTGAATGGGAAGTGGCTACGACCACCTTTCAAATTCATGAAATGGTGGTGTAACTTACTCTAGAAATGTACTCCAGTACTCCACTTAATTGTTGTGTCTAATTCGTTAACTTGCGTGCACCTCTTAATAAACTATGCACATTTTATCCCAGCAAGCCCCTTCATTAACACTGCCGTGCACAACAACAGTCTTAATGCTTCAAGTTGATAATGTCCATCTCTTTTTCCTAGTTAAAGCAGTCTGTTGACAATAAATGACTGTTCAAACCAAGCACAACACCTTGTGGAGGACTAAAGCCTGCTTTACATGAGACGATAGATTGTGCGATAGCACAATCGATCGTACCCGCCCCCGTCATTTTTGCGTCACGGGCAATTAGTTGCCCATGGTGCACAAACTCGTTTAACCCCCGTCACACGTACTTACCTTCCGGACGACCTCGCTGTGGGCGACGAACGTCCACTTCCTGGAGTAGGCGGGACATCCGGCGTCACAGCAACATCACACGGCAGGCGGCCAATAGAAGCGGAGGGGCGGAGATGAGCGGGATGTAAACATCCCGCCCACCTCCTTCCTTCCATTAAGCCGTCGGGTGCCACGGGAGGCAGGTAAAGCTGCTGTTCATCGTTCCCGTGGTGTCACACGGAGCAACGTGTGATGCCACGGAAACAATGAACAACCGGCGCCATTTTAAACAATTTTATGAAACCTAGCGACGAGTACACGACTCACGATTTGTGAGCGATATTGCGTCGCTAGGAGGTGTCACACGAAACCACGTTGTGCGGTCTGCCGGATGTGCGTCACGAAAACCGTGATCCCAACGACATATCGCACAATCAGTCGCCTCGTGTAAAGCCCGCTTTAGCCCTGATAAATATCTTACCTTTTGAGTCCAAATCCGTTGCTGCATTTGCCAGATATTGTTCGTTATACTAATGAGTTCATCGGTAACCTGTTGTCTTAGCCGAGCAGTTCAGTGCCCCTCCCTAGCTACCTGTGTATATATACATACATACATACACATGGACCCTGAACAAAAATATAAAACACAATACTTTTGTTTTTGCTCCTATTTTTTATGAGCTGAACAAAAAAAATCAAGACATTTTCTATGTACACAAAGTGCTTTTTCACTAAAATATTTTTCACAAATTGTCTAAATCCGTATTAGTGAGCACTTCTCCTTAGCTGAGATAATACATCCACCTTAGAGGTGTGACATATCAAGATGCAGATTAGACAGCATCATTATTACACAGGTGTGTCTTAAGCTGGCCACTCTAAAATTTGTTGTTTTACAGTATTGAGGTGTTCTAGGGGATCAGTGTGACCACCATTTTCCTCACACATGTGTAACACCTGCCTGGATCCACAGACTCAGATGGGCTGTAATGGACAGGCTACTTACCAAGCAGGACCCCCCGAACCCTGAAACCCTTTAACCTCTATACAGGGATTTGTAATTACACAGGGCCCTGGAGATCACTATCTGTGGAAGGCAGCAGGCCGAGAGAGTAGTCAGGCAGGGTCAAACCAGGAATTGCAGAACAGGGACAGAATCGGTAGGCAAGGACGTAATCAGACAATGTAGCAGAGGTCAAATCCGAATTGGCAGCGAGGTACATAAACAGCAGGCAGGAGAAGTAGACAGGAAACAAGCAGAAGTCAGAACACCAGAATCACTAAACAGAACAGGGCGGAACAGGAGCCAGAATATCAGAACTATCTCTGGCAGTGGTCAGCAGACAGGAGGGGAATTAAGAAGGGTATGGTGTCTTCCCATTGGCTGTAGGTGAATGATGGTAACTTCAGCTGGAAGACACACGCCACCTATAGTCAGCCAGTGGTACTGCAGATCCCAAGGAAACCCAGCCTAGTAGATGAGCGGATCCTGCGCCCACCAGCGCCGCTAGCATCGACTCCTCTCCCATCACCAGCACCATCCACGGCAGGAACTTGGCGTCGCCTGGCGATTGGAGTAGAAGTCGCTGGAGCGGACTCCGGTGGTGACGTAACAGCATGGCAACACATCTCCTTTGCATAGAGTTGATTAGGTTGTTGATTGTGACAGTGGAATTTGGAACACTTCTCTTCAATGGCTGTGCGAAGTTGCTGGATGTTGGCAGCAATTTGGACACAGTGTTGCATACGTTGATCCAGAGCATTATAAACATGCTCAATGGGTGACAAGTTCGGTGAGCATGCTGGCCATAGAAGAACTGGGATGTTTTCATCTTCCAGGAATTGTGTACAAATCCTTGCCACATGGGGCCGTGCAATATCATGCTGCAGCATGAGGGGATGGTCGTGAATGAATTGCACAACAATGGTGCTCAAGATCTTGTCATGGTATCGCCATGCATTCAAAATGCCATCAATAAAATGCACCTGTGTTTGTTGTCCAAAAAATTTGCCTGGCCATGCCATAACTCCACCACCACCATGTTGACATCAGTAAAGCGCTCACTCACACAATGCCGTCCTTGTAGTCTGCCATCTGCTCTGTGCAGTGAAAACCAGGATTCGTGCATGAAGAGAACACCTTGCCCGCGCCATTGAATGTGAGTATTTGCCCACTCAAGTTGACTACCTGCAGCCAGGTGGAGAACCTTGTGAGGACTACAATCATGAAGATGAGCTTCCTTGAGACGGTCTCTGACAGTTTGTGCAAAAATTCTTTGGTTATAAAAAACGATTGTTGCAGCAGCAGTCTGGGTGGCTGGTCTCAGACAATCTTGGAGGTGAAGATGCTGGATGTGAGGTCCTGGTCTGGTGTAGTTACACGTGCTCTGCGGTTGTGAGGCCGGTTGGATTTAATGTCAAATTCTCTGAAACGCCTTTGCAGACGGCTTATGGTAGAGAAATGAATATTCCATTCACGGGCAACAGCTCTAGTGGACATTCTTGCAGGAACGCATGATAATTGCATCCTCCCTCAAAACTTGTGACATTGTGCTGTGTGATAAAACTGCACATTTTAGGGTGGGTGCACATGATCAGGGCAGATCCTTTCCTAAAGGGTTGTGAGTGCTCTCCACAGGAGACCACAGCGGCCTGTGCCCAAGATCAGAGTTCGGAGCACTGCGGACTTCGTCTGTTTTCTCCACAGCATAAATTGAAATTGTTCAGGAAGCCGCACCACATGTCAGTTTATGCTGCGGAGAAAAGAAACACAGTGGACATATGATTTCTATAAGTGCTGTACAACACAGCACCTTAGACGCAGTGGAAACACGCAATGTCCAAAACTCTGCTATTATTGATCGTGTGCACATACCCTAAGAGGGGACTTTTATGTGGCCAGCCTAAGGCACATCTGTGTAATAATCCTGCTGTCTAGTCAGCATCTTGATATGCCACACCTGTTAGGTGGATGCATTATCTCAGCAAAGGAGAAGTGCTCACTAACACAGACTTAAGGGCGCTTTACACGCAGCGACATCGCCAGCGATGTCGCTCATGAAAGCACCCGCCCCCGTTGTTTGTGCGTCACGGGCAAATCGCTGCCCGTAGCGCACAATATCGCTAGGCCGCATCACACAAACTTACCTTCCTAGTGACTTGTTTGGGCTAAAGAACACAAAGAATGGACATTAGACCAGTGGAAATC